>NC_134366.1:44752898-47152898 GCF_035582795.1 Mycteria americana | reverse complement strand
TCCTCCTGAATTCCACACAAATAAAGCTGTTTTCTCCACACATGCAGAACATTGTACCATGCAGAACCAGGCCTCAGCTCCACCCTGCCGCAACACTAGTCGTGTAATTATTGCTAAGAAATATGCCAACTAGCACTGTATCTTAAAAAATAAAAAATCCCAGCTTTATCAGGAAAAAACAGATAGCACTGAAATCTGTTGCAAAACATTTAAGGATTTTTTTTAAAAGGAAATAAAGGGAAAATACTTTAATTTTGACATAACAAGACACCTAAAATGGCTTTTGCTCAGGGAGTGGATTCAAAAGACCTTCAACTGCACTCAGGATGCAATGCTTAATCATTTCCAAGTTTATCTAGAAAGCAAAGTATGATGATGCCTAGAACCAGATGATAAATATATGTTCTAATCTACTAGAATCCAAACCGCTCAACTCTGGTAGTGTTTCCCAGTTTCTTTGGCACATTATTTCAGAAACAACTGTCAAGTTTACTGCTGCGCTGACTGAGTGTTGGGGCCATTACATTAAGAGTGCTCAGAAGAAGCTTGAAGAGCTTCTAGTGTACACCAGGAGGCCTTTGATGAAGAAATACACTTAATAAAATTGGAACACTAGAGAAAAGCAGATGTACCAGGCAACTCTCAACCACTTTGACTTTGTATCAGCTATCACTTTTAAACACACCACCACTAACTTTTCAGCTTTATTAACAAGCTACAATTCCTGCTTTCCAGCCTTTGATAAATGGACATCAGCTCCTTCTCACCAAGAAAAAACAAAGCTTAAGAAAGGGTACTTCCCTTATTCCACTCCATACCTCTTACAGAACTGACTTTTAAATATATATATATTTTTTTATGAAGCTCATGAAGATCTATTTCAAATTCTTATGAGGACCCCATGAAATCAAAGCCACATGGTCCAATTGTTTATTAAGCCATGTTTACTACAAATATGCTAGTCCTATCCTTACACTAACGTCCTCATTTTCATCTATACCAGAGCTGATTACATTCTTCCCCAAATTGTATTTGTAGACTGTAAGGTCAGATTTTATCCTACAGCTATCAAGAGGGCCCTTCATTATTACTTAGTATTTCCAAGCTAATCCCAAAATGCTTCGATGTGACGTAAAACATCCAGGCTAAGTGCACCTCTGCATAAAAGCTTTCCATTAGTTTACTACATTTGAGTGCTGGATACACAAGTTACTTTTGGAGATTAGGATACATTCATGTTAAACTGTACTTTACAGCTATTGCTTCAAAACACCCCTACTCATGTACTGTTTAAAAAAAAAAAATCCCTATTAAGAGTTGTACATACAACTGATTTCTTGGACTCAACTTTCAGAGTAGTCCTGAAACTGATTTAACTAGCATTCTTCAGATTTATGAGAGTATAAATTAAAAAGAAATAGTCATCAGGAACAAAACTCTGTCAAAAATTTTCAAAGAAAAATAAAAAAGCACTGCAGAACTAAGGTTACACCTTGTTTTAACCCACTCCCCCAACTATTCACCAGATTTCTTCAGAGTCATTTCCTCAGTTTGTTCAAATCAGTATAAGAACTCAGAGGTGATTGGGAACAGTTCCACACGAGCACAGACACTTGCTTGGAATGTCCTACTTTGCACCTATGGTTCATACCAAAAGTATGTGTCTATGGTAGAGCCTGAAGAACTAAACACACTATAGGATTTAACTATTTTAAAATTATGTTATTAAGGGCTTATTGTTTCCTGCTTTAAGGACATTCACCTACTTCTTTGTTTGAAAATTGCACCTGCTGCACTCAGTTAGCATCCATCCATAAGTAAAAGAGGGGAGTTTCACAATTCTGCTCCTGGTTCAAATCATGTTGCCATGGAAGCAGATGCTGGACTGATGAAAACAGGTCAACTGTTCAAAAAAAAGGTCACTGTTTTAATACTTTAAAAATATTGTTAAATGTTATTATTTTAATGTTTACCATTATTTATTATGAAATATTTAATGTTTTATTCTATTTAATTAGCATTTACTTTGCTGATACAATACATATTCCCACCAAAAGTGTAGACAGCAGTAGAGTTAGTGTTGTTAATACGAAAAAAATTATTTTGCATAAATCTCTAAGGGCTGGGTACAGAATGCTTACAAGAACACCACACACAGTTCTTCATTATGACTGTACTGAGTGATGTCAAATGTCACTATATAAACATATTTCCGTTTGAAGAGTACTATTATTATTCTTAAAAAGCACTCACGTTTTTGAAGAAAAAAAATCAGGACATTGCTAATACCTGTGCTTGGCTTTGGTAAGAACAATGCTTTTCCTGTTCACCCTTGCATCAAATATACATAAATATTCAACTGGAGTCTCAATTACTTAAGCCTGATAAAAATACTTAATCACAGCTAAGATTTAAGTAGGTTACTCCATCAGTTGAACATGTGAAAGCATACATAACCTACTAAAAGAAATTTCTTGTGTTCCTTAACACTTTTACACTGCCTGATGTTGGCAACATCACATCAACACACCATAAAATTCTCATCTCCACTTGTAGCAAACACCAGAAAGTAAAATAACTCACCTCTGTCATGTGTTTCTGAATCTCACTTGGTGATCTAAAATGCATTTCTATCAACACCCTGACCCATCCAACAGAATTTTTTCCTACCTTGACACTGATGTACTTTAGATGGACCAGCTTTGTCCTAGAGGTTTAGAGTGATGTATTCTGTTTCTGAATTGTTCTTTACAACTGAAATACAGTTTAATCATTAATAAATATAGTAAAGGTACATAGGAATACTGCCAATACATGAGATTTGTCCTCTCCTAGTTTAGGGATCGTCCTATAGATGAAGCAATACTTACAGGAGAAAGACTCAGTGGTGCAGAAGTCCCACAAATTTAATCCAGCACAAACCTACAGCACAGCTGTGTGTCTTCCACATATGGTTGCTTCTGCCCTACTCCCTTTCACCAGTGAACTTGGTAAGGCAGCTTCTCCCAGAACAATTCCCTAATCTAATTCATCATGCACCAGACAAAAGAAAGTGTCAGTGTAACAGATAAGATGAGAATAAATACCCAGGAAGCAAAGGCAAAAATAGTCCCATCTCTTTAAGCTGCCATAAATCCATACTGCTATTCATAGTCCCACAGCACCTAGTAATCCTCCCTTCTTCCTACCTTTTGTAATCAATGTTTTAACCTGAAGTATGTACAACATAACTACTGATAAAAAAAATTCATTTCTGTAACTGAGAACATGTTTAACTGTCAACACAATGGAAACTGTCTTCAACAGAAGTGAAAATCATGTTTGTTCTGTTCATTTTCATATAGGTTTTGAAATAAAATTTATATTAAAAATGTGTTTCACTTTGGAGAACTCTTTTGGACTCCAGAAACTTCATAACTTGTGTTACAAAACTTCTTGCAAGATCGTATGACCTGAGCTATTCTCTGATTCTTTAAAAAAAACAAAAGAAAACCACCACAAAAAACCAAACCCACACCCACGAAGTTGTTAAATATTGTTTAAAATGTACTGAAAGACTGTCCCTCAGGAGACTGCAAAAGTTTTAAATTTCACATTGAACAATTTTGGAATTGTTTATAACCAACAAAGTTCCAAAAATCACATGGCTTGTTATGCTGCAGAAAAATACTATAAGACTCATATGTTGGTTTTGTGTCTGTGTTCTCAGACAATAAAGAGTTTGTAATAACACAAAAACAGCCCAAAAAAAAAAATCAAATCAAACCAGCATACTTAAAAGTATCAAGCATGCAGGATACCTATGATTAAAACTATTTTTTAAATATACCTTTTCTGGCAAGTACATTATGGGTTGTTTTGGGTTTTTTTACTAAGAAGAACAGTAAGAGAAAACTTGACTTTTCTTTAACCAAATGGTTGCCGTTCCTCTCCTCTGCTCTGGCTCATCCAGCGTTAGCTTCCACCTGTCCCTTTAGACAATGTACTTTATTATAGATCGGTGGTCTTCACCAGTAGAAGACAACATTTTTGCCTTTCCTTCCCTCAGTACTAATTTACTTTTTCTCTTCAGACATTCCTCCTTTTATTTTCTTAATCTCCCTTTCCACAGCATTTTCAGATAATTTGAGATACACTGTTAAGAAGGAATTCCAAGAGCTACCTGATTACCATGCTCCAATTCCTGTCATCTAAAGGATTGCATATAAGCAGAATTTAAATTTAGAGAGAAAAATACTGGTATTTTCCTATGGCTTACCAAGAAACAGAGGCTTGCCTAAAGACCACACAGCCAGCTTCACATTAAAACAGATAAGATGGGAATAAATACCCAGGAAGCAAAGGCAAAAATAGCCCTATCTCTAAGCTGCCATAAATCCCTACTGCTTACATTTAGTCATACAGTTTTCATAATATGATCTCTCTGGATAAGTTGTCCAGTAATGAACTAGAGTATTACATTTAAATTGCCAAATTAGTTTTATATTAAAATACCTCACTGAGGTTAATGCAAATGTTCACACATGCATAATAGAATAATACATCAGGCAGGCTGTAGACTCAAACTTCAGTAAACCAGTTAACACTCTGCAAACCTTAAGGCTCTGAAAATAAAATTCCAAGCATGTTCATAATTCACTGCATAACCCATAACACCTGTAAAAACAACAAAGTATGTGCTCCTGCTGCACCTCCGTAAGGCAATGCAGTTTAACAACTACGCATAGACAACTCAGACTTTTCGCCACAAGAAAAGTAATCCAATTCCTAAAAGCTAAAATAGCATAATGTTGAAAGTCAAGGCAATGCAGTACAAGAAAACTCCAAAAGAAAGATACGTCAGGGCAAAGTCCTACAATCTCAGTTACTATAGAAGATGCCATAGTCATCCCTCTTTGCCTGAAAAGGAATGACACTCAAGTGTTTACTACACAGAATTAGGAAAATATGAAACCCAAATGGTGTTACGATCACTAGTGTTTATAGTCATCATACATACTTGTTTCACATAAGGCTTAGAGGAAACATCCATAAAGATTATGTAGGAGGTCTTTAAGATTGCTGGGGTCACAAACCAAGTAGAGAAACATCCAGTTCACAAAAATACACTTATTTTGCTTCTTGAAATAGCACTATTAAATTATTTAAATACACGGAGCAACAAACACACAGTATCTTGCAAACGTACGGAAAAGCATGGCAACAACATTCACAGTACATGAAAATGCAGAGGGGAAAAAAGAAAGAAATCAAAAAGCAAGTCTTTGAAACACTTCTTTGGTAGAGAAATCTTCATTTCCTTTTAATATATGGGGGGGGGGGGAAATCTACTTCCTGGTATTATTTCCACTGTTGTTCATATTACTTGCTACAAAAACACATGCACTGTTTGAAGGCAGGCTTACCTCTACCAATGCCACAGTCAGAATAAGGTCCATTTTTGAGTCTGGAAAAAGGGCATTCACTTGTGGAGACATTCCAATCAGTATGCAGTTAGTGACTACTGATATTACACTCATAGTTTCAAAAGCCAACTGAAATAAAACACAAAAATATTTATAGTTATGACCATTATCTCTAATTTACCAGTCCCCAAATTGCTCTGGACAATACCTCTCTCTCCTTTAAATCCTCAGAAGACCCACTACTTTAACATTTTATTTTCCTTCATCTTTTGAATTCTACTACATAAGACTTGTTTGGCAAGCAGTCCAGACTTCATCAGCTTTAAGAACAAGCAAGCACAACACCACAACAAGGTCTGCAATACCACAAAGACCATCTGGAAACCCTGAATTTTTCTCTAATTTGATTTCTCTATGTGTGTATGCTTGTTTGCTGTGAAGAAGTTAAACACTATTCTTCCACAATTCTGCAGTACTCTAAAGGCGTTGAGAAGTTATTTACAGACCATTAACATCCTAGATGTAGGTAATGCCAGATCACCTCTTGCAAAATTTGGAATAATCCTAAAGGAAAAAAGCGGACAGGAAGGCAGCCTTACCCCTGATATCTTCATGACTCTTAATCTGAACACAAAGATTATGCACTCACCTACAGTTGCACTCCCAAACATAAACTTCTTTCAGGATAAAGGAAAAAACACAAAACTCCTAGAGGAACTAATAGCGCCAACACTCTGTTTTTGGAGGTTTTGTCTGAATGTTAAGTAATAGGAAAACATAAGGATGGTTCAGAATGCCTTTCTTAAATCACAACCAGTGATACAAGCTGAAATTTGTTGAAAGAAAGATTTAAACGCATGCAATTGCACAAGTCTAAGAAGCTCTTGCCCACAGAGCTCCCACAAAATGCCTGAAAATATTACTACAGCGTGACAATCACTTTTGCAATATAATGGGTACTTATTCCAAGGTCCTCTCTGGAATGAGAAAGACTGACATTGACTTGTAGCAATTGTCACAATGAATTAGCAGAAGTAACTTTCTCCTTGACAACAAGCTGGTGACTCAGATCACCTGATAAAATAATTCCAGTATTCCTTTAACAGAAATCTTTCAGCCAATGCTCTAACTTCCCACATGAAACAGATAAAAATAATGACTTAAGATTTAGTTAATTCACAAAGCAAATGCATTTCTACTATTAGTTAAAAACCTACACTATAAAAAAACCCCACATGACTGTACCATTAGTATTATGCTTTTTCAGCCTACTCCCTAGATTGAAACAAACTATTCTAGCAAAACCAAATGCCATTAATATACCCACAGCTATGCTTGGGACTTACGACCACAGCCTCATTTAACTGGTGGTCACACCACTGGTCGATGCAGCTATGCCATCAAGATGTTGGCAGCATGGATTTGGACTGAGAAAATGCATCAGACGTTAAAACGCAATCAGATTATAATTTACACATCTTAATGACTTAATATTAAAAGACTTCTCCTATAAGTCCACTTCATTAATACCTATGTACGTGTGTAATGAACATTGCTCAGAATAGTTGGTTTGCATGTTTTTACAGTATGTTTCATTAGAGGTTTCCTGATTTCATCTCTCATCTTCCATTTGTTTCATTTGGTACCAACATTTACAACCCCTCCAAATTAAACAATCCACTAGTTTATTGTGCCCTTTGTCTCCATTACATTATTAGAATTAGAACATTCATTAGAAAAGTTGTTAAATAAAACTAGAATATGGATCATCCCCTAGAAATTTCCTCCAACTATTTGACGCTCCTTATCAGGCCACTGCTATTACAGAATGCTGAAGTCTCTGGATGCAACTTAATAGCTTTCTTCTCAGAAAAACTTCTGGTTTTGGAGGAGTTTTACAGGGTTATTTTTAGTCAGAATCAGTTCACTGATGCAGCGTACTCAGCAGGTTCCAAACTAGCTGGTGCTAGCATGATTGCATGGGCAAACAACTGAGGACAGAAAATTTTTAAAGCCAGTACTGCTAGCATGAAATTGTTCAAATAGACTACAACGTCCAGGTTGTGCAGAAAGGTCCAGCTCCTGCTCACAGATCCAGGTTATTTTAAAATTAGTCAGTTTGAGTACCAGTAATCACAAGGGCACACAGTCAAGCATGGCTTAGGAATCCAAGTACTTACCTATCATTCTTCATTTTTTTTTTAAACCCTTACTGAGGACCATGCTTCTGAGATTGCATCAGATGTTATCATTTCTAAAATACGTTGGCTGTAAAGAGTACCAGGCAGTATCTGGCAGCTTTGCTTTGTTGCAGTTGCAACAGGACTGCAATACATACATATACAAGGACTAAAGGAAGGATTTGTTTTCTTGTCAAAGGCAACTGAAAGACATGTGGTAAAAACCCTACAAAAACCACTGTAGTTGGATAGATAGTATCCTAAATAGGCATTGAAGAGAATAAAGTATCTACTAAACTTTAAAAGCGGCTGATGGGTCAAACACACAGCTTGAATACGTTTGTTGAAATCTCTTTTAAAACAAATGAATAGAAAAAGAAACACAAAAATTACCTGCCAAACACCAATATTTGCTGTGGGTTCTGCAAATGGCCGCTTGTAAACTCTACACATCTTTAAGGCATCAGAATATATCTCTGTGACGTTGTTTAATACTGCAAAGACAGCTGCCAGTGGATAAACACACGAGAAAAGACTCACATAGCCAAACTGTAAGAACAACTCCAGGTAATCATCAAAAGTACCCTGAAAAACAGAGCAAAAATAAGAACAACTTTAACCCACAAAAAAAAAAAATATGAACAAACACAGATTTAACAATACAGTTATAAACATGCTTCCTCATCCCAAATCAGTTGTTTGGGAATGACTGGTGGTAGAAAACAACAGCAACAAAAAAATACATCTAGTGAATTTGGAATTATTCAGTAACTCAAAACTTATTAATAAGGGGAGGCCAAAGTTTTTCCTTTTGCCTAATGCCTTTTCTGCAACAGTCATACTTCTTACCCTTATTACACAAAGTAATTGTATAAACACATTCATCCTATTCAAGCTCCTGACTATCTCAGTGAAACAGTTACAGAAGGAACAGTGGGGGATAGGAAAACTGCATCATGCGTTTAAACTGGCAGAACATTCTCCTAAGAGCACTGTGAGAAGAAAAGTCCTAGTATTTCAGACTGTCCATGAAAGACCCAACCAGAAAGGTAGGCTGGTAGATAGGCAACTCTTTTCTGGTATTTCTGCTTGTTTATTTCAAAACGGGTCAGAATTAGAGGCCCACTTGAAGGCTGAAATGACAGAATGCAGCACTGACATCCAAAAGGAATGATTAATGCAAACAAAAAGCCCTATTTTGGCAAATGCGCAACACATCTATCACCTGATCTTTAAAACAAGAACGTGGGTACTCAAATACTGATTAAGTATTCACATGTAGGTTATGCATATTTGCATATTAGTTTTGTAGTATTATTAATAGTTTTTGATGACTGCAGCAGTTATTTATGGAAGCGAAGAACAAAACCAACTAATTTTTAAAGAAAAGGTGTTTACTCAACAAAGGATAGTGAAATACCATGAAGAAGTTAAACTGGGATCTAGCTCTATTGTACTTGCCCAGACCCACACATTTTCCTCTCTCTCAAAAATGAGATATTAAAAATAAAGACTTGACAGTAACTGAGGTTATTACAAGAACCACAGAAAATTTCTTTTGGCTCCATACATCAGATACATGGTTCTCTAATCTTTTTTGCTGGTTATAGCTCTTAAACTGACTGCCTCTCCAGCACCTACTGCTTTTTTTTTTTCTAGCTAACAGAGAGAGGCAGTAGAAGCCTGCAAGCTCAGAAATCAACATGGGGTGGTCATTAGCTGCATTCTTCACTTGAGCTCATTTTTAAGTTGTGTAGTATAGCTGGGTCTGACAAACTGAGCTGCAGGCCAGACCCTGAGGAGCTACCTAACTTTTAAAACCATTGAGATTCTTCCACAGAAGTGTTTTGTACGAACTCTGAATTTTAGTAAGGTGGGACATTTGTGCAGGATCACTCACTGGAGTGGCAGTCACATATCTGTCCCTGCTATCACTTTCTCCGACAACTGTTGCAGGCAGGGAGCAATGCTTCCCTTTGTGCTTCTCCTCCTGGTAACTGCACAGTATTCCCACTACTTCCTCACACTGTTCTTCTCATTTCCTTGTCCAGTACCTATTGACTTTTAGAACAGCAGAGTATGAAAAGAAAAGTATTTCTTTTTCTCCTAGTCAATTTATGACTCTGTGCAGGAAGAGAGGAGTCCAATAGGATGTTAAAGAAATTTCAAAGTGTGCCATTGTCAGCCACAAAAGCAGCACAAACTATGGCATCGAGGAAACAGAATCAACAAAGAGATTCAGGGAGAAAATGAATTAGAGGAGAAAAGCAGAAATTTAAAAAAAAATAATAAAATAAAAAATGACTGCAGAATGTTTTTACATCTTAAACTGGGTTAAGGGCTGGAAATTTGAAAAGCGAGAGAGAAAGAGGACAAACAAAAAAGAGAATTAAATGTTAAAGAGTAAGTGAAGGAAGGAAAAGAAAAGAGAAGAGTCTGAAATGCCAAATTCTGTCAAGACTCCTGCTAAACTCCTCAGTTACTAAACGTAGTCAAATGCTTCCCCCTTGTGACAGATTTAATTTTAGAAATACTCTTGCCTGCTGACAGCTCACTGCTTGCAAACAAATCAGTGGTCTAGTATCGTGTATTCACAAGCACAGCACAATTAAAATATTTAGATTGAAAATAAAATTAAGGCCTTGAGTACACAGTACCTTGAACTGAAACTGAGGCTAGCAGTGGATACCTCCAAGGCAAAGTCATAACTCTACAACTGACCTGTTGGGTCCCCACTGAAAATTATTCAGGGCAGAACAGTACAACAGGTGCAGATACATTCTGCACAAGAAGCACTGGGCAATGTGACTCAAAGACACCACACTTTGTATGTGCCAGCTGAGAATCAGAACTCAGCTCAGGTCTAAGAGGTAGAGAGCTTATTTGGTAAGGCATATGAATGCCTGATGCTGATACGCAGCTTTTGGAGATGTGCTGGTCTATTCGCAGGCACAGTGCTGGACTGTGCTGATTTATCAGTTCAGACAGACACTAACTCGGGGATTTCTGCTGTGTTCTCTATTGTAAGATAGCCATGCTCTCTAAATCCCTCTCTCCTCATATAAAATGTGGGAAATACCAACCTTCCCAGAGGAATGCAAGTATTAACGTTCATACAGTTTTTCAATTCCAAAGGTAGTATTTGTTTTTCCTCTTCCCATTTCATGGCACTTTATGCAGGAAGAAAGGAATCTGATACAGTATTGATAGCAAATTTCAAACTGCTATTCTCTACCTTTTACATAAGAGGTACACTATCTACATATTCTTATTCTGTAAAGTATAAATCATACAGTATTAAGCCTCTTGTGACTATGCTTGCAGCATCTGATCAAGCAAGTTGTCAGCCAGTCTGTAAGGCCTTAACATACACATAATGTCTACTTTGTCACTTCCTTTAGAACTGCAAGTAATGAAGTCTGTATATGCAATTAAAAATTGTACTGGGTAGAAGGTGGACAGGAACAGAACTAGGAAGACAGCAAATGCCAAAGCTGTAGTTTCAAAAAGCAAGAGCTTCCAGCAGTAGTACTGGTTTGAAGAGTTGGACTCTTCTGCCCTCTCCATTTCTGGCCCCACCCAGACAAGAGCACACCCTCTCAGGCTAGAGTTTAATTGACAGTTTAAACGAGTATCACTGCAAAAACAAACTAAAACAGAAACAGCCTCCCCCTCCTCTATGACCAGCTACTCATCCTGGTAGGCTCCAGGCTGTCCCTGGAGATTAAGGGCATATTACACAAATACTTCTTCCAGTGACACAGGGTTAGGTATCTCCAGATTCAGCTGTTCATTCCTACTCCTTCATGCTGGTGTAACTGGGATCCTCCACTGTATCAGTTTCTTGATCCAGTGCGCCATATAGCTGTATAAACACTACTAGCAAAATTGATGAAGCTGGAAATAAGCTGCTAGGCCAGACAGCCAGGAATATTTTAGGTTGCACTGGCTGATGTCTCTGTCAACTACAGCCCAGAAAACTTTTAATTCTTTTACAGTAGTAAAACGTACAAAATAGGTGCCCATTTCTTTCTCCAAGTTGACTTGTTCGACTAATGACAGGTCCGTATCTGTTTTCAGAGAACACATGTGTTTCTTCATCCTCTTCTTATGTCTCTTTTGGAGCCAGTAAGGAAGCAAGGATTCTGCAAACTGATTAAGGATCTGCGAAGTTATCAGCAAAGTGGCCAAGCTCTTAAGTTTAAAAAAAAAGAAATAGAAAAAAAAATTAATAGATCTGTGATAAACCTATGATCATTTCCGATTTTGTGCGTTCTAGTAATACTGTAAGTTGTTATAGTATGACAAAAGGCGGCCAGCCTAACAAAACTAGCAATAGCACATGAAAAGTATAGCTGCTTTAGTTCCCATTTTTTGCTATGTGCTGAAAAGGACAAAATAGGAGTTAGATGTCTAAACATTTTGTGGATCTGCATGTATCTTGGAGA
Organism: Mycteria americana; assembly: GCF_035582795.1. Lineage (NCBI taxonomy): Eukaryota > Metazoa > Chordata > Aves > Ciconiiformes > Ciconiidae > Mycteria > Mycteria americana. The sequence continues at coordinate 47,140,865 of NC_134366.1, read as the reverse complement.
CAGTACACAAAGTCCAATGAAGGGTAAAGATACACACTTAACCTATACCAACACCGATAACAGAGCTAAACAATGAACTTTTTTCTATTTTTTTCCTTTTGCTTTTTACCTTAAAGTACAGGAAATATCACAAATGTCATATCTAGTGTAGATATGTCAAGTGTTTTGCTAGAGATCTCTTTAGAGGAACGGAGTTCTTAAGTTGAAATTCTTGTTCATTTGTTCATTATATTTAGAGCAAACATATTTTCCTTATACCTAATTTTCATGCATTTCAGTTCAAAATATGTTAACAACAGAAAGCTGATTTCAAATACCAACTACAAATTATTTTTGCTTTTATTTATTCTCAGCTCCTCATTGTAGTCATAAACTTAATAATTCTCCTAGCCTCAAGAGTCTCTCATTAAGAACACTACAGAGAAAACCATTTTCTAGTATAAAGGGAAAGAAGGAGGAAATGAAAATTTTCCGGCCTCATCTGTGTGAGGGAATAATCAATTTATTTGAAAAGAGTTCCTCATTTATATGGAGGGCAAGAATTACTCTACATTACTCTGTTATAGTTCTGCAACTATGCTAGAGGAACTGAAATATGGAAGCTGGATTTGTAAGAAAAAAATATTAATAATGAATATATTTCATACGTATTTTAGAAGAACAATTAAAAACTAAAGTCCTATTTCAATCAATCTTTTATTTTCCCAGATTCATCAACATTAAGATTTTCTTGGAACTCACCTGCCTCAAAAGCTTCATATCAAAAAGCACAAAGGCAATGTAGAAGAGAGATGCAAAACAATTTAAGAAGTTGAACTGCAATTAAAAATAATTGTTATTAGTACTCAAGCAAAAGTTCAAATGCAGAATATTATCTAACTTAACAGTTACCTTGACTAAGTAGCTTCCACGTACAAGTAAACTGCCTATTAAAATTTTCTTTACCATTTTTAAAACTTTGGTCAGAAAAACCTCATTTTCAATATTGGTCCTACTCAGATTTTCATTTGACAAGCTTAATGCTTTCCTAAAGCACAGTATATAAAGAAATGTGGACATTAAAAACACATCACCTTCTACTTGACTTTCATCTTTTGGCAGTTTCCCCACAGGTAATGCAATAAAAGGGAGGTATTCATCTTAATTTAGGGTAATGATTTTTTTTTTCCCCAAAGAAATACTTTAACAAAATATATCCATTGGATGGCATATCTCTCAATATGTACAACTGTTCCTTGATATATGTTAGCTGAGCTTTATGTTTAATCACTTCAAGAGGTTTTACAACCAAGAGAAATATTCCCTGCTTCTAAAATGAGACACAATCACAGTATTGTACCTGAAAAATCATAATCAAGCTCTGAAGTAGGAGAAGTTTTCCTACTTGCTATCATGGAGCTCATGGATGACATAGATAATATTGGGGAGTGCAGAGAGCCACTCATAGGTTGCAAGTGAAACTTGGGGGGGTTACATTTGACATTTTGTATTTTTAAAATTATTTTATATAAATTTTGTATAGGGAAAAAGAGAGGGTGCTATTTTTTGAGAAAGGCAGAAACAAAGCCATACATGATACATACAAGAGTTTCAGCTCTAGAGGTTACCAGTAACAGCAGGATAACAAGCAGATTAAAAAAAAAACAAACAATAAAAAAGCATGCTGGGGGGGAGGAGGCGAATTGAACGATCTCTTCAAAAAGGAAACAAAAAGATTAAGTCTCAAAATAAGCTAATCTTTACAACTGCTTTTACTGAACATCTTATATGGGAATTCAAGATTTAGAGTACGCTTCCTTAGAATCAGGGTTGCATCTGGATATACACCTAAAAGAGCAACCAAACATATATACATACACACAAAAGCTACTTGTTCAAAGCCACAAAGTAAATAGATCAGTATACACTATAAACTGCATAGGAGCAGACTGATGGGACATTCATCTCCAGCCTCCTCTGACTGGTTGTCTCAATGTTAGTACAGGTGGAAGTTAATACATGAACTTTTTAAAATATGGGTTTACCATAAAATCTTGCAAAAAGTGAAAGGAGTAGTTCCCAGTTGAAGACAGGACCACATCAATTAACAGAGAAACTTATATATACAGAATCCTAATGAAAGAACAAATCAATACAAATAAAAACCCAACTCTCCACTATAAAAAGAGGCACCTAAAACAGCTTAGCAGTTACTGCAACCACAACAGAAATCCTGTTTACTCTGGTATTTGTGCTAGTATTTGGCCTTGAACAAAACTGTAGGTCAGTAAGGTAATGCTAGGAAAGCACTAATAAAACACATGACAAGTTCTTTTTCAAAATAATCTTAAAAGCTGCTTATAGTACATACTTACCACTAAAACCTTCAGAATTAAGTGATTCTGATATGAAGATTCCAGCCTGTGATTTTCTAAAGTACCAACAAAATTATTAATCAGTAAACAGCAGAAGCACTTATATACTAGACATTGTTATACAAGGAGTAAACAGACATTCTTCCTCCACCTAAAAATTACTTAACTAATAGTTTAGAGGGAATAGTTCCTTCAACACATTATGGCAAAAAGAATTTATACTGTACCAGTACCTCACTTAACCTACAGAGCTAATTTGATGCACAATATTGACATATATATTTTTGGCTACAAATCCAGTATTTTTTCTACTGCAAAGGTTTTTCCTTTTACATCTTTCTTTCTCAGAAGAGCTGTTTTGTAACAGAAAATCCATCCATCATTCTTAACGCTTAATACAATATGCCTAGTTATTGACTTTTCTTTGGTGAAAACAAATGCAAAACTAATTGTAATATATTATGAAAAACAACAATACCAGATTTGACTCAAAACCAGTAAATGCTCACAGAAATATTCCCATCCATCTCCAAGGAATTTAGATAAGACCCTAAGCTCTAAAGCAGGACCAGAGTACATGAAGTTCAACTGATGCACTACTCGTTCTAAAATTAAGATTTTCAGTTCATTCAAGATAAACTGTCAGAAGCTGATGTTTGAGGAAACCTGGTTACTAGAGGGGGAGGAAAGGGAAGTGAATAGGAGATTTCCCTTTCTTTTTTTGCTATTTTGTCAGATTGTACCTTTAAAGCCCTGGCTAAGCAGTAACTGAATGAGGAGGCAGCACACTAGCGTAAGCTGTGCCAACAAGGCTGAAAGGAGAGACCATCACCTACTGACCTTGCTCAGGACAGAATAGCAGAGTTCTACTCTGACAGAGCGTGAAGTTGGGCCTGACACATGGAAGATGCACTCAGGGGACTGAATGCAATCTTTACTTTTAGCTTTCACTAAAAGATCAGTTCTCACAATAAACAGGTGTAAGAGGTGTGCTTAAAAATACCCCAGATTGTTTCCTATCCTTTGCCAGTTTAGCTGTTTGAGTCAGATCTTAGCTGAAAATATGCCAGGTGGGAGGGGAGGTAGGACAACCAGATGAGCTCTTCATCCTATTCACAGCATGGCAGCATAAACACGTTGGATAGCACAGAAAAGGCACAAGCTGCCAGTGTAGTGAGTTACATAAATACTATTGCTGCTGAATATGAAACATCAGCTTAAAACCAAAAAAATCCAGGTTAAAAAAACTTAGGTTACCTGTTAAAGACATTTTAGTCTACCTGATCAACACAACTGGGCATTTTGCATAAAGGCTTTCTCTTGCAGTATAGTGAAAAAAATGAAACAAAACAGTCAGTTGAAACCTATACATGAATTTAAAAGTCATTATTTAAATAAAACCCTTGAACAGTCATAAACAAATCAAGAAATTGCTTGCTTTTACTATTGCTGCTGTCAAGTTAAATTTGCTGAGCAAATAGTTTCAGCATGCATAACCAACCCCCACTTCAACGCCTCTTTTTATTCTGTCTTCTGCATCAATCTCCCTTTTGCTTAACGTTTCTTACGTTAATTTTCTGGGCCTCCAGCTTTAGTAACCTAGATTCTGTCCTGTAAATGTATGCCATATTGAGCTACACAAAATACTTAACTTCCCATTAGCTTCATCTATTAACTTTGTCTGAAATTGACTGCACATGTCTGTATAAGTGCTAAAATTCAAAATAAACACTAACATTTCACTATCCTTATGTTAGGTTACAAAACATAAGGATGAATCTGTTAAATAAGTCACATACACAGGGAAAACAAGGCAATCTATTATAACATTCCTCCTCTTCTGAGAGTGCCCGGAGGAAAATATTTTGATAGGAATGTGAAATCTCTGTCTTTGTTATATACATAGCATACTCAAACACTCTCATATGGCATTTAGTTGATGTGTTTCGATTTTGTTCCATTATCTCAGTGCCTCTGTCCTCTGCACAGATTCATCAGTAGACTAAGATGTATTCAGCAAACCCAGGTTGTGGATGCAAGCTGCCAGGACAGTCCCTCCTACCATCAACCTCTGAGCTCCCATCCTCACGATCTCACCTCGCCACTTTTGCCAGCACTATGGTTGATATAGCCAAAGAGCTAAATCAGGGAAGGGGGACTTCTGTACCAAAGGCAGAGAGAGGCTGAGGAAGAAGGCAGAATCACTCCTTCTGAGGGCATGCTAGACTGAAACCAAATTAAACCAAGTGTGACACTGCAGTCTCAGAACACGTAAAATAAACTAAGAATTAAAATGGCCATCTCTTTTATCCCACAGTAAAAATATAGTTCAGGAAATTTTTTTAGCGTTCCATTGAACAAGAACTCACAGTAATGTATTCTACAAAGAAACAAATTCTAAACATCTGGGATTCTAACTTTAAGGAACAAGAATAAACAACTTCCTTACCCCATGACGTTAAGAATTCAGCAGCATACCGATAGATACGGTTCATAATTTCAATCACAACAGCATATATGATACTGGGCACAAACAGCATCAAACTGCTGAAGTTAGACTCATTCTCTTCATGATAATCCAGAGCCCACTGTTCCAAGTCAAAGTAAATCATCATCACGTACAGTGAGAAGTAGAGGCAAAGGCACACAAATGGTAAGGACACCAGATAAATCCGTATCTGTCTCTTAATACTTGAGTACACTGGTTCCTCCCTCCCAGTGACGGGATTGATACCCAGGACACCATGGAAGCCTGGTCTTGGTTCTTCAAACTGTCGTTTCATCAACAGCGTCCCCCAACGGTATGTCATGATGGCGCAAATCCGCTTCCAAACTTCCAGTATCACAGTGGACCAGAGCAGATTGAATGTGGCAAACATCACGTATTTGTCATAGTCTTCCCATGCAAACACATAATAAGGAATCCCAATGACAGCCATTGGAATCAAAGCAAACGTGAAGTACTCTAAGAAGCCAAAGTAGAGAGCAATGGTTTCGCCAAAGTAGCAGCGTATCTCATCTGCAGAGAAAAATCAATCAATTAAGACTACACCTAACACAGATGTCAGTATAATATCAAACTTGACTTTACATGAATCCCTTGGCCCACTTTTTTTTTTTTAAATAACACAATGAATATTATTGCTTTTTTGTTCCTCCTCCCATGTTCCAAAAGCTCAGAAGGTTATTTGAATTTTTTTTTGTTATGTTATATATATGCACACACATAAACATATATACATATATTCAGATGGTAGGGAAGTCAAATATCTCAATACCATATCAACATTAGATATCCAGAGGGGGAGAAAAAAAAAACCAAAACACTAGCATTCTTGAAAACAGAATCTATCAATGAAAGGCTAGGATGGCACGGAAGACCTTTGGTATAATAAAAAACAAAGTTTAACAGCAAGTGACACCTAACTTCTGAAGCTTCTCACTGGCATGCATACACCTGGGAAACACATTTGTTTCAGCCTGCTCACTGCCAAAGAGGACTAGTTGTGCTTTGCCAGCCCTCAAGGAACTAAAGGAATAGATGGAAAGGTATATTGAAATCTTAAATCTTAAACATGTCAGATAGCACACCTACAGGCTGAGACATTCCCTTCAGCCGGCAACTGATACATGAAATACACACTTGCTGTACTCAAAGTTGTCTGCTCAGGTGTTATAAAGACTTGAAAAGTGCACTACTAATGGATGTATTTTATGACAGATGTATTACCTCCAAGGAAGACAAGATTTCACTTATCCTATTACTAACAAAAAAATGTAGGAGTATTATTCAGTATAATCTAGAAATGCCACCACATAGTAAGATACAGAAATGCCCAGCAAACCAAGTTTAGAATGCTGAAATCTGTTTTATCTTTGCCTGCTTGGAAGACCAGATCGCTTGCATGCCACTGCTATGTATTCACCAGCTTAACAAAACCGTCATGACATCATGACCTCTGAATTGACACTGTAAATGTACTCTCTATAAAGCACTAGCACATCAAAACCTCATGTGCAATACCAGAATATTCTTATGGCCTATGGTTTACAAAACACTGCAGCAGAAGTTCACAACTGCCAATCGGGTAAGTCTCTGAAAGCAAGAAGAAAAGGCAAACAGACAGAAGAATCAGCACTCCAACATCCCTCTCAATCAAAAATTTATTAATAAGTTCAAGTGTAGGTCATTAACATCATTTCACACTCCAAACACACAATGTGAAAGACACCCCTAAATTAGTACATACATAACAGGGTTCCTGGGATTTACTTTGAAATTTTGTGTATATTCAACGTTAGTCAAAAAAAAAACCCTCTCCTGGATAAACAAAAGACAAGCACACAATAAGACGCCTAACACAATACTCTGGAGGCAGGCGTTATTGAGCCAAATCTTTAACTTCCTGTAGCTCAGGAAAGAATCTCAAGCAACTGCAAGACCCAGAGATTAATAATCAGGCAAACTCCCAAATGTTTATTTTCTTATTTTTAAGTAAAGTTTACAGTTTAGAATACAGAACTTAACTTTCCACATTGTCAGACTAAAAATTATTTTCATTTTAAGCTTATTCAGTGTGTAAAATATACTCGAGACACTGGCACGCAACAACATACAGTCTTCATACGGACAATGAATTTAAACCAAACACTTGTAAACACACTTTTGACATGCCTACAACTCAAAATGGCTTTGAGAATTCCAGACATTGAGGAGTTTTCCTGTCAAGAGTCAGTTTGAGAAAACAGTCTTGGCTTGGTCCATTACTGCTTTACTGATGAGTAGGGAGAATTTGTGATGTGCAGACTGTTGTTACATGGAAGCTTGCAGACGCTGAACCTGCATACTCTGAGCCACCAATTTCACAAGTCTTCAACTGTTTCAAGAGGGTACACAGGAAATGCTTAAAGAGGAAAAACTTGCCCAAATGGTAAAACAGCGGTGGTCTAATTTCAAGACTCTATGCTAGATGATCACAGCACAAATGCCGAGCCTTTGAACTGCCCCCCAGCTCCAACTTGGAAACTATGACCAAAGGCCTATATACAGAACTCCTGCAGCCACGAGAAAGAAAATCAAGAGACAGCAGCCTGCACACCCAGCGCTTCAGAACAGTTGTAGTGCGAGTCATTATAGCAGAAGATTATCCTACAGCCATCTTAGAATCAAAAGATAATTCAATGGAGAGACCTCAACTGTGCACGTCAGCAAGTGTGGATGCTTCCTTAACCAGAGCCTGAGTCACTCTGTTGATTCCAAGACCAGTAAAAGCAAGGCTGAGTAAAACAAAGACTTCGGTTCACAGTGGCCAACAAAACAACTTGGGCAGAAAGGTAATGTTAGAGGAGGTGAACTGCAATGGGTAATTGTGAGTGTGAAAAGGTAAACCCTTAGTGAAACAACAGACTTCTTGGTATAATACTTACCTTCCATACAGGAGTTTCACTTCTAATAGAGGCTAAATGCTAGAGTAGAAGTTAGGAAGGACCCTTGGTCTTCTCACACAAACTGAAGAGAAAACTTCTCCAGAAGAAACCCTGCACTTTATTTGTAGTGGAGTAAGTGTTCACATACCTAAAGGTTGATAGCCAACTTTCACTCGGCCATACCAGCTGTGACGGAGCTTTTTCAATTCTTCTCTATCATGCAGTGGGAAAATCTGAACTAGAATACCACTGGTCAATAATCTTCTCACTTGAAGGAAAAAGGAAAAAAGAAGGTACCTAGTACTCCTTCAAAGGACAGTGAAGTTGATATAAGCAAACAGGTTACGTTATGCACTTAGCAAGCCTAAAGTTCCTTTGACATAAATCTAGCATTTAAATCCTAAAAATAAATAGTCTGCAGGTTAGTTAAAAATTATTCATTATAGAGAGCAGTGCTACCTATTCCTACAAAGACTGTGCTGTCTACTGGAAGAGAAGGAGTAACCTTTTTACATCTATTAATTATTCCATAGGTTTGCAATATAATCAGTTGCAGCTTGAATAACAAAAAGTGCTACAGGTCAGAACTGAAATGCCACGTGTAGCTTTGTGGGATAAGGTCTGGCTCTTGCATTTGAGCAAAGAAAGGCATAACAAATCAAACTGACATACCAAAACCAAAACAAAACACTAAATTGAAGAGCCATTGTTGTATTAATTATATATTAATTATACTAAAGACATTTTTGAATCATCAGTTTACACTAATTCATAAATTACAACACATCTTCATTGCAAACAAACCAAATATTTCACAATTTGTATTTAACTTTGTTATGGAAAGCAATACTACCTGTGTGGATAAACAATTAAACTGCTCTTGAAGTTACAACCATAGAAATATTTAAAAAGAAGATAAATTCAAAAACAGGAGAGGGGAGGCAGTGAAAGTTGTGTGATAGCTTTTTTACCATTTCCCATCGGCAGCTACATGACACAACTAGAAAAATACCTTAGCTATATAAAAAATTACCAGTGTAAACTCATCTGACATCTACATTTATTTACATTTCTCGAACCACTGATATACACAAATCTCTTTCTTTGATGATCAACGCTAATGAATAAAGACACTTGTTATTAAAAGGACATACAAATATTAAGATAAATTCTCCTAAGAAACTGTAGCATCTCTGCCAATGAACTAGTTCCAGCTACCATAAAAATAGCACTAGATCTCATTGCTTCTTTCTCCCATGAAAAGGAAGAGCTCTTGAAGCAAAGAGAAAGATAAATGAAATCAAATGAATGAAATAAAACTTACTTCCTTCATATTGTGAAATTTATAGCTCTGGAACACTGTTACTCATTCCAATATTTTTATACAGACACAATCCAAGTATATAATTATGTAATTTTTTAAAAACAAATATTTTTGCTACTAATTATAAAAATAATGGATGACATCAATACACATGAAAATTATTCAACTGAAAAGAACATAAGGCCAGAGTCTCAGCCTCACAGAAAGACTCTGGATGGAAGGCCCTCTGGAAGTCATCTGGTCCAACTTCCTGCTCAAAGTAGGTGCAGCTTAAATCAGGCTGCTCAGGGCCTTGTCTAGTGAAGATCTAAAAGTCTCCCAGGACAGAGTTACCACAATCTCTCTAAAATCCTGTTCCAATGTTTGATTACCCTCATTGTGAAAAACATTTTCTCAGTGTCTATTCAGAACTTCTCTTGTTGCACTGTGCATCCATTGCCTCTTGTCCTATCACTGTGGAGTGGTGAGAAAACAAAGCTGATTAAAAACAGTAGGACTTTAATGTCCAAAGGATTTCTCTTCATTGCAGGAAAATTAAGTTTTTTTCACCATGAACACTATCCTATATCAACATAGTGAGTTACAGGCAACAAAATACATTGCTTACCAATTGATTTTCCTGGATACAGCTTTGCCTGAGGATATCCAGGGATCATTTTTTCATCTTTAGCTCTCAAATTTTCGAGTTCATGTTTGATGATATACTGACATTCTGCCATTGTAAGGAAATTGTGATTGTCATCTAAATCAAAAAGAAGGTAGTATGAAATTGTGCAGCATAGCAATACAACCCTGGCAGCAAATAACTATCAAAAATGACCAGAATCACAAAAAAAAAAATTGTGACAATTACTGCCAACCAACATCCATTAGCAAAAACTCCACTTTTTAAAACAAACATCTTGGGAAGAAGTTTTCTCTAACTGGCACATGTTGGCCACTGCATTTTTGACTACCCAGGTGAACTAAGAGAACAGATCACTCAAGAGACAGACACCCCTGAAGTACTAATTGCTGGAGGCTGGAATAGTATACCAGCAAGTACTACACACTCTTGCCCTGCTGAAAGACTCTTACTTAGGCATCCACTATTTGCCAGTCTCACAGAATCTCCATACCCCTTTCCGCCACACAGTTCCTGAAATATTTTTATAACGAAAAACAGTACGATGTCAGGACAAATCTCCTCTTCAGTAAGCATTTCACACCAAATATCACAGTATCTTGCTCTTTATTGCCCATACAACACAATGATAAGCCATTTCAGACAATTAGTTCTGATAAAAATACTGAAATAAAGTAAAACAATAAGAAACCTTTCTAAAAATCCCAAATTTTTAAGAGCTACAGAAACAAACCTATTGTCCACCCCATCAATTTATCATCAAGGAAACAGAGTCTGATTTCCTTGAGAAAATGACTAATTGATTATTTTTTTCCCCTTAGGAATAAGAAACTATAGGGATGGCCCTAAATACACTAAGTAAGAAGCTAAAACAGCAACAAATCTCTAATACCAAGAATAAGAATACAGTATCAGTTAAATTGGGGAACTCGAAATATTAGTAAGACAACACAGGCTGCAAGGTTTCTTTTGCAGATGACACATTTTTCACCTCATCTAAGCATGGTCCACTATTTTATCCTCTGATCAGATCTGGACAAAATTTAGATTATATTAAAAAAGCAAAAAAAACAGGAGATACAGCAAAAATTATCTTTTAGATTTACACTAGTTGGAGTTCCAGCTGCTACTAGAGAATCTGTTAGCAATGACAGTCAGATTAGCATTAAGAATGTAAATGCATGAAAGAAACAGAAATGGCCCCTTTGCAACTGACAATTCTTCTCAAGGCTTCCTAATTTCAGGAAAGCAAGGTCACAAAAGAAAAGACACTGCAACAGTTATTGCACACAGCAGCAGTGTTGAATAAACTGGCGTCAAACAAACAAAACTCAACTTTATTATTGTTTCAGACAGACCCAAGAACCTTTATATTGAAAATGTGAAAGGCATCACCAAAACAGGCACATGAAAAGTATTAGCAAGACTAAGCTGGAACTCCAGTATTTACCTGGACAGCAAAATGAGTTTTGCCACTGTAGGGGGGTTAAATACCTTACAGGTAGTACATTTAAAAGAAAATGTTACTGTGTTGGCACCTCCTCAGAATAAAAGAGGAAGAGGAATGATTTCGCTAATCATGCCCAAATTCTGTTGAATGGCTCTGTAGTGTAATTTAATTATTTAATTCTGTTTGATGTGTAAAGATAATAGAGCAAAATGTTTCTATTTTCTCCAGCTAATTATAAGATAATAAGCCTCAAAACTGGCTTACAGAAATTAAATTGCTATGTTAATTCATAACATTGATTGTTAACCCTGCACTCATGTTTATCAACTATTTTTTCTTGTTTTACTTTCCATAAAAATCCTTCATACAAATAAAAGACTATTTGGAGCATACAAAAGCATAAAGTAAAACACAAGCAAGAAGTGAAAGCCATGTGAAAAAGAAAAATTTAATTTCTTTATATGATCTGAATTTTCATTCAAAAAAATGAGTATTTTTTTCATGGCTTGTTCTTCCTATTTCGGTTCACTGTTACCATTTCAAGGAATAGAAAGACCGTGAAAGATTTAGTAGTGTAATTGCTTATAATCTTTAGCCACAGCTTTGCAATGACAAAGACCCCTAAAACTGCTTACCTGCAAAGTCTTTGAAAGTTTTTCTACTGCTGTATGTAAAAGTCCTCATTGAGTTATCATTACATTCCTTCACCAAACCCACAGTTTCAGCTCCCAGCAACAGCCTTAAGTGGGATGCTCCAACTAGATAAGTATTTTCATCTCCATTTTCCGTAACCAATGGTTTAACCAGCAGTTGTGCACCTTTAAAGTAAAGAAACACAAAATAAGGAAGAAAATACATAAAAATTACATCTCAAAACCCTCATATTTTAGCATCCATCATATTGGACCTAGTTATCAGGAGCACTGAAGCTGCATCTTTTTAAGGACACAAAGAATTAAGGCTTCAACAGGACCTGACGTGTGGTGTTCAGAATTTTGCAGGGTCACTCCCTGATTTAGCCCTGTTTCTGTGGAAGCACTCACAGATAGTGAATTGGAACAATGGGGACAGTTTGGATCTACTCCTATCATGCTCACATCACGTAAGCAACCAGTGGTTCTGCAAACAATCCCACTCTTTTTAAGGAGACTAGATTTTTGAAATAGAAACATCCCTGACTTACCTAACAGAGGCCTGAAAGCAAGTTTGCAGTCACAAATCCAATAGCCACGGAAATATTACTGACCATAAGATATAAGCTACAACAGCCATAAATAATGCCTTTCTAAAAAATGTAAAAAAAAGTCTAAGGAATTACAAATTAATTAGCCTAACTTCAATTCCTGGATGTATACTAAAACAAGCAATGGAATGTTGTCTTTGTAAGAGCCTACAAGCTAGCAAAAATGTAATTAAAATCCAACATGAATTTATCAAGATTAAATTGCTTCCTGCTAACTTAATTTTGTTCTACAACATGGTACTAAGTCTTGTGGACAGGATAGTAGATGTGATACGTCTTCATTTTGGCAAGGCTTACAACGTTCTCATAAGCAACAAGAGAAACATGCTCTAGACGATATAAAAACTGGTATCAAAACTATGTTGAAAGACAGGTTATCAGGGTTTCACCACAAAAATGGAAGGATTCTAGACTTCAACAAGTGTGTGTCCTTAAGCCAGTATTTTCATTAATAACTGGATTAACAGGGTTCAGTTATTACATTTTCATGACCCCAGCACAAAGCTCTACTCTTAGATAAAATTAAGTGACTTCAAAAATGCAAAATGGAGTGGGATTGGCTAAACAATAATTAAACCACAAATTACAAAAACTTATTTTCTGTATGTCTTCATCTTATGATGACAGCCAATTTGATTTCCAAGTGTTACAGAAGGTCATGCTGTACTCACCTCCGTTTGCTTTTTTGTCCACAATTCGTTTAGTGAACCATTCTATGGTTTCCTCTTTTGTGCCTTTTGCAAGCTCAATTACTACCAGAGGTGTGAAGTTAGGCTCAAAAGTATCCAAGAAAGACCAGCTTTCCGCCATCTTTTGAGAGCTTGCTAAGTACAAAAACAAAACAAAAATGCCAGTGTTAAAAAAATATTTGGTATCAATCTAAAAACCACAAAACTTTACTATAGTGAGTTACATATTTCTGTGCTTAGCAAAGTGGCAGGTGCCCATTTCTGTGGACCTACTGAAAAGAGCAGTTTCAGTAACCTCTCCATTTGTCACTTGGCAAGATGCTACCAGTCTTTGGTTGCATTTATGTCCTACTCTCTAAGTAGGAAAATTGTTGTTGCTGTGTATAGCAAAGCAGTAGTGATGAGAAAGCAAACAAATAAATTAAACCAAAGTAATAAGGAGAAACCATCATCAAAAACAACAGCTTGCAACTTACAGTGTATTTGTCAGCAAATGAAAACATTAACAGAAGAGAAAAGTAGTCAAACAGATATCTAAAACCAATAAGCTTCTCCTGGTAAGAGTGTGCAAACATATTATACATTTAAGGAGGAACCTTCTCAGTTAATCTTGTGAAGCTTTAACCATACCAAGGAAACTTATACCACCTCGGGTAGGTGAGCAGGACACCTATCATACAGATAGGTAAATTATGCACAAAGCACTTAAATGACTGGTTGAAAGATATAAACCAAGTGTTCTGTGACAAAGTCCAGCTGCAAAGTATTGAGCATCAGCATAGCTTTATATGTAAATAATCCAAATTAAGTGAATCACTTATAGAAATAAGAACCCTTATAGAATCACAGAATCATTTAGGTTGGAAAAGACCTTGAAGATCATCGAGTCCAACCATTAACACTGCCAAGTCCACCACTAAACCATGTCCCTAAGCACCACACCTACACGTCTTTTAAATACCTCCAGGGATGGCGACTCAACCACTTCCCTGGGCAGCCTGTTCCAGTGCTTCACAACCCTTTTGGTGAAGAAATCTTTCCTAATATCCAATCTAAACCTCCCCTGGTGCAACTTGAGGCCATTTCCTCTCGTCCTATCACTTGTTACTTGGGAGAAGAGACCGACACCCACCTCGCTACAACCTCCTTTCAGGGAGTTGTAGAGAGCAATAAGGTCTCCCCTCAGCCTCCTCTTCTCCAGGCTAAACAACCCCAGTTCCTTCAGCTGCTCCTCTTGTCTTGTTGACATTGTGCCTTCAACTTTTATATAAATGATTCTACAGAGATCATTATATCATGCTTCATAAAGCAACTTAGAGGTGTTGATATAAAAAGATAAATCTGGTAACTAACCTATTCAGTTAAAAAAAAATAATTAAAAAAATAAACAACCAAAAAAACTATCACAGACTGAATTTACTGAATTTAAAACTGAGGGGGAGGTTTGGTGGTTTGGGTTTTTTTTTGCTATTAACTTCACTGAAGAAAGGATTTTACCCACTGTCTTTAAGCAGTTTTCCCTCTCCTATTCAAAGACTGAAATTACTTAATTTCTAAGTTGCTCTAAGGATGCAGTTCAGCTTTTATGACAGTTATACTTGTGTGATTCACAGAGGAATCACAATCTCCAGTATTTCATATAAATTATCCTACAAAATACACTTATACTATAAACATATGCATATCATAATAAACAAGTCTATTTGCTTTTGACTGGCAAAAAAAGCTTTCGAGCCAAATTTCAATGGGGTTTTCATTTAGTTTCACTTGCCAGTTCTCATGCACACAATTCTGCAGCATTCAGATTTACAGCTCTGAACCCAAGTGCATATGTCGTTAAAAGAAATATGCTAGATTAATAAAGTATTTTAAAACATTTCAGATGCAAATCTGCACAAGCGGAATGAATCAAAACAAAGGAAAACATAATCCGGGATAAGGCACTATAACTGTGATCGTCAATGATTGACTACACTGTCTTGACAAGTCACTCCACCTTATTGCATCACTTTCCATAATCAGTTTTATTTTTTTTTAAAAGATAATGCCTGCCACATTGTTCATATTGCAATTTCTAACGAATTTAAAAAATGAAAAGCACTAGATAATTATTAAATATTACTAGTTAACAATATCACTTCACAGAGCAGTTATCTTCTGCAAACAGCCTTTGTACAAACCCCATGCTACTCAGTAAACTTGGCTCCTGTCATTTATTCAGAATCACTGTGCTTGGCATGGTGACTAAGTAAGATTTTATATTCTTAGACTTATTACCAGTGAAAACTAGAACAGGGCTGAAGCACTCTTCCAACTTGCGTTTGTGACTTCCTGTACCACGGAGCAGCTAGTTCAACGCCTAGCGCAGCCCCTGTGGCATGTAACTTGGCCTCTTCTTTCACACCTCTGCACAGCGTAACTTATGACAGACCCAGAAGCGTGGGGAACAGAGACAAAAGGACTTCTAACCCCCACAGTCCACTTCCCACTCACGAAGCCGTTGGGTGGCCGCCCAGGGCGGTCTCCAAGCCACCGCACTCCTCAGAGCAGAGAGAGCTGCAGCCCCTTTCCGAGGGACGGCTCGCACGGTGGCCGCGCAGAGCGGCGGCAGACTCGCTGCCCGGCTGCCTCGCTGCCCGGCGTCCCCGGGCAGGCAGAAGCGGCAGCGCCCCTCCCCGTGACCGCCCTGAGGCGACCCATAACGGCGCCCTCCCACCGCCAGGCTGCGCCTCGCTCTCCTTTTATAGGAACCGAACGACCGAACGATCGGCCGGTGACTCACTCCCTCACGCCAGGCCGCGCTCCGCCAGCGAGCACCGCCCCTGACCCCCGCCGCCGCCCCGGAGCCCACCGTGGCCGCGTGAGGGGAGGGCTGCCCACAGCTTTGGCGGGCACCGCGCCGGGAACAGGCCGGGCCCCGCGGCTGAGCCCATTCCAGGCCCGGCCCGGAGCCCGCGGCCCCGGCATCCTCCCTGTTCTTGTGAACGCCGCCGGGCGAGCGTGCCTGGGCGGTGAGGGGCGGCTCGGCGCTGGCCCCGCGCCATGGCAGGGAAGGCCGGGGTGGGCGGGAAGGAGGAAGGCTCCTCCCCTCACGGCGGCGGCGCAGGCAGCGAGAGCCCCTTCCCGCTGGGTGACGGCCGCCCACTCCCCACTCACCGCCGGCTGCCGGCTCCACATCCGCAGGGCAGGGCGGGAGGCGGGCTGCGGCGGCGGGCAGCCGGCACTGGCAGGAGGGGCGCTGGGGCGGCCCAACGTGCCACCGCCCACCCCCTGCCTCTGGCCACGCCCCTCCGCCCCGTGGCCCCGCCTGCCGCGGCTGGTCTTCTCCTCCCATTGGCCGGAGGCGGTGCTGCCCCGCCCCGTTCGCGTGCTCACGGGGCCAGCGCGGCACAGCTGAGGCGAGGCCTCGACCGTTGGGGCGGGGTGGGTGGCGGCTGTGGTCTGGGCTGGTGGCGTCTGTCTGTCCGTCCCTCCCTCCCTCGTGCTATAATGCTTTCAAAATACTTTTTATGACAGTGTTTTATCAACAGTGGTATGGACCGTGAGCTCTCGCTTCATCCTCTTTTTTTTTTTTTTGCACCTTCCTAGGCTGTCTCCTGTCAGGCCAAATCTTCTGGAGCTCGAGCTAAAAACCCTGCACTTCAGCCTGTGTTAGTTTTATGTCTAAATATCATGTTCTGCAGGCAAAAGAGGACATTTTTGCACTTCGATACCAAGATTTTTGTAGAGAATGTAATTCCACACGTCCATTCGTAGCTGAGAAGAGCAACGTGACTGCAGAGCAGGGAGGGCTGAAGAAGAGGCTGGCTAGCAAAGCACGCTCCCCTGCTGGGCTTGTGTGAGGGCGTTTTAAACCAAGTTCTCTGAATATTTTTTGTTTTGGACAATATTAGGGCACTCAGTGTTTCTTGCAAATTAGGTGAACCTACAGATGTGAACAGTGCATACAGATCTAGAACAATTACAGAAACTGTCCCTCACAGTTTGAAAGGCACCGGCTGGGAGTTGCACAGTTTTCCCCGGTGGTTTATGCCAAGTAGGTGCACACCACATTGCCTAACAGCAAATGGCTCTGAGCTACTAAGAGTGGATTCATAATGGCTTACCAGGTAAGATGAGACTGGTGCAAACCAGCTGGCTGCAAGGCAACTTCATTTTGACTTACCCACTGTAACTGGGAACTGACTGCATGAAAAAGCCCCCCGTGTTAGAGGTTTTTTAGAGCCAATGTATAGGCCCCATACAGAACACAACAGCTGCCAGAGGGTAAGCTTTATCCTTTCTCTAGCATCTGGCTATTATTCAACATGCACTTTTCAGCATATTTGGAAATACATACAGATTTAAAACTTGTAAATTTTACAGTGAAGAGTTTGGTTTGTATTCTGTAGCCAGTATAAAACACCAGTTTCTGGTGATGAGTTTTTCTATTATTTATAGCCCATGAAGCAGTGAGGGACTAGGGCACCCCGGAAAATGGAGATACGTGAATACTTGAAATTCCAGTACTACAGGCTGCAGTCGGGAGTAGCAGACAGACGCAGTCTGTATCAGCTAGTTTGAGCAGAATGTATTAGTCAGGCTTCTTAAACTGTGTCTCAGTCTTGTCCAGCTCCCAGTGGCCTAACCATATAGTTATTCACCACTGAGTGTCTCTGACTGTGAAAACTCTCACTTCCTGAAGAGTTAATGTGGCAATAACAGAGACATGGGTTTAACAAAAGGGGTTTTTTAGATACACTTTATTCTTGTGTTTTGCATGTTGGAAGTCTCCACTTCCAATGCATCTTATGAGTATCCACAATGCCTTCATGGGCTTTGGTCTCTGTCTTTTAGGAACCCTATGGCCGCCTTGGCCTGACATCTTCATTCTGCCAGTGGTTTAAAAAAAATTCCTTTTAAAACAATCTCTGACACCTTCATCACTTCTGAGCTTTCAGTGGGGACTTGCCATTATCCAATTACTTTGGCTTCGTGCATAGAGTCATTCAAGATCAATGTCTTTTCTGGTATCAAATTACTTGTTCTACTGGATAGGGTCATTGAATGTCAATATTCCTTGATGGGACCGTCACATTTCCTCTATGTCGTGTATCCACTAGGTGTCACATTCTTGCTATGCAATGAATTCTTAACTGTTACACTCTCTTTCTAAAAGGTTCGCATTTTGCTAACCATGCATAAAGGTTAGCATATGTTCACAAAAGGAAAATAGGATTCCTAAGTAGATGGTGGATGTGTCTACAGAGTAATCTGCATACACATACACTGCTGGCGCAGTGGAAACAGTCTGACCATGATGGCAAAAAGTAAATTACCTTGTGCCAAGCACAGTGTTGTAGTGACTAGACATTTTCCATTAGCAAGATTAGCTAATTTAAAGGTGGATCGGGAATGCCCACCCTAAATTGCAAACTGCACTATCACTATAGCTAAATATAAATCCCAAGCTTGTATCCATTTGTGACTGTAGACCAGTCTTGTGATTCTGTTAGCTGATTATAGCATTTTCATGGTCTGTCTCAGTCACAATGCAGACTGTAGCCAGAGTATAATGGATAAGCTGTAGTAAGGCAGAATTAAAAAAAAAAAAAAGAGAAAAAAAAAAGAATCCATGAAAATTTCAAGAGCAGAGGATTTTTTTATTCAGTGGTTAACCGTGTTCTCCCTGGACTAATAACTACCACAGTACTTAACTAAATTAACAAGCCATTAACCTACTGTGAAGTGAAATTCTCTTTTACACCTGGATTAAACTATGCTGACATTTTGGGTATAGTTCCGTGGCTAGCTGAGCCCATCCAGCACCTCACTGCTACTAAAAGGGTGAGATCTCACTCCCAGTCCACCATTACCATTTCCTTCTCCTTGTGCCCTCATTGCCAGCTGTAAGGCTCTGCCCCATACTTGCACCAACTCTGGCACTCACAAGATCCTTCTCCAAGCCCACTCAATTTACCAGCTCCACAGAAAACTACCCCTTTTTGGCTGGTTTTGCTTTGTTCTATTTTAGTGATTTAAATAAGCTCAGAGAAAGGCTTGATAAGACCAAGAGCTGGCACAAGGTAAGCACCTTTCCCTACAGCAAATCCTGTTAATTCAAATGCACATAGACCTATGCATGGTATGACAACCGTACTTTATATAGTCACATAAATGAGATTAATATTGGCTCCTATCTGAAGTCACACATAATAGTAATCATTCTATTAAGATTTACCTTTACCTAGGTTTTGAGGCATACTGGAACATTGTCTAATCGTAAAAGTAAGGAGCAATTAACAGTAAAATATGCTTTTCATTCACAAGCTAATGACATATTGGTTTGATTGTAAAATGGATGATGGGACACCTAAAATTTAAGGCTAACATGGTATTTACATTAAAATTTTTTTAAGTAAATTTAAATTTATATATTTGTCAGAGTAAGATATAGTGACATTTTACCAATCTTCAATGGTGTTTTTGGTCAGATTATACAGGATTACGCAGGATCTTTCCAACAGTGTAATAAACATTACTGAAATGTCTTTAACTGCCTGCAAATGGAGGGGAAATTATTTTTTGAGTCACATCTGGTACAATTTTTACATCCTGCCAGGAATTTTCACATAAGTGTATTCAGGCAGTCCAAGCGTTGTTGGGGTCAAAGTGTGGAAGCTTTGATTCATAAACACTGAGTAATGAAGCTGATCAATTCTAATGTGTAACGTACAAGGACGACACATCTCTTCCATTTCACACTGTGTCTAGCTGATTAGAAACATCTAGTTTTGTCTCAGGTATCAATTTCCAAATTAGGTCATTAAAGAGCAGAAAACCCTGTCCTGTCAAACAAAGTGGAAACAGCATAAAAAGAGGAGGATCAGCCTGCCTAAGCCTGGAAGAGGCGAGAGAAACCACTCTCAAATTATTACCTAGAAGGAGGAGGTAAAAAGTAAAACATCTGCATAAGATGTTAATCATCATTTATACATTAATTGAAGGAAAGTGAATTAAAAGTCATCAAGGCCAACAGCATCCTGGCTTGTATCAGGAATAGCGTGGCCAGCAGGACTAGGGAAGTGATTGTCCCCTTGTACTCCGCACTGGTGAGGCCGCACCTCGAATACTGTGTTCACTTTTGGGTCCCTCACTACAAGAAAGACATTGAGGTGCTGGAGCGTGTCCAAAGAAGGGCAACGAAGCTTGTGAAGGGTCTAGAGCACAAGTCCTATGAGGAGCGGCTGAGGGAACTGGGGTTGTTTAGCCTGGAGAAAAGGAGGCTGAGGGGAGACCTTATCGCTCTCTACAACTACCTGAAAGGAGGTTGTAGCAAGATGGGTGTCGGTCTCTTCTCCCAAGTAATAAGTCATAGGACGAGAGGAAATGGCCTCAAGTTGCATCAGGAGAGGTTTAGGTTGGATATTAGGAAAAATTTCTTCACCAAAAGGGTTGTGAAGCACTGGAACAGGCTGCCCAGGGAAGTGGTTGAGTCACCATCCCTGGAGGTATTTAAAAGACGTGTAGGTGTGGTGCTTAGGGACATGGTTTAGTGGTGGACTTGGCAGTGTTAATGGTTAGACTCAATGATCTTCAACGTCTTTTCCAACCTAAATGATTCTATGATTCTAAGATTCAAAGTTCATTCCACCTGGGCAGAATGTACTTGGTTTATTTGTTAGTCCATGGCTAGAAACAGTATTGTGCAGTCAATTGGTTAATTGCTATAAGTTATTAGATAGCAGAATTTAACACGTTCTAACAACACGTGCAGAGACTGGATTCATCAGTAGCCATGATGCTGTGACTGGGGCTGTGCCTCACAGAGGTTCCTGACTGTACCATCTGATACAGCCTTTCAGCAGATCGTGTTTTTCAAAGAGCTGTTTTAAGAATACCTTTGCCCGGATTTAGGAACTGAAGGAAGTTACGTTAGTTATGCTAACTCTTAGCTAGGCTGCTAAATTATGATCATAGCAGCAAGAGTTTAACCAAGGTTTGGGAGAGGCAAGTTCGGGAATTTAGCATTCAGTAAAAGTCCTTCCAGACACTGCCTTCAAAGTAACACTCACTGAAGATAATCACGTGATAAATCTCCTTACAGTCCTACTCTTGAGGGCTCTGAATTATAAATGGGAATGGCTGTAGGAGGGCTGAAGAAGTTAATGATTCCAGTTGTCTTTCACCCCTTGTGCCTGAATTCAGCTGCTATTCAGCTGCTGGACAACCGCAGCATGAAGTTTTAAGGCAAATCAAAATCAGAGAGCAGGAATACTATCAGCCATTCCAAACTACAGCAGATGTGCACATGGTGGTTTTTATTGTGCTTCATAAAATATTTCACGTGTTCTTACAGACAACTTCATGAAAGTACCTACATAAAATGCAGATACCACATCTTTACTTTATATGGTCCATTTTACTATAACTTTTAAGTAACTTGAAGCACAACTTGGGAACTGGTCTTTTTGGAGTTCTTGATTATGAAAAGATGAGTTGTGTAAGTTTTTCTAGCTGATTCTTCAAACTGTCATAAATTGATTTCTCCAGGGAAATACATTGGCTTATGCAGTTAGGCAAGGGCTGTAGCACTGGCATACTGCTGGCAAAACAATCATAGATTTGACAGCTGTCCAACAGTTTTAAATCTAAAGACTCTGAGTTCTGTTTTCCTTTCATATAGTATACACTGTTGTGTTCTATGATACATTTGCAGGTCTGTATATAATTTCTTTGTTTACTTACTATCCCCTAGTATTAACTGTACATCTGTCATTTGACTCTTCTCACCATTGCTTGGAAAATGACAAAACTAGTTAAATCCATTAAACTACAGATATCCTATTTCTGTTAATTGCTATTTCTAAGGGCCCAAGCTTGTCATTATTACTGATGTCAGTCTCGCTTACATACTACATCTACATACTCAGAAACATAGCTTCCCCTTCATTTTCAGATAACCCCCAATTGATGCGTACAGGTATATACCTACCAAGACTCCAAAACAGAAATAAAAATGGCAAGCCTTGAATAAATCACTCTTCATTTTTTGACCAAAATATAAATGTGATCACTGGACTTTGCAAAATTATGGAACTTGTCCCCTTAGAAACCAACACCACCAGAACAAAATATTGAACTCAGGAAAATAGTACCATTTGAAATAATCAGTGAACTACTGCAAAGCAATCACTAAAGTAATAGTAGCTATTAAAGCAAAATTGGATGAATCAAAAGAGAAA
The DNA here is from genome assembly GCF_035582795.1 of Mycteria americana. Taxonomy (NCBI): domain Eukaryota; kingdom Metazoa; phylum Chordata; class Aves; order Ciconiiformes; family Ciconiidae; genus Mycteria; species Mycteria americana. The sequence goes on along the minus strand of NC_134366.1, from coordinate 47,118,529 downwards.
GTCTTTTGCTGCAATCTCTTCTACAGGGCCGGCAAGCAAAGTACTGACAGAACGAGGAGGTGTGCATATGCTATTGTTAAAAGACTGCATGTGCTGATCTAGTTCAACATGTACTTTTGGTATCTAGTTAGTTCCTTGAATGCAAAGTCTGGTACAGTTTTTCACCATCTGAGCCCACGTGAGTCCCAGTGCTGTCATCAAATGTTCAGAGTATGGGGTAATAAAGATATATGGTATATTCTGTCACTTCAGGGGAACACGAGGCACTCTCAGTGAAACTGAAAAAATGTTTAACCTGACCTGTCTGCTACAGTCATACATTCAGAAATATCAGAGACATAATGTTTGTAAATTTAAAGAAATTTTCTATAAATTCTAACTAATTAGGGACTAGTATGTTATCTTTATTAGTATCAAGTGGTCCACTTAAAATTTAGTACTATAAGTCTGTACAGAAAAACCTTGATTTTATCAAGGTCATTGAATTTGTCTTTTATTTCTGTAGTGTATAATTCTATAATCTGATTTGAAGCACACTCAGATGTATCAAACCTAATTTTAAAAAGTCTTTATTTTAGTGAAAATCATCTCCAATCAGCAATTAGAAATGCAATGTGGTAGAAAACAGGAATCCTATTTCTGTTCTCCTCATTTAGTTCCTTCTGAAGCAGATGTCTAGTGTTTGTCAAGATGGAATGGTAGAAGAGTGTAGTATCTGCCCCATTTTAAGCCACAGAAGGGACTGCTCCTTCGTGCTAGTACTAGAGTGAAATAAGCTAAGCAAAACATTAAATTAAAAAAGGATTCTCCATGCTTAATATCAAATGTCAAGTCCAGTGAAAGCCAAGAAAATATTAACAATTAATATTGCCCTTAAAAATCTTTTTCCTGGGGGATCTGAAGTCATGTACTGAAAACAGAATATAGAATGCAAGTTCTGTTTGGGGTTTCTTTCTTTTTCAGGAAAAATAAAATTGTATTTTGGTGTTACGTTATATAACCAAGAGGCTTTGATCACTTGAGATTTAATGAGAGTGATAGGTGTCTGGGTACAGACAATCTCAGTTAGTCCAGCCTGGGTGTGAGTGGGTGTATTTAAAGTTGTATGTGAGTCACAGTGAGTCCCACTAGTATTGCCTGTAAGGCCCTAGAATTCATGGGAACATAATGCCTTATATGTTACTGCAGTATTGGGGTGGATGGAGGCTCTACACGAAGACGACAGGTGAAGGCTTCTCTCTTCTGTGTAGGGCCATGTGTTAGAGGTGCACACCCTGGCCATATCAGGCTACGTGGCAAGAACACACTCCCCCAGAGGTCACATAAGGTAGGCAGGCCCCCTGGGCTGCGACACACAACGGCGTGGACATACCTTTCTTGGCTGTTAGAGACAGCCACAGCTTCTTCCCGGGCACGTGGGACTGAAGACTTGAGAGAAGCCACAGTGCTATGCTAATAGCACCAGTTCCCTGAACTACAGCAGGGAACTAGGCGGTGAAGGCTGATGTTGAGGTGTGGGAGGATTAAATCCTCTGTTGCTTTGTTAAATCCCCACCTGCAACAGTGCCTATGATTCTTTCTCACTTAACTGTGAGAGAACTTGTTTGCTCTTCTGGACAGTCTGGAAATGCTGAGAAATACTGGGTGACTGTCAGCACTCATTTATGTTGTCACTCTGAAGCTGGCAGCTTACTAACAAAAGTAAGAGTAAGAAGCAGGGCTGGTCCTGTGTCCCAGCTGAGCCAGCTTATCTGAATTGAAATCCCACTTCCAGACTAAGTGAGATGGTTTCAGGTGTCCACAAATAGTCACCACGCTGGTGTAAGCACACAAGTAACACAGTCAAGACACTCCATCAGGCACTTACAAATGGCTGGTGGTAAGGGCTAAAAGGCTGCCCTTAGTGGTGTATGACAACCACGTTTAGAGAGGTGGTTCTCCACATGCCAGATAGGTAGGACCTGGTGGAAATGAGGATCTTTGTGTGTCTGGAAATACGGATCTGTGCAACAACTGATAGAACAGACTATTCTGGGCCTGTTCCTGCTGAATACGGTTGTGTACTCTGAAACCACTGAGAATGTATGCAGCTGCAGAGCTTTATAAATTCAGAGAAGTTTGAAACTCACACTAACCTAGGTTTGAAACACTCCAATCTAAAACATTCTGGGCATTTAACATTCTTAAAAGCAGGGAAATTGGTAAATGGCAGAATTAGGATAAGTACTGGCAATATTAGATGATCTAATTACAGTACCTCACACTGAAGGTAATGATCCACTTGGCAACACTGACATAGCACGCTCTAAGACTATAGATATCAGCATCACCTAGCCAGAAGAAAGACATGTTGTGAATATACTTAGGTTTTCCATATCCCTTGCTTAGGCAACTGTTAATAAGAAGCAATATTGAGTTATCAGATACATTGGATTTTTTCCTTAATTGTTAGCAAAGTAATCAAACACATATCCCTTTCTGACATTTTTGAAGAAGACTTCAAGATTCAAAGGTGAAAGGCATTTTGCCTTCAACAGACAACACTTGTGCCTCATTTAGTTAAATGGTCTTTCAGGAGGTCTCAATATACTCCTGGGATTTTGCTGTATGACCAAAGTAACGTTGTGTGATAAATACTAAGAAAAACAACATGATAAGTTTGTTAAAAATGTTAACATTGATTAAAAATATGCAGAGCTCTCATGGCAAGATGTAGTATTATTTGTATAATATTATTTTAATGATTTTTTGATTGATAGACATTTTGCAGATTATTCTAGATAATAATATCTTCCTGGATTTTGTTATCTAGATCTGTAATTGGTTTTTTGTTGATTTTTTTTTAATTTGTTTGTCACGGGGTAGTTACATTTAATTATTGATTTATTCACTATGTGTCATTGTTCAACTCTCTGAGGGATGCAGTGGATAATAAAGCTAGTTCACCAATTTGTTTTTTTCATTTCAAAAGCCATATACATTTATTTGCTATTTTAAATTTATGTGTTTGATACAGGACAATTTCAACAGCATCTGAACATATTTGAATAAGGAGGAAAATGGCAAAGACATGATAGTTCCTTAAAAGACCAGAAGAAACAATACCTTAGCATTTAATTGACCTTTATTATTTCTTCCATACTAGATACCAAAATCAAGTAAAAATTTAAGCAAAGTAATGTACCCTGTACTGTACTCTATACAGTGTGGAATCTGCTCTTGCATAACTCACACATACATGATTTTTTAATGTGATTTGTGTGTATTGACTCCACTAAGTTCAGTCCGTGTAACTGAAGTATAAAATTCTATATTTTGGGGGCTGTACATCAGTGCTCTGACACATCTAGGTGAGGAATTGGTTCCCCAGATAGGTTCCTCCACACTTCTGTTACCTGAAGGAGTGTCAGCGAGAGCCCCCCAGGTGACCTTTCAGCTGCCACTCACAGAGATCATCTGCATCATCTAGTGCCAGTTGACACACCCTTGGGTATCAAAGATATCTGCAGAGGGCTGGCAGATACACCACAAGACTGATGATAGATCTGCAGCTTTCTGAAGCAACAGCTGGAGGACAGGAGAGATATATCACTTAGCAACTAAAATGGTACTAGACAGCTATGTTTAAACAGCTGATTTAGCTTTTTACTTCTCTAGTTAGGTGGGCACTTAATTCTTTTCCTTGAGACAGCAGTGTTCTGCATCAGCCTCAAAAGCCAACAGTTCTTTACACAAGAAGTTACCCATCATGAACATTATTATACATTATTCTAATTTTGATTGTTAACAAGCATATGCATTAATTTTCTTTCACACAGCCTACAGTAACATCTTCATACAATTAACATTTGGTAATACTGTTAATAAATGGAACGTCCAAGTACTTAACTCATTTCAGGCATGTGCTTCCACAACACATCACCATCAATTACTGTTCTCTTCACAGAATTCTAACTCCTTGATTTCTGTTATTTCTCCAGCAGTACAAACCATAATAAAACTTTGGGTGTGCCTATAAGGAAAATACACGGTATTAAACACTCATGTCAGTGTGATTACTTAGCCATGTACCAGTAAGCATATGGAATGTTTTGACAAGAATAAACTTTTAAAAGTTTCTCCTTTCTTCTCAGAATTGCTCTACATGTCCAAAACACCCTACACAGCAAAATCAAGATGTGCCTGTAGCATAGGGAGGTATATATGTGCTATCTTTAATCCAGTTAGCAGTTACAAGTAGCAGTGAAGATGCAGCAGCTTAGGCCAGACAGCACATTATATAAATCAGAATACAACCCATACAAAAATCTAGCAACACACTCTGAACCTTCTTGTTGTATGTTTTTTCAGCTTCCAGCAATCAATGACCAAAGGATTGAGGTGGGGTTTGTATCTGTCCACTATCTTCAATGGCAACCAACAGACACCTTCCATTACCCTACCTACTCCCTTTTTTATAGAACTGGCTCCTCACTCTCCAACAGCATCACATTCCACTATTTCTGTCACATGAAAAAGTACTTCCTTCTGATTTTCTTTTCATCTGTTATATGATTCACAGGATGCTCCTAATTCTTGTATTGTGAGATTATGTGAATGCTTGCTTCTTGTTTCCCTTTCCACACCATCCATTGCTTTAAAGATTCTTCTTGCGCTGCTTTCCATCGTCACTCTTCTAGGCCAAGAATTCTAACCTATTTAAATTCTCCACACATGGTAGCTATTCTCTACCTCTTAAAGTCTCTGCCACCCTTCCTTCAACAACTTGTTGTTCTAGTCTACTACACCTTTTTCAAAATGGTATAAGCAAAACTCCATACAGGAGTAAGAATACTTCAACCCAAACTAAAATGCTTTAGTTTATTCCTGTTGTATACTTTTACTAGCCCAGGACTAAAACAAAAAGATGAATTCAGGTAAGGTGCTCCAGGAATTAACTTGCAGCTACAGTACATGTACAAAAAGGAAATTGAGTATCTCCCTGTTTATCTATAAATATTAGTATCCCCATAAGTTATGTAGTGATTGGCCTTTACTTGGCATAGTGGTGTCATTTTTGTAACTGATTGTAAAGAAAAGCAAGAATAGCAAGCTATTCAACGTTACACAGGATATACTATACATAAAACCACAGATCTGCAATCAAAGACAAAAGTTTTGCTGAAACCAAGGTGCCAGACAAACCAAATACATTTTAAAACCTGAAAAAATATTCAATAACAATACATTTGTATCGCCCAAAGCACAGAAAAAAGCAAGATGAAACCAAGTGCCTCACTTAGAAGACAGAAGTGTATCCAAGCAACAGCATTAAGACTCAAAAGAAATAGGTCATGTGAAGAGAAGCACTAAATTTAGTAATCAAATTTATATTTAGCAGCAAAGATAAAGAAGGGTTATTGAAATAACTTCAACATCAAGAAAAATGAAAGAAATTAAAAGATTCCTGATCAGAACATTTTCTGAAGCTGGGAGACGTTTGAGGCAAAAGCTCTGCACTTGGTTGCAACAGTGCAACTGAAAAGAAATTCCATGACGATTAATGGAGTTAAATGTTTATGAAACATAAGCTAACTCAAGGCAGGTTTTGGTCCAGTATTTTATTTTTGATCAGCTTTATCTCAGAAGCTTGATAAGAGCTCTAGTTGATTGGGTCTCTGTGCACATGCAGATGGAAGTCACAACGTGTTAAGAAGTTGGTACAAAAGTACAATGGCAAAACTTTTACTGACATCACAGGGTCTTGCAGGCAGCCGTTTGGATTTGCTTTTGATCCTAATTAGGTCAATGACGAAACTCGCCTACATCACACAGAATCATACGCTTGATTGAATGAAAAGGTGTGACCACAGCTGCCGTTGGCATCCCATCTGGACCTAGTCAGTTCAGCTGAAGAACTTGCTCACCAAGGAGCTTACCTGGTGTGAGTGACAGCTAGCTGTCTTGAGGCGCAGATGTGGTAACACTGAAAGAATTAACTCTGTTCCACAACCAGTTATGCAACAATTACACTTTCTTCCTCCCTGAAAGATTTTTACTCCATTTCAGAGACTGTCTTGTTAAATCCGTGAACGCTCACGGATGGCATTTGTTGTAATAGTGAAGTTTCTGCCACTTCAGATGCACCAACTCTGCCGTTCACAGGAGCCATTTCTTCCACTGCTGAACTGCAGGTTTTCCCACCTTTGGACAAGCTCTGAACTCTGTGAGCACTCCCTGCCCAACACAGAGACAGATCATGCAGCCATGATAGACAGTAGCTACGGGACGGCCGACTTAGGACCTCAGCTGGAACAAAGAGGCTCAACAGCGTCCAGGAAAGGAAAGGGCTGCCTCCATGAGCAGCAGGGGCGTTTGTCCTTTCCTCCTGCTTAGCTCAAGATTCAGCGGGAGCTGTGCTCGGGGGGGGTCCCTGCCTCTCACAGCAACAGTTCAGCACCATTCTGTTGCTGTGGGAAGCAGCAGTTCCTGTGGGAAATACCACTGGGAGAAAGAGGCCTTTCCCCTCAGAAGTGATAGCATATTTTCATCAAGAAGGAAAAAAAAACCAACACACAAATGCAGCACACATGCTACCATATACTGCAGCATTTTGAATACTAAGATTACATAAATAGATATTTATTTTTTAATATAAGCTCATTCCATAGATTTGGTGTCTCTAGGAGTAGCCATTGACTTTGCTCTGTGGGCACTGCTGAAAATGGTGGGCAGAACAGAATTATCTAATCAGGCTGAATTTGCCTTTATTTATCAGTAACTGACACAGTAAAAAATATTGGCTGAAATCCAGACAAGCATGACAAGGCTGGGGTAGGAACTAAGATACGTGGTGTAAAGGGTAGCACTGTGGTTTGAATGCAAATGCAAAGGTTGAGTGTTGTTTGGAATGACGGTGTGTATCTGTGCGTCATCAGAACCCAGCAAGCAAACAGAAGAAAAGCTACAGAGAGCAAGAGAAGCAACAGTTGTACATCACCAAGAGAAAGTCAAAAGAATGAACTGTAAGCAGACAATCTGTCTCATGTTTGATGCGTCCTCTTTTCAGGGAAATAGGACTTCACGTACATTTCTTGTAAATAAAAACAGTGCACTACAGACATAACTGGGTTCTCTGTCACTGCGTTCCCTAATTTCAAAAAAAACCTCGCAAGGCTGAATCTGGCCAGTGACAGAGACTACAAAGTAGGAAAAAAAAAAGTACTTTTAAACTGAGTTTAAGCAGTTACTTATCTTGACATTGCCTTACAAAAGTGATCTTGATGTTAAAAAGGCCAAACTCCAAGGAGAGAAGTATTTTCCACTCTGCTACTACTTACTACTACTATTTTCTACCCTCTAGAATCAGTGCAAATAACAAATATTTCCTTTTGCCTTATCGAGCCCTAATGATTTATTATCAAAAGAGAACAAAAGAAGAAAGAACAACTTCTCTCAAAAGAAGAAACAACAATTAAAAAACTGTAACCAAACAGGTTTACTGACTTCAAATATTACTTTCAATATTCTCTTCACACATATAAAGCAAAATATTTTACTAGTAAAGGTAATTATTCTTTACTCATGTTGTATACATAAATAACTGGGAATCAACATGGCTGGAAAACTATCAGTTATTTTTATGAATCTGGTTGAAAACATTAAGAATTTATTCTTTTATTTCAAGTATAGAGAAGTATTGAAAATCATATTTTAAAAAAAAAGCCTGCAGTATGAAATTATTTCTCAAGAGTAATGACTGGAAATTCTCAGGTTCAGAGCTTACCAGATATGAAGTACAATACCCACAAGACACTTCCTGTATTTACCCATGGCAGATGTTTGGAGATTGTTGACCAGTTGTGTATTACAACATAAATCTTAAGGTTAAAAAAAAGAGATGGAGTTTTATGTAAAAAGAGAACACCAAAACACTGCACAAGTTTTTATGTATAAGCAGCAGGGTTAGGATGAGATCAGGATTACACCAGAGAAATTGCACTGTGTTTCATAGGTAAATTAACTTAACTAGGAGTAGCATTATGGGGATTTTTTTGGGTTGAAACCTTCAACTAGTATCAAGTGGAGTGGCATGGATTCCAGGACATGAGATGGGACAATGTGTGTACTGGTGGACAGGACCCACGTTTTATCAAGGCCTGTAGTGATAGGACAGGGGGCAAGGGTTTCAAACTGAAAGAGGGTAGATTTAGATTCAATATAAGGAAGAAATTTTTTACAATGAGGGTGGTGAGGCACTGGAACAGGTTGCCCAGAGAAGCTGTGGATGCCCCGTCACTGGAAGTGCTCAAGGCCAGGCTGGATGGGGCCTTGAGCAACCTGACCTAGTGGAAGATGTCTCTGCCCATGGCAGAGCAGGTGGAACTAGATGGTCTTTGAAGGTCCCTTCCAATCCAAACCATTCTATGATCCCTGCCCACCCCAGTCCATTCTGCAGCCACAGCTGGCCTTGATGACATTAGCAACAATAGAAACATAGGGCTGAAGTGTCCTCAGAAAGTCATATTCACAGCCTCCCTGCCTCCAGGCAGCTCCACTACACCCACTAAATTTCTATTTATAGAGGATAAGATATGTACATAGCCTGTTCTTAAAGACCCCAATGACAGTACCTACTTTTTTCCAGTACCTCTACCCTTGAAGAACGTTTGTCCTAATGTTTAGCCTAAAATATCCTGGTTGCAATTTCTGCCCATGGTGGACATAGAAAACAGGTTATTTCCATCTCATCAGTAACTGCTCACAAATTTGTGGACTGTTGTCATTCTCCTACTCATCTTATTCTTCCCTAATTAACCAGTCTGAAATAATTCAGTATTTCTTCTAAGCCCCTTGACATTCTGGTTGCTCTCCAGGTGGTCCACAGCCTTCTTCACGTGCAACATCCAAAACTAGCTTTACAGCTGCTAAGCAAAGCAGAATTCCTTGCCAGGTCTTGCAAACTCTAATCCTCATTATACAACCCAGCAGGACACTTACCTTTTTTGCAATAACAAGCCATGGCTGACACACACCCAGTCTGTGACCACTCAAAGCCTGAGTTACTATTGTACAGAACTGCTACCTAACCAGTTTTCCCTACCAGCTGATTATTCCTGCCTAGGTCTGCAGCTGTTTTGGTTGACTAGCTTCCCATTTTTTTCATATTTCTAATTGAAGATCATTTTTTATTCTGTCCCTGCCCTCCAGCATACTTACTCCTTCCCAGGCTGATGCGTACATGAATTCAGCAAGCATCTTCCCTTTTACAAGCATTCCTCAGATCACCAGATTCCAGATCTGTGTAATCCAACTTGATACAAGTTTCCATTTTGAGAGAGGACAACCCTGTTACTCTGGTTTTCCAACAAGCTTTGCATGCACCTAGCTGTACATCAACATAGAACACACTTTATTAATTTACTTATGGGAATCACAGGAAAAGTTACCTGAAATGAAGACATATCGCATCTATAGCTCTTCTCTATCCACAAGATATGTCATCCTGTCGTAAAGGCAATCAGATTTTTGACACATGATTTCTTGCTGACGGTTACTCATCCCTACGTTATTTTTCAGGGGTGTACAAATATATTTATTTGTTTCACTATTTTTCTAGAAATTGAAATTAATTTGCTTAATCCATAATTTCATACCTCCTCTTTTTTCTCCTCCCTCCCCTCCCCCATGCTTGTCACTTTACAGCCTCCCTCTATCCTACCTAACATCCGTAACTTCTCAAAGACATTGATTATTGACACCGAGACTCTTAGCAAGATCTTTAAATACACTAGAACAAAGTTCAAGAGAGACTTGAGGTCAATTTGAAAATACCTGACTTAAGTACTCTACCTTTTTCTTAACTGAGGCTAATGCATTAGTTTCCTTATTTTACTGATCTTTTGTAGAGAAGTCTAGAAGGTACTGCCTTCCTGACACCTTTTAGTTTTCTCACTTTACAGTTAGAGAACCCTATCTACCTCATACAATTAGTGGGCTTCTAGAGTGATGTGGGGTTTTTTATTTTGCTTGCTAGTTGCACTTCATTTCATGCTTGTGTCTTTTTGATTTTGTTTCTACATGCTTCTGTTATACTTTTACTCTCAGCCCGAATAGCCTAACCTGCTTTCTCCTTCCCTATATGTTTGTTTCTTGAGTTTGAGTGATTTAGCCAAGCTGGTTTCCTAACTACAGTTGCTGACTTCACTTCACAATGAAGACCTGTGTTTGTGCTCTTAATATTAGCAAGTCCTGTGAATTCACTCTTTCTTTTCTGTTTACCTGTTATACAAGCTTCCCAGGGGACCCCGCCTTCCTCTTCTCCAAGTTCATTGAAGGCTGCCTTCCTGAATTTCATGGGGTTCATGTTGATCCTACTCCTTGTTCTGGTCCTGCAGATCACGAACTAACTCTGCTGTTTCATGGACAGTCTCATCTAATGTTTACCCTGACCTTTTCAGCTAGTTGCTTCTCATTGGTTGTAATCAAAATTAGAATAGACTCATTGCTCTGTGTGGACTTCTCCAGAAAGCCTGGAAGGCTCACCTGTCTCCAGCTTGTGTAGGTAGGTATTCACATTCACAGCTAAGGAAGAGAAAACAGAAGGTTGTGGCACAGGAACACTGCTTAAATTACATGCCCTGTCTCATGGAGCTGAATGTCTTATCGACATGGGTTCTCACAGCTGGCCCATGCGACCCAGGCAGACACAGTCACAGTACCCTTGATGAGAGCACCCTTCCACCCACCTGAAAATATGACACCTTGTCTCTCCCCAGCCACTCCTGTATATCCAGGAAGGAATTTCAGGTTAATCACATGTGAGGTCATGTACTCTGGAACAGCCAAGTATGACAAGATGGAAGTTCTGGCTGGCAACACAGCCTGTCACAGCCTCAGCTGTTGCTGATACCGATATATCAATAAGGATGGGGCACCCCTCTTTGCAGTTCACTTGCTTCTTGGAGCACTTAAACTTCTCTTGGCTTCCCTGTAGCTGACTCTTGCACACAGTTACACAACTTCTTACCACAACTGCTGTGGGCGCGGTTTCAAAACAGTGTTATAGGGGCTCTGGAAGCAAATCCACTCTGAGATGTTGTAAACAGCAACTCAGTCAGGACTGCTATTTACTTTGCTTACATGACATGACCCTGGTGAAGTAACTGGCAAAACTTTTCTTAGAACTCTCCTCAACTGCACCTCTTTGTTCAAGTGCCAGACTCAGAGACTCATTTACCTCACCCATTCATTTGAGAACCATCCCCTCACAGTCATTCATGGCCACCGTCTCGTAGGTTTCCCAGTCCACAGACAACCTGCTCCCAGAGAAGGATCAGACAAGAGTCTTGGAAGGGGCACAAGAAACCTTGCCCTCCCGCACAGCAAGCAAGGACAAGAGGCTGAGATAGATTGTTTCCGTATACGGGGCAGGCCTCGGGCACAAGGACCATAGCACAACACCAGCCTTGCTTCAAAAAGTGTCTCCCGTATCACCAACATCCCTCACAGCTTCCAGGACTTTGGGTGTCTGTAGAAATAGCCTCCTTATGCTCACCAGAGGCAGAAACATTTTGGTTGGAAGATGTTGGCAAAATTCACGTGAAGGAGGACCTCCAAGTAGTCGAACACTTCCTGGTCAACCTATACTGATTTTAAACTCCTTTCCCACACCCAGATACGTCTAAGAAACAGGGTAACATGGAGCAGTCACACTAGGAGCATAACAAGCATGCTGCCATTGGTCTGAAACTGCCACTCCAGTTTGCAGGGGAGCACTGAGACAGAGTCTACAAAGCAGTAAGACAGATAAAAAGTTGAACAAGCTGCCTGTGGGGTGCAGTGCCCCTGTAGACCACTGGGGTCTGAGTGCCCAGTAATATGAATCTCCAGACTCTACCAAAGACTGACATGGTTATTACTTTTCCTTTCTTTACTGACTTATGCAAGGCTGAAACATCTAGCTGCCAGACTGCCATAGTATTGAGGTCCAGAACCAGGCAGCAGAGGCTCAGTTGATGTCAGGATTCCTCCCCCACCTCAGCAACTCCAAGAGCTCTTCCCAGAGAAACACAGATGACAGGACTCTGGACAGACTTCCTCACTTACACATCCTGAGAGCTGTGTAAATCTTCAGTCCTCCAGCTCTATTTGGGCTTCTGCTCCGGCTTAGCTACAGCTAGCTCCAACACCTGCAGCTCCAGTCCCTGAGGCAGTTAACAAACGTAAGGTTTCTCCCCTGAAGAAGCATGGCAGGTAAGCTAAGTCCTCCAGTGACAGCAAGGCATGGATAGGAGCTCCCAGAGACATCCTATGACGGCTTCAAGGTCCTCTTGCCATCATGGACAGGTTAATTTGCAGAAACTGATCAGTTTTGTTCTGCCTTTTCCTTGTTATCCTGAGTCCCTGCAAAATGTCAAAATAAGGTAGCTCTCCTTTTCAGCCTGGGCTACCTGGGATGCAAGGCTCAAATGTTCAGCTGGAAGTTAACGCCCGAACTAAAACACGGAGAACATGTGGAGTAGACACTCGGAGGAAAAGGATCTGTGGGAGCAAGAAACAAAGGGCCTGCAGAGGCTGTATGGTAGTCAACTACATGCTTGCTGAAGCACCACAAGGATGCAACTGATGTGAGCCCTTTTGTTCGTGAGCTGGGGTGCCATCTTAGCTTTTGCTACCAAATCAGAATAGGCATAGCATACGATGTTCTTTTCATCAAGCTGACTGTTTTATCAATTTCATATAAATAACAAGCATAAAAAACCTTTTGCCCTCAGTCTGTACATACTTGGCCTGGTCAGCCTTCTCTGTGGTTTTTGCTCAGACTGATTTTAGCAAGTTATTTGTGATGCAATTTGGAGAAGTAGCTTACTAAGTGGGTCATTATAAAAAACCGTGGGAGATAAACACTATTGCTCTCTTTTTGTGCTTCATTAAGTCACAAGCTCTAGCTGACAAGTAGCTAATTCTGTTGGATTGAAAGTAGGATCACAAGAGTAATACACATAATATAGAAATTCTGTGTATTTGAAGAATATTGACATAGACAATAGCACAACTCCAAATCTAAAACAGCTAAGAACAATGATATGTACTGTGAACTGACCTCTAACATAGCCAGTCTCAAAGTTATTACATGAAATCCAGAGTAAGCAAGATGGCTTTGACACTCAAACTTCTGTAATGTCATCTGGAGTCTTTTCTCTAGCATGGAGATTGATTTTTTTTATCTCAGTCCAGGACAAGGAGGATTTGTGAGGTCAGCTGGATTGCTTTTCTTCTCCCAGCAAAGGGACCTTGTTTTTTCTTCTGATGCTAGCAGGAAAAGATGTTTGCCCTGAAAAAAAAGTATAACAAAGGAAGCTGTAAGGATAACAACAAAATGAGCAGACATCTATTGGTTTTTTTAAATTTTAGTTTATCACTGTGAGAGAGAAAAGTCTCTCTTTTAACCTTATCTACGTTAGATGATGGGATCTGAAAATAGAACTCTGGCTTATAATAGCAACCTCTTATTAAAGAGAAAGACATTAAACTAATTCAATAAAGAGGGCCAGATGCAAGTCCCACTAAAAATCAACATAGAGAAGTGAGAGACTAACCAGCAGCAGGGACCATTCCCTTAGAGTCAGAGACAGTTTCAGTGTCCAGAAAGTTCTCTGAAATACAAAAATGGAAAAACTCACCTGAACTATTTGCTTCTCATTATGATACAGCTGTCCTTCACTCACTTACACCGCAACATCAGCCAACTGATGCATGACCCTCTTTTTTCTATCAGCATTATTGCAGTCATTTCTTCATGCACAGAAATGCAGCTGATTTATCCACATAATCAAATCAGCTCTAAAGAAACTGAGTCACTTCTATCAAAGGCTGAGAAACCAAGAGACAGAGGGGCTGCTAAGTGGGAGTGGACTACTCCTTCATTTACATTCTTAAACAAGTGTAACCAATTAGTGCTTGCATGAGCATCACTGAATTAAAATCACAGAGATAATTGTGTCTGAACACTTGCATGTTCCAGGAGTAGGGTGTAAATCTTGCTTATGAGGTTTAAACTTACTATTCCACTGAAATTAAGAAGAAAAAAAATCACAGCATTCAGAGCTATTGTTTCAGGCTGTTTGCAAATTCTAGAGAGCATCATTGCAAATGTTTGCCAGTGATCACCTACTTCTGCACTCACAGATATTCACATTTTTGGTAAATAAAATCTTTCAGAGCAATAATAAAAAATAAATACACTCTCCAGAGAAAAATGTCAGATTGCCAAACCATTGTGACACAGCCAAACAAACTTTAGCTGAGATTGTGCAATGTCAACAATCACTGTTGTTAAAATCACAGAACGGTTTTAGCTGAGAATAATTTCAGCTATTACCAAATTAACCTCATGCCTTTTATCAAAGGATTTCAGAAACCAAAAGAAAGTCATCAATCTTCCATCTGTTTTTCTAAAGTGTTTCAGCTCAGTGGCAAAACTCAGAAGAAATGCAAGACTTAAAAACTTCTCACCAGTTCTTCCACTCACTGCACCTTGCTGTTTTATTTCAATTAAGGTTTGTTGATTGTTCAAAACAAATGCAGTTCTTATGCAGCTGGATAATAACGCAGCCTATATTGTGAGGCTAAATCCTGTCTAAAACAAGCACATCTCTTGCCCCCGGCATTCTCCTCCCCATAGGGATGGCTATGCTTACGTGTTTCAAAACACTTGAAAATGAAAATCGCCAATAGGTTTTCTACTCGTACTCGTCGTAGGGACGGACAGTGTTTAAGTTACATCCGGAGCTCCTAAATTGCTTCTTATATGTAAAACCAAACACGAACTACCAAGCTGAAAACCTAGCGCTGACTACCATTGCTGCCGTCTCTGCGGGCCCCGCTAAGCAAGCCGGCGAACGATCTGTGTTTGGAGAGCAGCCGGGACTTCTGTCTGGGTTCTGCTACCTCTCCTGCTACCTTTGTCATCGGTGTGCTGGCACGGAGGCTTTGCTGCGATGTAAGTGCCCGGTGTTCAGTCCCCCGGCTGTGAGGCTGTACGCTATGGAGCGGGGAGGGAGCAGGCAGGACGCTCGCTCAGTCGGTACCTACACGCGTCGTGCCCGGGGCGCAAGGTTCACAGGGCAGCGGTGCTGCCGAGGAAGATGCAGCTGACGGCAACAGAGCGCTAACGCCGGCAAGACTTCGCCCTCCGCCTGCCCGCGAAGCCGCAGCCCTTCTGCCTGGGCGGCCGCCCCCGGCCTGTGCTGCTCTCCCGGGATCAGGCGCGGGGACCCGGGGCCTACGAAGAGGATGGCGGAGCCTTGCTCCAGCGAGGCCGCTGGCGGCTGGGAGGCGCCCGGGACCCCTTCCCCTCGCAGGGGGACCCGCGCCCGCGCCCGCGCCCACGCCCACGCGACGCCGCCAGCCGCCCTCCCGCTCCCTCCCCACACACCGCCCCTGCCCGGCGCGCGCCCCAACGGCCGCGCGGGAGCGCGCGGGCACGCCCCTCCCCCGCCCGCGGGCGGCGGTTGGCAGCGGGGCCCTGCCTGGCCTCCCGCGGCGGCGCTCTGGCCGCGGACGGCTGCGCCGCTCTATGGTGTGGGTGGCCGCCGCGGGGATGACGCAGGCGACGGGCGGGACGAGCCCGTGATGGCCGGTGCTGGCGCCGTCGCGCTGTCCCTCGCCGCGCTGCCGGCCGCCGCCCCTCCGCTGCCAGCTCCCGGCCGCCGCGCTGCCGCCATGGCCGAGGAGGAGACCTCCAGCGAAGGGTGAGTGGAGCGGGCCCGGGGGCGAGCCTCGTCCTCCCCACAGGCGTCCCCGGCGGGGGGAGGAAGCCTGTAGGGGCGCCCCGGCCGTGCCCTGCCGCTACCGGCTTCGCTTGCCCACCTCCTCCCGCCGCTGGCGTGTCTGGCCGCAGCCCGTACAAGCAGGTAGGCTGCGGGGAGGCCGGCGGTGGCCGGTCCCGCGCCGCGGGGCGAGAGGCCGGGGTGGGCTCCCGCCTCTCCGAGCGGCCCGCCGGGGTCCCTGCCCCGCCGCGCCTCCGGTACGGCCGCCCCACCTGCCCCTCTGCGCTCCTGCATCGCCTCGTTGCTCTCTCAGCGTACAGGCACGCTGTCTGCCATTTTTCCTGCCGCGCAGACCGCCTTCTAGCTATGGCTTCTTCGCGTGTGTGTGTATAGACGCGTCCTCGCACAGGCAGGCTCCCGGGAGATTTTGCCACCGGTTCCGTGCAAGCGCCGTGCCCCTGCTGCTTCACCTTCTGCATACGAGCTTCGTCGTTCCTGGCCCAGCTGTTGTAACTGCACACCTGCCTACATGTATACATACGCATTTCGCTGTCGTCTTTGCTTTGGCCTATGTACACGCTCTTATTGTCATTTACCCTTCCTTTGCACCCGAGAGTCCAGTGTGCACATGCCTGTATATACTGCTGCCCCGTGCTTTTGTGTGCCTTTGCAACTTTACCTGTACATACAAATATCCTATGTTCTCATTCCATCTGTTCTATATGTTCACTTAGATGTAGAGCAGACAGTAAGGCTTGTCAGCCTCTCTGCCACTGTATCATTCTTCTTGATACAAGTAGGAGATGAGAGCACATCTTTAAATTATAAACCTATATGCTGTTGGTCTAACTTTTCCCTTTTCTAGTACTGTATGCCTACCTCATCTCCAGCTATCTCTACTAACCTTTTCTTTCCTTTCACTATCCAAGGCATTTACATCTGCCAGAATAACTCTTCTGGCATAAATTATCCTGCCCCCATTCTTAACATATATCCCTAATACTTGTTTGTAACTACTTACTCACACCCTCAATATATGACTTTATTGTGGCTATTAATCACTCTTCTGCCTGAAATTACATAGTTCTGCACTGTATCTTTTTTCTGTGTACATTAAAATGGTTCCATAATAAAGTTACTAATGAGTGGTCTGCTCTTCTTCCATTTACATATCCTTTACTCGTGTATGCCTTCTCATACCTTGGCTTTCAGTTTATGTTTTATTTCTCGTTGTACACTTCAGCTTCCGGTACAGACCTCTTCTTATACCTTTCCATTGCCCCCAAATACATTGTCTGCCCTCCTTTATCCCACTATAGAATAATACAGTCATCCTGTTGCCAAGTCTGTTTACCAAACATACTTAATATGTCTGCTGGTCACTTATCTCCCTGTTTGTTCAATCGTATTTTATGGTTCTAGTCCAAAAAATACTCTACCAGAAAATATCTAGCTGTGCTGTAGTCATACATGCGCTTTATCCCGTCTGTCACACGCGTAAATGTGCTTTGTATGTGGTGTTTACATGAATTTTTCCTATTTCTCCGTCCTTTAAGTATCAGGTCGTGTATCTCATTGCTGATTGCCTAGCCCTCAAAAACTTATTTCTTGCCTTTTTTTCTCCATCTTCCTCCTTCTCTCATAATTAAGTCTTGTGTTATTTTGAGAAACTCCACTTAAAATTCTTCAGGTACTTGCATGAAAATCATGCTGTGCATTTATGACCTCATATCAAGGATGTTACTATTTGCATGTTGTCATGTTATGTGTCTGTTCTGTTACCTTTCAAAACTACCTGCATTCTCAGTCTTGTTCTCATTTTAGTCCTTTTTCCAACTTCTGGCTCTGGTATTTCATTTTACATAGTTTGCTGCTCTGCCAGCTCAATCTGACCAGAACTGGACTATCTGTCTTTTCCAAACTCCTTGTTATGCCTTTATCACCATATATACACAGCATTCTCTTTTCAAGTATAAACTTCAAAAGTTTCCCTTTCAAAGCACTATGCAGTTTTGTCTACTCTGTAACTCTGTGCTCTCCTGCTTTCCTCAAACTTAAAATAGGTTTTTAAATAATCTTCCCCCTCACCCCACCTTCTGCAACATTACCCATGTGAAACTACAGTCCCCTTCTTGGTTCCATGTTCTTTCTGACCTGTTCACGTTCATAAAATACACATTGTTTGTAAAGCCTCTTGTTGATGGTCTACGGGTTTTCTAAGTAAGAGTCTTAAAATAGCTCTGCCTCAACCTGTTTAGTTTGTATGTTCATTCAGCGCATTAGCCTGAACTGTATTAGCTGTCTGCTTTGATCACATGGAGTGCTGAGTGCGGCTGAGATGGTGCCAAGCACCCTCAACTGCAGTAGCCTGTCAGGATTGCAGGACTGTAACACTAGATGATCTGGACATAGGGTTAGGAATCGCAGGCTAAATTTTCAAAAGGATTATGACCAGTTCCTCATCATGGTTTACTCAGCTTTTAAAGGGGGTTGATTTTCAGGACGTTGTCAGTGTCCCCCTTCTGAACAATCAGGCCATTTGATGTGAAATCTTTCAGAGTAAGCCCCCCCAGTTCACTAAAGACTTCTAAGAACAAAATCTCTTCTTTTCCATGAATTCAGAAAGTGCATTAGCTTTGATGAAATGTTAGTGCTCCAAGTTGTTAGTGCTTTTATTGGTCAGTTTCTAACAATAGTCAAAATGAGCATTTCTTCATCTTTTGAAGTTGAGCAAAGCTCGGTACCCAGGGGAAATCTATAAACAAGTGAAATATGTTAAATATTTTTGGGTTTAAAAATCTGTGGCAGTGAGAGGAAGAGTTACAATATACCATCAAAACCCTGGATTAAATTGTTAGTGACAGGTGTATATGAAGAACAAATATGAAGTTTACTTTACTGTTTTGAAAAAAATAGTGTGGCTCAACCTGTTATGCAACACACTGAGTTTGTTGAAATCTGGTAACTGCGTAAGCATGGTGAAAACAGAATAGCAGTGGCTCAGTTACTTTCTAGAAGATCTCAGCTGAAAGGTACTCATGACATTGTCCTAACTTTGAATGAGAAGATTAACTAAACAAATGTTTTGGTCTTCGTCATGGAAGGGATTGCTTGGTTAACATGTCACCTGCTAACGATTTCCAAACTTCTTCACAGCCTTGGACCTTCTTTGCGTAAGTTTTAGATGTAGACTTCTGCCTGTGAGGCAAACAGCCTAGCATAAGCCATTTGCCAGTATTGAATTCACTTATACTCACTCTGGATTCAGCAGGACTGCTTATGGCTTGTAATACAACTAGTCGTAGCGGCTACTAAATGCATGTATATATGCAGAATGCTGGGGTTTCCCCCCTCTGACGTAAATGGAATAGCTTTCTTTAAAACAAATATTTTAAGGGGTCTGCATTTACAAGCCTACATCAAATTGCTTGGAAGTGGCCTGTAGTCTCACAAAATAATGTCTTGGAGTAATAGGTAAAACCATACACTGCAACACCAGTAGTCACAATTATTTTTGTATTATCCTTCAAGCTTGTTTGTATTACAGAATTCTTTTTATAATTTTGAAGTGAGCTGTTCGATTAGGAAAAGAGGAATAGTTTATTAGGCTTAATAGAGCATATGTCTGCCTGTTAGTAGGGTGGTTCACAGGGATATCACAGTGGTATGTTAAAGCATAATATTACAGCATGAAGGGACACCCTCAACTCAAAATTTTTGCTTGATTTTTTTGCTCATTACATCATCTGGGTTTTAAAGCAAACTGAGTGGGTAGACAGCTGAAAGCAGGGTCCTGCTTACTTTTCTTTGTGAAAGGAGACTATTTCTAAGGGCCCTTCCTATAGCACAGGCAACAGACAGCAGATCTGGGACCTACAACTTGCATTTTTAAAGAGCGAGTGAGACATAAGTGCAGTGTGGTAAGCACATGTGGGAAAAGGTTAAAGAACGTTTCCTTCCTCTTTTCTGATTTTGTCTTTTTCACTGGCAGGGTTGTGTCAGTCATAGCTTTGGTGCCTAATGCCTTTTGCGTTACATTTGTGTGCTCCTCTGAAAGTATATGTATGAGCAGGTTTTCAGGCATTTACAGGATTGTTTCAAACAGTTTTCCTGTCCTTGTATGCATTTGGGAAGGGAAGGTCTGTGGTGATGAGGAAGGTCTCTCTTCTTCTCTGCCATAGACTCAAGGGAGAGAGGGAAACATGGCAAAATATAATAGGGGCTATCTTCTCGTTCCAGTGGCAGAATAAAGATGGTCATGGCCATCTGGTCATGGCCTTGCCCCTGGACAAGGAGGATTCTCATCTAAATGCCCCTGTGAGAGGCTTGATTAAACACTGTAGGAGATAGAACAGTAATGTTCAGCTTCTCCCAGCTGGCAACCATAGGCAAACATTATGGAAAATGGTTAAAAATAAAAAATGCAGTGAGTATATAGAACTAGATGATCTGTTCTGTTCTTTTTACTTGGTTTTGACTACTCTTTGGATTCCTTTGCTTATGGGTATTCTTTGACTGAGGCTTAGGACAGAGAATCAGGGAGGAGTATCCTGTTTGTTAATTTCTTTCATTTGCTTCACTCATTTCACAAGTGGTTCTCCATGGCTATATGTGATGTACTTATCTTTGTGAAGGGGATTTTTAGATTTCAGGTAGACCCATTTATACATTTACCTACCACTTTTCAAGGTCCCTCCGCTTAGCAGGAAATTAGATGACAGAATTGCTGGCAAGGAGTCACTGAAGGACCACAGCCTTGCTCAAGATCTGTTCGTGAGGTGATGGTGCGGCCCCTGGACTTTCTTTCACAATTGAAAACAAACCAAGTAAAATTGGGGCATCCCGTACATTTCATTTATAGTTCAGCAAATACGTTTGTGATTTTTCAGGTAATTCTTTAGTTCTTTTTAGTTCTTTATGGTTTCTAAGGGGCACTGCCTTAGGAAACATCATCTAGAGGTTTGAATGCCCCAGGCTGGACATATCTAAGCTGAGAGGTTTTCTCCTCCGCTCTTTCTGAAACTTGTTCTTATGTTGGACAATAGGAGGAAAGGCCACACTGACGTGCTCCAGTGAGCTGTGGATGGTCTCCCCCTCTCTTCAAGCACCAGGGCATCCTCTCAGTTGCTCCTTTCCAGTGGCCTGTGGAAACGCTGGTTGCCACCTTCAGTGAAGCAGCATTCAAGTGCATGGTTTCCACTGCCACCACGGGGCATGCAGGTGATCCCATGCTATGTGTGCTTTATGCTTCCTGTGTGCAGTAGATGGACATAAATTTTTACAGATACTGCCACTAGAGAACAGACACTTTCAGTGTCTGGCCTGAAGGTTTCCACTGCTTCCCGTAGAAGATCCCTCTCTCCTTCAGTGATTACCTGGCCAAGTAATCTGCTATGACAGAAATCCCCCATTAAAAAAAAATCTGACTGGATTTATCATCCATCTGGCTCAAGTCTTTAAAGAAAAATATGTGAGGCAGAGGGAGGAAGATCGTAATTATGTAGTAGCTTTTAATTTACATTTAGGATGTTACGGATGGGGGGTAAAGCAGGTTGAAGAGGCAGCATTAGAAAGTCTGCTACTAACGTGTGTGGGTCAAGTGGAAACTTTCCAAGTATCAAGCAAAAACTCTACTACAAAAGTTGTCAAAGTAGGATTAGGGTACCTGTGAGTGAGGGGGGTCATAGCCCCAGTGGAAGTTAAAATGGAGTCATAAATCCAGAGGGGCAACTAGCTGTGTGGTTGCCATAGCGTTGGTGACTATGGGTCATTGGAGAACGCAGACTTTAGCCAGTATTGCATGCATTTGGGTATATTCAAAGATTTTTTAGAGCCTGCTAGGGGGCTGGTAGAGACCTACCCCACTAAAAGGAGGGGGTGTCTGTGCTAGGAGGATCTCTGACTTTTCTGAACTTTTATGGGAGAATCTGAACAACTTTCCCAACTGATAAATTATTAAGGTGTCTTTTCTCTTCCCTCTTATATAGTGGTTTATTAAGGTTGCTTGTTGAGGAAATTTTGATTCTCATGTTTCATAACTTTTGGGTATTTACTTGCAACCCTGACATTCTTTCAGGATAGGTTTTTGTACATGATTTGTATTGACAGAGAGAAGAGGGCATGGGAGGAAAGGTGAGTGTCTGCGTTTGCATTGGCTCTGAAAGATCCAGATGAGAAGCTGAAGAGCAGGAGAGAGGTCAGTGGAGAAGAGAGATTTGTGAGTCAGTGAAGCCATGTAAGGGAATGAGGTCAGTCTGGAATAAGGTTAAGAGGGTAAAAGAGGAAGATTTTAAGTGACAACAAGAAAATGTGGTGAGGAATGGCGGAGGAGGAAGGTGCTCTGAATGAGTTGTAATAGAAACTCAGGACCATAGGAGACTACAGAAAGGACGGGAAGATACAGGCGTAAAAATGCGTTCTGTAACAAAAGATGCAAGAGCGCCTATTGCCGTTGAGAAAGTCCACTCGTATATTGAAGTGAGGAAGAGAAGGGTATTGCAATGAGGAAAAAAAAGAAATGGGGTGGGTTAGTGCTAGCACACTATTGTAGAACTTTTTTTCTTGATTACATTTAGTAAGTGTCATACTGACACTAAAGGCTTATTAATTACTTCATACCTTTCCATAAGGGGACATCTGATGCAATGGCTTTTTAGACCCATTTAACTTCTTACCTATTTTTAAGACTACTTAGACTTCCTTGACATCTAAAGCATTTGTAGTGTAGGCATGCACACAAAACAGTCTGTTATGAAAAGGGTTGTGTGCTTCTTAGGTTTTCCAAGAAGTGGAAATGAGGCTAGGTAGCCCAAAACATTGAGTACCAGTTCTTGAGATTTGACATAGGTAACTGTTAGGCACCATAGGTGACTATGATAAAGGAACACAATGTAGAAGCTGTTCTAATGATCTGCAGTGAAACAACCCATCCTCAGTGTGTATTCACACTCGAGTACGAGTGGGGTTTGTGTATAGTGAGTTTGGAGCTAAGGGAAATAATCATGTGCTTTAGATGGTCTTTTATCTGTGTGCTTATATGGCTCCTTATGGAAAGATGAAAACATCCATCTCCTATTTAAGTTGTGATCTAAATTGTGCATAATACACTACAGAATATAAATAAAAGGTAAGTGGGGTAGAGTGTGGGTGGACAACGGTGCAGATTTATGAGAGTTGCCGTTACGTGTGTGTTTTGTTCTTGTTGTGTTTGATGGAACTCGGGGACAGTCTGAAATGTGGGCCTGTCATGGTAGGCATGAGAAGGCTGACAAATAAGGTTTAAGCAAGGTTGAGGTTATGCAGTATCTGAAGGGCAGCAGGAGTACATCAGCAGGTGGATAAATAAAAGGAGAGCAGTAGAAAGTAATGTAACATCTGAAGGGCACCAAGAGGAAATTTTCATTTTCTTTATTTTAATTATGCTTTTCTTCACAAATTCTTAATGCGACGTGCAATGTGTTGTTTGTAAAAACACTTAACAGCTGTGGCAATGCCAAGTTCTATCAGACGTGAGTTACTGTGGAGGAGGCAGAGGGATGTAGGTCCTCGGCGGTACCTAACCTGAGCGTTACACACGTGATCTCTGTCACAAGGTTGAGTAGTTTTAGTGGGACTGTGCAGCTCCCCCCTTTCCTCTCCTCTGCGTCTTTGTCTCTGTATTCTGTATTCTTCCATACCTGGTCTGTAGTTGCTAATGTGATTTTTCTCTAGATTGTGTTTGATTTTAGCTTTTAAATCACAATATAAAATAATGGGTCCTTAGAAGAGATGGAAGGAAATAACCGAGGGCTTGCTTAGCTGGTTACTATTAGCAGTTAGTGGACTGTAGAGTTTTTAAGGGGAAACGCCTGTATGTTAGAGAGTATGTTGTAAGTTGGGGAGGAACAGTGTTTCTGAAAGCTTGTTAGAATTAGTTAGTTCTCTGCTCTGTAGTATATTTGTGGCCTGACTTTAACCTGACTGGGGAGAAGACTTTGTGATGTTTTGAAGGACGGTAAGACGCTGCCCTTTTTTGTAGATTTGGAACCTATACAGCAGTGAACAGTAACAGGAATAAGTAATAGCTGTAGGACCACACGCATGGTTTCTTCATGATTGCACACGTTTAATGGTTTCTTGCATTGGGTACTAACACAGCTACTTTGTAAGCAGTATGAGCGTTACAGGTTGCGGGCTTGGGTGGCAGTCCACAGATAAACTTCAGTCTTGTGGTACGTACTGAAAAAGCGCAAGCCCTGAAATGGACACTTTTGGGTATAGCTAGAAAGGGGAAGGAAGAAATGACAAAAACATATAAAAAGGATACATATGGACAAAAAAAAATGAAAGGCAGTACTAGGAGACAGAGAAGAAAATGGGGAGGGGGCCACAATGATGCAAGGTATACGGCAAGGCGTACCTATAGCTGAGGTTCAGCATGGGAGGGAGCAAAATTGTAGGTCCTCTCCACTGCCTGAATGTTCAAGTTGCTCAAATGAATTTAAATAACATGCTAAACTTCAGTATCACTAAAATAGCCAGAAAATGCTCACTGGTTATGGATTCACATTCATTATTTACCTTTTCAGGTTAATTTTGATAAGTGATAATCATGTGTAGCACTGTTAATATAAATAGAGACAGTAATAAAATTTGCTTCTGAATTTTACATTAATTCTGATGTTGAATGTTCTGAATACAGAATTCAAGATGCAGAAAGTACATGAGGAATGCATTGTTTTTACCTCTGACCTAGTGTAGCAATATGCTGCAATAACCTATCATGGACTTTTTGTTGGAATGGGGCTGATGTACATTACACTTCCTAGAAATATTATGCAGAGGTTTTCAAAACATTCTATTTTAATGTTACTGAAGTATCCAAGAGTTTCACAACATCTAATTGCACAGAACATCTTGGCTCGAAACTCATCTAAACAGAACTTTATAGGCAGGGTTATAATGTCATCTGGGGAAGAAAATTTGTTTCCTTTTTAACCCATTCACAGCAATTTCATACATTTTTTTGTCACCTCGTGAAAATGGTGAACAGGCATTTGTTAAAGGATTGAGGGTTTTTGTTTCCATACCATATTCATAAGTCTTGCTTCTGGGTCTTGCCTCTTTAGTATGCTCCTCAAGGTCTTTCCCTGAGAATTACATTATTTTTGGTCTCTTCATGCAATGATTATGAAGTGGAACATGGAATATTTTTCTTCTCCTGATGTTTGTCTGCAACTGCCAGAGCCTAATTTTTGTCCTAGGAACATCTCATTCAAATTGTTGTTGTGGTTACTACATCTGACTTCTACTGTACATGCAGAAGCTCTGCCCCTGGATATACAGCCTTTGCAATAACAGTTACTGTACATAGATTGTGTATGCTTGAATGATTCTGACTGTATTCATTATTCTCAGAAAACTGAAGCGCTAAAGAACATGCTGCACTTTGGGGACAGGAATGAAGGGCTACAAGGACTCCTAAAATTGGTTATGCTCTTAAAGTTCTCATGAAACCATATCCTGAGCCTTGCTCCTGAGACATCGTGCCCAGTTAAATCCAGACTGACTGAGGTCATGATTATATGTTACTGTCTGTCAGTGGCAGCTCTGACTTAAAAGCTTGCTGTCCTCCACCTTTGCCTTGCTAGTCTTTTTTTCCACCGTGTTAGCTGTGGAAAGGTCTGCTGGGTAACTTTGGCTTCTGTGTAGCTGGGTCTCCATAATTATCTGGTTTAAAACATAGTTTCTTTTAAAGCTGAATCATTTCACAGATCTGAGAGAGAAAGCAGCCACAAAATAGTTCAATTGGCAAAATGGAGGGAATAGTAAGCTTTTAGGTCTGATCTACTGGTAGTGAGGGTGGCCTGGGATTGAGGCATTACATCACCCAGTTTACTGCACACTGACACCAGCAGGAATAAAAACGGAGAAGTAGGGTGCTTCTCAGAGTTCAAGTAACACACGGACTTCTCTGTGTGTTTTATCTCTCATTTTAAAAATTGGCTTTCCTTGACTTAACAGACTAACACTGAATATTAACTGCAGTCAACTACTTCTGTCAAAGGCTTAAGTCTAATATATATTTGTTGCATCTTGTTCTCAGTTTCATGCAGAGCATGTTGCTTTCACATGATAAACATATTTTTCTAATTTCCTAAACTTTCCAAATTTAATTAGGAAATTTGAGTCCTCTTTCATGCTAATCAGTAATGCATTCTGTCTTTTCAATTAAATGTGCTTTGCTTTGTAGTTTTTACTTCATTTTATAATTAATAAAATCTCACCGTTATATTCTTATATATTCTTTGAACAGAAAGAACATTTATCTTGGTCTTTAAGAATGTATTTTATTGACTTCTTTACATTAAAACTTTCTCCACCCCAACTTTCCCTCTCATAGCAAGATTTCTGCTTTAAACTACTACCAAGCTTGAATGTGTAATTTTCTTGGATTTTAAATGATGACAATTGTTGAAATGCTTAAAGAGACTGCTGGCTGGTCTGAAACCATATAGGAGAACTTGAACCTGTTCATAAAATTAAATCCACAATGATTAAGTGACATCCTCATTTTAATGGTACTACCTTATGCAATTTAAATTTCATATCACTATTAGCCATTTAATATTGTGTTACCAAACAGAAAAGTGTTATCAATTTTGATTCAGAGATACGCAGTTCCAATATATAATAATTTTAAAACTTTCTTGAGTTGAAAATAGTTGCCACTTCTGTATCTCCTCAAGTTCGCTTTTCAATTTACTGGAGTTTTAGAAACGTGTTTTCTTGCTCTTTCGCACACTAGTTTGAAATAGGTTTATTGCATTTTTCTCCAAAGTATGGGGTTTTTTTCCCAGTGATTTGTTAAACAACCTACATTCAAGAGAAATTCTCCTGGGAGTAAATAGAGAACAAGGTGGAACTTGGATATAGTGAATGTTGGAAAGAAAAATATTTTTCTTTACTTAAATAGTAGGGTTTTTGTAATGGTAGTTATCCTGGTTTTGTCTGGGATAGAGTTAATTTTCTTCCTAGTAGCTGGTATAGTGCTGTGTTTTGGATTTAGGATGAGAAAGATGTTGATAACACACTGATGTTTTAGTTGTTGCTAAGTAGTGCTTATACTAAGTCAAGGACTTTCCAGCTTCCCATGCTCTGCCAGGTGCACAAGAAGCTGGGAGGGGGCACAGCCAGGACAGCTGACCCCAACTGGCCAAAGGGCTATTCCATACCATATGGCGTCATGCTCAGTATATAAACTGGGGGGAGTTGGCCGGGGGGCAGCAATTGCTGCTCTGGGACGGGCTGGGCGTTGGTCAGCAGGTGGTGAGCAATTGCATTGTGCATCACTTGTTTTGTACTTTATTATTATTATTATTATTATTATTATCTCTTCCTCTGCTGTCCTGTTAAACTGTCTTTATATCAACCCACAGGTTTTACTTTTTTTTCCGATTCTCTCTCCCATCCCACCAGGGTGGGGGGAAAGGTGAGCCGAGTGGCTCTGTGGTGCTTATTTGCCAACTGGGCTTAAACCACGACAGTCCTTTTTGGCGCCCAACGTGGGGTGTTTGCCTGAGGCAGGAGTAAACCCATTCATGGGATTGCTTTTGCTCAAGGACCTGGGTGGGTAATGCAGAAGGATGAGGAAGTCCAATGGGTACGTCAAGGGGATTTGATTTTGAGTGAGAATAGCCAATGAACTGAATTGTATGATGTTAATTGCTATATAATACTGTATGTCATCACTTCGATGGTTGCTATATGCCATATCAACGGTGTTACAGTAAGAATCACCCAGATTAATGAAGAATGAACTTTGATGAAACCGATCAAAGTGCAGCGATGGTGGAACCAGAACTGACTTCAGCATGCAACAGTCCAACACCAGACACCATCTCTCCTGCCCTGAAAGGCTGTTATGACAGATGGAGCCCCACCAAGTGCACCATTGGCCACTTTTCTTGTTCAGCAATATATAAAGCCAGCTGGATGGCTTTCACCTCTGCAAACTGACTCGATTCCCCTTCTCCTTCAGCAGTTTCTGCAACTTGTCGTATAGGACTCCATACAGCAGCCTTCCACCTCCAATGCTTTCCCACAAGATGACAGGACCCATCAGTGAATAGGGCATATTGCTTCTCATTTTCTGGAAGTTTATTATACAGTGGGGCCTCTTCAGGACACGTCACCTCTTCCTCTGGCAATATTCCAGAATCTTTGCCTTCTGGCCAGTCCATGATTACTTCCAAGATTCCTGGGTGATTGGGGTTTCCTTTTCAAGCCCGTTGTGTAATCAGTGCTATGGCGGAGAGAATCGGAAAAAAAAAAGTAAAACCCGTGGGTTGAGATAAGGACAGTTTAATAGGACAGCAGAGGAAGAGAAAATAATAATAAAAATGATAAAAGAATGTACAAAACAAGTGATGCACAATGCAATTGCTCACCACCTGCCGACCAAAGCCCAGCCCGTCCCAGAGCAGCAATCGCTGCCCCCTGGCCAACTCCCCCCAGTTTATATACTGAGCATGACGCCATATGGTATGGAATAGCCCTTTGGCCAGTTGGGGTCAGCTGTCCTGGCTGTGCCCCCTCCCAGCTTCTTGTGCACCTGGCAGAGCATGGGAAGCTGGAAAGTCCTTGACTTAGTATAAGCACTGCTTAGCAACAACTAAAACGTCAGTGTGTTATCAACATTATTCTCATCCTAAATCCAAAACACAGCACTATACCAGCTGCTAGGAAGAAAATTAACTCTATCCCAGCCGAAACCAGGACAGTAGTGTTGCTGGTAAATGTTAATAAAGTAGCATTAATTCTTGCCATAATCAGTCATGTAAACAGCACTCAGTATTCTGGTGTTTCAGGCCATTAAATTAATGAAATGGGAAAGTAAAAGTTTATTATAACTTAACTATCTTGGACATGAATAAGCCAGACGTAACCTGCTACTTTTCTCTGACATTTTGACACACAAAGCCCTGTTTGATTGTGTCATCCGTGACTGTTTCTGTTGCTTCGTATTGTTTCAGGTATTACCTGTAAACTTGAAATTCAGTAACCAAAAATAGAATTTGCTGTGAAAACTTGGTGGTGTTGACGATAGAAGAAACCACATCCTACTTATCTCTTAGGCTTTGTGTAGACCTGCTGATGCTGAGGAAAATGCAGAAGACATTCAGTAAACAGACTTATTTCTATTGTTCCTCTTAAAAAAAAAAAAAAAAAAGAAGATAATGAAAAGGGTAAAAGGGTATCTCTAGTTATTTCACTTAAGCATCCATCCATACAAAATCCTATGTTAACTATAGAGTGTTCTTAGAGCATTGTAGTAAAACAGTTTTACTTTTAAAATTGGCACTTTGTCCTAAATTTGCTATGTTGACCTCTTGCCTCAGATGCTCTTTTTTAGTCCTTCTGTTTTGCCCATTCTTAGTGTTTCTATAAAAATTGAAAGGGCCAAGCGAGTTGCTTTTCCCTGCGGGTGGTTGCTCCATTCTTTTAATTATTGATCTCACTTGAATGTTGCTTATGGATTAACGATAATATTTAAGTATTTAGAGTTTGTTTTGATAAAATGCTGAGCACTCTAACTTCAGTTCAGCAGAACACTTAAATATATGACTGGTTTCACTGAAGTACAATGCTTAAGTGTTTTTATGTGATGGGGTTACATGAGACGTTAGAAGAGAAAGCCTTATGATACTTATCATATTTAGATTTCAACACATTGGCAGTTCTGAATTCCTTTGCTAGCACAGTACTTCAAAAATACTTTATGTAGAAACAAGATGGGAGAGTCTGAGCTGTCTTTCCATTAGCTTACCTTTGTTTTTCTGTTATAGAGCAATATTCTCTTAATTTGGGGCTCGCTTGAATTGATGGATGTTCATAACCGCCATGCCAGCTGGATGGCCCTGAAAATCACAATGCCATTCCTCTTGGTGCTGGGCAGAAACAGTACAACAAATTCTCTGCATCAATTTGATTTTG
The DNA here is from genome assembly GCF_035582795.1 of Mycteria americana. Classification (NCBI taxonomy): domain Eukaryota; kingdom Metazoa; phylum Chordata; class Aves; order Ciconiiformes; family Ciconiidae; genus Mycteria; species Mycteria americana. The sequence goes on along the minus strand of NC_134366.1, from coordinate 47,088,803 downwards.
TTTCCGTTCTTATAAATAGCTGGAATTAATTCTGAGAGTCAGGAGACGAGAGGGTGAGGGTTTTTGAAAGATCAGCTTGATTCTAATAATATTTAAGGGCAAAGGGTGAAGCTTGAAATGGTTTACCAGTGAGTTCACTCAGTGTTTCAGCTTTTTAAGTTTTTGAACTTGTTCCCTAGCTAAAACCTTGGTAGTTTGCCACATTGTCTTCACAAATTCAATTAAAAATATGAAATATGTTCATTTGCTGAGAGCAGGAGAAAGACAGATATGCAGCTCTGTTACTTGTGCACTCAGTTACATTCCCGTAATCCTTTGCTTATGAGTTATTGTTTAATTGTTGTATACCCTGAGCTCTGGCTTCCCTACTGATGTTGTTTTTAAGTCCAAATAATCTTTGTGACAGGAAAGTCTACTCTCCACACTTCTGTCACTGATGCATGTTTCAGCGCCTGTTTCTTGGTCTGTATTGGGAGTTTTGATTACCTTACTAACTGCAAAATTCTTAGTGAAAAGCTGATTTTTATACTCGGTATTGTAGAAAGATCTCTCCGTGTCCTGTCTCACTGGGTCAGCAATTTTTAACAATCATCATGTAGCAAATGGCGTTGCTTTCATTTAGTCTGATTTAGTGGAGTTCTGTGGCTTACGGGTTTTTTTGTTTTGCTTTTTGGCCACACAGGCTTTGCATAGGTTATTGCAGCTAGCTCTACAATGGTGGTATACATGGGAAAATAACCTGTGTTGAATGATTTTAAGCTTAATACATCTTGTAAGCCATGCATTCATATAACTCTAATGTGAGTAAGTAAATGGTAAGCTTGAAAAATGAGAGAATGAGCTCCATGTATGTACATTTATGTCTTCTAGATAGCTATAAGCAACTTCGGCTGAACATTCATTGAACATCTTTATATTGTAGAGCTTCATTTTCTAAATCCACATTACAAGCCAGAAACCAGATAGATTATTCAGCTGTTTGAGTGCATACCTCAATGTTACGATAGCTGTTTTCAATTCTTCAGTATTATCTAAGCTTTCGTGAGCTTTTTGTGGAGTATGTCAAATTTGTAACTGGCTACAGATCCATCAGTTGTCTTGCATGTAATCAATTATCACCAAGCTAAATAGGATTAATCTAGCTGACGGAATGGTAGTATCTAAGTTACCTATTTGCCATGTTCTTCATCCAATTTGACCTAATTAGTGGAGGTGGATGGGTGGGTCAGGTTCGCCATGGCTCTGTCTCTACATGATTCTCAGTTCTTTTGAGAGTTACCCTCGGGCAATTTAAGCTGTACTGTGACAGCAAGTTCTTGATTCAAATTAACATTCAAGCAGCTAAGGAAAAGCAGTATTATCCTTAGTTACATTTTATACAATATTCATACTCCTTAGATGTCTAAAGATAGTAATCAGTATTTATATTTTTAAAAATATGTTATTTATTTATTTATTTTTATCCTTTCTTATGCTTGGACCCAGGGAAACAGGACACTTGCTCCAACCAGCCAACCTGTTAGGTCCTGGCTGGCGACTTGGCCCCTGCGCATAGCAGTTGCAGCTCCACGTTGTCAGGTGTCTGTGCCTGTGTCCCTTTTGTTTTCATTATTTATTACTGTATTTGGTCATCAGCATAGGCCACTGATGGTCTCACTAATCTTCCAACCTCACACTAATCACCTTGACTTTCTCCCTATCTAAGGCCGTTCAGTGGATGTCTCTGGGGCCTTCCCTTACCTTCTGGTCTCCTGCCCCAGACGTGTTAGAAGTGTGGAGGTTTGTTGGCAGAGAGAGAGACTTCTTTGAACGTTTGGCAGGTCAGCAGCCCCCAGCCTGCTGGCCTCTGATTTTTCCAGCCTCCGGTACTTTTTCAGGTGGCTGTGTAAAGTGTAACTGACCCCAAATAGGAGATGTGAGGAAGCATCCTATGGCATGCTCTGCCCTACTGATTATTGCTTATTTTAGCATGGATGTGCACACTGGTTTATGTTACTGCATGGCCACAAACAAATATACAGGTTAAATCCCACTAGTTACATGCCTTGGTAATTTGACGTGTATCGCCCATATATACAATCAGTATAAAAATGATAGACATTTGGGCTGTCAGTTGCCAGATTTATTTCACACTTTTTCGTATAGCAAGCAGCTAAGCCCAATTCTTAACTCCTCAAAATGGAAGATTTCACTGTTGAGTTTTCTTTTTGTAAAAAGAAAGGTGGAAACAGGGTGTCTGGGAAGTGGTGGGTGATGAGAGCAGAGTGGGGTCTGCCTCTTCTGACAGTGGATAGCTCACGATGTGAAACTACTGCTGAAATCTTTAGTTTTCTTTCATATCTTATCTCCATTGCTGGTGAGCACACTGTCTTGAAAGGTCCATTGCTTCTTTTTTGACATTACATAGCTCTTTTAACTTTATATCATAGAAATAAAAATGATAGGCCGTGTAAGCAATTGGCATTCCTGTATGTATTTAGAAGACACATTTAGCACAGATGTACAAAAGAAATGATACAGCCACACTCTAGGCTTCCAAAACTGTCAGAGAAACGATTCAAATAGATTAAATAGTTGATTGTTCTCTGCATGTGGAAAACATCTAGCAATGTGGTAAATAATTTTTGGAAGCTGGGGGGACACACGACCAAAGGATTAAGTCTTGAATGTAGGTAACTAAATATTTTCTTTCTAAAATAAGTTTTCTAGAAAGTGATCACTTTTTTTTGACAGAAGGCCTTCTTCACTTGCTCTGTTAGTTCAGCAAGTACAGAATGACTGAATTGCAAACATAATTTTTATTTTAAGCGTTTCAGCTTGCTGACTGTATTTGTCAAGCTATGTGTATGTGATGTCTCTTTGGAATGAAAATCTCTGTATTTATAAACAGTACTGGCAACTCACAAAAGAAAGAGTGGGCATTTATGGTACAACTTTCCCATTCTGATATAATTTTCTAAATATTTTTCCTGAGTATCCAGGTGTCTCCCTAAGACTGGGAAATAAAGTTCTGGGACCGTGAACTGTAGATTTCATTTTTATGTCATTGTGGTCATATCTCTGCACTGTCTTCATGTTGACATGTTGCAGCTATACACTTTCTGTAAAAAAAAAAAAAAAATTAAAGCAGTTTATTTGCTAAATCAGTGGTTTTGCCACGAAGAAACATTTCACATAGTTTTGGCTTGGGGGAAATAGTGACTGGGTTTTGTGCTTCTGACCTAAGAGTTATGAATGAAAATGCCTAGGTGAGCATATAACTAGCAGAAAGTTTGGCTCAGAAGGGTGGTGACATAGCTATTGTTTAATAATTTACCAGAGTAATTCGTAACATTGGACACAATTAGTGATATTGTTAAACTCAGATTTCACAGTTATTTACTGGTGAAATTGCTTTTGACTGGTGCCAGCTTTAACCTCTTAAAAATCTTACTTTTAAATAAATGCATAGATTAATGTGGAAGCAAAACACTTGGATGCCCATTCCTGTAAGATGCTGAGTTCCTTAATTTCTTAGATTGCATGAAGACATGGCATGGAAGGACATGCAACCGTTCTTTCCCAGTCCCTCAATACACCATTATAACGATTCCCATGGTCTGGTGGTTTAGGAAGGTTATTTACAGAACAGCCAGACATCAGTGTGTTTCACAGAGGAGTAAATAATACTGAATAACAGTGGGCATGGATGACTGGGTGATTAATCCTTTTTGATCAGGTATGGTTTGGGGTTTTTTTTTCTTGATATCCCCTAATATGTTTCAGTGAACCTGAACAGTGCTGCTTGTGGTTGCATTGTGCATCCCCAGAAAACCTTCCATGTTGTATCATAAACTCAAGTAGCTATGCAGCTGGAGTAGCTCAGCCCCTTAAAAAGGTGGGGAGAAGGTCCTTTGGATAAAGAACTTGGGGGGCCAGATCTGTAATTTGTTATCGATGTGTTGTGTACACTCTGAAAAACTGGACATTAGTAACCTTATAGTCTTTTAACATTAATTGTTGTACAGCTAATACTCGCAGTGTTCTGTCCTGAAAATACTATAACTAGCTGAAAAGCAGTTCAGTGTAGGAAAAAAGTGCTAAAGAAAGCAAGCTGATTGTGAATTTGGTGACCTTATCCTCTTCTCTATGAGGAATGGTCTGGGGTCCTACAGTAGCAGCCTTTGCACTGATAGTCCGAGCCACTTCAAAAACAGGTGAGAGAGGGAAAAAGGGGATTCCATCTTGAAAACAAGGGATAAATTAGCACCCAGGAAGAGCTGTACCCGATTGCTGTGTCCTTTGAAGCACTGTCGGTGAGGCAATGCTGCTGGCTGAGTCATCCCCCCTGCTCTCATGGTCAAGCGAGTACTACCAAGATAGTAACTGACAGCTGGAAAAGCAGCTTCTGTCGGGGGAATTGAAATTGCTGTTCTGTTTTCCTCTGGGACTTTGTTTCTAAGTTGGTAATGAAGGCCCTAGTTATTTGCTTTGCTACAATAAACCTGTTTATCTTTCACTTTTAAAATTTATCTAGCATATGAATCAGTTCAGGCTAGGCTGGCGAGCACACAGTTTATTGCTTTTTTGGAAATAGTAGGTTCATGCAGGGTAACGTGTGTGCAGGCAGACTTCCAAAGGAACTTGAGAGGAGGCTGGAAACCCCAATGATTGTGTTATATCTGCCAGGCTTGTCGGGTCGGCGTGAGGGCTGATGTCTTCAGGTTCTCAGAAGAAACCTGCTCTGACGGAGATAGATCAGTACACTCTGATAAGGAACACACAGTGGAGAAACAGCACGCTGTTTGAAGAACGCCCCTGATCATGACACCACTTTATAAAAGTCAGGAGAAAGTGAATTCCCTCCCACTGTGCACTCCTGTCCTGCATGTCCTGTGATTTACATGGGTTCTTTTCTGAAGAGCAGCAAAAGAAATGTCTCCAAAGCATCAAATGATGCAAAAAATTGCCATCTTGCTCAAGAAATTTTTATTCCGTATTGCTGTTGTAGGTTAGGATGGTTATTCAGCTGGCTTCCTGCCTGGTGTCCCACATCACTGCTACACCTTAAAGAGGCTGAGGACAAAATGCTAAAATGTAAGTCTTTGGTTTCTAATAACATTTATAGATATAACTAGATTTTCTATAAATTACATTAAATATAATCAAAGAAGTTTTTAAAAACAGCTTTTACACTGCTATGAAATAAACAGGTTTAGAATTAGATTTTCATTGTTCCCTTATTTAGAGATTTGATTGTAGGCTCTCTCTTTTGAAAGGGAGCTCCTATTTAAAACAGTGGATTCCCTGGAATGTACTTCATATTTTATCAGGTGTGTCTAGCAACATAATTTTTTTCACACTCTTTCTTCAGGTATTGCAAGCACATACAATAAACAGTATGTGTATATATCTAATGGAAATAAAATATGGACACTGACATTCTCTCCGGACCTTTCACATAAAACTCCGCTTGTTCTCCTGCATGGGTTTGGAGGAGGTGTTGGACTGTGGGCTCTCAATTTTGAAGATCTCTGTGAGAACAGGACCATTCATGCCTTCGACCTCTTGGGATTTGGACGTAGCAGTAGACCACACTTCGACACTGATGCTCGGGAAGCAGAAAATCAGTTTGTGGAATCCATAGAAGACTGGAGAAAGGAGATGAGGTTAGAAAAAATGATTTTACTTGGACACAACCTAGGTGGATTCCTGGCTGCTGCTTACTCATTAAAATACCCATCAAGGTATGTGAAAATAAAGGAATGAAGGAATTCCTTTTCTGTATTTGACTAGTGATTTTAACACAGATTTTATTTCATCAGGCTCTGTATAGATTATCTTTAAATCAGCACAGTCGTTTACTTAAAGAAACTTGATACTGAATTTTAAGCCCAAAGTATTAATTATATGGTTTGTTTCCAGGTGAATAGAAATAAATAGATATAGTAAACATGCTTTTCTGTGTACTTTTCTGTATCTCTTTGTTTTTGTTAAGTACCCCCTTGCCATGGTATAAGGTGAAATAGCAAAAATCATATTTATGGGTGAATGTTTTGTGACATCTCTGATCAAACATAGATTTGTGAAGGGAAAATAGGCCTGTTTCTGCCAAACTTCCCATTATTATGGATAACATTGAAACTTCTGAACGTAATTTGTGCCTATATGCTAGCAGTCGGCCTGGTGCCAGCATGATGAAGTAAAAATGATTTTAGTGACTGTTTGATTTAAATTGTCTGTATGCCACTTCATATTTCTTCTTTGCAAAACAACCCAGCTGCAGCAGTCCTGTAATTGTATTTCATCAGCATTTTCTGCACCACATCGTGGCCAACAGATAATCCTTTTTTTTTCCCTTAAACTAATAATTTGTCTCTTTTGACATAGTCTCGTTATATAGCCCCTGGTGAGCTAGGATCCCGCCAACTGAGGTCATTCTGTATCAAAAAAGGACATTGCTTTTGTTTAGATGCACATAGTGGACTCCTGTGACAAACCATGAATAAAAGTTTAGCTTTCCACATCGTATGGCAGAGTCTATATTATACAAAACATATCTTATTCTTTTATATTCACATTGATTTATACCATATACATTTCTTTGTCTCTCATTTGGAGATTTTGAAATAAATTCATACATCATTTTTTCCTAAAACACTTTGCCTCTTTCTTTCCGAGTGGACGACAGCTGGCACATGCTGCTGGAAATGATGTGTGAAAGTAGGTGTGTGTCTAAATGCAGAATTGCAATGAAGGAATGCAATCCTCTGCTCTAGGGGTGTAAACCTGTTATCTTCGTGGTCATAAAGCAACTTTTAGCTAACTGTAGTTAGTTTCTTGTAGGGATCACTTACCAAGTTCCTTATGCCTTTTTCTGAAGTACCTATAAATGGCGCTACCCTATCCCTGTGGGATGGGATATTGTTTCTGCCCCCTGCTGACTTACATCGAAAGCGACACTTTGTTTTCATGCCTCAGTGTGCTTAAGTTGGGGTTAATTAAATTGGGGGTGTTTTGGTTTGTGCTCTCACATTACTAATGTTTCTCTGAAATTAAACTAACACCATCAAATTAGCAAATTGAGTGGTAGGATCTTAAGACAGCATTGAATCAAGCGATAAATATAGCACAGCTTTCAGCTAGATTATCTAACAATGCATTAGAGGCTTAAGGGGGATCCTGGATACATATTGTTAGGAAAGTAGATCTGCTTCTCCAAGCTTAGATGATCCATTAATTTACTACATTGTACCAAAGTTGTTCATGGGACATCTGAGGTTACTAATCCAAAAAGATTCCCATTTAGAATATTCCCAGGTGATGGTGGGTCATAATTTTCAAATACTGCAACTTCTCGACTATTACTTTTGGAATGATTCTCATGGTCAACTTCCCGTTATCCTGGGTTATGTTTTAGGCTTGATTACCAAAAGGAGAAATGTCAAATGGGAAGGAAAGTGTTAAGAAAGGAAACATGAAAAAAAGCTTACTCTATTCATGTGTTTGCTGTGTTATGTTTAATGCCATAGTTCGTGCACAGAATATGTGGCTGTCCTGAATGGCTCCTCATTGCTTGCACTCCTTAGCCTCTAATCTCTCCTGCTTGGTTTGTATAGTTAAGTTCTACCCTGTCCTCTCTTACCATTGGTGTTTGCTGCTGTGTGCAAATACACTCGTGGCTGATCTGACAGCCAAGAAACATCTTTGTGAGGTAAATCCTTTTCAACCCCTCATTTCAAGCACAGATTTTTGGTTTCCCAACTGATTATAGTCCAGAAATAGCCTTTGGAATCACTTCTGACATCGTTTCAGGCACTAAGAACTCTGCTGTATTAAATATCTCATGGCTTTGAAAGAGAAGGAACTCATGAAGAAGAAAGTAAAGATGATGAAGCTTGCATGGAAAATCACTTTAAATATGCAAAACTATAGTTGAAGAATCACTTTTTCAGAAATCAGCGGTATCTAGGACAGTTAGAGTAGGTGTTATTATGGGATTAAACAGAAATGGACAATTCCAATCTACCGAGATGAAATAGATTTTTTGCTTGAGGGGGACTCGCAGCATGAGGTGATTGATAGTTGCATGTGCTGGAGACTCCTACTATGCTCTCTGTACTGAGATTCCTTTGAGTAATAATTTTATAAATCGTGTCTCTGACGTTTCTTTCACGACCTAAAATCAGTAAATTTAGAAAACATCTGCTAATTTTGCTCTGCCTCTCTCAGTTCAAATTTTACTTTGATAAGAGGATTTTTTCAGATAAATTGCATCTCTTCTTAGAACAGAGATCTTAGTTGGCTTGGAAAAGAAAGACTTTTAGCAAATTTACTTAAATGAAACAGATGCAATTATCTTCTTTTCTCTCAAATTAAACTGCTCCTGCAAATAATATTGACTGAGCATATAGATTAGGCTATTTTTAAAAATAGAAAGACGACTGGCCTTTTTCTCAAATGTGTGTCACAGTGGGTATCTATTGAATACTGAGTTTCTCTTTGTGACATGAGCTTCCAAGTTTCTGGTGTTCATACATACGATTAGTTGCAATTCAGTCTCTCATTAGCAATTGAAAGCAAAACCATTGATGAATCAGAAACTAGGTAATAAGCCACTGTGATAGACGTGACTAAAACAGGTTGCATAGTCCACAGATAGCACATTTCCGTTGTACTCAGTCGAAGAAAAATTAATGTACTCTAAACCTCTGAACCTTTTTTGCCAACAGAGTCAAACATCTTATCTTAGTGGAGCCATGGGGTTTTCCAGAGAGGCCTGACAATCCTGAACACGAAAGACCAATTCCAATCTGGATCAAAGCCCTAGGAGCTATATTGAGTCCATTTAATCCATTAGCTGGGCTGAGGATAGCAGGACCCTTTGGTGAGTTTTAGCTGCTCTTAAATACCATTTCTGTTTTCGTTAAACATAAACATGGGGCAGATACCACATTAAGATAAGCTTTGTTGGAAGCCCATATCGCCCACAGAGAAAAGAGTTGGAGGAGAAAAGTGGGAGGGGTTGAGAAAAGATGAACTCTTTAGGACAAGAGGGCAAGCTCTTTCTATTAGAAATACTAGTATGATAGTTTATAGCAAGCTACATTATATTACTGCAGGCTACTGTTATAGTGAGTCAGAATATGTGGACATCTGTTGGGGAAGCCTGACAAAGAGGCATGAATGCGAAAAGGGTTTTTCTGGTTGCCTCTGGTCACAGTCCATTTAATTTCCCTTCCAACTGCGGTTTGATGGACAAACAGGATTTCCAAATTTGGTTAACATTAGAAGGCAGTCTCTCGTAAACTCATTTGTCTTTAGCCTGAGTTTAGAGAAGTTAAATTGAAACTGGGTTCTTTCCATTAGCCATTTTATTAGTCTAGCAAATTTTGTGGGTCTCATTGCTGTCCTGCATTACAGTGGCATTCTATCCTTCATATTTCTACATTTTTTCAACAGCACCAATGAGATGTTAGATAAACTCTATATACCCTAATACTAGGACTAGTTAGGGATGACCAAAACCACTACGGTTTTAGTTTATGTGGGGAGTGGGGAGAAGGGTGTGATCAAATCTTAAATTCATCATATGTATTCCTTCTAGAGGGGAAAGAGGTTATCTGTCTATTACTCTCTGCACTACAGGAGTATCTGCTGGAGAGGCTTGGGAAAAGATATCCTTCAGGCCACTCACAAGTTACAATTAACTCACCTCTTCATAATTTTTAGTATCCAGTCTGAAGATAAACTAGTGACATTTCTAGGCTTTGTTTACATTTAAACCACATCTGTTTCCTAAATCTCTTTCTATAGAATATATATTTGAATATGCTGATCCTTTTGATTGTTTTTGGGAGTGTGACAAAATTAGCTTTTCAGACAAGCAACATGTTTTGTACAGGTTGGTTTTGTTTTTTTTTTTAGGTAAAATGCTAATTCAGTTAACAAAATAACCTGAGGCATATTGAGTGATAAGCACTGATTTAGTGCCTTTTATCCAATAACAAATGCATGCATAAATCAATCCATGTGAAAGAGTTCAAAGCTGAAGTTATCTCCCTTAGCAAGTAAGTGCAGTCAAAACCATGCTGCAGAAACAGACCCTGTCTTGGCAAGGTATTCCCCACCTAGTCTTGCTTACAGGTTGCTGTGGGGGGCAGTGCTTTTCAAAATTTTTCATCCATTTCTCATTCCACGTGTTAAAAAATTTTCCCGTCATCAACTTAATGAGCAATTCTTGACAGGTGAAGCATAGTTCTTGGAGAAGGGTAAGTTTAAACACTGTGCTGCGAGGTAGGCATCAAACCCAACCTGATGAAGGCACTGAACCAAACCCAGGTTTCCTTCTACGTGCACATGTGCTTAAGCTGCTGGGCAGGCGTAGCTGCCTGAACCTCACTATAAAGCCAACTACTCTTGTTCAAAGGTATGAGTTAGGCACTTAAACGTGAGCCAGGTTCTTTGGGATATCATAATGGTATCACATGGATATTTAATTAGACCCGCAGGCAGATACTTAAATCCGGGAGGGAGATAGAATCCAGAGAGATCTTTTTCTTTGAGTGGTTTCCAGTTAGTTGATTTGCATGTTTTTCTTCACTTAACTGGAACAGTCACCGAGGAGGCTCACAGTATAGGGGTTTCAGTGCTTAGACTGGATTTGTGAATTCCATTCCTAGAGCTGAATGCCTAAAAATTCCTCAGGACAATGGTAATATCACTGTGACCACACCCTTTTTGTAGCACTCAGAGTCTTCAATGATAGTATTTCTTTCAGCATTTCCATAGACACTATGAATAACATCAGCCAGACAATTGAGGGTGTGTTCAATAAACATTACAAGAATGAACCAGTGTGATTTCATTCCAAAATTTGTTTCAAGGTGCCTTGACTCCTTGTTCCATTCTCCCCTGTAAATTCTCAGGGAAGGAGAATGGTGTTGCAATTGGACCCACAGACAAAACACTTTTATCAAAATGGAAAGCGAATTCTGAAATTTGGTAACTTTCAGTCCCTTAGTTATTGGAAATGGGGTTGCTGTGGACCCTATGCTGATAGCAGGAGAAGACACAGAATTAGTCTCTTTCTTCCAGGTACTTTTATTCCCAGCCAGCTGTATTGTTTGTGTTCAAAAATACCCCAAACAGACAGAAAAAGACAGAAGTCCAGCAATTGAACTCTCTGTAGAGAAAATACAAGCAGCAGAGCAAATTGCAGAATGTTTGCAAAATCTTGATCACTTCAGGACTTAAATTGCTGTTTCATAAGGGAATTATTTCCTCTTGCACTGTATTAGTTTTCTAAATTGATTTAAAGCATACGTAAGGGCATGTAAAATAGTGTAATCTCAAGGTTACAAAAGCATAGATGACTGTGACAAGGTCTACATAAATAGTATCAGGCCTTTGGCCAGACAGGTGGGAAGAAGTGACATCATCATCATTGCACATATTAACAACAGTATTTTCAGTTGATAAACCCAAGTGGTAAACTGTGAGCCTATCTCTTCAGGGATGAATAATACTCTTAAACTAAGATTAGCCTTCGGTGAGGCTATTGTCCCAAAGATCCATCTGGTCAACTAGAAGAGGCTTCTTCCTTAAAGAAGTGATTTGGAATAGGAGCTTAACTTTAGAAAGCCTGAACTGGCCCCTGAAGGGACCCTCTTTTCTACTTTGGCTGTTAAGAGAGCATGGGGACAATAACTTTCCTAGGTTAAATCTCTTAATTTATACCAGTTCTTGTGTCTTATGTCAAGATTTCTACACCTGTTTTTCAGCATAGACATCTGTTCTTTCAACTAAACACTAGTTAGTTGAACTAGCTTCAGAAGAAGACGGTTCTGTAAAAGGAGAGCACAGACTTGTTTTTTCAACAGTGCCTTCTGGTTCTGAGAGGTGGGATGCTTTTGGCCCACCCAGTGCTGCCAGAGCAAGGAGAAAGGCAGTGTCGGTGTCATGTGAGACTAAACTGGTGGCAAAGAGATACTCTGCTTAGCCCTTTTGCTGGTCCCCTTTGCATGTTTCTTCTATTGCTGCAGTGACCCTTCTCAAACATTCCCCATATGTATTCAGCAGGGATTGAATTACCCCTCTTCTGGTGCAGCATAAAATCCTTTAGAATATTTATGTTTCATTCCTGTTTGGTGTAATGCCATCATGTTTTCCTAAGACATGCAAGTGCTGAAACAAAACATTGGTTTAGAAGTCATCAAGCTTAGCCACGAGTTTCAAGGGAACGTGTTTGGAGGGTTGTAATGAAAAGCATTAGGCAATCTGATAAAGTTGTCTGTACTAATTCCTCCTCTAATAGTGTTTTCTGTTTTAACAGGATTAAGCCTTGTTCAGCGTTTAAGACCAGATTTCAAGCGAAAATATTCATCAATGTTTGATGATAACACTGTGGCTGAATATATCTATCACTGCAATGTACAGTCACCCAGGTGAGTATGAGTTCCCCAATGTATGTTTTGAAGTCTGTCCTTCATTTACTGAGTGCCTGCTACTCCCTCCAATGGCTATGGCAATAGTGTGCATGCTTTTTTTTTTTTTAAACTGTAACATTTATTGTATTAATTGAAGAAAAAAAAAGCATTGCACTTTTTCTGAATTCCAGAAACTGATAAATGTAAAAGCTGTCCTAAGTCTATATTTCTTCTACAACTACCTGTGTGTTAATTCTGAGAGAGTTTGGGCACTAATTTTTAATTAAAAAATTGTTACAGTGGTTTAATTTGTAAAGAATTTATTAAAAAACTTTAAAAATAAGGCATTTCATTCTTTTAAGTGTTAGCACTCAGTACTGTAACAACACAGGCCCTTTCTGTTGAAAATTACATGCAAACCTTGAAAACTTATATTTCTTAATAGTAAAAAATCCCAGCCTCATGTACTATTGCACTCTGTGTTACCAAAAGGCACAGATACTCCAAGTTAGAGAAAAAGGCAGATCCAATGGAAATTTAATTGTTTTTACCCTTTTGAATGACTTGAAGTGGTGAAACAGCTTTCAAGAACATGACTATTCCTTACGGATGGGCAAAAAGGCCGATGCTGCAACGGATTCCACAGATGGATCAAGACATTCCTATCACGGTGGTCTATGGAGCACGTTCATGTATAGACGGCAATTCTGGCAGCACTATCCAGTCTCTGAGACCAAATTCATATGTGAAGACAATAGTAAGTTGACTTTTAAAGCAGCTGTTTGTTTATTGTGTAGATTTGTTTAAATGTATCTATGGTTTTTATACCAACTGTGGAAATGCTGGCCCTTTGATTTAAAGTCCAAGGTAATAACTTCTGATTTCTGTAACAGAGAGAGAAAAAACAAGTGTTAGATCAGAGAAAACCTAGACAAAAGAGTATTGAGTTCCCAGAGTAAGAAGGAAACTTACTGTAGCACTAGAAGCTGAATTAGATCTTTGAGCAAGGTCATTCTTCTGCTCTACAAAATATTTTGCTCTACAGTGTGCTAACACAAATAGTTTTTGTGGTCACTGGTAAGTATCTGGGGTGTTGTCTGTGTTTTAAACCACAGCAGTCCTAGTATCTGCATATATGTATGACATAGTGAGAAGGCTCTCAGAAACTGTTCTAATCTGTCTGTGTAACGCTTTTGTTTCTCTGATAAGGGAGTGGTTTGTACCTGGTGCTTAGGTTCTTGTAGGCATCTTTCTTTAAGTCATTAAGAAAATGCTTAGTGTTGTCTTCCTAGCTAATACATTCTGGTTTAGAGGTAAGGCATTAGAATTTAAAATGTGTGTATGTGCAACTTGATGCGAACGTGCACACTGCATTTTTTGTTGATTTCTATAAAACCAAACAAATTTAAAAGTATTCTTCACGCATTGTCACATCAGTCAGCTGTGATAATTGAATATGCGTATATGTTACAATGCTATGAGGTGATAAAATGTTTGAATACACCAGCTGTCTTCTTACTGATGTCTAGGTCTGTGTGGACAGAAATGTACAATATGTGATGTTGATAGTATACTATGACAAGTCATTGAAATAAAATTTTATAATCTTGTGGTAGCTGACATCAGAGCTGGAACTCGGAGAGAAAAGAGATTGTTATTGAACTGTTTACATGTGTTAAAGAGCACAAATATGTTTGAAAGTGTCACTTAACTGCTTAACCAGAGAGAAAGTTGTAAGAAAAAGTCACTGTTAAGAAGTGTACAATATATTGCTAGGATAAGCATATACCATTCAGGCAGATTTTTCCAGTCTGATCAATGGCTTTTAGAAGGGACTGTGGAAAACTTTATTGTATTCCAGGTTAACATTTTGTCAAGCCAAATACAGATTCTAAAAGATAAATTGGAGTAGTAGAAATTACAGAGACATTAAAAAAACCGTAGGAGGGGAAGGGTTCTCATGAGGCTGAGGCTGAGACATGGACTGGCAGTGTCATCCTTGGTAAAATGCACAGAGGTTCTGGGGTTTTATTATGTGTGTTTATTTCTAATTAATTAATACTTTGAGTTTGTGGGTTTTTTTAACACAATAACATAGCTATACTTTTATGGGCTTCAGGTAGAGACTTGAGAGGGAATGTTTTAATGGAGGGAGGGGAAAAATAGATTTAAATACAAATTAATCTTGGAGCGATTATAAAATGGAAAGAAAATAGGTCCAGTACCTTTGCTGTACGCTATGGTGATGGCTTGCTTCATATCAGTTTTGGCAGAGAATTATAAATTATAGAAATGGGGTAACCACCCTGTGTATGGTTACTTAAGCCATTAATTTTGTTACATAGTTGCTGTGAAATAATCTAGGTCACGAACATGGGGTTTTCCCCCCATATATTGCATCATTTGAATTTTACTTGTCCCTGCTTAACATAGTAGTTGTTAATTCAGAGGGTTGAAATCTGCTTCCATCTGTATGATCCCAGCTCCTGGCAGCAGTTGCACTAACTGCATTAAGACAGGCTGGGTGCAAGAGATCAGTTCCAGTTTTGAAATTTGTCTTTTCAAGTAACAATGTATCAAGCAGGTAATGTGTAAAAGTCAGGTTCTTCACACATCCCAGTATTTATTTATTTGTTTTTTACATTCTTGTGATTTTGACCTGTTTCTTCACCTTTATCCTCTAGGCTATCCTTGGTGCAGGTCATTATGTGTATGCTGATCAACCTGAAGACTTCAATCAGAAAGTGAAAGATATCTGTGATTCTGTGGACTGACTGTCTTCTGTTCTTTAGAAAGCCATACCGTAGATAACATTTAATAGCAATACTCTCTAGGAAATCACTAAAGAATGCGGAGCTAATGCAACAGGCTCTGTTTGCACACTGTGTCTTCTAAGAAGCCATTTGCACACTTAAACCACTTAGTGCCTTTTTTGGAGGGTACAGGGAGATTTGAAGCAAACTTTGTACAGCTTTGTTTGAGATTGGTTTTTAGATTATTGGCCTGTCATATATGAAATTACATATAACTTTTTAAACTGGAATTTTCTTCAAAATGTAATTGAATTTTGCACATGTTGAACTTCTAAAGATGCTGAATTCTCCACTAACACAGAGAACTTATCGATATAGATACAATCTATAAAATGCAATTTGGTTTCTTTATATACATTCATATTTTTAATTGATATTTCATAGCAAGAATATGAAATTGCCTATAAATTTTATTTTTGGAATCCAGAACTCCATATACAATATCTTAAGAGGGTGGGGTGTGTTTTTTTTTTTATGGGAGCGATAACAGCTTATGAAGCTGATTTTGGGAGAGGGACAGGGCCAAAATAATGAGCACTGTCTGTTACTGAAATATGTGTGTTAGTTTGTAAGGAATTGGGGCTCAACATTAGGAAATCTTTCGTCTGCTGGATTTTATTTCCATTTATCTCAAGGCACCTTTTTCCATCTGTGCAACTTTTACGGAAGGCTCAGTTTGTAAGAGTCGATGATGTCACCAGCACTCATGCTTCCATAAATATTTTGGTATGTAGATTTCAGTGATTTAAAATACAGAAGATGGCTTGTTACTTACTGCATCTATTTTTAACACTTTACTGCAAGATTTGTTACTAGCCTAAACCTAACAATTGTAGATAAGTTGACACAGTTTTGATTAGGGCTAGGGAATGGCCATCTGGATAGTGAGCATAATTCCCTTTTTCTTTAGGTAGAAAACCTAGTCCGCTTTTTAGTAAATTGGGGCAGAGGCAGAGGGAGAATATTGATGTTCTCTAATTGGGAACTACAACGGCTTAATGTATTTTAGTTAACATGCAGCCTCCTTAGAGGAATGAGTATTACTGGAATGAACAATACCACTGTAACAAATTATAATTATATTTCTTGGAGATTCTTTATATAATTATATATTTTAACTGAGTATTTCAATATCAGAGATAATCCAGTCTCTGCATCGTTTTGAAATTGTAGTTTGACGTTAGTTCTTCACATGCTTAGTAAATTATATTAAGCAAAATACTTTGTCACTTTAAAGCAAAATTATGTGGTGGTTTGTTTTTTAACACGTTTACATAAAACTATTGATCTGCTTTTGAATATTAAATTGACTACTGAAGAGTTCTTGATACTTTTATACATAGAGAATTTGAATTAATGATAGCACCGTCTTAAAGCTTGCGTGGGATTCTGTGCATTTTTCTCAAATTAAGGAATTGTTGCACATATTTATGATGTGGAAGGCAAAGATACCTAAAATATTCAGGAAATACTCTGTGTTTCCATCCAAACATAATCTCTCTCTTTCTGAAGGAGATATTTATCTATATGGTGCTATGTAAACATCAAACAGTCTTTGTGACTGCTGTGACTGGTAGCACTTAATATCTAACAAGCTAAAGATTTTAATTAAAATTAACTATTGAATTAAATTACTTTTTCAATTAGCAGATGCCAGAATTTTTAAACAAAATTTTGCATTATTTGCTAAAATCTTGACTTCAAAATGGAAAATCAGAATATCAATTATATTTTTGACTATAAGCTATAAATTATCAGTCATGCCACCATTTAGGTGGATGCCTTCAGTATGTATTTTTTCACCCGTTTCAGTGTCTAATTTATATTTATCAACTTAAACAGCTGGTTTAATTGTGTGTAAAAACCTAATGCAAAAATATATTCTAAGTCTCCTCCGAATAACAAAAAGTGAAAGAAACTATTGGTATTTTCAGGTAGCACTTATTGATGGGAATTCTAGATTCCACATCAAAAGATGGAAGTAGGGATAAAAATTGCACACTGAATGTGAATATTGTTTTAAATATCCCTTGCTTTTTTAGCTTATTGTAGTAATAAGACTTATTGCTTAAGTTTTGCACAATTAAAAAAAAATCTTAAGTGTTATGTTTGATTAACGTTAAGACATGATGTCAGTTTTGTAAACATTGTGTGTAATTAAGCCCTGGAAATCAAGAGTAACTAATAAGTTGAGCTAAACCATCCAAAATACATTCAAAATACAGTAATGCTTATTTTCAAATGTCTCAGTGTTCCTAGGTTTTCTTGTATTTAACTGAAACTGGTAAGCATTTGTCAACAAGTAGCTGCAAGCTCAGAATGCTGATTGTATATACAAAGAAAATGTTTGTTGCTTATCTTCCAGGCAGTATTAGATACTGCTGTGAAGGACAAGATGGAATTTTGAATATCCTGTTGTGTGCAACATAACCCAATAAAGTTACTTTAATAAACATCGTAAGAGGTGCTGAAAAGAAAATGAATGGCACATACTGAAAAGACTTGGGAGCTAGACCTTTTGTGAGCAATTACTGTCTAGGAATAAGCTCAGTTTCTCCAGAAGTTCTTTTTCAGTGCAATGACCAGTTGCTTAAATATACCACGGCGAGCACTGAACACTGATGGTGCTGTTTTTATTACAGCGCTATAAAATAAGACAAGAATCACAGGCATAAACGCACCCAAAGATCTATCCCGTTCTAGCATCAAAATGAAGACAGCTTTGTACCAGAGGCTAGGGCATAACAAAAAGAATCCAAAATATTAATAAAATCCAAGATTAACTGTCCAAGTCTCCAGGACACGCTCTTCTTCCTGAGGTTGTTGTGATAAAATTTTATTAAAGTAACTTAGTAATATTTTGTTTGCATGGCTGAGTTCATCTTGTTACTTATTGAACCCTGCCAGATTAGATTCTAGTTCTGAAAAACTGATTTTCAGAGAAGTAATTTATTGATAAGACTCTATAATAAAACATTCACAACCATCACAAAAAAGTCCCCGTTTGTATCTGATTGTGAAATGGAACGGAGAATGTGAATTCGTAGGCATTGAGCTTGGAAAAATGGGTCCAAACAGGAGAAATGCCGCCATCTGGTTTCACTCGAATTAAACCAATGCTGGCATTTCTTTTTAAACCTTATCTTTTTAAGGTTGCTACAACTGTTCGTGCTGAAATGATGTGACAGTCTCTGTCTGAAACGCTCTCTGTGGTCCATGGTGGTTCCTCAAATTCCCAGCCCTTCCAGATCACAGTTATTCAGCTTTTTGACTGGGACTAAGACAAGATTAAATACAATAAAACCGTCTGGAATCAATGTGTGGGGAGACGTATTCAGGATTGCCTGTTTTGCTAGCATTGATTAGAATGTGAGCCTCCAGAAGCCTAAGGCTATTCGTCAACTGCTGTTTAAATGGGTAATTTCTTAGGGCTCCTCCAACTATCTGCCATTGCGTTGGGTTCTGTTACGTTGGCCAGTTCACCGTCAGCCCATCCCGCAATGTTTAAGCATGGCAGCACACCCAAGTTGCCAGAAGCCTTCATCTGGGGATTTATTTTGTAGGAAACACAAGTGAAACTTGTCAAAGGGTGAGTCACTAAAGGTAACTGGAGAGACACGTTTAAGTGGGACTGGTGAGATCAGATCAGGACACAGGTGTGTGCAGCAGCTGCTTTCTGGGAATAGTGGCAGTAGATGAAAATGGTTGGAGACTTCAGGTTTTCAGGCAGGTGATGGATGGACCAGCGCACAGAGCAGAGGCACTAAGGGCTAGAAATGAATGACGCAGCTGAAAACAGCACAATTCAGCTGAAGAGCGGGGGGGTGTGAACGTTTGCTTCGAGAGCTGGTTCAGCTCTGGGTGAGGAAAAGGGAGATGGTGAGGAAAAAGGCTCGGGGGTGCCTTGAGCATAGAGAGCAAGGGCTGGCAAACAAGGAGAGAGAAGAACCTGCCTGGGGTAGGTGTGACGTTCTGGGCTAGAGCAAAAGGTAGCCTGCTGCCGAAGGAGCGCCTGCAAGGAGACGGCAAAGCCCCAGGTGGCCAGCATCTGTGACCCAGTTAAGTGCTAAACTGAAGTATCTTCTCGTATAATTAATTCCTCATTGCCTCCCTAAAACACTGACTCTTTGTCTTGGCTATAGCTTTTTCTCTGGGTGCTGGAGCTAGGCAGCAAGCTAGCGTCTGCTGTTTACATCTCTGAGCTCCCTTCTGCTCAGTTTTATTTGGGCTAGCTAAGGCTGCCCTACAATAACACGGCTTACCGAGGTAAGGAGGATGCCTGCTGCATCAGCTAGAGGGAATACTGTCTGGCAAGCTTGGATCTACGGTAGGTGGGGCACTGTAAAGTGTGGGTATCCCTACTTTGGCTAAAGCTTGTCCTCTGAATGCAAGTGCTATTTCACGAGCTGGACACCGTTGCCTCAGACTGGTACGTGGATGGGAATCGTTTAAAGAATGGCTGTCGCCTGCAGTGCTCAAGAAATCATGAGAAACTATTCTCACAAGTCAAAAATGAGCTGATGGCAAAGCATGGGGCAGGGGGGACACGGGCCTGTCTGAGGTAAGATGAAAAATCAGGATGTACAGCAAGGCTTGTCACTAAAGACCGTAAATCCATCTTTTACAAGACGAGTGGAGGGCCTTGGCTATATTCCATTTTGCCTCATTGCGTGTTGATCGCAGGAATATCCTACCTTAAGATTCGGACACGGTCAGTAGAACGTAGAAATATAAAATACGGAGATATTTTGTCACGTATATTTTAAGAAACACAAGTAGCAAGAACGTACTGCACTGAAGTGTAGACATTTTTGGATATGTACATAATTTGCGATAGTAATTAGCAGCAAGATGAAAGTGGTGACAACACTACGAGTTAGGTGTTTTCTCGTATTTTATGCTTCACTTGTCGAGGAAAGCTAGCAAGCTGAAACAGCTTGTTTTGGAAAGCTGGGTGAGGGCTGTGAGATGGCGTGTGAACCCAAATGTATGCTAAGAAGTAGATGTGCTTTGAAAATGAACTACTGCAAAAGCAGAATCTCCATATATTTACAGGTCTATTTCTGCACTCTTGAATTCACCTACTTGATGTGTAGATGACTGGAGCTGTATGTGCAGCAAGGTGAGGCTATCACTTCCTTTGTAGCTCCGTGATATTTAAATGCTTGCCTGATATCCCGCAGCCGTTCTGCTTTGACTTTATTTAAAGACATCTGCATTCACTCAGAGCTCAAACCTAAAACGGAGGCCGAACAGCTCAGTGGATGCCAATCCCCCAGCTAGAGCATCCCTCTGGAAAGGGGATTATTGCTCGTGTTTACCCGAGGTTCATGTTCTCCTCGGTGCCTGCCAGGAGTGAGATTGATCTCCCTCAGCTCGTCCTGCTGGATGCTGAGCCCCTGTGTTTGACCACACGCCGGTGGCCCGTTTTGCCTCGTGAGTGCCCTCAGTAGATGCTTTGATAAATACAGGGTTAAGGAAAATAACCATTCTGCAAGCACTCTGCTTAGAGAGGGTGTGCAGGTGGAAGGAGACTCCAGTAGCGGGGTCGTGCATGGGGGAGAAGGACCAGCACATGAAGACTCCTGAGAGCGGTGGGATGGTGAGCCCCATCCAGCCCTTGGCTCCGCTCTGGCTTGTTTCCAGGCTTGCAGGGCCTGAGCAGCGTGCCGCTGTCATCTCTGCTTGCTGCACGCCCCTGACTCAATTTTGCATCCAGCTGCCTGCGCTGCAGGATGATACCTTTGAGCCTCTTGGGCGTCTTAAACACCTCTGTCCAAGCAATCCACCAGCAGTTTGCCTGCTTGCAGCTGAAGCCTTCAGGAATTTCTTTCCACAAAGAAACTTTGCAGGGTAATAGTGGGTGCAGGTAAGGCGCAGACAAAGCCGAGGAGATAACCTGCCGGCTGGCTCATCCCCCCGCACTGACTCCTGCCCAGCTTTCAGCCCCTCTCCATGCCCTGCAGGAGGCCTGGCATGCAGCAGGTCCCCCAGGCAGGAACACCTCTCCCTGGCCACAAATCCTCATGCTTTCCTTCACGGAGATCTCCCATGCTTCAGCCCCCGTGCCGGTGGGTAACTCTGTTCTGCACAGGCAGG
This sequence comes from Mycteria americana, assembly GCF_035582795.1. Lineage (NCBI taxonomy): Eukaryota > Metazoa > Chordata > Aves > Ciconiiformes > Ciconiidae > Mycteria > Mycteria americana. Next base: position 47,067,484 of record NC_134366.1, on the reverse strand, counting down.
ATCAGGCCGTGCTGGGACTTGTGCATCACCCTGGAGCAGCTTCCAGGCTGTGTGGCACCCGCCATGGTTCCTGCCAGCAGATGCCTGAGGCAGTACCTACCGTGAGCTAGGGTCATGCCTTGTTCATACAAAACAAGAACGCAGGTGTGCCACAGAGGCAGTTGTCGCCAAAATGTTGCATGAACTATTTTTTTTTTTTTTAAATACGGGCAGATTTCAGCAGTAGTTTGGGGGACAACAGCTACTAACCACACAGCAGTGTTTGCCTGTTGTAGAATGGCTATAGAGTTGTTTTTAAAAGGGATCTAAAAATAGTCTTTACTAAAATGCTGAAGGGTTAGTGAGAAGCTGCGCTTATTTTTTTTTCCCGGCGATATCTGGAAACAGATGAAAATCCAGCCAGGTGAATGAATCTGACCTCTCATGGCGTCACATCTTTAATTAATAGACAAATGATTACCAAAGTATTTCCCCTGGCTCCTTCAGTGCAAGCCAGCTCCCAGCTGGGGCTGCGCGTCCCCGCCACCCCGATATCTCCACGCCTGCGCCTTTGGCCGCACGGGGGGACGGCAGGAGCAGGGAGGGAAGGGGAGGCTCTCGCCTCCTTTCCTCCCTAAGTTCTGGGCAGACCCCACTAGAGGGGAGGTGGCACTCCCAAACCACCCCACGCCTCCCCCGGGCTCCTGCTTCTGCACGGCGCTGCCTTGAAGGAAAGGGCTGCGCTTCAATTTCTTCTTCCACACCTGATAGATTGATACCTATAGGTATGGGCAGGGGTGAAATAGGAATTTCATCTATTTGATTCACCCCTTTCATACGGGAAAGGGAGGGTCGTGGAAGGGGTGAGTGCGGTGTGGTCCCATTAACATAGACCTCTGTAGTACTGCATCATTGTTTTATTTAGCCTAATGTCTTTTCACAAGGCAGAAATGAAACCCACACAGAAAGACTAGACATTGGAAAGAGGAGGGGGAGCACAAATGAACCTCCTCTGTTATTACAGACCGGCCCCAGAATGAGAATAAATGGTGATAAGAGGAAAAATAACTGCGACACAATTATTAAATAAGGGGCAACTTTTAAAGTGGCTCCAGTCTGGCTTCTAATTTTGTTCCTGTAATTTGATTGTGGGTTTAAATGGGACTGCTTAGACATTAGCTACTTGATCTGCAAGCAGCAGCAGGTAAGCAGTGCAGAAGTATGCACTGGGGCACGGCCGCGGGCACGCTGTGCCAGGGCTGAAGGGGTGCTGCAGCCTGCTGAGAGGGAGGGCTGCTACCGCCCGCGCTGCAGGGCTGGGGAGAAGCTCCCTTGTTTCAGTGACTCTGTCACTGGCAGGTGTCGAGACCCCCAGAGAGGGGGAGACAACCCCCAGGTGGGGGCTCTGTGGGGTGCAGGGTATGGGTGAGGCAGCCGGGATCCCCCGGCCTGTGCCAGCCTCGCCTCTCGATACACCCTGCTCGCCCCGGGACGCGCAGCAGCCCATCGCCGGCCCTGCCCTAGGAAAAGCGGTGGCGGCTTTACTGCTGCTTAGCTGGATCTCTGCAGAAAATTGTGTAGTAGGCTTACGTGTGTGCATGCATGGGTGTAACAAAAAGGGAGCTGGAAGAAAACAACGCTGTACAAAACAAGAGCAAAATTCATTATGGAGATCATATTGACCCATTAGTAAAAAAAAATAAAGATATGGCTACAGAAACCCGTTAGGTGCTGTAACTGGTACCAGCAGCTCGGGCCGAGTGTAAGGGTATCTCCAGCCTCCGTTGCAGCGTGCCACCACTGCATGTCACTGTTAGGACAGAGCGACACAGCAAGGGTGGGCTGAGGTTTGTGCAGCTCTGGTGGGGACAGACCCCAAAGTCCCCAAGGGAGGGACCGCTCCTGTAGAGATGGGCTGTGGAAACCCAAGGCCCGTTGCCCCGCGGGGGCAAAGCAGCCAAAAGGCTTAGCGTGCCCTGCAAAAATAGGTTGTCCCCAAAGTGACAGAAACAAGTAGTCTGAGCTACAAGTTTAATTAAAAGGGTGGGGGTTTTTCTGAGAGAGGCACCAAAGTAGCACCTGGTGTTGATGACTTGGGACAGGGGAGTAGGAAGGGCCCCCCTGACTGTTCCCAGTCAACCCAGTCCCTCACTGGGGCAACTGGGGCTGCACCAGCTGCTGCCGAGGGCAAGGGACAGTTCACCAGACCTTACTGGTGGGGCTGGTAACGGTGGGAGCTGGGGCAAGCTGAGGCTGCTTCCCTCACCTCGGCTCCTCCACCAAGGACGGTGACCAGCCCATGGTGGGGAGCAGGATCTGGCCCCACCACGACTCGAGCGTGGGGCTGGCCGGGATGCCGAAGGGTGCTGGGGCAAGCCTGTGAGGCTGAAAGCTCATCCCACAGTTTAGGGGATTACTGCCACATCCAAGCCCACGTGGCCGTTGTGCTGCTGGACGTGGCTGCTGGGCGCTCACCTTCCCAGTCTGGGTGCTGATGGTACGAGAAGAGATGACACCCTGGCCCATGCCTGCACCCTCCCCTGCGCCCCTCCTTCCGATCAGAGGTGGGAGCGTGGTGACAGACCACAAGGGATGACATGTCCACCCCAAAAGCGCTTGTTACAGACACGGGGCACGATTCACAGTTCAAGAGGAAAATTGAAAAGGCACTGTGTGCCAAGCATCAGTCATCAGGGGGCACGGGTGTAAGTGAAAGAGAAGCTCTTGCTCTCTGCCTCCTCACTCCGTGTGCTGCCTGACATCTAATGACACCCTCCAGAAAAAGGGATTTATGCCAAGGTGGGGAGAAGTACGTCAGGCCAGAGGGCTGTGATGGGAGATACAGAAGGGGAGGTGACGTTGCTGCAGCCAGGAGCATTTTAAGGACACAGACTCATGGTGGCCAGCAGTGTTGTTGCACCTGAAGCCATGTTTCACCTACCCAATGCCTGTATTCGTGCATGCCAGCTCCAGCTAAACAAAAGCATTATAGCACCCAAGTGGCATTCGGAAAGATGACGTGGGAGATGTCCATGGCATCCTATCAGTCCTTGGACTGACCACCTCAGCGCCTGTAACATCATCTCCCTGTCCCACTGCAGTCCCTGCCCTCCGTGGTCGGTCACCACCGAACCAAGGTGCCCGACCCAGACCCTGTGGCCGTGTCATGTCTCTGCAGGAGCGGACATCGGGACAGGAGCAGATGTCGGGACAGGAGCGGTCTGGCAGCCCAGCACTTCCTGTAGTACTGAATTTCTTAGAGCATCTCAGCCTGAAAGATGTTCCCCAGTGGGGACATTTGAGCATCTTTCAGGCCGAGATGCTCTAAGACGCTCAGCTGCTCAGCAGGTCCCCCAGCACACGTGCATAGGCTGTTTGTCTCAACAGGATATTAAAAAGAAGAGGTTATAAAAGCAAGGCGTGGTATGAGGCGAGGCTTAGCTCACAGCGCCGACATTTATCTCCTCTCCGCAGCTCACATTCAGCACGCAGGAGACATCTGCAGCCCCCGCCGCCCCCTCCTCATGGCCCCCCGGGGCTGCCATGCTCCCCCCAGGGGCTCTGGTGCTGTGAAGGGGGTTGAGTACCCTGGTCCCACCGGGCTGTTTTCTCATGGGGGACCAGGAGACCTGTTTCAGCTCTGGCTGGGACACCCGGTCCTGCCTGCGCTACACTGCCTGCCTCTGGTCCTGCCTCCAACATGGTCTGTGGCCCTGTGCTGGGGGTGGCTTCTCCCCGGCACGGACACCTCGCTCATACGTTGTCGCTTGTCTCCATCCCCGTCTTCTTCTGCTCCTGGCTGAATTTCCTGGTGGCACCCTGGACCTGCCTCACTGTGCTGGAGGCTGTCAATGGTCCCCAGGTCCAACCCTGCTATGCCAAATCCCCATCACTGGCCGAGTTTTGTTTACTCAGTTTCCCAAAACTCCTGAAAAAAATTCCCCTTTGCTATTTGATTCCCACCAGCTCCACATCTGGTTCAGCACCCAGGGCAAATGGTGTTTCCCACGACTTTATCAGGGAAAGAAAGAAAGAAGATCAGGGATCACGTCCCGCTGGGCTACGGGCACTGATGATGCCCCCGGCCGGGGCAGGGTGCGGAGGGCGAAGCCGCGGGCAGTCGTGCAGGGCTACCCACTGCGACGTGAAATACCATCTCTCAGTTTTAATATCAAAATAGCTGGCTGTATTTTCTCAATGCGTGCATGGACAAGACAGCTTGCTATCTGGCTCCTGATTCCAGTGATCAGGTACACACACGCTCAAGATTCCTCTCTGTCATGGCTGCCCCCTCTAATAATTGTTTATTCCTATTTCCCTTCAACCCCCAGTCATTTTTTCTCTTTTCTCCTCCCTTCTGATTTTACAGTCACTGGATAGACAGGCTCACAGGATATTTTTAGGTCTCTAAATTACTTTTCAGATCTATTCTAAATTTATCTCCCAATAATCTGAAGCCTTGACATCGCAGGGGTGGGAATCATGTCTGCAAAAGAAGACGGAAAAAGTTTAAAGCCCGACTTACTGGGCTGGACCCCTTCGCTCTGGCAGCTTATTAGTCTTCCTCCTCCTCAGCCCTCACCTCTCCCACTACACATCCCCTGGCCGACCCGGCCAGCCTCGGCCCGGGGCGAAGGGTGGTTATTCCCACCCGATCAGTGACAGGGGTCCAGGGGTGCCCCGGGTATGTGGGGGGTGCGGAGGAACACAGGGGCACAGGCTGACAAGAGGCAGCACCCCAGGGTCCCATGTTAACTGGGTGCAAACCAGGGAGCCGGGTGGATAGCTGGGTTTGCAGCTGAAGTGCATTGAACCCCGATGGTTTTTGTCCCTGCAAAGCTTCCTGTGGAAAAAAAAAAAAAAAAAAGTAATGTTTTTGAAAATTAACCAAGAAATCGGGTGTTCTTGAAGATCACGCCTCAAGCCCAAGGCAAAGCTAGGAAGAGCAGGCGGGAGTCCCGGATCCCTGCTGCGTGATTGCTGCAGGTTGCTCTTACGCAGAGCTGGAAAATAGGAAAACTTTCAAATATTCCTTCGGGGCTGGGAGCCCTTTGAGCCGCTGCCAGCTCCTCCCTGCGGTGCCTGAAGGATAAACCTTTTCTTCCCACTTCTAAATGTTTCACACCCCCCCCCAGCCAACCAACTGACCCCCAAATCCTCAACGATTGCCCCTTTCAACAATCATGTGCCAATGATTTTATCTTGTGGCCTCAGACGGAAGAAACCTCAGGCTGCCGGTGCGAGGCTGCGTTCCTGTCACCCAGGGCCACAGAGCCGTGAGGGCTAAATGCTCTTAAAAATAAATTACTCCCGTCTCTGTCCTTCCTCCCAGCCAGTTCCCAGTCAAACCAGTAGGACGATGTGCTGGGCTGGGGGAAAGGGAGAGAAGGAGAAAAGGAGGGAAGGGGTTAACCCTCTTCCCATGGTAAAGCACTGAGGCTGCCTGCCAGTTTTCGGAAAAGCTGCAAGTCATTCTGCCAGGACGAGGAGGAGGTTTTGAAGTCTCTGGGATGCTCTCACGAAAGTGCCGCAGTACAACCCCAGCCGAGCTGGCGTGGCAGGCAGGGGAGGCAGCGGGAGAGGACATACCCCAGCTGGGGAGGGGGGGGAAGAAACCCTAAGCAGGAGCATCCTGCAAAAACACTGTTGTCTTCAGGTTCCCTTCCTCACCTTCCCCTCTCCTTTGGCCCTCGTCCTTCATGTGTCCCAGCCCCAGCACCCCAGGCGCTGCCCGCTCAGCCAAGAAATCTGGGGAGCGAGACGGTGCCGGGAGCCCAAGGAGGGAGCAGGAGCAGCCGCCGCAGCCCCGGCTCCCTGGTGCACGGCTCCCGTGGGGAGCACTGGAAACATTGCAGCTTTCAGATACCCTCCGACGGGAGGTGAGGTCTGCCAGGGGTGTGCCAAGCACTTGCCTGCCTGTCCGGAAAGGAATAGCTAGCATTGCGCCTGGCCTCCTCCTCCTTCCCCCGGCCCCAAAGAGCCCCTGGGCATCCCGCGCAGGTTTCCAGAGAGAAATGTGCTGGAGTTGATGGGACGTAAGGGGACATCTTGCTACTAACACCCGTTTCCTGGGAGAAGAAATGTTTTCTTGGAAAAATAAAAGTCCATGGTGCATTAGAGGTGGAGAGAAAATAAGTAACCCACCAAGGTAAAATCTTCGGCAAAATACAGGGCTGGCCCCGGGCACGTCTCGGCTGCGTCTTGGCGCGGTGGCTGCACCAAGCAGGAGGCGGATGCCCAGAAAAATGGGGTTAGATTAGGCAGAAAAAAACCCAAACCAGAGCCCGAATTTGGAGGTTTGGGAAGCAGAGGTGGCAGGGCAGAGGAGCAAAGCAAGCCCGCCAAACTGCAGAGTTCCCATTTTGGGGAAAAAAGTCCCCCTCACAGCTGGATCCCACCTTGATTTTGTTGCTTGGCAGCATAAAACCGGCCCGATTAAAGGCACGTAAAACCGCCAGTGTAATTTCCTGGCTTATATTTTTACGTTTAGAGCATATTACATCCAGCATGACCCAGGCTTTTGAGGGAAGCTTTGGTCAATTAAGATTAGCTGTCATTTCGCATTTATTACCGTCATTTATGAATTCTCCTCGTTGCCAACAGGCAGAAGGAGAAGATGGTGCACAAAATAAAGAGATAATTGACGGAGAAGCTCGTCAGAGCCCTGATTCCTATCCCCCTGTCATCTCTGGCTCAGCTCTGTCCTATGAGTCAGCTCCGGAGGGCTCTGGAAAACCATCGCTGTTTCGGTACCGCTATTAACCCGCACATATATTCTCCTGCCGGCACTTGGGGTGAGTCAAGGGGGCATGCGTGAGGGCTGCCTGCCAGGCAGGGTGCCACTGCCCCTAACCTACACTGGTCCCAATGGCACCGAGCCTCTGCTGTACTGGGCATTGCTGGAGAAAGGGGACTGGGCTGGAGGGACCGCCAGGCTGACCTGGCATGGGGGTTTCTGGCTATGACTGCTCAGGGTGAGACCGAAGAAGACGCCCCGTGCTATGGATGGGTGGGAAGGAGGCGCGGGTATTTGCACAGCACCCTCCTCACACGGCTGCAGCCTGGCACAGGGAGAGCGGGACCCTGAGGCACCCGGCTTGCAGGGCCAGATGGCACTTCTGTGCCCCAGACTGCATAGGGGCTGCACAAAAAATGGCCAGTTTGAGAGAAAGCGTGGGGAATATTTCAAACGTGTATACTTAAATGGACAGTGCTAAAGGCCCTGTGCTCCTGGAAGTGCGTCAAAACCTTCTTTGTCTTCTTACCCCTTTAGTCCCGGCCTTGCTTGTGCAATTGCATAATAACAAAATGACCTTCAGAGAGAAAAATGAGCTACTCCAGGATGCTGGTTCAGATGATCAGAGCTTGTGTAACACTGTATTTCTGGCAGGCCGTCACTCCAAAAATGTATGTCCCTAATCAAAGGTAGATTTTAAAAAAATATTTCTCCCCTCTGCTACCACAGCACTATTTCTAAGGCACTTCTTATTAGCAGTGCGTTGTTGGGCAAAGGGGTTAAATCTATATGTCTTTTACATTGCATGATGCGTACCTATCATTTCTGCATAGATCTGGAGTGAAGATGAAATAGCTCATTACTCATCAGTGGCAAACAAAAAGTACCATGAATCAAATTAATGGTCAAGGGGGAAAAAGGAAGATTATTGGGTTTCCATTGTTCAATGTCTTTCTTATCTTGCAGGAACGCCAAGGAGCAAACAAGCCCCCCGCCTTGTGCAGAGCACCTTCCCCGAGCGAGGTGCTCTGCAGTAACCCGCGCAGTGAACCCTAAGCCCTTCTGTGTGGTTAATAATTAGAGAACCTGCTGAAAGCAAAAAAAACCCCAACCAAACAAACGTCGTTTGATTTGGTACCTAAGGGGAAGGTTAGGGCCACTCTTCACGTTCCCGGACAATGGGTCTTGCCGAGCTCCCAAAGGTGGTGCCGGGCAGGGTGAAGATGCAAAGAGCCACTATCAGCCAACCTTATCTGGTGACCCACTGCGCAAGCTGGGCAGGGCTCCTTGCTGCCTGTTTGCAAAAGGCTGCTGCAGTCTGCCCGAGCGCGGCCTCGTCAATGAACAACTAACGAAGGGGCAAGAGGCAAACGGGGCCCAGCCTGGAGGCCATGGGCCAAAGCTCACTTGGTACTGGCCCCGCGCATCCTTTTTCCTTGGGAGGGAGGACACCACGCATCTTATCCAAAGGGGTGGGACAACCCCCCTGAGGTCCCATCCCTCCCCTGGGTCTGCCCCACACCTGTACCTGTTTCTGAACATGGATTAGAGTTTTATCAGACCATCTTCAAATGTACATGTGGTTGCCACGTCGTTTCTCCCTTCTCTTAATTGAGGCACGCTCCTCACAAGGGTAGCCACAACCTCCCTCTCCCCACAGCAACAAACATTCACGCCAAAGGACTTCATTTCTTCTTGCATAATTATCTTTCCATGTCCTTCACTTCAGACATTGGTCCAGCACTGAAGTCTTTCAAGCAGCTGGCGACAGGACAAACTAAACTTGGAATTACATGGACTCTTCCCTGCATCCTTTTTTGCAGTATCACCTCTTCGGGGTCATGAGAGACCTTCAGTCACACAGGGAAGGACTGTTGCTCTTGCTTTGAGTCGCTGTCATTGCTGATGAGAAGCTCCCACACCATTTCCTTGGAAAAAGAGTTCCCACAAAGTATGGGTCAAGAGAGAAAAACTTTCCCCTTGTAATAGCCGATGATGACATTTCTATTGTACATGATTGCCTCTGACTGCATGGGCTAGGATGACTCGTAATAGTAATATCCTCTGTGGGAAGCTGTGGCAATTTGGTCAATTCAAACCCCATGTGCTGCCTGGGACCCTATCCCGCTCTGTGACCCACAAAACCCAGGTGCCAGCTCCGCTGAGCCACCGAAGGGACCATGGGGCAGCCGATGCTCCGGGGAGGTCTGCTGCAACACCTCAGCTGTCTCCTGTATTTCCCCCATCATGATACGTGGCCTATGGGTGGAGGTACACATTATTTTCAAAGCAAACTCCCTTCTACCATTTTTCCCTCCCAGAAACACGTCCTACTTATTCTTCTCACCCTCCCAGGAGGCCCTCGACCACACTGGGAAGCTCCATCGACAGCAGTTTCCCCGTCCTTGCAGCTGAGCTGTCCCTTGGTTTCCTCCTGACGTCCCCCAGCTCTGGATGACTCGAGGAAACCTTTTGCTTGTGATGCTGGGAAAATTCAAACCAAACCGGTGTGTTTTGCATGATGGGGATGCTGCTGAGAATTATGATGTTTCTTTGCGCTTGGAGAAGGTGGTGAGTGACTGGTGCAGATGCAGTGGATGTCTGGCAGAATTACAGCACTTACTCTTTTGAGTAGAGGATGGATTTTCAAATAATTTGCAAATAAATTGGATAATTTGCCTGAGTTAGAAGTACTTTGGAAAATACGTCCTTTGACAAATTTAGCAGCATTCTTCAGACTTCTGCCTTCTCATGAGTGCACCAGAGGAAATGTGTAGATGTTTCTCCAGCCTTCTCTTAGGGGCAAAGTATTTTGCACAGGCTGCATTCACGGGCTCTCAAAGGATGGTAGGTGAGGCCCTCTCCTGCCTTTGAGCACTGAAGCTTTGTCAGCCTTTGGGAAAGGCAAAGGCAATAATCCCTGGCCCAGAGATTGTCCCATTTCATAACGATGGAGCTCCCTCCTGGGAGAACGGGGGTCATGAGTTGGCACAACTCGTCCATCCCTTAGAGAAGAGGAAGGTGGAAGCACCTGTCTGCTCTGAAACGGGGATATTTGCTGGGGCAGGATGGACTTAGTGCAACTGAAAACATTGGGAGCTGACATATCTTTTGGAAAAGCACAAGGGCTGTGAAAGGAGCGGGAGGATGGGGTGTGGGGGGGCACCCACACTCCTGCATGGGGCTTGCGTGCACAAGAGGTCTGGGGAGAGGATGTGGGCAGGAGGACGGTGTAGGGGCATGTGAGGGGACATAAGCTGCAGAGGCAGTGGGGAGGGCTGCAGGGCATGCTGAGTTACCTGCTTCAGGAGCTCTGCTTTATGAAACCAGCTTAGCTTCTCTGCGTCCCTGCAAGAAAGCCAGAGCTTACAAATGAGCATGCTCATGAAAGACCAGAAATGTAAATACAACCGGTATTCTCCAGATTTAAGTTGTTACATTTCCTGCATGTAATAGTGTTCTTTCTGCATTTCACAGTCACTGTACAAATCTGACATTTTCAACCCGGGCAAAAGAGGAAACTCCTCAAACTGATACATACACAGTAATGCTAAATGCACCCATGGATGCATGGTTAAAAAAAGAATACCCAAACTGCACATGCTGCCATCCTCCTCTCCCCAACCCCTGCCATTATAATCTGAAGAAGTGCAAAGATGGAATAAAAATTTGGAAAGTCATAGTTAAGGCATCTCCAGATCCCTGACTCTGCCCAGTGTTGATAGCATCAGAAAAAATAGAAAAGGATTAACTAGATTATATTTTGGAAATCAGGTTCATCTAGTGCTGGACTGAAAACTTAGCTGAGATGTCACAGCTATACGATTACTTCACAGTGTCACTAAGGGGCAGAGTTAAGGTTTGTCTCAGCCTACCTAATATACAACTCATTACTCTGAATAAGTTCGGGTTTTTTCTTAAATTCAACAATTATTTGTGTTTTCAGGATTCGCAACATTTTGTTTTGGCAGAATCAAAACATGCCAATTATGTACTTTTCCTTAAATATGGATGCTTTACCTTATCCCCCTCAATGTCATAGGCTTTTTAGTTTTCCCCTGTAGGGAATAGAAACAAGGAAGCCTAAAACTGTGGTTGGGGAGTTAACTAAGGTTATATACAGCATTTTCACACCTTTTAAGGTTTCTCTAGTGCAAGTTTCCTCCCGCACAGGGGCAGTGGCTGGCTGCGAAGTAGCCCCAAAGCTCTTGCTCTTCTTGCTCTCAGTCATGGTTCTCCATTTCCCAGGGAACTGGGGCATGGTTGGATGGACTAGAGAGGTGCTGGCAGGCGGATATATATGCTTGTGCCTCTATTTATGGACGCACGTGCAAAAGCACACATATTTGTCTACATGACAGTGCAAATGAAAAAGCCTCGTTACCCTTTCCATCTCCCACCTCCTCCTTGGGACTGCTGCTGTTGTGTGAGCGCACATAAAGACTCCACATGGGAGGAAAATGGGATAAACCACCTGGAAGCTGCCAAGATTTAAAAGGGAACACTATAGGGGGAACCAGCCCACCTCTGGCTTCCATAGCCCTTGGTGTGAAACGGTGCTTTCAGCCCGGTAACACCCTGCTCCCTCACGCACACGGTCCTTGCCTCCACACGTAGGCGATGAGCGCGATCCCTGTGCTGTGCTTGCCGGGGCACATCAGCCCTACGGGGATGTGGTCTTGTGTGGAGCCAGACACGGCCCCACAACTCAGCGCTCCTCTCCCATTGCTGCCCCTGCAGACTGCAACACATCCCGCTGCACTGTCCCACCTCGTTTCCTTTAAGGTAAGCAGCCACCCACCGTCTTTTTGGTGGTCTTTGCCCCCTGGGCTTGGGGCAGCAGGTCTTGAGGCTGCACCCGGGCAGGGAGGTGGGCGGCATGGGGCTGGGGCAAGGAGACAGGACTGCTCTTTGCATTTTGGAGCTGACCTCCCAAGAAGGCAAAGTGCTGACCACAGATCTTCTCTTCCTCGTCCTCCTCCGCTCGCTCTCCAGCAGTAATGCACATGTGCTTTGTCCATAAATATATTATTTTGTGTTCCTGCCAGCCCAGACTAATAGGGCTAATGTTTCCTGAGGAGCAGCCCAAAGCTACATTAGCCGCAGATGTTTGATTGATTTAAAACAAAGAGCCCAACCGCCAAACTGCTCCATATGGTTTCTCTTCCTGTCACTTTGCCTGCAGGGTTATCTCTGAAATGCAATTAAGGTGCTTAAAAGTACATTTTCAGGAAGATGCAGAATTGATGAGGGTGGGTTTGCCGATGGGTGCCTCCAAATTGTTTGAGCAAGAGCGAGGAAAGTCATGCCCTACCCTTAGCAGCTGTACACATGGTTTTTCCACTTACATGAGGATCTTAAATAGCAGGGCAGGCCAAAAAATGCCCCCATTGTAAAGACTTTGTTGTAGATGTACTTTGCTAGTACTCACGTCTCCTGATATTCTGCTCATTTATTATTGAAGTCAAATGTTTCTCTAATTAGATATTTACTTGGGAACTTAAGTGCTGCAGAGATTTCGTTCAGCCCCACCTCTCCCCTGCTCCCGCTGCCTGGGCACTGGAGATGAAACATTTCTCTTGTGTAACTCCGTTGAAGACCTGGCGATGTTGCCAAGGACGAGCCGTGCTCTACCTGTTGTTTGCCATGAGGAGGGTGCCGGTCCTGCCTGAGCACCGGGGGACCGATGCCGTGCCCCGGGACACCCGCACAGCCGCTGCAGACCTGGCGGGACAAGCCTGGCTGCTGAAACCATCCCCTGGTCCCCCACAGGGCTGAGACCCCCACTCCATCCAACTCCCACCAAGACCACAGCCTCGTACACCCTGGGGGGGCTGAGGCCAGCAAGGGAAAGTTATGGCCTCTTTGGTTTTAATGCACAGGTTTGTAGATGTTTGTAGATGAAAAAAGTGTGCTTCTGTATGCCAGTTCTCCATCTTCTCCTTAGTTCACCTGACACAGGCAAGCAGCGGCCCCTTACACCGCATTTTTAAATAACTTAAATGCTTCGGTTTCTGAACACTGAATTTTTTAAATCCTCTTCCATGAAAATTCCCAAAATAGGTGCCCGACATCTGGCATCTTAATCCACGTCTTGGTGCGTAAGGAAAGGAGAGGGGGATGAGCCACCTGTGGTGACCTGAGGGACTGCCAGGTCCCCTCTCTGGACCACTGACAAGAAAACATCCATGGATTTGAGCAGGGAATCCCAAGCCATGGTGCAGAATTAATTTCATATTATGAAAACAGAAATAATTACATTGCAACAGGTCTCAAGATTCATGGCAGCAGTACATGCTGTAAATATATAGCAGCACAGGATAATTATCTGGTGTTCAACTGTCTTCAAACTAGACCTCTGTTAACCTTGTCCTTACCTCTTTCAGAATTAAAATCCTAAGGTAATTCATCATAGAAATTCTGGGTAACTTCAAGTATAATTGCTAAGTAATTTTCAAGCACATGTAATTACCATGCCCGATTAATCTCATCATGAGTCTTAAAGCCAGGTTGTTTAATGGGCCTTAGATCTAAATAAACTCTACTATATTTATGTATATATATGCATGTGTGTGAGCCTGTTTGTATTGGAGAGAAGGAGAGAGGCCCTCAGAAATCTTTCTCTGTAGCCTGCTTTATTCCCTAATGAGGCATTTGTAGAAATATTATCCTGGCTACTGCATAGTCCTTAAATCCACATGCGGGATCAACCCTATCCAGAACTCCGTATCCATATAAAGCGAAGTTTTTCACAGAAAACTGATTGTACAAACAACACCATATTGCACTGTGTTTATTTTCTTTCAAGGGCTTCCAGAGCAAATGTTCTTCAGCTCCAAACAAGAGGAGAATCTTGCTTTCTTTTTTTGCCCATGCTGCAAAATCAACCTGAGCTCTCAAACCTCAGCTATTTTCTCCTCTTGGCTTTCATACCACCTCAGGGAAGGGAAACACAGATTAGAAAAGCCTACCCAGTCTTCGCTACCCTGGAAGATCAAGCAAATGAACTTAGCCGCTTTCTGATTCATCCCTACACCACTGATCATCAGCAATAAAACAGCGGAAAGACTCAGCCCTTACTGTGTTAATAGGTTAAACGAGGTGTGCTGGCTCCCAGTACGTGCAGAAGCACTGGTCCCCGCACCTTCGTGGTACGCACATCTTCACCAGCTGATGTGAAACTACCTGCTGTGCCAACAACTTCTTACTCTGGCAGTGGGAGCAGAGTCCCGTTTCAGCTCGTGACCGCAGGATCCGGGCTGGCGGGTGGAAGAGGGGACCTTGCCTCTGTGCGTGCGGGAAATGGGGAAAGCACCATGGAGGGTTTGGTCCCTTCAAGGATGGGTGCAGAGCGTATTGCTGGGGTGAAGGACCTTCCCGGTGGCCTCAGCAGTGCTGTGTGGGAAGTTCGTTGGTGGGAGGCTCCATCCTTCCTGTGGACGCAGACCCACGCCCTGCACAGCTGGGCCGGCCGTGGTGGCAAACCAAACGTGCGGGCAGGCTCCCGAGTGGCAGCATCCATCCGCATCTGCTGTTCCCATGGGGCAAGGTCACTGCCAGGACCACTGCAGGGCCAACCTCTTAGGGCTAATAACAATGTGGCCATTATAAACTGCTTGAGGATAACATTCAACATGCAGTTCATAAATTAAGAGAAGTTTTGCCTGAAAAGGTCTTTATTGGGTCACTGTTACGTTATAGCACAGAGATGATGAAGTACCTAAGGCCTGTGGTGCTTGGGGAAGGTGTTAGAATAACATGATGGGTAACTGGAGTCATCCAACGCGACACAAATTTCCCCCCAACACTCTGCCACGGCTATAATCTGAAGACATTTCCTCTGAACTGGAGACACCCACAGGGACCCAGACATACGACTTAGAAACCTCAAAGCAACAAAAGCATTACTGGCCTGTGATCCTCAGAACTGAGCAAGTCCTTCAGGCTTTGATGCAATTTTATATGCATTTTATAGAAATCAGTCTAAAACAACTTGCTAAAATGGACAGGGAGCAAGATTCACTGTATGAAATTTGAGAAAAACATCTAAAGACTTCTAGGAAGAGAAAGATGGTATTTTTTTCTCCTGCATTCTGCAGCTTCACATTTCCATACAAGGTTGAATCTGCAATTTCCTGCTGTTTCTCCTTTCTTCTGAAAAAATATTCTTTAAAGAGAGGTGCCAGGAAGATTGCCAGCCAGGCAAACGTAGTACGAGGCATTATTTGCAGTGTGCCTCCCCAGTCCCTGCAAACAGCTTTGTCCCCTGCCTTCTTGTCCTTGCAGATGCTGAGCTCGAGTGATACCTGTCCTTGAATTTTGCTGCCCTCGGTGCCTGCCGTGCCTCACGCCAGGATCCCTGGTCTCTGGGACGGCCCCGTTGCCTGCTCTGCAGAGAGATAAAGCCTGATCCTCCCCTGCATCTGTATCTCTGGGAAAGTGTTGCAGAAAATTCTGTGCGAGCATCTGCTTCCCACCCAGCGGAGCGGATGCGGCCCTGGGACCAGACTGCTGTGAGCAGCAGGAAATGTGGACATGGCGGGAGGCTTGTTAATAGGAAATAGCCGTGGCACTGAGCCATTGCCCGCTTTGGACCCTTCTCTGATTCCTCTCTAAGCTACAGCAAATTCAGCTGGTTCTCAGAGCTACACTTTATCTCCCCTCTGGGAGGTTTCTGGGTCAGCTGTATTAAAATGCATTTATTCTTAAGGGGGTCAGTAATCTGACACAATAGTGATGTACGAGTGAATGGGGAGAATACATAAATTTCTAACAATGCAGAAAGAAGAATCCCGGAGTTTTGCTATCTGTAAAAATGGAGCATGGGATCTGTCACTTCATGTCACGACAGCCAAATTAAACAAATGCAAGCTGACAGGAGGAAAAGAAACAAAGGACTTCTATCCAATTACTTCCAGAATAATATTAAATTATGGGGGCACTTGCTTTTGTGTTAGCAAATAAGTATTTAAATGGACCTAAAGTCCTTCATATTCTGAAAGTTGGGTTTATCTGCATAGAAGAAATGGATGCTGTGGACACTGGCTCCTGAAAGGGAAACGGAGGACAGACGGTGCCTTCGACAGAGGCTGCAGGCTGACACGTATGGATTGCATGGCCAGGAATGGTGTTTCTACAGCTGTTGAGACGGGGCAGGGGGCCGTGAGAACAACTGGGTGTCTCGTTCTGGATGCCTCCATAGCCCTTGTTGAAGCAACGACTCGAGGGTATCACAAGAACCCTTGAGACGAAGGTGCCTTTGCAAGCAATAGCTCAACCTCTCTTTTTGCAGCACGCAGCCGGTTGACTTTGGTGACCGATAGCACAAAGAAAAGAAGTCCACTTTCTGTATTTGGAAGTGTCAAAAAGATGATACATATGGCTAAGCCCTGATACGCTGGGGCAAGCGGAGCTGCTAGTGCTGCCGTGTGCCGCCGTGGAGGAGGGACACTGAGCATCACTGGTGCAGAGGCAACGGCCCGGGGCTTTCTGCAGCAGAGCCCTGAGAGGCACAGGGAGGAGATGGCTCGTTACCACAGGGCATCGTTGGGTGCCAGCGGGATGCACAGTCTGATCACCAGCCAGGAGGAAGCACCGGGAAGGAGCCATGGCTGACTGCACCGCCTGTCTGCAAAACACAGTGATGGTGGCTCCACGTGTACGTGGAGCAGGAGGTGTCTGCCATGCAAGAGGGACAACACAGATAGTTCAATGGAAGAAAAGGTTGACCTTATCACACTTGCTGTGTGCCTTGGCCTCTCTGGCAGGAGGCTCCAGGCACTCCTGCCAAGCGCTGAGTAGGGTTGGGTGCAGGGTGGGTTGGAGGTAGCAAATTGTTCATGGCCAGACTGCAAGGACCAAGTGTCCTGTGCTACCTCCAGCATCAGAAAACAAGGAGCAGTGTACACAGACGGGAACTTGTTTAAAGCAGGCTGCTCAGGGATGCAAGCAAATGTAGAGCTGGCAGCACAGAACAGATAAACATTGCACTTCTGGGGACAGATCAGCCACAGAGAGTATTTCCTGCTGGACCAAAGAGAGGTATGAGATGTTTGCAAAAAGTACAGCAAGGGACAGAAAAAAGCCAAATTTAAGCCATGTGAAAGTCCAGCCTGACCCTAGGGAAAGGTGAGGATGGACCTGAAACTTCTTGATGATCGCAAGATCAAAGTGGTCTGTTTGACCAAGTCTGTGAGACGTGGACTATGCAAAGGCTCCTCTCATAAGAAATATGGTTAGGAAAGACAAATCCCGGCAGTCTCTGGTGTATCTGATGCGCTGTGCTCAGACGAGTGGTCAGAGCCAGCTGCAGCAGGACTGAAATGCGTCACGGTGAAACAGGAATGTGAGTCAAAGACACTTTCCCCTGGGCGCGCACAAGGAAGAGGAAGGTGAAAGTGTCAGGAAACATCAAGACACTCATGAGAGAGAGAAAACAGATACTGAAAGACAGCTGTGCGCAGTGACAGATGATGACCACCCACTTTCCCAGGGTGCAGGTAGCCGCCCACTGCCACAGCCCTGAGGACCTGCCTGCATAACCCATGAACGCCTCCAGCAGGAGGTGGACCCAGCCTGGCTTGCACAGACAAGCCTTGGGAGCCCCAGGGTGAAGGTCAGGACCCAGGACCCAGGGGTCTGTGCCAGGACAGGGGTGCAACCCTGGTGCACAGGGTGCTGAGGAGAGGTGCGTACCCAGGGGAGCAGGACGGCGCTGCCGCAGCTTTTTAGCCACTTCCATCTCCCCCAGCAGTAAGCAAAGCAGGCAGAACCGACAGCTGGGGAGGGAGGAGTGGGTGGATCAAAGTCCCTGTATCCCACCCTCCTCCGGGACATCCTGGCCAACGCTTCTCCAGCTATCTGTTTTGCAGGTGGCGCAGGTGTGGTGGTGGGTCCCAGGCAAAGGGAACCCTTTGCTGGCCTCCGCAGCCGTGTCTCCTGTGCAGGCGCTGGGCAGATTGCCAAGGAGCAGCTCTGACCCTTCCCTGGCAGAGCGGGGAGGGCAGCGGCTCCGGCAGCACGGGGACCTGCCTGGCGGGGACCACCACCAGGGCAAGAGCTGCTTGCGTCAGACCTCTGCACAGCAGCAGCCTTGGCCAAATTTTAGGCTTATTTATAAATTTTTCTGCCATGTTACCTCTGCCTGTGCAAGTCCAGGAGTGTCCCTGTTTCAGGAGAAGCTGTGGAGAGCTGCTTTGGATCATGGGCTGGTATGACCAGACCCTTATATCATTGAAGATTAAAGCAGGGAGGGGAAAAAAAGAGAGAAGGCCAAATTCCTTTGTCGCATACCCTGCTGTAGGTCCAGAGTAATTACATTAAATGTATTGAGACTCCACACTTCCTTCCCTGCTCCCACTTGGGCGCAGTCATTTGCTGCTGGCCAGTTCCTGCAGCAAACGATGCTCCTACCTACCGAGCTGGCAAAAGTCTCCTGGCCAGGGGACTGCAGAGAGGAGCAAAAGCTGCTGCCCTGCCCTGCCCTGCCCTCTCCTCCTCCTCTTCCTCCTCATCCAGGGAGAGAAGCAACACTGCCTCTCTACTAAGGCATTTAGCAAGCCAACCTCAATTTTAACTACACCCAGGCTTTACATGCGCGTCTCTGGTGCTGCCGGTCTCGGTTCCCACGCCAGTACACCGCTCTGCACCGTTTTGCTCTCCACCTACCTGAAGGAGGTTCTTAGCAGAAGAAACAGCTCAGTAGGTACTTCAGGGTGATGCCAGCGGCTCTTCTGCAGCCTGGTGGTGGCCAGCACTCAGCTCTCCCGCATGACGAGCCAGGGAAGAGGGAAAGCTGGGGAAAGAGAGGCTCCGGTTCTGCTGAGAGGAGGTGGTGAAATGAAGAGGTGCAAAAGCAAGGAGCAGAGCAGCCTGACTTCCCCGAGCCCAGGAGTAAATGGGCAGTGCTTCAAGCAACCCTCAGTTTTCTAGACCCCGGGCAAAGGCTCTCCTGCCGGTTCAGGCATAGCCCACTGCAGCCCACGCGGTGAGACACTGGGCATCACGAAAGCATCCTGTCAGCCCGGCAGGTCTACTTCAGGCACGGGCAGAGAAGACCACGAGCAGCAGACAGAGGCATTCAACCCTCCCGCTTTGTGCCCCGTAGGTCTGATCCCTGCAGGGTCAGTCCCCTGCATCCCCTCATCACTTTGGGGGGTCTTGGAGATGCTCCCCCCAGCTGGGAAGCCTGTTCCAGGGAGCTGTGGAGCTATATATAAAAACTGCACATTCCCATATACTAATTTGAGGACCTGGAAGAGGTGAGAGCAAAGGCCCTATGGGGTTGATGAGTAGCTGTATTTAAGCCTACTGGTTTCACCAGAGGAAGTTTTGGGACCTTGGTGCAAGAACAAAGCTGCCTTCAGCACTTGGGTCTCCTCTCTGCTTTCCTTCCTCATGCAGGGAAATATTTTCAGGCACGTAAATCAATTCTTTTGTGCTCAATCCCACTGCGCATTTAAAGCGTCAGGGCTGGGATGCATCCGCACTTGGCACAAAACAAAGGAGGGAGATGTGATTCCCCCCGAGAGCTGCGCTTTGGGAAGAAAATCCTCCAGAAAAAAACAGCCCATGGTCTGCTTTCTTCTGATGGTGCGGGCTGATTCGTGCTGTCTGTAATTGTAATCAAAGTTAATTTAATCCTGGTGTGGAGGTTGCTGAGCAACTGAAGACATTTATCCAGAGGAGACAGGGACTGTAATCACGTCACCTCGAGTAAAGATGGGAGGGCAGCCACGTAACCCTGGTAATGCCCAGGGCAGAGAGCTGCGGGTCATGGGAAAGCACTGATATTAGTGGTATGGAAGCCAAGGGGAAAGCACTAGGGTTGTGCCAAAACTGTGCTTTCTACCCTCATTCATAAAGATTGGCTCAGACTGGGGATAGGGCCCTGTATGGATGCGATATGTGAAAGTACAGCTTCCCGGACGACAAGCAGTGAGTGCCTGCCCGGACATGTTGCTGTAAGCAAAATGGTGCAATGCCAGGAAAATGGTCAGTCAAAACAGTTTGTGTCACAGGTGGCCCCTTGATGCCTCCTTTCCTCTGAAATCCCAGTGTTTCACAGAATCACAGAATCACAGAATCGTATAGGTTGGAAAAGACCTTTAAGATCATCAAGTCCAACCGTAAACCCAACACTACCAAGACCACCACTACACCATGTCCCTAAACACCTCATCCAAACGTCTTTTAAATACCTCCAGGGATGGCGACTCAACCACTTCCCTGGGCAGCCTGTTCCAGTGCTTGATAACCTTTTCAGTGAAGTAAAATTTCCTAATATCCAGTCTAAATCTCCCCTGGCACAACTTGAGGCCATTTCCTCTTGTCCTATCACTTGTTACCTGGGAGAAGAGACCGACCCCCACCTCGCTACAGCCTCCTTTCAGGGAGTTGTAGAGAGCGGGAAGGTCTCCCCTCAGCCTCCTTTTCTCCAGGCTAAACAACCCCAGTTCCCTCAGCCGCTCCTCACAGGACTTGTGCTCCAGACCCTTCACCAGCTTCGTTGCCCTTCTCTGGACACGCTCCAGCACCTCAATGTCTCTCTTGTAGTGAGGGGCCCAAAACTGAACACAGGATTCGAGGTGCGGCCTCACCAGTGCCGAGTACAGGGGCACAATCACTTCCCTAGTCCTGCTGGCCACACTGTGTCTGATACAAGCCAGGATACCATTGGCCTTCTTGGCCACCTGGGCACACTGCTGGCTCATATTCAGCCGGCTGTCAACCAGCACCCCAAGTCCTTTTCTGCCAGGCAGCTTTCCAGCCACTCTTCCCCAAGCCTGTAGCGTTGCGTGGGGTTGCTGTGGCCCAAGTGCAGGACCCGACACTCAGCCTGGTTGAACCTCATACAATTGGCCTCGGCCCATCGATCCAGCTTGTCCAGGTCCCTCTGCAGAGCCTCCCTCCCCTCAGTCAGATCAACACTCCCGCCCAACTTGGTGTCATCTGCAAACTTACTGAGGGTAAGCATCCTCAGCATCAGCAGCCGGCTGCCAGAGCCCACGGCAGCTGCCCGGGGCGGTGGCGGAGCAGCCCCCGCTGCCAGAGGCGGTGAGAGGTGGGATGCTCCGGCACTGCCGGTGAAGCTCCTCTGCGTTCGCTAAGAGCCAGCCTTGCTCGACGCCTGCTGTGCCGTCATCAGGGCCATTTGCCGGTGATGAGGAGATTTCACGAGGCCGCCTTGGTGGGCACCCGCTGCTGCGGGGGGGCGGCTGCCGGAGGTGTCGGGGCCGGCCTGATTAAGTGCTTCGGCAGGGAAAGAAACCCGCCAGGGAGGAGGGGTCCTGCCATCAGCGCCTCAGCAATCAAGGAGAATTTTTCCTCCGCTTTTTCTTTTTTTTTTTTTTTTTTAATTATTATTTTCTGCAAAAACAAAGTGCCTTCGGGGAATTTAAAGGCCTGTGGGTGCACTGAAGGCAGGAGGGGGGCGGCAGCCTGCCAGGCAAAGGGACCAAAGCATGGTGGCAACCCAAGCACACCGAGTGGCTCCTCACCCCAGCTGCTCCTCCTGTCAGACCCCCTCCAGCACCCCATTTTTTGGGAAAAGTAGATACTGCAGAGCAGCCAGAGTCCAGCTCCTGCTGTGCTGGCTGGGCTGGCTCTGAAACAGCAGCTGCAGGGAAAAAAGGGAATTATTTTGCCTTTTTAAACAGGCATGTTGGGTTCCTAGCAGAGAGGAGGAGCAGCTTGCTGACTTAGGAGGAGATCGCAGCTTTTCAAAGCAGATCTGCGCTCGGGTATGCCCGAGTCACTAAACAGTTGGATGGATGACGGGGAAAAAATAAAAAGACAACGCACCGAGCAGCAGTATCGCTGCACGTCAGACCTCGTGAACCAGCGACGGCTCAACCCAGCAGAGGCCGGAGAACAGAGGCAGGTGAAGCCTAGTTTCAAACAGATTTCTCAAACACCAGCTTTTCAAAACCAAAACAGCCATAGGATTTTTATTTAGCTTTTTTTCTTGCCCTGAAAAGTATGCTACCTTTTCCATAATTTTGCTCTTCTTCCCTTGCATTTTGTGCCCAAAATGGGCAAAGCTGCGTCATTTTCTTCCATCACAGAGCGGCCATCTCTGCTCCTTCCTGTTCAGGGGGGAAAGGCAGTAAGTGCCCAACACGTTGGGTATTTCCCTGCCTGCCACCCGCGCCAGCGCCCTCCAAAACATGCCCATCCCGGTGGATGCAGCTCTTCCCCGCTGCGGGAGGCTTCGTTTCTGCTTGTCACCCTGGGTGTCGGTGAGTCCCCGCTGCTCGCTTGCTTTGCTTCAGCTACTCGGTGGTGATGGCAAAAACCCAGAGTTTGCCTCCCCTGGGGAGCGTCAGTGATGCTGCGGGGATCTCCACTCCTGCACTGCGGATCCTCCTTCGGATCTCCGCTCCTCCAAAACGTGCTCGCCACGCTGCGCTGGGCTCGGGGCGCGGAGGTCCTCCCCGGGAAACGACAGAAGGGAGGGAAGGGTAGGGCAGTGCTGAGATGTGGTTGTCAAAAAAAAAAAAAAGGTGGGGTGGGGACAAAACATCCCATCAGGAAAATCCATCTGAAGCCCCACCAGCTTTCTGCAGCATTTTCGGCACCTGGCTGCCTGGCAAGTGGGGCTGAGAGCCGGGGGAAGGAGCTAATTCATTCCCAGGCGTCTGAAGACTTGCACAGGCCCTGCCTATGCCTCGCGGGTGAGATTTTCCCAAGGGGGCTGAGAATACAACACCTACAGGAATTTCACCCGGGCGGCAGGTTGGGTCTCAGGATCTACCAGTGTAACTTGTCTTGGACCTCTTTGGCACTGTGCTGCTTAACAGGGAGAGACGTCAACCAGACAAAGCGTTCCCCTTCTCGCAGGGAGGTTCAAAACCTGTTCCCACCTCAAGTTTACATTTATTCCCATGTTGCAGGCTTTTTTTTTTTTTTTTTTTTTTGGTACTGTAAAGGAAATATTAATTTCATGCTTGGCTTGGTTCTCAAGCAGGAGCCTTCTCCCTCCCGCATCACGATGTGGGTTTTTTTCTCCGTGTCGGGAGCTGCTGAGCAATTACTTGCCTTTCCCTCCCCCTGGGGCCGAGGGGACGGGCTGCAGGCAGTGGGGTTTCATGGCCCCCACGGAGCTGTTTAGCACCAGCATGGAGGCAGCAACCCACCTCCACCTTCAAACCCGACCCGTGTGCTGACCGGTGACGCCCCCATGCTGGACCCCCACTGCCACATGCTGCATTCTGGAGAAATGCAGTGTGTCTCAGCTTTACTTTAAACCCTGGTACTTATAGTAGAATCCAAACTATTATTTGATCATGCTAAAATCTGTTTGCATGATTTGCCTTTTTTTTGTTCCAGAACACTTCCCTCCAAACCTTCAAACATCTAATGTGCTCACGGAGCCTCGGATGGTCCATTTGCAAAAATAAATCTATGTTGTATGTACGCCCAGAAAAATACCATATTTAGCTTTCTTTTAATTTTTCGGAGTGGCATTTGTTCCTAACACCTTTATAGCCCTCTGGTTTTCTGAAATTTCTTTCTTTAAGTAAGTAAGTACAGAGAAAGCAAATGCAGAAGCAGCAGTTTCAGTAGCTGGCTAGGCTACTGAAGATTTATGCTGACATACATGTTGTGCCTATGGCTGAATTAATAGTGCCACTGAAGCATTTGTATTTTCTGCTTTTTTTCACTCTGACTTTAGAAATGGAAACACAGCAACACCTGCACACAGGGAGTATGGCTGGAATGTGTGTGGAGTTCATCTGCAATTTTTACTTATTCTCTAAAATAGGACATTGTTGAGGTTACTGGTCCAGAAATGTCATCCAACTCCCCTCTGTTTCTCTCCTACGTAGTTGACGATTTGTCTGTTTGTGGAGCTGGTCTTCAGACCAGTTTTATGCCGAGGTATTTTCATTGTCTTCAGTAAAATTTACCTTCGTTCATATCAATGTAACTGAGAGCAGTATCTAGCCCAGAATAAGGAACTTCCTAGTACTTCTAAGCAAATAGTTTTGCTCATTTGTTATTTTAAGAAAAACTAAAGCAGAAATATTTTCTTCCATGAAAAAAAAAACCAAAAACTTTCACCTCCATAATTCAGTATCTTTCAGAGCCAGAATTCAGCTTCCCACACAGCAACACGAACCACTCAGAGATATTGAGCAGTCTATTCATGGCTCAGATTGTATTTTGATGCTGCTCAGAGTTCCCAGGTAAGAAAATATGCTCCATCATTCATAGCTGTGAACCACAGCAAAAGACCAATGCCTTAAAGGGAAAAGAAGGAAGGAAAGAAGAGATGTAGGTTGTTAAGTGAAGGTGGGGAGCAAAACGGATGAAATTGATAAAGTGGAAAGCTGTATTATTCACTCCAAGGCTCCATTTAGTCCCTCTGCCCTGGTAGTTTCAGCAAAGTGAAACTCTTGCTAGAATCAATACTGCTATCATTTCACAAAATTACAGTGGTTTGAACAGAAAACTAGTCATAAATCAACTTCATGCATGGACAGCTGGAGGAAATGTTTCTTGCTTCGAAGATTTGGGTGCTTCAGACCTAGTAAAGAGGAATTTGGCTGTCCAAGAATCCACAGTTACTTCATTACTTGGAAATACAGGCTGGTGTTGCATATTCAAACAAGGTAGGCATCAAAATAGTAATGTGGAAAAGGGCAGTACCTCCATTTTAATCAGAGGAGGAAAGAGTGTGTTTGATTTCACTGAAACTCGGGTGTTCTGGAGATGGTCCCATTCTCTGATGCTCACTAGGCATCCCTTCAGACTAGGCCAAGAATGTGTCCTTGTTGCTTCTTTTTCCTAGACCTAGCCCCTAGATGTTGAGGGATTTTTGCAGACCATCACTTTCAGCTTAGTGACTTAATAGAGATATGGGTGGAGCCTTTCAAGTCATGGCCACTGGAAGGTGCCCAGCCCTCAGCTTCCAGGGAAAGGGACTGGACTTGGAGACTGACCTCATCTTCAGTATTTCAGGAATGCATCCTTGAAGATCCTTCAAAGAAAAGCACAAAAAGCACAGCTGCTGCCCATCTTGGGAAGGTCTCACTATGCTTGTCTGTGTTTTCTCTGAAATTATGCTTGTCTGTGTTTTCTCTGAAATTTCTCTGAAATACCTCTGAAATTAATGTTTTCTTGTAGTTCTTGTTTTTCAACAAAGATATATCAGATAGCAAGACATTATCTCTGCAGATGCTGGAAGCTTCACAGGTATAATGCCCAGCAGAAAAGAAGTAGGAAGGGATAGTGTCTCCACGTCCACTTCCTTGGTCTCGGCAGAATAAACGTCAGCCACGGCTCCATGGCCAGAGTTGGTCAGCCAATGCCTTAAGCCTGAGGGTCCCTTAGATGTCCTCGTTGCTGCCGGGTCCCGTTTCCTTTCCCCAAGCAGCAGAGAGGGGTGGCATCGGGGCCAGGGCTGCAGGACAGGGCTGGGAAAGCTGCGGGGACAAGGCAGCCCTGCTTGTGAAACCACCCCCAAACCCTGAAAACATCTCAGGTGTCTGAAAGACAGCTGGTATCACAGCTCTGCCTTGAAGCAACAGACCTTTGGGTGTGTTCATCTTCGCTCAGCTCCACTTGCGGTGAAAAGACCGGTTCACTGTGTCCTAACTCGGTGCTGCCAAATTGAGGAAGCAGACATTTACTATTTGCTAATTTGTTATTGTATCTGAGGTAATTCGGTGCTTGTTTTCTCTCCTCTAAGGTACTTGTGAAACACACATTTGTGCAATATCTAAGCACCATATAGCTATAATTATTTATAATGGTTTCCCGTAACTTGTGGATTTAGTGCACTGGAGTTTTCTTTTAATTTGGACAGATATTTCTGGATATTGCTTAGTTAAATTTGAATTCATTAAAGACAGCAATCATAATTATTTGATAAATAGCATCATTAAATCCATTACACAATAAAATATTGCAAATATGAGCACAAGTAAATATTTGCAAGAGTATTCGCACTGGATTTCCTCTCCTGGCATTTTGAAAAGCTCTTTTATTGTCTCACAACAGAATTGCCAAGTAGCTACAAATGTTCATGCATCATCTGCAAACAAGAGAGAAAGAAGGCTGCTGTTTAATAAAATTTAATTCATCCAATCAGGGAAGGGAGGGAATAACATATGATGTAAACGGCCAATTAGATGGCATGTGCTCTGACGAGTAACACCAGCCAATTTGCTAACAAGACACAAATAATAATCCGTAATCAAAAATAATTCAAGCGACTGAGGCTAGTAGACACATTTACTCGAACCATGACCTGTTCCTTATTTCACTGACATGAAAAAATGAGCTGAGGGTGTTGGGTGAGTTACTTGTCGTGAACGGCTTGGTTGGCTCTGTTTCCAGATGTTTAGAAATTCAGAGAGCAGCAGGGCGGGCTGCGAAGTGCCCCAGGAGAGGCAGCATGGCTCCGGGCAAAGAGGGGAAGGGCACCTGCCCAAGAGGCATGGGATTGTATGGAGAGGACCTCATGGGACCACCGCTGGGGTTGCTCCTCACCTCCAGAGTGCTCCTCTACCACCAGCTCCCCATTGCCCGCTCTGAAAAGGAGGCAGAGAAGAGAAGTGCCTACACCTCCGAAGAGGGTCCAAGGGTGGTGGTGGCCCCGCAGGAGCAGCATCTATCCCCACGTCCAGCTGCCCGCATGTGGTGCCCCTTGCCCCATGGGGACCGTTGCTGCTGTCCCGGGCGCAGGCACCCACCAAGAGAGACGTCTGGCTGCCCGCAAAGTGGGGTGGGAAGGCAACGACAGGTTTTTACAGCTTATTTCAGCCAAACAGTCACACTTTGGGGCTGAGGCATTAGTAACAGTGCATGGCCAGGATGCCTCCCTAATGCTTAACAAGTCAAGCTCCACTGCACTGGAACCGAGTCAAGGAGGCAGGAGCCATTTAATTAGACCAAAGCAACTGACAGCCACTCTGCCGTAAATCTTCCCTTGCCACCTTTGAGGCCTCTGGTTCTCTGTGTCTTCATATTAAATGATATCTCAATGATGGGAGAGCAGGGAACAAACCTGCCTCTGCATTTTGCTCTGATGGAGCAGGACAGCAGGGCTTGTGAGGGGTCAACTCACAGGCCAGGGTAACGATGGCGGGGCTCCTTTCATCCCGATACTCAAGTTTCCCGGGGAGGTACAAGGCAATGCTTTAACCAAAAAGAGTCAATTCCAGACTCAGCTGTCATTTTGTGCATGAGGAGGAGGGAAAACACCTTTGCCAGCAAGTTTGCAAAACCTCTCTGCTGACCTGAACCAGTTCTTTCCATAGGCTGCTCCATCGACAGCTCTGTTGGCACAAGCACTGAAGGAGGAAAATGATATTTGGAAAATAATATACAGCAGTCTGGAACAGCACTGGTATCCTGCCTGATAGTAATGTGGGATTTCTTTTCCCAAGCTAAGTGAATCCTGTGATTCCTCTGTGCCCGTCAAAGAAATTAGGATAGGAGTGTAAGTACTCTGATTAGATTTGGTGCATATTGATGTAAGGACTATCCTCCCCTACCATACTTCATCTGAGGTATATTAAAACAAATGTGTGCACCTAAATGTGTAAAACAGTGAGCAATGGGCATTAATTACTTGCAAATTGCCATAAAATTGCATCTACGGTATGTCAGGAGTAGATCACAGCTAATAACCTCATGGGAGACAGAAAGGACTGACTCCTTCAAGTAAACAGATCCCTGATATGTCTTATCTTCAGCACCCAACGGGCACTCATTCCTCCAGATCCCATGTCCCGTCTTCTTGCCAGGAGGGAGAGTAATTGCTAAATATTCACCAATTTACATTGCACACTGAAGCATCATCTACAAAAAGTGGCTTTTCCATGCCATGGAAGGACCAAGCCACGTGAGCACTAGAGGGATGCATGCCCGATTTCCTTCCACATCTCTTCTCTTCCACAAGGATGTTTCCCTCTTCGGTCTGCCTGGGTCCATCTCTCCCTGTGGTTGACACCAGCGTAGATATCCCCCGGGGATGGCTACTGCGCGGGTCACCTCCCAGCTGCCTCCTGGGTAAACCTTGAGTGGCTGAGCTGGGTAAGGCATCATCTTTAGCAGTTTTTGGGACCACAAGCTTCATGTTCCCTTGCCTTTTTTTATAAATCAGCTTCTTACCTCTGGCCTGCTGACAGACTCCCACCTCTTGGTTGGCTTTGCTGAAATACTTATTTCCAGCTCAGGCTCTGACCCCACAGGATATGTAAATGCCTTTCAAGGTCTGGTGTCTTTACTGCCTTCCTTTTTATTCCTGTCTTGCCACAACAGCACCCAGACCGTGCCCAGGACACTACGGTTCACAGCGGTCCAACCTTGGAAGAACAAGGAAGAACACCACCTTCCCCTCCTCAACTCACAGACGTTGCAAACCGCAGGCAAGGCAGCGAGCAGCAGCGATGCCATCCCACTGCTTGAGGGATGGCACAGCCTGAGGCTGCAGGCATGGCGTGGCTCTAGTGCCCTTGTCCCTGTGCTGCTCCTCCCACCATGTGGCACCTCCACCAATACATTATTTTGATGCAGTCAACCTACAACACTCTTTGTTTGGGGGCTTTTTTTCCCCTGAGGTTCCCTCCTTGGGGCCAGCACTCCTCCCACACACACTTTATTTTTGCTTTGCTCCCAAAGTAATTTCCCTGAATTTTAGGAGCTCCTGAGAGCTTCCATGAACTGAGGACAGGAGGTGTCTTCTCCTCACACACTGCCAAAGCCACTGGCACTCGCCTAACCCTCGGCTCCTTCCCACAGTATCCTTCCAGCCCACAGAGCTTTCCAAGGGCTTGCTCCACTCGCCCTCTCAACCTCAGAGCCACCCTCTCCCAGCCTTGGCCCCTTCCCTGTCCCTCGCTGCCCTTCCCCATGCCTCTGAGTCACACTCGCTTCCTCTCTGGCGCTGACCCACCCAGCGTATTGGGAATTATCTCTGCAAGTCACTGAGTCACTGTTTAAATGTGATATTAAATTTTCCTTTCAACCTTTAGCCTGTGCATTCCTCACCCCATAAAGCATTCAGTAGATACAATGCATTCAGGTTGATATATATATGTATATGAAGGAGGTGTACGACGTTGCAATGCATAAACCATCACCTCTTGCCATCTCTCACAGCATTTTTTCCTGCTTGTTCGCCGTTGGTCTTATATCAAATGATTTGCAATCAGCGTGTGGGTTAAATGACGACCTTTCAAAGCAACCTTGCTTAGGAGGACACAGAAAGATGAAGCCCTCTGCCTTGGCATGGTCCCTTTTTGAATTCCTGAGGTGATACGTGCCTAATGCCACTGTAACCAGCTGTGCAGAGGACATCGCCCTAGTCCCTGCTGGAGGCACATGGGGAATTGGGAAAACTGGCTTTGGCTGCTGCTGGAAAAACATAGCCTGAGCACCTGCCCTGCCTGAGACTTGGGCCAGCCCTGGCTGGTGTGGGTTAGCACAGTCCCCAAGCTGCAGTATCATGAAAAAAATAAAGTATTGCATGAAGGCAGGGAGACAGGGAAGAGCAGCCAGGGGAAGGGCTGCCGAGATCTGGCTCAACATGCAGACCCCCCCAACCCTATTGCGAAAGGCGGTAGAGGGCCAGCAGTGAATGCTGTAGGAGGTTGCAAAGGGTAAGGCACAGGGACTTAGGGACTCCTTACGCTGCAATGCCTGCTGCTCCCCAATGATTTTACGGCATTTCCCTGAGATAAGACATAGTAAAGCCTTTGAGGTGCCTGAACAGCCCCAGGACTGAGGCCAACTGCATGGTGCAAACAGACTTTCTGGAGTGACGACCGTGCGGTCCAGCCCTACACTAAAATATCATATGCAAAGCAATGGTGGAGGCGGCCTGCTGGTAAAATCCCCAACAAAGACACTGCATCAAAATCTTCAGGGAGAAAGTTATTCTTCAACCGTTTTCTGTGGCTCACCCCGTACAGACAGCTTTACAGTGACAAATTATTTTCCCTGCAAATGTCAATACGTAGCCAGGCTTTCAAGTGCAGATAGACATCTTGCCAGTTTGTTTATCCAGAGGCAGAGAGAGGCAGGGCTCTGCTAGCTCCGACCCAGCAAGGCACCGCCGGGAGACCACATCACAGCGTTTCAGATGGCTTCAACCTTCTTGCAATATCAAAATTTAATAGGTCAATAATTGCAGGGGTGCTGGCCAAACCGCAGCTCTTGCGAGCAGCGTCAGCATTTCCTGGAGGTACGGCAAGAGATGGTCCCAGGAATTTCCCAACAGACAAGTCATTTCGAGATGAATTTGTGTTGCAACGGCCACGATTTCCAGACCTGTTTTCCTTCAGGGAGGAGGGCATCGTCCAGATTTTCTCCTGGCTGTCCCCTCCCTGGTTAGCCCTCTGAAGGAATGGCCCGAGCAGCTGTAGTTACTAATTTTGCCCTGTGTTAGGGCACAAGGCATCCATCCTTTGCCACAAAGTACTACAAAGTCAAAGCACAGCTCCAGCAGGCTTGAATTTTTATTTTTGGTGGTGGCTCTCCCTGGGGGACCTGCAAGCCTCCCTTGCTGTGGTGCAGAAGGTGGTAAACAAGCGGGGAAAGCCTAGGCAAGCAGGTGCTCTTCTCTTGTCTGATGATTTGAAATAGTATAGGCAGCACTGGCACGTATCTCCAGCGCAATCATTATATTTCCATAACTTTATCTGCAGAGGACATAGGAGTTACAATGCAATCAGTGCTATACAGTTTAAAGTGTAGCTGAGATGTATTATAAAGTCAGCTGCAGCAAAGAACATATGGTACAGCTTGCCACCCCACTATAGTATTTCTTCAAAAGGCATTTTTCTCACAAAAACTAAGACATTATCAGTCAAATTGTAAGTAACCCATTTCCATTTATAGCGTACAGTCTACCCTCTGAGTCACACACACGATCGGCAATAGCAGCTGCGAGACTTCTAAAAGTTTGGGTTTTTTTTTTTTCTTTTCTTTTTATATTCTTGATCCTGAAAATGTTTCTGCTTGAGTGGTGAGTCTTCCCTCCTCTCCACTGGGAAAGCTAAGCGTTGCCCCGGCTGCGCCTCGCCTTGCCCAGACGGGCACACACGGTCCAGCTGCTCGCGATGCTCGGTGCTGCCAGCCACCGCCGTGCCCGGAAGAGCACACGGGATGTGCCTAAACAGGGGCACGTAATGGATACCCTGCTACCCAGTGCAATTTAGGAAGCATTTCTGCTGTGGCTGGGTTGATTTAGCGCATAAAGCCCCCAGAGATTTGGAGGAAATCACCTGAAACCACAAATTATTTACCACTGTAACTGAATCCTTCCTCCCACTGTCTTCATCACCTCAAAGAACGAAGTCTCCCTTTCCTCTCCGGAGCAGAAGTGCTCTTTGCAATGCTTAGCAAGACTTTGGCACCTCTTCACTTGGAATTGCTTTCATTTATGGCATGTTTGGTGTTTGCTCTTATTCCAATGTGTTTTCGTTCAGAAGCCACTCTTAAGGATTCCTCTGTAAAGAAAAAAGGTCAAGGTTGTTTCCTTGGGGAAAGAGGGCAAGAGGAAGGTCAGAAAATGATTTAACCAAATAAATAATGTGCTGAATTGTCAGAAAAGTATTGAAGCAGAGCAGATGGGCTGTGTTTGCAAGCTCATTTGCATCACGAATACTTTGGCATCACCCAGATTTTACATAAGCCTTCTCCTTCATATTTTGTTACTTTACAATTGTCTTTGTGCTCCCTTACACACACACACTCTTCAAACAGATCCAATTCAGGACTAGTGAAAGATGATGCAACTACAGTAAAGGACTGCATGTTTAAGAGGCTTGAGACAGTGCCTGTGACTGTCACCTATAGCCCTAGAGCCGTATCCCGCAGGGTGTATTTAATAAGGGAATTTTTATCCGAAGCTTGTTTATATCTTGAGCAAAACTAGGGTCTGAAGCTTCAGTTCCACCTCATTTGAAGGGGGGTGTCTATTGTTTCCACTGGAGAGAAAAGCATTATTTCCTGTTTAAGGTATTGAAATAAGGTTTGGCATAAGGAAAAGTGTTACGGAGTCTGTGATATTTCATTGTGGACATAAAAAACACGAAGAAGCATACGAAAGAAGATTTCGAATCCACACCGCAATGTTTTGCTGACTCCATCCTTGTCCTCTTCTCAGGCTGAATCAGCAGAATGAGGTTCCTGAATAATACTGGAGTGGCCAAGGAGAGATGTCCAACACTCGAAAGTGAGAAGCACGCTCCAACCTCACCAAAGAACTCTGTGCTGCAAACACTGCCCTCATAAGTGTCATATTCTTCCACGATGGATAAATTGGTAAGTACCTGGGGGTCAAGCTGTGGGGGCTGGGTTGCAGGAGAGCCTTTGAGTACAGCACAGCAGCTCAACTTACAAATATCCCGGGGTGGAAGTACGCAACAAGGAGCGTGAGCGATGGTGAAAGCGCTCAGTGTGGTACGAAGGACGAACGCTCTTTCAGTGCTTGAAACTGAAGCAGACGTGAGAATCCTGCATCGTCTGAAAACTGTGGGTTTACTGCAGGTGGACACCGAAACTTTGGACTTCAATCCTCTCCTTCTAATTATTGCTTCTTAGATCCCACTAGGCATCATCAGAGAGATGAGCTCTACCAGCAGCTGCACACATTTACCAGCTTATCTGTCATGCTTTTTAAAAAGCCTGCTTAAAACTATCTGGAAAGAGATGGTAAATTGAGCCACAGCCTTTCAGGGTGTTTGTGATGCCTATCAGCCTCTGGATAAGAACAGCAGAGAAAGAAAATCTCGCCACTGCGTGTTTCATGCTATGCTTGTGTCCATGCTTTGCACCGCTGCAAGGCGTCCCCGTAGGGATCTGTGCTGCCCTTTCTGCTCAAGAATAATGATTGCAACACACCTGGCTGCAGCCATTCATTTATTTTTTGTTAAGAAAGTACTCAATGGCAAACTTGGCTGTTTTTCAGCACAAAAAATTTCAGTGTATAATTCACTGATTCAATAGGCTCCCAAATAAAACAAATCTTTCTTTACTGGGCTGTCCAGTCTTCATCTTAGCAGGCTTTTAACTTCTCTAGAGGTAGCTGTAAATGAAGCTGGGAAATTAGTTGTGAAAAGAACTGCATGTAGTTTAGGATAATGTCCTCACCTGAGCTACTTTTCCCAAGGAAAAAAATAATGGTTGGATGCAAAGCCCCATGTCCTGCGTTTAAGACCTCAAGTCTCAAATGAGATCGTATCAGTTTTGTACAAATGAACCAGCACCCGAATTTTACTCCAAGGGAGGAAGCAAACTGCAGAAGATACCATAACCCGAGTTGTGCACATGAACTGGTAGAGAAAATGGAGCCTAAACCAAAAGTTTCCCCCTTGCCCCCTTTGTGGGAGCCTCTGGCAGCAGCCGATGGGCAGCGCCCTGAGGCTTCAGGGCCAAAGCAAGGGCCAAAGCCCGTCCGTGCAGACCCAGCTACCCGTGACAGCTTTGTAGCAACGGCGTGAATGGGCTCCTCCGCAGCCCGCAGCACTGAAACCTCGCAAGAAGGTGGAGAATTTATCTGGAATGGATCCAGGGGTGGTCCAGGAGGCTGGGCTGAAGCCTTTCACTCCTGGCACACTTGTTTCCCGTTTGCTGCTTTCTACCCGGGCTGTTTGCTCTAATAGCTCGGGCAGTTGCCTCTCTCCCTGCTAGAAGAGTAACCAGCGTATTCCTATCTGCAGGCTTCTGGATGCAAGTCCTTCACGTGGCTCTTCTCAATTAGTTCTTCTCTTGCAAAGGAAGGGAGACAATATAATGAATAAAGCTGTTTTGTCGAACGCAGTTTTAATTGAAATATTTGCTGCTGTTTTCACCGTTGGATTAAGACAGCAGACCTTCGTTATCGAGGAGATTAAGTTAGTTTGTATCTGCAGAATGGGGGTGAGAGGAGTAATTGGAAACTATAAAGAGAGAAAAAAAGATATTGCAACTCCAGCATCATGAATGGGGAGAAAGTTTTGCACTGCTGTTGGCACTTTTAAGCAGGTGCATGAAGTAAGAGCAGCCCTCGCTGCAAATGCTCCTGTCTTGCACTAAGACTTGTACTTGCACATCCTCCTCTGGTCTGGAAACAAAAAAAGCCTTGCAAAAAGCTCCTCTTCATATTGCAGAAATAAATTTGTGCTAAGACCTTCCAACTCTACTGACACAAAACTAAAGATACATGCAAAAAAACCCTTTTAATGCCTTCCCCCAAAGTGAAATCTCTGTCCTAGCTTTTGTGGCTTGCTAGCTTGTGACTAGTGTATGTTCTTTCAGCTGAATAGACTTTAAGGGATTTACACCACATGAGAACCTGAGCCTGTGAGCTCTCACTTGGTTGCAGCGATCATTACAGAGAGGCAGGTTTTCTTCAGCTTTGCAAAGGGTTTTGTAACTAGGTATGGTGCAATCATGCAAAGGCTCCGCACGGTGCTCGGCCGCCATCGTACAAAGCCGGGCTGAGCTGCCATTCACGAGCTGAAGCCCAAGCTCAGAGGGGTCTGCCTCGCTCACGCAGGAGATGTCTTTCCTTCTCTTTTTCTTCGGTCTTTTTTTTCGTTCCTTTAACAGGCAGAAAACTTGTTCATTTCCCATTCCTGCCTACTGAATTATTCATCCAAAATGTTCCACTGGTATCTTCTCGTCTGCCAGGGAGCTCATCATCCAACAATTCCTCTTCGGTCTTAACTTGTAATCAGAGCAATTAGCAACCCATTAAAGGTCTCAGCACACCCATGGCTGTGGGGTTACGGAGTGCACCTCAGGAGCGGGCCCACTCCAACTCTGAAACTCGGGCAGAAGACCCACTGGCTGCAACCTCTTGTGAAGGACAACAAACCTACAGCGAGAGGAGGGGACGGGTGCTCAGAATGGGAGTTTTCAGTCAATACAGCAAAATCATGGAAATCAGCACATTGGTTTGGGCTGATCTCAGTGGCGAGAGGACGAGGTCCCAGGCGCTGCCATGGTCCGAGTGGAGGTGTGATAAACTTCTCCTGTGGGCACTCAGCTTGCTCCAAACAAGGTTTTTCAGCTTTCAGATGTATGGGGCTTCCTCCCCGCGCGTAACAAACCCTTTTTTGCTGGAAGGAGCCGAAAGGGAACATGAAGGGCTGTCATCGATTCCCTCTGATGCTCTGAAAATGGTAAAAAATGGTAACCAGATAGCAGCGGAAAGCAGGGTAGTAGGGCTGGGCTGTTCATCCCTTCAGTGGGCTGGGTGAGTCTGGTTTGGGGAAGCCCACGGTGCGTTTGCAGGAGTCTGATAGTTGCTGCCACTCAGGACCAACGTACTCTGGGGCTGCAATCCCATTCTTCTGCCTCTAGGAAAGCACTTTACCCTGATTCAGAAACGGGCTCACGATTCCTCCCTGTCCACGAGCTCGCCAGCTCCCACGGGAAGAAAGCGCTGAGCCGTGATCTCTCCCTACCTGCTGTCTGCACCAGTGATTGACTAACCAATATGTAATACGAAGTGGTGCATGACCTCGGTGTAAAGGTCAACGTAAACAGCTTCCTTATAAACATTTCCTATAGAAAACAGGTACATGGATTTCCTATTGTAACTTCCAATCTGCGCTGGGGGCTTAATGGGTCAGGACCAGAGCAATTCATCACCTTTCCCCCCCTGTCCTTTGCCTTCCTAATGTATCGGAGATGCTCTCCTGCACTTCTGGGCTCTGCCTCTGCTAATGTCTCTGGAAAGATAATCTGTCGAGAAAGAATGTGAGAATTATTAAATCAATAAACGCTGCTAACCTTTCAACTGTGTCCGTCCAAGGAGATCTCACCGCTGCAGCAATCGCTTGCTTTAACAGATTGAAAGCAAAGTGTTCTTATTGCATATGTCAAACGAGACAGGAAAAACCATGCTCTTTCTCTGTCAGGAGAGTGCAAGCGTCCATGGGGGCTCACAGCGTGTTCCTCCTACACCCCAAGTCTGAAAGGCTTTGCGGCGTTACGGGGAAACACAAGCCCTAAACCCTGTACGAAATTCTCCTGTGTATACCCAGCTGTTGTTATCGGGGGAAAAGCAAACACATTTACATATAGCCAAATCAAAATACATGAATAACGCCTAAAATGATTTTAACAACTTTTGGTAGATTTGGTGGGGGTTTCTTGAGCAAGAAACTTCTGCATTTTTTTTCCAAATCGTCTTCTGAAAGCCAAATGCAGAACTGCGGCACGTGCTTGAGTCTAAGCCTGCCAGGAGATGCAGGGAGCTGCCGGGGCATCGTTCAGCTGCTTAATAGGGAGGGGATGGCTAAATATTTTGCTGTTCTCATGAAGGCCAAGGTCTCCGATAAGCACACGGCGCCTCGGCTTGTTGTGAATATCAGCAGGAATTGCACGTGCTTATCTCATTATACGGTTTTAGCGAGTTTGTTTCTTTGGTCTGCACAAGAGGTATCTGTTCTCAAAGCTAAATCCACAATGTGGCTCTGCAATAATGACTAGAGAGAAGGATTTTGCTCATTCAGGCAATTTCTCCCTCCTCCAAATATCAATAGGATTCCTCAGCTTCCTGGAAAACACATGAATGAACTGTTAATAGGTCTTGTCTCTTGTATTAGAAAAAAAAATTATATAATTTGTATTTGAGAATCATCCCTGTTTACATGCCTGCAGGAATTGAAACTGCTTTCCAGAAGCTATTTCCAGATAATACCAGCGTACATTCTTCTGACTTAAAAATAGTAAACTCACTGTTCAAAGTGCAGAGTGAAAATCTTTCTATCTGTAAAAGCAATCGTATTCATGGTTTTTATAGGAGAAGTGTGGCTCTGAACCACCTTTATCTTGCAGCATGAATGGGCCAGGCTCCCGTGTTTTGTGTACACACTCGTGTTGTACCAGTGAGCTTCCCAGAGACTGCCGGAGATGGATTTTCAGGAAGAGTATTATCAAGGCTAATCCTTTTGGGGAAAAGTACGCTGAAATCCACTGCAGCTCTAAATGATATAAGTTGTAGCAAGAAGTGTTTGGAGTTGGGTTTTTTTCCCTTCACACATTCTGAGGAGCAAGAAAAATAAAAATTCCTCCATGTAGGTTTTTTTGGTAAGAGCTGGTATCACGAGAGTGACGTGCACAGTGAACAACGGGGCAACACACAGCATCATTTCCATGGCCCGGAGTCCTTTCCCAGCATCTGTTGCTACCAGCTGCAATGCCCTACACTGACTCACTTTCCCTGGCTCAGCCCGGCTGCGGAAACACGTTGATATGACTTAGCATTGTAACTCCTCAAGACGTCTTAATACTGAAAAGATGTACCGAGCCCTTAGTCATATCCTGCGCACAACACAGCATTTGAGTTCCACAGGCCAGGCCAAAGAAGCAGCAATTTGTTAAATTGGTGAAACATCCAACAAAACGCATTAGTGGTCCAGCAGTAATGTAAGCATGCCAGATGTCTCTCAGGCTCATTGGGGACAAGTTGGAGAAAGCTGCATCGAGCCTATGCTCAGCCTTGGTGGGACTTGCCTGAGCCCCCAGGACAGCCACACAAAGTGCCTTCCCCTTCATTACATGCAAGCACATTTAAGGATCGCACGATCCCATCGCCACCGTGCACTTGAGCTTCTTCCAAGCAAGCAGCAATGCCAGTACGCTCCCTCCTTCCTCCCTGCATCACCCGTAGGAGACACGGCTCAGTGCCGGCACCAACCTCGCCGGGGCAGAGCCAGCAGGCTCAGCCCCTGGCACTGGAGGCAGCGATGGTGGGACCCGGGAAAGCATCCTCTGCCACCCACTCCTCTCCCTGCTGCCCGAAGAAACAGCCCGTTTGGGGCTGATGGACATTGGTGTCGCAGCGGTGTCTGTCACAGACATGTCGGGGTGGGCTTCTCTGACGAGCCAGGCACCCTTGCCGCCATAAGAGCTGTCGGTCGGTCGGTCCAGCAGTGCGGCACGAGGGCGAGGGGGAGGCGCGGGCTGGCACAGCTCACGCTGAAACCTTTCCAAACCTGCCGCCAAGCAGCAGCACCTCCAGAGACTCCCCTTCAAACAGGAGATCCACGAGAGCTACGTGCCAAGCTGCAATAAGAAACGGAGGCTGCGAGTTGTATAATATTTACATTTAATACAATCCACTGACATCTGACATTTTTCTGGTAAATTTTACGTGGGCCATAAACACTTCTGGAGCACTGAGTAAATTTTAACTCCTCTGAAGGTCTTTTGCGCTGGTGGTATCCGCAATGAAATATTTCACTGCCTTCCCCCCCAAAACCTCATCCATCCGCATCTGTCCCAGCATCGGGATCTGTCATGAGACTCCTTACTCGTCCTCGCTGCGCTGATGCTGCAGAAGTATCCCCCCTTTTTGTGTTCTTGGTGTGATAGTCCCCACTACCAGTTCCCCTCTTGGGTGCAAACAACATGCACGTGGCAAACCCAGCTTTTCTGCACCCCGGCCCTCAGAGCAAGCGGCATCCTGCCTCGGAGGGCTTTGCACAAGCCGTCCCCTTGGCTCCCAGCAGCGCTACGCTTTCTCTTGGTGATTTGTATACAGCTGCCCTGCCCATGTAATGGTGTCACAAAGAGACGTCTTTTAAAAAGCAATAAAAATTCAAAAATGGGGAAAGAAAATTAATAGCTGAGCAACCAGCCCACCTCTGGTAATGAAACAGAAAGCGGATAGACAAGGAGAACCTGAGTCAAATGCAATGGCTCCAGGCTCCGTCTCCAGTCCCTTCCCCTCAGACCTTGGAAGGAGGCCAGCAGAGCATCCTGGTATCTGAAACAGTATCCGACCCTGAAGTTTGGATCAATTTGAGCTCTGCAGCCTATTAACTTTTTGTTAATCCTCCCCACATTGTTTTACATCTTGCCTTCCATCACAGAGAAGGAGGGTTCGTGGCAGTGCCGAGGTGACTAATGGCGAGTCCCCCCTCGAAACCGGGGGATGTTCAAGTTACAGCCAGGTGCTGGGCTTAATGGGCTTTGCTGATGCTGCCAAGACGTAATTGCCGTAAATCAGTCTAAGCCCTATGGAGACAGTTCCCTGTGTTTTGAAGTCCATTTGCCCTTATTGCTTGTTCAGCTCCTTAATGCATTAATGATAAGATAGCATGGGGAATACGCAGTACGGCCGTTCCGCCCCCCCAAAATCCTGAAGTAATGAATCAATACTGCGCCTATCTGCTCCAACCATGGAGGAGAGGAATGTAGACAGCGCTGGATGCAGGGGAGATCTCTTTTTCCAAAGGTTTCTTTGCCAGTCCCAAGGGATTGAGCATCTTTAAGGACCATGGGGGCTGGTCTGCAGAAGTATCCCCCAACTTTGCACATGACTGCAGTACTCCTTCCTTTTCTGCCTGTCCGCATGGGTATATTTTTATTTGTGCCTACCAATGCTTTTCGAGTGCCTTTCTCAACTGAGATGTGCTGCATTAACAAAAAAACAGGGAGAGTACCACAGAAGGACTGGAATGCTTTTTCTTGTGTCATGCAAGCTCTGAAAATCAGGTGCTGAGTGGTACTTTGTGGCAAATAGCCCAGCTCTAAATGGGCCCAACTCTTTTGACCTTCTAGAAGGTGAGGTTGTTGGGTCCCTGAGGTTAGCCCAGACAGGTGGAGGACAAACGCAGGCAGTGTCCCTGCGGGTGGCTCGGAGGGCTGTCCTGATGCTCACCGGCACCGTCCCCTGCTGCTGGGGCACCCAGGGGCCGTGGCATCCCTCGGCAGCACAGGGTGGCTGTGTGGGGGCCAGGGGGGCTGAGCAGCCGTGAGCCAGCGAAGCCAGGGGAGCCAGCGCTGCCTCGCCACTGAGCCATTCCTGGGAAGTTATTGAGCTTGCCCGCAGATGAAAGAGCCCCGGCATTATGCACTAGCAGCGGCTCCCTTTGAGCTGGCTGAGTCTTGGCAGGGTTTTCTCCCCTCCACCCCCCTGATTAGTGCATTATAACCGCTTGACAAATCGCTGATGCTCTATTGACACGTTTATGCTGCTGCTTTCTTCTCAGCCAGTCAAGAGGATCCTGGCTGCTGGTAACAGGCACTCCTGGGCATTGCAAACGTCGACTGATGCAAGCGTCACCCTGTAAGAGTGAAAAAAGTAGACATCCACACAGAGACTATCATCCTTTTGATGCTGACATCGTTTTCATTCTGCCTCATCTCCTCCTTTTTCATGTAAAAAATTTAGAAGCAGGAAAGCCCAGACAGAAAGGGCAAAGAGGTAAAAATCACTGCCTGGCTGTTCTTCGTGACAAAGATTAGTGCAGATTAAGGCAATGAACAATTTCTGCCCACCTAACGATTAAAGCAGTGAACAGCCTCTGCCTGCCTCGGTCTGATGGCACATCTAGTTCCCGTCCTTGTCACCAGCACAAGGTAGGGGCTGGCCTGACCCGCACCAGCCGGCACAGCCCCAGCAGGAGAGCTGGGATGGATGGATCTCAGCGTGGGCACAGTCTAGCTCGCCCCCCTCACCCCTTCCCCAGCACCTACCCCTGGTGGGATGTGTGGTGGGCTTGGGAACCAGCTGTCCTCAGGTAACAGTCGTGCAACTGTCTCTGTGGGGTTTCTTAGCTTGCCAGGGAGAAGGATGACCTGCGCAGCTCTGCTTCGCTGCCATCAAAAAATCAGATGAATAATGGGACAAAGGCTGGACCCCTGTATTTTTTCTGTAGCACAAAGGGCAGTCCCGATACCCTTGTTCTGTTTTGTTTCGAAAGATTTTTTAACCGTTGCCTCTCGAGAAACTTTATGCCCCGGATCAATTTGTGTTCTGAGTATTACGATGTACCTGAAATGACTCTGCAATCTGGTGTCGCTGGTAATAAAACTTATTCACTCTGCTATCCTTTACTAAATTGCATGCATTAAACTCCTCAAAATACTGTGGACTAGCTAACTGGACGGGTCCTTCAGCAGAGGTCCATGTCTTTGGAAGTGAAGGTCAAGAGTTTTGCTCCTGTTGCTGCATGTGTGCAACTGGCTGTCACCCAGGGCTGGCTCCGCCAGCGTGTGCCAACAGACCGCTACATCTTCTGCTGCTGCCAGCAGAACTACGTGAAAGACAAGAGATGCTATACAATTAGCAAGTGACACTTCTTCTTGCAGGGTACAAAGCGGAGAAGTCGGCTTGTCACGGTGTGGCATCGGCTCCCTTTGAGGTGTGACTCAGCTCAGAGAATCTGCTGTATCAGAGCACTGGGCTTGACAGGGCCGGGGCCGTGAATGATGCTGAATGCAGAGGACCAAAGGGTTGCAGGCAGACGCTATAGAAGAGGGACAAATAGCCCAGCTTTGTTAAAAAAAAAAAATAAAGCCATAATATTTAGACATAGAAAAGGGTTATAACTTACCCAGCGCACCCGCTGTGGATGCAGATTTGTGCCTTTTAGTATATTTTCAAGTGCTTTTCTAGTCTAGTACTAAATAACCCAAGATTTCACTGGTCCCATTCACTTCACCCATTTCGTCCCATTATATAGCTCCCAGCCTTGCGTGGCCCTGGGGATCCTTCTCATTCCTTGGTGCCCGGTCCTTCAAGTCCTTGGACTCAGCAATTACGTTCCCCCGAGATGTCATTTAGCTGAGTGATGTGTGTTTAGTTACTTCAATCTTTCCCCATAAATCAGCCTGTTCAACCTTCTCTCTGTTTCTCATTTATGAGTTTTTCCTTCTCTGCCACCTTTCCAGTATTACTGAGGCATCTTATAAGTGAATTTAGCATCATATTTTCAGCCTTGTGCAGGAGGACCATCATTTTCTTGAACAATGAGATGGCATTTACTATATGATAGGTATTTTCTGAGCTATACGACTCTCCACTACCATACTTCTTTTTATATCCATTACCACAGATGGGTTTCTCTCTGCAGTACGGATTTCCTATTAATTACCCCCCACCATCGACTTCGCTCCTTAAATTGGACAACAGGTTCTGGAATAGGTACTAAACTGCTTTTTTGTGCCCTACACCAGTCTGAGTATTAGAGAACTATGTGAGCAGCAGGAGGAGATTATTTGACATCTGCCGGTCTTGATTTTCTTGTGCTTCTCTTTGAGGCATCTAACGCCAGGCTTGCCCAGTATCCCATCTCCAATGAGGCTGAAAAATTTGGCAGTTCCTGTGATCTTAATTGAGATGATTCTTTTCACAGATAAATCCACACTTGTATTATTTTTTTTTTTCCAAGTGCAGAACTGAGACTGCAAAAAGGTCCACAGGTTGCCATTCCCCTCAGCTACAGGCAGCTGCTTGAAATAGATGCTTCATATGGAAGAGTCCACTGAACTTCTAATATATATTCACGCAGGGCAAGGCTCACTCCACCACTGTTGCAAGCACAAGACTTGTAGTACAGAAGACGAAAAGCTACACAAATAGCAATATGCTTCAAGTAAAGAGCAATGAAGGACACTACTCATGTCCTAAATCCCCACACCAGCAAGAAATTTGTTACCTGAAAATGTCCAGATGAAAGATGGATCTCCATCCTTACAGTATTTCTAACTGTTCTTCGTTGTGTTTTGCCCAGATGACTTCAATTATTTCATAAATCACCGCAGCTCCACAGAAGACAAGCAAGGCACCAAGACATGCCCTCGTTCTGAGATGAGCAATACTGAGTTGTCACTGTTGGCACGGAGGAAAAGAGGGTTTTGATCCCCTGTTCAAGGTGGGGATTCAAAACCCATGTACTCAAACCTCTGCAAAGACATCCGAATAAGTGACCTACTCTTAACCTGGGCAATTGTAACCCCACTTTTTAATGCCCTTATCTAGCAAAGCACATAAACACCTTACACATAAGCACAGTGAAACAGAAGCAGGTTCATAAACATCGATAGATCAGGGTCTACCTGTCAAAATGTGGTTGTAAATTTATTCCTTCACTTGCTACACTGCAATGGACTTCATGTCCATGTACTTATTTCTTCTGGTCTGAAATACTATACAGAGCATCACCATTTATGCAGCAACAAAACCAGCGTTTAAGCAAACTGCTTTACATTTTACACAGACCAAATAGTTGCAAACAAGTATGATGGAAAACGTAGCTTATAACACAAAATCCTCGGTGCACTGGCAAAAATGCAGCCCTTTCTGTGGAAACATGGAATCATGGTCCATATACAAGTTGTATCGTAGTTCGGGTTTCAACAAGCCCAAAGGGCATGGAATAACAGCCTGTGTCCCCCGTTGCAGAAAGGACCGATTTCCTCAGGAACGCAATCAGTAGAACAATGAAAATAATTCATCAGAGTAAAGTACAAATAAATCCTGTCCTGACAATTGGATGTTATCGTGTTCAATTTCAACTTAATTATTTTTGTATTTAATTACAAAACGGTTAATTGCTTCATTTTAATTATGTATCTCTTTTAATTGGATTGAGGCTAAAAAAACCCGATAAGGCTGCTGCTACCCCACAGCCCCTCTATTCTTCATTTTATCTCACACCGTATCGGTTGCTTTCCCTTGCTTTGCTGTTTGTTTCCTGCACCAGGTCACTCCCAAATCCCCTGCTTCGTATTTACCTGCACTTCAGCAAAGCCCTGGCATACAAGCAATGTGGCGAGCCCATGAGCCTGCCTGCTAGCCACGGCAAAACCGTGTGCCCATGCTTGCACAGAAGCATGTGCTGGGCATGGGGGCTTTGCCTCCGCTTTCCTCCCACGCCATGGGGCCAGACCCATTTTCCGGCCGCAGAGTTTTGCCCGGCTGTGGAGATGGCTGTCAGTGAAGCAGCCCAATTTATTAACCCTTCCTCCAGAAGGGAGGAGTACATTAGAAATTCTCTGGGGCATGTAGGGGAGACGCAGTTTTGTCTTTGCTCAGGCTCATTTCAAAACCTAAGCGTGCCCCTTGCTGTCTGCCTCCCCCTGCACGCTCATCGCTAACGTCTCAGAGTCTAAGGAGTGCGTGTGCGTGTATGTATGTATGTGTGTGCGTGTGTGCGTGCACGTGCATCTCACTCTCATGCACGCACTCTGCCAAGTGCTTCCTCGGCATCAGCGGGAGGATGGAACTGCCCGCACCCCCACAGAAACCCAGGGGAGCCCCTCTGTGTTGGAGGGCACGCTGGCCGGGGTATCTAAACGCTGGCTCTCCACGAGGCATCGGGCCACGAAGGGGAGGTAGGAGGTAAGTTGCCTGCGCAGCATATAACAGACCGGCATTCGCATTAGCGACCAGCCCCTGCACGGGTGAGCGGTGCCCACGGGGGACAGACGGCAGCTCCTCATGCCCCCAGAGCAGCGATAACTGGTGTGGTGCAATCCTGGCTTTTATAGTAACTTCTACGTCAGCATTGACTTTAACTTTTGCATTAGCAGCTCTTTATATATGTTGACTTTTCGATGTAGGCGGTGAACACGGAACCTCAGCATGAATGCCAAAGGGGAGAAATGTGGATAGTAGAAAGGAAAGTCCCTTTTTAGCCTGCATTTCGGCAGTGCTTCTTTTCCGCTTGTCAGCATAAAAAGGCATTCCTGAACTTCTCACACAACAGAAGAAAGTCATAAAAGCTTATAAAGACACCCTTGGACTGAAACACTCCAGGAGGATGCTCAGCTCTCTCCTCAAAATTTGCTATATGAACTCTAGCAATTCATGTTACCCCTACAAATTTAACACAAAAAAAATAAAACAAAAATAAACACAAAAATATTGGACAAGGTTATTAAGACTTCAGTTTGCTAGGATGTCTTAGGTACAGTCTCAGGCCATCACCAATTTTCCAAGATTAGTGTCTAGGCTCCCAGAACCAGGCAAAAACCTGCCAATTTGCCATACTACTAAACAAGCAAACACTTTGACCTGTTTAGTTCTATCAAAACTAAATACTAACCAAAAAAATACAGGAAATGTACGGGAAAACAATATCGACCAAACTAAATGATTAAAACCAGCGAAGCATTCATAAAGCTTTTACTTTCGGACTAATCCCATTCTCTTGAGCTATAAAGCCCTTTATAAGACCATGCACTTCCTCCCCCGTTTTTTCTGGCCATTAACTACAGCATGAACAGCTCTTGTAGGGAGACCAAAACCTGCTTGACTTG
Source organism: Mycteria americana (assembly GCF_035582795.1). Lineage (NCBI taxonomy): Eukaryota > Metazoa > Chordata > Aves > Ciconiiformes > Ciconiidae > Mycteria > Mycteria americana. Next base: position 47,022,765 of record NC_134366.1, on the reverse strand, counting down.
GGAAGGAGTAGCCTGGACAGTACGTGTAGCCTCCCGCCGTGTGCCTCCCAGGGGCTACTCATCCTACCAGGAGCTCTGAGACCCAGTAAAGTCATGTCAGCCTGGGATTTTAGAAAACATGGCTTTTAGGTGCTTGTTTTGGTGGCAGGCTCAGAGGAGCGTTGTCCCCCTTTCCCGGATACCCCTATCAGATATGTCCCAGCCTGCCCATCCCACGAGGCTGAAGACCCCGAAGGGAAGCACCGGTCTGACCCCCACTTCCCACCCTGACCGGTGCCACCTCCGCCTGCCCTGCTCCAGCCCTTGCATCCCCCACGCTGGTCAAAATTAAGTCAACAGGTCTCTTTGCATCACTACAAAAATAAAAAGGCCCTTAAAATCAAAGGAAATGTTTAGTATAACAGAAAAACTTAAAGTTTAGTCTGCTAAGGGATCCCCCAGCCCAGCATCCTCCTTCCAGTGGCAAGCAAAAGGCATAGAGAAAGGACAGAAACAAACATGTCCGGCGCGATCTCCTTCTAGCACTTTCTTCCACCTCCAGCACTTACTAAGTGAGGGATTTCCTGAGTCAAAGGTTGCATTCAGCCATAGCATTCCTGGATCTATTTGCTGTATATTTGTTTAAACATGTTTTTAATTCACTTCTGGGTTTGGGGTCCACATCACCTTGTGCTAACAAATTCTTTAAATTCATAGAGCACCTGGCTAAAAATGGTGGGGGGTTTTTTGGGGGGAGTTATGCATTTAATTTTCATTAATCTGACCTCTAAATATTTAATTTTCTTTTAAGACTGATAATTTTCAGTCTGATGATTCCATAGATTTCTTTCACAAGACCTGGAAGGGTGAGCAATGCCCCCCCCCCGTGCACCCTTTCCCCACTGCTCCTGCATCTTCTGCCCTCCCCATGGTCCTTTTGTGTCCCTTACTGGTGGCAGAGTCCTGCTCCGCTGTGTCTCTGCCTTGTGGAGAAGCTGTTTCCTGCTTTCGCCTTTCTTGCTTGCCTTCCCCTGAACGTTTCTGAGCCCTGCTATGCTCTTGTTGAGCTCAGGTGACCTGCCTGTGCAATTCAACCTGCTGCCCACGCAGTTCTGGTGGGTACCCGGCGAGCAGGGGCAATTTGATGCAATGCATTTGATGCATTGTATTTGTCTGAGGTTTTTTTATCTCAGCCCATCTGGGTAATTCTAGTATCAGAAGAATTATTGAAATATTTATGCTATGCTTTTGAAGAAACGCACCTTACATTTAAGAACTGGTCCGGCTGAGGTTTATGCTGACTATTTAAAGTCCTGGCTCTTCCTTGGCTTCTTGATGAGACAAGGGATGAATTTCAGAGAGTTTGCAGTCTCCCTGGAAAATCTCTGATGGCGAAGTGCCGGAGGTGGGTTCGTGGCCATGGGAGGTACCAGCGGCGTGCACCCCACTCCTGCCTCTTCCCCGCGGCCTCTCCTATTCTCCGCTCCGAGACCAAGCTAAACAGAGCATGGTCTGGCCCAGCGTCCCTGCCCTCACAGTGTTCAGGCTCAGCAACTAAAACACAGTCAGGGCTGGAGTATTACTTGAGTAAAACTGTACCAGGTAGCTCACTTCTGCCTCGTGTCGGTACTGCCATGCCAGCTGTACACGGCAGTGATACCCAAGCAGCAGCCTGATGGATTGGAAGTAAATATATATATATAAAAATATATATATATATGTAAATAGAGTATCACTATCTTCATCAAAGGGTAGTGGACGATTATAAAAGCACTCATGGTGGAGAGAGCCCACCTTTCTCACAGGACATTCCCCCTTTCCTCTGAAGCTGAGTAATAAAATAGTTTTTAGGTTTTAAATAGAAACCCCAAAGTACCCGAGGTGTCACCAGTTAAAGCTTTCAGAGAGGACCCTGGGCTGGGAAGGAGGAGAAGGCTTCTGGTGTTGTGCCAAGAGACAGATATTTTTGTACCAACACCAGCAGACTTGCAAGGTGTTGGGTTTTCTCTCCTCCCCCCAGAGGTGTCTACTCCTGACCTGGGGGCACTTTCCGGCTAAGTCCTGCCGGACTTTCTTGTCTCCAGAGATAACCTTACGCCTTTTTTGAATAAACCTGGCCCTGAATAAAATGCCTGCCTTTGTCCTGCTAGGCAAGCCTGCCCGTAGGAGTGCGAAGCAGCCTACTGTGCTGGTGGTTCCCCTGGGGTGCAGTGAGAAGGGGAATTGGGGCAGCGGTGGTGGCAGTGGGGCAGCAGCTCTGCTCCCGGGCTCCGGCAGCGGGTCCCCGAGCTCCCTGCACGCACAAGTGAACAACGATGAGCACAAAAGCCAGGCTTGAGCTAAAGTTGTGTTTTTCTCTGCCAGCTCCCCACCTCCACGCTGGACTAAGCAGAGGGTCCGACTGCCCCCAGCCCATCACCGCTGGTTTGGGTCAGCCTGTCCTGGAAGGAAGGAGACAAAGTTCTCAACTCTTGACAGATCAGTTCCATAAAATTCAATATTCAAGGGGCCTTCCCCGGTGGCTTAACCTTCCTCACTTGTGACACAAACCTTATTGCGACACGCAGCTCAGCATGGGGTCAGGGACCCGCAAGCTGGTTTCGGGGATCAGAGGTCAGAATAACCCGGCACGGCTCCTTCCCGCACGGCCTGAAACCGCCTGCGCTCAGCAGCACCGCGGCTGCAGCCGGGCTGCCGTCGCAAACAGCTGTAATCTAATCCAATTAATTGATGTGACATGGCGGGGGGGGGGGACGACAAATGGGGAGGAGGGGGGAATATGGTGGTGTCATGAGAGAGTTTGAGTGAAACACTTTTTAGCCACCCTTTCAAAGAGCTCCTATCAAGTGCTTTATTTTTAATGCTTCAATTTGCTTTCCTCTTCTTGATTGTAATACCCTTCTTGAACTTTGCAAATAAAATGTGCTTTCCCTTTTGATTTTTGTCATCATCTCCCTGGCAAGTTATCAGACTTTTAATTCCAAGCCTCCATTTCCCCCCACCCCCCTACTACCTAGACTACCAGCAGGGCGAGAAGTTGATAAAGTATTTCTCCTGGATTCCCTGCTCTCCAGTGAATCAGTGCTGTGCCCGCAGCCCTGGGCGAGGTACAGATCAGCTGTACTGCCTCTTCTCTTCAGGAGAAGAGGAATGAGATGTTAACCAAGGTCCAGGACTGGATAAGTCTATTACACCTGGGTTATACTAACCTTTCCTCTGTCAAAAGCCTTCTTCAGGTGAAGCAAAGTCATAACCCAGTGTCTGCAAATGCAAAATGTTCCTTTTCCCCAGTTGTCTCAAATGACTGGAAGGAGAAAGAGGTGCCTTTGGGAGAAAACAAGCTGTGCTGGAAACTAATACACAGCCCTCAATGACAACCTACAAGGAAGTCACAAGTGCCGAGATGCTATCTATATAGAAACCACAACCTAAATCAAAACTGAGGATGCTAAATTCTGGTCACTAAAGAGAATTGCAGTAAACAAGGTGCTCCAGAATAAGACCGGCCAGCAGAGAAACAGAGGCAAACTGAGCAGCTCTTCCCCAGGTCATGGTACGGAGAGGAGGACGGCTCTTCTTCAGGCCTTAGCTGCCGTGCCTGCCCTGCCTCGCCGCTGGCAGCTCTGGGCAGACCCAGCCGCCAGCGAGGATCCCTGCCCAGGCAGCCCCATCAAAGACACTTCTGAGCAAGGCTATCACACCCGCTTAACAAGAGGAAAACAGTCACAGAGTATCGGCCGCTGGGAAGACCAGACCAGAGGTTTCATTTACTTGGTGGTGGCGAAACTCAGATGTGATGTTGGGGATGGTACAGGCACCCGGTACCCACGTCTTTTGGGGTCAGCAAGGAATGATGGTGCCACCACACAACACATCGGCCAGACAACTCCACGGGACGTCAGCGGCAGCAAAGCTGACCCCATCCCCACAGGTAGCTTCTCCAGGGCTGGGAAAATGAAACTTCGTTCTCGGGAGCATGAAGACATCTGTGAGGGCAGTTAATTGAAGCAGTGTCACTGAAAATGATGTGGGTAATGACAGATAGTGTCAGCTCATGCTGCTGTTCAGTTACTGGAACAAATGAGAAGAGAAGAGGGCAGAAATAGAAACAAATGGAAGAGAAATTTCTACCAGATGTCAGGGAGAGGGTTTTATTTTTATCCCTCCACCTGTCTTCATCCAGAGAATAAGCAGCCTGTGCCACCAGAAGGACCCTGACCAGACACACGGCATTGGCACTGGTGCTACGCTGAGGTCATGGAGATCCTGGCACCGTGTGTGAAGCGCCCACCATTGCTTCCCCAGAGCCTTCCTCTTCATCCCATAGCTAACTGGGGAGCAAGCAGATACCATGCACAGGCTGCCTCCGGCAGCGGGGCAGCACCAAGGGATCCCTCGGAGAAGCAGCACCGAGCACTAGCCTTGGTACGCCTGCACGACGCTCGCATCTGGTGAGGAAAACGAGGCGAAATTCAATCTCTGCCGCAACCACTGGCTAAACTTCCCCTGATTTCTGAAGGGCCAGGGTTTCACTCTGGGGATGTTGCATTTCCTTGGCTGATGCTCCTTCCAGAGGGGATATGCTTTCATTTGCCGCAGCCATCTCCGCTCCTTGGGAAGGGATGCTGAGTGCTGCAGCCCGGGTGTTATCTTATTGTACCTCCACGTGAAATATTAAAATCTGACCTGGTGAAAGATAGCACAGAAGTACAAACCCCCGAGGACTCTGACTGTTTCGGTCTCACTCACCGGCTGTGCTTTTCATGGCAGCCAACTCCAAGGAGCCGCGGCCTTGGTAGGAGCAGGACGCTCACAGCGTGCTCCTGAGCTGCCTGAGACCAGAAACGGGGGCGTGTATTGGAACAAGGGAAAAGCCAGCTCTGCCCTGGGGTGGCTTTGCTGTGCACGGCAGAGGACAAGCCAGCCGTCCACGACGGAGACGGGGCCACAGCACGGCTTGCCCACGGGACCCTGCCTGGCGGCTAGCACTGAGACAAAACAAGGGAGTGTTGAGAGCATCTGAGTGAAGGACCTCTGTGCTCGCGGTGGCACTGAGGGTTAGCCTATTTCTGGCTCATTCTGTGATAACGCAGCTTGTGTTTTGGATGCTTGCTTGCACTTAAGCCTTTTAATCACTTGTTCATTAAGAAAAGGTTTTCAGGACACCTTGCTGAGAGGCAGCATCTCATATACCTCTGAGGAGAAAAAACAGCCACTTAGTCAAACACTCAAACCACTCAGATCCTAATGATAGAATAGTAATGAGGGTGAAGTGTATTATCAACTTAATGATAAACTAAGAGATTTGGCACCCGTAACATGGGTTCACTCTTTAGGCCCCATAGCTGGTTCCTGAAGGATAAGTGAGGTGCAGTTGGTAGGGGCTGGAAATTGTTTTTTCTGTTGGGAACTGGACCAACTAAATTGCATTTTAAAAATGGTTTAGTGATACATTGGAGGAGTGGTGCAAGGTGGTGAAAAAAACCCCAGACCTTCTTTGTGATGACTCATGACATAACAGAATCAGAAATCAAATTTACAGAGGCAAAAATCTTTATGGGGTGCATATTATTTCCTGTTTACCTCTGTGCACATCCATCTTGATGCGTAGATCGACATTCCCTATCTCATGTGCTGGAAGAACCAGTAGTTTCAGGTGGACGTGGAAGTAAAGGCAATGACTAACCCCACCTTGTCCCCAGTTATCCAGGACTCGTACTTAGGGCTGAAGCCTTCCCCGAGAAGCCTCGCTTGCCATTGCTAAGTGCCACCACTGGCAAACCTGATTGATAAAAAGCTCTTATACAAAAGTCAGACCACTGCTTTAATTGGAATAGATACCAATTTCTTTTTGTTCTGCCAAACCATCAGAAATTGAATTTATCAGTCTTTTGCTGTTCTGTTCCTGGATCCTCACTACAGGGCGGCCAAGGTGCAAGGTATGAGGTTGCCTGTCCTGCATTTACCGGAGACTTTGCTCTGGCTGTGGGGAGATGGGGAGAGATGCCCGTGACACCACACCTCCATGAATATTGCATTTGCTAAGAACTGATGCAGCTTTACATACTTATATACACAAACATATCGATCGGTCACACATAAAGCGCAATCTAATGCAATGCCATGACAGGCATTGCCCACTGAAGCTGTTTGTGATTGCTTTAAAGGATTCCTTTCCTGACAGAGTGAATAATTTCTAATCCACATAGACGGAGACCATTTAGCGTGGTTTACCTTAAAGAGTGCTCCTCAGCTTGGCCAAAAGGCAAACCAGCTCTGCTGGAGGCCCAGGGAGCCCGGAGACAGTTAGCAGCAAATCTGGGCTTTAAAATATCCATCTCCTCAAATATAGTGCTATTTTTGAGGTTATTTCATCTCAGGTACTTGGAAGGCTGGCCCAACCATTTCTAGGCCGTCCAGGCAGATAACATGCTGTGAAAACAAACCAAGGCACGTACTGCACCTTCTTGCACACAGTTGCATGAGCGCATGGGTGGCTGTTGAGGGCCGAGGGGGACAGTCAGAAGGGGTTAGGCTCAACCAAAACTCTTCTTAAAATACAGAAGAAATCGAAACGGACTCCCAGCATGAGTCTAAAATTCTTAACATAACTCTAAAATGCTCAGATAACTGCATTTTTTCCAGAGAGGGTGTTTCAGTTTTGCTTGGACTGTGTGGTTTCAGAGCCAAAACAAACCTCGTGAAACTTCCCTGATTAGGGGGAAAAAGGCACGTTTCAGACAAGCCCAGCTTGCTGCACCTACAGACATAGGTAGCTTTGGAGGAGCTGATTTAAAGGTGAGGCTTCAACTCAGGACCCCTGATTTTCGGTCCCAAAGGAGCAGACATGTAAATATACCCCGCTGGCTTGTGCACCTCATCGCGGGGCATCAGCAGCGGCTCTCAGCAGCTGGGGACAGGCCTGATCGCATGGAGAAATGCTGCTGCTTGTGGCAAAGCTGCTGGGGGGGGGGCACAGGAAGCCCAGGGAGCCAGGGGCATGGCCGGCATCCTCACCGGGAGACTCCCTGCATGGTACCTGTGCTACTGGGGCATCGCCGGCAGCAGGGGCTGAGCACGTCGGTAGCTGTCACGCTAATACTTGTCTCCTGAGACATCTTCCCAGAAACGTCGTTGATGCCTCACAGCACCCTGTCATCTCTTGTCTCTGTCATCTACATCTTGCAATACCCTGTCCGGTAGCAGAGGGATGATGTGTGTGCACACACTGCCGGGTATCACAGGGGGCTTTTCTCCGGGAGGTGGGCTTCTTTCCTGGGTGTGTTGTTCCCCGCCAGCTCCCGGTACTACCTTTCCTTCTCTGAGCTCAGACAGATGCAGTACAACTGTGGCATACCTCTGGGACACCTCCTTGCTTGTTTTGAAGGTCTGGAACCAAATTTGTCAGATAAACACAACATTACTGTCATTAGTAATAAATAAAATAGATGATAATTTCGTTGTTTGAAAATGAAAAAGCATCAGCTTTTACTAAGGTTTATTTTTTCCCCTCAATCTCTTGCATGTCTAAATTCAGACCTCTCAAAATCAGCTCTATCTATTATGTAAAACACTTTAATAGAAGGGTTAAAAATGCTTCCCACCATCATGAACTATGGGCTAGGGTGGATTTATCTCCTGCATCAGTGTTCAGCTGCATACTCTAGAAGGGTGCTGCTGAGGTTCAGAGGTTTGTAGCAGATGTAGGCAATATTTTAAAGAAAAATATACGTCAAAGAAAAGGGGTTTTTTTCCAGTTTCTGTCCTGTTTGCTCTGCTGTAATCACCATTATTAAAGATTTTCTAATTGTATGTTACAGGACTCTTCTTTCATTTCCAGTGCAGATCTGGCACCCTAAAGGAGCATCAGCCACCCAAGGCAGTTCCTCCTGCGGTGGTGGGATTATTCCCCGCGGCGACTCTGAAGCAGCTGCCTGAGCTAACCCTATACTATTGCTGGTAACCTGAAAGCACACTTTCCAGTTTAAACATTTGGATTAAAAATATTGGGTGTTAATACCCAGCCCCTTTGCTGGTGGCAGGGTGCGTGCACGGGGAGGAGAGGAGGACAGGGCACACTGCAGGAGCACGGGGAGCCTGAGACCACCCGCTAGAGCAGCCTCCAGCCGCCAAGTCTGAGACCTCCTCCCAAAATCATGGAAAAGCTGCAGGACGTGGAAAAGGACAGGACATGGAAAAGCCACAGTTCAAGTCTGCTTTACGATTGATGTGTTGCTGCTCTTTTCTTTTACAGGTAAAGCAGTGGAGCAATAATTAATGAGAAAATATGAGGATGATGCAAGCCAGAGTGAAATTCCAGTTTAACCAAAGCCGGTGGGGTTTTTGCTTCCTGCGTAGCAAGAGTTCACGTGCTGGCAGGGAAATGAAATAGAGGATGAGGCAGCAGTTAATTATTCCAGTGTTTTTCACTGTGATCAGTGGGTCAGGGGCTCCTCTCACGGCTTTCTCTTTGCACCCACATTCCTCCCTTGCTGCTGGAGGCACATCATGCTTACAGACATACAGACAAACACCTAAGACAGGACCCAGCTGCGGGATGCCGCAGCCCAGCAAGGAGTTTGTTTATGAAGTAGATTGCAATGCAAGGCTAGCTCAAACGCCAGAGGAATTTTTACCTTCAGAGGCTGCTTTTCCATTTCTGGTCACCAGACATAAGATAACGGGAGAACAAGGGGAGGAAAGACTGCAAGGTAGATGCACCTGGCACTAGGCACCGCTCCGCGCTCTGAGTGTCGGTGTAGCAGGAGATACCCGTAGAGAATTCGTTCCCCCATCTGTTCCTCTGTAGATCACTTTAAAAATTAACTTACTCTATTAAAAAGAAAATGTGCTCGTTACAGTTAAGTGGCTGCAGTGTTAGAGATAGTTCGTCCTCCTCCCCTCTCAAATTATATCCAAAAATGCACAATTAATAACACATTAACTTAGCCAGAAATGAGTGAGAATAAGTTAAGGTTTTGTTATAAATACATTTCATTTTGTGTAATAAACAGATTTTTTTCCCTGGTCTATAATATTGCAGAGGAGATAATTCCTCCCTACCACACATTTCACACTTTCCTAGTTCCAGACAGATTAGCACAAATGACATTTCGTGCTCAACTCATCTGATTTTAGAAAGCACTCCTCCATCAAGTTACGCTACGTTCAGATAATTATTCTATAAAAAGATTCTTAAACTAATTGTATGAATGGAGCAAAAACATGGTTACATCAGCTAGACACTCTCTTCGTGTCCAGCAGAAAATGTAGAGCACGGGGAGCTGCCAGGGTCTTTCCACCAGTGGAGGGAGCAGACATCTGACAAGGCCAATATTTATGTACAGTTCACATGTAAGAATATAGTCATTAAAATCAAGGTAATACAAAGAAAAATAGGTATTAATGTTTCAAAAAGCTCAAAGGAGACTTATAAATCCATTAATTTTTCAGCAAGACTGAATCCATCGGAGCCCAGATCCTTCTTTCTAATAAATTCAGTTGTCAGACTCTGAGTCATTTACTGCAGATGCTGACAGTGCTCTATCAGTACCCAGGTTAGGTTCTGCTTTGGTAGGATCTTCTTTCTTTGTCTTTAAATTGATCGTGTGATAAAGCCTGCTGCTTGAGCAATGGGTCTTACACCAATTAAACCACTTAGTTTATCAATTTTTTTTCCGGGGTTAAAAATAATAAATGGCTATGGGTAGCACTTTGCTGTCTTCAGAGCTGATCTGGGATCAGTTCTCTTATGAGAAAAACACTGCCTGAAATGAGATGTGAGCTCTGCCTTGTTACACTCCAGAGCACAGAGCAGCATAGTAGTGCTCCAGAGAGCCATTTTCCAAACCGGTTGCCTCGCAAGTATTACGTTGGTATCGTGGGCCAAGAGAAATGTAGAAACATCTTTGTGAAGTTACCAGTGAATATGAGCTTTGAACACCAAGTTCCTGTCTCCATTTCATGGGATGTTTCCACCACCTTTGGAAAAGTCCTACATGAAGGTCCCCAGTAGTGCTTGTCCTGGCCAATGTATTAAATCCTTCTCTAAAAGCTTCTTTGCAAGGTGTCCCTGCAGTTCTGAGTTTCTAATTTCTCTGATGGTATCACTTAGATATTGGTGGAAAAGTCACGAAGATACTAGACCTGTTGGTATTCATCCTTGCCCTTCGTTGGGTTGGCAACCTAAGGGGCAGAGTAGTTTCCACAAGTTAAAAGAGATGATCAGCAGCCATTAGCAGTCAGAACAGCTTTTTGTTCTCCAGGCTGTAAATAGCCAGGAGGTTGTGACCGTTCCTTTGCTGTTTCATGATTGTACCTCCGTGCTGGTGCATGGGCTGCTATACTTCACATGACGGTTCATCTTAAATCCAGTTAGCTGGTTAAGCTGGTGCAGCACTTGGTGGTAAATGTCCTTTGCTGTAAGCAGTGTCTGTACTACAGAAAGCTGCACTGGCTCCCTGTCGGCTTCTGGCTGGCTTCTACGGTGAGAAACTTAACTTCAGAAATGCCTCAGCACTGATTCAGCTTGGGCAACGTCGGAAAGTTCAGCCAGGGAAGATACTTGGAGTCGAGCCTTCAACCCACCCAATGCAAAAGCAAAGCTCAGATAACTGCCCCAAAGGCACGTGGGAGATCTGCGGCAGGACAGGTTTTGAGTCCACTTTCTTAAATCTAAAAAACGCACCTCCTGTTAGTCTTAATTTGACTTCACGGTGTCTTTTTGCAAAGCACAGCAGAAGTGGCTTTGCAGATCCACGTCCCTCAAACCCACGGCTCAGAGCAGCCCTAACTCAGGCGACCTGGATGGACAGCCAGCCCTGCCCCATCTGCTCTCGCCTGCAGGCAACCTGCAGCCTCCCTCCAGCGTTTCCCCATGTTTCTGGTGGATCCAGAGGCCCGCGGCTTCCCGCAGCCACCGCTGCAGTGGTCCCTGTCCCCGCGCGTAGGTGCAGCCCCCCACCAACCCTCCTCCCAGGCTGTGCAGGGATCGAGCTTGCTGGCCTCTTCACCAGACGTTCTCCCTTTTTGTAACAGAGCCCACATCTTCTGCAGGGAATACTTACACAGGCCAAAATGTAAATAGTCAAAAAACTCCCCCAAAGAAAAAAGGGCAAGAGAAGAGAAAAAAAAGGTTTCATGGAGGTATTTTCAGCAGGTCCCAGTGGATCGCTTCACTGCAGGCAACTAATTTGTGGGGCTTCATGCTGGAGGGCAGCGTCAAGCGTCACTGCGTTTCATACAGGTCCAGAAAAAGTTAGACCTGCATTTTAAATGATAGCAGTATTCAGAATAACAACGAGTTTGCTTTAATCACCAACCAACCTGCTCTGGGAAGGTAAACCCTCGTGCTCCAGGACTTGCCTCTCAGCAGCCAGAGGTGGCTCTATGAGGAAACATCCTCGGTGGGAGGGAAGGGAAAGATTTTTCTCTGTTGCCTAGATAAAGTACTGCCTAATTTCATCTAACAACCTGGACTCGGGTGCTGGCAAGCACTGGGAGGTAATGCAATGAACAGAGCTGGTGTCCTCCAGCCTTGGCAACCACCGCTGCTCCTCACCTGCTGGCCATTTCCCACCTCTCCTCCCCTCGCGTAGCCAGCCGTTTTCATCGCAGGAACACGTAAGCAGCAGCCAGTTTACGGGCTATCTTCCCAGTTACACAGCCATAGAGCGTGAAGACTATTTGGGTAATAAATACTGAGATGCTATGTATATGTATATAATACATGTGAAGCACAAACTGCAGGTATTCTTAAACGTATATGTAAATAATTAGTATTCTTCAGCTGTTTCAGAAAATGTATAGAGAATGACTCTAATAAAAGCTATGTCAAATAAAGATGGGAGGGATAAAAATCCCCGTGAATTTTTAATCTGAGAAATAAAGAACATACTGTTAATACAGCATAATTGTTTCATTAAATATTTAGAATATACCTTCCATACTAAATTTGTATTTTAACAAATATCTTTTCTCTTTATAAACTTGTAACACATTTTATGAATATTGCATACAGCCAGGAGAAACTTCCTCAATAAAAAGAACTTAATCCCTATGTATTCAGCCTCTTGATCAAACATTTCCATTTTATATCAGGATACATTTGTGGTATTCATTATAATTTATAAATTTTCTACTTAGAGATAATGCAATTACAAATGTTTCTCGCAAATCTTTCTTACTCCCCTTACATACCATTTCATTTAAATATCATTCTGTTATTTACAATTGCTTCATTTTAATAAGAAAAGATGCCTACAACCAATTATTTAATTGAATGGTGCTTCTCAACACACTATTCATCTCTTTCAAAATAATTTGCATTTTGTGTATTTGGAGCAGATATCGGAAAACATTATTGTCATTTTGTCAAATAACATTTCTGCAACATTGCCACTATTTGGGGCAAGAGCCGATACGAGATCGGAAATCAACAGCCTCATCAGCCTTACCGGGCTTGTATCCTCCTTTACTAGGTGGAATAAATGTCTCACTGGAGACAGGCCTTCAGCTGGCCGTTACTTTATGCCCCTGAAAACTGAGCTGAATATGTCAATTTGGTAGGGGCTTTACATGTGCCGCATTTTTTCATGTTCTCAAAACAGTGGGCAAATCCACCAGAAGCTCTGGCTGGGAAGGAAAGCTTCTCAGCCCCACCATATCTCACTAAAGACATCCATACGGTGCTCCCTTTTACTCTTTTTCTCTTTATTTATTTTTCCTTTTTTTCCTTTTTTTTCATTTACATTTCATGAAAGTCCAGGTTGTACGAGGAGAACAAAAGGAGCTGAGTAATGAACTAAAATCATCTGTAGGCAAACAGCATCTCTGTAGTACGGCAACACCCTTCCACAGAGTTTTGGCGTGGTTTTTTATGTGTTTTAGGGTTTTCCTCATTTCCACATCATTAAACTACGTATGAAATGGTAGTTGCAGGAGGCTAGCTAGCATTGGCTGGCAGAGGCGGTATTTGTGCCTTGATGCTCTTCAAAACACAAATGTCAGCTTTTCATCTGATATAGAATATCAACATTGATGCCATCATATTATCTTAGACCAAGGGGGTGTGCTCAGACCTCATTTCTGCAAATACCAAAGCAATTGGTGAAGTGTATTACGTAAGATCTCCTAAATGAGTCCTTAATTTTGCATGGTTGTCTGAGCAATTGTTACCGCTTCCTATGGGCATGTGGATTATGAAACATCTTTAATTATCTCACTATACTACCGGGTTTTTTTCTACTTGACCCCTCCCTCACTAATTGCTCCTCAAAATCCTGCTCGTCCTCATCATCAATGCATGACTGTCTCATTTACTGCACACTGTTCACACCCTGCTCTGAAAGCAGAATTATTCACGCCTTCCTGGGCTTTGCTGCAGTGTGCGGTATCAGTGTTTCACAAACATTTAACTTACTCCCACGGTGCTTCTGGAGAGATGAATTATCAGTGGCGGTGGTTACGCATAGACAACCAAGACACACTGAGCGTATGGTCGAAACTACCCACTAATTCAGGGTGAAAGGTTTGAAATACCTAAGGCTTATCATTTCATAGTACATCATATTTTCTACAGCACTTCATATGCTCAGAAAATAGCTTCTATTGATTTCAGATGCGACTGTGCATGCCAAGTACTCCTGCAAACCCGATCCCGAGATTTCAAGCTGGGTACCGCAACATGCAAATTGCAAAGCTTGGTTCCTGTGGCTTTCCATCATCACAAAGGGATTTTGTGGCAGAAAAAAGGCTAGGGTGAGATCCCAGGCGTGGTTTCAGCTGCACCGTCGAAGAGGCCTTTCTCTGCCCACAGTGCCATGTCCCATGTGCAACCCATGCTCCAGCTGATGTGAGAAATGAGCTGCAGAGAACTGCTCAACTTGCTCCACAGCTCTGATTCAGCCCAGAAGCAAACCCAGGCTGTGCTCAAGGCCGACCCATTGCATCCTACACCCATTGTATTCTGTCCTTTAGAGAATACAGTTTGACCATAAGATGCTGTAGATGTACAACGGGGTCAAATGAGAGTTGTCCAGACCGCCTTAGTTCTGGCAGCTTTCAGTATTTGAGGCATTTCCGTTATCAGCTTTAAGACAGTAGCTTTTTCATGTAGTCTTCTGCATTCTTTTTCTAAGAAAGACGTTAAAAAATTAATCCCATCATTTAGCACCAGATGACATCCCTGTGGTTCATTTGGGTTGGTGGGAACTTCTATATTCACAGCATAAACCTGCGACACTGGAGCCAGCCAAGTAACTGGTAACAGTGGTAAGCTTTTGTGGACCAGAAGTAGAAGGGGATGAGACAGGTGAGGTTCATAGATCATGCACATAGCTGGGGAACAGCAGAAGTCATGGATCTGGGAGTCCATTGCAAGCTCTGGATGCCCATCCCTCTTCCTTGGGGGCCAGCGAAGCTGCTGAGAGCACTGCAGAGAGACGCTGCCTCCTTTTTACCCGTTTATGCAGGCACTGCGGGTAAGTGTCAGGTGAGGTCCGTCACTACCAGCGGCCCTGGCCTTGGGCACGTTCAGCTGCTCTGTGCACGTGTATTGCAGTCACTGAGGTCCTGGAGATGGGAGGTGGCGTTGCAGCACGTTGTGTGAGGTTGGTCCCTGGGGAGATTTTTTAGCTGTTCAGTAGGACAAGTAGTTAATAAGCAGATGCAGGCCACGATGGGGTTTTTTTTTCATATTCTTGTACTTTAAACAAGTCTGGGATGGTAAAAATCATGTCCTTGACACAATGCCTTGGCTGCAAAAGAATTGCCAGCCCCTACCTCGAAGCTTTCAAATTTCAGCTGAGAGATACATGTTTTTCTGCAGCTTCATTCTGAGAAAAAAAATCAGTGAGCAGTAGAAACCTTTAATGCAAATACTTACTACTTTCCTATGTTCAGAAAGGAATGTTTTATCACAGAAAATACCAGGTCTTTTCAGTAAAAGGCAATGACCCCAATGCCTTCTGTAATTAGAATAACTTCTGTAGTCCTAAATAGTCTTTTTGAATAATAATATTTTCCAAGTAATTTTGATTGATTAAATAACGAGCCACAAGCAGGAATGCAGAAAGATCAATGAAATGGTTCTTAATGATTTGATATGCAGTCCTGAGCCTGTGAGCAGGTGAGTGTGCCCTGTTTTGCAGCGGGAGGCCAACATCTTCCAGGAGCATCACCTCAAAGTGATCATTGAAATCCCTTTCATCTAATATTTCATCTCATACCTTTCTTTTTACAAGTGGCTCTCTGACCAACAGCGTTAAGTTGGATTTCCTGTAGACACAAGGCACGGACAGACGCTGGCTTCATTGACAGGATCCCTCTTCCCTTCCTAGTCCCCTATTTTCATGCAGATTTGTAGAACCTACCTGCAAGACCTCTGGCAGCTTTTGCTGGAAAAGGTTCAAAAGTTAGCAGAGAGGGCAAATTGACACGATAAGGTCACATACACTTTTATTAAGGAGGTGGAGCTAGGAAGGTGTGTGCGTATACAATCACCATATACAGAGGGGCACCATATACAGAGCACAGCTGAAACAGCTGGAGCTGCGCCAGTTGACACGAGCCAAAGATTTAGCACGTATTGTGCAGTCTAGCTTTCCATTTGCGTGGCGTGCGGAGCGTCCGAATGGTTTGCTTTTCTTAAAGCAGCGCACCACTTGAAGTAGATTTCTAGGACGTAATCGCTGCAGCTACTCCATGTATTTATTATCTTCGCACAATAACTGACTCCAAAGCTTAACAGAATGGGATATCATTTCTTGCACAATAGTGATGTCTTGTTAAATTATTCACATTATTTATTTGACAGTTACTAATAACCGTTATTTGGTATTCAAGAGAGAGACAAAAATGACTATTTGTTACATTCCTCCGTTATCTAATATTCATAAAACCTATGTGATGTAAAATGTCTTTCTGACGGATGGCCGTCTAGGATGTGTTTACATGTTTTGCTTTATTAACAGAGAAAACAGCTACTGAAACTTATTTACAACTGTGCCCCGGTGCCCAGGCCGGCAAACGTCATTTCTAATCACTGACCCTTCCTCTTCCACGTTCAGAAAATATCCCGATTTGGACCTTGTCCCATTCCCGCACTCCTTGGCCTTTCCCTGTGTGCCTGCCGGCCCGCTCTCACGTCTGCTAAAACGTGGGCAACGGATTCGTGCTGGGACCCCTCCGCCCAGGGCTGAGATCCCTCAGGAGGTCTCACTTATCCCGGAGGTAAATTGATGTTGACATTTGCCTTCAGAGACGAAAACCTATTATATGAACATTGGCTGTGTTTCCCACCCCAGCCGATACCCCACCACGAAACCGTATCATTCATAGGCTCGATTCATATGACAGAATGGGCTGCAGGCAGGATTTATTTTCCCATTGTCGGTTCCCATTGAGGCAAGGGGTATTTACATGTGTTAATAGACATTAGTCATGTAAATCCCCGGTTCATCAGTGGGAAAAAGGACTCTGAAAATTATTAAATCTCATTTTCCAGAAGATTCGAAACAAGCCGCACTTAATCGTATGCTGCTATCACTACTCCTTTTTTGGTTTGAAGAATGTTACTCTGATTATTCAGATATAATGACCCAAATATATTCAGTTATGCAGAACAATGAAGGGAAATCAAGTGTCCTTGATTCCCTGACATGCTCCTATGGAAATAATTGATTAAATCTTTCAAAGCAATGTATTTTCTCATCTTCCATTTTAATCATCACATTATATACCACTACTGTTCAAATGCAAAACCAGAAGTTTAGTTTTAAATGCACATCCAGCAGCTTCCTTGTTTGATTTAATCTTTTTAAACCCCGCAAACAAGTTATCAGCTGATTCTATAACCTCGAGCAACGGGCTTTCACTCTAATTAGCAAACAGGAGCAAGCAAATCCCAGTGCCGAGTTTCCTTGCCAGTACAAGCCCATTCAGGGCACAGCAGCCAGGCTGTCAGCTCAAAAGTGGGAATTCCTCATATTTTCATGAATAGCTTAGACATTTATTTTACTTGCAGATAAGCCCAAACTAAATGGGTTTACAAGGAGGCCGCAGGTTAGAGTTCAAAACCATCTTGGTAAACCTGGGATCCTTTCTCCAGCAGGACATGCAACCCAATAAATACAAGAACAAAGTAGGAATAATCCACTGTACAAGCAAAAGGGCGGTCAGGCAGCAGTGCTGCAGAGAAGGATGTGGGCTTGAAGGGGCTTTCGACCCAAACATTACTCCTGGTGGTGTGCTCTGGAACAGCCGAGACATGAAACCACCCCTCACAGAGGAAGCAAATCCAGTCTTGGATACTGTTTGTATGCCTCTACTGTTTGTTGTCTTAGACTGCAAAACCTGGGGGCAAGCACACACTTTTTTCTTTATTATTGTCTCTGTACATCACATAGCGCTATGGGGTCCGTGTTAAAGCTAAGGCGCTCCGTCAGTGACGAAGACGATGATGATACGTACTGACTCCACCAGTAGGAGACCCAAGAGATGGTGAGGTTTGACCTACAAGTGGGAGCCGCAAGTGGGGCACGCAGGAACCACAGGGCAGGTGACTGTCCTCTCCCCCAGCCCCTGCAGAGCTCGGTCCAGCTCACTCACGAGGGTGAGAACAAAACTCGGCACGTGTCGTCCAAACTACTGCTACAGAGACACGTCTGCGTGCTTTCCTAAACACTAAGCAGACAGTTTGGTGAAAGACCTGTCATCAGCTTTTGGGGAAGCCCAATACACTGTGTCCAGAGGGTCATCCTCATCCGCAGACGTACCGGCTCTTCTGAAGGACTCTAGCAGACCTGCAATGCAGCCCATCTCTCCGGTATCAATCCAACCTATCCGTCCGGTCTTTTTTTTCATCACACTGCCTGACAATTTGCTTGGTATGGAAGGCAGACAGACAAGACCATGGTTTCCCAGAGCTCTTTTTTTTAAAAAGAGTATCCTATTTACCACCTCCATTTCCTGGCGTATGACTGATGGAAGGCAGAGGTTACACATCGCAGTTGGTAGTTCAGCACTCTTGTAATTGAGTCTCCTCGGGAGCCCAAGGTGAACCCCAGCCGGACCCAGTGATTTGTTGCTGTTCATTTCATCAACTTGCTCTAAAACCTTCTCTTCTGACAGTTCAATCTGAGGCGGTTTCTCGCTCGTCCCCAGTAGGAAAATGCTGTGGTGTGGGAGGCTTCCCGAGGCTCCCCTCCAGCGAACGCCAGCACAGAGGGCTCGTCTGCCACCGCTGTGACAGTCCCGTCGTCTCTTAAGTGCTCCCATTACCCTACGGTCATCTGTTGGCCCTATGTGTTTGCTGGCAAGTGGCCTCCACTTGATGTAGTTGAAAAAGGTTTTATTATTGGTTTTTATGCCTTTTAGTAAATTATTCCACAAAATCCATTTTGGCTTCTTTTACAATGGTTTTGCATCTGATTGCAGAGCTTATGCTCTTCTGCTTTTCCTGGTTTGGACACAACCTACTCTTCTTACGGCCATCTTTGACAGCCGCCTTTATCCAGCTGCTTACCCTGTGCCTGTTTTACTTTCTTTCTAAATTATTTTCTGATAACTGGAAATACCTTTACTATGATCCGGTAGTAAGATGTCTTTTGAGATAACCTTCCCGCCACCTGCAAGCGTTTTACCTTCTTGGCTGTTGCTTTTAATTTCCTTTTAACAAGCTGCACACCCGTAAGTTACTGGTCCCTGCGTGAACTGTGCACAGCAGTTTCTCTCGAGCACCCAGATGCTCTGCAGGCTGCGTTATTGCTGCACCTGGTGGACACCTCCACCCACCTATCTGCTAAACAGGCTAAGGACAGGCACGGCCACCTTCCCGCTGGCCTCCTTCCTTCACTCTGCTGCACGTGTAGTCCTTGGGGGAGGATTTGGGGAAGAAGGGAGGACACTGTTTCTTGTTTACCTACCCTACTTTCATCCATCCGGTATGGACTCTGGAGAGTGAGGGACTCTCTCCTTTTCTGGAGTTGGGGACTGAGACTCCTCTCACCCGCTTCTTCTCCATCGCCTCGTCTCACTCAGCTGGAGCAAGCGAAGTGACCAAGGCTGCCCTACAGAGCTGCCCTACAGAGCTGTCCTGCCCCTCCACGGCTCCACGCCACCACGACCCAACAAATGAATGAGCCAGCAAATGGCACTGTGTATGGAAACCAGCCTGCTCCATTGCGAAGTCTGTGGTCAAAGCCAGCAATTACCTCTTCATGGCCTTTAATTTTGACTCCTGTAAATTCTTCTTTTATGATGCCCGCTCACTAAATATTAATCTTCAGAATTCAATGGCTCATCTCTTAATATGCATGTGATTGGACTCATCCCTGTGTGCAGGAGTGTTCAGTGGCTTCCTGTGCATTTCACAATCCAATACAAAATCTGCTCCCCACTCTTAATGACTTTGTGATTTATCGACTTGCCCATCTTTCCTCACTTCAGCTCACTGAGCTTTATTTATTCCTTTTGTCCATCAGTTCAGGGAAATAAACAGCACACGCATCCTCTTTGCAACCAAACAAATGCATGATGGTGATACAACAACAAAATCATCATTAAGAAAAGTCATTCTTTCCAGGTACTCACATGCACTACCTTTTCGGCAGCTTGCATAACCAGGCCTACTAAACACTGAGTAATTAGCCCTGCTTGGGATTTCTCCCTAATGCCATTATCCCTAATGGCACTGGCAAAGATTTTGCTTCATGTGCGGCCTTCATTGATTGTGTAATCACCAACACGTTCACGCAAATTGTCTCCTGGATGTTGGAAGAGATGCCTTGGTGTAAATTAATGGAATCTGAAAAGCTTTCAGCACAAAATTTCTCGAAACTTGTTCCCTCATTATCTCTTGTGGTTATCCACAAAGCAAACTATTCCTCTTTTCCTGAAAAGAGCTGCACTCTCCAGCTGTGATCCCAAGCCACACTCCCAATTATTTCCCTGAGACCTAAAGACCTAAAGTGGCTCTGAATCCACCAGTCCAGCAAGGTCCCTCTAAGACTTCCAGGAAACCATGTTTGTTCAAAGAGATCCTTCCCTGGGTGACGTGGACATGGTGTGATGCTCTCTGTGCTCAGTTCTGCTCTGGCTATTCATGCACTTTGTGTATGCTGGCTAGTCTCATGTGTAGGAGAAAGGGAATTTAAAAAAAGCTGTTATATCTATCCTCCCCCCCCAGTAACCCTTCGCTTTCACAATATAACAGACACTAAAAAAAAATCTGGTCAAGATTCAGTAAGGGCCAGGACAACTCACTGAACTGGCCTCACAGCAAAGACTGGGTGAACCAGCCCCAAAATCTGAGGAGGAGGGATCTGTACCCTGAAAAAGATGTGGTGGCTGTGGGGACAAGCAGCGCAAGGTAAGGTGCAGTGAGATCGGGTGGGTGACAGGGCTGACACATCCTCTGGGTAAGTACGGGATGGCTGAGCGGAGGCCCTCCTTGAGGCTTGCATGTCCATATCCTGGCTTCAGAGGGCCAAAACTCGAGCAGAAATGTTATTCCTATTAAGTGCTCTTTTATCAAAACCGTTCGGGTCAGCCTCCTAACCGATCAGGGCAGAGTATTGATGTAGGCAGCTCAAAACCAGACAGCAAGCCAAAAATAACCTGCAATTACATCTTTCTTTCAAAAAGCACCTCTGGCTATTTGATGGATTTTGGCTGTGGAGACACTGACCACCCCTAGACTGAACGCAAGCCCCTTGGGATACTTAGGATCCCTTGATCACGGGATCAGACAGAGGCACGCTTAACCCTTGTGACCCCCCCTTGCCGAAGTCCCGCGCTGAGTGTACCACCCCAGCCACGTTTCCCCAGGCTGCCCTCGTGTACACCACGCTTCACCGATGACACTAAAATGGTCAGGGGGACAAATAACATGCGGGTACGCACGGGGCAGTCCAGATGGCTTGGACTGGAGGGTCCCTTTCAGGAACATACCACACATCTAGAAGCAGCAAATTCTGGAAGCTCCTAGAAAAGAGAGGTCTGCAGCCTGGAATGGGTCCTTCAGAGAAATCCAGGGACCCTAATGGCTAAGGAAGAAAGGGCTATTTTATTAAAAATAAAGTAACTAAGCACATCTGTATGCAGCACTGGTGAAACCGAACTGGGAATAGTGAGTGTACTTCTGACATCCATGTTACCAGAGGTATTTGGGAAAAGTCAGTAAGCACATAAAGAAGAGAGCCCCAAACCAATTGGACAAGCAGAGAGTTATTCTCTGGTGAAAGGCTGGGAGTTCAATCTGTTTAGCCCATCAGAAAGAAGATAGAGGCATGATTTGATAGACAGCAGATAAGCACTCTAAGGGAGGAAAAATATTGGGTATTACAGAGCTCTTTTAACCTCATGGAGGAAAGGGACAGCAAGTATCAAAGACCGGCTGGTAAGCTCAGACCGGTTCAAATCGGAAACGTGGCACACATTTTTAGCATGAGAGTTGACGGGCACTGGGAGCAAACTGCCACAGAAAGTTATGGATTTCCTCACCCTTAATTATTTCAATGAATTATTAAAGTCTTTCTGAAAGATATGCTTCAGGCAAACATGAACATCCTGTGCTTCGTACAGAGATAAGTGTGTTACACAGAGGGGCAGAGGAAGCCAGAAGAAATGAGAGTAGCTTTCTGGCCTTGGACACAACCACCAAGACTAACCTCCTTCATGCTCTTAGGGGCCCTGGTTGCCCCTTAGAGGAAGAAGACAGATTTTTCTGGACGGCAAGACAGTCCTGGGGGCCTGTTTCTGTCCTATACAAGGGGACTCTGATGACTCTGCTCCCGGACTTACTTCGGTGCTTGAAGACCTTTGGCAGCAACGCAGAAGGCAGGAGACTCTTCTATTTGTTTGCATTTTGGGTATTTGCAGAAATGTCTCTCCAGTTAGCCTCCCCTTCTAACATACATCCAGTCAGCTGCGACTGAATTATTGCCTTGGGGGTTTTATTTCCCTTTTTTCTATTAAATAATCCACCTTCTATCTCTGGCTCTGTAAAACTAGCATTATTTTGTAGGATTTCTGCTGGTGTTTATTTGGTTACCCTTTAAAACTCTACTAGCCACCAATACATGTCAAAACTGGTGTCCACAGGCTGCTTGCTGCTGTTGGATACACTCAGCAAACACTAGCTGGCAGCACCACGTTTGCTGCATACCTTACCACATTGGCCTATAAAGTTATTCATACCAAAGTGCATTTCTGCTGTTTAGTTGAAATCCTATCATCTTTACCCTTGCAAGGCTTTTCTTGGCTGAAGATGCAGTTGTTTTTGTCGTTTCCTCGCCAAGCACAACACAAAGGCCTTATTGACTATTCTTGCTTGAGTGAAGGAAGATACCAAGGAGAGTTTTGCTTACCTTGTAGGCTCCAGCACATAAAAGACTTATGCTGATACCATTTGCAGCGCAGTGGGAGCCAGGGATGCTGAGAGCTTGAGTTAGTCATATTAATTTTTAATTCTTTATTATTACACCTAATACACTTCAGCCATTGACAAAAATAGTTCTCTGTACACACATTTTCTATCTTATTATTTCCACCTTTGGGCAGCCAGTGTCCACAACCCTGTGAACTGGGAACCGCATCTGGGAACACAGTTTTCCCCTTCTGAAAGGCTAAGAAAGCTGAAGCTGTTCCTCACCACGCTGAGGAGGAACCTGGCAAAAGGCAGGGCCGGGGTGCAAGGCAGCAGATATCCCACGGATGGTCTCTGGGCTGAAACCCCAGAGAAGGCACCTCTCCTGCACAGGGAAGGATGCTTTGCACTTACTGTGAGCCCGCCTGGGGACCCCCTGCGCTGCCCGGCAGCAGGCATGTGCTGTGGACAACCTCAGCTGCAGTCCTCTGCTGCCTCTCAGTCGTTGTCCCATACAGCCTCCTGATCTATACATAAAATCCCCTGGCTGAAGCTGGGTGGTATTTCTGAGCCAGGCTGGTTGGTCTGGCCAGGGCATCCGCTTCCAGCTGAAGATGCAGGTCATGAGCATCAGTGTTGTGCTGGTCCCTCAACACCTGCACAAGGATGGGTACGACTCCTCTCTCACAAAAGGCAGGAGGGAAGAGGGAAGCTTAGTGTACAGCAGTTGGGGCAATATGGGCCGCGTCCTGACCATTTCTTGTCATTTGCTTACTGGGATGTAGCCAAGTGAAAATACTGTAACTTGGAGTTGGAAATCGTTGATGATTTGTCCTCTGAACATGAGGACAGCCACAACAGGTCAGAGGAAGGTCCACATGGCTAATGGCAGAGGAGGAATGTAGGGTGGCACTTCTCTGTTAGACACACTCAGCCTCCAGACGCCGACAGCTCAGAGGGTACCTGAGGTTGAGGTACTGCCTTCATATTTAAGAGCCTTTGTGGGGACCTCTTCCCATCAATCTACTTTGCAATCCATGTGATTTTGGAGGCACCGTGTCCTGAGATAACAGGTTCCTCAGCACACCTGTGGGCTGCATGAGAAGCATCTTCCCCTCTTTGCGTTGAATCTCCTCCTCAAGGTTTCAGTCGGTGCCCCCTAATTCTCCTGCTGGAAGAGTACCACAGACATAATTCTTGCTTTTGGAGGCAAACCATACCACCAAGACCTTAAGCCATGGTATAAATTACAGCAACCTTTGGCCCCTCCAGCGAATGCCAGCACCAGGTGACAGAGGAAAAGGAAATTGAGACTGGTCTCTGACACCCACCTTTATTCCCTTTGCTGAGCTGCCTCCAGCTTTGGCTAACAGTCAAGTTCTGCAGCACAAAAATCCCGAGACCTTGTATGTGTAGCCCACACGAGCAGCTCTTCCTACAGAAAAAGCCCCTTGCAAGCCAGGGAGCTGGCCCAGGAACAGGTTTTCCTTTCATGAGAAAAGGTTGCAGGTTCAGGCTCTAATTTGTTTGATAATTTTTTTATTGTGCTGGTCAACATGCTAAAAAGAGATTTATTCATGAAAAGGACAACGTCAGCATCTATTCCCTGCGCAAACAGATGAGAAAAAAAATATCTGTAAACAGCAGAAGTAAGAGAGAAAGCATGAAGAGCAGCATACTAAATTACCCCTGCCATGTGGGTCACTTTGGAGCATGTTTTTATTTTATTTATTAAACAGCTTCTGCACAAAGTGTGTTTTGCTCGACTAAGGCATCGTACAGTGAATACTAAAATGATGCTGTAGCTCTTAAGCGCTGGGGGCAGGGGGAAAGCGGAAATGCCCCTTTTATTCCTGAAGTTATTGTTTTATAAATAAAAGGTGCTGATGACACTGTGTGTACAACACAGATAGGGCGTAAAGAATCGCTGCAGTGGCTTGATAGGGATGATCTGTAGCTGAAAACCCATTAACGCAGACAGTAGGTGAGGCAAATGTGCTGAAATGTCAGGATGTGGAATGCCAGGAGAACAACCCTTAAAATAGTTCCACCAAAAATAGCCTCTGTGGACAATAGGAGGGGGGTTTGCCTTCATTTATTTCTATTACCAGCTCCTACCAAGCCCACCGCCCCTGGTGTGCTGGGGCTGCCGCAGCCAGGGGAGGAAACAGTCGCCTTGAGCAGCTGGCAAATACGCCGGGTAAAACTACAGCTCCCCAAATGCTTCAGAGCGGCTCTCTGCAAACAGCAGCAAATCCTCTGAGAGCCCGGAGGAAATAAATTGAATGGTGCCTGCAAGCTGACAGGGTCTTCACGAGAGGAGGGTACAAGCACTGATGGGGCAGCTCTGATGGGGAAGCAGATTCCTATGCTCCAGCATGCTGAGCACACCTCTATTCAATAACCTGAAAAAATCACCTCTTCCCAGCGTATATGTTACCTGCAAAGCTGGACCAGCCCTCAGGGACTGCAGGTGGTGCCCACGCAGTCTTCATTTCTCCGGGCAAGCACGGCTTAGACGGTTTTGGAGGAAAAGCCATTGCTCAAGCCATAGCACAAAGCTTCAGGGGGACTCCAGAGATGCTGAGTGGTACCAGAGTGACCTTAACAAGGGTTAAAGGGAAGGACCGAGCAATGCTTTTGAGCTGCCAGGTACATGCCCCAGCCACATCTCACCAAAGGATGAGACCTAGAGCTCAACTATATTCCCCACCACCACCACCTTTGGTTTCTGCAGGGAAAAAAGTCTGAAAACCAGGTGTGTAGGCAAGAACCAAGTCACCATGTGTCCCCTGAGCATGATGGCCGGAGGACTAGTTATGCCAGACTTAGCTCTTGGTGCACACTATAGGCATGACCCAAGGCAGGGAGGGGAAGCCTTCAAGGAAAAAAACCATAGGAGAAACTCACGTTTTGGCACATGGTGAAATACAGCTATGTCAGCAAAGTTTCATTTGCAATATGTGCAGTGAACATAGGTGGGAATTCAGTGCCTGGATTTGCAGCCAGCAGCTTGCGATTCAGCGTGATGACTCAGGACTTTTAGTTTCTCTGCAGGCAAAGGCTGCCCAGACCTCACTCAGGCAGAATTTCCATTTTTCATGACAAGAGGCCATGTCTTGCTCTCCTAGCTCTTGTCCTGATGAAACTAATATTGCTAAGTCACAGCATTTCAGAAATTGTGTACACAATCATCATAGCCCTGAAAAGAGTTGTAACCATTGATTGCTGGCTTTATAGTCACCTTTTCTGTGCTTAAAACAATGTTTTCACACTCTTCTTGAAACCTGCTGATCTGGCGCTGTATCTGCCAGATCTCCCTGGGATCAGGAGGTGGAACAGTCATTCCCACACCCCCCTCCCTCAGGTACAGATGTTAAAGGTGACTCTTGCTCCTGATGTCAATTTTGTAATGTGGCCACGGTGTATTTCCAGGTACCAGCCGTGCAGCATCACCCTATGCAAGTCCAAAGGGTCCAACCTCTCCTTGAAGCAGAGGGCACGCAATGCGCCCAACACCTCCAGTGCTTTGCCTACCTCTAGGTGACAGTAGAAGACGGGAGTAACATTTATACCTAGGTCAGGCGTAATTAAATAGCACAGGATTTGGAATAAACGAAGTATAAACAATTGACCTCAGGTGCTGGAAAGGAGGAGGTGGAAGTAAACCTGAGTGAAGCTTTGACTCTGGAAAGAGTTGAGTGAACATAGACGTTGCAGCACTTGAGAAGGTATAGGAAGGAGGCAGACTGTAGCTTTCGGAAGCATAAATCATAGGCTGTATCTATCTTCTCCAGTCATTAGGAAAAAAGAATGAATGACAGAAAAAGAGAAAGGAGAGGAGGTCAACAGAGAAGGTTTAAAGGTTAATTTCCTGATTGCCAGGATATGAAAGGTAATGGCCCCAGATGCCTGTGAATTTCCTTTCAAAAGAGGCATCATCATTTAATGCACTCTTTTATTACCGCTCTCATGTCAGCTTCCTCGTGTTCCAAAACGGCCTTTTCTTCTGCTATTAATATGATAACAATTCACATACCGTGGTCTTCTGATGGACCTTGATGTTTTTGACATGTTAGGTAAGGGCAGTAAATCTGTTAGAAACATAACCTGCTCCTGCTGAAGTCAACAGGAACTTTGCCACCGATGTCTGTGGAGATGCAGAAGGTCCGATTCTGATGACTAATGGCATTAGTCACATCTTTACTGGAACCTGTTGTTTATGAACAATTCCAAAATGTTTGTTCAGAGAGCTCGATTTAGATCCAAACATTGCCAGCTTGTACTCCATTTTATGATATCGGGAGCTCTCAAACTCTGGGGTGTGTCACCCGCAGTCTGCAGGCTGCCCGCTGCTCTCATTTTAAGTGAGGGATTTGCATTTTGGAGGGCAGGTAGCGTACAAAGGGCTCTTTCTTACAACACGCATTGTACAGCATGGGAAAGCCGGAGAAGCAGTCTACGTCTAGGTTTCAAGGTTGAAAGGTTACAAGCAGGCGGTGGGAGTCATGGTCCCTCCCTGGACCTTTTCCACTGCTAAATGAATGGGCAGTCACATGGGAAAGGATGAGTACCAACGCCTTAGATTCAGCCAATTCACCTCAGCCATCCTATAGAAACAATAAATTACATTTCGTAGACCCTCTGCTACGGGCAATGGCCCCAGCTCCATCATTTCCTGATGGAGGGCAAAGGACATGACAGGGGATGTCCCCTGGGCCACCCTGCAGCTATGTGGTCACACATGGATTGGTACATCTCCCCGGGTTTCCTAGGTCCTGCCCCACAGCTGGACCCACATCTGCTGCAACAAGGTCCAAAAAAAGGTCCTTTCTGGGACTGAGGGAGGGAAGCGGGGGGCTGTCTCCTCCCCAGGCTCTCTGGGCAGAGGGGCAGCAGCAACTAGCAAGCCTCTGAAGGTCTGAGCTGCAGTCTGCTGCTTCTAGCACTGCTCTTACTCCAAGCACGTGGCCCCACGTGGATACTAGAGGGGGAAATCACTTGTGTTACGCCTTGACCTCTCAGCCAAGCTTAGGGCCCCTTTTTGTATATGCTTAGTTTGGGGTCACAAGTGTCTAGGACTTCAATAGACATGGCAGAGCAAGGCAATATTATATCTGTATTGCAGGGACTCACGGCTGGCAGGACAGCAAGGCAATGGTACCCACAGCTCAGGATAGGAACTAAAACTGAATCTACAAAGTCCTGCCCCCAACACAACCACAAGCTCACCCTTCCTCTTTGTAAGGCTTTTCAAGTCAAGCTCCTCTGCTCACAGATGGGAGAAAGAGTCCACAGTACTATAATGGGTAAGTGAGGTTTACCGGCTTCTAACTGGGGTAATACGGCACTTACCCTCTTCTGATGTACAGCGAATAAATCAGAGTTCACCTGCTGCTTTTTGGAGAGGAGCTTGAAGTGCCTGGGTAATCAGAAGGCAGCTCTGAACGTGTCCTGAACTACCGCATCTGCCTGATGTACATCAAAAACTGTACAGATCCAGTGCATGCAACTTATTTTTGTATCTTCCAACTATGCCAAAACAGTATTTTACACTTCAGCAGAGAACTAGTCTCTACGTAAATGGGCCACTAAACAGTTATGCCGTATTGGCACTTCTCAGAACATCAGGCACGGATATTGCCATTTTTCGGGATGTGGGATGTAAGATGAATAGATTTCATACCATGACTTCCAAGCCTCCATACTGGGACTTCTGATCAACCACCCTATTCACCACAGTTATGGCAGTTATTTATGTTAAATAGATTAAAGGCTGAGCAACTTAGATTTTCTTTGAGTGATGTGTTGTTTCAGCTTCTTTTACATTAAAATTTGTTTGCATTAGTGAGGAAATACCATACTCGCATTCCGTTGGGATAAAAATTCGCTCGTGGACTCAAGTTTATCTATTTTTTGTTAGAGTAGAAATGTCATCTGGTGAGGGACCGAACACGCTGGTTCCTGGTGACCATTACTTATTAAAACACTTAATTCTTTACACACCTTGTAAGGAGACCTCTACGGCAGAAGCAGTGGGAAAGACTTTGTCATCTCCCATAAAAACAATTCTAACACATTTTTGGCCCAGCTCTTTTCCCACTGAAGTCACCAACCTAATTCCTAGAAATGTACCGTATCAGGCACCAGTACTTCTTTACATACCATAAGTTGCAAAACACAAAAGTAATCAACTCCTTATGTTACTCGCAGCTTTCAATTTATTGGGATGAGAGTCAGACTCTTTGGAAACACTTTCTAGCACTGTTTAAAGATTTTCAGTTTTCTGTTTTATGTAATTTAACCACTTGGAAGCTTTTGTTCAAAAATAACTCTGCAAGTATTCTTCTACCATAAGTATGATTACATTACTACAGAAATTCTGGAAATTTATACAAATAAGACGACAAATCTTCCTCCGTTTGATTCAGGCTGCTGGTGTATGCCTTCTTTCTCTCTCTCTCCCCTCCATGTATCGATCTGTGCTACTGATGAATTAGTAGATTGGTTCTTCTTCCGGTACAATTATGAAAACTTCTGTTGTCCCCCTTGTAAGAATCCCTTAGGTAAGAAGGGAGAAGCTACAGGGGTACCATACTCAAGCAGGGATGCAGCCCTTGTTCTTCAGTACCTTTGCCAGGCTACGAAGCCCTGTGTCCCCACCACGGGCAGATGTGCAGCCTGGCTGGGAACATCTGGCCCAGGGAGAGGGAGAAGAGCTGGCAGAGGGGTGTTTCAGGTGAAGGTGAGTCAGAGGCTTTACCCGAGTACTGCCAGGAGCAGAAGAGAGCAGAGGTTTGCATTATCCGCCTTTTGTAACCTGCTCCTCCTGAGCTTTGCTGCCTCTTTGTAGCACTAACGGTTTAGAGTATCTGTGCACCAGAAAGCTTTCCTAAATCAATAGTCTCCTGTTGCTACATAAATACCTAACTGGAGCAAAGATGTTTATTTTCAAAGTGGGAGATGTTGCTCCTGTGACAATGTTTTATTATAATGATTTTGATCCTGAACCTGCAATCTTTACACCGAGACAAGACTCCCCTTGATTTCAGTGCAAGCTTTGTCTGACTCAGGATTTCAGAATTAGCTCTTTGCTTTTATTTTTATTGAAAAACAAGCCTGCGCTTGACAAGGAAAAAACAGTAAGTGGATCATGTCAGGGAGACAAGTTCCTATGAGAAATTTCCAGCAGGAAAAACACAGCTTTACGATTACATGGCAATAAGTTACAAGGTTAAAGTTTTAAGAATTTTCCAGGAGAAAAAAATGTTAATGCACTAAAGTGAAGGGTACCTATTCCATCAGGGGAAAGGGCCCAGCCCAGCATACGCCTCTGGTACCTCTTCATCAGAGACTACACCAATGAGTAAAGGTTGAATAATAAGGAAATATTTCCATGAAGATTTGAAACATCCATGGAATTACATACATTTTGACCTAAGGATTTTTGAGGGAAGATTGCACACCAGTCTGGCCATACTTTATGCCACCAAAGGGGCCCTGATCCCAAGGGAGCTATAAGCCTACCCAGTAGCAGCAGCCCTGCGCCAGCATTCTTCCCTCCACGAGAACTACCTAAAAACATGCCATTTGCACAGGGGAGCCAGACGGCACACAAACCCTGCAGGGATGGGGAGCACATAAAGCTCTACAGCTGATAGTAATTCCAGAGGCTCGGAAATGGCAGCAGAGGGGCTAGGGTGGGCCTGCCCGGGGCGAGGGGCTGCCCAGCAGCCCTGCTGTGCTGTGCAGGCAGGCAAGAAGAACCAGGGGAGCGGGGCAGGCGCGGGAGGCCGGGGGCACTCGGAGTGGGACAGGCAAATGCAGAGCCAGGGCTTCACTTGGTGCCTGGCCACTGCTCCCCCGGCATCAGCAGACCCCAAAAAAGCCTGGGACAAAACGCCAGCGGGCAGGGATGCCCACTGGCCGGTCTGGGAAACAGGAGCAAATGGGGTGTTTGGATGGGTTTGGGGTGGAGGGGCAGTTTGGGGAGTCACGGGGATTTGTTTTAAACCACCAATTGCCACTGGGAGCAGAGGGTTGTGAGCGCATCGCTCAGCCCGCAGCCGCTTGCTGAGCCCTGGCGTGTGCCTTGGTGCCCCGCTGATGCAGGTGGGTGCTCCCAAAAGTTCATCCTAGCTCTGGTTTGACCAAAATCAAGGGATCAGTGTTGCTGTAGGCACGGACCCAGCAAGGGGGAATGTGGGGACGCATTCTCCCGGGGAGGGGTGCTACCGTAAAGCCTATTGCCCAGAAGGGGAGTACAGGAGCCTGAATTAGGTAACTGAAGTTATCTCAGGCACCGGATTTCAAAGGTGGGGAGC
The DNA here is from genome assembly GCF_035582795.1 of Mycteria americana. NCBI lineage: Eukaryota > Metazoa > Chordata > Aves > Ciconiiformes > Ciconiidae > Mycteria > Mycteria americana. Next base: position 46,992,096 of record NC_134366.1, on the reverse strand, counting down.
AGTGGGGGCCAGACGTCGGCCAAGCCTGCAGCCCCTCCAGTGCAGGCAGCAGGCGGGGGGCAAGGCTCCTGGCAGGGCGGGCTCCCCCCCCCCTGTCAGGAGGCTGCACCAAATATTGATCTTCAGCAGCGGAGGTGCACCAGCATCACTCGGTAAAAAGGAGCTTTCAGCTCATCCTTACAGCAGGCTGCCAATCCGTTTTAATGGGATCTCGCAGCCCCCTTGCTCCTGCTGTTTAAAAAGAGATAACACCGGGGTCAATATTTTTAATTAAACTCATTCCTTTACAGGCGTGAAGTACAGGCACCTTCCCTCCGCCAGCAAAACGCGCGGGTGCAGAGGCGGCTCCTCCCGGCGTGCCCCCAGGCCCCCCCGCTCCCCGCCGCGCCGGTCACATCCCCGCGGGACCCACCTGCCCACCTGAAAAAGGCCTTGTCACACGGTTTTTTATTTCCCCAGCCCGCCACACGCCCGAGTCGTGGAAACCTCCGGCCACCGGGGAACCCACCGCGGTACCGTCCCCCGGGGGGCGGCGGGGCAGGGCCCCCCCGAGGGCGGCACCTCCGAAGGTGCGGAGGGCAGGCTCGCCCGCAGGTCTGGCGCCTGCTGCACGGGGTCCCCCGCGGGCGGGTGGCCGGGCAGGCGTGCGGGATCTGCCCGCGCCGGGGCGGCAGTGCCGGGCGTGCGTGGGGGGAGGACGCGGCGGAGGGGGGGGGGGGGGGGGCGGGGTGGTGCTCACAGACCCCGCGTTCTAGAACGGAGCCGTTCCCGATCCGCCCCCCCGCGGCGCTCGGGAACCCCGCCCGTCCAGCGCGCGGCGCGGCGTTGCGTGGCGTGGCGCTCCCCCCACCCCCTCCCCGCGGCCGCCGCCCGGCGGGGCCCGCCCGGCTCCGCAGTGTAGGGGGCTGCCCCGTCACCTGATCATCGCCGAGCGCGCGCGCGCGCGCGGGCGGGCGGGCAGGCGCGCGCACCGCACCGCACCGCCCCCCCCTCCCCCCCGCCCCGCGAGCGCGCGCGGGGGCGGGGGTGCCCGGTATATACGGCCCCGCCGCCCCCGCCCCTGCCTGCCTCCTGCAGCAGGGGAGGCTACGAGCCGCCGCCGCCGCGCCGGGCCGGGCCCCGGCAGGTGGGCGAGCCGCACCGCACCGCACCGGGGCTGCCACGGGGTGAGTGCGCGGGCGGCGGGCGCGGGGCTCCGGCCCCCTCCTCCCCTCCCGGTGGGGGGCGGGGGAGCGGCGCCGCCGCCGTGGGAAGGTGCCGGGGGGCGGCGGTCGCGGGGGGCTCGCCCGGGCTGTACCTGTTGCGGGGCTGGGGGCGTGGGCGGTGGCGGGGGTGCGGAGTTCGGGGTGGCGGCGGCCAGCGGCTGCCCGCGCCTTCGGGGCGGGGGCGCGCCGCGCCCGTGGGTAGAGCCCCGCGGAGCCCCGGAGGTCCGGCCGGCCGCCCGGCTCCGCCGCAGGGAAGCGGAGCGGCTTCGCCCTGCCCGCCCGGGGGCCGCGGTGCCGGCGCGGAGGAGCGGGGGGGCTGCCCGGGCCGGGCAGCGGCGGGGCGGCGGGGGCAGCCTGCGCCCGGCGGCACCTGCAGTACGGCAGCCCGCGGGCGCGGCCCCCGCGCCGGGCTCTTCCCGGAAAGTTTCTAGAACTCCTTAAAACGGGGAGCCGCCCGCAAAAAAGTCAAGCGCCCGGGGACCGGGTTCCCGTGCCGCCGCGGCCCGGTAAGGATGCTCGCCTGGAGGCTCCTCTTGGCCACCTGCCCTCCCACAGGCTGGCGTGGGTGCGCGCTGCCCCAGGAAACGCGCGTGGCCCTGCCTCAGCCTGCCGGCAGCTTTGCGGGCGAGTGTTGCGGACGCCGAGTTAGCCGCCCGTGCCGGGCACGGCGCGTTCGGATCTGCGCGGCGCAGGCTGGCAAAGACTCGCCTCCTGCGAATAGCTGCGGAGAAAATGGTTTTGCAGTGCCTCGGTTGTTGGGGTGTGTGGTTTGGGGTTTTGGTTTTTTAGTTAAAATCCCCCCCAAACTTCTGCAAGCGTCACGTTCTAGCTGCTATTTACCTCACGAGGATCAAGCGAAAGCACAATCCATTTTTTTTTAAATTTTGTTGGGAAAAGCTGGTATATGAGAAAACCGATTCCAATTGTCGATGTGTTGGGAAGAGCAGCCGCTCTCCAGCAGCGCACCTTTGCCGGGCAGGTTTTGGGATGCAGGCGCTGCGCTGGCGTGCGCAGGAAGGTTCCAGAACAGCGGCACCGCCCGTTCCCCCGGCAAGGTGGGCGCTGCCTGCTCTGCGGGAGCACCCCGCAGCACCCACCTCTCACTAGGGACCCCGCAAGGGGAATGAGCAGTCAGGCTTCCACACCGCTGTACATCTCGCTGTAACCCGGCGGGGATGACAACGTAAAGTTTCTGCGCTGGGTGCGTGTGATGAGGAGGAGGAGAGCTCGCCTTCCCTCGTGCAGTCGTCGTTCGGTGACCAAGCTGTAGCTCGCTGCGGTCATTAGCAGGGAACCACCAGAAAACACCTTTGCTGTGCTACTTCTACTGAAGTGGTTTTGAGAAATCCAGGTTGCTACAACCGGAAAGAAGTTTAAAACGGCAGTAGTTGGTGAGGCTCCCTTTTAACAAGCCCTCTCCTGCAGTAGAGCACTAGCTCTCTTTGTAGCATCGGCATTAACGTGCTTTATGCAGCAGGGCAGGTTCTTTTTGCTTTCTGACAAACTAGACAAATGACACCAAATCAGCTGAGAGGGGCGACCTACTTGGAGGGAGAAGAGGAAAAAGCGTGTTTGAGGAGACCTTGATTTCAAACATCACCTTGCGTGTCCTACCATTTGTCCTAACCAAGCAGAGTTATTACCTCCTGAAGGTGTGAAATGCATGGCATAAGGGCTTGCGGGTTTTTTTTCCCTCTTGCTGCTTTAGCAGGGAGGAAATAATTATTTGTGAACATGCATTTCAGGTGTTTCGTAAGCATTCTTGCATTTCAGCTGTAATATCAAGAGTCTGAAATACCTAGAACGTTTCTCCTTATCCTGTTTTTCACAAACTGTATTTAAAATCGGAGCATCACTAGCAAAATTGTAGGCAGTTCTGGGAAAGCAGGGGATGTTTTATGGTTGAAAGTCACAAAGCCAAGAAATAACATCTTCACAAATACCTGGGTCTTGCAGGTCTTCAACATGGTTGGCACTGCCACAGCTACCTTCCTGCATGCGGCTCAGTCCAACGTGTAAGTACAAGAGGTGTTCCTACCAATGTTTGTGTGTGTGGATTTTGGTAGATTAATGTTCTTTTCCTCCCCTCTTTAAATAGGCGGGTTGATTGCGACAAACGGGGAACGTAGCATATTGCAGATGTTTTTGGTTGGGAGGCATCATGGGTAATATCTGAAAGGCTCTGCTTTTCCTACAAAAAAAATAGTAACTAGGAAAGAATTTGCCTGTATTTCCAGTGCTTGCATCACCAGCACCTATTCCCTGTGAAAGAATAAGATATATTTCCATTAATTTGTGGCAATGTTATGGCCTTTCTTGAGCCATTGAAATGTCGGAAGGTAGGTACCCCAAGGATTTCATTCATACCACTCAACAGTCAATGAATAGATGAAAACCGCAAAGCAAAACTAAGGTATGGTAACAAATACAACTTATTTTATGTGAAAATAGTGGTTTTAATGTAATAAGAATATAAACTGTCTTACCAGCATGAAACATCTACGGATTAAATGCCTGTTCAGAAGGAAGAGTTGGCCGCATTTCACCACAGGTTAAGTAATTGTGGGTTAATAGGATTCTGTCAAATACATGCTGGGAAATATTAGTGTAAGAAGTAACGATTCTTCTTAATATGCCTGCATGTTACCTTGAAAAGAAGTCCACATTTCTGAAAACTTAGTACCGCATAGATGCGTGATGGCTGTCTGGAGATGTAAAATAGGTTTTTAAAAAGATGCTGTGGAGGGGAGAAATAATGGATGCTCATAAGATCAATTTTAGAAATTGAAGGGAGGGGGGAATTGGGCCTTCCTGTGAAAACTGTGTCCTACCTGATTATTTTCCCTTTAATACATCATGCTAAATCATGCTCCAGTTTTGATTTGTGTTAACATAATATTGTTGTTGGGTAGTCTTAGGCTTGCGTTTTAAAAGATAGATGAGGGCTACAAGCTCTTTTTAATTAAACTGAGTGTATATAGAGAGACCTAGGAGAACATGATATTACTTAAAATTGTTTTGAAAACAGAAAATAGCCTCTGTACTTTAGCAGTGTCTTCAGTATTTTCTCGTAGTGTGTACTTGGTATTTAACGTGAAGGTACGGCTGCCTCAAATCAGTGGCAGAAATAGTGATTGAAGAAACGTGACATTCTTACACAAGAAACTTGTCATTTACTCTTCTTATTAATTAGGTGGTTAAATTCATGTGGTTGTTGAAAATCTTATAACTTGGATTTCATAAGTATAAAGTTTTTAACATTCTTTTTACATACTGTGCATTCGTGTAGTAGTGTCAATACATACGCATGGTGCAAGGGGAGGAAACAATATTTGCTTCATCGTATTTTAACCATTACGTTTAATGTCATATGCAGATAGTGAGGTTGCTGCAGGGTGTGTGTGTGGAAAAATCCTTGTCCTCAAAATATTTTTAGGAGAAATAGTTGACCGGTATAGGCTTGCCTGTTTTGGGGGAGAAGTGGGTGCTTTAGAGAAGGGTTATTTTTTTTTTTTTCCCGGTAATTCTTCATTTTTAAAGAATTGGTTTCCTAGTTTAAGAAACCAGCAAGGGAGGGAGAGATGCAAGGCGTTATTACAGAAAAGGTCAGTACTATCCTGTTCCTTCATTGTTTCATTCATGGGGGTTTTTCCTCCTCGTGTCTGACCTTCCGAAAGATTATTTGGGAGGGGAGGGAGAGAAGAGAGCGTGTTTTTAAGGTAGGCGCATGTATGGGAGGGGATGCTTAATTAGAAAATGGTAATACAGCCCTCCAGCCTAATGGAGTGAGAAGATGACAATCCTCAGGCAGCTGGGTGGGGCACAATGCAGTGCTCACTGTAAGCCTTTTGTCTAATAAAAATGTCTGAAACAAAGTGATTGTCTGGCAATCAGCATCCCACTTGACCTTTTTAAAGCCAGGAAAACAAAGTTAATGAATGTATCTTTCAGTCGCCGCCCGGTATGTCGGGATTTTTGTGCATTACTAGAGAGGCACGACTCTTGCTGCTTTGGTTCCTGTCGCAGCGTGGCTATTCAGAGTTGGGAAGATTATTTGTGAAATAGTGCCTGTTGAAATTATTAAAGCCTCGAGCGAAAGAAAAGCCCTGTACGCAGCTGCTAAACTCCTTTGCCTGCCTGTTTTTAAGGTTTCTTTTCTTGTCAGTGCAATGAATTAACTTCACCGGAGTTTCACGGGGTTGCTGGAAAATACAAATCTTGCTGTTCCTAAGCTGCGCTTTAAGTCTCCTGTATTACTGAATAGTTGGAATTACTAGATAATTACAGCAAACCTAGGGCATTATGTAAGTTAAATGTAGGCATTGTTTAAAAACCTTGTTTTAATGAGACAAGGCATTCTTACATGCTCTTGCTAGAAAAATGAATTTGAGCTTTTTTAAATGCTGAAAATACTGCATGATTATTAAAGAATTTGTAGCATTTCGTAAGCAGGATACTTGCAAGACGCTGTTGGGTTTTTTTTAAGGCTCTAGAATGTAAAATCAAGTCTAATAATCCTAGATATGTGTAAGCAGCTATTTATGTTTTGCTAAATTTGAAACAGTATAAATTGTATAGCTTGTGCAAGACTGGTAAGCCTGAATCTATTGAAAATTGCGTTGTACAAGAGTCTGATTGTTCTGATGCAGATGATCATCAGTGTGAGGGGAATTTTATATGGTTGTGAGGTACCTCCTTGGAAATAATAAAACTAATATTTGCGCTGGTTTGTTAGTCCATTAAATGCTTAATTACTTCCTTTGAACATGATTGAGGAGGTTCATTTACAAATTAATACTTGTTTTTAATGCTAGGTGACACTATCACCACTGAAATGCAGAATTCTCTGTGGTTTACGCTTTCTGTAGAGACAAACAATTTAATTTGCATGTATCGAAAAGAAAATGGTGGCTTCTCATCTCTCGGTGAAGACTGAATAGAAAACTGGTGCGGTGATGCCTTAACACTGGGGCACTGTTTTGCAAAGAATAATGTATACGCTGAAGTATCATCATAAAATTAGACAAACTTGAAAATGAGCAGTGAACGTTTTGAGATGCAGTTCCTTTCGGCTGCACTTAATATCTGAATGTTAGAATGGGTGTCTGCGTTAATAGAACACACTCAGGCTTATGTATTGTATTATAGATAAAACAGGGAATAGGCTAAAGAGGGGGAATGTAAGCGCTATCCAGGAACTGCTTTTTCTTAAGCTTACTGTAGGATATTCAATGCTAAGATGAAAAAGTATAAATGGTAGACGGTACATATTTATCATCTGTGCAGTATTGATCTAGATGAAAAGGAAACAAGTAAAAATCAGCATTTTAAATAGAACTTAAAAATGAATCTCTAAGACTTTGAAACCTGTAATCAGTGTAAATTGGAGGGGAGGAGAAGGAAGGGATTGGGGGAACAGTTGCAGGAGTAGAGCACATGCTCTACTTCTTCAGCTCTGTATGGGGAAGTAGGTATCGTGATGGAGAAGATAAAGCGACCACCTAAATTTACTGGATTTCAAATCAACTAGTAGCACTTGTGAATTATACAGGGTGTTTCCGCAAATCAGTGTGTTGTCTGTGCTTTGTCGGAGCAGCAGACCTATTTGCAAAGCTGTTTGTCACACTGTCGTTTTTATTATAATAGGACTTATATGGAAATATTCCTGCAATGCATCTAAAGAAAAGACAAATGGCAGCATTTATAGAAGGTGGCAGATTATACTGCAATGTGTATGTAGGGAGGAGGGGGTTGGTGCTGTGTCGTTCCCTGCCCAGCCCCCTTACTAAAGAGGAATTGACATTATTTTGTTTAAATATGGTGCATGTTACATTGGACTAATGTAAAGATTAACACAATAGGGTCCTTAACCTGGTTAAGGACTCTGGGTCCTGCCCCAAGGTAAATAATGAATACGGTTTTGTTTGCCCAGCGGGTCTTACTGTGTGGAAAAATAGCTGGGAGTCTGTTCTTTTTTTTTCTGTTTAGCTGCTTGTCTCGCATATAAATCAATTAAAATTAAGGGGTGTTTTGGAAGAAGTTTGGCCTTTTTAACAAGCCAAGAGACTTGGATTTTGTTGTTTTATTTCAGCTGAAGGGCCTGATCCCATTTTAATATTTTTTATACTTAAAGAGCAAAACCATCAATTTCAAGATAAAAAAAATAAATGGTGACCTCTTTAGCTGATGTAAAGCAGCAGTTGCTCTTGTGGACTTGTGCTGTTCATCCTCTGTAGTGAATGTGGTACTTAGTAATGCAGCAACATACTATTAATTTTTGTGTACATTTGGAATTTAATTTTTCTTGAAGTGTAAGAGGGAAAACATGAACAAGGAAGGCAGAGATGAGGAAAAAATGGTATTTTTTTTTTCTCATTGGCAAAGAGTGCTTTCCCTGCTGAATAGATTTAATTTCTCCATCTTCGCTGCTAAGGGGTAGCATACGAAGGGATGCAAGTCTTGGAGGATGATACAGGCTTTATGTACAGGAAGGTGCAAAGCTGCACCCAAGTTCCTTGCTGTCCTGATGGGTCACACCTTCCCCCTGCGGACCCCACCTGGTGATGGATAGGTCTGATTGAGTTTTTGGCTGCTCTTTGTTCTGGTGAAAACCAGTGTTCGTCTTTCAGGTTGACAAATAAGAAACAAATTATTTTAAGGATTTACTAAAGTGCGAGCTTAAATTAGAATGCTTCTGAAGACAGATCTAGTCTAGATTTAGACTGCAACTGAAAGAAAAGTCATTTGGTTAACTGTCAAGGTAATGATGCCGCGGGCAGTTTTGGAGTGTATTGGAGGAAAATGCTTGTCTCCAGTTGTCTTGGCTGTGCTTACAGCAGCACGAGCTCTGCCCCGAATCCTTCATCAGTGCTGGTTTGTGGTCCCATTAGCCAAGCTGAGCGGCCTTTGCTTTGACATGCACCTTGTACTTCTTGCATCCTTGAACAGCTCTGTTAGCACAAGCTCACTGTTTTCGCTCACCTTGCCAGCATGCTATGGACTTTCATCCTGAGCCACTTGACTCATCAAGACCTCTTAAAACAAATATTCGCAAGGTCGAGACAAAAAGCACTGGCGTCACCGCAGCCGGGGGAGCGGTGCTATTGACTGCAGTTGAGCCGAGGCGTGCCCCGCTGGCAGTCGTGTAGCGGCTGTGCATCCCCTTCCCCTTGCCCAGTGTCCTCCCCAGAGATGAGGGTCTGCAAAAGGCACCATAAAAGTCTCTTACCGCCTACTTTCCAATTCAGAGTTAGATAACTTACCAGAACAGGGTTACTATGGCCTAAAGAAAGAAAAATACCTGTCTAGCAGTTAGTGACTCATGTCGCATAGCTGTTTGGAGGCAATCGGCAGCCTCACTGTGCCAGAGCGGGTACTAGAGCTTAGGAACAGAGAGGAGATGCAAGTCACCCTTAAGGACTTGTGGGTTTACTGGAAGCCAGTGGAAACACTCTTGGCATGCTGTGGTAGGTATTGTATTGGTGAAGGTGCTGGTGGCTGTATCTTAAATCTCTGCTGTTGACTGATCACCAGGTCCAAGTGAGCCAAGGAAGGACCAAACAGAAAACTGGACAAAACCCAGGCACTTCTAGTGTGAGTTATGCCCTGCTTTCCCCTGCCCTGGTCCTGGTATGTTACTGGTCCTGAGAGCCATTGAGGATGGGCACAGCCTGAGGAGCTTGGAGCTGGCACTGGCAGGGCAAAGCTTGCTCCCAAAGGACAGGATGATGTTGCATCTGATTTGAAGTACAGCCTCATCGTATCTTCCAGTGGTTCTCTAGCTAGGCTGTGTAAATAAATAAAAAATAAAAAAAATAGAAAACAACCCAAAAAAACCCCCAACCAACATTTTCCTTCAAAGCTTCCTCTTTAAAAGTTAGAGGTGCTGCCTGGTGACTAACTCTAGGATTGAAGGCTGGATGTGCAGGGACTTAGGACAGCTCAATCTGTCACAGATGCCAAGCCTGACCTTGGACACATAGATAAGCTTCCCTTCAGCATTGCTCTTCAGGCGAAGAATTGGGTGAGGTGGTGGAAATGACGTTTATCGACTTCTTGCGAGCGTGCTGTGAGGTCTAATGTTTGTAAAGATGTTGGTGATCCTTTGGGAAGAAGTGCAGTGTGCTCCTGGCTGGCACTCCTGCTTCATAGCCCCTTTTGTAGGGGTGAGGTGGGAAGCGTGGTTTGAATCTCCACTCCTCCAAACCTGCTCACCATGGGCTCCTCCAAAAACCGGGGACGGCTTTCCTGGGTGAAGAGGTTGATCCCCAGAGCATTTGAATCCATTATCCAGCTGGCTGTCAATATCGGAGCCTGCTGAAATAAGGCATGTATGGGGCTGCATGCAGCCTCCTTTTGGGGGAACAAAGGGTTTTTTCCTTGTTTTGTGTTTTAAGTGAAAGCAATGTCTGCTGGCCAGAGAAGTGACTGGGAAGCGCTGTGTGCTCCGTAGCCTGCAAAGGGGGCTTTGATGCTGCTTGGAGCCGAGCAACCAGAGCGTGGATGGGATTTACTGCTGTGAGTGATGTGCCCTCTTCCCTCTGCGGTGTGCTCGGCGGGAAGGCTCCACATCTGCCTGCGGCTTTTGCCCCTGGACAGCATCACTTGCTGGATTATGGAGGCTGTCATTTATCATCACCGTCTCTGACTGTAAAAGACAGTCCAGTGCTCCTGACAAAGGAACGGGAGGATTGGCTATGGTCGAGAAACAGCTTGCAGGGTTGGCAGGCTTTTTTAAGTAAGAAAGTGACTTCAAAGGAAGAAAAGGAGGTTGGGAGGGAGGGAACAACTCCCAAAAAGCTACAGCAACAACTTTACACTCGCATAGAGAGTTGAAGCTTTGCACGAAGAATGAAAAGTGGTATAAATAAATGTGCCTGAGCACAATTAGAGATAGGAATTAAAAAAAAAAAAAAAAGGCAGTAGGGCATGTCTTCAGAAAGGTCACAGCATTAAGATTCCTGCCAGGGAAAGCTGAAAGGAAGTGAGCGGAGTTTTCTGGGAGGGAAGGTGCAGCATATATCAGAAAAGGGAACGGGTGGGTCACCTGGGTGCTGCAGGGGGCTCGCTGGGGCTTGCGAGTGTGTTGGGCGCAGGGGATCCGGGAGCACGCTTCTCACCGTCAGTGTGCCAAGAGGCTGGTGTCCAGCTGGACAGCAAACAGCCTGTTTGTTGCAAAGGTTCAATGGTAATGGGATTAACAGCGTATTTGCGATCTAAAAACTAACAAATCCTGCTGCTTCCTAGCTCAGTTCTATTCCCATTAAAATCTGCTGGCTTTCTGCTTTTGGTTTCAGCAGGTACACCTACTACACTGAAAGAAAGTCACCTCACAGTGGATAAACTGCACAGGCTAACCATTAGCCTCTCTTAGAAAGGCGTTGAGCACTCGTGTACCTGTTTACACTGAGAGCTGTGGTGCCCTGTACTGCTTTGTTTTATTTTAGGGTTTGTCTGCTCATGCAATGTCAGTGCTCTGGAGACCTCCTAGTTTTCCTGCAGGTGCATTTTCAGCAACATTAAAGTGACTGTATAAAGCCCATTTGCCTAAACCTTGAGCAGGGTTGATCAGTTTAAAAGGTAATCCAACAGTGTTGGGAAAACAGGTTGGAGGCCACAAGCAAATTCAGCAAACCCTTCCGTCAGAAACCAGAGCGCAAAGGGGCATTGGGCAGGGTGCAGGGTGTTGCACGAGTGAAAGCCTCTGCTGCCATCTGGTACCTGTACTGCCCCAGTGATACATGCAGGACCTCCAGTCACTGCCAGCAGTTGCAGGAGAGCAGCCGCTGGCTTTGTGCCGTGCGTGTCCATCGTGCATTAAATCCTTGCGAGGCTTGGCTGAAACGTGTGACGATCCGCAGTGGAACGAGCCTGCGGAGTTGGGGTGTGAGTCCCTCCTCCCGTACTGCGCTGCCTGCACCACCAAGGTGCCTTAAAAGCCACTAATCTGCTGTCTCATGGAAAGTGCTTGGGGTTTTTCCTACTGACTGTCAGCTTCTGCCTAGTCACATCAGTGTCACATAATCTGCTGCCTGTGTGTTTCTCAGTTGCCATCTCAGTCTTGATGACTTCCCCTCATGGCTCACCTTGTTGTTCTTCTGCTGCTGTGCCTGCAGCAGATCTGGGTGCTGTCACAGGCTGGCATCCCCGTGCAGTGGTGCTGCAAATAACAGATGGTGCAAGAACTCGTGCCTTCAATGCGTCCCAGAAGAGGTGCAGATACAAGTTCAGGCTCCTTAGGAGCAGGGATTTCTGAAAACACATACCCAATGAGCAGCAATGGCAGCAGCAGTAGAAAGCTTCAGTAGGTATCTCCACCCACACTCCATTTCAAAATAGTAACGAGAACATTCAGCAGTTGGTAGTCTAATGTGTCCTGGGATATACAGATTTTTTTTTTTAAAGCTGGCTTTGCTGGTTATTCAAGAATCATGTGATCAAAAGGTAAAGGGGTTTTATTTTTCTGCGTCTCAAAGGTTAAAGTGGTTGAGCACAGTTTCTTTGTGCTGTTTGATGCAGAATCTAGCCGTAGCCCAAGAGCAGCGCGGCTTCCCTTTGGTGGTGCGTGGCTGGTGGATGATAACATATCAAATACCAAGGACCAGCTGAACAAAAGCTCTTTTTAAAACAAACAAAAAAGCCCTATGCCAAACCTCACAGAGGCCATAGCATTGCTCGTTGCCCTGTTGGGCTAAGATTGGAAAGCACATTAGATGCATGTGCTCTGTCAGGGAAACAGAAAAGACCGAGTAAACCCTCTACTCCTGCTTGCGAAAATAATCCAAGCTAAGTCAAGCTGTTCCTTCATTCCACCTGTCCTGAAACTTGGGGAAGAACACCATTCCTGTTACTTTCATTAGTCAGAAGGTATAACTTTGATGCCTCAGGAAATGCAGAGGGAAAGGGCTGCCTTGTTGGCTGTAAGGATGCCTACGGCTTACCTGCTGTTATGGAGCTATGAAAAATGCGGCCAAGTTGTTGCTACAACCTCATGAAAAAGTTGGTGAGGGCAGTGCTAGAAGCTGTGGTGTTTGATTGCTTCTAGACTTTTGGGAATAGAAAATTGAGGTGATGCAGGAGATGTTTCTGACAGGCAGAAAAAGGGACGTGGGTTGCTTTGCAGGTACCAGTTCTCGCATTGTGTGCATCTTGCTTTACGTTGCTTGCTTATGTTAAAAATAGATCAAATCAGGAATACGCCTCATTTATACAAATCTGCAAAAACTACAGTATGCTTCTGGGTGTTGTGTAGCTAACCTACGAAGGTTTTTGTTCCTGTATCTGTTTCTGGAGGGGCCAGGCGCTGTGTGTGATCTGCAGTGCTAATGGGAGCGTAGGCGAGAAACGAAAGGCAGAAGGGCCTTTGCGCAGAGCAGCGGGGGAACAACCCTTCCATGGCTCTCACCCAGACCGAGAGGAGTTTAACCTTGCAAACTCTGAGCTGTCAGAGGATTTGAGGGGCAAGATGGGGAGCATGTGATTTGGTAAATCTGCATTATGGGTTAATGCTGCCCGGAGCATTTTGACCCCGCAGGCAGGTGCCTGGGGCTGGTGGGAAGAGGAGCCAGACAGGGCTTCCCCTCTTGTTTTTGCGTTTGTCTGTCTTTCTTTTCTTATCTGTCCTCACATCCCAGGATTGATCAGCCTGGTCTAAAACCGTGCTCTGGAGGCTGTGCCCTCTCCCGCGACCGAGTGAGCAGGGTGAGGCTCCTCGTCTGCTGGCAGCATCCCGCGGGGGGCAAGGGGAGCCGGGCTGTGGGGTGTCGAGGCATCCCAGCTTGGGGACTCCCCATGCTGTGGGAAATGCAGCTGCGCCTGCAGCCTTTCTCCCTCCCTTAAAAATAAACCCGCAGAGGATTCCATAAAAGGTGAAACCCAACATAGTGATCCTAGAGAATGGCTAATATTTTATTATTGGGAAGAAATCATCTCTCTGTGTGAGTAGGAAAAAGGAAAATGTGAGACAGAGCGCGTTCTGTAAGGACGACAGGGTGTGGCTTGAGCATCAGTTACAAATGCTGGAAGAAAAAATGCTCTTTGTTCTGCAGTCAGGTGGGTTGACAACTATTCTCACCCATCCCTGGCATGCATAACACCCAATGCAATTAAAAGATCGGGGAAGGCTTGACATACTGAAACTGCTGCAAATGCAGCAAGCAAAGAGATTCAGCCTAGAATCTGCTGTGGCTTTTTTTTTTTCCCTTCGACAATTAAGTTCCAAAGCTTGTTGGTATCAAATTCAGCATATTTGTGTTTCACATAGCTACATTGTTTTAATATCAATGTTTTGTGTGTTTAATGCTTCAAATGGTAAGTTAAAGCTCTCTAGCACTAAAATTTATACTGGCCTACATGTGACTAGAATTGGACCAAAGTGTGCATTAAAGTGTGTATTTAAAAATGTGTACATCCATATACACATGCAGTAAAGCAAATTGACTCATAATAACAGTCTTGCTAATCAGAATATAATTTCAAAGCTATTCCTTTTAACCTACCCGTGTTTGTCTGGAAGGTTTAATAACTTTTTAAAAGATTAAATAAATAGAAAATAAAAATACATTCGCAGTTGCTTTTAGATTGCTACAGGCTAAAGCAGTATCTTGAGCTTAAAAAGATACTCCTTTTTTAATGCTTTGTTCATTCTGCTGTAAGTTGGTTTGATTAAGTGACTAAAATGTTGGTGTCTTTTTTTCCCCCTAAGCATCGGAACTAAAACTTGGTCTCTGCAGTTGCTGGCAAGAAATGAAATCCTTGCGTAAGTGAAATACTATCAACTTGTTTGTAGAAAAGCAAGCGGGAATGAACGTATAAAGCAACGAAAAGAGGATATGACCAATATACGTCTCCTCTCTTCTCATTTGAAGTAAATTCTTTTAAGTTCAGGGTCAGGAATTTGCACAGTTACTTATTTTGTGTGTCTGTATAAATATATGTATATTTTCGTATCTTCTAAAAATGTCTTACTTTTTCTGGGAGGAAGAGAAATCTACTTGCAAATTTACATCTTGTGACATTTCCTTACAACTGCACGCTGGCGTATGCACTGCTAGAGGCCAGCCCATCATTTCTTGGTAAAAAGAACCTTTCAGCTCGGTTACCTCCTGTAGAGAGCTAATTTTCCAGCAGTCAGGCTCGATCTGGATAAATAATTAGAGAGCACGAGAGAGAGATGAAGATGATCACATCAGTGCTGTCTGTAATTCAGTTAATACAGCCAGACCCTGTGATTTCGCGTCTGCAGCGTACTTGCGTGGTCTCAAAAGCCGCAGAGGCAAGCAAGCAACAAAGCCAATCGGTTACATTTGTCTTGGAAGAATTAGTGGCACTTTTCATTCATTTGTCGAAAGCCAGCAAACAGCTGCAGCATGCATCTGCAACACGAGAAGGTGATTCTTGACACGTTCGCTCTCCCCGCCTGCCCCCCCCCCCCATATGCAAAAATTTCATCACGCAATTAATGCTGGGGTATTGCCATCCTTAAGGACAGCTTTTTTTTCTTTGTAGTTTGAGACCTTGCCGTGGTTTTATATTTGATTTAAAATCGGTATCTTGTATAGGGGAGTGAAAGCTGACGAGGTGAAGCCTACCATTTTGGCTTTTCTTGATTTTTAAAAAGCTGGTCAAAATTATCGGATAGCAATACTAAACTGCAGAGAAGATGAGCCTGGTTCTTTGAGTAAGCCGTAGCTTTTCACATGACTCTTAACATCAGTGGAAGAGATCCAGTTAAAGCAAACTATGTTCTTGTACAGTCTTTGAGGATACGTTTGTTACTGATGCGAATTTGTTCCTCCCGCATACAGTGCTATAAAGGGGTTAAAAATACATCCTTGGTTCACTTTATTCCCAGTGGTAGCTCCATAGCATTTATACATGGATCAGATTAAAATAGGTCAATATCTTTTGTGGAAGGTCTTTTGACACTTTGGTGCATGACTGCAGTACACCTACCTTGAGGATGAATGGACCCGGAGGAAATCCATGCATTAACAAAAACACAGCCTAGGGATACTTTAGGATCACATTCCTTTATTCATCAACTAAATCAAAGGCTTGACAGAGGATACTTTGTCATCGAGTCAGTCTAAATAATACTTTTTGAGGTGACAGATAACTTCTGCTGAAGAAATAAAACCATGTATTTAGATAAGCAAGAAACATCCGAATGGTGTGGGTTTATTCTGTTTTTACACTGCATCGCTTGCATTAAAATATATATGTATATGCTCTAGCTGAAATTTTTCAGAACCTTATTAAAAAGGAAATCGTGTATTCAGGAATTGCCTTATGGCAGGAAGTCTTTGTCTGCCTGTTTGCGTTATTGCAGTTGTTTACTGCCTTGAATCGATTTTGGCTACCAAATCAGTACATTGAGGATGGCCGGGGAAGGCAGGGTGGAGGGGGGGTGTAGTTCTGCAGTTAGCAGGACCAAGAAGCTGTTTGCTGCCTTACGGTGTGTAGGGGGTTTTGCCTTTTTTTTTTTTTTTTAAACTTGGAATTTCCATATTATAAAGAGGAAGAGGCTTCTTTTTGATATAATGGAGCCATTAACATCTATTAATAATGCAGACAGGGTAAGTAGCTGGAGTTGGAGCTCCCTGGGGGCCTCGTAAAACAGATGTGCACTATATCTTCCCGGATTTGATAGCTGCTGGGGTCGAGGGGGTCGCTGTGGTTCCCGTTTATTTCCTCTGGCAGCGGTTTTCTAATTTAAGCACCTCTGTCTCCTGGCTACAGTTGCCTGCTGTGATGTGGAGGGGGTGTTCGCGCATTGTCGTGCCTGCTGCCGGAAAAAGGGGCGCGAGCAGTCGCCCCTGCCTCGGCGCTGCCTGCCGCCTCGCTCGCTCTCCGCACTGTCTTCAGATGCGTTTTCTGTTCAAGGCGGTGGAGCTGGGCTCTTTTGTTGGGTTTTTTCTTTGCAAAAAAAATTAAGGTAAGCGTTTCCTCCTCCTTGCAGCCGCAGATTTTTTTTTTATTACTATTTTTTTGCATGGGAAGGAAGAAATATTTCAGCTTGCAAGAGCATGTAGTGTATCGCTTGAGGTGAGGTCTAGCCCCTGGTGGGAAATGTAGTTGCCATATCCCCTTTTTCAAGATTATGCTTCTCAGTTTTAAATTGAATATATTCACGGTGCTGCCTCTGAATAGATAGCACTGCATGTTCTTTCTATAGCTGTCTGCATTTAACTCGGAGAGGGTGGGGTATACAGAAGGACTTAAAATATTTCGGTCTTATGCTATTTCTTTAATTGCAGCTTACTCTGCAAAAGTAGTGATAAGATATTAGTGGTCATAGCGTATGGCAAAAAGTCTTTATAATCAGTACCGTATCAGATATTTTCGCATCATACATGCTTAGGATTGCCTTCAGTCAAATACGAGACGTGAATGTCTGTCCTTGTATGCACTTGTATTGCAATATAGTCTGGCTGTATGCGTTTAAATGTAGAGGGATGCACTTTTGCTAGCTTGTCACAGGTAGGAGGGGGAAAACAATTCTGGTATTGGCTCCAGATCCTTTTCAGCTGGTTACACCGGCTGTGTATTATGGTTAAAAGTTTAGAAATGTGCAGAAAGGTAATGTAACTCCTTGGAAAGGAGCAGTTATTTCTCCACCCCTTTTATTCTTCCATTACTATGTATGCGAATGACCATTAGTCTCTCACTGCGAGGAATACTGTATTATGCAAGGAAGCACAATTTCTGCTGTATATCCTACAGTAATACCCTCAGCTGAGAATCAGGTTGCGTCTGTCTTTTCAGAAAGGTAGAGATACATCGGCTAGAAGGAAACAACAGGGGCGTGAGCAGGGCTTTTTTTGGAAGTGCTGCGTAAGCCGGTCTATGGGATTTCAGCAGGCAGCCTTCGGAATAGGGTGGATGGACCTTACTCTTCCCCAAATTCATTGAAAACTTGAAATAAAATTTGCCTCTGACTTACCACATGCTTAAAAACCCTTGCTGTACTGCAAGGGTACTGCACTGTGTCTTCTTTCTATATACTGAGACGCTGTATTAGCTTGCCCGTCCTTGTGAACGCTCCCCGATAGACCAGGCGCTTCACTTAAAACGGTACAGTGCCATTGCTGCCAGACCTGTATTAATTTGGGGTGTGAATGGACATGTTAATAACTTGACTTCCTGGCATATTTTAAAAGCATAAATATTTCTAACATTTGTTCCTCAAATGTTTTCTTTCTCTAATAGTGTCCAGATCCAAAAGACAAAAAATAAATAATAAAAAAATTGTATGTAAAACCTGGAGGGGGGGGAAAAAGACTTAAAAGCCAAACTGCACTTTTATAAAACTTTGCATTATTTTCTCTTTTATTAGATCCAGGCTATACTTGCAGATAGCTGTATTTTTTAATGCATTGATTGTTCCTCTTATCTTTCTGATAGAATTCCAGAGTAATGCTAGTATCTGTGAGACTTCAAATATAAATGCGTAGATTTTACAAAACATCTAAATGAAGTAATTACATTTGTGTAACTTTAAAATGAGTACATTTGCGAATAACTTTTTAATAGAGCCATTTTTCTTGGGAAAACTTGCTGTCTGTTACTTCTGGGAATTTTGTTTGCCAAATAATACAGAACATTTGCCCCTCATTACAGAAGAGGTCAATAAGGCTCATAACTGATGGGTTCAAAAGAACAATAAAATACCATGTATTTTTAATTATATACTTGAGTCAATGTGTTTTGTTGGTATTTTGCGAACTTATAATCTCTTTGGTAAACTCTGTCATGAATTTATGCAATATTTGTATCATTCAGCCCTTTTTTATGAAATCGGTGTGTGAAGGTACGACTGTTGTTAGTGCTTAATGATTCCTTTTTTCCTGGCTCTATAAAATAATCTGTTCAGAATTAATTGAAGACCTAAACATTAACCAGTATAAGGAGAGATTGTGGGATCAAGCTGTATATTTTGTGGTTTACCCATTGTTTGTCAAAACAAAACCAACAAACCTGAAACCATTTTTTTTGTTTGTGGCATCAGTCGCTTATTTGGGCCCCTTTTGGATTATCAATGGCAAATTTTACATCCAAAATGCAGCCCAGGCACATAATATTTGGTGTTTTAATATTTAATGACTAATTATGGTTGAGATTATATATAATTCTTCTTAGCCCCGGTAAGAGTTTCTCTGTGAAATGAAGAAAGACTATATGGATTTTGTGGTGTTGGGTGTCCTTAGTGTACATTTTCCCCTTATTTTCCCATAAGGGGAAAATACACATGCAGATACAATCAGCAATAGGGAACAGTAATTTTAATGACTTTTATACTCTGATTGTCTTCTGGATGATCAAAACATTTTTTTAAGGTAGAATAATAAACAAAGCTAGAAGCAAAATTGTCCACTTAGGGAACTTTGCTGAATATAAAAATACATTACTAGAAGTCAGGCTTCCGCATTCTTTGGGAAACAAAGGAAAGATCCTCTTTCCTTTGTTAATGGTATTTATCATCTTTAACTCATTAGCTGCTGAAGGCAGAGATGAAATGTTGGAGGGATTAGAGATGATCCCCTGATAAAATTTACATAGGTTCTTTGAGGAATGCCTGTGTGCTGGTATTTTGCAGATAAAATACACACAAAAAGACATAAGCTGCAGGCATTGCTCCTCCTTAATGCTCCTTAAAGAACAACAGGATTTTTATCCTGTGTTGTGTGTGTTTAATGCTTTCTAAATAAAGAAGAACAATTGCAGGGTTCCTTTTTATCTGAACTTTGGGTGCGCCCTTGTGTAAAATGGAAATGCTTTGTGAGGCATCCATGAGAAGGAGCAAAGTAGAAGGTGATATGGGGCTGCTTTATAGGAAAAGCTGCGATTTGGCCTCTCCTGAAAATATATCACTGTAATTTTCTCTGAGCAGTCTTTAATTTTTCGAAAAGTTAACCTTTTTTACGTGATTGTCTACAAAGCAGGATCAATTGTGGGTTGACATAGAGCAGTATGTAAAAAAATATGTAAATATATAGATCATCTTCTTTTAAAATGTCTCTTTTATCCTTTCCCTCAACATGTAAATAAAAAGGAAATGTCCAAAATGTGAGGAATACTTTTTTCCTTTTCTTTAGGTAGCTGTAGCCCTTCTGCATGACCCCTACTCTTGGCTTTTTCCAAGTCCAGCGAGTTCTCCTCTAATTGAATTTTAAAGAACGGTGTTTCAGTGGATGCTCTCTACATTGCGTCTTGCTTACATAGGGCTTACAAACCCACAAATAATTTGCACAATTTTTTTTATTTATTCCCATGAAATCATATGTATGTGTTCCTTGAACTTTCTGTTAAGGGGGAAAAAAATTCTTCCTTCTAGTGACTTACGTTTTTGTGTGCAATCTTGCAAACCTCCAACCAGCATCCTTCCTGTAGCTGCTTATGATAACCTCCAGCATGTTGATGTGAGGGGAGGAGCAGAAATCTAACAGCTCACACTCCAGACACCCACGCTGATTGCAATAGAGGAAACTCTGTACAGCAGCAAAACAGAATAGTAAATATAGAGTAAGAAATCGTGAAAATGTGGCAAGTTATAATTACAAAGAGGGGACCTACATCGAGCTGAATACTTTTTTTCTGTATATGACACAAGTGAGATTATTTGCAGGGGAAAAATCCTCAAATTTGTGTGGTATTTACTTTTCGTAAACGTATGTTTCCGTGTCTCCTGATTTCTGATTAACTGACCTCAAAAGGAGGGGCCCATTCTTCTCTGGATTGTGACTCTGGTTTCATACTCTTAGGAGTCAGGATCGAGTACAAAAACATGTAGCATTGGTGGGTGAGAGCTGAAGAGCAGCAGTGATCCTCTGACGATGTAATTTTCCCCATCTCTGTTTTGTTCAAGTCAGATATACACAATCATACGTATATTTCTATTTCTGTGTGGCTTTGTGCATGTGGCTGCGAATGTTCCTGGGAGTCTGCAGGGATTCGGCAGGCAGGTACCACGGATGTGCAGGGACAGCGCTTCAATACCCTTTCAGTTCCCGTGTGCGGGAATTTGAATTACTCCTCCCAGAATCTTCCATCGGGGAGAAGATTATTTGGATCGCAGAAGGATATAAATTAGTTATTTGTCAAATGTGCCTGGAAAGACGGGAGGCTGCATTTGGGTACAGAATAGGAGACACCTACTGATTAATTATGCTGTAAACCACACGTAGCTTACAAATGTGCGTGTGATAAATGTCTGTATCGTACACCCCTTTCCACTTTACCCGTGGACAAACCATTCATTCGTCTCCCTGAGGACTGCTGCAAATATTCCAAACACCCATCCCTTTTAAAATAAACAAAACCTGCCAAGGTAGTGGGTTTTTTCTTTCTCTTTGCTGAAATGGTGAATTTCCCCCTCTGCAGATCATGCCTGTTTCGTTGCTCGCAAGAGGTTTGAAGGCGACTGGCATGTTGTAAGTAGCCTGACCTGAAGGAGGGGGAGGCAGGGACCCTCGTGCTGGCCGCGGGGCACAGCCCTTGCCTCTGCCGGAGAGGTGAGCGCTGGGCCGTGCGTGGGAAAGGGCTGGCGACCACGCTTTGCGTAGAGCCCCTCATCTCCATCCCTTCCAAGGCCTCCTCTCTTGCTGCTCTGATGGGAGGGGGAGCGCTGCCTTTTGGGGTTGAAGGAGTTAAGAAAAATGTGACTTTGTACCCACTTGCCTTCCATGTCTGCATTTAGTAGATTGTGTTTTATTAAAAGGCAAAGTCACTTTCCTGACGCTGTAGCTGCTTTGCTCTGACCTTCCCTCAAGGGCACCTGTTATCCTAAAGGTATGGTTTTCTTCCTTGAGGAAATAACATCTCTGTCCCTCCCTCCTGCTTGTTTTGTGCCCTAGCACTTAATTTCTGTGAGAATCAACGTATCTTCTTTGTGTGTTTAGACCATGAACACCGCATAGGGAGATTAAACTACTGTGCATGACAATTACGTGTACATGAAACTCTTCATTAGCCTCCCTACTAAAGAAAGGAGAAAATAGATGTCACAGAAAAATTTCTGCCCAGTTTTGCTTCTGCAGCAGACGAGTGGGAGTGTTGAAGTACCTCTTCTGACTCCGGAGCAGCAGCGTACAGGTTTTCAGGCAAACCTCATCTCCAGTGCTAGATGAACAGGGACCGCAGCATGCAACTGCAGGTGGTCCTGGTTGCATGGCCGAACCAGGAGCTGGGGTACCTCTCGAGTGAAGGAGGTGTCTCCGGGCCTGAGCATCTCCGTGCATCTGCATCGCTTTGTCTGTGACCCTTCGCTACCTCCGACATCAAGCAGCAGAGCCCCATCCTTCGTGAGACCGTGGCCCCCAGCGGAGGGGCTGGAAGCGCTCCGTGTGTGGTGAGAGGGGGCTCAGGTCTTGCACTCGTGTTGAGTCACTGCCAAAAGCCATGCTAAAAGCCCACTGCGGCTGGCAAGGCGACACATCGTTTTCTGCTTGAACAGCAGAGGGTTTTTTCTGAGAACATCTTGCGAGGTCCTTGCTCTGTTGGAGTTGAACTTTGAACCATTTTAAATTCATAAAACATCTAGGAATATTCAGATCTTCGTATCAAAAGTCAAATCCAAGAGCTTATTAAATATATAAGTACTCTATAATTGGCTTGATTAGGCTAATATTAATTCCAAGTGACACTTCAGTGACATAAACTGTGACAACAGAAGTGACATTTCTGAATTGCCTTATTTTTAGGGAGAATGTTGATCATGGCTTTTTCAATTGTTGCTGTGGCATAATGCTCCTAGACCAACATATTTCTGGCAAGCGTGACGTGTCCCTTCTCTCTGGTTGCAGGGGTGTGGATGGTCAGACTTGCTGCCGCTCGGTAGGGTTCCTGCACTGACAATATGCAGTGATAGCATTTCTGTCAACTGAAACCCATGGATTTCTGTTAAGCTATTCAGAATTAAAAGATTTCTTGAGAAACCGTTCTTGATTAGGTATCAGTAATGTTTACTAAGGCAAGGAAGAAGAAAAAGACTGCTAATGTTAATGGTAAAGCCTATGAAGCAATGGCTTCAGTGGTCCGAGCATATGGTAAAAGAGCATCAACAGTGCAGCATCCTTTCTTCTTTCTCCTCAGCAGTGGACTACGTGTTTTCAATTCTGTTACCCTTTGAAAGCTACACCAGTTTCAAGTACTTGGTATATAGAGAGGGGCAGTTCTTGCCACCGCCTACATCCCTTGTCCCATGTAGTTCTCTGACTCCCAGGCTGATACCGGATGTAGAGTGTGATCTTCTCTGCAAAGTGCTATGCAAGCATTCACTAAGCCCTGCTTTAGATCTTGAAGGTTGTGTTAGCCTCAATAGTATAGGCCAATACTATTCTTTGAGCTTGTGTCCTGGCAGGCTTCATTCCCAACAGTCTATGAAGGCAATCTCTAAAAATGTCCCCTAATCAAGAGCCAATGACTGTAGGCAATCTTTTTATTGAGGGAAAATCTCATCGTTTTGGTGAAACTTGTTCTCTTTTAATGATTGTTTCACCTACATTTATAATCATGCAGAAGATGGATGCAGAATAATTCTAATCATGAAAAAGATAGTTTAACTAACTTCTCATCTTGGTAGATCGCTATGATTGGGGTACCACTTCCTGAAAGATTCAGTGCAGAATTTCTGGTTTGTTTGTCGTGTAGGAAGTGCAACGTGGATTGTAGCTAAGCAGATGGAGTACTGTCATTGTCTCTTCTGATTGACTAGAAATAACCATATCCGCTGTCTTATTATTTTGTTCTCTTCACCTGCTAAGTCTTAGCTTTGAAGGCCCTTGAGATACAGGCTTGTACTTTCTCAGTCTGTTCCCTGGACAATGGAGCTTTGGTCAGTTTGGCCGATAAATTCTGCTGTAATACATGTCATAAGCCTGGGTAGGAACCTAATTAAATTGGCCTGTGCTTCCCTTTTGCTTCCCATCTTTCAATCATTGATTGGACTTTTATCCAATATCTCCTAAGTAACTCGAAGGAATGCAGGTGTCTGTACAGAACCTGTACTGCAATACAGCACGTATCCAGCTTCTTCCAGTGTACCCAGCCATACGTATGCTAACTTAGCTTCATATCTGGATCTTAAATACATTTTCTTGCCTGATATATTTTCTACAAAAAGAACATTTACACACTAATTATTTTTCCTATATATTCCTGCTTCCAATAGGCTCGCTGAAATTAAGCCTATGATAAGTCTGTCACTCCTAAAAATCAGAGATTCTTGTCTGTCATTCTGATGATTACATGAGATAAAATCTGTAAAAGAGATATTTACTACAGATTTGGTTTAATCCAATGACTTGGTTTTGAAAATGGGGCTTTTTTGCGCTTTATGGCTTTTGTGGTCTTAAATTCTGACACTGAACATTGCCTGCTTCACTGCCATTGCTGATGGCAAAGTGTTTTATTCATAGTTTAATATTTTCTATATAAACATTCCAAAGCCTCCTTATCCTTAGTGCTTTGGATATGACAGGGTGAAATCGCATGTGATTAACCAAGGCAGTATGTCTTGTTGCGTGCCTATCCAATGACACTACCTACGTTCATCTAATATGTTGCAGCGCTGAGGCTAATTATCCAAGAGTAATAGTCACATTTAGTCTCCTTGCATGTGATGCAGAGTCCATGCATTGTTGTCGCATGATCTTCTGGCAGACAGTTTACTATGATAACTTTGTAATTTAAAAATTGTTTAATGGTTATGTTCAGGTGAGAAGGAGCAAATAACCTATTCTGTGTGTCCTACTTTATTTGAAATGTTTTTCCTGCCTAGTCAGGGAATTTATTTCATGTTCTAACGTAAGACTCTTCTCTCCAGTTTCCACCACACAATTGTGAGGCTGTCGTACATATTTATAGCAGCCCAGATTACCTGTGTTTTGGTGAATCCAGGTCTCCTTTCAGCTTGATAAAAGCTGTAAAGTTTGGAACAGCTGGAAGGACTGTTATTATTTGCTAATGCCTGGAAATTTGTTTGCTATCCTGAAGTCATGGGAATGTAGTTCAATGTAAGCAGAACTAAAAATAGGAAGTTTTTAGCATTGTTTAACATTGTAGTAGATCAGCAGCCTTTAGTTTAGTTTAGTTGTGTGCTGTTAGGTAGACATGGTGTGTTCATCACTTGAGCTTAAATCTAAAAAGGATTTTGCGTGCAGCTGTGTTTCTGTGTGTTCCTAGCAAAGATCATTAGATAACAGCAAAGTTCATGTGTGGGATTGTCTAAGAGATAAGAGCACCTAGAAGTGACCACAAACCCAGCAGAGAAGGCTCTTGTGAATGTTGGAGAAGTTTTTTGAGTTCCTATTTTCAGGACGGACCTGTGTTTGGATAATGAAAGCCTGCTGTTAGCTGAGTGACTGAGGTGTAAACCCGGTACTGTATGCCTCTGTTATCCAATTTAAAAAAAAAAAAAAAAAAAAAACTAAAATCTCGGTTTTAAGCACTACTACCAAGGACCCTGCTTAATTGTTTGTTCAGGTTTTTTAAATGTCTGTAAAAAGAAGAAAGATAGGTCTATCTTTAAAATGACATGAAGAAAGAGGGAGAAGCACATGGATTAATGGTCACCTGGACTGGAACATCTGCTAGGTGTTAAAATGAAGTGCTTTTCTGCTTATTTCCATTGATTGGGGCTCACAAAGGGTTTTATGTTCCAGCTGTGGCTCTGTAAAACCTCTGACCATGCAGATGATCTCCTTAATGTATCTGGTCAGTTGTCCTGGTTTTGCTTATATCTGAGAAAATCCTGCAGGAAATAGCAGTAGAGCTGGGCTCTGTGGTCATGCCCTAATACTTCACTTGCCGAATAATGCAAACCCTTAATTACAAACTCGGCCGCGTTAAAAAAAATTGTTGAGGGCTGACATTTGTGCATGAATTAAATGTGTGATGCGTTTGTTGTGGAGGCATGAGGTTGTAATTAAGGTTTTATATGATATTGTAAAAGGAGATTAATGTATAGTGTGTTTCCTTATCAGCAGGAAGCAGGAACCAGTCCCTGTGACAGCGTGGAGCTGGTCCCCATCCCCAGATGTGTGCCGTGCAGGCGCAGGCTTGAGGAGCCCGTCTAAAGGATTTCCATTAAACACAGTTTAAAAATACTGGAGAGGCAGGGGTTGGTAACAGAGGATTCAGGAGTGCTTTTTGGGCTTAATTCCAGGATTTCCTAATTTGCTGAAGGGGCAAAGTGCCCCCTGTCTGACCGTGACACAGTGCCTGGGTACTTCAGCGGGGCTATCTGGGGGTACCTGGAGCCCTTTCAGAGAGGACCCCAGGGCTGCTGTTGGTAGCCCTGTCCTCCAGGCTGCGAGTCAGCAACAAGGGGTGGCAGCGGCGAGGTGGTCCAGCCAGCTCTTGGACCAGTTGGGCACGCTGTGCTGCTCGTGTTAAACATCAGGGAGCTGTACGGGGGCACAACTGGGAGACTTCTAGTGAAGTCCATCTGTCGTCTTTTCTTCAGGGATCCGCCATGGTTCCCAAGCTTTGTCGCTCTGCAGAGCTCACACACAGAAATTCCTGTTTCAGCCCCAACCCATCACCGGCCAATTTTTCAAAGCAATTTGCTCATACATCTGTCTCCCCCTTCCCACACCTACGCTAAAGTCTTTTATTGTTTTCTTCGTGCTGCATTCTCCCAGCTTTTCCCTATGCGAACTGAGCCGCACAGTGAAGGTGGTTATGAAATCTTTCGCATACGGGCAGGGTTGATGTTTTCTACATCTGTCCTCTATTGAGTCAAAATGATATTTTTAACTTCATCTGCAAGTCTTGCTTTTTATGTCCGACACAATGGATGGGACGGGCCCAGCCCTCTGTACGCGCTCTCTGCTATTCTTTTTCTCCCTAGACAGGAAGCCCCCATTTCCCCATCTTGTTGACATAATTTCAGGATTCTTTAAAGCTACCTATGTGCATATGTAAGTGGTTTGCTGAGCCGTGCATAATGTGGTCACTTGAATGCTTCTGGAATGCATAGGTATCGTGTGAAGATAATGATCCATATAAATGCATTTCCTAGCAAGAGACTCAGCTATAGATGATGTGTATGTAGGTTGCCTTAAGCATTGGAGCTGCTTTTGCGTTTTGTTCCCCTCTCCACTTGCTCAGCTTTAGATCCCTTTTTTCAGCTTTATATTTTTAAAAAGGTTTTCTTTTGTTAGCTGTGTTAGAGAGATTAATTGTACTCATGGAAAACTGCAGTTACATGCATATGTATCAAAAACCACTATGCTCTTCATCTAGAGGAAAATTGCAGATTGTTTTCTTTAGTGATTTGAGTGGTTGGTTGCTGCTCGGTGGGAGAAGAAAGTAGGACTGTGTTTCATACAATTTCTACATTCCTTTTTTGTTTGTTTGTTCGAAGAAAAGTGTCAGGTTTTTCACACATGGTTCATCCTGGGTCTGGAGCCTTCCAGAAAACTTGTTCTGTTCTTGAGGACTATAGAAAAAAAGAAGTATAGATTTGCAAAACTATTAATTAAAATCAGCTCCAAAATACATTTTTCTCTGTCTCTCTCAGTGAGACAACAGAGATAATTGACAATTCTAGGTGTCGGTTGGTGAGGGGTGGAACTTCCTTTTCCTGTCCGTATGTATAAAAGCATGGCTTGTCTTTGATGTGCCAGAAACTCACAGTCGAGTCATCCCCGTGGCGTTCAGTCCTCTTACTCTGAGACTTCGTCACCCTTCCTTCTGCTGCACAGCCCCGTCATTTCCTGCTGACGCTGAGGATCGTGCCCTTTGGATGCCTGAAGCTGGAGAGCAATATCTGCAATTAGTGAGCATAAAAAGTAATTTTGCCCTCACCATGGTGGTATGAAGACTGCAGTCTGTCACGAGTCAGCTCTTGGATTGGAAAGGAATCGGATCTTTGCTTAATGGGGGGGTGTAGATATCACCAGTGTGGTCTTTTTAGGGCTTCTCAGGCTGATCTCACGTTAACTGTCAATCTCAAACACATTTATAGTGTTTTCTTATGTTAGTCTCCATATTGAACTTCTGGGAAGCCTGTCTTGACTTGTGCCTTTAACCCTGTTTATTCACAAGGGCTGCAAGTTACCGCTGCATCTGTCTGCATATCCCACATTTTGGGTATGGAATGAAAACACGTTAGCCAAAAGGCATGCTCCTTGTTCATTAGATGTCATTAGTCTGAAAGGGCTTCATTTGAAGCATATTGCAAAAAACCTCCAAAATTAGACCAGTTCATGGTTGGGAAACCTTCTCTGACCTCATGTCAACAGGAGAGTTCAATGACTTCTTATTTGTATGTTCTGAGAAAAATCTCACTACAGGCATGTGAACTGGAGAATAGGGTAAGATTTAAAATAACCTCCAGAAGATATTTGCTCAGTTAAAAATGAAAGCAAGTTGAAATTCTTGATGCGTATAATCTTGCCTTCATTTTGGAACAATATAACCTATGAAACTAAGCCTGTTGGTCACAAACTAATGCTTTCATAAATGTTTAAATTAAAAAAAAAAAAAAAAACACTATTAGCATAAATAGGCTCAGAAACATGAACAATAGCTCAATTTAGAAAACCATGTTAACATTATTAATCAAAATACTGAAGACAGACTGCTGACAACACTGATCCGTGTGCAGCATATTAGTGAAACAAGGAATAAGGCCTGCACTCTGAGATCATCTCTATACTGCAAAGCCAGGATGTATCCATCATGTCACTAAGTGTCATTTATAATCTATTGTAGAATAAACTCCTGAGTTAACATTTTTGCACTGCAGGCTGCCAGAAAAAGCCAGAAAGCTTTTTAATGCTGTTCATGATTTGAAAGCATTCATAATTTGGGATAAACATAAAAATACTGATAGAGCATCCCTATCGGAGTCTATGAATGAAGAGAATGCACTCCAAGAAAGTCCCTGCTACACAGCAGATTATTGGGTTTTCAGGAGAGTAAATGGATAAGCCTTTCTCATAGCCAGATAGCCACAAAGGCATTCTTCCTGGGGCTGAAGTGGCATTAGCGTGAAATCAGTTTGTAAATCACGTTGTGCATCACAACGCTACCTCTAATTATTATATGTATTCTAACTTCCAAATAATCTCTTCTCCAGAGCCTTCAAATACTGCCTTACCTACTCAAGCAAGACCTGTTTTTAATGATTCAGCACATTCATGTGTGTAAAAGGAAAGCTGTGACAGGGTTTTGCAGCTCCGGAGCAGGCAGTTTTCCCTCTACCAGTTGACCCAGGAACATTGAGCTGGTGAAATACCTAACCCTTCCTGCCGGACAAACCCCAGCTGCATTTGTTCTGGGGCTGCAACATCAAACCCTTAGCTGCTTCTTGGAAATAAATGCAGCACTGGAAAAAGGTGCCTGCCAGAGAGCGGTGGTAGGATTTTGGTATCTTCCTCTGTCAAGGGGACAGGGAATCTGTGCTGGCTGCTTCTAGTCTGTCGTGGTCTAAAGAGATTGAAGGGACAAGGATTTTGTCTTCAAACAAGCAGGCTTTGGCTTGTCTGCCAAGGTTGCCAGCAGTTTTAGGGGCAGGGGCACCCATTCCCTGCAAGAACAGTAATCATCCTGCTGCGTACGATGAGCCACCAAACGGCTGCCAGGCACCGGTGACTTCTGGTTTCTCGCAAAGTGCAAGAATTGTACTTTGCTAGGTAAAAGATGCTAAGTTGTCATCACAGTTTTTATTTTTACCAGTTCTGTAAGACATTTCTTAATGCAATCTGTGTCAAAAGCGATAGCTATTTGTCTTCCTTCTGTCTTGTCCCAGTATACTTATTATATCGTACCATGCTATATTTCTGTCATCGAACATGCTCCTCATTTTCATTTTGGTCTGTAGATTCAGAACAGAATTCTGTCTCCCTTTGGATTTGTTCCTAATTCCTTTAGTGAGCAAGTAGGACCACAAAATTCATGGTAAATGTTGTTATCAACGAGTATTTGAAGGAAAACTTAAAATACTCGCCTTCAGAACACTTTTGGGACCCCTGTAAGAGACATAGTAACTTGTTCAAATGTACAAAAATGTTACTCGAATTCTTGGCATGTGATAAAGTACTTTAGTGAAGAATTCCTACCCAATTTAATCACATCCACAGCAGTTCCCACATAACGCTTGCAAAAGGACGAGCCCTGTAGTTAAGCAAAGCGTACACAGAGAGGTGTGTTTGCGAGTTCTGGCACCGGTATAGATGCTGGCACTTGATACCTTTGACTGTGTAGTTCAGCCCTTGCAGCGGCAGTGGACTTCCACGAACCAGAGGTGGGAAACGAGCGGGATCTTACAGTGGTTAACTTACCTGAGCAAAGACACATAAGCACAAAAAGCTTTGTGCGCTGGGCAGTGTTTGCGTTACAGCCAGAAGATCTTCACAGGTTCAATTTTTATACATTGATTAAGGAAACGGATCTTTTTCATGAAGCAGATTTGGGGTCTGTCTGCTCCTTTTGAAGTCAGTAGGGATTTTTCAGTTGACCTTGGGGCTGTGCCAGAAGAGATGAAGTGATGCAAAAGAGAGCGTTTGGATTTACAGGGGAAAAACCCTGAAATTATCATTACCCCTTTTGGTGCAATGTTAAACCACAAGCAGTAATTTCTGTGAATTGTTAGCATTGTTGAAGAAATGCACAACAATGTGAAGGTTAGGTAAAAATACGCTACCTGGCTTTTTTGTAATATGTGTTAAGGTCCTAAGTCTTTTAAACGGTATTAAATTTGGGTTGAAATACTACTTTGCAATAGGACAGATATTTGAAAATGTGTTTTCACTTACATGCCGCTGAGCTAGGATTCAATGTCCTCTTTTACAGCTCGCTTCATCAATGTCGCTTAGGTCAGAACCCAGGCATGTGGCCCCCATGTTACCTAGCCGTGACATCATTTTCAGTTGCAAAAGAAATACAGAATCTGAAATGGAGGAGGAGGCGGAAGGGACTGCAGGCTCTAGTCTATAATTGGGAATCTTTACTTTTATTAAAAAATGTCTTAGCTTTGTTGTTCATCTTCCCATATAAGTGGATATATTCTCATTGTCTGCTGTTAAGAGGAATATTTTTAACAGCTATGGAAAGGTCCTTGGGGTACATCTGTGTAATAATAATTTCTGACTTTTAAAGGAAATCATCTGTAAATCCCATTAGTTATCATTTTTCAATTTTCATCTTTCTAAGCATGATTTAACTTCAAGTGTTGCAGTTCTTAAATCTAATTAAAGAATCGCCTTTAGTTCCCATCAGAAAGTCGACCTACTGTAGATTGTTTGATTGAACATTGGAGATGAACAAATTAAAGCCCATACCCATTGTGGTACGAAAGAGCTATTGGGATATTCCTCGGGTGTAGAGCGGGGCTGAACGTGGCTGTGCTCCCCGTGGGAGGTGCAGACCTGACCTTGTGCCAGCAGAGCTACAGGAGGACCCGGTGGGACTGGCAGCGGGTGGGTGGCGGAGGCACATTTCCATCCACTGCCACTCTCCTGATGCCTTCCTGGGGGGTGATCCCTGCCGAGGGGAGAGGGCTGTGAAAGCAGCCTTAACTCTGCCCCTTCAGCCGGGGTCCTGGCGGCAGCGGTGGTCCCTCTCCCCAGCAGCACGGTGCGTGGCCTCCCCCTCCCCCTGCTGCTGCAGCTCTGCTTTCTGCTCTGCAATATCCGATAGCAGCATCCATGGAAACCACGGCTGACGGTGGCTTGCAAAAGAATTTGTTAATTAAAAGATGTTTAAAATTATAATAAAGTTGCTATCTTAAATCCAACAGGGATATTGCAAACGGTATCCCACTCTGCCGTCACTCTCCAAAGCTGAAATGCAGCTGGAGATGAAGTGCCCCTTCGCACCCAGTTCTCATCTTCTGTTATCTTAGCTCGCAGTCAGCAGGGATGTATTAGTATTAAAATTTCTACAGCTGCAGAGGTGAGGGCTTGACCCAACCCTGTGACCACCCGTAAACTCCGTTATCTGTCCTCCAGTTGAGCATGGGGCGAGACAGTGTGGGGTTTGTCCCAGTCCTTGGTGGAGGAGCCTCTGCAGCGGAGCCATTCCCAAGAGGACAGAGAAGATAAAAGGGGGCGAGCAAGAAGGGAATGAAACTCGATAGCTTGGAAAATGGAGCAGAATCGCTGCAAAATGAATGTGAGAGCAAAGATCAAACTAACTTCTCGCAGACTGAAGGAAAATAAAAGCTAAAATCTTGTTAGAAACTTGATTTGTGATTTGAGGGTGATTGAGCTGAGGAAATGCTACGTGTGCTGAGTCGGGGGGGGTCTCGTGGGAAGTAACAGACATTGTCTTTGCGTTCGAGGGTTGGATCTGAGCTATGTTTGAAACTGAACGTCGTTTGCTGCCTTTGCATGCAGGAATCGCACTGCAGAGGGTTGTGAACCTGAGAAGTTAGCAGTCTTTGCTAAAAACAGCTCCAAGTGTCACCTAACAAGCACCTAGATGTTATTTTTTTAAGAAAAGATGATGTTCTCTCCGCGTGGAACCAAAGCAGGGAAAAAGTAGAAGCCAGTAAGGGACATCCTTTGGGGTGGAAAAGTTGATCAGCCAGAGGCCGATATTAAAACTGCATCATTTCCCTAGGGTAATTAAAGGCGACAGCCGTAAGGTTATGGGAGAGTCGGGGAGCAGATGGGCAGCAGTCTCAGCAAGGCAGTGCTTCTGCAGGAGCTCGCGTCCAGCGGGGTCTGCGAGATGTGAGGCTCCACGTAAACTCTGAGGAAAGGGTATTTGACATTCTTATGGACAAACAGGCAGATGAGTTCAACCCCTGCTGTTTCAAGACTTCTTTACTAACGTTTTTTGGCAGTTTTCCCTTTCCATCAATGAATAGGCTGTGAGTAGTTCTTGCTGGCGTACAGTAGCTCTGGTAGCTGACATTCAGACTTGAAAGATTTAATATGTGGCATGTGGAATAGGGAGAATTAATTTGTTGGTGTTTTCTGTTCCGCAAGAAAGGACAAACAACCTGGACATTGAAAATCACCTTTTTGTTCTTACATTGGCTTCCTATATAAAAGAGTGTAAAATAAAGGCTGTATCTAAATTTTTCCAAGGAAAAATTTAACTTACTGTAAGGTCAAAACTTCTCAAATTCTTACCCTGTTATTTCATTCTAATTCTTATCACAAATTGATCTTTTCTCCCAGCAGAAATAATTGGTTCCAGCCAATAACAAACCCTCATCTCGATTTCATTGGCTTGTATCTCGGGCAACACAAGAGACATTCTGTAATGGCTCAAAATATCCCTACTGGATAATGTAAGTAGACCACCAAATTAATCTAATTAAACTTTTTATCCTTTCAAAGTTAAAAACCAAGGATTTGGACACTGCCTACAAACAGAACTGAACATGCTCAAATCTTTTTAATGTATGTCATTTTTGCACGTTAACATACACTTAATGCAGTTATCTCTATTGCTTATTTCTGTTTACTACTGTCACCAAGTAATTAATTTTACAGTTAAAGTGAATGTATTAAAATGGAGAACCTCATCCCAGCAATGTTCCTGCAGTTAAACAATATTACCTGTCTGCGTGCTGAAGATTCAAACCAGTCAATTTGTAATTTGTTTCCTAACCTCCAGGAGGAACAAAAATGAACTGTACAGAGAAAGAAAAAGAGCAGAAATTGTATTGGCCTGTCTTGCTGAGTGAAGTGATGGATAAAGAGTAATTCTCTGTGAACAGCGCAACTTACTTTATTGCGGAATGAAACAACGTGCTCAGAAAATGGTTGTGCGCTCTCTGTCTCCCTGGCATGGTTGTTTCCACATCTGACACCTACCAGTGCCACTCACGAGGGCCCTGATGGCAGCTGAAAGTTGCATTAAGAGGAGGGAAAGCATTTCAAGCTGACTCATTTCAATAAGTGAACAAAATCCCTGGATCCCCTGACAACGGCACGTAAAAGTATGTGTTTGTGTTTCTCCTTTGCTAGCAACGTGAAGTAGGAGCACAAGGGTTTTTCCACACCTTCACCTCTTTTCCACGCCTCTTTTAGGCGACGGGGTTGGTGCGTGGAGGAAGACGGCAGGGAACTCCACAGCAGTGCCCAGTCTCATTCGGACCACTGCCTGCTGCAGGTGTGGGAGCCTCTTGTCGTCTTCCCTATAAAAATGAGGCTCTCAACCAGTAACAAAATATTCCCCAAAAGTGTAAAAATTATGTGTTTGAATCGGGTACGAGTGTATGTTGATTCAACCTCATTTTATCAAACTAAACAGTTTTTAATTACTTTTGCTAAGACTTCATATTATTAAAGTCCCATTCAGCAATGGTGTTTCGGGTATGAGATATAGCAGAGAACTATTTTGCTACAGGCTCCCTCAGCACTGTGGCCTGAAAAAGGGTTTGCTTTCCACGTTCACTGTAGAAGTTGGATGCAAGTCAGAAGGGGGGAAAAAAATAAAATAATTTTTGCCAGCCATCAAGGTTTTGGGAAGAGCCGTCCCTCTCCGCTCCGCAGAGCTTCCGCCTCAAGTAGAGACCAAATCGTGTAGGTCTGTCATTTTCTGGTTCCTGGGGAGGTGCCAAGTGGTTTGGTGGGGAGCAGTTGCTTTGGCCATCAGTACTCGGCTTTCACTGGGGACTGTGCTCTCATGCAGGGTGCAGTTCCATGGGACAAGTGGAAAGGGTGGTGTTTAGGCAGGGACAATTCACTGCCGGAGCAGAGGACGACTTCTGAGGGGTGTCTCTTCTGTAGTCTGAAAGTTAGAAAATGTCAAACTAGACACAAGTCGACAGCGAGGTACTGTTGCAAGACGACGACCTGCTGGATCTGAAGAGCGTTGCATGAGTCACAACTAATGCGTTAATTCACAACACGCGTGAATTAATCCTTTTGAGGTAGCTGGTACTGATAAGGACTCAGCTAGAGCATTTGTGTGTCCACTTTGGGGCACAGGACTTCAAGAAAAATATAAGGGAGGGCAAAGGTTAACAACAAGAATGATGAATTTAGAAAATAGGATGTAGGACAGCAAGTTGAAATAATGCAAGCTGTCATCAGGTCTCTTGCCTGGGCTGTGTGACCCTGGAAGGTGTAAAAGTCTGCTGGAGAGAGGGGAGTAGCCTGTGATCTGTCTGCTGTGAGCTGGATAAAGAGCAGTAAGTTGCAGCAAGGAAAATGTAGGTTAGATTTTAAGAAAATAGCCTGCAACGGAGAAGAGAGAGAAGCACCCAAGAGCCTGCTTGTGACAGTCCTGAGGTCGTCAGCACCAAGGGGGTTCAAGGAGAGCTGGATAAATGCTGGTCAGGAGAGGTCGAGGTCACTGGTACTGCCAACAGGGCAAGGGGATGGGTGGGGGGCCCCTGCAGTCTCTTTGAGCCGTGTGGTTCCCTCCTCCTTTATTTTTACGACGGTTAATGGGGGACAATTATCACTGCAGGCATGAGAAGTGGGAACACGCCTGTGTCTGTGGCAACTGATCGGCACTGCGTGCACACGGGGACAGAGGTGGGCGATGCGGGAAGGTAGCTCTCCTAACCTGCTCGCCCCATCCTGGCAATTGCAGATCCCTGCGTGAGGGGTAGCTCTGCTTCTCTTGAAGATATCCCCTTCTTTGTATGTTAATAATTTCTTAAATTTTTCCAACGCTTTCCATTATGGGATATGTACTGATGGCTAAGTAGTATTTGCGTATCTGATGTACGCTGCGTAGAAATAATATCAGCGCATCTTCCAGCCTGGATTCTGCATTGCCTCATTGGGGTGTTTTTGTCATGTGTCAGGTCACTAACATCACTTCAGTAGGGTTTATAATTGCATTTAATATGTCACTTACTATGCACGCCTCATCTGATTTCTATGGTAATAATGAGATAATTTATCTTTGCTGGGTTGCACAGTCAGTTGTGTGTTGATAACGCATTTAATTTTACTGAGTTACAAAATCTTGGCTGATTTTAGAGAAGGGTCAGAGCTGAGATAATTTTGTATTTTAAAATACTTATCAACTCCCAACCCTTAATGTTAGCTTTCTCTTTGTCTTTTCAGATAGGGCAACTCCATCCTGAATCTTCCTCAGAGAATTCATAAAACTTTTGTCATTTAACTGATAGAGGAAACACAATGAGAAATTCTGCGCTAATGTTTATTAGCTGTTTAGGGCTTATTTAGGGGAGGGTAGATGGGGGG
Source organism: Mycteria americana (assembly GCF_035582795.1). Taxonomy (NCBI): domain Eukaryota; kingdom Metazoa; phylum Chordata; class Aves; order Ciconiiformes; family Ciconiidae; genus Mycteria; species Mycteria americana. Next base: position 46,956,761 of record NC_134366.1, on the reverse strand, counting down.
AGACAGAGCCAGCTTTCCAGTATCAGAGCTATCAAAACAGCAAGCCTTCCTACCCTGCAGCAATAAAAGCACAGCGAACAAATTAGTGGGTGGGGGGTAATATCTTCATGTTTGGTTTTTGGGTTTGGGTTTTTTTTTTTATTTGACAGGAATCTCTGGAGCTGTGTTCTGTCATTTTTAGCTGAACAAGGGATGTCACTTGTAGGAATAGTTTTAGTTTTTAGCCACTTTTTCAAGTACTGTATTTCACTCCTGTACAGCAGTTTGCTTGTGAAGTTAATTGCTCTTTTATTTTACAGTGACCTTGACTGTGTTTCATATCTGAAGAAAAACGACATTTGGGTTTTCTAATTTAGAAGCACAAAAGAGGTTGAAAGAGACAGCGTTAGTACCTGATTCGCATGCCGAAAAAAGGTGCTTGTGTTAAATTATAGGCTGCTGAAGCTGGGACCAAAGATAACATTATTAGACTTTTGCAATAAATATGATTAATGGGACAACAGGGCTATCATTTGGGCCACCTCTTGTGTATATACCTTATTTATTTTCATGAGTAGGATTTCATAATTTAAATCAAATATGTGCATGCATGTATTTTTTTTAGTCTCTCTTGTCCTCCCCTTATTTGGAAGTTTAAAATGTTCCCTGTCTAAAAACATTCATGTTTTCTGAAGTCTACCCTGGCAGAATTTTTACAAAAGGAGGAAGCTCCCCTTGTGTATCATCTCTTCCCCTGGTTAAGATCTATGAGGCTTAGGAGAATACGGGTTATTCTTCGTAATGGAAAATACTCATCTGAGATGTGAAAAGAGTAGCTAATTAGAGAGAGCTGCCATTTTTTTAAGGCCATGAAAAGGTAGAATAAAATGAGTGCTCTGGCTCGTGCTGAGCTTGCTGGGAACAGCTGCCATGCAGGATTCCTCCTGAAAACCTTGTACAAACAAATCATCATTTAAATACAGAATTGTTGCTTTACCAAAGCCTCAGTCTTGCAAGATTCCAGGGAGGTCCCAGTTGACTAGAAGTTAGCAAATGTGACGCCCATCTACAAGAAGGGCCGGAAGGAGGATCTGAGGAACTACAGGCCTCACCTTGGTGCTGGGGAAGGTTGTGGAGCAGATCATCTTGAGTGCCATCACGTGGCATGTACAGGACAACCAGGGGATCAGGCCCCGTCAGCATGGGTTTATGACAGGCAGGTCCTGCTTGACCAACCTGATCTCCTTCTATGACAAGGTGACCCGCCTAGTGGATGAGGGAAAGGCTGTGGATGTTGTCTATCTAGACTTCAGTAAAGCCTTTGACACGGTTTCCCACAGCATTCTCCTGGAGAAACTGGCTGCTCATGGCTTGGACAGGTGTACTCTTTGCTGGGTAAAGAACTGGCTGGATGGCCGGGCCCAAAGAGTGGTGGTGAATGGAGTTTACTCCAGTTGGCGGCCGGTCACAAGCGGTGTCCCTGAGGGCTCTGTGTTGGGGCCAGTTCTATTTAATATCTTTATCAATGATCTGGACGAGGGGATTGAGTGCGCCCTCAGTAAGTTTGCAGATGACACCAAACTGGGCAGGAGTGTTGATCTGCTTGAGGGTAGGAAGGCTCTGCAGAGGGACCTGGACAGGCTGGATCGATGGGCCAAGGCCAATTGTATGAGGTTTAAGGCTGAGTGTCGGGTCCTGCACTTGGGCCACAACAACCCCATGCAACGCTACGGGCTTGGGGAAGAGTGGCTGGAAAGCTGCCCAGCAGAAAAGGACCTGGGGGTGTTGGTCAACAGCTGGCTGAATATGAGCCAGCAGTGTGCCCAGGTGGCCAAGAAAGCCAATGGTATCCTGGCTTGTATAAGACACAGTGTGGCCAGCAGGAGTAGGGAAGTGATCGTGCCCCTGTACTCGGCACTGGTGAGGCCGCACCTCGAATCCTGTGTTCAGTTTTGGGCCCCTCACTACAAGAGAGACATTGAGGTGCTGGAGCGTGTCCAGAGAAGGGCAACGAAGCTGGTGAAGGGTCTGGAGCACGAGTCTTGTGAGGAGCGGCTGAGGGAACTGGGGTTGTTTAGCCTGGAGAAAAGGAGGCTGAGGGAAGACCTTATCGCTCTCTACAACTACCTGAAAGGAGGCTGTAGAGAGGTGGGGGTCGGTCTCTTCTCCCAAGTAACTAGTTATAGGACGAGAGGAAATGGCCTCAAGTTGCATCAGGAGAGGTTTAGGTTGGATATTAGGAAAAATTTCTTAACTGAAAGGGTGGTCAAGCATTGGAACAGGCTTCCCAGGGAAGTGGTAGAGTCACCATCCCTGGAGGTATTTAAAAGACGTGAAGATGTGGTGCTTAGGGACATGGTTTAGTGGTGGACTTGGCAGTGTTAGGTTGACGGTTGGACTCAATGATCTTAAAGGTCTTGTGCAACCTAAATGATTCTGTGATTTTATGATCTTTCATATCTGTGCTTGAGATGGATGTATTGTAGCACGGAAACCTACAATGCATCTTTCAGTAGTCTTTTAACCTCTGTTTGGTATGAGGGGAATCAAAGCATAAGGCAACAATCAGCTTGTCCTCACTCGTGTTTTGCAATGGCTTGTTTTTTGTCAAGCCTATAAAGAAATTTGGAGTCCAGCAATGATGCTTCCCCCTGCACTGCCTCTCCAAGTATGGATACAGATTGTAGGAATTTCCCACTATTTGTAAGACTGAGATAAAGGAAAAAATATCCTTTCACAAAATCAAGAGGTTTTTCAACCTTTTAAAAGCACAGACATGGTAGATACTGGGTGGACCAGTGGCATCAGCGTGACGGATTGGCATGATTCCCATGCCTCCCATGGGGTCAGCAGAAGCATGCATTATTCTGACACGCTGTTTGGGGGCCAGGGGGAGGGCTGGAATCTTTCAGAGCCTTAAATCATCTTTTGTGAGCAAAGATCAGAAAATATTATTCCAGCAGCTGAGCTAGACCTATCAGCTTTTTTTTTTCCCGTTAAAAGACTGCAGTGCACTTTGTTCCCCACTTCCTTGCCTTGACTTCAGCCTGCAGGACAGAGCACTGTGGCTTTGTTGTATATGTATGGTTTTTGCACCAGCCTCCATCACGTTTGTGTTTTGAAAATCACTCTGTCTGTCAACTCTTCCCTGGGAAACAGCTGATTTCTTTGTTTTGGCAAACCAAAGTAAAAGCTGAAAACAGAATAAGCACATTTTTCAAATACCGGTATGACCTGATATGCTAAGAGTTTTTGTTTATGCTTATGTCTCTGGCCAAATGTTAATCGTCATCGCAGAAGCTGGAAATGAGTTAAAATGGCAAAAAAGAAAGATTTGGCCCATCCGAAAGATGAAATATTAATATTTTTTCCCTAAGGGCCTGGAAAATGCTTAACTTTTAGCAAGATAAAATATTTTGAAAAGTGTCCTAATATTTAACAAATGACCAAAGGCATTTAGGGTACTTTTCATGTTGGTGAAAAAAATACCTTTTAAGCCTGTGGATCACAAGTATTTTCTGCTTGTAACCCTACCTGGAGGTTGTAATCGAGTGTGGCCTGAGTTCTAGCAACAGTTTGAGATGAAACAAGGTGACCATGCATCCCTCTCCGAACTGCCGTGACCACAGCATTTGGGAGTTGGGGTTTCACGGGGAGCAGGGGCATAAGGCTGTTGCTCTCGGATAATGTGCAACATATTCGTCATGTTTGTAAAACTCATTGGGGTTTTACTAAAATTACTCAGGTCCGGAATTTAGATTGATGCCCCGTGCCATGTCAGCAAAGCTGTGTTTGCTCACCAAACAGGTTTTTGCTGAGGTGGGACATCAGCTCTAAAACCCTAAATGTGGGTCCCTTTTCCAGCCCTTCTTGTGCAGAGGGTAAAATAGGAAGTGCAGTTTCCCCAATGTGTCATCTTATCTTTGTCATCCAAGGATGGATAAAATATGTTTTGAAGGCACGGGTTTCCTCCTAGTATGCCTGTTTGAAGTTGGTTTCCCTGCTGCAAAGCTGGCTGCCTTCCCCTCGGCTAAAATCCAGCGCTTGTTCGGGAATTGTGTTTGTAAAACCAGTTTTAATCTGCGCACGGCGTGTTAAACTGATGTCAGCCTGGCAAAGGGTCTGTCGCAAGAAGCGCAGTGGATTGCCATCCGTTCTGTAGCGAGTGCTGTCTTGTAGGCTCTCGCTTTTAGGGGGACAATGCTGAATTTAAAAAAGAAGCAGGAACAGCTTGGCTTTTTCATCCCTATGCTGAAACGCATCCTCATTTGGGGATCAAGGCAACTCTGGAAATTCCTACATCTTGAGCTGTTAAGTGATGTAAAAACATCCAAAATGAATATACATTCGGTGCAAAGGTGTTGGCTAAGTGCTGAAAGCAGCATAACTACATCAGTCCATGCCAGAGCCCAAATGAATAAATCCAGCCCCAGGAGTTTTCCTGGCGGGTCCGAGCTGGCTGATGAGCAGAGCTTGCCGTGACCGTGCCGCTCGCCCTCCCACTTCTAGCAGAGCTTGTGCTTGGGCATTTGCACTACGGGCCTTTGCTCAGTCGAGATAGGTGCTCTGATTTACATCTGGTATTTGAAGGGACTGTTTGGGCGGAAACCGTTTGGAGAAACACCAGGGTTGGGTCACATCTATTTCTATCCTTTGCTGTCTCGGGTAAAGTGGCTTGTGGCTGATGGATGTGATGCTTAATGGCACTGGTGAATGCATATGTGTTTCCTAGGATGTCACTGGGGGGAAATCTAAAATGTAGTACTGTTTCTTCAAAAGAACGTGGCCCCCATGCTTGTTACTGTCACAAATGTGCATTTAGAAGGGAAACTTGAGGGGTATTTCTCATTCCAGATACTAATGTAGTCCTGTACCAGTAACGTAGAAAAAGGCTCAGATAACTCTCCATAGATAGCATCTATGTATTTGGGATTAGCCTTTTTTTCTTTTTTTTTCCTTTTTTTTTTTTTTTTTAAAGAAGTTAAATATTTTTATTAAACATCTTTATATTTCCTCATATTAACTGAATGGGTAGGTGTTTGCATCTGGCTGGTCTGTGGCCAGTTTAAGAAGTGTCATCACATAAAGAATTTATCTGGGAACCACATTTAGCTCTCAAGTGTATAAATACAAAAGAATGTAGGAATTTCCTGAAAACTGGTGCATGGTAAAATTAAGGAAGAACAGGAGGAAGTTCAATTTAATTTCTGGCAGGTCAAGGTATAGAAATACTTGTATGTGTCTTGCTTTGTAGCATGCAAGACACACTAATATTTTTCCTTATCTAGGATCCCTGTCAAATTATCAGCTTGGGAAATGAGATGTGCATTGGATTTTGACACCAGTGACAGCCCAAGGAAGGGATCGGTATGATTTTGGTAGCAGGTGACATGGCTGTACCATAGTTTAGCAGCTGGCTTAGTGATCTCCAGGGTAAGAATTTCTTCCACTTCATTGCCAGCATCCTCTTCCGAGGAAATCAGTGTGGACTTTTGCAAATAGCTTTGTCCTTTCTCCAATAGACTGTGCTCTTAATAATCAAAACGAGTTGCAGGCATTCCATTAATTGTCCAGATAATTAGCTTTAGGCAATCTGGCATTTCATCTTTGTCTCTGACTTAATCTCAGCTAGTTTTTGTTCAGTCGCTGGCATGTGTAATTCCTCATCTATTTTGACATTTCTCTGTCGCATTAGCATTTCTCATATTTCAATTCCTCTAGTCTTGAGCAAGCTTTAATCAATCGTACTGGTTTGCAACTTACTTATGCTACATAAAATGCATATAGTTGTAACTTTTGGGTCCACTGATTTGATAAACATGCGTTTTCTGTTCCTAACGCACACTCTCCATCTTAGCTGGCTTGCCTTGTATTTCTTGTAGCACCTCCATGTAGGTTGTTTTAAAACCTCATGTAAGAATTCTCCTTCCCTAGGCATGTATGTGGTATTTTAAACCTAACTTTGTTTTTATTAATCCCTAGAACGATGCCAGATGGTGAAACACAAGGATATGTGATAGGGCTGCGTCTGTGCGCGCCCATGTGCGCACACACACACGTTTTATCTCTGTGTGCATGAACACACAGGGCGATTCAGTGCGATGGAAGGTTTTATTAGATAATCAAGCTGCATTTTAAGTTATGCAGGTCACTTCAAGTGAGGACTAAAAAAAGGATTTATTTAGCTCTGTTGTATGTGGCTTTATAGAAAAGCTGTTTAGAAAGCTCTGCTATTACTGATTGGGAGCACTTATATTACCTTTCCCCAGAAGTTGGATGCCTTCTGCTGCTGGGTCTGGATGAAAAAGGAGAAGACGTTATTCTGTGTTCATTTGGAAAACTGTGAACCTCCCAGTTAGTTATATTGGTCCCAAAGTGCTAGTCTGAAACACTGCATGGGCATCAGGGGCTAGCCCTTAAATCTGTCACTGGTACCCTGGGTGTTGCACAGTTTGCATCTGAAACCAGTAACGAGGTGGAAAGATTTGGCAGTAAAAAAGAGGAAAACATCTTCCTGCTAAGTAGATTTTTTTTTTTTTTTAATTAGGTTTGAAACTGCTGAGAAATTCAGAGTATTAGAGCAAGATCTGGAGAGGTGTTGTGTGCGCAGCGGAAAAACAGACTTGTGTTCCCTTTTTGAAAATTGGAGGGAAGGTATATATAACATGAATGCATTTGTGTCTGTGCTATATAGCAGAAAGAAAAAAATGCTCTTTAAATAGTTCATTTGCTCAGTTGTTCTACACTTTACTGAATTTCCTATCCTCGGTTTGCTTTTAAAGGGGAAACACTGTGGCTTCTTCCCCTAAGGCCAGAAGAAGTTTCCCCGGTCTCTCCTTTTTTAAGGACAGGAGCAGTCAGGCAGAGAAAACTTTATCAAGATACAAGTGCTTTGAAGAGGTGCGTACCCTCGCGCAGCAGCACAGCGGTGCAGCAGCCACCGTCCCTCGGGCAGAGGGCTCTCCTGACCTAAGACGTGCCCGTCGGGGTGGAAGCACCAGCAGCATTGCATCTGGCATCCCGGTGCCGTAGAGCCCTCCTCCTGTGGGCTCGATCATACTGCCTCGTGCTGAAGCTGCCGCGGACTTTGCGGATTAATTGATCAATGAAATCATTGCGAATACCGAGGGTGCTACCTAACACTCAAAAAAACCCAACAAGTTTGTGCCTTCCTAAGGAGGCCCTGGGCTAACTGCCCGTGCACCGTTGGAAGTGCTGTACTTGGGACCTAACCAGGATCAAGCGCTGAGCATCCCAGCGTCACACAGGTCCTTAAAGATCATGGGGCGTTTTTCTCGGTGATATCTCTGAGCCTTGTGACCATGTCTGTGTGGGAAACCTGCCTCATGCTGCTTGTCTTCCAGGGAAGAGTCCAAGGGGCTTCAGAGCTGCTGTTTCAGCTGTGAAATGCGAGGCTGTGGCTCAGCAGTTCCCCTTCAAAGACATCTGCTTCTCAGGAGGGATGTCATGTGCAAACGCCAGTTTGGGGGGGAATAATATATAGGGCGCTGATTTTGCATGTAAACTACAGATAGATAAATTCCTAACTTTGTGCACACAAGTAATCCTGCTTAAGTACGTTGTGGAGTTGGAACCCATAAAATCCGTGACTCATTGATATCTAGTTGCTGTGTAAGTCCCCTAAGCAGAGTTTAAGTGCAGTTACACCTTTTAAAAAGATCCTAGTCCCCTTTGGTTTGAGAGGAACAGGCTGCCACAGCTTTTCTTTTTTGTTTCTTTTTTTTTTTTCCCCCCTGCTGAATCTGATATGGTCTCTCTAGCCCAGGACACTGTGTAATGGCTGGATTTTTCATGTTTAGGGTTCAGTTTCTGAAATGCTGTGATAGATGAGGTATTTCTAGCTTTTAGTAAAGTTAAATTGGATTCCTACTATAATCTCTTCCTCTTTATGTATGATTTCCTCTTCAAATACACTGGTGTTTTATGGCAAGAGATGTTATTTTACGTAGTCTTTTAGAGCTCAGTACAAACTGATCAAAAGTTCCAGGCTCGAAGATTTTTACCATAACTCATCTGATCTCTTTCATAATGGCATAAACCTCTTACCCACTGGCTTACACGGGGCTTTGGTTGATTGGTTTTTAAAAAAACCCTGTTTTTCAAGGCCAAGTTTACTCTTCTTTTGGTAGAGGGATTTACCACCTGTTGTGCAATAGGTAGGTTTCCCAAACGAAGAGATTTTTAAAGCCAGAAGGGGCTATTAAATTATTTAGTTGGTGTGACACAAACTATAAAATGTGATTTAAACTAGGTATTTTCTGCAGCGAATCCCCCGAGTGGAAGTGGAAGCTGTTTCAGCTCTCTTGACTGAAAAAGCGTGTCCTTTTTGGTCTGCTCCGGAGCAGCTTGGTCTCTCCTTGTGTTGACTGAAGGAAGGGAGACGGACAAGGTTGCTTGTGTGCTCCTTTGGTAAATACGTACAGTTTGTTTTTAATAAGGATGGCTTTAAGTGGTGTGAATCCTTGTACTTGCAGATGACTCTTTCTCAGCCTCCTCACACATTTTGCAGCCGTGGGAGGAAGTATTTGAACACAAACATGATTCGGGATTTATAGAGACTGCTTGTGTGAGTAGAGTTATTCACTTGCGTTACTATTTGCCAGCGTAAGCTCATGCATTATGCTTTGACTTTTATTTTCCCTCCGTGGATCCACGACCAGCCTTCACCGCGATGAGCTTGCAGGGAAGAGTACAAGCACACGGTGGGATCTGGGTTCAAGCTCCAGCTTCGGCCAGGCTCTTACGCCCCTGCCTTTCAACATCTGGGCTAAGAGCTTTTCTCTGATTTATTGCAGGTGTTTCTGGAGTATGAGGTGAGCTCCTGCATCTCTGCCACATGTGCTGGCTGTAGATAGGCATTTGTATGAGATTACCTGAGAAATGGGTTAGGGAAACTTTAAAGCTGACAGGGCTAATCAGCATCCCGCATGCCCGGTCTTATCAGGCACATCAGATTCTTGGGAAGGACAGAAATTCTGCGTGCAGGAAATAAGGGTCAGGAGTGACGGGTGGGGAGGGGGGAGAGAGACGAACCATCCAGCAAGAAAATGGAAAGAGTCGGAAATGCATTTGCTCTTGCTGCCTGTCAAAAATCAGAAGCTGATGCATGCTTATAAAAGAAGCCATTTTTTGCTTTAATATCTCAAATTCTAGATTGTTGTTGTTTATTCTGCAGTGGCTAGGCAGAACGTAGTATAGTGAGGTCCTGGGCTGTGATTCTTTGGTTGTCATCTTTGTGGTACTCACCTAAATTAGAGTAATAAATGTAATAAATTAGAGTAATAAGATATAATACTACATTTTTTTCTAGGTGTGACAACAACAATTTGCCTTTAATCAAGAAGTTATATCCTCCTGAAATTTCATTTATAGGCTGTTTCCTAAAATTAGGAGCTCAGACTATTTCCTGTCAGTCTTAGTCTGCACTATTTCTCCTAAATTGTTTAAAGGTATTAAAAATGCATAGCACATACACTGTACCAAGTTTAATGAAAGAAAAGATTGGTCCTGATTTTACATGGAATTACAGATTAGCCATTATTTATTGTTGCACTTTATTTCATTTGGGAAACAGAATTAACTCAGATGAGTACTTTCTGATGGACATTACTCAGTAATACCCCCTATGTTATTTAACATATTTTGTAGATCTACGCATTATGTTTCCAAAGAAAGCTCATTTTCCATTCAAATTGAAATGGGCAAAGTCACCTCTTTAAATTGCAAGAGTTCACCATGATAAAATCTAGTGTTTTTTTAAAATCATGTGTCTATTTCTGTTTCCAGTCAGCCTGGAGGGAGTCAAAAATTTAAGATGAATCCTTTCTCCTTCCTCTTCTCTCTCTGCCAGTCTCTTCTGCAATATATTTATGTTTTAAGGATCTGGTTTTTTGCCTTGAAACCATAAAAGAATGTCATCAGCAACCTTGTTAAAATACTATGCAATACTATGCAGAGTCTCATGTAAATGGTTGGCTATTGTATTAGATATCTCTGATACGTGGCACCTTCCTTTGACTGGAGAGTCTAATAGGTTAGTAAATAGTAAAGCAATTTCACTGGTAATTGGGCATGTATTAGCCTGGCTTGATACCTAAATACGTTCTTGGAAGACCATATGTATCAGTTTCCAGAAAGACATGATACTTCTCTCCTAATGTCATCCATGCAGATATAAGCAAAAGCTGGCAATGCTGGGGACTGTGGCTGAAGATCTCTGAGTAATAGCTGAGCTCTGGGGCTGTGCATCACGGTTACAGGAGTACTTGCACAGACAGATGAACGCCATTTGGTTCGGCTCGTGTTTCCTTTCTGGCGTATCAGCAAGGCTCGGGCTGGTTGCGATCTTCTAAATCCAGCACTTCTTCAAGAAAAAAATAGGTCATTTAGACAACTGTTCACAACAAGGCTGTAGTTTTGTTGCTCAGGAGAAAGGCACTGTATGAGGCTGTAGTTGTTCAGATCTCTCTATCGGGCTTGCGAGATGCTATTTGTCAAGGGGTGTCTTATGTGAAGTTTTTCTTAAAACCTGTGACCAGGAGTGGGATGGTCCCTTTCCCAGCCTGCACGCCATCCAGAGCCCAGTCAGTCCCTGCATCTCTCATTCAGCATCTTTTTGTGGTTGCTTGACTGGAGGGCTGATCTCCCCATGTGCTGGGGGATTCGTCTCCTGCCTCCCTGCCACGGTATCGCCCTCTCAGGCAGCTGAAGCTCTGGCGTTAGAAACGGACTGTCTTGTGGCAAGACATCCCCAGCCGACCCTGACGGTTTCCACCGAGAAAATCGCAGCCAAAGCCAGGAGTGACCTTGTCAGTTATGCCGGGTGCAGAAATCATGCACGTTTGCATAAATGTTGCTAACGTGCCATTGCTTCTAGATGAGCTGGTCCTCACTTAACAGTAGCACAGTACTAAGCCATTAATTATAGGAGTCAGAGGAGAGGTACAGCTGCAGATCTGCCCCGTCAGGATTTGTCAGGCTCCATTTTGTAATCAATGGTTTATTTATTAAACCATCACAAATCATGCATGCGCTCTAGCCACGGCTGGCCGCAGCTCTGCTCGGATATTTCATCTGAATCAATGGAAGCAATCATCTGCTTTACATCAGGTATCGAACCTGTGCAGGTCCTCAAGTGATAAATGACTTTATTGTCTGGGTGGAATTGACTGGAGCTGATGCCTGGAGCTGGGAGGATGGCAGTAAAAACACTGAATTCCTCCATAACTGGTGCTTTTGTGCCTTCCCCCCCCCAACCCCGCATCTTGCTCTAGCTTCTGCAAAGCAAATCAGAGTTTTTACCTCTGCATGGCTGAATCTGGTGCAATGAGGGGAGAGGCTCGTGAACCAGGGCAAGAGGGAATGTGCTGGAAAACAAAAGTGAAGGGGGTTCATTAGGTGTAAGGTGCATTAGAAATCATGGGGGTGACCAAAAGTGGTGGCTGGTGCGCTGGTCTCTGCTCTGACCTCTCTGGAGCAGACGTCACGCACAAATGGTCCAAATGGGCTTTGGGGATGCCGTGGGGCCCTTTGGCTTTTAGGGGCTGCTGCAAAAAAAAAAAAAAAGGCAAAGCAAACAAAAATGCATTTGAAGCAAAGCAATCCCTGAACCCCTGGAAATATCTCTTCAGCCCTTCTCACTAACATTGACAAGGCAGGGAGTTGCCGCTAAGGTTAACAGATCATAAAATTTCAAAGCACAATAGCAGTATCCTTTTTATTTTTCAATTAAAAAAAATTCTGCACAATGTTTCTCTGCATGTTTGTGGCAGTTGATTTTTTTGGGGAGATGGCAAGGCGTTGACTTAGGTTCATTTCTGCACACAGAGCTCTGTTTTTAGCGGGGACAGCGTGTCCCCTTATATCCCTCTGAAACATGGGGCTTTGGAGCTCACAGGTTTTGTGTTCTTGTAGCCTTCATTTTTCTCTTACCTCTGGCCAGAGGTCTGATGAAGAAGCCAGAGTTGCACAGCTCTCATGGTTCACCGGGTGTAGCCCCTATAACTCAGGAGACGACTTGCCTAAGGCCATTTTGGTTGGAAGCCCACTCCAAGGTCGTCATTCTTGCACCGTGTAGTCATTTCTGTTATTGCAACAGCAGAGGCTCTTCCTTGCCCATTAATGGGATACGGTGAATAACTTTGGCTGGGTGGCCCAAGACTGGAAAGAAGCCCCATTTAGAGTGCTTTTCATGAGGCCTGTCGAAGTCCAGAGAGGGTGTCCTGTTTTCTGCAGTGAGCTCCGAGCCCGTGGATGTTGTAAGAGAAATCTGACTCGGTGTGAATCCCTTGCCTTTGCACTGGGGATAATTTCAGCCCAGACCTGCATTCTTGACAGCTAATTCACCCTCATGCAGGCTGCTTTACAGGAGCTATACGATTTGCATGTTGCATGAGGTCTGTTATTGACATAATGAGGCTTTATTGGATTAAAAAGGGCTTGCTGCCAGAACTGATTGTTCAAAAGAATATATAGGTTTTTATAAACCTCCAAAACTAGCCTTTATAAGATCTGCATTAATATATTTCACGCCCATGCTAGCAGTAATTCAGCATACTGTTTCTCCCTTACGACCAGTACGTACAGGAAGGTAGAGGATTGCCGGGGAAACATGTCCCCCTGTAAGACCTTGGTATCCAACAGTGTTGTACCAAAAAAAAGGCTTGGTCCAGTGCATTATAAAAATACTGTGTTAAATAAGTATTTACAAACCTGTATTTGCTAAATTATATCCATGATAGTTTGTACTCGGCCCGTTGTCCTGAACATAGAAAGGGGTGGGGAGGTCATTTTGTTTTCTCTTGGGAATAACATGATCTTTTGTCTGTTCCAAATAGTTAGGTCTGAATAGGCTTCTGTATGGGCTGCTGTTGGTGGTGTTAGACAGCAAAAAACCAAGGCATTGAATACTCAAGTGATTCCTCACCATGCATTCACTTTCAGAAGCATATGCAAAACTTAAAACTAGCGAATGTAGCTGCAAAAGAGCAAATCTGATACAGCTCCACCTCTGCCAGGAATGTCTTGTTATGTGGTGTTACTGACCCTTGGTGTGGGCTGTGCAAACCTGCTCCCCAACTTCCCATTCCTGCGTGCGCTGCTGCCGCTCGCAGCCTGCGCCGTGCAGGACCTGGGGTCGTATTCCTGCCTCTGCTACTGGCTGCCATTTGACGTTGAGCAAGTCACTTAACATCAGCGTGACTGTCTTCTCCCTTCTTGGGGCTTATTTGGTGATGCGTAGCTGTAAACTTACAATGTGGGGTGGAAACTTTCCTGAGTAGAAGCAAGGGAGAGAATTAATTTCCCACCGGAGCTCACAGTTGATGCTGCATGATGGGGTAGCACCAGGGAGTGGGAGATAGATAGATAAATAGCCATCTGGCAGCCACAGCCCGCTCCCTGCGTTTCTCTAACAGCTTCATTGGAAGAGCTGCCTAGACCATATGAACTTGACCTGCAGGGTGGGAGACGAGGGCAGTTACACACCTAAACCACACAGAGAGATAAATATTCACCTGTCATTTTGGGCAGCTGTTACCAAAACCCGCTCCCAAAGGGTGGCTCTGAATAGGCACAAAGCAGCATTTTCAAGGGTTTGCACAGATTAAGGGGGAGAAAAAAAACCACCAAACCTGAGTGTTTAATTCAAGACATCCACGCAGTAAGTGTCAGCATAGAAATGAAAAAGCACAAATATACCTAGTCCTAAAGACCTGCTCCGGCCTGTTAGTGGGTGGTCTCTTCTGGGGGGAGCTCCAGTGCAGCATGTGGGTGAAGAGATCGGTTCCCAATGGCACCAGGCTTGTGGGGTGTATCCCCGAGAGCCGCAGCCCGAGCACGCGTTTGCTCCTGCCTGGGCTGTGTCCCCTGGGAGCAGGTGAGGACCACGCCAGTGATTCAGTTGATGTCAGTGGTGCCCCAGCAGTTGACATCCACCACCACCGAGGAAGCTTTTCCACAGTGACCGTAGCCATCGTGATGCTTACTGCCGTTATACTTTCAAAAACGTTCATAGCTGAAATTCAGCTTGGAGTAAGTCAAGCTATCTGATTTACAACAGGGAGAGCTGCTATTTTCCACTCTAAAATACATCCTAGTCATTGTTGGTGGTGTATTATAGTGAGAATTATGTACAAGAACGAGTTCCTAACTGGTGACCAACACAGTGATACCTTTCACCTGTGTGTTTACTATTAATGTTTTCCCCTCCAGTACTGCTAGTAATAAAAACTTAATGAATATAAGAAATGTATAAAGCTGCAGATGTTATATCTTCTTTCCATCAACCCATTTTCTGTATAAAAGAGGTCAAATCACATTAAGGTTTTTACCATTGAGATCCCATGGCTTCAAACAGAGCTGTGCGAATCTGTTCAATGGAAAATTAAACTAATGTGTGCTTATGTTAATGTACTAAAACCTGCACTGATTTTTTCCTTTTTTTTCTTTTTTCCATTAGAGAAGTTAATTGTCTGACCATAAAAATGTATAGTAAAAGATCATGAATAGAAAACGATTACTCTTTGTTGGACAGCAAGTTACACAAAAAAGCAGAGATTGTTGCTTCAGAGTTACTGTCTTGCTCCTCACTTGGGTATTAAATGCATTCAGATTTATACTAGCCAGTTCTTTGGTGTGCAATTTGTGTGCATGTTGATAGGGTTTCAAAAAGTGTGGGGTTTTTTTAACCCTCTGGGGCCTTTTTATGTGCAAGCCAAGTGCTTCTGCGTGCATGATAGAGCAATTTCTTCACTCTGGAAAGTGCTGCTAGATAGAAATACGATAGCAGAGCAAACATCGACTTCCTCAGAATTGTTACTTGTTCAAATAAGGATACCATGACAAAATCTTACACGGGGTCAAAAGTGCTCGCCTCTGTACTGATGAGATGTCTCAGTAATTTTTGGTACCTTTCCAAACAAAGGGCATAGTTTATTGAAAGTTGGTGCACAGTGGAGGGAATAAGCTTATATACACTCCTGATCTGGAAAATCACTTAATTTAAACCTTAAGTCTATTACTAAGTATTTTTCTAATGATTTAGGGCTTGTTCCCTAGTTAGAATAGATTGGCAGGGCTTTATTTTGGTCAAAGGGCTCATACTGATTTACGCTCTTGGAAAATGTGAAGCTTGATGGAGATGTTTTGGGGGTTTTTTGAAAGTTTAGCACTTCATCTCATTGGAATAGTTTAATACAGTGCTAATGGAGCTTGGAGTGTAAAGGCACATATATTTTTTTTTAATTACTTTATTTTTTAAATTCCCTTATAAGAGGAAGAGTGAATTACTCATACTGTATACTGTTATACAAAAATCTATCATGAAAACTTGAACCCAAGCTAAGCACGTACATGTATATGCAGAGCCCATTTCAAGAGCAGATTCACGGCACATACTGATTTTAAGGAGGTTAATAATCTATGAATAATACATATCCAAGATACATAGCAGCAGTGTGGGTTTGGAAATGGAGAGAACTTCAGTGAAAGGTGGAGGTTGCGTCCATGCTGAAAATGTTGGGACAGATCTTCTAATGGGGCAAACCAGCACAAGGTCTTTCGGCTTTGGAAAAGGGATACTGATATAACACAATGGAGCATCTAGTTCAAGCCATATAGCATACAGATCTATTACCATTGCATATAACTAAAAATTTCATACTTGCATTTTAAACTATTACTCCCTTCTTAAACCGTATGCTAATTTTCTTAGAGAAGTCTAATTGCTCTCTTTATATGCAGCTCCAAGTCAAAAGCTTAATTTATCCCTCCAGTTGGATAATTAAATCATACAACGTTCATCTCTTGTGACTCTTCCTGTCCTAGAAATCTTAAATTCTTCTTCTCTAGCTGTCTTCCGCAGAGCGCAGCTCCTGACAAAGCCTTCACCTTTAATTTACTTGTGCCAGTAAGACAGCAGTTTGTCTCAGCTCAGAAGCGAGGCTTCATTTTCCTTTCCTTGAGTTTCACTGCGCATTTCTTTTCCTAGAAAAGAAACCCCATCTCTCCCACACGTACTTCTTCGGGCATTACAAAACAGGAAATTTTTTTTTTTTTTTCTTCTTCCCTGTGACCTGATTTTGCAAACCTGCAAGTACTCCCGTTTAAATCAGCGGCGTGGCTTGCATGGCCATGGTTTTGGAAGTGGATTAACTTGAAAATCAAAAAATGCAGTTTGAGTTCCTGTGTAGCGCAGTATGAGTATGACAGTTTTGGGCAGTTAGAGCTAGAGCTGCAAGGGTGGAGCTGCTACGCGGAAACAGATGAGGATACCCTGCTGCCGGGAAGTCCTGGCAGTCACTGATGCATAGCACCCCACAGCAGCAGGCTGCAGAAGTATAGACTTGTATTGGAAAATAAATTGAAGGTCTAGAAGAGTTCACGCTTGGTAAGGCATTTCTATTAGAATTCCTTCCTTTGTAAGGTTCAACCTCCTTGCTTCATTTCTTTTCTACAACTTAAGAAGTTTTTGAAAGCTCAGCTGTAGATCTGAGTAGACCTGGGCAGAAGCAGTCCTGCTAAAGTCAGGAGGACCGTGCACATGCCAAAAATGAAGACCTCCTAGTCAGCCTTGCTCAGAGATTTTGCAGGATTGCATCCAGTAAGAGGGATCTCTGAAGGGCCTTTCTGTGGTGTGCTTGTGGGGTTATAAGAGATGGTACGACAGTTAGTTTGCAAAGTGGCAATTCTGGTGTTGAAACGTTGGTTCTGGTATTATTTCTTGCATCTAGCAGTGCCTATACCTGCAATCGTGTTAACTTTGCTTGGCCATTATGCTCTCGGTGGAACTGCCGTGTTGGTGCACGTTAAGGCCAGGGTTTGGTGAAGCAAGACAAGCTGACCCTAAAAAAGCTAGCTAAGGACTGGCTTTGTGCTTTGCTTTGTTTTAGGGTACTGGCTTGCTCCTGAGGTTTCACAGCGTAGCATGTCTGCTAGCAATGCTGACTTTACTGGAACTGCAGATCAGCATCTCATACTTTCCCCATTGATTTTTAAATGCTTCATGTTTTCCAGTACGTTTCATTCATGTCACTAATCAACATCAGTATTTAAATGTCATTTAAAATGACTATACACTGGTTTAGCAGGTGCTGAGACACTGCTCGCCCTCCTTCCCCATCTTCCCCAGCATCAACCCTGTAGGATCTTCTGTCTCTGCTGTCCCCCTCCCGGCTGACTCAGGGTGACCCCACAGGAATTCCTGGTGGAAAAGCCAGGACATTCCTAGTATTTAAATTAAATGTGCATTTACTTGCTGTGTGTCTGGTTTGGGTCACGCAGCAGCCTATCTTGCGGTGCGGTACCTTGTTGAAAAAAGACATCAGTGCTCCTGATGGCATTTGTAGTGTTGGCTTACTCTGATAAAGCCCTGACTGCTTTGGGCTTAAATGGGACCACAGAAGTGATCGAAATGTCACTCTCCCTGCAACTGGCTGGAGTGCAGAGGTGGGAGGCCATCACAGCTACAGATTTTTTCCCTTCCCTTTGATTTTTGGAATAGCTCATTGGTCAGATTTCAAGTAACAGTCTTTGCTTTTGCAGAGGTTGTGGTTCTTAAGTGAGCAGGTTTGAGTGCAAATGTGCTGCTGCTTGGTTTGCAGGACTCTTTTTGGTTTGCCATCAGGTGGCCTGGTACCAACATAGGCATTCTTTAAGCATCGCTAATGGTTCTTTAAGTGTTGTTTTATTTCAAACTTGTAGAAGAGTGATGCTTAAAGAATAGGCTGTAGTTGAAAGAAGGGGCTGAATTGCCTGAACTAGTTTCCAGAATAGTGAACTACATGATGTGGGTCAGCTTTAGCATCTGCAAGTAGATTTTTTTGTGTGTGTGCATGTTAGCCTTGAGACAGCAAGGAGCCACACAGGAGGAAGCACTGTGATATCGGGGCAGCGATTTTGTCAGAGGTCTTGTGTGCATCTTGAAAGCTCTGCTCCTGAGATTACCCAGATTGCTGAAGTTGCGCAGAGATGCGGACAAGGAATCCCTTTGAACACTGACCTTTCGCTTTTCCCTTTTTAGTGATAAAATATTCAAGGGAGCAGAAAGTGACCCATTTTGTGTGCTGCCTGTCAAAGCGAGCAGGGGAAGGAGAGTACAGCGAGGACCCAGGTGGAACCCAGTGAATGCAAATGATTTATGGAGTAGCTGCTTTAAGCATTTCCAATTACTTCTATCATCATCCAGTAGCGCCTATTTATGGGTACGAGCTTAAATACATTGCCTAGAAGACACGGATGGCACAGGCAGCTGCGGGACTGATATGCACTCCAGCATCTCTCTTTGTCCCTCTGCTAACCGGGTATTTCCTAATGATTTTCGCAGGGAAGAGAAGCCCTGCCAGGCAACCCCTTTGCTTCAGCTTGGCTTTTCCTCGCTGCATCACGGCTAAGCAAGCAAAGTTGGGTCCTTGGTGCACCCTGAGCTCAGAAATGCCTTGCCAGCCTTAACAGGGTTTTTTTCCTGTAGGCTGGAGAGGAAGGCAGTTCACTTGGCTGAGCTGCACGTGAGCAGGGAAGATGCTTGGTGTGGCAGCTGGTTACACAAGTGTGTGCCCTTCACATCCAGCCCAGAAGCATCCCTGGGCTCTGCCTAGCTGAGGAGCGTCTCAGCACCTTTGTGAAGCGCAGCCACACCACCCCATCGGTGCAGAAAAGTGGCAATCGGGTGGTTCGGAGAGAGAGGAGGCTAACTTATCTAGGCACGGTCTTTTATTTCAGAAGAGGTGCCAGGCTATGTCTGGTGGTACACATTCTCCCAGGGACTGTTTTAGAGTAACCTTATGTAAAAGTGAGTATTTCATTCCTCCTAGATGTCAGAGGTTTCATCTGTGGTTAAAACAAAAAAAATTAGAAAATAAAAAAATTTAAATAAATAAATAAATAAAACCCAAAACAAACCACAACCAAACCAAAAGAAGGGTGTTGGAAATAACATCATCTTCAAACAGGAGTGAGTTTGCAAAAGGAGGAGGCTGGGTTGAGCTGACAGAGTCTGAAGTTACCAAGAAACAGCCAAGGCAAAGGAAACAACCATCAAACTGCCCATCAGCTCCACATTTTACGCTATTTAAGGTGGGCTTGGCAGATAGTTTGTGAAGTCGAACAGCTTGGCGCACAGTGGAGCTTTTATAGGGCTTCCGTATCAGTAGGCAGCACACTTCACAGTCCTGAGGGGCCTGAAGTATTTTTTCCTGCCTAGTACGGCCATACAAAGAACATACGTAATTACAAGTATGATAGCAATAGATCCGATAAAGATAGGACTTTTAGATGTGACTTAAAGGATGTTACCGGTATTCTGCCTTTATGCCAGAATTCTTGTCCATTTTCAGGAGTGAGAGCTATTTCAGGGCATCTTCTTTCTCTTCCCTGCTGCTTTTTACCTTTTTTTTATTAAACTGTGTCCTATTTCTGTTTAATGCACCGAAGAGCAAGCATTAGACTGATGACATAGCTCCGATTCATTAGCGGCATCTTTAGAAAATGAAAAGTGATCAAATTCGCTTGTCAAGGAGGACGCTGATTTAGAGATCCCTCTTGTCTTAAAAATATAACCTAGAGAAAAAACTTTTTAAAAAATTGCAACCCAGATAGTAATTATGTGCATTTAAAATGTAAGCCAGGACAGTTGGTTGTACAAAACCGTTCGCAAGCAAATAGCCTCCAAAAGACCACTGTACTATCTTTTCTTCGCAGGCACTTAGGTCCTATAGAGTAACCGATTTTATGAAATACAGTATGTCTGTTAACCAACAGAACTGAACTCTTCAGTTGCTTAGTAACTAATCCAATCCAAGGAGGAAATAAAAATAGCATACATAATTTTAGAACCTTTAGGACCTTTGCCAAGCAAAATATTCTCACTAGCAGCAGGCAGATTTGTGATTTGAATGGGTTACCTTAATAGAATAGATTCTATTTGTTTTATGTAGATAAATGGTCCTTGCTTTTCAAATCTGATTAATTACATATCCGGGCCATTAGGTCTTGTAGCTTCTGTACTCTTCCACAAGTTTATTTAACTAAAAATATAACATAACTAAATGTAATATAAATAAAAATGGAAAAATGTTTTAGTTGCCGGCTTCTTTTCAGCCTTAATCTGGTTAAAAAGCTAAAGACTGCAGTATAACTCAATAAATCACATTATATTGCCAGGAGGAATGTCATAAGCATCTGCTTAATTCAAGTGTGGTTTTTTTCCTATACTCATCTGTAAAGCTTGTTGAGAGGAAAAAGGATATTATTTAAAAAAAAGATATTATTACCACCATTGGTGGAAATTGCCATATGGTACCATAGCGCCGCTTATTCAAGCAAGGTAGGAACCTGATATGTTTAGTTTCTCTAAAAATAATTCTTTAACTGACAGAATATGCCTCCTGTTTTGAAATACATCTTCAAAAATCTAGCGTTTGTCTGCATTATTAGAGGCTTGCTCTGTTTATGCACGTTGCCCGTGCATTTGACAAGTTTCATACACAAGGCTTTTGCAAATTACGGCAAGGATCTGCATTTTTTCCCCCCAGTTTTATCAGCGTCGCCACTGGATGAAGGATTTGCAGGACTAAATCCTAACACGTGCGAATAGCGTCGCCAAAGTCAGCTCTCTTGCCCTTATTCCTGAATAAGGTAGGCAGTATGGGATACGATATTCATGTAATGCATGTATTCTGAAGCGGTCACGGTGCGTTGGGTTATCAAAACAGATAGAGCGCTCCTTTCGCAAAACAATTTGAATACCAACTTCCGAGTACATGAATTCTGATTTAATTCCCCGCTCCTCTGAACCGTGCATTTGGGAAGGTCTCAGGTATTCCTTAATCTCTTTCAGTTCAGTAAGTATTTTAATGTAGGGCGAAAAGCACTCAGATTCAGTTTTACATGGCTGGTACATTTTGCTTGAAGAAGAATAAATTTTTTTAGATGTAGTGATTCAGCACATTTTTCATTCCACTTTAGGATTATCATCCTGTAGGGTAAAAAGCTAAATATAGCAAATACATGCCTTGCACGGTAGTTTTAATACCTTTTGCTTAATGCTTTTTTTGCTGGTGATGTTTCAGGCGCTGCTATTCTTATTTTCGGCGTTGTAATTTATTAATACAGCTAACAGGCTCGTCTGAAGCAAATTAAGATTTTTCATCATTGTGTGCTGAAAGAATAGCGTGCCAAATCGAAGAGGAAGTTTCCACTGGAACATCGTTGTAATTAGTTTACGTGCCTGAAACCAGGAGAGATGTAGTAGGTATGTCCGTGACTGAGAAATAGAGCCGCAGGAGTTACCCTGCAAGCACATCGTGTGGACCAAGGAGGTGCCTGGGGTGAAATTTCTGGGCGCAGCAGCAGGAGACGTGGCGTGGTCCTCCGCATTGGCGTTCGGGGTGAAACCAGCGGGAAGGCAGCTCTTGCGTGGAGCCAGCGCTCATTTTCTGCCTGGAGCTCCTGGGCTTTGCCGCCCTGGCAGCTTGCCTGACCTCAGAGGTCTGCCTGAACGTTTGTATTTTATTGAGGATAAAAAAAAATGCAAGTGCTGTGGTAAAATGCAACTTGATACACTACTAATTTTTTTTTCCCCTAAAGAAGTGCAGAAAACATTGCGTTAATACAAGGATTTGTGGCCAAAATGTATTATGCAGTTAATTCAAGTACATTGCAGTTACTCTGTATCAAATAATTACCACCTGTTTCACATCTGCCTCAAATCCACTCAAAATACAGCAATCTAGTCATCATTCTTGTATTATTTATGTAGTTTTACTATTTGCAGTTAGAATTCTATTTACTTACCCGATTCACAACAATTTTTCCATGCCTTCTGTGCACAGAATGGCAAATTTAATAACCACCTTTGGATTTGTTTATAAAACCTTTCAAAATATGTTTGTAATGCATGACAGGGCTCCCGATACGCCGCAGACACTCGGTGGCCTTTTCCATCATGAACTGCGGTTGGGAGAGTGCCGCTTGCTGCCCTCAGATCCCAGTGCCTCCATTTCACCCTCAAAAATGGTTCACGTTAACCTGTCGCACGCACGGTCTCCCAAGCTTTGTCAAAGTCACTTTTTGCTCAGCGAAGACAGGAGCTCCTGGGTTGCTCGTTCAAAGCATTGTCATGCATTGATGTTGGGATGGACGGTGAGGTAAATGAGGGATTTTAGCAAGAACGATCACCTCCTGCAAGGGTGGCCAGGTATGATGGAAATGCAAAGGAAAGACAGGGACAAAAGCCAAATGTACGCCGCTTTAAAATACTCAAAA
This sequence comes from Mycteria americana, assembly GCF_035582795.1. Lineage (NCBI taxonomy): Eukaryota > Metazoa > Chordata > Aves > Ciconiiformes > Ciconiidae > Mycteria > Mycteria americana. The sequence continues at coordinate 46,934,501 of NC_134366.1, read as the reverse complement.
TGGTCTGCAAGCGGGGCTTGGACTTTTTGTGCTTTGTGCCGATCGTTCTTGCTCACAGCAAGATGCGTCGGCGTAGTGGTTTCTTTCAATATTACACTTCGCTACAAAACGGCGAGCGCGGGAAGGAGGGCGAGGGGTTAATTCCTTGCAGCGCATCTAGGCCATCCCCTGAAATCACAGGAGCAAAACCAGCTGAGCGGTGAATCAGGCCACCCTGCCTCTCTGGGACAGGAATAGCAAGAATCAGAAATCTTGCCCTCAGCTGTGCTGGCGTGCAGGGATGCAGAGGAAAAGCACGGGGAAATACGGCCAGTTACTTGCCTCGGAGTTTCAGGTCTTCTCCGTTACACCCAACTGGCGTAACGTATGGTTTTGCAGCTCCGATATTGAGAGCAAAACATGGTCCTCCATCCTTCCAGTCTGAGTTAGGGTGATTGGCCTCCCAAAATGTATTTCTGTGGCAACACTCCATCTCCCCTTAAATTTTCCACCTTAGGCAGAAATTGGTTTTCCATAAGGGCAACTCCATTTCATTTCTGTAGTGCTCTCTTTACGTTAACCTGTCTCACAACAGGAATGGCGTTCCTCTCTGCTAGAAGCATCTCTGCTCGCTTGTGCCCAGTGCTTGCAGACGAGGGAAATCTGGATGCGCATTTCTGTTCTGACATGCTTCTTCAGGGGGGGAGGGCAGCGTTGGGCTGGGATCACAAAATATTTGTTGAAGGTGGGGAAAAAAAAAAATACAGCTAATAAAAGTTAAGCTTGGAGGATTCCAGGGGAATGAGTCGCAAACTCAGCAGCACTATTGCATGTCTTTGTGATACCTCTCAAAACTGCCTGTCAAAATCTCCCATTAAGGAGCATCGCAGATTAGTAATTATGCGCATCTATTAGCTAAGCATCCATTCTTTCTCTCAAAGCTTTGTGGCAATCTCTCTCCAAAGAAGCGCGTATTTCATCTAGGTGTCTGCTAGATGGCCGTAACACCTCCCCAAGGGAGATGCCTCTGATAACACTATATTAAAGACAGGGCTTGGTTTTGTCTTTTAAACCGCTATCACACAAGCCAGTGCACAAGGAAAGACACCTATTGTAATTTTGTAGACAAACGCTAACAAAAGCTGCCTGCACACATGCACACACAGAGAAAAATTCAACGTTAACATTGCAGGAGGCTGTGATGATGACAGTACTTTTATTGTCGGCTCTGCTGGGGAAGAAAAAAACCCCAAACTTATTTGTGCAAATAATCCGAGCTTAGCTTCATTCCTGAGCATCCTATTTGCACATGTGAGTATGTTTTGTCAGCTATGTCTTTAGGTACAGATGCTCATCTTCAGATACTTGTGCTTGTTTGTGTTAAACAGATTAGTGCCATCATAACACACACACACACATAGAGACATGAATATTGTATAGTAAGAATCCCAAATACATGATGGTTTGGTGTTGTGTTTTTTTGTTTGTTAGTTTTTTAAATTATTGAACTCTCTTATGCTTAGTTTTCCCGATTATATTCTGTTCATTAATGGAGAGCAGGTCTGAAAAATAACTAAGAGCAAAACTGGAGGTAGAGGATAATAAAATCCATTGCTAATTAAGCTGAAATCCTCGAACATGCCTCCTTCCAACTTGTTATCTTCCAGACCCTAGATTACTTCATTCTTTTGGTGACTACTGCTAGACAGACACATCCTGTTGTGATAAAGGAGACCAGCTGGATTTAGGACTGTGGCTTCGCATTTGTGGTACGACTGACCATATGTGATTCTCTGTCAAGTTTGCAGCTTTAATGGGAAATCTCTGAAGTATTTGCACTTTGATTCATGTTTTTTCACTGGTTTGGTAACAAAAGAGGGGCTGGCTTTGTGCAGCTGGCTTGCACTAACATAGGTTGCAGTGTGGTCTCTGCAAAGGAAAGGGAAGCTCTTGCATGCTTATCCTTAAGAGTTGCTTTGGGATGGCTTTTTGTTTTGGTTTGTTCAGGGATGTTTTGGTTTGGGGGTTGTTTTTTTTGGTTTTTTTTGTTTGTTTGGGGTTTTGGTTTTTTTTTGTTTGGTTCTTTTTTTTTTTTTTTTTTTTTTAGGAAAAAATAGCTGGGACCAGAAACTACATTTCATTAGGGATATAATTTTGAATTCTTGTGCTGATTGTGGTTTTTATCTGGCTTCAACAGAACTGAATAATTCTGTTAATTGTTATTGTCTTCCTGCCTGCTTTGAGAAATGTGTGTCTCCAAGCTCTGTAGGTCTGGGAACAGAAGGGTAGCTACTTGTGAAAGAAGGATAACAAACAGCAGACAGAATTTGGAGGCATTTGGGGAGCTCCTTTTTTCCTGAGAAGGAGCACTGTCAGACCCCTGGTCAACTTTTCTGATATTTCTGATCTCAGCCCAATTTGATTTGAAGGTGTGTAAAGAATGTGCTTGCCATGCTTTTATCCATGTAAGGCTCTACTGTGTCCACCATGTCTAACCCCCTTTGCTAAAAAAATCAAAGCCTGTGTGTTTGTATGAGGTCATAGACCCAAATTTCTCATTTAAGTCTTTTGGTGCATATATGTTGTTCTCTTGCACATATGGTAATGGACAGCTGGTATCTCTGGCTGGAGGGAGAAATGGTACATTGTGCAAACCTTGCCCACTAAACTCCGCTGGTGCGTCTCTGTCCTGACCTACGATATCCTTGCCGATCTCTGAGGTCCTGTCCCGAATGCTGAATATCCTTCCCATCCACTGAAGACTTGTAGCAGTGTTCCCTTAGGAGAGGCACCATGCCACAACACTGAAAACATCTCAAATTCCTACAGCTTTCTTAGACCTTCTGCTAACCTGGCCATCATGTTATGTTAGCTCTCCCTATCCCCAGGCTATGACTTGGCTATTAAAGGTATAGTGGAGAAGAGTTCAAGGTACCCGTGGCATTTGGCTGAGGGTAGGAGGGAGGAACTAGCATTAATATTAGTCTTTAATTTTATTAAAGCAGAGAGATGAGGAGAAGGACTTTCTTTTCAGTCATCAAGATTGAGAAAGTAATTGCAGCCTGAAGAAGGGTTTGCATTTATTGGTCTTTCAGACTTGAGAGCAGTACATGTAGGAGCAAAGGGCAGTGATGGTCACACGGTTATGGAGGAAATACGAATAAGAAAATTCCCTTTCTTTTTCATTCTACGCAAGTTTTACTCGGAACGTGCAGTGAGTTTATTATCATTTTTAATGGGTTACTCTCACCTCCATTCTGTCTGCTCCTCTGAGCTCTCTGGGTTTCAGCCAGAAAAGTCAAATGCCACAGGAAAATCTCATCTTCTAAGATTTGCAGCCTGAAGGCAATTGGCAAGGCATCAAAACTTCCAAGTCAGCCAAGTGTCTTGAAGTCCCCTGTTACACAGGCACAGAGAGGAAGTGCAGGTTAACACTCAGTGCCCAGCCCTGGGCTCACCACTTGCCCTTCAGTTGAATACTTACCACGTTTGTATTTTATATTGCCAGTGGCTTGTGGCCGGACCGTATCTTCTCTGCGCTTTATCAAACACTGAACGTTTGAACAGCGCCTTAATTTTAGCAATCAGTGTTTGCAAACAGCATCTTTTAAGAGAGGGTGGCAGAAAGGGAGCGACTCAGATCTTTTCACCCTGGACTGTCAAAACCCAGGGACTGAGCAAAGCAGGAAAAGCGGGAGGCAGCTCCCTCCTCCATCAGTGAGAATGATGCTCAGTAGCGCTGGGTTACAAAAGACAGGGGAGGTGAGATGCTTCTTACTGAATTGCTGTTTCTTTATGCTTTTCATCCAAGACTTTCATGATAAAGGAGGAGCAGAGAGGAGGCATCCCGAGCGTGATGCAGGCGTGTGAGCCTCTGCCCACCTCACAGCTGCAAAAATCTCCCTGCCGGTGGTGAGGGATGCACAACCGCTTCATGGCCGTGCATGTGTTCGGGTGAATTCCTGTCCCTCCGCTGCACCCCAGTGCTGAGGGGAGGAGGGGGAAAGAGGCGAGGAGCTGGGCTGGGCACCTGAATGCTGTTCCTGAAGCCTCCATCGTTTCGGGTTAGGTGCCAGCACCATCGGTCCAGGGGCTGTGCCTCTGTCGCAGAGGGAGCAGGTGAATAGAGGTGGAAAGATTCAGACCGGTGATTTGTCGCTCGGTTTTGCTGGTAATTCCTCTAAACAAGGAACAGGCAATCTGGTAATGGGCCATAGATTTCCCAGGTGAAAGCCGGCTCGTTATCATGTAGATGCAAGTATTTTCTTATACGGGATTTCTAAAATGGAGGTGTTGGCATCCAATTCTTTATGAAAATGGTATATATATCTAAGTGAAGGTTGCATTACTTACGTATACTGAAAGAAAATGGTACACTTAAGTATTTTGTGCATATCTGAGATCCTTTGGCCTTTGAGGCAAACTTTAATTTTTCTAGAGCTAAAAGATGTTTAAATTACAAAGGGACAGTACAAAATAAAAATGATCAGCCTCTGTCCCCGAAGAGGCTGTACCACAGCAGAGCATTTAGCAAGGAGCACGTCATGACCTGCTCCAACGGTGGGATGCTGGTGGGCAGAAGGACGCTTCCAGGTCTTCACAGGCCCTGCTGATGTGGCTGTAGTGCTGGCAATCAGGTAGATAATACCACGCCTGCATTTTATTTTAAAGTGCTCTTTTACTTGCACTGTTCTCTATTGTGGTGAATCAGTTTCCTAAAATGTATGGGGTTTTTTTTTCCTCCTCTCAGACATGTACAGTTCAATACTTCTGAATATTTGATCATATAAGCATTAGACCCTAATCTCCAAGCCTGTAAAGCAGGTTGTGTGCAGTACCACAGAGTGAGCTCTGTCACGAACGGTAGCAGCCCTGTCCTGCTGCTACTCGGATCATGGGGGAAAGGCTCTGATTTGTCTCAATATTGCATTCAGCAAGCAAATCTTCGTATTATTCCTTTAAATCAAAACGGGCAATGACGAGTGCGTTGCCTATCAGAAGTGTACGTTCCATCTAAACATGTCTCAGAGACTGTTTATTTTCTCATTATAAAGAATATGCTGGCCTCATGTAAATGTCAGTGAGTTGAATGCATTTTGTGCAATGAAACGGACAGATCTAAAACAGTAACAAGAGTCAGGCCTGAGTCCTAGGAACTGCTGAAGAGCACTTGCTTTCCCTTTTGTTTTTTAAGCATTGTGCCTTTGAGTCCCTCTGCCCATTAATTTGAGTCTCAGTCAGCCTCGGAAGGGCAGTAACTTTGCACACACCTCGCCCTGAGAGGGCAAGAAATTATTCTTCATGAAGCAGATGATCTAGCAGGTTGTGGTGTGAGGGCTTTGGTTTGTTTTTTTTTAACAAATATTTCCTTAGTCTGGATTTTAAACGTTCCCATACACAGCAAGGAAAATATGAAGGAGACGTCCTTCGTGAACAGATGTGTTGGTGGGAAGGAGTCTCCTATGCGCAAACAAGGGCAGCCTACAAAGCGTGTGGTGTTCAGTTTTGTTGTCCGCAATTGATAACACTTAGCAAGAGACAGTAAAGCGTCTGGAAGATTATTTTGAAGTACACGTGTATTGTTTTGGTGAAAACATCAGAAAAAAGCCAGAAAATCCTTTTGAATTTCACCGTGATGAAGCAAAGTCTCTCTATGAGGGCATCTAAAAGCAATCCTGAAGTCCCCAGTGTTAATGATCAACATTGATTACAAAGTGATTTTTCCAACAGAGAACCAGCTCACTAAAAAAGCATCTTGCTGTGCATATATAGCACGTACCAGCCCTTAATAAGGGTTCAGCTGATTATTATTCTGCTACTGGCTTTTATTTTCTCCTTCTACTCCCTCTCTTGCAGGAAGGCTGCATACAAATACAGCAATCGATTGAGAGGCGATGTACGTCCTTTACGAGATTAATTACAAACATAGGGATGCTGTGTCTAGCCCACGTGTACGATTGATCCGGTAGGAGGAAATGCAATAGGAAACTAATGCTTCCTTTTATCCAGTAAGCAAAGTTCAGAGATGTTTACATTCTGCTAGGTAAGCACAGCTGTCTAAAGAGGTGAAGACGGATGGACTGTCCTGTCAGCACAAATTCATGCGGAGGTAACAGGCTACGCCGTCTCTGCAGACCTCTCTCCGGCCAGGAGGCTGTAGGGCCAGAATCGCTAATTTAGCAAACAGCTTAATTGTTTCACATTTTCATTAGCAGGGAGATCCGGACAGAGCCGATGAGCGGCAAGGGGCAGGTGTTGGTGGACCGCGCTGGTGGGTCCGTGGGGCGAGGAGGAAGGCTCCCGGTGATGCCGAGCGTGGAGCGGCCGTCGCAGGGCAGCTCTTCAGAAATCACGAGGGTTTTTTGTTCAAAACCTGGCTGGCGTGAGGAGCAATCTGCGTCTTCGCTCTCAGTGGCTCACAGCGTGTAGTTGCAGAAGCATCTGCAAAAAGTGCAGCGCTTAGCTGCCCTTGTTTCTATTTGTATATAAATATAATCTTACAAACTCTGGATTTGGCTCAGGGTCCTTCTGAAAGGTCCGTTTTGTTCTTGGGCACAGGCTGGCACTTGTATTTAGGCTGAGAAACCCTGTCAGAGGTGTTGGATCCAGCTTAGTGACTCAGCCTTCTTCCTCACCGTATTTTAAATAACGGATGTGCTACCGCTGATATTTAACTCCTGCCAGAGCTGCTGAAATACATGGTGTGTTTAAAATACCGATACAACATTGAATCTCTGCTCAGGCAGAGGAGGAGATCTCCACCTGGGATTGCTTTTCTCAAAAGGAGAAAGAAATCAGAGGCGGGGGGGGGAGCCCAAGCCATAATATCTTGTACCAGTGTAAAAATGCCCTTCACCCGAGGCAGTAAAGCAGTCAGCTCCAGCAACGTGTTGACGGAGAATCCTGAAATCGATGCTGCAGCCTGCGTTATATTTATACAAGCATATGCACCGCGTTGATGACGGAGGAGAAAGAAAGGGCTGTTCCCTGCGTGACAATAATTAGTGTAATAAATACAGCCTGGTGAGCGCCAGAGGAAGTAGGAATCCTTTTGTTCACGTCTCGCCACTTAGGGCCGGGTAAGCAAGTCTTGCGGAGTTAAGCTCAGAATGTACTTACCCTTTTCTTCTCTGGAGGTCTGGAGCAGGAGGCTCTGGGGTGCCAGCGCCAACAGGCGAGGCCGGACCTCTGCGGCCTTCCAGCAAAGCTGAGGATCTTTTCTTTTTCTGCCCATGCAAATCCTGCCTGATAAAACGTGGATCCGTTTGCTGTTTAGCAGTCAGTTTGCTAGGCTTGACAAAGGTTATTGCAATAATTGATGTTCCTCTTCTAATAATTAATGTTAATGAGTCCACTAAACAGTAAACAAGACAACAAAGAACTGTTAATGAGACCGTCTTTGCTCATTTGTTTAATCTTTTAGTAAGATAATGGGCGATAAATATATCGCTATTCAGCCTTCTTCAAGTCCTTAATGCGTGGAGAGTGTTTTAAAAAGAGATTTGAGCTGATTTTTTACACTTCCATTTAGTAAATTCAGCTGACTGGGTAGGTGGGGCGCCTGAAAGAGTTGGGAGACCTATATAATTAAGTGCCTTGACATTCTGCTTCTGAAGGACATTGGCGGATATCCAAACGCTATGTTCTGCTCTCAAACCATTTAATTGAAACCATGCAAGGGGGGGGGGGGCAAAAGAGAGGGAGATCTTGGCAAAAACCTTATGTGCAGTTTTTCGCTATTGGATTGACCAGACAGGGCAACAAAGCTGATAAAACAGGATTAGCAAAATTGCATTGTTGGATATTATATGCTGTGTGACATGTACTACAGCAAAGGAATTTGGCAGGATTAACCTGCAGAGGATAAAGATGTACCAGACAAGAGGGCTGAATTAATAGACTGCTGTGACCAAAGCAAGCAAATCTATTTGCATGGGATATTAAGGGCAGTAATAACCTTGCGGGGTGGGGTTGCAGTTGATGTCCCGAGTCCTGCGCTGATCCCACGCCCGAGTCCTGCTCACCGCCTGGAAACTCGCCGTACAAAAACCAGCTCGTTGGCACTGCTTCTCGTTACGCTTTCCTGTCTCTAAATATAAAAAAAACCCCTGTTAATTCCTAGGTGGGCTTATCTGTGTTATTGGGGTTTTTGTGTCGGGTTTTTTTTTCCTCAAACTGAGAAGTTTATTTTCCTATTTAGAGGAGATGAGATTCTGCTCCTAATGCACTAGTGTCAGCCTAATGTAAATATTTGGTTTTGGTGGTTTTCCTTAGGGCTTCTAGACCCAGCCGGCTGGACAGCATGGGGGAACGCAGTTCCCTAGCTGCTGACTACTCAGCTCTTTAGGAGGTTGTACGCTTACAGATGCGTAACCTAGCTGAAAACATAAGAAAGCTTTCAAACCACGTAGCATTAAAGAACACGAAACCTATTGCCAATAGATGACTGAATAAAAGCGTACTAAGTAAAAATGGGAGAATATTAAAATTTCAGCTCAGAGGTACTCTAAGAATACGACGGACTATTTGACCGAGAGGGTGAAGAAGCAGAAAACCAACCTCCATCTCAGGTACATTAAGGGGAGAGAAAGTCTTAGATCAAGTGTTCATTTCTCACCTGTACAACATATGATACTGGTTTTTACTTGAAAAGGCTTTTAAATTGGCTTCTTCAGGGAGCGAGCAACGCATAGACAGTAGCCTGCTTTTTTAAAATAGTCTGATATACTTCAGCGCAGACCGCATGAAAGGTTTCAGAAGGATTTAAACAACCTTGAAAAAGTCTTGTATAATTTGTTTTTCTTTTCCCACCCACAGCACTAGTGGCAGACTTTAGTGTTCCCAGGGAACAGAGAACATACAAAAAGTATTTGGCATCACTCCGTGTGTGACACAATGTGCTTCATCAAGTGTGCTCAGTGCCACCACACACGGTGAAAGATCTGCTCAGGGGAGATGATTCACCTTCATCCGGCATTATCGTGTCACCATCGATCAGCACCAGCCACAACACAAGTTCAGCTTTCAGGCTCTTCCTTTCAGGGTTGAAGGCTGAATAATAGATACGCATAAAATATAAATACATTGGTTTTTTCAGCATGTTGAAATTCCAGAAACTGCTCTTTAAATAAAAGCTCTGTTAGTACAACATGACTGAGACTTTACAAGTGTGCACACATGCACAGGTGTCAAGAAATTTAGCTCCATTTCCTACAGCAACTGAATGGCATAACCTGTCTCTCTGGGATATCTTCTCTTAGTGCCTATGTTAATCGCTCTTCTGCCCAGGGACTGAACGTGACCACGTCTCCCTTCTCTGCAGGGGAAAGACAACGCATGAAGTTTCCTTTGGATTAAATTGGGCCACAGGCACGGATGGGGGGGACGCTTCCTTCGTCAGGGGGTTGCAAGTTTTGCCTCCACATCTAATCCGTTTCAGGAGGACAATTAAAAAGCAGCAGTTTCTCCCTAGAGGTTTGCTAGGCTTCACATCGCTTGCTTTCTGTCCAGTTTGCTTAAGAACTCCTGCATGGGGCCTCATCCCAGGGACAGTCCCGAGCTGATTCACAGAAACTCTGCTTTCTTTTGGGTTTTGGTTGCTGAGGAAAGCCTGTAATACACAGGATGAAGTTTATTATTTACTTATTTTTTGCATGTGCCTAGATGACTTAGCCCAATAAGGAGCTGTTGGTAAGCCTTAAGAACGACCCCACCATGTCAAGCAAGTCACCGTACCACCCATGCAGCATTTTGAGGGGAACTGGGGAGAAGTGTGTGTCTATTGCTACATTTTTTTGTCTGCTTGAAGAACTGTGGGACCACCTAGACCCATGCTCTCCCCAAGGCTATTCCTGTAGTGCTGCAGCATTGCAACGCTGAACTCTGGTGCTGCCCGAGATGCACGCTGCGTGCAGGCTACGATGGTCAGTGTCAGCTCACCAGCGTCAGCCCTGCGCAGACAAGGGAGATTTTTTTTCCCTTGAGCAATATGAAAGCCCCAGAATCTGTAACTCCCTGTGTGGTTTTAAAAGAAGATCAGCTTTTCTGGTCAGCAGCGGGTTGTGTCCCTCAGCTTCTGCGAGCTCCTGAGGGAGGGGAACGGAGGGCTGCATACTGGGAAATTCACAGGTCCCAGCAGGACTTCTGTGGGGTGGGGGCACCTTCCGGAATGCCAAAACACTGGGCAACTTCTGGGAGCAGACCGTGGGTGCGCTGCTGTCTCACCCACCTCGGAGGAGCAGACAGGGTGCAGGCGTGAGGGTTAATGGTGGCATCGTGCTCGGGAAGCCACGTGGTCCCTGGGGCACCGCTCTCCTTCCGACAGCGCCCTGGGATCTGTGAAAAAGCAGCCTGTTTCTCCTGTGTCTCTGAGGGCTTGGCAGAGTTTCTAGGTTGCTTCCCCCACCTGCAAGCCTCCATCCCTCCTGAGATGAGCGCAGGAAATGAGTAGCAGGAGTGCAGCTCTACGCGTTACCGGCATTGTGCTGCAGTGCTCACCTCTACAAAGCAGTAGATCTTGAGCGCAGAGCCAGTTTACCTTTTTTTTTTTTTCTTTTTCTTGGAGGCATACACCCTTCACGCTTTCATATTTTAAACAGGCAGGGGTATACAACCCATGGGATCGATGGACCTAACCCTGTCACTTTGCTTTTCAGCACGCTGTAGGATGGAAGATGGACCCCAGAGGAGGGCAGAGCGTGGAGGAGCCCGGCCGGGGGGCCCCCTCGGGTGCCGTGCAGCAGCTGGTGTTGTGAATCAGGCCGTCACCAGTCGGAGAACGGCTACTTCACAACACCAGGGTCGCACCGCACCACGGTTCGACCGGCGGCCGGAGAGGAGCGGAGGTTCCCGTGGGCAGGCAGGGGACGTGGAGCACCTCCTGGCTGCCTCCGCCCGAGCCCAGACCTGCAAAGGTAATCAGGTGCTCAACTCCTATTTAGGCACCGGCCTCCCACTGAAGTCTGAAATAGAAGTTAGGCCCCTAAATATCTCTGTGGGTCTGGCCCCGAGACCCTGCCTTGCTGTGCAGTGCAGAGCAGTGCTCCAGCAGGCACAGGGCAGTGCTGTCAGCCACGCCGCCACGGCCTGTTTGCATGCCATGTGCATGTTGAGGAATGCGTAACCTTTATTAAGCCGTGGAAAACGGTGGGGAAAAAAAAAAAAGCGCCTCTGCATGCTCCATGTGTAGTTCTCCCTGACAGTCCTGTCTGTGGCCCTTGCCTATAACTAGTCCTGATCCCTTCACTACTAGACACGTAGATATGTTGTCTGTAGAAGATGCTGTATATACGAGGAAAGAAGCCAGACTCCTTGGAAATGACACTAAAACAGCCCTAGGTGTGTTGTAATGAATGAAAAAGCAGCAAAAATAAACATTAGGGTTGTCCAGAAGTGGTACCAACAGCTGCTGTCCTTAAAATAGAGAAAATGTTTGATTTTGCATTGCTTAAGCAACCCCTCATAAATTATTAGGTGTAGAGGGACAACAAAGCACACTCAAACCCAGCCTGTCCGGAGTGGCCCTGGAACACGTGCCACGTGTTTCAGGTCTGAAATGGAAGCTCTTCTCTGCCTCCCCCCTCGTACCGTAACGCCAGAGTGATGTTAGTTTGAGGGGAGCGGGTTACATCAGAGTGCTTTCTACCTGAAACCAGGTTGTGTTCATGGAGGTCAGCACAAAACTGATGGCCGTATACAATCCCACAAGTCAAACTGAAATGCTGTTCAGTTTTGATCTCTGAAAGCAGCCATCTGCTCCTTGGACTCGGGATGGTGTTTCCTCTGGTGAGTTTTCCCTCGCTCCCACCCTGCAAGATAGACTGGCTATGTGCTATTAGGTGTTGGCTGGCTGTTCTCTTGTGGGACATAAAACACTGGGTATGTCTAAAGCAAAGAGTGGAGAAATGCAGAGAGCAAACAATCAAGGTAACGTAGAACTGCTGATGAGGGATTTTTGGAAAGTTTTCTTTGTTATCCTAACTCATCTGATCGAAGCCAGCAGTAAAAATTACTTAAATCCCATCCTGGATGTATGATTGCTGGCAGGGAGATAGATGTAGGGGAAAGTCAGGATATACGTAAGATCAGAAATAGCAGATAGCTGGAATTGCACATGAAAAGAGACAAAGCCGGTTACATTAGACCCCTCCTAATCTTGCTGTTCAGGTGGGCTTCCTACAGAAGTAATCCTGAATTCCTTTCATAGCAAAACGGCTACAACCAATGCCATGAACAATGTAAGAGATGTATGGGAGGCTCACTTGTACGTTAGGAGAGGGGCAACCTGTTCATCCAGGCTAGCATTGGCTTTTTTTCATTGATTAGAGGAAAAGCAAGACCATGTTTCTAGTTCAGGCACTATGGCAAGGAGGAGCGTGAATTTGTCAGCCCGACACGCAAGTCTGTTTTATTAAACTTGTTCTCTGCTAACACAAACCGTGTGCTCTGCGTGGTAGTCTCATTTTCATTATAAACTTGTTTTAAAGCTTGATACCTTTCACTGCAGGGTTTGTTTCATGGGGTAGAATACACAATTCTTTAGAAACAGGAGGCAACAATAAAATAGCCCCAATAACCCTTGCACACACACACACAGATTTACATGAGCAGCTATTCATATATAGAACAAAACACCATTTCATCTTTTATTGTGAACCAGAAACCCATTTGACCTATTCAGCTTCTGTCAGTAAATATGCATAACATTTGAAATAGGTTAATGCTTAATATCTGCTGGCGGGTGACCTGATAGACTATCTCCGTACTTCTCTGAGTGTGGTATGTGGAGACAGGCCGTTTTTTCCGTTCCCTTTGTTAAAGAATTTCTTGGGAACGTCACACTTCAGAGGTGCCTTTGGGGCATTTATTGTACTCCCTGTTTTGAACTTGAATCCATCACACTTTATGCTCTTCTCAAGTGATTTCCTAGCAAATTAATGCGTGCCATAATGTAGCGCTGCTGCTGAAAATCAAGCACTCCTGCTTGTCATTAAGGAGCCTGATCCTGTCATCTCGTGGGGTGGATTGCAGGCTTAATAGCCGACTGTCAGCTTCAGGTGATGGAAACAATTTCTGTTTGCTCCCTTCAGCAGCGAGAAGTACTTGATGTTAGCACGTGCCGCAGTGAAAGGTGAATGCACAAAATAAATAGTTCAATATGGGTTTTAAATTTGTGTGAGTGTTATTCTTCCATAAGCGCCTACAGTTCCTGTTCATGTCAACCCCAGTTCTGGCTGCCGAGCTGGAAAAAGAGGGGCTCGCTGGGTTTCTGGGTAGCCCCCAAAATGGGAGGCCCTTGCAGTCCGTGGGTACACCTGGAGACCTTCACTGGTGCTTTCCAAGTCCTTTCTCCTACTTGTGTACTATTATCAAAAATGGTAGTTTACCCCCCAAAAATAATGTATTAAAATTGTTGAAAGGCCTAATTTGATGATCTTAATAAAACACTGTGCTCAGCAGCGGGGGAAAAAAAGAGCAAAGTCTATCAGAGCTGAAATGCTGGGCTGTAATCTCTTGTGAGATTTTTTTTGTTTTTAAGGGGTTGTTATTCCAAAAGTGCTCTTTATATTTCAGCAAATAATATTTCATTTCACCCTCGAACCCTTTAAAATCTAAATCTGATGTTTTTTTCTCAGCGCATCCACTTAGTACTACAGATGTTCTTCAATTATTTTGAATGGCTGTCTTTGTTGCTTTCCCGGGCTCGCCAGCAGTGCATGTAGCACTTTAGAGACCAGCATCCTTGTAAATTTTGTTCTCTTTCCCCTGCATGCAAAAGCCAAGCTGACAGGCACAGTAGGGCTCAGCATCTCTCACTTTCTGCGTTCGCACGCACGCTGCTTTGTTATCGTGGGGTTCCTCATGAAAAGAGCCATTTACAGATTTCCTTTTCATCTCTTTAATTGGGCTTCCTCTTTTGCAAACAACTAATATGAAATTAAAATGCTATTTCAGGCAGCATTGCAAAGCAAACAGTAGGTGGGACTGAATTTTGGTACCCACAAACCCGAGTCAGGTTTTATTTCAGTGCTATAACAGCATCTCAATAGGAGGGAGAAAATACAGAAACAGTCTTCAGGCATCTTAACACAGTGAGCACGAGGTGACGCTAAGGAGGAAGAAAAGGGGCTTGTTCACAGCTACTGTTTTAAAAACCAAAGCAGGATTTTGATAGGAAGGCTGATCAGATTAAATAACTATGAAACTCCCATCTGTTTATTCTGTGCTTGGTACTTTGAAATCACTTCTGTGGGACTTGTGCTTTATCCAGCATGTGGCAATAAGATGGCCGGTGGCAAAGAGAGCAGGAAAACAGAAAAAAAAAAAAAAAGCAAAATGAACAAACAAAAAGGAGTTGGGAGGGAAGGGGACAGCATCTCTGCAGCAGACGTGGAGGCCGTGAGGCCGGTCTGCCTTGCCACAGCCGCTCACCCCACCAGCATTAGCAGCAGGCAAGGCAAGGCCAAAACCAGGAGCCCGCGAGCAAGCAGCACTTGCAAAGAGCTCAGGTGAGGGCACTGAGCGGATGATGAGCTTGCTGTGGTTGTGGCAGATGTGAAATGTAGGTCTTGGGCAGCAGAGAGGTTGTGCTACTTCGGCGCTTGATTTCCATAGCCCTGTCTGCGTTGCTGTAAGGCGATTGCTCTGCAGTGCGGCGTGCCTGGTGATGCCCAGCTTTGTCGCCCTGTAGTAAATGATTGACAGCGATTTTTACGGTTCACAAATGGAAGTATATATATTAGATACATCTTTAAAAAAAAAATCAGAGTCCTCCCAGTATATAGTCGGGCCCCAAGCATGCACATAAAAGGGGCCAAAACGTCCCCATTGTGCAATGAAGTGGCACCACAAAGAGCATAAAAATCATGAAGTAAGGCTAAATAACCATTTCACTCAAAGGCTGAGGAAAACAACAGAAGAGAGTAAGCAGTCTCTGAAGATCACATAAACTACTCGGAGAAGTTTTATAACCCATCCTCTAAGGAGATTCTCCCTGCTTAAAAGCCAAAGCAATGGAGACTTTGCTGTGTCATACTCCTTGTCTTTTTTTATATGGAAAATTCCAAAAATTATGATGCTTCTTTGACAAACAGTTGCCTCTGTTCTTTAATAAGTCTAACTACATGTGCCTCAATAAATGAGGTTTTATGTTGCATTTGATTAGACCTAGTCCTCCAACCCTGCATTAGCAGGAAGGAGCTGCCTACACACGTCTAGGGGAGAACTCTTCAGCGTATATCAAAACTCAACATCCGAATACATTGTCCCCTGTATGCCTTTAGGGAAATGGTTATTAAGAGGACTAAACCTGTATTTTAATTTCTTCTTTGGCACAGGGGTCTCATGCCCTGAACTCCTTCCACCCTGGTCTCCTTGCTATTATTTGGGATGTGCAGCTGTGGTAGCACACCGTGTCCCTGGGCTCTCCGGAAGAGCCAGCAGCTCCTCCATGTGAATAGCAGCCGTGGACTGAAGCGGCTGATAACACTGCAAATTACGTTTCATTTCCAAAGCTCCAGCTGAATTTCGTAGCCACAGAGACGCCAGATCAGGTAAAGGTCTGAGGAGGCAGCACTTTGTGCTGGTTTTACCCCTCCCTGCTGAAGCACATTTCTGCAGGAGAAGCTAAGAAAATCCTGTAGCTTACACCCATTAGGACAGCGAGGAGTGCTTGGATTGTGTCAGAAAACAAGCCTTGCAAGCTGGCGTAGAAAGTCCTTGGGCAGGCCAGGAAAGGCAGCAAGGCGGCAGCTGGGGCCCTGCCGGGAGGAGGGCAGTGAGGGGCACCCACCCAGCTGCTCCCCTCTCCAAAGCCTCCCCTGATGGCTGAAACACGCGTAGGTGCCCACCACCCTCAGCCGATGAAGAGCGGGACGGTCTTCTGGAAAAGGCACCGCTCCCTCTGCACGCCCGATAGCTGGCCGTATTCCTCGCCAAATGGCAAAAGGCTTTAGCGCTGACAACCTACAGGGGTTTTACATGACTATTTTTTTTACGATGTAAAAATACTGGTTTCCGTGGTAACAGCCACATGGGCCAGCACTTACCCCAACTCTGGAGAGACGCTGCAGAAGACTCTCGGAGAATAAAAATCCCCGCGTGCCCCAGGAACCGCTGCACATCCGCAGGGTGTTGCCAGGGAAAGTACTCCTGCACTCCATAACCTCTCCCTTCGCTAGATTTCAACATATCTAGTTTATTCTTTTATTGTTCCAAATAAACTTATGTTGTTGTTCCACCGTAGGGACCTCCAGAGAGACCCGTCACACAATGGCAGCATCTCCCGCGTCAGCTGCAGTGTGTGGTAACTCTCTGGTGAGAAGCAGCAGTTCTTTTCCTCCTGGAATGGTTTTTGATCTCTTCCCACTTTCAGCTGGTCTAAACCCAAAAGTATTGAATCGCATTCTGGTGGCTGCGTGGCTGAAAAAGCCCTTCTAGTTTTATTACTTGAATTAAAAGCATACTGTCTTCAAGCCTTGAATTCAAAATGACAATATCTCTGCTGCTTAATGACAAGGTAAGGGAAGCAGAGCTGGTGCCTGCTCCCAACAGCACGTGCCGAGGGAACAGCATCACTCATCCTGTCATGAGGAGAAGTGTCTGCTGTCAGGGAAAAGTAACCTAGAAATCCTCTCCCCCCCGCTGCAATGCGGCGATGAGTGTGCAGGCAGCTGCCTGCAGTGGGAGGTGGTGCATGCCCTGCTGCCGAGGCGAGGATAACCCCAGCGCTGCGGCAGCCAAAATGAGCTTTCCATGCTCCGGACCGCAACAGGCGGCTCAGTCCTGGGCGGATTTTGGGTGGAGTTGGCTTGTTTTAACCCATGCGAAAGAAAGCCCACCGAGCTGGGGGGGGGGGGGGGCTGGGGGTTGCCTTTGTAAACAAAGTAGTTCTATTTGTGCTGGGGAAAAGGGTTCACCAAAAAGCCTCCCCGTCCCTGCCAGGATGAGCAAGCAGCTTTCCAGCCGTTAACACAGATGCCTCCGGCACGGTGCTGCCGAGCTCCCTGCTCAGCCCCTGCCCTTGGCTGCCCGTGTCCCAGGCACATCACAAATTCAGGCGCCTTCACCAGGGCTGCAGCTTCATTCACAGGAGCTAAAGACTTATTCCCTCAAAGCCAAGACCCAGAAAAATACCAGATTGCAAAATACAGATGTTTCATAGTGACTGAAACACTCAGTGACCAAGAAAACCCTCACATGAGCTTTCTTTTTTAATAAAGCAAACTGCACTGCCTTGTCATGTGAATTAATATCCCCGCAGCATGGCTTTGTGTATTTATTCCTTGCTGATGTTGCTTTTGATCACTACTAGATGAAAATGAAATCCTGGATGCTTCGGGGCTGCTGTTAGGACAGATTCAATGAGATGAAAACACATTTCAGGAAATACCACTGAAGCCAGTTTTTGTTTTAATTTCCGGGGACACGCAGGGCTCCAATTCCCCGGCGACAGGAGGAATTGCAGTTGAAGAAAGGCACACTGAAAACACACATCAAAAGTCTGTCCTTCCAACCCGCAGAAGCAAATGTCATTCAGAGGCATTGCTCTCATCCCCCTCAATCACAAGACTCTTCCTTTTGAGGGCAATATTTGGGGAATCCAAGTCCCTTTCTCCACAAGGCTTTTTGAAGATGCAGTCCCTGAGCACTGACCGCAGCCAGGGCTGGAGCACCCCGGCACACTCTCTACGTGCTGGTCCCACAGCCTCTGTCCATCTGTCCATCAGCCTGCCCCATCAGTCCTGTCTCCAGGTTACTCAAAACCCCACTTCAGTGGCCAACTTTCTGCCTGGCTCGTGGCCTCGTAGGCAGGTCTCCAGCTGAAGGCATCACCCCTTGCTTGGGGAGCATGGGGAGCTTATCCCTGGCTAAGGTCTTCTTCTCACTCTGATATGGGATAACTTCCTTTCTCTTCTTGAGTTTATATCCCCACATCCCTATCTGGGACGTCCCTATCCGGTTGGGGAGGTGGTATGAACATCAGATAAGGCATGAGGTGCTCCTGTTACTCAACACTTGCAATTACACAACCGGCCTAAGGCAAATAGTGCCAGACCAGATGATTTATGCTGTGTAAATCATTGCTTTTCACAATCACCTGCTTAGTTCAAACCTGACATCAATCAGTTTAACCTACATCTGAAGAATCGGGTCTCTTCTAATTTAAGCACATAAAAGGAATCCACCGAGTCTCATAGTTAGATCTAGTCAGGAAAAGAAATTGACTTTTCCCCATACATTCATACAAGGAAAAATCCATATTTGGAAACAGTTTAATTGAAAAAGTCAGACACTCTGTTATTGAACATAACCCAGATTAACAAACCCAGAGTGGCAAACTCTAGGATTTTCTCAGAGGGGAAAAAAAAAATCCAAACCACTTCAAAATGAAATTTTTTCTATAAAAATTAGCATGAAGTGGGAGAGAGCTAAACTTCTGCCCACACCAGCCTCCCCTCGCAGGGCAGTGGCAAGGGTCTGGGTGCCCTGAGTGTCTCCTGCAAGGGCGTAGGGTGAGCAGGCACAGCTCTCTCCTCCTGCCACTCCTGCTGTGCCAAGGGGGCTTAAAGGGGGCTTAAAAAGCCAAGAAATTCGGCCGCTTTCAGATTTCCTTTCAGCATTTCCCCAGCTTTCTCCGTATACGCATCACACATAACGCAGTGGGGTTACGACACACAGCAGGGTTTTCTAAACACTCACAATAATAAAAAGTAATAATAAAAAGCCCCGACCATCCCCATCTGGGCGATTCACATAAACGGATTTAAAGAACTCCTGCTCTACAGACAGGGACAGAGCTTACAAAGATGCTGGCGAAATCCCACCGTCCTGTTGCAAGGTGGGGAGGAGACCTCTGACGCTCTACAGCCCCTAACTGGGTCTCAGCCACCCGCATTGCCATTTTGGCCCAGTTTCAATCTCAACGTCCGCACCTCTCCAAAGACTTCCAGATTAGAGAAGTGAACAAATCAAGTTTGCTGCCACATCAGCCCAAAAACCTCGTAGCAAGGAAACAGACCTTGGACCTGACGTTCTTAGCAAGACCGAATGAAACCCTCCGCCATGTGTGAGGCTCGTTGGGGCCACGTTTCTATGCACAGACCAGCACCAGTCATCTGCAGTATGAATATAATAATACAAATACGCTGGTGAAGTGATTCAGGAATTAAGGAATTAAAAAACTTATACCTTCCTCCTGTCCAAAACCGTAGGTTGGGAGGGGAGGAGATAGCTGAGACGAGTCCCAGTGCCTCTGGGAAGCAAAAAAAGTTATATCGTGTTCATTTTAATTACGCTGTGAGGGAGCACAGCAGCCTGGGTAAGTCTCCTGCTATCCCACGGCAGGGTGTTGTTTCAGCGTAATAAAATACAGCAGAAGAAATAAAAACCCAGATGGGAGTTTCTGAAACTCTCCATCAAGTCTTTCCTCTTTCCCTAGCTAACCCGAGCCCTCTTACATGGCTACGACACAGTAATTTCACCTTCGTTCAGAGCAGAAGATATTGAAATGGAAACTTGGGGGGGAAAAAACCCTTCCAGACTGAAATCAAAACAAATCACTTTTTCGCATATTAATAAGGCTCCTGATTGAAAGTGTTCTAGCTGTTCACGGAGGAATATCAACAGTAGATGCTGCTAATTTAAGCCTGGCTAATTAAAAGCAAAAAGAAAAAAATCACTCCCCTAGAAACAGCCGCACGCAAGATGCACTCACCCAGCACATTTCATCAAGCTCCACTTATTATATCTGGGTTCAGGGAAACAATCCCATGGCTTTTTTTCTCTCTTACTGGGTGGGGTTTTCCCACCGCGCGTTGCCTCCGGCACCCTGCCATCAGAGGTGCCTGAGCTGGGACCATCCCTGCAGCAGAGCCTGTAAAGATTGACAGCTGTCAGAGTGCCATCGGGAATTTGTCGCAAGTATGCTCTGTCCCCTTGCCCAGCTCACTGGTCAAAACATTAAACTGTGCCAGCCCCAGAACCGACCCCCTAAGAACCAAACCACATCTCAGCAGCTTGGCTACAAGGATGCTACAGGATTTTGTGGCGAAAACCCTGCTAAAGCAGGGACAAACGGCAGCCACCGCCATCCCCCCGGCCGCTAAGGCGCTCATCTCGCTGCAGCAAGCAACCTGGTCGGGCACGATCCTGCTTCCCCCCGCCCTTACTGATTACAGATCAGTAATTTCATTTGACAACGGCACACGCAAATGACGCAAAAACTCAGGGAAAAAAATTGATGCAGGCAAAGTGTAGGAGGAAGGAGGGCCGTATCCCTGACTGCCGAGCGCTGGCGGTGTCCAGCGGGAGTCGGGAAAGTGGGTGGCAGCCAGATGTCACTTTCCCCAAGCAGCAGTTTTGAAGCAGAGCTATTGTAGGAAAAGCTGCTGATGGGCTCTCAAAAAGCCACCGAGAGCTTTGCATTAACAGCTCGGAGGCGTACAGCTCGGGCAGCATGGCTGCTTGTGTTCACCGGTCCAAAAGGGATGGGGGGAAAAGAGTCGGATCTGTAACCATCGGTTCTGCGCAGGCTGAGGGTACCTGCTGTCGGGCAGTGCCCGTCCGCGGCTGCTCTGTGGGGCGGGGGCCGGCCAGACCCATTTTCTCGCTACCCCTTCAGCAAGCATCCCTCTTCTGCCTGCGCTGGGTCTGGGCTCTGCAGCCCGAGCGGGGAGGAGAAGTGTCTCCGCGAGTCTGCTGTCAATCAGCACATTCGCACTGGAAATGGGAAGATGGGTTTTGTTCTCCTTCTTTTTTTTTTTTTATTTTATGGTTATTTGTTGTGCCTTTCTGAATTTGCATCCCAAGAGCTTCTATATGACAGAATGTAATAGTATTAGTCACCGTTTTACACATTAGGGAACGTAATATTTAGCACTCATAACAATTCCTAGCTTCGAAGTGCCACACAAACATTAAAAATACATTGTATTGTTCCCTGTTTTTTTCAGGGATAGCTTGTTCTTGCCTGAAGCTGTACGACTTCTTTTTGCATTATCCCTCATGAGAAACAGGGGTTTTCTGTCACCATCTCTGTCACGCCAGAGGATGCCAGTTTTCTGGCCTCTCACGCAGAGCAGCTCTGAACAAAAAGGACTTCCCTGGCTCCCCCTTTTCCCCATCCACCTGCAGCTCCCACGCACCTACCACGTTCCTGGCTACTGAAGTCCAAGCCCAGCATTAGACAGCACCAGCAGTGGTCAATCAATCCTTCTTTCAGCAGCTTCTCCCGTTGCCTGTAGGATAAAAACTACAAGATATTAAATTTCTTCTTTTCCGCTGACGCTTCGCTCTTGCTGCCGATAAGCTCGTTCTCTGTACGGGACTAGAGACGTGTGTTGTAACCCACCTCATGGCCCCGTGGTCTGAGTCCTGACAGTGACCCAGGTGACCTGCAACAGGCACATTTGAACAGTGGAGGTCCGCAGAGCTCATGGAGGTAATGGTGAGGCTGCTGTGCGTCGTCGTTCTGGGGATCAAAAAGACCTTGTCTAGTAAATCTGTACCCCGAGAGGAGTGCTGAATGCATCTATCAGAGAAGTAAAATCTATCACGTTTAGGTGGGAATATCCAACTTGTGATATATTCTCATAACTTTCACTTGTATAGTTGTTAGACCAGAAGAAATGAAATTTATATCATCGGTGACGTAACGTTTTACATGCTATGACATATTATGACTTCTTGGTCCCATACAGCAGCATACGAAAAGTGGTTAAGAGTTTAAAATCTCTTCTCTTAACACCAGTGATTTTTCCACCTGCAAGAGCCTGAAGCTTTTGCAGGATCTATGAAGTTCCTCCAAGCGTTCTGCAAAAGAGGACTAAGATAAATGAGCTTGTCTGTTATTCAGTACATGTCTGCATATATTACATTTCCAAAGGGCTCTGCACCTCTGCTGGAAAACATTTGGGATCCCCAAATCAAAAAACACCTCTTAATGTTATGTCTCAAGAAACATTTTTTGATCCTTTGCATAACAGGTCTTAATCTTGCCTTCAATTTTACTGCATTTAGACAACTGAGAAAGGAGGATTAAAAATACTGTCTCAGTTGGAGACATCACACAGGATTTTTATTCATTCCCCAACTGTGATTTGTAGCGTGATGAATTCTCAAGAAATATCTTAGCTTGGCAAGTGTATTCCTGGAAAAGGATGATTCAGGCTGGATGGGATCTCTCTTGGGTCATCTAGCTTACCGCCCAGTAGTCATTTCTTTAAAAACCAATGCTATGACATTGGTTGCATTGAAAGGTCTTCAGTGAAAGAAAAGCGAAGAAAAGTCTGTCATGGTATGTATGTCACACACGCTAGATTTGACAAACAGAAAATCCCAAATCTAAGAACAATGAAGCATATAAATATGCCAATTCAGGAGTCATAACAATCCACAGTTTCCACAAATTGCATGCATTTTTCTTCCACCAGCCCCAGCGTTACACGCCTCATGCATTTTAATGCACTCTTGCAATGCAAATGAATTTCGAATAACTCCTGTTTGTCAGCTGAACAAAACCCAAAAGTCTCAACCACAAAAAGTTTCTGCAGACTCAACAGATGATCAGCTGTGCTTCCAGCCTCAGCCCCTGCGGATGAGTCAGTGCCTGAGCTTTGGGGAAGAGAGGGCTGGGACGCTGGTCCTCAAGCAGGCTGCTTTGGGAGGGGGGAAAAACTCACGACTGGGAGTTTGTTCTCTCAAATTAAATTCCCTGCCTATGCACAGTTGCCAGCTAAGATGAAATTCTGCAGCCCATTTTCAGAGAGGAATAAAATGTGCTGCCTAGCGAACCATCACAGAAGCATCCGTAGTTTCTACGGTGCTCAACTGCAAGCCTGTAGACATCTCAGCTGAGCAGGAACCGGGGACCAGGGCTCCTATAAGCCCATGCAGCCCTGGCCCCTCGCCTCGTTCCTTAGTGCAGGCAGCCAGCAGCCATGTCTTTTCCACGGTATTTCAGCTGGTGTCTTCTGCCACTTCCTTAATTTTATTTCACGAGGGGTGGGGAAAAACAGTCAGGGCTTATATTTCACCGAGCGCTTCATACAGTCACTCATTTGCAACAGATGAAAGCAGGGATGGATTCAGTACAACTTCTTAGCCACAGATCCCCGTGAAAAACTCCCCAGCGTGATCATGGAGGCACCGAGTTTCATACGTCCATGTGCACATCCCTCCTCTTTTCCTGGTTGTCTGCAGGGACGGAGCCCTGCCGTGTGTCATCATAACCCTCCCGCAGTCTCCAGGGCAGCCACCGACCAGAAGCTGCCTGTAACTTGCCCCAGTAAGGCTGGTACCCGCTCTCAAACTCTCTTTTTTCTCCTGTCAGATTTAAGCAGTGTCTTGTCAAATGAATACGTGTGTTTGATCACCTGCAAGGGGAGAATAAGGGGGTAGGAAGGAAAAGACACCTCTAGGTTAGTTTTCATAGACTACCATGAAGTGTATGTCAGTGTGCACTGGTGTGACACGTCAGGACCGGTCCAGGGTGTGAACCAGCCGTATTCTGGGTCTTCATGGGGCTCTGCTTCTGAACCTGCAAAGTTGGAAGCTCTGTTTTGCAGGATGATTGAGCCTACCATCATAGGAGATAAAAATGGTTTGGTGCAAATTATGCCCTGTGTTCTCCCTGTTTAAACTGTTTTTTTAGCACAGCTCCTACTACAGAGCTGCCCCCAGCCTAACTAGCTGGTGGTCTTTGTTCCCAGGCTGGAGGAGATGTGGCAAAGTCTCGTCTCTGTGCAAGCATCATTTCTAAACTCCTCCCAAGCCTTGCTCTTTGCTCCAGTCACCCAGGAAGCTCCCAGGAGATCACCTCGGCTCCGATTCACAACTTCTTCAGCAAAAGGCAAAAGAATTATACGGAGTGTAGCCACATCCCATTGGTGTGAGAGTACAGAGGATTTCTGTGGGGAGGACCATTGGAGCTTTGATGTACGGGATCAGGTTCATTCATATGTGGCCCATGAAAAGATCAGCTATACGAGCAGTCCTCATCTTCAGTTACATCTACCAAGCCCGTGTGGTACGGACCTGACCCAGAGGCCCATCGCAAGGTCACATTTTTGAATAGTTTTACCAGCTGGGCTTGCACAGTCCTCCCCCAAACCAGTCATGGAGTCCCTAAGATTTTGCAGGGCTTAGGCATAACTTGCTGATATTTAGCTGGAGATCTTTAATGTATTTATTGGTTTGCAGCAGGTCAGAAGTGAAATAGGGCAGGTACTAAAACACAGATCTGAGACTTCTCCACTTTTGGGATAGACATTTTCTAAAGACTTATCTGGATGCCTGCACCCACTCGGTACCCAGCATTCTCCATATTGACATTTGTAAATGATGCTTTGAAGCGTTCCAGTTCTTTTAGGGCCGAGAAATATCTCTGAAAGGAAAACCAAGTCAGCTATGATACATCGCTTTGTCTCTTCCCTTAGCAGCTCTCTGCAGAATCTGGATGTCGCACTGAGAGCCAGCTGGTGAACTGCAGGCAGAAGTAACAGCCAGTTTTTAAGCAGCATAGGTTGCCCATTCCAGTATGCAAAAAGTGGGTGCATAGAGGTACCTAGGATCCAACACGAGGTTACATCAGGGTCCTAACCTCACCCAGGCTCACGGCAGAGACAGGTAATTCAAGGGTTATTGTCAAGAGGCTTTGCTCCAGGCAGACCCTGATATAGCAGCTGGAAGGGGGCAAATCTTCCCCGGCGCTGGCTCCTCTGCATAACACAGGATCGGGGTTGTCCAGGTTTACGCTGCACCTCTTAAAGACATGGTAGAAACTGCTCAATTTCTGTTTCTCCACCCAACCCACAAACCTAAAATAGACTCTGGATAAAGCCATGGCCTTGTGACCTCCTCTTGTGCAGACTGAATTAAAGCTATTGCTGAAGGTGCCCAATTGGCAAAGCTAAATGGCTATACGTACTGCGTCGGACAATGCAAAGAACTGATAAAAGGCACTGAACAGCTTTAGAACTATTAGAAGATGTCACCTTCTTCTCCACCTAAAGAAGGAGGCATTCAACCAGAGCCTGTTCATTCCCTGTGACCCAAAAACCAGACTCAGGGCCACTAACTGAGCAAACCGAGCAGGAGAAGTAGGCAGCAAAGAGACTTGGGAGTGACTGAAGATCAGAATGGGAAGAGAGGTCATAAAATAAATAAGGAGATAAGGAGCCAGACGTGAAGCAGAGACATCACGCAGAGCATCAAAATGAGCAATTGCCAGCGGGCAGCGCATCCATCACAAAGACATAGTACGTCGGAGGAATCTCACAGGTGACCGGGGGAAGCGGAAAAAAGCCCTGCGCTGCTACAGGACCCGCTCCAGGCAGGGGGCTGCCACTCCTCCAGCAGAAAATAGCAGTATAGGTGAGCAAGAGCCTTCTTCTGGGCTTCAGTTAATTTAATGCTGCTCACAGCATAACTGCAGCAAGAATGCAGAATTTCAAGTGTCAAGTAAGTAAATTTGTATTAAAGTAACTGCAATTATACACAGCCTGCACTCACTCCCACGGGAGGCTGTGGCAGGTTTGTGATGGACTTCACTGGAAGCAGAATTAGGATGATAATCGATACAAGCACAGCCATCATTTTGCATTTTCTTGTAGCTGCCAAAGCCTACGATAGTAAAAAGCAAAGGGCTTTTTAGATTACAGAGCAAAGGCCTGCAGAGATTTCAGCTACTCTCTGAATAATGGCATGTGATCAAGTCCTTTTGTGAACAAAAAAAAAAAGAGAATTTCCCGCTACGTGCATGTAATTCCAATGCTGTGATAAGTTATTTGTTTCACCGCTAGTTAGATCGCTGCACAGCGTTCAGTGGCACAGAAGGTTTTGGTCAATCAATGCATTTTTCATCTCTCGTATAAATACTGGTTTGTGCCTTAACTGTGTTAGCGGCAAATGGATCTCTGGCCTAACAAAAGCAAAACTAATTTTAGTGCTGTGAATAACCCACTGTGCTCAAAAATTAACCACTTCCTTCAATTACACACACAACCAGGTAGCTGAAAAAGTAATTCAATATATTATGAGTTTGATTGCTTTTTTTTAAAAAAAAAAAAAAGGTAATAATGGAAAGAACAGCAGTTTGCCCATCCAAATAGCGTGGGGCCAGGAGGGATTAATGGGAGGCAACCAGTGCTGTGGGTGGGTACCGAAGGTTGCTCCCTCAGTGCATCTGAAGTTGGTTGGGAAGAGAAAGGCTTGGTGAGCACCACTACCACAGAAAAGCTGAGGGCTGCGAGGCTGAAGGTGTGATTACACTGATGACCGGCCAGTGCAAAAGAGGATCGTCCCTTCCCAGATAACTGCACCTTATTCCACACTTCTGCTCTGAAGATTATGAGGAAAATCCTCATTTGGCTGCTGTGCCCAGCTAACCTAAAGAAATAACAAGTTCTCTAAACAGAATTTATTTTCCAAGCAGATAGATACCTTGACCTGCTTCAGGATGAGCCCAGACAATTCCCATGGACTGCACACAAGGTGGACTTACTCACCATCTCTTCCAAGAGCCCACCCACCTCGGAGCAACCTGATCTCCCCAAAAGAAACAGACTGGAGAAAGGGAAGTGCTAAGGACCCACTGTCCTTCCTGGGACACTAACTTTCTATTGACAAGACCTCTAGGTTTCAGAAGGTACCTACAGAAGTGTAATGCAAATGACTTGCAAGGAGCCAGAAGCTCCCTTTTGCATCCCAAGGCAGAAACTTATAATTTACTTTGCTCTCGTTTGGGGCCGGTGATGCGACTTGCCAGAAAACTTCAGCGGTTATCACAGAAACAGACTCGGGCAAAAGAGGCACATGGAAAAGAGGCAGCGGTCTTACAGAACAGCCAGACCAAAATGATGCGACCGTCGCACAAGTCACTGCTCGGGGAGCTGAGGCCAAGCTTCCCCACGCTGGCTCTCGGGGTGTGCGCTGCCAGCCCACTGCTACCTCCTTGAATTCCCTTTCAAGCAGGCTCAGGTAGTGCTGGTGTTTTGCAGGGGAGCAACACACAGGGTACGCTTCGGCTTTCGGGTGCTCCAAGAGGAGCTCAAAGACCTGAAGGAGCTTGAAACGGAGAAGAGGCTCTATCCACCAGCAGGGCATGCGGAGACTTGGCCCCAGGTGGGGTTAAAATCCATTTTGCACAGTGCTGGAATTAGAAAAATACATATGCACATGCACAAAGTGTCTCTTGGAGAGATTGGCCAAGAGCAGGTGGAGACAGGGGGAGGAAGGGAAAGATGGTAGGACAGCAGCAGAGAAAATCCTCACCTTAAGCTGCCGTGCGGAAACTGTTCAAAAAGAAGAGAAGGATGGTAATGATGATGACATGAGACCTTAGCCCGGGGAATTAGTAAATTTTTTACCTCTGCTGTACGTTGAAGCTCATGGGAGCTGCCAACCTCCTCCCTGCTGCCCGTCGGGTGCACACGGGTGAGTAATCGGGGAGTGGACCTTCACGGTGGCAGTTCATGACGATAGGGAGTGGGAGACAGAAAAGGGGGATCCAGCTCCCTGTTTTCTTACCAGTCCCAAGGCAATCACCCTGCCCTCTAACAAGCAAAATCCTTTCACCAAGGGCCGGCAGGATTTCTGCAGTTTTTACAATCTTTGGGTTGCCTATATAGTCTTGGGGCCATCTAGTCTCCCCTTTCCTAAACTAACCTCTTTACTGCAAAGTCTCCTTCTCCCCTGGCTGTAGAGCAAACCGTGCCTCTTCCCCCCGCAGCCCAAGTTAGAGGGGCTCACTGCCCCCTCGGTGCCAGAGCGCAGAAGAGGACACGTCCTTCTTTGCTCCTGCACCTTCTTGAATTTCTCCCGGGAAGACGGAGGTGAGCAGCAAGAGTTGTTCGTGCTCGCTTCTCCTCTGACCCTGTGAGGGTGCAACACGGAGATGCAGGGCTGAGACACTTGCAGCTTGTCCTGAACTTTACTCCTCTACCAAGAAAATGCCAGAGCCTGGGAAGGGGCACTTTTCTCCCTCCCCCATCTGCTTTCACCTGTATGCAGTCAGGAGGAAGGATATATCCAAAAAATGGTTGTACACTTCTCTTAGTAGCAAGTCCTGCTACTATTCAGCATGATCGCTGGGGTTGAAAGGGTTTCAATTTTCAGCGCTTTCCTCTGTGTACACTCTCTTTTGACAACGCGATGTCCTATTGCAGCTATTTGCAAATCTTTTAGCTATCTGGGAGAGAGGTGTGACAGACAGATTTGGCCATTGCCTTGTGCCCTCAGACAGGGCACAAGGATAGGGGAGGTCATAGCCGATCTCTGCCTTCCCCTGGTTGCCCTGGGGTCAGCCAGATTGAACGCTTGCAGTTTGTTTGATTCATTCACCACACTATCAGCGTAACCCAAGACAACATGGGTGACATTTGTTGTGAGCTGGCCCCTTTTTCATTAAGAATTGGCCTAAATCCACACGTTTAATGGTAATTGCTAGGCAGGCAGCACAGAGCAAATACCTTTTATTTCAAATCCAAGACAAGTCAGTGCTGGCTGATAGTTTGTTGGCGCTTTCCTACATTAATTAAGTACCTCTCATCTAATATTACACGCGGTCTTTCTGAAAACCTCTAGTGAAAAGTCTATTTGTTAAAAGTGCCAGTTGAAGTCAAAACAACGTCCAATATTGCAAATTAGGATTCCAGATTCCAGGATGAGATCTATTAGTCTTTCCCTGTTTAACTAATTAAAAGCATGGAGGGACAGAATTTGTTTTGTCATTCTTCTGTCCATAGGACTCCTTACAGTAGCTAAGAAAAGAAAACAAGATTCCCTTCATTTATCTTAAGATATCGGCTGGCTTACCCATCTGTGAGCAAAGAATGTTTTTGCTTAGCTTGCTTAACTAAATGAATCTTGGTTCACTTGCTTGCAGCTGAAGACAAATTAGGCTGATTATATACGAAAGGGCATACAGTACATCTAGGAATTAAACTGTGACTGGGTATTTAGGATGAATGAAATGAATAGGCAGCAACAGCTTTGCGTTGCTCAGAACAATCAGCAGTCCCCTTCTCTCGCAATCTTCTTAAAGCGCTTTCAAAATAATCCTCGGTGTTCTTCTTGTGTGTAAGTTGCTGGTTTGCAAGTATGGATTTTTAAAGAAACAAAAAAAAATCCCCGTGCAAACTTTTTCCCCTTTGGTATGGGAAGCATTACCAAGCTCAGCAGCTCGCTGCCATGCTGCCTTTCGTACTCAGCTGAGGAATTCCTGCCACACCACGCTGCCGGGCTGCTCCGTGCACAAATCGCGGAGGCAAGCAATAACATTGCATCCTCCAGCATTTTTATTTCCCACATCTCTCTTACTCCATAGGACACCACAGAATGTATACCGTATCTGCTGCAAGTGCTTGACAGGTGGTATTTCACATTCACTGCTCTTGGTGGTATGGGGAGTAGGCTGAAATACTGAGTTCTTCACGTGTCGATGGTTTTCAGTAATTAGCATATTTCAGCCCAAATCACAAACATCCTCCCTTGAAAAGAATGATAATTGGTGACAAAATCCGTGGCATGCAGTTTCATCAAATGCAAATTTGGGCTAATAAGACAGACACTAGACTATACTAGGAAAATAAAATGCACCATAATTTTGGTAAAAAAGTAATTTTTGCTAACATTTTGGGCATAATGATTTTTGAGAGGACATTTGTAATTTTAGTTTTTACATTATAAAAGTAGGGATTTGAAATACACAGACAAAAAAGCCTTATAGGATTGTTCTTGTAGCATACCATTGACATGCGCCCATCCCTTGTGCAACTGCTTCTCAGTATGACCACAAAGATCCATACATCTCATGCAAACTGGAGCTTTAGGCATCCGGATCCTCTCTGAAACACACGTCCTCATTTGTGCTACTCCAGGTACTTGCTGAAACGCAGTAATTCCAGTTTTGTGCTCTCTCCCCTTAGTATGGATTCAAAACAGAGGTGGAAGACTGCCTTTCTGGTTGTTTGAGTCAACACAGGCGTAGGCTGCTGCTAGCTCCTTTGCAGTGCTGGTTTTGCAGCTTCATAACCCAAGCACGGGGTCAGGAAGATGTTTGCTCCTGTGATTGATGTCAACAGGGGAAAGAAAAGCAATCCCTCCAGCAACAGAAAACATACATTTCTTGAATAGTGGGTGTTGCTCATATACTGAAATTGGATGAAAACTGAAAGGCAAATATTTGTGCCCGGGCAGGACAAACCTCTCTTGAAACCAACAGCTTCTGGGAAAGATGAAGGGGCTTGAACTGGCCAGAATCCTGCCAGGGAAATTCCCAGGGAAATACCTCTAGACAAAGGTGTTGACCAACTACACTAAGGTGTTTGGAGCGTGTTGACCAAAAGTCTTTCTGCATTATGATCATCTTAAGGAGAGATGGGGGCACCTTGACTTGTATTTGCAACGACACGTACCTCCTCATCCATTTAGTATTGCATGCAGATACACTGCTACCTCTCAGGTGCCCATGGGCAACTGAAAGACAGAAATACTGAAGTTTTTTTACCCACTATGACACAGGGAGCCCAAGCCAAAGCGAATACTGAACCCCGGTCCTCGGGGTCTCAGCTCACAATTTCAGCTAAAGCATTCTTTTCTTCCCATCACTCATTTCCAAAGTCTGATTGTTCTTTCCATCTGCACCTGCTTTGCTGCAGCTTGGTTATCCTCGCTGCCTGCCGACCCCTGCCTCTACCCCTCCCTCCCTAGCAAGCGGTGACCCAGTCGTTATGGGTGCAATGCCGAATGCCTCCAATGCCGCGTGTTTTCTGCACGCCGTTTTAGCAGCCTGGATAGTCATGGTAGGCTGACTCTTCTGCCTTCTCATTTCAGCTGCTCTAACAAATATTCAGGCTATGGAGAAGCAATAGAGCACTTTCTAGACCAAGCCTTTTTCTCTTACTAAAAATACCCAAACTACTGCAGCAACTGCAGACCCAGCCACTCTGTCAACTGAAACATGATTCTCATCTCAGTAAGAAATCAGAACAAAAGTTTTCTTTCAAAGACTTTCTGACTGCAAAAACATAGGAAGCAAATATAACAAGTCAAATCCCCAGTCTGAGATAACATAGTCAATACAAGGCAGGATATAGCTTTTGGTCGGAATTGGATGCTATCTTATTAAATGCTGATAGGTGCTCATGAATATAAGTTAGCAGTTTCCTTTTATCTAATGTTTTTGTTTTCCTCTGATATGACAGGCTCCTGTTTTAGTATATAAACTTGCTTTTGATGTATTGATGCACCAAGAATTTATCAATCATGGGGGAAACAAGACAAACGATCATAACATTGGGGTTTTTTGTAACACAATTGTTGAGCTTTCATGATATAAGCATCATAGTAAAATGATTTACTACGTACAGCAGTGCTCATCCAGCTTGCTTTTGAAAAACCGCATTCCAAACACACACACATATATTTCTATAACAGCCATATAAATAGATACTCAGTCATATCCTAACTTACAAAACATACACTACTGGCAATCGGAGAGATAAACCCTTGTCTAACACTGAACAGCTTTGTCTCTTCCCTCGCTACAATTCTCTACCATGTTGAAAACAATTTTGCATCTACTGCTGAATCCAGGCTCTGAAATCTGAAGACTGTTATATCACCGTGCTGTACAATCACCGAATGCCAGATTAAAATATACACAGGCACCATATTATTCCATTATCAGGAGCGCACAAATACGTCTCCTTTCAGATATTATTTATACGGTTTTAAGAAGCTGCATTTCTTTCCAGAAAAGACTGTTTGAGAATTGCCATCTTTATAATACAGTAATGTTACAGGTATCTATAGGAAAAAAACAAACGCAGCAATTAATTTTATACATATTTTGAATAGAATGATTAGCTTCTTTAAAATGAGGACAAAGTTACACCCGTCAGAGATGTGAACATTTTGTAAAGCAATAGTGCTTTTCTTGGTGTCACGAAGGATGAAATTTAATCAAAATTTTACAGTACTGCTGAAATACATTTAATGTAACAAAAAAGAAAAAATACCCTTAGTAACGTTAATAGCTAACTTGCTTTAACAGCCATCAAGAACTGATCCTCACAATGACTTCACGTGGCACAGAAAGCCACAGTATCCCCAGAAGTCTACACGCAGGGAAATGTTACAAAGCAGCCACACAGCGAGAGATAAACCAGGATCAGAACAAAAGTAACCCCAGAAGCTCCCATTTTTTTTTTAGCAGGAGAGGCGTGCCAGTCCTTCTCTCATCTGCAGCGCCAACGTTTCCCTGCGGAGCCGCGGCAGCGAGAGCTCGGCAGCTCGGGGAGCAGGCACTCCTGGGGCTCGCCGTGTGTCAGGAAATTCCTCCTCTTTTCCGCTGGCTGGGCTGCGGTCCCTGCGCCGGCGGCGCAGCTCGGGGAGCAGAGGAGGGAGATGCACCGCGGGGGTCCGGGGAGGTGGGGAGCACCTGGGAATAACCCAAGCCACACAACTGGCCTTCTGCCTCACAGGCATTTGCAGGAGTTTCTGTGGGAAAAATCTGATTTACAGGCAAGCCGGAGAGCGTCCGTTTTCTGTAACGTGCAAGAATGAGGCTACACGGCATAGATGTGAAATTAAACCTACCTACACGCAGTGGAATTGCACTCTCAGCTCAGCTGCACCATTTTCCATTGCTGCTGTATAAAGAGTAGCTTCTAAAACCTGACATCAACCTTTTTAGACATACAGGGCTTCCCCAGACAGATGACTAAACAAATGCCCAGGCAAGAGGTGTACGGAGTATTTTTTGTGAATGTCTGTGACTAGAAAAGACCCCTGTGGCCACAATTTGTAGGCGATTCACAAAAGGCTAGTTGTTAATAGTCTAAGATTTCTCATATAGGGTCTTCCTCTCCACTGGAAAAACTGAGGGATTTACAAACTAAATACTTTTTTTTAAAAAAACATTGAAAACTGTGGAATTGGCATCACTGAGATGCGCAGACAAACAGCAGGGAAGGACAGTGTCACTAACCAGAAAGTCTGGCTGCAACAGCTGCCTTCACCATCCCGACCAGTGTGTAACTGGGAGGCTTCCCTGGGGGACTAGCTCACGGAAACACCAGCAGGTTCCTCGTGCAATGCACAGAAAAAGAAGAAAGCCAGAACTTGGGCTTATTTTGACTAAAATTTACCTGCATGATGTGCGTTCAGGCATCAGGAGACACCAAAGCTCTCCTGAGCCCAGCGTCTGCCTGTCCCTAACACTGAGCAGACACGATGCCGGTGCGTGAGCCACGGCCGGCAGTTTGTACAAGCCCGCCGCAAGGAACAGCGAGCCATCCTGGAATGAGTCAGTACAAAATTTTTCCTGGGATAAAACTGGGTTTCCTCCATTTTGGTTTCCTACTTTTCCTCAGTACTTTTTGGGTTTATGTACACTGACATTTCCCAGTTCTGAGTGAAACTGGACAGAAACTCTCTTCCACAGAAGCAGGAAAGCACAGACTGCTCACAACACTCCCGACCAAATTTGCAGACTGACTCCCTTCCCAAAGGACCTAAAATGTTTGGTTGCTAGTTCCAATCTACCCAGCAAACCCTCCATCCAGGATTTCCTGGAAATGACCAAGGATACCCAGCAAGCCTCTTTCCTGGGAGGTTCCAAAGCTGGGAAAATGAATGTGTGAAACGAGGATTTTAAAGGAATAATTAAGGTAGCAGGAAACATGAGCCAAAAATGGACCCGGTACCTACTATCCTCTAATATCTTCCCTTTCATATTATGAAAAGATCAAGTTCTTAATCCTGCTGAACTCCAATGGCTACGAAAACCTGAACTCAAACAGAAGCTGCTAATGAGAGGCATTTCCTAAAGCTGCTTTAGCAGGTGTTTCCTGCTGAAACGGGGAGGGTCATGAATGTAAATCTCATTTGGAAAGTTTCTAACCCCAGGGATAATATTCAGTGGTGCTGCCACTCTCACTGCCATCTGCACTAGAAAGTGGTTCAGACTGAACTAGATAGCACTTGATCCCACTGAGTGAGCCCAATTGTTTGCATTCTTGCACAAATGTGTGAATGGCAGCCTTCCGGCGAAGCAAATGCTGGGTCTGCTCCCTTCAAAGGCTTTGCCAGTGATCCTTGCCCTGCTGGCTTCATCCTTAATTGGCCTACACGGTGGGGAGCAATTAAAAATAAATGGTAGCTTGCTGCGCCGCTGTAAGGGGAAGTTTTGCGACTCCAGGCATGAGCGCAGCTACCTTAGTCCACTGCGTATGCCATGCACGGGGAACGGCAAGAGGGAAAGGGAAGAGACCCGGCTATTCTGAGTAAGCACCAGGGAAAAAAAAATCACATTGTAGGCTGCGATAAACCACCATCAGCCTTACGATTAAAGGTTGGATTGTCTGGGGCAGGAGCACGCTTTCCCTGGTGTTTCTGCGGAGTGTGGGAATGGCATTTCTTATTATGGCTGTAGTCCAGAAATGGGATTTTTCATACCATCTTCACAAGACAGTATGCCACCCCTTCCATACAGTCTCAACGGAGAGAGCAGAATGGCTCTTAGCCACATGGAAAAATGAGGTTTCTTCAAATGAAACATCCAATACCAGAAGTTGTAAAACTAGTCGTTAATGAAAGACAACTAATCTCAAAGAAAAGCAGTGTCCCATAACTGTGTCATCATGCTCTCCGAAACTTTAATCATAGGGGGGGAATTTTGAACCAGCGATTAACTCACCATCATCATCTATATCAGGCAATGGAGTTTCTCAGATAATTTCCTACTGCTTATTAATGAAAGTCCGCTGTAAGGATGAACTGAAAATCCCGATCAGTTATGGAATTAAAACCTGAATTAAAAATACCAACTTTCGCTACACACCAACCCATATGTCCATGACATTCAGAAGTGGATTAAAGCACAGAAAAGGGGGAACTGAGAGGCACTTGATTTTCCTTCGTTCCCTGAAGACATTTGACATGGAATGTGGCCGGCTTCACCCAGGAACTAACCAGGTAACTTATGTCAGCAAGAGCCATTATATAAACACTGTGTGTACATCATTAGGAAATGGCAGGGTTGCACTCTTTTGTGTCTTGCTGCTTTACTATAAAGCGTCCCAATGCTTCCTGTATCAGAAATGTGTGGTACCTTCAGGGGTGTCTCTTCATTTCATGGTGGAATAAAAAGGGACAAAGTCTGCACTGGAAAATCTCCAAGACATCCTTTTCTCTTGTCTCTCTTTGTTGATATTAAATGGAGGTGAACAAAAGGCTTTACTCAGATGATATCCTAAACAATACGTGATGCAGTTTTTAAGAGTTCACCATCTCTGGAAAAAGCTACCACTCTTTTTAAGCAGATTCAGTAAGCATGGGATAGAGCTAGTGTACAGACACACACTTCTTATTGCACTCATTTTTATGCCCAGTGTTTAGAATGAAAATCTAGGCATACCTCTCAAAATTCTTTCTCCTGTAGCTAATGTGTGATGGATGTTCCAGTGTCTGCAACACATGTTGGGAGTGGGCCAGAAAGGTATATTGGTTATGTACCAGCCCAGTTCAACCTCTGTGATTACAGAGAGCTCCCCTCTCCCAGGAAATGACCTACAAGAAGCAGTAGAGAAAGATTTTTTGCAGTAGGTTTCATCTTCAGAGGGGAAACAGGTTATATAATTCAGATCCCTGCACAGAAGTATCTCGTGTCTTGTGCTGCAATGTAGCAAACCATCTGAATTGCATTGACAGCATATGATTTACTCAACTGCTGAACTAGAACATTTATGTGTAAGCACATACATTTGATATATTGTTTGTAGGCACCTCCAAAAATTCACCTTCTCCGAAACAGCAAGATTTCAACAGCAGTAGGATGCTGGGGGGCCTGCGGAGACGCTTTTCATGTTCTCTCCATAGAGGGCTAGAAAAGATAATGTAATCCACAATTCTTCAACAAAGAAATGTCACTCATCCAAGGCACTTTCCTTTTAGTCCATCAATTTGTGATACAGTTTCTAAAACAGAAAAAGTTCGAAATGATGCAAATCTCTCTAAACTAGTTCTGAGCAGAGAAACAGTGAGAGGCCAGTTGCTTAGTGATAATCACAAAGGCAGGGAAGAAAATACTGCAAGTCCTGCTATATCTGCGCAGTCAACGTGATGAAAAGGCCACGGCCTTGCAAGGGAAACAACATTGAGCTGCTTTGTTGTGTTGCTTGTGAAGATTTCTTATATGCTCATTCTACTTGATTACACTCAACATTGATCATCAGGTCTTTCGACTCCAGGGTTAAAAATTTCCTACCAAATAATGTTAAGGGTTCTAATACATTGTTACTCTGACCTTTGTAATAAGGTCTTTAAAAATCAGGTGATATTTCAAAGCACAGGGTAATCCATAGCATTTTGCATATACTTTGTGTTCCTCCCACATACCTACAATACAGCATTTAAGCACTATGAAATATGTTTAGATGAGGCACAAAACATGCCAATGATATGAAGGCTGCCCTAAAAAGTTTGTCTGCTCAGAGATAATTAGACAAATTCTGTGGGAAGAATTTAATATTAAAAAATTACTATTGCTAGGGCTGGTTTTATCAGCCATGAGATCACTTTATGGGGTCCCTTCCCCATTTCTCAGGAACCTCGATCCCCTATTAGGTACTCCACGGGCCACATGCAACTGGTCCTCCATAAGGCAGGAGGACGTCAGCAAAATTGTTTCTAACTGCTGCCAGTGTCTTCCTGTTGGAGAAACGCAAGCCAGAGCTTAGTGAAGACTCACATTTTTTAGTGTCAATTGCTGAGTACCGTGTTTGTGATTACAATAGCAAAGATGTGATTTTATAAAACAAATATAAAAATTGCAGTTTTGCTTACCTAACTGCTAAGTGCTTTTCACGTTTACAAGTCACTCCAAAGCAGTAGAGTATGAGGTGATCCAAAGATTTTTTTTTCTTTTTTTACCAAAAGGCTCAATAATTCTTTAATTAAGAATGGAAGAGGAGCGCTCCCCTGGCCCATCTAAGAGGACTAATGAAATGACGGTGCACATTATTTCTGGCCCCAGAAGTATGCTGTATATTTATACCAATTATGCAAATCTTGAGGCAATACAATACAAAGCCGATATTGCAAATGAACTAACGATTAACGCAAACATAACGAAACGCCACCAGGGGAAATTCAGATTGTGCAGCACCTATGCATATGTGTAAACAGACCACTTCCACATTGCACGTTGGCAATTTCCAGTGTCCTCAGGATCCCTTTCCCTCAATAAATGCTGCATCTCAAGTTGCGTATCGCAAAGTGCTGGACAAGAGCTGGTACCAGGACGAGGAGCAGTCCTAGGCACATCCCTCGTTCCCGGCCACCAGCGCAGCACCATCTGCTGGGAACACACACACTTTGGACAAATCTTTCCAGCACCAGCATTTGTCACCACCTGTCTTCATAAATACAAGACGCCCTGAAAATTTCCACCTCTCTGGTTCTTCACCCTTCTTTTCAGCAAAGATGAAGTGAGTAATCACTGCAAGTTAATCAGATTGTTACTTGAGCAACTGGCAGCTCGGAGGACTTGGAAAAAAGCATGGTACAGCTTGCAGAAAGTTTGCATTTTAAGGTCCTATCCAAGAATTCATTTTGATACGGTGGTCTCTAATCTCTGTGGGCTAACTTCACGAGCAGGCATTTTCAAGAGGCTGGGACAGGCTAGTGATGCCAAAATGAAGCCGGGAACGTGAGGCAGGGGCCCTTGAACTGAGCAATGTTTTTGGTTTCTTCCAAGAAGACTGGTTTCAGACATTCAAAAGTGAGACAGAAAAGGCAAGGGTTAATTCAGCAGAAGGTGCTGCTAGGTGAGAGATCTAAGGCAGTGAGCATAGCACTGACTGTGTTATTTTGCCAGCGTTAAATCTGTGGAAGAATTAGTCACATTTCCACAGTCAAAACTAAGCTTCATTATAAAGTAGGATATCAACATCTTTATTAGCTATGAAAAACACCATGCATCCTCCCCACATTAACAGCAAGAGCCAGCTGGAAAATTTTGGCAGGCTTTTTTTTTCCTCTCAGAAATTTTTTTCTGCTCAGAAAAGCATCCATTGGAGGAGTCTGAACCTTTGATGGAAATCAGAAAGCTTTCACCCTGAAAGGGGACTCCAGGACAGAATTTCTGTAACCTCAAAAGGGCTGGATAGGGGTATGGGCAACACTGAGACAACCGTACTGCTGCTGCTGCGGGAAATGCCTCAATTTGTCCTTCCTCAGGGATCTCCTCACCCCATCCCGTTGTGTGGCACAGGCAGGGCCAGAAAGACTTTTTGCTTGTAAAAGGAAATACTCTATTCAGTGATACTCCTGAAGGTTTTGTGGATTTGGGGTGGGGCTTTTTGGCAAAACCTTAATTCTTGGATCTCCTTTAAAAGCAACACACAACCTCCAAAAGCTAAGGATCCCTTAGTAAGATGTAGGTAAGAGTGAGTTGAACTAAATGATATTATCTTAAGATATAAACTTTACATTGAGTAAAACATATAGGAAAGACGCCCAGGAACCCCTGACGGAGTTGTAGGCATTATTCAGTATCAGCTAGCCAGTTGTGCATGCCATAAAATGGTTCAAGATGACAAAATATATCAGAGATTTAGAGACCAGATGCACTTAGGATAGCCAATTCATCTCGTTTGTTAAAGAAACTCTTTTCCACTCTTATTGGTAATCCCAGTGGACTGAGTTAGCACAGGCAAATCTGTTTGTGTGTTCAGACTTTCAGCGAGAACTAACTTTTTGTTCACTCAGAATATCATCATAGATTTACAATCAAGAAAGGGTCATCCATTATGTTTTTCAAATAAATGCTTTACAGTTATTAATGTATCAAAATATTACTAGGCTTTCATCACGATCTGTCTACAGCTCTGCAAATTCACTACGCCACTGTGTCATTTGCCCCACGACGGTACTGGCAAGCAGAGTAGCCATTCACTCCTGAAAAATCCAATCTACTACCCACAACCTATATTTCTCCTAAAACATTTCATGATTCTGGAAAACAATTTCTATCATGAGAATTTCATAAAATAGCAGGAAAATTGAGCATATAAATCTATATTAATACCTAACTGTAACAACCTCTGGCACTTTAATTCAACATAGTTTAGTTTCTTCCTCATAAAAATGGTTTCATTTCACAAAAGGTACATTTTAACATAAAGATTACTATAGTTTGAATAATCTGAATGACATTCCTGATTAATTCTTTTTTCCAACTACTTTTAGTAACAAAAAATGAACAGGAGGGAAGGTCACTGTGACCAACAGTGTTCTCCAAATCCAGCTGGAGACTGCTAGCAGTAGCTATTTACAGTTTTAGTAGAAAAATCCACAAGCCCCAAATATTTTTCAAGTGCTAAATCAATTAGTCAATATTTAAAGGCCATATATGATAAAATTCTTCGTTCAGTTGCCGCTACAAACGTTATTGCTGTTATCTCACGTGTACAGGGCACAGTGGCAACCTGCAGGCTCCACCAGCTGGTGCCTCACTCTGTGAGTCAAAGACACCCAGAATAATGGTCCCTGGCCCAAAAGCCTGCAGTTTAAATGGCAAGTCTCCCCAAAAGGATGACATAAATGAGGGGTTGTATGAAATGGGATACTAAAAATGTATAGGTTGTGCATTCTAGTGAATACTATTGCAGTGTATAGAATTCCTTTTCAGAACAGTATCTCTGAATCTCCACCTGACTCATGAGGCATGCTGTATTAATTTGCTTTTATTTTACATAGGCTATGTACTAATTCATATTATATAGCTTGAACCCTTCGTGCATGGTGGACCAGCAAGCAGAGAAAGGAAAAGAAACAGCAGTCTCCTCACACAGCACGTCAGTATTTCTCTCTCCAATGTCTCCTGCTTCTCCTTTTTCTTCTTCTCCCAAAACGCAGAGGTTTGTACGTGCATGAAGTCTGGCCATGGTGGCAGAGCACAAACTCCAGCTCACAGGGTCAGCACGTGCTGGTCGAGGAGGTTAGCTGTCACTCTGAAAAAGAACAACAGAC
Organism: Mycteria americana; assembly: GCF_035582795.1. Classification (NCBI taxonomy): domain Eukaryota; kingdom Metazoa; phylum Chordata; class Aves; order Ciconiiformes; family Ciconiidae; genus Mycteria; species Mycteria americana. Next base: position 46,894,487 of record NC_134366.1, on the reverse strand, counting down.
ACAAAACCCAAGGTGAGGGTTCAAGCATACTGTTTCTGGCATGGAGGGATTTGTTGTATGAATACTAGTTGTCATTCACACTGGGGTGTGCCCTTAGCATCTACTCGCACATAAAAGAGGAAGACATAGATAGGGAAAATTGTTGGCCGGCCATTGATTTCAAACAGCTTTCAGGACATCTTTAAATACTTACATCACTTTCTTGAGAGAAAAACATGGTCAAATGCCAGAAACGTGGGCAGTCATTCAAAATGAAGGGTCAGCTAAAACGTCGGCTAAGGCTTCAAAGCCCAAGGCCAGTGCTCTGCAGAAGCGAGAGCAGAGCTTCCTAGCAGCCCCCAGGCTACCACCGGAGGGCTGTGCCTGCCAGAAACAGTTGCTGGAGGGTCCTGCCACAATTTTATATTTTAGCAACACTTGTGTTGGTTTTTGTCTTGCTAGTAATATCCAACTGAATCCAACTGAAATTAGTCTCTGCATAGCATTCACTGCTGAGGACAAAAGGGCATACCAGAGTGCAAGGGTATTTTACTAAGAGATCAGGCAGTGACTTGCACGGGGCTATTTCATGGCTATTTCTCTGGAGTTAAGCAATACCAAAAAAACCCATCACAGAGCTCTGCAGGACGCCATGCGTAGCCTCTTGGCAGTGCGGTATGTCCAACTGCACCGACAAATGCCAAAGCAAACATAAGGACTCAGCGCAGATCCTGAAGTATTTACAATAACCTCCTTCCCATCTCACTCCAAGGAAAACATTTATTTAAGCAAAGAGAAGAGGAGGATGAGGGTATTGGAAAACAGGTCTCTGAAAAAGCAGCATCAAAAATAAATGCTGTACATAGTGCCTGACTTTTTTAATGATGCAGCGATTTGTTAATTCATCCTTCTGTTTTAATAAATGCAGCCTATAAAGTAAGGGAACATACTGTATTCACAGAAGTCTGTAACTACACCAAAGGAAAGATGTTAGTTAAAAATATCCAAACAGATTCCTGATTAGAAATAATTATTTGTCTTTGGTTACATCTTTTAATTTCCTCAGTGGCCAGGAACAACAAGATAACACCCCCCAGGAAGACCACAATGTAGATTTATGTGACAAACCACTATCTGAAGATGAAATGTAAATGTTATGGGATGGTGGGGAAAAGACAAGGTACCAAGTGTATCCTGCACCACAGGCAGAGGTTTCAGTTCAGCATTTGCCTAACCCTGATCACCTGAATCCCTGAAGGCATCATTCTTAGCCCACATCAGGAAACTGACTGATTTCACTTGTCTCTTTTCAGACTGTTGAGCATACAAAATGAATACACATTACTACCTGGCTCTTTTCAAGGTTCAAAACAGAATAGGAAACTCAAACATAGGCTGCAAAGATAAATAACTATTTGCATATTTACAAGAGCAACTTATATACTTTTAAAGTAAATAAAGATGTCATTTATTTACATTTATTTATAGTTCTATTACAAAACATAGTTTATGTATATATATAAAATATATAAAAGTTATTTTGCTGTAAATTCACATGGACCAAGGAAGTGGTTCATTTATTGCAACAGTCCTGAAAAAATCATTCAGATACATCACGTATGGAAACATATTAATCTATATATGGATTAATACTGCTTTGCAGCTACTAGCCTCTGTGCCCCAACTTTAGGAAACCCTCAAGAACAACATTAGGGCCTTCTGGTCATGAAGCTCTGCTAGCAAGTGTAATTCCCATGGAAGCTCTCTCCCCTCCAGCAGGTCTTCTCATAAGCAAGATGTCCCCTGACAGCAAGTCCTGCCTGAAACCCTGCTCAAGAGCTTATAATCAGTAGCTCTGTAAGCAGTAGGACAAGACCTGGTATCTGACATCTCTCTTTTCTGTGGCTTCTCTGATGTTTAATAAAGTGTGAGCCTTTCTTTCCATGGACAATTTCTCGTCTACGTGGATGTCCATCTTCATGAAATATGCAGGAACTTAATAGCTCTGCGGTCTCTATCCCATCACAGTCAAATTTAGACAAAATTGCCCAATGTTTGATACTTACTCAGAGGCCAGGAAGGAATGGCACACAAACAGTGAGTGCAACACCATCATTGCAGCCAAGAAGGAAATAGACTGCCTTGCTGTCCTGACTTGTCTGTTGAACAGTAAAAACAACATTGCTATTAATTGAGAATATCACTTATTGCCAGCCTTATTACAGGTGAGTAAGCTTTTGAAAGAGAGGGTCCTGAGGTGCAAGGAAGGTACTTCTGCATAGATACAGTAACACCAGAGAAGGCCTACTCTTCTTGATTTCTGTACCCTATGCCGTGTGAATGTGTAACCTCACTTCTCATCTGATCATCACAATACGGTTAATGCAAAGCACTCTAATTCTCATGTTGAACAACATGCCAAATAAGCAGTGAAACTACAGTTTTAATTATCATCATGAATAAAAGTCTTTAAACCATCCATGTACAGTCTCTGCTCAGAAAGTCTTCATGAAACTAGCGCGAGATGGCTCATTCAACCGTCCTTAGCTGACTGGCCTGGGCACCAAGAATATAATTACTCATGTTAGGATTCTACCAATGTAATAGTAATAGTAATAGTAATAGTAATAGTAATAGTAATAGTAATAGTAATATTATGCAGAAAGCCTACAGTGTGGAGTCATGACTCATAATGGGGTTTCACAGCTGTTGTGTTTATCATTAAAGGAGTTTTTCTTTATTTACAGTCAAAGCAATTGCTCTAGAAAGCAGCAAGGCTGAAGGGCAATCCAGCAAATAATTCCTCCTTTAACAGTGAAACATCTAATTTCTTCAGTAATTACATATTTGTCTACACCTGACAGGTACAGAGGCATTCTGATCAGCTCTCTGCAGTCACAGAGTTGCTGTTTGTGGGACACTGACTCCAGAAATAACACTTCCCATAATTACTTACGTGCTCAGTCTGACCCACCGGATGACAGCCAAGCAGAATAGCGGACGCTCTTGCAGTTAACACAGTATGGAACCTGGGCCATCACAAACACATCAACAATCCTCTTGATGATTAGAAGAAGATTCATCTACGTGAAGAGACGAAAAAGAAATTAGCCGTCCCCAAATGCTCGTTAAGCAGCAGCGCATACAGGCAAGGAGTATTTGGATTTTTAAATGAACCTACCTTCTCATATGCAGAATACAAATAGCTCAGATACCACTTAGAGGTTATGATCCAGCCACTCAGCTCATCAAAGTATGAAGATATGCAAGTGATGTCAATATTAACTGAAGAATTTATGCTGGATGCAACTCCCTGCTGAATGGGTGCCTTGCTTTGACTTAGCATCAAAGAATTTTACCTCAAACCCTCACTACAGCATCTAGTATGTGCCTGGTTTATCTGAAGATGATTTTCTGTTGTTTTCAAATAGCATAATTACTTACATATGAGGAAGTAAGCAGATTAATGGAAAAGTAGGTAAATCTCTGGTCTCCTCTCCCCCTTCCTACACAGCAATTTGTTGCACACGTGAACCAATAACATCAACTTTCATGCAACTCTTCCCATAGATTACCCTGGATATGCCAGTGGGAAAATGTTCAGTGGTAAAGTCAGCGTATGTTTTAAAATGGTTGTATGCTGCTTTGGTTAGGGGAAGCTTTATAGTCAGTCCATTGCTCAGTGCAGTTGGCATGGCTGAAACAATTATGTTTCATCAACTGTAAAAGGTACTTCCATTGCTAGAGAGTAATACTGTCTCAAAAAAAAAAAAAAAAGGTAAGCAGCACCCATTTCCTCGATCTGCAGCTCTAAAAAACTCACATTCAAGTCCTGAAAACATACAGTAACTGCAAATACACTCCTCAGGTTCAAAACAATATATACAAACTATATAATATATTGGGGGATGTAGAGTGATCTGATGCTTATGGATGAATCACCCAAGGAAGAAAAGACACAGCAAGTTATTCCGAGGCTCCACACTTTCTATGTCAGCCACCTTGACACTATTAAGCAGACAGAGATGTAAGGCATTAATGGATGACCATAGCACAAATTGAATCTAGAAGCCAGTCACTGTTCAATGCCCAAAAGCAAGATTAATCTGGATTCTAGTTTGCGATTGATCACTGTCACCTTTCAAAGTTCAAGGCTCTCTTTTCCTAGGAGCACTGCTGAAGATGATCCTCCACTGTTTCTTCAGTCAGTCTGAACCAGAGAAGTTTCCCGTTACTGTGTTTTGTCTTCACCTCTCCTTTCTTTTTTTAAAGGCAGTTTTCTGAAGCAATTTGCCTTTTTTTTGTCTGATTTCTGTCTAGCACTGTTTTCTCTGTTTATCTACTGTTTTATCACATTCTGTCTATACCCTACCCCACCCTTACTGTTTGTTATCCTATGCCTTTTCTAGTTCTGATTTACTCAACTCCCATTTCCTCTTTTCCTTTCTTTTTTAATTTTCTCGTTTAGAAATCACACTTCATAATCCTTTTTGGCAGTGAGATGGAGGCGTCATGTACTCAATGGTGTGCAGATGCTTTCCCCCTAAGTCCAACATCTTTTTCATCCAGCCACTAAAAGAAGTTGATTCAAAGGCAGATTTAGTGGTAGGTACATGATTATGTACTATCTAGTTAAAGCAAAGATATGCTTTATTTAGAGAATTTTAAAATAAATTGAGACTGAATGCATAGTCTCCTATTTTACTAGTTAATCCTCTACTGCATCTGTATTTTTTGAATCTCAAATTCCAGCTAGCTAGTTAGTTTTTTTCCTAAACTCCTAGCAGTGGAAGTTTAAAAAAAAGGCGATAAATGAAAGGGAATAAAACAGAATACAAACCTAACTCAGGAGTTCCCTCATGGAACCTTAAAACCGATTAGTGCCACTTTCTGTAAGGTTCAGATCAGATGTAATCATCTGGAAAGTCGGTCTTCCAGAATAAATGTCAAGCAACATGATTACCAAAAAAAAGGCAAATGGTATAGATGACTTTCAAGCTTTGCAAAGCTCAGTGTGAGAGGTCCTTATCCCTCCTATGACTATCCTTTGACAAAAACTGAAGGAGCACAAAATGTGCCAGAAGGAAACACTGATTCCACACAGTTAATAATTTTGATTTTCATGATGTCACAATTCAGTAGCAAATCAGGAATCAGAAGATCTATCAAGAAATGCCAGATGGTTCATTATGAAATACACCAGCTATCCTTTTTCCTCCAACTTCTCATTTTAAATTGGTGGAAAATGAAGTTACTTTAATCTACCCTGTACGGCTCTATAATAAAAACAGACACCAAAATAAAGGTTGAAATATGCAGCTACTCACTGGATTCACCTAGTCTACCACCATGATGCCATGTAGTGTAATCACTCAGCTAATTCACGAAAGAGATCACGTATTTCCACTGAGGTACCTCTGCTCTCAACACCATACTGGTCCTTGTCTAACAGAGTTTGTAGTGTTAGTGTAGATAAGCAGACAAACAGCTGTTAGTATAAACTGGATCAACATCAATACAGTTGAGCTACCAAGGACATGAGTCGAATGCATACATTGTACCTCAAGCCTAACAAGGGCAGTTAGCACGATTCTCATTAGATGTCATGTCAAAGGTGGCTCCTGTATTAAGTGCCTGGGCATGGAAAGCAAAGGCAGTTTTAAAGGGATATACATGAATGGCTTGACACAAAACTCCTTAGTTCAACACATTAGCAATACACCTATTTCCAAAACACCCATGTATTGGAACAGAAGGCAGGGGGTAGAAAAGTTACTTAAAAAATCATATCTACGTTTACTACCTTTGGGTACTACCTTTGCACAACCAATAGCTCAGAACTATTAATAAATAAATCCTTGGGGTTATAAAAGGATACTTTCTTAGACATACTGGACTAAAACTCTTCCCTGTTCCATTTTAGTTGCATTACTTAAGGGATTAATTTGGTGTGTTTTAGGAATGTAACAGACTACGCGTATTCTTCAGAGCTCAGTCTCAGTTATTACAGCACAGCCAAACTCTTTCCACTAAGGTTTGTTAGAGAGAACAAATCTGTCCCTCAGCCAAGCATGAAGATGTAAGCAGTGCAAAAAGAAGTGGTCCAGGGGGACATTTTTCACATTGCCTCACAAAAAAACCAATTCATTTTCATGTTAATTCTTTTCAGTTCCCTAGCTAAAAAAGACTTAATTCCTGTTGCTAGGTGAGTGTATTAGCAAAGTGTGAAATACAGCCCAGTAAAAAATTTATATGATTTGCTCACCTGTGTAGCTGGTTTATGTGTTTATAAATTTCAATCCTTCAAAAACTTTTGGAAGGTTACTTAAATGTATCATTGTTACATCTGCAGCCACAATTTCTCCACACTAGTAATATAAACTACATTAGTGGGGGGGCTACGTGCACACACTTACTCCTCTGAGAGAGGAAAGAAATAATAATTTCATGGACTTTACATAAATGAAGTCACACAAGTTCCTTTTCCCCTCTTGGAAATTGCCAGGCATCTCTGAGTGTACTGGTTATTCTGGAAAAAAATGGGTTTACGCACCAGGATTCCCTCTTTACTTTCAGACACTCAGTACCTCATATTTCTATTACTGTGTTTAAGTGTCAAGGATGAACAAGAAACCAGCGAAACAAAGCAACAGATCAGGAAAGTGGAATTAGTTCTAAAACTTAGATATGGCATTGAGATACAGGACTTACAAAACTCAAGAGAAACAAGCATTTACCTTTATTTCCAAACAAGATATAATTTTAAAATAAAGTTTAAACATTTCCTTGTAGTATTACTAATTCAAATGTTGTTGGAATGTGAAAATAACTCATTTTTCCCACTTAAGCTGTATATGATTTTTAAAAGTTATTTCCACTTTAATAACCTACAGTTTTAATAAACACTTGACACAGAATTTCTTTAAATAATATGTCTATGTATTAAAATTCTCTCTTCCTCCACGTATTTTTAAAAGATGGTTAAATTGATCCACTTTGCAAGACAATGTTTATACTACCTCTTTTTAGCAGTATTGTAAACTGAATGCAATCTGTTTTTCAACATAATCCACAGCTGCTTCAAAATGTCCTTTGTGAGGCTCTAGCCCTTTTTTCAAAGGACTTTCATGAAAAATGTCTTTAATTAGTATTAATTTCAAGCACATTTTTTATTCATTTCATAAAAATCTGGTCTGAGTAGAGTTCTCATCATTGTAAATAACTAAATACTCAAATCTTTAAAATGATACTGGAGAGCAGTAAGAAAATTCATACGCTGTTCTTCCAGATTTCTTTTACTATTGCCTTTCGGCATATCTTTTTTCTTTCTTGTCTTGCTATCAAACACTATGTTACACACTGGAGAAGGTTATATTTGAACTGCAGGAGGTTAAATTTTGCCAGAGCTGAATGTTTTATGTAATACTAGCCTTGCAGAACACTGACGATGATAAATGCTGTGCAGTTAACTCCCTTTTATTGGGTCCCTTCCGTCCCAAGGACCTGAAGCACAATACTGAGCCGGGGGAGAAACTGCTTAAGAAATCTGTATTTTCTGCTTTGATTAGCTTTAGTTAGCCACTCGCTGACTTTTTTGTTGTACTTAAGCACATACGTGCAACCTAAGAAGATGATAAGCAAAAGAAAGTTAATGGCTTCCCAGCCTGCCTGTTCTTTCCTCATCTATGGAGAGCTTTTGCCAAAAATCCAGTGTTCTCTGTCTTTATTTGGATAGCAATGTATTATCTCTACCTATAGATGGAGAAACAGAGATAAAGTGAGTAACATGAGCTGAAGTCACATAGTTAGCCAACGTCAGTTGGTAAAATATGCCTTTACTCTTCAACTACTCTTTTACATCCACAGTACCGCACTTCTAGAAAGTAGTGACACAAAAAGCTTTATTTCTGTGCATGGGTCTCAAACTAGGACACGTGAAATATGAACACCGCCAAGCACTACGTCAGGGTGAAATTAATTTGAATAAGGCATTTCATCCCTCAGAGACCACCTGTGAACAGAAAGGGACCGCTTGTAGGACACAGTCATTTATCAACCACGTGCGATTTAGCTGATCGCGTTGTTGGCATTAAAGTACCACCTTATTAAGTTTAATCATGTATGATTTTCATAGCACTTGCCAGTTAGATTCAATCTTTGTACAACATTGTTTTTGTAAGCTAACTTCTACATGTTCACATTATCATGCAGTGAATGGGCCTGAAGCTTTGGTGTCCTCTGTTTGTGTTGAAACTATCACTACATTTGAAGCCCCAACACCAACTTTGGCTGTTTTCTGACTATATAGTCTAACTATTTGAGCTATTTTTTCCCTAACTCCAGTCCTGAGAATCTGTGTTATTTGAAATACAAAGTTTACGTAAGCTACAGATATGGAAAAAAGCATATCGCCCCGCAGTTTTGGAGAGCTTCTGAAGTGCTGTGGAGAAAGGAGGTAACGCTACTTCACTGACGCGGATGAAACACCTGAAGAAACTGGCGAGCCGGGCAGTTTGGGGTTTTTTCTACCCGAGTCTCAGCTCTGGGGGAGTTGAATGTTTGCTGCCATTTGGTGCTTCGCAGGGTATGGTAGTTCCAAGGTAGTTCCAACCTTGGGCCACCCCTGAACCCACGGCCGCGGCTGTGGCCGGGCCTGGTGGCCTCTCGCTCCATGGCCGCTGCGGCACGGAACTTCGGGTAAGAAGGGAGCAGCACGAAGGCTCCCCAGCCGAAACCAAGAAACCACCGCCCGGCCGAGCCGTGCCGCCCAGATGAGCAGCGTTTGCCACCCCCGTGCTCAGCCCCGCCTCAGAAGAGGGGTTTCCACCACGAAGGCGGCACCGTTGCCCCGACAAGAGGACGAGCACAGTGCAGCAGCACCGCCGGCGGCAACTCCTCTTCTCCTGCCCGTGAGTGCCGGCACGCCCGGCCGCGCAGGGCTCGCCCCACCTCGGAGCCGCCCTCACGCCCCGGCCCTCGGCCTCCTCCCGCCCTGCGCCTGCGCCGGTTGCGCCGCCATTACCGCCCCGCGGCGGGCGCCCGCCTCTCTCTACGGGCGGCGCGTTGCGGGCAGGCGGCGCTGACAGGGCTTTGAAGCGTCGAGGGACAGATCGGTGGACGACAAACGGGGCGAGGGGAGAGGGAGGGTGGCGCGGGGGTGGTTTGGGCGGCTGCTGTGGCCGCGGGGGTGGTGCGAGAGGCGGTGGGCTGCGTGGCATGGGCGACCGTGGAGCGGTCCTTGAGGCGGGGGAGGTGCGGGGCTGCTTCCTCCTCTCCCCTCCGCGGTGAGAGGCTGCTCCGGGCTGGGGGGGGCGGTGGTGGGGGCTCACGGGTGGCCGTGGGCTTTCCCCAGGCGGCCTGGGCTTGCTTTCTGTCAGGCTGGGGTCCCCCGGGGTGACCCTGGAGGCGGTAGCTTGAGGGGGGTTGTGCTCCCCTCCTGGTCGTGCCTGTGCCCGGGTGCCTTAGGTGCCAGGCTAGCTGGGGTGCTATTAAAGGTGTGCTGGTGAGTGGATTTTCTGGATTTTGTTGCTCTCTCTATGCTCCTATGATGCCGCAGTTAAGGTCAGGGAAAGTGGTAACTGCCAGCGAGGTGAAGTTGGCTGACAGGATGGTGACCAGCCCAAGCTCTCTAGGTGCGGGGGTAGGACATGAGCCAGAGAAGAAGTTGGTAGTTAAGCAGCATCCTCGCCTGGCACCAAAGAGAAAACCTGAGCAGCCCTCATCTTCCTGTGTGCAACCTGCCATCATCTCCAACGTTTCCTGTGAGCAATTTGCTCCTCTTGTGCCCATGCAGAAGGAGCAAGGTGAGAGTAGCCAGAGACTCCCAGGTAAAAAAACAGAGGGCATACAGTGCAGGAGGGCTGCCAGAAGCAACAAGGGTGCAGTTCTGCCAATTTCAGATGCTGCTGTATGTGAAGATTGGCAGGCAGCAACCACGGCTGCAGTAACGTGCTGGGAAGAGACTGTAAGGAGAGGGACAGGACAAGGTCAACAGCTATTTTTCTCAGGAGCTACTTTGCAGAATAAATTCTCATCAGGGACTGAAAGGAAAGAACATAGCTCAGAAGGACTGAACCTCTCAAGTTTCCAGGAGAGTTTAGGGAGTTCAGGAAAAAAAGGCAAATATTCCTTTAAGGAAATAAAATTACAAATCCCATCCTCAGAAGAGGAAATTGAGAGCACAGAGAGACATGGCTTTTCCTGTTTGCCAGAACCAGAGGTACTGCAACCCAGAAAGGGCACATGTAGTACTGAAATGAAAAGTACTGACTCCATAACGATACTGAAGATGCAAATCTCAGGTCTTAAGAAGAATTTGGGGACTCAGGAATCCTTGTCTGAACCAAAACCTCAGGAAGAGGTAGATACGCCAGAGAAGTTGGATGAGTGTTCTTTAATTGGATCAAAAAAGCCAGGGACACAGGAGAAAGGAAAGAGATGCTTGAGCAAGAAAGGCAGAACATCTTTGATGAAACCAAAACTGCAAGGTCGCAGAGAGAGGGGTAGATCTGCCTTGCTAGGACTGCATACACAGTGTCCAGAGTCCAAGAAGGGAGCTGTGAGTCTGAGGAAGAGGGGAAGAAACGCACTGGTGTCACAGCGGCTACAGCGTCAAAGTGGCCAAGAACAACCAACAACCAGAAGAAAGATGCGCAAGTGTTGCATGAAGGAAGAGCAGCAGAGCTCAAACCCTCAGAAAGGACCAGACAGCCTGGGGGAAAGTGGTAAGCACTTGTACCTCATTGTAGAAGTTCAGGTGCAGAATTTGGGCTCCCAGGACAAGGGACTGGTGCTGCAGTAAGACCCCATTAAAAAGTGAAAAAACAGGAGATAATTTTTCTTTTGCAGATGTGTCTGTGTGGGACAAAGTCATGGGGGCAAGAAAGACTGGCCTGTGCCTTATCTCAAAGTGACTCTTAGTGTGTGGCTGCTAACTTAGCTCAAGAAGTGTAGAGATAAGAGCTAGGGTCTGCTTTACGTTACTGTGAATAGCAGTCTTAGAAGAAAACAGATTTTTAGGAAGAGTACAGGCTTTCCCTGAAGGAGAAAAGCAGTTCTTGGGCACAAAGGAGAGGAGACCAGATACCCTTTTGGGGGGAAGGGGGGATGAAGGGGTATTGGCAGCAACAGGACCCAATTAAGAGATCCCGCCCCCCAAAAGCAGTCAGTTCATTTATGCTCAGAAGCTCAGGCACAAGCAGGAAAGGAGGCAGTTGTTTCAGCAAAGCCAAAATAAAAGATAGTTAATTCTTCATTCATCTGTATATTTTTTTATTATTTTTGAATATGTATCATGCTGTCTTGTTTTAGTCCTTGCCTTTATAGGATGCTGGTTTTTGTTTTCAGAACTTTTTGCTTTTTAGTCGCTATTCTCTGCAAAATCCTAAAAGATGTAGAAACAAAAAATGTATTTTGGTGTTTTAAGAGAGCGTTGTATCAAACTGGAACAATTTTGAAAGAGGATTTTTAAAAGTCTCATTTTTTTCAGGACAGTTGTCTAAAAGATATTCTTTTTACTTTCAAAGTGGGTACATTCAAATGACAAATATTTGCTGTAGGTTATTATTAATAAATATTTTATCTAGAACCCATATTCTGAAAAACTGAGGTATTAAAATTGTACCTTACCTTGAAAACAAAGATCTAAAAAACCCCGACATTCTACTAGTACATTCTTCAGAATGGACTCTAGAGTTCATTCTTCAGATGAAATTTTCAGATGTACAGTTTTTTACATAATCTGTGTTTGCTTTTAAATAAAAAGTAGTACTTTATAAAAATGCAAGTCCTGCAGTTTTCCTGGGTCTTCTTGAACAGTCTGATGCATTTGATTGGACTATATATCTGAAATAAATTACTATGTTCTTATGAACAAGCTTTCCTATTACAGTGAACCTACTGTGTAAACAAAAGATTTTAAGGCTGTGTGCAGACAGCATCTGCATTTTCTTGCCAGACTTGCTCTAATTTGGTTTCCACCTATGTTTTAAATATACAACTTCTAATGTCCTTATCATACCTTAAGGTTCTGTTAATCTTCACATTTGTTTCTGAAGACAAAACATAATTTGTTACTCTAAGTCTGCTAATGCTCATTTAAAAAAAAAAATTGCAAAAACTTTACAGAAATGTTTTAGCCTTATACAGTGTCATGTTCTTTAGTAGCCTTGAATGTTTTTGTTCTCTTTATAAAATATTGCAATAGGGTATTCTTTAATGACACTTCTTTGTTTTTTAATCAGCAAACGAAAAATGGAAAGCAATTGAGCAAGACTCTGGTACACAGTCTGTGAAGAAGCTTAAGACAAATCGAAACAGATCAGAAGATTCCAAGGAAAAGGAACCTCACTACTCTAAATCTCCTCCGGTTGCTACTTTAGGTGGGACTCAAAGCAAGAGCTTTCTATGCCATCCTGTAACAAAAAAGTCTGGTGTGCAGTATAAAAAAAGGAAATCCAGAATTGATCAAATCAAGTGCTTACAAAATTTTAGTGTGACTACAGCTGAAAAAGTGAGAAATGTATCTGCAAAATGTGATGCTGAACATGGCAGAAATGCCCTAAACCATTGTACTGGCTTTCTCTGTGCAACAGAAAAGAATCCATTTGTGAGATTAGAGGCCTGTAGTTACATCAATACATTTGTGAAGTCTTCAGCTAGTGGAACTACCAGCAGTTATAAATTAAGTGGATTCTTCCATGTAGCCCAGGATAAAAGAAAGCATGTTTTTCCTGATGGTACTGTAGAACAGAGTGATAGGAATTGCAGCACTAGTAGAATGCAAAATGAGAGATCATGCATAAAAGGTGGTTTATTGTTTAATAAAGAAAAAACTCAAAACAGAGAAGGGTGTTTTTCATCCTGTCAGAGTGAAAACAATAACTGTTTAAGGGGAAAAAAGTGGAATGTTGGTAGAAAGCCTAGAAAAAAGATGAAAATCACTGAGAAATCATCAGTGCAGAATGTTTTCACAGATATGGCTAATGAATGCAGTGAGTGTGAGTTACAAACAGAAGCGGCAGTTGCCATGTCAAGCTCCTTTGCAGTCTTGGGACTAAATCAGAAAGAAGTTACTTTGTCAGCTTCATGTGATCACACATCAAATCTTCATATAGGAAAAAATACTCATGAAGCACAAAATATATCAGTCTGGAGAAAGAATAGTACCAAATTACTTGCAGTTGAAGATGGCATTAAGAAAACCTCTGAGCTCTCTGTAATAGCAAAAGGAGAAAATTCAAACAGTGTGGCACATCATTCTGCTGCCTCAAGTAGCTTGAGAGTGCTAGCTCAGGTCCATGATGTTTCTAATTGTCACAAAAGCAAGACAGATAAAAAATTGAACAAAGTTAATAAGAAATTGCAGCAGTTCACCTGTCAAAGAACAGTACCTATGACTGGTAAAAATGTTTGGCCTTTTGAATCTTGTGCCAGGACTTGTGAATGGGTTCATAAAAATCATGGGTCCATCTCAGAAGGAAAAAGACTTTTAAGGGCTGCCTTCAAGGAATCCTGTGATAAAAGCAGTGTTAAAGGTGTAGGAAACAGTGCTGTAACTGGGAATTTGAGACAGTTGGATTTGCATGCATCATTGGCAGAAATTAACAGAGAATCTACATGTAAAATAATGGATCCAAATGCTGTATGTCTGACTTCACTTGAAACACCAGAATCCTCTTCGATGGATATTTATGAGACTTTGAGAATGAGCAATGAAAATGTGGAATCGCCAGTTGATATGAATAGAAGTGCCGTGGCTTTTAACCATGATGATGTGCAAGAAGTTAAAGCAACTTTGAATTTTACAACAAAACAAAAAGATAAAAATGACGGAGCTGTAACAAAAAGAAACCTGTCTGTGACAGTCCATAGTGGTACATCTACAGGTGACACAAACAGAATAAACTTCAGCCGTAAAGCATCAGTAGTGAACCAGACATTTTCTGATTTAAAGCTAATGAAAGTATTAAACACTGGAAACCTGACAAAATTCAAAATTCCTCTATGCAGAAACAAACCTGAATCCAGGAAACTGGAATCTGTCCGTTCATTTGAAAGAAGATCCTGTAGTCCACTAGAGCCTCTTGACAGCACTAGTGTTTCAAGAAAGCAGAAAACAGGTGAAGAGACTTTTTTGGTAAATTCCGAGCAGCAGCCTTTTCCTGTTGCGAGTGATGCTACGTCTACAGGTTCCGTGAAGAAAAAAGTGGGTGAGATCAACAGTAAGGACTTTCAGCATGATGGCTCTGCAAATGTTTCAAATGAGATGTCCGTGATCCCTGAACATTTTTCTTTATATCCACATCCTTTTCTTGACAGACAACTAGAGTCATCTGTGCCCGATTTCCGTGGAACTGAATGTGTACTAAAGTCTGATTTTCCTGTTCATTCTTGGAATGCAGTTGACCACCCTGTTGCATTAGAAATAAATAATGAGAGCAAATCAAGAGGGAATCTTTCACAACACAGAAGTCAAAATTTTCCAGATATTCTTGAAGCTTATGAAGAAGATGTTCTTGTCATTGATGTGATTCAGGATGACCCTGACCTTTTTGGAACCAGTAATGAAGAGGAGCTTGCACTTGCAGACTGTGAAAATTGTCCTGTGAAGACGTCCTATACTGGCATCTGCATTAAAGACAAAAAGCAGGATCTTAAGCCTGAGTATCCTGTTAAATCAGAAAATAGAGATTCAGTAGATGATAATTTTAGGTATGCATATAATTCTTTTTATTGCAGTAATCCTGAGTACTTTGTTCTTATATCGGGATACTTGGGTTGTAGCAGTCAGGCCTCTTTACAGAATTTCAGTAATTTCTGGGTTGATTTTAAGTGTCAAAATTTTATTGAGGTATGACAGTATTCTGAATGCAAATAAATTAATTTGTTCTTCTTAAGAACTAGGATAAACTCTGAATCAAAGGAAAACATAGTCCTAAAGAATTGGTTTAGACCAAGTGAAGTGAAATATGAAAGTATAAACAAAGCTGATTAAGAGTAATATTCTTAATAACTTAATATTTTTAAATATCTGACCATTTGAGATAGCAGATATTCCTTTGAGGGTAGTTTTTTAGTTGTAAAGTGGTATAATACTTAGAAATATTTTTTACTTTCTAGGTGTAGCTTATTCTTTTGCTGGATCTGTATGAGTAAATGGTTGTCTCTACAGTAGTATTCTATTCTGCCATTCTCTTTCCCTGCCTTTCTCCTATCCCCAGACATGTGAATGTTTTCAAATCTGTAATTTGGCTAACATGTTATAGATGTTTATGATCCAGGATCTTCATTCAGCAAGTTCCTGGTGTAAATTATTAGGCATTAATGTTTTTCTGGGTTTTTAGATTATAATAAAAGTCACAGAAGGGGGAAGAGAAGTTTAAAGTGGAAACAAACTTTTATAAAAGAGGTAGTAGTCCTTTATGGGATAGATGAACTCGTCAGTTGTCTAGTCTGTTTTCTCTCTAAGCTTTGATACTTGTGTTTGATAAATGAGTTTTGAGATTAAATTTTTCATCTTACAAAGAAAAACATAAAGCTTAGATAGAAATAGTATGAGATTTTCCTCTGAAGATTAGGTTTTTTATTGAGAGGGGTGTTTTAATTTTCTTCCTCTGCTCTTTCTGGGTGGCTTTGTGTTATCCTTATTTAAAATAATGTTTTAATTATTTTCAACATGGTACCATATTATAACTGCATTCATTTTTTTTACTTTTTGCTCTCCTTATCCTTTCCCCTTCATTAAACCATGTGCAAAAGAGGAAAGGAATCTTCTTTGAGGTGCTGAACAGGTTTTTAGACACGGGAATAGAAAACTTTCAGATGTTAATAGAATAAAACTTCTGCCAAAACAAGCCTCTGAAGAACAGGGCAAGTTTTTGTAGGAGCATCCAACTTCTTAACAAGCAGCTAGGCTGTATCATAGTAAATTTATTAGAATGGGTATTCATTTGGTGTACAGTGTATATTATATCTTATATACACTGTATAATAGAATGAGTATTTGCTGCATATTACCCCAGGGTAATAATGGCTGTTCAGAGTTTGTTTCCAACTGACTGTCCAGACAGCTGTTGCACAAGAATGGAAGACCAGAGCTTCTGAGCCCTTTACACTTGTGTATTGGTTATGGTAGTAAAGTCTGCTATTTATATAAATGCTAACTGAAAATTCTATTGGATCTTGCAAGTACTTTGTAGGGAGGACAAATACTGCCTTTAATCAGTAATGACACTGAGTTAGAGTAACGTTATCACAACCATTAGATAGATGAAAACTGAACCTGTTTGAAGTCATATTTCGGCTTTCTTCCCAGTATCTGCTGAATTTGCTTGCCATCAGCCAAGGAGAATAAAAATGCATGGT
Organism: Mycteria americana; assembly: GCF_035582795.1. Lineage (NCBI taxonomy): Eukaryota > Metazoa > Chordata > Aves > Ciconiiformes > Ciconiidae > Mycteria > Mycteria americana. The sequence goes on along the minus strand of NC_134366.1, from coordinate 46,878,143 downwards.
TCTTATTTCTTAGAATTTCCCCTTAATTTAGTAAAGAAGCAGGCAAAATTGTCTATTTTTGCTTTTTACCTTCCATAATTTGATGCAAAGATTATTAAGACAGTGACTAATCATAGTTGGTAACAGCCAGGAACACATTAATGAACTGAATATCAGAATATTAAAATAAGGCAATAGAACTTACCACAGTTTTGGCAGGTAGCTTATGATATCAGCAGATAATACCAGATAATGGCTAGTTCATACTGTTGGTTTTTATTTTGTTAGTATTTACCAGATACAACTGGGACTTCAACTTTGTTTGGCCAACCAAAAAAAGTGATTATGCTGGTAGAGTTACGCTCACATCATACTACATATTTTAAAATAAAATAATGTTTCTATTAATGTCTTCTTTTTTTTTTCTTTAGAGATATTCTAGAGTATTGTCTATGTTTTATTGTTTGGCTTTTTATTTTATGCATACTCAGTTTTGCTTCGTTGCAGTATTAGTTTCTAACGCCACTTCAATCTGTCCATGTAGAACAGCAAGTCAGAACTGTACTATTGTAAACCATCTCTAACTTGTATAAATATTAGTTTATATGCATGTTTTGTTTAACATTTGGTTAACGTTAGCCATTACACCCTAGATTAATGTAATCTAGGTGATTTTAGGTAGAAGAGCAATGCAGGCACTTAATGGCTGCACATGGTGGTTGTTGCTGAATGTTTTCTTTAACTGTATCAATACATAGTTTTTGTTATGATTTCCCTTCAGATTAATAAGAGCAGGCAGATGATGATAGGAAGAATCTGGATCTTTGCTAAAACTTTTTTAGTGCGTGTACGCATGGACTTCAGTACATTACTTCTTGTGTAGTCTGGCATTGGTACAGAGCACTAAGAACTGTATTTCTGCTAGCAGCATGCTATTCTGAAAGTATAGCTGGATTGTTAAAAAGCTTTTTAAAATGTGTTGAGTGTTACTTATGAGTTTAATAGCATTTAAATTGTAATTGTAAAGGAAATGATTGGTGCCTTAATTTGTGCTGTTCTTCCAACTACAAAAATCTGAGATCTAGCAGCTTGTCAAAATGACAGTTGCTGTAATGAAATCCTTTTTATTGAAGTTTCATTGTGAAACCAAACCACTGAAACTGTGTGAAGGATGTACCAGGTTGATTCAGTAACTGACAAGTGTTCAGTGGCAACTACTAGCCACTGTGGATGCATAACTGGTAGTGTGGATCCATTTTGTTTGAGCTTTGAATTTAAACACCAAGATGTATTTAGCCAATGACACTTTTCCTCTTTGACTGTTTGTGACCTAAAAAGCTGGATTTTTAGTTACAAAAATTCAAGGATAATCATCTTTGGCTTCCAAATTTCAGATAATGAGAGCGCGTGCCCTTCAAAAGCAGAACATACTGGTCACAACAGTGATTGAGGTCCAGAATTCAAATAAGGCTGGGGCTGTTTTGTGTGCTTTGTTTTTTGTTGTTTGTTTGTTTGTTTTTTAAGCAAACTAACAAAGCACCCAGCAACCAAAGAGGCACCTAACATTGCTACACATCTCTGACTTCACGTTTCCTAACTACTGTAATCGTGCTTGCGTGCATGTGCAGAACTGATGTCTCTGAACAAGTAGGTTTAAGTAGGACAAGCAGGTCCTGTCTCTTAACCCAGAAAGATTCAAAAAAGGCTCTGTGTGTATGTCCTGAATGCTTTGATTCAGTGAGCATGCTCTCACCTTTAGTATAAGTAGGACTGGTTATTCCTCTGGTGGTTGCATTTTAAGAAGAGAAGAGTGAGTGCTGGTCACTTCCAGGCATTAGTTGCCAGTCATCAGGAAAGGGTTCTGGACCTGCAGCCTGAATGGGGCAGTGAAACTCAGTTTTCACATATACTTCTGTTTGCCATTTTCTGTTGCCTACCTCTTAGTGACTCCCAACAGTGCAGGTTTTTTAATCAATTATCTGAGGTATTTCTTTCCTCTCATGTAGGGAATCTAGACACTTAACTCTAAGAGGCATCCAGTACGTCTTTTCATCCCAACAGAACTAGTAGGTTCAGTGGATACCTTTGAAAGCGCATCAGCAGCCATTCTTGCTCTTAGGAGACTTCTGCATTTTACTGTTTTCCTTTTGAATAAAAAGCCTAAACTTGAATCCGTTTTTCATATGCAAAATAGCAAACCGAACACTGTGGTTTATGTAACTTGTGCTGTAAAGAGATTTGTTTAAACTTAATCAGCAGCAGCATGCAAGAGTATCCCACATTCTGACATGGTCTAGTCTGTCCCTGTTTCTCGATCTCTAAAATGAGTTGACTTTTTCTGGTTCTGTCAGCGCTCCTAGATTTGTCAGGCTGGTGAGCAGATGCCAAGTACTGCAATAAATGTAGTTTTCTGTATGTGTTTTAGGCACCTTCTTTACAAGAACTTATAAAGTGCTTCTGCAACTATTTCACACTACACAATTAGCAGAATCTGGTAAAGATTTGGAAGTGGCTTTTGACCTGAACATGAAGATTTCAGTCTCTTGATGCTGTTAAATATTTTCATTTTTAAGCAATGTTTATGAAGATGACAGCTTTCTGGAACTGTCTGCACTGCAATTTTACAAAAAAGAAAGTCAATTGTTGTTGTAGGCAAAATGACTCAAACTTTGCATTTCCCATAAAAATCTGAGGGAGAGAGGAAATAAGCCTACAGAGAGCCTGCCTCTAATAAAAATCCCTCTCATCTCTGCAAAATTGCTCTAACTTATTAAATTCTGCTTCTTAATGTATCTCATGTATATACATAGATATCTGTGCCTGAATGTTTGTATAGTTTCAAGTTATGCATACTGGGGAACTTTTCTTTTCCACTAGGTTGTTGCAAATTTTCGTTGTTCCATTTTACTAGGCAGCTTGCTGTCATTATACTTGGTGTCATTCACCAGGTACGAGCTTCCAAAATCTGTGATGATGACACTGTTGTTTTATATATTGTATATATAATATTTTAATATGTATTTTTACCTTCTGAGCTTTTTTTAAGGAGAAATACTTACTTTTTTCAACTTACCTTTAAAACAGGTGAAGTATCTTTCTATGAACAAATGTTTTGGTACTCTCTGAGATTCATTGTTATGCAAATTGTCTTGAATATAAAATTAATATAAATCACATTTTGTAGAAACTGATGAATGGGCTCATTAGCACAGTATTTCCATAATTTGCTATACAGAGAAGACTTCCCTTCTCAGTATTTTAGGCAAAGGTGAAATGAGATAATGAGCTTTTACTGACAAATTTTGGGATTTGAAATGTCTTGGTTTTACATAATGTGTTTAGATGTATATCTGCAGGGATGGACATAAGAAAGCCAAAAGTGAGAGTTAAGAACAGTCTTACAACAGTGTGTCATACGTAAGGATTCTGTCCATAGATAAAAGTATTACTGAGAACTTTAATTTACGTAACTGGTTAGATTAATTCTGCTTTTGTGCAAGATGGATGTCTTAAATACGCTTTTTGTTCAAAACAGACACATTACCGTACAAGAATCAGGAATGTCAAATGATCCTGAAAATTCCTGTGATTGGGTGCTAAAAGGTAAGAGTCTTTGGAGATTTTTGAATGCATAATCAAGAGAAGAAAGTAACTGCAGAGATATTCAGTGGCAAAACCTAGGCTTTCTACTTTCCACATGAAATGAGAACTTGTCAGTTCAATAATGTCTTTTTATTGTAACAGCGATTTGTTTCCTAATGCATATAAAATGGATGTCTTTTGAAATGGTACAAACCTGAGCCTTACAGGGGACATCTACTTCTCTGTAGTACTTGTCTTTTGATAATATGGGGGGTGGGTTGTTTTTGGTTGTGGGGTTTTTGACATCTCTGATACTTTAGGCAAGGAATTCTGTTCGTTGATGAGATGATAGTAAGATACTGAGTACTGTGATACTGCTTTGGAGTCTGACTCATAATCTCACTTGGTTGTTCTCTTGTGTTCATCAGCAGACAGAATTTTTGTAATAGTTTTTTTCCAGGTTGTACTTTTGGTTTTTGTGGATGCTATGCCCATTCCTCTGACAAACTGTTTTGTTTTTTAAGGATGCTTATTTTTTTTAGAGAAGGATACTTCTGACTTAATGGTTTTTTCTTCCTGTTTTAAGCAGAACAGTCCAACTAGGCAGCATCTGAATGTGATTTTTTTTGTTTGTTTTCTACAGCTTGCATACAGACCTACTATGTAAAGTATGTCTGATGTAGATAGGTTGGAGGAACAGGATTTTGACTTTGAACAGAAACCCTTTACTGACACACTGGAGAAGGCACAGAGTGCTAAGAGTGGTTTTGAAAGTTCTCGGTGTTTCCCCTTCTGGTGTCAGTTTGTCAGCTTCGTATTAATGTGGCACTCTGCCATTATGTATTGATTTTGCTGCAGGCTTGAAAAGTGTCTGTGACAGTACCTCTTGTGCTGTTTTTTCATATTAATGTGTTATGTTCATGTAGAAAGAGTGAGTGGTTTGGGCAGATGTAGCCTCCTGGAGAAAAAGGAGTGAATAGTGACTGGGGGAGAGAAAGTTTCAGGCTTCAGTGATTAGAATGCAAAATATAAACGTAATGAGGGTTTAAGAGCTCAGACACCAAGAAATAGACACAAGTTCCCTGAGGAGAAGTAAGGAGGAGATACACAGTTAGGCCTCTGGTGATGTAAAGGGCCAGAGGAGCCTGTGCCATTGCATCTGCAGTACTGGGGTGGTTGAAACCAAACCTGGGAGCAAGTCCTGTACTGTGTAGTAACTTCTGCATTTTCTTGGACTGTTTGTTGTTCTCCTTCGTGTTCTAATGAAGTTTGAGGCTAAAAGTCTTTGGGTCTTTTTGTGGTGCTTAAAATAAAAAGGTTTAAGTAGGTCCTTCTTCCTGAGAAACTTAGGATCGCATCACACTCTCAGATTAATATGCGTGTGGTAACTTCTGTTTGATGTTTGACTTTCTAAAAAAACTTGCACAGAAAAAAAGAAAGGTGCCTGGTTTGGGTAATTACTGACAATTTATGTATTTATTTAGAAATATGTATTACTGCTTTGGTGTCTTATGTAGCGAGGTCATGGCTGCTTGTCTCAGTGGCTTCACAGTCTAAGAAGGGCAACAAATACTACAGTTAAGGTATTCTGGATGACATCAATCCTCTTCATCTTCAAGTGGAAATCTTATGTACATTGTCTTCAAGCAGATGTGTCTTGTACTGATGATCATAACAGAGACCAGTGACTATAAGATAAAAGCCTTTCCAATAATAATCCAATTCTTTCTTCCTGTATCTGGACAGCACAGTTGAAATTCATTCATGTGATCTAATGAAATAGTGAATTTCTTTTCTATGCAGAGCTCTTCTATTGTGCATAAAGAGCTGCTTCAGAAAGCTGCAGTCAGGTGTTCTGTTCATTTCCTGTGGCATCTGCAAAAGGTGCTGAAATTTCCTGACACTGAATTCTCATTGAGTTTACTGTATTACAGGAATTTGGAGTTGCTCAGAGCTACCTATATTTAGTTCAGGGTTGCATCATGTCATTACGATTAACCTATTCCCTTCTTCAGCAAAGACTAAGTCTTTATTTGCTTAGCAAATTACCATACATATCTTTGGCTGTGTTTTAATAACAAAGCTTAACTGAATTTATTTCTAAAAATTGAATTCAGTATTATATAAATAAACCTGTTGTACTGTTCTACAGCGACTATTACAGAACATACAGCTTGGATAGAATCGTAATTGCAGATTCAGTTTAATATTTATTTGAAATGGTTCGCGCTTTAAAAGTGAAATGATTTTACATATGAATTTCATATTTAGGAAGTCCTAGGAGTTCTTAAATGTCATTAGTATTAAGGCTTTGTAATATTTAGGAAATAAAAGCTTTGTTGTCTCGTAGCATGGGAAACACAAAGTAATGTGTTTACGCATTTTCAGCTGAAGATATTAAAACCCACAACTCCTCCAGAGGAAGCAGTCCTTTGGGAGGTGTTACTGAGGACTTTCTTGAAGAAGGGCAACTGAGAGAACTAGATGAACTTTTGAAGAGTTTTGACGTGGATGAAAAGGTACTGAGAAATCATGCTTTCTGTCACTAAATAGTTTTAAGAAATGATAGTCCATGTAATTGGATAATTTTAATTACTAATACTGTTTTATCAACAAAATCATTAGTTTCCTGTGATAAAAAGAATATTAGCGTTTCATAGATTGCTATGAAATGTGCTATTGACAATGTAAGTTTTGCTTGACAGAACTTGTTTTTTTTACCTTGTCGCTAATAATTCACCTTCAAATTTGAAATGAAACAAGATATTGTTATATCAGTTGTTACAGTAATTCTGTATTACCAGTTGTCTGAAAATTACTGTTCCAGTGAATACCTAAGAGTACTACTATGCATATGTGATATTTTTACGTAACATACCTAGTTTTAAAAGTTGGTGTTAAATGCTTCTCATCACACAGTCTCAGAAGGATGGGGTGGTATTGGAAAGCTGGGGAGCTGCACAGCCATCATGCATCCAAGGAGGATCATTCTGTGGCTCATTACTTCCGTAGAAGGGCCATTACATTAACATACTGACTTTCTGGCAGTTCAGAGGCAATGGCAGTTAAGCCATTTTCATGCTCACTGACTTTATCTGACCTTTCTACTCTCTCTGTCCTCCTTCCTCTAGATAATAAGTCTAGATCTTTTAAGACTTGCTGAAGTTTTATACTATTTACTTCTTTGATAATGGATTGGAATTTACATCTCACTGCCACTCAGACATAGCTGCTGATAGCATTTACTGTTTTCCACTACTTCAAGAGTGGATAATGGTTTTAACTGGATAAGTTAAACTGTAAAATTCACATGGCTAAAAACTGGTAAGTAATCGATAAGGTAATCAAACAGTAGGGAATCAGTTTCCCTGACAAAATCATTATTTAAAAGCAGAATAGAAACATTTCCTTCAGCAAATGGAATTGGGGCTGCTGACATCTGATTCGCAAAGTGAACAGTGCCATTTTGTTCCCTGACCTCTTAGAGAGGGTAAAAGGGTCTGTCAAATAGTACAGGTTACTGGAGGTGTAGTACTTGCTGCAATATTGCCAGATCAGTCCCAGTTGGGCTACTTCGTAGTGTTGTGGCTTTATAAAATCAGTGTCCTAATGTTTGCTTTTCTGTGCTGTGTTGGACAACAGTAAATACGTACAACTAATCTCACCCAAACCTCAAAACTTAACCAAACTTAAGCCACAAAATAAATGCTACAGCCCTAAACCTATTCCTGTATGTGGATGGAAAACTAGCTGCACAGACCTGGGGAGGGAGTGGAATGGCAGAACACTTGTTGCAAGTATTCTACCGTTTGGGGTGATTTTTGGGTTTTGTTTTTTTGATGGCTTTTCCAACTAATAATGCTGTGAGAAGGACAAAAACTAACAGTGGAGAAAACCCTAAAAATATTTGGGGAACTGGTAAAATGAAGTTTGGAAATCCGATGAGAGCATATCCATCTCTAATTCTTTGGCTATCATAAATTTGTGATATAATGTGAAGTTCAAGTTACTTCATGAATAATGGACAAAAAAAAGCCAGGATTCCATGACTTTGTTCTATATCAGTCCTTTCAGATTCTCACCCCCAAATGTTAGGTGCTGTCTTTTTTTCTCCATATCTTTGGGGATTTTTTACCTATACACCATGGTGCACAGTTGAGCAAAAGTCTTAGATTTCTCCTCAAGACAGCTTTAAATTTTCATTAAACTTGATGGAATGTCTTTTGTGGGTTTCTACACATCTGTCAGGCGCAGTTAAAATTGGGCAGTGGGCCTAAAAATTGCTGGGATTATCAGTGGGAGCAAAGAGAAGTGAAGACAATCATGTCACCTTTTTTCCAATTAAAAATTCACTATTTTAAAGATCACAGAGTATAATGGCAATGTGTCCATTTAAAAAGATGGTGTAAGAGTAACCCTACAGTCCCAATTACAGTTTTTACAGTCAAGACTATATTATCACACCTTCCAATGATCACTAACAGTTTTAAGTCTGTAATGTAAAGTGTAACAGGCTTAGTTGTGCTTTGCTGTATCTGAAAGTACATTTTAAATATCTTCACAGTTCAGGTTTGCAGATGGAGTGCCTGATGTTAAACAAGAAAAAAAGAGTGAAGTTCAAAAAAGGTATAGATACTGTGTCCTTCATGTAACCTGTGATGTTCCCCAGTTACTGTACAAATGGAATGTGATGTTTTTACCGAAACACCATCAGCATTTTAATTCAATTTTTTGATGTTATTGTGACTATGTGATGAAGAAAATAAATATGTGAAATAATATAATTTCCCTGTGCAAAGTACAAGACAAGTACAGTCATAGCCTGACAGGACAATAGAGGTTATTTTGTCCTCCGGCTGGTGATGAAATATATCCACTTTATGCCAGTGTCTCACCTTGGCATCTCAATGTGAGTGTAGCATAAGATAACATTTCCAGCCACAATAGCACTTAACAGAACTTTAAAAAAAAAAATCAATGAAACTTTCAGCTTTCTTTTCTGCCTCTTGGGACTTTCTAAACTGATGAAAGAATTGAAAGATCTCATTCAAATTCAGGCTGACAAATGTTTGAACAGCAGCAGAAAAAGGTGCTTAAAAGCATGGCATGTGGAGTTAAGCACGTGCTTTAATGTTCTGCTAGCTTCAAGCTGTGCTTACAGTGTTTATTGTACATATGACTTAAAGTGTCAGACTAAGAAACTTCCATTCAACATCAGCCCAAAAATGAAGCAGAATAAGACTTTGTAGAAAAAAGTATACTTAACTGATGGGATACTTAAGTAATTAGAAGAGAAATAGCAGATATGTCAGAGTCATTTTCGCAATAATCAGGAAACCTTAGCTGGCGTAGAAGAGGGCATTGCTTTTTTCCAGCACCAGTCACATTTCTATGACAGACTTGAAGGGTACCAGAAGTCTGTTAAATGGAGAATATTGCATCTTTTCATTAATCCACTAGAGAGCTCCAAGCTCCTCCTTCTGGTAAAATACCCGTTTAACTTTACCTTAGTAGCATAAATAGTTCTTTATGCTATAGAATAAGTAGATTATGCTGGATAAAATATGTTTGTGCAAGTGATGCTGCATTACTTCACTTCCTTAGTTGAAATGCAGCACACTCTGCGGTTAGAGAAGAGGCACTTATTCCTTCATTTGGAGTCAAACTATTTTCTCTAGTTTTACTCAAAATGTACCATTGCAAAGTTTCATCTAGAAGAAAACATAGTTACTGTTCTTATTTAGCAAACTCCACTTCTAGTGCTGCTGTTACTGAAAAAAAGAAATTGATTGTAGAGCTATATAGTTTACAGTTCCTGGCAAAATTGTGTGTAGTTTTATGTCTAGATTAAAAAGAGAGCTGAGATTGTTACCCTGAAGGTAAGCTGCTATGAAAATCCTGTTGTGTCAGATCTGAGGCTGGCGTCACAATGAAGCATAAAAAATATTTTACATGGTAACTTGAAAATTCTGAGTAACTAGATCTGCAGATTTTTTTCCTCTGGAAACCAATACAGTACATTGACTAGAATAAAAATAAAGATTGATATTGAAAATTTGGGTTTATTAGATAGAATGTATTCTCTCTGCCATAGCATTTTTATTTCAAACTGTATTAAAAACAGCCTGCAATTTAGGAAAGATTTTAATTATCCTGGCTGTGAGAAGTATTAAATAGCTAGAATGTGCCCCTCATAGGGGGTAGCAAGTCTATTTCTGTCTCTAAACAGCAAGCGGGCTGAAATGTCCTGTGTACTGAACCCAGATTCTTAATTGAAGGGGGAAGGGGAGGAAGACCACATGAAAGGGGATTATTTTTTCTGTGGCTTTATTTACAAATAAGAAAGAGATCGCTAAGTATTTTGCTAGCAATATTTGTAGCTTATTTTGGAAAACATCACATTTTAGTAGCTTAATTATCTGGAATGTACATATTTGGGAATAGTTAAAGGCAGAACGGTCTTTAATTGGAGTTCCCTTTGAAATCACCTAAATCTTCTGCCGAGTAGAGTTAGTTACTAGGAAAGAAAACAGTTGGCTCTTCAAATGTAATTTCAAAAGCTTTTTGGATTACTTCTTTGGCAGATATTACATAACAGACTACTGAAAAGTAGATGCTTCTTCAGAGGTGACAGAAATCATCTCAGTCTTCCAGTCAGCATAGTGAAAAAAAATAGAAGTGGTTCACAGGTGCCTTTTCTACTTATTTATTGAATTTCTTTTAGTTACACTTTAGGACAGAATAATCTCAGCCAAGATCATAATCAGATTGGACCAGGCAATGAGAGAAATGAAAGTAAAGTTGTTGGGACTGCTAGCTATTTAAATTTACAGCAAGTTTTTAAGTGTTGCGTAAATTGTTGAAGAAATTCTCATCTTTTATATACTTAATCCCCCTTTTTAGGCATTTAGTATATGGGAGAAGCACCTGTTTAATTTGGTTAAACAAATTTTTGTTTTTTAATACTTAACAGTGACTGTAAATACAAAGATCTTGTGAACTGTGAATTGCTCTCAGGATTGCCATTGCATGCCCCGAAAGTAAATGTCCTCCCTGACGCTACAGTGATGAAACCCAAGACAAATGGTATCGTATGCTGTATTGGTGAACCCTCCAGAATTTATTTTTACATGTTTTATTTACCTATAAAATCTTAAAGAATTTCTTCAATTCCTGAAGGCATTGTCCGGAATTTGTTTTAGTTTGCATACATAGCAGCAAAAATGAAAGCTCTCATATGATAGGTGAGTGAGGTTTGTTGGGTTGGGTTTTTTAGCAGAATTCCATTTGTTAGGGTCAAATAGCAATCATTCTATCTTGGTATTTATAATTCTCAGATACTTTAATAGTACAGCAATGCCTGCATTCTTAGTATTTTGACACATTGTGTTTGAGCCACGTTATTGGCAAGTAACTTGTTTTTCTTTATTTGTGGTCAGAGAACATGACTGCAGATTTTCTTGGTTGTTATTTGTCGGCAAAACTTGGCTAAGGGATTTGCCCACCTTGCTGAAGGTCAGAACTTTGTTGTTTATGCCAATTCAAATGTTTGTAAGGCATTCACTAGACTGGATCAAGGAAATGATCTAGATTTAATAAGCAGCACTTCGTTTTGACCTGGTATTTTTCACACCTGGGACAGGTACCTCTTAAGTGTCTCTGCTGCCAGAGAAATCATAATGTAATGGAACTGTAGTCAGAGTTTCCTTCTCTTTTTCTCTGTACCTTAACAACTCTGACATTTAGCGTTACATAAATGCGTAGTTTTATTTGGCATGCAAGATAGAGAAGAACAGGAATTGTTTACTTATGGATAGATACTGCATTCTGTTTCTTTGCAACAGCTGTTTTGGGAATTAATGTTTTCAGAATTATTGGTTAATACAGATGTTTATAAACATGGATTTCCTGAATTGAGATCAGTGGCAAAGGTTCTTGCTTAGGTTCAAATTTTACTGCCGGTCTGAGCTTGTAGAATGATTTTATCATCATGTCATTTAACAATATTTTCAGGAAGTGCAAGAAACATAGATGCTATAAAAAACCAACTATGAAATAAGTCTCTAGACTACAGTAGTTTGAAATTGCTCATGTCTTTGGCCTTAAAAGCATACACACCTTCTGAAGAGTTCTTCTAAATCTTCCTTCTTAAAATCAGTTGAAATGGCTGTCAAAGCAAGAGTTTCTATGCTAGGAGAGGGTGAAACAGCCTTTTTTTCCCCAGAACTCTGCAGGCAGGATTGGCTATTTCGCTTTAGTGCCTGCTCCCCTACAAATGTGACGTACAGTCGGCAGGGAGAGTACAAACTGTTGAAAGGAGCTGGTCAGAAATTCTGTGCTGTGGGGATGGCAAGAATCTGGAGGAAAGACGTCTGAGCTCAGGTTTCCAGTGGCATTTTTCTGCAGCTAGTGGTTGACCGTTTTCTCAATCTTTTTCCTGTCACTGAATTTACCCAATCCTGAATTTACCAAATTGCCCACCATCACAGCACAAAATTATGCAGCTGGGACATTACGTAACATTGAGATATTTAATTGTTCTACATTATATTTCTCCTTCCTATCCTCTGATAGTCCTATCTGTTTAGAAAGATGTGCAGATTAAGAACCATGTACCTAGTGCAAGTCTCTAGTAGAGCATGCATCATTATTGGATGCTCTTTAGTAACTATAGTTTGTCAGAAAGGGCTAAGCACCCTGCCTTTTGAATGCCCAGTTCTTTCAAGGGGCCAGATGGGAACCCTAGAAAGTAAGGCATTCAAAACCTCTTATTTCTCTTTAGATACGGAGTTGAAAATTTGAACTTTTATCTTCCATTAACATTACTCATTTTTCAGAGAAAGAAATCTGTTAGCAATAATAATTAAAGGTTAAAAACAAGTTTCATGGTTAAGAAACCAGTAACTTACATTGGGCTTAAGCTTGATACTGCACTGCTGAAGACATAGAGCATGAAAGGTTTTATTTCAATTCTGGAAAAATAGTTTAAATTTATGGCTAGTGATACGGGAATGCAAAGATTACTGCTAAAGTTTGGGGGTTTTTTTCCTTTTGAAATTAAAACTTCTGGATATTTTTATTCCATTTCTTTTCTTATCTCTAAGTTAGATTAGAAACTTTGGATAAAGTAGTGAAGTTTTTAATGTAAATGTGCTTACTCTTGAAGTTTGTGTAAAGTCTCGGTTTTAGGATAATTAAGAAAACTGTAACTTAAATTACTGGCTTTAGGTTGTATTAATCAAATTTTCATTAATCATTGCTGTGACTTGAAGGAACTGTAACTATAAAGGAAAATAAGATAAATGAGTGTGGTTTCAGTATGATTCGTTTCATTATGTGATCCATTTATTTTCTTAATCCTAATTTTTAGATTACAGATTTTCAGGAAAAAGTCCTTTACTGCCATTGCAAAATTATGGAGATTTTGAGCCATGGAAGATGGAAAAAAATGCAATTGTGAGTTGTTAAATCCTTAACGATTTCTGATCCTTTGGCACTAATTTTTTTATGCATATTCAGACAATTCTCCATATCAGAAATGCTCCATAGTCAGAAATTATGAATCTATGCATGTTTACATTTCTGCTCCTCTAAAGATGTTATCACTGAGTAAATACAATTTCTGAGAACAAAATCAATGATGAGGGGACAGCTATTCACAGTGGAGCTTTGTTGATTTCTATTTGCAGCTTAAGCAAAATCAAATAATGCTTTTTGCTTTATTGTTTTTGTAGAACTGAAAAGCAGACAAGGTTTCACATGTTTAAGACAGACTGCATTATCCATTATGCTGGGCACTGAAAAAGGGTAAAGGAAATTGATGCCCCAGAATTCTCAGACTGTTATCCAGAGCCATGCAGGAGTTTGTCACCTTTCTTCCTCCTCTGTACTCATTGTCTCTCTCATTTAGCAGTTCTTGCATTCTCTCTGTCTGTAGTCTTCAAGACAAATTTTTGTTGTGTTAGACACTAACATGACATGACAAGGGATTGATCTTGGTCTGCTTTGAAATGCTGCAGATACAGTATAGAGATGAGGGTTGTTTCACAGGTTTAAATGTAGATCACATATTTTTTGCTTTTGTTTATAATTTGTAGGTATTTTGAAATTCTCAAAAAAATGAGCATGTTTGCTTTCAAAATATATTATCTGTCGGGTTTTTTCTGCTTGTTTTAATTTTATTTTATTTTAGGCTTCTCATTCAGTCCAGCGGATCCTCGAGATGATTGAATTGCCCCGTAAATATTGCAGATTTTATTTCATGACTTTGCGTGGGTGTGAAAGAGCAAAATGTTGGTTTTGGCATGTTCCTGAACAAGGGGATGAAAAGGTAAAGGGATTTACTGAAGAAAGGAACAGATTGTAAGTGTGAATATTTTTTAAATGCGAAACGACATCTCCTTTGTTCATTTATATATGGAAAGGGAGTAAATTTCAGAGATTGATGGATCAAAAAATGTTCAGAAAGTCTTCCTCTCAAGGTCTTTTAAAGTTCTTTTTTAAAAAAAGGTAGCATTTTAAACTAGTAGACTTTTTAAGAGAACAGACATCAGCAAAAGAGCAAGAATTAGGCTGTAGGAATATAGAGTAGTAGAATGGGGAGATTCTGAGACTTTTCTATTCCAAGCGTTGGAGACATGTAAGCAAACCCAGACTTTGTTTGTATTCTAAAACTCAAAAGCCATCTATGCTATATTACTTTCTGCAAGTTTTGTGCAACAGGGGAATGTTTGTTTAAAGATGCTGTAATCTCCTTAAATGGAGCAGCAATTCTCATAATATTTGCAAGCAAAAATACTTTTCCAGTGGTGAGCAAAGTAGATGAGTTTTCAGACCATTTAACAAAGAAATTATGAGTCTGTAATACTTCCAAGAACTGTGCAAGGCAAGCTAATTGTGCTGTCATGTAATAAGATTTTGGAATTGGCTGTATGAAACCAAGACTTAGGTGGTTTTGTAATTCACTTGGAAGCAAACAAAAACATTAAAACAACTAAACAAAGACAAATTCCTAAACTTGTCCTCATCAGATCTTACAAGATTTATTTCTTACCTACCATCTTATTGGTATGAATACAGTTTTATCATTGGTGTCAGTAAGTAAGAAATTACAGAATCAAAAACGTAAAAAAATAACTTGCGGTGAACCTGTTAGACATAAATACTAAAAAAAAAAAAAAGGTAGCATTTAAACAAGCTTATCTATCTCCTTGATATCTTAAATATACTGTGTCAGAATTTTTAAAATACATCAGTGTAATTCAGTTTTATTTTTCTTAATGTTTTCTCTTTTCCTTTTTATGTCTCAAGAGCAGGGTTTTTTTTCTAATGCTTTGTAGCCCCTTTTGAAAATTTATATGACAGCTTAAAAATACTAAGATATTTGTATGGAACGTTTTCCCTTACCCTCAATTGTGAAATGTCTTTGGCAGGCTGTAGTGAATATCAGTAATTTTCAGCTAGTATGTATGAATTATCATGGTTTGTAGTGCTTCATTATATACAGACACATTAAAGAATTAAATTATTTGCCTAAAACTATTAAAAATCCATTCCATTTGATTTTACTTGTGGTGCAGCACTTCAGCACACTTACTGTTCTGTCCACCAAACCTAGACTAACTGTCTTGGTAGTCTGGAAGTATACTTTGGGTTTTGTTTGTTTGTATATTTATTTTTTTAGAGTTGTCCGTTTAAAAATAATAGGCCAAGCACCTCATGGTGGCACCAAAGTACATAAATGGAAGACAGGTAAAGCAGCAACAAAGTAATCTAGTTAAATACAGGGGAAATAAATCTCTTTAGGAACTGTTATGCAGACTGGTAGTCCAGTTGCTTAGTACCATGTTTTCAGTGATGATTGTTACCAGAATTTTTGAAGAGAAATACCTTTCCCCATAATGGATATTCCTTCCTTTTCATTAAGTAACTAGTTAATGCTTTAAGGCATAACTTACTAGGATTTAACACTCTTCACAGTTGTGGTTGATCACAGAACACACCAGTGATTTAATTCATAAAAACATCATATGTTTTGAAAATCAGCATACTCTTGAGCTCAGCACGTTCTACAGGTTACCAGTTTTTATTTCAAACAGTGAAATCTCTTTTGTATTAGGCAAAGTAAACACAACTATTAAGACTGTGTTTTAAATACACCCCAAAGTATGGGGGGGGTGATCTTAACAATGTGTATCAGTATCTGATGGGGGGGAGGTAAAGAAGATGAAGCCGGACTCTTCTCAGTGGTGCCCAGTGAAAGGGCAAGAGACAGTGGGCATAAATTGAAATTACAGGAAATTCAGTTTGTGGCATAGATAATTTGGACTGTAGCATAGATAGTAACTGCACAGTTAAATAAGTGGTTTGAAAACATATCTTTATGGAAACTGTATTTCTCTGTCTGATTTTATTTTAGCTTTGTGCACCTTATTAACTTTTTTGGACTCGTATCCACTAAAGAAATGTTTACTTTTTGTGACTTCTTACTCTCTTTTTCCTTGATCCTATGAACCTCTAACTGGAAACAGACAGGGTATAAAATAGGAAGATTTCTGTCTTCATTAATGTTGTCTTGCAACTTCAGGGCTTTGGGTGTGTGCTTCTGTTGTGGGTTTGGTTTGGGTTTTGTTTTTTTTTTTTTTTTTTTTTAACCTGGCTTCCTAAAGAAATGAGACTTAAAAGTTGCACTGTCCTTCTATTACTGTCTGTAACTGCCTTTAAATAATTTTTGAACCTGTTGGTCAGTTTCAGCCACATTTAAAATGGAGTGTGTGTCTCAAAGATGCCATAAACATGCTGTTCATAACGGAATCTGTTCATAAACAGAATCTCTTGTAAAAAGGATCCTGGTTTTGATCTCACTGAGCGAAGGGCTGCAGCATGAGGTTTTCCCCCCTTATTAAACATCAGAGTGCATGCTGACTGGGAGATGCTGAAGGATTTCATAAATTCTGGTGCTTGTTCTTCTGATTTAAGCACCTCCGTGTTACTGTAGTAGAACTGTATTCTACTGGACAGTTGGTTGCTTCTATAAGATACACAGCCCTTTTGTTATGGTTTTTATTAAATTGTCATGTTAAATGAGTTGTGGAATCAACTGATAGGTGACAGAATAGTGTGTGATCTACACTACCTTTTGAAAATGGGACTTGTCTCTTTCATGTACCTGCATTCGAAATCTATTATGGTTAACTCAAAATTGAGAGATTCTGACATTTTTACATGGTCTGTAGGTCAGTTACACCTTTTAAAATTGAAACAACTAAATCAACTGAAGCCTCCTAGAAGCTGTAAATGAATAACACATTTAGTTTCTTTTATGAATGTAATGTAACATGTCCCATGATTAAATACTACTACAACTGGATTTTCCAAGCAATTTCACTAATAGTTGGAACAGTCAGAGCTCCAGATGCAATCTTGGCTTTTTTTGGGAATCAGTCCAAAGAAGGAGGAAAACAGATTCCAAAAGAAAGCAAACTAATTTACATACTGTAAGCATGTGCTAAAGTTTGTTTTGGAAACGCCCTCAGCCACCTGGGATTGTAGATTTGGATTAAATGAGTTAACCCATTGCCAAGTGACACTGCATATATATTAATGATCAAAGATTTTACATGATTTTCTGAAAGATATATCTTAGACTATAGTTCAACAACATTATGACATGGTTTCAAAATAGAAACAATAAGCTTTATTTATATTCAGCATACTTACATGGACAATTTTTGTGTTCTTTGACTTGATGATCTGAACAGGTTAATGGTTTTAAAAAAAGAGAGATGTTTTGGCCACAAGCCATATCTTCTGCTTTGATGATAACGCATTTGCTGTGTAACAAACTCCATGAGTGGATCCTGTCTAATTTTGAAGTTGCATGTAAAAATAACATGAGTACTAATTTAGGGTGTTTTCTATCTCTTGATTTTTTAGTATTTCACAAAATAATTTAAATATGACCCATTTACATTGTTGTGCAGAAAGACTGTAAATGTTCCAAAAGTGACAAAGGGTATCTGAAAGGGTGGGTGGTATTTTTTTCCTAACTTGGAATTCTAAGATTTAGTCTCAGTAGTCTTTATTTCTTCATCTGCAGAAATGGAGCAAAATGTGTAACTATCACAAAGCTGACAGCTTAAGATGTTAAGATAAGGATGTTCCAATACCAAATAACATATTAAAATATTTAGGCATGGATTTTTTTTTTTTAAATCAAGTTGGTCTGAGGTGAAATTATTCATTAAATTGAATTAATTCTGAGTTTTTTCTTCTGTGTCCTTATGAGTGATTCTTTGTGACAATCAGTGTTACCAACTTCATTTCTAGATTATTTTTTGACTTCTTAATTGGTACATTCATGTAATTTTTGTTTATCATGTTTTCACTTTCACCTTTTTGCTTCCCTTCCTCTGTTTGTTTACAGCCTGCCACGTTTTCTGTAATGTATTTTCAAATTCTTTTTTTTTGTTTGCTATGAGTATATGCACACACATGCATGTAGTTGTGGTCCCAGCAGCTCCTTTTCTAAACATTTCATCTACATTATTTTTCTATTTGATTTGCTGTCCTTTTGACAGTGCCTTTGCCTGCAGACCCAATTACCTTCTTACAACATTTGTCAGTCTGTATGGGTTAAATAGAAGGAGTGGAATGCTTGTTTCCTTACAGAACTCAGGTTTGTGGGTAGTTCTTTTGTTTGGCATAAACTGAGGTAACATTTTACTAGGGATTTTTTTTCCTCTTTTTCTAGGTTTGCATGGCAATACTTAGGACATACATTAGTATCAAAGAATCAGGCCTTCTAAAACGTGCAGGTATGATGTAGTAGTAGCTTTTGATGTATCTTTGATACTTGGCTTATTTAAAGCAAATTAAATAGGCTGTTAGGAGAGAAATGGGTGCCACTTCAACAGTGAATAAGAAGTTCTGTTTTCGAAGGAATACATCCAGTCCATGCGTTTTGATGTTCCAGTTTCCCATTGAGGCTAGGTATTTAGATATGCAGTTATCTCAGGAAGTTGTTATAAATCTTACTTCCACAGAAAATGAACTTAGCCTGAATGGAACTAGACTTGAGAGTAGAAATGAGTAACTGGGGCAGGGGGGAGGTTTAACAGAAGCAAAATTTTGTTAAGGCATTTTTGAACACCCTGGCCATACATCACAAATCCAGAAACTTTAGAATTAAGCTGTTGAAATGAAGTGCTGTTACAGCACCCAAACAGCTTTAGTTTAGTCCTTTCACATTACCATATATGCAAACAATTATGATTAACACATTTTAGGGACTGTAGTTGATTCCAATCCATCTGAGCTTTTGAGTTCAGTCAGAAAGCGCTAAATTTTACTCTGCACAGTCATTCCTTTTGTACCTGTCCGGAGCAGTCTTAAGTTTTTGAAAGCTTATTAGAGTGTAGCACAATGTGAACGTGGGATCCAATTGCACCCTGTGTAGTAATGTTCCCATGCTGAAATACAGAGCATTGTAATGCAGATAACACTGGGTACTAGCAGGCTACAATACGTGTCTATCAAGGCTAGCACTGGAACAGGTTGTAAGACCATCCACCATGATAACACTGTACTTCACTTCCTAGAGGTTCATGTCTGGAAAGGCCTTACTACCTTGATGCGCTTACCAAATCTAACCTGGTTTTGTGCATTTTTCTTGTGCTGTGCCAAATCAGCTAAGCTTTCTTGAAACCTACAGGGCTTACACTGTTCAGCTCAAGGACATGAGATATTTCAGAATAGTCAGTCTTGGGTCTAGTAAGGTTAACACTGTATTCAAACTGGATCCTTTCACCCATTTTTTCCATATCCCTGTTCCATAATGTCCTGGATAATTAAGGATTGTTACACTGCATTTAAAATTTAAGGAAATAACTTGTTTAAATAGTTAGCATCAGTTACCCCAAAGTGAAATTAATTTAATTGCTTTTTCAGTCCAAATATTTGTGAAATATTACAGAGAAGTTACTCCTGGTGTGGATTTTGCTTCTCAAGTGCTGAATGATCTTCTCATTTCTTTGCTCAAAAACTGTTTGTTGCGAGAAGTATTTCAGATATTGAATGTAACTGTACGAATCAGTACACTGGTAGGTGACCTTGTAATATTTTTAAAATCTTTGATCCATAGTTTCTTAGTTTTTTGAGTACTATGCCATTTGTAGTAATCAGTTTGGTTTTGCTCTGGTACTCAAATCTTGGGGGGGAGGGGAAGAGCAATTCAAAATTTCCTATTATAAAAACTCTAAGCTTTCTAATTGAACAGAGTTGCAAAACTGATTCTGCTTTTTTGTCTGAATTAGCCAGCTGTACATGTTCTTCTGAAAGTTTTTGAGCATGTGGCTTCTTTGAATATAAGAGATGCTGTGCCTACATTAATCAGTACCTTTTGTAAGGTATGAGTTTGATTGTACTACTGCTACTTGTTGGAATTTCTGAAATACATTGCCTGTTTTAAAACTCAAACATATCACTTTAATATTATTTCAGTACTATTTTTTAAAAGTTATATTGTGACTAGCTGAATTTGTGGTATGGGTTTCCATTTATCCCTTATTTTTTGACTGAGATTCACTGTGACATGTTTTTCCCACTGTTGTTTGCCACTTGCCTCTGGAAATATGTAAGTGATCTCAATTTTTTGTATGCTTACTTTTTTTCCCCCTGTTTGATATTGCAGCTCATTGATGCTGGTATGCTCCTTGAATTTGAACATTTTGACTATATTATTAAGGTCCTTCACCAATTACAAGTTTCCAGTGAGGAAATAAATATTGTTTTGAACATAAAATCCAGGTATGTCTTTAAGGACCTATTTTATAATTATATCTGTCTAGTTCCTTCTTCAGGTTCTATTTTTATAAATTTATGTAAAAACTTTAAAAGGCAATTAGAAAATGCAAATCTAGTGTTTTGGATGAAAATACTATCATATCATGCCTAATTGTATTTTAAAGTGCTGTCAATCTACTGTGTTTCAAAAATCAAGGATTGTTAAGTCAAAACTTAGATTCTGACCGCAGTTATGATTATTTTTTTTCCATACTAATCATCATTGTACAATCTGTTCCCAGCTGTGCTACAAGTTTATGTAACTGTAGTCAAATTAGAAACATCATGGTTTAATATATCATTTAGGCCTACATAAGCAAACAGTACTTCTGCAGTAAACAACCCTTCTAGGCAATAAGAGGATTAGTTATAATCTGAAGTAGTTTTCTAGTTTCATTTACTGCGCGACTGCATAAACACTTGTGCCAACACAACTAGGGAGGAGGGTAATTTTTTAAGTACTGCTGGATTATGCTGGGCAAAATGTGAAGTCACAGCCCAGATCTGTTCCAAAACTGTCGATGTTTCCCCATCACTTGCACAAGATTGTGATCCTTTTTTTTGTGTGTATGTGTGTGTCATCTGCATCATACACGCACACACAAGTTGAGAAACTAAATTTGCGATTCATAAAGCAACCTTTGATTCTTAGAGGAAATCAAATATGCAGCATCTACTATGTGAAAACAAGCCATCTCTGTTTCAAGTGAAAGCACTGTAGAAATTATTTGCTGCTTTTCATACTTTTCCAATAGAGTACCTTTCAGCCACGGGTCTCAGTGTTTTACCAGTGCAACTTACCACACATGTTGGAGGTAATCTTTATCACTTTTCAGATCAGGAATCTGATTCACAAAGGAATGACCCCTTCCAGGTTGCCTCAGTATGTATGTGTGTTCAGCACAAACTGAGAAACAGTCTGTATCTATGAAGACTGAGCAGCTGTGCTACTTCAACTACATGTGTTAGCTCATTCATGTGTAGGTTACGCATCTCTACATGATAGCATCGCACTGGGTAGATGTATCCATTGCTTCAGTGGCGGCATCAGAATAAAGTGTTATGCTCCTAGGTATTTGAAGCTGAATAGCACTTTCTTTCATGTAATTAACGTTTTTTTTTTACCTTTATGTCAGAAATAGATACAATACAGTTCTGCATTTACTTAATGGATTGCAAGTCTTATTCATACCTTTTCAGTTACATTTCTACTG
Source organism: Mycteria americana (assembly GCF_035582795.1). NCBI lineage: Eukaryota > Metazoa > Chordata > Aves > Ciconiiformes > Ciconiidae > Mycteria > Mycteria americana. The sequence goes on along the minus strand of NC_134366.1, from coordinate 46,856,526 downwards.
AGACAAGGGAGTATTTTCTGTGAAAATAGCTCTGCTCAATTACTTGCTTAATACATGTACTGACTTCCCTTGGCATGATTGTTGTTTCATGGACACATGTTTTCAGTGTCCAGTTTGCATAGTGTGTTGTAAATAGGATCAAAAATCTTATCAGTTTTAGTTCATATATGATAATTTGTTGATCATCTTCTGCTAGTGCATAGTTTAGTTCAATAGGCTGTGTTAAAATTAAGTATTAATTTTTTTTATGGAAGATTTCAGGAAAGAAATCTTGAGAAGAACTGGCTTTTTGACTTCAACTTGGCAGTGGCTGAAATTCAGGTACAGTATGTGCATTCTTCAAGCCTGTTGGAATACTTAAACCATGACTTTTTTTAAACCTACAAGAAACAGTACTTTCTACATCATTTAAAATTAGTGGGCTTTATTATTAAGTATATTGAGATTATGATAAAGTATTTTTATGTAAAGCCATGTTTGGGAAAGGTTAATGTGCAGGGGAAAACTGTCTTCGGCTTTCTGTCATGTCAATATTTTAATTTACATACTTGTAGTTTTCATCTTGGTTTTGCATCTAATTCAAAGATTTCATAATTTTAAGCAATCATTTCCTATGCCTTACATTTGTTGTGCTTGTAATTGGTAGTGGTACATCATTCCCCACCAAAAAATTATTTAATGTATTTTTTAGCAGATAGAATTAATACCTAGTATAAAAAGGCATAATTGTAAAAGGCTGTAATTGGCAACACTAAGCAGGTATTTTATAGAATAAGAAAATATTATTAAAAATTCTTTAATTGAACACTTGCTTTTTTCATATTCAAGGGCAGATTACTTCCTATGAACAATTATAATATAGTTTACATATTATCACATTTACTGCACAGATCGTGAGACCAAAATTTAAGAAGGGAAGAACCAGGACTGATTTTTTTACTCCTTTAACACCAAAATCATCAAGTGATCTGGCAAGCAAAAGACTAATGCGTATAGAAAATAACCATCAATTTGGCATGCATCGGGGGGGGGAAGTAAAATACTGGATGAATGCCAGTTCTTAAATAGGATGAATAAGTTATGAGCTTTCCCAGTTGGGGTCATGATGTAAATGGAGAAAGGATTTTAATTTCTTGAGAGACAAAAGTGATTAGCAGTCCATGCAAGTTAAGCAACATGTAACTGCGCCATATTGAGCATGGAGGTTCTTGGCAGTAGGGTTTCATCTGCCATCTTTTTTCTGCTTTAAGTCTATCCCAGGTGTATCTCTTGAATTTCAATATATTTTCTGTTTGGTGTTCTGGAAGCAGGTTCGCTTATATTTATCCCTTGCCGCCTTTGCAGCATTGCAAGGAAAAGAGTGATTGGACCAAGCTGGGAGCTTTGTATGTTAATGCGAGAACTGGATGTGAAGATTTTGATGATCTTCAGAAATTATCTTTATGTATTGCTGAAATACTAACCAGAGGTTCTGAGACAGACAGACCAGGAGTTCCTTTTTGTGATTTTGCTGATGCAGGTAAAATTAGGATGCAAGAAATGCTTTTTGTTCATGCCTATTCTTTGTAGAGTTTTTAAAAGAGGTAAAAAACCAAATTTGTATACTGTTTTCTGAATAGTAGTTAATTATATATGTTATAATATTCAGAATTTCAAGGTGCAAATACAATCAGCTAAAATGCTCAATAGAAGCCATTTTCTAGCAGTAGTCCACAGTGCTTACTTACACTTAAAGAAAGTTCTGAAAGAAGAACATTTGAGCTTTTTGAAGTCAGGAAGAGAAACCAAAATTGGTGGTCTTTTAATAAGAATGTCCTGTTCTCAGGACAAAGGCAAATGTATTTAAGTATTGTCATGTGAAGTGTCACACTCTTAATAGCATAAATAAGCTTTAGAGCTGTAAATACAGCTATATATATATATTTGTATATTTCAAAACACATTGAACAGGGTTACATCATGTATATAATTTGTACTTTTTTTTTTTTTACTTTTTTTTTTTTTTAGTAATTTGGATTTTCCAGAAGTATTTTATTCTCTAAAGAGCCAAGAATTTCTGCAAGGGCTGGGTCCACAAAACAACAAAACATTGTTTTGTAGTTTTTTAATAGTTCTGGCAGGTTTTCTTACCCTTTCTTCCCTATGCCCCTTCATTTATATATCTGTATCATTCTTCCTAATAAGTTTGCAGAACACTGAGGATCAGTGAAGTGTCAGTGGGATATTAAAGCATTTTATAATGGATAACTCAGATCTTTTTCAACCTGTATTAACTACTAAAACGTTATGAATATTTATTCCAGATATGTGACATGACCTTTCTCACCACAGATTTTCATATTATAAAACAGCTATCACAGCTTCCAGTTGTGACACAGACAGAAGATTTTGGTGGGGCTTGGAACTTAGTCTCTTCCCTAGAGCAGTCGTCTCCAAACTGATAGGCACCTCTATCAGTAAAAAAATTTTTAAGCGCTCACCCCCAGTTTATTTACTTATTTATAAATTATATAAGTGTACTACTGCACTAATGTACTACTGCACTAATGTATTAAGAGCATTATAAAACATACACAAAAATAGAAATTAAAAAGATGAGATAAAGATGAAATAAACACTACTTTTAAAACTATTTTATTTATTGTTATTTTTTAATGGTATTTTTGAAAATATTTTTGAAAAAATATTTTCAAAAAATATTTTCTTCCCACACCTGAATGGATTGTTGTGCTCACACCCCACTTTGGAGACCACTGCTCTAGAATACCAACAGTGCTTCCAAAGTGGTTGTATAATATGGTTGGAAAAACTTGTAATTACTGGATTCTGTAATTGGCAACATTTTTTCATAGTGAAAATTTTTTCATAGCAGAAAATGCAAAGCGTACTTTACAAATAATGATGTTACTTAATTATGCCATTACATGTCCAAGCATCTTATGGATGAATTAGACGACTACGAAATAGTGTCTGAACAAACTGTAGTTATTTACCCTACTTCTGATGTTAAGAAGTTACTACTTTTAATGGCAAATATTTCAGAAAGTATATTTAATATTTTCACAATGACCGTGTTTTTCAAGTGTGTAATTTCTTTAAAACTGCATTTACATGTAAAATAAAAAAAAAAAATGTTTTTTTTCTTTCCAGTAATAAAAAATTCACAACATAATGAAGCAGACAGAATTTTCATTGGAAGGATTGGGATAAGTGTAATGTATTTTTATCACAAAGTACTGCAGTGGATAAAGGTATACTGGACTATAAGAACCTGACTGGAAGAAAAAGAATGAGTCATTTCTGTTCTAGATGTTAAACTGTGTTTCTCTAGTTGAGTGGCTGGATGTGCCACCTGCCTCCCCACCATCTTAGTACTTCTTAATTGTCCAGCTGGATCTAAGCATTTTATTGTGCCTTTCCGAGCAGCAGTCCTCTATGGAGCCCGTCATAACTTTGTCTTGCAACCTAGAAACTTGATTGTTCAGGTGCAGCTTTTGACTTTTCTGAGCTAAGGATGAATCTGGATTAGGAGTCAGGTCTTCCCTGAGATTCTGGGGCAAGGTGCTGATGGGATTGTTTCCCAGAAATGCCACTTTCTTCTGTCTGGCAATACTGCTGTATTTTGAGACCTCCTAACTCAAGCAACATTTACAGAAGGTTGAATGGGCCCTTTCCTGCACTGATGCTTCTGAACCTCACCTCAAATGTAATGGATAAGGCCAGGAAGACAGAAGAGAAGCATAGCAAGGCTGCTACTACACTTGGTGAACTGCTCATTCCCCAGAATGTCACTAGAATTGCTTTTCTTCCCTTGAATCTAGGGTTCTGAGTTATGTGAATCTTGCAAAGACTCGGACCTCACAAAGAAATACCCTTTACAATCCTTTCTTTGCTGTCAAATATTACAAAGGGCCAGGGTTAAGAGACGAGACCTGGATGTTTTACACTCTTTAGGCCTCATGCAGTATTGATCATAAGTTCACAGCAGCAAGATCCATTTCAATGTTAAATTAGTCTTTTTCTTCCTGGAAGGAAGCAGTGTATACCAAGCCAGATCTCCTACACAGTGCAACATGATCAGTGCCAACAAAAGAAATTATATAGACCACCAATGATTTTGGTCAGTGATCACATTCTGAACTTACCTTTGTGTCAATGGGCCTGATCCTTACAACTAATAATTATGCTGTACTGGGATGTTCCTCATCCTGTACAAGATGATTTCCAGCATGTATTTTTATGAACAAAAGCAAACACTCTCCTTGTCCCCTTTTGTCTCTTGGGGTTTTTTTGTGAATTGTCATTGAGGAACCCTTTCTAGTTTGCATCAAAGGATTACAATGTCTTTTGTACTATTGTCACTAGGGGATAACCTTCAGGAATTCTGTTATGTAAAACCTGTGCACTGCTCAGTCTGTTTCCAGGGTCAGTCCAAGTCCCAGGAGATACTTGATAGAGGTGCTTAGTCTAGAGGCAATACACTCATTTTTATGAGTCATTAATTTTGCAGCATTAGCTTATTGAGTTGAATGGTCTTTAGCAGGTCCCTATCAAGCTGCAGCACAGTGCGGTACTGTTCAGGAGTAAAGGGAAGGAGAAAGGGTCTTTGCATTAGCACTTTTGTAGTACTGCATTAGAACTTTCTGAAGCATTTTTGTTCCACAAAACTCAGCAGTTAGACAGTTAAGATATTCCTGGCCATAGAAGAGGTAGTCTAAACTTTTGGTATTGAGGAGTGGTCAGTGCTCACGTGCCAATCAGAGAGTTCAGTTTGGCTTGGATTTTGGCTGTCTTCTTCAGCAGAGGCAGCATATATTCAGTGTTTGTAGGGAAATGCCTTCATACATTTTAGCTGTTTTCCAGATCCATCTTAAGGGAGATCCTGATATTTGGGTTGCAGGACCTCTGATATTCCAAGGAGGTTCATCTTCATGTCCTCATTTCAGAGGTGCCAGGTGTCAAAAGCATGTGTAGTGTTTCTCTTGTATGACAGGAGTTACTAAAAGTAGACCAGTTCTTATGATACTATGATTTTTTTCATGTCTAGAGTAAAAGATCATTGCTTCTTTGAGAATGTTGTGTTAGGTATCAAACCCACCTCTCAACAGACTGCTCACCAAGATCCTCAAATAGCCTTGTAGGCAACCTGTGTTGACCATATGTGAGTGTGAATGAGGCTGTGCTCTGAATGATTTTTATCAGAACTGGCAGATCTGCTTCAGGGATGAAGTAGAACTGTCATTCCTACCTCTCCGACCAGTTTCACTCCATTACATGTATTGCATAAGTCCCTAATCCTGTCGTTACAGGCTAGTATCTGTTTGATCCCATGTCTTGTTTCTTCCAAAAAGTGGTACAGAAAATAGAAGATAGTGATGGATTTGTTCTTCCTGCTGTGCCCAAAGTAATTCTGGCTTTAGGACATACCCTGTGCCATTTTATGAACGTGTTGGACTGCCTAAAGCTCTAGGTGTGCTTTTCAGATCACTTTCCCTTCATTAACATCAAACCTCTTTATCACGTAGCTTTGATGCTTGGTGGTTCTTGGGGGTAAAATATGTATGCTCTTTGGTCCTGAAGAGAGTATTCTTTGTAAGAGCTAAGGAAAGTTCATAAAAAGATGTACTTCGAAAAAACATGCAGATTTGAAACATGTGAATAGGTCTTCCATGGAGACAGCTCTTCAAGCAACAATAGACTACTTTCTGGATATTTACTTGTAGAGAATCCTGCAACATTAATGCTCTTTTGACAACTATTTCATCCCCTTCCCATTTCAACTATTTCCTATCTTGAAGGACTTTGCTATGGTTTATTTTTATCCAATTTTTTATTACTTCAGAGGATTGGTCAGAGGTTCTTGTCCAATTAAGGATCTAATTCCACAACTGCATTTTAATTGGGTGCCCTTCCTTTATAGATCATTTGTGCTTACAGCTGCATGCTTTCCATCTTTCTATAAAGACCCACTTCTTAGTGGCCCTTCCTTTCACTGGAAGGATGGAATAGATGCAGATCTTCCTTAATTTTGTATTTTGTCTCTGGTTTGCCACTTAGATTCCAAGTTTCTATTTTGCTTCAAAAGTTTCACCTCAGTCTATCTGGTATGTATTTTTTCCCTTCAACCACATACATCTACAATTGAATGGGTTCTTTACACCTTAAATGTTACCTGCAGTGATGTAGTTAGTATTCTTTTATGGGTTATGCTGAGATAAACCATTGCAGATACCTGTAGGCCTTCAAAAGTCTCCAGTTTTGAGCATATGCCAGTCCACAGTATGTATGTGCATATGCATAAAACATTTTCAAAAAAAGAGCTTCTTAATAAGTTTCATTTTCTGTCAACTTTTCTGTTCTCCAAAACCTCCCTTTCCTTCCGTGACCCTTGTTCCGTCACCACAATGCGTGTACACATATGACTACGATTTTTAATAAGCCACCTCCTCATTGATGCACCCACTAAGCAAGAGCAGAAACATGTCTAGTTTGGAGTTTCGTTCATGTTGCTTGACCAGCAAGGTACAGCCAGGCAGGATAAGTGCTGAACCTTGCCTGTCCTTGCCTTGCTGGGGACATTAATTTGATATCCCACCTTGACTTGATCATAATCTTTAGATTGGTTAGATCTTAATTATCTTTGAGACTGCTACCTTTCTTCCATCTTTGACTGAAAAGGCCAACCAAAAAGTTGTTAAGAGGAAGCTTCTGTAGGAAACCAGTCTAAATATCAACCTGGAACATAATGATAAAGTTGTTGGTTGTTATACTGTTGGCCAGATAGGCCCAACTTTTTCCAGCTTATTGTCCTGCTGGGTACAACTATCAGTGTTTTCTTTGGCTTATGCTGGAGTAATTATTTCAGTTTAACAGTTACGCCTCTGCTGCAAAATGAAAACTCTCTCTATGATCTTTTTAGAATTTTATAGGTCGCGTAGTGCTGAATGGAATCAAAAGAGTAAAAATATTATACTAATATTTGCTTGTATTAATTTGTATTGCTTACTAAAGTAAGCAAATACAAATTAATTACAAAGTATATTAAAAATACTGTATAGGAACATTATATAGTAGAAATAATGTAATGGGGAATAGTGTGCTGGGAACTGTTCAACAATGGGTTGGTGGGATTTTTTTGCCTACACAGTCAAAAACACTTACTATTCATTAGAAATTTTACTATACTTTTTTTTCACCCCAACTCAGTTTGGATAACTAAACTGATGCCTATAAATCTGTATCACCAAATTAAATCTGCTGTATTTTGTTTAAATATACTCCGTGTTCACAGATACCATTGCTTTCTCTGACCTTCCCCCTTTCCCTTCTCCCTCTTATGCTAGGGAAGGAAGGTTTTGGATAAATTGCATGAGCTACAGATACGTTTTACAGTCTTGAAAGGACTTATAGGTGCAGAGAGGTTAGCATCAAGATGTCAAATTGTTAATAAAGCTGCAGAAATTTTTCTTAAAACTGGAAGTTTGGATGGAGCGACATGGGTATTGAGAGGTAAGCTTGTTTTATTAAAAAAAATGAGTTTTGACTTAAAATTGAACAGTCCCCTTCTATGACAGATTTCAGATAAAAATTACAAGCTGGTCTCTGTTCTTAAATAAAGTTAATAATACTGGGACAAGAAAAATAAAATGTGATCCATCTTACTGGTTAATATTCTTCCTGATATGTATAAGAAATATGACTAATACCAAATTTTTTTTCAGAAAAGTTTTCCCAGTAGTCTGCCATCAACACATTCTACTGAAAAGCCTACCATAATAAGGGGGGTGGGGTGGGGTGGTGCAGCTTGGAAAGTGACCCTGCCCCATGTAGATTTCCTTTGAGCCAGGTGACATCAGTGTCAAAAAATTTTCAGGCTTGGGTCAGTGCAGTGTTTCTTTACCCCTCACAGTATCCACACTTAGTAAAATAGCTTTAGAATAGTACCATATTTCTGCAATTAAATAACACATAATTACTGGCTTTTTTGGAATTCTGATCTGCTGAAAAGAGAAGAAACTCAGAAGTATAAACAAGAATAGAAGGTGTTCTATAAAGTAATATTGAGGATCTCAAATTTGCTATTCAATTTTATATAGGTAGGTAAATATATACATATTTATATATACACGTATATATGCCACTGACAGTCCATTTTACTACCGTGATATTTATTAAAAGGGGTTATTTACAATATAAAGGTTCAGAGAATCCATCTGAGAAGTATTGGTGATAAAGAATGAATTATTAATAACTAGAACTGCATTTTCTTCAAAATACCAAAATTTGTTTTCTGCTACAGTTTACAGTATATTCTTAATGGCCAAAAATCTCAGCATCCAGCGGTTTCAGTTCATAGAAATAACACTGCACTGTTGTTTGCCACAGAGTCAGAGTGGACCACAAATGCACCATTGTGGCCCTGTGATAAAGTGGACATCCTCAATCGACGTAATCTGTTGCGTACACTAGTGCACAAATACTTGAGGAAAAGTCTATACAGGCAGGCATTTGAAGTTCTGCAGAACTTACCAGGTTTTCAAAATCATTCTGGTAAGTAAAGAAAAAGGTACTGTGTTAAGAGCTAAAAATTTAACAGATGATTCTGTACTGTTCTTCTTGTTTGTTTTCCAGCTAAAATTTGTTGAAGAATTAAGATGGTTTTAGAAAAGCCCTTTTTTTTTTTTTTTCAAAGAGTGTAGTGTCAGTTAAAATGTGTATTGTACTCTGCAGCTCTTGCGACACGCACGCACACACACATGCACGTACACGCACAGAGGTTATACACCTGTCCTCTTTTTCCAATTGGCTCAGTTACGCAGGGTAACAGGAAAGACCCACTACATTTTTAAGGATCATACAGAGTCTATACAATAAGATAAAATAGGGATATCATTGGGGCGATTAATTTTATCTTAACTTCAGATGAATGCATTGGTTTTTTTCCATAACTGAGCTAGCTAACCTAGGCAGCTTTTACATACCATGTTAAGAACTGAGTCCTCTTTTGGACCAGTTTATCTGACAAACTTTGGATGTGTACTTCAAGATGAGATGCGTAGTTACTTAGGCTGCACTGAGGAAACCTCAGCTGATTCCCGTGTGTAGGTCTCAGTCCTATTGCCAGTGTGTACTTTTAGGTATGTTAGGAGAGCTTAGTTGGAAGACCATCTACTTAGAGAATCCTAAAAGGATTTAGTCCTTTGAGGCATGAGGTGGATACAAGGCTGCTCAGTCATGCCAAGAAGGGGACAGTTGAGAGGAAGTGGACAGTTCATAATAGAAGCAGAACTTAAAGCACCAAGGTGATTTTTATTGGTGCACATTTTAAGTCTGAGATACCAGGTGAAGATTGTATTTATTGGCTTGGGCAAGTGAATATATTTTTATCTGATCCTGTTGGTTTTTGGCAGCAAATTATTACTTGGACCTTAACACTTCTCTTTCACAACATGAATGAACTAACTGTATGAAAAGACTTTTGATTAATAAAGCATTAGCATAAGTTATCTCAACCTTGTTCCATTTTGCTGACAGAAGCAAGAGTCCTGATTTAGGTACTGATTGAGAAGTGATTCTTCAATTAGATTTGCATTTGACTTAATTCAGTAGTTAATATTCTTCATTTCATTTCAGATACTGTAGATGTTTCTCAGTACAGCTGCCTTTTTAACAAGCTGATAAATGCCTGTTTTGAGAGCAAGAACCTTGGGGTCTCATCTTCTGCAGTAGACTTCATGCTTTCAAAAAACATAGCTATTGATTTTTTTTTACTTAGAGGATTAATCACAGCTTTGGGAAGAAGTTCTTTGTGGTCTAAAGCTAGGACCTATTACAAAAGTAAGTTGCTGCTTAAACAATATCCTTCCCTTATGTTCTTTGGATAACATATGCTCATAACAGCTCAGTATGTTGGGGAGAAATGGGTAGGAGTATACTTTGTAAGAAGAAAACAGTACTTTCTGTGTCACTATCAGGAATTTATTTGTAACCAAAATGTTTATTGGGAAATAGTGACATTGAAAATACGAATCGGTGCATACTACCTGGCATGAAATAAATGTAATTCTGAACATTCTGTAATGTGAACCCTGAAATGGTTAAAAAGTGCATCATCTTCACTTTTTCATCTAGGCAAATTAGATTTCTTTATACTTCTGTTTGGAGCTGTGGTGGTAAAATTATTAATATTTAAGATTTGAGAGGTCTGGCTAAGAAGTTTATCCTAACTAAAAGAAAATTCCTTTCAGCTGAAAGCTAGCAGTCTGTGATTGTTTTCAACTCTTCACTTCTGAGCTAATATAATACTGGGTGTGCCACTCTGATAGGGTCCACCAAGAGCCATCTCTCCATCTTGTCACATTACCGTTTGATTCCATCTTAGAATTTCTGCAGTTAGCAAGCTACTTAAGGAGTCCATCCCTGGAGGGATGGAAACTTGGCTTTGTTAACACTGAAATGATTGTTTTTCCTCACCTCTTTTTTTTTTTTTCTGAAACACTGTATAGGTTGGGTCTCTGGGATCACTTGGCAGAGGACAGGGGAGCAAAGGCGGAGATGCTGTTCAAATGTCCTCTCACTGTGATCATAGTTAATAAAGCTTCTGTCTAACCTGTCCTAAATTGTACTTGCGTTATTACACCCTTGGAGTCCCCCGGTTTCTGACAGAGCTTTTTAATCATTGCTGATAATATTAGTTGATAAAAATAACATTTTACAACAGTGAATATTATGAGAGAATGCTGTTTGCTGTGTTCTCAAATCAGGCCATTTCACAGGTGAAATAGTAAAATCCATTAGGAGTTTGGGGGTTTTTTTCCCCACATTCTTAGCCACATACCGAAGAAAACAGATCTATGTTCAGTATGGTAATCCTAATTCCTTACATTTCTGCATTTACTCTCAGGTGCTTTGACATTGGGTTGCTACCCACCACTGCAGGGAAATTTATATCACAAACTTTTGATGATTCCGTCTTACCTGTCTGAGGTTGAGATGCTGTTGGCCATTGAAATATTTCTTGTTTCAAATGCCAGTGATATTCAAAGTCCAATGGCTGCTAGTCAGACTCTTCAAATAATACTGAAAAGGTTTGTAGTCAGATACGTACCATTTTGAGTGTATTTATCCGGGTGATCATGTAATTAATGAGAGATCTTATTTTCCATTGGCTGGGAAAGAGAATGCTTGGTTTTAAATTTGTTTTTAATCCTTGTTTCTAAACTGGTTATAGAACAGTAAATGTTTGGGGGGTTTTTTATTATTATTATTTTTATTTTTACATATGTGTAACAGAAAAGTAATTGTTCCAGAGTGATATTGGACTGTGTTCCCTAACTGAACGTGTCTACCGCACTAAGAGTGTACTGTATTTTCAAAGACAGGATAGCTTGATATCTTGATGTATTGATTCTTGGGTTGTGGTTAAGCAGTGGAGTAGAAGGGCACAGTCAAAATGTTACTCCTTTCAAAAACCAACTCTAACATTTCTTGGCTGTTTTTTCAAAGTGCTTGAAGCCATTTTACTTGATTCTCTTTATAGGGGATATCTCAATATTAAATTTGTTAGTTTTTTTCCCCCCTTTCTGTGATACTTAATACCTTCAAATAAAAATGTGTTTTGTTGCTTTTCTCCTTTTGTCCATAAACCACCAACCACTGTCACTAGATTATACCCATAATTTATTTTTCAAGACCCCATTTTCTCTGAGATTGACTGGCTCAGCATCAATACGTGAAACTGCGTAGAAAAGCTACATTTGTTAAGAAGGATGAATAGGGGCATCTCAAACTTCCTGTTTGAGCAGGAAAACAGCATCTCTGTCTTCCTTCCCCTCTACCCTTCCCAAGGAATACATCTCTTAATTTTGTTCTTTTGATAAATGAGGAGGTTTTTATCTCTTGCTTTCATGTGTATGCTATTGTACCTCTGCTGGTTTGCTTAAAGAGTAAGTTCTGCTCTTGCAAAAATGTAGGCATGTCACTTAGGCACATCCTTATTCGAAAAGTGATTACATGCCAAAAATGAGTAATCCTTTTGGATGTAAGCATGTACATGAATTCTTGCTATATCCAGTTCATAAAATGGTTTACATTCCTTTACTGAATTTTCCAGCCCAGAGTCGAACATTTCTTCATGAAACGTGCTGTGAATATTGCAGACCTACTTTGCACTGGCATTAAATCCTATTACTTTTCATTTCCGTAAAATATGTTAAAAATATACTTTTTCTAACTTTTTAATTCTTCAGAATAATCAGATAAAATTTGTCTAGAAATTAACATAATCTATTATAAGTGAACACCAGCCATTATTTTAATGTTTTTGTAATCTTGTTGCCAGTATAAAGTGTCAGGCAAGTGACACAGGGCCTGTATGGTACCTAATTTTGTATTTGTGAAAATTCACTTACAGATGTGAAGATCAGACAGTTCAGACTAACAGTGACTATCAAGCGGCAGTGGAGAGACTGATCCTGGCTGCTCGTGTATCTGATCCAAAGCTTTTTCTTAAGCATATGACAATGAATGTTAATATGGAAGAAGTTTACAGCTTGGAGCTTACATCTGCTCTAAAATGGCTTCAGGAGAACATGAAATGGGCTGGGAAGGTTTGGTTGTTTCAGTAGTCATTAAATAGTAAAGACTTTTGGGTTTTAATGGTTAAAGCAATCATTGTTGAAAATAATACAAATTAATAAAGGCAGTTCCCACTGTGTTCAGACTGTGCCTTACTGATTTACAGCAAGGCTTCAAACTCAAGTTGTGTTTTTAAATACTTATATTGATGATAATGCAGATAGTAGCACAGAAGGAATAATTTTTTCCTTAACTATATAGATTGTCACACCAACTTACATAGATGTTTTGTAATGGCATCATTAGATAATGAGGAAGCTGCAGCCTTAGAACCTACATTCTCCTTTTTTACGGAGAATCCAGCACTAACTGTTACTCTTCTCCCAGCAGGTCATAGTATATAAGTGCATTGATTGAGTGTATCTACTGTTCTTGAGTGAGACATTTTCCACATTGCTTCATAGTCTGTAGAAGTAATACATGTTTCCTTTTGTCTTCTTCACAGTTATCTTGTGAGGATATTGTCCCATCTGTGTGCCCCTTAGATCTCAATTTCCTTACTCCAAAAACCCAGTAAAAAGCACTGAGAATAAAATAACTTCAAAATCACTTGAGACATGCCTGACTTAGGATACCTTCCTTCACAGAACTGAGAGAGTCTACACAAGTTGCTCACAGCTGGAGGTTTAGTTGTGTCTTGATAACAACTTGTATATGGCTTCGCATTTGTATAGATGGGTATTTCCACTGAAAAGGAAAACTTGCTTCCTCCCTTGATTGTGCTCTTAGAGGGAAGTGGTTTTGCCCATTTTTCAGTTTCTGCCAACTGCGTGATGAGATGGAGGCTTCTAGCAAGCTGGTTCTAGCATTCCTGGTTCTTCAGGAATTACTCTTTTTTCCACCTGCAAATCCTGAATCAGATTCGGAGCTTGAATTGCTTAAGTCACACTTCATCTACTGATCTGCAGCCTGAGTAAGAAGAACCAAACATTTCATATCAGAAAACTCTTGTGGCAAATCAATGGGACCTCTGTCAAAGTTGATACTTGCCCAAGTTCCCCACTTCTGTAGTGTTAGTTTAGATCTCCAGTGCCAACCTTCACAAACATGCCAATAATACAACTCTTTTGGTCCTGCTCTCCATCCCCTTTAGAGCTTTTTGTGCTGAAAATTTCTGCTGTATTGGGTATAGAAGTTCATGGGTTTTTTAAGGCTGTTCCATCATAAGTGAGATCAAGATGGTGGCATAAGTCCTCAATGTTTGAAAAATCTTTCCCTCCTTTGGGGCAGCATGAGTCTCTTCCCAGTTCCAGCAGCATTACTGCAGGTGTCCTTTGTGCCTCTGAATCATGAAAGCCATCATGATCTTGGCGCTGGATGGTTGTGGAGGGTTTTGGAGGAGTGTTGGTGTTTTTTTTGTTTGGGGGATTGCCACTCTAGTCTTGAGGTTCGTGCCATTAATCTGATATCATTAATCTGACTGACAGTTGTTAGATTCCTGACCCTCTTCAGGTCAGGTCCTGACCCTTTTTGACACCACTGCTCATCCAGTCTGTCTCGGAGTTGCTACTGGACAAGAGAGGATTGAATCTGATGACCACCAAGATCACTGCCTTCCTCCTGTGCCACTGTACAGAAAAATGCAAGGATAGAGGCTCTTGTGTTTTCACAGGGTATCATTCTTCTGTGAGGATCTCATCTGCTTTCCTTCTAAAAAATGGTAGATTCAGTACTAACAGTCAGATGGCATTTCTTTAAAAGCCCCTTATCTCAACATTTCTCTTGAAGAGCAGTTGGCACTAGTTCAAACAGACTTTGCGTTCCACCACTTGGTATTCACCAAGAATGGCTCTGCCATTTGTAAGGCTATCCACCTGGTCAAAGCCAGTAGCATTCTGCTGCTTCTGTTTCCCAGTAACTGAAAGACTGGATAAGAAGTGATCAGGTTTCAGATGAGGGATTTAAACTGACATTCTTCTAGCCACTCCAGCATTAGTGGCAAGAGCAATTTTGGAAGGTTTCAACAAAGTAAAACTGGCAGTGAGAAACTAAGTAATTTTTGCTAATTACTTTATGTAAAATCCTTTATAGCTTAATCTCCCTTGGAATTAGACAGAGGCTATCTGAACCTCAGCTTAATCCCACATTTCTGTAAGCGGTACCAGATGTGGCTAATACTGTGTTTGAGAGACACAGAAGGACAAAATTCTTGTAGTAATCTGTATGGCTTCAAAGCTTGGGATGTTCTAGAGACAGCATTATTTTTTCCATTATAAGCAACCTTGAGTTTTCACTTAGATGATCTCCAGAAAAAAATTTCAAATGTTGCTTTATTTTTCAGACAGAGGTTAATCATTGACCTTCTAGCTTAACTTGGAACCATGTAAAATTTGTGCAATGTTTTGGTTCCATCTCCTGCATATCATCTTCAGCTGATAGCATGCAATCTCAGTCATGTTTTATATTAACAAGCAAAGCAAACTCCCCACATCATTGCTCAGAAGTTTTGGTACAACTGGTGCACCTGGTGTTTCTGTCAATACAGTGTTTCTCCCTATCACCATGATAAACCAGTAGGCAATTTAAACAACTTTACTGTTAAGTCCTGTATTTCACATTTTTGTACTGTCTGGGTCCACTTGAAAGCCATATAAATCTGGTCATTTTGATGTGTGTCAAAACGCCAGAAAGGTTTCTTGAGCAACATTCTAAGTACCGTTTTGGTGACAGAAATTCCATGTGCTAAACAGGACAAAACTCCAGTGTGGAATGGAAACGAGCCTGGAAAGATGGAAAAATCTTCTAAAGAATAAAATTAAGTACAACAGAGACACAGTTTTGCAGAGCCAGCCACTCAGCAGACAATAGCCATATTTTTGCTTTTCCCCAGGTGTAAGTTACTGTTTCTTAGTAGCTGAAAGAACTTCTGTGTTTGAGATTAAGCAACTCGTTTTACATATTTAATTTTTCATATAGGAAATAAAGTGTATGCTTACCTGTTTGCAGACAGACAGAAAAATGTGCAAAGAAACCTTTCCTGTGCTGTGCTCAGTAGCTAGGTCTAGACAATGCTGTGCTCCTTCAGTATGTTGTTAGATGCATGAGAAATTCCCTTTGTGAAAATCTTCCTTCAGTTTTCACTGATTACAAGGTATGCTTTTGGAAATACTACTTTTGTTAGGTATTGACAGTTTCTTGTAACTAAAACAGAATAATGTTTTTTGGAAGACTTACCACAACTTTATTTCAAAGCATTGATAGTTTTGAGAGTTTCTTAACCCACATCGGGGATAGAGGTGAGAAGCTAGAAGTAGAAGCTTGATAGTTTTGCAATGTTTTATATCAAGAGCAATTGGGGGGATCATTTTGGAGGAGTTGTTAAGATGTTAATAAATGTTTTCTATTCTTTGTGTGAAGTATCCAACATATCTGTGAGTCAGTATTGTCATTAAATTATTTAATTCTGTTCAGATCCCTGTAATTAATATTCTTAGGTATGCAGGAGGAGAGGCAAATGGCAAAGTAGACGTGGAGAGTTCAATATCTCATACAAGAATCTAGAGTATGATATGCTGCATGAGGAGGTTAAGAATGTGTGAAATCAGTCAGGCTATGCAGTCTTTCACCATGCCATAGCACATAATGTAGCAAATGCTCATGAATAAGTTGGGCTGAAACTCCCAGCTGTGCACATGGCCAGCTTCCAGTTTTAACAACAGACTCGAGTGGAGGCTACAGCTAGGCCTATGGGCTGCGCTCGATCCGCTGAAGAATTCTAATGAATGTTAGTGAGAGTTTCACATGAGGAGAAACAGTAAAATTAAATGTCCCTGGTGTAGTAATCGAACTTCTAATTACCAAAATCTTAATGCCATACTCCTCAGCTCAGTAAAATACGGCTACATTAAGGGCAATTACTAGTCCACATTTTTGTCCTTTCACATTCTCCAGATGCACCTTGCATCTTTGTGGGGGATTTTTTTGGCAAATCCCAGGTCTACATTTTTCAGTCTTAACCCCTTCTGCATAACTCTTTTCTAAAATGACTAGTATGGTGACTAGCGTAAAAAATTAATGCTGACATTATTGGCCTCAGAGCTTCTGTGCCATTGCGTGTGATGAGACCGGAGAAACTGATGCCACTTTTTGACCATCTGCAGAGCAAGGACCAGAACAGAAACAAAGGAGCAAGGAGAAAATGGCTCAGTTGCAGCTTGTAGGAACTCTATTGTAACACTTAAAATTCTCCTTCTGTTAGGGGACAAGAGGTAGTCAAAATACAAACTTCCTCAGATGTTAATTTTATCTGGTATAAAACAAGCTTTCAATTCAGAAATGTCTGTGCCACTCTTGCTGAGCCAGTGGGATGTATCCTGGGAACTGATAGAGAATAACGAGACCAGATAAAGCTACAATACTGCTGCCATGGAATTTTGTGGTGATATTCATAAGCAATGAGTGTTGAGACCTTTAGCTAAAAAGTAGGCATTCATTCCTTTGCTCGGGGAGGGGTGGGGTGGGTTGCTCTGGCTCTGTTTGAAAATGGGTACCCTACGCAATGGAGCTGGTACCTGGCAGTGTCACCTGCCGATTGCCTCTCCCAATTTGTTTTATTCCTCACAGAGTTAAAAGAAATCCCGGGTGAAATGAACAGCACACTTTTCTGTTGAATCAATTAAATTTATTTTCCTATCTGCATAATTATGCAACCAATTCGCTTACATAACTGATGGCTTCTATCAGGAGGCAAAAAACATGCTGCACATTATGGAAATTATGCAAATCCCCTAGGGGTTGGGAGAGTGTTAACTTGATTTAAAGCTTCACTGAACTACAGATAGTTCCTAAAACTTGTCAGTCCTCTTTTTAACCTTTTCTGCCTGGAAATGCAATAGATTCTACACAAATAACTCCAATCCCTAACAGTTAATCTCTCTTTGTTCTGAAACCCGTCAGCAACAGACATCTTAGCTCTGAGGTTCCATGTCTCTGCAGCAGCTGCTTCTTGACACCAGCTACCTCGGCAGAAAAATAGATGTATGAATGTACGTATACATCGAGCATTAGCAGTTGCAGGGAAATAGCTTTTGCTTTTCCCCTTGGGGCTGCAGAGCTCACGGTGGGTTCTTTGCCCATTTGGTACTTTCCTTCTGCAGAACGGGGGATGTGAAGCGCACGCGAGTCCCTGGATAACCCCTTCCCTCCTCTTTGCAGAAAAGCAGCGGTTTCTTGTGTCGGGGATTTCCCTTCTATGTCCCCAGGTAACAACTGCGGACGTACTCTACCGTTGGAAGCAGCAGTCACCGAACCGAAGAGAGACTGCTTCTCTGCATCTCGTGTTGCAGGTCCTTGAGAAACGGCTGCGATACCAGCATTCACATTTACAAGATGGGCCGCAGTTTGTAACCAGGGGCAGTAGCAACACCTAAAGCATGAAACCAATGGCTGCCAAGTGTTTGTTTCACCTAACCCTCCGGTCCCCGACCCGCAACATTTCACAAGAGCGCTGGCACAGCGGCGGGCCTCCGGCGCCGTTTCCGGACCCGATCCGAAGCGCCCCGGGGCGGGAGAGCCCCGGCGGCCCTGAGGGAGGGAAGGAGGGAGGGGCGGCCTGCCCGCCCGCGGCTAACGGCGGCCCACCGCGCCTGCGCGGGGGAGGGCGCGCGGCCGTCACGTGTGCGCCGGGGGCGGGGCGCGGGGAGGTGGCGGGGGCGGGGTGGCCGCTCAGGCCGGAGCCGCGGGGGTCAGGAGCGCAGGCGCGCGCTGGCCCCGCCGTCCGCGGCCCCGCCGGGAATTCCCTCGCCCTCCGCGGCGCTGCCCCGCCCCCTCCCGCCGTCTCCGGGGTCGTCGGCGGGGGCGGCTGCGCCAGACGATGGGGGTCGAGCCCCGGCGGGCGCTGTCCGGCCGTGGCGGTAAGGGGGTCCGGGCCGGGGGCCTCGGGCTCCTCCGCGAGGGGGGACACCGGAGAGAGAAGGAGAGGAGGGGGGGAGGCCGGGCGACGCCGCGGGGGGCCTCGGCCGTCGCCAGCGTCGGCGGCCGGAGGACGGTGCGAGGCCGAGCGCGGTCGGGGGGGGAATGTGGGCTGCGCTGACACCGGGCCGTGCTTTGTCGCTGCGCCGCGCCGGCGGGGTAGGTGCCGGGCGAGGGGCAGCTCCCCGCCGCCGCCCTGCCGGAGCCTGCCCGCGACGGAGGGTCCGTGCGCGCGTAGGGGTACGTGCGCGCGGGCACGCGCGGGGCGGCCGTTGGCGGCGGCGGTGTGGGGCGGGCGGGGGCCGGGCGGCGGGGCCGCCTCGCTCGGCTCCTCCGGTGGCGGGGTCTCCGTAGGCTGCCTTGGGAAAGCGGGACGGCAGGCGCCAGCTCATGCGGCCGCCCGTCGGTGCCGCCATTCTCCGGTGGCTGAGTCCCGAGGCACCTGCTGGGCGCAGCGTACGGCCCGGGGTGGTCAGCATCGACCTGCCCGAGAGCTGCCGGCGGGGCAGGCAGGTCAGGCAGGCGGGCGAGATTGCTCCTTATTCCGTGCCGCCTTAACGGTGGGGGGGAGGCCTGTGACACCCATCGCTAACAGTTGCGCTGTTAAGTACCTGTAGGAAAGACCGACGTCCTTACCGTTAGTGAATTTTAAACTGAATTCCACGGGGGTTCTGCTTTAAATAGTTAAAACTATTGGTGGTTGGAGCACTAGAGCTGATTTTCTTTCAAGCAGTGCGTCAATCAGTTGCACCAAAGCTTATTTTGTGCTGTCATCTTGTTTATTTTCATACTGTTTTCTTCATACCGCCTTAAGGGTCCAGCGCAGGTAACCTATTCCAGCTGAAATAGAAAATCTCGGTTTGAGTGGTGAGGTGGTAGCATGCAATGTCGTGTTTCCAAAGGCTTTTGCAAAATGATTGCAACATAATTAATATTTTGTTTTGTGTTAGCAAGCCTGTCTTTGAGGTGGGGTGCGGGTGAAACTTACTCAAAACCAGGAGATTTTATTTTTTAACTAAGCAATGTAACAATTTCTAAGCTGTTAATAGAGCATTTAAAACAAGAAACAGTGATGCTTTTGTCTGGTTATATAAAGTGTCACCACAGATTAGTGAGATTCTTGGGGTTTTTCCATCCTCTGTCCAAATCCCTGAAGCTAAAATTACAACGAGAGAAAACTGGTTTATTACCAGAGAGCACGTTAATGTATTTAAGTTAGTTTATGATTAGGACTGTTGTTAGGGACACTAAAAACGAAATTATTATTGTCTTGCCTGCTTAGCTGGAAATCAGAAGACAAAAGTTATAAAGTATTTAGGGGATATTTTAGCACAGTGTATTTTTTTCTTACCCTATTTGCCTCTAGTAAAATGTTTGGAAACAATTTATATTCTTAGTTAAGTATATTTGTATTAGTCAGATGCACTTCTGAAACTTTAAGCGTTTTGCAAAATAGTCATAGGAACTATTATGCTGTATTAGAACAGGGATGGTGTTTCTCTGATAACCGCTCATCCCAGGTGCTTTAAAATGGCATACTTAGTGGGAACATGTTATTTTAAAAAGTGCAAAGTAGTATACTAAAAAAGTGCATGAAAACATTGCCAATAGGGAGCTTCCCTCATGATCCCTAATAATTAGGTGTATGTTTGCACTCTGACATAAGTGGTTTATCTCCTGTTGGAAAACGCTTGATTACAGTTGATAAAGATTTCTAGGCATTGTTGTATGACAGTGTCTTCCCTTTGGTTTTATATTGTGCCCCCATAAATTGGTTGGCATATAAATTTTCAAGGATTATCATTTGTTTGAAAGTTTTGGACTTCGCAGAGTAAAAATTTACGTGGAATTCCACTAGCTGGTATGTGTTAGTGCTTAAAGAAAGCTTCTAGTTTTTTGGTTTTATACTTAAGACAAAAACTGAACATTGGGAAGAGTGGGAAACATTTTCAATAAATAATTTTTTAGAGGTTTTTTCCCTGACTGGACCATCTTTAAATACTCATCTTCAAATCAAAATATGGTTATGACTATTAATATTTGTAAGACTCACTGTTTGTAGAGGAAACTGAAAACATTCTTATGCAAAACTTTAGTTTTTATGTGTGATTTCTCAATTTTGTATTACTGTTAAGAGGTATCACCTGGGATTTGGAGAATGCACTGATAAGTAACAGGGGGAAATACTCATGTCTATTACTAAACAGGATTTTTTTTCTTTTTTTTTAAGTGAGTTAGTGGATGGCTGAAATTTAGCCTGACCATTGAGTTGCTGAAATGTTTTGCTGCTTGAGAGGCGTGAGAAGGTATGGCATGCTGCTGACCTAATTTACCTTTAGCATACATTTTAAGTGTTTGCTTATGACTTGCATATATGTAAAACTGGTTTGGTATTTTTGTTTAATGCTTATTTCTTTGGCTTTCTCATCTTCCCAGCTTGAAGCTTTCAACAGAGCATCCACAGTTGAAAATCCCTAAAGCGAGAGATTAAAATGCTCTCAACAAAACAAGGGGTTTAGAATAGCTTAATTATGAGAAAGTGGAGGTCTAAATCTGAATATGATACCCAACATATTACTGCATTATTGAGTTATTAAAGCTCAGTGTTTCAAAATGAGTGAATGTATCTGTAATAATGAGCTTAATTTAACAAAGCTTTTCAGTGCCAAAGCTATAAGCCAAAAAGTTAAACTTCAGAGAGATGTGAAGAAAAAGTAAAAAGAAAGCTGAAGGGAATTATTTAATCAATAAATTAAATCTGTCCTAGAGTACTATTGCATAATGTGTTCTAGTGGAGATTGTGTTTCACATTTTTCACGAAGTGGAGACGGCTGTCCTCAAAGTGGTTATGACCTTGATTTTAACACGAAGCCTTTCTCTGCTCTTCAAATCTGGATAAAGTTCTTGGAACAATCCTTGCTCCTTGTGAGCGAAGCCATAAGCATCTTTCTTTCATTTTCTCTGTCTAAATTCATTTTAATTCATTTATTTTGTCACTTGACTTGAAGGATGCCTCAGAGTTCTGTCTTTCACCTTCAGTGAATGAATTCTTCCTTCTGTCACGCAGACTAATTTTGGCCTTTGAGCATTTCTCTTTTAAGCAAGTTCAAAATAGACTTCTGGCTGGAATCCTGAGCCTTCCTACTGGCATGACAGTGATGTTTAGCTACAAAACAAGGGAACTGAAGTTAACCATACTTGGCCACTTTTCTTGTAGAATACCAGGTGGAAGTTTATGATTAATAAACTTGGAAGTATGATTAATAGTTTCTAGGTATGTTGGAACTTTTTTCTAACTACTGGAAACTGCACCCAATGTTGCTTGAGAGTGGATGTGGGAAATGGTGTACGAATAAGGTGAAGAGAGAAATCTGCTCCTTACTTCCTCCTAGCAGCTGGGTCTAGGAGGATGTAGGCTTCTTGCATGGCTGTTAATCAAAACTGCTATCAGATAGGTAGCTGGTTAATTTACTATTTTTTTCCTTTGCTGGAAATAATTTTTGTCCTTTTTACCGCTTTGTGTCCACTTCCTAAAAAAAAAAAAAAAATCTGCTATTTTTTTTTCCTCAGTAAAGCGACTATTTTGGTGTTTCTGGATAAAAAATGGTAAAGCATATGACCAAGTGGACTTTTATCCAGTGTGCTTTGCTTCCTTTCTTTCCAGGTCAGGTAAAGATTTTTTTTTTTTCCTGCGTCACTGAGCAACTCTGGCATGTTCTTGTCATTGAGAGCTTTTGCTCTCCATAAAAACATAATATTGCTGTGGTACTTCACCATCTCCTGCTATTTTGAGTATGATCATGGGCTATAGTGATGACTAGTCTTAGAGTCTTCCTCAGATGCTGCCAGCAAGGAGGTAGAAGTGTTTGCCAGTAATACATTTTGTCTTTTTTTTAATCTTCCATTTAATCCACACGTATGAAAATTGTTTTCAGTCATAACAGCTTGAAATTTCATCAGTCATCTTACATTACAGATTTTCTATTCCACTTTTCTACAAAAATGTCTCCTGTTTTCAGCAAGCTGACTTTTAAGACCTACTAATTAAGTATTTGCCTGCCTCTTAGGCAGAAAACATTAGCTTTAATTGCTTTCATGTTTCTAATTGAAGAGCTGGAAAGGTTTACGGAAAAAAGGTAGAGTAAGGGTCATTGCATCTGCTTGATAACTCAGCTGTTGTCATTTACTCCACCATTTGCCAAAATGAAAAATACTGCTTATTGTCTGAGCACAAATTTGAGGATTTTTTATTTTGATTTTTTTTAATTAATGAAAGCAGTCAGGAAATAGAAACAGGTGAGACTATATCCAGGACAATTATTTGGTCTAGGATGCTGAACAAATAGCTCTTTGTAGAACAGTCTTGCTTATTATTATTAATGAAGTTATTAGTTTTATGTGAATTGGAAGCAGCTTTGCCTCTAGTCTGCCATATATTTTCCTATTTGGGGCTTGCAGTTTGGATGAATGATACTGTGAGGAGTGAAACAGTATTGTATTGCTTAACAGAGCAGAATCCCTACCCTTATATGAGTTCCAAACTAAAATGAATGTTAATCACAGGAAGAATGGTTGGCCCACTGAATTTGTTAGCCTGTGAAATCAGCTAAAGGAGAAATCTGTTATTAAATATTTACCAATTCACATTTTCTTGCTGCTTTTATATAGACTGTCTCTTGGTAATTAGTTTGCTAACATGAATATCAGCTTTGAGCTATGGCAGGAAATTTTGGTGGTCTTTAATTCAGAACTTGTTTTTGCTTCCATTTCAGTCTTCTGTTACACAAGTGTGCTCTTTGCAGAACTGTTGTTTAATTTATGCATAATTGGAGGTATTCAATCTTTTGTACTTTCTGAACTTCCTAGAACTTCAACTTTTCTTTCTGATCTTAGGTGAAACAATCTTTTCCTACCACTGAAATTTCTTTCAGTCCTTGTTTTCTTCTCTTTCAGTGAAGATCAAAGGGCAAAAAAGTACTGTCTTTTTACTTGATGTCTTCTATAAAAGTGTCTGGGAAAGTAGATTTTATTTTTTTTTAAATGGGCACAAGTATGTGGACTTCAGAAACGAATGCAGAACTACTTTTGATTGAATTGTGATTATTACTCCTGGGTAAAATTTAATACTCTTTTGGCACTGCTTGAAAAATACTGGGTTTGGCTTTTTAACTTGGAGGTTGAAAAGTATGTAAGAGTTGGCTTTTAAGAGCAGCTTCAGCAATAGCTACAAAAAGTACCACTAAAGCCAGTCTTTACGATCCAAACTACTCGACTGGGGAATTTTTATTTGAGCCTGCTTTGAGAAAGTAGCGGAAAAAGTTATTGTACTTATTTACATGTCTTTAATCAGCCATTAGCATCCACCATCTCTTGAACCTGTTGGATTTACTCCATATAAAGACAGCTTTGTGAGTCCCGGGGGAAAAATCCAGCACTCAGACTTCTAATACCAGTTTTAAATGATTATATTTGCAACTGTGAATGCTTACCCCATTCTGTCACATTCTAATGTAACTTATATCAGTTTGTCACTTGATTGGTTGCATCATACATAAACATTTTATTACTTTATTAGGTTATGTCTGGAGAAGATATTGTTACAATGCATTCTTCAGTCAAGAAGTTTGTCAGGAGCTGATGCCATCAATGCTCTCAGACCTTTCTATTTTGCTGTGCATCCAGATTTCTTTGGCCAGCATCCCAAAGAGAGGGTAAAAATCTTTTAGTGTGCTTTCTTTGTAAACGTGTCATATATGAAGGATGGAAATTTTCTGGTTTTCCTACTGTCAGAGAAACAAAAGTAGTATTAGAATTGAATATGGTTGTTACCAGAGAACAAAAAGGTGCACTTTTTATTTTTAACAAGGATAGATCCCTTAAACATCCATTATTTATTAGTCATATTTTCTGTTTAATTGTTATAAAGAAAATACTGAATCCTCCCAGTCTAACTTATAATACAAATTACTTGCTTTATCACTTTGAAATGCTGTGCATTGTATTTGAATCAATGGATTTCTTTAAGCTTGAAAGCCTTAAAAGTGGTGTTTTGGAATGTACAAGAATATACAAGTATATACATCATACAGTTTATTCAGGCAAGATAATTATTCATTTATGCTGAGAATATGAACTATATCACTACTTGTTAAGAGCAGCTGGCAGTTTGTAAAAACTTAATTCTGCATGTAAGATTAAAAAGGTTTAGACGAAAAATGGCCAAATTAATAATCTGTAATGTAGTGGGTTTTTCTTCTTTTTTTGTCTTTAAACAGGAAGTAAATGAAAATTCTCTGAAGAGGTTAAATGGCTACTTGGAGAACCTACAGAAACCAGGATTTCGCTCCTTTAAGCCAACTCAGCTTACTTTTTATGTAAGAGAAAGAGAACCAAACTCTTCTAATGTTCAAGAATCCTTCAGTGCTTCAGGTGCTTTTATATCGTGCAGAATGTATCTTCCTGTATTTAAATTCTTTCAGACCATTACTTAGCCTTGTGCAGTCATAATGACTTTTCAACTGAATAAAATCCTGTCAAACCATGAAAATATGTATTAGCTCAGACGGCTAGGACCATCCCAAGTAATTAAACATCTTAAGTTTTAAAAAGCATTGAAAGAATGAGGAATTACAAAGTTGAGGTCAAGTTACTACAGTATGAGGAAGTAAAAAACATAGGTTGATGTAAATGATAATTTTTCTCCTTTTAATACCATTGTCATGTTTAACTGGAACAACAGTTGGGTCCTTGTTTTCATTGCGGGTAACGCGTAGTACACAATGTTAGGTGCTTGTAGGATCAGTAGGAACGTACTCTGTAAGCAGAAGTTGTACAATATCTGAAGCTTCAATTTACTACATAGTCTCTCAGCTTTGAGACTACAGAACATATTGCTGAGTTTGGAATAATTATTTGGCTTTGATTAATTTTATTCTATGTATTTGTCTCTGATGTACCAATATGCCTTATCTAAGAGATGAGCTTTGTTCTGTATCCTGCTAGTCAAAACACTTGAGCAAATTGTGAGGGACTGTAGTGCTAGAAGACAAAATCATACTGTTTTTCAAGATAATAGTGGTGTTATGTCCAGTCTATTTAAAATAACAGTTGAACTGGCAACTGTGTTCTGCTCTTGAGTCTAGTGCTTGCTTTCTAATGGGGCAGTTAGGCCCAATAGCTAAGTGATGGGGCTTAGTTTTAGCCAGTGTGCAAGTGGAATGTTTTGTTCTGAAGCTTCTGTTCATAGCTTGTCAAGAGCTGTTGTAGTACTGCGTTTCTACAGTATATTATATCCAAAGCGATGATCAGTAATAACATGAATTGTGTAGAGCTGTTGGACAAAACTGCCACTGCGAAAGCAAAGGCATCCTTTTTTGGCTTATGCTGCATCTGTAGCTAGGTTTCCAATTTGTCCAATGATTCAGAGAGTTAAAGCAGCTCTATTTATATTTTTGGACACGTAACAGTTTTAAAGGTTAAACTGCATGTGAATTTTGCAGTGAATATTGAAATAACAATATCATAATAATTTCCAACTATGTCTGCCTTGTTTGGGTTCTTGTTGTAAGATGGGAGAAATGTGAATGCATTTTAAATAATTTTAATTAAATAATACTAATTTTGTGGGACTTGTATTTTATAGGGTTTCGAGCAGTCAGTTTTACATTACATACTAGGGATCTCCTGAGCACAGTATTAGATATTCTCAACTCCTGCAGTTTATCTACGGAGCACATTCAAAGTCTGAATGTGAACTCTCAGCCCCACAAGGAAGCAAAAAGCACAGTGAACAGACCTATCAAATGGGATAAGACTTATTATTCCTTTACTGGATTCAAGGATCCTGAAGAGGAACTAGAACAAGCCCAGAGAGTGGAAACAACTTTAATGTACGTAAGGCTTTTATTTAACTGATATTTTGTAACCCAAATTGTTCTTATTCTAATGCTGAGTTTTTTAAAGCCAAGCAATAAGTATTCCAAACAATACAAAACTTTATTGTCCAACATGTAATTCTGTCACGCTTTTTATAATCAAAGAGAGTTCAAATGAACTCCTGGTATAGTTGTAGTGCCAGCTAAGCTGAGGCATTCTTGTCTCTTTGCCCAGCATTCATGTTTGGTCAATCTAGTTTTGGTTGATCTAGTTTTTCAGTTTTGTGGAATATTGGTGGCGATTCAGAAGGAGGCAGGGGTAACAATGAGACCTAGGTGCCATTTGAAATAAATGCAGAACTGTGGTGGTAGTATCTTCAGAGCAAAGAATACCCCTCATCCTGCCTAGCACCTTACAAATAAAACTACTGTAATATATGCTACTATAAAACACTTAACTGAGATTTAACATACTAGAGACTATTTTTACTTAACTTTTACACATTTACAAGAAATGCCACAAACAGTTACATATTAACAGTCTGGGTTTAATACCTGGCCATTTGGCACTGGGCCTTTCTTTTTGCTTCTGAGTTTGATTTTTTTCACTTAGAATATAGTATGAGAATGGAAGTGTTTGCTTGTAAAAATAAGAGCGTGACAATAAGTTTATGCTATGAACAAGGGCTAAATCTCTTAGAGTAGCTTTTTCCTAGAAATAGAATGATCTATTTATTGAAAGTTTCAGATGTACTTCATGAGTTACGTTTGCCTGGTTGTGATTATTGACAAAAGAACAGTAAAACTTGACCTGCTTAATCAATGCTCATCGCAGCTCTGTAAGAGTTAACCTAACTTAGCCCCTTTAGTACCACCTCCCTTATTTGACAGTCTACTATGATCACTTTGGTGTGGTGGGTTGTTTTTGTTTTTTTTTTTAAAGGCAGATGTGTGGGAACTTCTTTCATTAAAGCACTAAGTTCTGAAGCTGCCCCCCTAAATCAAACTAATCTGCTTCTCTACACTTTTCACGCCTCTAAGTCTTATGGTTGTAACACTGTCTTTTGGTTCAATTTAATTCCCTAGTCCCCCCCAAAGACATTAAGCACCAGGTTTTCCTTTGTAGATATGTTAAGGTGAAGCATTTAGCAATTTCAGTTGTCTTCTACTTTAAAAAAATCCCTTTACCCAGTAATTTGAAATAAAATGTTAACAGTAAGAATTCAGTTAGTTGTACTGTTTTCATGAAAGATAATAAGCATGCCTCTACTGTTGGGTTTTTTCCTCCTCTTCTTTCAGATCCTGGCTAGATGATAATGAAGCAAGTGCAGTAAAAAAGCTGAAAAAGAGTTTGCCACTTAGAAAAGAACTAGAACGTTTAAAATTTGAACTCTCTCATCAACTCCAGCTCTCAGATATCAGGTAATAAATTAGATCAGTTGGACTTGCATTAAGACAGTCAAAGCAAGGAAGTGTTGTTTAACAGTATGCCATGAGCTTTAAAGGCTTATTCCAGCAAAACAGCTATATTTCATATATGTAAAAGTGTTATGGCACTGAA
Source organism: Mycteria americana (assembly GCF_035582795.1). Classification (NCBI taxonomy): domain Eukaryota; kingdom Metazoa; phylum Chordata; class Aves; order Ciconiiformes; family Ciconiidae; genus Mycteria; species Mycteria americana. The sequence goes on along the minus strand of NC_134366.1, from coordinate 46,828,545 downwards.
TAATATTTTTCTAGAAGAATTCTATTGGGACAAAAGTTTCCTGTTACAATCTGCTCAAAAAGACCTAGTATTTGTAACCAGTAACGTAGGCTTCAGTTGAGGCAAACACATAAGCACTTGAAATAGGACCTGTGTGTATGTGTTAGTTTGACTGTTTTGCTGGATAAAATTGCTCTTTCTGAATTAAAGTGAGTATCTACAAAGGTAGCTAGATTGGCAGTGAAATGCAACTTTGCACATGGTACATACTGACATCCGGTGAAGGCTTAATAAAAATGTTGTTCTTTCTAGTGTCTTGTTTCCCACACTCTGGAGGAGGAGGAGGATATTTGTTTGCTTGAAAGGGCTGAGTACAGTCGGTGATCTTGATTCTTCAGAATATTTTCCAGAAAATAATTTATGATCCTTTTTTAAATTTTGCACCTTCGAATGAGGATGTTCTGAAGTGGGATATTCAGGATGGGAAAATGGCAGTGAGGGTATTGAACAGTGGAAAAATAAACTTTGGGGGATTATTTCAAGGGCTAGTCTGTTAAGTTCTTCTTTTAACCAGGAAAGAGAGAGTTGGAGCTTCTGAAATCATGCTTTTGTTCCTTTCACCCTATAAAAGACCCTGGCTTCCTTTAAGCTGAAGCCAGTTTTTTCAACACAGTTTCTAATCCACTGCTGTGGTGTGGGGTTTTTAAGTTTCTGAAACAGTCTTCAGTATTAAATGTGTAGGTTTGGTTTTATTCATGGCTTATATTTAATTTTCTTATAGTTTGTGCTTTTAAAATACACTAAAACTATTGTGGGCCATGAAGAGTTATTAACCTTCCAAGAGTTACGTTGCCATAATTCAGAAAAGAATGTGAGTGTCAGAAATCTGACAAGTATCTTAATAGGAAACTACTACTTGTGATCCTGCAGCCTAATGCTAGTGTTCACAGAGGTTTGAAAAAAAATAACAGGGTCATTGGCTTTATTCCATCTATAAGTTTAGGACAGCTGAAGAGAAGGTAGGATCTATAAGCCACCTTTTACATTCCTGTCTGGTGCTACTGAAAGCAAAGTGATATTGCTAGGTAACAGTAAATAGTTGTTAGAATGACTTGCATTATAATAGATTGAATTGCCTCATAACTGCTGCCACATAGTGCCATTCTCTGCACCCCAAAGAGTGGGGTTTTGCCAGTTAGGTTTCCCTAGATGAGATGATGTGGGTTGACCCCAGCCAGCAGCTAAGCACCCCCACAGGCGCTCGCTCATACACCCCCAGTGGGATGGGAGGAGGATAGGAAGAGCAAAAGCAAGAAAACACCTATTAAACTTCTACCTTGATCCACGAGAAGTGAAGCAAAGCTGTGTGTTCAAGCAAAGCAGGAGGAAGAATTCATTCACTACTCCCCATCAGCAGGTGTTTGGCCCCTTCTGGAAAGCAGGGCCTCAGCACGTGTAATGCTTGCTTAGGAAGACAGACGCCATAACCACAAGTGTCCCCCCTTCGTCCTCCTTTCCCTGAGCACTTACTGCTGCGCACAACATCGTATGGTCTGGAATATCCCCTTGGTCAGTTGGAGTCACCTGTCCTGGCTCTGTCCCCTTCCAACTTCTTGCCCACCCCAGCCTACTCACTGATGGAGGGGGGCAGAGTGGAAAGAAAAAGCGAAAACCTGGACACTGTGCAAGCACTGCACAATAGCCAAAACTGTGGTGTGTTATCAACACTGGTTTAGTAAAAAACACAAAACACAAGGGTGCTATGAAGAAAATTAACTCCATCCCAGACAGACCCAGTACAATAAGGGAATGGTAATTTCCCATTTTGAGACAGTTTCATATCAGCTAGAAGTTTGTAAAAGGACGTAATTTTTCAATACACTGAGACAACTTTACAATTTACATGCTTTTTGAAATTTAGTTAGGAGTGTGATCTGTCTGTGATGGAAGAGATGTCAAAACTATGTATATTAAAGTCACCAATGTACCTGACTCCTATATGGTTTAACAAAAATTATTCCACTGTAAAATATGAAAAAAAAAATATAGCAACTTACCACTGGAATCATAGTAATGTTTGGGGCTGGGAACTCAAAGGGAAAAAAGAAGAGACAATGTCCTTGTCTAGAGGAGCAATTACTATATATAAATGTTATACAGTGTACAAACAGAAACTGCATGCCACGTGACTGAACCAAATAGCGGGTTGTCTGGTGCTATTTACTTACTAACCCCCTTCTTATCGGGGGAGAGATTTGCAAGTTGTGTTCTGTCTACCAGGTTTTGTATTTATTTTTCCTATATCTGGTTTTATTCCTTTTTTTTTTTTTGACACTCACTTTAAGAAACACTGTGGAATTTATTTAGGCTTTTTATCTGTTCAAATAACATAGGACACGGACAGCTTTTCAGTAGGCCTTTGCTTTTTTTACTGTTGGAGTGCTGTTTTGAGTTGTTTGTGTTATAAGGCTTTCAGCAGCATCTCAACTTCTGTGATTTTTTTTTTTAATAACGTTGAGAATTAAATGCTTTCAATTATATTTTTATTTAGGTGGCAGAGAAGCTGGGGTATTGCTCACCGCTGTAGCCAACTACACAGTCTAGGACGCTTAGTCCAACAGAGACCTGAAGTATTAAAGAATGTTAAAGGTATTTCTATTGCTTGTTTCGTATATCCTAATATAGTATTGATTCAAAGATGAGCATGAGTCTTCTGTGACAAGGGAGCTCTAGTTCTTTTCACAAATGCTTCTCATAACCGCAAAAACAAACCTGCCAGGCTTACTGAAAAGCTGGTGAGAATTTACATTTTAAGCTACTGGGTATTTTTTAAAATGACCTTTCCTTATAGTGTATTCGCTACACTCAGCTTCTATTTTACTTATTAAGAAGTGCAAACTGAGTGAGTTGAAGGCACTAGACTAAGTGCTAACAATGAAAGTAAAAAATCCAGACTGAACCTCTGAAAGGGTAGAGGTAGCAATAGATTGTTACCCATGGTAGATTGAAGACAAAAATGCAAGTAGCTCTCTATAAAGAGTCAATATAAGGAGGACTTACTAGAATACCTTTAAAATCATATTGTCCTCACTTATTGTGCATGTTCCATAAAATACCTATATTAAAGTCTGTATTTTCTCAGGAAAAACTAAAATATTCTGTAAACCTGACCTACCATTCTTCTCATACAGCTGTTTGACTTGTGGCAGTAGCAGTTTCCTCTAATTGTAACTCCACATTTTATGCCTGTCTGCAGATACTCAGTTTTGAGTGGCTTTCATTTGAGGGTTCACCTAATCCTTTGTCAAAAGACAGAGTGGGTAGGACAATAAGTAGTATTTTTAAATTGTATCAGGTTTCAAATTGGTTTCTTCACCTAAGCATGCTAAGGATTTAAAGTGCTAGAGAAGTCTGTTTTGTGAACCTGTTCCAAGTCTCCATCTTTGAACATCTTTAATAATATACTGGGCAAATACCTGTCGGTAATTATACAGGTACAGTTGATCTTGCCTTAGGGTACAAGGATGGACTAGATGCCTTAAAGTCAGTGTTGCTCTTTCTTAAGGATTTTGGAAAACTGATTTCTGAGAGCAAGAGCTTCTGTTTAAGCCTTGTCTTGCAGATTAATGCATCACACTGAAGACTTTTGTGGAAGCTTATTTTGATAAATCGTTGCCTGTGCTTTTACCCTAAAGAATTCTTGAGGATCATTGTACTTCACTTAAAAAACCATACTCACTCAAAACTGATTTGTCCCCCCAAAAATAACGCTAGTATTATCCTCTTATGTTGTCTCTATTCTTTCTTTTAAAAAAGAGCAAAAACATAATATGAAAGCGTTTCTTACAGCTTGCATGTTGCAGAGTTCTGTGGAATTGGTGTTGAATGGCTGTGCTAATAGTTCTTTGACCTACCTTTACCTTATTTATATATACTTTAAGCATATAGCATATTATACCATATAGGTTGGACTTGATGATCTTAAAGGTCTTTTCCATCCTAAACGATTCTATGATTCTATATATTTCCTGCTGTATACATGACTTGTACAGATTCTTTGAATATGCTGTCTGCTGAGATTTTCTCTTATTTTAAAAGTAGTCTTCGTAAGAAAAAAGTCCAGTTAACTAAAAATCTTAACCAAGTTTAAACAGGGAGAAGGCAAATGCTAGGTAAAGTTAGTATGAAAAAAATTCTTGAACTGGAGTTTTCAAGAATCACTCTTTGAAATTTTGAGAATAACAAAAGCACCTACTTGTGTGTGTGTGCTGCAGAAATGTGTTGCTTGTGACATGTTAATAGCATAGTTAAGCCTTAAATAATTGTGGAAATAATTGCAATAACCCATATTAGTAAAGAGCTTTGTTCAATCTTTAGGGCGCACAGTGGTATTTACAGACCGTTCAGGTATGAGTGCAGGAGGCCACATAATGCTCGGGACCATGGATGTTCACCATCACTGGACCAAAGTAAGAAGATTTCAAAGTAAATAATAATGCCTCTTGTTATGACATCCTTTTTTTTTTTTAAACTATAACCAAAATATTAATTGGTGCAGGTAACTGAGTAATTTAAAGCAAACATATAGCTACTATGTTTGGCATAACTGTGTACCTTGCATTCTAAATTTAATCCTGTGACATGCTGTTACTAACAACAATCTTTGTCAGATCTTTACTGCTGCTTTCACTAACAAATCAGTCCTACCCCTGATTAGATATAAAGAAAACTAATTTGTTATGCAGTATTCCAGTCTATGCAATGAGCACTGGCAGAATATTTCATGATCCATAAAGAGCTCATTCCCATGAAGAATTTAGAAATTTTACTCAGATTTTTTTTAAAATAGGACTTAAAGGGAGTTGTGAAGTGATCATTTCAGTCAATACCTGCTAACCAACCCTGTCACTTTACTTTGTTCTTTTAGGCAGATAATGTGGATGTTGCAGAAATTTATCTTTAGTGACATATCTTTATCTTATGTGAATTCTGCTGCTGCTTTTGTAAAGTTTGGAGTTGACAAGCTTTCTGGAATCCTGAATTATAAAGTATTATATGCAAAGGACCACAAATAAAATATGTAGCAATATCAGCATGTCACTTAAGGAAGTTTTCTTGAATCTTGGTTGCTGAAATATTATTGATAGTTCTACCAAAAAATATTTCTTTGTATAAGGGGTAATTGGTGGAATTTCATAGTTGGGAATTTCACCCAGCTAGAGTATCAGAATATTCTATTTCTGTATTCCAATCAATGAATAATATGAAAACTTTGGAGCACTCAGTCCAAAGCTTTCTCTGGTGGTTGTTTGAATTTTTGCCTATATATGTTTCACTGAGGGAGAAAACAAACCATGGTTTGTTAATGTGAATGATTTACAAAGAATTTAAACTGAGAAACTAGAATTTAATGCAAAACTTTCTACTCTGAGATTTGAGAGTGTTGATAGTCATTGGAATAAAAGTGTTTTTCTGATTAATACTAAAATAAACACTGTCTTCCTTGAAAAGAGAAATGCTTCCTCTTTCTAACCTTTGCTGAGAGGTTTTCTGAAGGGGTCATATATCCTCACAAAGTATTGTGCAGACGGGACAATGTGTGTAGTTAGTTGTGGTGATGGCATTTGCATTGGAAGACAAAGGAGAGGTATGTATTTGAACCTGAAATCAAAGGCTTTTTATTTTAAAATGCACTGAAGATCATGTTAAATGATACACAGAAAAAGTCAGTGAAAATCTTCATGAGGTTGGCTAGCTGCTTGGTTTTTAGAGAGCAGAATATTTTTGTCCAATTCTGACCCATTTTAGAAAGCAGTCCTAAGTGCTATTACTTTTATTACTAATTAGTAGAAAAAGGAAGCAGTAGAATAGAGTCCAAGTCACTCTGTAGAACGCTTGGTCAGAGCTACAATATTTAGAGGATTTTTGCAGTTTTTCTCTATAACAAATGCTGAACCAATGAATTTTATTGTGCCAAAAGCTGTTCTGATTCTACTACTCCCTTGGGTTTCTAAAGAGATTATCCTGAAATCACTTGACTTGTTCCAGCAGCAGTATTTTTTTTGTATGGAAAACTATGTTATAGTAATAACTGGGTAGATGGTAAGTAGTGACTACTACTACAGACTTTCCCTTTTCACTTGTTGCCGTGGTCCAGCCTTCTCCCTATCACACCTTCTATGTCTTGACTCACAAGTCTGATTACTTCTTAACCGTTTCTGGTATAGGTTTTGTAGATTAGAGATCTGGTACCTTCCTCCTTTGTCCTGTCCCTTCAGGTGAGCTAGGTTATCATCAAAAGCCTTGGAAAGAACTAGTTCCAGCAACAGAGACTTCTCTTTTTGAGAATTGGTATAAATTAGGCTGGCAAAACCAGTTTTGACTGTATGTGGAATAGCTCTATCACAGTAACTGCAGTGATAAACATTTTATGTAGGCCTCATTATAATTTTTTTTTTTATTCTGGGACTATTAATTTCTGTATATATAGAGAAAGAGGATATCCATCAATCTTGTTATGGCCCTTTGGTGCCTTTATAGTATAAATACTGAAAATACTTATGAGCTTATTCCATTATATCTTGCCCCAAAATGTATACATTGATATTTCTGATTTTTTATATTTCTGATTTATTCTTTGATTTCCCCCCTCCCCCTTGAGTTCCATGTTTGCATTGTTAAGTGCCTCCTCTTTTATAGTTTCTTGGGGTTTTTTTTTTCATTTCTTAAAATTGAGTTTTATGTTTTGTAACATAGGCAATGTTTGTTTGTGTGTGTGCACAGATTTTTGAGAGATTGCCGAATTATTATAAACTTCAAAAAAGGCTGCTGTTCTTGGAAGATCGGATAAGCCAGCTTCTGGGAGGCATACAAGTAATATATATTGAAGAACTGCAACCCCTGTTGACTCTAGAAGAGTACTACGAGACTCTGGATTCCTTCTATAATAAATTATGTGACAGTAGACTACCTTTTCATCCTCGCAGTCTGCGAGGCTTGCAAATGATTCTGGAAAGGTAGGTATTTGCAGGAAAGGTTTCTTCCTTTTAGAGCTTTTACTCTTTTTTTTTTTTTTTTTTTTTGTTACACCGATTATTGCTCTCACTAAGAAGAAAATGAAAATCCAAGATTATATTAGTTACGTCAAAGTCTTCTTGTTTCTAAAGGTTTTAAGTGCCTTTATGGGTTAAAAAGGAATCAGATTGAAGAAAATCCTGCTTAATTTCATTCAAGTTAGAGTCAGAGTTCCCTCTTTATCTTACAGTGTTGTGCTGGGTTAAATCAAAGGTGTTGTGCTGTCAGGTCAACACTCAGCTGTGTATGATGGTGCTGCTGTATATATTTTTTGAGTATTGTTGACAGTTGCTTTTGAAATTAATTTTAAAAAAGCTTTATGTATGATGCTTCTGTATTCTCATGAACCTAACTTCATTAATTTTTTACCAATTATTCTGATTGTGATTAATTGATACCTTTTATCTTCAGAATTCATTCTGAAAGAATGAATTGCATGAAAAATTCATGTAAATGCTTGCATAAAAAAAAGATACCTACCTTGTTTTTTACTTCCATCATGTTTCATTAGTGACAGATATGCACCAAGCTTACATGAATTTGGACACTTTACGATCCCAACCATCTGTGATCCAGCAACCCTTCAATGGTTTATTTTTGCCAAAGCACAGGAAGCAAGAGAGAATCTGAAAAGAAAGGAGGAGTAAGTGTTCATGTGACTCGATACATTTAATTCATGAAGATCTTTGCATGTCATATGTTTTATTTGTAGGAGGAGGAGAACTTTGAAGAATGTATTCATGCTCTTCTGGTGGAAAAACGTTCTGTTTATAAAATAGAACTTTACCCATCAGGTTTACTCAGTAAAAAATTTCAGTGAACACAAACAGTTGTTAGAAAATACCCATCCTTCACCTTGTAGAAACAGTTGTACTTTATTCAGAAATAAAAGATCTTTGCTTACAAGACAAAATTACGTAATTTTTTTTACAATTACTTCCCCAAAGGAGGGGGGGGGGGGTTTAAGAAAGAGACCTTTTTTATTGAATAAGAAAAGCAACAAACTTCTGTTAATGTTACTTACATTGTGAGAAGAAAACAGTAAAATCCAAAGTAAAAATAACTGATACTGACTAGAGAATTGTTATTTTTAGTTGTTTGTCAGTTAGTTGAGGAAAAGATTAGTTAGCAGCTAACAAGGGGAAGAAAAAAATTGGGCTAGAATGATGAGAGAAATATCTCCTTGGTACTCTTTCACAGATGTGAGTGAGATGAGAGAGATGACAATAGTGAGTCATAGTACCATACTTAATATTAAGTCCATAACTTGTAATATCCATCAGAACTCTAAATTTTGTTCTTGACCTTGTATGTTTTATGTGTCTTTGAGGATTAAGAGCATGAAGTAGAGATACTGGTTTTATTTTGAATAAAATACTCTAACGGGTAACTGGGTGTTACTGTCCTTTTAGAGGTGGTTACTGCAAGTTTATTTTTCTGCTTTGGAAAGCTTTTAATGAATTGTTGAAATATCACAGTCATGAGTGTATACATGATGTATAGATCCACGTATTTTTTGTGAAGGTTATTTTAGGCATGAGCCTTACTGAAGGCTTTTATAGTTTTAGCTCTGTTAAGACTTGATTACTTGGGCAGATACATTTTGGAGATGGACTTCGGTAAAACATGGAGGTTGGTTGGAATTTTTCCATAATGCTAGTCTAGCTTTGAAGTTAGATTATTTTTGCCATGTAAGTTATAACTGCTGAATAGCTGTCTATGTAGCTGTCCATATGTGACAGCTGGGAAAGTATTGTCTGTAGAGGTTGGGAGGGATGTTGTAGCAAATGTATGCATTTGCATCTGGGTAACGCACTCTCCAAAAAACCTCACACTACCCCACATTTTAAAAGACACTAATCCAGGAAAAATGTGGGGCTCCCCTCAGAGTATAAGCAGCTGTGTTGTAAGAATGTAAGAGCCAAGCTACATATCTCAGCTCTTCTGTTGTGTGTTGGATGATTGCTGGCTTGTATAAAATAGTAAAGAACAGCTATACTGGGTCATACCAAAGGTCTGTCCCCATCACCCATTAGCTTACGGAAAGGCTGTATGAACGGAGCAAAAAATTAGGTGGGTGTTTTACTCTGTACTCCTTCACAGTTTCTGACTGACTGCACTTGAGAAAATACTTGAAGCTGGAAAACATTATCTCATGTTAAGAGCGTTCAGTAGATCTTCTTTTTTTCCCCTCTTAATTGTCTAATTATTTTTTGAGCCAATTTATACTTTGTGGCTCCAAAATATCCCGTGGCAGCAAATTGCACAGTTGAATTAGATACCGCATGTATATATGAAGGAGGGAAGAGGTGTTCTTTGCTTTATAGACCCACAGCCTGCTGATTTCATTTGTCATTCTCTTGTTCTTGTGCTGTAGGAAATAAATACAGAATGGGTTTTTTGTATCACCTCTACTTTTTTTGTGGATATGTCATATTTCCCTTTAGTTGTCTTTTTATTGAAGCTGAAAACTCCTTTTCCACTTAATGCTTCCTTGAACAGAACCCATTCTGTACTTCTGATTTTCCTTAGCCTCCTGTGGTTGTTAAAGAGGCCCTGAGAAAAAGGAAAATATTTTGAGATGTGCTGGATTTACTTTGCATATGCAGATGAATGTTTTACATGCAGTAAATAGCATAGTGTACCTAGAATTCTCTATGACCTGATGCACTGGGGAGTTCAAACGCTGCTGCTCTGGAAAATTGTCTTATCTGTGTGGATAACGTCAGTCTTGTAGTAATGCAGCATTTCGTATCAATCTACTTCTTCCCTTGCTTTTGTAAAGTATCAGTTTTGTATTGCGATAGAGGTGTAAGCCTCCTTGTGAAAGTGACTAAAAAGAAACCTGCAGTTCTCACTATGTGCAGCTAACTTTATATCCTTTAAAGGAGCCCGAGGTTTCACAGAACAGGAAAGCTTGATGCTCGAGTATTAGAGAATGTGCTCAGGAGGGTGGTGTGGATATGGTCAGTAGAGAGGGCAGGCTTGCTCTGGGTTAACTCACTGGCTCAGTTCATCCCTGACCACCAGAGCTGGGCTGGGCTCTTGTACAGCGATCTGAGTGCCTCAGCAGAGCATAGTGCCATGCAAGTACACGGAGATCTCGTAGCGAGCTCTGGAAAGAGTGGTGTTGAACCCCTACAGTAGTGTTTTCACACGAGTCAAATAGTCTCAGTAGCTGTGTCCTTGCTTAGCTTGGGCCGATTCACATCCCAGTGGCTCTGCAAATGTGCTGCTGCTTTGTAGCTCCCCCCCTGTTTAGCACAGGGTCTGTGTTGTAGGGCAGCAATGTGCTGTTTCTATAACCAAGCTGGCTCTGGAAGTATAGCTATATTAATGTGGCACAGTGCCTGAGCTAGTGAGGCTTGCTGAACCTGAACTGTCTCTGCATTAGATGATCAGTCACAGTTCCAGTGAGTCTTAGTTAATTCTGCATGTAAACTTTATTTCTGAGTAGCTTGAGTTTGCCGTGTGGTGTCTTACCACTCTTTGTCTGGGGTGAATGGAAAAAATCATCTGCAAACTATGAATTCAATATTCATAGAATCATTTAGGTTGGAAAAGACCTTTAAGATAGAGTCCAACCAAATCCATATACTTCTGCAATTAGTAAGTTATTAACACATTTAATATGCATCAGCTGACTGTACTTGTCATCTGTTGGTTTTGATGACATGCAGAGTAGTTAAGAAGACAGAGTAGTTACTAAGATGATTTTATTCTTAAAGCTTACACTTTCAAGGTTATTTAAGTACTTTCATCCCTTACATTAAAAATGGAGCCTCACAGGATTTTTATTTTGGTATTTTTCCCCATGACGTGGTGAGCAAAAAAATGTCATGGTGCAGGCTTTCGAATGTGACTCTGTAGGCATGCTGTTGCCCATCGTCATGGAAGCACGTTCAGTCTAGCCTCTGAGGTAGACATGGGTATCAACCTGCACAAAAATCTCAGCTGGACCATAGCTGTACATGAAATGACACCTTTGTTTACATGCATATAACCTACAAATATACTTATTTCAAGGGGGTTGTTTTTTAAGAGATTAAGTTCTAATTTTGTCACTGTATGTTGTCTTCATTTGCTTAGGATGATGATTACAGAAAAAGAGCTAATCGATACCTCCACTGAAAAATTTTCTTTGGATCGGCTGTATAAGGAACCCAGTGTTTCCAGTGCACAGATGATAGATTGTTGTAAACGACTGCTAGAAGAATCATTGCCGTACCTACAAGGCATGCACCTTTGCATTTCGCATTTCTACTCTGTGCTGCAGGATGGAGACCTGTGTATACCTTGGAACTGGAAAAACTGAGGACATATCTGATAATCAGATGAATTGTTTATTTTCTGTAAGAGGCTATAAATATGAATGTTTTTAAGAGTAAATTATTTAAATCTGTATTTTGATATCAGTATTCAACCCACAAATTTTCTTCTAACTGCTGCTCAAAAAGGATTGGAGTCCTAGACAATTTGCACAATGCGCAGTATTGCCAGTTCTGGGAAAGACATCTGTACATTCTCCATACTACTGTAGGAGTCCCAGTGTATGGTAGCAGTTGTGAAACTGCATTTTTTGTAGTGAATTATGAAAATACATTAAATTGCAAGTCTGCAAAAATGTGCGTGTGTATTTTTGATATACATAAATATTGCCAGGTAGATCATCTTAAATAGTGTACTACTCAAACCAGACATTACATGTTATCTTAAGGGCTTCATTGAATGCAGAAGTTGAGTACACAAGTCATCTGGTGGCAATATTGGCATTTTGTATTGCTACCTATTACTGAATTTTAAAAAAAAAAGGGGGGAAAAAAATCAGAGTATTTCTACTTTGCAGAAGAAAAGCAGTACATTAACTTGGTCTCTACAGTAGAGTTTCATATGCTGGTCCACTATTGTTGCCTTAGAATTTCAAAATATGCCAGTTGTACTGTCTGTAGTTACTTTAAAGCAGATGTCATTCTCTTGTTTCCGGCATTTGCTCCATAAATACAGACAATCCTCTTTACATACACTATAACAGATTGCAAATCCCATTCACAACACTTAAAACCTGAGTAGTTTAATGTGACATCTAAGGAAAGGAAGCATTGATTTCTGTGGGATTGTCTGCTCTCAGTGAGAGCAAGGAGTTTGCAGTAAGGTAAACGCATGGATCTTTACTGGTACTTTATTCCTTGGAAGAAGTGAAATAAAGTGTGAATGTACGTCAACACTTTCATTGTAATACATGCCAAGATGCATTTTATATTTGAGTTACTACTTTGCAAAATATCTTTTGAGAAGGACCAACTGCTTAACATTTCTGGACTTGAATTCACCTATAACAACTGGCCAAAAAAAAAAAAAGGAAGGAATTGTCAAATGCTTACTTGCCTTGTATTTATATTTGTATTGAGGAGGGAAATTGTTGTGGTTCTCTGTTTTCTCCTGTTAAAAGTCTCAGTGTCAAGCTGTTTATTATGTTGCCAAACTTAAAACAAAAACCCCCACTGTGATCTCAAACATGTCTGTTTTAAAACATGGAGAGAGAAGCTGTGACTTTCTCAGGCCTGTAATTCAGCTGAATTACTAGCAATTCCTGTATAGGTTCTGAAGATCAGTTGATAGTTTCTTCTAAGTAGTTAACTTCCATTGCACATTACTTCTCCTTGCTCTGTCTACATTGATGATACTGTCCGTGCCCCAGTTGTGCTAAGCAAGTGGGCCAGTCCTGTCGGTTGTAGCCCAGCAATATTCCCTGTAAGAGCTCTTTGAAAGTAGAGTGTCTTCAGGAATAAAAGCTAAGTATAGTAATTTTTTTTTCTTGCTTGAATTGAATGACCCCTTCCAGGTCTTCGGGCAAGAAGCAGCTGTCCAGTTTGACTGTAGAAGAGATTAAAAAAAAAACGTCTGAGGGAAGGTAAGTAGACTCAATCAAGAGCCTGATGTGATGCTGTCAGGACTGACGCTAATGTCGGGGAAAGCAGTGACTAGGGCTAGGGACCCTCTCTGTGGCGTAGAGAAGACGACTAGAACTGGCTGGAGGAGGAGACGTAAGCTGTAAAGAGCCTTTATGAGATAGAGCATGGGATGTTTCCACACATAAAATGGGGCAGGGGAGACCCTCGCCTGGAATGGGGATCGGAGTAGGCAAGGGCAGGCAAGAGGGAGTGGGACTGAGTTTAAATGTGGAAGCAATGAAAATAGTTGCTGTCTCTGGGATAGATCTGAAGATTCTCACCATTCCTTCTAAGGGGAAGTAGCCAAAATCCTCTGCCAAAATGTGTCGGCCCTCAAACGGTGGCGTGGCAACCTGCTTTTATGACGGTTGCCTCCAGGCTGGGGTCTCGGCTCTGTGCGATAAGCTGAAGAGTTCCAGTCCTGGTGCTAAACCACCAGAGGTGGTCAGCTTGGGTGCCATGGGGGTGGTCCTTCCCTTTTCTGTTAGGTTTTGGGGTTTGTTTTCCTGAGTTCTGAAGGAGATGCATGTCAAAAATCTCTAAAACTGCTCAAATGCTGAGCAATATAAAATTTAAGGTTGCGTATAGGTCAGTAAGTCCACGTGGTGAGGTCTGGGTCTTAACAGAGTTACTGTCTGGTGCACTTTCTCTAAATGGGTTTTACTGCAGAATGGTTGAGTTGACCTTACAAACATATGGGCCTCCCAACATTTTTTAACGTATTTAGAAAAGCAGTGGAAAAAACAAAAGGCTAAACTTTACATGCCTGTTGTGGGTATTTATTTTGACAAGTTTGACTTATTTTGGAAGACCGTCCCAAAAGTAACAGAGAATTGTCCATTTAGGTAGATGTGTATGGGTTAAATCTGTCAGAATTACATTTTTGCTTTCTGACATTTTGATGAGGTGGGGAAAAAAAAAGTTTAGAACTCTGAAAGCCTTTTGTCACAATGGCAGGGTGGAAATGGACAATGATTTGAAACTTTTGTCTGTTTTTAAACTGTGCAGAACACCTCAAATTCTGTTTAACAGGCTGTGCTATCAGTTTATTGCAGAAATAGATTTGAATGAATGTTAACATCTACTGTAGTTTTATTCAGTACAGAATTCCTGCTTGCTCTGTGGCCAACAACCAAAAACATGCTTGGTATGAAGTTTCAAAAAGGGTTCTCTTCAAAAACAAATCTTAATATTAAATTAGGTGGAGTTGATGTCTTGCTGTTTTAATCATTATTGTTTGGCTTAGATTTGAGTTTTTCTCCTCCTGTTTAAAAAGTTGCCACAAGCATTTGAAAGATAAGTTAGAATCTCTACCAGTGATCAAAGACTTGCAATGTGTGCTGGCCATCCGTCATGAGTCAGTAAACCGTGATGCCTAGATCATGTCATTCAACCTCTGAGAATGGTTTAGTATTTTAGTGCAGCTGCCAGAAAGAAATTCAATGCTAGAATAAAAGAGATGGAGACTTAAGACAAAATTTATCGCCTTAACGAGTTATTTTGATGCTGTTTAATACTGTGACCTTGAGATGCACGCATTGGCAAACAGCAATTTCCATTTTGTCAGGTGTCGGCATAACGTTTTACAGTATCAGTTCTGTATGAATTCCAGTGTTACGGGCTCCTGCCCGTGTTTTAACAGCTTGATACGTGGTTTTTATTCTTAGAGCTGTATATGAAAACTGTATGAAATTGTGTGAAATAATGCCTATTTTGCCATTGTTCTTTTGGCTATTAACTGCTGTGATACAGTCTCAGGGACTAATAGGCTTGTATTTGTGTTTTGTAAAACATTCAAAATGTTGATAATGAATCTTGAGAAAGACTTAAAAAGGGAAAATATTGCAGAAGATTAGAGCTGATGTATCAAAGCATATCCAAAATTCATCAGAACTTTTCATGGAGAACATAAATCTCGTCTAGTTTGTGTACCCTACAGCTAAAAAAAAACTTTCTGAGGAAACTGAAATTTTAAAGCTTAAATTTAAAGTTGTCTTTCTGGGAATATATAATAGTTGTCCAAACAGGGTTATTTCTGTGATACCTTGGACATATGCATGTACTGTATACGTGCAGTACACGTATCCAAAGATGAGACTTTCCTAATACTTCTTTATAAGCTCAACAGTATACAGATTTGTAACAGAGCAGGGCAGTTTTAAAAAAAAAAAAAAAAGGGCAGCCTAGCTGAGAAGGAGAAAGCATAGCTGTAAATACAGTAAAAATGTTAATTTAAAAGGTTCAGAGATGGAGATCATGCTTTTCTGTTGCATATAAATACTAGAATAATTTGACTTAAAAATACAAGATTAAAAGCTGGGATCTTGATTCTGTGCATGGAAAAAATGTTTAGATATCTCCCTGGAAAGCCCCGTTAGACCTACAGTATATACGGAAGTAACAGAAAAATAATCTTGTTTTGCAGTTTGTCCTTTTCAGCTACATATTCCTTACACAATTGCTTAAATGCTGAATAATTTAGTACTTCATTTTTTGCTAAATCCTCCAATGGGCGCTGTGTGTCTAAGTAGCCAGACTGATTGATTATGATCTCAGTGATGTCTTTAAAACAAAAAAGCTTTTGAAGATATTTTATTTAGTAGAGCTGAAATTTCATATTTTCTCGCCAGCTTTTATATTCCAAAAGTGTCTTTTCTGTGATCTTCTATTTCCATAGCTTTTGGCTATTGCGTGGCTCTATATTTTAGCAAGTTTAAATATTTTTTTTTAACCCTTTTGCTTTTCGTAACATTTTTACCAAAAGAACATGGGTTTAAATTGGCCCCATCTATGCTGTGGACTGTGCTAACTACAGACCCCTCCAAACATGCCTTAAATTGAGCTGCTTAACCTCCTTGTAAACTTCTCTTGGATTCTAACACGGAATAAGATTTTGGAAAAGTGCGAGTGGCCAAAGTTTGTGCCAAATGTAACGGCTGCAGCAACAACATGAAATGGCGTTTAACGTCGAGGTTAGATAAAAAGAGCAGGGTTATAATTTTCTTCTTAATTTAGTTCCAACATCCCTACCTAGCTGCTCGGGAGAACACAAGGCAATTTGATGTAGCTTGAGACACCAGTCCGCTTTAATTTCTTTTTGATTGTTTCTCTTTAATCATCTGCTTTGTCATTTGATTTTTATATGTTGCAGGGGCATAGCTGAGCAGCCAGCTAATGCCTGTGGTAGCTGCGTGCACCCTCTCTCTGTAATGGGATATTCTGGGACCATTTACTAAAAGCAGCAATCGGATGAGAACCTGATGTCCTCCCTCAAGGCTGCTCTGTGATCTGGCGGCCACAGTTCAAGATCAAGGCGTTTTCTTGATAGTGCTTTGTCCAACCCACACGTTATTTTACCCATCACTTTGTCATGCGCCTGGGAACCTCTCGTTCTGGGTTGTTGTTTTTTTTTTTTTTAATGGGATGTTTCAAGTTCATTGAGTCAGTGGGTCATAGTTGTAGACTGAGTTTTTGAATCCTGCTTGTGTTCTTATCCAAAGGCATGGGTAACTCCCGTTTTCAGCTGGCATTGATTTCAGATAGTCCATCGAGATAGAGCTGTAACGTCTACACAGTCACAAAATGCTCAGAAAAAAACACCTAAAAGTAAAGGCAAATCCCTCAGTTTCACACTTAATTAAAATTACTAGAAAGTACTTAACAAGGAGCACTATATCTAACTTTAAATTAATTTCTCTCGCCGATCTGCAGCCAGGGCAGCGTTTACAGAGTCCGCATGATTTGGGGCTCGCCCTGCTAGCAGGGATCTGCGAAGGTGACGTTGGCTCGGAGAAGCGGAGCTACCAAGGGTGAGTCAATGCCGTCTTCATCAGGACTGCCTACGCAGCCCCAGGGGAGGACATCTGACCGCAGCAACCTCTCGGGTGGGGTGGCCTGAGGAGCCCTGCTCATTTTAAAAAAAGAAAAAACCACAAAACCAAAGCAACCAACCAACCAAAAACCTCCACCAAAACCAAAGTGAGGAATGGCCTTTCTGAAACTGCTGCCTGGTTTTGTAGCAGTGTTGGGAGAGTCACAGCTCATGGTGTTAGGAGCAAATTCTCTGGTGCAGTTTTGCACGTTTCAAATAAGGAAAGAATCCTGGAGGGTGATGCTGCTGTCTTCAAAATGGACAATCCCTCTAGCCAGGTGATATTTAAACACAGGGCCGTTGGTGTATTGCATGATCAGATGCACATTCCTCTCTGTTTAATCTTTGAGCTTGTGAGACCTTTCTCCAAAGGTCACAAAGTGTTAATCTAAATGTGACTAACCAGTTCACAAAGGTTTTAGCAACAGGGAATCTTGTCTTGGTCAGTATTTGTGTGATGCCTGGAACAGCTGGGTCTCTTGCACTCTGTGTTACCACCAAAAAAATCAAATTAATGAATCAATTTAAAAGCCTGTATGGTTGCAAAAGTTTTTTCACTGCTCGGATCTTTGCTGTCCTGGTATGACAGACTTTGGAGGGAAAACAAGATGTGCTGTAAATTGGGGGATGTACATGCATTCTGGTTTTAGCCAGAAATCTGTGCTGAAGCCCAAGATCCCCTGTCTCGATTCTGAGATGGTGAAAAGTGGGTGGCACAAAAGGCCCTGCAGATCTGAACCCTTCCTGGCCGAGACCAGGACTTAAAAAAAAAAATTCTCTCTCTCTCTCTCTCTCTCTCTCTCTCTCTTTCTCACTACTGTATGGTTCTTTCCATCTTTGCTGGGTATGGAAACCATAACCATAATCTTCTGGCAAGAACCACATTTCATCTACAATTTATGCTCTGGTCTCAAAATGAGGAAAAGGAACAACAAGGTTTAGGATTGCTGCAGCTTGGCACTTAAACAGTTTTTGCCCACCTCCTTCCTAATGCAGTTTGTCGTGGCCAAAACTGAACGGCAGATCTTAAGAGCAGGTTCCAGCTGAGACTTCTAGGTATAATTTAGTAGCATATCACTGCCTGGGTGGCAGCCCTTTGAAAGCCATGGAGACCTTACTGCCTTTGCAGGGATCTTCAGATGGCTTCAACAAGTCCTAACAGACCTTCTCAGCTCACAGGTCTCTCTCAGAAGCCTTGAAACCTAATTATGTCTTAATTGGAAAAATCACTTGTGAAAAGATAGTCTCTCATCCAAGTAAAGCTGTATAAGGCTGTATAGCGAGTATAGTATATCTGCATAGTTGGTTGGCACTAGAAGTTTCTTTTGGAGAAAAGGACTGCTCTTCTGGCTAGGTATGTGTGTCCTGAATTTCTCCTTCATCGGGTTATTCTTGGTAGGTACAAACGATAGACTGGTTTATTCTAAATGTTCCAAAGGGGTTAAGAAGAGAGTGCAAAGGGATTGGGTGCTGAGCACGGCTCTGTCTTCCCCCTTCCTCTCCTCCATTCGTCGTCTCAAGCACCAGAGCCGTTGGGCAAAGGCTTCTCCACCTTGACTGAACATGGACCATTGGCTGCGATGGTGACAAAGAGTTTGTCAAGAAATTACAAACCGGGGTTTCCAAAACTGCTTTGTGCTTCTGATTAAATAAAAGCTTTGCTGGGTACAGGCTGTCACTCTGTGTCTTAAACCCTTAGCTCCATCACAGCGTTACAAAATGTACTCTGCTCTACCTGTATTCAAATATGTTCTAGCATGCCGCTCGTCTCGGTGGTAGTCTGTAGAGATTCTATACAAATACCGAGTCATCCATGGCACAGGGTATTTGGTAACTCCTCTGTTCTTTTTTGGTTTAAAGTTTGTGCTGGTTTTGTCATTCTTTCATTGTTACCTTCTTTTATTATGCTCATTTATTCCAAAGATAAACCAGCCTTTCTTGAGGACAGAGTTAATATTAGATGAAACACTCTTATGCAGCGATTACTGGAAGCCTAGGTGCAGTTAGCAATTACTTAAAATGGGCTGGATTTCCTAATGATTACTTTGTTCCGTACAAATTTATTTTGCAGACAATTTATTATACTGAATTCTTCCTGGATAATGAAATTGTGAAACATTTTCAGCATCACCCTGAGGCACTAGCAGAAATTGCCTCCTCCCTGACCACGTACAATAAATAACTAAAATGGGTAAGAACTTGCACGGACCCTGTGCACTTGGAAGGCCTGCAAAACTCCTAGCTTCTGGGGGGGGAAAGTGACTGTGTAAGTGAGGAGAGCTGGGCTGGAGAATTTGAGCGTTATGGTCATGGTGCACTGTTAGAGTCAAGGAATATGTCTTTAGGTAAGAGGCATAAACAAATGATAGGTAAAGAACCAAACTGGAGTAGCTGTAAGCTCTCCTAATGTTTCCCTTTCTGCTTTATTAGTCATTGTAAACCTCCTGCTACCCGGGTTATAACCTTGGGATTATTCTTTATAAGATGAGCATATTTAGAGTGAAATTTTGTGTCCCATAACTTTAACCATAGCATACGTTATTAAAAATTAATTTAATGCTCCTCTAGGATCCAACTCTGGAGGTAGCAAACAAGCGTCTCGGTTATATATTGTCTTCAATTATTCATTAAGAACTATGGGGATTTTCTAGAACATATCTCTAGCGAAGCTCAAAGCTGTTCTCCTAATGCCAGCAGCAAAGCCCTGCTACTTAGTTTAACAGAAATGGACATGATTTCCCTGTTGGGTTTCTCTGTTTGAACTGTGTAATATTTTATCGCATTTAATAAAGTTTATTACAAACATGACTTGGAATGAGAAAAATCCTGGTGGTGAGGCTAAAGCATCATTTAATTTTGAATGGACATTTTGCCAACAAGAATTTTAATATATCACCATGTGTGCGAGCATAATAAATAGTTTAACACACAAACTACACAGCATCAGCGTGGATAGTTTTCTTGTACACTAGAGCTGTTTTCTCAGCAGTTTACACTCCTGGTTACGTTTCTTCTATCTTCCGTGTTATTCTGGTTTGGACGTGGTAGTTGTTGCCAATTCTTTTCTTTTTAAAGCAAACCTGGTTTCCTCAAAGAAACTGCTTAATTATGGAGCTGCCAGTGCTGCATCCTCACTCTGGGAAAGGGTCTCATTCCACCTCGTGCACCAGATGTACAGTCGCACAAATGTACAAGGGTCTATGGGAAGGGTGTATCTGGGAAAATGTCACCCCTTTGAGAGCCAGAGTTGAATTCAGGGTGGTTAAAATAGTGTAACCTCCCGTGTGGATACTTGTTCCAGTATTTCATTTTCTTTGTGGTGGTTGTATTTCCTTAAACATATACTCCTAGCCATAAGTAAACTTTAAAAAGTATATTAACTGCTCCAAAGTTACCATAAGTTAAATGTAGGCTTATAATGCTACCACTTTTGTGATGACAAGCCCTTGTGTGACTTCAGTGAAGCTGTTTCTGATTTACACCGCAGCTGATAGGTTTTAAAATATTTCTCCATTCCTAAAGGATTGCATTGGAGTTCGGTGTTTCTGTAATCCCTGTTGGATGCTTTGCATCCAGGAATTGCTGTTCAAACAACAGTGCACCAAGTCTCCTGGATTTCTTTTTGTAGATTTTTAATTCCTGCTATGAACAGGTCAAATGCACAGATTTTGTGGGGGGAAAAAAAAAAATGTTCTCTTTAACATCTTATTTTGAAGGGTAGAGCTTGCTTTCTCCTGTAATTTTACTGCCCTAACAGGAGGGCAGAGCACAGGGAGAGGTATGTAGGGAAAAGATAGATTGGTACAACTTTCAACATCGTTATAACTGAACTTTCAACAAAAGCAATGTGGGTTTTCCCTCCCACTATAAGAAGGTTCAGAAGCGAATACCGTACCACAAACTTCACACTGGCAAACTCCCTCTGCGAAGGCAGGCACGGGTGTTGGACACCTTGGCAGTCACTTGACTTTGAGTTTTCATCGTGTGGAGATGCGGCTTTCCTGCAGGATTCCTCCCGGAGAAAGGTGCTGGCCACTCGCATTCCCACTGATGTGCCGCTTCCGTGGCAGAAGAGCTTGCAATGACCGAACACTGAACCCAGCCCTTTCCCTTTGTGTCTGCTCTGGGTGCTTGCTTGCCGATACCTCCAAAACCAGCTTAGCTGCAGCCCTGCTGGTACGCGCCAGCACCCGCTCCTTTCCCAGTGCCACGTCTGTGACCTGGAGGGTGAGCGGCTGGTGACGCTGTATGGCAGGCTTGAGGGGAGCCGATCGACCGCTGTCTTCATCAACGCGAAGGCAGGAAGGCCAGGTCAACGGCAGGGTGCAGCCTCCCCCAGCAGCCGTGGGGACCTTGAGCCACTAGAGGTAATGCTGGTGTGGTTCCTGGTTAACTTGCTTAGGTGGATTTGCTGGGAGAAGCTCTGGATTTCTGGACCCGTATTTTCTTTGATAAGCCAGATTCATATTTGACATTGGTATGATGCAAGACGACCCCCGCCACCACCTCCCATCTGCATCTTTTTAAATTGGGAAGGAGTTTTTAATCTTCTTCACCAGACTCTGTCCCTTCCAGCTTTAGAAATGCTCCTGCCCTTTGTATAGGGGCACTTACCACCTCCTGGGATGGTAAATGTCCTGCTAATGATAGTTCCTGTACTTGCTTTACTTGTGACTAATTCATTAACCCATTTTGAGATAAAAACATCACTTTTAGAGCAAGTGGAACATCCAAAGTACTGCTTTTCCACACACACATTTTCCAGATGTGCCTTTATATTCCAGGCATGCATGAATATGTGTGTATTTATTTGCTAATCGTACCTTACAAAGCCGTGCAACTGGGGCAATGCGTGCATGCAGCACGCTCGTATGGCTCAAGGCGAGGAAAGCTGCTGAGCAGGCTCTGTGGGGCCAACAGGGCCCTTGGGTTAAGTGGACACCGAGGCCAGTCCCCATGTATACCCTGCCTATGATTCGTTTCCAGACCTTCTGATTTTTAAATAGCTGGATCCTCTGCTAAATTTCCAGCAAGCGAAAGATGAGTGATGGTATTACGTGATACGGCAGCTCAGAACAGTTCAGCAGGCTCCAGCCCAGAGCCGGAGGGAAGGGCTGTGATGGGGACCCTGGGGTCCCCCAGTCCTCCTTCCCTGGCACCACCTCCGTTCTTGCTGCAAGGGGAAGATTGCTGATCCTTCAGTCTGGTCTTTGTGGGAGGAGATTCATGCATATTATTGGATTTCCCCGTCTCCGTCATCTCTGCCACCTCCAGGAACAGCATGAACCAGCATCTGAAGGACCTGTCGATGTGCACAGAAAGCAAAGGCATTGCCAGCAGTTTCCGACCATCATTCGGGTCATGAGCTCTGGGGAGAAACAGCACTTGGTCCTGTGATGTACACACTGTGGAGACCAGGTAAGGATCAGAGTCTGCCTGCAGAACTTGTGGAGACCTCAGCAAAAGGAGAGTGTTTCAGTCGTCCCTGCAGCAATTTGTTTGCAGGTCCCCTTCAGACAGCCTGGCCGTGAAGGACAGTGCTGCTTGCTGGTCACATCGGTCACCTGCAGTTAGGATGCTACATCTGACGTTACATCTGCTGCTGCTGAGGGTCACGGGCCAGCGATGCCTGGGGAGAACGGGAGCCCGGGGACCTGCAGCGAGCAGGTATGTCTTGGTGGGTTGAGGGTCTGGCTGGTGCAAAACCTCTCGCCCAGAGCCGGGGCTCACCACAGGGAGGAAAATGCTCATCCTCTGCGGGGAGCCCAGCCAGGAGAGCTGGAGGCTGCCTGGAGATGGGGCAAGGGCCACCGCAGGCAGGGAGCGCAGCACGGCCACGGGCAGCTGCCTGCAGGAGGGCTGCAGGCGGCTGCTTCACACCGTGCTGCGTGAGCAGGAGAGCTGGGGCCCTGATGAAGCCGGGGGCTGTGGACCAGCGCCAGGGATGCCGATCCCTTGCTAGGGTGATCCAGGGCACGTGGAGTGGCCGGGCTCCTCCTGCTCACCGCTTGTAAAAAACCATGTGTCAGTCTCCTGGAAATGCTTCTCATAATGGAAATGCTTAGGTTTAGTATGGGATAACTATGAGAACTGTATTTATCCTGGTATGGGGTCACACCTGAAAAGACCACACAGTCCCCACCAGCCTGAGGCTGCCCCAAGCTCTGGGGACGGGGCTGCTCGTGGGGCAGAGGGGGGTGAGCAGGCTCCCCCCGTTCACTCACACTTTATCTCCATAGGTTTGCCTTATCTCCAGGCCTTACAGGTTGCTTTTCCTTCCTGCGTAAGGGCAGTGATAGTCAGCAAGGAGCATCCCTAAGGTGCTACCGGTGGAGGACAAAAGGGTTTCCGAGAAAGCGTGCTGTAGCAGCAAAGCCGGCTGTAGAGACCCCGCCACGCTTCTCCACTGCCCGTCAGGCACCGCTCGGGATGGGCTGAACACCCCACCACCTCTCCATCACCACCACGTGCTGCCCTCCTCGAACGCGAGGCAGCAGCTCCCCGGCGCTTGCCGGGGCACAGCACCGTGCCCCAACGCCTGCCACCGCCGCGCCCCCCCGGGAGCACGGCCGGGCCCCTCGGCTCCAGCCCCTTCAGTTGCAGTGCAGGACGCCCTGTTTAGTGCTCCATTAGCTGGTAAAATTAATAATAGTCTCTCTTTTTTTATAGCACATTCAAAGACAGAAATATCCAGGTTATTTGTATATCTTGAGGGTTGCATTCAGTCTGTCTGTCCAGGTGAACTCTTTGGGGCTTCTTTTCAATACAAAATAGAAAATGTCTATTTTTAACTTATCTGTTTTAAAGATAAACCTACTGCAAGGTGTGGTCTAATGCAGAATGAATCTCTAAAATGTCTTAACAAAGAGGAGGAGGGTGTGTGAGACCTGGAGCTCACACACTCCAGAGGAACAGCCCTGCCAGCGCGATGAAAGATATTCCACCGGGGGATTTCTGACACACGCTGCCCCTACATTTCTGGTATTTATTATAGAGGGAAGGGAAGACAAAAGCTCAAGGGAAAACAAAAATCTAGGTCTGCCTCAGGTTATTATAAACTGAGAATTGATAGGCAGTCTCAATTGCCTGTTGCTAAGCAGCCAAGAGAATTGGTTGACCATACCCTGGGCCTTTTTAAAAAAAAAAAAAAAACAAAAAACAAAAAAACAAAGCAGAAAGCTGTGTGTTTGTTGGGGTATATGAAATAACATGTAAATATCATATTAGCACACAGAGCCCCAATTTTTTTTTTGTTGAATGTGTTTGTGAGACGCTGCTGCATGGGTGATGTGAAACAAGTCAGGCCCTGGGTGGGCAGGATAACCTTTGCTTTAAAGTAAAGAGAGGGCGAAAGGGGGAGATTCTGCCGTCTCAGCAAGGCCAAGCAGCACTCTCCTGGGTTTTGAGGGGTCCCTTTAGGGTGTGATCTTGCATCCCCCTGAAAAGCTGCTTGCTGATGGTCCTGGGGACCAATTCCTGGGGATCCAAGTCCCTCCTCTCCCAGCCACTGTTACCAAAGTGGCCTTCAGTGTCATTTTTTTTCAAAACGCCCATGTATAAAACAGCGCAAAGCGCTGGAGAGGCCCCACCCCTCGTTCCCACCGGCGCTGGTCCCGGCTTGCTTTTGGCCCGAGCCGTGGGAAAGGCAGGATGCAAAACTGATACTGGGTGAAGTGATACCCGCTCGCCAGGTGCCTGCAGCCCCCGGGGAAGGGAAGGGGAGCCCAGCCATGCCTGGGGACACCCCCATGCCGACAGGTCCTGCTCAGCTCCCGGTTTTCTCCCTTTGCGCTCCTGGCAGTCGGGTAGCCGGAGAAGGAGAGAGTCAGTGTCTGCCTGGCAAAATAGTCTGCAGAAGGTTATGGGGTGTTTTTGTTATTTTCTTGTTGCTCAGCTAAGCTAAAATGGTAAAATAAAATAGACATTATGCTTGATGAAGGAGGTGTTATCTTGGGAGCCAGCTTTGCTGTCACCACCCATGATTATTTCACCCCCTTTTCCTTGTTTCTGCAAGTGTGATTTTGCCCATCTTAAGTGGAAAAAACCCAGAGCCTATGTTGGTTTGCAATAATCAGTCTCTAAATCTATGATTTCTGTGTTCTGCCTCTGACACCTCCCAGTCCCTTCCCCGCTCGGGTGCCTTCCCGGCAGTCCCTCGCTCACCAGCAGCGCACGCAGGGTTACCTCAATACAGAACAAACATCTGGAAGCGGCCTCGCTCCTTTGCACCAAACCTTGTCTTTCCCCCCGCCACCCAGAGCGAATCCCCTTGGAAGCTGCTGGCGGCCGAGCGCTGCTCCCTGTCCCCACCAGCCGTGGCACGTGCTCCTTCTCCTCGCCCACGCCCAGCGAACGGGGCGGCCGTGGGTCTGCAGAGGATTCGGGGTGGTGAAAGCGCCCCGGTACCAAACCCCGCTCGCTCGGGGACTCGGAGCGTGCGCGGGCACGTGGGGCCACTGCTGCGACGTGCAAACGGGGGCACGCAGAGGGGAGGGAAAGCAGCGGAGCCGCGCTATCGGGCAGGGTCAGGCCACCCCTGCCCCCCCTCCTTCCCCAAGCACGGGCCTAAAAATAGGCGTAATCAGGTTTCAAAGAGGAAAAGAAATGAAAAGGTCGAGTGTCACGACCTTAGACATGCTCTGAGGCTGCTTTTCTCCCCGCGTGGCTCGCCTTCGCTGGGCCTCCCGCCGGCGTTTCCGGACCAGAAGCGGCCAGGGCGCACACCCTGAGCGCAGCCATCAGCTGTGGCCTCTGGTCGGGGGGTTCTTCCTTTTTATCCCTCCCCGTCCGCCTTCCTGCCGCCTGCGACCGGCTCCTTCCTCGCCTGGGGAAAAGCACCGGCCGGCGCCCAGGGCTCTGTCCCTGGCTCCTTGCTGCGGTGGCCTCATGGGGACGACCCGCTCCTCCGGGGCTCCTGCCGGAGCCGCATTGATTTTGGGGTGCTTGAGCCCCGCTCCGTGCCGGGTGGGCGCAGGGAGGCACCCAGCATTTTCCCTTCACGAGCCCACAAGCGTTGGGTGCTCCCTCCTCTCCAGGGCTGGGGGCAAGAGGGCAAAAAAATGACATATTAAATAAACCTCAACATTTCTGAGGTGTGGATGGTTATTCTAACGGAGGCCTCGGCTCCGCTTTTGCAGCCTGCGCAGCTGCCCGATCCTCTCCCACCATAGTGCTAAAGCTGAATGAAGTTCTGCATAAGTTTATCATGAAAATAAGTAAATAAAACAGTTATCTTGTATAAGAAGAGGCAGTGGAAAACAAGAATTAAAAACAGTGACAAAGCTGGTAAGTTAGAACTGAATTTGTGGCTGATGAGCACAGGATTGATTTGTTCTGCTTTTCAACTAAATATTCTTATTATATTGATATATCAATATAATAAATTGATATAAATTGATATCAATATATCAATATACCAATATACAGATATATTGATATATTGATATCAATTGATATATTGATATCAATATATCAATATACCAATATATCAATATACCAATATACAGATCATGTATTATATATCGATATAGTTGATACTTGTTTTCCAAAAATCCAAAATGTTAATACTAGAAAATCACTCTGAAAGGGTATATTCAGAATAATACCGCTTTTTCTTCACACAATAAGAAATATCTACTGAACATGCATATTCTCTGCTTTAAAATGTTCACTACTTCTGCATTTTCTGCTTCCGTACGTTTTAAATCTATTCTGGGCACATGCCTTCCTCTGTAATGATGTGTGGAAAACCTGGTGCATGTCATTTTACTGGTTATTATTTGCTTCATCTGCAAAACCAGGATCCACCAGCCGAGGCGGGATTTGCCTCAGGATCCTTAAAAAACTTTAGCTCGGCAAATAAATCAAAGAGCTGCTTTAAAAAAATGAAAACCAAGCCTTCAGAGTAGGAAGTTTCCCTGTCCCAGCTGGGATCTGCAATGCAAACTGATGAAGAAGTTTCTGTAGGAGACTGTCTCAGCCCGGCTGGAGGTGCCGAGGGGTACCTGGAGACAACGGGTGTTGCACGAGCTTTTAGCACGCCCAGTTAAGCACAAGAAAGTTCATGGCCATGGGCATCCTCAGCCCTGTAAGGTGTCTCCAGGCAGCAGGTACCCCTGCTCAGGGTCCAAAAGGATGTGTGGGTGCCATCGTCTCCGAAACATCCTACGTGACCTGGTGGAGAACAGGTGAAGCGGTGTTAGGAGACCGCAGGTTTAATGCACTCGCACCCTTTTGACCTGAGTTTTGTAAAATGGGATCGGTTGATTTTTTTTTTTTTTATTCTTCATACCAATCAATTCTTGCTAGAACTAGAGATGCCAATGCTCTTTTCCCTCGCTCCCCCAGATCCACCTCTGGGACATCAGAAATAAAACCACCCAGTGCCAGACCACATGCAGTCCCAGGGAAGGACGTGGGGGCTCAGAGGGTGACGGAGACGTGGGCAGCAAGACCCCTGCGGGCTCCCGGGACCCCTCAGGAACAGCAGCACCCCGAAGACTTTGACGACTGGTTTTATGGTCTTGAGCACTGCGTGTGCTGGCTTAGCATGCCCTGGCACAGCAGCCCCATGCCGCTGGTGAGCAGGGAATGCTATTTTGGGGATTGAAATCTTTCTCTTACTGAGCTGGGGGGGCTGTCACAGGCTCGCTCTTCCCACTGGAGTCGGGGGGGGGGAGTCATCCGCCAAACTGCATCTTGTCGTCCACATGACTGCCGAAGCGCGTGGGGCTGCGTCAGTGCTGGGAGTCACAGGATTACCTTGTGTCTGGTCCAAAAGAAAAATCTATGAATTTGTACGAGCGTAGATCGCAACTTCGCCTGAAAGTTGATGAAAACTTTTCCCGAAAGCTGGCTTGCTTGTGCAAGGAAAACTCCCCTCTACGTCTGTCTTAGCTGAGCATCTTGAGCAGCTTGAACACGGGCGCCGAGCCTACCTGAGGAGGTTGGACCCAAGCCTCACGATGTGCCGCGTGACCTCTCCAGGCAGACGAAGAGCCGCGCTGGTGAGCAGAGCTCCGGATGTTTGTCTCGAGGTTTTTTTCCACAGTGTTGGTTGTCCTTGGCCAGACCCTTGGGCGTTTACCCACCAGCAGCAGCAGCATTGCAGAGCCTATGGCAGGGGAACAAGAACACGGCAGCATCCAGCGCTGTGGGTTCTGGTACACGGAGCGTGTGCCCACGGCGTGCAGCAGTGCAAATCCTGTGTCAGGGCTTCTGACACATTCAACAGAAGCCCAACATGCTTGTGCTCCACCTGCTTCGAATTTCTGCTGCAAGTGGCACAATTACACGCAGACAGGGTCTGTGGCCTGAGCTATGAATTGGCTCGGTGTACCCTGTAGCTCAGCTGAGGGCCTGTACCATGAGATTGTCCCACCTCCTCTTACTCGTCCTATGAAGGAAAATGTGTGCTGGAAATGAAAACTTCCTGAGAGAAGCCTGGTTTAGACAAGACTGAAAATGCTGAGGGATAAATCACACTGGCTAAAGGAGAATTTGGCTCACTTCAAAACATTTCTCGTGAAAAACACTGATTCCTCATGCCATTTTGGCATGAACTCCTTAAGCTCCACCAGCTTCCC
This sequence comes from Mycteria americana, assembly GCF_035582795.1. Lineage (NCBI taxonomy): Eukaryota > Metazoa > Chordata > Aves > Ciconiiformes > Ciconiidae > Mycteria > Mycteria americana. The sequence goes on along the minus strand of NC_134366.1, from coordinate 46,800,085 downwards.
AAGCTATGAGTTTTGCATCAGCTGTCCTTGCGAAACTTCATATCCCAGCAGCCGAGTGGTGCTGCACAGAGTACAGCCATTGCTGTGGCAGATGGAGTTCAGTTAGTCGATGTGTTGCAACCATGATTTTTGGGCTCCTGCTACCTCGCACCTCAAGCAGGAGGGTCAGGAGCCATCAGCCCGGGTGCAGTTTCCCTACTGAACGGTTTGCACTTGTAGAGCAGCAAATTAAAAGCAAACCTCCGGGCCCAGAGGTTGTCTTCTGAGGTTGTGTCCGCACAAAGAGCGGTCACCAGTTGAATTCCTCCTGGCTTGCCAATCACGCTGCTAATCCCTCTACGCCTGGTTTTACCCATAGCAAATATAAGGTATCGTTCTTCCCAGTCCCTGGCTAGATTGGGTTCCTCCCAGGGGTGTTTATAAGGCACATCCATGGGCAGTCACCAAGTGGCAATACCTGCACAGGTAGTTTGGCTGTGTTTTCATGCCCTCCCAAAGGCGATACGGCTTTCTCATGTACGCAGACCCTTGCTCAGCAAATTAAAATATGACTTGGTGTACTTAGGTCCTCATGTTGGACCACTGGTCGGAGGCTGGAAAGGATCTGGTAGTGAACGGTGCTTAAGAGAGGAACCAGGGAGAAATATCCATTTTGCATGGGTAATTCTTCCCAATGCTTGACGGGAAGAGCGTGATGCCTCTGAAACATGGAGCTCACGTTTCTTTCTGCTGCTTTGCTATTTGGCTTAGAACGAGGTGACTTTCTTCCAGTCTGCAGAAGTGGGATTAGCTCGACTAATGTCAGGCACCCAGAGGACAGCACTGGTTACCTGAGACTGTATAATCAGTGGAGGGATCTGCTCTTTCAAGGTATGATTCCTCAGGACCTGGCACCTGTGTTAAAATTGAGAGCCAAAGCAGGGTCATCACGCTCTGGCCTTTTGACATGGACACATTTGTAATCCACAGTGCAGCAAACTAATGCCTCCAAGGTGTGTCCAATCCAGCAAGACAGACCCGATGTATTTTAACAAAAACTTTTGAATTACCCTTTGGGAAATGCTGATTAATTATCAGAAGGAAAACTTCTCAGCTGGGCATTCTCAGAAGGTGCAGAGCAACGCCCAAGGAAGGTGGCAGACGAGCCTTGCTGAGCTGTTCAAAGTCAACTGGGGTTAAAAAATGAACAATATGTAGCAGAAAGTAAAAGAATAGCAACAGTGGGTCAGATCTGGTGTGTCTCCTCACCGCAAACCTCCCTCTAGCAACAACAAATAGCAGATGTTCAAGGAAAGATGAGAAACAGGGCAAATGCAAAGTGACCTCCTTATACGTCCTCCCAGGTTTCGGCACACAGTGGTTTGGACAAATCTGTAAGTCCCAGGGAAAAATCATATATGAGATCTTTTTTAATTCTTATTTCTGCGATGCATGACTATGGGATTTTTGTCCTGAATCCATATGCGCTCATTCAGCCACTGAACAGGCTTTTCAGAAAGACGGCATTATCGCAATAGCCAGATCTTCAGCGCGGCTTTCCACATGACTGCTGTGGAAGGGCAGCCTGCCAGGCTATCTAAATCCAGCCAGGAAGCCTACGAAATACCACTCAACAAGTCACGTCAACTCCAGTTTCCTAGTGGTTACATTAATGGTTGCAACTCTGACCACAGGAGGAATGGTGCGTACTCCTCTGCGGCGTGAAAGCAAGGCCACAACGTTGTGTTGCTCAGTCCTCCAGGGCTAAAGGGCCATTACGGTCTGCCGGGATGGCTGCAGCTTGGTTGAACATCCCAAAGGTTTTGTGGAGAAGGGAAATGCCTAAAAACATAGGAAAGAACATTTTGTCTGTGTCGGGGGCTCTACCCATGGTCTGGTGGATGGGTTTTGAATAAAATGGGCTCCTGGGAGCCAATTAATGTTCACCCCACACATGGAGTGGGAAGGACCCCTTTGCAAAATGCTCCATTTCGGCCCCAGGCTTCGCACAGCAGAGGACAGGGCAGGTTGTGAGTCGTAATCCCAAGGAGCTCGCGTCCCCATGCCCTCGAGGCGTCCCAGGGCGCACCCCCAGGCATCAGCCCCCTCGAGCCGCTTGGGGAGGCAGCGGGGCTGTGGGTCAAGGAGAGGACGTGGCCACCCCGAGGGGAAGCCCCAGGCTGTAACCCACACCGGAGACTGCCTGCTCGCTTCCACGGGATGAGCTGGTGGTAGGAGAGAAAGGGAAAACTTGGGGCAGCCTAATCCAGCATTAAAGTCCTCACTAATTCTCTCCTTCCTGAGGACACCTGAGCTGTGGGGCTGGCATGGCGGGGCCAGCAGCTGCTGTTGCAGTTGGCTCGAGCAGCTGCAGCCATCGGCAGTACTTGCCTCCAGCAAGGTATGGTTTCTGCGGGATGGACACCCGAGGGTTGGATTTCTGCTCCTCAGGAGTCACCCCAGACCTGGGGAGGGAGGGATGCAGCTTTCTGGACAAAAGGAGAGGAGGTATTTCACATCAACATCTCTGATGCCAGGTAAGAGATGCTAAACCTCTGTGTCTCTGCAGGAGAGTTGCTTGGGAGGAGGGAGAAGTGGTTGCATGGAATAGAGCTCTTCCCTTACCCCAGTAGTTTGATCTGCTGGGGGCCAGGAGAAACACGGATGGCTGTATTGAAAACTCTGCAAAGGGCAGGCAGAGAGAAGGCAGGGAAGTCCTATCCCATGGGGGGAATAGGGCAGGTCGTGTTGTAAGCAGTTCATCTAGACATTTCATCCCCAGTTGCTGCCAACGACAAGAGAAATTGTTGAGTCTGTGAAAAGGCGAGACGAAAAAACTCTTAATGTTCTTAAATGTATGCTTCTAAAGTAGCAATGATCTGTGAATCATGGCTTTTCAGCTTTGGATCTTTATAACGTGGCGACGAACACACCCAGATCCAAACTAACAGCAATATAAACTGACCTGAAAAAAAATCAGTCAAACTGATGCAAAACCTAAAAAAGAGAAAAGATGTAAGAATAACGTGCTTTGCATTTCCCTGTCTTCTTGGGTTGTTAGACCCACTGAGGCTGAAGCAACTTTCAAAATGCATAAATAAATCAAAGAACTAAAAATAATACAAAATTATTAAATCATTTGGCCGTATATTCACAAGTGACGCTTACTTTTAAAATAAAAAGATCAAGATTGGATTTTTAAAATCCTTGCTATGTTATTTAAGTACACCATAGACTGTGGTGAGTATACATATTGATATCCTTCATTGACTTTGCTTTCTACCCTTCACACTGATTTTTTTTTTCTCATTGTCTTTATTTTCTGCTGCTTGGAGTATGAAATCAGCCTGGCCAAAGAAGTTTTCTGGTTCTTCTGCCCTTGCACAAAGTGGCTGGGCCAGCCTTCACCAGGGCATGAACATCCATCTGGGGGCTCTGATCAGCCCAAGGGGCAGGGGGACAGGTTCAGCCTGGAGGACGCTTGTGTAGGGCAAGGAAGGTGAGCAGGGCATGGGAGTAACTCCCACAAGTTTGGGTACTGGCTCAACTGCAGGATGCTGAGTGCCCTCGGGGACATCCTGAGCCCAGTCCTGGGCCACAGTCCCACATCTGTAAAATGGGGATAATGTTTTCAAAGCTTGCACGGCTTTTGGGAGGGTCGTGACTATTAATGGTCATGAGAAGCTCCACCATGGCAGAGATGTGGACCTTATAAGGGCTGCTGTCTCTCCCCTGAGAGAAAAGGCTTAATTAAAATCAGCTGTCTCCACTGGTATTAAAATTGTTATCACCGTTTGTCTTTTGGCTGCCTTGGTGCAGTCTTTCTCCTTTTAGAACTAAAACTGCATTTTAAAGCTTTAAACTGCAATTTGACCTCCACAGCTTGGCCAGATTCCTTGAAAATAGGGGCTGGAGCTTGCTTTTGATTTTCTTCTCACACGCCTAGCCACGCCTGGGCTTGAAGACATAAATACCAGCCATCAGCATTCAAATAAAAATGACTCTGGAGTCCGAGGAAAAATGGTACCATTATTTGGAAGCCATACTACAAACTGCCAGCTACCCTCCTTCAGAGTGATAAAACATGGAAAGTTTTAGTGAAGAAGTAAAATTAGTTCCTGAGTTTCTGGCCTGAGCTTCCTACCCCTGACTGCTATTCCAGACTGCAGTTTAATTCAGCTGTTTATGTGAAGATGTCCTATTGGGATAAGGCAGTGAATCTAGCCAATGTTGCGGAGATGAATGCCTTTATTCTTCTTGAAATAAAAATGGTGTCATGGGATCTTTCATGCCTCCCCGCAGACAGAAGCTTGATTTAAAATGTCATCTGAGGGATTACATCACTAGAAGCACATATTACTTCCTAGCTTGGTGCTAGGGTGTTGACAGAAAGCAATAAAGTGTCCTCAGCCATGACGTGCAGTTAGACGTTGTGCTCCCAAGCGCGGCTCAGCACCCAGGCACCTGCGCTGCGGCGAGGGACAGCTGGGCTCTTCAGTCCCTGGACCATGATGGCAGGATTGCACCCCTTCGCTGGAGATATTTTTCTATTCGATTTGATATAAGTATGGCTTTGTAAAGAGCTAATGAACTTGAAACATCCCCGCTGCAGCATTTACTCAGCTCGGCTTTTGACAGTGTAATTTATTTTTCCCCATCCGCACTGCTATTTTCAGACACAGTTAGTACTAGTATTTCAAGTGTAAAGATCCTTGCTAAGCAGAAACTTCCCCGTAATTTATCTATTATTTAAACCATCCCTTGAAATGTGTTTGCTTAATGGTGTCAGCAACCTCCAGCTGACATCACTGGACATCATGGGCCCCCGTCACGCCCCTGAGGAGGGCTGGAGCTGGGGCACCGGGAACCAAAGGTGGCTGCTCCTACCATCAACTGGGAAAGATGGAGCAGCAGGCACCACCACACCTTCATCCACCTGCTGCTGCAGGACCATCTCTCAGTTCAAGCCTCCTGACCCAGAAAAAAGCTACAAAATCTCCAGGAGTCATTTGTTTTTGCCACGGTCCCTGCAGAGTTTCTCAATGGGGGGAGAGAAGGGAAGCGTTTTGCGGTTAAGAAGAAGGTAAAAGGGGGAGCGTGCGGAGGACCGAGGCTTTGCTGGCTGGATCGGGATTGCCCTGAGGAGAGCAGGTCTGTAATGGGCATCCAGACCGTGCCCAGAGGTGGAGGGCAGCCCAGATGTGACCCGCTTGGAGAAGAACTTTGAGATGAAAAGTGCTGCTCTTAGCGGTTTGTGACTCCCCAGGCTTCAGAAAACAGCCAGCCTGGGGGAACGGAGTGCATTGCATGGCCAGGTACGCTTGCAGAGGGAGTGAAATTTTCGCTGAGGTTGCTAAAACATGATTTTTGAGCCTGGCTTGATGTCCTGCCCCTCCCGTTGCCCAGTGTGTTTAGGAGAGGCAGGCAACAGGCAGGGCATTGCTTAATAAACACTTGGCCATGAGGAAAAAACTACTTTAGCATGGAAATCTTGACTGCACTGAGGTTACTACCAGGAGTAGAGCTGTCTCCCCACTACCACCACACAGCGTGCTTGGCTTTCTGCCCCGGGAGCCCATGTCCTCTGGAGCAAACCCCTTCTCTGCTCCTGCATCCATCCCCAATCTCCTCGTGGGAATTTGCTGTGTTGAACACTGGCTTGGGGCTAATTTTTTGGCATGGGGCCTCAGGGTCAGTTCTGCTCTGTGAGGTCTTTCAAGTGTCCCCAAGTGTCCTCCAGAGATGTTTTCAAGATAGTGAGTGAGCTGAATAGGTAAATTCTCCTGGGGGGAAAAAAAAAAAAGTGTTCTTCAGTGATTTGCTGTCTTTACAACGAAGGCAAGAAGTAAATAAAATAAGCAAACAGGCATATTTGTGAGGCCATTAGTCTGAGAGGGAAGAAGTTGAGCTGATGGGGGAATGATGGCTCCGCAAGCGTGTATCACGTGCAAGGGTTTAATGGCATGGCACTAGCTCCTCAGGACACGGAATCTGGTTCAGTTCTTGCACTGCTCGAATCACTGCGTTGGTAAGCACTGGCCTGCATCACTGCTGACCATTTCTGCAAGCAGGGAAAACTGCTGGACAACAAACTTGTATGTTTGCATGCACTTTTCATGCCTCTGCGCAGTGTTGCACAGTCCGCAGGAGCGAAAGGGCAGCTTTTCCTCTGGGTCTGGTCCCAGGAACAGTTTCTGAGTCTGGTCCCAGAAACAAATCCGTGCGAAGCGTGCTGGCAGAGGCCGAGGCGGCAGGCTCCCCTCTTGCACTCCCACAACTGCTGCTGCTGAAACACAACCCTCGTTTTAAATCAGCTGCAGTGAAACGGAAGGCTTTGAGAAAACAAACTCCCTCCAAACATATCCTTAACTTCATTTCCTCTCGTGGCCCTCCTTCTTTCTGGGCTAGGTTTCATGGGTCACTTTGTATTTTTTTTTTTTTCTTCTTCTAATTTTAATTCTTGTCCCACCAGGGGTTGTTCTTTCATAGGATCCCAACCATGAGTTCTCAGATGGCAATGAGAGCTGAGATGGGGACTTGCCTGTGTTCTCTCTGCTTTTTTCTTTTCTCTTTTTTCTAGGTTTTAAGCTGAGCTCTAACATATCCCATATTTTATTCATTTAGGAGGATTCTTTTACACCACAAGAAAAGTAGACTGTCTGCCGCATCTGTAATCATGCTAAAAAGATTAAAAACAATAAATACAGTTTTTCTTAAAATATTTTTTCCACCAAACTCCACTTCTATTGAAATGCAGCCATTTGAGCATCATTTATTTATCACATTTCCAAAACCACAGTTGGATCATCCTTATCAACAGTTTCGTCTTACAAAGACAGCAATGTTCAACGCCCTAAACAGGGGTAGGGTTAAGATCCGCTTGCCCTAGGAGTTCAGCTGGAGTAGAACCAGCAGAGCCTGGCACGTTTCTGTTGGAGCTGTCTTCTGGATCGGAGCCGGAGGAGGAAGGTGAGTGACGGGCTGGCTCCTGCCCTCCAGTTTGCTCTCTCCTGGCTGGGCTTGTGGGCCCTGGGCTCCCATGGCTGCATTGCAGCAGACACTACCCGTGCTTGCTGTGGGCTTTGGGGCTGGTTCACATGAGCACGCAGACCGTGCTAGGCACGATTAATGGGGTCTTTGTTACTCTAAGGCAGTGGATTAAATTATTTTTGCCAAAAACCTGTTCTGCAGTGCAGTACTCCCAACCCAGGCGCTCTGGCGGGCTCAGCAACTCCACCGAAATGCCGCTGACTGGGATCGGAGTTAAGCCGGACAGATTTTCATCTCCTCTTCCGTTTCTCTTGTTGGCAGAGAAAGTCGAGGTTCGCCTCATGCAACCCAGCCCTGGAGCGCCGCTGTCCCCATCTTGGGAGGACTCCCCGAGGACAAAACTGGCAGGTGGAGGAACCCTGCTCTCTAATATTTGTAACAGCAAGATAAAGGTCCCAAAGCATGTAGCTCCCTTTCTCCCCCCGCCCCCGGCACAGCAGCAGCAAGCCCAGACCTTCCCTCCGGCTTCCTCAGGCCTCTGCCACTCCTTCGCGTGTGCGGTTTTATTAAAAAAAAATATTATAAAAAAGCAGTTTACAAGTCCTTTCCCAAGGCTGGGAGTCCTGGCCCGGAGACCCACCTCCAGCCCGGCGGTGTCCCCGGCGGGTGTCCCGCTCCCCGCGGAGCCGAGCCCGGGCAGCGCTGGCCGCCGGCCCCTCTCCGCAGCCCGGGGGACGGGGCGAGGGGACCGGCCCTGTGATGGAGTCGCCAGCCGCTGGGTGCCACTCTTGTCCTGCCAAACCCCGCCGAAACCGCCGCCGAGGAGGCAGCCGCCAGCAGCCGCTGCGGAGGGTTGCTTGCGGGGAGCCGGAGCGGGGGCAAGCCCCCGCTCCGGCTCCCCGCAAGCAACCCTCCGCCTCCAGCTCGGCAAGCCAGCCTGCGAAAGTGGGGAGAAAAGCAGCCCTTCTCCTCGGGAGGGTGCCCAGAGAAGCACTTGCCATGCGGGTGGGTATTCCCACATGGGCGTGGGCACGCTGCCGAGAGCATCGCCGGCTTCACACCTTGCGCTGTCTGTTTGTATGGCTGATCCCTGCCTCCCCAAGCAGCCTGAGCACGCTGCAGTCACCGACCTGCAGGGCGGTGGGGTCCCTGGTCTCCCAGCCCCACCGCCGGGGCGAGGTGCAGCGGGCTCTACCCAAAGACCGGCGGCGGTGGTCCCCGCTTTCCCATCGTTTTTCCCCATCGAAAATGCAGGCCGCGGCACTGGGCAACGCTGACCAGGCCTAAGAGTCAAAGCATGTGCCAAAGCCCTGTCAGGGTTACGCACAACGCAAAGCTGGAGACCCTCAGACCAAGCTTTTATAACAGTACTTAGGTGCTTTACTCCCATTGGATTCAATGAGAGTGTGACACTCACCTATCTTTGTGGATCTGAGTGTTAGATTACGCTAATAAAAGGCAAAAGAGCAAGAGAAGTAGGCTAACGCCGGTTTTGAAGCTCTTAATTTGGCAGCAACATTTTATGGCGTATTTTCGTAAAGTGAGTTCATTTTGTCCCTCTGATAACACTAGCTGCTGTGTTTTTTCATGTTTTTTATTTCATGGAATGAACTTTTAGATGGAAAACGCTGAATTGTGTAGCATCAGAATAATACTCTAAATTAACATCTTTTCATATTACCTGCGGATGTTTATTTTTAAGCTGGCAAAGAGCAGATGGGCAACTATCAACAAACACAGGATAGCGGCAAGAGCAGCTGGACAACTCATTAGCTCATCTCTATTTAAAAGTACGTAACTGGGACTTCAATATCAGAAGTCACTTAAAAATGGGAAGCAAGTTCTTACTGCAAACATCAAGCAGATTTTCCTGTGTTCGTCATTGGTGAAGTTCAGCAACCGGCTGTACTCATGGACATTTCAGCCTATTTAGAATATTTACACTGACAGTTTCCAAAGAAAAGAAGAAACAGGACATGGGACCAACTCAGTAAGTACAGACCTCAGATGTAACATCTACTGAAAAATTAATTAAGTACCTACCTACCTATCTGTTTGACCCCAGGCCCATTAATCCCAGAGTGAAAGCTCTGACAACTACCTCTTGGTGTGGGCTTTCGGAGAGGTCTTTCGTCTTGGTCCACGTGGTCCCCCACAAAGGAAGCCCCCATCCCGCATGTGCACAGCAGCGATGTCCCCGTGTGACTTTTATATCCACTGGAGATTGATGGACCTAGATCTCCACTGACTTGTGGCCATTAAGCTCCGAGACACCTTTCTGTGTGGCTGCCAACTATGCTCAGTCAGAGGAATTCCTCCTGGAAATGTGTATATTGAGGGAGTGTGGATTGTATGGGATTTTATGTGCTGTAGGATTAACCTTTACTCAGCCTGTATGCTGGGGAGGAGGATTTAAGTGATGTGCTGGAAAATGTCCCCTGAAGATACTAATTTCTTTCCCTTCTTTCTTATTTCACTTTAAGCCTTCTTCAGGAAATTGCTTGTGGTTTAAAGGTGAGATCTCTGATCTACCAGCAAATACATCTCCCAGGGGCCCAAATCTGCATTTCACACACAAAAACCACTTTAGCCAGCTCAGGTGTCTGTCAAAACACCAGCGTGTAAACCAAGGTAAAGAAGAGATACAGAGAATAGAGAAATGTGCTCCTGGAGCTATGGCAGATGAAAGAGCCCGTCTCCGGGACTCAGCAGGAGCTCTGAAAACTGAGATACGGCACTAGTGAGATAGTTTGAACGGCCAGAGAAACAATTATTTACCCGAATGAAAAATTGTTGAAGGTTAGATATGCCTTTTCTTGAGCAAAACTGTATGTTATTGTTTGGGTGGTTTGAATTTCTGAAGGTTGGATTTCCAATATAGTCCAAATATAACCTGAGTGGGAGTTCAGCCATTTATCACCCTGGGAATATAAATCAGACCACGGACTACCCCCAAACTGCTTGTTCTTGTAGGGTAATCATGAATGTGAAAACAGGTCTACGTGCTTCAAAATTGAGCAGCCAGTACTTAGCACGGCAGGCCAAAGAGCATTTATTATCCCAAATCCTGCAATGAGCTGTGAAGATTTCAGTTGCATCCAAAACATATCATTAGCCCTTCTCTTGATTTTTGGTAATTAGAATCTTCCCAAATATCTCTGAGCGTTTTCATTACTTCGTAAATTTTCCCCAAATAGTTTAGACAAATTATTTTCAGCAGATGGCTTGTTATGAATAGCTTGTGAATTTTTCACTTTGACATCTGTACTGTGTTTACTGGGTGGTTTAATCAGTTCCTGGGCTGAATGACTGAAATGTTTGCAAGGGAGGAAAAATGAACACAGGATACTAAATAAGAAACAGTGCATTTCAAGGACAAACATATTCAGCTGACTGTATTCACAAACACTTTCAGAGAATTCCAGCGATCGCTGACTACCCTGTGGATGCTGGCTGCCATGATGTATGTACGCCTGCAAATCAAACTCATCTCGCTCAGCCAAAAGTGTAATTGTGAATTTTTGTGATTTTTTTCACAGCCATGTTATGTAGGCAGAACTCACTAGCAGAATTTTTGCTCCAACGAGTTATATTTTAACCACATGCCCAATCCTGACTGTCTCGACACTGATGTGGAGGTATTGTTAAGCACAGCTGCATGTCCAAACGGGCTACTTTTATCTCCTTGCTTTGTCTTTCTCAAAATAACATTGGAAGATAAGGTACACTCTTTCTTTGATCACTAATCTCCGACTTTTGAATGGTGACCACAAAGGATAAGTATGCATTGAACAGAAGTCCTAATGATCAGCACATGATTACAGTTTCAAGGAATGGGAAAATTAAAACAGAAAGCAAAAACTCCAAACATGGGGGAGGCTGGAAAGAAGGGAGAAAGGGCCGGTATAAAAAACTTCAACTATCGTCAACAGAGCAAAACCATAAAACAAACATATGCATTTGCTGATGAGAATTAGCATATTCTTGCTTCAGTGGTATCCTCTCCTACCTAAAGATAGTCTAATTAATAAGAAAATAGCAGTAATAGGGAGCAAACCGTTGGGACAAGGATTGCCTTGGTGGTGTGTTCATATGGTGCATGGTACAAAGGGGTCCTGGCTCCTAGCACTGCCGTCAAGCAAATATTAAATAAAAATAGTGTTGGGGGGAGTGGCAGGAGGTTGTGAGACTGCAGCACCAGTGGCAAAGCCATCTGCAGCCGCGCAGGCTGCAACACGCTCCAGGCTCCAGCCGTGCCTTTTCTCACGCCAGATGCTGCTGCGCCCACCACCTCGGCTCACCCCCGAGTCCCCAGCACGTCTGGCAAGCCACGGCCGGCCTCGGGTTTCTTGAAAGGCTTGTGATTTTCTGCGCCGAGTTGCCATCCAAATGGTAAGTAATAAACACTTTAATAATTCATAACCAGTCAGTAATATCTTAAATAATTTAGGAAACAATTTGTCATCTTTCCTTGTGATAGGAGATGCTGGCTGAAGAGCGGCTGAGAAAGGTTTCGTGTCCACCCCACCCCTCCCCTGGAGGGGGCTTTGCCCCAGCCCAAGCTCAGCCAGGTGGATCCAGCCTGCAGGGGAGCAACAGGAGCCCACCCCAACCTCGGGGGGTGCGAGCACAGACCTGCCAGTCAACAAGGGGAGCCACGTTCAGCAATCTTCTCCTGTAAATATTCTACATGCTCAGAGACGTATTTCTGGAGCGGTTCTCCTACCCACTGCCCTCAGTGATGAGACACTGAATTCCTGTCTCCCTTGTCCCTGCTTTCCTCCTGCAGAGCAGCGCAGACCCTGGAAGCCACAGCTCCTGCTTTGTCACCCAAGCTACTAAAGGATGGCAGCAGGTCTAAGGCAGGCTGGCGAGTCAAGTGGCCCTTCATTCCCATGCGGTTTAAGCAGCAAGTCCCAGCAAGATGGATGTTATCTTCCAAAGGCATGGAGAAGAGCTTGGAGCAACGCCTAGTTCAGAGAACCACCACAGAAGATAAAACCCCAAGTGAAATAAGAGACCAAACACGCCTGAGTCAAAAATAGTAGTTTTACCTGGTTAGGCTGTAGCATATATCTGCAGCATAACCCTGGCATCACATTAAACACAAACAGCATCCAGTGAAGCCAGCCAAGCTCTTGCAGGTGCTTAAAATCATACAAGTGCTTAAGATAGTAATTGAGCAAAGCACGGAAGGAACACAAGTGCTGTCAGCTTAGGCATAAGGAATATGTAATAAGTCACAGAGAAGCACTCTTTTTATTATGTTTTAAAAGAAGTCTGTGCTCTTATTTCCAAGTAGTTCCAATCCTGCTGATGGATACGATCCCCTGCACACAGGCTTTTTTAGGAGAAATTGTTGCATTGGCTCCAGTGAAGAAAATGTGGTTCCCTGCAACTTAGCTGTTCCTCAAAAGGCCCTTCAGCTATGGCATTTGCCATATCTAAATATGTATTTTCATTTAAGAGGTGTATTTTCATTTAAGAGGTGTATTTTCATTTAATAGCAGCCACTCCACTATTAAAAGCCTTTAAGACGACCCCATCCTTGCTGCAAGCACGGGGCTAGAGCAAACGGGCAGCCAGCCTGCTGGAGCGCTGGCGAGCGCTGAGAAGGATGGCAAGGGGACCAGGACAGAGCATCAAAGGGCCGCACTGCCCAAAACCCACACCAGAAGGAAGCGCAGCCCGTTCCTGCCGCCATGGCATCCGTGCTGTGCTTTGAGGGTGAGAGCTCTGGCGTTTTGCAGGGCTCGCTCCCAGGAAATGGTCTAGCCCAGAAAAGCAAGGGAAACTCAAGCAGTGTAGTTCTTACCCTGCAAACACATCTGTGGCTAACTGGCACGGCACAGCATTTTCAAAAGCACCAAAGCAGGGCTTAGGAGTTTTACCCATCCCCAAACAGGTGTAAATATCTATGCATTAAATCACTTTGAAAATTCCCTCTGGGCTTAAAAGTCACTTTGGTGACTCATGACAGGGAGCTGCTGTTTCTGGGCCTTTTTAATGGCAACCCCGGGAGAAGGGAGAGCAGAGGGAGACAAGCCTTTCCTTGCATGGGAGGGTGCTGGTCCAGAACCTGCAGGGAGTCCCCTCGCACAGAGGTGCTTTTGCTGAGACCTGGGGTCTGGGGATGCCTGGTCCTGGGGATGCCTGGGCTCCTGGAGACAGCCCCAGCCCAGCGGGAAACGGCCGGAGATGGTAGGCAGCTATGCTGAAGCGGTTCTGGAGACTTCTTTGAACCAAAGGACTTGGACTTTATTCTGTAATGCCTTTTCCGTAACAAGTGACATCTAAATTATCTCTCATAGCAGCTAGTATGTGTGTCAGTGCTGGCTCGGTGCTGCCATTTGCCAATGAAGAGAGCTTCTTTGGGAGTTTCTAAATGATCTCATAAATATATGCCCTTGCTCACAGGTGTGCTCACCCACAAACAACAACACAACATTAATTAACTCCTTGGAAATGCTCTCCTAGCCCTCGGTTCCTGCCGTCTCTCTCCAGCCCTGCTGATGTTTCTTCTTTGATAGATTTTATTGTGCTCAGGAGAATGCCAACACTGCAGGCACTGCGTGACGGCAGGGCTGTCCCAAGGCTCACTCCCATTTGATGGTTGCAAAAGTTTTTTACTCCTTTTTGAAGTGGTCCTTCCTCCGCCTTGCAGGTTTTTCCCCTCAATAACCCCAGAACCTTTTTTGAAAAGTTACAAGCTGACACAGTTGGTTGATGTCAGGAAAACTGTCAGTTACTGTACGAGCAGAAATCAGCCTTCTGGGAGATGCAATACATTATTCATCATCTTCCGAAGATCATCTAAAGGTCAGGCTATTTTGGCCTCAAGGTGGATAAGATATGCATTCAGCCTTATGGGCTGGCTACGGTTCCTACACCTGGAAGCCTGAGGTATTACGCAAGGCGCTTGCATCAGAAACCTGAAAAGCAGAGATGGCTTCATAGCTTTGCAGATCACTGTTGCCGGGATCAGATAGCTATTTACGGGTTTTTTGAGACACCTTCTGTCTACCATGTCGGGAGAGAATCAGTACTTCAGGCTTTGTGAAAAGGTAGCGCTTTTCTGTTTCGCTGCTGAGGAACTACAGTTTTTACCAGTTTTTCTCCTAACTGTTGGATCTGCGCAGTCAGAGAATAAAAGTCCAACAAAACTTCATCTTAAAAGACAAATGTATGAATCCAATTCAGAGCAGCTACCTGCCAGGGCCAACGGGGCAAGATGCCCAAGGACAGTCAGGGCAGGGCAGATGCTGCCTCAACTCCCAGCTCCTGCTGTCGGGGTTGGGTGTTTTAATTTTCCTGAGATGCCCAGTTTCTCAGGGGTGCTCAGTGCTCTGTTTTGTTTTGTTTTGTTTTGACAGCCATGTAGTCAATCATCCCCTGGCCATGCTCTTGGCCAATGTTCAAAGCATCTTTGGAAGGTGTTTAACATTACAGGAAGTTTAAAACATTTCTGTCTTAAAAACAAAATACAATTCCCCAGTTAGGTGGAAGCTTTTAGGGTGCTGTGTCAAGCAATATCAAGACAAAATACAAAATCAATTTAAAAAATTTAAGTTTTCCATATCTGGGATTTAAAAAGACAATGACTGAAAGAAGATCAGTTCCAGTATAGCTGTTACCAAGTAGAAATACTGTTTGCATCCAGGAAATACAAAGCATTCCCTGGTACCTTCAGAAACACCACGGTATTCTCCATCTGCCTTTGCTTTTAGTGGTGAAGATAGCCACATCAGAAGGGCTTAAGCTGGGCCAGGTTCTCATATCCAAATTTGTGTCTCCCATTCACTCTGCAATATACATGCAATTAAAAGGACTAACAAGTAGAAGCAGAAACAGAAACACATAAGGCTACTAACTGTAGCGGTGGTGTAGGATAATGTGTCTTCTTCTTCCACTTGAGGAATATCTGTAAACGAAATACAGTGATTTTCTCAATTGTTTGAGAAATAGACTCTAACACCGTGGATTGCTCATTGGTCAAACTGCAAAAGTTCTGCAATTTTAATTGCAGTCATTAACTGTCACTGTCCTGTGTTGTATTTAAGCAGTATTTGGGGCTTTGCAGGGTTGCCATTTTTCAGGCTGTGCAATGCTCGCTGTGATGCCGTGAGTGGTAGCTTCTGCAGTCGTAGCTATCACGCTGCACAGGGATCTTCACTTCTTCCTTTTATCTTACTTGAAGGCTGCTTTGTACATCCGTCAGCTTCAACCAGGTCTGTGTTTGATCTTCCGATCGATGCCCAACTTGAGGTCTGCCGTTAGGATCAGCCCATGTACTATCCTGTTTAGATTTGGTTGGTGAGACATAAAACATGATATTGTTTCGGCTCTCTGCCCGGATAAGTGCAAAGCACACCTGGCCATGATGGAAAATGCAATACACATGTACGCACACCACTGCTGGTGAAGGGCATTAATCTGTCCCAAATCCAGACTTAGAAACATGCTGAATAGCTTGGAGTTATGCTGGGGACCACTCTGCTGTCCCGCACCATCAGGTGCAGACAGTAAGAGGGGGCTGCGTGCGGGGGGGAGACCCATGTAGTGGTGGTGCGGAGTTCAGCTGGTCAGGCAAGAACTGTAATGAGCTGCTCTGTACTTAAATTACATCTAATTTTCTGGCTTGCATATGAGGCGGGCACCAACCCCACCGAGCTGTGACGTGCCCTGGCACACAGCTTGTTACCTAGCTGACACCCGACAATGGACTTGGAAAAGCCTCATTCAGTGCCTTCTTTGCCTCACTTTTACTGGCAAGGTCTCAGCCCAGTTCTTCACAGAACTGGGGGGGTTCTGTGACCCCCCCCAGTGGGTCACAGACTGGTGGAGAGGTGCACTCCCCACATTACATGAGGGTCAAGCTAGGGGCTACACAAATAAGCTGCATACACGCAAGTCCATGCGACCAGGTGGGATGCACCTGAGGGTGCTGGGGGTGATGGCCAATGTCACTGTGAGGCCACACTCTCTCATCTCTGGAAGGCCATAGCAACCAGGAGTGGTCCCTGATGACTGGAGAAAGATTCCTGCCTTCAAAAAAAAAAAGGCAGAAAGGAGAATCTGGGGAAGGACCAGCTGGTCAGACTCAACCCAGTGGCTGGGAAAATTATGAACCAAGTCCTGAGGGACTCTGTGTCCATGTCATGAAGGACAGGAGAGTGACTGGAAATAGCCAGTATGGGTTCTCCAAGGGCAAAGTGTGCCTGACCAGCCTGCCTGCCATCGTGATGGAATAAGTGACCCGCTCTGCAGGGGCAAGGAGGGCAGTGGATGTTGCTTTCCTCAGCTTTAGCAAGGCTTTCGCCATGGTCTCCCATAACATCCTTGTAGCTAAATGGTGGTGGTATGGGCTGCATGGATGGGTGGGTGAAAAACTGTCTGGATGCTTCAGAGGCAGTGGTCATGGATTCAGAGTCCATCAGGCAGCCAGTTATGAGTAGTGAGCTTTGGGGTCAATACTAGGGCCAGGACTGGTTTACACCAGTATCACCCACAACCTGCACAACAGGAGATCCCATCCTCGGCAAGTTCACAGACAATACCCAACCAGGAGGAGGTCACTACCCTGGAGGGCAGGGCTGCTGTTCAGAGGGACCTGGACAAGCTAGAGAAATGGGGCAACAGGGCCCTCACAAAGTTCAACAAGGGCAAATGTAAAGTCCTGCACCTCATCTGGAATAACTCCCTGCAACAGCAGGGACCTACTACCCAGGCAGCAGCTCTGCAGAAAAGGACCTGAGGGTCCCAGTAAGCAACAGGTTGAACATGAGCCAGCAGTG
This sequence comes from Mycteria americana, assembly GCF_035582795.1. Lineage (NCBI taxonomy): Eukaryota > Metazoa > Chordata > Aves > Ciconiiformes > Ciconiidae > Mycteria > Mycteria americana. Next base: position 46,783,322 of record NC_134366.1, on the reverse strand, counting down.
TGCTCCCACAGGGATGAAGGCTAACTCCAGACTGGGTTGGATCAGCAAGTGCATAACCAGCAGGTCAAGGGAAGTGATCCTTCCCCTGTTTTCAGCACTAGTGAGATTGTACCTGGGGTACTGTGTCCAGTTTGCGCTTCCCAGTGCAAGAAAGACATGAATATACTGAAGTGCGTGCAGCAGAGGGTCACTAAGATGGTTAGAGGACTGGAGCATGATGTGTGAAGAAAAGCTAAGGGAACTGGGTTTATTTAGCCTGAGAAGACTGGAAGGACAAGAGGCAGCAGTCACAAGTTGCAGGAAGGGAAATCCTACCTGGACATAAGGAAAAACCTCTTTGTTGTGAGAAGTGGGTCAGACACGGAAGCAGGGGCACAGAGAGGCTGGGGAACCTCCACCCCTGAAGATTTTCAAAAACACCCTGGTAGCATTTTCTCCGCCTGCTACCAATGCAACAGCCACTCTTGCAGGGACTGCAAGAAATAAACATTTTTACTTGGCTTATTCTTAAATGCCTAGCAGCAGCCAGAGCAACAAAAAGTACCATTTACTGAGTGAAGACCTGAACACCTCTTAGGAACAGAGATGCTGTGACTAGCCCAAGGGCAGCGTAAGAGCAGGAAGGTGAGTGCCCAGGGCTGTGGCAACACTCGGTCTCATCACCTTGGTATGGGACTTCATGAAATGATTGAGAAAGCTGCTAGTGGCCACAGTTTAGTTGGAATTTGGCCCGGAGTGAAGTCAACAAAAAAGAAAAAAGCCTCTAACATCAAAGCTTTCCTTTCAGGGTCAATTTACACCCTCAAATTGACTGTTGTCTGAGTCAATCTAACAGTTCGATGCTGAACAGGGAGGGTTTGCTTGCCTCCAGGGACCCCAACCCTCTCCTGCTCATGCAGCTCCCTGGTCCCACCACCTCCTCTGCTCGAGCACTCATCAGCCCCTGCTGTCAGCTGCCTGGGGTGTCCAGAGATGAGCAGCAAAGAGCAGCAGCTAGAGGGAAGGAGCAGGACTTGCCCCTTTTTGAAGTGTTGAGCTGTTAGATCTGCTCAGCCACCTCCTGTCACCTCCTGCCAAAAAGGGCTGGGTGGGAGGGAGGGAGAAGGAGCTAATGGAGCTGTCTTGCCGCAAAAGCAAATCCTGCCATTGGAAATGCAGAAGACCAAATTGCCTAACCTAGTGCTGGCAAGATCACTTGAACAGTCTCAGCATCAAAGAGATTCCCTGGTACATGGTGGCTGCAGATGTAGCAGCAGTCGTCCCCGAATGCGCACCCTCTCATGCCACTGGCTGCTCTGCTTGGTCTCTGCACAGCAGACTGAGGGGTGCATTTACCACCCACAGAGGGGAGGTCACTGACTTTGTCCCCTCAAGTGCCCAGAAGGCCAAAACCACAATTCCCAGATGGATGTTTTTCCTCCATCTACCTAAGGCCAAGGAAGCAGGATCTGCAGCTATTTAATGTTGCCCAGCACAGAGACTGGCGAGGGGAGATTACTGACCAACCATTTCTTTTTACGTAAAAGAAGCTAGCAACATGCACGGGTCAAATTGTCTTTCTGCTTCATGCATCACAACCTAGAAGGCTGCTTTCCTACCACTGCTGCAGATCAATCCTTCAAAAGTTTCCTGGCTTGGTCTCCAAATCACTTATCTTTGATTATTTCTAGTTCCACTGTATAGTCCATTGTGTCTCGAGGCCACGGGACAAAAGCCAGGAGTCCTACAGTGCAACTGCTCACTTAATTCCTTGGGTGTCTTCCCTGCTGATACATAGCAGAGATTGGCAACTAATCTATATATAGTACAGCACCGCAGCTGAGACACAATGGCTGCATTCAGCGTGCATACATGATGATGTCAGCAATGGCTCTTTAATTGCATCATGGGAAGTGAGGGGAGAAAAGAATTGGAAGAAAAAAAAAGAAAGGGGGCCCCTGGCCCCTCCACTTTACATAATTTCCTTCACTGCCAGATGGGAACGCATGGGAATGCTGGCCCCGCATCTCGGGAGCTCCCTCCCCAAAGCCTGGCACGGCCACATCTGTTTCCCTGATTTCCTACACTTCTGATCTTCTTCACCTGCCCTGCACCCCACCACCTTGGGCGAGCTTCCTGAGATGCTGCTACCGCCATTTGATTTGGCTTCCTGAGCCTTGCTCCCTCCTTCCTTATTTTTACTTCTCCGGCTTGCAGTAGCATCCAAAGGCTGGTAGCTGTGAAACATTGAGGAAGGGTAGGGTCTGCACTGCGGAGATCACACAAGCCCCTTGGCTGCTTTTATTTAAGCAAATGAGCATCTGTACTGCCAGGCAGTGGTTCACAAAAGAGGCTGTCAGGCTCAACGCAACTCCACTGCTCTGCAGCTAGCAAACGGAAGATATACAAACTTCTCTTCCCAGCAGCCATCCATCATCGTAAATGTACGCGGGTTTTATTTGAAAGGAGAGACAACACCCTGCTATAGTAAAGTGAAAAAGGGAAAAGATCCTCGGAGTGACAGTGTTCCCCTCTTCGAGACCTACAGCATCAGCCAAATCCTGGTGTTCTGGCTCAACAGCTTTAAAATTTCCTCGAATCCCTGCCTTCCCTTTAAAGTTCCCGCTCCTGCAAACAGTACCCGTGGTATCCTCCATTTTAAGAAAGCTTCCCTTTGTCTTATCCCCCAGCCTATTTATAGCTCCTGTGGCAGAGGTATACTGGGAAGGATTTACACCAGCAGGCGCAGGGCCCTTCTGCACACAGAGAGGAGGCACGTCGCAAAAGGACATTTAATAGCCTCCGAGAAACACGTGGCTCCTTGGGGTGCATTTTCTGGAAGGAGGCTCTCACCCAAAGGGTTTCAGCCATGTGTTTCCCCAGCAGCATGTGAGAAAGGCTTTGGACTGTGATGTGAGTGACGGGCTGCTTTTGTAAGTCCACTTTTACGAAGGACCGTAGGGATGCCATTGGGGTCCCACATAGGAGAGGAGACAGCTGCCTGCTCCCACTGCCAGGAGAGCTGCCCAGGCAAGAGTTTCTGCCTTCTTGGCTCCCTGGCAGAGCAGCGAGGAAGGGAAAGGCCTCTTCACAGGTCATTTCGTGTTCCCAGAGACTTTGCAGGGAAGCCGGGATCTGAGACTCCGACCTCTTGCATGTCCTGCGAGCGTGCAACTGCCTCATCCTGTAACCTGAGTCTGGACGAACTGCATGATGCAAGGTAGCAAAAGCTTCCTCTGAGTCCATCTTACAGCTTTCCATACAGGAAATGCAATTATAACCACAATAAATACTCACATGAACCAGAAACTTTGATTATCACCCTGCACGGCTGCTTGCTTGTTCATTCAGTCTCATAAAGGAGCGTATTCCCTTTGCACGTAGTCCCTGACGAGTGTTGGTTTCAGCATATAAAACCCTAAATATTTCAGGTCCAGGTTAGCTCAAAGCCTGTTTCCTGCTAAGGACAATGCAGAAATACCTCCACTTTTCTCTCTCAGCATTCCATTTATACCTCTGGAACTGACCTGCCTTGATCAGAGCAGCCGTGGGAGAGAGCAGCACCCCTGAATGCGGGTCAGGATTAGTGCTGCATGTAACAAAAAATCATCTGAGGGCACGTGCCGCTTTTCGAGGGTCACGGTTTGCCAGTGCTCAGGGAATTACATTGCGTGGCCCTGAGGGAGAAGCTGTCTGCCCAGGTTCCCCAGGGAACGATGAGGAGGCAGAAGGGGACGGGCAGCACTTGGACGCAGACAGCCTTAAGATGTAGATGATGTCTCTTTACAACCAGACGAAGAGATGGAAGATACTCGTGTCCCTTTGAACACGCTACACAAGCGCACTCTTCCCAGCACAAGGTCAGCCATCGCAGTGCTGCAGCGTGTGAGGGGACACTCACACGTCCCTGTTCAGGGGCTGAACTGGGTGCTGGTAACGGAAAGCTGAGGGTGCCAGGCTTCCCAGCTCCTGCAGCCAGATCTGGAGGGGAACAGCTGCCTGCGCCCGGAGTTTACACAGCTGTGTGGAAGCGTTAGCAGCTGACAAGCCATTCTCCCTTAAGCGTTAGCGTATACCACCTCTTGCAGTTAAAAGCACTCCCCCAGCTGAGTAAAAGGATCTTGTGGATATGAACGAGATTGAAGGTAGGGCAGACTTTTGAGTTACAGCCGAGTTAACTGTATGAGGAGGATAAATGTGAAGTGAGGTATCAGAGCAGCAGCAGTGTCAGGCAACAGAAGGCTAATAACAAAACATTTGCAATTATTGGCCCATAATGTTGGCACCTGCTTTCTACCTCCAGCTGCTCAGAGCTTGCATTTCTTGACCTGCAGAGCATGGTTACAAGACATGGCTATTCTGCCAAGCTTTTCCTCAAGGGAAAAGTGATGTGATGGGAGATTTCACTGAAGGTGAGTTTGAGAGCCTTTAGTACTACCTTTAATAGAGCATCAGCTTTTGCATGTGTTTTGTAAAGTCCAACATCCAGACAGTGAAGTCACTCCCTTGTGGGCCAAAGCCTGGATTTAGACCATTCTTAATGGTAGGCATCACGCTTGAAAGCTGTGACAGGGTTAGAGCAGAGTCGGGGTGAGAAGAAGAGACATTTGCATCTTCTGGCCTGGAGCCCATCCTGGGGGGCAATAGTCACACTGTCAGCATCGGAGATTAAAGCCAACACAGGTACTTAGTCTAAAAAGAGATCTGATTGAACAGATGGTGAATGGAGAGAGATTTGAGAAGTCTGGAAGAGGAAATTAGTTTTAGAGATGCAGTCATTGGGAGGTAAAGGTGCTAAAAGTCCTTGTGATGCTAAATCCCACTACATGGTTAGAAATGGATGATTTTCAGCCAGCATTTCTGAAAGGAAGAAGGAATTAATGAAGATGCACAGGGAAAAAAAAAAAAGAAAGGTCATTTAGTTTCGTCTCAGATGCATACCAAGTAGTAAGAGAGCTAGAGCAAGGCTTAAGCAGAAAAGGTGCTCTGGGAGACTCTATCAATATAAATGAAAAAACCCCTTTCTTTAGGACATCCAAAAATGACACCTTTGCATCAGTTGCCTGCAGAGCTCTGTGCTGTAAGGTAAGACAGTAGGGGTTTACTTCTTTCTGGGACCGGAGAGTAGAAGATTGATCCCTAAACCTGGTCGTGCCTCTGGGGTTAAAAGTAATGTCAGCTGTCTGAGTGCAAGATCCCTGCTTCCCAAAGCCAGCCCTTGAAGGGTGTAAAGATGCAAAGCTGCACACCACCAAGACCTATAGATTTCACTTGCACATGTGTATAGGGGAGGCTATCTCTGTTGTCCTCTGGATCCCATCACATCCTAACAAGCACATCTTTAAACTCAAGGTGACCCTGCTGTAGGGGAGATGGATGGTTGGAGGAGGGGGTGTCAAGGGCTTGAATTAATATGCTGAGCAAGCCAGTTCCCAATGATTTATACCATGGGGACAACACTTACTGCTTCTTTGCTCCCCAACCCTCCACCCTGCTCAAGATCCAACATACCATACAGGAAGCTCAGCAACACATGCAGAAAGTTGAACTTACTACTGTACTTACTAATGGATCCAATGACAGATATACGATTGAGCGAGAGTCAGTATGCAAGAGCAGGCATGGCAAATTTGGAATCTGAGGCAAATTTAGAAGTTTGTGCTTGCAAGAGGAAAAATGAGGAAAGGGGAAAAAAAAAGCACAAATCAGCGCTAAAGTGGCTGGACTTAAGTGGCACAGTTGTCCATGGAGTACAGTCATGGTGAAAGCCAAAAAAAAGATGGATATTCCTCTGAGTGTAATGAATAAGTTGCTAACAGCGAGCTAAAAAACAACAGCAAAACCTTCCTCTTTCATTTATCTGGGACTATTTGACAAATGTGAAATCCCCAAAGACTATGCCAGCATCAAGGTCTTGCTGAAGCCCTTCCCTGTGGATCGACCTGTTGGAAGAGCTCCCTTCGTACATTGATTTACTAGTCGAATTCTTGAGTGTGGGAGGCAAAGATCCAAGCAGGATGCATGGATCTTTTGCCTCTTTGTAGCTGTTAACAAATAAACAAGGAAGGGGATTCTCGGGTGCACCAGGACAGGGAGAGTTTTAGGTCTCTATAAATCCCTAGAAAATATTATGCAGACCTTGAAGCAATGAACCACTGTCTTGGCTTTTTATGTCTGCGAACCTCTTTGGTATAGCAATACTGAAGATGGAAATGTTTTCTGGGTCCTTCGGCGCAAAACAGTAACAATGACAACAGAAGTTCAGCCCTATATGCTTATTATTACCTGTGCATGTTCAGGGACTTGCTCCAGCTACTCGGCTACTCCTGTTCACAAGCCCTGCCGAGCTTTGAGCTTGCACACTGCCTTAGCGCTCAACATAGCAGGGCAAATGGTATCTGGCTGCTGGACCATTTCACGCAGGTGGTATAGGGGAAAGCTCCTTATGTGAATGTTTGCCTCTAAAATTACAGTAAAATATCCCCAAACCCACAATTACTGTACCTGGTTCTATTTAACAAAGCTTTTAACCTCCAGACCCCTGGCTTTTCCAGCTGTATTGCTTTTGGCAGGAACACTGTTCTGTTTGTCCTGTAGTGCTGCTGGCGGAAAGCAGATGCTTTCCTTCAAGCAAACGAAGCTTCCAAGTACGGACAGTGGAAAGCACATCCTGACATTGGAAGCAGATGCTAGAGAATGACTCAGGTGCAGTCTTCTGCCCCAATGTCCTATTTTCCACTGAAATACAAGGGGAAAAGGAAAAAAATTATGTATTTTTAATGCACAGTTTAGCTGCAGTGGCTGGGCAGTTAGTCAAGGACAGATATGTGTTGCCAAATAGAGATTTTCCAACTAGGTGGAAGCTGGCCCATATCTTCAGAACTCTTTTGATGCTCATTAGGTGTCTCCGAATATCTGGCCAGTTATGCCCAGATTTTAGCATTGTTAGAATGTTTTAACAGTTAATGTTTTAACCCAGTTCCGATGTGATCTTGACACAGTTACGATTTCAACACAGTTTAAATGATGCGCTTGCCTTTAGTACAAACGACACCGTTTCAAATTCAGGCCAGCAACAGTGTATGAATGGAGGACAAAAGAAAGATGAGAGAAACGGGTGTGAAAAATACTGGAGAGAAGGGAATAAATGCGAGAAACCTCAGCAGAGTGACACAAAGGAGAACAAGCAGAATGCAGACAAATGCCTCAGACGCTCACGTAAGCAGTGAGATTTCATTTATTTGGCACAGAGGGACAATAGCCCTGCTAACCAGGATAGCTATTGTTCTTTTGTTTTTAAGAAACAAAAAGGGTAAATGTGAAGCACTAGCTTCCCAGGGAAAAATCATAAAAATAAGTTCTCATCCTGCTGTCTACCGAGGAACTAGAAGCCTCTCGTACTTCACCTATCGCCCTCGCGCTGTTATTCACCCACGTGTTTGTCAGCTTAGAAAACAAATGAAATATATCGAGGCCTTGCTCTATCTGAGGAGAGCTGAGGGTTTTTTTATAGCAGAACAAGTTAATTGGATCGAAAACCATCGAGTCAATGCACTAAGCAGAAAAATGCATGGTGTTATCTGCTGTGTAGTTGAAGACACAAGTGCTCCAGCAGCTAATGTTTCAGAGTGTAATATTGGCGTATTCCCTTTAGCTTTATTTCAGCGTTTTTCATAACGAAGACAGAAAGCCATCCATAATCAGCGGAAGCCTCAAAATGTTGCATTCCTTCGGCGGTAGTGGAGGGAGAAGAAAAGCAGGACTTTGATTTAGAAAGACAGAGGTGCTCAAATACGAGGATGACAGCTGGGGAATAAGGACCTACTGTTCAGGGACAGTGAATTGCTTATAGCCTTTTACAAGCTCAGGGAGGGTATAAGCTCTAAACGAGGTTTGGGAGCTTTGGCACAAATACAGTGGATCCTGTCAGTGAAAAGGACCTTCTGCAGCGTATAGGTAGCCTCGTGAACCCATTAGAGCCATTTGAAGCACGAACACGCAGAATTCCCCTCTTCAGCCGGTTAGCTGGAAAGCAAACAGCTGTCACTGAGGAAGGCAGGGGTGTCAGATATGCCTGGAGACATGCATCTGGGAATTTCTGCCCAATTAAAATATTTCTGAACGCAAAAGATGATGGTTTCTACTGAGGGAGATAGTGGAAAGCTGGTTATCTGGGAAACCCAAACAGATCAACCGCGCGTTTGCTGTTCGGGGAGTTACCGTTCTTTACAACTAACTGGCTTAATCTGGAAAAGGACAAGCTCCGCAGCATCATAACCCTCTGCGGCAACCACAGGACAAACAAACAGAGCTGAGGCAAGGCTCGATGATTTTTTAACCTCTGCTAACCAAAGCTGTCGTAGGTTTCACCTGCATGCTCAAATGTGAACATATGGATACGTAATATAAAGAACACAGCCCTCGAGCCAAATCCTTTAGTGACACATAAGGCGAGTTCCCAGCTGAATATACTACTGAGGGCCATAATAAATATTCACGCTTGTTTACAACTTAATGTACATTTGTCGCCCCATGGACTTCATCAGCGATTCCCATTGCTTGGTCTTGCGTAAGGACGATAGCGCTCTTGAGTTTCTCAGTTCTCTGAAAGGCTTTTGGCGAGAGATCCTCACAGGCATGGCTCATCGCTGTGTTTGGTGCCTGTCAGCAAAAGACATTTTTATTTTTAAGTAAACAAGTTACCATTATTTGTGTGTCTAAGGCCTAAACAGTGTTAGTTATTTGTATGCCTAAGGCCTAAACAGAGGAGGAACATCGTTCAACATATTTTCATAGCCTGTTTTCCTTTTCTGTGCTGTGTTTTAAAATGTATTATAATTACTTAACACTAATTTGTTTTGAGTTTATTTTGGTTATTTACAAATGCTTTCGTTCACAATTCTGTATGTATCTTTTCCAATTTTTATTCCTTTTCCTGTTTATTTGGCTTTCCAATCCCCGAGTCGGTTTCACGTTTTAAAACTTCTCAGCATTTCCAGTTTCCTTGTTAAGGGTAAAATGCCATGCGTCCTCCCTTGCTAGCACAAGCCCCACTAAAACAAGAGGGTGGCCGCTCACTCGTGCTTGCAGCTAAAACTTTCCTTTTAGCAGTCGCTGGTTGCGAGGCGTTTCATCAGAACGAAATAATTGTTGCGTTTTTATGTGAGTTTGGTCTCGCAGCAGTGCAAATGGCATCGCCGCTCATTTTTGCTAACTTCATCGCGTCAGTTTAAAGGAGAGGAAACGTCTGCCCCTGGCTAGCAGCAAACCTCGGGCTCGCCCTCCCGGGCACGCCAGTCCCGGCAGCAACCGCAACGGCGCAGAAAGGAGCCGGAGATCACCCCTAGACCGGGCGTAAGAAAACAATTAATCGAGCGACTTGATGTTTAAAGCTGCATTAACGCCGCGATGCTTTCCAAGAACGGCCCCGCAGCCCCGCTCCTTCCCCGCTCGCATCTCAAACCGAAAAAGGGCGAGGGGGGCTGGCAATCGCCTCAGCCGCGGCCGAGGCGCGTCCAACCAAAGCGGGGGAGGGGGGCGGGGGGGTGTCCCCGGTGCCGAAACCAGCGATACTAACAAATCGCGGGAAGGCGGCGGGGCTGGATGCGGGCGGATGGGGGCAGGTCGGGCAGGAGGAGGGCGAATGTTTCCTGCCCGCCGCCGCCGCCCCCCGGCCGCCCCCCGCAGCCGGGCGGAAGTCAGCCCGCGCCGTCGGAGCTTAAAAGGCTCCCGCACGCCGCGCCGCCCCAGAGCCGGCGGCCGCAGCGGGGCCGGAGCCAGCGCCCCCGCCAGCCCTGCGGGCCACGCCGAGGCGGGCCATGCGCTGCCCCGCGCCCTGAGCTTCCCCCCCCCGCCGCCCCGAGGGCCGGGCCGCCCGGCTCTGCCCCTCCGCACCCCGCCAGGCAGGGGGAAGGCGCCCGGCGCGATGGCTCTCCCTGGATCCCACGCCGCCCGGGACGGTGCTGCCGCATCAGTGAGTAATTCCTGCTAATTCACCCCCCGGGGCCGGTGGGCTCCGGCTCGGCAGATCGCGGGGGAGGCGGGCGTTTTGGCTTTTGCGGCTTTTTTCCCCTCCTCCCTCCCCCTCTTCGGGTTTTATATTATTTTTGTTTTCTCAATAAAACACCACGCGAAGAGGCGAGATGACAAAGGAAATGTGATCCTAGGCGCTGCAGGGGCTCAGAGCGAGCGAGAACCGGAGAGGAGGAGGAGGGGGCGAGCGTAGCGCTCTCGGATAGCATTGCACAGCGGCTCCAATTTGTGCGAGCGAATATAATACACCCCCCATGAATAATTCAGGGCGGCCGGCGGGGACCTGCCGCTGCTCCTCTGCCCGGCCGCGGCCGCCGCAGCGTGTGCGAGCCGCGCCGAGCCCGCGGCGCTGACCGGCCCGCCGCCGGCCGGGAGAGCCACCCGAGCCGCCGGGCACCGCGTGTGGCGGGGCCGCTGCGGGCTCGGCGCTGCCCTCCGCGGGGGAGCCCCGCTTAAAGGAAGGCGTCCGGCGGGAGCCGGGACTCTGAGGGGAGTGCTCTTCCCCGGAGCCCTTTTCTTCCTCCCTTCCCACCTCCTCCTCCTCCTCTCTGTCCCGCCAGCGTGAGTCTCTGCCGGTGGGGTGGGCACCAACGCCGCCCTCCATCCCCACCCCCCAGTCATGCGGTGGTGGAGCAGGCGTCGGCGGGGGAGGACTGGAGCCGGAGAAGTCTGCCTGGCCACTGCGTTTCAGTGCCTCTCTCTCTCCTAGAGCTGCTCTGGATTGCAAAAGTGGCGGGGGGAACTGAAACGAAATTTCCCCTTCCCCCCCGACAAGCACAGGTTTAAAGGAAAAGAGGAAAAAACCCAACGCCCCAAGAAGAAAGAGCGAAACTTGAGTTAAGCCCCTGCTGCCCCCCACCCGCGTCCTCCCCGCCCGGCCAAGAGGGACTTGCACTGCCGCCCCGGCGCCCCGACCCCGTCCTGCGGCCGTGGGAACCGGAGCCGAGCCCCGGCGGACAGAGGTCCGGTCCCCGCTGGATGCGGTGGGGATCGGGCGGTTGGCGCCCATGCACTTTCTGTTTAGGAAGAAGACAAGTAACCAAACCACGTTGTCAAACTGCTGACCCAAGGGGGAAATGAGAAGACTGTGTGAGGTATTGACCGATCTGGGAATCGATACAATTTGTCTAATGCAACGGGGGATCGGGGGTTAAGTACATGTGAGGGAAGAGAGGATCCATTTGCTGAGAGAGAACGGGACAGCTACACCTTGATACCAAAAATACGCCCCCCTCCCCCGCCCCCCTTCCCGCAGCAGCAAGCCCGGCAGCAGCGAGGTACGAGGCGAGGATCCAGCTCCCTGCAGACCGCCGGATCGATGACACCGTATTTGCAAAACCGGCCAATCGATCCCACTTGGCAAAACTACTGATCGATGCCAGCTTGCTCGTAAGCCGCTTGCAGAACTACCTTCTCCCCACGCCTCTCCAAACGCCCCCCGTCTCCTCCGCTTTTTCCGCCCACACTTTTTTTTGTTGTGAGGGAGGGGAGATACATTTTTACCTCCCACCGGGGAGTCAGGCCCATCGCAAATGGCTTCGTTTCCCGAGTCCGACTTCCAGATCTGCCCGCTGTGCAAGGAGATGTGCGGCTCGCCGGCTCCCCTCTCCTCCAACTCCTCCACCTCCTCGTCCTCCTCGCAGACCTCCAGCTCCTCCGGGGGCGGCGGCGGCGGCTCCTCCTGCGGGGGCCCGCCGCGGCGGCTCCACGTCCTGCCCTGCCTGCACGCCTTCTGCCGCCAGTGCCTGGAGGCGCAGCGGCACCCCGGCGCGGGGGACGCGCTCAAGCTGCGCTGCCCCATCTGCGACCAGAAGGTGGTGATCTCGGAGCCCTCGGGCATGGACGCGCTGCCCTCCTCCAACTTCCTCCTCAGCAACCTGCTGGACGTCGTCGTCGTGGCCGCCGCCGCCGACGAGCAGAAGAACGGCCGCGCCGCCGGGGCCGGCCCCGCCGCCGGCTCCGGCGCGGGAGGGGGCGGCGGCGGCAACAACCGCCACCACGGCCGCCCGCCGCCGCCGCACCGCGCCGCCGGCTCCTCGCCCGCCGCCGCCGCCTCGGCCGCGCCCTCCTCGACGTCCTCCTCCTCCTCCTCGGGCGGCGGCGGCGGCTCGGCGGCGCTCCTGCTGCGGCGGCCCCACAGCCGGCAGGGCGAGCCCCGCTGCAGCTCCTGCGACGAGGGCAACGCCGCCAGCTCCCGCTGCCTCGACTGCCAGGAGCACCTGTGCGACAACTGCGTGCGGGCGCACCAGCGCGTCCGCCTCACCAAGGACCACTTCATCGAGCGCTTCGCCGCCGCCCCCGGCCCCGCTGCCGCCGCCGGCCCCGCCGCGCCGCTCGCCCTCAGCCCGCCCTACCCCGCCTCGCCCTACAACATCCTCTCCGTCTTCCCCGACCGGGCCAGCTACTGCCAGCACCACGACGACGAGGTGAGCGAGTGCGCGGCGCGGCGCGACGCGGGAGGGGGCGGCCGCGCTCCCGCCCCTCGCCGGCGCCAGAGGGCCCCCGCCCGCCTCGCACCCTCGCGGCGGGCGGGCCGGCCCTGAGGGGCGGGCGGCGGCGGGGACCGGCGGCCGCGCTTCCTCCGCCCGCGGAGGCGCTCGGGTCTTGCCGCCCCGCGGGGCTCGGGGGCCGCGGGTGGGAGCGGGGCCGCCGCGCCCCTCCAGCGGCCGGTGCGGGGGGCGGGAGCCGCTAACGGGCCGGGGGAGGGCGTGCGGCGAGGCGGCGGCGGCCCCGGGCGCCCCGCTCCCTCCGGGCGCCGCTCCGCGCCGCCGCCCGGGAGGAGGAGGAGGCGGAGGTGAGCCGGGGGGGGGCCCGCCGCGAGGTGCGGGAGCCGCTGTCCCGGGAGGCGGCCGTCGGTGCCTCGGGAAGCCGGTAGCGCGGCGGGAAGCCGGTAACGCGGCGTGCGGCGGGGGCATCGGGCTGCTGCGGCGCTGCCTGTCTGAGGACGCTTGTCGAGGGATAGCGAGACCGTGGCGATGCAAGCGAGGAAAAAAAGTCTGGAGCCCCCCCGGCCCCTAATGTTTCTAATGCAAAGTTAAATTACTTGGTGGAATCTGCTTTGTACCGCGTTCGGCGTGTAACCTATCGAAGACAGAGGAAACGAATAAATACGGAAGGAAGATAACTGTAACGAGGAAAGGACTCCTCTTTTTTGTTTTTTTATTGAAGGTAGTCAGAAAGTTAGGGAAGATGTTGCCTATAGCAGCTACGTCTCCTGCTCTTGGTTAACACTTTAGCTGCTTCTGTGGTGCAAACGAGAACTTTACTGATATAAAAATAGGAACTTGCTTTACGTGGTCTTTCGTTTAAAACGCTTTGCTCGCAAGCTTCGGTTCTGATGATCCTAAGTATTGTTTCACAGATCTGAAAGAGGCTGCGGCTTCTTCAGAATGTACTGAAAGTGTCTTAAGTTTCATTGGGACATAGTTTCTTGCTGTGATAGTTTGAAACTTGATTTTCATCTGAAACTGGAAAATGGCGGTCTGCTGTCCCCCCCACTTTCTGCTCTGGGGGTCAACGTGGGGGACTTTGCTGGAATTTTCCAGTAATTTCAATGTTGGAGGTAGTTTCCTCCCAGTATGAAATCGGACAACACAACAAACCGCTTCAGGGGAAAAGCCTGCCTGAGGACAGGGTAGTACAAGAGTTTTCTGTGGGATGCTTGCTTAACTGATACATGAAGGCATTTAACCTAGTGAAATGTGGTGATGCCTTTGTCTTCGGTTTGCAAGGACGCTTCTCCTATCTCCTTTAATGCTACTGTACCTCTGAAATTTCTAGAAAGCTCTGGAAGAGCTTTTCTTGTTTCTTAAAGTTGCTAGTGTCAGAGGACAAAGTATGAATTTTGTGGAAAAAGAAAAGACTTAACATGACATTTGGGGGGTGGGGTGTGCTTGAGGGACAAGGAGGTTTAAAAAAAAAAACCAACTACTGGCAACTGGGCTGCTTACAGCTTTTTGTGGTATCTAAGAATCTTCCTGCTAGTGGGCTTCTTAAAGAACATACGTAATACTGAATGCCAGAATGAAATGAAGCGTGGTGTTCTTAATAAGCTAAAAAAGCTGTGTTTCTGCCTTCCTTTTGGAGTATAACTTTGGACTTGTGGTATGGGCTAAAAAGCTTCTAGTTCTTGTGTTCTCAGTATCGTAAAGCTTCTTGCTGAAGTGTGTAAAATGAAACAATGGAGGGCTGTTGGCCGTAGTATAGAGTATCCAGCTTCTAAAGCAGACGTATTCTCCACCACTTGGTGAAGAGCAGCTCCAAGGTATTTTGTAGACTTAAAAGCTTAAATTGCAAAGGGAAGAAAGATATTCTAGCCTTGCTTAAACTGTACAGCTTTTCTAGAAGTAACTTCTAAAAAAGCTTGTTAATTTATTTTACATAACTAATACTTTATTTTCCAACAGTGTGGTTTGAAAAGAGTACATGTCTCTTAGGATTGGTTTTGAGTGTCCTTGTGTCCTGCAGACCTAGAAATTGTTTTAAAACAAGTGAGCATTTTCAAGCCTTCAGCTCCTGTTGAGAAAGGCTTTTATTCTGCAAATTAATGATCTACTACTGTTCTTGATTAGTGAGTTTTGGTGGTTCCTTAATGTGGGTGTGCCTGATCAGTATTTGCAAGTATTTATTATTCACTCAAGAAGCGTTTGGGAGAGACTATGACTGTTGGAAATAGTTTATACTCCAAATCTTTCTCACTTTTGCTAAAAATGTGGGCGAGGTGTACAATTTTTTTGAGAGAGGGTGGCTGCAAAACTGTGAGGGTTATTGCTTGTTTAATTCTAAGAATGCTATTTACAGCCTCATAAAAGGAACGATAATAGACAGGCAGCCTACCAAGAGAGTACTTAAGTGATGCACTAAGTACTTTGTTTGGCTGTCTAACAGTGTAAAAACAAACCTAAAATGCGAGGCTGGAATGGCAGCTTGAAACCTTAATATTAGTTACAAACTCTGGTTCTGCTCAGTACGTAGGTGGGGAAAAGCTGGTGACAGAGCAGGGTATTCCCTCAGACTAATGTCATGCAGGTAAGTTTGAGCACAGGCAGATCTCATCTGTAAGTTGCTGGAATAGTAGTTCTCTCGAATGCAGAGTTCTCCTTCCCCAGGATGTGTCCTCCTCACCCTGTTTGAGCTAAGTTATAAGGCGTTTGACTCTAACCCTGTCCCTGAGGCTTTTGGGCCAAAGCAGCTGGCTCCCTTACTTTCTACCTCCTCACCTAGAACACGATACTCCTGTCCTTCCAACATCACATCCTCACTTCCTACCTTTTGGTTCTGTTTCTCTCTGGTATTTCTGTCCCTCCTCCTGGAAAGCACTGTCTGTTCCCCATAACTTTCCCTCCTCCCACCCCCATTTTGAGGCTCCCTCAAATGAGGAGGGAAATAGCACTGTGGGTGGTTACTTACTGGGTGTTCCAAGTCTCAAAACAAGACTACAGATATGCATTTGCGAGACAAGATCAAGGTAGTTGCTCATCCTTTCAGTGCAGAGAAATGCAGATTTCGGCTCTTTACCCAGTTGTCTGGAGCAGTCTCCTTCTAGTTGAGCTGCTTCTGTTCTCAGTTGAGCTGTTGACTTGTGTAAAACGAGAGTAACCTGTTGTGTGCTGTGAGTACATGCAGTCACTGACAACAGAGAATATTGACTGTTACTGTAGTGGCAAACATTAAAGAAAGTGGAACTCTGGGCACTGCTTTCAGGGTGGAGAGTGCCTGCAAATACTGCAACGATGCATGAAAGGAAAGTAAACTATTCCTGCAAAAAAAAAAAAGCAAAAGCCAGTCTTGCTTTGTCGCAGAGCTGCTGTTGAAACCCAGTATGGTTGCTTACCACTTTGAACCTCACTGTCTGATGTAAAATGCTATCAGGACAGTAAGGCAAATGCTCAATCTGTCAGATGCTTCAAAGCATCCTAGAAATGTAGCAATATTTGTGTTGCAACCCTGAAAATTTTCTTCTGTGCGACCATGTTTGTTGTATGGATAGAATTATCAACATTACAGTAGTAACTACATGTTTTTTTTCATAAAAGCCACTAGAACAGGACTTTAAACTTGAAAAAGGTTTTACCTTAGTCTTATCCATAATTAAATCAAATATGCTGATATGTCAAAGTGTGCTTGATTGTCTCATCTCTCAGACTGAAAGAGCACCTCTGTTTTTCTTTTCACAGGATTCTCAATAATAGGCTGCAAACCAAACCAGATGCTTACAAAATGTTCGAAGAGCTGTAGGATACTTGGCTTGTATAGATAAACTATCTGGATTCAAATGACTTTGCTGTTGCAGAAAGTGGAAAAGGCCACAAGACTCAAGTTAAATAATGTGGGGTTTCCTTTATGCCAACTCTCAGCTGCTATGTGCTTTAGTATCACTTGGTGATAACAGTGCTGGATGGTCAAAACGCTTCAATAGCACACTTCTAACATTTTCTAGGGAAAGTGTAGAGTTGCCAAATTCAGTCAACTTAATGGTCTGTGACCCCCTAGTTCTCACATTAGTTTACAGAATCCATTTTAGAAGTGGTTCATAGACTAAAAGGCAAATCCCTGTAGCACCACAGCTTCCCCCCCCCCCCCCAAGAAAGGATTTTAAAGTTCTTTGTCCCCTTGCCCTTAGCCACACTGTTCCTTCCTTTTGCTTGCATCAGTTCTGGCTTTGGTCAGATCCTTCATTGATCAGATTAATTCACAAACTCAGAAGTTTCTTGCCAGATCAGTGGGTTGAAATGGCTCATGGGGTTATCAGTGCATGTGGACAACAGTGGGTAAATAGATTGCTATATTGAATTCTGGAGTTGCATATAGTCCTGAATTTATTGTCTTTTTAGACTACAAAAAAAATTATACATACTTCTCCTTATTTTGTCCTGCAGACTGTAAAAGATGCAACTTCTGAAGGCTTGTGTATGTATAGGGGAAAGCATTCAAACACATAATTGTCAGCTGAACTGAAAGCTACTTATCTGGTACCTTGCCTAAATTTTCTGATTGAATTTATACCTAAGCTGCTCTAATGTAGGGTAAAGCTCTGGTTTTGCAATAGGGAGTGAGCTGTCTTAACATCTCATGGCTACTCAAAGAAGGGGATCTTGCATCCTCCTCTGTTCTCACCAGCCTTGGTTGTGTGCACTCAGGAGATGCTTCTGTGAGCCAATTTAAACTCACTTAACGTGGTAGAAAATTTTTTTCCCTTCCTCCTTCTTCTAGCATTGGTATAAGTTTATTTGAATTGCAGAGGAGTCTGGCCCAAACTGAACGAGGGAAAAGGAGGAATAGTGTGGCTAGGAAGGAAGGATCTGTTTAGTTATGGTCCCTTTTGTGTAATGGCTTGCCATCACTGCCAAACACTGAGCTTTACTCCATGGTGCTCTTAACACTGTCCACCCATGTGTCTTGCTAAAACAGTTGGCTAACACAAAGGGAATGTGCCTGCATCCCCATTTCTGTATCTCTTGCTCAAGGGTTATTTATATGAAACTGCAGTATGTGATACAAATGTGATGCAGGCTCTTGCTGTTCCTTTTTCTAATGGTTAGGGTTTTTTACCCCCTAAGAAAATTATTAAAACTTTTAGGAGTGCATCCTGGAGGCACCAGTCTTAATATGTAATACTTTATTGTGTTGCAGCTGTTGTGGCTGCTATAGCTTCCGCTTTATAGGAGAATGTGCACGAGCTAGAGAAATGCATACTTCCAGTATATGTAAGGAACTGTGCATATACTTCTTTATACTGATGCACCCTTCATTTATTGTACTTACGGTGTCTTTTCTCTTCTGATAGCAAATGCACATGTAGGTACGCTGTATTCAGTTACTGACCCTTGTGTTTCCTTTTTTAATTTTTTCCTGGTGAAGAAAGCAGGACAGTGAGTTATCTTGTTCTTACATGGTCTATGTAATGTGGACTTAACATCTTTGGCATGATGAACAGTTTTAATAATCTTTAATTTCACACTTTTTTTTAAACTTACAAGTAATGTTCAGCAATCTGGTGCTAAACAGGTTACCTCTTAGATTACTCTGCCTTACTTTCCTTTCAGCTGTCCCAGCATACCTTTAGCTCCTGGCTCTTCTCTGTATGTAAAAGTATTTTATTTAACTGCTTCTCTTTTGAATTAAAACTTTGGGCTTGAAACAGTGTTAAAACCATACTGGATAGAATCAAAAGCTCACCTCCTTTCCCCTGCTTTGGTGTGACTGATGTTCAAATACTCTCAAGATTTTAGGGTAAATATAGCAAAGTTGTTTGGTTTTTTTTCCTGGTGATACTCTGATATCATTACACTACTGGCCATGATTTCAGATAGTTTCCAGTGAGTAAAAATTGGAAGAAGCAGAAATGCCTTGTCTGTTCAGGCAACTTTAATGGACTTTTTTTACTTTGAGAACATCTATGAAAAAAAACCAGCAGTATCAATACAGTAGAAACTTGCAGGTTGCAGCATAGACTTCTGAGGTTATGAGTTCCTTGAGAAAATGGGACTGGAGATGTGCATACAGTAAATAGGCATGAAACTAGTGTACTGTATGTTGAGAACTTAATTTTCTTTTCTTTAGTTTTGCTAAAACTGATATCTTGAAGTGTGTCCCATAACTTGGAGAGAGGGTCTGATTGAATTTTGCTTCTATTTAGTGAAGAAATTTTGCATCATGTGTAGGAGTTTCTCCTTCAGCTAAATCTTCAGAGCATGTAAACATGCTTGCTAGACCATGCTTCCTTAGAGGAAAACTACATAGTTCCTCTGTTCTAAAGTAAAGAAGGTATCATTCCTCTTTCAATACTGTGTTGATCCTGTCTCTTCCTAGTTTCCATACTCCCTTCCTTCCTGCAAAGTTGTTGGTGTCTTTCCATCAAAGAATCATGATGTGTTGAGAGCACAGATTTTAAGCTGTATGAACAATGCACTGAATGCAAGACTAATGTTACTACCACAGATAAGATTTCACAGGATGGGTTTATTGTCTTTAGCTGTAATCCACTTTCAATAGAGCAGTTACAAATATAATCTTGGATCATGATTACGTAGTACGTAATTTTTAGTAATGCTTTTACCCTACCATTCTAAGTCTTCAAGCATAGAAATATTGGATGGGAATGGGACTACTGCCTGGCAATGCAAGTATTGGTTAATGTAATGAATGGATGGATGTCCCTGATCCTAAAATATATTGGGCATATGTCCTTGTTTTTAGCTGTTCTCATCATGGACTCAGCTGCAGCTCCTTCCATGGGCTGTTTTCTCCTTTCCCTGGCTGTGCTTGTTGGAGGGCTAGTGGGTGGGATGGGTTTGGTCATCTTATCTAACAAATTATGCTTGTGCATCCAAATCAATTTTGAAAGTCATAGGAACAGAACAAAAACATGTTAGTCGGAGCAATATTATCTGCTAACTGTTTCCTAACTTGAGTTCAAAAGCTTCTTTACTACACAATATCGCTTTGGACAATTTTATCTCTTCCTCTTCCCCCTCCCATCTTAGAGAAGAGAAATTGTATGTGGCTAATAAAGGAGTAGTACTTTCCTAAAGTTCTTTTGACTCCAAGCTACTTCTTCCTCTTTATCAACACTCAACAAAATAACAAAATTTTCAACTATGGAGTCTGTAGCTAATAATCTTATTTAAGAACTAAAAATGCTGACCAGCTTTGAATGCTCTAGCTGTTTAATATGAAAAGGAGTAAAACTCCGTACTCACAGATGAGGCTCACGAATATATGTCCTGTGTTGTCCTACTGTGCTGCCTCTTGGATATGTGTGCAATACTGACACTTCCTCACAAGAATTAATTCATAGTTACATGTTCAGCTGTAAGAAATAAGAGCTCCAGTCCTGTTATTTCACTTGAGTGTATAACATGCACTTCTAAAGCCTCAGATGGTGAGCTTGTTGGATAGGATTATGTCTGGTCAGCAGTTTTCCTACATATGTAGGTGAAATATTTTTGAAGTGACTAAGACTTGAACTAGAAACTTTAAATGAAAAGCTTACTGTTTATGATTCTGCATACTTTGTGCTATGCCTCTGCACTGGTGCTGACTTGGAGAAAATGGCTTACCTTCCAGCAGTAAGTAGGCAACTTGAGGAAATCTTTAAACTTGTCTCACTAGCAATGGGTGAAAGTCACTTTTCAGAGTTGAATATTTAAAATTTTGGGGACAGTGAGGTATGTCTTCAATGCTATAGTGGAAATGGTCTGTACTGAACAAAGAAATGTGAAATATCTTAAACTCATTTCTGAAATGAACAGATTAATCCAATCAAAGGCTGCTGTCCTCATGGTGTTACCTCAGTAGTTATGTCTTACTCCTGTTGGTTATCATGGTATGATCTTCACTAAGATCACCAAGGCTGCTCTCAGTACCAGGACTTTCCAGGACTGGCAAAATAGCGACTGCCTGCCCTTGGATCTCAGTGCTTTGGGGGGAGAAGGATCCTTTAGTGAGCTAAAGGTAATAGCTAAACTTGTGTTGCATCATTTTCTCTTTAATGTTGGTCTCCATGCATAACCAAAATATTTAAAGGTATTTTGTCAAGTTTGCTAAACGTTATCTTTTCTAGTTGTTTGCTTGTATTGCATGCCCATCACATACATTTTGTGGATAGCCAATGTTGTTATAAAATACCATCTACTGTAAATATTTCCTTTCCCTAGTTAAGGTATTGTAGATGTACAGACCTATCAAATGCTGTGTTTGGCTGGACTAAAAAGGCTGACGGGGACCCGAGATCCAGAAATCAGACTTCACAGACTTCAACAGGGTTCTCGGATGGTAATGTTAGAGCTTGTTGCTTTATCTTCCCCTTGTCCCATGTTGTCTTGGGTTTTGTGGGTTCTGTTTGCATGTTTAGGTACTCGCTGTCCAGAGTGGCAGGCATATGCTAGAAGGCTAATTTTATACAGCCTTTTGTTCAGCTGCTCTTGGTTAACAAAAGGCAAACTATTATTTAGGGGAAAAATGTCAGCTATCAAACTTCAAATCCTCCCCTTTTCCCTCCCCTTCACTTCAGTCGTTCTTACACCATTCACACTGTCAGGCAGTTAAGTGTACAATATAAAAATCCCTAGCCTTAAATCTTAGGTGCAAGCAAAGCTTGAAAGCTGTCCGCATTATGGATGCCTTTGAGCTTTGTAATCCAACCTAGTGCTGTGTCGAGGGACTAGAGAATGCTGCTCTCCTATATGAGGGCTGGTAGCGTGGTCTGCAAATCACCGGTGAACTAGTCGGTACTGGTCCCCGTTGCCTGACAAGGTTACTATTCCTGATCTTCTGTAACCTTGAGTAATGCCATGTCAGGTGATTGAGGGTAGAAGAGATAAAGATCAGGTAACTTCTAGGGGCTTGCTATTGCTGTGTCTTTCTGTGGTTTGGAAGCCAACTATATAGTTCTACAGTGTTTTAGTAGGTGCATGTACGTGTGAGGCAGAGTGAGTCTGTTACTTTGAGGAAAAACTTGTTAGAGAATGGAAAGAATCACCATGCCTCCAAGCCTTCTCTTTCCTCTAAAAGCAATGCTGCTAAAGAGTTAAATTTCACCCCCCTGCAGCACACCCCGCCCCCACTGCTATATATGGTGTGCCCAAAGGCACTGGAGATTTAATACACTGAAGTTGGAGCGTGAAGGGGGTCTGCAGGCTGCTAGACAAAGTCACTCAAATTTCAAGAATACTTGATCCATACAAGGATGTTACTTGAGAAAGGCATGACTTCTCTGTAGGAAACTGGTTGCCAAATCAGCCGGCTGAGTGTGTCCTAAACACAGTTTCTGTGGCTAGATGAGCAAATTGGAAACCAGATTTTCTTGAATTGATGACTGATAAGCAAGCCAGCCAAAGCTGTTGAGAA
Source organism: Mycteria americana (assembly GCF_035582795.1). Taxonomy (NCBI): domain Eukaryota; kingdom Metazoa; phylum Chordata; class Aves; order Ciconiiformes; family Ciconiidae; genus Mycteria; species Mycteria americana. The sequence goes on along the minus strand of NC_134366.1, from coordinate 46,761,461 downwards.
CCATCTCCCTTCAGAGAACAATGGTTATTTGTAGGGGAAAATGAAAATTGTGATTCTCCCACCGAAGTGCTTGCAAGTTATAGAAACTATTGTGCAGATATCTAAATTCTCTATTGAATCATATTGAATTGACTGACCACTAGACTGAACAAATGGCAAATATAGCTTCCCCCCCTTCTAGTTACTGTAGATGCAGCTGTAATGTCGCAGTGCTGTCCCAACGTAATGCATTTTGTGTCAACTTCTGTTAAAGGCTTTTAAATGGATGGGCAAATATTTTGGGAAGAGAGGGGGGACTGTTTGTGTTTTTTTAAAAAAAAAGATAATTCAGAACTGGAAGCGTCAGGCAGTGGTCTGGAGTGGATTCTACCCTGAAAGAAATAACAACCAAACTAACAACAAAACCTTAGGGAATTGGAGAGCGTGAAATACAAAAGAATTACAGGAATACTGAGGTCCCAGTCTTCCCAGTGCTGCTCTTGTACTTAATACAATGATAAGGGGTAGAAGATGTAATACTCTTCTCGTTTCCTCCCCTCTTGTCCTTAATACAATTGTTAGTGTGTGTGTGCGTAATCCTTTCCCCCCAATATCGTGGAAGCATTGATAAGATTAGAACTGGGAATTAGATTAGGGTTATAAATGGTGGCTGTTGACAGTGTCCCAAAAGGTAACAGCACACCCTTTCTTAGAGTGAAGGTGTCGTCTGCTTTCTCCATTCTAGACAACACGTATTTTAACTGACCGTACTGTTTCGTGGTAGCTATTGCTCTCTTCTAGCATCACTTGTTTTTTCAAGGACTCTGAGCGCCTCACTAGAGCGGAGATAACTAATGTATGGCCCTTGAGCTTTCTGTTGTTGAAGCATGGCTCCCTTACCTGAGCTACACTGTATGGTTGTCAGTGAGATGGTTAGTATGGAAGTTAGTGGGCAGTCTAAGCAGGCTGGTGCAAGTGGAAGCAAGCCTGGAGGGTCTCGAGCTGATTTCCTCTGCATAGCTGGCATGCTGCTGGAGGGCTGTCTACTCCAAACCTTGGGGCCACTCTTGAAAGGTGCTCTTCCCAATGACAGACTGTGTACAAATGCAAACAAATCTGATATACTTGATAGAAGTTTTAGACAATTGTGAGTTGTCAAAACAAACATGATTTTATCTTTCATGTTATTGCCTTTCTGGCAAATGTGATGTTATCCCATCTTTGCATCTTGTCAAAAAGTAGTTCAGTAAGTACCTCTGAATCTGAACTGTTACTCTCTAAACAGTAGCAGCTGTGTCAAGCCAGCTTAACTTCTTTGTCTCTGTACCAAAGACAAGTGGAAAACCTCTCAGGCAATGTTCATGTGAGCCTGAAGGGATAGGGGGACTTCCATTCAGAGCGGCTTACTCCTGAAATAATATTTTCAGGGAGCCAACTGTAGGCTTTGATTGCATGTGATGCTGCTAGTTACAATTAAAATTTCTTTATGATCCAGGAAGATAGGCTTTCCAGAGAACTATTAGAGAGATTCTGCTGGAAGTTCTGAAGCACTGCGGTTAAAATTAACATAACGTATACATTAATTTCCCTTTGCATAAGCCTTTGGCATTGACTGGGTATAGGTAAGGTCAGCATGCCTCTGCAAAGACTGGAGTAGCTGGGTTCTCTGGCTGGCCACTTAAGCTTGTAGTGGTATAATATACACTCAGGCTTGGATTGGATCCAAAGGCTCTTCTTTCACCTGGATGCTTCCTTGTCAGTTCTTTCATTACTTTTCCTATGCTTCTGAGTCAGTGAAGTCAGTTCAAGTAATACGTGCTTACTGACAGTATTTACTAGTGTTCCTATCTTGGTCTCTTGGCAACAATGCTAAAAAAACTTTGTACATTGAGAGTAGAAATGGGAGAACCTTAATTTAAAAGTGCGGGTGTTAACATTAAGCTTACTTTTACAAACTGGAACAAAAAATAACCTTGAACCATTCTTTCAGTTAATAGCTTTATTTTTCATATCTCAGTCTTTAGATGCTGCACACCAATTGAATTGTATTTATTTACAGAAAGGACCATAATTTTTATAGTTGTTGTAGAAGTCGCTTAGGGTGTTAAACTACTCATTAGCTTTCGTTTTCATTGGTTTCTGATTGGCACATCTAGCCACAAAAACTTTGTGTGGAGGAGTTACTCAGCTGGTTCATTTGGCAGTCAGTTTCTTACAGACAAGTCATGCCTTTCTCGAGTAACATTCTTGTAAAGACAATTGAAGGTTAGCATTTTCATTCTGTATATGATGTCACTTCTGAAACCTATTCTTAATGCCAGCCTATGCCATTCAGCAAAGAACAGGGCTGCAAAGGAGCTCAAGCTGATGAAACACCTCAATGGTGTGGACTCCAAGCAGGGTCCAGACATGAAAAGCTGCATTCATTATGGGGGCAGGGAAGTGATATAGTGTTTGATATGCAGGCAAAGCAAGGTGGCTTACACAAAACCCAGCTAGTTGCCTCGCTAGCCTTGGCGCAGGTATCCCTTGTCATCTAAATCTGCATTTCCTTTCTGCTTCAGCCTCCTTCAGACAGTCTGTGTTCTGTATCTGATCCCTTCACACATTGATTAGCAACAAGTAGCAGGGTGAACTGGCTCAGATCTAAGAGGAAGGAAGCCAATGCCAGGCTGGTTGAAATGATTAGACAATGGAGGTAGCAAAACCCTGTAGCTGAAGATCCTGTATGGAAGAAGGAGGAAAAAATACTGAAGTTCCCTTTCTCATGTCCAAACCTGTTCATCTCTTCTCCATCCTCAGCTCTGCCTTAAACCTAAGAACCCAAACTTTGAAAGGGAATTAAATAACTTGGATGCTTTGAATGAATTTTTGGTTAAAGCCATAGTTCCGCTTTTTATTATAAAGCATTCTTGTGACTAAACATCTCACTTTTTAGTCATCTTTTTTTGCTAGTGCAAGTCACTGTGCAAGTCACAAGCATGGAGCATGTGTTCATTCCTCTCAGCTGTTTAGTAATATGCTTTTTCTGTTGCTGTTCATTTGTCTTCATTATGTATTGTTGGTATACCTATACAAACATCACTTTATATAGCATTTGAGAGTTTGGCTAGCATAGTAAGACTGACTTATTTTTTTCCTAAATGAAAGATAAATCTTGACAGTTAGTCAATATAGGAATAATGTATTGAACCAGTATGCTGTCAGAACTGCTGTTTTGTCTTCACCAATGTTCAATACAGCTGTTTCAGAAAAAATATGGAAAGCTGTATAGCACATAGTTCTAGAATAACTGGTCCACAAGATGTCCTTCCATTTTAATTTTTATCTAAAATTATCATGGATGAGGAAGCCTTGACTATGTCCTGTCTTATACTCTTTAACATTAGTTTTCTAATATCGAGCAACAGAAAAAAACATGGTCTCACTGAAAATACCATATAATGCATGAAACTTAATATCATCTTGGCTAGAGGAGAAGACGGTATTTTCATCAATGATTTTATTGTTTGAAGTTTAAATTCATTTTAATGCCATCCAAGGAGGAAACATAAAAGGAAACACTTCTCATAAGCTAAGGGATAGATTGGAAAGAGGAAGTGTTGCATGTTAAAATGAGCACCAAAATAAATAAATAAATAAAGAAAACAGAATAGTGATACCTCCCAGCCGAGATGACTATATGCTATCAGCAGGTGAGAGACTCACTGAAATGATATGTTGTCTTGGAAATCTTGTTTATTCTACAAGGTATTCCTCAGCATATGAGAGAACAGTGTTACCTTCTTGCAGAATTCAAGTGTACTTGTATATGGCTTATCTTGGGATGGATATCTGACAAACTGCTCAATGATAATGAGTATATTCTCATTATAACTCTAGTCTAGTTGTCTGTTCTTGGAACTGGCAGAATCTGGTTTATTCCTTGCTTTGGGAACAATTAATCTCTTTCTATGTTGTGGCTTATGATTTTACTACAAAGCCTGCTGGTATGAATTTTCCTAAGGTGTGTGTAACAAAATAGTTGCCACCTGTATTAGTGGATTCTCATTTTGGTAATAGATTGGCAATTTTCCATTTGGCTCCTGTGGCAGAGATACTTTGACAGACAGCTATATAGTTGCTTGCCCTAAGGAGGGAGGTAGGGGGAAATAATCCAAGGAGACTTCCACAGCTGTAAATCCAGTAACTTGTTTTGGATGCACATATTCTAATGAAGTAGCATGTGTTTTTGAGCAGCATGATGTGAAAAGGTATAAAATACTATACTTGTGATCTAAGAAAGGAAACTCCTCTTCAGAGACCCCTGTCTGACCCAGGCAAACTGCTGCCAGCAGTTCCCTAGGAGCAAGTGGCTGTTGTTGAAAGATACTCTCCTAAATCAGTGAGAGTCAGACTACTGTGGTGTGTGGGTTGTTTTTCCCCATTTCATGTATCTCTTCAAGCGGGAGACATTCCTGCCAGATATGTATGCCATGGCTCTTTTTCCACTACAACCAGGTAGAAATGCTTTCAGAATGAAAGATCTTTATAAATCAAAGTTGAAACAAACAAAAAGAAACAAAACCAGCTAAACATTCTCAAAACACTCAGCTCTCATGTGGTCAAAGAAGCCATTTCTTGGAGTAAGCTGACTTGTTTCATGTTTGATCCCATATGGAGTTACGGAGGGAAACCATTCCTTGAGTGCTTTTGTTAAATAAAGCTGTTGCCATGAATTAAGCAACACTGCCATGGAATGTTTCTGATCATGGTCTTGCAGAGCTTGTGACCTTTGCACTGAACATGTGAACTGAAACTTCATCTTCCAGTGTTCAATAACCATGTTAAAAATTCAGAGGTGAGGCAGCCTTGGGATTTCCTTAGGCTAGCTTAAATGCCAAGTGAAATTTAAGTACTGATTTATACAGTTACTCTTCCTTTTTTGTAAATCTAAGTCAAATTGAAAATGCTAAAATCTTTATTCTAAAGCTGAGAATTCTTTGTCAAGTTAAAAAAAAACCTGCATAGACAGTCTCTTATAATGCTTTCATTTATTGGAGCAGCCTACTAAACCACTAAAATATTGCCACCTTCTTGTCTAGAAGCATCCAATTACTATTAATCTGGATGTTTGTAGTAGTATACTACTACTGCTACTTAAAGCAATTGCTTTAACCAAGAACTGGATGTAGTGCCTGAAGAGGCTATTCAGTGTAACTGGGCTGCAGCTGAAAGGGAGAGAGGAACAGTTTAAAATCTGTGCCTCTTGCAGTATATCACTGCTTGATGCCACTGGACTTCCTACCCTACTAGAATGCTATAAACAATTAGTATTTTTCTTGTTTACCAGATAGAAACACTGCCACCTCTTGGCTATTCATTGTCCTGACCTTTTTAAAAATACTTTTTCTAGATTCTTGTGATATTTTCTGATGCTATGTTTCTGAATAATCAGGTGGTTGTGTGGCAAAAGTCTTAATATCACATACTGTAGACTTGAGATTTTGTATGGAAATCTTAATCACTTACTGATTCTATCCTCAAACAAAAGGAAGAGGGTGTACTACTTGGTTCAGTGACTCTCAACTTTCTGACCCACCTCTGTGTATACCTCCCTTAAATATACTAGGCTAAGATGGGCTTCTGTCTGTGCTAGATTAGCTAGCCAGACAATTTGGCAGCAGTGCTGGCATCTGAATGTAATGTCTGGCACAAGGGGATTCAGCCCTTATGCCCTAAAAAGGGATTGACAAAATATTTCCTACTGATCTTAGTTTTGACCAAGTTCTGAATTCTGCAGAGCTGGGGGAAGAGGGTCATGTTAGGTTCTGACCATGTTTCTTATAGCAGTTTTAATGAAGCTGGCTTGAGGAGTTGTTTGAAATACTACAGCTTCAGTACTACCTATATTATGTGGGGTTATAATAATTAACCCTTAATTCCAGAAGACTTCCCAATTGAGAGGGAAGTTATGCTTCTACCCAAATGCCTTTTCTTGCTGTAAGCAGCCTTGTCTTTTCTTATAAACATCCAGTGTTGTGCTGGCCAAGTGTTCGGTTGCACAGTGAACCTTATTTCTGAGAATGTATGGAGAAGCAGCCCAGTCAACCTGCCAAATATGAAACCAGCCTTGAGGAACACCCCTGATGCTGGTTCTTACTCTAACAAGCCAATCCAATGGGGTAGTGGAAAGACGTCCTGCTTAAAACCTGCCCAAATGAGAGAGAAGTCTGACTTGCCACTTCTCAGAGGACTTTTCCCATAGAACAGCTCTGGTGCAAAGCAGTAATACCCACATCCCAAAGGGCTGTAATACCAGTTAGTGCAATCCCCACCCCAAGCAGCAAGTTTTAGTGGAATGCAGAAACTTGAGACAGAGACAAGGTGCTTATAGAACATGAGAGGACTTCAGTGGTTGAGTGGGATTGTCAGGATGCTAACAACATCCTGACTTCTATATTAGCAAATGGAATTAATTTCTTGATGGGTAACTTAAGCTCCATGATGGGGATAGAGGATCTGGGTTTCCAGCATCTGTTCAGAAGTTGCAGCTCAAAACCCCTTCCCAAAGGTAGTCTTCTCCTTACACCCCCTACCCCAGCCCCTTCAAGTGTGGGGGTGGGAGCTCATGGTGGACAAGTGACTTTGCTCTGTTGTATCCCTATTGTATGCACCTCTCAAAGATGCAGGTGTAAATCCAATTTCCTGTGAATGAACTTTCAAGTCTTAACTTCTGGGATGGTGGTTTGGAGTGTCTTGTGGGAGCTGTTCAACTTTATAGAGCAGAACCTGAGTTCGGGGGGGGGGGGGGGTGCCTGGGGTGCCAGTTTGTGCTCCAGTGGCTCTTACTTCATATCACTAAACTTTTTATCCTGAGTTAAACAAGGACTCAGACTCTTGTATTACTGCAGTACAAACTAGAAATTAAGCTGGAGTTGCTTAAAGACATACTGTACCCATAGCAAGTAAGGTTTCACCATGGAAGCTATATGCCTCATTTTTGCAGATTTTTAGAGTGAGGCAATAGAAAAGGGTCAAAGATACTATACAAGCTTTACTAAGCCTTCTCTCACATCTTGACTTCTTGTAAGCACCATTAGTTGTCTAGCTTTGTGAATCATAAGGTTTAGAGGAGCTCTGGAATTTCATTCTTGGATTTAAATGGCAAGTAATATGACAGTCCCAGAGGTTCATAAAATGTTTTTGTTGAACAGCAAAAAAAAAAAGCTATGTTGTGTTTAGTTTTGATGACATACAGATTAAAGGGGTACTGTGCTGATGCTGGATCATTAAAACTGCTATTTAGTGTCTATTTTCCAGCATCCTTATTGCAGAGTCAGTCATATCCTATAAGCAGTAGTGACTGATTTTTAAAATGGAGGCTTGCTGGAGGGAGGAAGGACTGGCAAATTCAGTGCATCTGAAAATTACTGGAAAACAGTAATTTTCAGAAGTGTTTTTGTAGTGGCAGGTTCATTAGCATAAAATATTAACTGAATAGTTCTGGCTAATTTGTGACAGAATTGAACAGATAATGGAAATTTCAGAATTGCTTGCACCTGTTATGATGGCTAAGTATTCTGATTGGAAAGAACAAAAACCTGTCTTAAGATTTTTTTCCAGTCTTTTTGACAAAGCTTAAGAGTTTTTAACATCTCAAAACATGTTTGACCTCCCCACCCTTAAGCCATTTTGACACTCTTTACCATTGCATTTCAACAGGAAAGAAAGATCCTTTTTATAGCCAAATGGCTTCCTCTTCTCTTCTCCCTCTTTTCCCTTCCATCCCCCACCCCAGAGTGCCTTTCTAGTGCTCAGGCTTCAGCTGCTGCCTGGATACTGGCTACATCTGTCTTGTTTAGATGGTCCTAAGGAAAAACAGCACAGAATGTGACCGGAGGGCCAACAAGAAGATATGTTTCTTTTCAAATTTGAAAGGAAGCCCTGCACTTGCTTCTGCCTGTTCCCCAAACTGTTTTTTAAATCAATCATGGCTAGGGCTGGTAAATGCCTTCTCTTCCCTCCCTGAAATGGTCAAACTTCAAAACATTTGAAAAGTCTAATGATTTAAATATGGTGGTGTTCACAGGACTGTTTCCCCTTGTACAACTTCCAGTTTGAAATAAACTCTTTTTATGGGCTCTTGCTTTGAGACAGCCATTGGGAGAAGTTTCAAAGAGGATAGTGTTGCTCTGGGTGGAATTTGGAGGCTTGCAACTCCATGAAATGCTTGCATTGACAGCAGACTGAGCTTTTGTATTTGCATTAAAAGGGACAGCATTAAAAACTGATTTGGGGTCTGAGCAGTGCTCGATGTTTTGTGGGGATTGTGGTGTAAAAGATGGTGGCTGTGAAGGAAAGAGTAATTATGTGGGGCAGATAGAGGACAGTGTAGTTACTATTTTGGAGGAATTTTCTGGTAATTTTTTAAGCGCAGGATGAAGGCTGGGACAACGACAATCTATGCCAGTCAAGAATGGGGTTATAATCTTGTGGGGTGGTAGTTCTGTTTTTTAAAGGTTAATCAGCCTGGGGCAGGGAGCAATGCGACTTGATCCTGTTCATAAAATTCAGCTATAGCTGAAATGGATTTGCCCTTGTGACAGTATCTTGTTACACACAAAATAGGAGAAGACTGTCTTAAAACATCAGCATGTTCTCATGCGTTTACATCGCAACCTGTGTGAGTCTGGCTGTTCTGAGGTGCCACCTTTTGGTTAGTCCCTTTATTTACCCCCTTTCCCCCCCCCCCCCCCCAATGTGTATTATAATGAACTGCAGGGAACAGAGGAGAAACATAGCAGCAGAAGAAATAGCTCTTGTAAGGGGTAACGTGAGTTCTTGTTTTAGTAATGGTTACTATCTGTTCAAGAACTTACTAACCATTTAATTTTTTTAATAGACGTATCCTGCAGTGAATGGCTATAGGTGTATGAGCTTTCTTGTTCATTGTGATGTCTTTTTAGAGTCATGGAATAAGGACAAAATAAGTGTGTAGGCTTAGGAGATGCAGCCTAAATAGTTTGCATGTTACTGGCGTGACAGAGGTGTCCCAGAACTTGGTCCTTTAAATTTTGTGGAAACATTGCTAGAGTGAGACTCTGAGTTTCATTTCAGCATTTCCTCTGTAGTAACAGTGCTTGAACTTTGGAATCCACTTTCCCGGCTTTTGTGTGGGGAGGCAGAGCAAAATGGATGTTTGCACTGAACTCAGCACGTGCACTGAGCTTCAGATAACAATTATTTTGGCTTTTTAACATCCTTGTATTTGGCATGTTGAACCAGCCACACAGGGTTGTCCTGTGTATTCATGCACGAGGTGCAGAAAGTAACCTGGTCAGCTTGCAGGAGCTTTAGCTTTCATTAACCATGTGTTGCAGAAAACTGGGTTGTGATTCTGTGCAGAGATGCACAACCTAACCTAGTTCTGAGGCTGCTTTGGCTTGTGTTGGGGAGCAAAGATTCTGAAGCGTGTGCCTAGGATGTGTTATAAGGACAGTCTCTACCTCAAGGCAGTCTCTCTTAATACATGTTGCAGAACTTGTTGTAGAATGGGTAGCTTAGGCCTAAAACTGAAGGAATGCTTTTAAAATGTGTTTCCCTATGAAAATGTGGATTAAATAGGGAAATGGATTTGCAAAAAGTGAATTTAGTAACTCTGACTCAACTTCCTTCAGACTTGAAGGGGTAAATTTCAATTTCATTCACTGATTTAATAAAAATTAGTGGCCTAACATCTGTTGATTTTCAGCAGACCTGAAAGAAGTCACAAACTGGAATAGGCTTTGCCTGCTTAACTGTGCCTATACTGGTGGGATTGAAGTGCTGGCATAAACTGACACGTACACTAGCTGGATTTTGTCTTAACCGAAAGAGCTGTGGAGCCCACTGAGTCCAAACATGCTTGTAAACAAACTGTAGCTTTGTCTTCAGACTGCTCTGGAGAGGCGTGGATTTCCCTAGCTGAAATGACCTAAAATGCCAAAGACCTCCCTATTTTGAAACCTGTGTACTGTTTTATAGTCTGTGCCTTTCCCCTGCAGAAAAATGGGGGGTGTGGGGAGGGAGAAGGATGCAGATTTAGTATATTAAAAATTATTAGCCCTTGCTTTCATTTTCAGTTGGGTAAAGGTTGGGAGATTGTGAATTTCTGTCTTCAAGACCATGCTGTGAGGACTGGTCTTGCCGCAAAAATCCTGCGCTTGGCCCATAGCTCTGTGTGCAGCCCTCTGGCATGGGGCGGGAGGAGGGCTCAACGCCCAGGTTGCTGGGGCCGTGGACCCGAAGGACACATGTTCGCTGTCCTCGGCAGCAGCACACGAGTGGGGGGAACGCTGCGGGCAGTAACCGCGTTGGAAAGCGCTAATGCGAGTCTGCCATTTTTATTCCTCGTCATCGGAAGCTGATGTTTGGCCTCTCCAGCCTGCCCTGAACGCCTCCAGCTCCTCAAAATGGAGGCTGTTTGCTGATACAAAGGCAATCAGCAATGCTGCCGGAGGGCGTTCCCTCCCCACCACTTGGCTCCTTCAGGCTGTGGTTCTGCAGTGGCCCCAGCGAGCGAAGTGCATGCTGCTGCGGGGAGGAGGGGCAGGCCGGCCCCTCGCACTCCCCGGCTGGCGGCTCCCACCACTTGCTTTTACATCGGCACCGGCTTTTACACCTCTGGTAGCATTCCTGTCACTTCCCCGGCATGGGTACAACAAGCCGTATTAGGGAACCGAGCGGACTTGTGAGCGACTTTATAGGTTATGGGCAAGTTCAGGGTAGTCTTCAGCCAGATCACTTCTCTGATGGCACTACAAGGTGCTAATGCTCGCATGAGGGAGTTGACTAAACTGGGGGGATGCTGATGGGGTGGTGGCTCTTTAGTAGGAGGGTTTGCTTGGGTCGGCCTTGAAGCAGTTGTGAAACCCCCGCTGCGTATTTGCAAACACAAATCTGTGAGGTTGTACTGCATGCTGCATCACGGAATCAATACATGCTTTATATAAATTTGTAATCTCTTTGGAAGCAGAGCTGACTTCCCCTGACTGCTCCCACAGTGCAGTCCTGGGGACTTGTAATGCCGACTGAAGTAGAGGGGAGAAATGGTGTGAGATTGGGATAATTACCTGAAGCCTGAGAATCTCTCAGGATTGCATTGCTTCTGTTTGACACCATGAAACCACAGTACTAAATGCCTATCTCTTACAGTAAACCTTGAACCACATGTGCCTTCAGTCCAAAGTATTGCTTGCAGTGAATTTGCTTGCTCTTTTTTCTTCAGCACATTAAACTATGCCGCTAACAGAAGAGCAGTCTTTATCAAGAGGTGGCATTGGTCCACTGCATGAGCTGAACACAAAGTGTTACAGCTGAAATTGTAATAATGGGTTCTTCTCTTGTTCCTCAATTTACTGAAGCCTTCTGCAAATACCATCTTAGAATGGAGCTCTTAACACTTTCAGAGCTGTTAAGTTGTAACCCTTTATCTTTCAGATTTGCTGCTTGTGTTTGGCACCGCAACTTTTCACCTGTCTTCTAATTCAACACTTGTTGTTTGAATCTGGCTTTAATGAACAAATGTAACTTTGGGTTAAGGGAAGAATATTAATGTACAGTGTAACTGGGGCTTCTGTTCACTGTAAGGGTCTTTTGACCTGCTTATTAGTGGGGGCATTGTTCTGGTAAGCCATTCCAGGACCCATCCTGCCAGTCTTCTGCACAGGATTAATCATTTCCTCTTGACCTCCTGCTCTCTTTTCCTAACATGTTGCATTGATCAGAATCCTTAACTTGCAAGTTTGCTCCTGTTTTTTAAAAATGGGAGGAAAAGGAGGGGGGAAGGAATGTAAAGAAATTAGATATAATGTCTGCTGTTAACATTCTTAGTAAGCTTTTTCCTTTTTTCCTTCTTGACTCCTCCCTTCTCCCAAGAAAAGAAATCCCTTCCTGGTATGTATTAGCTCCAGATCTCAAGCATCTTGAGTGCCTCTGTTTCACTGGAATTACTTTTTTTTTGAGCATGCAACTTCCTGCAAGATCAGCTTTGCTTATAAAGGTCACATTTAAGGCTTTACGTAGCTGAGGCTTTCAGCTACTGATCTACCAGATTAGAGCACTATATTAATCTTCTCAATCTGCAGTATTTCCATCATAGGTAAGGCAGCATCAAGAGTACTGCATGTGACTCTTAATTTCCTTCTATTTTTTTTTTAATGCCAGCAGAGGATGGTATTTGAGATCATACAGGGTACCTCCTGATAGAGAAAACTCCATGTTTGTCTTTACTGACAACATCTTTGTTATGCCTTTAAGGGAGCTGTTGACTTTAAGGTACAAGGCTCTGCTGCCAGCCAGTCCCAGATTGTATCAGTAGCAGAAAGGAATACTTGTTCTGTTCAAATCACCCACAGGTCCCTGTATTCACCTACTGCGTGTGGCTGGCAGCTGAACCACACTTCCCAGGAGCAGACCTCTCGACTTCAAATTTCACTTCTGCCTGAGCTGCTACTTCTGACCCGGTGCGTCCAAGCGTGATCTGGCTTTTGAGAAGGCTGCTGTGGCTTGTACTTCCTTTTCTAAGGTGTTAATGGCAGCTCTGAGGGAGAGAGTTAAGCTGAAGAAAGCCACTGGGATAAAAGCAAAGGTCTGTTTCCTCTTCTCATAGAACCTCTTTCTGTGAGGCTGCATGTCAGAGGTAGTCTTCCACTCTTGGCCCTTGCTTTTCACCAAGCAGGAAAGAAACCAGCGGTAGGACTTAACATCTCCTGGAAATAAATCGTTTAACCTGCCTTGTATCTCTGAACAGAGTGATGCTGGCTGATAAGCTGTTCTAGGTTCACGGCCTTGCTCAGATCAGAGGAATGCTAGATGTCTGTGCCTGTTCCCAGGAGCACTTTGTGCTACTCTGGGCTACCTGGGGATTCATCTTTGCACCCCAGTTTAGGCTTGGCATGGCTCCAAAGGGGACTGAGCCATGTGACTGACAAAGCAGACCTGAACGCACATTTCTGAATCGGAGAAATGGCAAAGCTAGACATTGGAAAGTAAAACTGGATGTGGTTCTCCTATCAAAGGCAAACAGATGGGAAGCTCTGCCTCTAGTGAAACCTGTAGTCCCACGGAGTGAGAGAACTGACGAGAAAGCTCATCCACTAAGCCCATGGAGTCTGAGATTGAGACACAATAGCCCTTTGTTCTTGAAACTGTGAGGGTTATTAGCTTTTGTTAACTACTGGTTTTGGAGGAATCTCCAAATTCCACTTTGTTTCCTGCCCCGAGGTAGGGTTATGGGATCATCCTCCCAGTAAGAAAACTATGATGGCTAGTAATGTCTTCTCGCTTCCCAGAGCAGCATATGGGGACCAAGCAAAAAGACCACATCACAAAACTCACTTTTTTTGTTGCTTTGTGTGCATCACAAAGGATTTAGAGGCAAGAGGGCCTTTCACAAGAACACCTCTGGAGATGGAAGTGGGCCTGTTCCCTGCTTCGTAATAGACAAAGTAAAACAAACCACCTGTGCTGAAGGGGGGTTCAGGCTGATAGTTCTGGTACTGTGCATAGGAGGTCTGGGGCTAGGTGAGGGGAGCCATACATCTTTCCTGCTTCTCTCAGAAGGTACTGTGGGTTGGGGTGCTTTCAGCCATGCCCAAGACTTTGCATTAAGTAGTTGTTTTTAGCCACTGTTGGCCACCACACCCGAACATCCAGGCTATTGTCCCTGGCTTCTGCTGCTGGCTGTTGCGCCCTCCACCAGCTCCCCTAGCATCTGGCTCTAGTGATAAGAGACACAGTAGCAAAGACGAGGAGGAACATGCAGTCACAGAAGGGGCCTCTGGGTTGCCCCGGTCTAACTCCCAAAGGTCTGTCTTGCTTCTCCCTAACCTTCATTGTAGAAGGCTACAAAGGTCCCTTACTGTCATTAGGTGATACCAAATGGGCCCCTTGAATTGGGGTGTGGAGGGGGATAGTTGCATAACTCTACCGTTTTCATGTGTTATCTTGATGGACTGTGTTGGCAGTTATTACCCTATTTGATGGGGGGAAAAAAAAAGCCTATTCATCTCTGAAACTCCAGCTCTGTGGGTGTACATAGGCTTGTTGTCATCATCTGGATGCTTGCAAAAATCATTACATTAGTCATTCTCTAGAAGTTTTGTGTGAATGGTTTCAAACTTTAGGGTGTTTTTTCTTCTGCTGTAAACTTGAAGTCCTGGCTCAGTCCATTTACAGAGATGAGAATGGAGGTCTAATGGAAAATATTTTTTCTCGTATAAGCAGAGAAGATATTTTTCAGTTTCATGTAAATAGGGCTGAGGCAAGATTGGGGCTAGTCAGTCACCTGGATGATTCCCATCTTGTTCTACTCCCAAGTTGCTTCCTGTAAGAAATTACCAGTGTGGTCTTTCAGTGTTCTGTTCTGGTAGTATTTGTTATTAAAGCAGACTTAAATATCCTTTCACTGGTTTGAGCATTATAACATTAGGCTCTTTGGAGAGAGAAGTCTTGCTTCCTGTGGTTAGCTCTGTGACCTGTATATAGCAGTCTGTATGTTCAGAATGTGTTATGTTTATATTGGCTGTGTGATCTTGAACCTTTCCTAGAAAGAAAGGGTGTGGGAAGAGAGGTTGTTCTGCTCATCCTTATTCACTAAGGTATTTGTTAAGGGTGGTGTGCTTTTCACCTTGCCAGTGAAAATACTGGTTGTATTAAAACAGAAAAAAACACATCTGGGTGGCTAGCAGCACAGGGATGTATTTTTACTCAAGTCATTGATGCCTAATTGCAGTTTTCTGAAAATCCTCCTCCTCCTCCCCCTTGCATTAGGGGTTGTGGATATATGACTCAGTCCATGCCTGAAGTCGCTGCTGTGACTCTTAGTCTCGGTTTCTCATGTGAAGTAGTGACTAATCCTGGAACACTGGGGCATAGGATGGGGAGGGGGCTCTCTATGTTCTGTGTGGACAACTTGCTGCTCCCTAAAACACAAAGGAAAGCAATACCTTTTAAATTTTTTTTATCGCCCTTACAATAAAGTGTGGGCTGGGCGACCCTTTTAGACTAAGGAAATTGCTTGAAACTGCTTTAAAAATATGCATAGAAATGTCTTAAATACACATAGAAATCTCTTACCAGCTGATTGCGTGCAAACTCGTTTTGCATGTGTGTGCATGTGCTCAGCTGCTGATGGAGGATAAAACATGCTCTTCAAATGTACCTTGGTTGCGTCGGAAACCCCTTTGATACCGGTGCTGCTCTCTGCCAAGCAGCAGTAAAACCAACCCTTTCTAGGAACTTGGAAGCAGCCAGACCAGAATTCGGCACGTACAACGCAGACATTCAGCAGGGCAGTTTATAAGGACCAGTCGGAAACTATTACCAGAGGGCAGTAGCAGATGAAATTTAAGATCATGGAGGCTAGAGAGAGACAAAATAAGAAACTGGCCTTTGCTTTCTGTCTTTGCTACCTCAGCTATGTAAAAAAAAGTGATCATTAATGGGAATGCAGGTAGACTAAATGCGGTGTTCTGGTCCTTCTCAGTCTGAAGAAGCATGATCTCTCTGAGAAGTACTGTTTTTAAAAATATACAACTAAGTAAACTGCTTTCAACTGTAATTTCTGAAAACTTAAATCATTCCAGGAAAGAGATACAATATTCTAGAATTCTCTGAAGTGCATTCATTATGTTCTTAAATTCTACTTGTTCTCCCTGCTAGAAGAATAAAAGCTATTTGAATGATTCAAATGCTTGAGTGTCTTTGCTTTAAAGTTTGATAATTTCATATTCATTATTTGCACTTATAGCTTCACAGTGCAAATTTGGGCTGGAGAGATTAAAGAGTTTAATCTTTGCCTGCAAGACCTTAAACTCCTCCTTCTCTCCCACCCACCCATTTCAAGGATAATATTCCACTGTGCCAGATTGCCCATATTGCCACCAGAAAATTGCTTGGACCACTTCTTACAAAATCAAAGGTCAACTCCATGCCTTGGTGGCAGCTGGGAAACTAATGATTTAATGCTGCTTTGACCTTTGGCTTCCTAGTCCGTTTGAGTCTGACCCAATGTTTTAATTTTCCAATACTGCTGGGCAGTTGGCTTTTGTCTGTTTCCAGATGTAACTTGCATATTGAGGCCTGTTACTGAAGTGAGAACAAAACAACAAAACATCTCAGCCTACAAGGGGAAGGAAAAATAACAGCACCTAAATTTTTTTTTTATGCTACAAAATACAGCTGTCCAGTGAGACTGACTCTTCTGCAGCTTAAAAGGTCAGGTTTAGAATAACAAAATGTGAATATTTGTCCAGCATTTACATCTAGACTTAAAGTATTTTAATGGCAGTCTTGCTGAAATGCTGCTTTTTTTACAGGTCTGTAAAAAGTAACAGAGTAAAAACAGTAGCTCTTTCCCCTTCTGCCCTCAATCTTTCCAAATCAGTCTTTCCCCTCCTGCCCTCAATCTCTCCAAACCAGTATTTCTTTTTTGTATTGGAACAGAAGTCAATGTTTGATCTGATACTGGGAAACATCAGAAAAATAACCAGTTGGTTTTTGAAAATGCATGTGCTTGCTATTGGTGGGGGAACAGAAGTGTAAAGTGAGATGGAAAGCAGTGGTGACTTACGCTTTTAGTGTGATTAGGAAGTTCCTTTTTTTAAGCACTGCAACATTTGATCAAGAGTACTTTGTCATGGATTTTCGGTGTATATACAAGGTGAATATTGCATGAGGTTTTTGCAATACCGGTAATCTTGCAGCCATTGCCAGTAGAGTTTGAATTTGCTATTAATGGTGTGATAATGGTGGGGAAAGCACCCTAAGGTGGCTAGCCTTTTCTTAATGAAAAGTCTGCTGATTGCTTGGAAAGATTCCCCTTGAGTACTGATGCGTATGGAAACTCCTCTTTGCCTGCAAGTGCAAATCCCTTGTTTTGTCTGGTCGGCCTGCCCATCACAAGTACCAACCGGACTTGATTCCTGCCTGAACTACGCTGCAGCTCTCAAAGGTCAGCTCGTACCCAGGCTTGTGTGAGAGGTTAGTTTTGCAGAGCAGATGGGCTCCTAAAACTTTTATGGTCTCCAGTCAAATCACCTCAAGCTGTAATCTCATTAAATCTTAAGTGAATCAGTGGGTCTGGTTATTACTTGAAAGCAGAGTCACAGGAAGCGATGTTCCTGATGCAGTAGGTCTGTCTTGGTAGTAAGCTACCAGAGGTACTTGCCTGTGTGTGGCTCTTAAAGCTGCTCTGTTACTTTGATAGCAAAGGTGGTATGCGGGGTGCAGCAAGTTAACCTTTTGGTAGAGGACAAAGGTAGAGATGCAGCTTTTCCTGAAATCCTTATTGTGTTAACTTAGGGAGTTTTAGTTCTTCCCTGCACTCGTGATCACACGCTGTCCCAATAAGCCGTTTGTGTCTTAGAATAAATTAACCTAATAACTTATTTAGGAATGACAGCAGAGTGCTTAGCACTGCACACAGTTGCTGAAAGAACTGCACAACACTGTCCAAAAGCCTGGCCTTCCTCTTTTAATTCAGCATATTGTCTTTGGGAGTTCCTGTGCTAGAAAACACCACGTAGAAGAATATTCTAGAGGCAGGTAGGTAGCTTCCTTGAAAAAGCTTTTGACCAAGCAGACTTGACTCAATAGGTTAATTGTCTTGTGCTTGGAAATCTGGTTAAACATGTTTTGTTCTTCTGCCTGGATTGCAGAAAGTCTTTATCTAATCTATGACCTCCTCAAACTTTCTTAGCAGGCAGGGGACATGTAGGACTAGTTTGACAATACATAAAAAAACTAATGGTCATGGCTTAACATGTAAAACTTGTGTACACAAGAGCGTTCATAAAAACTTCCTGCTGATTGTGCAGAGATAATATAATTTCTTCTGCCTTGCCTACCTGCTTCCTCCCTCAGGGGGGGAAGGAACCATACCTTGTATAAACCTGGCCTTTTGGTGAATTGGTGTACCCAAGCTGCAGTCAAACCTCCTGCCAGTGCTTGTCAGAAATAGCGTGTTTCTAATGTAGATGTTCATGGTGCACTTTCATGTGCTTTCACTGTAAAAATGGTCTCTTCCTTAGAATTGTATTATATATAACAAGACAATGCAGATTTTATCATAATAGCCTTTTTTTTTTCGTAGTAAGACTAGTACGTATTTTTCTCTTCAAGAATTGGGCAAAGATTTAACATTCTTAGCCATCCCTTCTTCCTTGGGTAAAGTGAGTCCCATTTGACTCTCCTCCTCTAGTTCAGCCTGGATAGCTTTTCTTCCCTTCACCGATGATTGAGCAAGCCTTCTATATTTACATTTATCCTGATTTAAAGCTCAAACAAGGCTACAGTTAAAGTTTAGAGTCAGGCTAACTTGCCTGCACGATACAGAAGCAATCTAAAGCTAGTGTTACGTGGAATGGTTGATGCTGCTATTGAAAAGGCTGGTGCTTTCATTGAAGGATTCAAATCATTTAAGCATTTTAAAATTAAAAATGCTTTCAAATTCTTAAAAGGTCCTTGAAATATGTCACTGAAGCATGACAGGGTGGCACCGAACCACTGTAGTTTGGTTAGACCAAAACTATAATGCCCTACAACAGAATGTATTTGGTGGCAGTATGAATACATACACTAGATTATATATCTACTTGACCCATGGGAGCCCTGTGAAATGGGTTAAATATAGAGTGTGTGTATCGATCATGACCTAAACCTTGACTGGGATGGAAGATTGTCATTTTGCCATAGACACCATTATTGAGTAGTAGGTTCAGTTTTGGGAGAATGAAGACAAAGTGCAATTATTAGTGTTTCTTATTCATTGTCTGTAAGTACCTCAAATCTACCCTGCAGGTTGAAGGAGCAGTCATTCTGCTCTCCTTCAGTTTTAATTCACTTAAGCATTCCTGGATGAATATTCAATTATCTCTGCTTTCCTTTTGAATTTGGGAGAGGTGGGAAATCTTAAGTCCTCTCCATGAGGAAAAGGGCTATTATAGTAGGAGGACACTGTGCAGCACTTAAATCTGACAGGCAGAAAGTTTTGGGGTTGGGGGGAGAAAAGATTAAAAAAAAATCCCACCACTTTGTCGGGGGGAAAACTTGGGCTTTAAACTTGCTTGTACTTGTATTTCACCAATCTGGAAATAAGTGTGGGGCAAGTAAGTGATTAATTTGGAGTTCTGATACTTCTGAGGTCTTCTGCTCTGTTGCCAGAGAGGCAAACAGCTAGAGATATATGAAGACATACTTATAATTGTCCATCAGGACTTGTCCTAAATCTTCAGATGGAAATAAAAATGTCTCTAACTTGTGTTAATGGCTTGTAAACAAAGGTTTATCTGTTGTTCTTACTGTTCTATAGTGATGGAGAAAAATTATTCTGAGTAAACACTTCTGACTTCCTGGAACAGATCTCCTTATTCTTAGATATTTTTCTTTTATGATTTACAGTACCTTTTTGGCAGTAACTGCAGAGCTGTGTCATTATATGATAGATGGACAAGAATTTACTCATTCACTTGCAAGGGATTAAAGAGTAACCTGCAGTAATGTTTGTTATATGATTATTGAAATGCCCTGTGGCTGTTAAGACAGCTAGGTCTTCCAAAACAAACATTAAATACTAGAGTTCAGTTGGAAGTAATAGTGCACTAGCACCCATAGGATAACACTTGCATGAGGAGTCTTTCATAAAATGTGACTGTATAATCCTCCTTAAAATTAAGAGGAATTGTAACAAGCGTATTCAGATGACAAATGTAGTCTGGCATTCTAGTACAGGCAGCAAAGCTTTGATCCTCAAGGACAGCATTGTTTCTCTGAATAAGATACTCTGGTGTATGTGCCAAGTCTTGTGCTGGGAGCCGATAATGATTATTTTTGATGTGGATGGTACAATTTGATGGTGTTAGCTGAGGAGCCCTGATATAGCATACATATAATACGCTTTTAGAAACTACTGCCTGGGTCTGGAGCAAACCAATTTTTTTTTTCTTTCAATGCAATCCAAATTTGTTTTTGCTTAATTAAGATTCCTCATTTATGAGGAATCCCAACCGAAACCTCAACATGTCGTAATTTTTCTTCCTGCTCCGAAACATGTGTACTTAAGCTAGTAAAACTTTTACACTTGCATATTTTTAGTGTGTGAGCACTTGAGAGGATGATGGTATAGAGGGAGAGCCTGAATGCTTATTGAAAAGATACCTTCCAAAGGTTCATGTTGGCCATTTTTGGGTCTCACTGAAGAGAAGTTCCTTCAAAGGCCTTATTCTGTAAGGACTTGGTGTGTGGGTATATAGCTGTTGTAAAAACAGTGTTTGGGACAGAATAAGGCAAGAGGAGCAGGGAAGGCAAAGAACAGAGTGGGCCAATTCAGTGCTGCCTTTGTGCTTTCCACAAAACCTGTTCCACATAAGCAGTAACTAAAAACATTGCAGTATAAAACACTTGGAATGGGTTTATATGTCAGTTTTCCCAGACAACCGGCTTGCCTGTATTTCCTAATAAAAGGCTATAGTTGGTCATATTCACTTTGACCTGGGTTTGATGTGCATATGGCACTGGTGGTAGCTGGACTTGTTTAATAGGCATGGATTGTTTCACAATTAAAGAAGGGGGAAAAAAAAAATTAACAGCTCCTGCTGTGGGGGTTCAGTACCATGGCTGCTCCTGTTACAGCTTTCCTCTGAAGACAGAAGAGGTGCAAGGCAGAAGCGGGAGGAACAGCAGAGCTGCGCTGTTCCCATCAGACATCCAGGCTGCAGTAGCAGCCAACGCCTAATGCTGGGGTGGTGAGAGAAGGAGAGGAGAGAAGGGTGACGCTTTCTTCCCTCTCCCCTGTCTGCCTCGCACACTTGGCCAACGGGGCACTTTCCCACTGAGAAAATGTGTGAGGAAGGAGGGATTCTTTCCTGTAATATCCCAGGTGATCAGCTTATGCCCTAATGCATAAATTTATATTACTGTTCTTTGTTTTTACTCCATGTACTTTAAGCTGCCATAAGATCGCTATGTTTCTAAACTTAAACTGATAGAAGTATTTAATTTTTTTGTATATGCAAGTCTTACCACAAGGAGTCATTGCAAGCAGCCTAATCCCCCCTCAGTAATTGCTATCACTGTAGTGATATTAGCTTGCATAATACTAGGTAAATCTCTGTTGAAGAGCTGATACTGGAAATGGTGGGGAGAATGACGGGGACAGTGTCTTGTACAAGTATGTGGACTGATTTGCCTACCAAGCTATTACACAAACTGGAATTACCAAGAGTCTAGTAGTGGTGGCGTTAGGAATCTGAATTGCTTCATTTTGTTAAATGTATGTTAACAACCCTCTTTGTTAAAAGGGCTTTAAGATTTGTGAGTCTAAAAGTTAATATTATTTTTTCCTTCATCCCAACACAAATCTTCCTTTTTTAAAAAAAGGTATGGAGAGATGCTTTTTAATTCTGTAGAGATTATGTAATACTTTTTAAATTATTTTAAACAAATAATTGGTACAGAGACAAACCTCACCCAAATAGAGTATGCACTTGAAGATAGAAATTAAGGCTGTTGCGCTGCCTCATACTTCTGGTTTTATATTAATGGTACTTCCATATAAAAATGGTTTTATCTGAAATTTATTACTTTTGAGCGCTGTTCTCTACTAGTTGTTTTGATTGTGGATTCTTGTGCTCTTCCCCTGTTACTGGCAGTAAGGCCACACAAGCAAGGGGGAACAACTAGACAATAAAGCTGCAAAGTGGGCTCAGAATTCATAATTGCTTAGTTTTCTAATACTTAGTTTTCTAGTATTTTCTAGCTACTGCAGTTTGAATTGCAGGTTAAATTCATGCGGTGGTTAAACTGTGGGAGTTTTCAATGTGCACTTCCACTCTTTTTTTCTTGTAACAACTAACTACTAGATGACGGAATTCAAGCATTACACTATGGGAAAGAATAAGTGCAAACTCGTGTTCTAAAGAATATTATTCTGAACTAAGATTTCTAGTACTGCTTAAAACAAAAGGGAAAAAAAACTACAAAGAACCACTAACCCAAAAACCCCACACGAAACAAAACTGAGGTAGAACCTATCACAGACTTAAAATAAGTAAAGCCACAGTTTCTCTGGATAAATGTGTTCTTTCTCCTCATACTCATTTTTTTTCCTAACAATTGAGCATTATGAATTTAAGATGTCTAGCCTGATAGGCTTTCTGACCCCCCAGAGAAGCCTTCTAAAAATATTAATGGGAATCTGTTGCACCAAAGTAAATTTTCTTAGGTAGTGGTGGTTTGACTACAGACTAGCTCTATAAGAAAATCCTACAAAAGACCTGTTTGTGCTGGGATCAGGAAACTACTCTGGCAAACTGCACTCAGCCCATCGGCTTCACATGTTGCTTCACAATTGGCTTGGCTTTGGCATGAGGACTAGCTGGCCCTTGAGCGAAATCCGGGAACTTCAGGGTTTGTTTCTCTTTCCACTTCCTTCGCCCATCAAATCAAAAGGAATAAGGTTTGTTTCCAGTATATTAAGAGACAAAAACGTTTTCTAGCTATTTGTTTGCAAGGCATATAATAGCATCCTTGCCATCAGCTTTCCACGCGAAGGTCAAGAGTTGCCAAGGACTGGAATGGAGGTAGCGTTCTCTGCAGTGGTGTAGGAACAGCACAGAGTTGAGGAATATAGATTTTGAGAGGTGAGGCATATACTGATGTTAGTCACAGAGGAGGACGCAGGAGCCTCGAGTGTACCCTGACTCCCATTCTAATCCTTCCTGTGCATAGAAGGGAAAATTTCAAAAGCTCTAATGCTGAGCTGTGCAGGAAAAGGGAAAATGTGTTACGTTACGGAGTTTGTAGAGATGTTGAAGTTTGTTGGCTGTCTCTAAGAAAAAAAAAAATGCCATGTGCAATAGCAAAGCAATTGTCAACCCGTTATGATTTACAGCATCGCTGAAATCGTGGCCAAGCTTTGGCTGAGAACTATAAGACACTCTAGCTTTTCAGAGAGCTGAAGGGTTAGGGAGGCTCAGTGAAGGATTTGCAGGGACTTACAGCAGTGACTTGGACAGATGGGCTTGGAAGTAGAACTGGGTCCTGACCCACCCTAGTGTCTGCTTCCACAGCAGGCTACTTGCTTGCTTGAACTGTTGAATATTTAGATCCACCCACTGTCCCCTGTGCCAAGACCACCCTGCTGCTACTCGTGTCATGTAGATTTGGCACAGAAGCTGCATTTAAAACAGCTAATGAGTTGCATGTTGAAGCACAGGCTGGTCTCCCCTATTGAAATCTGTAAAAGAGCTGACTTATCACTGGCTGAGTAATCTACTAGCTACTGATACTATTGCGTCTATCCACAGACTGGCTGCTTTACCTGCTTTAGTGCTGAAGCAGAGGCTGTGACTTTCAAAACAAAAGAAATGCAGATTTTCTTACCCCAAACATTTTCTTTAAAAGAAATTGCAGGATGTAGACTTACCGTTATGCAGTAATTAAATGATAGCCCGCTGTGGGATAATTATACCCGTGCCACCTCAGTATTAACTTTAGAATAATACTAAGCCTTGCTTATCTCTATTTAGAAAGAATTGGAGTGATGAGTTAAGGTGGATGTGAGATGTTCTTTCCAGTCAATCAATAACAGGAGTCTCGGAGGTAGTCGGCTAGATCAGCTGGCCAAGTTACCTTGCACCCAAGAGCTTTTAGAAAGCTAGCTGATCAGGTGTTAATCTTCAAAGGCTGGGCAAATTCCAGGTGAGTGGTGTAGTGCTCCCTCCATATTTTGGGGGGGGTGTAACTGCAGCTGGCAGAAGTGGTGCTGTGAGAAATGCTTGGGATGCTGCAGTTCCAGGGCTTCGGGTGGGTG
Organism: Mycteria americana; assembly: GCF_035582795.1. Taxonomy (NCBI): domain Eukaryota; kingdom Metazoa; phylum Chordata; class Aves; order Ciconiiformes; family Ciconiidae; genus Mycteria; species Mycteria americana. Next base: position 46,737,649 of record NC_134366.1, on the reverse strand, counting down.
GCTATAACCAGGAGCTACAGTCATCACGTGAAGTTTTATTTGTAAGATTTTAACTGAAAACACAGAGGATGCAATTTTATAGTATGCTGGAGCCAGCAGATCCTTAAACCAGCTTTGTCAAAGGTGTGACTCCCTGTCTCCTAGCCCCAGTTTGCAGCCTCTTGTCGCGCCATTGCAGTGATGATGTGGCCTTCAGAGTGAAGTGGATCTTGATTGTCACTTCTAACCCAAGTCTCCTTTTGAATTTGAAAAAGCTCTTTTGCATTGGCAGAGACAACTGAAATGGTCTCTGCTCCACGCCCAGCTGACTGTTAATACTTGCTGGGTTTTCTAAACTTGATTAATGGAACTGTGTCATCCAAAAAAACTTTGCTTTTAACCTCGATGATTTGACTGACCCAATGTTGTCACGTCACCACTCTCTAAAATATGCAGCTGTTTTTACTGGCTTCATGACATCACAGCAGGACTGAAGAAGGTAAACGCCAAGAACTTTAAGAGTATGGTAGTCGGCTTGGTTTAACAGCTTGTTTAGCTTATCAGACCCAACTCTGGTTAGAAGATACTGTTCTTCCAGTTAGAACTTGAGATGAACGCTATCAATGAGAAGATTTACACTGATGTCCAGCTATGAGGCTGATGAAGTAACAGAACTGAACCATGTGGCTTAGCACTCAGCTGATATTTAATAGATAGCTGTCATCAGATGTCTCCATGTCCTTAGCTGTGGGGGGTTCTTCCTCCCTTGTGCTGGCCCTACTGCTATTCTCCTCCCAGGGTCAGCTGATCAAACAAACCATTTTCTAAAATTAATTTTCTGCTGTTTGTAAAGATCCCCAAATCTCTTTCACTGAGACTGGAGGAGCAGTGAAGGGGGGGGGGGGGGGGGGAAGGCAGGAGGTATAGGGCTGCTTCTTAGGGTGGCTGTTGGTTTAATTGTGGAGTGAAATGACAGCCTTGCGTTGTGTGTGGTTCACATTGGGAGCAGTGCTGGTTAGATTGGGGGTTTTATAAGTGAGCTTGCTTCCCTCTCATGTGCTGGGCCAGGAGATACCTGTGTGGCTGAGAAACTGGAGCAAGGAACAGAACCCACTGGAGCATCTGGGGAAGGAAAGGGTATTGACACTAGTGTTGGAAAAAATGCATGTGGAATTACAGCTTTACTTCCTACAAACAGACTTGCATGAGTCTAAAGTCATCTGTTAGCTGGGCTTTTATTATGCCATGTGGGGTAAGGAAGTCAAGCTGAATTTAACAGAAGGGCTGAATGGTCGGTCCTCTTGCACTTGATGAACTTATGAATGGACCAAAACTCATCTCTGTTCATCCAAGTGGCAAAGGAAGGTAACAAATCTGTAATGCTTCAAGGTGCCCGTATTCTTGTAGAAATTTTATTAGTAGAATATTGACCTGAATTTGAGAATTAACTTCCTTGTCTGCTGTGGAGACCTTCTGGAGTTGGTGTACCATTTCCCATTACCACTCGGAGTGGGTGAGGAATGCAGTGAGGAAAATTGGTGTTAAGACAGCCTCTTCTACACCAGAGCATTAAGTTGATTTAATACAGATTCTAAGAGTAATTTGATCATTAACTGGTACACAGAAACATGAGGTTTTTAAGTATCTCTGAAAGCGAAATGTTTCAGGTATACTTGCAAATAGCCTGTAGTTCTGATGTGCATCACATGGCTTGCTCATATCTTCAGTCTTTGTATTTAAATTTCAAAGTTATATCAGTGCAGAAGTTAAGGTTCCTAAAACTCTGATCATGGTGTGAAGCAAGTTAATTGTCACAAATTGCTGTTAAAATGGAAATGAAGGACCAGCTTTCTACAGAGTAAAAATATTACCTCTTTCCACTTAAATTTGCAACAATTATCTGTACCAAACTCTGAATCAGTCATCCTGGGTGGTGTATTTATATGCTGTTTAAAAAAAAAAAAGCTGCATGCATGATGCAGGGAAGCAGCTTTTTTCTCGGGGGGGGGGGGGACCACGACACTACGACACTACGACACACAAAACAACCAGAGCACAGTACTGAGAGAGGAGGACCAAAATTCACTGGAAAATTAGTTTATACTAAATTCATAGTCATCTAAGCTTTACACACTACCTAACAAAGCCACTGGTGTTTGAGTTATTGTCAAGGGAACTAGATAATAAAACACCTTTAGTAATGGAAAACTTTAGGCTATGTTAAGTATGACTTTTTTTTGTCATAAACTCAAACTAAGTTAACTTACAAATGCCATACTGAAACTTTTCCAAAAGCAGAAACCAAGAGGCTACTGTTTTTGTCTGTAGAATTTTTTTTTATTGTTGGTTAAGCTTACAGGGTAGCTTTTAGAGCATCAGACTTGTATTTTAAAGTAATGTGACCTTATGTGTTGCTGCCTTGTACAAATTCTTAACACTGTAGGCTTAAGTAGAACCACTGCAGGACACTGAAATGTCATGACAGAAAACAAATGCTTAAACATGGTTAGATTCCATGTGTTTTATTGACAACTGCATGCATATGTGCTCTTAAACGTGCTCTGAAATGAGAGAAATCGAGTGTTTGCAAGCTGGGAGGAGAAGGGCACTGTGAGTATTGCTGAAGTAACATTTGTTTAAACACAGGTTAAGGATAAGCCTCCCCAACTGCTGTTTCTGCTGAATTTTCCTCTGTCATGGTGCCTACTACATTCCATTGCTTTTGTCTGGGCTTGGTATTTGGGAAATTTTGGTGAGGGCTGGAAGGTGGGGGGGCACGCTGGAAGCTGGTCAGCAGTAAGGAGAGGAGTGCTGGTGTGGGAATTGTGGAGTGGGGTCAGGGTTTAACTTTAGTGGCCATTCATCAGATGATGATTGATTGCTGTGCAGTCCCAGGGGACGTTTAACAACATCTCCGCCCATCCCCCTGCCCCCTTTGAAAGCAGATGGACCAAAAAATGGGGAGAGCGACACCCAGGAATTCCTGCTGTTGTAAAATGTTTTTACGGTGCACTGTACAGCCTTTCCTGAAGCAATCACATTTATAGCCTTGCTGTTGTATTTCTTGGGCTGCTGTGGCTGTAAAAGATGAATAGCCCTGTAATATGGTTCACTGATTCTGTTTAAATTGAAGTAGGCTCCCTTTATTGTTTTGTGTCTAAAATTGTATGCCACCAATTCAGGAAATATTTCCTGTTTGGGAAATAATCAACCCATAGCTGATTTATTTTAAAATAAATCACTTTTAACCATCTCTAAAACTATTCCCCTCTTGCTTCTGACTTCTCCATTTAATTTTGGGGGAAATTCTAAAATACTAATTAATGTGGTGAAGCAATTCTTAAAAAAAAAAAAAAAATATCTACTAGACTTGCTTATGAACCTTTTTTCCCTTACTAGATAGTTACCAAAATGGGTGTTGTGAAGGCACCAGTTTTTTATCTTAAAACAATTGTATTTTTACTTAATTACTGCAGAAACAAACCATTAAATGCAATTCACACAATTCCGAATTTCTTTGAAAGGATAAATTTGGCTCTGCTTTCTTCTCATTTCTCTCTTTCCTTGCTGCCTCTCAGAATGTTTGTGTAGTTTGGAAAAAACAGCATGTTTGAAGGTTTTTGCTTATAAAACAGTTTTTCATACATTTGGGAAAATAGTGAAATTAACAGGACAGTAGTTAATTTACAGCTTGATGGATCTTTTGACTGTATCATCTCTGCCTCTTCAGATAAGGTGGAGGGGGGGAAGTTTTAAGACTTTCCTCTAAGTACTGTGGGGGTGTTTGGTGGTTTTTTTGGTGGTTGTTGTGTGTTTGTCTTTTTGTTTTTTTGTTTGTTTGGGTTCTTTTAAGCTGAGTATCATAAGCTGGTCTCTGTTACGGAAGATTTAGTATTACTCTTCCCTTCCTTCCCACTACCCCTGCCCATCCACATTTCAAGACCAGTCTTGTTATTTGTCATATAATGAGCATAGAAGGAGCAATATGTTGCTATATTAACAGTGCAACAGAAATTTGGGGTGGCCTTTTCACGTTGCTGAGACTGGAAGAAGGGGAGGCTCTGCCAGCCTTTTAGGTACACAAGTGCATCAAATCTGCATTGAGAACACTCTTTTGTATTGTCCTACTTCAATAGGACAATATATTGTTGATACGAGGGGTTTTTTTTTGCAGGGAATTGCTTGTTTTGGTAGATGTTTGGGGTTTATTTTCTCCCCCTTCTATTTAGAAACAGGCACAGACTTCATCTAGCAATATGTGACCTGTATGGCCACGACCTAGGGACTGGGATGCGAGCAGGCTTGAGCCTAACAATAAATGCCTGGTTGTAGTTGCAAGTGCAGGCAAGCTGGATGCTGTTCTCCAAGCTCTCTGTTAGCTCGGCTGGCACAAATTCCCTTTGCTGTTGCACCCTGCACAGCTGGGTACCTTCCAGTTTAATTCTCTGGGAGTGTAGTCCTGGTGCTTGGTAGAGCTGATGTACAGCCTGTTGGGTGTTCCCAACAGTGAGTATGTGAGATTGACCACAGAAGGAGAATTGCCCTTCGTGGACCTCTGCCAAATTGGGGTTTCTGTTGCAGTCTTTGTGTCCAAAAAGGAGTTTCTGGGGGGGTTCCTAGTGCTTCTTTGAAGCTGGCTGACTCTTCCACTTCACTTCTGGTGACTAGCTCCCTTCTGCACTGAGAGCAGCAGGGATTATGCATTTGTCCATTCTCACGTGTATTTAAGGTAACTGTTTTAAATAACAGCGTAATGATGGAGATCGGTCCATCACTGTCTACTTCCTCTGTTTCTGTTCACCGAAGCCTGTTAACTCTTTTGCTCTCAGACTTTAAATCTAGGTTGTTTTCACCATTTTGTTTACGAAGAAACAAATATGAGGTTTTATCAATGGCTTTGTAGTGTTTACCCAAAAGACTTTTCCCCTGCCATCTCCAACGTAATCTGCATATTTCTGAAGTGAGATTATGGCTCTTGTCTCTCTTCATTCTAAATTCTAGAGTGATGTTTTCCACCATGTTTGGTGGGTGGCAAGAGGCAACAGCTTAAATTTAGTTTCTCTTTGGTTTGAACGGCTGGATGCCTCTTTACCACTGGATGCTGTTACCTTACAGCAGGGGTGCTTGGGTGACAGGACTAATCTGTGGTGTTTTACCAAGCTTTTGCTTCTGGTGTTGACTATTTTGGAGGACTAATAACAGATTTAACTTGCTTCTGAACTTCTGTTCATATGGTCACCATTTTCCTTTCAGCTGCTGTGCTTGATTGAGGCCCCAAATCCCTGCTGTATGTTTTTAAAGTATATCAGATTCATATGACTTAACTTGATACCCTGTCTTGGTTTTCATTCTCTCTCAACTTCTCAGTTGTTTAAGTGGAGTCATTCAGCAACATGTAATAAACATTCCCTGTAATTTCAACAGCAAAATTACAGAACTGCATGAGCAAGTGAACATTGTATACAGATTTAGATAACCACAGCGTAAAGACAAGGAACCCTCCAGTTGAGGAAGATGATGCATTTGAATAACACATTTGAGAGCCAAGGCAGCTTTTTACTTACAAAAGACGGAGGATCTGAGACACTGCTTGAGGGTTTAGTATTTGAACAGAAGCAAAACATTAACAGTCTGTTCCAGTTTCCCTACAGCAAAACTTAACTTAAAAAAAAAAAAAAGATTTTAGTAAAATCTGACATGTGTGCACAAACACACACATACCCCTTTGAGAAATTAATCCATATACCACTTCAGCTGTTGTGCTTATAGGAGCTTAAAATGTCACTTTATGCAGCACAGGCAATCTGAGGGAATCACCTGTCCTGTTCTCCCCCTTCCTTTTGAGGGAGAAGAGGAAGGGGGATGTTACGCACCATACCATGAACTGTTAGCTGGAATCGGGAGTGGCTGGATGACAGCTGTGAGAAGACAGGCATATCAAACACTTGTCCAGTCTTTGTTCTGCTCCTTTCTGAGGTAGATTTCAAATAGCTGGTGATGTAAAAATTGTTTGTACTATGAAACCTTGTTTGCCATTGTATAGTAGACTTTTGACTCTTCCATGGTAATCTAGATTTTCTAACACGACGCTCTAACAAAAATAGTGTACGTAGCTAAGAGCAAGACTTTGAATACAGAACTTTCTTGTGTGGAAATGTTGTGCTCCTTCACTTGCATCTTTGAAAACAAAACAGCTGATTTCTGCTTGCCTGTAAGAAAACACACTTCCATGGAAGATGCTATTTCTGTGTGCTGCTTCCCTCTGCTGGGTGGAATGGGAACAATTATGGCTGATGAATGGATACAACTTCCTAGGCTAACATCTCATGTAAGACTTTCATTGTGATTTGAATATAGGGTTTTTAAGTGCTTTGTGAATAGAATAGGGTTTTAGTGGTTACCCACAGTTTACTGTAGCATGCAGATGCTCTGACGGGCATGCTAATGTTCCAGTCTTGTTCTCCTCCAACTCAAGCATCTGTAAGTATCACTAGCATAGAAGCACTATGTCATAGCAAGGATTTGTTTGCTGTGCTGTTGGGAGTGGCAGAAGGGAGTCTTGCCTAATATTGTCACTACCCTGAACATAAGGTATTTGCATATTTTGAAAGAAATAGAGGATGGTTCTTGGGCATGCATACTTTGTTTTCCTCTTCTGGGAGGTGGGTGTGCTGGTGCCGCAGTTCTCCAGTGCAGTGATTATTAAATGAGCCACTTAAGAGAATGTGGTGTTTGTGTATGCAGGAAAAGTCTTCACCTGAAACTTGCCATAGATGACATCTCCAACTTGCAAGTGTTGGCAGATGGCTTCCGCTCTTAAGAGAAGCTGATGTGGACACTTCCTAGTATTGTATTGCAAAGAGAACAATGACACTTCCATCTAACTGTTAGAGTATGATTTGGAGCTTACTGGGAGGGATAGCTCTTCCTCTGTGGAGAAACTATTGTGAAGTCTTTGCCTATTGCTACTGCCTCTAGCCATCTCCTTTGTAGTAGAGCTGTTGATTTTTTTTTTCATCCTGGCACTGTTTTCTCTTTAATTCTTCATTAGATAGTGATACAGATTTTTTTTTTTTCTTCTAGGTACTGCATTTCTACTGTGATACCTGTTCTGTCCCCATATGTCGGGAATGTACCATGGGCCGACATGTGGGTCACAGCTTTATCTACCTCCAAGATGCCCTCCAGGACTCCAGGACTCTCACCATTCAGCTCCTGGCAGATGCTCAGCAAGGACGACAGGCTATTCAAGTAAGACACTCCCAACTTGAGTACTCTATTTCCCTCTGCTTCTTTCCCCCACAGCTTGTCTGTTACAGGGCAAGGTGTCAAGGCAAAAAGCTCTCTGCTTCTGCTGTCAGTCTTCTCACCCCTTCTGTTCTCTCAGATCTCTGACAGAAGTGGTTGTGGAGCTGAAAACAAAGTGCTGTTATATGAATTTTGCATTCTTGCAGCATAATCCTGTCATGTAAATCACAATATATATGAAGCTCTGTACAAATGCACTTGAGCGTGAAGAATTTTGAAGAAAGTTCTGATCTTGTATAGCAGCACCAAGCTTGTTTTTTTTTTTACAACTGAGACTTATTTTCAGCTTTCATGCCTGTACAGCATCTAGCACTGTAACTACTTGTGACTCTCGTTATGTCTTCAATTGCCATGAAATATAAAATACTAATCAGCTATTGGATTAGTGTGAAACTCCTAACCTGCCTGTGTGAAGGACCTGGAGCTATCTCCATACAAGGATTACTCTGCACACACAGATGCGTACTATAACTGCCTATTATTGCATTCTACCTTGGCTATGTTTTATAATGCAAACATAAATACTGAGCAAGGAATGGAAGGAAGGTAATACAGTGCTTCAAACTACAGAAGAAATTTACATAGGGAAGTAAGCTGCAGGGATATGTAGGTAGTTACTTTTGCTGAATAATATCTAGTAGTAACTGTTACATGATACTAGCAGTAGTTTTGCTTGTATAATGAGACTTTGGATGGGGAACATCATGGGAAGCTATGCTCCACACTACTATCTTCTTGGTTTTTTTAGCCTCAGATGCTCTAGATTTGAGCTGGATATTCTGAAACTCAACGCTTCTATGTGATTTAACTAATAGGTTGGGGTTTTTTTGAGTAAACATTGGTAGAATGCCATGTATAGAAAGTAAACTTACTTTCTGAATTGGGTGTGCTTTCCTGGCACATGCATGGTACAAACAATAATAATTTTAAAAAACCCAAACAAACCCATTGTCTACCCATCATTGCTTGCTTCTAGTAGATGAGGATTTGAGTAAGTCTCTTAAATTTTCTTACTAAATAAAATCTGTTAAATCTCTTCTTCCATTGTTATTGGCAGTGACCACTCCTTCAGTCTCTCCTGGCTCACTTTCCTGTAGTGCTATGAATTCCTGTGTGCTCTGGGCAGGTTCTAGATATAGGGCGTGTGTGTCTTAGACTGACTGTTTTGAAGTTGGATCCCTTTCTGTGATGTGACAATTTTTCTGCCTAGCAGAATAAGACAACTTCTAGCCTGTCAGATAGCTATAACTCTTAAGTAAGCTTGTTGAGTGGGACAGGAGCAGTTAACTTTTCTCTCCTTAAGTCTTTGCACTTGTGGAATGAAATAAGAAGTATTATGATGGTATAGATATTAAACTGTTGTTGGTGTCTCCCTTTAGCTTGTGATAACTTGTTACAACAGAACAGCAAACACCAAGTTTTTAGAGCTGGATGGCTAATTTAATGCTCCATCTTAAAGAATCTTGCAAACCGTAGCTTCTTCCAAGATTTGTTTTAAATTTGATCATAAGGCTCTTCAGCAGTATCCATACTGAAACATTTAACATGTCCCCAAAATGAGCAAGAAGGGAATTATACTAGTTTAAAGAACCTCACTGGTGCAGCGTTCTGAATTTCTCCAGGCTGTCCTAGACAAGGGCTTGTCTGTTGGTAATTAAATTGCTGCTTGTGACCTCCAGGGCTCTTAATCATCTAACTGGTGTGAATAAATCATCTAAGAAGGGACTGACTCTTAGAGTAGAAACTAGCAGAATATCACTGAATACCACTCTACTGCTATTGCATGAATGCTTTTGTGCCTGCTTGCTTCCTACTGGGTTTACCTTGCTTATTCCTCCCACACTTTCTTCTGGCTTTTAGGTTGGAGGCTTCTGCCATTGTGGTGAGCTGACTGCTTTTTGATGGTGCAGGTAAAGGGTGGGTGGTACTGGCTGTACTCATGTAACTCAAACAAGCAGCTCAACTGAACTTAGTTTGTGCAGTTTTGCCCTGGTTTAGCTACAGCCCATCCAGGTTAAGAGGCTGTCTTGGAAGTGTTAACTGGGCAGCTTGTGTAAAGATTCTGTAAAATGATCCATGCTTTTCAAGAACTGAGTTTCTCTTACTAGTTTAGTGGGCATTTTAATCTGGACTGCTGTACAGAAAAAGGCTGTAGTGAGCAAGCAGATCAGTGATAAAAGTTGAGGTGGTGGTAGTCAGTGTGTGCGTATGCAGGGATGGGAAGACTGTACAACTCGAGGGCTGCTACCTAAGCAACACTAGCATGTGATGAGCATGTGATGCAGTTAAAAGCAGAGGTGCCTGACTCAAAGGTTGATGCAGTGAGCCTGCTGCATAAGAAAGTTTTCATGGAGCAGAGCTTTCCTTGTTCTTGGGACAATAGGGCTGTGAAGCTATATGTTTATCCCAGGGAGGAGACAGCATGTCAGCATGAATTTAAAACATACTCTAACTAGCTTCTAAATTAAAAGAAATTGGCTTGAGTGCTTTTGTTAAAGTTTGAAAACAGTCAACAGGGGATTAAATGCCAGTACAAGCTGCAATATGAGGAACATAGACTGGAGCTCTATGAGGCTTGAAAAATAGTATGCTGTAGTAACACTTCTTAGTGGGACTGATTCATACTGCTGTACTAGTAACTGTAGCTCTCCGACATGAGATGTTGAGGACGAATGAGGAGGGGTAGTTGAGAGTAAAGAGGAAAAGATGGAATTTGAAGGGCGTTGCAGGAGAGAGGAAATCAAGCCATGAGTCAACTGGCTGGAGAGTATCTGGTTAACCAAAGTTGAAGGCTTTTAGGAAGAAATGTTTATTTAAACTCTTCCTGCAGCTTTGGAGGAAAGATTGTTTTTCAGACTTTAAAAAAAAAAAACGCTGTGAGTTGGGATACATTTCAGCCTCTTGATCCACTGAAGCCTGATCTAGTCTGTCACTCCTGAAAAGTCCAAACCTCACTTTTCAAAGGAGTTGAAGTCCTCTGTAAGAAATAGTAATCCTGGCAGCAAGAGGCTTGCTTTTTTCCTCAGTGAGGTTCTGCAGCAATGGAAAGCTTCCCCTGCTTCCCTGTGCTGCGCTGGTCCTGGCCTGGATCATATGTTTCTAAGCCTGTCCCTAACACAAGAACTTACGCCTGTGTGCCTGAGTGGTGAGCTGATCCAGCTGAAAGGGTAACCTTTCTGTAGGATTACTTTTTGGCTGGGTCAGCCCCCCTGGCTGGTTCACTGCAGTGCCACAAGGACTGTCAATGGTGCTAGGGAACAGAGCAGAAACACCCAACCCAACTCTGTTGCTTGTAGGACCTCTTTCTTGTCTCAGTGGAAGGCTCTGCTCCTTGCTCTGGGATGCTTTTCTAGCCTTTTCAGAGACTTGAATTGATTCACAGGATGACATGAAAGCCAAAGTTGACATTGGATTAATAGGGTGGGGGGAAGCAGGACTGCTGCCTTGTTTTACCTCACAAAGTGCACACTTAGCTGTCTTCTTTCAGAATTTTTTCCAAGGACTGGGCCACAAACTGAACGTAAATCTCTTATGATGAAAGATAGATGGCTTCTTCAAAATGTCATGTTCTTAAAATACATCTATACATGTGTAATTGTATATATATGTGTGTCTGTGTGTAATCTAATGCACTTGCGTAACAGTAAAGCCCTGAGTGCTTATTCCCATTTAGGGTCAATTTCCAGGTGAACATGTTAAAATACAATTTGATCTGTTCATGTCGGTTGTCTTAAAAGTGGTTTTATTGGAAAACAAACAAATTCTTTCCTAGCTGAGCCTATAGTTGTTTTTGCCGGGGTGTTTGCCAGTGCAGGCTTCCACATTTAAATTAATGCAGCGAAGACCGGTCACTGCAGAACACAGAGGGAGCCACTCTTGCCTACCAGCATGAAAGGCTTAGGAGTTGGTCGTAAGGCAGGTCAGCTATTAAGGCAATGCCTCTTCTCTCCCAAATTGTGGAGGAGGTGGTATGAAGTAGGTTAACACTTTTATTCTAGGGAAGGGGGGGGAGGGAGGTACTCTAAGACACTTGGCTAGACGGAGGAGGAAGCTGATCTGTTGCCTTGAGCCTCTGCCCTTCAGTGGAAGCTTCCCTGTGGGTTGCCATATGGATCTGTGCTGCCCGGAGGTCGATACCCGAGAAGGATGGCACCGCTGTGCTGCAAGGGATCGTTCTGGGGTTGTCACATCAAGGTAGCTCAGGCACCCTTGTGTGTGGCTTTGAAGTCAGGCTTGTAGGTTTGAGAATCTGAAATGAAGCTTTGTAAACAAAATGGAGTCAGTTGTGCTTTCCTCCATCTAGGATTTATACCAACAGAGGCTGAATTTCTTTGTGCTTCTAGTTATTGTTTTGTGTTGCATTTTAGTGAGTTCCTTAGTGTAACGTATGAGCAGATGGTTATTGGGAAAGATGGATTTGACATGTGTCACTGTCCAAACTACTGTTCTGCCTAGAACTTTAGGCAAAAAGTCTGTTCTTGCAGTACAAACCAAAGTGATGGTTTGTTGGTTTCTGACATGAGTTAACCTGGCCTCTAGCCCTCCCTCCATCAAAGCTTCTTTTAAAATTCTCTTTGTGAGAATTTTTCTTTATGTGAGAACTTTTTTAGCATTTTACACTTTTTAGGCTGAAACCTTTAAATTAGGAAGTTTATATCCAGTTCTTGATGCCAGAGAAAGCTGGCTCGTTATGTCCTGGTTGTTCTATCCTGCTCTGAAATGGTGATACGTAATTGGAAAGGTTCTTTGAAACGAGCCCTCTGTATCTTTTTGTTACCATAAGGAACTGAAAACAAACTATTTATGGATGGATCCATATTGAGGATCCAAATCCTCCATATTGAGGTGGGGAAGTGTGTATTTAAGGTTCTTCAGCTGTTACCTGTGGTCCATTCACCCCTGAAATACCGAAGGATTCCTCTGAAGAAGAAGTTTGCTTTCAAGTTTGAATTTTCTCTCCAGAGGTTTGGACTTTCATTGGAAGACTAGGACTAGCAAACTTAAAAATTGGAATTAGTGCCAGTCATACTGGCACTATTGGGGTCCAGTATGACTTTGCTCTTCCCCTTTTACTCAAAACTGGCTGGAGCATGTAGGAACTGGCCAGGCACGCCTGGGTCTCCTGTCTTGTCCTGGAAAGGAGCGTTTGGTTTAGCATGCTGTATGTAGGCACTGGCACACAGGGTTTACATAAGGCTTGTTTACGCAGATCTAGGTCTGATAAGATGTAAAATGCTGTGTGAATTATAGGAATAGCTACCTTGGCGTGTTAATGAAGCAGCCTTTTAGGTTTGTACAAAATGTCCAGAGAATAAAATCTTTGAAAGATGCACATTTAATAATTCTCATTAAATCCTTGGAAGTCTGAATGTACAGGTAATACTGCATGCCATTGTCCTCTTCTGCTAAAGTGTGTTCTGAATGTTATTTGTTGCTACTTGGGTAGGTTTATTGAGAAGAGCAAGAAATTCTGAAATGTGCTGGTAGCAATAGCTGGTGATGGATGTCTGCATTGCTTTCCTTCATGAAAACATGCTTGTCTGCCCCACTGGAAGCTCTATTTGCAAGGTTTCCTTTTGTTGTGGCCTTCTGGAACATATCAGCCGCACAAACACTGTCATTACTTAAATTTTACTCTGAGGAATTGGAAGTACCAGTTTCAACCCTAGAGTTTACAAGATACACTGCAAAGTCCTCTTTTTTTTTTTTTTTTTTAATACAAGGCATTGGTGACATCTCTAATAGAATGGGGAGTATATTGGCTGTCTTTAGGCACCTGGGAAGTCATGAGTGAATAGGTACAGCTGCAAATGAGCGATTTACTGTATCAACCAACAGCAGGAAACAAAACAGTTGTTATCCATCTCAAATTCAGTAACCCAGTGAGATTCTCTGCTAAACACAGGCTTTGTCTTCTGTTTCGCCAAGCATGTGAACTGGCTGACCATCTCATTCACTAGCACTGGAATAATTATGACATACCGTGAGGAGAGTGCATTAGAAATGCTGCTTTTCTTTAAAAGGGTTTGTTGTTAAAAAGATTCTGTGGTGCCTGACCAGAACAAGAAGTGCTGCTGCTTAACATGTTTCCTAAAAAGTTAACCTCTCTGAAGACAAGTTCTGCACAGGAAATGCCTGCAGAACAGCAGGAGAGAGTTATCATGGCAGAGCTGTTGATATCTTACAGTAATCAAAGAGAACAAGGGATTTCCATGTAAAGAAGGCTCCTGAAAGTTGTACTTAAAGCTCTTGGCTTTTGCTTCAGATAGATAACTTGCCTGTTGCCGTTCCCTCCCCACCATACCATTGTCTGCTGCTCGGTTTGATGCTGGTCAGCCTTCCTAGAACAGGCTGTTCTAGCCTGTTTTGGCAGAGTGCAGGATCATGTGAATTTGACCAAAACTTTGCCAATATCCTGGACGATATTAGAGCCTTAGTGTTTTGGGCATCCTTCACTGATCTGAGCTGTTCAGACTCAGGCAGGTAAAAATAAATCCAGATGATGACATGAGTTGTTGGTAGACAACCTTGTGCTACTGAGTACAGTTACTTGCCCTACCATAACTGGTTCCTACAGATGAAAGACCACAGCATCCACAGGGAATTAATACCTCTCCTGCTATGACAGAGTTCTTGAAAGGTGGACTCTGGTTTTGGTGAAGAGTTGAGGGAAGTTGAGATTGCTCTTAGCTCTAAGGTACGAGGAAAGCATACACACAGATCACTGTCCTAATGGGTACTGCTGTACAAAAAGCGCAAACAAGTAAACCAAGACTTTCCTGCTTTCACAGGGCTGGAATTGGAATATGAGTGGATAGTGTAGTTTCCCTAACACTTCTCAAGGAGATACCTGTTTTTCTTTGCAAGAGAAGGGAGGGTGTTTTGCTGTACTTGACAAGAATCCAGGTCTGGTTTGGCAGAAATACATACCTTTTCCCTGCAGTAGAAGGTGGTTCTGTATTTGAATGGCAAGTAGAAATGATAGAGGCACAGTATTCTTACATGTGAACTCCTCCAGCTAGAACTGAGACTAACTGGCTTTTATGAAGCCTTAATCTGGGGCCAGTTGTGACTTCATGTCTGCTTTGCAAATTGTAATGAGATTTCTACTTTCTGTCAACTTGGAGTGTTGAGTCAAACTTGTCTGCAACAAGCTTTGAGTGAAGGCAGGTCAGGTCTGCCTCCAGTGGGACTGGGATATTTAGGCTGTCCATGAGTTTGAAGACATTCCCTGTTAAAAATGTAGGGAAGGTGACTGACCTTGGAGTTGCATGAAGGAGGAACAGCTGAAAGGCATACTCCTCTTACTGACCCTGGTGCTGCAGAGGGGCTGTCAAGTAGCACTCCTATTTTCCTCTGCCAGTTTGCAAGAGAATTCTTTGGATTAAAGATCAGAAACATTACCTTGCCTTATTTTCTAAGGGTTGTATTCACCTTTTCTCCAGAGACTAATCACCTGACCAAGTTAGTCTTCCTTTTCCTTTCAGTTCTCTACTCCTACGTGACCTGGAAGAATGCATCTAATTCAAACTAGTTGTCTTTTAAATAACTACCTGGAATGAAAATGTTCAAGTAACAGTATGCTTCTGTTTTTATGCTTTAATGTTCCCATTGTTGGCATAAACGAGATGTTGTTGAACTTGCCAGATCAGACTTTGAAAATACTAATTCCATAAAAGATAATAAAAAGCCCTGTCTGACTTTCTAGGTGAAGCTGGGTCACAGTGGGTAGTTCACAGATTGTTACTTCAGGTGGTTCTTAGATTGGTACATACTCAAATACAGAATTAAACTGAGGATATTTTCCATAAGGCCTTGAATGTACAGTAAAGCCTTTAAATTACATTTTTGCCCACTCTATCAAGTCTGCATTTCTGAAGATTAAAGATGTCTTCTGCCAGAGCATTCCCTGGCTACCTAGTCTGAAGAACAGCTCAAGTTCTGAAATGGACCAGTTCCTCATACCAGAGTGAGGGAAAGGTGTTGTAAAGTCTATCTAAAATGCTGTATTTAAAAACAAATACCCATGGCTATTTCCATGGCTTTCAGTATGTAATGTGGAAAACAAAGGTGAATTTGAGTTACGTTCTCAGCTGTCAACAACTTGTCGAGCTGCTATAGTCATGTGTAGTGTGTTGGTAGAGGTTTAGATGTCTTGTGTATGTTGCTTAACATTAAAATTCTAGAAATAAAATACTATGATGTGCCGAGTTTATGAAAAGAGAAAAAAGTAAATGCTTGATGGCACAGTCACAGAGTAACAGGATGGTTGAGGTTGCAAGGGACCTCTGGAGGTCTTGTCCAACCCCCCTGTTCAAGCAGGGACACCTAGAACCAGTTGCTCAGGACCATGTCCAGGTGGCTTTTGAATATCTCCAAGGATGGAGACTCCACAACCTCTCTGGGCAACCTGTGCCAGTGCTCAGTCACCCTTACAGGGGAAAAAAGTGTCTTCCTGATGTTCAGAGGGAACCTCCTCAGTTTGTGCCCATTGCCTCTGAGCCTGTCACTGGGACCCACTGGGAAGACTGTGGCTCCGTCCTCTTTGCACCCTCCCTTCAGGTGTTTGTATACCTTGGTAAGATTCCCCCCTGAGCTTTCTCTTTTCTAGGGTAAATACCTTCATGTACTATCACTTTGTTCTAGAATTTTGTAACTAATAAACTAGTATCTTTTTAACGTCTTAGGGGTTCAGAACCTCATCTGCATGTTAATGCTGGTTCACTGTATGACAAAGGTGTTGAAAAGATTCATTTAACTGATGCTATTGAACCTTTTCCATTGGGAACTGCGATCCTTCAGATTTGCCAGTTCTTTATCTTGTTTGGTTTTATGCCCTTTTCTGTAATATTTTGTGAAACTGGGAGCAGTTTGGGAAGGATTTTTCGAGGAAACAATTTTTTCTTTGAGGGGAGAAAAGACATGTTCCTTCCAGATGCATTCTGCCTATTTGCAGAATACTACTACAGAATGTTTTAAAAATACTAGTATTACAAGGTTATATTAGAAAGAATTTGGTCTCTATCCAAGGTGTGAATAACTGTATGAATGCTTCTTAATGATAACCATCTAATCTTTGTTTTTTCTTTTTAAAATTGATTAACTTCACATTCTGCTAGGGGTATTTCTGTGCAGCTCAGATGCATAGATTAAACAGTCTGTTCCCTACAGTGTCGCTTCTTACTAGAAGCAGAGCCATCACACAACAACAGTCTGAACCATTTTTGAGGGACGAGACAAACTGGGTTCTCTATATGTAGGAAAACATGAGTATGAATTTCTGTGTGAGTCTCTTGAGTTCATACTAGCTGCTTGCTGGACTTGCACAGGGAATTTAGTCCGGTGGTGGTGGTGCATGGTACAATGAAGGTGTAACTCCATGTAATAGATGTATTCAAAAAATTTTATGTCGGTTTTCAGGCTCTGATGTATGAAATGGGCTAAGGCCTGGTAAAAAAACAAGAGTTACCACTTTTTGCCTGCACCTGAAGGCACAGTGAAATGTAAGCAGCAGTCTTCTGATGCATTTCTAAACGGTTTGGTTGAGCCCTAAGTGTGTTGTCTTTTTTTTTTTTTTTCTCCCCAGCTGAGTATTGAACAGGCCCAGGCTGTGGCAGAGCAGGTTGAGATGAAAGCGAAGGTGGTACAGTCTGAAGTCAAAGCAGTGACTACTAGACATAAGAAGGCCTTGGAAGAGCGTGAGTGTGAGCTGCTCTGGAAGGTATGCACCTTACATTTGTGGTTGGAACTGCTGACGAGTGCCTTTTCAAACTGAAAACATGCTTTTTAACTGGTACATGGCCACATTCTGATATCCTCCCCCAAGGAACACTGAATTGAAACACTACAGTTTACTGTGAACTCATTTTGCTGTAGGTAGGAGGATGCTGGATTCTGGCCCTGGTTGGTTTTTGTGCTGAAGCTCTCTCTTAATCTGAGAAACTGGTTGGGTTTTTGTAGGGACTTAGGGTATCCTCACCAAGCTCAGCCCCACAAGTGGGGTGGGCGCTCCCCCTGCTGGCCCAGCAGCTATGCCTCACATCGCGGTACTGCCCGGAGAAGAGATCGCCTTTAAACACCGTGTTTAAAGAATGTCTTTAAACCTCTTTAATACGTTGCTGTAGTAGGTATGTAGTAGATGGGTTTTCTTACATGATCTACTTCTCATAAACAAAGGAAAGGAGCAAAGCTGTATATGCTGTGTCCCTTTTTAGAAGGACTAGTAGAAATTCTGCAAGGCTTTCATTGTCCCTGCACCTAAAAACTTACTTTACTCTCAGTCAAGGTAGCATCCCTCTGATTTTTTTTTTTAAAGTAGTAGAAGAAAAGAATACCCTCCAGCAAGAGCATCTGCACAGTCCCAAACTCTTGCACTCACTTCAGCCACGATGTATGTGTGGCATTTTGAAAGGAGGAAAGGAAGTAACAGCAAAGTTTCTTATTCTGGAAAGGTAACTTAGTGGTTGTGGCTCTTCTGCTTGTTTAGCACAGATTAGTTTGGACTGGCCCTTTGGGTCCGACTTGTAGAATTGAACAGAAACCCATGCTCTGCTGTTGGATTAGGTCTTTTAGATCAGCGAGTCAAACTGATTTGTCCTGTGGCCACACTATTGCTAGTACTGGTATAGGGGAGAAAAAATATGTGGTCAAGATGGGAAAAGCGTAGGAGTAAATTGAGAATGCTCCTTTAATATACAGTCGTATCAGATAGTGTGGCAGGAAACCAGGTGCTGTGTGGCCGCTGCCTATACTAGCAGAGCCGGGCAGGATGGCACGTACACATGGTTGGTGAGGCATGTGCTGCCAAGAAGCAGTGCCATCCTGCTGAAGTTCTTCTCCCCTGCCTCTTCTCCATCAGCATTGATTGGAACAGTAATTTCCTGGTTTAGTATCTGTTGCCAGCAAAATGACCACTCTTACCAGAGTTTATTGTATGGAACTACTTTAGCTACAGTGAGACTAATCCACTAAAAGAGAAGTTTGTTTTTCTGTAGTTCTTTTATAAGTGTCAGTGGCAAGATTAAAAATGCACTTTATATAGTTGCTGTACTTCTAATGCTGCTTTTTCTGAGGTATTTGGATTGAGGGAGGTGAGTTCACTTTCCACTGTTAGCCTTCCCAAGAAGCTTGGCAGCCTTCTCTTTTGAGGTATTCCTAGTACAGGAGAAGAAAGAGCTGCCCCTAAGCTATTTGTATCCCAAGAGGCTGCATAAATGCACTTTGTTGGAATGTCTGCACCGAGAACAAGTTCTCTTCAGGTTATAAAACATTATTTTAAGAAGGAAACTTGATGGAGGTGGTAATTCATTCTAGCAAAAAAAAGCTGAGTGTATTAAGCTCTCATATGAAGCATGTTAGTGAATAATTTTGGGTACCAAAGCTGAGGCCAAGGATTAAGCTGATACCTAAGATTAGTAATCTTTTTTGGAAATCTATTGGAGAAGAAGCATCTCTGACTTCTTTAACAGTCTGGTAAAACCTGCATGCCTTAACTTTAAAAGAAACAGCATATTTGTACATCTGTTATCTAGTCAGTGTATAACCAAGGAGTCTTCAGACAGTGAGTTGTCCCTCATTAAAATACATTGCTGGTATTGTTCTGCAGCCAAGCAGGTATTCAGACATAAGGAAATGTATTTTTGCAACAATAAAGCAATTACATGTTTCATTAGTTTTACAAGGCATATGTCTTTGCCAGATGATCTAAAGTGATTTTTTTTTTTGCAAGTAAAGATAAACACAGGCTTCTATAAAATAGTTACAAACAAACCATTTTTGCTTGAGCTTCAGTCCCCCAAGCAGGGACTGGCAGCAACCTTTTCTGTCATTTGAAGTGACATTATAAAGCATCCTGTTGTAAAGCACTAGCTCGGCATGACTGCCAGTATTCACAAGAAAATATTAAAATAATTGGACCCTAAAAATCCCTGGAGATAGGTGTCTGATATTATCCAGTCACACGAAAACAGTTCTGGCAGGCAGGGGAATGACAAGAGTCTGTGTGCGTGAGCTGATGCTGACTCCTAGCCTCAGCTTTGTGTGATAACAGCCTGCCTTCTGAAATTGGTCTCAATTCTGGTTAGAGAAGCCTTAGCCTCTGCTCTTTCTTGAGACCCTGCAGTAACCTCTGTCCTCCCTGGAGTCTAAATAAGACGTACCTTCGGATGATCTGTCCAGTACTTTGCAACTAGAAAACAGAATAGCATTTGAGGAAGCAAATCATTACTAGTAAGCAAGTGACTCTTCCTTTTAAATGGCACTCTGATGCAGCAGATCTGCAGAGTAAGAATATATGATTCTGGCTGGAGGATGGGAGAGGAGAATGATCCTGAATTTGGATAAATAATTACTCTTCCTCATTTCTGCTTCTCTACATCATGGCTTTTAGAGGCTTGTTCTGCAGTTCTGTGTCAACATGCTGCAGCAACTGCACAACCGGTTTTTATGTAGAAGAGCAACATTAGGAAATGTTTCTATGTTACGGGTTGTCTTTCCTGATGTAAGTGTGCTTTTCTCTTCCCCCTGTCCCCCCCAAGGTGGAAAAGATTCGTCAAGTCAAGGCTAAGTCACTCTACTTGCAAGTTGAAAAGTTACGTCAGAACCTAAATAAGCTGGACAACACCATTAGTGCTGTTCAGCAGGTCCTGGAGGAGGGTCGTACCATGGATATTCTTCTGGCTCGGGACCGCATGCTGGCTCAGGTGCAGGAGCTGAAGAACGTGAGAGGCCTTCTCCAGCCACAGGAAGACGACAGGATCATGTTCACTCCCCCTGACCAGGCGTTGTATATGGCCATTAAATCAATGGGCTTTGTCAGCAGTGGGGCTTTTGCTCCTCTGACCAAAGCCACCGGGGAAGGCCTCAAGCGTGCACTGCAGGGCAAAGTGGCCTCTTTCACAGTGATAGGCTATGACCATGATGGGGAGCCTCGCCTTTCAGGAGGTGACATGATCTCTGCCGTGGTGATGGGCCCAGATGGAAACCTTTTTGGGGCAGATGTCAGTGATCAGCAGAACGGGACCTACCTGGTCAGCTACCGTCCACAGCTAGAGGGAGAGCACCTAGTATCCGTGATGATGTGCAACCAACACATCGAGAACAGCCCCTTCAAAGTTGTGGTGAAATCTGGGCGCAGCTACATAGGCATTGGGCTGCCGGGGCTCTCCTTTGGCAGCGAGGGAGACAGCGATGGCAAACTCTGTCGCCCCTGGGGGGTTAGTGTAGACAAAGAAGGCTACATCATCGTTGCTGACCGCAGTAATAACCGCATCCAGGTGTTCAAACCATGCGGGACCTTCCATCACAAGTTTGGCACACTGGGATCCCGACCGGGCCAGTTCGATCGCCCTGCCGGCGTGGCCTGTGACATCTCGCGTAGGATCGTTGTGGCTGACAAGGACAATCATCGCATCCAGATCTTCACGTTTGAGGGGCAGTTCATTCTGAAGTTTGGAGAGAAAGGAACAAAGAACGGGCAATTCAATTACCCATGGGATGTGGCCGTCAACGCAGAGGGCAAGATCCTGGTCTCCGACACAAGGAACCATCGCGTTCAGCTGTTTGGGCCCGACGGTGTGTTTCTTAACAAGTATGGCTTCGAAGGGGCACTCTGGAAGCACTTTGATTCCCCCAGAGGTGTGACTTTCAATCACGAGGGCCACTTAGTAGTGACAGACTTCAACAACCATCGCCTTCTGGTCATCCATCCAGATTGCCAGTCAGCACGCTTTCTGGGCTCGGAGGGCACCGGGAACGGCCAGTTCCTGCGCCCGCAGGGAGTGGCGGTGGATCAAGAGGGGCGCATCATCGTGGCCGATTCCAGGAACCACCGAGTGCAGATATTCGAGTCCAATGGTAGCTTTTTATGCAAGTTTGGCACTCAGGGAAGCGGCTTTGGTCAGATGGACCGTCCTTCAGGTATAGCCGTCACCCCTGATGGCATGATTGTTGTGGTCGACTTTGGAAACAATCGAATTCTCGTCTTCTAATCTGTGTTTGAATTAGGAAGAAACTGTCTCAGGGAAATTCTTCTAAGAGAAAATGAAAAAATACAACGTTAATTCAAACCTACCTCATCTTTAATTTTTTTACAGATGAATGTACTTACCTTTTTTCTGCAGGGAGTGAGCCTGTAAAGTTAAATTCTATCTACCTCAATGTCCTTCCTTCCCTCCCCGGTTTCTCTCCCCCTCCCCATCCCCACACACTCGCAGTTCAGAACGTTTTACCTCTCCCCCCGATGGGGTTTCATGCACAAACAAGTGTTGCTGTGCACATTAGGTGGTTTGTGTGGCAAGTTCTGTAGACTAAGCCAAAAAAGGCTCTGTGTAACTTTTTTAATGGAGAAAATGCTAGTAGGTGTTTGTAGAGAATTTGTGTTCTTGACCATACTGCAGTTCTGTGAGTGGGGACATGGGAGGGGGGACTTTTGTTTTTTTGAATTGCTGCTGCAGCAGAGAACTTTTTCCTGTTCTCCTTTTTATACCTCAGTGTGTTTGATTTACTGGTGAGCACAGCGTCTTGTTCCCAGATGACTTTGAACGTTTTGCGAAAAGTGAGTGGGATTCACTCGCTGGGAAGAGCAAGTTTGCATCTTTTTGGCATTTCTGTGTATTTTTTTCTGAAACACAGTAATCCAACAGCACAAAGTGAAGCTGATGAAAATGCACAAAAGTTCTTTAAGTTTAAACCAAATTGTTCATTTTAGTGGCTTAGTGCAGTTGTCGTAAAGTTTAGATAAAAAGCAAGGCTTCCTTTAATGTATCCTGTCATTGAGTATTTCTTTTTACCCTTTCACCTGAAAGCTAAATTAGTTTTAAAAAGTTACTGTTTCTTTTATCAGTGCACCTAATCTGGATAACAGAAGAGGTTACAAGGAGCATTGAAACAGGGAAAATTGAACCCTTTTGATTTACTTTCTTGTGAAATGACTAGCTTTTTTTGCCCCTCCCCATAGAGAGACTTTAAGGGAATAATGTTTGATGGATTTGTTAGAACAGAAGTGGTACCTTTTTCCAAAAGTAAGAAATAAGCACAGCTTTGGAGATTCAGGGTGCGTTTTGGAGAAGTCAACAGTTTTTTGTGTTTAAAGAGGATTGCAATAACTCTATCAGTGACAATTTTTTTTTTTTTCCATTTTCTGGCTTCCCCAAAGAGCTGGGCTGAAAAGTTCAGGAAGGTTTACTGTAGTTTTTAGAGTGGGGTGGGCCTGTGGCTCCATGTATCTCTTGCTACGGATCCAAGTGAAAAGTTACCAGTACCAGCATAAGGCAAACTGCATCAAGACGAAACTTTGCTGCTTTTTTCCCAGGGCAGTACCAAAGAATCCTGTGTAAAATAAATGTATATGATCCTTAAAAGCTTGGAGGCAGGGGGAATTTAGCCCTTTCAGGGATATTTAAAAAAAAAAAAAAGCTTTTCTGAGAAGCAGAAACTTTTGGGGAGAACAGAGATCTCTTTAGCAAAATGTGACTTTGAGTCCCTGGGAGTATTTCAGTTTATTCTTCAATTTCTTGCATTCCAGTTTAGCTGGTAATGCAGGTAAGGTCTTTACAGAGCTGTTGCTTCATCCTCTGGATAAGGCCTTTGGTGGCAAACAAGAATGGTTAAAGTGGGGAACAGAGGGCTTTTCTGTCTCTCTGCGATGGAAAAATTCATGTATCAGTACTGTTAGGCTTGGAAATGCTATGGGATTTACCTTACTGTTTGCAAGAGAAGATCTCTGAAATATAAACATTGTTTTATCAAAAAGTCTGAAGAGCCTTAACCATCCTCCAAGGAAAGGGTTCATCTCTCTGCCAGCCACCATGCAGAAAAGTGACCTGAGATTGAAAGGCTCTCTACAAGTTTGTGAGAAATCACAAGGTGCACTTTCCTTCTTGCTGCTTTTCCCCTCCAAGGAGTGTTAACTTTCTGGGTTTTGTAGAAATCCTGATGATGTGTGCAGACAGCTGCCACTTAGAGGAGGCTTAAACTAAAGGACCAGAAAGAGACAGACAGATTCATGAGATGGCAAAACCTCTTTTGAAAGAAGGGTGAGGAAAAACACCTAAATTAAGATAAATAACTGTGCTGCCTTTCAGCCAAAGCCTCGAGGAAGCAAACTCTTCAAAGCAGTGTGTTTCAGTTAGGCTTAATCTTAGGATAGCATGGTTTAAAAATAGTCTTTAAAGGATAATCTTTTATACAGATGTCTGTCATTAAATTTGTGTGGCTGCTCAAAATATGGGTATGAGAGAAAGCTAGTTTACCTTCAACTTTTTTAAGTTCTGCTTGTGTACATGCCTCCCTTCTTGGGGGTGGCCTTACAGTTGTAACAGATGTCCGTGTTTGTCTTGTATTATTCAGTCCAAGAATTACTTGCAAGTTGGGCTGTGAAAACTAACAGCCTACAAGACCTAGATACCAAAGAAAACTGGTTTTAAAAGCTTTAATCTTTAGTTTGCGGTGTCCTTGCATTTATCCTATCATGTCTTAAATGCCAGGTCTCTTAGTATCTTGACCAGAGTGGCTGACAGTGGTGGAGTATGCTAGAAATGCTCTTGTGCTTTAATGCTTGTTGGGTTCCTCACTTCCCTAGGACTAGAAGGGAGTTGTTTTTCCAGGCATTAAAAAAAAAAAAAAGCCAAGTGTGCATTCAGGATTGTGTTGAACTGCAGAAACCTTTTTGCCCCTCTCCAGCCTGCACAGCGCAGAAGGTGACAGACACTGAAGTTGCCCTTTGCTATTTTGTATGGAGCCATTGCACGAACCCCCAGTCCAGCTCTGTCAGGAAGAGGAACGACTTTAAGTTGCTGTCTAATTCAGTGGGATTTGCTTACAAACCAAACCTCAAGTGTTTGACCTCATGTGTTGGGGAGCTCTTTCGTTTTAAAAACACTGCTATTTAGCTACCCAAAATAATTCCTTATCTTTGTCAGATAGTGCTAAGCACACTTGGTCTCATTGAAAAGTGGTAGTGTAGCTTATAAAATGGAGTGTTTTATATGCAATGAAAATAAGTAGCGATAATATACAATGCCAACATCAGATGCCCCATAGGGGCTTTTAAACAGTAATACTTAAATGAGATTCAAACCTTGCTCTGTTTTTCCATGCATGTTCTCAGGCTATGCATGTTCTCAGGTTAATGTCCCAGTATCATAATATACATGGTGCAGAGAGAAAAAGCAAGGCTTTGAAGCTGGATTGCAAACTGAACAAGCATTCAGAGTAATCTTCTGAACTAGTGGAAATGGCCTGGAGAAGGATGAGGTGAGCTTGTGCCTCTTTCTCTTAGCTCTGACATTGAGGAACAACAGATGTGGGTGACAGACCTGTCTACTAGAACTCCCAAAGGAATTTCACTATGCCAGGTTAAACCGGTGGCTCTCGGTAAACTTTTTACTTGACAAAATGTTATCGGCAGTCAGTATGGCTGTTTTGGGTTCAGCCTATGGAGCAATCTTGTCCTTTCTCAGAACTATTTAAGCAGGAACTTCAGTAGCAAACTGTAGCAGACTCAGTTGTTGATAATACAGGTCCTTCAGGTAATTCACTCCTTTTTTTTTTTTTTTTTTTTTTAGTACCTGTTAAATATAACTTATTTAAAGAAGCTCATAAACCTTAAACTTGTAAAGAAAGCAAGGGAAGGATGACAACACCTGAAAACTAATGCATGTTAGGGCCAGGGTAACCAAGCTGGGAGAAAGAAGAACAAGGCGCTTGGATGTGGCATTCCCTTGCAATTGCAGGAAAATGGGCCCAGTCTGTTAGGTTGCAGTTAAACCAAAATTAATTTCTGAAGAGAGCAGGTTTATAGGCTTATCTTGCCATAACTTTGATCATAAGACTTTTTTGAGTTCTGGTTTACTTTAAAAAAAAAAAAAAAAAAAGTGCCAAAGTGTTTTGTTTATTTTTTTTCAAGGAGTGTAAGCCAAATGGTGCCAAAAGGTAATAGGGTATTTAAAAGTAGAGATATTTAGACAAACAGTTTGGAGCTGTATAAAAAACAAACACTGGTACTTGCATTAGACAAATATTGTACCTTTGGTCTTTGAGTCCTTGGGAGTTTGAAACCCAGTTTGCTGTGGTACAAAATGCACAATTAGAGATGCCACTATCTTTTTCTTGAAGTTCTACCTCACTTTGCAGAAGTAAATCATCTACCTCAATTTAGCATCAGACAGGTTTGAGAAATAATTGAGAATCTGCCTGGGGGAAGGATTCATCCTGCCTGTTGGACAAGCATTTTGACCGAAACAGAGATACTAAGGGTGTACAACATGGTGACTGCTTGCTTTTTGTTTGCTTTTGTTTTTGCTGCCTGCCCATGGAAATATTAAGCTGCCCTTGCTAGAGAATCTGTAAATAAAACCAAATGTTCAGGCAAACTGTACTGAGATACCTGAAACACTTTTGAGTTTGTTCTGTTTTCACTACGAAGTATGGAAATGTAAACTTTTTTCAGTATTATGACACTACTAGCTGACGTGACATACTTCATGTTCCTTTGCAGTGTTCTTATGTCCGTAAGAGACCTTTAGGTCTTCTCTCTACAAGAGAAACTTTTATGCATGCCTACAAATATGTCCTGTTTGGAAAGACTAATCTTATGATTGCTGTAAACACAACGTTATACCAAATGCTTGAAGGGAATAAGATCCTGATTTTTTTTTTGACTTGGTGATTGTATTAGTAGCTTTCTTGACTCAATGGGATTTTTTTCCACCATGACAAAGTAACCAAGTTCCTATTCCTGGAGGGCAGTTTAGGTTCAGACACTCTCAGGAGAGGTGGTTTAAAACCAGTATGTTGGGGTTTTATGCAACTTTAATAGTGACATGCAACATGCCCCTTGTTTTACCTGTGGAGTAAAGTTGCAGAAGCACATTTTCAGATTACTATATTGGAAAAAAAATCTTTTTTCCTCCCTTGCTCATACTAAGGGGTGACAGAAGTGGGTACAGGAGACCCCTAATAAAGATAGGCTGTGTTGGGTTTGGTAAATGTTATGGTGGAAAATGTACGTTGATGTCTCTAAGTGATCTTACGGGTTAACGAGCCAGACTGGCATCTTTTTCCATCATTGTTTAACCAGTAATGGTTCTAAAAATGCTTTGTGTACCTGCATGGTCTTAGACCTTCTATTAATGATTGTATCAACTTACAAACTCAGGTAGATAATTTTTTAAGCTCTTTTCGTAGAGCCTTACTGACTGAATGTTAAGTGTCTGTGTAGTGATGTAGTCAAGTAACTTCCTTTTGAACTACCAGACTAGTTTAAAAAAAAAAGTCCTTTTATAGGTTTGTAGAGTACTTTCAGGCAATGTAGTAGTTTTTCCTTCAGAGGGAGAGATGTCTGTTTCTGGGTTTTGTTTTTAGTTTCTTTTCTAAAATGACTAAAAGTTTTTAACTAGTTTGTAAGGTGTGCTTAGTCACCTGAGTTGGTGGGGGTTTCTTACTGTATGTGACTCTTGTTTGTACTGTGCATTACCTGTCATGCCCTGCTTGGTTCGTGCACAATTCATTGGAGTAGTGAGGGTGTTGAGCACACGCCTGCAATTTAAGTCAAGTAGAAATTGGTAAGCCTTGAACAAAATGGAGGTCGTCCACATGAAACCAATGTCAAATGTGCATTTTTCTCCCTTTGTTTAATTTGCTGCAGATGTATGGCCCCATCTTATAAAACTTTGTTACCAGTGTATAAGTAGCATTGCCTTGGTGCAGGTTTGCATCAGGATCCAGAACGATTTTGTCAGTACTTGGATGTTGGGCATTTTGAGTCGTTTGGTTTTGTAGTTTCCTCTTCTGTCGCAGTTGTTTCTCTTCTACTTTAGTGATTAACCATGCTGCTTTCCTAATAATAATAAAAATGTCTCAGCAGGACAGACAGTGCTCTGCTTTTAATGAGCTGCTCAGAGCTTTTATATCTAATTGCTAATGAAACAGGCTGTGACAAGAACTTCCATGCTCCAAAAAGGGCAACACATTTCTACTTGGACAAAAAGTGACATGTTTAGATGTCAGATGTTGAGTACCGCAGAGAAGAAAGCATGACAGGTTATGTGCAAACTTTTATGTAGAATAAGCGAGCAAAATGTTAGAACCCTTGTGTTAATGGAGGCTTCTGAATGTATCTTTGTGGTCCATAGGGAAGGCTGAAGGATGTAGCAAGGAGACGATGTATCAGCTACTGGCAGCCTTAAAACAAAGTCAGTGTCTCTCTGGACTTTAAAATGTTCCTATGCAGTTTATTTTATTTTTGTTTAATCAAATAAATGTGAGGAGTTTTTTCATGGCAAATCTGTGTATGTGTGTTTCTGTATTACCCAGCTGAAGCCTTCTCTTCTATCAGGATTCAATAAAGAAAAAGCTCTTGCCTGAATTTGAACCTGCTGCCTCCAGGTGATGACCACTGAAAAATTTAACCAGAGGCACCTGCTTTGAAAGGAGAGAGGAGAAATACTGGGGTGCTGTGGAGAGAAGTGTGTTTGGTTTGTTTTGTGGGGGTTTTTTAAAGTAGTTTTGATGCAGTGTCAAACTCTCAGTTGTCTGATCTATTAAAAAAACCAGCCTCACTGTCATGAGTGGAGGAAATGGCTTTGATACTGGAGTCACCACCTGTACTCCTTGTAGTTTTTCCGGTATTTTGCCAGAAAGTTCCTGGTTTAACCTTGTTAGGTCTATTTCTAGGTTTCCATTTCTTCACTTTTGCAACTGTGAAAGCAGTGCTTTTTTCTGAGTGGTAGTGTAAAGCAAAGCTACCAGAACATCTAATAATGCATCTTGAAGAGCAGACCCCCAACATAAGTCGGGTAAGCAGGAAAGGTGTTCTTTTTTTCCTTACTACTTTGGAAAAGGTTTGAAAAGAAATGGTGAGCATGGGGAGATGCTCTTCAAGTAAGGTTTGAGAATTAAGGCCACTGATTGAATTCCCAGCAGCGGTAGAAGCGGTGGTGGATTCCAGTCTCTGAAAGTGCTGACTGCGCTAGCTTTTCAAAGCTGAGATGCTTTCTGGCCCCAGCTGTGTACAACTGTAGGACTGCTCAGCACCATGCTGTGCTCTGTCCGTCAAAATCCTTGACCATCGCTCTTTCTTCCTGCTGGAGCAGCTGGTAATGTGTCAGCAGTACAGAGATCACTCCAAGTGGAAAGGAGGGACGGAGAAGACCCTGTGAAGGAGGGGGAAAAGGCTGCTAAGGTGAGTTTCAAGACTACCCACTTGGCCAGCTTTGTGTGGTACTCTGTCTGTATTCCCTTGGCTTCTCTGTGTTCTTTCCCTGAAGACAACCAGAACCTGGAAGCTCACTGAGCACCATGAGATGGCTCTGGACACTGCTGAACAAGTGCTGCACAGTTCTTGCACCATGGCCCTGGTCACTGTCATCTACTTTCTTGCCAAAAGCTTTAGGTCTGAGCCCATGCTGGCATTGGAGGCTGAGGTAGCAACAGGGGTACCTCCACTTACAGTGCTTGAGGGGAAAGGGAGTGTAACCTGACTGCAGGGATGAGATCCTGGAGGCAAGGGGAGGGCAGGAGAGGAACAAACCAAAATAATAAGCATTACTGACTTTGCTAACTTAACACACAGCCCAGCCTGCTATTTCTACAGGACAGCTTGCAGTTTTACTTGACCTTCACTTCTTTACTATCAGAGCCTAAAAGCAACTGAGGGAAATGGCAAAAGCGGACTGTGACTCTGTGGCCAGAGAGGGAGACAGGTCCTTGACTGCTCCCTTCCTAGATGTGTTTTGATATTTATTTTTTCTGCTCTGTTAATAGTAAAACTATGGAACCCGATAGCTGAAAGTCAAGTAGCAGTGCTCCAGGCAGAGGGGGGAAATCCCAGAGCTGCTCTGGCCAATGCAGCCGCCTTAGGGCAGCAGAGCAGTCATTGTTAGGGCAGAGCTGGGGCTGAATGCTGCTGCTCACATGCAAATGCAGCTCTGATAAGATGAGCAGTAGCTGGGGAACAACATCCAACTGCATCCTTCACCGAGCCGTGAGCGGAGCGTTGGGTGCCTCGGGGTGGAGGTGGGCACTGCTGAAGCAAGGCATTAGCATCTTTTGCATGTGAATGCCCTGCATTCCTGGGGGGGCAGGGAAGGCGGAGAAGAATCTTCTCTATTCAGGGCCCGGGACCACACAGTGAGCATCTCTGACTGATTAAATACAAAAAAGGTTAATCTACTTTGACTTGAGGGCTGTATCAGCTCCCTTTCTCCCTTCTTGCAGAAAGGTGCTTTCTACACACTTTTTCCTGATCTTTTTATTCCTAATACTTCTAAACTGCTTGCCCCTACCCGAGGACAGAGTGGGTCCTACAGCGATAGAGAAGTTATTGAAAAAGTCAGCTATTTGGTCATTACCCTGAAAGCCTTGAAAAGCAGTGAAGACAGCTATCTTGCCTAAAAGGCATAGTTCTCAAGCCTTCTGCTGTACTGCTTCATGATGGCTAGCTTCCTGCTGGGGGGACACACTTGTGCTCATTCTACAACTTGCACATTGTTTAATAACTTCTTCTTCTGTCATTTGTGGCTTGTTTGTTCCAGATCTTGGGGGCAAACCCAGGACATCTGTACCTAATGTGCAAGTTACTGAGAGCAGGACCTGCCTCTCAGGTGGCCACTTGAAAGTGTAACCTTCCTGGTGGTAGCTGGAGGCAAAGTACAATGCCAGCAGCACCGGGAGATAAGGTGTTATCCCAGCTCTGCCCTGGAGATTATCTGGGCAAAGTCTCAGAGTAGCCTAAATGACACAAAACAGCCAGGGAGGGGAAGTGAGGAGAGATGCTCTGTTCCGTGCTGGGCTCTGATTATCTTATGCCTGGATTAAGTCCCAAGGCAGGATGGCTCATCTCTTCTCCTATGCTCACAATAAGTAACCAGAGGGTCCTTGGTTATGCTGCTATCTTACAGCCTCTTGGTTTGAGCAGAAGTTTTTGAAAGAAAGAGGTATTCCTCTAAAGTGGAAACTGCAATTAAAAAAAAAAATACCTTCTTCTAACAAACAGCCAGCCATCCTTCTACTGTACCTGCACCATTCCACCTTCCTTTAGGACAAAGGAAGATGAGGGAGAAGAACAAAACCAAGAAGTAAGTTAAAAAAACCCACAAACACTGTCCATCCAGCTAAAGCAAGAGTGTTCCCCAGCACTGGTCCCTTCAGAGCACCCACTGCCTGCTGCAACCATTGCCCTACACCCCCACCCTGCCACACCAACAGACAAAGGTTTAGCAGACATACCAGGTTTTTGTCCATCTCACCCCTTTCTTGTTTTGGCAAACTGCCTTCTGGCTCTTGCCACCCATTGAGCCCCTGAGGCAGGAGAAGCCTCTCGTTTATAGCAGAGAAGCACTACAGCCCTCAAGCAGCAGAAGGGGCCACGGACTTAGCACCCAGGTCAGTCACACACACCCAGTAGCATATCAGAGGCAACAGATGCATCCTGGTCACAAGGATCTCTCTCCCTCATACTAAGACTGCCATCTTGATCACACAAACTTCAAAGGGGCACAGACTGGCTTTTTGCAAGGGTGGCTTGTGCTAATGATACACAAACTAATGACAAGTCACCACAGCTTAGCAGGGTGCTGCAGTGCCATGTTGAGGGCTGTTAAGGGCCTTAGTGTGTCCTTACACCCCCACCTCTAAGATCCAGTGGCCTGCTAACCCTTTCAGGCCAGCTGCTAATTTTAAGGAAGAGTTTAGATTAAAGGTAGGGCCTTGCCCTGTTAACACTGAAGCTGTGCTCTTTGCACTTAATAAGGTAACCACAGGAAACTCAGGGCATACACACCCCTCCCCTCCCTGTGCCTGAAGGGGCAGCTTTAACTACAGCAAGGTCCAAACTCCCAGCTGCTGCAAGGCAGTGGACTGTAGCTACATCAACATAGCAAAGTTGGGCAAAAGCTGCTGCTTCAAGGAATGCAAAACCTCGAAGGAGGTTTACAGGAATACATGTGTCAAAACACATCAGTCATAGACCCTACACTGCACAACAGCTCAACTGCTTTAGTTCAGGTAAATGGTATTCTCCTTCCAGTCACTTCCCTCCCATCTATTCTCTTCAAAAAGAGCTGAATTACACACCTGGTTAACCACTTCTTTTTGATAAGTAAGTAAACTGCTACTCACATTCAAAACAGGTACCAACTGCTCTTCCTTTATGAAATAACCTTTACAAACATCTCCAAGCATGCCTTTTTGTTTACAGGTTTTATTAAAAATTTACATAAATGACACACTCCAGCAATTGGGGTATGCAGGTGTCCTAGGTTAAAAAAATATACAAAATCCCAAGCCCTCATGGGCAGGGCAGCAGCAGGTTGAAGCACAACCTCACTTCCTTTGAACAGTGGTGAAAGCTGGCATCTGAATGGGCTGGATTGAGTGGACTGGCTGAAAAACAGGCTTCTTCCGCATGTCAGAGAGTGTTTTCACAGAAGGGAGAAGCTGGTTTCTCTTGATGATCTGCAGTGCCAGCTGCGTGTTACCTAGAAGACAAGTTTCAATTAAAAACAAAAAGTACTTTTGTATGACTTACGGATCACTGTTCTCAGAACAGAGCTGACACGCCAGCCCTGGGCCCAGGCCATGTACACTAGTGGTCTTCCTATTCAGTGAAATGCTGACACAGGCATTAAAAGTATTAGATAAAAGTAAATGTGAAACAACACTAGTGCCTGATTCTGCCTGTTCTTAGCTGGAGACACTGAGCTTTTATCTCAGAGCTAGAGGATACCAGAGCACCTTTGAAATTCCTGAAGGGCAGCTCTTCTCTCTCCCATCTGCATAGTGAGACTCTAGATCTCACACAAAATGCCCTCACACTGTGACATTACAGACAGTAATGCAAATGTCAAGGGTGTATGTAAAACATGTTTTTAAAACAAGAAATCTGATTTTCAACTGCACGCATGGCCCATCAAATAAATACCAATATAAATGGAAAACTTACTCTTTGTTAAAAATTAAACCTATAGAATTGTAGGAGAAAACCCACTAAGTTCTGAAAAGAATATTTCTCCCTCTTATCAAATACTTTTCTTTCATTAAAGTTTTAGTTTCAGAAAAGATGCGCCCTTTTGTTGCCATTTATAGAACAAAAAATGGTTTTAGCTCCTTTTGGTTATATACTTAGAAGTGGGTGAGAGACATAAATCCCACTTTCTACTCTCTTCTGTTCTGTACTTTTGTTGCAGAAAGGTTTCCACAATTCCAACTTAGAAAGATGTTTCTAAGAAAAGCTTTGTAGAAGTCTCAATTCTGAATACAAATGCTCAAGTGCCTGCAATGCAAGACAACTGAAGGGAACAAGCACACTGAACATCTCACAACACTCAGATATTAAACCCCCAAGGGGCACAGGTCCACAGCCATGACAGCTTCAATGGTGCAGCTGCACCAGTCTGCTCACACTGCAGAATTCAAGTGCAATCTTTCCAGTTTCCCATTATGTAGAGGGTTTTTTTTCCCAAACACCGTGAACCTTCAAAAGGAAGGATCTGGGAAGAGAAAGTTATCAATATTAGAAGTTTTGTTACAGTACTCGCTACATAGCCCTTGACATGGCTTCTTTGGGAAACTTGGATTGCAGTTGTCTTTTAATGAAAAGCCTTTCAAGCCCTCTTTACAGTATAAACCTCATCAAGGGTTTTACTGAGCCTATCCAAGACTGCTGATCTCTGCGCAAAGGATGTAAGATTTCAGCTCAGAAGAGGAATGTTTAGGAAGGCTGGAGTGTGTAAGAACAGGACTGCAATAAACAATGGAAATGAAGGTGCAGATACACGGATCCGTAGCAGTGTAAAATGGAGACAGGGCCTAAAGGGTGCCATTCCAAATACCGGCACAACTGTCTATATAAAGACTAGGAATGATGACACTGCCCTCCTCCCCTTTGTGTCCCATATCTAGGTTGACAGAACATTTCAAAACTTAAGAATTTGTTTCAACAGTTTGCCTATGAGAGCTAGCTGTAAACTTCAAGGAAAAATCCAGTGTGTTAAAAATACAAAGTTACAGTCAACACTGCAGCTTCCATGTTAAATTAGGGATTTTAATGTTGGGGAAAAAAATTCAATTCCTTACCATTCTGTAATTCAAGATATACAGCCAGCAGAATAGCCTCTGGAGGGATCTCTTTGGGGTGGATCAGGGAAGCAGCCTTATTGAAAAAGAAGAAAGGGGCGGGGAGAGAAAGTGCTTAAGAGAAACATCCAGCTCAAAGAAAATGCCTCTTGATGAGACTGTTATCATCATCTTAGCTAACAAAAACAAATAACAATTCATAAACTAAGATAAGATTTTTTTAAACTAATATACTCTATTAGGTTTATGCATGCAAGGAGAGACTGAAAGATTATCTGCCTTGCAAGATTGTTTCATGCCAATTACCAGCACCATCTGCTGTATACTTATGTTAATATGAGCCTGTAATTCTTGGGTCAATCTACTGAGTTTTCCTGGTGAGATGACAGGTGAAGAAGGTAACCTCCACTGCTCCAAAGTTCAAAGTCAGCAAGGATCATTCATTAGCTTTCCATATACAAATATTTTTCAGCTAGGAAGTCAATGAAGCTGTCTTCTACATTAGCTCCAGATCCAACTCCCTACTCTTGATCTACAGCACACAGGGTACATGCCATTGATTTAATTTGGCTTGAAAGTCCCTGTGCTCCATCCTGAGCTGAGAGCCTCCAGAACAACACAGCTCTGCAGAGCTGCCTCCAGACATCCCAGACAGGTCCCTGCTTTCTGTCTAACCAGCTTCTACAGCCAGAGTCACACCATGTATCACCAGACTCTGCTTCTCAGTCCCTTCAGTTCAAAGAGAAGGGCCCTCTGCACTTTTAAATCTTAGTGGGAAATGGGTGGAGAAAGTAACGGGGGGGGGGGGGGAAGAGGGGAAAAAAAAAAAAAAAAAAGAAAGCAGGCTACCAGGCTTTTGAAAGGAAAATATTATTTCCCTCCTCCTTATCCCTTGCCTTCCCTCTTCCAAGGTCACTGAATATCATCATCATACTGGTATTTAAGTACCACACCAGTGGTTCTGCATGGTAATGCCCAGCCATGAATTAAAAGAAAAATGACGAGTAAGAAAGAATTTCTGTCCCAACCTCTGAAACTTACTATTTTCAACTACATTTCAAATGCGAACATTTGATTATCCTAGTACAAGGATGACTCCCATGATCTCAGTAAGACTGAATCCTGCAAGTCCACCTTTTCTATAAGTGCCCAGTCCAGAGGGCAGGAAAAATGCACATCTGTCTCTATAAATTTGTAGAATTAAACTGTAAATTTATCTATTTCCTGAGAAAGAGGACACATCTGCACAAATGGCAACAAGGTAACAGGGCTGATTCTGTATAAAAAATGGGTGCAAGATGATGATTTGCTACAAGGATACCTGGTTGTGGTACCTGGTATCTGCATCTTTTCAAAAGAAACAGATGGTAGAGATGTTCCCTCAGAAGAAACCACTTAGTTAACTAAGCTAAATAAAAATCAGCTGATCTGGCCATCCACTAAACCACAAAGAAACCTTTCTACACAGTGTTTCACATCTGACAGTTCAAGATTCAACACTCAGTAGTAACATGGGGTCTATTCTTCTGACAGAGAGGGAGTGAGCAGCTCCTGACAGACCTGATCTCACCAGGAGCTCATACTGGGGACACAGTTTGGCCACTAATAACAGAGGATCCTCTCATCCCTCTAAAATCTGCACCCCATAATCCAGAATCTGAACTTTCCTTATGGTGTGGTAGGAAGTAGGGAACGTAAGAATTAGGAAGACTGAAATGCAAAGCAAATCACTTCCCTTAGTCCTTAAAAAAAAAAAAAAAAAAAACCCCAAAACAAAAAAACCCCAAAACCAAACAAACATAAAACCCACCAACAAAACCCCACACCACAGCCAAGTTCTGGAAATACCCTGTTCATGAATCCCTGCTTTCTCCCTTCATGCAAAGGTTAGTCTCTGCAAGCACCCTGGCCCTGACCTGCTGTACCACTCTGGCTCAGGAACTCTGAACCGCCATATAAGTTTTGTTGTTTTAGGAAGTCTCTCAGGTGCTCTTCAGAATGGACAACTGGTAATTACCCAATTTTAAAGCTACCTTAACAAGCAGTTTTTAGCAATTACCTCAAATGCCTCAGCATTTCAGCAGACAAACCTACAATCTCACTTATAAGTTAAACACTTTGTAATACTTTTTTGGCTTTTATTCTGTCACTCAGTGGGGCCCAACTAGCCATGAGAGCCACACATCTCGTTTCAGTGAAGGATATGTGCTCTCCGTTGCTCCCCCTCATACAATGTAACTGCACACACAGAATAATTAATGTGTGCATACAAAATAATTAATTGTGTGAGGCTTCCCAAAAGCACTGGATTTATTGTAGATGCAGAGACCTACTATACTTTACATCCACAGACAGCCTTACACTCCTTTGGGCTTTACATATGTGCTACAGAGCCCAAGCACAGACACCTGCTCAATCCTAAGAGGCCTCAGGAGGGAAAACTGCCTTAAGCAGTTGAGAACTTCACAGAAGTTGAACCTGTTCACCTATACAACTACTATGAAGTAATCTGGAAGACTGCTGTTTCAGTTTGCTGCTCGACAATGCATTTGATTAGTCTTCCTGACAGACAGGAATGGCTGCAAAGAGAGACAAACGTATCATCATTGAAAGAGATCAGTCCCAGCCATAAGGACCAAATGACACAGGCTAAGTGAAGATGGAGAGTTTCAGAAGCAGTACTTGAGAATTCTTGGGGCAAGAGGCAGGCAAGAAACATACTTCCAGCAGAACTGTAGTTTGTTCTCACAGCCCTAAAGTTAATAACTCACCATCTAAGCTATTAACTGATTAGAGAGAAGTAAACTCAAGGCCCTCAAGAACTTCCTCCTCTGAAATATAACAATTACTATCGGACCATGTAAAAAAATCAAACACAAACAAACAACTTAGAAAAAGTGGAATGGCTTCCTAGTCATATTCCACTGTTTTGATACAATCTAGGAAAAAAAAAAAATATATGCTTCACATAGTGGTACTGAACTATTTACACAAGTAAGAAATTTGGAATTCCTTTATTTTATGTTACTAATTTAGGTTGGTTCATAAAGACAGAAAAGAGCCACCATCTCCGCAAAGTCTGCAAATGAGCCTGGGCTATGAAATCACCAGGATTTGCTGTGATCTGAATGGCACTTTGAAGGAAGTGCATTTATCCCTAAAGCTGTCTTGAGATTGGTTTCCATACCTGATGAAGACACTTTCGAGCTTTGTCATATTCACTCCTCAAGCAGTAAGCACTTCCAAGGTTAAACAACATCATTGTTCGTGCAGATGTGACCGAACTAGGATAACACTGTGGGGTCTGCTTGCCAGCTGCAATAAAAGAAAAAAAAAAAAAATCTTTCTTTTCTTACACTTTTATTCCAAATTGGCCAAGTAAGTTCCTGTACTCTGCTGAATATGGTGGCTGGTACTTACAAGATTCCATTGCCTCATTCTCTCCTTTGTCAGACCCTACAAAGAAAAAAAACAAACACACACAAAAACCATCATGTTCCATGAGCTTTTTGTATTAAGCTTTAAAAGATACAAATTTGCTTCTTTCTTCATGGTCTGACATTAAAGAGGGAAAACATATCAGTTTGCTCAAGAGTTTACGCCACTTAAGACTTCCTATCTTTAATGTTTTGCTTGTAGATTTGCAGATGAGTACAGTGAAGTTTAAACTGCAGACATGTCACTGAAAGCAGAGCTTCTGTAGACTTAACTATATAGATGGGCTCTGAAGTATTTTTCTGTTACAGAATACACACTCCCAACTGGAAGCACTGCAAGAAGATTAAGATACAGATTAACTAAGTCCTCCCCGCTCTCTCTCACTAAATTCACTAAGTAGACTTCACTGACACTCCAAAGCCTGGTTTAGAGACTAAAAAGCTGGAAGAGAAGGTATGAAACCCAAACTTAACCATAATTGCACATTTAACAAAAGCAGCTTTCAAAAGTTACCTTCAAACAAGGTAACTTTTTGAAGGTAGAAACTACCTACAATATACAGTTCTATTTATGTTACAGAATTAGCCACTTCAAAGGAACGACAAACATGCAAAAGACAAACCAAACACAAAGTAGGAACTAAAGCCAGGAAAACAAAACCACAAAAACAAAAACACAAACAAAAAACCCCCAAACAACCTACGGTCTTAAAACAAGATGTCTTAATCATCATTATATTTGTATATAGAAAGTTACAGCAGGAAGGCAGCTGAAAGCATAACCAGTTCTAATGAAGTGTGGATTCATTAACCTTGATCCTGCTCATTTGAAGAGATCCCAAGGGAAACATCAGTGACGTTCTCGGGGTTCAAGTGAGTGATGGCATCAGATATTCTGTCTAGAGAGATGAGAGCTTCTGCTGCATACAAATGCCCAAGAAACCTACAACAGCAAAGGGTTAGGTACAAATGTCAGCATAACAACCCCCACAATTTGTTATGTAAAACAAACTGAATGCAGTTTTTAATGTGAGCACATGAAAACTAATACTTGAAACACTTGCATGGAAGTTACCTTGCTTATAAAGTATTGTCATAATACCCAGTTCTGCCATTTACTACTTTTAGATACTCATGTTGTGAAAAAATCTGCACCTGAGTAATGACAATTCATTCATGCACAGGAATTGCCATTCCAGAAAGACAGTACCTTGGTATGGCTTTATCTCAGAGAACTAAAAAAGGAATCCTTACAAAAACACCCCAGGATATAGATACATCTATAATTTGAGGTGTTAAGTGACTTTACATTCAATAAAAATAAAACTTATTCTGTAAGATAGCAGCATTTCTAAGGACAGCAACTATACAGGCCTGTCCATGGGGTACAAACACCTTTCCAACTGCAGGTTTTGCAAAAGAATTAAGCAAGTCTGATGTTTCACATTTGTAGTTCAGCTCAGCTAATCAGCAGCTTTCCTTTTCAACCTTGGAACAGAAGGAATCCTGTTGATTGAGAGCATAGTTCCCTTGCAAATATTTAATCTGAAACAAAAGTTTAGCAAAAAAGCTCACGCTTGTTCTATGCAGCTGTATATAGTATGCTTCAAACTGATGGTATAGTTGGTTGTAATGAATTACAAAACATAGGGTAAATATCAATCATCCAAAATAACTTCTGCAACTTAGATCTGATACAGCAAACATAACTTTCTACATGCAATTTATTT
Source organism: Mycteria americana (assembly GCF_035582795.1). Classification (NCBI taxonomy): domain Eukaryota; kingdom Metazoa; phylum Chordata; class Aves; order Ciconiiformes; family Ciconiidae; genus Mycteria; species Mycteria americana. The sequence goes on along the minus strand of NC_134366.1, from coordinate 46,699,122 downwards.
CACTTAAGGAACAGTTCAATATTCCCAATCTGCACAAAAGCCTCATTTCCTGTGACCAAGATACATGATGCTCTGTCTTAGCAAAAACCTGTCATCTAGCATTTCTTGCATTACATAATGGTAACACTGCCTTCACAAAATTATGTGTTACCTTGCAAACTCCTCTAATATCTTCATATACAATGAGTGTGCAAAAAGACAAGGTTCTGCAGTAGTTTGAAGCATGGGAGCCAAAGAATTTAATTGGCAAGGATCATTTTAGAGTATGCTGCCAGCATACAAAAATAAGCACAAGTTAGCTTGCTTTCTGCAAGTACATGACCAGTTTTGAAAAATATCATTACTACCATAAAAACCTCTGCTATATTTTATCCTGTGTATGACACAGGAATTAAATGCACAAACACGGTCAGAAGGATGGGGCTAAAGCTGCCTTTTTTGAATTCGTAGAGATGCATGAGAACTGGTGGGTAGAAACAGAATGAGCTTTGAATATCTTTCAAAAAAATGCAGTGCCAAATGAGAACTGAAAAAGAAAAACTGAAGAATGGAACCTATATAAGCAACAGTAGCAGGTGAAGGGACAGTCCTGCACACCCAAGACCTAGTACCCTACTGACTGAGCAAACCTTCCCCTCCAAGGCTGTAGTTTCATAAAGCGAGCTTTCAGCAGTATGCTGGCTTGGGCTGATGCTGTCCACCCCCAGCTGTTCATGCCTGCCCCCTGTGCTGTGCCAACATGAGCACGTGCAGTGCCACAGTGAATCAGGACAGAGACCCGACAGTCCTGCTACCGCATGGGGCCCATAGCTGGAGATTAACAAATAGTAACAAAAGCAGCAATAGATTCCGAATTACATGGAATTCATACACAAATGAGGGGACTCACGTTCCTGCGTGTCAATGAACATTTAGTCAGGGCTTCAACAAGAACAGGAGCGGGCCAAGCAATTCTTTGCATCAGATACAGAATTGGCAAGCAGCTACAGACACTGGAAGCTTCAACTCAGAACTCTCCAGCAAAAAGCAGGGCTGAGAAAGAAGAAATGACCACATCAGACTTACTTAAGAGACCCTGACAGCTTTGGTTGCTGAAGAAGTTTATCTGCGTGATTCAATGCCATAAGGTTATCACCCAAAGCCAGAGCCACGTAAGCACTACACGCAAGTATTGAGCACCTGGAGGGGAAAAAAGAAAAAAAAAAAAAAAAAAAAGAAAAAAGGGAGGGGGGGGAAAGCCAATATGTTAAATGGAGAATTCTGTGATTCCAAATGCAGCTGTTAAATTTCTCTTGTAAGTGCTTAAGAAATAAATCATAAACTTTCAATAATGTCTTTGCGTCAAACTATGAAGTAAAGGAGCTAGTGTGTAGTTATCTATGGCCCCAGTTGCATTCTCTGAATTAGGAGATATATACATTGTGTTCTACCAGTATAAACCAAGGACCAGCATGGTGTGCTCAGTAAGATTTTGCAGTTTTGACCATAAATAACAGATTAAAAAAAGAAGGACCTCACCACATGTGTCATTTTTCTCATGGACAGTCTTCCTTTCTCACCCTCTTTTTATTCTTTTTGCCCTGCACTCTCATTTGTACTTCCCTGCCCTCCCCTTCTGCTGCAGCAAAGGGTAGCAGATTTGTAGATTTCTCTAACATACAATCTACAAACGCATAGTAGCAATCAATTAAATTGTAAAATATTTCACTTTTATACTATACAATGTTTGTACACAGGGAGACAACAAACGCTGGAGAATTTGGCATTTCCAGTTTTGTGTTCAATTGAGAGCTGTAATCCACTGCCAACACTGTGATTGATATGTGGCATTTTGTTGCTGCCACAGACTTTCTTATCTTTCCAAAACCACAAAATCTCTGACAGTTCCTGTAATGAAATTCAAACTACTCATATTTTCTATTTTCAAACAATAACCCCACATCAGGATGCCATCATTAGGCTAAGCTTCACATTTTATAACTCCCCCCCTCCCCAACACAGCACTTGGGGATATTTTCCACTTCGTAAGACATCATTTAGTGCAGGCTGCCTTGTCCTCTGGGCACAAGCCTCTGCCCGCAACGCCTTGCTGCAAGCACGGACTCTGTCCTTCTCCAGGGAGGACAAGTGGATCCTCTTAGTGGGGTGTCATGTTGGGAGCGAAGGGAGGAGAGCCTTCAACTCTCCCGTTGGTAGGTGGGCTATTACCCGCCAACCTTCTGGCAACTGTCAAGTCCACTTTCGGTCCAGCAGTAAGTCATGTAATTTGTGGCAGGACCTGGGGTGCCTTTATTCCCCTTTCCCAGGAGGCATGCTCCTTAATTATGCACAAGCAGGATAAGAAACTTCTCCAGTGTTTCTCCCTACCCCCCACTTCCTCTCCACCATGCCCAGATGTCACATCAAATCTGAACACGTACAAAAGCTTGAGAGAGGGAGAGGAAAGCTTCCCCTGCTCAAGTCCCAAACCTAAAATATTTCTGAAAGGTTGCAACTGGGGAGGGGGAGGTAATGGGGAAGAAAAAAATCTCTGTAATAACAGCCCCCTTCTAACTATCCTCTTTTTGTCTCAAGGAAGCACAGCTTTTAAACCAGCAGAGATGCTAAGTGTCACTGGCTAAATACCCTTAGACACAAGTCAAGGCCTGCAGAGTTGGTTGCTACTGCCCTTTATGTCAATATGTCTTCTATTTCCCACAACTTTTTTAAAGCCTGTTTTTATTTCTGAAAGTGTAAATTCAAACACAAGACACACTCCAATCACACAATAGTTAAGTCCAGCAAAACTGAAACCTACTCCTCTGCTCTAAGGACTTGTCACTGTTTAAGCCATGTAACAGCTGGCAAGATTCTTCAGCAACAGCCATCAAAAGAAGAGGAAAATATTCAGGTTTTCTTCCCTGCAGTACTGTTCTTGTGCACTAGGATCCATTGTTGAGCCGGCTAAACCAAACGCTCAAGAGAGCTGACAGCTAACCAGAGCAGAAGAATTGCCCCACAAGGGAAAAGACAAACTAGTTTTTCACCCCAGTCAGGATTCTGACAAAACTCCACAGGTTGCCTTTGAGCACGGCAGACTTCCAGCATCACTGAGCCTCTGCATGCCCTAAATAAAACTGCCTTTGCACTAGGAAAAAGAAAAATGTTTTTCTAAACTGCCAGATTATGTCAAACAGCCTCTTGTGCAGGTCTAGGCAACAAGATTTGTCAGCCCACACCAACTGCAAGTTTACAGAACCCGAACTACACATCCGACTTGGCTCAGGCAAAGGGCGAGCCAGCGCAAATCCAGTTCTTCAAAACTTACTATGAAGACACCAAAAATGGCACTTCTAAACCATTTAGAGAACATCACTAACCTGAAATAAACTTAGTTAGCTATTTTAAATTATATCTGCTATTGTGCTACTTTTTATGTTTCAGACAAAACAAATGAAAACACTATGAAACACAGAATGCAAACAGCGCTTACTCAATGGGGAAATTCAGCACCAGCAAACTATGCAGTGGCTGACAGTGAGGAAGAAGAGTGAGGCAGCTACAGATAACAATCATTGTGAGCTTCCAGTATCATGACAGGGCCAAACAGACCACTGCAATCTTTAAGTAGACAAATGAGGCAATACTGGGTAGGCGTGGAGAACAGACAACGTATGTTGGTGAGAAATAGTGGTCCTTACAGTATTACCTGTGAAATTATTAGCAATGTCAGTGATGCTCCTGGAATACCATATACAATACTAGGGTATGCACACTTCAAAAATACATACAAGTAAATAAAATAAATAAACCATAATGATGGACTGGAGATGGCCAACAGAAGAGTCAAAATAAAGAAAAAAAAAAAAGGTAAAATTGGATGACATGCCTTATAGCAAGGGCTTGCAGTTCAAATCTATTCAGGACAAAGCAGCTGATCAAACTATTCCTTTATCTCTAACTGCTTTGAAGGGGAAAATTAACATTTTCACACAGAGTTGTTCAATCTAGGGAGAAAAAGGCTATAACAAGGTCTGTTGCTATTCATCTCTACTTTTACAATAAAATCCACAAAATTTTCCAAATGTAGCACTGTGGTCTACCAGAACTCCTTTACTCTTTATGTATCCTAACAGCATTGGGTTGTTCTGGCGTGGTGAAACATACTACAGGCTGAGAGCAGAGCAGGGGAATTGGCCTCTCTGAGGATGAGAAGAAGTGAGGAGCAGAATTATTTAGAAGAAATTCAAAAGAAAAATCTGGAGTTTCTACTTCCTACACTTAAATTCTTAGCAACGTTTGCTGTCCTCAGACTTCTGCTTGTTGCCTTTAAAACCCTGCAGTTGAATTACTGCTTATTATGAGAATAGTCTGTTCAATTAATTTGTGCACAAGTACCAAACAATACATATGAAACATAAGACTTTTCTAGATGTTATTTTTAATTTTTAAGAACTATTTAGGGGCAAAGTCAGTCAGCCATTTTAAACTCTTATTAGGATGTGCAGCTGTACAAAAGCATGCAAAAAAAGCATTTAAGTTGCCCATTTCAGTTCTAGAAGCTATAGAGGTTTTTCAATCCCGTGACTTAACAGGGAAAAACTGAATTGAATAGACACCTATTCCTCAGGATAATCCTTGCCAACATGCAGAATTTTTTCTTAATTTTCCCTGACTAAATGAGAATTTTAATTTTCTCACGTAGCTCCTTAGTGAGCAAGACTACAGGAATATACTAACGTTTGAGTATAACATATTTTGCTTTTCACAGCTATCTGCAGAAACCTAGAAATCGTTTTAGCAGAATCACTCTCTAGGGATGTCTAGTCCTCTGGATTTAACCACCAAAGCAAGTATTGCAAAAAAAAAAAAAAAAAAAGAATCAACGCTATTCCTTTCCTTATATGATGTTCTTTACCAGAAGCAGTGTAATTCTTGCTAAACTGATTTTTTCCTGACATGTTGTCAGGTTTCATCAGTAGATAACAACAGCTGATTGTGAAAGAAAAAGACTATGTATTAAAAAAAAAAAAAAACACAATATGACACCATGTAATTTTGACATGTGGCAACCACATTTTCAACAGCCAGGAGGAAAAAAAAACAAACAAACCCACAACCAACCCACATCATTGTTTTTAATCCAGTGCTTTCTATTTGTAGTAGCATACTCTTGTACCACTTCAGAATAAATAATCAAGGTCTCAGTAATGTCTCCTCACAGATTCCTGCTAAATTGCTTTTAAACGAATACAAGTAGATTTGCTACACATAGGGGAGGCAAAGTAAAGGTTAAGCTGGTCATTATAAAAAACACAGGTTACCTGGGGTTAGGCTGAAACAGAGTGTTTACCCAAGAGTTTAAGTGGGAAATTACTGTATGCTTTGTCCATAATGGAAACTTAAAACAGATTTCTTTTTTCTAAACAGGTGCAAGCTTTATAGCGAGAGAGATTTTCAACAGGCTGGCAGCCACCTGAAATAATTAACATTGCCAGCAAATTACAATCTTGTTGGGGAAAAGTAAAGAAGTTCCAGATAACACGATACTTATTTAGACACATGGAAGTTACTCTGTTTGGAGAGCACTCAGACTGCTGAACAAGTAGTTTAAGGATCTTTGAGAACACGAAAAACTCTACAGTCACATTTTACCTATGTTCTTCCATAGTGAAGAAGTCAAATGCCTGGAAAGAGGCAATTTTTCTTTCTATTTTATGCAAACTATGGATTTATTCCTGCTGAAAGGTGCACCGTTCTCATTTGAATGCAACATAGCTGCTTTTATCACTTTCATTTTTTTTCCCATCCAACAAGCACATAATGTTGTGGGGGCTGAATTCCAAACTAGCCTTACCAAGGCCTTAAAGGGAAAAGGTACCATACAGTAATTTCCACCCCTTCCACCAATCACAGTAGCCATTGTCAGGTTTTTAGCTTTGTCGCTTATGGGACTTGTTTTTTTTAGTTTTGCCTAATATATAATGCCAAGCCTGTAATAGTGGGATCCAATACAAACTGATCTACCTTCTAAATTGAAATTCTGGATGGTTTCTACTTGCTTGGACTCAAAGCCCAGAAGAAAGGAAGCACATGCATTTGAAAAATGCATCCTTAGACTAACAGCTACAATTCAACATTGGAAGTGCCTAAAAAGGTAAGCTAGCAATGACTCCAGAATCATAGCACAGTTTAAGAGGGGGCTCATTTAGTGGTGAATATTATTTACTTGCCTTAAATTTTCTAATTCCTGTTTCTTCAAAGGCGAAGAAGGTGGAGCTGCAATGAATTTATCCCCTTCATGACTTTTATTGCTAGAATAAAAACAGGGTATTAATTATAGGGAGTGACTATAAATAATTAATTAAAAAAATCTCAGTGTAATAAGCATTAATATTTATCCACTCCATTTAAAAGGACAGCAAAAATTCTATAGCCTAAAAAACAGGGAAATTAAGCTATGCAGAAATTGAGTCACATGCTCTTATCCTAACCATTCTATTTGAGAAAGAAAAAGGGGGACATTTGCTGTGAAGGATTTGACTGACAGACCAAACAACCCACACCATTCTCCACAGCCTTAAGCTATTTTTGAAGTTTGATGTAGGATAAGAACTTTAAACTGAATAGATGCAGAACTCACTGCATTTGTAGCCTCTCTTCTTTTAGCCTGTAAGAAAAGCAGTAAACTAGTTCTCTCCCTAGACATCTTAAAAACCAATTACATAAATATTCTAGAAAGATAATCCACAAAGTGCCACAGCTTCCTCTAGACTTCTAGCTGCCCTTTATTTTTATTATTATTTCAAAATATCTTTTTTCTTTTTTAAAATAAAATTCCACTTTCTTAAAGTTACACTTGGCTTTTGTGGGGGAGCAAGTATTCGCTCTATTTAAAAAGTATGCAACTTTGCTCTCCAATAAGCTGAAAGACAACCTCCTCCTGGAATGAGAATCGAAGAGGAGGTTAACATCTGCACCTTGGCAGAGAGCGCCACTAGGGTTTAGAAACAATAGATCAAAAAAATTGGAATTGAAACTGAGTCTGTCCACCTAACAAGAACTTTTTCATTTATCTAGTTTCATATCTGTTTATTACAAACAGGTAAGATAACTCCAACTTAGACCTTCAAAACATAGCAACAGACTCCAAGGAAATCTGTACTCAACACTGTTCTAGTGTATACACCTCATGCCTTTGCCAAAAATTAGATTAAAAAAATACCCTTAACCACTAAAAGTATTCACTGTTTTCTTGTGAATAACAGAAGAATCTGTCTCACAGTCAGCCTGCTCAATTAGTGGGATTTGCTTCAAAACCATCCTGTTCAATTAGTGTGATTTTCTTCAAGTGCCTTATATCTTTCACTGTTCTCTTACAGAGGGTCCCTTGTCAGAAGGAACAAATCCTTGGAGAACCTTTCAGAACGTGACACACACAAATTCAAGCACAGCCTGCTTTGTTGCTGGATATTTTGAAATTGGCAATAACCACTGGGAGACTTGAGGGAGTTTTTTTTTAATTTTTTTTTAAGCTGAAGAAGAATGTGGTTTTGAAAGCAGAAGGTAGTAAAGGATCTTCCGGTACAGGGCATGTTTTCTTTTCCTCACTCCTACAAAAACAGAAACAAACAAAAAAACCCCACCAAAAACAAAACAAAAAAGGAGGTCTTGCCTGAGTAAGGGCCACCATTTTGTTTTCATCACTGCCACTCAGTGAGTGCCATAAGCTTAAAACTGAAGTATCATTTAAACCAGAGGAGCTTCATCTCAATGGGCTGCATACAACTTGCCAGGGGAAGTGAGTTCACAACCTCCTTCCTCAGTAAGCAAAAAAGAAACACCTCCCTCACCCTCAAAGTTTATAAATCATTTGGTCACTTGACAGGAAAGATTGTCATTAGGAAAAAAGGGTTACAGAGAACAGCCTTCAAATATTGTTGTGGCAGTAGCAGCCACCAACTCCCAACCCTAGTCTATCCCCAGGCAACCTAAGAATATATGGAGATGCACCTTGTGCCTACGCAACACAGCGTATGTGCAGTAAATCCTGCTGTGTGACAAATGGATATCTTCTTAAAATTTATCTGTACTTGGGTCTGACAAAAACACTGTGTTTTTTCATTAGTCTAAGTAGTTCAAGTTCTAACATAGCCACTTTTTTCAGACTAGTTACTGTAACTCTTCCCTTCTCAAAATGGGCATTAATGAAAGTGCAGGCTATGGCCAACAAAGTTACCCTTCAAAAGGAAGTTCGGAATGCATCGGGATCAACGCAAAAAATTAAAACACCTTCCTGCTATTTAACATTTGACGTACATTGTCTACCATTTACTTTTTCTGAAGCTTTAAGGAGAAAAAAAAATTTTTTTTAAACTCTTTTTTGTAAAATGCAATTTATTAAGCAATAGCTCCATGCTGCTTTCCTACTTATCTTCTAAATCTAGTTTCCCATTTCTAGTCTAAAACAAACGTAACAGAGTACTAAGGCTGATGAATGTCAAATCTGATCATGGGGAAATGTTTACAACTGACTTGCTAGACATTTATATATTGAATCAAGTACATGGCGCATGTGCACACACACACACAAAATCACTGTAACATGTGAAACTTCACTTACAATTAGAGAAATACCAATATGCACGGTGGGAGGGTGTGGGAAAACATAAAATTTGCAGCACAGAAAAAAAAGATGGCCAGTGAAAAATAGCATTTCACTGTCTAATTTACTAAAGTTGTTAGGAATGGTAGGAATTAACTCAGTATTTTATCTTAAATTAGCATACCAGCAATTAAAACAATTAGCAGCTGAACAATTTCCTTGGATATCCCAACACTGCTAAGAGAATTTACAAATACATTATTTTTTTCTGCTGGCCAAACAGGATAGGTAGCAGACACAGACTGTCAGCCCAAAGTTACTTTGGACAAAAAGAAAGGTTTATATGCAATTCTGGTTACCTGCATGCTTCACTGCTTTCACTGTTTTCTGTATTTCCCCCCAGCTGATTACTAGTTTTAGATCCATTTTCCTGCTTTGGCTCCTGCTGATCTTCTGGCAGTAGCAGCAAGGCATTTCTTAGACAAATCGCTGCAAATTCCATACTGGCTACAGGTATTGCTGAGGACTGCCCATCACTTAAAGAGACACAGAAGTTAACCAGTGAATAGCAATCCGACTAAATTAAAAAATAAAAGAAGCGCTCCAGAAAGATCCAAATGCAGAGAAAACATTATCCTAAAAAAAATAAATCATGTTTTAATATAACAGATTTAATTTATGAAGACTTATGTATCTTGCTATTCTTATAGTACACCACGATGCCCAAATGGAGTGGGCAGATTCAACCACATAATTACAAGAAGTTATCTTGTTTTTCTTGACTTCACTTCCTGAAGTTTTATGGCAGAGCAACTAGATTCTTCTTGCACTTTTCTAAAGTGGATTACTGAAAATATATTTTTTTGAGTGAGAAAAAGAGGACAGTTTTAGTTAACTGGAAATATAAATTTCAGATAAATCAATTTGAAGCTTTAATGCCCTTCTTAGTTACACTGAATACACAGTTAAGCCCTCTGCTGGCCATCATAGAGGAGGCATCCAAACGATGTTTAAGTAGGACTCATCAAGCACTTCAGCATGCCTCTCTTCACTACATTAGTAATTCCAAAATGAACAGTTATTCCATGACAGTTTTAAAAACTCCTGATAAACGATATGTATCCTTAACAAAGCTACGACAACAAAATAAATAGTCCATGGAAGACATACTTACTTATAAACAACATTCTGTATTGACTGGGATGCTAGGACTATCTTACGGTGGTAGCCTTGACCTACTATAGATTGCACAATTCCCTTTTTGCTGGGAAGACCTTTAGTCTCTTGTTCTGATGTCTAAAACAAAGAAAAAAAAAAAAAGGACTAAAATACCAAGGCTGTTGAATGAGAGCTTGACAAAATAAGCAAAAACTGGAAGAAGACTTTGAACCCTGCTAAAATATAAGAATTAATAGTTTATATGGGTACAGTTTTAAATCGTAAGTACCATGAAGGATCAGGCACCTTCTATTGTCTTGGTGTTGCAGAGGGATTTTACTGCACACATGTAACCACAGATTAGTTCTGACAGCTTGTCTGATAGCCTACTGACCTAGTTTCTCCTCTGTTTTGAAAGCAAAAGAACAATGAACCAAGTCGTATTACAAGAACGGCTAGGATATCTAAAGAAATTATATGATCAGCCAAATAATATTCAGAATTGGCACTGTAACGCTTGCCATCTTCTGTTCCTATGTACACAGCATTCAAAACGCTCTCTGAAAAAGCTGCTCTCAAACCATTCCATGGAGAGCATGAAGCTGAACCACAACATATGCAAAGTTACATTAAATTAACTTGTTTAACAGATTTTTGAGAATGGGGACATTCTGGGGCTCAAACGAAATTCAAGCACCATAATTGTCAGTCCCAAGAATTCTCTCTATGCTGTATTTACTGTGGTTTGTTTTACCATGAGTCATCTGAACAACTTTGTTGGCAAGTTAAGTTAGTGACGAAGAGTTGCAGTTGTAAGGAAAAACTTACCCTAAATCTGTATTTTAAATAGCTATCACTTTTCAGAAAATTTATCAGAATCTATTGTGAAGAAGAATATTGACATTATAATGGCATTTACTGTCAAATAAAAAAAATACATACAATGAATTTGGATACAAAGCACATATTTCACAAAAGGTGTTAAAAAAACTGCAGAAAGGGAATCATCTTCCATCTATATTTTATAAACTAAAATACTAAAATGGGTGAAAATTAGCTTCAGTGAAATTACTTTTCTGTATGGTGTTCAGAGCATAAAAATGAATCCATACTTAGATATCAAGGAATATTACTGCAAATTGAGTTACAAGGTCAAATTAAACAAACTATTGATTTTAGGGCCTCACTTGTCAAGTTGCATATCTATCTTATAATTTAAAGACACTTCCCCTTTGCCTTTAACATTAACAGCAGCCAAAGTTAATTTATTTCTTGTAAGATTACAAATTTAGGAAACAGCAATCTGTTTTTGTGACATGAATTCAAGCACTCTGGTATACCACACAACATCACAACTGTAGCAGGAAGAAAGCTAGGCTTCAGGAGCCCGGCACGATCTACTGCCTTGGCTAGTCTGCAGTAAATAAAGAAGTGCCCCATAAGAGTCTGTATTTCCCTTTTCCAGACTGCTAAACACTGTCCTTGTAAACAGAATCCTAGCTTTGTTTTTTTGCCACAAAACCTATGCTAATCCAGTTTCTCATACCCAGCTTTTCACTAGAAATGATCAGCTGTGTCTTCTTTATCTATGTGTGACTTGTAACCAGTAGGATAGACACAGAAAATTGTAAAATCAGTATGAAAAAAGCTGCTCTCCCTGCACTTGCTGTGCTTTATAAAACTAAGTACTTGGAACTATCTGACAACAGCTAGCACATACACAAAGTCAGTGCAAAGTTTTTGATCCAACACTCTTGAAGCTTCAATGCTGTGCCTGTGAAATGGGGATATAAGCAAACCTCTTCTATGAAGCTATAAAGCTGTGAATATCTTTCTTAAATTTTCTGAAATAGAGACAGCAAAATAATGAGCACCATTGAAATTTCCAAGGGAAAAGTAACGAATTTTGTATTTGGAATGATTTGGATAGTGTGCAGTAAATAAAGGTGCAGAGGCCACCCAGAGAGGGAAAACAGAAAGAATTCAGAGGGGGGGGAATAGAGTGAATACAGCCATTTGTTCAATTAATCCCACCCATCCCATGCACTGAGTGAAATGGGCATACTGTGGAAATAACTGCATGGGATCATGCCATTACAGATTACATCATCACACCCACACACAAGAGGGGTGACTTACAGTTTCACGGGGAATCAAGTACAGTATCTCTTAATTTCACAGGCTTACTATTTTGGTGCAGTTTTCTGTCCAAAAGAACAAACGATCCCTGTCCCCACTACCCATTTGAATTTTAACATACGGGCTTATCCTGAACAGACACGGCTCAACAGGTTGAAACCAAGATGCCCCAGAGGACATGCACTATGTCTGCTGTCAGCAGCTTTCCACAAACTTTGCCAGCCAAAGGGATTCAGTTCCCCAGCACCTCTGATCACAACAGCTTCAGATGGAGAAGGCTGATCTTGGCTTCCTCAGCCTATGCCACTTCTATGGGTAGCCACACTACAGCCTCGCCCCTCTCAACCTCCAGCAGCAGTTGAGTGAGAAAATAATGAAACTTTAGATGCGTTTTGGCTAGCTGAAAAGAAGGAACACCACATGCAAAGATTTCAATGGAAATCAGAGCACATCTTGTTATCTACATCCAGCTTAGTCCTATAAAGTGAATCCACATCTGAATTAGGATAGCAGACTTGCAGTAGACAGAATTAAACAAGAAGTGTTTAAGGAGTTTATATTACTTGTACATCAAGAAAACTATACATAATTAATTGAGAACATCCCAGGAAGGAAGCTTCTCTTTAACCAAATAATTTTATTAGTCCTCTACAAGAGTCTTTACATCTTTCAATAAAGTTATAGGACATAGTGCTATATTTTGGTTTTAAACAAGATTATTCACCAGTCTGATCCAATAACCATATTCATGAAAACATCAAAAAACTAACCTTGCTGTCTGCTAAAGCAGTAGCAACATACTTTCAGTCATACCTTTTACACACTAGTATCTAGCCTTAGAGACAAAGGATCTCTACTGGATAGTTGTATGTTTTCTTCTACTACTCCAGCTAAAACCTAAGATAGAACCTCATCATTTCAGAGGCTGTAATGCAATTCCTAGAGTCTAAACATAAAAATCCAAGATGTTGCAGTCAATTTTCCCCAAAGAAAGAAAAAACCTTCCTCCTCAAAGCCTCAGCAACAAAAGCTGTAACAGTTGTTTCTGTGCATCAAGCCTCAACGCTAACATCAAACCTGTAAGAGCAGCCATGAAAATTTTCCTTCCTTGGATACTAGAATTGGTCACCGACTCCAATCTCATCTTGCCATTTCTGCAATCCAGGAATACAAATCCTTGGAAATACAGAACTTAGTACAGAGAAAAGATCTTGTGCAAGTTTAAATTCCTCTGTTCACACAAAAAGAGACAGAATTACCTGTGGGGTTTTTTTGTTTGGTTGGTTTTAATATATACCATATAAATGTATCCATATATATAAATAAAATACATAAACCCCAAGATTTTTCTACCAATATGAAATGAGTGTGAAAAGATGAGGCATCATAAAATATCCATAAATAGTAGGTCAAACTGTTAATGCTACTATCTACATTTTAAATAGAGAGCATTCACTATAGAAAGAACATATTGCTTCCAGAAGTGATGCCTCATTAGAGAATAATACAAATTTCTCTCCAAATAATATCTTTATTTCTAAAATTATTTCAAGACAAAGTAAGGTAAACCATCAGGTAACTTAGCAAAATCTAATGTGCTTCAAACCAATTCAGGATTATCCATTCAGATTATGAGTTGGAATGCCAAAGGGGTGTGATGGTAAACTGCCAAAACAAAATCACATTTAACCAGTCTCTCCAACAAAAAACTCATAAAAAACCTCAAAAAACTCATTCTTTATTGAAGAGCTACAACAGCCACTTAGGTGCTTTCTCACATCAATCTTTTGAAGAGCCTACTCAAATTCTTCTGATCTTAAAAAAATCAATTAAAAACTGGGTCTCAAGACACTGTTTCTATGGTAGTTTTCCTCCACCTGTTATGACTTCAGATTAAACACGCAAACACACATATACACAAAAAGAATTAATCTGGACTTACACAGAGGTGTTGCAACATCAGGCCTTTAAAATGCATAGTTCAACTCAAGGTATTATTTCTTCCTTTCTGTGATCAGATGCATTTCATAACTACAATCAAAATAAGTAATTTGCAAATCTACTTACCCCTTTACTGGCAGCAATGCAGCATTCTGCTATTCTCAGCCAAAGACGAGGGTTTGAGTGATAAACCTGGACTGCCTCAATCAGGCATTCAAAGGCAGCTAAGGGCCTCCCAATATGCAAGAGCTGAATTCCACAATTGTAGAGTAATTCATACCGTTTGTTAGTCAGTAGCGTACACATGGGTCTACCCGAAAATTTTTTACCTGCAGAAAAGGATAACGTAATATTGGATGTGCACGTCAGGAGAGCTGAAAACATAACTCAGGGAAAAGGAGGGAAGCTGTGGGAAACACCCAAAAACTACCAAAACCCCCTTTCATCGCAGAAATTCACTAGCCTCCCTCTGTAAATAAATTCCTTCCACATCAAAGCTGATACCAAAGACAAATTAATTGTATTCTTAATAAAGGCTGAAGTACATTAAATGCTAACCACTTATGTTTGTTGTCACTCAAGGTAAATGTTATATAATACCATTGAATTCCAGATTCGTGAGAATACACATCTTGTTGCTCATATAAATTCCAGAAGAAAAACACTTTGCTATTAATAAGCACAAAAAATTTTCTGTCTTCACACTAGTACCTAAGACTGCACTTAGGTACAACGGCTGGGGAAGGAACAGGAAAAACAATAAAATGTGTGACAGTAACTAGATTTTAAAGAAAACAAAAATTGAAAAATTATCACTTCATCATAAAATCATTCACTTGGAAGAGAAAAAAACCTTAAGTATTACTAACCAAAGCAAGAAAAGTTATTAGAATGTTTATTTTCTTGTCCTTTCATATACTTACAATAGAAGTAGATGGATAAAACTAACCATAAAACTAAATAGATTAACATTTCCCATACAAGTCTGGGAATTGTTCAATAACAAGAGTTTGAGAAATACACCATCTTCCAAATGCTAATTTAACGGTATTGCACTCCACATTTTCTGTATCTTCCAAATTAAAAAAAAAAAAAAAAAAAAAAAACACAAACAAAAACCCAAAACAAAACCAAAACCCCAAACCAAAACACATCCTTCAAGTCCTGATGATTCTACCTACTGCGAGCAGGACTATAAATAACATCTTTAATGATGCATAGTAGGTCACAGAAACTTTCTTTTTGTCACATCTCCCTGACTGATGGCCAACAACTATAAACAAGAGAGAAGTAATTGCCCCAGCCCTATGGCACAGAAAACAGTAAAAAAAAGAACATATTTCATCATAATCTATTTCTGGCAACAGCAACTGTACTTTGAAATCAAGTTACAATCAAAATTCTCACGCTCCTTATCCTGTCCTCTGCAAAGAGATGAAACAGGAATTTTGCTGACAACTCCTGAAAGCTTCTATCCTCTATCGTCTTGATTCACCCACCCCTCTTCCACCATCTATTTTCATCTCTTAAACGTCTTACCTGGATCTGAGCTACCCGTTCCTAGCTGTGCACACGCATTATCATTTTCTTGCAAGGCTTTTTTAAAGTAAAAAATTCCTAAATTGTGCTTTCCCATTGCAAAGTGGATGCAGCCAAGATTGTTCCAGAACATACATCTTAAGCATTCACCTGAGGGGACAGCAAAAGACCATTTTTGTAAACTTAAAAATGTCATTGAGCCCACAAAATGCTCCCATCGCTCTCTCATGGGTCAGCATATTATGGCAGTTTATTAAAAAATGTTCTTCAGTGAGATGTTCATGGATTATGCAGTTATGTCCTTGCCTTACAAGCATTTTCATAACCTGTATTTCTGTATACCACTCTAGTTCTCTTGGACAGTTGACCTGAAATGACCTACATATAAGCAGCCACAGATCTCCAGCTCTTATGCACTAGGAGAGCCAGGTATAAAGCAAATTTGTCAGACTGCAAGTTGAAGTAAATTCACCTGGAGGTTTTTGTAGCATTTAGCATGCAAGCACTTCACATTTTTTAACAGATGGCTCTTGTAAAAAAGGAAATTCTCCAATGATGTTACCTGCCCAAGTTTTATAAAATAAACAAATATGTCAACCTAACCATACAAGCAGGAAATGCACTCTCCTTCTTAAGTATATCATGTTCAGGTAACACTAAGAAGCTCCTTCTAAATAATAAAGGACAGAAAGTTAAACTTTTTACTTATCTGCTGGTAATTGAAGCTTTACAAGGTTACCATTGATAAAGAGGCAAAAAGAAAAAACCTACCCTAAAAATCCAAACAACCAACAAACAGACCATTAACATATTAACCATACATTATTTTAATCGTAACCTAGGAAGGCTCTTAAGTGAACGTTCTACTGTGCAAAAAAGCTAGTGCAAAAAAGTTATATGAAAATAAAACATTCCAGAAAATGTTAAGTTATAAAAAGAACTTTAAAGATAAAAACTGTCAAAAAGATAAGTTACAGTAAATTCTAAAAGAAGTGTCAAAATATACCAGAATAGTCATTATGGCAAATATTTTTAATGTTTTCCTTGAAACGTATCTGTAAATACAGAATTTTACAAAGTTTACTCAGTCTTGTGATTCCCAGGGCCAACTCTGTGACTTCTATAATCTAATTGCAATCTATGCAGCAATATCTACTTGATAAAAGATTTTACAGCACAAGAAATTAAGAGTACTATCTCAAAACCAGCATTGAACAAAGTAGTAAAGAAATTCAGTGGTTTTACAGTGCAAGTATTTTTTGAAATCCTAACTCTCTACTGACACAAGACACAGTTTTCTCTCTGGATTTTTCAATTGATGTTTTAAAGAGTCAACTAAAATCTCAAATATATTTAAATAATATCATACACAGTGAGTGTATATATACACAGCCTATATATTTATAGTATATAAATAACTTCTATATCTAAAAAAGTATACACATTTATGTGCTGTTATATCTCTGTGTGTGTGTACACATATATACTTTCTAGATATAAAAGTAATTTAAAATGGCATACAATAGAAGTCAAACCTTAACACTTCATGAAACATTTATGTTTCCCCCACAATAATCATTACAACTGCTATAGTCTCCTCTCTGAGTACAATCTGAAATCTCATTTCTAGATCTAGTACGTTGCCTTTTGCTTCATGTCTTGATTTAGAGATCCAAATATAAGCCTCGCAAATATTACATTTACACCTTCACAAATCCATTTTCTTAAGACAACCACTGCATTGTCTAGAAGAACGTTCAATGAAAAACACAACATTGTTACATGAAGGAGCACTTTACAAGAAAGATGAAAACTTATCCAGCATATAAACCCATGACATTCAGGGCCTACTCCCTTACGTAATCATTAATATGCTTAAAATTAATATCAATGAGTAGTCCTATTATACTACACATTTACATACTTGCAGGATGAAGGTTTTCTATTTTACCTGTTTTCATGAAGCCTGGATGTTCAGCAATGTTTGCACTGTTTAGAAGTTTCACTGCTTTACGATAATTGCCCCTCAAATATTCAAAATTGCTTTTAAGAAAGAGAGAAGGAGCTGACTGTGAAGGAGAAAACAATAGTTAATTATGTCTGGTTTTATGATTTCTACTGCTAGTGTTAAATCACTACAGAAACAGCTTGCTCCTGCTGCCATTTTAAAAACACATGGGCTTAGGCCTTAATACTTTCATGAAGTAGCATTTCTTTATTGAGCACGTGATTAACACTCACTTCCTCTGAACTACAAAACTATGCATACTGTCTGTTACTGCTCTAAAACCCAACATTATTCTAGAGAACTCTGTCATGGCAATGGCTAAACGCAGAGGATCTCCTTTTTGTTTAAGAGGATCTTTCTCCAACCTGTCTTCTAGTACACTCCTCCCCACGTTTCCCTCCCCATGGAGTTCAACAGCTTCCTCCTGGGCTGTGATCTTCCTGGTCTGCCAACAGAGAGTTCACGGTCCAGAAGGATTTCTGTCAAACTAGCAGCTGTTGAGACTGGCAACAAAAGGGAAGTGCTCTCCTCCCATTCCCTGCTCCTCAGTTAACGTAGAATTTATCTGAGAAGGTGGACGTAATTCTGAGTTGAGAACTCCTATATAAAAAAAAGAAACTGCTTTCTAGCAAGAGGGAAACCTCAAAATTATAACCAAAAAAAAAAAAACCCCAAAAAACTGCTTATCCCAGAATTAATCTTTTACAAAGTGGTTTAAACCACCAATGACACCAGAAGTTTGTAATACCTGTAACATTTATAGTAAACTAAAACTTGTTTTGCACTGCTTAAGTTGTAAAGCAAACTGAACCTGTTTATTATATAGTGTTTTGCTGTTATTTTGGTATCAATAAAGTGCATTTTCCTGAACAACTGAAAACAGCATAAATAAGAAAATTCTACATTAATTACGCTTGCAGAAAAGAGATTACAAACCCAACTGACTACATAATGCATTATGTCAGACATCCATCCTCAATAAGGCCTTTCTTTGTAAAGAAAGTTAGCAAGTTCAGTTTTAAAATAGAGAACAGACCTAGATTAGAAAAACAATAGCCTTAAGAATACTTACATTCCCAGCTGTATTCATAACAGACTTGATCTCCCTTTTGCATGCTTTTAGTGACTTCATCTGGATATAAGCTCTCACCTTATACTGTTAAAAAAAATTAAATTTGTTAAATAAAAAACAGTAACTTGTGCAGGTTTGCAAGATGAACCATATCTAGAGATTTATTACAGAATATTTTATATACATCTTAAAAACAGGTAGTAAAAAGCTGTTCAAAAAGCCTCCCTAAAAAGGAAATTATATTCAGACTTTCAACAATAAATTTATAGGTTTCATATTCGCAGTAAGCAGATGCACATTTTGTTCAACGGTCAACAGCTACTCTATATTCAAATACAGATACTAGCACTTAAAATGACAAACTAATAAATTAACCTCTTAATCCCAGACATTTACCTACTAAACTGAACACACCAATAAGTGAATGCTGATAGAGAAGCATTTTGCTTCATGTATTTTTCTACAGAACTTACAATGAAATAAAACCTCAGCTGATTTAAACCATTGGAGGTCTAACAGATATAAAGTCAGCGCAGCTAACTGCAGTTTAAGAAATTATGACAAACTGCAGGGACTGACATTGAGGATTTTTTTGTGTTAGGCCAGTTTTTCCTGTACATGGATCTTACAAAGCGGAAGAGTTAGATAAATTTGTTCTTTTGTTTTACAACATGAAATTCAAGGAGAGACAGAGTATTACAATTCATGCTGAACTAGATTTGAAGCAGATGGCACTCAGTTTTAAGAAAAATTTGAACTGATGTTCCTGTATAAATCATATGCAGACACTTACCTGATGTATCTTAGATTTAGCAACTTCTATTAAAGCTCCACTTTCAGTTTTTTGATTCGAGGAATCTTTATTTGTATTATTACCTGACTAAGTGTCAAACAAAAAAAAGGAAGTGTTACTAATAGTCACATTTTAAATTCAGTTTACAGATTCTTTTATAAGCTATTTTTATTAATCTCACATAAAGAAGAAAAATAAGTATTTAATAGTCAAAAAACACACATCCCACTAAATACTGTAACTTGAGCTTAACAATCAAAATCCAAGAACAATCACACCAGCCTATGAAAAGCAGAATTCCATATTAACATCAGTGTTACACTACGTTGCTCTGCAGTTGAGGTATTCTAAGAATTCTCTTACCCAGAAGGATGATAGGCACATTCTAGAGTCTCTCTTTAATATTTTCTTCAGTAGAATTACTATATACTTAGAGATAAAATGTTTTCTCTTAAGTGTGACATTGCATCAACAGGAAGACAGACGTGTCCTCTTTTCACTTCCAAGCTACTACTCATTCTACTGATTTTTCCAAAAGACACATACAAAAGATCTCATTTGAAAGTATGCCTCATACTTTCAGATACTATGTAAAAAAGATGCTTGATTTCCCATACTATGGTACGCAATTGCAATTCCTCTCTGACACCAACGTCCCTTTCACACTTTGGGTCTCATATGGTCACAATCCAAGACAAGAAGGAAAACTATGTACATTTGACCCTGAAGACAACTGTCTTTCCAATGCAAGCCTCTGACTTAAGAAACACTTCTTAGCTCCCTGGGAGTAAGAGAAAAGGGTCGGAGAGAGGGAATAAATAGCTGCTGTATACAATTAACTCAGTTACTAACATGTATAAGTTGCTGTCTGAAGTTACAGGTGATCTAACATAGTTTTATAATTCCAAAGTATTTTAAAAGTGTAATTTTGGATTGAGTTAAAGCATACTCCTGGTAAGGCTCAGTGGCATTCATATGATTTTAAGCTTACCTCATTTTTTCCATTCTTGCTGTTATTGTTGCCCTGTGAAATCATTTTTTCCAGAACAGCAAGCAGATGCAAGGCTTTCTCAGCTTGGTAAGTTAGCAGATATAAGTCTACAAGCAAGAAGCACACAGCCTGGGCAAACTTCTCTTCTGTATAAAGCAAAGAAGTAAAAATGATTTTACAGCTCCAATACCAATCCTTTGAAACACGACTGAAGAAAAAAAATTGACTATAAAGTGAATCTATGCAACATTGTGAGAAAATAAATATATTACATAAGAAAAAAATGCAGACATCTACGCAAAGTAGATAAGCACATATACTGAAAAAAAGGTAATTCATTCAAATGGCATCAGCATAAAAGCATTGCCTAAAGACAGCTTAACATGTATTTCATGTTTATAGATTTTGAGAATTGGTCTAAGCAGATCAGCACCAAAGATCCAGTGTCTAAACAGAGAGATGGAGCCATATGCATACGCAGAACCCCATAGAACTTTAAAGGATTCTGTACAAACACATCTCTGCTTGGCTGGCTTCACAGAGTAAGTCCCAAATAGGCATAGTGAAAACTGAGAGGAATTGAAGGAAAAACATGGTAGCATTTACTTAATTTATCAAGAAACACACATATACATCCTTCAGCCTTGTCACCTCTAAAATTCAACAAGGATTATGAAGTTATTTCTACAAGTATGGCAATTCCACTACACAGGGTGCCATAGCTCATAAAAGCTGGAGACTCTACATTCAGATATGAACACATACAATTATGTATGATCTAATGCAGGTATTTAAAAATGCAAGTGCCCTGACAAATACACACCCACCCATGAAGTTGTATGATGACTCAAAATACTAGACCTTACATCATTTAATTAGCTCATACATATTATTTACATAAATACCTTTTAAAGTTGTCAAAAATCCATTTCAGTTTCATTGTGCTTGTCTGCTAAATGTCTCTGAAGTACCTTCCCCCCAAATTCAATTGTTTGCCTTGATATAAGTAAAACATGTTCTTCATTCCAAAGCCTACCTGTTTTTTTAGAACCATATTAGGCAATTTAAAAATCACTTGTCTGATAGTGAGAAAGACTGAACGATGTTTCTGTAGTTATTTCATGAACAAAACTTTGCTTTCTGTCTACGTACCGAAAGGCTCTATAAACTGGTACAGCTTCTCCCCAACTGATATAGCTTCAGTATACTGACGCAGATGATACAAAATAACAGCTTGATTGTAGTACAGCATACTATTTTCAACATCATCTAAACCATCCATTTCTTCAACAGCAGAGTGAACCTGAAAAAAACTCCCACTCGTTTCATTAAACTTTCAATATGTATGATTTTAAAAAGTGTCAAATGTTTAAAAAAATAATGCAAAGGTATTAATCTGTCTAAAGATAGGTCAGTAAGAGTTATAAGCTAATAAACTTTTTTGTTGTTCAACATAAATCTAGCAAAAATTTACAACTGAGAAAGCCGCCAATTGACTAGTAATGTAACATTTTCACTTTTTTATTATTTTACAAACTATTTCAAGTTAAGGAACTTTCTATTGAAAGAACATAGCAGGTCCTTCTATGGTTATAATCTCTGAAATGTTTCAGCTTCAGATCAATTTCAACAATAACTAAAAACACAACTACAAAAACAGTTGTCCTAAATGATTACACAGACTCAGAGGTTTAAAAGTAATGTTACTTTCTTATTCCTTTATTAAATCTGGGGACAAGGGGCTGAAGTTTTATTCCTATTTCACTGGAAGATTTCACCACCATTAACAGTACTCAAAATCAAGTACCACATCAGTAAGTTTGCATTACCTGGTTCTTCAGCTGGTTAAGGGTTTGTCTCAAATTGTCAGTTGTAGTCTGGTTACTTTTACAGAACTCTGCAACAGCAGTGTTCAAAGTTATTTTGTAGTCATCTTTGTTTATGTCTTGAAGGGTATTTAGGTGTTGTAAACAAGCATCATAGTTTCCAGCCTGGAAATGCACACATACCAGAAAGAGGGATTAGAAGATACAAAGTTTAAACTAGCAGGCTACTATGTTTTAATGAAATAGAGAGCAAGGTAGTATTTCCTTTATCAACAGCAAGTGAAGCAAACTAAAGGTCTACACACGTACTTCATTATTTATGCAGATTAATATGTATGAGAATTAAGTCTGAAAGCTGAGGTCATATCCAAACTTCAAAAAGAATTTTGTGGAAGAAGGACAAATGGAGTAGTTGACTATTATTAAACAGATGTTTCCATAAAAAGTGTTATTCTGGTTTCTCTTCATCATATTATTTTGAATTTCAAGATTCTTTGTTTCCTCAGTTTTCATAATCTTTCCCCATCATGTGTACATTGAGCAGCTGCAGTTGCTTACGTAAATCCCAGCCCATCATTTCATGTTCATTCTTCACTTCATTTGGAGAGACTGTGAGTTACAATTTAGTCTGTGGAAGTCAGCTTAAGACAGGTTGGAAAAAGAGGGTGTCACTTTCCTGGTACAGGTTTAAATAATATTTTTACAAGTTTTACCTGTTGAATGAAGTATTCAATCATCTAGGCTTGCCTAAACAGAAACTAGGACCCAAAAGTATGATGCTCCTCTGAGGTGTGATTTAATCAAGAAATCCCTTTCTTTGACCTCAGGAATAGGAAAGGACTTCAGAATGGCTCACTTCTTTCCGCTTACAGTTTTAGTCTTTTCTGTGTTTGTGCAGGAGAAATTTAGCAGCACCGAGGAATGAAAGAGAACTCCAGACTCTTTCAACTATGTTAAGTCTAAATGATCCTTCACTCTCTACTGTTCAATTCCTATACAGGAATAATCACCTTCACCTCTTCTGTATCAGGGTTACTTCCAATCTGGTCAGACAGATAAGCAGATTCGTTTCCATCTCCGTCAACACTTCACAATCAAAAGCTATGCTCTTGAGTACCACGACCACTCTCCACTTCCTTCTCCTTTAAGTGCTGTTCCATGGAGCTTCTCCTGGGCTCCTGCCTAACTTCCTCTATTAAGGGAAGAATCACAACAGAGAAAGGCTCTGTGGTCCTCCTGCTTTTCCCCGAAAAAGTTGCCATTCTGCAGCTACTCTCACCAGAACCATCCCAGTTCCTTCAGTCTCCTGTGAAAGCACAGTTATACAATTTACAGAGAGATGTAGCAGGACATTGACACGCAGTATTTCCACAACTCAAACTATCAACAGCATGGATTGCCTAGTGATCGTGTGCATAAACACAGGGACTTGCAGCTCAACTGCTGGCATGCTTTTTAATTGAGACTGTTCATCTCCCAATTATTTTCTTCATGTGTTTCACACTCAGAGCCTCTCTTCAACAGGAGTAGCTTTCAGATCACAGCGACAAAGCTTCTAACCATGGTTGGACTAAAAACCTTGAACCCTTAAATGCTCAGCTTATTTTGTGATGTTTTTCCTCAGCCAACAGTCCTTTACTCTACTCTGCTAGACAGGCTCTAGAACACAATACACAATTTTATAGTAACTCTGTCACGACTGAAATTGGAAGTGCAATATGATAAAGCAGCATGCAAGGCAGTCCACAAAGCTATTTACAGCAACTCAATAGCAAGCAAAATTGGCAAACAAGGCACCAGACTAATTCTGCTGACATCTGTCATCACCTCACAACTCCATGCACTTAGAGAGTTCTTAAAGCAAGAAAAAAAATAATGAGATAAACAAGATACACTGGACCAGTATAAAACCAAAGATGAAGTCATCAGCAGATCAAAAGTATTTTAGGCCTGCAGATCTGTGGGCAAGGTGGAAAACAGACAACCCTTTCCTGTGCCTTCAGTTCTCAGGATCAAATGCCAAAGAGCAAAAAGTTATTGAAAAAAAGAGTAATTGGGCTAGGCAGCACTCAAGAAGACATCAGTGAACATCAGCAGTAGTCAGTTTAAGGACCAACTACATGCACTTCATGCAACAACATTCCAGACAAAAGAAAAGTAATGAGTGAAACATACAAGCAGGAACCTCAAAAGACAGTATTTAAATTCTTCCCCCGATCTATTTAACACATCCGAAACTAAATTATGCAAGGCATTGTGGAGATAGAGATATAACAATTGAAAGGAAAAGCAATTATACTTCCTGTCACCTGGTACACTGAATAAAATTAGGAGACAAGACAAAGAAAGAAGTAAACTGAAAGACCTGGTACCCGAACTTTAACATGCAAAAAAATCTTCCAAGAAACACAAAACAGGTAGTAAATACTGCCTGTAGGTGTTATGTGTTGAAAAATACGTTTTAATGTAAAGTGACAGAACAGTATACAAAGCTTTTTGTGAAAGAATATAGCAAGATGCTAAAACAAAAAAAGGTTTGTTTGGTTGCTGTTTTTTAAATACATGTGGTTCCTTTAAACCTTTTAACACAACATTTTTAGCTTGAAGTGATTAATTCTTCAGAGAGATCATGCATTTCCAACACTGATACACAATAGCAGTCTGCTTCTTCTAATTAACTCATTATACAGCTTTTAAGGCTATTACATTTTGAGAATCAAGATTAAACATGCTCCTGTACACTTTGTTCAACTATCTCCTTCAGTCTTCTCACATCATAGCAGACAGAAAATGCATGTGCTGGCTTTATAACACAACTAGTGCTACTTTTGATATAATATCCCGTTAACACATTTGCAACCGTGCTAAGAAAACAGGAAAAATAATTATATAAGCCCATTTAGCAGTTATGTAGTAAATTAGAAGTCTCAGAGTTTGGCTTTGTCTTACCAGAAAAGCTTGTAATGCACTGCTCGACAATTCCTTTTCCTGATCAGTAATCCCAGAAGTACCCGCTCCTTCATGTTTCTCGGTACCTTGATCTGTAAAGTGGGCAGAAGATTACAAGAAAGTTTGCAAATGTGATGACAGCTATTCAGCTTAAAAATTTTGTTTCTTCCAGTTCTCAAGATCCTCCTGCCAGTACAAGTAACTTTCCAGATAACTGCAGCACTGTCTCCCTGATACACTAAAATATCTCAAGTTATCATATACTCCTAGTGAATTCCTCTCCATTAAATGTAAATGTAATAATCCTAGCTAAATTACTATGCTCAAACAATAACCAAAGTCCTGCAAGTTAACAGACAATGCATACATTTTAGATTTCTCTTTAAAGCTGCAACCATACACTAGGATTGTCTTTATTTGCACAAAAATTACCAGTGAAGGCCACACATCATAAAATAAGTACCACACTGGGTTAGATGAAAAACCTATGCCTCCTGTATGCTGCTTCCTAAACAGCAAGCAAGGGATGCTGTAGGGAACAACATAAAAAACAGAGGAAACAGTGGAACTTCCACCCAGCTCCCTGCTTTGGAAGAATAAGTCTCCCTAAATAAGAGGCTGCAATCGAACCATCATTGTTAATAATCACTGACAGGCCTGATATATTTTTTTAAAACTCTCTGTACTTCTGTACCCTTCAATATACACCATCAAATGCTATCTAGTGATTATACTGCAAGACAGGAGCAAGTGCTGCCTATTCACTTTTTCAGCCTCACTCCCGATCTTATAGATCTTTCTTTGAATCATCTCTCCTCCAAGGTGAGCAGGCACAGTTTATTCTGCATCTTCCTCACATGTTTTTCCCAGAATCTTCTCCAGTTCTACTATATCCTTTTCCAGATTAAGACAAGAACAGCATGCAGCAATGATGATGGTGGCCCCTTTGAGCATTTATATAGCAATATAATAAGGTTTTAATTGTCTTCAATTTCTTTACATAGAACTCCTAATGTTTTACCTTTCAGTCACTACTGAGCATATTTTTCAGGAAGGAGCCTACTGAACCCTTTTGTCATCATGTAATTAAGAATTCAGTGTTAAGAATTGAGAAAAACCACAGCACCGACATTCCATTTCAGCTTTCAAAGAAGTTGAAAAACCCCCCACGAAACCCCTCCTTGGACCGAACACAAACTAATGGAGGAAAAAAAAAAACCAACCCAAAACACCACACAACCACCACACCAGACAGCTTATTTCCAGAAGCATTAACTCATGTGCTAGAACATACAAAAATCATTTAATGTTTTTGAAACCAAGACTTTATAAACCAGCAATGGTTTCCACTTTTGCAGAAAATTATTTCTTGAATTTCACAGTGGAAGCTTTCCTCGAACCTACCTTTTGCTATCTTAATAGGCTAGGTAGGCTTTGTAAATTTAATGTCTTCTTTCTCTTCCCTAGAATTCACAGATATAATGCAAACTCTGCTAATTTTGTTTTCGCTTTGAACAAATGAAAGCACTTATCTGTGAGCTCCACTGCAAAATCCATTCCCCATCATCACCAATATACCTAGATCATCTGCTACTGACTATGAAAATTTACAACTATAAGACAAACAACAACAGTAAGGGGCAACCAAACCTCAGAAGATTCATCAATTAACCCCCACAGTAGGAATAAAGCAGACTTACTAATCTATTCATAGTTTGTGCTTGTTGCTGGGAAGATAGCAAGATCCCTTCCCTTGCCCTATGCAATAACACATTTGAGCAAGAACTGTAAACATCTGGTTGTGACTTTCACCGTGCATCAAGATGCCAACAAAGTTGAGATTTTAAAACCTCAACAATCTTACACCCACAAGTTACAAAGTAACCCCCTGTGATTTAGACAAAATTCAGGATTCAGCAATTTCAGTACTCTGGAGGGATGGATCCTCAGGGGCCTACAGAACAGCATGCACCTGCTATAAAATCTGACTGTGCATATGGCATTGATCAACACCACTTGCACTGCCTTTTCCTTGAAAGGGAAACGCAGGAGGGAAAACTAAAACACAAAAAAGCTCAGAACAATTCTGATGCGCCAAGGTTTTCCGCAGCAAAAGAGGAAAGGAACAAGAAGCACCTCTCCTTCAAGCTAAATATAGAATAGATCTGATTCCTGCTCTAAATCTTGTGGCTGTACAGCTGAACAGAAAGCTATCACCCTCCAAGGATCGCTAGAACAGCAGCGATTAAGCAAACACATTTTCCCCTCAAAGTTTCATGCTAACAGTTACATTATGTGCTTTACTTGCTCAGCATGCCATTCAGATTATGCTAGTAAAAGTAATCATAGTGCAGAGACTTGAGACTCTGAAACTTTTGAAGTTGATAACGCTCAGTCTGGTCAAGAGGTTCCTCACACAGAGGTTTATCTAGGAGAGTGCCATCAACTACTGAGGGCATTACTGATTACTGCCATTGTATGCAAGTTTGTAAAACAAGCATCTCAAATGAAGCTGGGCTTATGGAAGTCTGAATCCTGAAGTAAGATGTCTTCAGTTAAGTGAAAGATAAACCAAAGAGACTATTGCCTAAGTTGTATAATAAAAACACCACTTAAATAGCTGTTCGATATATTTCCCAGGGAAAAATCAAGACAGGTCTACAGATTTCACTGTGTCTAAGTTTGCTGGTACGTTAAAAAAAAAACAAAATGAAACTGGGGACTACTTTAAGCAAAACCAGAGCTGTCCCTTTTCCTATAAAGTCAGGTTTATGGCTGTAATCCGATTAACTGCACCTACTATGACTCAGTAAACAAAGCAAGTTTGCAAAACCTGAACTGGAAGCTTATCAAGAAAGAATAAAACTAAAGTCCAGCTGACATAGTTCACAGCATAGCTCTTTCCTTTGAAAAAAAACCAAAACAAGACAAACAAAAAAAAAACCACAAGAAAACCCCAACACTTTGGCTACTCTCTACTTTTTTGCCCAAACACCCTTGAAATCTGTTCAAGAGCTCAAGGTCCTTCCAATCTACTGTAATCCTACCACTCTTGTTTAGAGCAGGATCTACGGCTTCAGGTGATCTTTATTATCGAGAGATTTCACAGACAGGAGTCACCTAAAAGCTGGCTGGCCCAAGATACCAAAAAGAACCCTCCAATTCCACTTTAATGGGAGAAGAAAAATAAGTACTCTTGCTCTCTTGGCTGCAAATGGCTATCAAGTGCTTGCAAATAAAACTATTATTTCCATATTTCTCAAGGCATTTGAAAATGAAACAGGTAGGTGCATTGTTCCCTGGCAAAACATAGAGCATGCCACTTGCTCACTCAGATCTAGTGATCTTCAGCATTCTTGCAGAAGCATGTGGTGTGTTGTGGTTTAGCCCCAGCCAGCAATTAAGTACCACACAGCCGCTCGCTCACCGGGGGGGGGGGGGGAAGCGTGGGGTGTGGGATGGGGGAGAGCATCAGAAAAGCAAAAGTAAGAAAACTTGTGGGTTGAGATAAGAACAGTTTAATAATTGGAACAAAAAAAAATTTGTCATGAGAAGGAAAACAACAAGGGAGCGAGAGATGAACAAAACCCAAGGGAAAAAAAAAAACCAGTGATACAACCACTCACTCACCACCCACCGACTGATGCCCAGCCAGTCCCTGAGCAGTGACCACTACCCCCCGGCCAACTCCCCCCAGTTTATATACTGAGCATGACATCATATGGCATGGAATAGCCCTTTGGTCAGTTTGGATCAACTATCCTGGCTGTGCCCCCTCCCAACTTCTTGTGCACCTGGCAGAGCATGGGAAGCTGAAAAGTCCTTGACCAGTGTAAACACCACTTAGCAACAGCCAAAACATCAGCGTGTTATCAGTATTATTCTCATACTAAAATCCAAAACACAGCACTATACCAGCTACTAGGAAGAAAATTAACTCTATCCCAGCCGAAACCAGGAGAGGTGTAACACACGGCACACCAGTCACTACTGACATGCTCCTATCCATACAGTAGCTACAATTATCAGGTGAAATACCTGAAACAGTGCAGATTCTCTGCTTTACAAATGACAGGACTCGATTTATCTCTGCAAACTGTATTTACACAGGGACTCATTTGTTTAACTTTTCATTTTGTCAACTTTCACAAGTACAGAGCAACTCTAAAACTAATACTTCTCAGGCTAGTGATGAGGGGCAAAAGGGGCAACCTGGAAAAGGATGTAAAAAACAACTGCTCAGATTTTGATCTGGAGGAAGCTGCTGCACTAAGTTGGAAGTTACAGAAGCGAGTCAGGAAATTAGCAATCCTGGGGCTGAGCAGCAGAAACACTATGTCAGGGAGGCTTGTTTGCTTTGCACGAGCAGGCAGTTGGTCCTACTGGAGAAGTTATATCATGGTGGATGGCAGAACTTTGGGAAAACTGGCTCTATGAGAGGAGAACAAGGAAAAGCATGAGACTGCCACCTGAAAAGGGAGATTGCTCTCCTCATCAGCTTGCTGCCACATCATATAGGCAACAAGGCGGCACATCTCCCACATACACATACCCGAAGACACCTGGAGAGTGACTGCAATCATTATCCTTCTCATACCTGCTCTGCATATCTCCAAGGACTGCTGTTCCTGAGCTCTCTTGTTCCTAGGCCCTGTAAATTACACCTTGCATGAACTATACTGTTGAATACCAGAGCACCTCTGGAATTATTTTTTATTTCCAAACTCCACAGGCAGGGGGATAATCTCTTCCTTGGAAGGGGAGGAATCTATAACATGACTCTTGATCCAAAAGCATTTCGAAGGGTATGAAGACCAGCCAGAGTGTTCAGCCTTTTATAAGATAGTGACAGTTTGTGACACCAAGACTACATTTTTCTATGAAGCACTGCACTACGAGTATAAATATAACAGACTTCTTCAACATTGTACAATAAAAAGCAAACACTTTTCAGTAGAAAGTTACTTGTAACTCACTGCTGTGAGCAAGTACAGTATGTAGACTATCTTGCCATAGCTCACATCTTTGATTCATTTGGGCACATACTTTTCTTTTAAGTACAACTGAAAAGTTCCTTCAACACTTCCAAGAACAACAATAATAAAACATAAAAAACTGAATGTCAATTTTTTTTCTTGTAGTTTAGGAGAGGCTTACAGTGCTTATAAATAAACACAGGATAGTTTAGTACACATCACTCAGTACAGTACACTAATTTTTCCCACAATCATTTTCAGATACTGAGGAGTTTCATATTTAGCATCCAGAGAAAAAATGCTTGAGGCAATTTTAAATAATGCTGCCACCACGTAAAACCAACTGAAAAAAATGAAGAGCACAAGCAGATCCCTTTGGCTTTCCTCCACGTCGCCCTCTTCTCCGTCCCCACTGAGCTGCCATCTGAGGGAAGGACCTTTCCTGCAAAAAGGACTTCTTGCATGAAGGGTAATCTTAAGGGAAATGGACGAGCAGTAGCTTATGAATGCTAATGAGTTACACAGCAACTGTACTTGAGATTTACTTAGGTGTTTACCAGAACATGATTTATTTTTTAATCTCGGTGATTTCTCTCTACAGTGTCTTTTCAGGGCCGAGTTTAGGAAAGACCCACTCATCCCCTGAAACTAAAGCAGAAACTCAGAAGGAATTGGACCAAACTCCAGAGATTAAGCAGCAGTACGAAGCGTTCAAATCTCCCCAGCACCTTCCGAATGCCCCAGTTTCACGAATTAACCCCGAAGATCAACTTCTGTAGCGGTTATTAAGCTCTGGGAGACACCCACCCCCGCCAATACGTCCATAACGCCCTCCCCGCCGAGCCCTTCCAGGCCAGGACGGTGCAACAGCTCAGCCCCCCTCGCCGAGGGCACGGAGGGCCCCGTCCCCACACGGCCCAGCCGGCGAGCCGCCAGGGCACAGGCCCACAGGCAGCGGGCCTCGCCGGCACCTCACACCGGCCACCTCGGCCTCTGGCGGCCCGCAGTCCTGCCGCCGCGGGGGCACTACTTCCTCGGCGGAAGGAAACAGCACAGAGCAGGCCAGGCACCGTTTCTCCTTCCGCCCGGGACGTACCGGCACTCACCGCCCCCCGCGCGGGAGCGTATCCCTCCGCACCAGGCGGCCGAGGCCCGAGGCGGACACGGCGGACGGCGGCGGCTCCCCTCGCACTCACCCGCAGCCTTGTCTGCCGCCATCTCCCCTGCCGCGCCGTGCGGCCGCGCCGTCCGAGCGCGCCGATAGGGCCGAGGCTCCCCCCGCTGCGCCGAGCGCTGGCCGCGCCACCGCCAACCGTCCGCTGCCCCCCGGGACTACTTTGCCGCCGCCACCGCCCTCCGCGCGCCGAGCCCGCCCCGCTGACTGCGCCACTCGTTCCTATTCGCCCGACGCTTCCGGGTTCCCGGCGGCCTCGCGACGTCCGGCCGTTGCCGGGGGACCGCGCATATGACGTCAGACGCGGCAGCGCTTCCTGGCGGGGGGGAGGGTAGCGAGGCGCATGCGCGTCGCGTCCCGCCCCTGGGGCCGCCGGGGTGGGCGCCATGTTGCCGGCTCGGCCGTGGGAGAGCTGTGTGCGCGGCAGCGGCCTGGGCGAAGGGTGCAGGCCGTGTCTGTGTAGATGCTCTCCGGTTCTTCCGCGGCACTGAATTGATTGGCAAGTGTCGGCCGCTGTCTCGAACGTATTTTGTCTTTTCTGCCCGGTGCCGGGATCCCCTCCAGAGCAGCCAGTGCCGGTAGCGGTGACCCGGGGGCTTCCTTCAGGTGTCACCAGCTGGTGACGAAGAAACCTGCAAAATACTCACTAGTTTATGTGGATTATCAGCCAGACTATCTGCAGTGTTGTTACGGTGCTCATCACCATAGTAATGAAGGCAGATAAGGTGGCCTCGTGTCTGCATCCTGAATTCCTTCCTAAATGGGTGTTTGAGCACCAGCTCAGTCCTCCCAGGAGGCCCGGGGAAGCCCAGTTTCACGCCTCGAGTTTCAAGTGTCCTTGGCATTCAGTGCGCTGGGGGGGGGAAGTAACCCTCATCAGACTGAAGACTCCAATTAGCACTTGTTATTATCTTTGTCATTGAAGTACCAGACATGGGATAAATGACATTTGCAGCGTTATAAATATTAAAGATTCTTAAGTGTTTATGACTTGGATATACTATATATAGTATTTAAGTGTTCACCTTTGCCAAGATGTATCTTTGTAGGCTCAGCAGCCGTAATATTGTTCTGACTCTTGGGTGGGGACGCTGTGGACGAGTCTAGAGGAGCCACCTTCTCTTTTGATCCCCCGTTGTTACATACAGTGGAAGGTGGGATGAGGTTAGGAGAAAGGGCCCCTGGAGTGTCCTGGCACCAGAAGGCTCCCTGTGTTTCTGTCCCTTGGAGTCAAGCTCCTGAGACACAGGGACAGTTACCCTTCATTGCCATTCTGTGAAGGTGAGTTTTCATCATTGTGCTCTCTGTGTGCTTCCTCTGTGTAACAGTGGGGTTCATGTAAGACACTGCTTCCATAGTTTCGTCATCTGTTAATA
This sequence comes from Mycteria americana, assembly GCF_035582795.1. Lineage (NCBI taxonomy): Eukaryota > Metazoa > Chordata > Aves > Ciconiiformes > Ciconiidae > Mycteria > Mycteria americana. The sequence continues at coordinate 46,666,596 of NC_134366.1, read as the reverse complement.
TGGGAACGCTTTCTTGTATTATTTCTCCAGATGTGGTTCTCCAAGACGTCCCCCCTTCCTCATTTATTCCTGTTAAACATCTACTTGTTTTTCTACTGGTGACAGTAAGCGTGGATACACCTGATTCTGATTAACAGATTCTGCATTACATGATTTTGACCTTGTTGCCAGGTAGACAACATTTGTCAAGAAAGACCAGATTTGAGGATGAAATTTGTCCTTGGGAAGTCGATGGCAAAAGTGATTTAGTGGAAGCAGGATTTCTTCGTACTAGTCTTCTTGTGGTAGGCCTCCAGCTCCCATGTTTTCCCTAACTCTGTTGTGGGGCATCTCAGAGAAGTAACGTTTGTAAGGAAAGGTGATACTTTGTTTAACAGAGGGATACAGTGGAAAGAAACAGGCTTTTAGACACACCAGGTCTGAACACCTTTAAACCGTCACAGCTTTTAATGAGCCAGGCCCAGTAAAATGAAAGATTCTGAAAACATTATTTCAGGAATTTCAAGAGCAGCATAATTCTTTTTATTTTGTAATTGAAATTCTGAATATTCCAGATTATGTTTAATGACTTCTATTAATCACCGCTTCTCCAATTCCTCTTCACTAAACTCTGATCTTCAGACTTTCTTTTAGACATATATATATGAAAGAATCCTGCAATCCTTATTCATAAGCATCTTATTCCAAGTCTCTGAATTTGTTGTATCTTCTTTTGTAAGAAATAGCTGCTGGCCCAGACCATTAGGCTGTATCTGTATTAGAGAATATCTGCCAATAAAGTTGTAATAGCAAGCCCTCCTAATGTGTATATATTTACTAGTGTAATTATTTATTTATGCTGGCACATTATTTGTACATATGTATATGTAAAAACCATGCTGTTTTGGTAAGCAATAGAACCTATAAAGGCAAAAGCACTGTACTACTAGTGTTAACTGCACATTCTGACTTTTATGAAAACAAGAAAGTCACCAAAAATCCACCACAAGTACAGAACAAGAATGTCTAACGCGGACCTGATGTGAATGTACGTCTCCCTCTCTCTCAGGCTTGGTACAGTGTTTATTGCCACTATCTAAGCAGTAGTCTGCTTGTTCCGGAGCGTGCCGCATCAAGATGGACACCACAATGAATTTACTGTTCCCTACTGTAGCTTTTCTTTAACAATCTTGTCAAAGCTCATTCAGCTTCAAGTATGGCAGCCCTGGTATCCAGCTCCTCATCTCTTCTACATCATGACATCTAGAGGACAGTCATGAGAGTTTGCTTTATCCATCATGCTATGATTTTACCGCTGGGCTTGTTTACCTGGGGGGTACTTACAGCAATCCTTGGTATATCTTCCAGCACCATTTTGCCATGTTTGTGGCTTGTAGTTCCAAAATAATCTTTTTTTTCCATGTCTAAGGCATAGACAAAGCAATTTTTGTCAGCTGTTCTTTTTTCTTTTTTTAGTATGGGCGATTTTAAAAAGGAACTCAACACAAATAAAATCAGGTCTTTCTCCCCCTTTTTATTAATAATCAAATCTTAATTGCGCTTCTGTGTGGAGGGTGCTGAAGGAAGGGAAGAGACACCTGCCCTTTATTACAGTTCAAGCATACAGTCATGCAATCAAAAATGTTGACATTTTTCCTTCAAAAATACTGTGATAGCATCACTACCTTCCTCTAAGGACAGGGGAGAGAGTTTTTTGACTACATGTATGTATAGTTTGCATTCTGCCTGAGGTGTAGTAGATCTTGCCAAGTCGGCAGACCACAGAAAGAGTCTCTGGTCTCAGTAAGGCAGGTACGCCACCTGCTGTGGAAGATACAGAATAAAATCAAATACCATTTGAGAGAATAAAAAAAGTGTGACAAAACCCACTTCTCCTAAAATATTACCTCTCCTGGAGTTTTGGTTTTTCAGGAAAGAAATGACCACGATTCAGGCTTTTAGCTCAAAACTCAGTTTGAAAAAACAAACATGGTACAGAGATGGGGAGATTTTTCTAGGTTTCTTTTGCCCATTTCTAGGCTACATCAAAAGAAGCCAAAAGGAGCCAACTGTAATTTGTAATGTGCAAGAGCAGGGGTGAAGTTTCCAGAGGAATAAAGCATATCTGCTCACAGACAGAGAGTAGTCCCAGCATCTCATTCCTCCCTTGTACAGTACCTTCCTTTAGTAGACTAGATTAAATAGAAGTAGGCCAGGGTTTCCTCTCCGATTCTGGCCCCACAAAGCAAACTTTTCAAGGCTCCATTTTAAGTTCTTGCAGACTCAAAACCAGCAAGACAGCAATCTCCTACCTGACCTTGCAGCAGTAGATGTAGATAACCTCTCCCCTGATCATATGAGCAAGACCTGGCTAGCAGAGGAGAAAATCAGGATTTGTGACATCCCCAATCACTGTCAGACTATGGAAGAGAGAGGAGTACGGCCAGCTCCAAAGGGAACTGTGAAAGTTACAATTCTTTTGCCAGATAAAACAGTACGGAAATCTCGGCAACACTTTGTTAGTCTAGTAAATTCCAAAATACAAATGTTTTAATGTAAGAAATACTTTCTCTGTGTCGTGGTTTAACCTCAGTTGGCAACTAAGCACCACACAGCCGCTCTCTCACTCCGCCCGCGGTGGGATGGGGGAGAGAATTAGAAGAGTAAAAGTGAGAAAACTCGTGGGTTGAGATAAAGACAGTTTAATAAGTAAAGCAAAAGCTGCGCACGCACGCAGAGCAAACCAAGGAATTCATTCACTCCTTGCCATCAGCAGGCAGGCGTTCAGCCATCTCCAGGAGAGCAGGGCTCCATCACGCGTTACTGTTACTTGGGAAGACAAAACGCCATCACTCCAAACATCCCCCCATTCCTTCTTCTTCCCCCAGCTTTATATGCTGAGCATGACGTCATATGGTATGGGATATCCCTTTGGTCATTGGGGTCAGCTGTCCCAGCCATGTCCCCTCCCAGCCTCTTGTGCACCGCCAGCCTACTCGCTGGTGGGGTGGGGTGAGGAGCAGAAAAGGCCTTGACTCTGTGTAAGCACTGCTCAGCAGTAACAAAACCATCCCTGTGTTACCAACACTATTTCCAGCACAAATCCAAAGCATAGCCCCATACTAGCTGCTATTAAGAAAATCAACTCTACCCCAGCCAAAACCAGCACACTCTGCTATTAATAGGGCTTGCTAGCCTTTGCCACTCCAGAGTTTAAAAGCTTTCAACCCCTAGGTGGCACTATCTAGTAAAGTAAGGCATGTTTAAGTACTATTTTCCCCCTACAGATGGAGTTCTTATTCAAAATGTAAACTAGTGTAAATTTGAGTATGTTGAATGCAGCTATTAGTCTCAGCTTGGTAATCCTGTTTTTCTGAATCTGTCTCTCAAAGTCAATAAAATATACTGCTGTGAATCTCATTTAAATACAGTATTTTTGCTTTCAGAGTGCTATGGAATATGTTTTCCTGGAAAATTATGATGCATGACAAACTATTACACTTTTTGTTCTGTCTGTGAGCAGTGGATAAACCAGCATAGGCTGTGTTTACTTCAGCAATTCACTTAGAGCAGAAGGAGTAGATTGACAGCTGTAAACAGCTGGTGCTGAGGTTCCTCACATCTCCAGTATATTCTCACACAGAGGTTATCTTGCATCAGGTGGGGACTGGCCCAGTACCACACACCTCCATTACATATTTTGAAACTCCCTGAAGGAAAGCTATCCCACAAAACTTTAATTCCTCAACCACGGGACTTCTAGGAAGCAGCAAGTTCCCCTTTCACCTGTCTCATGCAGATATGTTTCACACCAGCCTCCACTGTCTACATAAAAACTTCACAGGCAGAAGGAAGCCCTCTAATTTTTCTCACTCCTGCAGCTTCTGAGTGACACTGTTTTACTTGTTTCAGATCCTGCTCTTCACTCTGATGCCAGAACATGCATTGCTTGGTGGTCCAGGGGAGGAACGTTTGTCTCCACCCTGCAGCCACAGTAGCAGTGCCAGGAAAATACCTTGAGTAAGCTCTTCTTACACCTTACTTTCACAGATAAAAAAGAGAGGCAGAATATCTTTCTGGTAGCGCTTACCGCCGTGACAGCTTTACGCACAGTCAAATAGAGATGCTGAACCTGGGAGACAAGCTTAGACAGACAGGACTCCATCATCATTGTGATGTGGAAAGAGAAGAAGCGGGTGCAAAACTTCTGGGTGTAGGGGTGTACCACTGAGAAACATAGAGAACAATGGAGCATAAGGGATTTGGAGGAATGATGCCACAATATCCTCAATGAATTTCTGATTCCCCTTTTGAAGAGAGGTGCTCATCTTTTCCTCGTACCTGATAACTCCTTCATGGCATCACGTACCTCCCCCTTCCCTTGTTCTACATCTGCTCTGATTTTGCTTGTGCATGGTATTGTTACGTATTTTCTCTCCATTTGGCTCTCATGATAGCTTCATTATCTTTTTCTGTTAATCAGTTTAAGTCCAGGGACCACCCAAATTGTGCTGTGTTTTAAGACTTTTCTAGGATAAGAAACAAAAAATTGTTTTATATAATCTTTGTCATTTTTCCATTCTGGTGTCATCCAGAAGAAATTTGCACACCCAATTACAGTTACACTGGAAATCAAGGTAGTTGTGGAAGGAAAACTATACATTTATCACCATACATTTTGCGTTGTTTACTTTCCTGCAGAGAAGGCTCGCCTAAAGCTTATGGAACTTTGGTTTCCACTTAAATGCTCAAATTGACAGAATAGCCTTTATTTCAATGGAAGTCTACTAAGGCCCAATCCTTAATTTGCAGACAGGCAAAATTTCCAGTGTTACACAGTTAAGAGCAGAAGGATCAGGTCTCTCAAACATTTTGTTATTACATCCGTGCCTTTTAGCACAAGCAGGAACTGATTTATTTGTAACAGTAGGATGTCTGCATGACATATGTGTTTATGTCCAATGTGTCAAGTACTACTTTATGCCCTTCTACATTGCAGAGCGCTTTGACCCTTTCTGAGATGCAAAAATAGAAAGTGAATGTACCTGTGCAAAATCAGAGGCTTTGAGTAAACGTTGGTTCTTTCAGCCCAGTCTTAAGAATTCTTCCTGTGCCGGCCTAAGCTGATACATACACTTTGTAGGGAAGTCTAACACTTGATGTCCTTGGTATTGCAACAGCTAGGAAGCTGGAGTTTATTGAGAAATTATGTTATGTCTCCAGGCAGGAATAATCTATAAATCAAAAACAAAAGTAAATTCTTACTAATTACTTGTTTATGGTAGTTATTATTCTCAGCATTTCTCCAGACATTCAGAAAGAGAGGGTTTCTCTCTTGAGAAGTATAAAGCAATTCTTTTTTTCACTAAAGATGCAGATGAAGTATTTCACTGATAAAGTCTATATGAGATGTTGCAAAAGCCAAAGACTGCGTTCAGTACAGTTTTTCTACCTTCACACAGTGCAGGAGAATGTTTGTGTACGTTCTCATTATGCTTCCTTTTTTAAAAAGTTCTTACAGGCATTTAAGTGCATTTAAAGTATTTTTTCCTCCAAAACTTTTAGGAACTTAAAATATAAGATTGAGTGTATTTTATGTGTCACACAATTTGCTGAAAGATGTTAAGACAGCTCTGATGGAGTTGTTTTTTTAAGAGATAGGGGGTTTGTTTATCTATTATTTGCCTAAAATAGTAGGCCTCTGTAAAACTTGCAGCTAAATGCTTTCATACTGCACATCTGCAGATCATACGCAGATATCAAATTTTTTTGTTTGTTTGTTGTGAAAAACCAAGAGGAAATACCCTGTTGGCAGCTACTGTTGTTCTCTGTGTGAGACTGCAAGGTTCTGACTCAGGTGGTCTCCAGTTCAAGGTGAAACCTCAGTATTTAATGATACATGATTAAATAGAAAGGTTTTCTCTTTTTTGGATTAAATTTTAACTTGCTGTGTTACATATGAGGAATAAAATATTGTGTATGATCCTAGATGAATCCAGGACAAAAATCCCAATCCATATCATGTTCTCTTTACTTGTAAAGATCAATGGAGATTTATTTTGTTTCAATAGTTCATGTTGGTTCTTGAAGTTCCAACTATATTTGACTATAGTAGTAATCTCTGAAAGCTATTTTAGCTTCTTTCTATCAGTCCTTTCTGCCTAATCAAAGTCAGTTGTAAATGCATATGGCTTCAAAGGAAGGAGAAAAAAAGCATAATGAAAATAGTTACATGTTCCAAAATGTTAAAAAGATGGAAAGCTATTTAAAAAACAAAACGTGTCTCAGGAGCTAGAGAATCACTGTGGACTGACATATGGTAATCATATGTCAGCATATGCCTGGGCTGTATCTACAGCATATATCCATTTGCTAAATTCTATTTGTGTGCAAAGTTGTAGCAAGAAGATCAAGTTTCAATGCAGTTAGAAGAATGTAGAAGCATGTCTATATGTTTCATTTTTAATTTTCTGTAGAAGCAATCTTGCACATTATTTATTCTTTCCTTGCTCCTTTCCCTGACCTCAGAGACCATCCTGACAGTTAAAATAAATTTACCCATCTCACCCCATGTTAGGTGGGACCAACACTAAGATTAACTAGAAAATAGGCACTACAGACTTTCTGAAGTTTTTACGGTTTTTGGCCTGTGTGAGAAGAAAACTCTGATCTGTTCAAGTTGCAGGGGGAAAAGATTCAAAAGGTGCAGTGCATACAAACATGTGAAATTAGGAGAGGGGAAAGAGTTTCTGCTCCCTACTCCAAATCTAATCATTTAATAACCTAATCACTGAGTCATTGTGTATATTTCTTTCTGGTTTCTAGACCAGAAATCCTATTCTAAACCGGAGAAATGTCCCTTTGGAAAATTTTACTGAACTTAATATAATTTTATTGTCAATTAAATAGAAATATTAGAAAAGTGCTGGGAAATTTCCAATGCTAGTCAGCTGCAAACTAGCTGAGAGATATGAGCTAACCCCATTTCTCATGTTCTTTCCCAAAGAAACATTCCTTCCTCCATCCCAAAGTTGAGGACAGCTGTTTGTTCCAGTTTTAGGGCCCATATTAGAGCTGATAAACTATATGTTTGACTATTCCAGCAACTAGAAAAGTAGGTTATTATGAGCTGCAAATAACATCAACAATTGACAGTAATAATAGTGAATATTGTATAATACTTGATGGGTCTAAAGTTTCTTCCATAACTCAAGTGTAAATGGAAAGTGAGCATTTTACTTGAGGGTACTGCATGATTGTGAAATAGGCTTGAGTGAGAAGAGAGACAAAGCTGTAGAACTTCCAAGTATAATACAGCATAGTTTGAGTTACATAGATAAAGTAAATGGAGCATGTATTTCCTTTCTATGCGGAAACATGCAATGAAGAATTTAGATTTCTAATCAGAAGGTCAGGGAATGGATTCTCCTCTCACGATAAATTCAAAATAATTTTGCCGAAGGAGTATCGCTAGATTGACACTGCTATACTTGAGATGAGAAATTCACCTGCATTTTTGAGTCTCAAGCATGAATGAATGCAGCAGACCAGTGAAGCAATCATTTAATCATTCGGTTTCATTAAATGGGACACAGGATAACTACATGGGTCAAGAGCTAGCAAAAGGAAAGCTACTTTTAACATGCATAGGTCCCGGGATTAGACAATCACCAGAATTTCTGCCCGAGGATTGTTGCACTGAAATCTATTGAAGGTTATTATCATAACCAAACATGGTGGTGGTGGTTGAGGAGAGGCTGCATGATGTTAACTGCAGTTTCTGCTTCACTGCATTACCTTGTAATGACATTAGCACATATTTTACATTCTGTGAGGGGAATGCTTCCCTCCTCCTCTCTGCTGCTTAGAAACAGTGAAGAGATGAGATCTGACACTTGAAAATGCTATAGTGCTGTGACCTCGTCAGGGTATAAGATGGTCTTGGTGGATGCAAAAAATTCAGCTGCCTGGAGTATTTTTGCTTTGTCCAGCTGGAGTCCTACCATCTCCAGTATGATCTAAAATACTAAGCTGCTTCCAGACAGCATTGCTTTGTTATTCACTTGACTTTACTAGCCTTGTCAGAGTTAATTGGATTTGTGACATGGTCAGATGTTTATTTCGTGATTCTGTTGTCCCTTGCCTTACAGGACATATATGCCAGGGGAAACTGCAGTACATCTAGCAAAGACTAAAAATATTAAGAGATACATGGACATGCTGTCAAAATTTTTAGGAAATAAAATTTAAGGAAATGTGTGCTTGAAATACATTTTTTTATTCTAATCTATGCCAATATTATCACTTAGCTCCTGATTTATCAAGATAATTAGAGCACTTACAAATCTTTTTATTTAAATATATCCATAGCTCTCTAGACAGTCTAATATCACACTCATTAGCTTGGTCAGGCATAAATGCCCAACTAAATCTTACTGTAGATGAATGATGTTTTGGGGAAGAATGCACATAAATCACAGAAATATGAGGTTACACTTCTGGTAAAATCTCTTCATTTATTTAAGTATTAGAAAAACCTATACTGTTTATTAAAGCCACTGCCTACAGCCATAATTTTATTATACTTTCCTTTGTGTAATAACTTTTATATTTTGTATACGAGATGACAGTCTCAGGCTGTAAAATAGCTCTTGTGCAATTCACTTTCTAAATCTTTGCTACCATTACTAATGTAATATTTTGCTGTAAACATTTTTAAATACAATGAAAACCAGGTATCATTAATCGCGATAAACAGTAAGTGATTTAAATCAAAAGCCACGAAAGAAGAGGAATTCATTTACATCTACTGCAAAAAGCATGAGTTTGGGTGCAGATTCACTAGAAAGGATTTATTCTGAAATGCAGTATATTGGATTACAGAAGTTTTGGTTAGACAGGGGGCCCATACATTGCCTTTGAGAATAGATACACACGTACACACTCACACCCAGAGCATACCACTATGGAAGTCACAGTGAATACAGTCTTTTCTTCAGGCTTGGAACAAGAGTAAATCAACCATGTTTTTGGGTACAAAGAATGTATAGAAATAGCTGAACATTCATTCGTATGTCAGCATGAGCTAAATTTCATAGATTTTATATGATATTAAGAGCAACTAGAGGGAGAGAGAGACAGACTGACAAAGCAGAAAAGCATGGGCTTAACTAAGTTTGCATCTAAATCCTCATGAAGTCAACAGCTACGCAGTTGGAACTATGCCAGTATATAGCTGAAGATATGACCATCATAGTCTATTCTATATAAGCATGCTGTATTAAGTTTATAAGCAGAAATCCAGTTAGGCAACTACTTTTAATCTGTAAATGTTGGGAAAAACATGTTAGCAAAATTTTTATATTGACTGGTGCAAAAGAATAATAAAATCAAAGAGAAACTACTTGTCATCATTTCAGCAAGGAACAGTGGGTATGATTTATCTTTATTTCATTCTAATTTTATTATTAGCATAGCTCCAATGCTTTCAATACACAGAGCTGGAGGAGCAGAGAGGCAAATCAATTGAGCTTAGTTTCATTTTGGACAGCTCATTGGAAGCATCTGCTAAATGCACAACAAGGCCAACCTTCTCCACCCCAACATATTGTATTATCTGAGAAACAGGAGAGGATTTTTTTTTTTTTTTTTTAATTATAGTGCTTCCATCCTTTGTACTGGTTTTGATAAGCCATTGGTCCAATCAAAGAAGGCCACATTTGGTTCTTCAGTTCTTGCACTGCTAGATAACACTGTATAAGCAAAAAGATTATCCACCTAGATTCTGAAACCATTATTCTACCCAACTAGGAACTTTAGAAATGGACTTACTAATTTCAGTAGGGCAAGGTATGAAGTAAAGTTACTAAGTAAAGTTGCTGAAAAAGTTACTAAGCTGGAAAAAAAATATGTATCAGAATGTCATCTTCTATAGTATCATTGTTTCTATTTGACAAATTAATGATAAGAAGCGTTACTTATCTTATGCTCTAGTGTATTATCTTAATTAAAAATTCTTCATTAAATTTCCTTGATGGTAATTATAAAAAAAATTTATCCTCTCCAGGCAACAGTCTATAAAATATTTGGTTTATCACAGTTGCTTCATTACATTAACATGTCTCTTTCAATATCTTTATTTAACTTCAGTAAAATAGAGATTTATTTATTTATATGGCATCCAGTAGCAATCTACAAGCAATAGCTGGAGCAGAAAAAGAAGTTCTTCTCCAACCATGCCTACTATTGTGGAATTGATTTATTTTTGGAGTAGAGCTCTGTTAGGAAAGATACATTTTCTAACAAGCTAGTTAAAATGCAGTAAACTAATAATCAGAAAAAGAAAGCAAAATTGCTTTGTGTGCTTTTATTATTGATTAACCTGTTTGAGTAATGGTTAGCACTTACTTTTATACAAACATGAGCTACAATCCCCAAAATTTCACTAGCGTTGCTGTGCTACTAAATTGTACTGTTCTCAGCACTAAAAAGATAGGAGACAAACTGCTAAGGTCAACCACCATGTACACATCAACATAAAGCTTATCAGCTTTTATTTATTATTACAGTCCTTCCACAATACATTCTTAATACCAAGGGTGTATTAACTACCATGAGTATCTAACTGATTAAAAAATTGTATGTTAGTCCACAAGATATTGCTGAGGTCTGGTTGAATCTAAAATAAGATTAGATATTTGTGGGAGAAACAAGAACGTCTGTTAAGACAAAAAGAAAACCCAAAACCCCAACAAACCTAATGCTCTGTCAGAAGCCAAATTCCAACTTACAAAGCAGCATTCCTCTAGACATGCTGTTGCGTTTTGTGTCATTTCTACACAAACCTTGGAAGCAGGACTGCTACAAAGTGATGTGTTAAATGCATACATCCCTCTTCTCAGATACGAGGTCTTCCTTAGTGACAAGAATAGGATGTCCACTGATAAAAAAAATTCTTAGAAAACTACTAAAAGCTGGCACAAGATAAAACATCTCCAGACCTGAAAGTTCCTTAGCCTGCCACCCTGCCAGGAGCCTGTCTGCACAGCACATCACCCCACGACGATGGGGACACTTTGGGTGGTACCTGAGAGGAAGTCCATCTGGCCACCCGCTCTGGAGCCTGCAGCCCTGGAAGTGCTGCCATCCTTGACGCAGAGGCAGCTGCAGCTTTTGGAAGGCTGGGCAACCTGCCAAGTGGATGGGTAGATGAGCTGGCAAAGAACCAGCAAGTTGCTGGCAAAAATCTGACAAGCTTGGGTTCCACGAGTTTTCTTATTTAAAACATAAGAATGCTAGTTTCTATTCATACCAAAGTACTAAATAGTTTATATTAGGAAGTGCATTTTGTAAAAGTCCATTTTTTTCCTCCAAAATACACAGAGTAAAATTTAACCTGACAATTTTTCATGAAGTTCAGATAAAACCACACATTAAGCAATATATGCCTAATTAGAAAAATTACCATTGAAATAAGTAGAACCATATAATCCACCTGGTAAGTCCATGTCATCTATTGCCTGCATAGTGCAATACAGTGCACTGCAACTAGTTCTAAGACACATTGCTGAAATATCACAAGCAATGTATCTGCTTAACCGTGGCACTCCTCAGGTAGGCTAGGGCCATGCATGCGCAGACAATGACTACAAAAATGGTTTAAAATGTTATCACTCTCTCAAGTTTTTGTTGACTTCCATTAGCTAGAACTAGTAAAAAGAATAATGTGATCTCCTGATTTAGCTCAGTATGAAGTCACCTCAGCACAAACTTTAATCAGTCTCCAAAAGTATTTTAGACATAAAGTAGCACATATTAATGTTAATGGAGTTATACTGCTTATTGTATCTGAGCTAGAACCTTCAGCTTGGATTGTGCAGAGTTTGCTTACATATTTAGAAGAGCAGGAAAGTCTACAGCCCTTCCATTGCCGAACAGCATAATAATTAAGTAATTAAGTAACTACTTAGCTCTTGGAGTAGCTAAACTCTGAAGAAGTTTAGCAGCCTTTCTGTGTAAAACACTGTTTTGGGATTGAAGGTTGAATCCACGCTGATGAATTCAATCTTCCTTCTGCACTTGTGTCAATGCTTTACACTCTGACCAGGTGGCTAGCAAGCCATGATCCAAGTACGTATTGCTTTACAGTCAGGAGTTCATTACAAGGAATGCTGACAGAGTTGCCCCCTATGAGTACCTGCATCTCACTGCATTTGGTTTTCAATATTCATCCTTCATCATCTCAGAACAAATGCAGGATTCATGTACCCACCTAAGTATTATTTAGCCTGAGGCCTATCACTTGGGAGCAAAGTAGTTTTATGCCATGTTATGTTCCTTCAGCTCTTAAAACTGCTAGAACCAGTTTCAGCTGTTATGTACACTCTAACTTCTGCTTTTTTGCAGGAACCTAAAGAATCTGTTAAGGAAGGTAGGAATCGCTGTAGCAAAGAAGGATCCACAGTAGGTATTCTGCCCTTTGCCAACAAGAAGATACCAGCATGCATTATACCCTTTTGCAACCTGGAATTTTTGTTGTACCAGTACAAGACTTCAGAGAGAAAATATCTGGCAAAAGACAATGAAAAGTGAAAAGCCTTGTCTCAAAGTTTCCATTTTATATATCCCACAATTTAACTTCTTTGACTAAGGAAGAAGATGAAGGCCAACTCTTCTTCCCTGATAGCCAGCAGGAATAATAGAGCACAGCGGTAGTCAGTACACATTTTAATATACTGCTGTCTCATGCACTCTCTGGAGCACCAAGAGAAACTGCATTCCTTGTAAGGCTTCCACTACAGTGAATCTCATCTGTTTGGCTCCCTTCCTAATAATATCTAGCAGCATCCAGCACACATGCTCATACTGTATTAGAATGTAACAATAATTATGTAAATGTGGAAAAGATCCACATTTTCTGAAGTCAATGATTGAAGCTAGCAAAAGCCATGTCATACATAAAGGACTGCACTGCAGGAACTGGTCAGACCACCTTGTGTAAGTCATGGCCTATTCTACAGAGAAGGATACCTTTACTTCATGCATTGATATTAAGCTGAATTTCTTTTTCCACATTATATGCCCTTGCTCACTGCCACTTTTTGCAAGACAAAACAAATGCTGATTTTCTATGGACTGTAAGGGAAACCAGCTTCTAGTTATAACGGGGGTTTCAAGAGCACTTGGTCAACCTGAATCTTCGTAGAAGGTTTAAATACCTCCAGACTGTATTGCATCTGTCAAAGCAGCAGCAAATACAACATAAAATGTAGAGTAGGTCCAATTTTTAGTGTGTCAGTAGAATCAGCCTGCAGTTATTTTTATCTGCCTTGGAAAGCTTAACAGGCAGATACAGTTAATCCTTTAAAGGATTTGCAGGTATTCATAGCTTAATAAGTAAGCACAGTGGATTAAGCCAATAGAAGATTGTAGACAGTCAAAGACAACCTTTACATGCTAACATTCAAAACATAAAAAGAGCAGCTTCTTTTATATACTTTTTCCTAACAATCACTCTCAGTTGTCAGTATGTGCCAGAATCCCACACTCTGATGAAATAAAAATGTTAATTATAGCCATTAAACTCAACATGTGTGATAATTAAATCATCAAATAGCAGTGAATTTCTGTTGTCTTGTTTTCCCATTATCCTATGAATCCTTTGAAAAGCAGAACTACATCGTGAAAATGAATTAAAAATGCATCTACTTATGCAATAAATAAACAATGAAACTAAAATGCTAAAGAGTCATTTTAGGAAGAAGAAAAAAAAAGGATGAGTGATTTTTATAGGTCAGATTTTATATTGCTTGTATTCTTTTCTTCATAAAGAAATATTCACACTAAGAAAGTATCAGGATCCACTGACATAGGCTCAACAGAGATCTGGGTCCTTCAATATATTCATAAATGATATGGAAAAATAAGACAAAGAAAAAAAAAAATCAGATGACACAAAACTATTAGGCTGAGGAAATCTAAAGCTGGCTATGAAAAGCTTCAGAGGATGGTTCAATACTGAATGGGTGATAAAATGCCAGAGGCTGTTCGGTGTCAGTAAGTGTAATGCACATCAAGAGAGGAAGGGAAAATACACGTATACGTATATACATGAGGTGTTAGTCAGTATCACCAGGAAAGAAATCTGAAAACATCTGGTGCTTAAAGAAGCAAACAGAAACTTAGGAATTATTTTAAAATTAACAGAGAACAAACGTGAAAAGTCTGCCCTGTACACATTCAGGCCACAGACACATTATGAATACTATATGCAGTTTTAGTCATTCCATTATCAAAAAATTTACGGTAGAATTAGAAAAATATCTGAAGAAGGATATGATAGAGACATATCTAAGTCATGAGTTTTATGAAAAAGGTGAGCTCGGAACAGTTATTCACTAGTTTTTGTAATATAAATATTGGAAGGCATGCACATTTTTTGGTAATAATAAACTAAACTCATTTTCATCAGATATTGCGAGGCCCAAACTGCACACGGATCAAAAAAATCATGACTTCATGAATTCAGCAGTTCTATTCAGTAGGTCAGCAGTAACTATTAAACAAAAGAGCCTCCTAGCCACTGAAGGCTAGGAGAGCACGATGGAAAAGTCACTGTAAGCATGACTACCTCCGTACAGTTTTTCTGTAAGTATCTACTTACTAAGACAGGATACTAGGTTAGGTGGACTTTTCATCTGCTGAATTCAGCAGTTCTCAAGTCCTCATGACTAGAATGACTGAAATCATGATGTATATTGTTTGGCATAGTTTTACAAGAAATTTTACCAGGACCTCCCTGGTTCTATCACTGTTATTTAAAAAGAATCAAGATTAAACAAAATTGTTTCATTAACTGTACAACTGAAGCAGACTAATTCCCTACACATTTTTAAGGTTATATACTCTGGCTACCAGAGAACCTACTCCTTTCACCCCTCAACTCCGTTAACTGAAATATATATATACACAATAGTTGAAACATATTTACAAAAATAAGAGCAGATTATTACTCCACAAGGTTATAATTAGGACCCTGCTCTTCCCAGATTATTCAATGGTGGAATTTATTGTTGACTCTGCCACTTGAATAGAATTGTGAGACTTAGGAACACAGGACTAGAAGGGAACTCCTGAATCACTGCAAGTGATCCACTCTTAGACTTGCAGTCTTATCACTTGATCCCTTTCAGAAACTGACCTGATCCCCTTTTATAACTACTCGATCAGATGGTAGTCTCAAAGCATCTCTGCCCTAGCAGAAAATTCTTTTTGATTTTTAGACTCAATATATTCCTAGTCAGTCAATGACTTATGCTTTTCTACTAACACTGTCCCTTAGTTTAAACAGAGCTTTACCTCTGTGGTGGTACATTCAGAGAAAGAAATCGTATCTTCTGTTAATACTCATTTTGCCTAGCTAATCAAGTCAAGCTCTTTTGCAGCACATCTATCTTACAACATGGTATGCAATGTGAAGAGGTTCAAGCTGATTGGGACACCATGCCAGTCAGTGCAGCACACTGCAGACACTCTATACCCGCATGCCCCTGGTTCTAAGAGCTGTATAGAGATGTTAGCACATTCCTTTCAAGCTGATGTGTCCTGTCACCAAGACAGCCAGTCTTCCTCAACATGTATTCGATGCCAAAAACTAACGTGGCTGTACTAATTAACTTCTGGAAATAGTTTAGTGGTGGTTAGATGAATTATTTCTATACCATACTTCACTGTGTAGTATAATTATGCTCTTAATCTCACACTGTACACTTCTAATCCCATGGTCACCACACTCTTTCTCCTCACTGACTCTGTACTGATTTGCCTTTCTGGAATGCAAATGGAACGGACTAATTTTTTTCATGCATACCAAAGTCTATGATAATCTTTGACACGCAAACTGAAAAGATTTTCAGAGTTTGCACTGACAGCTTTGCTGGAATGCTTAGCCCTGCAAGTCACCACAATGACTCTGAAGCTTAGTGACAACTCTATTATGAGAATGACATCACTTCTTATCATTTTGGAAGAAACATTTCCTTAATATAGTAGTGGCAGATAACTGGTATCATCATCAAAGAGTTCCTAAGGGATGCCTGAGAAGGGAAGAAATGCCATTAAAACATTAAAACAGTAGGAAATGAAGATTGACAGAACACTTGACAAAGGTTCTGCACTTTTTTTTTTTTCTTTTTAAGAACAGTCTATATTAATTTATCGCATGTTCCGATCTTTCCCCTATGCAATCCAATTTGCTTAGCTAGCCTGGACGTCTTTCATTCCTCATGGTTCCTCTGGCTCTGTTCCACACTGCAGATTTGTTACTGCAAGTCACTCTTACTAACAGACACTGCACAGAGAATGTGGTTTCAGGAATTCTACCACTTATCTGACTGAATGCTTGACTGTCATATTAGTTAGCACTTCTTTTGAATTGAGGAAGGGCAGCGGTCTAGGGGTGGGAATGAGAGCAATTGCTTGGACAGTGGGCTCTATCCTGACACAAGCATGAAGGGAAGACTAGCACAATGATCAACATAAATGTTAAAAAAGGATTTGAGGTCAGAAAAGGGCTCCAAAACACAGGGACATAGGAAAAGCTTTATCACAAAGCAAAGAAAACATGAGAAGCTCCAGGGCCCTAATGGCCCAGAGTAACTTGGTGGATGAGAGGATGAGGGGCATTCATGTTTTATAGATGAATTAGAAATTGTGAGAGGAAAAGGCCTGTGAAAGACACAGTGGATTAGAGAAAGGACATACTGAAAAGCATTTAAAATTGAGGGGTTTTTTAAAAATGTGTGGCCTTCTGCGCAAATTTAAGTTTAGTTATTGAATATAACCACATAACAATAATAGCTGTATATGCATATTTATTCTTATGAAAGCAAGGTAAAAATATTACTAAAGTCAAATATGCAGACTATATGTACTTACCACAATATGAAACCACAAAACGTTTATTTTAAAGTAATTTATAATGGTTACAACTTGCAGCCTTTAACATATATTTTGGAAATCTATAACACATATCTGAAATCAGACTATGTAAGTAGAGAGAGATCTGTATTTGCTTAGCAGAGGAAGCAGGGCAGTGGTACTTCCTCACTCCCTTTCTGCCATCATGATAGATGTCCTGTTGGCACTGTACCTGGCTTCTGTGTTCCTCACATGTTGAAGCAATGAATGAATAAGAGGAAACAGCCTGCAGAAAGTCTCTGTGCTTGACTACCCTTTCACGCTCATTTTGCGTTGCTGCAATACCTCTGGCTTAAGAGAGGTTTCACCTGATTTAGTTCAAGTCAAGAGAAGAATCAGCCCCATAATGTGCCTCACCACCACTGAATCTCTATACCTATGCAACAAGCCCTTAACGTTCCTGACTAGCATTTTTAACATCTGTCCAAAGGCAAAACAAAGTAATTGGAGATTTCAGATGCAATCTGAATGTAATGTGATGTGAACCCAACAAATTCTTCAACTGAAGTGCCATTGTTAATCTCTTTCCAAAACACGGAGCATTGCATTAATAAACATCAATACTCATTTCAAAGCCTTCAGAATACCTAGCTAAAATACTTTTACTGTATTCCTACAGTCAAGGGTCAGCAAGTTTCCACAATAAATCATCATCTTAAAGACAGATGCTAAATTGGCAGTTTGCAAAAATTTGGGGAAAAAAATTCAACCAAACCCAGCAATCCCCAATGAGAAACAGAATGCTGAACAACTATCAGTAAACACTTCTTTGACAAAGAAATCTGAATTTCTTACAAAATATGCCATGTTGAACAAAACAATAATCTTTCCTTCCTGTATTTTTTTTTATACTTCCACTGACTCAGGTATTCTTGCTGTGAATCACTTTCATAGCATAGTACTTCCATGAAGTAAGATTTGATCCTTTTTCTTTACACTGGCAAGATTCTTACCAAAGTAATGAGAAATTGTTTTTATTAGCTCTGAGGTGCAAGATTTATTCTTTTATTGTGAATAAATAAAACTATATTGTTTTGGTTTTTTTTTAAATTTTATTTTATATAAAAGCCTGAATCACATACTTTTAAATGCAGAGAAAATTAGCATTATTTTAAAAGACCAGTTAATCCTCAGCTACATCCATAGACCTGCTCCCATCATATAGGGATTAAGAATCAAACAGAGGCCTTTCACTTGAGCATAGCTTCACCGAGTAAAGGGCAGGGATAAGAACCTGGGAGGTTGCCGTGAAAGGGACAAGAGCGGAGCATCTGTTCCTGTGTAGAGTTTTCTGTCCTCCCACACATTAAAGGGAGAGATGCATACGAAGTGTGTACAATGTTTATTTTTAGCCAGTCAGGCAAAGGGCCATCACATGGCCCTGTCCCATCACTCTGTTTATCTCAAGGACAGCTACAAATGCCTGGTGCTGAGATCTGATTTTCTCCACTCATGACTTGATTTTTTGTTTTCCCTCCTTACTTTTAAAATGTTGCCTTATATGTTAAAAAGGTGTTTGGACAATACATCTTGGCACTCTGGGTGCAGTTCTGCTAACTGTTTTTGTGTATAACATCTCTTAAGACACCATAAGGATAGATTTCTTCAGGACTTAAATAAAAGCCAAAAAAACCCAAAACAACCAAGCCTTCTTCCACTCTAAAGAACCTTTATAATTCTGTTTACTGAATATATTATTTCTTTAAGGTTTGCTTTCAAGTGAGAACTCTTACTGCCAGTATTCCCCCTCTCATCACATTAATAACTTTTTTTTTTAAAAAAAAAACCAACATCCTAAGACACTGTGAGGCTATTCTAAGGCAATTCTCCATATTGCCAATTTTTTTTTATTTTCCATTTGGGCTACATTTTTCTATCAATTCACAGAGAGTAGAGTACAGGTTAGTCCTATATTCATAACTTGATTATACTAACCGAAGTCGTCCATTTACGTAGTTCTGAGGATGATTTTAACAGGCAGTTTTATTGAAAAGGACATCATCCTTACCAGAGATATTATTCAGAATTCACAGAAAGAGAAATATGAAAAAGAATATCTTCATCCAACATATGAAACAACATATCACTTAGTTAAAATAGCAATTTCTAACCCAGCAGTTTAAGTAAGTATATACATATATATATTTCTGAACTCTGTAGACCTTCAATGACTAGGCTTTTAAAGGGAAAAATGGAGGGAATCACATCAGTTTGTGTAAATAAATAAAACATATTCCAAAGTTTTTGCTTTTTAACGGATAGCAAATTGAAAATAAGAGATGTCTTTTGGCAAGTAACAAAACAAGTAATCTCTTCTGTGCAGAGGCAGGATAAAATGGGAGCAGGTCTCAAGATCATTAAGTCACTGATATGATGAAAACCTAAACCCAATATATTTAATACAACACTCACATAACTGGAATATTTCTTTCCAAGCTGAACACTCTCGAATGCTTACTTAGGTGGCAGCTAAAAATGCTTAGTGTCTTCAAAGGAGGACTCCGAATTTTGAAACACTAACCCCTTTTAAGGTTTTTATAAACAGTTTTGGAAATACCACCCAAGGACTGGGCCAGAGGGAAACGACCAATTAGAAACCAAGTCCCGTAGATGAGAGATTCTCAGACCACACAACAGAGCAGTTAGGTGACAGTTTGGCAACCCCTGCTTAGAAGAGCATGTTTACATAAATTATTGCAAGGTAGCCTGAGTACAGGTTTACACTTTAGCTACTTGGCACTAACTGTCTCTATGAACACTCTTATTTTGCAGTAAATGGAAATTATCTTACCTTATTCCTACTGAAGACAGAGCAAATACAAATTTCTTCACAGATACCTTGAGACAACATGCATGAAGTAGCTACCACACCACAAAGAGACATCTTTCCTTGTTTTGTGACAACCTATCCAAGTAGCCATGCCATCTGACAACCAAATAGCCAGTATAAAGCAAACCAGCTACTTGAGAAGCACTCACTCAGCTCCCTGAGGTAAAGAACTGACTAAAGGAGCAGAATTGTAAGTAATGCACAAGGAAGTGCCTGCTGCTGACTGTCTCTACAGTAATGACAGAAATTACTCATTTGTATATATTTTTTTCTGAATAAACAGCATTGCATTAAAAAAAAATTTAACTAATACATTTCTCTCTTTGAAGAAATGATCCTGCTCAGACCAAAGGAACAATCATACTTATATCGTGTGGCCCTGAAAGAGCTGAATGTGCCTTGAGAAGGAACATACCTGGTCTCCCAACAAAAAGTAAGCGCATGCTTACTTACTTTACTTGCTTACTTGGCTGATCAGATCCTGCTGATCAGAAGTTATCTTCTATAAATGCATAGCAAGCACATATTTTTAATCATCAGCCAGACATGTATAGCATATTTTAAATCCCATTGATTCCAAGCAAATTTAAGGGTGTACTTAAACATGTGTTTGAGGTGCTCTGCTGCAGAATGGTCACAAATTTAGATTAAAGAAATAAAATATTGTCTCTGTGAAATAAAACAGTCTTTGTCTCCTTTGCAGCAGGCCATAATACTCTGCTTCATAAAATTAGTTAGCCCTGCACATTCTTAAAAATTTACAGTGCAGTATGTAGAACATAAATTTAGAAGTAAGTGGTACATTGCTGCATGGTCTGCAGAGCTTATATTACCAACCAGCAAAAAAAACATTACTGAATAAATAACAAGACTTATACTTGGTCAAATGAAAAACAGAAGTGTGATACACAAAACTGGTCATAGTCTAATACTCCTTATGGATTCATCCCATTAAGTCTCCTGAGATGTGTTTATTATTCCTAAGTATTATCCATACAGTTTATCTTAATAAATTTCAGCATACAGATTGAAATATTAATTGTGTCAATGTTATCCATTTGCAATTTGTGCTATTGTCAACTATTCAGCTAAGTCATACAATATTTTTCATTTCCTGACAGAATAACTTGAGCATTGTAAACAAGAAGATAATCAGTAATTCACTTTCAAGATTAAGTTTCAGATGACTAGCTGTTAATACTACAAAAAAGGCACTTTCAAAAATCATTACCAACTTCATGAATGCTGTCTGAATATTAATTGCACACAAATTCAGATCAACAAATAATGGCAAATCACACTTGTCTTTCTCTTTTTAAGGTTTAGTTTTGTACTTTTTGATAAACTACAGCCAAAAGCAACAAAACACCTTGTTGGTAATTCTATGCATTCTGCTTCTTCACCGCTGCCTTTTCAAAGGGATGCTTTCTGCACAGTGAACTACTAGTATGTATTGAGCACTGTGACCTTTATGATTTTGGTTTCAACAACAAGGTCAACATTGCTAAGAAGCCAGTTTTGCCTTAAAGGCAAAACTTCTCTAACAACCCAAAACAAAAACGGATCTTTAAAATGTAATTGAACTATAATAATTCATTTCCATAGGCTTATTAAAAAATGCCTTCTAAATTCACAACCGATTTTATAGTATTTGGCCACTGACAATAGATGCAGACAGAGAAGCTGGCCCATTACTTTCTGGATTTCATACAATGCTAACTCAGACAAAAAGTTTTCACATGAAGAGAGACAGCCAACAAGGAGCCCTATGTTAAGAACAAGCAGAGGGGTACAGAATAATCAAAGCACATCAGAAACTGAAAAGGCACAGAATATGAGAGAAACCAAGATTCCATTTCTCCAATTGCTAACCAGCTGTGTGCAGGAGGTGTCTTTCCCTGTTGGTCCCTCCTCGATCAGCATGGCATAGCTAGCTCACAGCTACACAACTGACTCCCTCTCAGGGTCTGCACTTCGGCATCACCCCAGGGCAGCTCACAGAGGGATGCAGATCATGCCTGTATTAGGAAATTACATTATTTTGCCAGTGAGATGTTGTCGCAGTTTGCTCTACATATGCATATAGTTAAGCCATTGGCAATGCTTTTTCAAGTTAAAACTGTTGCTAACAATCAACAGCTGACACAATGTTATTTCTCATCATAGTTGATGGACCTGGTTCTTCATTCTTTGTATGTCCTGCATAGCCATACCTACCTCTGCAAGTGTAACACTGACTGGGTATAAGATACTATCAAATCAGAATGGTAGTTTTAAGTAAGAAAACATACTTTAAACTTATAACTTTAAAAATTACAATTTGATAGTTGGGGAAGGCTTTATATTTAATGTGCCTGGATAAACAGCTACAGCTTGGGTGAGGTAGGAGAAAATGAGGCTTTTATATTTGCTGGGCATCATTAACATCAGTTCCTGTTCACAGTTACCTTTCAGAAAAGGCTGCATGGAATGGTCGTTCCCATACATTCACAAGATCATTTTGCCAGACAGAAACTTATTTTACAGGGGAGGAAAGGAAATAATGTCTTATTGATTTTTTCCCCCTCTTTTCTATGGTTGCTTTATCTTCATTACAGGCTTTTCCTAAATTTCATCTTCCTATCATGCTGCACAGCTAACTCTATGAATAATTTGAGATACTGTATCAGCATACTGCACAGTTGATGAAGACTTGATTCTCTCAACATTTTTGTTTCCATCTTGATTTTTTTTTTAATCTAACCTGAGAGTATGATGAGCAAGAATTTCCATTTTTACCTTCTCCTCTGCAGCTCCTGAGAGAGAAATAAAATGGAGAGGAGGCAGAATAGGAGGGAGGGATTGCTTCTGGTAAAGGTAGCAAATATACCACACAATCATAATCAGAACTGTCAGGTGTGACAATCTGGTAAGTGAATCCTCAGAGAATTTTGATTGTACACATTTCTTTCAAAGGCACACAGCAAAATCCTCCATTACAAGAGGATGAGACAATGAAAGCCACCTTAAAAAGACTCCAGAGTGAATGGATGTCAGGGGAAGGAGGAGGGAGAAAGAAAAGAGGTGGTCTCTCTTTCACTGTGAATAATCTTTGGTAGATTCACCATCACCAGATATTTCTTTTTCCAGATAGCAACATTAGCCTCTATAAAAGCAGAAGAGCAGGAAAATTGCACCATCTTTTCTCGACATCAATATGTTCCCTACTCAGCACAAAGCAATATGCTCTTATTATCATTCTTCCATGCAGCCTTTTATTTTCTACTACTTTCACATACTTAAATATTACTTGCTGTCATACACATTCTGGTTTCAAAAAAGTCCTAGGGGAATATCATTTACATACCTCAATTTAATATAGTTCACATGAAACAATATGATATGGAACATCATTTAAAATAATGAGCAACATGAAGTAGCTTAAAACTCTTGTTATTTTCAGTGCCTTTGTGAGTGAGGTGTTAAAAGCTAATTCATTGAATTTTAGAGATTTTCCACTTTTTAGTAAAGCTTCACAAACATCTCAAGACCACACACCCAGATAAATAGCAACCTATTTGTCAAATTGTCTTAAAACCAATGTTATTCCTTTTAACTAAAGTAGGTAGCTAAAGTTGGTACTCTTAGAAGTTGTTGCAGTTAGGAAATGTATTATAGAATCTGCTGGGGTTTTTTTGTTTGTTTTTTTTCCTTTCTCTTAGAACTGCAACTTGACCTGCAGCTGAGCCGACCTAACTGTTCACTGTCACTGAAAAGGGCATTCCCCCCATCCCACTGCTTTCCAAATTCAAACTCCTCCTTCCTTCTGCTCTTCCTTCTCTCCTTTACTCTCTGGTCAGTTCTGTTCCCCACCCTCTGTTCTGGCTCTGCCACTCATCCAATCCTTTCCACAAGCCGATTCAACTCACTGAAGAGTTCTTCCACCATTCTAGTAATCAATTTTCTGCTATTTTAGTGATTTAAATCAGTTGACCCAACAGTGATGAAAACCAGAGAGAACAGAAGAAGGGGATTCACAGCAGGCCACATGGAGAGAGGGGAAGAGATGGGAGCGGAAACTCCCTCTTTCAACTGTGGGAAGCTAATTTGCACTGCTGTCTTGGGAAAATTTAGGGTCATGCAGCAAGTGTTTTTTCTTCATGGCTTTTCAGCAGCATTCCTGTATTTAGTGGTCACCGTTTACTGGATGACACTGGATGACACATCTCCATCAAAACTTTGCCACGTTTCTGCATCTGCATTCTGTCCACAACAAAATACTTCTGACCAATAACTGTACATCTGTTATGACAAGTACCTATAATTCAGTATATGGCTACCGATGTTTCAGCTATTTTATACCTAAAGGACCTTACTGCAATTTACTTTCATGAATGGTGACCTGCAAGTTCCAACACCTCATCTCTACTAAAACATATGAAAGGAATGTCACAGTTTCGGTTGCAAAGCAACAGAAAGCCATTGAGAGAAACACATGGATAAAAAAAAAAGGATCATTTTTTTCCTATTTTAAAATACAACTTAAAAAGCAGTCTTGTCTGGGAAAAATAAAAATTAAACCCAGCAGCAAGAAAACACTTAAGTACAAACTGCTGGCATACCTAAGTTGCTAATACTGCCACAACCTTTCTGTATATCCAGAGCATCTGGGAACGTGCATTCTTTGAAAGACAGGCACACAAGGAGATGTCCCGTGTTAAGTTTTTCCTGAATCGAATGGACAAAATTCATCCATTGAATTTTTATGGAATTTAAAGTCGTTCATGTGTTACCCTAGCAAACATGTTACCTCTGTAAATTGAGGGAAAAGAGCTGACGTGCTGGCTTGCTTCTTCTGAGACTTCTAGCAAGAGTTGAGTTGTGAAAATGATGGTGATTTGACCCACTTTTTTCCAACTCTAAGGCGATACTTATGGGAGAAGAGCAAGTAATGGGTAGGCCTCTTGGAGAAGGTAAGACCACCAAGTCCACCCACAAAGGCACGTCTCGCCCCTAGCCGCACTTACTTTTCTTGGATGCAAGGTGCTTCCTTCAGGGGTGGGGCTGCCTAGGGAGCAAACGGCACTCGGCACACAGCAGCAGCTCCCTGCCCCACAGCAACACCTCACAGCAGGAACCAGCACAATGGCAGACGACGACCGCTTCACCTCACTTCACCAGGGTGGCCCTGCCTGCGGGGCTGGGACCTGCACTGGAGACAGTCCGAACGAAAGGCACTTGCTCCCTCACTCACGGTCTCCCTCTCCTCTCCCGGGGCGGCTGATAAAGACCTGGGAAGACGGCGGGAATGTCGGTACCCCCAGGTACCGACCTGTGGGAAGGCAGGCGTGACCCCCTCAAAAGGAGCGGCTGAGGGGGGAAGCGCTCGCGCGCGGGACCACAGCAGCTACCTCCGCGCGCCCCCGCCCCGGGCCCCGCCCCCCGACCTCCCAACATCCGGGTTCCTGTCAGCCGCCGCGCCGCCGCCGCCCGCTCCGCGTCTCAGGGAGGCGGCGGGGCTGGGAGAAGGCAGCGAAGATGGCGGCGACGGTAGGGAGAGCCGGTTCCTTCGGCTCCTCTTCGTCTGGGCTCGGTTCGGCTGCCGGTTTTTCTTCTCCTTCGTCCGCCGCTGCGACCACGACCAACAACAACGCGGAGCTGCGGGCAGGCGGCGATGAGGACGATGGGCAGAACCTCTGGTAACCGCCCGCCCCGCCCCGCGGCCGGGGACCGGGGCGCGCGCTGACCGTTACCGCCCTCGCAGCGACTCCTTGCCCTGTGGGGGAGGGGGGGGGAGGGCTGGCTAATCCCCCCTCCTGGCGTTCAGTCCCTCTCAGTCAGTGAGCTAAGGGGGGGGCTACTCCCCTTGGTGGTGGCAACTCCTGCCCTGCCCCCCGTCCCCCATGCCTTCCGCCCCCAGGAGGTGGTGAGGGTGGGGGGCCGGGAGGAAGCGGGAGCCCCCTCCTAAGCGTTGTCGTCTCTCGGCGCCAGGTCCTGCATCCTCAGTGAGGTGTCCACGCGCTCCCGCTCTAAGCTGCCTTCGGGGAAGAACGTCCTCCTGCTGGGTGAGGAAAGCATCCTGATCCCCTTCCCCTCCCTGCCGCACGCAGGCTTGCTCCTTAACCCTCTCTTGGGCGTCTGGAGCTTCTCTTGTTTAGTGCCCGAAGCGGGGGGCGGGGGTTGATGGTGGCAAGGTGCTGGCCTCCTCCCTTGCATGTGTTTGCTTCATTTTGGATATCCAATATCCAGAGATGCTTTAGATATCCCACTCATCGTAGGTACCTCGCCATAATACCCTTACTATCCTTCCCCCACCCTAGCTCTCCAGTTCCTTAGGTAGAGATGGCTTGGAAGGGTGGTTTTTATTGTCTTTCTCCCCCGATGAGTATTGACTTCGGGGTGCGTGCGGGTCCTTCAACCTTTTCTGAAAGCTCCCTCGTTCGTGCAGCCAGTGCTGCTTGCTGGTCCTTACGGTGTGTCATACAAGCATAAAAACTGCTTCCGTGGTCCGTACGGTATCAATGACGGCTGCTCCCTGTTGGCTGGAGGGCGGGGTAGGCTGTATGGGCGTGTTGGTTGTGTCCTGCCCACATGCACCGAGCTTGTCAGCAGCGATATCATCATCAAGTTGTGCAGCAGCATCGTTTACTGCTGTTGGCTTTCATTGTGTTCTGTTATCTCCACCCAGTGCATTAGTCCAACCTTGCGTTTGGCAAGGATTAGGAGTTACAGGATGGGACTTTGATAGGGCGATAATGAGAGATCCAGCTATTATTCAGAGCTGAGGGAAAGAAGAAAAATGGTATGTCAAGCAAAATTAAAAACTTCACGGGGGAGGAGGAGAAATGGATGCTCTCAAATGTGTGTGTGTATGTATTATTGCTTTTATTATTAGTGGGGGTTTTTTTTGGCTGAAAGACTATTAAATACTATTGCCAGTAGACAATTTAATGAATCTGAGTGGATGGATTTGTTAACTAGCTGCTTCTTCCCTCCTTTGCCAACCTCCCTGGCCCCAGAAAGAATTGTATGTTAGTATTTGGAAGCATGGTTAAAACCCAGTACAGATATTCATGTGAACTCTATGCACACTGATTCTATGTAGTCTTGTGGTTTGTGCCCTCTTGAGGTTTTTCAAGTTAGGGCTTTTTCCTCTATAATCCTAAAGCAATCACTGTGACCCTTTTCTTCCTGTTTTGATAAGCTGAGTGGTGACTTAAAACGGACTGTGACAGAGAAAACTGCAAGGATGATGGGATGGTCTAGTGAACCTGTTACAGGACTTACTACCCCTTTAATTTGTTGCTTTTTATGTTATGTAATTAAGTAGGACATTGAGATTGGAAGTTCTATAGATATTAAAGAAAGGAAAGATTTTGTAATGATTGACAACTTTTAATGTGATATTTTGAAACTACATTGTATGATTGTCCTTATTGAAGTTGGAAGATTCTTCTTCAAGCTGTGATTCTTGTCAAGAAGATTACAGTCCTGTTTTTCCTCTCTCTTCATAGTCAGACAATCCTTAGTACTCAATAACTGGAGACTGTGCTTCCTTCAGAACTAGAGGGGGCACCGTAGAATGTTTCCAAACACTCATTTAGTTTGTAATGTTTAATCTGTTGTATAGAAATTTTCTTTTTACCTGTTTAGGTAGAGCTTATAGAATGACTTAATGTAACACTTTTTTTTTTTCTTTTTTGACTGATGCATTTTTTTAAGATGTGTGGATTTGTGTAAGAAATTCTAGTTCTTTCTTAAGAATTGTGTTTTCTAGAAGGATATGGTCCAAGGAAAAAAAAGTTTGGCATGTATTTAGGAAAAAGAGTATCAGATCCGAGGACTGGCTGGTGAGGACCGTGGCCATGTACTTTGTGAGAATACCTGATCCATGTCTTGCACTTTGCTGTTCACTTGCAAGTCATGATGCTGCTCCTGAAGCATACTGCCACAGGAAAAGGAGAGGTCTTCTGTATTCTCTGTTGGACAGATTCAGTATGTGAAGTTCTGTCTCTTCAGGTTCTTGAGCTGTGTGTTTGCAATTTCTCTGTTATCTCACATTTCCTCTATTTTTAAGCTTTGTTCCTTTAGTTTTGTACTAGCTTTTGTTGTTAATACAGATCACTTCTTGCCATGACTATTTACAGTTTCATCATTCTTTGAATGCTTTTAAGCAGGAGTTGTAAAGCTGACCAGGGTCTTGATGGTTTTCACTCATTTTGTGGTAGGCAAATATTTGCAGGATGAACAGTTTATATTGGTCAAAACTTCCCAGCTGAAACATGATATATAGTGACAAATGAATGCTTATTTTCAATACAAACTGCATTAATAAAACATCCCCAAAGCCTCCAACTCACTCCTTCCCCTAAAACCCCATAGAAAAAACAACCAGAAAAACCCACCACTTAGTGTTCTTTTGTTTGCTAGGACAAGTTTTCTAATTTGCCTACAGCACTTCTATTTTTCAAACACTGCATATACTTCTATGCCTAGCTGTTCTGGGAACCTGGCTGTGCCTGGCATGCTAATTCTGCTATTCCAGTATTTATTTTTAGGTATGTTAACATCTCATTTTTAAAAACCTGGAAAGCAGTTCAAGGCATCACAGAAATAACTAAAGGAAACTGGAATGCCAAATGTTCATCTCTAGATATGGCACATAGTTTTGTGAAGTGAAGGTTAACATATAATACTGGTAATTCTCTGCTCAAAATTAGCCAAAAAAATTAATTAACTTACAGTTTTACTTCTCCAAAATTGTTTCACTTGCAGATATTTTTTCAATAACTATTTTTCTGTGAAGACTTTAAACTTTGATTGGCACCGCATGTAGCATAAAAGCATTTTTCTGTTCTTGTATGAACAAATAATAAAAATGCAAGCTTTCCTAAACTTTTCTGTAAGGCAAGTATGCTCTGATTCCTAGCCAGTGCTGTCATAGTGACCATAGCTACCTCATTTAGCAAACTATACCAGCAGAAAATGTAACATGTCCCTGTTTTTTTAAGAACATTGGATGCTCTCAGTGACATTTCTAGCTACTTTTTGCAGATAGCCAAAGGAATGTGTTTTTGTTGTTGTTGCTGGATTTTTTTTTTTTCTTTTTTTCTCCTGGACTGTCTCTTCTGCTCACTTGTGTAATAAAGGTAGCTGATCAGAGGAGATGCTTTTTGTTGAGTGTGATGAGAAAACCGATGCTTATAACTGGGAGCTCTCTTGTTCATTTCCTTCCTGATATAATTATATCTGAACCAGCAAGTGGAATAGAGGAAGCAGCTAAAAAGTCACCATTACAGGTTATGGATGGAATCCATAGTGCTATAGAATGTGTGAAGGCTTGGATTCAGAGACCCAACCTAATCATTTATCCAATAAACTGCAGTATGCATTCAAGCAGTAGTGTTCAAAGTCATTCCAGGCTGCACAAGAAAACAGGCTTCCAGCTTGCAAGTGAACTGAATAGTTGCTTTCTATCTGGCTTTGTATTTCATACATTCCTCTGTCTCTGAAGCATAGTAGAATCTTTGCCTGCAATTCTAATGATGTCAAACCATCCAGTGACACATGTGCACCTGACTCCAAGTGTCTGTATTGAACCCTTAACGCTGCTACTGAATCACTAGCATTTTGGGTTTTTTTATGCATTTTACCCCACTTGGTTATAAAGGCTTTGAGTTTAGTGGGCAGCACGTATTCAACTGCCTTGTGTCCACATTTTCTCTTTACCCCAGACATCTCACTTTTCAGGGCCAGGCCTCTTTGTTTGAATCTTTGAGCTCTGCTCCTGTCCAGTGGCTGTCAGGATGCTTGAGAAGAAGTTTCCACAGTCTACAGCTAATTTACAGGTACACTTTTCTGTGTGTACATGTATTGGGAATGGCTGTTATTGTAGAAAATGGTACATCTTGAAGAGTAGTTTTAGCTTGCTACTTTCTTTCAGTGGACCCACAGAATATGGTGAACTTCAAAATTAAGTTCTGATACAGCAAATTGTCATTAGAATATATAAAATAAAATCTGCTTTGCTTACTTAAGTTTGTACTCAATGCTATAAAAATTACTTTTCCACTTTTTTTCCTATTCAAATAGCTGAAAATTTAGCTGTGATCACTTTGTCATTACAGCTGATGAAATCCTGCTTGTTGATACTGTCCATATTGTTCATCTCAAATGTTTCTTTATTCTCTAGTACTGCAGAAGTTGAGTCAGACAGCTTCTTTTCTTCCTCTTCTTGCAACTACTTCATCTTCTACGGGCGATGAAAGCCTTCCAAATGTAGCCAAGTTTTGTTTCAATCAGCAGAGTTACACTTCTAAAGTGTCAATTGTTTTGATAGGGCATTGACCTAGATAAAATTCTAATTGCTTGTTTTGCAGCTACATTTTTTTAGAACTAAGTAGTACTTCTTTGTAGTGTCCTTTCTGCTATAATACCTTTCCAAAAAGCCAGAATTACATGGATGATGTGTAGTAAAACTTAGAACAGCTCGGGAAGTTCTGAAATTTTTGAGTTGCATTTATTTTAATTTATCTCTGCTTTGCCAGAGGTGCTGATTACTGGATCTATGTCTGAAATAGCTCCAAAGGTGAGGAACAGTGAAAGGAAATGTGCTTCTCTGTTCTCGAGGCAGGTTAGTGTCAGGAGCACCGATGAAGATGTCCCTTTGATAGTAACACAGGATTACTCTATTTTGGTAGTGAACCTGGGAAAAATACACTAGATGACTTACTGCTGTGTTAAAGGAGAAGGCTTGCATTAGAGATGTATGCTGTTCGTATTCATTATAGAATTCTCTGCAATAGTTGGCTTTCTCTGACTGTGGGTTTCTCCAAGCATAAGTAACACTGTGACTGCTGTACCTGTTTCCACAGTCAGGCTGTGTGTTCTTGTGGTGCAGGACTTGACAAACAAAAGGCATGCTGGAACAGTTGTCAACAATCTACTTTCTATCATGTTGTAAAGCAGAAATGCAATTAAGGTGCTCCTCAGAAAAGCTATTTAATTTTTCAGTGCCACAAAGATACCAAATGAGTCATATGTGAGGGGAAAGACTTATCTGGTGGAGTAAAATAAACTTGGAGGAGAAGTTTTTTGTCCAATGAGTAAATTATAATGTAGTGGCAAGTTATTTGAAGCCTTGATATGACCTGCTTATTGTGAACTTCCATATTGTTTTCAGGGATCCTAGAGAAGGATCTCATCAGCATAACTAATTTTGTTCTTCAGTTCTCTGAAAGCAAACTAAATTTGGCCTACTCTGATTATTTTGGTCTTGTTCTGCAAAAGGCATTCTTCAATTACTATAGTATGTATAAGCAAGTCTCTTTCTAGTATGTGGCTGTGGAAAAGGCAGTTATTAGCTTGTGAGAAGTGTTTTATCTTGAAAACAGCTATAGTACACATGTGCTTGGTTCTAGTAGGAAGAAGACTGTTATATCTCCACTCCACTGTGTTAGGATTCAGACATTCCACATGGCATGGAATACAGATTACTCTGTGATTCTGGGAAGGCATCTTTGCTGTACTTGATAACTCAGGTTTGGGTTTGATGACTTTGTGCTATCATATTTAAGTGAGGTGGGTTTTTTCTATTAATAAAAATATTCAGTATTTTATGTTAGAAATATTAGATGTCATGAATTGTTCTGCCCAGAAGCTGTCTATGTTTTGTAAAAAGTATAAAGCTAGTTCACAAAAATACGCCTTTTTGGGGGGCAGAAGGGGTTAGTCAGGACCATTATCTCTAGTTTTGCTTGGCCTTGCTTGAACATAATTCTTAGACATGAGTTGTATAATTCCCATATCAAGCTGAATTTTAATTGATGGTTTTAAAAAGCAAACAAAAAAACTCCATCAAGGAACCAGTAGGATTATAGATTACACATAACTAAGTGCATCCAGGGCTTTTCAAAGAGCTGTTGAAAAAATCAGAGCCCCGGACGGAAGAGGGACAGACCAACAATACTGATGACACAAAAGAAACATTCACCTCTTGCTTCTTTGCCTTGCCCTATTTTAAACACACTTGACACTTTACAGTGGAGAAACAATTTAAATAAAAAGTCAAAAGTCATGTCTGTCCTGGAGATAACACATTGATTGCTCTTCTGTATACAGACTTCTGTGAGAAGTAAGAAATATCTTGTTTTAAGACAACAGAAAATCTACTTCTGTTTTCATTGTCTAAACTGAAAGAAATGTGGAAATAGCGTGAGTAGTAAATATATTTAATTTTAAAATGTTTAACTGAAAGTTTAGAGATGGTCTGTAATAGAGAGCCTAAGTTCTCTCTAATGCGATAGTTTATGGTTGAACAGTTTAAGTAGCAGTTCATAGATAAGTGCTTGCTTGCCTGCATCCACAGAAGGCAATTCATTCGCCTCATTGCCCATCCTTCCCATCTATGGGTGACCATTCTACTAAATTCTGTATTGTAGCAGAACATTTAGTGATACTCCATTTTCTACTCAGTAAACATACTTTTTGCCTGGAGTAGTGAGAAGGGAGGAGGCTGGGCAGGGTTTTGTATTATGGCTTCCTCTATCTTTGAGGGCAGGAACAAGAAGGACCGACATCAAACTGTTTTGTAGACAGTAGCACCTTGGACAGAGAAGCTTTGAGGAGCACAACCCCAAACTTGAGGAGCTCATCAGAGGAGTGAAGTGTAGCAGTGTGGGGATAACAGTGAAACGGCTTTTGTTTAGTTAAGACTTTCCATTTTGTTAACTAGATAGTGAAATACGGTGTGTAAGCAGATTGGTTTGGCTTTGTTTCAACTGCTTCCTAGCCTGACTTTTCTGCAAAATTAAATCTGTTGTCCCTCTTCTACTTGTGTTCAGCTTTGGTGTATAGCACTGCTTGCTGGCAGCATAATTTCTGTTTCCTCACTGTAGTATCAATGTGTAAGTGGAGTTTGATGTAATGGAGAATTTCAGTCCTTTAGGATTTACTCTGGAAAAGGAGGACCTTTTATGTTACTTGCAAAAGAGGGATGCAAAGTCTTAAATTTGCAACAAGATACTTGATTTTTATTCTACCTTGCAGTTCTATATCGAGAATTGTGCTCATACAAAACCAGAAATGTTTTTGCTCTGTGAGCTTACGTACAGAAGTCAATTGTTAATTTGATTATCACACAGTTAGGAATAAAGAAGAAGCTAAAGGATTTTCCATCTCAAAATTTTGGAGGGAAGAGGAGGATGATGACTCTTTTTGAAGGTGCATGAGGCTCTGTTTTATATATTGCTTCAGTAGCATTTAAAACAAATTCTGTTTTGTAATATTAATATGCAATGATGTTTAAGTCTGAGGAATATGAAATTTCCCTTTTGTCTGAAATTAAGCAGCATTACTTTTTCATATACTTTAGAGATATCCAGAGACAACAAAGAAGATAAATATGCTTAAATGTCTTAGGGTTTGTAATTTCAAGTGCCATATAGTGTGTGTATATATATATGTATTGTTATTGAGAAATTATTTTTTTAAAGAAGCACATATACTTTTATATATGTCCCTGGTAGTACTTAACACTAATTGCATTACTATGCTGTACATTATCCATCAAACCTAGAATAGCTAATAGACTTTCATTTCCTCACAAATATTTCCCCCCTCCTCTGGTAGAAAAAAGCTGCTATATGTACTAAAGGCATTACAATAAAATGTTTGAGTTTTGAGAAGTCTTAAAAGTTAGCATTGCATGCACTTAGAATTAACTTGCTAATGAGATTTGTAATAACTACTCAGGAGTTTTAGATAAGCACTGGTTTAAGATTGATTTGTATTTTGATATTCTTGCTGAAGAGTAACTACAAAGCAAAATTATACTGCTGCTCTTTCCCAGCATAACTCGATATATTCAAAGTGTGTTGACTTTTCCGGTGTTTTATATTGAAGACTTTAGGTTGGAAAAAATAAATTAATAATAAGGATACAAAAACATTTGCAGCTGTCACAATTTTAAAAGGTATATGCAACACACTAAAAATAGAAAGTAGAGGTAGATGGAACCTCAAGTCCTAGCATGTTTTCTTGGCCAAGGCAGTCATCTTTTCTTTTTTTATGATGCATTGTGTGGGCAAAAAGGAGAAAGTCCTTATGTCATGTACAATGGTCCTGCTTTTACTTTCCGACAGCTTTTTCCATAATATTGACTCTAATTTGGCTTAAATCTGTTGAGAATGGTGGATCTCCTGTGGAATAGGGCACGTTTGGCTAGGCAGCTATCTTGCACCCTTGCAAGGGAGTTGTCCTATTTGTAGACTGCTTGGTTTATGCATTGCTAACTTGTTTTGAACCACTTGTCAGTATTGCTTCTAACCCTTTTCTTTTGGTCTCCAGATCTTTTTGGCTTCTCTTCTGTCATCTGCAAACTGTACTATTCTCTTCATTTACCTGAGTAATTAATGAAAGTAGTACCAAACTCTTCAAACCCCACTGATGCATCATTCTGGCTTTCTAGTGAATGATGAGCACTGCTCTCTCTGCATGCAGTAACTTGTATGATACAGTTACATATGTCAGTGATCCACCTACCTG
Source organism: Mycteria americana (assembly GCF_035582795.1). Taxonomy (NCBI): domain Eukaryota; kingdom Metazoa; phylum Chordata; class Aves; order Ciconiiformes; family Ciconiidae; genus Mycteria; species Mycteria americana. The sequence goes on along the minus strand of NC_134366.1, from coordinate 46,632,287 downwards.
ATCTTGGTGTTTTGAAATGGGTGGATATTTGCTAAGGAGAAGGGAGTAGAGAATCTTCTTCACAGAACGGATTAAAATTAACTAGTTCCATAATGGAAGGCTGAAATGACTACTGTGCATACATATGTGTCCAAAGGTACTAGTTTTACAGAATCACAGAATCATATAGGTTGGAAAAGACCTTTAAGATCATCGAGTCCAACCATAAACCTAACACTGCCAAAAACCACCACTACACCATGTCTCTAAGTACCTCATCCAAACATCCTTTAAATACCTCCAGGGATGGCGACTCAACCACTTCCCTGGGCAGTCTGTTCCAATGCTTGATAACCCTCTCGGTGAAGAAAAATTTCCTAATATCCAGTCTAAACCTCCCCTGGCGCAACTTGAGGCCATTTCCTCTTGTCCTATCACTTGTTACCTGGGAGAAGAGACCGACACCCACCTCTCTACAACCTCCTTTCAGGTAGTTGTAGAGAGCGATGAGGTCTCCCCTCAGCCTCCTTTTCTCCAGGCTAAACAGTCCCAGCTCCCTCAGCCGCTCCTCATAAGACTTCTGCTCCAGACCCTTCACCAGCTTCGTTGCCCTTCTCTGTACACGCTCCAGCACCTCAATATCCCTCTTGTAGTGGGGGGCCCAAAACTGAACACAGTATTCGAGGTGCGGCCTCACCAGTGCCGAGTACAGGGGCACAATCACTTCCCTAGTCCTGCTGGCCACGCTATTTTTGATACAAGCCAGGATGCCATTGGCCTTCTTGGCCGCCTGGGCACACTGCTGGCTCATATTCAGGCGGCTGTCAACAAACACCCCCAGGTCCTTCTCTGCCAGGCAGCTTTCCAGCCACTCTTCCCCAAGCCTGTAGCGTTGCATGGGGTTGCTGTGGCCCAAGTGCAGGGCCTTGCACTTGGCCTTGTTAAACCTCATACAATTCACCCCAGCCCATCGATCCAGCCTGTCCAGGTCCCTCTGCAGAGCCTGCCTCCCCTCCAGCAGATCAACACTCCCACACAACTTGGTGTCATCTGCAAACTTACTGAGAGTACACTCGATCCCTTCGTCCAGATCATTGATAAAGATGTTAAACAGAACTGGCCCCAACACCGAGCCCTGGGGAACACCGCTTGTGACTGGCCGCCAACCGGAGTAAACTCCATTCACCACCACTCTTTGGGCCCGGCCGTCCAGCCAGTTCTTTACAGCTAAGTTTTACATCTAATCAACTTGTCTTATGCTGTACTGATAAAATTTCTTTCTGTGTAGGCTCTAAAGATAATTACTGGAAAACTTGAGGAGTGAAAATAAAATTCCAGCTCTTATTTTGCCATAAGACATTACCTTAACAGTACTGAACTTCAGTTTACTTCAGGCATTTGGAAATACAGGATTGGGGAGGAAATCACACAACGCGCAGCCATGATAAGGGGCTTGTGGGACATATATTTCAAGTTTGCCTATATTGTTTAGCATGGGCACTTTCAAACAATAAAGTTGCATAGATATTACCATTTGTGTAAGTATGTTTTAGTTTAGACTGCTTAAGTGTATCTTTTGTCATGTTTAGAACTTTTTATAACCACAGATGTTTCTTAGACTTCAGTTGCAGCTACTTTTGTTAAGAACTGGCAGATGTACTTCGCAGAAGATGCTAAACTTTCCCAATGCAAACAAGTTGTAATCTTTATTGTCACCTATGTGAAACAAACTAGTATGCAAGAGAACTTAGAGGTCAGCTGTTCTGAGAAACTAGGAAAGCTGTTCAGTGCAACCCCTCTTTAAAAGGAATAACAAGTCTTGTTTTGTCTCACCTTTTGAGCCTTCTCCTGGCACAAATTAATTGAAGCTGCCTATTCAAAAAGGTAAAATAATAGAATGAATCATTCAGAAATTGTTGGCAAAAATAATAGCAACTTCAGCAGCATAACATGTCAGTGCAGCAGCTCTTAATAAAGTCTCCCCAGTTATTTGTAGACGACAAATTTAAGAAGCTTGGGTAAGTACTTGGGTGAGGGCAGAGGAGAAATTGTAATTCATCTCTGGTAAAGAAGCTTGAATTCTTCACTTCTTGGGCAGAACTTTTAAATAAAAGAATATTCTCACAAGAAGAAGAAAAACTTGGTGTATGAATAGAAAATAATTTTAAATAAACATTGGAAAGCACAGCTGTAATTGTTTTCTTAGGTGCATCTTGATTTAATAAAGTTAAGGACCTAGCAAACGAACTCTTAAATGTTGAAAAAGCTAAACTGATACAACTTCATTTTTCACAACTTTTCTACACTTAACCAGATCTTAAACTTCAGTTCTGGTCTTATCTCTCTCTCTCTCTCTCTCTCTCTCTCTCTCTCTCTGCCTTTTATTCCATTGAGTAAAATCCCCTGCACTACTTAGAGTAAACAATCTTATGCTTTCTGGTAGCTTCTAGACTATTAGTGAAATCTGAACCTGAAGCTGAACTCTAAATCGAAGACTTCATGCTGTAATCTTGGGAAAGATATGTTGAGTGAATTCAAAATCGGTCTATCAAAGTATGATTTTTCTGCTCTTTTCTGTAGTTATATCTGTAGTCTTTTTAATGTAGCCATAATATTGTCTGTAAGATCATGGTCAATTCCCTTTAAAGGGAAGACTTCATCATTGCATTTAACAGTGAAAATTACTGTCCTTGAACTCTTTTCTTTGTTATGTAGTTAAAAGCAAGTGTTTATACTCTCCCTGTATAGGAGAGCCTTGGGAAAAAAAATGTTCTGTTCGGCGTGAAACTGATAACGTGCTTCTTAGGAACCTGGTTTTGATCTTATTTTATAACTTGTGAGTGAGTTCCCAGAATTTTCTAATGTCTAACTGTTGTGTGCCCATTGTACTGCCAAATTAGAGTGGCAAAAACCCGCTTCATGTCCAAATTCAGCTTGGTTACTCTTTCAAACTGGAAAAACTGCACGTGAAGCTGGAAAAACTGCACATGAAGTTTTCCAGCTCTGGGACACATGGTTACAAATAGAAGCTTTTCAAGAAGAATCTCTGGAAACAGTTGAGGTGTTTACACTGTACTTATGCTGTAAGATTCACTGGTTATCCAAACTCCCTTTGGAGGGGAAAGAATAGGAGTGAATGGATTTGGATTGCAGGCTTGTCACTGTGTACCCAAATACACATATATTGTAAGGCAATGGGCTTACTGTTTGTCACCCCTCTGTAAGGTTTCTTTAGACCTGTAACAGAGAAAAAGATTCAAAGAAACCAAGCCATAAAAGCTAAGGAAACAGATCTGCTTTACTGAGCCTGGTGTTGTGTGCGGTTTGATATGAGAGAGTTCTAAATAGTATTTTTCTGATTGTAAGATGAGCTTACTGTGGCTTGAACTCTACTTTGGAAAGACTTTGTTACCACTTTGGTTGCAGTTGAAAGACTGAAATTGTTTGAGGTGTTTAACTACTCCTTAAGGTACCTTTTTAAAGATTCGTATAAGAGCCTATTTTAGATAGGATAGTTAGCAGCATAACTGCATTTATCAATACTTAGAAATAAGATTTTAAGCTGAGGCATGCACTCTGAACAGATGGATGAGTTGGGCAAAGTCTGCTGTATTTCAAAACTCTAATGAGCTCAATCACTCTGGTATGTGGTTTCCTTCTTGCCCCAGGTGATTTTTAATATATAACTGTGATTAAAGATTGAATGGTATCTAACTTCTGTCTCTCCAGGTGAAGATGGAGCAGGTAAAACTAGCTTAATAGGAAAAATTCAAGGAATAGAGGAATACAAAAAAGGAAGAGGAATGGAGTATTTGTATTTAAATGTGCATGATGAAGATAGAGATGGTAAGTTTGTATTTCTAATAATATCTTAAACCATTTTGAAAACCATGGTTCAGTAGTGTGATATTTGGAATGACAGAGGGATGTTTTTCTGTCTTTATAATTTGCAGGAGTCCAGCTTAGGCCATGAGTGATTTGTATCATGAGGAAGTTTCTGAGTGTAATTCCTTTAGTAGGTACCATGAATGACCACTTAAGTGGTAGAGGAGGAAAGGAGCCAGTCAAAAGACAAGGCTGAAAAGAAAAGACCAGGGAAGTAGTCTTAGCTGCAACATTCTGAATGGATGGTATGCAAAAGTGCATTCCTCAGGCCTAGAGGAAAAGGTGCCTAGGCTCTTATCTTACATCTCGATTATTGTAGCAAGTATTTATCTTTTTGAACATACAGAGAAACCTTTGTCTTGGTGGTATCAGAATCTGCAAGACTAGTATTGGTGGTTAGGAAAATGTGCACAGTGCTAAAGGAGATTTTTAAAAACAAACAACAACAAAAAACCCCAAACCACCAACCCAAAAATTTGAAGGAAGGAGAAAGTGAAGTAGAAGCTGTGTTTTAACTGGCTTGAGTTGGCTTATGGCTAGAAGGTAAAAAAGATGTTTAAGATCCAGACCCCAAATACCTGCAGCTATGGAATGGATAATTGATGCTTATATATAGGGAACCAAGGGGAGGAGTATGACCAGGCACTGCAGAGGTGCAATGAATTATCTAGAGGCAATACTTAGAGGGAGTAGGCTGTGAATGAGGACATACTGGGAGCTGTTGGGGGAAAAATGGGAACTCTTGTCCATGCTATAAGAACAAATATAGATAGAAGGAGAACCAGAAGAAGTTGGCCTTTTTTTTTTTTTTTTTTTTTTTGTCTCCTTGAAATCATCTGCTTTCCTGACTTCCATGTCTGGCGATTGGTCTCAAAGATGACTTGACCAGGGTTAATAGGATTGGGAGTTTGGTCTAAATGTCTTCCTCAGAACTTCTGTAATGAGTAATAAAAACTTACTTGAAGGCAAAATGTAATTATATTAAGCTATCTAATTTTGAATCACCAGCTCTTCCTTTACCACAGAAATGTCCCTGAATATTGGAGTATGGTGTCTTGGAGGGGGGAAAAAAAAGGAGTGGGATGGTCTATTTGTATGGTGATTGTCCTTTTGCAAATCTGAAGAATAACTTTCTTGCCTGCTAACTCCATCTAAATCATTAAGAATTTGCAGTTCTACTCCAGTTTTCTGAAGGGCGGAGGTACATTCTGTTCTTTAAGAGTTATATAGGTGTATCCCATTGGAGTTTTTAAGGGGAGATGGCAGTCCTTGCAGCTGAGCAGACCAAGGGCTGGGAAGGGATGGCTGAATTCACTCAATTCCCCCCTTCTAAGTTGCATCTTGAAGAAAACGCTTTCCCTCTCTAAAACGGTGAACATTAATTTTGGAAATGTTGAGTGCTATCTCTGGAGTCTCACTTTCAGGTAATGTATTTAAGATCTTCAGTTATCAGCCATTAAACATCAGGGTTTGGAAGAGGAGGGGGGGTCTCCACAAGCTGCAGTCTGCTGTGTAGTTATGTATGTTCAATTGACTGATAAAACATGTCATCTGCTTTCTTCCTTGTATTTTACATGTCTAAAGAAGATTTAATAGCCATTATGTAGTGGACTGTTTCAAGTAAGTCTCATAAAATGTTTTTCCTTTTTTTGTAGACCAAACAAGATGTAATGTATGGATTTTGGATGGTGACCTGTATCACAAAGGTCTTCTTAAATTTGCAATGGAGGCAAGCTCTCTAAAGGACACTCTAATTATGTTGGTAGTAGACATGTCTAGGCCTTGGACTGCACTGGATTCTTTGCAGAAATGGGCAAGTGTTGTAAGAGAACATATTGACAAGTTAAAAATTCCTCCTGAAGAAATGAAAGAAATGGAACAAAAGTGTGAGTATTCTGCAAATACATAGGAATCCATTTAAATCAAATAAGCTTAATGCTTTCTGCACCATTTAATCTCTCCATTGCAGTCTTTTTCATTCTTTGGAAATGTTACTTAAAATTAGGAGTTATCAAGCAAGTCAAGCTTCAGATAAGTCTCAAGTAGCTATACAAAAAATACTAGTATATCTTTCTAACAGAAGTACCTTATTTGGGGGGGATGGGGGGGAAGCTTTGGAATGAACACAGCTGGGTTGAATTTACAATCTTGCTTCTTACAGATTTTTCTAGATAAGATTCTCCCAAGTGAAAAAACTTACTAGCTTTCAATTTTATTTTATTTGCTTATTTTTAAGGCAAATCACTGCATCAGCTTCTTAACTGTTCCTGTAATTAGTGAGTCTAGAGAATTTGAGACCTGTTCCCTGCCTACCAAAAGTGTAAATGTTGAAAGGATTAATGACAGCATGGTAATGTCTGGGCCCTTTCTACTTGAGTTTTATCATAATTATTATTGACACTAATGCAGCTATATGTTTGTTTTGGCATGGGTATGATATAGCTCTGTCAGTGTCTTGTCTTTTTAGTTTTAAACATGCAGAACACACAGATTTTGCAGGATTCCTTGAATTATCTGACTGAACTCACTAACATCATAGCTCCATATTACTTTTGGGTAGCCACCGTATTTCCCTTGGGGTAGAAAAACATAAGTCTTTCCCATTCATCTCTCAGTGAATTACTACAAGGAAGAGCATTTGAGAAAGCTGTGTGTTAAGATCAAATAGCATGATTAAGCTTTGTTTATAAGTCTGAAGTTGCTCTTTGGAACTGGTACGTTCTTAAGCAACTGCCTGCCAGATTGCTGAATAGCTTTTTCAGAAATGCAGGTTGTAGCCATGCTGTGATAAAGTAGCCCTTAAGGTGACAGTTGTAGATACTCTGGAATGGGGAGGTGTGTGTGTTCTGTTTATTCTTAAGAGAGAGATTCTTCTAAGGGAAGTATCATCCTTGAGAATCCTATCTTCCACAAGAACTTGTTTAGGAGGGAGGAGCTGAGCTCTTTTGGGTGTGGTTTTTGTTTTGGTTTGGCTTTGGTTTCTGGGGGGTGGTGTTTGTGTGCATTAAACACCCCCCAAAACAGTTTCAGGATAGGATTTTACTGGATGAAGGTAGTAAGGACACAGTATCTCTGTTATAAAAAATTTGCTTCTTTACTGACTGAGTGAACAGAACAGTGAAACTCCACAAAATCTAGAAAATTTAACTGATGAAGTGACTCAAGAAAAGCAGCTACTCATTAAAAGTTTTGTTTGCTCTCTTGTTCTTTTATCATCTTGTCTAATTCTTATAGATGGTCTGCCTGTTGGGTATGATAGGAGCCCTGGGCACAATCCAGATATGACTGGAAGCTGGTTTTGTTTTGAACCTCCTGTGATGCAGCTTCATGCATTGCTAGGCGGGCAGCAGCTTGACACTGCCAAAAGGAGGAAGGAGGAATCTTGCTTGCCTGACTTTAGGCTACGTGGTCCTGTTTTATTCTTATGTCAGGCTCAGTGCTCCTGAGAGGCTCCTGCGAGCTGATTTAACCTGCTAAGAGGACTGAAATCTACTGAGGGTTTGTGTCTGTAGTTTTCTGGAGGTGTGCTGCTCTGTTTATCTTCCAGTTCTAGCAACTTAACTCCACTCAAAGCCAGACCCTGTGAGGACTAAAACTGGTATGGGAAGGCATTATGGGATACACAGCAGCTGTTGTGTGAAGGGTTGGAACAGCTCTTTCTGTTACTGAATTCAGCTGTGTCTAATGAAGCCTTGTGGCCTGGTCACTTTAATTGCATCTCTAAGGAAGACTTGAGATTGTATTCCACAGTCTTTGAGCTGTGATATACTACATCAGTCCTCCTTTTTACTGTTTTCTGTACTTCTATAAAAATTATTATGTCATGATCATAAAATGGGAATTTTAGGAATCCACTGGAGGACTTCTAGCACTGGAGTAGTGTGATTTTTATTTTAGCATGCAATTATCCCAGAACAGACAGGATGCTGTGTAGGAAAGATTCCCTTGAGTGGCTGGCATATCTTGGTGAGAACTCTGGGTTTAAAACACAGTCAATTTGGGAGGCTCTCAGAAGCGCTCAGACCAGACAGAAGTAGCAGCATTCCCTGAGTAGGAGCCTGAGTTGACTGTTCTAGTAGAGATGATAATCTGTGCATGTGCTTTTTTGTTATTGTGAACTCCAAGATCTATAGAAAAGTTGAATAATCTTGGCCTAATACATATTTTTCTCTAGGGTCTTGCTCTGTTAATTCAACTCATGCTTTTCTAGGTATGAGCTCAGAGGGCTTCAGTCAGTTTAGTGAAGGTAGTGGTGGATTACCATAAATCAGGACGAAGCAGTGAGAATGTACTGGAGTAGTTAGCTGTTTGTGTGCACAATGCAGCTGAATTGTCTTGCTGCCTGGCTTTTTTTTTGGCTGAATCAGGATGTGCTACTCACGGAAAGGTAATCAGTGGTGGGGTTTGTAGAATCCTGTTTCTGCTGTGTGAAACAGGACACATGATGTGAAAGGTACAGATGTTTTATGCCTAATATTGCATTCCTGACTGTAGGAATAGTAAGTGATGGTAATTAGAGGCTTTGGTGTATGCATCGGAACCTGACAAGAGAGTTACACTTGTAACTTTATCTTTTTTCTAATTCTTGTTATAATATGACTTGCCCTCCTTGCTAAATTTTAAAGTAGTATCTGATCTATTGTAAAAGCATACCAAATATTTAATATGCTATTAACTAATTATAAAGCTAGTTAATAACTGTTTGTGTATTCTATTCTTTTTGCTTATTACTACTGTAGATTCACTGTACAGAGAGAGAGAGAAGTGTGGACAAAGGGTTTTTAGGTAAAACTTGGTATATGGTAGCAGCAAAGCAATATGAGTAAGGCATAATTGTGTTTATTCTAGCAAACTGTTCCATTAATTTTGCCAAGGAGAATGCAAGGAAACTTATGTCCTTTAGGACATGTATCAAGCAATAATAGTTAACAGTAACTACCTAGTGATTCCACAATGATAAAATAAGAATGGGTTAATGCTGTCCCTGTGGACAGTTTCATCTGATCATGTTCTGGCTGCTGATAAAGCAGATCTCAAAGTTACTAGTTCTCTCTTGTGCTGTACAGAGCAGGCAAATAGCACTTGGTGCATGCTCAATTTTTTCAACATAAAGAAGCGGAAGTACTATACAATCAACAGTGCTAGAGATCAATGGCAGTGGAAATCATTGTTGAAATAATAAGTAGCTGATCTTTTAATGTAACTCTTTTTACTTTCAGTGGTAAGAGACTTCCAGGAATATATAGAACCAGGCGAGGATTTTCCAGCTTCTCCACAGAGAAGAAATACTTCATTACAGGAAGACAAAGATGACAGTGTGATTTTACCCCTTGGTGCAGATACACTAACATGTAACTTAGGCATTCCAGTAGTAGTAGTTTGTACAAAGGTTTGTTTCACATTTTAGGTTTTTTGTATATTTTATTTAAGCAACTCTGTCAATTGTGGATTCGGGGTGGGAAGCACATGGTTCTCAAGTCATTCTGAATACCTTGCATAAGAATTCTTTAAAAATGTTTAATGTTGAAGGTTGGATATTTTCTGGAAGCCCTGACTGCATGTAGTTTGGGAGTAGTTTCTCCTTTAGTTATACCAGTTTTAAAGGAAGAATTGAGGAGTACCTCAGACCTGGTTTTGTTCATAGAAGTGAGCTAGTCGGTAAGCAACTAGAATTCCCCTTGATCTCCACAGTCCTCCTTATTCTGCAAGTAGTGTTTTGGTAGGGTTTGGGGTTTTTTAATATTTCTGATCTTTTTGTGAAGATGAATATATTTGAAGGTTCTAGTTAGTAAAGTGCTGCTCTATTAACTTTCCTCAGTTCCTAGGGTGTTTCTGTGATCTGTTTTGGTTTCTGTTAGATATGTAACCATATTCTTAGCCTAAAGAAAAAATGGTGTGGTTCTCTTGTGGCTGTTTTTGGTTTTGTTGTTTTGTTTTGTCTTTTTTCCCCCTGGCTCTTCAGTTCTCATTGGCATTAAGCATACTGCATCCGCAGCCTCTGCTGGCCCACAGTGAAAGAATAAACCTTTTGATACATATGCTGTTTCTTCACTGGAAGGCTAACCCTCTCATTTGAAAAGCACCTTTATTCTCACCTGCTAGCTCTCTGTTACTCTTCTTCCCCAGCCCCTCCCCCCTTTTTTCTGCTTCCACATTTCTTGCTTTTGCCTCCCTGTGCAAAGGGCTAGTTAGTAACTGGATAAAAACTACTATGTCCTGTAATACCAGCATGAAAAAACCCAACCAAACAAAAAAAAAATTCTGCAAAAAATGGTGGTGTCATTTGGTGGGTCAGTCTTCAAAAGAGAGTTTGAGTTATTCCATTGGAGGGGGGCAGGGGGAGTGAATGAAAAATGGCAATCAGTTTAACTGTCAGGTTAATGCTGACCACAGTACATGCACATCAAGTTTATATATTATGTTAAAAAAAAAAAAATTGTTCAGTTATGCTTCTAAACTATCTCAGCAGGTTTCTGTTTTTCCCTGCACTACCCACCCCACTCCATCCCCCTTGCCCAGTTGTGAACTGGATGTGTAGCAGCACTGCTATTTCAACAGATAACTGAAAGTGGTGTATTAATTTTGTGTTTATCTTGACAGTGTGATGCCATCAGTGTTCTGGAAAAAGAGCATGACTACAGAGATGAACACTTTGACTTCATTCAGTCACATATCAGACGGTTCTGCTTACAATGTATCCTTTAACACATCATAAAGAAGATAATGACTCAAATCTTGGCGTTAATTATGACCAGCTTAAAAGAATATTTGCATCTGTACCAAAGTAGTAACTCCTTTACTGTAGCTGGCAGTCTGCTTCAGCTACCCCCTAAGACAATGTTGAGTTAAACTTTTCTGGTTTCCTTTTTTTTTTTTTTAACAGAGCTGCAAGAGTCTAGCATGTCCCCTTACCATGAATTTCTTTTACTTGCCTTCATTTCCATATTTAGGAGCCAGTTTGCAAATCGGAACATCTTAGCTGACAAGATCCCTAAAATAATAACAACAAGATAACTTATTGATCTTGCTTGAGATGCACATAAGGCATGTTATTCTTTTTGACCCAAATATGCAGTCTCTTCAGTGTTCAGTAATTCCACAGGATGAGGTGATGAGGGAAGGAAAGAGGTGTGAATTGCTGTAGGAAAGATCCACTGGCTTCTCTTGTGTTGGTGCAGAGGCAATGCACATAAGCTGTTGCTGTGCTATTATTATTTTTAAACTTCTTTTTTTCTAAAAGAAGTGTATATAAAATACTGTTTAGTGTTGTTTAGTCAGCTAGACGTGCTGATATCTAGATTTCAGATGCCAGTAATATGCCTATATTGTGTCGTCATCATTTATGCTGTGGTAAAGGGAAGTTTAAATGCTATTGGAGAGACAGCAGTTAACAGGTGGAAAAGTTAGTTCAAGAACCTGAGACCTCAGCTGAGTACCAAGATGGCACTTCCTTCAAAAGGTTTCCAAGACCTAATTTTTCAACATGGAATTATGGGTATTTGTAATAAGTCTTGTGGATGGAAGAAGAATATGAAAGATAGTAGGAAATAGTCTCTGTGATTGTATATGCCATGTACAACTTGGAATTCTATTCTAAACTTCACTGAATGGGAATCAGATGGCATTATATAACTTTCTTCTAGAATTTGAATTGCATGCATGTAGAAATAAATTATGGGGCTTGGCAATTTTATAATCCCAAAGTAAAAATTACTCAAAACTTCCCTGGCTGCTTTTATTAATCCTGTGCATAAGCTGTGTTAATTTGATACTGAACCATGCTGGAATACTAAGCATGGTATTCTGGTAACTGATGTACAGCACAACTCGTTTGCCATTCATTTTGTTCAAAAGCAGATCACTGTATAATGTAAGAACTTGCTCCCCTCATTTAAAAACCCAGGTGGGGAAGTGAAAGATCTTTGCCATTTTTGAAGCTATTAGTGTTAATGCTGTAGTCTGTGTTGCAGGATGTGATAATGACAAGATACAAGGATATGGCATGAAAATTTTTGTTCACTAAAAGCAGAAGACAGTTTTGAAGGCATCATAGTGAAACCACTGGTATTGTGGGCTTTGAAAGTGAGAGGAGCCTGTACTTTACTCTAAAAGCAATAGCTGAGTTGGACTAAAACAAATGCAGAAAGAAAGATTTAAATTGCTAAATGGCTTATTGCAAAAATCAGGTGTGGGAAGTTGTTTGACCTATTTAATTTTGTATTCCCCCTCTAAATTCTACAAAGTAGATAACCTTTAAACTAACAAAAAAGGGTCACATTCGTATCTCTTACTAACCACTAAACTGAGTTTTCTTTAACAAGCTTATTCAGATGGGGCAGCACTTATTTACACTTCAGTAAAGGAGAACAAAAACATTGATTTAGTGTATAAATATATAGTCCAGAAGTTGTATGGATTTCCTTTCAATGTTCCAGCTGTTGTTGTGGAAAAAGATGCAGTATTTATGTAAGTTATCTGCATTATTATGTCTATATGACTGCAAAATCTATTTTACGAGACTGTAAAACAGCATTTATAGCCTTTTTTGTTTATGCTTTTTAAAGTTCCATTTAACACTCCCATGAGTTGGAGTTTGGTGAGTGCCAGTGAATTGAGATTACAAATACTTGCTGCCCCAAAGAGAAATGTTAAACCCAGAGATTTTGCTCTTCTCTGTTACGGTGAACCAATCTCTAACTAGTTGTACTAGTCAATAACTAGCTTGCACAGCAGAGTGGGAGCTATGACAACTTTCCTGGCTTTCAGTTCTGTGCAGTTCAGGATTGCACACAAGAATAACCTGAAGTAACAATAGAATTTAAAACCAAATAATCCTTTATCTAGTCCTGCAGGTTGGGATAATGACAAGAAGATAGGAATATTGCACGAGAACTTTCAGACACTAAAAGCAGAAGACAGTTTTGAAGATATCATAACAAAACCACCAGTCAGAAAGGTAAATAGAGATGTTTTGGCATTCAACTTATCTATTTATTTACCTGTCAGTTTTTTGACTGTTTCTCTTTCTTTGAGACTTTGCTTCCAGTTTATCATAAGAGTGTGATAAACTGTGTGGTTTTTTCTTATTTTGTCTTTTTATTTTGTTCTTACAGTTCTTCTTTAGTTACCAAAAAAATCATTATATATTTTTGTTCTGTATAGCTTTTCTCCAGCTTACACTTTTTTTTTTTCTTCTGCCTCTGTTACATTGTTCAAAACTACGAATATACTTGTTCTGCTGTCCTGGTTTAGCCCCAGCCGGCAACTAAGCCCCACACAGCTGCTCGCTCACTCCCCCCCCCCAGTGGGATGGGGGAGAGAATTGGAAGAGTAAAAGTGAGAAAACTCGTGGGTTGAGATAAAGACAGTTTAATAGGGAAAGCAAAAGCCATGCACGCAAGCAAAGCAAAACAAGGAATTCAGTCACTCCTTCCCGTCAGCAGGCAGGTGTTCAGCCATCTCCAGGAGAGCAGGGCTTCATCATGCGTAATGGTTACTTGGGAAGACAAATGCCATCACTTGGAACGTCCCCCCCTTCCTTCTTCTTCCCCAACTTTATATACTGAGCATGATGTCATATGGTATGGAATAGCCCTTTGGCCAGTTTGGATCAACTATCTATCTTGGCTGTGCCCCCTCCCAACTTCTTCTGCACCTGGCAGAGCATGGGAAGCTGAAAAGTCCTTGACTGGTGCAGCAACAACTGAAACATCTCTGTTATTATCAACACTGTTTTCAGCACAAATCCAAAACATAGCCGCATACCAGCCACTATAAAGAAAATTAACTCTATATCTCAGCTGAAACCAGGACATCTGCTTTTAATACAAATTTGGTGCTAAAAAGTCCATGTCGTTTAACTGCTGGTCAGGTTGAGTTAATATTTTTTAAGAGCACTCCATTTTGCTCCAAGTTGCTCATAACTTCATAATGCTTTCTGTTTTCTGTTGGAGTATTTAAAATAAGAAAGCTTGAGACGGTGTAAAATCAAAAATAAACACGTGAAAACGGGTTCTACATATATTCGGTATATTTTCTCTCTCGTACTATTTAACAAAAGGCTTTGATAGAACTACCTGAATATCCATGTGGGACTGTTGAACAAAATGCCAGCAGCAGTGGGCCCCATGCATACAGAAGTTATTGAAGGCAAATATTTCTATGGCTCTTTCTAACAAAGCTAAGAATTTGGGACTGATCATATTTCCAAGTGCGAATTATTTGAGCTGAGAAAACTAATACTATGTCCTTTCTGCAATCTTTAGGGGAAAAAAATAAAGACATATGTAGTAGTATATTATTAAATCATAAGTGTCCAAGGAAAATATAACTGACAATTTTTTTGCATGCTTATAAACTTCAGGCCTGGATTATAAAGTTTAATATTGATATTTGCCGTGCTTGTTTTGGTAAAGATTTTGTGGTGAGCTTGTTTGGAGGGAAAGTGCTTGTGATTTGATGCATAGACCTGGGATCTAAGATATCTCTGTCCAGTTTATATACAAGTCTGATGCAACGCAGGTGCAGTCACTTTTGCCATAATACCAAGGTTGGGCCTCGATAAGTTAACAGAGACGTGAGCATGCTGCAGAGTGTGTGCATATATCAACATTTCTTACAGATCCTGAGATCTATTTCACTTCTAATTAATTTAGCTTAAATGGAATCATGAGGTAGCAGTCTTAAATATAGAAAATGTGGTCTGCAGTCAACTTAGTGCTTTACATATTTACTTCATTGTTGAATACCTTTGTCATATTCATGGGGAAGTATAAAAGGAAATAAATTCCTTTCTTTTAGTCAAAATCATGTTAATATTTTTGTATTGCAGTTTGTTCATGAAAAAGAAATTGTAGCAGAAGATGACCAAGTGTTTCTTATGAAGCAGCAGGTAATTTTCTGGCTATAAAACAAGCAGCCAGTGTTTCATTTAACAACATTCTCAATGCAAATTTGGGGTTGTATTCTTAAGTCACTATCTAACACTACATGGGTTTGTTTGGTTTTTTGCAGTCACAGTTGGCGAAACAACCACCTACTGCTGCAGGAAGGCCAGTGGTTAGTAATAAAAATTTTAAATATCATCACACAAAAATGATTCACTTTCATATATTTAGAGGGTTGCTTGCTTTAACTGCACTATCAAATATTCTTTGATCTAATTTTTTTAAACTAATAGTGTTTAAAGACTACATCATATACTGTTCTAAAACTATGATACTTCTTCACAGCTAGTCATGACAACTTGTATTGACAGCAAGAGCTAAACGTCATGGCTTTACTTCTCATATGTTAGAATGCATTTAAGCAGTTAGTTGACTCCCCTTTCTGTCCCAAGAGTGTGCCAGGGAGCAAACTATATTGGCTGAATTGCCTTGGTAAGTTTTATATCCTAAA
Source organism: Mycteria americana (assembly GCF_035582795.1). Lineage (NCBI taxonomy): Eukaryota > Metazoa > Chordata > Aves > Ciconiiformes > Ciconiidae > Mycteria > Mycteria americana. Next base: position 46,617,026 of record NC_134366.1, on the reverse strand, counting down.
TTTGGCACTATCTCTCCAGGAATATTAAGATTCTGGCATAAAATTAAGGTCAAATGAAAACGATGACATAATCTACATTTAAAATACAAATAAAATAACTAAAAACTAAACTAAACTTGTTAGTTTAGTTTAATGGGGAGCATGTGATCTCATAAAGGTAGTTTTACTTTTTTAGATGAACTGCAATTTTGCAGAAACATGACTTGTTATCCTTGAAGTAATGAATAATGCTTTTTCTCCTGGGCTGCATTTAGTCCTTTCCATGCTATTGGTGTTATGTGGTGTCTTTTCAAGGAATTTAGTGTAGTTCCTCTGTGATCTAATCAGTGCAGTTTTCATTACAGTCAGAGGTACTACTGAGTAACAGATGGATTTTCAAGTTTCTCATTGACATAAAATGAAAAGCTTCACTACTGCTTTTGTTGCACTAAAGTTAATATTTGTCAATGTTATACAAGTGTAAAAAAAAAAAAAAAAAAAAAAAAACCAACAAAAAAACAAACCAAACTTGTACACAATCATCAAAATGTAATCCTGTGTCATTTCAGTTGCATGGGATACCACATTATTAAAAAAAAAGATTAGGAGCTGTGAGAACAAGATGCTTCATTTCATGTACTCTTACACTGCATGATTTCATTCTATAGAAGATTGACTTGTTCGGCTTTGGAATTTTTTTCTTTTTTTATAGGATGCCTCTCCAAGAGTTCCTGGAGGATCTCCTAGGACACCAAATAGATCTGTAACATCAAACGTTGCCAGTGTTACACCTATCCCTACTGGGTCAAAAAAAATTGATCCGAATATGAAAGGTACCTTTTCTTACGAGAGCACAAATGCAGCTGGGGAAGTAAAATAGCTGCTTTGTCTGCTTTCTCTAATATGCTTATTTAGATTGACTAACACACAAAATCAGTATTTACTTAGAAAATCTGTTTGCTTTGGTTTTGTGTTGTCGTCTTTTTCCCCTCCCTCCCCTTGTAGCTGGAGCTACTAGTGAAGGAGTTCTGGCTAACTTCTTCAATAGTCTCCTGAGCAAGAAAACTGGTTCCCCTGGTGGCCCTGGTGGTGTTGGTGGCAGTCCAGGAGGAGGTGGCACTGGAGGTGCTGGCAGCAACTTACCACCATCAGCAAAAAAGTCAGGTATGATTAATGATAAAAGATCAACTCAATCTGAATTATGAGCAAGGGATCATTCCTATTGGTATAGTTTATCAGAAGTATAAACACTACTATATTTAACTGAATGTTTTATTGGATATGGGTTTTGCTTTTGTTTTCACAGCAGTTTAGTATTACCTTTTTATGGCTCTCAGAGGATCAAAGAAAAAACTTTTCATGTAGCTTGTTTAAGCATGAATTGTGTCCATATGACTTCCTCATTTTTCCTTTGTTCCCTGCCATCCCAATAAATGGCTTATGCTATAAGCCATTTTTAATATTATTTGGATATATTGGGACTTAATTTCAGGTTGGCTGTTTTTTTTGTTGGTTTGGGGTTTTTTTTTAAACAATAGTATCAGTGTTAAGATAACTTTCAATTTTCTTTTGCTAGTGATCTAGCTCTGATGCGATTAAGGTTTTGGTTGACTGAGTTTGGTGATGGCCTATAAAACTACTTACATATTTTCTCTTGATAGCCTTTTTTAATATGATGTGATTAATAATTAGTATTCATCTAAAAATCTCTAATAGTGACTGCTCTAAATCTAGATGCAAGACTACTCTGGTGCTTCTTTCCATTCCAGATTAAAATGTTTCTGTATTACTTAACAACATACCTATACAGACATCTTCCCTCTCCCCTTCCCCAGAGGTTAGTAATGCTGCGCTTAAGTGAGAATGCTGGTGTTTCACTGCTATTTGACATTGGTGTTTACATTTATATAGTAAGTGAAAAAACACCTCCCTTCCCACTAACATTTTGTGTAGACTGACCCTGAAATTTTTTTACATGTGTGCACTTCCCTTTTTTTTAAATGCAAAGCTTACTTGGCCAAGCAAAGTTTATGAGTACTTCCTAATCTGCTGCAGGCAAAGTCAGCCGTGCTAGTTTGAGCAGCATATGGCGATTGTTCAAACAAATGCAGCTGACGCAATATGAGATGCAGAGAGCACCCACTGAAAAATCCTATGGGGAGTGGCCACCAGTGGGTTTGGGTGATGCCAGGCAGACGGTGGCAGTGCTCCAGAAAAGTGGTGCGTCCAAGGCTGTGGCAGAAACTTCAGGAACAGAATTAAACTACTAAGGAGAAAAAATTGTTCTCAACCTTCCTACTATGCAGCAAATGAAGGGTTAGGGTTTAACATGGCAAAGGACTAGGTTTTCAAGAAATTATCATAAATAAAAATGTTTGGCTCTTCACCTTCGACAGTACTTCCTGTCTTGTATTTAGCATTATCTATAATGCTCAATTTTCAAATCTGAAAATTGGCTGTTAAGATGGTAGCTTGGGATTTGAGAATTACTTTTTCCCCCAGCAGCTATGGGAAATTCCTCTGCTTTATTAGTTGCAATATTAGCTGCTTTGATTCGGATTCGGTAGTAGCTTGCTTTAAACTATTTGTAAAAGCTGCACAGTACATCTGGCAAAAATTAGCTTTGTGGATAGTTCCTGTTAACTTGCATCTTCAGAAAGGATGCTGGGACATTGCTAAAACTACACATGTCAGAATTTTCCTTTACAGCCTGAGATACTATGCACACTTGTCATGGCATAGACTCTAATGTTCTGCACTGCCTTTTCCCATATTGTCTTCTCCATTCTTGTGATAGAACATGGCAGCATAGAAACCTAGACAAGGGAGTAAGAGTTAGGAGTAAAATGATGGAGAAAAAAAAGTGTGTTTTAAGTTTGGATCAGGTCTAAGTGTGACTGCACAAATGTTTGTGCCATTCCAAGTTAGGGAGGAGGTAAGGGGGTGAGGACAGGAAGGGATTTGCCATCCGCAGGTCTGCGTGCACTCATGACCAGTGGTGTCAGGTTTATGCTGACCAAGTATGTAGAACTGACTACACTGGTCTGTGGTGAAACCCCTGATTTACATCCAGAAATATTTAAAATACATATGATGCAGAAAATTGCATAGAAGTATTCATAACTGCTATGGTAGACTTTTCTGTATTCTATATTTCACATTAACTCTTCATATACTGGCAATTAATATATAATTATGGATGTTTCTTTGAGAAATTGGAAATACGGAAGGATGTGACTTTCTGTCTACTGTTTCCTTTCTGTTTCTTTTGGATTCTGGCCTTATGCCTTTACTCTGCACTCAAAGTGTGCGGTAACAATTTTTAGGATTTGTCTGATGCAAAAAATGTCTTTCTGGTTTTTGCTTTTTTGTTCAGTTTGACAGGTGTTTCTTGAAAATTAAAGATACTATAGGCTTTCCCAAAACTGTTTCATAAACATGACTGAATGATACGCATTTCTTTTGTAGGTCAGAAGCCAGTTTTAACAGATGTTCAGGCAGAACTGGACAGAATTTCACGAAAACCTGAAATGGTCTCTCCTACAACACCTACATCTCCCACAGAAGGTGAAGCATCTTGAAGACACCAAATAAAACCAGTTGTTCAGTTTTCTGGGATAATTCAAACTTGCCTCTGCCTCTTCCTTCAGTGACTGGAACTAAAGAACTGAAATATCTTTCAGAACACAAAACAGTTGATGTCTGTCTGTCTTTCATATGTGTTGCCCAACTTTACAAAAGGGAGCTGTACTGATGGAAAACAGTTATCACATCACGTAGGAATACTGTTCACAGTGCAAGAATAGTAAATTAATTTTTTCTGGGTTTTGTTGAAAAGTCAGTGTAATTCTGTAAAATTGCAAGTATGTCCACTTAAGTGATAGGGGTTGCTTAGAGCAGGAAAACTGATACACACCACAGGCACTTAATTTATATTGATTTCCCAACCTGTTAGGCAAGTTCAATACCATCTTAAATAGATTAACCTCTAAAGGAGAGAACTACTACTAGTTTTTGGAAGAGAAAATTAATTGCACAAAACTATAACAACAACAACAAACTCCAGTTATACTTGAACACTTCATTTGGAGTATGGCTAAAAAAATCTGTTTGATCTCCTCTGAGATTTACACTGCATTCAAAAACCCATGCAAAAATTCATTCCAGATATAAGAATAAATCAGTGGCCAGGTTTTTTTGTTTTTCTTTTCCTCTTTGATTAATTTCAGACACTGAATAAAAGATGTATAAAGAAAAAGCGGAGGTTAAATGTACAGATTATCAGTATCCAGATTTGTCTATATATATATGGCTCAGCCTTAATCTCCCCCACTATGTTTCCACATTAGTTACGGTTTAAAATTGGTCATCAAAACTGTAATCAGTTAATAAAGTATTCTCTGCATTCAAATTTAAATAACTTTCGTTGAAGCCATGGTGTTGTTGTTTGTTTACAGTTAAATCTAAGGATGTGGTGTAAAACATCTGAAAACATGCTTTTATGTTTTACCTCTCAGTGAATAATATTGCTGGTAGATATTTAAACTTCCTTAAAACATTGTTTCTGGAAAGAAGTGGATAAGTCTGCAGTGTTTGTTCCTAGGAGTAAAACTAGCTTATCCGACTTGGGTGGTTTCTGCTGTAATGTGTTTTAAAGGCATGCTAGTTACACTAGGGATCTTGCTAGTATGTTGTCTAAGAAGTAGTTGACTGAGGTTAGGACTTAAGCTTTCAGTACACAAATGTTGAGCATCACTTCACTGTTTTGTCTCAAGTTTGTGGTTGCTTTCTACTGTTAGCCACAGAATAGTAAGCGTAAAAAGTACATCCTGATCAAATGATTGCCAAGAGACTTATTTAATGAGTTCAGGTTTTTCAGCTTTTTAAATCAACAAGTCTTATGTTAATTGACTATTAAAGTCAATTTAGAAAGTCTATTTCTAAAGTCTATTTAGAAAACTTCTGAAACACTGAAGAAGAGGGGGTAAATCCTCTTTATTTTGAACATGGTGGTACTCTCTCCTCCAGTTCCTGCATTCTGTAGTGGTTCTAGTAAATTACCTCCATATTTTCAAAACACCTAAATTTACTTAAGAACAACATGTATGTTGCATGTTGAATCCCTAGAGTTAACAGACTTGTTAAAATTGACTCAGAATATTGAATTGTGGACTGACAAGTTTCAGTAGAGATTCTTAACTATGGATCAGTTGTTCAAAGTGGAGTCTTTAAAATTTTGCTTATGGCAGTGATTCAGTTAAAGGTGGCACATGGAGAAATGCATGACCTGCTGATGAACAACTGTATAGAATAAATTATGTCTTGAAGAAAAAAAATTAAGCTTCCAATCATGGATGCATGGCATGCATCAGTATCAGAACAGTTCTCTAGATTCTGTACGTAAACTTCTTGAAACAGAATTTGAAATGTGCTTGAGAGCATGGGTCCTGCTCATATGATCCCCAGTACGCTTCCTCGTACAACTGCAGTGGTATGCGTTAGTAGGGTGAAACTTTGGATTTTAGGGCAACATCTTAAACTAGTTGGTACTGTCCAGATTTTTGAAAGAAAACTTTAGCTTCTGCAATCTTTAATTTAGTTCACTTGAGCATCTGTCAAAGCACAATACCCTTTCCAAAGCTGGAAAACTAGACATGTAATATATTAAGAGCTATTGCACTAGGTGCCCTTTTTTTGTGGAGGCTGGGACAGGGGAAAACCTTACTAATGACTCATTATAATTTCACTTCTTAGAACAAAGTTGGCAAAATGTTACTTCTGCATATTTAAAGCTTCTAAATGTATTTCTTCCCTAAACCCTGATAGCTCTTTGGTTTTGTGTTTGTTTGGTTTTTTAAATTACTATTTACAAATTATTATTTACAAAAAGGCTGTCTCCCTCCCATGCCTTTTCATTCTATAAGAAAGACTAAAGTAGCCTGCTTCCCTTCTTAAAGTTCAAATTCTGTTAACGCCACTGTTGCTATCTGTCTACTGCCTGCTCATGCTGGTTGGGAAAAAAAAGACTTTAAGGTATCTTTACCACAAAAGGAAAACGTCTGAGAATGCATTGCTGTGTAACCTGATGGCTTTGGCTTCTTGTTTCCCTCTGGTGAGACTGAGACTACTGGGCTGGTTGTTTTGTCCTCTTGAGTTGAAATTCCCCTGACGACTGCTCTGATGAGAGTAGACGATTAAGGTGCAATTTACCAGAACTATCATGCCTCTGCAGAAGGCCCTTTTCACAAGATGTAGTGGCAGTGAATCCTTCTCCCTGTTCTCCTTCCGTCACCATCAAGTCAGGCACCAAAACTAAATAAGAAATAAATTGGGTAAAACGATGACGCTAATTTAGCAATGATATTTCTGCATAATCCTTTATTGTGCTTTCATGCCCTAAGCTATAGATGGGTTAGGTTTGTGATGATCCCAATTTTAAAAAGAATAACAGCGTGAATAACATCAATTTTGCTTCTAGTCACTCCTGTGTGCCTTTAATACTTCAGTGTCATTTGGTACAAAGTTTCAGTCTAGCACACAAGATGCAGAAAGCAAAGAGGTAATACAAGAACTACAGGGGATGATTTTTGATAAAGAACAATACTTTTTAAATGCTTTCCAGTATGAATACTGCAAAAAACACTACAAAATAAATAAACCAAATAAATTCCTTTAGACTTTCAGGGCTAGTTCTGTGTAGATGAGAAGCTGATTAGCTTCAAACTAAACTGTTTGGGGGGAATTTTACAAATCTCCTCTTCCTCTTTCTCTCTACCATGTTCCTACATCAGTTCTTTGAGTAAACTGGTTGTAATAAAGCTGTTCTGCAGATTTTAAGCTTGAAAATTTTGAGTAAATGGCCACTTTATTTCCAGACAGTTCATATTTTTCAGCTGAAAATGGCAGTCTCTGAAATGTGCATGTGTCTTTTAGGTTATATGGACTAGCTACCATACCATACTAACCTTAAATTTCTAGTGATACATCTGAAATGCAAGTACCAGCCTGTTGGGCTGCAGCCTCTTCTTGGGGAGCAAACTTAATTTGCAGTAGGAGACCTGCAGCTGCAGAACCATTGCCTATCAAATACCTCACAGCTTTGTGCATCTCTGGGCCGTGCAGATGCGTGCAGAAAACCGCTGACAAGAGTTGGCCTAACGCTGCTTTCAGGAAATGTGGAGAATTGAGGGGGTTTTTTCTCTTGTGCCATAAGGGATACTTAGAAATAGCTGTTAAAAATGCTAATTCTTTATCTTCAGCTGTTTAAAAATCACACCTTCTACCATGTTAGTATGGTGATCGGGGTTTATGAAGTTCAGTTGCAATACTGAGCCCAAAAATAGAGCCTCAAGTGCTGAAGAAGCTTCAGCAGATGCAACACATTCAAGTCTTTTCTAAGCTCTTTGTCGCAGTATTTGGAATATTCCATTTGCTAGCTAGTCATCCTGTATTTACTTCATGTAATACACGGGGCCAGAGTCATGAACAAAAGCTGTTGAGATGCCTGTGTGGGAACACCAGAACCACGGCCAGGGAGAGAGCCGTGCCTCTGACCGCCTGACTTCAGTGGAGCTCCCCAGATTGTGCAGTAGCAATAAACCTCACCACCCTTCAAATGGGTTCATTCCAGCCAGCATGGGTTCATGACAGGCAGGTCCTGCTTGACCAACCTGATCTCCTTCTATGACCAGGCGACCTGCCTAGTGGATGAGGGAAAGGCTGTGGATGTTGTCTACCTGGACTTCAGTAAAGCCTTTGACACTGTCTCCCACAGCATTCTCCTGGAGAAACTGGTGGCTCATGGCTTAGGCGGGTGTACTCTTCGCTGGGTAAAAAACTGGCTGGATGGCTGGGCCCAGAGAGTTGTGGTGAACAGAGTTTAATCCAGTTGGCACAAGCGGTGTTCCCCAGGGCTCAGTTTTGGGGCCAGTCTTGTTTAATATCTTTATCAATGATCTGGATGAGGGGATTGAGTGCGCCCTCAGTAAGTTTGCAGGTGACACCAAGTTGGGCGGGAGTGTTGATCTGCTTGAGGGTAGGAAGGCTCTGCAGAGGGACCTGGACAGGCTGGATCGATGGGCCGAGGTCAATTGTATGAGGTTTAACAAGGCCAAGTGCCAGGTCCTGCACTTAGGCCACAACAACCCCACGCAACGCTACAGGCTTGGGGAAGAGTGGCTGGAAAGCTGCCTGGCAGAAAAGGACCTGGGGGTGCTGGTCAACAGCCGGCTGAATATGAGCCAGCAGTGTGCCCAGGTGGCCAAGAAAGCTAACAGCATCCTGGCTTGTATCAGAAATAGTGTGGCCAGCAGGACTAGGGAAGTGATTGTGCCCCTGTACTCAGCACTGGTGAGGCCGCACCTCGAATACTGTGTTCAGTTTTGGGCCTCTCACTACAAGAGAGACATTGAGGTGCTGGAGCGTGTCCAGAGAAGGGCAGCAAAGCTGGTGAAGGGTCTGGAGCACAAGTCTTGTGAGAAGCGGCTGAGGGAACTGGAGGTTGTTTAGCCTGGAGAAAAGGAGGCTGAGGGGAGACCTTATTGCTCTCTACAACTACCTGAAAGGAGGTTGTAGCGAGGTGGGTGTCGGTCTCTTCTCCCAAGTAACAAGTCATAGGACGAGAGGAAATGGCCTCAAGTTGCATCAGGAGAGATTTACATTGAATATTAGGAAAAATTTCTTAACTGAAAGGGTGGTCAAGCATTGGAGCAGGCTGGCCAGAGAGGTGGTGGAGTCACCATCCCTGGAGGAGTTCAAAAAACATGTAGATGTGGCACTTCAGGACATGGTTTAGTAGGCACGGAGGTGGTGGGTTGATGGTTGGACTAGATAATCCTAGAGGTCTTTTCCAACCTTAATGATTCTGTGATTCTATGATTCAAATTAAACCCAGTCCGGCTCCTTTGGTGGAGCCAAAAAAACCCCCACTCTCCTAGCAGTTTGGGCTTTTAAGCTGCTTTGCCATTCCTCTACTTCCTTCTCCCTTGCCCTCTGAGAAGAAAAGCAAAAAACCCCAGAACTGCATTTGTGAACATGGGAAAATGAGAATATTCATTCGTGAGGTCAGTGGAGCCCTGCTGCCAATTCTGAGTGTGAGGGACTTAGGCTTTAGCATCATACTGTAACACAGCACAAAGCTAGTGCCAAAGAGCCACCAGGGCATCACTTTATGAAAACAGCGATGCAGCCCTGGCCTGTATCCACCTTATTCCAGCGGCTGGCATTTACTCAACTGCTTCAAGGAGCTCCAGTCACACTTTTTTGTAAATTTTTTCAACATCAGTGGCAAGGAGTGGTAACTGTCATACAGCTATACTGTGTATGCTGTAATCTCCCCTAATGAGGTGGCTTTCTCAACTTAATTGGTATTGCTTTTTGGTCACTATGGTGGGTATCTTTGGAGAAGATTTAATGAGGGAGAAAACTAGGTCACTCATGGCTAATCTGCTTCCACTGATCTCCCACTCTCTGCCTGGCTGACTGGAGACATTACCATAGCTCAGGATCTAACTCCAGGGCTGCTTCTCTGCCGCCATGTCCTGCCTTTAGCTCTGGTTCTGCCATTCCGGCGAAGGCCGTGGGGGAGCAAGAAAGACTTCTCTTTTTGGAAAACTCTGCCAGGTGTAGCACATAAACAGAAGGAAATGAATAGATGTACATCTGGAATGGGATTTCCATTACATCACAACCAGCTAATTACAGTTACTTGCATTTAACAGGCTTGTTATTTATTGTACCTGTTGTTTTGGTTTGCATTCCCTCTTTAAAGGAGAGATACTTTACCTGAAAGACAGCGCTGATGAAAAGGGTGAAGAACACCTGCAGTTGGTGTGAATAGCAGCATTTGTATGTTTTAACATAATGCTTAAAGTATTTCTAAGCTATCAGGTCCTATGCTGTTGTCCAGTTTTCATTTCTTCTCTGTCACATGATCTTACAGTTCCTGTAGCTTTGCTGTTGTTTTGCTTTTCCTGCACCTCCTTATAAATACATAAACAAATAAAGTAGCCTAAATAAGTTAGTTCAATGATGCATGAATTTTAAAGGCAAGCTAGCCTTTATAATTCATGCATCATTGATACGTATTTCCTGGAGAAGGCCTGAACAGGAAAAACAACTCTTAAAGACAGCAGTAACTAGAAAAAGGTTGCCATATATCTTATCTTTTGTAGGCTTGTCTTGTGTTTCTGTGAATCCCTGAAAAGCAGTCTCTCCTCAAGAGAGTTGTCTTCAATACTATCGTCTGTGTTCATAATCTAGCAATGCTGCATTAAGACATTGGTAAAGATTCAAAAGGGAACAACCACAATAGCCTTAGATGCTACCGAACACCTTAAAAGAACTGACAATTGCTTCTGTCTCCGTTAAGTCCTGTCTCCCCCAGACCACAGCATAGCCTAGTCACACACTTCACGGCTTTGGAGTTATTCAGCCACTTTTGAGATACTATCCAGGAAGAAAACAAAACAAAAAGGGAATTTTCTTCAGAAGTCAGATGCCAGCCTCTGTAATGTAATCTTACTTATAATGGAAAAATAAGGTAATGAAGGCACTGGGGACTCGTAGGTGGTAACAGTAAATGTTACCGACTACACCTATCTGCTCAGTCTTGCAGTCTGGGATGCTGCCAGCGGAGGTACATGAGACTCACCTCAACCCCAGGCAGAAGATAGGGCACACCCCTGGTGATACCTTACTTATTTTAGCAGAAACTCCCATGCCTTGGCAATTACAGGACTTGCCCTACTCATTTGCCTCTCAAGCCAATTCCTGCAGCTGAACATTGTTTATGGCACAGACAAGTCTGTACCATCCTGCCTGGGGACCCCGCATGTTCCCCTGACTTGTGGTTGTCTTACCGGGAAAGGTCATGCGTACGGCCTGCTGGTGCGCATTCAGTGCGGAGCGTGGCCCCGCTGCTTTTACCTGCCCCATGCTACTCCATCTGTTTAGTTAACGGTGGCCCTTGGCGGAGTTAAAAATAGCACCTACCTCATGGGCCACTGTAGCACACATCCTTCCACTTCACTGTGCGGTTCTGAGAGGGAGTGCCTGAACAGCCTGCTCTGTTCCCTAACCACGTGTAAAGCTGAGGTTAAGAAAGCAAATTGCCATCTTTTCTCTCAGTAGATTGTATTTGACTGAATTTAAGTAAGTGAGGTATATCTGAACTTGACTATGAAGGACCATAACAGTTCTGTGGATAATACATTAATAACATAGACGTGAATGTAACACACCTTTGCTTACATACAATGGGCTCGATGTACTCTTACGTAGGCACCAAAAGCTGTAGCTTCTTTTAAAAGTTGATCCGGGCAAAGGTATGGAAGTCTGTTAGTAGAGACTGGGGGATATCAGTGTTTGTTTTCCCTCACTGACAACAAGGAACGTAAGCAGGAAAAGTTTTGGCTTAAAAAATCCTTCTGATACCGTAACCTCGTGTGACAACAGGAAAGTAAATAATCTTGTAATCTCTTCTTAGTAAGCACCCTTTACAAAGCTGAGCACAGCCCCAGGCCTGAGGCGAGCCCTGCGCGACCGCCCCTTGGCACTGCCGCCGCGGTCCCCAGCCCCCGCCGCCGGGGGGAGCGATGGCGCCCGCTCCAGGAAGCGCCTTTGTCGCGCCGGGGCCTAGGCGGGCCGCCGCCGCCGCCTTCTCCTTCCCCTTCCCTTCCCCGCCCCTCCCACCACCACCGCCCTTTTGCTTTCGCCTTCTCCCAGCTGGCAGCCGGCATCGGCACGGCCATGGAGAACGGCGCTGTCTACAACGAGACCACTGAGCCACAGGCCAAGCTTCCCCGCCGCCCCTTCGGCTGCACCCTGCGGCACCTGCGGGGATGGCGGCTGCCGACCAAGGCGCTCCAAGCGGTGAGTCCCGTCCTCTCCTCTCCTCTCCTCTCCTCTCCTCTCCTCTCCTCTCCTCTCCTCAGCGCGGCGGGTGCGGCCGGCGGCGCGCGAGGCCAGGGCGGCCGGTTGCGGACTGACTGACTGACCGACTGACCGCCCGCCCGCACGCCTCTACAGGCGGCGGCCGTGTCCGCCCCCATCCCTGTGGCTTGGGACGTGCCGGGTCTTGCGCGGAGCGAGCAGCCCCTGGCAGAATGGCTGCCTGGAGCGGGGTGGGGAGGCCGAAAGTCCCACCGAGGTGGCCGCGCCCGGGTGCGCGGGGCTGAGACCGGCCGGGGGGCGGCGGCGGGGTGGGGGTGAGCAGCGGGCGCCGCGCCGCCGGCTGGGCCCGCTGCCGCCGTGTCAGCGACTGTCGTCTGCGTGCTTTACAGGTGTCCCTGCTTGCCCAAAGTGCGGCTTCGGTCTAGAAATGAGCGTGTTACCATGACCTCCGGCTTTAGGACAATCCCCCGCCGCTTAAAAATTAAACTCTTCACTGGCAAAGTGCAGGCTGGCGGAGATGGCCGTACACAGGCTTCAGGGGAATTACTTCTGTCGGTCAGGAAAGGGCTTGCTCCACTAGAAGGCCTGACTTCAGACATATTAGAGGCAAAGCCCACCTTTGCTGCTGGTCACTAAAGCTGCGCAGACTTGTAACTCAGGTGGAAAGCAGACGTGGTGTCTTACAATGCTGTCATCTCTACAGGTTCACATTATTTTATGGTGGGGAAGTAACAGGCTTGTTCCTTTTCCACAGGAGCGGGTGCTGACATCTGATGGTTGCGTGTGTCATGCAGCCGAGGTTCAGTGCTGCAGCCAGCGTGGTTCAGCTGCCTGCTGTCATTACGGTTTAAAATCAGAGGGAAACCTCACAGGAAACCTAGTATTTTCTTCTGAGGGCCACCTGAGATGAAAACGGGAGGTAGAAGCCTTTCGTTGAACCTCGGGGTAGGGCAGTAGAACTGGGAAGGGCTTGCTGGGTCATCAGATCTGGACCTCCCTCTCCTGCCACCCCTGCATCCCATTTGTAAGCTTACCATGCTGAGCTGTCTGTGCTAACATCAGGACTCGTTTCTCCCATGACTCATGGTAGAAAATTGCACTAGAAACATGCAGTGTTGATAGCGGCCTATTGTATGAGACATTGCAGCGCATCAGTTCATGTTGGACAGTCCTGTGCCAACCAGGAAATAAAAGGCTTATGTTCTGCTTGGTTTTTGTTACGTATAATGTTATTCCCGAATGCATTCAGCAGCTGGGCACCTGATTCAGACTCCTGTTTGTTCTGCGCTCGGCCATATGCTCTTCCAAAACATACCAGTGCCACTGTGCTGATAAGGACGCGAGCAGCAAGCAGCATCATTCTTAAGTACTGGCGGGGAGGTAGTGAAACCAATAGTGGGAAAGAGCAGCTGACTGTGAATGTGCGTCAGGGTACATTTTCCAGCCAACAAAGTGGCTTTTTAGTCAGATGTCTCATGCTCATGGGAGTTGTAGGTGATTTCCAAGCCTTTCTCATTACTTCACCATTGCAGAAAAGAGGACATTTAGTTTTTAAACTTTGTCTCGCACACAGTCAAAAAACCCTTCAACCTTCAACCATAAACATAAGATTCTTGAGTGCTGGTAATGGTAATGCTGTCAAAAATAATGTTTCCTAAAACTGTTTAAAAAAAATCACACTCAAGAGTGCTTTAAATAAATATAATAGGACATAAACTTTTACTTCATCTACTAGAGATTAATAAAGTAAGATCTGCTGGCTGTTGCTCCCAGACAAGCAGATAATTTATTTAAGTAGTTTCACCGACTAAAATAAACTATTACATATGCAAATTTACTGGTGTGCCAAAGTCTTAAACTGTTTACCTGAACAGAGGCGTTATTTAAAAAGCTTTCTAGGTATGAAAAAGGAAAATTATGATTCTCCTAAACAGGATGGATAGCTGCTTGATATGCTCCTAAAGAATTAGCGGTTTATGGCCTGTACCTGTCCTTCAACAAGAGGAAAAAGAAAATGGTATTATAGTCATTCACCCTCCTAATTTCCAACAGTTTTCCCCCCCCCTTTTTGTTTTCCAACAGTTTTCCCCCCCCCTTTTTGTTTTCCAACAGTTTCCCCCCCCCCTTTTTGTTTTCCAACAGTTTTTCCCCCCCTTTTTGTTTTTCTTCACCAAAATGCACAGATCTTGGAGTTCTTGGTCAAAACACTTTAAACAAGCCCCAGAAATTACTGAAGGTGGAAGCTTCAGTATCTCCCAAAACAGGAACATTTCTCTTGCTGGAAAATGTTGATTTTTGGAAATGCCAGTGGTGGTGATGGTCATTAACATCTATTAGGCTTGTGTTACAATAGTGATTCTGAGTTGTTACCGGGATTGCACACTGATAATCGCTTGTGTGGACTGCTAAACAGGGTATTGCACTCAGAAAATCAGCTGTCTTCTTTATAGAAGTGATCAAGTATTTTACAAAACTCTGTGAAATCACCTCTGGAGAAAACTGGTTTCTGGACCTTAGAAATGTTTTTCTTCTGATTAATAATAGCATACATTGTAATCTTAGACTGTTTTTTAAAGCTTTTGGGGCAAATGAAATAATGAAAATGTAACTGCCAAAAGGATGCTGGGAGGCATGCTTATTGCGTGGGTTTCTAGGGTTTGTTTTTTTTTTTTTAATATAGATATAGGTGGAATGTTTTTGTTAGTCCATGACTGGTTCAAATTCTGCACAAACGTAAATGGCACAGCGCATATTGTGCCAAGATTGAGGTAGAAACGGATTCTTATCTCAAGCAGAAATACTTGTCATCAACTATTTTTTGACTTTAACCAAAATGCCCTAACTAGGAAAGGAAAATTGTAATTCAGTCTTAAACATCTGCTCTTTTTCTGAGCTGTTCACTTCCTATAGCAGCCCTGATTGTGGAGACTTACAGAACTAATAAGTGTACCTATCTGAACTATAAGATTTTGTACTGGGAATACCACTGCTGAGCATTTTCACAAGCCTGTTGGAAAGTTCATTATTTATTTATTTAGTTCGTATTTCTTTTTCGGAGCATTCTTTTGTAGCCTTTCACTTATTAAATCTACTTTAGAAACTTGACACTTGTGTAGAAACTTCCAACAGTAACGTCAGTACCAATGAGTAACTTCTTGCTGCTAAGGGACAGATAAAGATGTTTAATTTCTGGTGTACATAGAGACAGATAGGACTAATAATTAAAAAAAAAAAGTTAAAAACTGCATCTGCAGCAATGCTTTTCCCTTTACAGCACACGGGAAAGCAAGCAGTGGATGCATATGGCAAGGTGTGGATTTTCCTGCAGGAACCAGCGAGCCTGGTGCCAGCTTGTCTGTGTGTCCCCATGCACCTCTCCGCAGCCCGTGCTTGCTCTGAACGGTGCCCTGACGTACCTGCCAGCTAACCTCTGCCTGCCCGCCAGCGCTGGCACTGCATCCGCAGCAGTGCGGGGCTCTGGACAAGAGGGAAGGAAGGTGGCAGTGGCTGCCTGCTTTTGTCTTCAGGTGTTACCCTGGGCTTCAGGGTGAAAGAAAATCTGTCTGGAAGGTTTAGCTCTCAAGAAAACGAGGAACTACTGAGCTGCCCCCCTCCACTTGTTATTGACGGCTCAAACAAAAGCAGTAGTGATATTCTAGGCATCGGCTGCTAGGGATCGTCCATGGGATCGGTGTGGAGGAGGCAGATACAAAAACAAAACAGAAGGAGCTTTGGCTGCTTCATGTAAGCCTGTAGAGGTCTGCACTCATCCAAGGACTGATGCTGATGGATGAAGGTGGATCTCTGGCAGAACAGTTCTCGGGAAACTGAATGAAATGCGGAATCTCCTGGCTTGTTTAAAGCAACTCATGTATTTATACTGTATCTAATAGTGGGATGTTACTAAAATGCAGATGAATAATAGAGACAACAATCTTCTGGCTAATAGTAGAAAAAACTTCTTGCTATGTTATATAGCTGTAACTATATAAACTGATGTTAGGAACTACTTTTTTAGTGGTATTTAAGACTATTCTTTTTTTGTAGTAGGACAACAGAGTAATGCCTTTTGTTTCTCATAGTGATATCAAGAAGCAAGTTAAGACACCCAAGCAGAACTCTCTGGCAGCTTATAAATATGCTGCTGATACACTACTTTAATCAAAGTTCTTCAAGCCAAAGTGTTTTTAATGGTGTACTTTATTTTGTTATTCAGCTTATTAATAGAAAATTGAATATTGACTTGGACAAGTCCCACATGGGACTCCATTTTGTAAATCTCATTTATTTGACACTGAACCCTTTATAGCTACTCTTTGAGTGGGATTTTTTTCTACTTCTTTGTACACTCAACAGAGAGGGTTTTTTCAGTTATATAGACCATATTATAGTTATCTGGGCTTATAAATTCTTTTAAGGGCAGGTTTATTTCCTTTCTGTTCTGTTTCATCCCAGGTGAAAGTGATGGCATTCAGTTTTCAGTGCTGATAAAAAGAGTTAGAACTATACATGAAAATGTATCTCACACTTTAGCTGACCTTGTGAAAAATGTGAAATGGAAATTCATTGGATGCAGCTTTAAGTAAATCTTTTGAAATGCAAAAAAAAAAAAAAACTTAATTGGAAATTCAGAGTTCAAAACATTCCTCGGACAGCCATTGTAGTCACTTCTAGGTGCGAGGGCTGCTGAGAAGTTTGCCTTGCCAGCTGCTGCAGGAGAGAAGGGAAGTATGTGGAGGCCTGATAGTAATACTGCAGTTTCCCAGCTCGGGTTTTCCCTTTCTGAGATCCTGTTTACTCTAGGTGATTGCAGGATATTCAAAACATGGTGCTTTGAAGTGCCCTTCTGAGGTCTGGCATAGCGGGGGGAATTTACAGTTCCCACGTGCTAAATTGCTGTTCTTATTTTTACTATCAGAAAACTGAAACCGAAGGCTGGTGGTGGTCTTCCAAGAATAAGGTGCAGATGAAGCATCTGCAATTACTCATAACTGGAAAATAACAATTCTGAATTTTAGAATTTGGTTTATTTGTTTTTTAAAGAACTGTCAACCTCATTATTGCCCATATACTGTTATTAAAAATAGGGTCATCATCCTTATACCAGTCTCAGTTTTATGACCAAGTCTGATTCCTACTAATGGTTTTGTTTTAATTTGGGGAACTCCCTACTACAAGGATCTATGATCCTGTGTCAACTTTATGGGATGAAGGAAACTAGCAAGAAGTGGCCAAAATGAGAGAACATTTAAATAAGCAATATTCTGTCTTGTACAATAAAATGCAAAATCCAGCAGCAGATGTATGGTGACTGTACAGGAATTATCTCCTGTTCTTTCCTCAAAACATAATGTGGCAGGAAGGTGAACATAAGCTTCTGCATAGATTAAACAATGTCCAACATAGCTTAAACATAGTTTAAAGTTTTGGTTCCTACAAGTACAGCTGAGCTTCTGTCATTACTGCATCATAAGCACGTGAGCTATTAGCTATGTGCACCTTCTCTGAAGTTTTTCAAGGGAGGTGATGTCGGCTGTAAACTTTCAGAGAGGTAGCTGACTGTCAATGCCATCCAATTTTCCCCTCCACCCTGAAGCCAAGTGCATTTAAAATTACATGCAGTTGTAAGTAGTAAGCAATAGCATTTTTGCCTGTTCTGAGTGGGATGTGTGCTCACCACACTGCCTGCCTTGTCTGCTTCCAACTGGCAATTGCACAAAACCACAAATCAGGAGTCTTGACTGTCAAATCAAGAAGCCTGTATTTGTCGGTGTGTGCTCAGCTTACCTGAGTGTAGATTATTGACCAGCTTTAACAGCAAGTGTAAACTGTGTCACTATGTAATTATTTCTGCCTGTAAGAAAATAGTGCAGAATTTTACAGGGTTCGTAGCAGATTGAGGATTTTCCGTACAGCTGTCTTAATTAATGTTCATATCAGAGACATCTATCTGCTGAAGACAGTAGAGACTTGATCCAACTCAAGCATGTTATTTGTTTGCAGATTCTCTCTCTTCTGGCTGTTATTTGTGAAGAAATTGTGGAGGATTGTATCAAGTGTGGCGGACTTTACTTCTTTGAATTCACAAGCTGCAGTGCCTTTCTTTTCAGCCTCCTGATCCTGTGTGTGTATTGCACTGATGTATATGAAACATTTGGGGAAGACAAAGTACGGACAGTGGTAAGGAATTCTTTTTTTAAAAACAAACCATTTCTTGTAAGTGCTTAAAGACTACTGTGGAGTAAAAAGGCTATGCAGAATGAATCTCCTTTTCTTCTCTATTTAAAGGGTAGATTAAAGTAGCTTATAGTTAAAAAATGAGTCAACTTTGAGAATCCCTTTTATATTGACAACTTTTCAAAAATTGTCATGTCGGTTACCTGCAGGATTTTAGGACTTGTATTAGGCTGCGTGAAAGGCTTTCACACTACTGCGTAGTCATCACCTGTACATACGTATACGGAACACAGTTTACTGCCAGCATGATACTTGTAACTTGCCTGTTCACCCTATCTGTTTTCCTACTGGGTGTAGCCTACCTCCTTTTTGGTAATAATCATACTTGTTACAGTTCATGCTTTTATATTTCAGAAGATCCAGCAGTGGCACAAAGTTGCTCTGTAAAGTCAGTAAGAGTATTATAGTGTCTTATGATCGTCCCTTCCCATTTGTCTTCAGAGCAAACAGTAGCTGTATTTTTTTACATGAAGGTACAGATAAGGGAGTGTAGTAAGAGATTTGAATGAATACATTTACTTAACAGGTTTCTGGTTTCCTAGATGTTTTACATAGGGAATAATGCTAGCATGGTTGACCTGAGCCTGAATTTGATTGTGAAAGAAGTTAGATGAAATGCATTAAATACTTAAAGAAGACAAAAATAGGGGAGTATGTAATGCAGACTCTTTTAAATAGTTGATAATGTTGAATGTTGTTTGGAATATAGCTGTAAAATATATTTTCTGAAGCTCCTATTAGCATCAAAGTTTCAAAGCATAAATTCACTGGCAGGTTAACTCAGCTGCTGTTACGATGCTTGTTCTTTTTCAGGTTGCATATCTACAATTCTATAACATTCATTTTTTTTCTATTTGCAGAATTTTGGGGCCATGCTAATCATAGGTGTCTGTTTTCTATTAGCGTCAATAGTGCTTGCTGCAACCAGCTCCGGGTCTGTTGTTGAAGGAGCTGCATGTGTAAGTCTTAAAATTGCATAATTTACTTTGTATTTATCTAGTATGTTAATTTCTCTGCCCTCTAAACCTCACTCAATTTGCAGGGAAGAAACTGCAGGGAACAGAATTCAGTGCATTATGATGTTTCGGGAGGAATTAGCTATTTCAGACCTTCCAGAAACTTACCATAGGAAATCCAAAGAGCAGGCATTCCTCAGGATTGCTGGAAAGCTCTGCGTGCACTTGCAGCTCCCCAGCATTTGTGGCTTGCTTCTGCGTTCCTCAGACTTCACTGCCTTGGCTCCATATTATTCCCTGTCATCTGTCACTGCTTCGATGTTGCCCTCTCTCACAGCTTCCCCAGTTCTCTGATACCCTGTCTCTGAAATGCCTACTGTTTTCCTCAATTGTCCTTTGATAACGCCACCCTCTCACAAAGTCAGCAAGAAATCATGTCTTTTGCTAGGCGTTATAAAGCATATGTGGAGAATGCTGACTTGCAAAGGCTGCAATAAGAGCAGCAGTTTCCTCAGTGACAGAAATAATTAGAAGAGCAACAGGGCATGCATATCCCGGGGAACACTGAAGAGGCTCAGGGCAAGGCACTGAAGAGGCTTTGGGATGCTGTGGATGTTGTAATCCCTCACTCATTTGGCACTTCTTTATAATAACCTTGGAACTGTGAATATGTGATTTTAAAAATTCACATTTTGATTTTATTCTTGAATGAGAAAAAATGAGTTAGAAAAGAAAGCAAAATAATTCTGTTCCACAGGTAGCATGAGTTATTAGAGATAAGCACTTTCGTGTAGTCATCTTCTGTGATGTTGATATATTCAAACCTAATGGTATAGTTGAGTATAAAGTCTTCCAGTTTTTTTTTTCTGGTGCTGGAAAAACAAAAACTATTGTGATTTAAGACTTACTGGTGTCAAATTGCTTTAGGGCAAACCAGTTGTGTAAAATTTAGGTAGAAGTTAGAATAATGCATGTGTTTCCTTGTTCAGAAGAAGCTGCTGAAACCAACCTTCTCCTTATCACTCTCTTGCCATGACTAATAATGAAATGTCATTAACAAAATGTCATTTTGCCCGCCCTTGCTGACCCAGTAAGGACTTGCTTAGGCTCTGCAGATCTTATCTCCCTTCACTTCCATGTGTTACTGTTCTTCACTTAGTCCCTTGAATCAGCAGCCATCTCTTGGATAAATACTCTGCTATACCACCAATGCCATGCTTCTTTAATAACTAATTTTTGCAATCAAGTGAATGTACTTTTACTATTAAGGGCTGTTTAGAACATATTGTATGGCTCAAGCTTGATTAAGAAAATGAGAACTGTAAAAACTTTTGCATTAAATGTGCTGGAATTATGATTTCTGATCTGTTTCTAATTTAAATGGAACCACCGATTTAAGGACTGTAATCTTAATATATAAGTATTATTAACGTAGGTAAATAGTCCAGCAAATCTCTCCAAACAATGTTAGAATACTGTTAATGTTTGTACATTTTAAAATAATTTATTTCTTTCACAGGCATTTGGATTTCTTGCAAGTTGTGCGTTTTTAGCTGAAATTATTGCAGACCATTTTCACAGTCGGAAACAAAACATAGATGGATGCTCTGAAAATCCTGGCAACACTCAGAGTGCCACAGAAAATCAGCCACTGAATAAGCAAAGCTAACTTTCTGGAATGATTTCTTTGGTTTTTTGAATGGAGCAAACTAAAATGAACTTTCAGTGCACTGTAGGTAACAACTTCTGTCTCTTCCTTCTGATCAATTTTGTACGCATTGATCATCACAGATTTTTATAGATCCTTAGGTCAAGTAACAGCATCTTAAGCATCATTTTCTAAGGTCTGGTCCTGCTTAATAACTGGTCCTGCCACCTGTGCAGGTGACATACACTAAAAAAACTTGTGTCTAAATAGAATAACTTAAGGACAACAATATGCTGATTTGATTTTTGACACAAGTGACTAATAAAGGTTAATGTGTGATGCATAAATTCTGAGCTATACCCTAAAGATAATTTCTGTATAAATGGACCGGATACTTCTGTTACAAGTTATAAATTAGTGCAGCAGAATTCATTCTTGTACTTACTGGTCAAACTGTGAATGTAAAAGGGATACCTAATTGGAGCCTTACAGAAATGTTTATCCTTACATAAGGGGTTTTGTTTTGTTTTTACTATTCATATGTCTCAGTTCTGGCTGTGGAGATCAATTTAATGGAATAGTGAGTGTAAGGGTTTTTTATGGGGAGGGTAATGTAATGGTATATTAAGGAGACAGTTTTGCACCCCATGGTCGTCAGAGTTTGGACTTGTATGCCAGAATCTTCTTTCAGATCGTTTCAAAAGCTATAAAAGTTGCAGGAAGAAACTTGAAAAGCTAGCTGTGAGAGGAAGAAGATGAAGAATAAATATTTTTATGAAGTAACCCAGAAAGTGGCAATCTGAACATCAGTGGGAAAAACATTACAGCACGTTGGTACTATTCCAGTGAATATTACTTGCAAGGTTAATACCATATGCAGCTTGTTTATGCATAGTAAATAGTAAATTTTGCCAGAACGGTTATGAACCCCACCATTTTCTTTGTTTATAAATATGGCGCTAGCTTGAGACTTCTTGCTACTGACTAGGTCAGCTGGTAAACAGATAAATAAGCACTTGTACCCTTGTAAAAGCGACAGGCTGTAGGACTGCAAGAAACACTACTGATGCAACACTTATCGCACAAGGGACAGACATATCAGACCAGATGTTCATGGCTGTAAAAGAAATGAAGTGGTGAAAAGGCATTTTTCAGATGTCTAAGGTAGAAGCAAGACTGCTAGACCTCACTTAAGAGGAAAGCCTTCAAAAGCAGGGCAAATTGCTGTAAGCCAGGAGATGTTCCAAAATACCAAAGCAAATGAGAAAAAGCTAATTATGCAAAAACAATTCTTGTTTGAGCGCTCATGACATTTGCTGTGTCTTCCAGGCATTAACTCCATTTCATCAGTATCCTAGTCTGACAAATTTATAGTCCTGTAACCTGTTGTGGCAGCATTGAGACTAAGCCCTCCAGAAATTGTCTGAGTGAGCTGTATTTGGAAAAGGATGAGGAAGCTGTTGTAAGACAAAGGACTGTAAAAGAAGGTCAAAGTTTTTTTTCCAGTGCTGCCACTTTCTCATGAACGTGAGTTAGTGATGTTCTCTCTCTAAGCTTCGAGACTTAAGCCTAACACTAAACTGTGCTTGGAGGATGTAAAATTTTGACAGGTTGTGTGAAGCATCAAGTTTAAGCTGTAGCTTGGTTTGAGCCATGCATAAAATACTTTCTTTCATAGGATGTCCTGCTTTGTGAAGAAGAAATGCTCTTTGGACTGGCTTTTTTTTCTTGTATTTATTAGTGTCCATTTGCACTAAAACCTGATCTCAGCCTCAGTGTACAGAGCTTGCTGTAGCTCTCTCTGAAAACTGGGTAGATTAGAGATGTTTTGTTTACAAGCAGCGTTACTGGTGATATGAAACTTCCCTTAATGAGAAATATCTCTGGTATGATTTGCAGTGTCTTACTTTGAGGATTGTGTCCATATCTATGATTAACATTCTAAGGGAGTTTTTTGGTTTTTTATTGCCCAGGATTCTATTGAATTTGTTTTCACATCAAAATGTCTGTAGTCTCTAAATCTTGATCTATAATTAAAAGCTGTAAATATAGTGTAAGAGTAACACTGTGCTGCTGATATTTATTAAGCAATGCAGCACCATGATGGGACTTTTATCTTGAGGTAATTTTTCTTGTAATTTTTCTCAGCTTGAAAATATATGAAGAGTTCTGGGTTTTTGTTGCTTGTTCTGTAGGCTTTTCCCCACTTAAGTGCTTTGTTATTGGTGTCTGTTCCTGAATTGGAGATACTGGTAACGAAAAGGATCTGTAAAGTCATCTCTCTGCCTTGGCCTCCCTATCTATGATATCTAACACTGATATTCACAGAGAAACTGAAATACAGAGCAAGATATTTTTATGAAAAGGTGCCACAAGGAGTTGGTGTCAGAAGAAGGTGGCTCTGACTGAGATCTCCTGACTCCCATGATCTGACTATTAAGCCTTTTGAAACAAATACTGCTGACCTTTGCAGAATGGTTTGATGGATTCTCCTACTACATACATGCTGGCATCCCTGGCCTGTTTTGGGTTGTTAGAGTGAGGGGGTTTTGACATGTTTTTCATTTTCATTTTAGCTGTTCCAAGTAAGTAGTTTGTACCCATTCTCTCACCAACTGACTGATCCATGTATAGATTTGAGGATCAGATTCCATTTCTGACTGAAAGGGATGCAAGCATTGCCGTCAGCTAATGAAAACGACAAATGGTTGTCTTTGGGACACCGGTTAGTTGTTTTCCCATATGGCACAGGAGCTTACTAATAGGAAGAGTCCTGCTGTTTTCACAGCAATGCATACTGCTCCATTCCAGACACTGTTTAGCTGGCATTAATCTGTCACGTAGTAGTTAAATGCTACAAGCAGAGAAGTCACATATTGGTTGTAGGTTTAAGGCAATTGCTAAATTGTTGCTTCCAAACCAGTTGTTGGCTAACCAAGCAGTTTCTGCATGGTGGTACTATTAATCCTAGGCTTCTAAGTACGAGGTGTTCTTTTTGTTCTGTTTTAAAATAGTTGAAAAGCAGGTTTGCTGGTGGGTATGCTGGTCTCTGCTTCTGTGAGGTCGTTTCCATAACTGCTTTATCAGCTTCCTAAGATAAAGGGGCAGATGTGTGTTCCTCCTAGCTCCTCTGCCCTGACAGGCTAGGTGGGGGAGAGACTTCCTTGCTGCCATGGCTGAGCAGACTGGTCTCCTGCAGTCTTGACATGCCCCCTTTGATGCTTCTGGTGTCGGATCCAGGCTTTGAGTGTCTTGTCTTTTAATTAGACTGATCCCAGCAAATGGCGTTGGAGCTGGATTAAACATCTGTTTTTGCAGGAGCTCTGTGCGTGTGGCTGGATGGCTCTTACCCCTCCCGTGCTCTGTCAGCAGAGCGGTCTGCTTGTTTCCCAGCCTGCTTCTGATGAAATCAGCCTGCTTTATTTAAATGAGCTATTTAAATTGCGTACATTAAGTTGGCTGATTTTGACTGAAGTGGATTAGGGATTGTTCAGGAGAGTGGTGGGAACTCTGGCAGAAGTGCTGTTACAAGCAACTGTCTTAAATGTCTTCATCTGTTTGCGGAGTAACCATCTCCCTACAATCTTAACCGGTAGTAAAACCTGTGGAAAGAAGCAACTGGCCCAGTACATCTGCCTGGGGATTGTCTTCTCCCTTCTTCACCACGGTGCTTGGCAGTGGTGTTGCGAGCCTGCTCAGACACATTAAAAGCTTTTGTCTTTTCCAGTTGAGCCCGTCCAAAAAATACTTAAAGGCTCTGCACCCACTTTCAGGCTTTGTTTACAGTGCCTTGAGAATCAGTGCAGAGGATTCTCCAGGACATGTGAGGTCTTGTTAAGTGGCTGGACTGTGAGTTTCTGCTCTGAAACTCTGCCACGTGCATTATGTAGATTGGGAATGTTAATTTTTGTGTTCAGCGTTCAGCCCACATTAAAATCGCAATGCTACCAGTGCCCTTTGGGTTCTAAATACGTGAAGGAATTGTGCCGTACTGCTTGCGCTCTGTGCTTGAAAATAGCCGGGAAGGCTTGTGGTCTATTACAATGGAGTTCTACCTTTGCACCCTCCAACTTGAAAAAGCAGTGAGCTATCTCACACAGTTCTTGGAGCTCTGCACAAGATGTTTTTGCATAATGGCCGTCATGGTGATCCTCGTTCAAATTTGTGCAATAAAATACCAAGCTTTCTACACTGAAGGGAAATAAATATTTTGTGAAATTTTTGAAAGGTTATATAAAATTGTAACAAATCAAGATGCTGGTAGTGCCTTTAAGATGGAAATTCATCTTTGGTCTAGTCTATTGCTGTAAACATAAGCAGATCTCTAGATATTAAATTTTATGCTGTTCAGAACTATCTATCACTTTTAATACTTTTGAGAATTTAAGTGACTTTTTAAGGATTATTAAATCAGGATGATAATACAGTAGTTTTATATATATATATATAAAGAAAATTTTATACAGCTTTGTTGCCAGTGTTGCCTTGAATTTCCATTTAAGTAATTTTGAAATGCTTAAATATTTTTTCCATTATAAACCTGTGGTCTTTTTTTAATGTATTATGCTTTTTTGGTCTCAAGAACTTTCTAAATATTTTGTAATCATTTTTTAAATAAAATATTAGTAAATAACTTAAGCGTTTCTCGTTTCTGCTGCAATGATTTGGTGCCGCTATGTAGTTCTCCCAGAGCCCACTGTAGGAAATAACATCATTCTTTGTTCCTGGTTTTGAGGAAGGAGCTTGCATTGTGTTTGCCTGTCACTGGGGAAGAGGGTCCAACTTGCAAAGCTGGATATTCTCACTGCAAGTTTCCAGGAGGAAAGGTCTGATAAAGGTCAGTATTGCCTCATAACACAGGGTCCAACCAAACTAGTTTGCAATAGCCTTTACACCTACCATAGTCTATAGGTTACTGTGACAAGCGTAATTCAAGTGCTGCTTTCCTGTTGTCTTGATTAGTTGGAGCTGAAAATAATTAAGTGGCAGACTTATTAAAGGAAGGAGTACAAACTAGCAAAAGGTGTTAAGAGCAAATAATTTCTTCTGGGGTAGAAAAATGCAGGTGACCGAGTTACTTGGTTGAGGGGGAGTCACTGGATCCTTTAAAAATGTTTGTCTGATTGTCAGTGGCAGGGGGTGAGGAAAAGGAAATAAGCCTGCATGCTTTCTGGCAGGGTAGCTCTTTTGTTTCATAATCCTATAGATTGCTTATTACCTGGTGGTGATCTTGTAAACAGGAGGAGAATGGCACTGTCTCCACTGTCGGCACTGAAATTGGAATGCCACGGTGCATTTTTCTTTATATCATAACATTAAAGGTGAAATTGTCTCTTTGATGAAGTTGCCAGAGATTAGTGTAACCATAAGGATTCATAAGGGGAAAAGGTCTCTAATGCTTTTAATTACATTTGAAAACTAGATGTAAGCAAACAATCGAGGCAAAATGTTCTATTAAAAGGGTACGTCAGTGGTGGAGTCACACAAGTCCTAAGAAAGATGAATAAAGATTTAATAATTTGGAGCATGATGACACAGTTTTAAGTCATTTTACTGCTAGAATCGTGACAACTCCTTTCTCAGGAGCGTAATCCGAGTTAGTTTACTGTAAATTCTCAGAATAGCGCAGCAGGGCAGAATATAGGCTGGTAGTCTGCGGCCTTCCTTTGTGAGTGCACAGGCACCACCTGGTCGCTGCTGTCTGTGTGTCCCTTGTTCAAGGCACGTACGTGTTTCCTTGCTTTCGGGTGGGCTTTGTCCTCACAGCGAGGAGCACGACCTGCTTTATTGCACAGCCTCCTTCGTGCTGTCGTGCAGGAACCAAGCAAGGTTAACTACTTGGCTGGGCTTTGGGTTTGACTTCTCTTTGGATTCAGAATAGCTATTCTTTGCCTGCTAAAGGAAGCACAAGGCAGGCCAGCAATGCGTTTAAATCCTGTTCGTGCCCTCCGCTCGGTGCAGTTGCCTGCACAGGAATCTGCTGAGAAGCTGCAGGAGAGAAGTTTGCCCACAAGAGGGCAAAGATGATCCTGTGATTGAAATGATTTGGTCTGGACGACTTTGCCCTCTTCCCACCTGTATTTTCACTGGAGCTGGAGCCCCCTTGCCCTCTTCTTTTGTCAGTGTGGCTATAAATTGAACTGTGCATTTTAGCGATACTGTTTCCAATCATCTGCTTATTTCTCAAAATGTAGCCTGAAGGGATTTTTGAGAATGTAATCAGATCAATATTGTCTCAAGGAGATCCTTTACCTAAGCAGTTTGAAAGGATTTTACTTTTATTCCTTTTGTTTTGTAACCTGTCAAGAGATGTTTTTAAAAATTCCTTTTTATTACAAAGTCAAGCTTCAGCTGCATGACTACATCTGCACCTATAACACTGTACTGCTGCTTTGAAGATTTTTGTGGTCTGTACTATGCTGTGGTTTTCAATGAAAGGTCTGTGGATTGTGGGTGGGAGAACAAAGGAATGGGGAGTACCTGAGCATTTCCCGGACTCTCAGGAAGTTAAATGAGAGAAGCTTATTATCCAAAAATGCAAATTATGCATGCTGGAAAAAAAATCAGGGTCCACAAACAGAAATGTTGGCAAGCATAGCTGTAATGCATGCCAGACAGGGCTTCTTGCAATTCCAGTCCTCTCCAGGCACCCCAGCGAAACTTGCTTTGACCAGCCCACGTGCCCTGATCACTCATTCAGTTTCTTTCTTATGACCTATTATCTCTTGGCTGAATATTAGAACAGGACTGGGAAAATAACACCGACTTGGCCGTTTTGAAGTTGGCAAGTCCTGAGGTGAGAGTCAGGGCTTCACAAGGAGATGAGATGACAGCATAAGCACATTCTTCTGTAGCATGACTCATGTGCAGCCAGATGAGGACAGCACACAGCAAATATCCAGTCAGGTATTTGCTGCTAGATGTGCTGCGTGAAAGCATGTTGTATTCTGCAGTGCTAAGTTTGGGGTGTACTTCAGAACTCTCTTTTTAGTCCTCACGTGGACTTACTGAAAGCATAATATTGTAAGACAAAAGCATGACAAGTTTTTTATTATTATATGCCCTACCCTTGCTTAGAGAATGGTGGAATGTTGCTCAAAATAATGCAAGTCTGTGTGTCTTCACTACAGTCCTCCTTTTAACTACTTTCTTTGCACCAGCTGTCACTCTTCCAAAAATATCAGTGCAGACATGATTCTGAAATCCCTGTTCATGTTGAGCTGTAGGTAAGGAAGGAACAGTTACTTAATGGTTATTTAATCTGCACACCACTAACCAAAGATGTGGAGCTGCTACCCTGGTGTGAGCAACGAGACATCCTCAGAAGGGAGGACAAGCTCTCACCACCTGTTTTTATTGTTAACACCCATTTGCACTCTCCTATGCCTGTCTGCTCTGTTTCAAAGGCCGCAGGTCACTGGTTATTGATACATTGCTAAAGCCCTGCTTCCCATTCCTGTCCCTCAACTCTAAATTAAACCTCCCTATCAGTGCAATTCATAGCAACATGAGCTTTGGCTAAAGCTCTGCCTGCTAGTTTCTCAAAACAGCTGGGATAAAGTGGCTATGGAGGTCTGAGGGGGGACAATACAGCTCCAGAAATGACTGTCTGGTTAATGTAAGTCTGTCTGTTTTCTGCCTCACAGTCCTCTTGCTCAGAAGAGCTTGTTTTATGAATGAATGAATGTTGTCCTTGACTTGATACAGTTTTTTAATTGTCAGTGCTTGTTTCTGGCAATTGTGCCTCTCATTTGAGGGTAACAAGGGCATAATTATTCAGCTCTCATGCATCACAAACTGCTGAGCATGAGGTATTAATGGAGTGCTTTGCTGCTACCATAGCTTAATAGCTACAGCTGCAGCATTGTGCTCTTGTTTGGCTGGGGTTCATGAAAAAGGGGGATGCAGATCATTAAGTTTTATGTTAAGAGTGATTTACATATGTAGAAATAACAGTAGACTGTGCTAGATGGACAAAGCATTTCTGATTTAAAAGGAGCTATTATACCAGCAGAGCTGTGATTTGTACTCGTGGTGGTATGAAGCCACCAGCACCGGTCCACCTCCTACAACCCCCAAGAAGCTCAATGAAAGAAAGTTGTGTTAGTGTAGTTGTGTGTGCTGGCAGGGCTCTACAGGGAGAGGGGAGGAAATCATACACTACCATCACAGCTGGCTAGCAGATGTAATAAAAGGAAGCTGCAAATGGATGCTTTTGGCTAGCTACAGTCCTTGAGGTGATACACAACTCCTAGCCTGGTCTCTTCCCATCCACCCTGCTATCGCATTAGCTCTGGTAAGTGCTGAGATGCAAGTGCTGGAATTAAGAGATGGGTGTTGCCCCAGCTCCACATGGGAAAGTAAAAGGGGTATCTCCTCAGCCCTACCCTGAGATGTTCCAGCTGGGAGCCCAAGGTCTCCTGGTAGCTGATGGAGGAAGACACACAGCTAGAGGGTGAATCAGAGGGGAAGGGTAACTAACTCCTGCACTCTGAGTCACTGCTGCTGTGATTCACTCTTGCCCTTCTCTTTCTTCATTGAATATACAAGGAGAATGGCTGGGTATCAAGGCTAGTCCCATGCAAATAGCCTCCAAGAGACACTGTGCTTTTCCCTGGGAGAATGGCATTTATTCTCTTTGGGCTGTAAAAATAGGTGCAGGATGAGTGCTGTCTCTAATTTCCTAGTCTGTCCTTGTATGCCTAAGGGTTAGGTGCCTCTAAGTCTACACCTGTGCGGGTTTTTCTCCCCAAGGTTTCTAGAGCCTTGCTGCAATTCCTCCTATGCCAAGGGGGCTGCTGGTCTGCTGTTGCTCTTCCTGCACAAGTGCAAATGTAAGAAAAGAACAAGTGGTTCAGACATACTTAATTTAGCAATGACTCTACGTTAGTGCCTTGGGGATATTCACCCCTGCGGGGAGAAATGCCCCACCATTCTGCTTGGCCTACCACATCATCCAGACACACACATCAGCTCCACTTCAAAAGCTGGCGTATTCTTGTTGTCTTTCTGGTAGCCCCTTCATCAACCACAGAAACATGCAGGTGTTTCCTTCACCACCACACATTACTTTTTTTCTACACATACCCACACATGCAAAGCACAGAGCACTCAGTTTGTTCCTCTTCTTCTGTGCTATTCCTGCTTTTCCCCAGGTGCTTGGTTTGCTGCACAGCTGCCTGTCTACCTTTGCACGGTCCCAGCCTGTGGGCACACCTCTCTGGAGTCACAGGCGAGAGGGGCTCTGAAGGTGACGTGCGTGGCAGTGCCTCTGTGCTCCAGGCAGGCCTGAAATCATTTTAGTCAGAGTAACATGGGGGCTTTGTAGCACCAAGTGTTGGCACCGGGACACCTGTGCCTTCCTGTGTTTCTTCACACTGCTGGTTGAATTTCCTGTCACAGTGAGGAGGGCAGGACTGCTGCTCTTTCGCTAATGCTTTAGAGGTTGCAGTTCATTCCTTTCAAATGGTTGCTTTGTGCATTGCTGTTATTCTAGGTCTGTAAATATCTGAAGAGCAATATATGAAAGCTGCAACACCTTGGGCATTTTGAATTTAACTCACTTCAAGCCAGGATCCACAAAAATGCATTTTAATCGAAGTCATTTTATCTACGTCCTAATCCTTTCTTGTGTTTCAAAAGCTCTGGCCTTCATGGCTGGCTAGTGCTCTGAAGGATGTACTCTGCCCACACACAAGTCTCACCTGAGAACTGGTTAGCAGTTACCCAGTGACAAAACTGCTTTTGAAAAATATTTATCTTATGCGCCTTTCTGTAAGCTGTAGTTTAGCAATATGCAAAAACCAGGTGCTGCTGGAGGTCATATCATGCTCAGGAAGCAATATGAAAACATTAACCCGAGTAACAGCACTGTTCTGAGCTGCTCGCTCATGAAATGTCAGGTGGCATTGCTGCTCTGCAGTGGCCCCTTGATTTTAGCTTCTTCATCTGCACCTTCTTTTCCAGCTCTGCCCTCCTTATTCTCCACCACCCCCCGCAAAAGGCAAGGTCCCTCTCAGCCTCCTTGTTACGAACCCTCCCTATCATACTACTGTTCCCCCCACCCCCAGCACATAACAAGCAGCCACAATATCATGCCTTTGGCTACTCAACACTGGCTTCTTAGAGCCAAGCTTTCACAGCAGTAAGCCAGAATAATGCCAAAGATTTTGGTATCTAAATTCTGCCTCCATGTAAAACTGAAAGCTTGTCTTGGCAGCCACCTCGCCCTTGAGGCAGGAAAATCCTGTGGTGCTGCAACTCTTTTTTTCTTTCTTTTTTCTTCCTTTTTTTTTTTTTCTGACTTTCTAGCTTCCTACCTCCATGAAGTGCTGCTTCTGGGCATGCCAGACAGCTTCAATTTCACTGTCAGAGCAGCTCAGACAGAAGTTTGGCAGAGGGCAAAAAGCAGACAGATTTTTTTTTTTGCCAACTGCCCCAAGGCAGAGGGGCTGGTCCAGGGAGGTGATGAGAGCTTGTTTGATACTTAATAAACTGGCAAGTCATTAACCCAGTAAACCAGTGCAGATATAATAAGAGGATAAAGCTGCTTCATCAGTTGTTTATAAATATGGGCTTTTTTTTGGATGCAAGCTCCTGGATGGTGGGAACCCACTGTATACTGGTCAGTCCCTAGTAATAAACAACAGTGCATACTTACCATACTGGCTGTGAGAAACCAGAGCGCTGACCCAGGGGACTAGCCGAGGCTGATGGACTCTGGGCTCAGGGACAGGCAGAACAGAAACAACCTCTGGAGTACCCAGCTGTGGGTAATCAGTGACCTCTAGAAGGGACAGGCGTAGGAAGGAGCAGCCAACAGCACTTACTGCTTTTCCTGTTTTCCAGCTGCCATTGTGCTGGAAAAAAAGTAATCATCCTTGTGCAGGAGGATGCACCAGTGCGACTTTCCAACCTGCTTCCATGTAGTGGGGTTAAATAAGCCCTGGGACCAGGGACCGAAACGAAGAGCTGCCTGTTCCCAATGGCATGACCTCGCAAGTGTGCAGCCCTGTGCATCTGCAGAGGAGCGAAAGGTAAGCCAAGGGCATGGTGCCTGCACCTGCGCTCCAGTCCGAAAACTGAAACAGCCTGAACAGGAGGGTTGCTTAAGCTAGAGGTTTGTGGTGAGGGCTCTCTCCTGCCACCTGGGTGTAAATCTCTGCAGGCAGAAAGAACAGGACATGGCCCTCCCACAGACCCTTTCTCTGGTACCCACTTCTCCCCATCTCACGCAACCAGCAGCACCTCCTGGATGCCAGCCCAGTGTCAAGCTCATCAGTAGGGCCCAGCAATACGTGGCTTTCAGGTGATGCTCAGTCTGAAAGCAGGTCTGTACTTTAGCCCCTAGCCAGAGGGATGGCCAAGGCCACCAGCCAGCACACAGTCTCTCACGCTCAGCAGCAGCGTTTTGCTCCATGCTGTCTCTAAGAACAGTGGAGCCCTGAGCAATTTTAAGTTAAACAGGGCAGAACATGTGGCAACTTGATACCATGTTCCGCAGCCTCTGGGTTAGGTTTAGTGCATCCTCCTGCAGCTTTAGCAGAACATGAACATCCCAGACACAGGGTATGAAGTGTACATAGCAGGCAAGCAGAAAAGAGACTTTTCTATCACTCCAGGCAGGTCTGCCCTTTAAGTACGGACACAGCCAGAAACTGTTGATACCTGCCAGCATTTCTATTAGTGCATAATAAGCTCACGTTAGTTCCTCCTCTCATAAGCTTTCTACTAATGTTTGCACCTGCTCTTCCTTGTCTTCTGCTCCTTTTTGTCCTAATAAGCTCCTAGTCCTCTTCCCTGGAGCATCACTCAATACCCCGGCCCCCTCCTTCATTCAAAGTTACCATTATCCTAGTGGCCTGCTATCCCCTCTATACCCCACGCAGTGATTTGTTCCCAGAGCCTTTTAGGAGCAAAGAACCCATTCCTTTGTAGTTCACACAATGCAGAACACAACCATTTCAGAGCAACAGAAAAAGTGTGCAAGCTGTCACATAACCTGCAGTGTCTTCATCCAGCACTGTGGTCCTCAAGCTTTTCAAAACCACCCTTCCTCTTTTTTTAAGTTTCATTTCCCCTTCTCATCTTCCCAGTTTCTACCCAACAAAAGCACTATTCACTCTCTAACTTATCTCAAGCCCCTAGAGCTCAAACATCAGGGTTTGGGATTTTTTTTCAGTATGAAACAGTTTGTACTACCTATTTTCTTCTCCCAACATTTACATTTTAATTTTCAGTAAAACTGAACCCCAAACTCTACCTGTGTTGGTTCAAAGGACATACTACACTCATCTTGGAGCTGAAGAGGATGGACAACTTTTGGGTGGGATAGTCACAGACCAGCACATCCAAACACGACGGCAGGGGAACGGTTTTTTTTCTGTGGCTCCCACCTTGTCCTGCAGTTACAGGATGTATTCTGACACTCCCCAGAAAGAAAGTCACTGCTCTAGTAGAGGAAGGAAAAAAAAATGAGCAAGACAACAATCTGATCCTCAAAGCCATTACTTCATCCAAATAGCAAACATAGTTTATTTCTAAAACAGCTGGAATCCCATATTTGACAAAGTTGCAGACAGATGGAGCTTTCAGAACCAGGTTGACACTGAAAGAAACTTAAAACACTTTTGCTGGCAGAGCTACAGTAGGGAGGTGCCAAAGTCCCTGCCAGACAGAGCTGTCATTCAAAGACCCCCAGTAGAGCTGGTGATACCAGCAAAACCTGTGCTTTTCTTGGTAGACATGTTTCACAAGGATGATTTGGGGGAAGCAAGGAAGCTTTGGCAGCAGAGATGTCAGTCTTCCAGCCTGAAAGCATCCTGCATTAAGAGCATCTGGTGGGTCTATGGACCCAGCACTGTCATAACAGCAAAAGCTGCAGGCATACCTTAGACTTGTTGATAGGCACAAAAACCAAAAGGGAACTTGTGATTTACTTCTCCTGATCCAGTATAAACAAATGCACTTGCAGCAAAACATATTCTTTGGACGATCACAGAGCATAGTTCAGAAATTCTTTGGTTGTCAGACTGCGTGAAATGCCCCCTAATTCCCCCCCCTGCCCCCCACGTGGTGACAAGTGACAGAGTGATGTGGGAGGCTGAAAAAAAAGATACTAATGTAGTGCCAGGAGAGGGGGCACGATTCCAGCAGAGAGCGGAAACAGCCTTTTCTTCAGAGCAAGCTCAGGCTCCAGCCCCAATCCTTAGCAGGTGCTTCTCCCCACTGCTTCTCCCTGCTGCCACCGCAGCGCTGAAGTCTCAGCTGCATTCACATTGTGTGCAGCAGAACATTGGTTTCCCTCAGGGCTGCCAAGAGGGATTAAAGCTTGTAGAAAGGTGCCTACTATCTATCTGAGGTGGTATCTCAGGAGGGGAAGGAGAAATAGAGCAATTCTTTCCTCTGGGGGAACAGAAGAGGTGGTATCCTTAAATATCTACCATGTCAGTCGAAATTAAAGTCAGAGTGCTGGTTTCCAAAAACTGTAGTTAAGTCAGTCTCGGCAGGAGAACTGGTGATCAAGCACCCTTGTTGCAAAAAAATACATATATAGGGGTGTGTGTACCTTCTTCTCCAGGTATTGTCACTCAAAGTGCCCAGAATGAAGTCCCTTGTCATGTATGTCCTTTGGACCAGTCCTGTGCTGGCAGGGCAAAGAAGCCTGAACCATCACTGACTCTGCTGACAGTGGATTTCTAGCTGAGAAGGATGTCTGGTTTTTTAAGCCAGAGAGCCTTTGAGGCATGCTCAATTCAGGTGGTTAAAAAGAAAAAGTGATCCGTTTCTGACCAAACACAAAATATGTCATCTGAAGTTATGGGGTAGAAAAGCAGGCCAAAGTTGGACAACGTAAAGAAATAAAAAATAGTCAATATGAAACGAATAACATTGTAACTGCCTGTTACATAGTTTTATTTGAATAATCCTCTATATTGTCAAAGCAGTTTATCTTGGAGTGAATATACGTATCTTCATCCACAAACAGCAGACTTTTGCGCTTTCAAATTGTTTCCTGCTCTGTGTTGCTGTAAATAGGGCACTTATGAAAAGGAACAGCAAGAAGAATCACAGAAACTGTGCCCCATGAGGAGGGGAATTTCTACCTTTCTAGGTTATCTGCTCAGTTATTTTCATTTACTTACTCAAAATTTTTGACACTTTAGCACTTGGCCAATTTCTCTTATCAAGGAGTGGGGGGAAAAAAAAATCAAAGTAAAGATACATATATTAGGATGAGAGAAAAAAATAAGGTGGCAACAAATGGCAATGTATGATGACCTGCTATGAGGCACAAAAAGAATCTTCTGAGAGAACCATTAAATTACTTAGCAGTATTGACATAGAATTTCAGACAAATAGAAAAATGCATAGCAGGCCACAAAATGCTTTTTTCCTCCAGCTTGGACCTGGTAAACTGTATAAATCCTACTTTTTCCAGAAACCTACTGCACCATCATGCAGTTGTCCTGACAGAAGATACTGACTTACAAGTACAAGTTCTACTTCACAGCTAGACGTGCAAGGGGAAGCACCAAGGACGAGGGGCCTGCACTTCCCTTTTTTCTGCAAAGAATTTCCAGCTCACCAGAGATGGACTGCAAAAGGAGAGAAAGACAAAGGTGCCAAGAAGGTATTGCCTCAGCCTCGAAGTTACATAGAACTTCATGATAATACCAGGTTGGACAAAACGGAACTGTTCTGCCTGTCCGAGCTCTGGGCAGAGTCTCCAAAAGCATGGATCCCAGCAGAGGCAGAGGAAGGGACAAACCACATGTAAGAGAGAGAAAGCAGCACGTTGCTCCATTCACAATGGGCTTTCCATAAACACTGTTAGACCCCAAAGAGAGTAATTTATAGGAAATGCACAGAAACTTTCTACAGAACAGGTCTTACAAATACCCATTTTACAAATGAGTATTTGTGAAAAGGAAAAAAAAGATCCCACAAAACATTAAACACACATTTTGTGTATGGTATTTGGCAGAGGGAAGTTTTTAAGAATAATCTTTGATTGTTTATAACCTGTAAAAATTCATGGAGAAAAAACCTGATTTCATCATGTACGGTTGGGGCTAGGAGGGAGTGTTTGCAGTGATGTATTCAAGTTGCAGTTCATAATTTTTTATGCTGGTTGAACTAATGTTAGAAAAAGTCCACAGTTCTGATATAAAGAGGTAACAAAGACTTGGGTGAGCTTATCCAGGCACAAATCAGTTTGTAACAGTTCCTTCATTAAACAAATCATCCTTGTAAGTTAAGAATCAGGCAGGAATTTGCAGGATTTCCCTTCTGTAAACAGATGGAGGAAATCAGAAGCCATTTTTCCATCTCTCTGAAAGGAGAACTAAATGACTCTCCAAATGAGTTTTAAGTGCACTTATTGCAAATAGCTGGAAGTGACCACAGCCCAGCTTGTGAGACAGAAGTTGTCTTTCTCTGTAAAGCTCATAAAAAGCAGGTTCTCCATTATAAACTTCTTGGGGGAGGGGGGGAAGTGCGGGGAGCAAAAAAACTTTGGTTCACAACATTGTTTTGCATAGGCATTCAAGTAGATCTTCAAAAGCTACCGGCTGTCCAGGCTAGTAACAAAATACCCATGCTCTCTCCTCAGTCGTGGACGCTTGTCTTTGGTATCCTATTTTGTAAGGCAGACGTCTTGCAGAGATGAAGGAATCATACAGATGCATCTTTGAAAAGGAAGACAGTATCACTTGTGTTGCCACAAACAAATTAATCTACTTGATTAAGGAACATACAGGAAACCTTCTTCTGGTAGGGGGTGGGGGAGGGAGAAGAGAAAGCACTGATACATTCACTACTTGCTCAAAGCAAGTTATTTTGCTCTTGTAGTTAGTTGTTAACAGCTGTCAGTAGCTGTGATAGGTCTGTGTTGACAGAAAATACGGAATTATTGCTTTGTGAGTAATTTTGAGTCACAAGGAACAGGACGTTAATAAATCCTTCCAGGTAGACACAGCCCTGTGGCAGAAAATATAAATATTCGTTTTGGGAAGCATTCTGGCAGTGACTAAGCATGATACTTACTTGTTGACTGCGTGATGCACGAAACCTTGTAGGATGACCATATGCTTAAAACACAAAGGATCGTAGCTAGGAACCCGAAAGTCTGGATGAGAAAACAAACAAACCACAAATACTTACAGAACACTAGATGACACATATTCCATGAATGTATGGACACTCTTGTATATCCAGCTACATATTTTGTGACATTAACAGATCCCAAAAAAGTGATTTCTTACTCCATTCTGCCAATATACTAAAAAAAAATAAAAGTTTCCATAGTATAACAGCAGCTTATGTCTTGTCAAAACAATGACCGAAAGACAGACTGAGAGTCATACAAGGGGGGAGAAAAAGCTGGACAGCAGCACAGTCTCACCTTCTAGACTTCTCACTAGGATTCTGCAACAAAGAAAAGACTTTTTCTAACACCTCTGGTTACTGCTCTTTTACTGCCCCATTCAAACAAGTCTTTCCCTGCCATCTGCCAAATAAACAAGTTGGGTAAGTCTTCTAGTCCGTTCACATCACCAGGACTAAGTTTCTGAAAGTAATTCTTTATTCTGGAGGAGTTGTATTTCAGGTCCTGCTGCTGTGAAAATAGTGTTGCCCACACTCAGAAGTCATGCCTTTCTCTATAAAGCCCTCCAGCCAACAGATGCAGAGAGTATCTTCCAGTAAGTCAGCCCAGGACTTCAGTGGGTTTTAGCTCAGGAGAAATTATCTGGAACAGGGCTCCGTTGAGGAGCAGGAGGCATCAAAAGCCGAAGACTGGCGTGAAATCCTTTGGGTAACTTCTAGCTGCTACAGCAGCCATTTGTCAAAACTGAATTGTCTTAATTCTCCCCTTATAGGAACTAATAAGTTTGAGTTAAAGCAGGAGTCTTTGATTTCAACTCTCTGACAGGACAAATACCCACTTCAGTGGTCAGTCTGGAGTCTCACAAAATATTTTTGTTGGCATTGTGTTACAGAACATTCACTGAAATGAGCTAGAAGGTAGTTCACCCAACCAAGACACAAGCAAGGCAAGTCTGTAAGAAAATAAAATTACAAGTAATAGATTTCCAATGCCCTACTTAATATATTTTGCAATTAAGAAAGTGTCAAGACTAATAAACACAGTCTTACCGCTCCAGCCACAAGTCCAGTCAAATTGTAACTCTTGGATGCTGCTACAATCGATGCAATGAGAAGTAGAATTGTACCGATTAAATAATGAAGAAACTCCTGTAAAGATAAGCACAGCCTGCATCAGGAGGGAAACTTATCAGGAAAGCATTTCCATATGCCTCAGAATGAAAACAAGTTGGCAGAGGTTACTCAAACCCAGAGGACAAAACACCAATCAAAATTAAAAAAAAAAAAGCTAAAAAAAAGAGAAAGGAAAAAAACACCTCGTGAGTGGATTTTGCACCATACCCGACTTTCTATTCAAAAAAGGAGAGAGGGGCAATTTTCAGGTCTACTAATGTCACTGGAATAAGATCTACTTACTGGGTGTGGATGCAATCCTTTCAATTCAACATGGTACATTACTGAGCGTGAAACACGTATCTTTATTGCATCAAGTATGCACCTTACTTAGAGAGACAATTCTGGAGGAAGGAAGAAGCCTTAAGGGCATATTTATCTAGCCTATATGAAATGGCAATAAATGGCAGTAAATGGCGTAAGTGGAAATCCAAATGCTCCTACTTCTGATAATCTTAGAAAGTAAGCAGTGGATCTACTAACAACTTATATCAACCAAGACTGGAAACAGGAGGGAAGCCATGAAAAGCACAGCTACGCAGACACTCATAACCAACACCCAGGCTCCTAAGTCTGTAAGGGTGGCTGCAGCTGTCCTGCACTAAAACATGATGCCATGGGTTTCTCTGAGCGAGCACTGAGGCACCACATTTAAGGTCTTCTCTAGTGTGACGAGTATCAGTCCAGGAGTCAATTTTACCTTGTTATAAGCAAGGGTTATCTGTAGAGTTAGATTTTGAATCCTCACAAGGCTTATGGCAACCAATACGGATGTTTGCAAACTGAACATGGGTTGTTATTTTTGCATGGTGGCGTGGGCAGGAGGGTATCTGCTTACTTTATCTGCATTGCACTACCAGTATGAGCCAAGCAAATGCCATGTATAAGGTAGAGGAGAGATTCTGTCTCAAATCAAAGGAGAGAGAATAGAGTCCCCAAAGGAAATTGTTCAAGGAAATCCCAGAAGAGAAATGGGCTATCATACTATACCACAGTTTCCCTCTGTTCAGGTGTTTATAAACAGCTAAGGAGGATCTTTGCCATAAAGTAAGCTCTGAGATTGCAACTTACTTTCCTCCTTTATAACCTTGTTTCAGGTAATCAAGATCTCAGCTCTTGCTTTTGCTAGAATAAATTATTTCCGTAAGGAGGCTCCTCTGGCTAGTCCACAATGCAGCATGCCATTGCCTCCTTAGACACCAAATAGAGGAGTGTACACAGGCCACTACTTTAGAGGAATCCGAGGGATGGGCAAAGGTGCAAAAAAATCATCAAAGGCTAAATTAGGTGGAGAACCAACCCCTGGCAGGGCTGGGAGAGTGCCCCTCTGGAGAAATACTTCCCAGCTTTAAAAGGTGTCAGTGCTGAACAACCACTTGAACCACTGAAACTTCACTGACTGCGAATCACACCCTTGATCGCAATGTAGAGATCCTGCCAGGAAACTCAGCCAAA
This sequence comes from Mycteria americana, assembly GCF_035582795.1. NCBI lineage: Eukaryota > Metazoa > Chordata > Aves > Ciconiiformes > Ciconiidae > Mycteria > Mycteria americana. The sequence continues at coordinate 46,577,579 of NC_134366.1, read as the reverse complement.
CACTAGCTGTAGTTTCTCAAAGTCTCTTACAGGTCTTCCTATTCTGTTCTCAAGATACTTGAGTATGTGACTGAAAAGGAGGTTGGTTGTAAAAAAGCAGCAATGTTCAAGCATCACATCCCATAGAGCTATCTGAAGCCGAGCAGCCACAAACTGCAGTGCCTTAAACTCATTGGTGGCTTTGGAACGTTTAGGAATGATTAAACACAACAAAAAACAAAAGCAGCCTATGCAGAGGTCAAAATGGCATAGTCCTGTTACAGCAATGCACACATTAAATGCTGCTTTGCAAAACTACCATTTATTAGCTTACTTCAATCCTTTATTTCAATCCCTGTGTGCTGGTTTTGGCTGGGATAGAGTTAATTTTCTTTATAGTAGCTAGTATGGGGCCATGCTTTGCATTTGTGCTGATAACACACTGATGTTGATAACACACTGATGTTTCAGTTGTTGCTAAGTAACGTTTGCACTAGCCAAGGACTTTTCAGCTTCCCATGCTCTGCCAGGCACACGGGAAGCTGGGAGGGGGCACAGCCAAGACAGTTGATCCAAACTGGCCAAAGGGCTATCCCATACCATATGGCATCATGCTCAGTGTATAAAGCTGGGGAAGGAGAAGGAAGGGGGGATGTTTGAAGCGATGGCATTTGTCTTCCCAAGTAACCGTTACGCGTGATGGAGCCCTGCTTTCCTGGAGATGGCTGAACACCTGCCTGCCCATGGGAAGTAGTGAATTAATTCCTTGATTTGCTTTGCTTGTCTGTGCGGCTTTTGCTTTACCTATTAAACTGTCTTTATCTCAACCCACGAGTTTTCTCACTTTTACTCTTCCAATTCTCTTCCCCATCCCACCGGGGGGGAGTGAGCGAGTGGCTGTGTGGGGCTTAGTTGCTGGCTGAGGTTAAACCACGACACCCTGCATCTGTATTATCTCTAGATAAAGAAATTCCTTCTAGAGACAAATAGTGGTGGTACAAATTTGAAAAAATAAAAAGGGACACAAGTCTAACCATATTCTTCAGCTAAAAAGAAAAAGAAAACTAAATTTTTCTCTCTGGTTAGAAGTGGATGGATAGACAAACCGTTACCTTAGATCTGTAAACTACTTGTGCAGCTTCCATTAAATGCCATCCAACCACTTCTTGGATTTCAAAATCCCCCTATACCTCTCCAGTTGGCTTTCCCCATCCCTCTGGTCCTTCCGGTGTGGAACTAACATGTCACTATGCGTAAAGGAGACATGTTCTAAGAGGTTATTAAAACCTGTCATCCCACACTAGGATGCAGGACTCTTCTGTTAGCTGACCTGACCCAAAGCTACTGAGGAAGTTCAGGTCTTGCATTTTCTGTGCTGCTTGTTAGTTCTCTGCTAGGATATGAGAGATGGATGTGCAGGGGAAATACAGGAATGAGGCAGGAACATCCTGCAGGATATCCCAGGAATGGCCAGGCCATGGCAATCAGGCTGAGGCTCCTATTTCTTGCTATTGTTTAAGTTACCTAAACCATACCAAAAAGAGAGACATTTGACTTAAATAGCACTAGCAGACTCTATTTTGGGACAGGATGTAGTACATGAATTCTAATGCTATGATTTGGTACCCTAGCAATCCCTTACCTGCTATAAATGACCTGAGCTAGGACCCATCTGCTGAAGGCTTGATAATCAGCAGCTTCTTTTCAATTGTCTCAGAATAACACTATTGCCTTCCCTGGAGTAAATCTGGATTTATATCTGTGTAAAGGAGGGCAGGATCAGATCCAAATCAGCTAAAAAACTTACAATTACAGCATCCACTGAACTGAATACTAATAACAAAAGCAACAAAAGGATTTGTATACAAGGCAAAAAAGAAGTACGTGAAAACCCATCATTGTGTAATGTCACAAGAAAATGGACTAAGTAATCGAGACATCAACCCACAAGAGAGGCAAGGAACCCAGACTTACCGCAAGTGGCCAGCTAACACAAGTGAGCTTCCGGTAGATTCTGAAAATGTGGATAATGTAGAAGAACAAAATCATAACTAAGTCGCACATGGTGACAATCTGAAAGTAGCTGTATGCACTGTAATCTGTCCACGGAGAATTATTTACACTGATGAATCCAACCAGCAGTGAGATCTGAAAGATAAAAGGCATGTTAAAGATTTTTACAATGGTGCTCAGAGAGCCATGGAGATTATTTTAAGTCTAACAAGATGATTTTAAGTTTAACAAAAAGGCACTTCAAAACAGAAGACAAATATCTAATGTAAATTGGATGGTGCCAATGAAATGGAGAACAAAGTAACAAGCATGGTAATAATGTTTTAAAATTTTCTGCCAAATGAGCTAAAACAAACGTTAAGAGTGGGGAAAGAGCCAACTGCTAGAAGGAAGCAGCAGGTTCAGCCTCAAGAGTCCAACCTGAAGAAGCCTCTATGTACAATACAAGAGGTCTCAAATAGAGAAGAGGCATTGAATGCGTGGAGTTGCACCAGCACCTGAAGCATCTGAAGCCTATGCACTTTTAGAAGGCAATCACTGAAAGCTGTAAAAATTAAGGTGCCCATGAACACATGCGTCTTTACTTCCATTTACTGAGAGTTCTCACATGCAAAATCGGAGGAGCTGGCTGCAACTGAGCTACCTCTTTTACCCTTCCTTTTCTACTACCTACACAGCAGGATTATTAGCAGATTATAAGGTAGTATCATAGCAAATAATAAAAAAATTTGGAGGAACTGATTAATTCACCCCACTCCCAATACAATAGTTATAAAGCTTTCATATGTTAACATTGTCACATAAAACTATAAAGCATTATTGTACAAGGCTTGCAAGGAACAAAAGCTATTTTATTTTTTTAATTGAAAGCTACTTGTTTATTTTACTAATCTTGCTGCTTCTACCAGCCTGGCTAGCCTGGGTGATAAAAATAAATCTACCGAGGATATATCCGAATATTTTCTTATTACAGACTTTGTCAATGCATACTTTCAGCTACTGTGATTTTTAGTTCATCCAAAGTCAGTCAGGAGCAGCAATGATTCACATTTTAAGTGCTTCTCCAAGACATGAAAAAACTATCTGAAGAAGCCAGCACTTCAAGGCTGCACCATCCTTTCCCACACATTCATCTTCCAAACTCCTAATCAACTGCATCCATTATCATAACAATTGCCTTAAGATTAAAAGGAAAAAAACCAAACCAACACAGCTTAGATTCTTCCTGCTGTAGTTTTAACTGAGTTTCACCAGCTCAGTTCTAAGTGGACAGGCTAAACATACACATCCTCAAGTGCAACCGAAAGCTCTATACACACATAAGAACTTCACAAGAAGTTCACAAGAACTCGCACCTTGGCCAAACCCCATCCAAACAGCCACATCAATGTCGCGACAATGAACCACCTCAAAAAGGTGGCTCCAAAGAGAAAAGTCAGTTCTCCAGGATCCTTTCCCACACAAGTGGCTAAGCTATTGTTAGATCTGCTCTGGCTCCATTATTTTTACTGTGGTAGTCCAAGTAGTTGATATTAGCATTGTAAGTGATGCTCAGTCCAAGCCAGTGACAGGCTTCTGCTCTAGAGTAAGCCTACATCTCCTCCCACCTTTGAAATAGATATAAGGTAGGGAAGACAGGACTTTGAGGTGCAGGGCTGGATCATGCTCAATGCTTCTCAGGAATGGAGGTTACAAATGCCTTTGAAAACGCATGGTATGCTCAGTCCTTGTCTGCCCAAATATGTTCCTGCCCTCTGGTTTGGGAGTGTAACATCATAGCAGCATCCTGCATGTTTAGTGCTTCTGTCTGTACCATGCCTGTTCTCTGGGTCTCACAGCCTAGCCACAGGGGAATCTTAAATGCACAAAGTCTTGCATCTTGTGCATGGCAGAGCTTTCTGAGATGCTACATTTCTTAGAAGACAACAAAGCAATGCTCTCCACAATTCAGCATTTAAAGATGTCTGGCCCAGTTCTTCAATTCTGAGATAATTTTAAGTTTTCTTAAAAGAAAGAGTGAGATAAGTTTTCTCCAATCTATGTCTACATACACCAGGTCTACATTAAGCTGTGGTTTCCTGAGAGGCCATGGCCTTTGTCATCTTCTTCTCACCCTGTATTCATTCCCTGTCAGGTACTGGCTCCTCCACTCATCTGTGCTGAGCCACCTCAGCATACTAAGCCAGCAGAAAAGTGAACTACTGAAAAAAGCAAATAGCTTTACTCTGACTCTGCCATCACACAAGGCAGGATCAGGTGAGCAAGGGAGTGTGAGGGTGAAGCTAGGACTCCAAGGGAAAGGATAGGAAGGACTGAACAGGCAGGGTGGCAGCAGCCAGTAACCACGCTGGCTCAGGCTGCCTCAGAACATCCATCTCGGTTCCCTGAATCTTAATGTCAGTTAAGCAAAGAGTCTCCTGACTTACCTGTTGAATAACTTGAACAATCACAAGATCAGCAGGCTATTTACCCTATAATCTAGAATGCTTGAAGCGATACAAGACACAGCTATTATTTTCACGAGAAAATGAAAATTAAATTTAATGAAATTTCATTCTATAGGAAGACTCAGCAAGAAGTCACAGGAAGCATTGAATCTTGCTCTTGGATAAAGGTGGGATGAGGACAACACTTCTCCAGCCACCAAAGGCTAAAAGAGGTCTCCCTTATTCAGGTGCCTTCACAATAATCAGTTCTCAGTTGCAATTACACTGTACAAATCAAGAAGGAAGCGCTAATTCACAGAAGTATTAAATCTGCCTATTGGCTCATTTCATGCTTGACCATTAACTTTATCAACTTTTTTACTGTGTACAAAGGATAAGAAGGACTGGATCCCTGAAGTACGAATAATAAGACGCACTGGTAAAAAAACCTTAGTTTAAACCTGACCTAGTTCTTTCAACTTCATGGAAGCATAAAAGTATTTTTTTTTTCAGTTAGAAGGTATAAAAATTCGAGAAGAAGCATAAAGATGAATGTGAGCCACCCAAGGACAAGATCAGGAAATTCATCTGAGGTGTTATATTCCTCAGAAATAAGAAGATACAAGGTACCAACCAGTCAGTGAAGAATCTGCTCAGCTCCTAAGAACAGGGTAGAAATGTGGATTTGAACAAACATGCTTTCCATTTCAAGTGTACTTCACAATTAAAACAATTCCAAAAACAATTAGCAAAGATTCTCCCTTCTTTGATTTTAGATGTGCCTCAGCATATAGGTACAAAAAAAATCATTGTGTAGCAAGAGGTATTTCTTTCAAAGATTTCCTTTCTTAGCATAAATTTAACATGAGATTTACACGCAGTTTCTAAAGAGGGTTCTCTGATTGGAGGCACATAATGCTATTTCACAGGACAGGTGCAAAGGGGACGGTATCAACAACTTTATATAAAGCTATATACCATGTTTGCCACACTATATTGCCTGCATGGCTAGCAGGTACAGCCAGAGTTTAAAACTCGCCTATTGAAAAAGAATGCTAACAAATGTAGGAAATAGAGCCACATAATATTACTTTTCCTTTAAAAGTGACAAATACCAAAGTTCCTTCATGAGGTATCAGTTTATCATGATATACTGGGTGATGATTGTATCTTTTTTCCCTCCTGTAATTCCCGTTTCCAGAGAACTTGAAATTGAGCGATAAAATCATTAATACGTAACCATCCCAGGTACAGTTCAACATACACCTTAGAAGTCAGTTTGTGGCATAGAGAGAGAGAAATGAATGGCAAAGCAATAAAATGATCAAATGTTACAGTTCCTCTTTATGCATCTCTGCTCAGGGGAGTAGGTTGATACATCTTGAAAAAAAAAACCTAGAGGCACAAAAAAATTAGAGCACTGCCATTTCCATTTCAATATAGTATTTCACAGATTGTGAGAGCAGCAGACATGTAACCCATAGCCAGCAAGCCAGTCAGACCAGAAGTACAAGTCAAATGATGGTAAGTCTCATTAGAAGATTTCAATATGTTCCACAAAATATATCCAGGCTTCAGATTGCATTATAAAGGGGGTGGGGGACACATTGCAGGACACTACTATTTAAGTGCTTTCTGGTTTCTGAAAAGCAAAACAAAGAACATATGCATCAATCAACTCCAAGGAGGGATTTTTTGATTTAAATGAAGTTCCATATTTACTCTTTCACAGAAGTTGATTGGCTTAAACTAATCCACTTCTTGACTTTCCATTGGACCAGGTATTTGAAGTGAGTCATGAAGCGTGTTTAGGAACACTGGTATATATTAGGAACTATCTTCCAGTGAAGCCAACGTGAACTGAAGGCAGTCAGCAATTGCCAGGAGGCACTCAGCACCTTACCAGACAACAGACATCATAAAAGAAAGATGGTAAGAGTCTGCATTCTCATCTCTATTTTGAGCTAGAGATGAGGCAACCACATCCTCTGCAACGTGTGTGTGGAAAATGTTGGCTCTTGAATAGCACTGACGTAAGTTCCCAAGCCTAAACTCATCAGAAGCGAGCACAGCTCTACCAAAAATGAAACATAATTTTCTCTTTCCTGATACAGTCTTCCTTCAAAAGCCAACCCATGGCCCCTAAAAAAGGGTGAACAAGTACAGATCTTTCAAGGATGTTAATGGGAGGTGGGTCATGGGCTGGGAGATCTGACCTTCACAATGAAGAAGGGCCAGGGGTTATGCTGGTGCTGCCTTTAAGTGATGAGGGCAAGGCTCAAGACCCTTTTCCCCCTGCACTATGACACCACTCAATGTGCCAAGCATGGGCCAGGCCGACCAGCCACACCCAGGGCTGGGGGTTGAGAGAGGGGCTGCAGCAGCACGTGTGTCCCAGCCATGCGGGAAATGTAAGGCGTAATCCAGTTATGTGTCTCATGCTCACGGCAAGGATCACAGAATCAGAGAATGGTTGAGGTTAGAAGAAGCCTCTGGAGGTCATCTTGTCCAACCCCACTATTCAAGCAGGGACACTTAGAACTGGTTGCCCAGGACCGTGTCCAGCTAGGTTTTGAATCTCTCCAAGGATGGAGACTCTACAACCTCTCTGGGCAACCTGTGCCAGTGTTTGATCATCCTTAAGGTGAAAAAGCATTTTCTGATGTTCAGATTGAGTTTCATGTGCCCATTGCCTCTTGTCCTGTCACTGGGCACTATTGAGAAGACTCCATCTCCCTGTTCTTCACTCCCTCCCATCAGGTATTTATATACATCAATAAGATCCCCTCGAGCCTTCTCTTCTCCAGGCTGAACAGTCCCAGCTCTCTCAGCTTCTCCTCATGTGAAGGATGCTCCAGAACCTTCATCATCTTTGTGGACCTGTGCCGGACGCACTCCTGTAAGTCCATGTCTCTCTTGCACTGGGGAGCCCAGAACTGCACACACCACCACAGATGGGGTCTCACCTGTGTCAAGTAGAGGGGAAGGATCCCGATCTGCTAGCAACACTCTTCCTCATGCAGCCCAGGATGCTGTTGGCCTTCTTTGCCACGAGGGTGCATTGCTGGCTCATGCTCAGCTTGCTGTCCACCAGGACCCCAAGGTCTTCTTTGCAAAAGTTGCTTTCCAGCCAATTGGCCTCCAGCCTGTACTGGTGCAGGGGCTTACCCTCAGATATCCCCGGATGCAGCACTTTGCATTTCCCTGTGTTGAATTTGATGAGACTCCTCTCTGTCCAGCCTGTCAAGGTCCCTCTTCAGTGGCAACACAACCCTCTGGTTCATCAGCCACTCCTCCCAGTTTTTTATCATCTACAAACTTGCCAAGGGTGCACGCTGCTGCATTATCCAGGTCATTAATGAAGATGTTGACCAGTATTGGCCCTGGCCCCAGTATTGACCCCTGGGATATAACACTTAGTGACTGGCCTCCAAGGACCTTGTACCACAACCCTCTGGGCCTGGCCATTCAGACAATTTTTAATCCACTTCACTGCCCATTTATCTAAGCCATACCCTGTCAGCTTGTCTATGAAGATTCTATGAGAGACCATAACCTTACTAAGATCAAGGTAAACAACATCCACCACTCTCCCCTTGACTACCAATCGAGTCACCTCATTATAGAAGGCAGTAAGGCTGGTCAAGCATGATTTCTCCTTTGTAAATCCATGCTGACTACTTCTGATCACCTTCTTGTTCTTCATGTGTTTGGAAATGCTTTCCAGGAGGATTTTCTTCATCACCTTCCCAGAGCCTGAGGTGAGGCTGACCAACCTGTAGTTCCCTGGATCTTCCTTCCTGCCCGTAGAGATGATATCAGCCTATTCAGAATGGCACACTTTCCTTCTGTACCTCTCAGGCTAGAGAGGATAGGGGATTGTCCTGGTTTCAGTTGAGATAGAGTTAATTTTCTTTATAGCGGCTGGTATGGGGCTATGTTTTGGATTTGTGCTGAAGACAGTGTTGATAATACAGAGATGTTTTAGTTGTTGCTGTACTAGTCAAGGACTTTTCAGCTTCCCGTGCTCTGCCAGGTGCAGAAGAAGCTGGGAGGGGACACAGCCAGGATAGTTGGTCCAAACTGACCAAAGGGCTATTCCATACCACATGACGTCATGCTCAGTATATAAAGCTGGGGAAGAAGAAGGAAGGGGGGACATTTGGAGTGATGGCGTTTGTCTTCCCAAGTAACCGTTACACGTGATGGAGCCCTGCTTTCCTGGAGATGGCTGAACACCTGCCTGCCCATGGGAAGGAGTGAATTAATTCCTTGTTTTGCTTTGCTTGCGTGCGCGACTTTTGCTTTCCCTATTAAACTCTTTTTATCTCAACCCTCGAGTTTTCTTGCTTTTGCTCTTCCGATTCTCTCCCCCATCCCACCAGGAGGGGAGTGAGCGAGCGGCTGCGTGGTGCTTAGTTGCTGGCTGGGGCTAAACCACAACAGGGAGGACTAGACACGAGTGATAAATTCTCTTTCCCTGTGCTATAAAATGCTACTTGAAGTGTTCCCTGGAAATGCTGTTCCTTTTTAAAAATCAGCTGTTTTCCTCCCTCTTTTTTCTTGTCCCTGTCAAAGAATAAACATCTAAAGTCCACTGGTCATTGATTACACTCAGTAAAAAACAAGGAAAATGTATACCAAGACTTCAAGGAAGTCAATCTTCCACTGCAGGAAAATTCAACACCTTCTTAAGGAAAGGAGAGGAATGCCTTTGCATTATGAAGAGATTATATATAGGAGGAAGGTCCAACTTCCAATTACTCCCAGGGAAAATGCACACTGGAGAAAAGCCATTAGGCCCAGATGCCATTGTACTCCTCATTTCAGATGGTTTGGATTCCACCTAACTCCCTGCACTTGCTCTTGGCTGGCTGTAGTCCTGCAGGTGCAATTAGTTTACAGAGAAAGCTTGGCTCCAAACATCCTAGCTTCACAGGAGTGGACTGGGCATGATGCTCAGACCAAGAGCAAGCCAGCAACACAATCCTCAGCCTCTCTGGTGGCTAGATCCTCCTACGGTTTCCAGTCCTGTTGCCAGTCACATGGGCCACTGTGAAACTGCCCAAGAGCTGTCTGCATCTCAGGACTAATAGGCTGGACTCCCCTTCCAGCCAATAAGACAATCGTGCTAGAGTGTACCAGCAAAGATGGAAGAACCTGGACCAAGCCAGCAAGTTCAAAGCAGCCTACTAGAGAATCACCTGCTCTAAGGAATGGGCAGGCAGAAGAGATTACAGATACAATTTTTCTCACTAGTGCCCTGAGGGTAATGAAGGAACCATAACATAAGAAAGGACTTGTTTTGCCCTCCATGTACCCATAGGCCAGCTGGCACCACTAAGCATTTTCTGATCATGTGGTAGAAGACTGTAGTTGTCTGACCACAGAACAATTTTATAACCCAAGAATCAATCTGTGCAAGTGCTTTGTATGATCTTTTTCTACTGTCCTGCTTTAATGGATGTAATAAATAAAGCTCTGGCTTTATTACCAATACTTAATTCTTTTGCAACATTTGGAGAGAACTACATTTTCCTCAGACACGGCTACCTGCACAAACATAAATCCAGCACGATCTCCAATATTGACAACAACCTACTCTAAAGGAAAGCCTAATGTTCTGGCATTAGAGATACATTTCCACAGACAAACACTGACACAACGAGGGAAGAATTGAATGTCACTGGCTCTTCAATTCTGACCCCAGTTTTGTAACCATCTTACTGTCTGAACTTCAGTAAATCATGTATTTCGCTACGTCAGCTCCCCCATTTGCCAAATGAGGGCTAAGAAAGACTTCACATGCATTGTGCTGAAGTTTTTCACCTTCAAAACACTTTAGACATGTGAAGTAAGGCAAAAATGTTGAGCACTGCTAAAACACCTCTAGGTCAAGATGACTGTTTTCCTTTATAGTATGAATGAGAATAGATGCCCACAAAAAAAAAAAAACCAAACCCAAACCCACAGCCCTTCCCCCCCAAAAAGCCCAAACTAACAATCAACAGATCACAGATGTAACAGACAAGCATGCATGAAATATGTGTGGGAATGACCCTGAAACATCTGAGGAGGAAGCCACAGAACAAGTAAAACAGTAGGAAAAGGTTGGTCTTTTGGGGGTGGCTTTTTGGTTGATTTGTTGCCATTACACCACACAAGATAAATAAAAATGAGAGTCCCAGCTCACTATAAAATGGGAATTGGTATTTATTTCCTGACTGTCACTTATTTACTTACAGTAGGCTTTGATATCATGTGTTGCAAAACAACCACCATGCACGAGACATTGCAAATAAACTGTTTTCTAACTGGAAGGGCAATCTTTAATGCTAAGGCTACTATTCATCTTCTTGACCACTCCTGACTGTTCTGTACCACACATTATCACTTGCCTGTATCTAGCTGTTCTTTCACAATTCTATTAATGACTGCAAAGTAAGGGTTATCCTTTCCCACTGTGCCTGTACAACACCCCATACAGTGGTGATGTACTGGCTGTGCCTAGGATAGACTTAACTGCCTTCGCAGCAGCTCGTATGGCACTGTGCTTTGCATATGTGGTTAGAACAGTGTTGATAACACATCAATCTTTTGCCTGCTGATGAACAGTGCTTGCACAGCAGCAAGGCCTTCTTTCTCTCTTCTCCCTCCCGTCACCCTAAAGCAAGTAGGCTTGCAAGTGGGCAAGACGTTGGGAAGGTACACAGCCAGGACAGGTGACTCCAACTGACCAAAGGGATATTCCAGACCATATGATGTCTTGTTCAGCAATAAAAGCTCAAGAAAAGGAGGTATAAGGGGAAACGTTCATGGTTATGGCATTTGTCTTCCCAAGCAACCTTTACACGTGCTGAGGTCCTGCTTTCCAGGAAGTGGCTAAACATCTGCCTGCTGATGGGGAGTAGTGAATGAATTCCTCCTTTTGCTTTGCTTGCATGTGCAGCTTTTGCTTTCCTTATAAAACTGTCATTATCTCGATCCATGGGTCTTTTTGCCTTCCTTCTATTTTCTTCCCATCCTGCAGGAGAGGGGAGTGAGTGAGAGGCAGGGGGGATGTTTGGCTGCTGCTGGGGTTAACCCACTGCAGGTGGCCTACTCCTTGCCTGGGACTTCTAGCTGCTACAGCAGTACAAAGAACAATATTAAAAACTTTCATTGAAGAAAGGAACTGAACGTGGTTTTGCAAATCCCAAGATCATACACTGAACTGACAGGCTGAAACTGCTGTCTTGCTGTGTAACTTTTAACTATGGATAATAATTTTCTTTTTCTATATAGAAATAAGATGTGAAATGCCAACTAAACTGCAGGGAGGAAAGATAACGTTGATAAGAAGCAAAATTGCCTCAAGGTGCCCAGTTCTAGAGAAACACTATAACTCTTATCTCAAAGAATTACCGTAATACTGTGACACACACATTGTCATGTGTAATCCACCCAGCACTGCATTATCTTCTCATTGAATTATTTTGCCATACAATGTACAACCACATTCTTGCTTTTCTCAGAATATTTTTTCTTGACTGTACTCCCCTCTGCTACACTATCCCATAAGAAGTTGTACTATGACTTTTTGTCTCCAGTGTTTCCTTTCCTTTTTTCCTGCTCTTTATTCCCCTTTCCTCTTCTTTCCCTACATTACACTCCATATTTACTCTCCTTTATATCTCTCATTCTGTCCCATCCAAATTTCCCTCTAGACATGCGAACGCATCATAATTCCCTCTTTTAACATTTCTTAGCTATCTTCCCCACTCCTTTGCATCAAGACATGCATTGCAATTAGCTAACTAAAAATTAGCACCATTCAGGGGAAAAAGGTCAGAGGACAGGATTCAGCACAGTACTACACCTGTACAAAGACTGTAGGCAGCAGCTCTGGTTTACCAGTCTCCAGTTGGTAGCTGGCAATACCTGAAGGTGCTTTTCCTTTCCATCCTTCTCTGACAATTTAACCCTCTAGAAGACAGAAATAGCTTTTTTTTTTGACCCTGGAAGCTGTAAAACAGCATTGAGAGGACAGCTTCTCCATTGCACTTGCTGGAGCACTGATGAACCTTTGCACTGCTTTAACATCCCTCCTCCTAAATCTGAAACGAGGAGGATCCCGAGAACTATCCATGAAATTGATAAAAACTGGTTCATTTCCACTCTCTTAAAACTTACCCAAGTTCTAGTGCAAGCAATAGTACAGAAACTGTCTACAGATTTGGAGCAAGGGACAGCACTGACTCATATCCAGTTTTATCACAGCCTTTCTAAAAAAATCTATAATAAGAGCTAAATGCTTTTTGTATTTGAACAAAAAAAAGTCAAAGTTTCCAGCTTGTGACACCAGCCAAGATAGTAAGTGGAATTTTCCATCCCTAAGCGAGCCAATCAGGATAACCATGTCCTGGAGAAATGTCGTTGACTGCAGCTGTATGTTTCCGAATGTTACACCTCAACACAGTGAAGCAACACCCATATATTATTAAGTACATATTTCTGGACAGAATAAAACAATTTTTTTTAACAGCTTCCCAAAACAGAAAGATGAGCAAAGAGCAGGCCAAGATTACAATTGTAGTTCATGCAAGACTGGTTCAGCTAATTTAAGCAACAATGTTGACTGTTGCTGTAATCGAGATTTTCTTCTTCCACAGCAGCATTGGAAATGTGAGCTGTAACGGCCAAAGCCCTACTAGAAAAAGAAGATAAAAAAACCAGTCCATTTAAAACTTCACTAATGACAGATGAAATCAGCTGCCCTCAAGTGCATGGTTCTGTGAAGCAGTCAGTCTTTGGTTGCACAATGATCTCTCAGCCCCTGCGTCTGGGCAGATTTCCTCCTTGTCTGGCTGCTTTGCTAAAATAAGGAGGCTGCCTGGCCTCTGATAAGTGACTTCACTTGTGCACCCCTATCCACAGGCTATTTATTGAAGATAAAAATGGTGGGAGGGTGAGAAAAGGTGAAATAATCTTATTCAGACCCCCTACAACTCAGATAAGAGGACAATCCTAAGTACAAGCAAGTGGTATTCTTTAGCTATTAATAAGAAGTTATCTATCTGCTCAGGCACAGGCCTCAGTGGTAGGAAAGAATGTGGGGTAATCACAGAACCAGCATATGAATGACGTTATTAAAGAGCCCTTGTTACAGGGTGTTAACCATGATCATTAAAAAGGCAATTCTTTATAATGACTAGCTACAATTAAGTCCTGCCTACCACTGATCACAGTGTATGCAATACTTCAATCCCACCACTGCCATCTAGCTCCCTGCCTCAATCTCCACAGCTGCCTGCACCACCACTGCACCACGCTGAAAGACACCATACAATCCTGTACATTATTAACTGAAAGCTGAGGACTTTACAGTTATATGGCAAAGAATATGCTATATTCTCATCAGGCAGTGAATTAATTAAAAAAACCAAACCACAATACAAGTTTGTTACCAACAACAGCCTCATAATTTTATTTCTTTTCTCTCCAATCCAATATTAACAGATTTGTTTTAAAAATCAACTTAAATTTAAAGCATTTCAACTGTAAAAGCATTATCAGTAAGTTTTTCCAATCTACATAAAAGATGCACACACAACACTCAAAATACTGCAGCAATGTAAGTGATAATTGAGAAACATTGCACAAGTGCCATATTCAAGTCACAAACAATTCCCAAAACACATAAAACTCATTGCAAAACAGTTTCAATGGCACAGCTGACTGTTACTATGTCTGCTAAGGATAGGAACAGAATTTTAAATACAGCAAATGCCCTAGCAGGGTTTTAACTCTGGGAAACACAGCTGCTTTCCCTCTAACTCTCAGAGAGGTGCTTATATCTTTCTAGACACCTGCAATGACTGAAGGTACTACTCTGGACAAAGCCAGGAGAGCCCTATACTTTGCGAGCACGTAGCTTGTCCATCTATTAATAAGCAACCACTTCTCTGTGCAGGCAACAGCCCCCATGTAACAGCTAGCCTGCCACCCACTCCAGTGGTCTCTCCCATCTCAAATCAAGTCATAATCCCCAAATCATAGATGAACCTGCTGCTTCAGGTAAGAGCAGGGGCACATCCTCTATAATTGGTTTTCTCTGCAGTTGCACAGGTACAATCACTGGCTCAGCCTGTGCTCTCTGCCCTCCTCCCAGGTAAGGTACTGGCTGTGGTGCTCGTTGGGAACCTGTGTCCACACCACCAAGCCAATTGCCCATGTAGAAGAATACAACCTGCTTGCTGCAAAAATCATGCATGCATGTGGCTCCTGCTGTAATTCACTCCACTGTAGAAGACCATCTATCTTGCATGGTAGGGAGAATCCCTGTATCACAACTCAGAAGATTATAGGAAGTAAAAAAACACTGTAAGAGACTTGAATCTCCAGAGTCCTCTAGTAAAAAGTGGAGGATCTGGTGATAGCAACCAAAAATGTAGGGATTAATATAACCAAAACTCTGCAGATTTAGAAATTGCACAGCAAGCTGTGATTGTTACTTCTCTTCTCTGCAAGGCAAGCAGTTCCAACATCTAGATCCTCCTGGAGAGCCATGTTAACTATTCTCTCAGTCTGGTAAACCTGAGTGTCAGACAAAATGACAGGAGAAGACAGTCCATAGTGTGGGTAGGTTTGTGTAAACGGAGGAAGACTGCCTCAAGTACACAAGGTGCTTCTGAGGCAAGAAAAAGAAAAAGACTGGGAGGAGAAGAGAACTGTAGGCCAACAAAAGTAGGTTTGGTAGAACCTAAGAATTAAGAGGTTTGAGCTGTCTTAAGGAATGACAGAAAAGTGGCTCTTGATGGCAGAAAGGAATCCAACAATGATGTACAGGAATATACATGCTCATGGAGGTACAAAGACACCTAAGGTATGCAAACATTGCTGGAGAACGTTGTCCTTTGAGGCTGTTGCTGCAAAAGCAGCAACACAGTTCACCAACCCTGGGTCTGGAGAGGGAGCCCTCCTTGGGGGCAGGAGATTGCCCACCTCACCTGCCATACTTCCTTTTAGCTGGGAAGAAGAGCTCCTTGTAGGAGCAAGGCACCTCTGAAACCACTGCTCTGAACCATTCTTAGATAAATTGTTTGGGTTGTTTGTATTGTTTGCCCTTTAAATGTCAGTAACATATTGTCAGTAACATACAATATAGAAAGAGCTTAATCCTTATTTGTGAGCTATACAGCTCTTCTAGATAAAGTTCATGGTTGTCTAAAAATGGATTTACCAACCATGCATGGCAATACCACCTACAGAGAAGGAGCCCACGTTGGCTGACCAGCCAAGCCTGGCTCAGACTGGCTGGCTGCTTGAAGCCCAGGGTACACAGTGTTTATTATTAACAAACACCCACAAACTCTGCACAGCAAGCTGCAAAGTTTCCCCCTCGACCTGGATATCCAATACACACAGCTACTTAAAACTCAAATAGGAACATATAACACAAAACCAGTACCTCATGGCAACAATCATTCTAGTAACCTATCAAACTAGATGCACAAAAAATAAAAAGCATATGCAATCTCATCTTCCTGAAAGTTGTTACTGAGATAAGGAATACGTTGTGAACCACTCTGTGAAGTCTCAGTGCCTAGGCCCGGTAACCCTCAGCAAGCAACCTGTTCATCACTCGCCCTTACAGATGCTGCTCACAACACAACCCCTTCTCATTGTCTGAGGCATTTATTGCTTGACTGATTCAAATCTTCAGTTAACACCTGCCGTACCTCTCCCTGCCCCAGAGAACACCACACTGACATCTGGCAGTCACACAGACAGCAGTTAAAAAGTTCGTATCTGTCATCTCCAGCAAAGGCTTTGTTAGCCCTGGCAACAGAGCCTTGAGCAAGGTCTCCTCGAATAAGAGGACTTGTTTACATCTCCAAAGCCCACGTTTTTAGCTGTGCTGGCACATCATAATTTTTATCAGGAAAAAACAGGTGAGAGTTCCCGAAAATGCTAACATCATGACAATTGCTAGACCAACCGGCATCATCACAACCTGGCTGCTGGATCAGACTGGGCCTTAGCACACAAAAGAATGACCTTTCCTAAGTGCAAACACTTGATGCTTGGCAAAGTGCCAGAGAAGTGAAGGGCGATGAATGAGGAAGAAAAATGAGAATAGATGAGATTCCCCAGCGGCACTGTCGCAGCTGACAGCTTTCAGTGACTGCCTGGAGACTGGCAGGACTCTCAAACACGCTGGGACAGCACTCCCGTGTCTACTAGGAAGCTTCACTCAAGCAATCTACAAAAGGCTCGATTAGCCAGAAGGTGACAAGCAGCAACTGGGAACTGTGTTTTTCCCAAACAGATGAGAGAGCTCTTGAAGTGGCCTTCCCACTGCATGATTACAGACTTGCAGGAAAGTATGCTAAGTCATTCTGTAGTTCTGCAGCTGCTGCTGGTCACCTCAGGTTCACAGCATACTTTTCTCCCAGCAGTCAGTACTTGTTTCTTGAACTCACTAATGGTGTTTTTTTTAAAAAACCAACAAACCACCAAAAACATTCTAAGAAAATTCCCCCTTGAAACAGCTTCTCAATCTTGTCATCATCGCATTTCCATTTTCCTTAAGGGAAGCTGTGAGCAAGAGAGGAAGCCATAAGCGTTGCAGCTGCTGCTGTTGTTGCAAGAACAGCAGCCAAATTTGCTTTGGCTTTGAAAGCTGCAGTCACCTAGCTTTGACCAGTCAGACGCACCTGTACTTGCCATTACATTCATCAAATTAGCAGCATCGCAGAGCAGGGAGTTGTTTCAGCCGTGATAATCCCTTAAGAATCTGAGTCACACAAAAAAGAGGAAGCTCACAGGTGGGTGAAAGGAAATCACAGTAATTTTAGAGTTTGATCTCTGTGTACAGAAAGTAGCAATTTCTGGCTGCTGTATACTTTACATCTCACCACAAAATAGGAGGACAAGGCCACAGCACACATGACGTGACAATAGCGCAAAGGAGACAACTCCGCCACAGTACTGAGCGAATACCTCACAAGGACTCCCCAGGGAGGGGAACAGAGGAAACACTTACTCATAGTAAGCAAACACTGTCTGGCTTTGGGCGACAATACTGCATTACCCTGGTAATGCAGAGCAGGTACCTAACAGAGCCTTATGGTCAGCTATACTGCCCTTACTGAGCAATGGCCATGGCTTTATTGGATCACAATGAGACACAACAAATTGTTCCAGTATCTACAGCCCTAGAACCCACTGAAGGATGCTTGGCAAGATGTTCTTTATCATTTATAGGCTCCAAGCAGATGGAGACTGCACTTGGAAAGAACTGATACCCTGGTTTCTGTTTCTCTGTGGCAGAAGAGGACGTTCAAAGGGACACCATCTCCAAAGAAAGTGAAGACAGGGAATACACTACACTTGCAAGTCTTAAAGGGAAGTCACAGAGCAGTAAGAATCCATGCTTTTCACCACATCTTATTATCCACAGACACCATGCACACCTGATTAAGATTTTTAAATGGCATTTGCAAATTAACTTCCTGTAAAACAAATGTGCCAGGAAACCACTGCCAATACTTCACCTGCTCTTTCAAGCATACTAAACACATCTCAGGTGATGTGGTAAATTTCTAGGCTTCATTTCCTTTTTTTTGTTTGTTTCAGAAAGTGTATTTGCTAACCCTTGTTCAATTGCCTCTATACAAAGAGCACAATATGCATTCAGGTTGCTAACGAATGTATTGCAACAAATCCTAATGGATGGGTCAAATGAGCAATGAAAGGTAGCTCCAACTTTGTTCTTTTAGAAAGCCTCTTTTAGGATACAAATAAAATATTCACTGACACGTTCAGAACAGAGATTCCCTAGTGTTTAACAATGACTATAGTTGTCTTTTTACAAAATGTACTGGAGTTGATTTTTTAGCCTTCTAGAGCAGTTTCAACATCAGAAAAGTTACTGGTTTCTTTTTTACTGAAAGAGATAGCAATTAAAATAGATGGTACCAAACCTTCCCCTACCCAAGAGAAAAAGGACTACATTCTCAGCTTGTGGTTTGAAGCACATGGAAGCACTTCAGGCTTATGTAGTTCCTGCCCTTATAAGCCAGACACTTGCTCTTGCTGACAGTAGTCTCTATGGCTGCACTGTTCTCTAAAACTTCTTACGGTAAAAAAGAAAACCAAACCAGGGCTGAAGTAAAGCTACATCAGTTCCCTGGTTTGGTTTACTGTGTAACCTTGTGAACAGCTGCGTCACTGCAGCTGAGAATGGCTGCGTGGAGGTGAGACAGAAAGGGAAAATTCCTTAAACTGGTGTTGCTTGTGAAGTTTTGTCTCATCAAATAAAACCATGTCAGCCTACCAACAAGCACTCCTTGGTTAACACACAGAGAATGCACTGTTTGCTCCCAGCTCTTACGCAAATACCTGGGCAGAAATTGTAAAATGGCCACCCAGAGCAGAGGCATGGAAAAAAGACAACTGGCCAAGCCAACCAGTTTCAGTCATCTCAGAGTAGCAATAACAGGAATTCCCAGACCTATTGGTTTTAATTACTAGGCTTGGACATTCCTCACTCAAGTGCTCCTGCTTTGGAGCCATCCAAGATAATTTTTTTCTCTCTTTCCTCAGCATGCCAAGCAAGGTCCTTTTACTGCAGCTTCTAGCAGAACAACAAAAATAATTAGCAGCTACAACACACAACTCTGACCTTGGCCTGAAAATAACTTTGCTGCTAAAAAAACATGTCCCATTTCTTACTGCTTAGGCAGTAGTTTATCACATAGTTGCAGACTGAAGACACCTGCACATTCTTGGGGTGGTTTTCCTCAATTATTATTTTCTTTGCAAACATGAAATGCCTCCTGCATGCCTCAAAATAAGACTTTTCGTATAATATGTCATGACATCACTGATAGCGATTACAGCATTATTTTTCATGTTTTCTGTTATCAGCCAGATGAAAAGTCAAGCAGAACACAAAGCTGTTTGAATCTAAGCTTTGTAGGGTAGCATCCAGCAACTTCCACCAAGCTTGTTACTTCTGGCCATTATTTTCCTTTGGAAGAACTATAGACAGAGGGATAGTAGGGGAAAGTTGCAAGTGCAGTCTACACAGGACCCAGAGAGGGGCTTACAGTTTCAGCATCTCTGCATATCACCAGAATCCCTCTCTTCTGACTGAGCAGCATTATTACCATATAGGCAAAATCATACGTCACTGATGTGCTGCTGCAAAGAATTAGATGTTTTACTTCAATCACCTCCACGGACAGAAAGACATTTCAGGCTCAAGATCAAGTTAGAAGATTGAGTAGCTCTCAAATCATTCCAAGCTTCATTTGCTTTTGTGAATTTCCTTTTCCTGTATCAATAGTTTTGATTAGGAATTGTTTTCTTCCACTAACAGATTTTGCTTTCTTTTCATATTTTAACTTATTCTGAATTTAGCTCCCCAGTAAATTTGTCTGATATCATCCAACACATTCAGAAATTGATCTTGGCTCTAGCAACCTAACTACCAGCATTTTCTAGCTTTCAGTGTTAGATGTATTAATATTCTCTTGAATACTATTATTCAACTGTATGTTAGTATGCAAATAACCCAGAGAGGTTTCAGCACACTTCAGAGTTACTCAGAATTACACACTGTCTTGTTGGCCATTCATTTATCAAGTGTGTAATTGCTTTTGTCAAGATATACTTTGGGAATTAAATAGATGCTCAGCAGAAAAGCTTTAACTATTGCTTTAGTGTTTTTAACAAGTTAAAATGATGTTAAGTCAACTTTTATTGAGTTTATCCTTTTCTACCTTGCAATTGTTTGTAAATTTTTTTCTTCAGCCTTGAGAAGATAATTTTGATTTTCTTCTTTTCTGTCTGGTGAAACTGCTCTTCTTTCCTGGTTTATATGGAGCTGAAAGAATCAGCACTGTTTTTAACTTAAAACACCCTGTGTTCTGAGGCTGTACTTAGTGCGTCAGAACTATTGTCTGCTCTGCAACAGCAGTGTTACTGTGGGAACAATCACCTTCAGTCTGAACTGTGGTCAAAGTTAGCTTGGCCCAACCTGAAGGAGGTGAAAGAGAGGCAAAAAAGGCCATGGGCCACCTCTGCACTTTTCAAGAGTCCAGAAACAAGGAACAGTCCAAGAGCAGTTTGAGAAGCCCAAGAGACCTACACAAGCATGTGCTGTGCCATGATGGCTCTCCTTCTACATGTGAGCTCTCAACACTTCTTTTCTCTCTTCAGTCTGTACTGGTTACCCTCTTGCAAATCTCTGCATCAGACACTTTGGACAGGTGATACAATCACAGCCATTCCTACCAGCCAACTGCCTAAGATGGTGGAATACCTATATAGGCTCCACTGTCAAACATGGCCTGTGCTGAAAGCAGGACCTGGTCCAATACAGTGTCTGTGGCATCCTCCAGACTTCAGTTGTAAAAAATATAAAAGGCACATAAGGGCTCCACAAGAAATTCAGCTGAATCAAACTTGTTTCAATCTATGAACACTGCCACTTGAGCCACCCTGGTGACAATACAGATGCAAATTCATAGCACTTTCTCTAATGGCACAGAATGCCTCAAAAGGCTTCCAAGAGCCCATCTACTGAGAACTCGCCAAGCTAAGTAACATAGGTTCCTAGAAAGTCTTACAATAAAACAAGCCAGCAGTAGCATGGACACAGAGTAAACATGCTTCAAACAAATCAGCACAGTTAGTGTGGCATGCTGAAGATTGCCACGTGTGTCGATTTTGCCAAGCTGGCTAAAATTCAAGTTATTTAGCTTCTCTGGTATAAGTGTATTGTGCACACTGATACACACCTGTTCACACACCTACTTAGTACACTACTGCTACAGAACCAAGGTGGCCACAATGGGATCCTGCATGTATCCCCATGAATATAAGAGATCTTGGCAAAACTGCAAATACAAAGAAAAAAAAAAAGAAAAGAAAAAGAAAAAGCTATAGTAATCACCATCAAGTTACACCAGCTGAAGTAGGTCAGATGTTGAAGATACTGCATAACTTCCTGTTAAAACCAGAGTGTCAATTCAGAGTGGTTTTTGAAAATGGAGCCTCTACTAACATTAGTAATACCCACGCATGAAAAACAGCTTTCAAACTGTCACATTGCCATGTGAAATACACAAGTCACAGAACTATGTTTTCTCCTCCATTTTATTTTAAAAATATTTACAGACCATTTCCTAAGAATTAGAAAGCCAGACACTCAATGCATAAAATGCATTATCTTTTCAAAGCTATAATCGTTCTGCAAGGTTAAAGAAATTATCTAGCAAAAAAGTAAAGGAATCTTGCCTGTAGGCTTACAGGCAAGAAACACATGTGTTACTTCCTGATTTCATTCTATGCTAGACACCACAGCACCCAGAATTTGAAGAGAGAGCACTGGCAACATTTAGACATTAACAACAATTCAGTAACATCAGACTGCTGCACAAGCTCTTCATCTTGTCCAAGATGGCCGAGTTTTAGTCCTTGTGTTATGATCTTTCTTACAGAAGAACAGCTGTCACATTATCTTCTATTTCCTTCGTATAATTTCCATAGCATATTGTTGTCATCTATTAGAATTATTTCATGCACATATACATAAAATCAAAATTTTTTTTAGCATGCAAGCACTGCAGACAGCCATTAACATTACAGTAAATGATGAAATGTTTCTTTCTTGTTCTCTCTCATATCGTTTCCTTCTTGGTAAAAGGGATTGAGGAAGAAAGAGAAAACAGAAACAGTAATGTTCCCTCTTCATAACCACAACCATTCAGAGGCCCAGTACGCAATTTAGTGTGGTGTACGTCTAACCCAAAAGACCTTACCTTTGTCCTCTGCCAGCATAATGGTTCTCCTTCTTAGTAAGACTGCAGTCCCACCAGCTACATTAACACTAATGCAGGAATGTTTATAGACTTAGCATAAAGAGTTCTTTTCAAAGAAAGACACTGCAAACACTTCTTACTAGAAGAACTGAATGCTAATACAAATGGACCCATGGATATATTGGAAATACTGTCTGAGATGAGAAAAAGGAGAGCTGCAAAAATATTTAGCTGTCCATATTTTATTGGGTGCAGGAGTTAATCTAGAACTAACTTATCCTGGTTATTTCTTCACACTGCAGCACAAACATTTAGTTTTCTTTGGGAATTATTTGAGAAGACGACACTATCGTGATACCATATTAAAAGAAGTTAATTTGCCCAAAGTTGCTTGGATACCTGAGGTAACTTCTACTGATGTTATTTACAGGCAAGCTGGAAAGCAGAAAAATGTAAGAAGGTGAAGCTGAAAGAGTGCTAAGGGGAACTAATTTACATTATTTCAACTTCTGTTAAAGTCACTGCAGAAAGCCACTAGCCTAAATTCTGATAAATTTTATATTGAACAGCATTGACAAAATATTGCTTTATGTAAAGTATTACATAAAATTACAGATTTACATGCATTACATAAAAATATGTAAAGCATACACACACACTTCATATGTGCACCAAACCCTGAAATTTCAGCACAAAGCAGCATGCATGTGCTAGCTGTAAGATTCACACTTCATAGCTGTAGTGACACCACAGCAGGATCGAGAGCAGAGATGACTAGGTATTTCTAGTCCATAAGAGGAACTGTTCTTTCCACAGTGGTGAAAGCAAAAGGATAACTAGACTTTTAGCTAATCAACAAAGCACAAGTCTACCGTTTTAGGACTACAGGTTCATTTGCAATGTAGACACATACTCAAAAGAATGTCATTTGTCTCCTGAAAAGATACTCCACGCGATGGTTTGGGAACAACCCAAGTGAAGAGAAGGCAGCAGACAACTGTTTGTATTCCTACCGATCAGAATTCATAGAGAGGGACAACTCTGAGGTCTCACGAGCACAGTACAAATGCTCAGCAGGTGCAGGTAGCCATGCCCGGTCACATTCAATTACGTCTCTTGCTACCAAGGCTCATTTCTAGGGGCAGCTGATGGCTATTAATGAACTGGAAGAAACTGGGCGGCTCATTAAAGAGAAACTTTAGGATTTGATATTACTCCACAGTAACCTAGAACAAAATCATTCCTAACTTCTAATGTCAATTTAGGACCCTGGATGCTAATAACTTACACAAGATGAAAAAAATGACTAGACAAATAAAGGCAGAGGGAAAAAAAAACAGGCACTGGGGTTTATAAAAAATGAAGGCAACAACTCCAGCATAAAACGTTGTTGAGGTACAAGTTTTTGCAGGATGAGAATGTATGCGAGGAGGTATCACTACATGTCGTCTTCCATGCTCTTTCCTAGCTGTCATTCACTGCCATTACTGGAATTAAGCTGACAAATCACTCCACTGACAATTATGTACCACAGAAATAAGAAAGAGCTTATCCATCTGTTAATCGTCTCCGCATCTGGATGGAGCAAAATTTCCTGCAGTGAGTCAAGTTAAGGCATCAGCTCAAATCCTGGCAGCGCTCTGCTATCGATTGCTTTTGAATTTCTGCTTTTCAGCCATACATCTCCCAGAGCCCTCCCCAGGTCACTGGGTCACTGCCTGGAGGTCTCCAACAGACAGGGCATGGAGCCAGCTGGACTAGCAGTCCCAGCTGTGGTGCCCACCCTTACCAGCCCACTGTCGGCGCTGGCACTTGGCCCTGCTTTCTCCCAAAAACTTACCCATGCTAAGGAATGAGGTGGTCCACCGGAGCACGACGTGCCTTCGCATCACGGTGTTACCATTATTATTAATGGCAAACAGTTGTTAATACTAATCATTACCATTAGCTACCATTATCAAGATAGTATCATGCAGTACCTCGAGCAGGTAGCATTGCTCTAGGTTTATATACGCCCGTCTGAGCAGAAGGGCACGTTATTGGTGCCTTAGGAAAACGCAAAGGCAGCTTCTGACAGACCTTAACACTTCGCTTTGCCAGAGGAACCCGGACTCTTCTTCCTCCCACGAGCTGCGAGACCCGAGGAGTAAAATCGCAGCGGCCAAAATGGCAATGAGCTGCGACCCCCGCACCCCTCGACGACACTCTCCAGACCCGTCGCCAAGAGAAACAGACAGCAGGGGTGACTGCGGCGCCCGCGCGAGCCGAGGGTGCCAACGGCCCCAACGGTCCCAACGGCCGCCCCCCGCCCCGCTCGCCCCTTACCATCTGAGCCACCTTCAGCATGCCGGCGCAGGAGCGGAAATAGGCGCCGTCCATGAGCTCCGCGTCCGAGCCCGCTGACGAGGAAGCGGTGGCGGCCGGTGGGGCCGCGGGCCCCCCGCTGCTCACCCCGGTACGGATCACTCGCGCCCCGTGAGACATGGCTCCCTCCCGCGCTCCCCTCGCCGCCGCCCGGTCCGGGACAGGGGGACGGGACGGTACAGGACGGGACGGGGCGGGACGGCGAGGGGCTGGCGGCGGCGCCCCGGGGCTGCCAGGGGCCGGGCGGAGCGCGGCGCCTCCCCGCCCGCCCTCGCTCCCCGGGCTGGCGCGGGCGCGGGGCGGGGGCCACGGAGGGGGCGGGCGAGGAGAAACCGCGGGGGTTTTCCGCGGGGGAGACGCTGCCGCACCCGCGCGGGGAGAAGAGCGGGGAGGCGGAGGAGAAGCCGGGCCCGGGACGAAGCCCGGCAGCTGGGCGCAGTAGCCCCGCTCGGGCAGGCAAAGGGTGGCCGTGCCGCGACTCCGACCCGGCACTCCCACAGCACCTTTCCGGACCGGCAGCCGCAGCAGGACGCCCGGCCGTCCCCCTTTTGCAGCTGGGTTACACGAAAATGGAGGCCGAAGCGGACGTTTCCAAGCAGGGAGAGGGACGCCTCGCTCCCTTGTGGGGTCCCGGGAGGGGAGCTCCGCGCTGAACCGGCCACCGCAGCGGTTAGCAGTTTTACTCGAACGGTAAAAGACCCCTCGGCGTGTCAAAGTTTGCCAGCGATGTTCCTGGAGGGGAGCTGCTCCGGTGCTTCGCAGTGGAGGTACAGCTGCAAACAGCGTCTTCCCACACAACGTTTATTCCTCACCAAAAAACCCCAAACTTTCTGATTCATGATCTCATAAAACATTTGCATTACATGGGCAGCAACAGGCAAAACTGTAATGACTGCCCAAATGTCTCAACCCCACTGTTTGAATTACATCATGCAGGGATACTGACAAAACTCAGCAAAGGAAGCTATATATTTCCTCAAGTTTAAAAATACCTTGTTTCTCCTTCTGACAAGTCAGGGGATAGCAGGCCTCCAAGCTGAGGATATGCCCCTTTTATACCCATTGGAGTAGTAACCCCATCTTCTGCTGCACTGTTCTGCAGTTAGGATGCACATTCTGTTCATATTTAGTATTTAGTAGCTCTTTCAGCAACTAAAATTGTCTTAGGAGGGAAGACAGGTAAGTTCAGATGACCTCCAACACAAATAAGGGGCTTGTGTAAGTAATTTACATGAGCCAGACAGGCTTTGCCAGTGTGGGCAATGGTCTGTAACAGATTAAGCAGTACTTAGTTTTGGGCTTCTCTTAAGCCAGCTAGTAGATGCAATAGAAAATATTACCTGTCCCAATAAATTTTATCTCATTTCATTAGATATCAAAGCTACAATATTGCCAATCTACACAAGAGTAAGGTGCTAGCTGCTGAGAAAGAGTTTTTTTTTTTTTCCCCAAACAGCTGCTTTTTTTCCCTCTTCTCCTTTTTTCTCCACTTCTTACTGTTCAAGTTCAGAAGCATGCACAGTTATAGGGTTCTTGCAAGCCCTGTGGAGGGAGGTTCGAGTAGCTTCTGTACTTCCTATCAAGAAAAATGTTTTTTTTACCCACTGATTCAGCTTCTTTAGTTCTTCTTTTGAAAGTGTGTATATGACTGGGGCCCTGCTGATCTGAGTTTAGCCCAATGAAATAGAAATACCTTGAAATTAAATACAAGTAGCATAACAGTCATTTTCTACTCAGAAATACAGGCATCTTCTGTAAACCACTGGCACAGACAGTCCAAAACACTACTGAATTTGAAGTTTTTATTACAGTTCTCATGCTATTTACTTCATCTTGTTAAGTGCATCATGTACGATGACGATAAGAGGTACTGACAGCACCTTAACAAATGAACTTGACCTTGATACACATCAAGTATCCTTATGTATGTGGGTGACTTAGATTTTCTGAGAGACTGTCTGAAACAAGTTATTTATAATGTCAAATACCTTCATTTTGCAAGTTGATTAGCATTTTGTTTATTCTTCTAAATATCTGTATTAAGAATTTCACTAATTATTTCATCACTTACAGTTGTTCTTTTAAATAAGGTTTCTTTCAATCTTATGAACACTAAGCAATGCCTGCAGCCACAAATCTTGTTTTAATTCTTATACGATAAACCACAGCTAGCTTATCTTCTTTATCAATATTAGAATATACAAAGGCGTAAGTCATAGTTTGCAAATCAGTATTTAAGACTAATGTGCTGGAAGAAACAGATAACCTTTTGGGTGCTTATGCCTTTCTTCAGGCCTGAAACAGGAGGAGCAAACGTCCAAAGTAATTCTCAGCTTGTAAAGATTCCTCCAATTTTAACTAGATACTCAGAACACTTGAAGGACAGGCAGTTCATACCTGGGGAACAGCTGAGAAATGAGACAGATGAGAAAGAACATGGGAAGTAAGATAATTATCTTTCTAAAAGGAAAGAGCAAGGCCGGTAAGTTATGGTTTGTGGAAAAAAACAAGGCCAAGCATAAAACAAATTTCTGCCTCGTACATATTTTTTAAAATTTGGAATTAAGGATTCAACTCACAGTTTTGCCTTTGGAAGACATTACACACATCTCCCCTTGAGGATCAGCACTGATCAGCACTCAGAAAGGTGGTAGATATTTTGCCAGCATCATTCCTTGTCTGGTAATAGTGTGGTTTTGTCCTTCATTAATGGACTTATTCTGACATGTAACACACCATTTCCATGACAGTTTTTGGTAAACTGGATGAAACATATTACTCCCTCTTACTACCTCTATCCACAAATGTTGTCTGTGTTATGACTTTAGACCAGACCGTCGCATTTATCACAAAAGCATGAAACATTTGTGCAAACATAGTCATATTCTTTGGACTTGAGAGGTACATCAAATATCATTTAAGAAACAATTTCTATTACTACGAAAGCATTTTTACTGATGAGAAATCACTGATGAGATTTTAATTCTGGCTATATTTCTAGCCACATTTTATCAGTTGACATTTGGATCATTTTTATGCCTTTGATTTTTTTCCAGCAATGGAAAAGAGCATATGGGATTTTAATGACACATTTATCTGTGTAGATAAAATGCATAGTTGGTAGCCCTTCTTCCTTCTCACAACTGGATAATTTTAGCAAGCAGCAGACAGCCTGACCTTTGTCGTACAGGCCAGATGCAATCTGCAGACAAATATAGGTTTTTAAATAATATCTTGGCTTCCCTTACACTGAAATCCCGTGACTCTGACAGATAATAAAGAACAAAACAATGTGATCAAGAACAGAATTAGCTGGCTGCTGATAAATCTTTGCTGCAGGGCACACACATAAGTAAGCATACACCATTTAGTTACAGGGAGAAATAAGGGTTTTTTAAGCAGTAAGGTTTCTCTACTACCATATATAATTGTCCAACTAAATTTTTGAAGACTGGAAGAGAATCCAAATCTTCTTAATCCAGGATTAAAAGATTTACCAGTAGTTTTAAATGAGGAAAACTTTAAATAATATCACAAAATAATCACAACCTTACACTCTCCACATAATTCCTGGAAAAAATTCCTTAGGTAATTTGTATTTGAAAGTCATTTTCAAAGGTATCTGTTTTGAAAGTCATAATCTTCTGTCATTCTTCTGCTTGACTCAAAGATATTTAAATGAGTGTTAAATTAAAAACTTCATTTGTTAAACCAGCAACTCACAGATGATGCCAGTAGACAGGAAAGGAGGGAGGAAATTCTTTGTTTCTAGCACTGACATCTTGACAATTCTTCTACAGATTTAATCTTGATACCATTTAATAGGATTTAGAAGCCCAAATTTTAATTAGGACAGATTAATTGCCTAATCTGAGAAGAAAATAAAAAAACACAGTCCCCTGAGAAACAAAATATATTACCTTCAGTAGGTGTTTTGTGATATTCTCAGTAGGTTAAACACTGAGCACTAAGGGACTGTTGTCTAGACTTATGCCTTGGAGCCTGCTGGATTTGAGAGACCTGTTAAGATAATGTGTTTCAGGCACAACATTCCTTCAGCAAGCTTCAGACCTACAGTAACAGGTTCCAAAAGCAATCTCATGATTGTGAGAAGCTGTTAGAATATGCAAAGTGACAGGATCATCAGAATTCTTAACAGTATATATTTTATTCTGAAAAAGAAATTAAAAAAGCAACCTTCTACTCCCAGTTTACAAAACATGCACGGTGGGGTCAATTATTTATTTATTTTTAAAGTTTTGGGTGGTTTTTTTCTGTACAATGTCACTTTTTATACATAATAATGAGACAGTATCAATCTTAGTTTTGATTTGTAGCATTCAGTATCAAAAGTATACCTGTAACATTTAAAAAGTTACATTTACAAAATTAGCACATTGTCTGAATAAGATTTATTAAAGCTTTAGTAATAACATCTATACAATGTCTAGAAAAATACCATGTTAATTTTAAAAGCAGTATGAATTTTTATTATACAGTACAAAGTCAGTGTTAGATGTCTCTAAAGACGATACTATATTATAAATAATCATTTTAATCTCAGCTTAAAATATATTGTGTCAATTTAAACAGAAATGCTCAAAAAGACCTCATCCCTCTTCCAAGCTTTTGTCAAAAGAGTATAATCCTCAAGACATTTTATACTACAGAATTTATTTTAACAAAATATTTACTGCAAAGTTCGTGATCGCCAAGATATAAAGCTAAAATACGTATTTCCAGCATAGCAGGAGGTAACCACGAAGGCAAAGAACTGTAGAGAGAGGAAGAAAAAAACCAACATATTAGGGAAAAAAAAAATATTTGAGAGCACTGTCATTTCTATTAAAAAAAATAGCTATGGGATTTGGAAAAAGGAGAAATAGCAGGCTGACTAAAATGGCACTCTCTCACCTCCTTGTACTTGTGTGGCCATCGCAGTCAACACCGTGTAAGTAAGCTTATATTATGCATAGAAAGATGGGGCTAGAAGCAGACAAAACATGGCATATTGCAACTCATATCTCCACATTATACTGTCTCAGTATGGACGTTATAGATTGGACTCCCACCAATCCTATACTAGCTGGTTGCAGCATCAATTGCTGGTAAGGACTGAGGGATAGTCCATGGGACAGTGTGAGCTCAAGCCAACACTCCTGCACTGCTGCTATGCTGCAGAAGTTGCGGACAGCCCACCTGTACCTCAGTATGGCCCACCATCAAAAGGCATCAAAATAGCTTGTTTACAGAGAAAACCTGGATTCAAATGCAGGCCCAGACATGTTCTCAAACAGCAGTACCGAGTAGGTTACCAATTCCAGAGGTTCTCTACTGATGAATAAAGGTATTCCTCAGTGCAAACAACAATGACAGCAACCACACTGAAATATCACTACTTTGTCAGAAACTGATTACAGAATAAGCCTTCTGTAGCAGGCTTGATTTATTTTATGTTTAAAGATTAAAACTACACAGCATCAGTGGTGTTGCTTCTGCAGTTCTTGCAGCATACGCACACAGAAACCAAAGAACAGCTGTGAACTATTTCAGTTGTACTGATAAAGTCCAATTCAGTGCCAGTGGTTAAGTTCCTGTTAATCACTGCATGTTGTTCAAAATAGACAATGTTCAAAATGGTCTTACGATAAGACCAGAATGTTTTGCGCTGGTAACTGAACCAAATAAAGCTGACACTGCAAACAGGATTAACACTGCTCTTCTTGGAGGTTAGCAGTGATAGGACAAGAGGGAACAAACACAAGTTACAAGAAGGGAAATTTCCATTAGATATTGGGGGGGGGGGGGGTGGGGGGGTGTCACAATGAGAGTAATCAAAGATGGCAACAGAGGTCCGGAGGTGTTGTGGAACAACCATCCTTGGAAACACTCAAAACTCAAGTGGACAAGGCCCTGGAGGCCCGATACGAGTTAGCCCTGCTTTAAGGGGGGAGAGGGTTGGACCAGATGACTTCCAGAGGTCCCTTCCAGCCTAAAAATATTTTACGATTCTACCAATGTTTCTTGCTTATATACCATCATTGGCCTGGGTAGGCACTTCAGCTCTGAGAGCAGGGCACTACTAAGCCTGCATACAGGCAGTGAATCTAAGCCCTCCAACAGAGGGCTCTTGGTGAGTCTTGTCTAATGTAAATTTAATCTGTGGCACCAAAAACTGTAGATGATGATGATAAATATTATAATAGAAAATTGTAGCATTCTTCTTCTCCAGTAATTTTGTTTCTTATGAAATAAAAGCTCTATCTAAAATCTTTCTAAAAGAGAACAACCGTTGGGGATAGATGATTTGCTAAATTCTCACAAACATCCACCCATGAAACCCTTAATGGGTTCAGAAAACAAGAATCTACATTTAATAGTTTATTTAGACAGTACATTAGATAAACACTATTAAAAGGTATTAGAAGAGATTCCAAACATCCCATGAGACACTGAGCATTCATGCATTTTGTATAAAACCTGAATCAACATGGAAGCTTATCTAGCAGCAAGCAAGTTCCCATCAACAGCAGTGGCCGAGTAACAAATCAATAGTTACAAACTGCCAAGGGGAGAAGACCTTGAACACCATTGAAGTGACAGGGACATAGTTATCCAATTTCCAAGACAAAAACAGAGCAGGTGTTCAAGTCTCTGTGTTCATGGCTGTATACAATAAGCTTCAGACAGAAGACAGGATTTGTGAATAGTCCAGAGAGGACAACTGCAGAAGCATGAACAGTCAGCAAAGTAGCTGTAATTTGGAATTACTCTGTACAATTGAATCTGATTACTGTTACCACAACATGCAAAAAGTTCTTCTACAACTCCCTTAACTTAGCTAGAGAATACGTTCACCTACTTGGAAAATGACAAGGCTCTTAAAAAAAAGTTGCTTTTCACCCACATTGACTGACTGCTTTGGATTTCCAAATCTAAGTAGTAAGACAGTAATGTCAGACTAATTAATGATTTGCATCCACTTTAAAACACTGGGAAGTTATATGATTCTTCAGGCATTGCCCACCCAACTCAGAAGAAAGATTATCAGAAGTCGAGGCTGTAACAGGAAGATCACTGGAGAAACAGCAACACCACTTCAGGACCTTCCCAAAGGTGCTGTGTATATGGCTCAGCCCACAAAAAGCTGCATGCACCTCATCCACATGCCTGCAAAGGTAGCTGAGTTAGTGTAAACTGCTTTTGAAGTTGTCCAAGTGCATGAGGTGACTTGGTGCTCACTCAATCTGTTTTGTCTACTCTGATGTGCAGGCTATAACTTCTGCCAGAGAGCTAGTAATAAATGGGGGCAGGAAAGGGGAAAAGCAGTATGATCTTAAAAACATTACAGCCTTTTCCGATGTGACTGTCATCTCCTGGTGGAATTTCTAGTCACCTCCAAAAACTATGAACTAAATTACAGCTGCCTATAGGTTTTGTGTGTGAGCTTCTATATCAGTCTGCAGCTTTTCAAAATCCACAACACATGCATTTCAACCCACACTTCCAGTGAGCCTTCTTTTGATGTAACTGTCTTGGACATAGAACCGATTTAAACAAAAAATGAACTCACTGAAGAAGCTGCCCAGCTGTTGTAATTGTGACTATCCAGTTCTTTTGTAACTGAAGATGCATCTACAATGGCAGCAATGAGGTACAAAATGAAGGCGCTTCCATTAAAACACAGACCCTGTTGAAAAACCAAACAATGTAATTAATATGCACATGCATTTGTTACCATTTTCTATTCCAACATTACAAAACTCTCCTCTGAAATATAATCTACACATGCAATGTACACAAGAAATGTGATTCTTAACTATTTTTACCTTCTTCCAAGTTTCTATCTGTAAGATTAAAATTTAACTGCTTATTTTGAAGATCCATAAATGTTAAAGCACATTTTGGACAAACTGTTCTCTCCATCACACTAAATCCAGAAGAGTCTTAAAGCTGGTGTACTGTGATTTTCCAAAAGTGGAAATAAGGACAAAGTTTGGTTGTCACAACCTAAGTGTTAGGCAGTAAGAATATGACACTACATGAAAAAAAGAAAGAAACAAAACAAAACTGCAATTTGATTACATTTCTAATCTACACAAAGATACACTGTAGGAATCAATAACTCATGGCATATGAAGAATATTTATAAAGCTTCCAAAACTTTGTTTTCTCCACTTCTGAAGGAGATAAAGATGGTGTAATTTTTTCAGTCATATTCTTCCACTTTTCAGTACCTTTCCCTTCTGCCTGTTTTCGAGAGGAGAAACAGACAGATAAAACCAAGGAGGAGAACAGTCTGAATGGACTACATGGGTCATCAAGACCCACCCATGGCAGATGCTGCATTTTCTCTTCCAAGGAGCAGAGTTAATGTCTCAGGGTACCTGTGATCATTACTAAGAACGAAGCAAAGCAGGTAACAGTGATCTCACATAACGCTACAGAAACAAGTAAGAGTTTGTTCAGGTTTTGCATGCGAGAGAGAACAGGAAAGGAAGGGAGAACGAAAGTCTAAGAAGATGAAAGACACATAAAAAGGTGTGAGGGGTTTTTTTAAAGTACGTAATTTTAATACTTTGTCCTTTACTTACCTCAGTACTTGGTCATGGCTATAGGAAGTTCATTCTGACAAAAAAAAAATCCCCCCAAACTCCACCCTGCTACTTGTCTAAGGCATATGAATTTGGCCAGAAAATGTACTTTTAGTTCACTGGTGCCATCTTTAAGTGGAATACCCATGACATACTTTGCACCTAGTTACAACTGCAGGAATTAGTAACTCAGTTTAGACCAGGTCCTAATGTTGTACATGATCTGCTCCCTTCAGCTTCTGGCCCCATGTTTGCACTCCAGAGTGTCACACAAATATCACAACCCTTAACTCTGTTGCCCTAGTTGTCTCTAAACATTGCCATACTGGTACAGCTCCAACTTACTAATTTCCATGGTGTGACCCAGTGGATGCTAAGAATATATGCCAAATATTCACTGTTGAATTCACTAGTCACCAACTCTGGCAGAATCTAAAAAAAGAGCTGCAGCCCAAGAAGAGAATTTCGGAAGGCAGTGACAACAGCTGTACACATGAGCAATTCCCTCAGTGCACCAAAGCATGGATCAACAGCTTGAAGTGGTTGGTATGGAAGCTCCTCACATCCATCTCCATGACATTTTGTTCTGGCAGAGTTTACTTCAGACTTGGTGGAGTCTGTCTCAATGCCACATACTCCCATGACACACAGGGTTTGAAACTTTCTGAAGGGAAGCCATTCCCCAAACATGTGCCTTCTCAACTGCAGGCCCCTCCAGAGAGCAGCATGCTGTGCTGTCACATGTCAACATGTCAGTCTTCAGGTCACCACTGCTTGTATGAGACTTCCCATGCAAAAAGCCTTCTTATAGTTTTCAGAGCAGCCTGAAGGGCATGCACATCCTCCTGTGGTTCTTAAGTCCCTGCAACTTCAGGGCATTTGGAAAAGAGCCACTTACCCACCTTTCCGCAGCGCATCGTGGGCAGTGCCTCAGCACTCTGATGGAGTCCAAGGCCTGGCACTTGAGGTTTGATTCGCACACTTATAAATGAGTGGTGTTTAT
Source organism: Mycteria americana (assembly GCF_035582795.1). NCBI lineage: Eukaryota > Metazoa > Chordata > Aves > Ciconiiformes > Ciconiidae > Mycteria > Mycteria americana. Next base: position 46,543,387 of record NC_134366.1, on the reverse strand, counting down.
CTCACCTGTATCAGCTGATCTAATACAAGGTATTATCTCTATTCACAGACCTCACCTCTCGTTTTATCTGGGCATTACAGTAATAAAATATCAAACTGTTAATTTTAGGATAAGATGCCAACAATTGGCAGGTTCAGGTGAACTTCTGTAAAGCACTGATTTTCAAACTCCAGATTTGATTGCCTAGAGTATTTGTTGTTGTTATTTTTAGATTTCCTGTTCCAAAAAAGACTCAATTACCCTGGAAAGCCACAAATCCCTGCAATATCTTGTCATGTAGAAAAGAAAAAAAGCACATAATTTTTGCAAACTGCTGCTCTGGGAAATAACACTGTTGGGGAAGATGGAATGCAATGCAAGCTGATAGGGCCTTTATCACCAATATATTACTCAAACCAAATGGTTCATGCTAAATTACCATCTGCTTCTTAAATTCAAATTTACCAGATTTTAAAAGCTTCCATTGATTGTTTTAGCAAAGAACTTGCACTATTAAGGAGAGTAAGTTTTGAAGCACGTCCTTTGGGTTAATTTGCAGTAAAAGTAACTGCCTCTTAAGCAATTTGGTAATGTGCTTAACCTGCAAAAAGTGGATTTATGACAGAAAAGTCCAGATGTAATTTTGGATACTGCATACAATAGGCACAACAATAGCTCAACAATAGTTTGAGCTAACTGTCGCCTAAGGAGGCAGAGCAATAACTAGCAGAGACTGAATTTCAGGATACTTCAGAGAATAGGGGGAAGGTGGGCATAAACTCACTCACTCCAAAAGGTGTGTGTCACTCCAAAAGGTGTGTGTCTTGAATGAAGACATTAGCAATATCTCTCTGAAGAGAGACCCAACATTCCTGTTGGCCAGCCAGGAGTGGCAGAGGTCCAATTCAAAGGCTGTTCCCAACAGCTCTTTTAATACCTTAGGGCAAAACAAGCTGGAATGCAAGCATCTTTTATTTATTTTGCGTTTATATTCTCTTCATATTACCCTTTACTATAAGAGGAGACTACCTTTTGGACCTACATTTATGTGATCTTACCTACAATGTGTTTGGAACTCAGAGCAAGAAACACACTCAATATGAAGTAGAAACAAATCGAATACTCCAGCTTGTCTACCACATAGATTGGGGGCAACCCATTTATGTGCAGCTGTTGTCTGATAATAGTGTTAAACTGATGAAATAGGGGTAATGACTAAAGCAGTATCCAAATGGATACAAAAGATGCTTTCCCTTTGAATGTACTTTACTCACATCTGATGCAATAGGGGAAAAAAAACCCCACACCTTTAAATATACCCAGACACATTACTGCTGTAATTGAAATAATCCAACATTTCTATAGCAGTGTTATAGCCTTAATGGTAATTGCTGGTCATGAAACTTGAAAATAGAGAAGCTATCTGAACATAATCCTGGTTGTTCTTATTAGTAATTGCTATAGCTGGCTATTTATTACAGCAGCAAATAGGAAGATGAAAAGAAAAGAGTATTCAATTTTAGTCACGTACACAATATAGCTGATAACAAGCTGTTTGCAACACAGAAGTCAAATATTTTATCATAAAATTAACAGAATTCTAGTCAATAATCTTTAGCTAGTAAAAAAAAAAAAAGAACAGTATCTCACTGTATCAGACACATGCAAAGCTAAAATTTATAATAATTCTTCGATGGGTCACAAATAGCCAGTTGGCTGAGATGACAATGACTTTTAGGATCTATTACCCTGAACACCAGCCTGTTATAAAAATCATGTAAAAATATACAGTTGAGAGGTACAGCTAGCCAGGTTTGTTCAAACCACAAAAACTGGATCTGAATTTTAAATGCCTGTGAAATTTTTCTGTAATTACATTAGCTGTTTATCTGATTTGCATTAAATCTTGAGCTAAAAGCAAAGGCACGTATTTTACATAATAGCACGTATTTTACATATATACAACACTAATTTTCAGCACCATTTTCACAGTAGGCCATATATGAATTGTCAGACTGTTGCTACCTCTGAACCACCTTTGCTTTTACTTTAGCCCAGGAAGACTCATAGCCCTGGAAGAGCCAGGGTCCCACTTCCAATTCATGGTGTTGATTCAAGAAGGGATTTCTGCTGTTTAAGCCATATGGCCAGATCTGTTAGCTCAGAGGCAGCAACAGACTCATTCTTCATGCGATGTAATCACTACAGGGAGAAAAAGAGGCCACTGTGCATAAATATCAGTCACATGCACATTATTAAAAATCAAGTCACTACATCAACCACTGAACAAAACAGTGAAACACCATAGGAAAAGTGTTTTAAAAGTGTCTGGGTACTATGAAGGTTAAACACTGCAGGTACGCAGCCACACAGTAATTAGGGAAAAATCTGCAAAAAGCACAAGTACAGTTCGTTAACTACACCCACAGAATGCATCAATATTTTATTCTTGTCATAACCCAGCAAACCTAAAACAACAAAGAATGGGTGTATTTACCACCGTGGTCCATGGCACCTGGGGGATCCTGGTGTAGGTCATTGTCATGTAGATGATCAGAAAGAAGACGGTGAGAACCCAGTAAAACACAGCTACAAACATCACCCAGCCAAAGGCTGGATATAGAAAGTATTCTGTTCCAGCTATCAGGGTCCACACCAGCAGCCCCAATACCTGCAAAAGTTATGGAGAAGAAAGAAAACTGTTACACAGTCTTAGACCTCATACATTTATTCTAGGTCAAGGAACGACACCACTGGCATTCAGATAACAGCATTTGATGAGCTGAGTTGGGATGCTACTCTGACAGAATACTAATCTAACAAAAAAGAACTGATTTTGCTGTGCCAGGGTGTCACAAAAGGAAAGGCAAAACGAGGTGTCTTGGTATTGTTTTAACTCACTTTAACTATTATGGAGCCATACTTGCAGTGGTTTTACAGCTAGCTCTCAAAAGGATTGCTTATTACAGCCTACTAGCTTATGTGCATGAAACTCAATACTACTATTTTGCAGTCAGCTAAGTCACTTTAGAAACAGAAGCCTGTGAAGGACCACTGGGATCTTCAGGTCCCATCTGCCACAGTCACAGGTAACTTGAGTAGTTGGGATCTACTTCAAAATGCTCCACACCTGCTCTGTGGACTGGCAGGCACCATAGACACAAAACAACTCCTAGGCCTTTATTATAAAAGGTAGTAGTAAAATATCAACAGCCACCACCACTGTAACATGCTGCTGGACCAGAGCAAGTCAGGTTGGGAATGTCATTATATTCCACAGTTCTTAAAGCATCTCCCAGGTGACCTGACCCTAAGTAGTAGGCAAAAACTCACATTCAAGCAAAGTCCTCAAGCAAACCAGTCTGGGGAAAGAAACTCTGTCCTGATCCTGAATCTGGCAATCTGTTCACATCTACGACATGAAGAAATACATGAACCAGAGATTTCAACGTACTCTCTCCAGTTTTCTCTAGTGTTAGGTGATCTCCAATACATTAAGAGGGATGATGAGCAAACAAAACAGAAGTCAAGTCATATGCCACAGGAAGAAAAGTTCTGTGTTTTGCAAGTTGTCCAGCAATTAGAAAAATCTTAATTGTAAAAAGAAAGGGATATTTTATACCTTGAAAACAAACAAACAAAAAAACCCAAACCCCACCACACAACACTTTACTGGAGTCAGATGTGGGAACTAAAATTCTTATATTTGAAACAAGGCTCATCTCTTTCTGCTATCTGGACCATGGTGAAACACCCTAGCAGTGAGAAAAGGAAGACAAAATTAAAGCAAATAGCAACACACTTATTTAACAGACAACAGCCATAGCTAGACAATCTAAAGAACCTTCTACCCCAATACTCTGTCTCCAGCAGTGGTTAATAACTGATGTCTGAAGAAATATATTAAGAACAGAGCATGCAATAGTAATATTTCCTTGGACTACCTTCGTCGGCTCTCAGGAATGTGCAGTGGAGGACTTCCTGAGCCTACGGTGGTATCTTTGTAATCAATAGCCCCTGACAGAAGATGACGGTTTTGCTACAGCTTCATTTGCACAAGAGCCAATCCTATTCCCATGTAAGTTGTTGGCCATGGTCCCATTTACTTTTCTATTGTAGAATTGAACATGTAAACATTAATGATAAATCCCTAAACATTATATACAAGACAAAAACTATACTGTTAAACAAAAGTTTATTGTAATCAGTCCTGCTAACTTTCAGCATCTACCTCATATCTGTTTATTTTGTCTTCAATTCATCCTCCAAATTGCCACCCAAACTTAATTCAGCCCTCAATTTATTGTCTTGTGTGTTCACAGTATATTCCTGCATATTAGTTGTACATTCATCCACATCTGCACCATGTATACATAAAAGCCCTGCACAAATGTCTGTTCCACTTTTTTTTTTTTTTTTTTGGTCTTGTAATACAGAAGGCACATAATGGTCTTTTTAAGAACATTTTTTCCACCGTTTTCACCAATTCAGCAATTTCTCTTTAATACAAAGCCCTAGAACTTGCTCGGACTGGGATAAAATTTCCTACCTTCTGCAGCATACCAGGGGAGGGCAGCATTGCCTCAAGAACAGTTCAAATAGCATTAACTGGGTAGTTTAAAATATACACTATTCTTTAATGCAGTTATCCGTTCAGCAATGCTTCCCATAGTTAATTTTAATTCTCGTTCCAACAACGTTTTACTAATGGCAGCAGTTCAGTTAATAATGCCTCAAATTGCACAAACTACCCACGATTAAAAATCAACTCAATTTTAGTGTAATAACTGCTTTAAGATTAAACAATCCTGATAAGACTATTTAGCTAACAAAATACCCTTTTCTTAGGATACAAAGTTGCTTTTCATTGTGCCCATCCACTTTAATCCAAATTTAAATTAATTATCCAGAAATTGTACCTATGAATAACTGGTCTCATGCTTGATAAATAAAGACAGATTTATCCTAGATCTGAATATCTAGTAAAACACCAAGAACAGAAACTTCGAAGATGAGACAAAGAAAACAAAGAAATTAAACATCGTTAAACACTATAACCTACTGACAACAGTGTTGGTTTTTAGAAAGCTTTTAAAAATAGAAGTAGACTTTTTCATAAAAAGCACAAGACCATGAAAAATGCTTAATACTAAATTCAACACAAATAAGATCGATAAGGACACCTCACCTTATATAATGGATTATTTCTGGAAAGAGTAAAAACTTCACAAGCATCAAATTATTAAAATGAAAAAGGAAAATTCTGAGGTTGCATGAGACCACTAATCTTACATTACCACATAACAAAGCTACCAAGACATTAACTAGAGCACTGGTATTCTCACTGTTCACTGTTTTTTCCAGTAATATTCTAACTTGGTGTTATCACCCCTCTTCCAAGATAATTTTAATATTTAAGCAGCTGTACATCTCACAGGTATTCCAAAGAATTGCTTTTAATGGATGCTTTTTAGCCGGCCCGTATCAATGACAGAACAATTTATCTAAGCAATTGAGATGCACCATGGATGTTACAGATTTATATTCTTAACCAGTTCTTGGTTCATATGCATCGTAACTTTGATTGGTTGCCTATTAGAGCGTATCTGACATTTTCAGTTAGATCCAGATACTCTTACTGCATATTACTGGAGCTGACAGGCTGAAATAATATTTCAGGTTTCTTGATTAGACCCGAAAAGGTCAGATCAGCTCATGGTCAGCAATTCACTCTATGTGTGGTTAAATGATATGGCAAATGGTTTTATTGCATATGTAAACATACGCAATAAATTGATTTAAAGTTCACACTGACCATCAGCATCTACAAAATACCTAAGAAGTCAAAGGAACACAGACATCTAGACAAGTCTTTTGTGATTAGCTTTTCTTCTCAGCATGTTAAATACTGAGACAGCTTCTGCAGTGTTAAAAGCCTGTCTCGTAATATTCTGACTGTCCCTTACATTACACGTTTGCTGTTCAACAGATCAGTACAAACTAGATGGCACTCGTGCGTCTGCTGGAGCTGAGAATGCCACTTTTCCTGCTGATTTGATAACAAACCTCCCCACTGGGAATAACTGGATTATATTCAAATGCCATCTCAATGAGCATCTAGCGTACAGAATCTGGCAAGTGAGTGACAGGTATGCCATACCATAAAGCAAAGATCAGCAACTGCAATACTTGGGGAGCGCCCACAGTAATTCAGCGTGCACAGACAGTACACAGCTACCTTCACTGCTTCAGATCATCTGAAAGACAAGGGAGAAAGCTCCACTCAGTAACTGGGAAAGGCCTGTATCTTGTTATAACCAGGTATGCTAGACTGTATTAGTAATAGCTGAGTATTTGATTTTAATTTATGAGCAAGTCAGAATATGCTTATTTAGAATTATAGGAACATACTACAATCCTGTCAAAAATGACTCTGAGAAAGGGAGGAAAAAGCATCAAGACCACCAAAGAAAATAATGCATGTGGTAGTCGATGAGAGGGGATGCTGGGTCCTAAGACTATAAGGGCTCCGCCAACTGGGTCCAGTTTTTCAAGTCAGATAGGAGACAGGGATTTCACTCATCAGCACATGATAAAGGCAAGCAGTTTTCCCTTGTTTATTGCAGTCTCTGATTTTACCTCAGACAACTATTTTGTGATCATTTGGCTGCTGCTTGATCAGGTACCTCCATTACTAGAATGCATTAATATGTCACATGTACTAATGCATATGTCAGCAGTTGGCAGATACCATAAAAAGGGAATAACTTTGTAGCAAAGTCCAATATTATTGAGTGTGCAGGTTTAAAATTAGATGCTTAATTGCATATTCAAACCCTTAAATAACTGCTGTATTTTTTCCACAGTGTTGAGAACTTCAAAAGTATCGGACTAAAAAAAAAAAAAAAAGGCTTTATTGCCTAGTAGATGAGACACATCTTGTCTCACGTCGCTGGTACAAGTCAGCAGGTATGAAAGCAGGTGTGAGCTTGAATCTGTGTATCCAGTTTTGCTTTTTTAAGCAGTTTAAAAACTGCAGAACTGAATTTGTACTTGCAAACTGTATTTAAAAAGCCTGTGATGTAGTGACTCCTCTCCAGTGACGCTAGTGTTACAAATTCTGCAGCATTCATCTTGACTGGTTAACTCAGCAACACAGTTAAAAATGTTTATGCATCCCTTTCAAAGGCAAAAGAAGTCTCATTGTGGCAGAACTGACAGGGAGAAAAACCTATTTGGCATGTTTGCCTGAAGCTTTTTCCTATTCTTTATCCTAGAGATGCTTCCTAGGACCATTTCAGTTCTCTGTATGCGTAAGTATTGTAGGATTTATACAGAGTTGCTACTAGCACAGATGGAAATGAAGGTAGAAGGAGACTAGAAGAGTTGTGCATTTGCAGCAACAGTTGTCTCCTGTATTCAAGCCACCTAAACATGGATAGAATCCAGCAAGTAGAAAGCAAGACAACTTGCCTCTCCTTCCCATGAAAGGAGATTTACAACTAGAAGAAAGAGAGACCATTCTAAATTATTGCACATCATTGTTTCACTACTAAATCACAAGTTAGGAGCTACCTCAGCAGCAGCACAAGCATCCTATGGATGTCTCAGCCTCCATCCTTTTCTTCCCTTGGCTACTCTCTGCAGGCAAAAAAACCCCAGGGAGTCTCCTGTGGGCAGGGAGAGCACAAACACTTCTCATGCCTGCTCCCTAGTTTCTTATCTCACCTTTCATGTCCCTTGGGAAGACAAGGTTGGAAATGCTTTTCACCAGGCACTAAGAGGGTAAGCAAAGATCCCTAAGGGCAGCCAGACCAGCAGTTCAGCACTATAGGGGCTCCCCTTATTTGATGTTGGTTAGTCAACCACCCCTTGGGTGTTTGTAAGCATTTGACAGGTTTGGAACAATGTTTATTAATCTTATCATGACATGGATCACACACCAAAACGCAGGATCTTATACTGTGAATCAAAATATCCGGGGGTGGGGGTGTCATTTAAAGAGGAAAAAGGGGGGGGGGGGGAAGGGCATTCCTCCTCTATTGTTCCTGTAAGACATGCCCAGGACAGTCAGTCGTATGAACAGGCAGATTTAATTGTCTTATATTTGACAGATACGGAATGACTTTTTTTTTCTTCCAGCTATGGCTAAATGGAGTAAATGTTTGCAGTGCACTTAAATAATGTCTTTAAATCGGAGGTTTTGTGCCTTCATACACGACCTAAGAAGTGACATGCAACAATTCTGCCACCAGAGGGAGCGCAACCATTGCTTTTTTTTTTTTTTTAGAAAAACGCTTTCGAAGAGGGCACTTGGGCCGGCTTAAGCTGCCCAGCAGAAACATCAAGGGGGCAATTTGCATTTTGGTGCCAAAAGGTGCCAAACACCTGCAGATTGAAAGGGAACGCTCGAAGTAAGCGATATATATACAGAAATCTTTCATAAGGGTTATGCGAAGTTAAGAGTGTCTGCACAAAGCAACTTTGATGGGTTCACTTCCATTCTGGGTACAACAGCAATGTAAAATGTAGGTTTATCCAAACTACTCGAAATAAGGATCATTTATTTGTTTTACTTAAAAAAAACCAAAAACACAAAACAAAAACAACACACACAAACACCCCCAAACCAACCCCACCAAAACCAAACAAAAACAAAATAAAAAACCCAAAACCACAAAAAACTCTTCCCCACTATTTAGAAAATTGTATTTTAATGTCCATGGAGGAAAAATGCCTAAGAAAAAACAAGGTGAAAACCTACGAGTACTGCATAAATCAATTAAATATCAATCCAGACTAAAGCACAAAATATAAAAATCTTGTTTGTGCTGCAGTCAGAGAAAAGGTGATAAACATGTTTTAAAACTTAGCTTTTAAAACTGGAAGGATTCAAACTTAAATAAGATTTCTATTAACAGTGAGTAAAGATGCAAAGACGAGGAAATTCAAAAACATCTTTCAGCTACATTTTTTAGAGACATAAGATCCTTGCTTTGACATTTCAAGGACCATGTTAATGTACTCTGCAATAATCTAATCAATACACTGCCTTAGCCTACTGCTTCTCTTTCCCAGTCTCAAACGCTTTTTTAACACAAAACATTACAATGAGTTGACATCAGCCAATCACTGCCGTCCCCCTCCTCTTTACTGACAATGCTGTATACCACCTTTCCTCCGTAAGCATTTGGTGGCATCAGCAGTTGGAAGCATTTATTTTGCTAAGAGCTGCTCAGTGGAGGAAAGCTTTGTGATTCACCCAGATTGTCTTCTGGCGAGACGGTCCCGCAGAAGAGAACTCAGGCTCTACATACATGCAGGAAAAAATTCCTTTGAATTCTGCATGTTTTTACAGGTTGTACACCAAATAAAAGTAAAGGCTAGTGTTTTTGCTGAGACTTCTCAGGGCTTTGCCTTCCTAGCAAAATTAAAAAATCCACAGTGCTTGCAGAAACATGCTAGTGGTCATAACAGACATATCAATGAAGTATTGTATCATTTATACAGTAAAACTCTTAGCATCAAACTGAGTAGCAGCTACAGATCTCAAGTCTCTCCTACCTTTGAAAACATTTCTGTTTGTAATAAAACTGTGCAAAATTCAGTCTTCTACTTTCACAGAATTTCTAAAAATTGTCTGAATACCTTTTAAATTATTTTCAAGCAACCAGTTTCAGCGTTGAATCCTCCCACAAGTATTCAAACTTTCTGTCATGCTCTTGGCTCCATGGCAGCACCAGCGAGTACCCCTCACTGAGGGCTCGAAATACTGGAAACACTAACCATCACTTGAGAGAACACCCACCCTAGAGTTGTTTTTTTAGGATCCGTTTCCTAAGAAAGAAAACTACTGGAAGCAGCACATGCCAAAGTATGCTCCAGAAGTACATCTTTACTAAAGACTGAACTCTTACTCAAGAGTTTAGTCCAACTCCTATTACGAGCCACACAGAAAAACCTCCTGACCCAGGCTTGAAATGGGTCAAGGCCCGCTGGCAGACATTTCATTCAATAGGGAGCATGCCTATTCTGGGGTGAGAATTCAGACCAAGCCTTTCAACAGCTGATGGACCTCCAGTGCCTTTCCCACAGCTCCATGGAGCAGGGAAGTCCTCCCACACCTACCCCAATTCCTCAGGAAAGAGCCCTAGAGCACCTTTGCCTACAAACCTGGGGACCAGACCTCCCCACACCTGAACCAGTAAAGAAGGGCTAGGCCTGATGTTCAGACTGCGACACTCATTATCCAGATCAGCCATGCAGTGAAGATGTACTGAACTGGCCAGGGCATGCATAAATAAGGGTATTGGCTTGCACTTACAAAAGGATTCACACTGAAAGGCAGAGCCAGCTTGCACGAGTGCCCAAGAAGCTATAAAGTCTCATTGGGAAGAGCAGAGAGAGGGAGGCAGTCAGTGGCTGGCATTGTAAGCAGAAAACGTATTTTTCTGATCAGAATGGGTATTGCAATACCGCAGTGCTGCCTAGGCATAAAGACAATAGTGCCTGAGCAAAATGCAGTAGCACACCCCAATTTCATGTTACCTTAATGAGTCCACCACCTACTAAAATGAGTAAGTCACAAAGGTGCTCCTTCTCTAGCCTCCACTGACCGCACTGCGACTCATGCGTGAGGAGTCTTCTGGGATACAGTGTTCCAGCTCACTGCAACTGACAGCTGAGAAAAATAACTTGGGGGTGGGAGAGAGTAAGGAAACCGTACTGTCCATCCCAGCAGCATATTACAATGCTCAAATGTTGCTTCACCTGAGAAATATGCATGGAATGTGTGAGACCAGAGCTAACACCAGTAACACAGACCAAAAGGAGGTAGCTTAAATTAAAAAAGCAAGAGATGTTTTCTGGAAAACACAGACTGTCCCATCTCACATCAAAATTGTGCAATCACTACAAGAGTTTATTTCTTACAGTTTCTCAGGAAGTTTTGTCTGAAAAAATAACTAGAGATAGGGTAGTGGATATTCAGAAGGTAAACAAGAAATAAGACTGTGCTTGGATTGTAAATTTTGTTCCATGTCATCAAAAACATCACAACAGAAGATTAGAAACTGTTAGGAAAGGAATAAAATAATAAAAAACTCCACCAAACAGAACATATCACAGTGCTTTACAAATCAATGGTGTACCCACACATTGAGCATGTTCTGTTCATTCCTCTCTCCCATTTCTAAAATGATTCAGTTGGATTATGCAAGGCACAGAGAATGGCTCCTGCAAGAAAATAAAGTTAAGGTTGGAAAAAAGATTAGTCCGATTTTCCATTGAAGACTGAAGGAGAATATGACAGAAGTCTGCAGAATAGCAGGTGACAAAGAAAGGAACAAGGACTGGATTAGGACTTCCAACACAAGAAGCATCCAGCTAAATATCAGGCAGAAAGTTGAAAACCAAACAGAAGGAAGTGGTATTTAAAAAACAAAACAAAACAACAAGAAGGAAAAAACCAATACCTAACCATATTACAGAATTCATTCCCACAGGAAACATCATACACACTCCTGGCAGACAGGTCAGCCCTGTCTGTATATAATACCTATATACACGATAGTCAAGATGCAACCTCCAGCTCTGAAATTCCTAAATGTGCAGTTTGCTAGAAGCTGGAAAACTATAGCAGAGAAGGATCTTGCCATATGTGCTCCTTCTTACACTCCTTCCTAAGTTTTTGGTATCTGTCATTATCAGAGACTGAATACTGGACTGAACAGACCACTGACCAGATCCATTACAACCACTGTTACTAACTTCTGGTTTTAATTTGCCTTACTTTCCTGCAGGAGACCCTGGCAACTGAGTACTGGAAGCTGCAAAAGTGTTAACAGAATAGGATGGGATGACTACATGCCACATAAATATACTGTTTCTTTCCAAAGTAGAATTACAAGGAATAATCTCAAGCAATGGTGAAGAAACTGGCTTGAATTGTATCATCATGAAATCTATCTTCTCGGCAGACCAGTGGTTGATCATTAACAGGTCACTGAAATGTGTACAAAGCGTGAAGATTGGTCCTTGTCCCAGGGCACTTTCCACATTAAATGCTTTAAGGTTTTTGAGGGCTGCGTTCAGGAGCACACTACTGTTTACTGATGCCTGTAACTTAACGCTCGTGTTTTGCCTGAGGATCTGCACACACAGAGACATTTATATAGGTTACTGCACACTACACATATATTAACTTATATGCCCTTGCTAACACAGTGCTAGCCATCATTTTATCTACATAGCCACAGCAGAAGACACAGCCTCATCTTTGCCCATAGTGTTCTATTACCTAATGAAACTACCTTTAATGCAAAATACAGTACGATGGGCCCGTCCCAGGTCAGTCAGGAGAAAGACCTGCAACCAGCCTCAGAGCTGCAACCAGCTGTGGCTGACCAGGAACGCACTGGTTACTGCTATCGGTGGCTCCATCGAGGCCACAGTTTAATGTAAAAATAAAGAGGGATGGTGCAAAACACAACTGAAGACAAACAGCCTGTCCTAAAAAGCACTTACCTCTCCAGAAGGGCACCTGGTGAAACAGTTGGCAGGCAGTGACCTCCACAGCCCTTAAGCTCTAAATGTGACCGCAATGCAAGGAGACCGCCTGGCCTCTTATCTAGCAATCACAAGGGATGCGAATAAAAGGAACACTGCTGCTCCCTTTTCCTTCCACTTCAGCAAGGCCTGGCTGCTTATAAATCCTCAAGATAGGTGAAATTAAAAGGTTAAATGTTTTTGTATTTAACATTCAAATATTAATGCATTTTGGAGCTCTGAGTAAAAGTTGTAGCTGATTTCTTTGAGAAGTTACATTCCCAAGTTGGTCCTTTAAACGGTCCTGCCCTTGTACAGGCAGTACAGAAACAAAAATACATCCTATATGACCCACGAGACACAGTAGCAATTCATTGAGTTTATTTGTAATAAGTCCTATGACCAAATTCATACAATGCCGCATGATTTCATTGATTTCAATTTTAAAAGACCTTCATACTACAAAATTACATGCAGATTTGAGAGCTCATATTAGTAGGGAACATCAATTACTTGGTGGAAGGACTTAAAAGGGCTCACAGTGCTTCTCCGCTGCAATTTAAAAATTAAAAAAAATTTTAAAAAAGGGAAACCACACTGGCAGGCTTTTTAAATTCTTCTTTTGAGATCTGAAGCCAAGATTCGGACAAAGGAAGAAATTTCCTCTCCTCACATTTAAAAAGAATTTCTATGGATGATGAATTTCGTATCTCTTCTCAAGACAGAAAGGGTTTCAGTAGTGCAGCTGCAGTTTAACTGTGGGATAGGGTTTGCCCCCTCCCAGTTTTTGGTTCCTAAACCAAAGTTTGGGGGGGCATTTCTTGGGTGGGGCAGACAACAAGCTTAAGATACTACCTTTTGTTCCTGCAAATGTAGCAACTGGTTCACAAATATATGGGCGTTTTTCTGAGAAGGGACACAGGCTTTCAAGTCAAGTGTCGTGGTTTAACTGCAGCTAGCAACTAAGCACCACACAGCTGCTCGCTCACCCTTCCCCCCCAGTGGGATGGGGGAAAGAATCTGAAGAGCAAAAGAAAGAAAATTCATGGGTTGAGATAAGAACAGAACAGTTTAATGATTGAAATAAAATCTAATAATAATCATAATAACAATAATACATTGTAATGAAAACAAAAACAACAAGAGAGAGAGAAACAAAAAGGGGGGGACAGGGGGGACAGGGACACGGACACACACACACACACAAAAAAAAAACAAGTGATGCAACTGCTCACCACCTGCTGACTGACGCCCAGCCAGTCCCCGAGTCGTGGTCGCTGTCCCCCAGCCAACTCCCCCCAGTTTATATGCTGAGCATGACATCATACGGTATGGAATAGCCCTTTGGTCAGTTCAGGTCAGCTGTCCTGGCTGTGCTCCCTCCCAGCTTCTTGTGCATCTCCTCACTGACAGAGCATGGGAAACTGAAAAATCCTTGACTTAGTATAAACACTGCTTAGCAACAACTAAAACATCAGTGTGTTACCACATTATTCTCATACTAAATCCAAAACACAGCACTATACCAGCTACTAGGAAGAAAATTAACTATCCCAGCCAAAACCAGGACATCAAGTAGTAGAGACGTATTTCTGGAGGTAAAGACCATGGTATAGCACTTGTGCTCTGAATACAATTTCTCCTTTATAAAGCACACTTACAAACTATAAGTGTGCAGGTTTAACCTGCTGCGTACACTGAATACATGGTTGTCTTTGACACTTTTGGAAGTGCATTGTGAGGAAATTATTCCCCTTGCACAGAAAAATTAAAAAAAAGACTCAGCTTCAGTAATCTCTAACTCAGTCATCTCTTTTTACTTTTTCTTTTATCATTTAAACTGAAAAAGCTCAGAAGTGGATTCTGAGCTCAAAAGATACAGGGTCATATGTGTCTGGCTGAATGTGTCTTCCCCAATGTGGCCATTTATTATTATTTTTATTACTGCAACTACCGTTGTTTCTTAATGGAACATGATAGTAGGAAGGGTTTGTTCTTTTGTTCCAATAAATTCATGTAAGTGAAAAGAGGTTTGAGTTAACTATGTGTTCTTCTAGCTTGATCTTCCCTCTTCTATCTACATACAAACTTTTCCTTTGGAAGAAGTTCTATAGCACTCTATCTTCCTTTCTCTAACTTCCCTGAAGGGATACAGTTCCTGAGGGTAGAAAAATACCAGCTTCTCAACAAATGGCAATGATTTGTGTAAGTTACTTTTAACCTTCAGTGCATGTGTACATGTAAAATACACACACCCACAAAGAAAGTCATTCTGCCATCGTTTGTACACTAATAAGGTGAACTATTTTTAAAAGTGAATTCCTAACAATGGTAACTTATGAATTATGACTGATTATTTATGTAGTCCACTTTGTTTAAATGGTGTCCACGTTCTTCAAGAGAACAATGCTGTATACAGCTGCTTTATTAATAATGTCACTGGCTCTTTGTTGCTATTTTTACATCTCCATCTTCCTGTTAGGCCATGTAAATAGAGATGCCTATAATCGGCGGACGCACAGCATTGTTTCACAAATCTTAGCTGTTACATTAAAATAGAAAGCTTATTACTTCTTTGGGAATAACTTTTTATTTTGCTCTATAGTTAGGATACACAGTCATAAAGCCAGATAAGATGCAATGGAAAAATCAAAGACAGCATCTGCTAAGAAAGGCTACTGCTGCATTCTATATCCATTTAACCATGAGGAAAACATTAACTGCTCATTAAAAAAATTTTTTTTTAATTTTTAGAATGAAAGTATCTTTTCATTTCCAGCTGAACACCACAGAAATTGGTGTTGTACACTACAGAATTTTTGCCTGCTGCAAGACAAAATCCTTTAGTGACCAAAAGTTGTAACAGTTCCCCTTGTCTGACAAACAGAAGACATGAGAAAATAAGTCTGCATCCAGATCTGTTGTTGTCTGCCTATTTAGAAGCTTATTGTACCTCTTGACTATTTCTGTATCAAGTTCCAAATATAAAGGTCCAATGCCAGGAACCATTATCCATGTTTTTAGGTAAAGATTAAGAATTTTACAAAGATTGATCCATGTGTTGTAGAAGTACCTCATTGAAAAATGAGGCAAAATTGTTTTCTTTTCTGAATACATTTTGCATTAACAACATAGAAGAACAGCATGCCTATAAATATTTAACATTTGCATATGCTTTTCTGGAGGCATTTGTGTTCACAGACTTCATGGTCAGTAAGGACCATTTTGGCCGTGTGTGCAATAGTATAAAGATTTCAATCTACAACATGCTTTTTGCAAAGAGATGACGTCTTGGCATAGCCACCGCAATGATAAAATTGTCTTGTCTCTAAATAAGCTGCCATAATGCCTATTACTCTCATTGTTGAAAAACCTCAGCCCAACTTCTCATCTGAATTTGTCTGAAGTCAGTTGCCAGGCATGTCCTTTTCTGAAATCTCCATCTGTCACCAATATATCAAAGATAACTTTGTACTAAGAGCCATATCTAAAATTGTTGACAACTGAACAAGAGATAATCACAAATACTAACATTGCTTCTGACAATAAGCTGCGCTCCCCCCCCTTTTTCTTCTCTTTTTTTCTTTTCATGGTAGTAGTAGAAAGAGTTTACTTTGAAGGAATCGGGAACAGGGCAAATCCAGAATTAAGTTTTCGATAGAGACCTATTTAAGAGTTGTTACCATTGTCCCACAAGTAATGTTTGCAGAGAAGTTTAGGGTACAAAAGCAACTTTAAGATGAAGAATTATATGCAAGTGAAAATATTAATGCCAAAGGAAGAAAATTAATCGGACAAACATGTAAAAAGACACTGCAGATCAGTCATGCTTTTAGAGAAGTCCTTGTTACCATGCTCCGTAACTTTATCTTTAAGGTTCTGAAGACAAAAGTCCACAAGCCTGAAGGACTTCCCACAGCCTGTCTGCTCTCCATAATAAATACTCGTGGTGCATGCAGCATAAGAGAACAAAGTAAAAAACTCCGTGAGATACCTGACACTTGAAATTCAAACTACCAAAGTCATAAATTAAGTATATACGCCTGTGTGTGAGGCAGGGTATAATGTTCTCCAACTGCTTCAATGGGCCTTGTGTAAACAAAGAACAGAACAACTGCCTACAACTGTCAGCTTTCTAGTGCAAGGAAAAAAGTCTCCAATCAAGAAAAAACATTTCAGGGCCTGAAGACATTGGCTTATTCAGATTTAAATAAGTGAGCAGAAATGATTTAATGTCCCTCAGATGTCTGCTCTGTTTTTCTGCCAGAGGTTGCTGCCCTGCAAGGGTGACTGCACACAAAGCTGCTCCTGAATTACTGCACTCTACTGCCCAGTGTATCCGAGGTAAACAAATCACTGGTTTGGTTTATCACCATATGCTGAACTGTGAACTGCAGTAAACAGCAAGGCATGGAGACCTTTTCAGCTGCCTGTGTTTAAGAGCTACCAGCCTGAAATCAGAGCTTCTGTATTTGCTTCCTGTAATACATAAACACAGAAAAGTCAAGAAACAAGCAGGAGCAAGTCCTTCTTAGCTGCTGCTCTCGCTGCATGCACTTACGCTTCACTGTCCCCACAATACAGCTAATAGATTTGGGATTTTCAAGCATACTCAATTCCATTTCTCTGTAAATCTGATTTTCCAATACAGTTCACAGATGTCAGAACTGTTGCAAACTACAGGGATTACTACAGATTAGTGGATCTCCCATACCTGAAAGAGAAGTGTTTAGAGCAATTACACTTCATAGTGGAAAGGTATTCCCCATACGATCTGCTTCTAGCTCCTCTGCAGGCATAGCACTTTCCTCTGGGAGACGAGCATGTTGTTAGCCTGAGAACTGCTACAAACCCCAAACATATCATAGAATCATGAAATAATAGTTTGGGTTGGAAGGGACCTTTAAAGGTCATCTAGTCTAACAACTCCTGCAATGAGCAGGGACATCGTCAACTAGGTCAGGTTGCTCAGAGTCCCATCCAACCTGACCTTGAACGTTTCCAGGGTTGGGGCATCTGGCACCTCTCTGGGCAACTTGTTCTAGTGTTTCACCACCCTTATTGTACAAAATTTCTTTCATATATCTAGTCTAAATCTATCCTCTTTTAGTTTAAAACCATTGCCCCTTGCCCTATCACAACAGGCCCCTTATCTAGCAAAGTGTGCTCACAGTCCTAGCACAGGCTAGAATTTTGTCCTAAAATTCAAGCAAATCTCCTCAGCATGAGATCAAAATATTGGTCTAAAATATAGGCACTGCTTGCTCTCCATCCCATCCAACCTCCCCCCATCCTCTGCATTACAGAAGCTGAGTCAGCAGATAAGGATGCCAGGTCTGTCTCAGGGCACAGTCTCATGCATAGGCATGAGACCAAGTTGTGAAAAGAGAGGAGAAGGCTACTACACCATCAACCATTGGCAGATGAGTAAGGCAGGTAACTAGAGGGCAGTCACCTTGTCAGCCTTCAGCACCAAATTTGCAACTGCTTACCAGTCAACTGCCTCTGCAGCGCTCAGGTCACAGTTCATCATGGTTTAAGGTGACGGGAGCTGTGACTGGGTCAGCTGCCGATTCAGTGGAAGTGGCCACAACCTGGCCCTGCAGCCAGCTGACAATACCAATATCCAAAAATGCATCAAATTACTTTGTCGAAGGCTATCTGCATCTGACCTGCAATTCATCAGCAGCAAGTGATGCAGCACACATGCCAAAGTTGAAAGGAGGATAGCTCTAGGTAAGGTAACAAAAGCCAAGGAGCTGAGAGGTTACAGGCTGAGGGTATGCTCTGCTCTGGCAGCAGGCTCCCTTCCCACCCAAGTGGTTCTTCTGAAAAACCCAAGCCTTTTCCTGTAGTTCTGTTTATATTACCATCCCCAATATACACAACCAACTAAATTATATTTACTTAGCTAACTTCCACACCTTTTCCCTTTCTCTTTCCTCAGATTTGGATCACAGCTTTCTTCTGCCCAGTATTTTCTTCCCTAGAATGACAATAGGGCAGATACAATAAAGAGGTGTTACCAGTCTTTGTTCAAATACTCTTTGTTCAGTATTTCAGCTATATACCTCCCGCTCAGAAGTTCCTGTTTTCCCACTGAGGCGGGAAGGGAAGGCAGCTTTTTGTTTAAAAAGTCTGGGTGCAGTCAGAGATACTCACTACATTTTCCCTCCAAAGCATGATATTACTATTTTCAAATCAAAGAGGGAAAATTAAAATCAAAGGGGGAAAATTCTTTAGAGAACTCAAAAAAAATCTGACTACAAAGTAGTATTTTGCAGGTACCCCTTTTTCTTCAAGCTACCAACTATTCCTATATCAAAATGCTCAAATCCACACATATTGAAAACTCAGTCGCTATCATGAACTGTGCACAAACACAGAGGCATGTAATGGAACCTCCTACTGCTGACAATATTACAGGTCTTAGCAAGTAAAACCAAGAAAGCAGAAAGGAATTAGGCCACAGAAAGACATCACTAGCAGGGAGCTTTGCTAGTTCCCACAAAGGGAAAAGGAAGAACACAGCATGCACAGTGATTTGCCTTTGATACAGGAGAAGGCATATGTCTTTTGATAATCCAGCGATAAGGCAGGAAAGCCATGGGACACACTCATTTGTTGGACTGAAGAAACACGTTTAGATTGACATTTGTGATGTTAAGCTGTTTTGACAGCTAGGATTTAACGGTATCATGAGGTTACTGTGATGCGGATGTAACAAAATGACTAATGCTTCATCACAAAATAAGATACCAAGTTGTACTTGATACATGACTATAGGGAGCTTTAAAGAAATATGTAAATTAGACATTTGGGTTATAAAAGGGCATGTCTGAGGAATGGATCTGCACAGCTTCCCCTTTTATCATCTAACAGCTACTCTGTTCAAGCCAAAGAAACGGCACATATGAAACAGGTAAACAAAGTGGTAGCACCTTGGGGGAAATCATGGTAACAAGTAGCTTAGCTGTGCCTTTAATTTTCCCGAAGTCAGTTTTTGCACAGTAGGTCAACACAAAAAAAAGGTAGAAAGTGTTAATTAGGCTCCTCCTAATCTCAGTCTAATTTGACAGCAAGTACTCCACATAGTGGATCGGAGAGGAGAGGTCTAAAGGGAGGTGATCTCTTTTGTTACCCTAATCCATAGAGTTGACAAATGAAACAAATGGGGAAAGCTTCTGGGCACACACATTTCTTCAGTACTGAACGGAAGGAACAAGAGAGCCGCCCCTTTACCAAATGCTAACAAGTGGATAGGAAACGACTATCGGAAGGGAGCTGCTGATCTTTAAGAGCCTGACAAACAATAAGCGTGGATTAGCACGTATAGCCTTTGCGGTAGGTAGGCTTTCATGTTCTTTTTATTTCATGTGCAGATGTGTCGGGATGACTGAAGTCAATAGGAAATTTGCAATAGGCTTTAACAGCATCAAAAACTGATTCATTATAACCTTCTCTTCATACCAATACCGTTTGTGTACATTAGATCTTAGTCTGATTTCGTTCCTATCAGCTCATCTGGACTCTGTTTGCACCTCTTCTCAGGGTCACCTTCTTGTTCGTGTACATTGTCTATGTAATCTTACAGAAACAGCAACGACCACAAGTCAAAATTATGTGTTCTTTTAAAATGCACTTCTCCACAATTTTTTTTAAACCAAGACCTAAACGGAAGAGGCATTTTGAAATAAAGCTCAGTTTTTAAAGTGAAAAATTACTTCAGACGTGTGTTGGTTCAGGTTTTGGGGTTTGGTTTTTTTTTTGAGGCTAGCATTCCACTGTTCAGCTTAGTAAGAAAGTGAAAATTAGATGTAACCAAGCTTTGAGAATTCAATTTCATTTATTTCTGTGTACTCACAAAATTAAGCAAATTTTAACTTGACTTGGTAAAACACTTTGAGAGACCCTATCTCACCTTTAACACATTATCTTGACTTGCTTACTTCAGGCAAACATTTCCTAGATAGTCCTCTGTTACTGCATAAAGAGGATGTCAAGTTCTTTGTACAAGTGTCTGGTCATGTTTCATGATTGCCAAAGTCTAGAAAGAAATCCCAAGTTTGAACAAAATTTTTTGAAACCTTATTCTCCTGACTAAGATTCCTACCCCTTTGCTGAGAAGATAAACAGGGAAAATTCTTTAAATATTGCAAATGGACCAATGAAGATGTAATTAGTAACATAAAAAGTTGTTTATAATTATTCCACTCTTGGTAAGTCTCATCATTCATAGTTCTATAGGCCCGTATAATATGTTCAGAACTGCTGTTACACATCTTCCAATGGACGTCATAATGCAAACAGAAAACACACCACAAGAGAACCCATCTTTTCAAGTAGGTCATTACTTTCCTCTTGCACACTGCCTTTTAAAGTCAAGTCTCATTAATGCAAGAATCCACTCAAAACAGTAAAATAAGGATTGTAGTTTTCCAAAACGAAATATAGTAGTTTCTCAATTACAACTATCTTTCTATCCAGTAGGAATTTTATATGGCATCCAGACTCTGACATTAGCCAAACTCCTGTGCATTTGGAGAAGAAAAAAAGAACACCAATACTGTATTCATTTGTACTGTGCTATATCTTAGTAATATCACAAGGAAGGAGAAATATTTCCAGCTTGGAGGTCAACCAGCAATCCCCAATAGTAAATAACTGTTGTAACTGTATTGCATAGTCCAATGAACATGGCTCATGGCACACGGCGAGGCTTTGAAATGTAAATCAGAAATCCCAATACATATCCTGCTTTTCCATGTATCCTGAATTTCTCATACTGAAGAACTTTTCAGCCTTTTTCTAAAGTCTTTCATTGAGGTCATCACAAGATAGTGATAGGTCTAACAAAAAACAAGTCTGTCCAACCTGCTCTATCCCTATGGCTCAGCCAAAAGCATTTATTTAAAAGAAAGCACCTGCCACAATGCAAGAACCAAACATGTCACAATATTCACCATAACCTCCTAAATCACCGATCACTGTATTTCTAATATTCTTCTAAGATACTACAGTATTTTTCATAGTTTTGTCCACCTACAGCTTTATGAAACCATTAAAGATGGATGTCTCATACTGAGCAGAGCCTATTCTTTCAGTTGCCTCACATCTCCTTATCATAAGACCCCATTTTGCCAAGTTCTTAATTCTTCTATGTTGA
The DNA here is from genome assembly GCF_035582795.1 of Mycteria americana. Lineage (NCBI taxonomy): Eukaryota > Metazoa > Chordata > Aves > Ciconiiformes > Ciconiidae > Mycteria > Mycteria americana. The sequence goes on along the minus strand of NC_134366.1, from coordinate 46,521,696 downwards.
TTATCTGTGTCAAGCCTGAAGAGCAGTCTGGATGAAGATCGTGCAAAACAGGCCTTCAGCAAGTTGCTCTGAGCTGCTGGGCAAGGAAGACTTGAAGGAATGAAGGGACAAAAAAAAAAAAAAGTGCAACTAAAAGAGTTGGAAAGATAGGACTTGCAACAGAGGCAGAAGAGTGCACAAAAGAGAGACAGGCACAAACATATGTTGAAATACTTCCCGTTAAGTATGCAACAATGCCAGAAATAAAGTTCTTCACACATCTTAATTCTATCATTAGTTAAGTATACATTATGATATAGTCTGTGATTACATGACCATGTACTTTCCCCTTCTCCACACCACCACCTGCGTGCAGCAACAGAAGGGAGAGCCTTCTTCAGACTAATGCCTTCCCCTATTTTGCTTTCTCCTTGTTTACTTGTGTGGTCTGCACACTTGTTCCCAGCATGCAACTCAGGGCTTTGTATCCACATGGACTCTTTAAAAATACTTTGTGATCTGAATTATCTCACAGGTCATTAGTAAACTATTAAACACATCTCTGTGAGATAAAGAAGTACAGTATCGCAATTTTACAGACAGTGCACTAAAATTAAGGTCAAAAGTACTTGTTGCCAAATTTCACTAGAAAACTCTTTTTTCCCCTCAGCCCTTAACACGGTACTGCATTTTGCCTCTTCACAACATAGCTCCTACTGACTTCAGCTACAACTGCGAATAATCATTTCCTTTGCATCTCAGACCCAAAGTTGGGGATCCAGAAAACAAGGAGAAAAGAGAGCACACTGATATGCCAGGCTTACTTGCCTTATCTAGCATCCCATAGGAATACTGTAGTGCAAGTAGAAGATAAAAATCAGATTTTCCAGGGAAGCAATTAGCCAGGAGACCATCCTTTCTCTTTGAATAATCCCTTTCCTTACTCATGACATGCCTTCCTCCAATGCTGTATGCACCATGTCCCAGTAACTCCCAGAAACACTCTCCTGTGCAATGACCGTGACAGAAGTTTCTTGACAAAAATAACGTGATCACGCAGGTTTTGACTGGATTCCAGTGTCTGCACACAATCCAATACAAAACCAACACTGCCAGGGTGAACACCAATTCTGACACTTCTTAATTTCCAAGGCCTTCAGCTATAATCATATTTTTAAATGGTTTTGTATGTGCCTAGACACATGCAAGCTCTTTGAAACAGCATATGATGTTACTGGCAGCAGGGTACATCATGGTTTAGAAATTAAACTAAAACCAAATCAATGCAGATGCTGCCATTTTGGGGTGGTTTTTTCTGCCCTCTAAGAATTGAGTAAAAGCACCACCCTCCCCAGCACATACCACAGTTGTGCTCTGAGCCTGTAGAGGACAATTGTGCATTTGTTTATGCCTTCCAATCTACAGCAATAGTAGCAGGCATCCAACCACAGATTCACCCTCTCCTCACCTGATCTTTGTCAGAGTCTGCCCTACAGTGGCTGTCTCCAGTTGGAGACAACCGAGGCTGATTTTATCAGCTGAAGTGTCATTTTAGAGATACATGGCAGAGGTTTTCCTTTTGTTGGAGGCTTTTTTGCTGTTCCCCTGCCCCCAATGCTTGAGTCCTGCCTGCAACACTCTGTCTCCATTTTTAAATTTCTCCTACAGTTCCTCATACTCCTCTCAAAACTGCACTGCCACGTTCAGCTATTACCTGCTGCAGGAGCAGCAGCCTTGGGAATAGCACTACTGTTGAATGAAGAGAACAGATGCTAAAATACATATTAAAGGGACTCTTTCAAGTAATCACTACACACACAAAGGAAAAAAAAAAGGGGGACCCTGTTAGTGGCTGTACAGCTTCCAGGCTAAATAAATGGAGTCTGTGCAAAACAGTGCCACCTTTAATATATTTAAATCCAGGCCTGGACACAGCAGTCACATTTAAAGCTGATGATACCTGAAAACAAGACTGGTTTGTATGAAGCAGAGGTTCATGACAGGTTTCCTTTCAAGTTGTGCACATCAGGCCATCAGCTAAAACACAAGCAGCAACTACTCGAGTATGATCAGAGAAGCTGCTTTCCCCACATGACCTCTTTCCAATCCTACCTAGCATTTTTCAATATATTTATTCTTTGTAACTAGATTATGATATATCCAAAGACTGAAAACATCTTGCTGATTATTACCATGCTTACTTAGTTCACCTCAGTTCTACAAAATCTGATTTTAGCACATCTCATACTGGAACAGAAACATTGTGGCTGCCCACAACAAACTGCTGGGACAGTTATCACTCAATTGGTATCATTATACCAATTTGTTTAAAGTGGTTTTGTTTTTCTCTGAAGATTTTTGTCTCAGCTTTGAAGATTTTTGTCTCTTGTGGTTGCATCAGCATCATCTGCATACCCATACCTTCCAAAAACTAACAGTGTAAACACTCGATATTGTGCTCTAACTTGGCAAAAATGCAGTCACACCCAGGACTGATCCAAGTCTGTGCAGCAAAGTGATCTGGCAAAGCCTGGATCCAGTATTAATGAACGTGGAACCAAGACCAGCCTCTTTCAGTTTACTAACATAAGCTTGGCACCAAGCCTTCCTTGGACCAGATCCAGCTCCCACTGAAAGCAGTGACTTGATTCTTTGCCTACTCAGTTCCTCCTTCACTGGAGTTTTACCAGTCTTATACCTGAGCCGCTCCTTTCAGAGGCAGGTGAATCAGTGCCAGCAGCTTCCACGGGAACTGTCTCAGGTCACACGAACAGAACTACCTTGCCAAAGGTCTGATGGACGCTAAAATCTATTTGCTATTTGACCCTAGAAAAGAGGGCTTGGCCCTCTCTGCAAGGACACACTTTCTACTGCTTTTCTTGAATAGTAACAGGAAAAAGTACAGAAATATCACACTGCTACAATATGTACTTTATCCAAAAGAAAAAACGAAGCTAAAAAATTACATACATACACACACATATATATTAAAAAAGGCAGGACCATTAGAAACTAACTATATGGCACTACTATCCCCAGGAGAGAACAGGAAAGAACAGCAGGCTGAATGAGAAGGCACTCACCAAACACGGGCAGCACATCATAATTCCCACTACACTTCCCATTCAGAAGGGCTGAGAGTCCTTAAGAGGATTTTTCTGTGGTTTTGAGAATTCAATTTTTAAGAACAATCCTTGAACCGCTGCTGCTGTAACCCTGCCTGTTGCTGCTACGCAGCTGGTGCAGGACATAGGGACAGAGCAGACACATCCACAGGCTCCCCAGGAATGCAAGAGTGCTCCCAGCATCCTAGAGCAGGGAGTGAAAGGCATCTGCTCTTGCTGTAGAAGAAGCACTTTGTTAATCGTTAAGACTAGGAGTCAGAAACTTGGGGCCATTTATGATTTTGCAAGAGTCCTGTGTGACTCATAGTCAATTAACCTTTTTGTCTTCATCCTTTCCCTGCTCGCGTTCTTACTACACTGCCAGCAAATATACCTCTTCATCATACATGGCATGGAAAACCTTCCCCCCCCCAGACAGGCATACTCTACTTTAAGATCCTCTAATTTGAGGTCTTAACAGTGTGTAATAAATCATTCCAAGGAGAAGGCAGGAATCCCAGTGCAGAAAGAGGAAAAAAAGAATGTAACATGAGGGGAGAAAAACAAAACACAAAACAAAACACCCCCAACAATCACAGAGAAAAGGGACACAGACAAGTCCAGGATTTGTATTCATTTTAGGATGGAGCATCAAGTAGCTCTATCGTTTGCTGTATCTGAAAATAGCACTGTCTTCACAAGCAACTCAGTTCCCATAGCACAATTACCCAGAGATGTGGGGCTTCTGGGGGAAAGAAAAAAAAAAATTAAAAAAAAAGTCTTCCATAGCTTCCATAATGATTTTTATTGGACCAGCTGGCATAGCTGGAAAAAAAGTAGTTTTCAGAGATGCAGTCCCAATCTCTTTCCAACTATATTACCAACCTTTCTCCTCAGACCACGATGGTTTTAGCCTCAGCACTCATTCTCATGAGTCACACACCCAGCCACAGCATCATGCCAAAGCTAAGCACCTAGGAAGCTATACCTGTTCCATTAGGAATAATGGGAGGACTGCACATTTTACCACCATACAGACACAGGCTGCTGAAGGCCAAGAAAATTGTTTAAAATTAGCTTTGGGTTGCATAAGAATTTTGTAGGTACAAAAGAAAGAAATTGTTTTCTAGAGTTTGGGATGAGTGAGGGAGAAGGAATTATATTATATTCACTATCCACCCAAGAACAAAGTTGATGTTTAAGTATGTCTTTAAAGCATTCTTCTCATGAAGAGATAATGACATTTTGTACATATTCTACCTTAACCTTGAGGTACTGAGAATATTTTGCATTTTTGACCTTTTGTAAAATATCTGCATTCAGTTTGCATCTGCATTTTCACCCTCTTACCATGTCAGTCCTAATACTATTTCTATCTGCACTTGGAGAACGTTCCAGACAACACTTTCCAAAGTGCCTGTTTTCTTGTGTCCCCCAAACAGTTCTCTCTTCCCAAGGAAACACCCTGATCTTGTCCAGAAAACCAAAGACCTTTAAGGAAACAGAACTTTAAACAATATGATCCTAGAGGAAGATGGAAATCATATAGATTGTGTATCCACTACACTAAGGACAGTTACACTAAGGGTTAGTGATTGAACAACAGCACCTAAAAAAGGGAGAACAGAAACCTGACTTTGGTGAGAGTTTTGTCTGATCAAGAGCAAAGGAGAGAGCTTAGACTTCATACTGTGTGGGGTTTTTTTTTCATGCATAGGAAAATGAAGCTACTGGATGAAGTGACTGACTAGTACAGGATACTTCTCTTCACTCAGTAATTCAAAGTTAATTGTTTTAAGACCATGCTTAGGTACACCTCCTCTAGGGCAAAGCACTTGTGCAACACATCAGAAGATACCTCAGTGTTGTCAACTTCATGCAAGCAGACATGCTATGACTGGAGTAAAAATTGCATTATAAGAAGTAAAAACCAAAAAACAAAACCCAAAAACTCTCTACAGTTCCTGACAGAAGAGAAAGTCTTGCTGCTAGTCAGGTGAGGAAAGGGGCTTTATGAAACTCCCTCTGTGTTTCTGAGGGCTATCCAAGAACTGGGGGTGCAGGAGGAGCATGGGATCTACACACAAAACTCTGAACTGCAGTCAGAGAGGGCATAAGACTAAAAGAAAAAGCTAAATGCACAGAGAGCTTTAAAAAATTAAGTACAATTTTTGTCTTTTAGCTTTTTCACAGCAGATGGTCCCACTGTATTACTTCTGGTTTTCTTAACATTTATATGATTTTATTGCTAACTTACTTCAAAACCTGAATATCTGTAGAAGATTTTGGTGCATCTCTTAGAGAAAAAAAAAAAAGGGGGGAAAAGCCTATTGAACAAACATTTGAACATGTCCAGTTGTTCTGGTTTTGGCAACCTCAGTATCTTAAACCTGACATAACTTTCAACATCTATTAATATTTTGAGGCTCACCACTCTACTAGAATAAACAAATTCAACAAGATTTCCTTTCTCAATTAAGCCTTCAAAGGTATAATGACACAGCGATCAAAATTATTTTTATTGTCCAGAAATGTAATTTCAAACCATAATTTTATGTGGTGCCAATAATGTAAATAACCTCCTATCAGGCTTCTATTTCAAGTACATAGTTACTCTGGGCATTTCACTCAAAGAATAATCTGCATAGAATAGCATGAAGAAATTCAACTGTAATTACAGTTTACTAAGACTTACACCATCACAAGCTTTCACTTGCAGCAGCAGCGTAACAACCTTCCAAACCTTTTGAAGCTATGTAGTATGTGCTTTTGTTAAGGACAAATAGCTATCACAAGCCTTAAAATTAGTAGGGCAAGTTTTATGAGAGACTGTATCTAGCAACTTACTGGTGTGAAGCAACAATCCAAAGGAATCAATGTCATCATGCTAGAGAGTAAATATTTTTATAACTACATCCATAGCAACCACAAAACTCTCCACTTCTCCAAAGTGATCCATAATGCTTGACTTGAGAAGCTGATTTAAAGCTCTGAGGAGGTATTGCTAGCCATCATTTACCTTGGCCATAAAATTCCCAGGAAGACAAATATATAGTCTTTCTGGGCCATTATTGTACAGAAAAGAAACACTCAAAAGACATCTCTGGAAATGGTATACTTGCTTCTTTTGAAGCTATAAATCCTCGGGGGGGGGGGGGGTGTTACACTATAGGAATAAGTATCAATTATCTTCTATAGGATGTATTTTTACTGCAGTGTCAACCCAGGCAATTGACATCTGAATTGAAGACTTTATGTAACACCACTTACATCTTAGATACTACTTTTCACCAACAGATCTCAGTGTGCCTTACAAAGATTTGTATCCATATTCTATGAATGGATAAGGCATTCAGAGAAGCTGAGAGATACAGATAAATTAATTGTCAGTAGTCCAAGTCTCCCAAGTCAGAAGCCCCTGTCCTGTTCAGCAAGCATCATTACTTTTGTATATAAGTAATTTGGATAAGCTTCCACACACCAAAGCTGTGCTTTATACCAGTTCCCAAAGGCATCTCTCAGAAATCCAGTGGCATTTTCTGTTTTGCTCTTTGCACTGAAATAAACTGACCCAGTTCTTTCCCAGTGAGTGGCAGGAAACCTTGCACACCCTCTGGTCACGGAGGCAGATGTAGAAGGCAATGGAAATCTGTCAGCACCAGGTAATTTAGCCTACACTTCAGGCTGCAGTTCTGCATTCATTCGTGCTAGATATGTGCGGGGCTAAACCAAATAGCCTTACAAAATTAAGCTGAACCAGGTTTGGGTACATGACGCCATTACTGCTGAATATGCACAGTCAACCTCATCCCAGATTTATGCTGGCTTTAAAGCAGCTACATAAAGGACAGATAATACCTGATCCATCATAAAACCTGTCTTTATAAAGCTAACTCATTTTGAACAAATTGGAAACAGCAGACTGAGTTAATAGCAGACCAGTGTTTTGCACCACTGCAAAGAATCTCTTAGTAGGAGCCGTTAAGCTGAATTTACTGTGCCATTAAACCACAGCCTCCCTGCAGAAGTAGGCTGGTTACCAGCGCATGTGGAAATCCACACAGCAGTTAATTCATCTTCACAGCACTCAAATGAGGGAGGTAGGAGCAAAACCTGATCAAGATCCTTCATTTAAAGGACTGGAAGATTTAATTTATGTGGTAACTTTGTGCTTTTCCATTCTGTTTGGTTGAAGAATAACACAGATTTGCCCTTTGCCTAATACAGAAAAGAGAGCTCCAGTTTCAGAGCCAGGAGCCACAGACTGCATTCCTCTTGCTGCAGGCATGTTGCTGACTGACAGCGGCAATAATCAAATATTTATGCAGCCCCACAGTGCAAACTCTCAGAACATTTAGCGCTGTTGTTTAACAGCCCTAGTTTAGCTTTGACATAGTATCCTAATGAACATGGGGTCTGGTAGATGAGTAGCTGCAGTGATAACAGATATTACTAAAAACAGTCCTCTTCCCTGTCAGTCTTGCAGCTGTCTCCAGAGCAGGGGCAGCGGAAGCAAAGGTATGCTCTTACCACAGCTGCTGCACTTCGGAGCTTGGTGCTTAGACTGAAAATGATCCATCAGGCTGCAAACTCCTGAGACTGAAATAAGACACACATATGAGCTTGTCCCATTTACAGGTTTGCAAATTCTTAGCAGAAGGATCGTGCTGTGAGCTGGGGGATCAGTACTGAGGGTCAGAAATATCCTGAAGAGCCAATCTGTGCAGGCAAGCCACAACTTTTAGATATCTAAGATGATCAGAACAGGAAGGAACTGACTGATTTAGGGGACACAACTCCATTACTGCTGAATATGCACAGCTAATTCTGAAATGGAGATCTTGTGTAAAGCCAGTCATGCTCTTTTAAAAGCACATTTTCTCTAAAAAAAAAAAAAAAAAAACACATACAGAACTGGTGGAAAAGGTTTGACCAAAACCCAATGCCAAACATTATATATATACACATATATAAACTCACTTATTTAACAACTGGTTTTATGTCAGTAAATTCCATATCAAGGTATACACTAATATGTTTTTCTTTTCCTTTAATTTCACAGAAGAACAGCTACTCTACCTGCTTTAAAATAAGTGGGTTAAGAACCAGAATTATTTCCTCAAAGGCAGCATCCAACAATACTCTACTTCTGTAGGGCCTGCCTCATGGCTTTTAACTTTGTATTAAAACTGTCCTCCATTCTCTCAAATATATAATCGCAAACCAATGTAACTTAATCTACATTAGAGACTTCTGTCAGCTCCTTTGAGCTGGCCAGGATCTGCACATCTTCACACTGTTGATCAATAAAAATACATAGGTGGAAGCCTGTAGTGCAGACACAACTCTACACTAGTCTACAGTCATGTAGCGTTGAGGTTCTTTCCAAAGCTGGTAAATGTGGAAACTTTTTGCTGGTAAATGTGGAAACTTAGGAAACTTAAACCAAAGTTGGCTCTAAATGTCAATATTAATGGACTCAAGTATCTCAAAATGGTGGCTGAAGAATCATCTCATAATTACTCCATGAGTCAGGAATGGCTGATAGGAAACAAAGTCCACCTAAAAACCATCATCACTCTGTTCAGAAAGAAAAGCTACACAAGTATTATCACCGGCCAGCACAAACTAGAAAGCACACTTCCAACAAAGAGTAAGCAAGAGCCTGTCCATGCCCTGTGGCCGTGTAGCTCAAAATAAGTGCAGCTGATGCAGTGTTCGTAGCCAGGCTGAAGAGATGACATTCCAGCAGGGGTTGGGAAAAGCCTTAGGCACCTCTCTAACAATCTACAGTGGGATCACTCTTCAGATAAAGTACAAGAAAGTTCATAATTCTATTGTAATTAGTAACAGAAAATAATGGAAAAGAAAGCAGCTTTTCTTGCAAAAACTAAGACTACTTTATTCACAGATCTACTATAACCCTGACAGTGAAGCATCCCCTGTATTTAACAGCTGAAACAAGCCTACAATCACCTAAAGATTGCCTGAACTCCCAACCATGCCAACATATAAGGTACCAGCTGGTAGCAGGCTCTGACTTCACACCCTCAGCCCTACTTGCCCGCACAGCAGCTAGCATCTCGTAATGCACATTCTCTCTCCAACAGCACTGCTCCTGCCAGAGGTCCTACACTCCACATCTGCCCGAAGCTTTGCTTGGTTATTTTAACTTTGAAGTCAGCAAAAACAACAGTCATTCCACTGCTCTGGTGAAGCACAATGTTTTCAAGCCTTGAAAATGAATCTGGTCAAATAAGTTAATCATTCCAGCATCATCAAAGCAAAAACGTCACACAGGAAACTCAAAAAATTAGTTGGGGCAACCAGCTCTTTAAGTTCCTTAACTAGTAATAGCACAGATGAGCAGACTTAAATGCATTATTTTTAAGCAGAGATGCTAAGTATCTATTGCTTAACACACCGAGAGTAGACAGTCCTGCAGAGGGATCCCAGCGTTGTGTTGTTCACTGCCTACCACTAAGACAAGTGACTAAACTCCATACTGCCTGGCCGTCTGTACATTCATTTACACCTTATAAAGTACCTGCCAAAAATAAAATCGCTACCAAAACCAAAAGGTGTTAGTTCGTTCATATCCTGCTCTGCACAGGTGTATCTAATCACTAAAAGCATAAGGAAATGGTTTTTATTGACCTACAAAATGAAGACAGGCTGCCTAATTAACTCTCACGTCATGGTTATCAGTGCGCTATGAAGTACGAATCGTATACAACCGATGTAGTTCAGAACAGCCTCCCAAAAGCAGTTCCCGATCTGCCAAAACTCATTTTTCCGCTACGAGAGGCGATGATACCACAAACACCGCAGGAGACTAAAAAGACTGTATGTGCCCTGTATTACTTTTGCATTTGTCGATAGTTTCCCTCGGGGCGGGAGCGTTGCTCCCCCCCCGCCCTTTTTTCTAAGCCGTCCCTTCCCGCCGCTTCACCTGCCGGTACGGACCCATCGAAGCGGCATCAGGCGACGAACCGAGGGGAAACAGCCCAACCTCCAAAACACAGCGGGAACTCTCCACAGCGGTGACCCGAAAACCAGCTGAGCGCCCTGTGCCGGGCCGACGTTCCCCCGCCCCTCCGCAGAGCCCCTCCGCGCACCCCCCGGCCCGGCTTCTCCATGGCCGCCGCCTGTCCGCGGTCACTCACGATCTCGGTCACCATGAGAAGCCCGGGCAGAGTCCGCAGGAACTCCCTGTCGTAGGCGAGGGTGCTGGAGCTGGCCGACAGGTTGGCGGTGAAGGAGCTGCTGGTGGTGGTGACCGTGTGGGACCGAGGGCGCGGCGGCTGCTCCTGAGGCGGCGGCACCGGCGCCTCCATCGTTGGCGCCGCGGGGCTGCCCCGCGCCTGCCGGCCAGCCCCGAGCCCGGCGGCGGGGCGTAGGTAGGGGCGGCTGCCGCCTCACGGGCGGCGGGAAAGGCGCCGCCGCGCACCGCTTTGTGTGGCCCCGGCGCCGCGGGCAGCCCCTCGCCTCAGCGCGGGGGGAGGGTGCTCAGCGCCCGGCCCCAGGCGGAGAGGCGGGTCCGGTGGGGTGCCGCCCGCCCAGGAGGCCGCCCAGCCCTCCCGCAGCTGCCCCTGAGGCGGGAGCGGGGCTGCTGCCTCACGGAGGCGGGCGGGGGGCTGAAGGGGAGGCGCTAGGGACCGGCCGCCAGGGCTGGTGTGGGAGACCCCGGCGCTAGGGAAGCGCCCTCTGATGGGGGCAACCTGGGGCCCCTCTGAAACTGCCTCCTGACCTCCGGGACTTTTATACACACAGAGGCCTTTGGGACGAGGTCTGCTTCCAGTGTGGCCAAGGAGCCAGGACAAGCCAGCCACGCTCTGGAAAAACACCTTGCGGGAAGCCATGCCATAGCCTCATGGATGAGCATGGTTTTGGGGGTCCGACCCCATGTGCTTGCTGCTGTTGTCGTCTGCCTGGACTGTTGCCCCTGGCTCCACGGGCAGCAAATGTTGACAGGAGACATGCGGGTGCTGCAGGTTGTCCCCACTGGCTGCCATCGCTCATCAGTGGCACGCTGGTGGGACACGAACCACCACGAAGTGCCACAGGCAGGGAATGAGAGGCTAGGAGATACCACAGCCCTCTCAGAGCTGGAAGTGGGGATTTAGCTGGGATCTGCCAAACAATCGAGTCTCCATGATGCAAAAGACTTTTAAAAAGCTATGAAAGTCACTGGAAATGGAAAGTATGAGGTCATTATTGGCCTGCTACCTGAGAGTGTCAAGCTGTTCCCTAACCTATATTTTTTAGTACTTTTCCAGTCTAAAGTGTTGCCTTTTAAAAAAAAAATCGTTTCCGGGTCATTTAAGAGCTTCTAAAGTGATCTTCCATTCTACGAAAAATATGGTGTTTCAACAACAAGCAAGCAGGTTATAGTTTTTTTTCAATGTTCAGGAATTCTCGTTAGCAAAGCATTTGGATGTGGCAGCTCAGTAAAAATGAAGTGTTTTCCATATGTCTGGTGGCTATTGTCCTCGAATTGTTTACTGCTGCTCTCCTACTGGCTAACAAAGGATGGATTTTGCAGTATTACCTTTCAGCAAGGGATTGAATTAGCTGGGGAGGGAGGAGGAGGATGGCAGAGTTTCTCCCAGAAATACGGGAAATGTGAAATACCCAAAAGAACTGGTTCTCGTGCATCATTGTGCCTCCACTCACAGTGTAAGTGTGTCGCAGCACAGGCTCCATGGGCTTCTTGGAATGTGTGTCTTGGCTCAGGCTCTGTGGAACCTCCACATACTTATAGGCACTGGTGACTTTTTTATTTAAGATGGCAGAAGAAATGTGGCAGTTTTGCAAACGTGAACTACAGGTCATCAGAATGAGATGCCAGCCACTCAGCATATACAGCATATACAGATCAGCATATACAGCATATACAGATCATACAATTTCTTTGTGAGGAAAAAAAAGAAGACCATTAGCAAACCACACACTCAAACCATTTAACACAACATCTCAATCATGAATGAGGAATTTTACACTTTTTTGTGTAAAAAAATAATCATTTTTTGTGGAGTTACCAGCATTTCTGTATTGGTTGTGTTCCTATTTTGTCCCTTTCTCTTAAATAAGAGCTGAGATTTTAAAGGAACAGAACACATCTGTGCACTGGTCTGTTTAGAGACCTGCTTCAACTGGCTTGCAAATAAAAAGTGCTTTATCTGATTGTTCAGCACTGCCAAGCTTCCTTCCAATGCCAGAGCCACTTTGAGATGCCCCTGTTGCTGTTCGTGAGGATCCATTGTAACAGCATTGATTTTCTCCTCTGAAAGACTCTTGTCTTTTCAGTTTCCCACCTATAAGATCAGTAAGTAAAAGTGAGTAAATGTGGGGCTAAAATTCATGCCGATAGCAAAATTAACACAAATTTCAAAATAGTTTGGGTTATTCACATCACTGTCCCTTTGAGAGCTGATTTATTTTATACTGGATGTGTATTCTCACCATGTTTCCAGGACATTATTCAGTGGTCTCAGTTTTGATGCATAATGCTAAAACTCTGTATTTATTTTGCTCTCTAAACTTCTGGAGGTCAGTGTTGTTTCTCTTTCAACCATCACAATCAGAGCAATAAATTTAATTACTTTTGGTCTGCACATCTATCATTTGAGCATCCCAGGTCCTGTGGAGAAAAAAAAAAGTAAAACAAAAACACAGATAGGGAAACATTTGTTTTCTGTTCCAACTATGTTAAATCTATTAATATAGCATATGTTTTCAATGTCTGTTGTAGAGGTCTAGTATCATGACTAATTCAACAAGAACTGGACAGCTACATTTCTGGGCAACTTCTGTGAACACTGGCTGCCACTCTGACTTCCTTAGTTAGCACATTTTTCTCCGGCAAACATATTTGAAGGAGAGTTTCACTAAAAAAAGGACAAAACTCCAGAAGCTTTTCTATATCACTGATATTCCAGGAAGCAAATTTCATTCTTTAACTTGACAACATAATACTTTACATTTTGAATGTTAACTGTGAGGCTCTAATTTTTTGTTTTGTATCCTTCCACTGAAGGTTAGAACTGGAAAGCCTGCAGGGACCATTTGAGCTTAGCTAGATTTTTTTACATGTAGATAGCATCAGAAGCAAAATAATTGAATGCTGCTGCTTGAACAATCAACCTTTTATTACAGAACTACCAAGAGAGAAGAAAGTGGCCAATTTTCTGTATTTGAAATTAACCTTTCAAGGGAAGGAGATTGGTGAGGCTTTTAGACACCAGTCAAGATTGTAACCTCTGCTTGTCAACTACTATAATGAAGTATACTGTGATTAGAAAAAAATACGTAATTTGGTGAAGCCGTTCAATGTAAATGTTTTAGTAAAAGCAAAATAGCTGATACAAGTATTATCAGGTTTCTAAGTAAAGGGTTTATTCCTGAACATCTCGATATCTAATTAACAGATTCTTCCATTTAAGCTGGTTTGGTTCTCAAATCCTGAGGTATCAACATTTTTGAGATTACTGATTGAGCTCTCTAGAACTACCTTCTTAGCAACAATCTGAGCAACTGGAAGTGCTAATTAAAGTAGACTCACAGGCCCAAGGAGTGGAGCTGACTGGAATTTCCTGAACTGGTTTTCTGTTTTTGAAATACAGCTTCCCTTCCCTCCTCCCAAATCCTAGAATTTTCAAATGTCAAAATTATTCACACTTTTTTTTAGATAAGTAAAACAAGTAAACATATAAAAGGAAAAGTGATTGAGATTTTTCACTGGTCATCAGCAGATTTCAGTCAACAACAAAAACTTACTGTTTTTAAACCACATAGGAGTGATCTAAGAAAGCTGAGGGAACTTATTCTGAAAAGGGCAGGAAAGGAATTGTACTTTCCATGCAACCCAGGTCATACGTAAGGAACGTGGATTCATGTCGGATGTCCAGGACAAATATTCTCACCTTTGACATCCCACTGTCCTAATCTGAGGATGAGATATTTTTAGTTAGCATTAAATCAAGAAATGTTTGGAGTATTTCCTAATGGCTTTTCGGAATCAGCAAAGTGTAGGCTTTGAGCTACAAACGTATTTAAGTAAATAATTAATAACATATATTACTCTTTGGCGGCTTACGACTGTACGGAAAAGCTGATTTACACTAACCCAAACCAGAAATACTTGATTTGTACTTTGGTAGTGACATGTGCTATAGGCATGCCTAATAATCAATCAAGGCAAATTACTCTGTGTATGAACCGGTATTTTGCAAAGTAAAGATGGCTTTCATGATTGAGATACTTGGATCTTCTAACGTTGCTGCAATAGAGAGAGAATAGATGAGATGCCTATGTTTTCAAAATGGCTATTATTCTGCAAATCTGTAAAGGATATATGGTTGTATGTAGCATCACTGAACATGAGGCTTGTTTGGTTTTGCATCTTGGGCACCCCAAAATTAACAAACATAAAATCAATACCAATTGAAACTACAGTGCGAGTAATGACAGTGCATGGGATTTGATCATCAGATACGTAAATTACTACCCTAATGCTGGAAAATGCAAAATTTAGCTGTTTATGTTCTGTACTCCTTTTCTCGCAAATATTTCTTTCTTTACATGAAGTTTACTTGAATTGTATGGACAAAGGCCTGACTGTAGACGCACAGACATTTTACCTGCCAAAAGGCTGTCTTAGAACATACGGACTGCCATACAGAGAATTAACTCCATGCTGTGAACAGTAATATACTGACTTAAAGATTTTTTTTTTAATTTTTTTTCAGTTTTGAAACCCATTATCATGACACTAAGTAAACTGTTTGGTGATAGAGACTGTGCTAAGAAAAGAAATCACAAAGTACATAAAAGCTGTGTATTTTCTGTGCATTAGCCTTTCACCAGCTGTTTTATCTGCTCTGGGAATCTAAAAATCCCTCCCAGCCCTGAAACACAACCGTGTCTTAGTTACTGTGCTGAGGAAAAATTGCTTACTTCCTCCAGAGCAGATTTGTACTTGGAACACCATCGCGGCATGCTGTACACATATGCTTAACTTCAGGGCAGAGAGCACATCTACTCAAATTGAGAGAAGAGTTCGTAGCGAGAAGTGTGAAAGCTATGTACAAATCTTCTCAGAATGGGAGTTGTGGTTTTCATGCTTTGGGGTCAGGGACCTCAAATCTGTAATGCACCTGCAAGAGTATGCCCATATTGTATTTCACAGGCTGCTTCTCAGCTGCCCTCAGCTGTCTTTCTCTACAGGGAGCCTGCAAGCGCAGCTCCAAGCGCAGCTGGTGGCCATGCCTTCTTGCACATGCAAATCACGAATCACCTGAATACTCAAGAGTGTCCAGTGTCATGTTATGTGAGCAATGAGCTTATTCTGCCCCTGAGCATGTCCAGACAGGCTGTCCCTGAGGCACACTCATAAATACTTTCATTGGGGTCACCAGTCCTCCGTAGACCTTTAAATATTACTATGGCACAAACACATACTAGTGATTACAGTACTTGAGAATATAAACGTTTCCACTGAAGGCATGTATGTTTTCTACTCATTAAGGATGGTGCTTGCCTAAGTGTTTATGTAAATCAAACCAGGTAATGTTTATACAGCACCCAAGCCCAGTGCAAAACAGCTGGAGGAAAAGATCACCTTCAACAATTGTCAATGCCATATTTGTTTTTAGATAATTAATGAAAGACTGAAGAATTCCACCGTGGTTTCATCACAGCGTCATCCATGTTTAGGAAGAGAGACAGCCACCTCATAACTTCTGCCATGGGCTTGCTTGCAGGCTTTATTAAGAGACAGCTATCTTGCTCTGCTATGGTTGGTACAACACCCTGCAACATGCCTGAGACCTAAAGTGCGCCTTATGTTATGCTAAATTATTAGGAGGTGACGTGAGCTTGCTGTGTCCATATACACACAGAGAGAAGACATCCAGTAGCTGGCAGGCAAAAACCTAACCAGATACCATGGCTGGAAGCTGAAGTTGGACAAATTCAGAGTGAAAATAAAGCATCTTTGTTGTTTAGGGTTTTTTAACTTATCTTTTTTAATACAGCATAATTAGCAGTTTGAATAATTTATTAAGTAAAGCAGTAGACTCTCCACCATTTTAAATCTATAATTCAAAGCTATGGACTTACTTAAAATATACTCTTTACCAAGCTTACAGTGACAAATTTTGTGGTCTGTATTATACAGAACATGACAAGAAATGACCTGAGTGATTCGAGAAACCACACAAATTAATTACAATTAATTCCATAAAGCTATGATCTTGTTATTGCTCTAGTCACCCAGATGTACAATATACATGCAGTACCAATGCCTGACACATGGCCTCCTTGTCCTGAAGTGGTAGCAGAAGAAAGGATCTCACGAGTCTCACCAGCTGGGCTGTGCCTGGCCAACAGTTGGGTAATGAAAGTGCTGTATGGGAAGGATCAGTTTTATGCAGGTGGCCTGCAAAGTTTAAGGGTGGAAAATCCTCATCCAGAGAAAGAAAAAAGGCCAGTGAGCTGACTGCAGGATCTGCTGAGAAAGGCGGCAGCTGGCTGGGGCAACGTACCAGAGTGTGTGTGCTGTGTCGTAGGGGGCTGAAGTGTAGGAGAGGAGAACTGGGAGCCTGGCAGGGCAGTGACCTAAGTCTTGGAGAACACAACAGTGGAAGGAGAAGGCAGAGAAATGCAGGCAGATGTTCTACTGCTCTTCATACTGGTCTGCACAGCCATTCTCTTAGTATGGGATAAAGACATTTGACATCTATCCATTAACAGAAGGAGAGCAAAATATTAACAGAGGAACACATTATACCACGTAATGGTCTGAAATCTTCAAGTGACTGAGTGATATGGTATTGCTAGTTTCACATCAGCAATTTATCTTTGCAAGTAGACCAGTGCCAAAAGACTTCTATGAACACAAAGAACAAAATGACCTTATTATTTGTATTCATAGAAGAGTCTTAGCCCTGAAACAAAACAAAAACAAAGAAACAAATCTCCCTAGCACAAAACACAGTCAAGTTCAACTCAAAGCAGGACACAAGAGGTGCAGGCACCAATGTTTTACAATATACAGAACACTGCTCATGATTATAAATAATTATTGGATGCTTTCATAGCATTAGTGTTACAGATACTCACAAAACCAGCATGCAAAGCTGCCGATATCTGGTAAGTCTTGTGTCAGTGCATGAAAAAATAGCTGCAGTGATGCAAGGCACTTAGTGCATTCTTCGGTTCTAGGTTCCTGAAAACAGCTATTGCAAGAGAAATAGGAGCCTGGAGAAACAGGAGATAAATAGAAGAGAGAATGATTTTTCTATTATGGCTGCATTTATTTATGGAGAAGAGAGTGTTGTCTGTTGCCGGTCTAGCAAAACCTGCTGGGATTTTTAAATTAATCAGAAAGCCAAATTTTGTTAAATTTCTCAATTCACTTAGTCTGCTTTGAAAATTGCAGGCTTTGGGCTGTGTGAGAGCGGTGCACGGTATCAGGCTGTAGAGCAGTCAGGGGGTGGATGACGGGCTGCCTTTTGGAGGGACTGGGATTTCCCCAGAACAAAGGCTTATCCCATTTATGACATGTCTTGAGAAAGCTTATCCTGTCAAGTCATTTATCACCCTACTAACTAGCTACTGAGCACGGATAATGCTTCTTTGCTAGATCAGTGAGGGAAAAGAGAATTTCAGAAGAAAGGAAGGTTTTCATTTGGGGATTTTAGGAGATTGGGAGAAGAGCTGATAGGAGTTAGGCTATCTAAGCTCTTTGAACCATGAGAAAAACATACCAAGAAGGATTTTACTAAATGCTTGTAGTGCAGCTAAAATACAGCCTTCCTACTGAGGGCAACCTCATTACCTAGGTATTTAAATCCTCTGAATTGGCACAGCCCTGTGGTTTGCAGTATTAGATCTGGATTAAGTAGAGGATGCTCTGAGATGGATGTGGCTCTAATTACTAATATTGAGGTGAATTAATTCCATCATATATTTGTGAATGTCTGGCTTAATGCTAACTATGAGACAATTCTGACATGAGATTTGTTATAACACAGATGTCCCCATAAGCCCCACAATTAAAAAGCTTCATTTCCTATGAACTTTGAGGTTGGCTCACCTTAATGTCCAAGAAAGTTGAGACTCCGTTGGAAGTACTCACTGCAGTGGGGGTATTTGTAAGGTCAATCTATTCCATGTAGCTTTTTTCTACTAAGAGGGTATCCTCAGTTAGCATGTTTTCTTGGCATTTACGATAATTTGACATCTTTTGGTACTCTTCCACTTTGTCACGTTCAGCTGGAATTGACCCATATGTTAAAAGACTATGAAGGAAGATGAGGACAGGTAGTGTGATAGCTTAACCGTCATCTCCTCAGCACATCAGAAAACTGGTTTTATATATATATAAGTATATATACACACACACACATACATATACAGACATATCTATATAATTAAAATAATGTCTCCCAGACAATTATTAAAAAAAAAGTAGTCACTAAATATATCAAATATATGATCTTACAAAAGCAGTGTGGTGCTCTGAATATGCCAATCAAATAACTTCTTACTTGCCTTCCTCACAAGGATTCAATCAGAGGCTCAGGACACAAGCTGTATCAGTGTGTTCAAATGAAGATCATGCATCAAACTGCTGTGCTTTCTTTTTAAGCGATGTTATGATTACTATTTCAGTGAAGTACTAATCAGGGAGGGCATATTTTTGTGATTCATTGTTCAAGCAGGCAGTACAAGGAAAAACATCAAAGTTAGCAAGGATGTATTCAAACCAGGTGTTACTTTGATGAAATCTGAGATTATTTCTTGCATACAAGCATCCCTCTTGTCCTAGAAGCCTACTTTCATGGGCTATCTGAATTCACTAGTGAAGGATTTCTTGATGTAATTCACAAGCAAGAGAAATATGAGTAAGGGGATTACTTAAGTTAATCAGTGCTGAAACGCAGGATTTAATAAAGTATCTTCATAAATAGCAATGAACAACACTGGCATATTTTAAGGTGTATTTCAAGCTATCTGTCTATCAGAAGATGAGTATTAGGTGACATCCTCCAGCCTGCAAAAGTACTCCCATCTGTAAAGCAACTGTGTGTAAGGCAACCAGCAGGAAGAAAAAAACACAGACAGAAAAGAAAAAAAAAAGAATATGCTGGTGAAGGCACCTCTACTATAAAGAGAAGTATTCAATCCTGTCTTCTTGCAAGAGCATAGAACGGGAGCTATGAGGACGCACGACAACTGCGTGTCTAGGAGAGGGGAATGGAGGGGGTAGCAGGCCCACAGTCTACCTCATCTGAGTGCGAGTGATACAGTTCAAGTTCACCTCCAAATCTGGGGAAGTGAGGAAGAGGCAGGACTTGAAGAACTACATCCCCCACATACTTGCTCTGTATGTATCCCTGCCTTGAAAAAGAAATAGTTATTTCACAGTATTTCATGAATGTGATTGAAAATAACTTTTAGCAAGCATGAGCTGTAAGATGAGTGACAGCGAGAAGCGTAGTCTCTCCATTAGCACTACACAGAGAAGCAGCCCTTATCCTGTGTGTGTGGTAGTGAGTCCTCTGACATAAGTTGTGCTAAAAAAAGCCATCATCACATTATAATCAGTCAACGATACTGGACTAAAGCAGATGCACTAGGCTGTGTTTGCTCAAAGGCAGTACAAAAAATAAAAAGTTTGCCAACCCAAACCACCACCAACCCCAAACACTCCAAATCCGTATTAAAATGCATATGAAGATCAGCTATTTCTTGAGATCTACCTACTGGATTTCAATATACTTTACTAACCATCTCAAGCCAGATAATGCTTTTGAAAGCAAAATAATCTTTCCAAAACGCTATCTAGCTATGCAAAGACTTGCGACTGGGTAAGCCCAAGAAAACTGCATTCAATAGAGGTAAATCATATGTTAACACTAATACTTCAGAACTGAAAGTGGACTTGAAAATTAAGCATTTTCCCTGTCCAAGTGTTATCTGTGCATGTGCATGCATCTCCTTTTTTAAAATGTGAGTTTAACACACAGAGCAAGCAGTCCTGGGGAATGAAGTCACCTGTTCTTTAGGACATGTTCAGTCAGCAATCCCAGGAACTTCCCTGTAACAGCCCAGCTGAAATGCTTTCATCCTGACTCAAGCAGGCTGCCGCTGCCTTGAATAGTTTAGGTTCCCTGCTTATTCACCCTCTAGCTTCTGCGACAATAAACCACATTGTTGTTTTTAGCGATGCATTCAAGAGGGACACATCCAAGGCCTGATTACCTGGTGCAGAGTTCCCAGTCATTGTAACATAATGAGTTTTAAATCAGTCTAGTCCCACTCAGTAATTAAAACAAGGTACCTGGAGCTGTGCTTCTCAAATCTTCCCATACCGGGCCTTTCTACCCTATTTCCTAAAAACCATCTGCCCATCCAGTCTGGACTCAATTACTGTTCCAACATTAGAAGAGCAGAGATGTTTAAATGTCGCCATATTTGCTTATCACTCCTTGGATGCTCCCCTGACTCAGCCCACAAGCTGACATGACGGGTTCTGTCTAAATGTGATCATTCACAGAAATGCTTCTCATGCCCCCATCACCATAATATTTGATAATTTACAAATCATGTAACCAAGTCCCCTACTCTTCACTTTAGGACTGATTACAGTAGCAATGAGAAAACCAGTGATGCTGACTTTGTGCTAGTGGAGAGCTGGTACACAACACGCAAGTTCTCAGGTGGAAGGAACCAGCAAGATTTCCAGCCCACTTGTGGGTCAGGACCTATTTTAGATGGATAAAAATGCATCAGGAGTCAGGAGCAACCCTGGAGTGTTCTTGCTCAATTTCTATCATTTAACCTCAGTCTCTGGTAACATCAGGCTACAGCTGCTAATAGCATTATAATTATTTGGTTGTTAAGATCACATAAAAAACTTTAATAGCCAGGGTTATGGATACCTTGCTATTACTAGGGCTCCCGCTTCTAGCTCTGAATCTACAATTGCAAGAGAGAAGGAAGAAAATTCCCGCGGAATTTCAGGAGGAACATTTTGAGGAGCTTTGCTTTGAGGGCCTCTCACTACTTAGTCAGACCTAATCCTGCTTAGTTTAGCTCTGAGAAAAATAATGAACTGATGAAGAGGTAGACAACACCTCTGATTATTTCTCACTTGTTAAATGCAGTGTGTGAAAGAAAGAATGGGTGTCTTTACCCCAAGGAGGTTGCAATTATTTCTCTGACTACCTCCTGCCTGGCTTTCTCATGACTATCTCTGCATTTTTCTGAACTCTCATGATCCCACTGCAAAGTGAGTAGAGTCCATATTTCCTCTGTATAACTTGTCTGGAGTGCATGAACAGCATATTTTTCTCATCTCAAGAGTTTCCCATATCTTTCTTGGAGAGTGATAGATGGAAGGGAGGGAACTTCAACAGCAATTGTTACATCTCAGTGCATTTTGGTAATACCGAGTGTGCTTGTGAAATCTCTCTTGCACTTGAGCAACTGCTAAGTTCTCTGAGGAGACATTTCTCCGGATTTAGTTTTGAAGAGGACACTGCTGCAATAAGCTGTTACCACGAAGCCGTGCCTGGTACAGAGTGACAGGACAAAAGGGGCTCAAATCAACTCTCAACAGCTTTGTTTTCACTCCTCCTGTATTTTAGTGCATGTTCTTGCATTACCAGCTCTTGCACTGGTTAAAACTGACTTGGTCTCACTCCCCATTCTCCGACGAGTGCAATTTTCTGAATTCTGTTCCCTCTCTCCTCCACACGTAGTATATACAAGTTGCACTTAAAACAAATTACCTGTAGGGTAGGCAGTCCAACCTCATTCCACACTCTTCTCTCATTTCTAATCTGATTGCTTTCAGAAAGCTAATTGTGCCTGCTAGGAAACACCTCTGCTGCTCAACAGTGCACAGCACTGTCAAGCCAACCACATTGTATTTTAGAAGAAAAGCCACACCTGGAAATTGTCATACTGGCTAACTGCACATTCCTCTGCCAAATGGTTATAAGCAGCCAAATTACAAGTTTTAGAATATATCTGTGAATAATGTATAGTCACACATAGGTTGGAGACAAAATTTCTGAGAAAAAAAAATATTATTTGAATGAATATGGTAATGAAGTACAGTACACATAAGTGTAAGATACTGTAGCTCTAGAGTAGGAATACACTAGAATCAAATTAAGCAGCTTTTGTTACAAAGTTTAAGGACTCTGGCTGCGAGAAGATCATTGCTAGCTACCAAGATTTTGGTGTGATCACATATTCTAGAGACTTAAAGCTGCCTGAGCAACTGCAACAGGGAATACCACTATGAAAAACTTGAGCTTCTGCTGTTTTAAAACAGTGAATAAAGATGCCAGTGGCAGAAGGATTAAACCCAACAAGTTTATGAAAGTTTGGAAGATCTTATTCCACACTTAACCTCTCTACTGGGCAACAAACGTAAGACAAGGCTAAATGAAGACGGCAGTATGCTGATCTTTTTTTACTGTGCTGGCTAAAGCTCTGGGACTAACGAAAGGTATTCCTTCTCCATAGTAGCCTACAGCCTGAAAAAAATGCAGATGAAGAAAACCGGAGGATAAGATTAAACAGAGACAAGGGAAGACTGGCATGACTAAGTGCTACTGCAATTACCACCTAACTTGAAGCTTGGAGAAAATTATGCTGATGAAGTCTGCATTAAAAAAAACAAAACCAAAATAAAGCATCTCTGTCACATGCAAATGCAACTCTGCACAGTAGAAAAATGCCTAAACTGGGTTTAAATACACCACTAAAAACACTTGTACAAAATCTGGGCTTTAATCCAAAGCACAGGCACAGCCAAGGCTGTCTCTGCTCAGCTATCACAATAGAGAGAAGCTTGCTTTGAGCTCACTTTGCTAACATGATTTTAAGTGAGTATTTTGAGCCTTCAAAATCATGTATCACAATATATGTTGGTTTATCCTTGATGCAACAATATAGGGAGTAGGTACCACAAAAAAGAATAGCATGTTAAAAAAATGGCTTACAGTTACTGAGAAGCTGTGGTGCAAGTATTTTGTGTTTGAAGTTTGCATTTTAAATACTAGGTAATGCTTCATAAATGTCTCTGTATTATTATTTACATAGATCAGAATCCCAGCCCGTGCTTGCTAACAGATTTGGCTTGCTTTCCAGTTCTCTCCAGCCTTCAAAAAGCAAAAAAGCAAACTAAAAATCCCCAAGGCTGTACTTTCTGAGCCCACCACATGCCTCTGCTCAGTAATCATCAAACTGAAAGACATTCACTAAGTTCTCAAAACAAATATTCAGAAAGAATCTATCACACTGAGAGATGAAGTATGTTTCTGTGACAAGAATGTTATGTGGTAGTTTGCAATTTTAAAAATGGGGTTTATAATAAACCTGGATTTGGAGAAAGAAAGGGCAAGCTAGTTCAGTTAATGTCATTATTATTTTCACCTAATCATGGAATATGCACTATTTTTTACAAATGTGGCATTTCAGAGCTTCAATGACCAGTAGCATAGATGTGATACTGTTCCCCTAAAATAGTAGCAATGTTTTCACTTAACCCAACCTGGCTTACTGCCATCCCAGAGACTGTAGGATGGTCTGGAAGAGATCTATGCACCAGCTTCACAACCAAGCAGCTTTAAATGAATGTATGGACACAGCTGGTGCAAAGGCAGCTGAGCATCAGTCCTCCTGGTGGCCTTGCTAAAAGCCTGTGCAAAATTCCCAGCCCCTTACAAGGCTTACTTGTGCACAAAAATGTTCAATAAAAGGTAGGTAGGGGTTTACCTGTATAGATGAGCGTATGTGTGTGCACGTACACACACCCACCTTTTGATAGGAAGAACCCTTCTTAAGGTTCACTACAAAATAGCACATACAGGTGCAGAAACATAAAGATGAGAGGGACGCTGGAATAGATATGAAGAAAAGCTGTAGGGTGAAAGACACTAAATGACTCCCATCCAGCTGAGAAAATGAAACATGCAGTGTGGTGACAACAAGCAGTGCTAACATCACGGAGTGCAATATGGATTATACCGAGCAGACTTTGGCAGTTACCTGCATCTAAACAAGCAAGACTGCTCACAGGTCAGAGCTGTGCTTTATTTATTATTCACTAATTCCTTCAGCATGAGTTACAAGAAGGACACACATTTAAAAGCAGTAATTCATGCTGTTTCTAGTAACTTAACTGAAGTAATCAACATACAGTTCCCAATGCTCCTGACAATTACCCTTCACAACATCTCTCTAAAACAGATACTGTAGGTAATAGGTAAATAGAACAAATAGGTAAATTCAATTTAGACACGGGGAACTCCGACAGATACCATTCTGCTGGGCGTCACCCTACTGTTCTCCTCTTAAAATACAGTTCTGCAATTGCTTTCAATAAGAGGACTAGACTGATAGATCAAGAGTATCTGCAAGTCCCTCCGCAAAGCATATTGGCAGGAATCATAAATCGAGTTAGAACAGACTGATAAGAGAACTAGGTTTCATTTAATCTGAATGCCAAACACCTCTCCTTTGCACATGCTGGGATTGAAGGCAGATACTCTTCTCATCCATTATTCAAAATAGAAGTGTTACCTTTTAGTGCTCAGATTACTATCAGCTCACTGCAAATCACAGGAGAAAACTCCATGCAGCCAGGAGACGGGCAGAAGAGAAATAGTTTTACATTTTCTAATAATATGAAGTGCTACATGTTCCAGGACAACATTTAATTTCAGCATTAAGCAGCCCCTGTGATATCTATGTACTTCATTCATATGACTCCAGCCTTACAATGAAGTCCCGGGTGGGAGCATTATGAAGCAGCATCAGCACAGGCCATTGGAAACTGACTTCTTGTCTGCCATGTTTCCTGTATCTCTGGGCCAGCCTGGGTGTTTAATTTACAGTCAGACAACCGAAGACACCCAGCCTGTAAGCACTGATTTAGTGAGAAAGCACCACCCCTTGAGAAGATAATGCCCATATGAAAGAAACGTATCCATCCTAATTCTCTTGTGATGGTTTTTACTTTCCTGTTGACTCAGACTTACTAGAATTAAAGGCCCTTTGGATGGTATGTTTTAGATACCTACATATTTATTCTACTAGTCGATTTCATGCACCCTTAAAATAAATACAATTTTGAGCTAGAAGTACAACGAGAAATGACCTAATGGCTGAAACTCCAGCTTAAAATTAGGAATAAAATGCATCCAGTCACAGGTTGGCTGGGCAACCACCTTTACGTGTCTCAGTATCCTTATTTGTCAATGAGGAATTAGGACATAGCTCTCATTTTATGAAATGCTTTGAGGCTTTCAGGTAGACAGTGCATTATTCTGTTCACCAAAAAAACCGTACTTCGTTTACAGTATGGTGCCCCACAACTAAGTAGTAGACCTTCCTTTCCCTGGTTAAACACTTGTGACACCTCCCACCCCTTTAGCTGATGTAAAAACTGACAAAACTGAGCACAATGTGCTCTCATCATTTTCCAGGCTCTCACAACTTTGAGATGCAACAGAAACAAGCATTGCTGGATGCACATTACAGAACCCCAAGTGATGCTGAAAGATCTCACAGACCATATTGTCCAAGAGCTGAGGTAGTGACTCTTGCCCTGTACTGAGAGGGTCTTAGACAACAGGCAAGACAGGGCCTTGGGCAGAGGTAATAAGGTGTTGGGTGTTTTATAGCAAGCTCATTCTCACTTCCAGTGGACCTACAACACACGCATCTGGTGCTGAACTATAACCATCTCCAAATACAAGGAACATGGTGTGAGACAGCTGCAGTCATACAGGAACCTAAGGAAATTCAGAAATAAATGGGAAGAAAAGTAACTGCAGAGCAGGTGGATTTGGTCACTTACCCACCAGTGCCCTCCAGTGGCTCACACAGCAACTCAAGGAACTGAAGACAAGAACCTGTTTCAGAGGTCAAAGACATCGTTTTCATTGAAATTGTTTCACTAATGGACAGAAATGAAAAATGCTGACATCCGGATGTCAAATAGCTCTTTTTTAAATTTAAGTTCTTGCATGGCAATCTCATATCTGCTATCATTACATACCGTATCCATAAAAACCTACATTCCATCAAGTGAATAAAATATTAATCACAAGCCATGTAAAATGAGACAACAGAAACCAAAGTGATTCCCAAGACAAAAATGTTTATTTGTACTAACTCTTCAAATGGGTATACATTCACAATCTTTAAACAAAAATCAGTACACATGCCTAGGGCAAGACGAGTATGTATCATTAGAAGATAATGCCTTCCTTAGTAATTAATGTTCATAAATCAAGAATTAGTTACAAATTTATGACCTTGTATGCAAAAACCTTACACAGGGGTTAATGTTTTCAGTAAGACTATCCCAATACTAGGCAAAACAGTGTTTGTAGAACAGGATTCTAATAATTCAGTTCCAGTATCATATTCTTTTAATGAGCAGTAAATATTAGTGAGGGAAAAATATCTAGTGCCCAGACGAATGTTCTCAAGCACTGAAAAGCAAATACAAATGGTGAAGTAACTATAGAAATTTAAATAAATTATTTTAGTTACTGAAACCTCACTTTTTGTCTGAAAAGAACAAGAATATCATCACAGACTGGAGGAAAGAATTCCATAAAAACCTTTTCTCTGGATTTGCCTTAGAATAGGCTTCTGTACAAAACAAGAACAATTAAGATTTAGGGGTTTCAGTGGTAGAAACGGTATTGGAATAATAAAGAAATCATCTTAAAATATATATTAATTTACCACATTTAGCTCATATAGCCCTTTATGTATCTTACAAAATGCTACTGTTCTACATACGGCATGTAAAAAGAAGTTTTTATATATATGTATATATACACATATAAAGGCAAAGCCAATCAGCTTGGTATCGAAAAAAACAACACAAAGCATAAGCAGACACACTGAAAGTTATGCAGTAATGAGGAGTGTATGCTCCATGTGTGCGTTAGTGTAACAGTGCTTCCAATCTTAAAACATCCTTTTAATTGCGTAAGCAGAGTGCTTACTCCAAGTCAGCTCTACCAGTAATTTCCTCAACTGCCACAAACATCTGATGTTACTTAACTTCTGGCCAGTATCTGTTATATTTAGCACGAAATCAGTAATAAGGCAAAATAACTTTTCACATCCCTGAATATCTGAAGACATTCACAAGATCTTCCAAAAATTAATGCAAAACATTATAGGAGCACAAGAAATGGTACACCTGAGCTGAAGCATCTTCCTGTCTCTACAAAGCTGCCCCAATGCTCACCTATTTCAGAGTAATCCAGGCTACTTAAGTAAGAATGACAGTTATTCCCAGGCATCCCCTTTGTTTTAGTAAGTTTTGAATGACAACTTAAAGCTTCAGGATGGGTTTGTGCTCATCACTTCTGGTCTAAAAACATGACTGAGAACAGTGAACAACAGTTCTGATACTGCTCAGAGGTTTGGAGTGGATATTCAGAGCCGATGTGCATTCTTGTTGAGCTCTGTAAATCTCGATGCTAACCCTTGTCTCCCAGCTGCAAGAATAAGTCCACTCTTTATGTACCTAGCATATATTTTACCAAAAAAATTACAGTTTAGTATACCAGAAACACAAGACAGATTTATCTATCTTCTCTTGCATCAACCTTCTTAAAAAAAAAAAAAAAAAAACAAAAAAAAACCCAACCAAGCCAACCCCACCCCCAAACTCCATAAAATCACAAATTTTCCAATAATAAATAAAATTAACCTCCCTGATAAAGCAAAGGTGCCTGAAAAAAAATAGTTGAGCTACCTGGGGAATAAAAGAGACAGATGCCTTTGAGAAACTTTCTGGAAGATTGGTCATAAAGGACTTGATCCAGCACCCATTAAAGTTTTGTCCAGTGAAAAAGTAACTTCAGAATTCATCGTTTCTCTGGGGAGGCTGGTTCAGGACTACAGTCCAGTTGACATGTCTGGCAGGCACTGAAATGAATGCATCAGCATACTGGCACATAACCCTTTTGATAACACAAGCGTGATCTACCAGGGAATTCCCCAAACATTCCTTGGAGTGTTGTGTGGACTGCAACACTTAGCAGTTGATGGTTAAGCTAGAAACACAGCATGACAATTTTGAGCAGTGGATATCCAAGAGTATCCTTCCCCATCCACCAAACAATACCAGTGAAGAATGACCACAGGTACAACACTAAAATGAACCCTAGGCTCCAGGGTTCAGAATCCCCAGGTCAACATCTCCCACTTGTTTGGGGGAATGGGATTCTAGAAGAGCCTAACTCCTGGGAACAGCAAGGGCAAAACGGACAAATACAAAAATGCAAGGATTAAAAAACAGAAGGGGAGGTAATGATCCCCCTCTAGCATATTCCCTTTAAAACAGTGTAATTAAAAACTTTAAATTCACTTAGAAATTGGTTTCAAAATAGTCTGACAGTTTTAAAGACTTTCAAAAATCAAAATATTCTTCACCAGAGTTCATTAAAATATCCCTGTAGCCCCCTGAATAACTGCTACCACTTGTTTTCCATTAATATAATCATAAACATGCAAAATGTTAACATTTCAATGTGTATGCAGAATAAAACCAAGTTCTAATAGAAAGACTCCTAATACTTCAAGGTTACAGGCTCGCTTCAGTCTCCATTAAAATCAGTGGGATTCTTCCCACGGTGTCCAGTGGATTTTGGACTAGGCCTTAATAAGAGCCAACAAAACATTGTGTTTTATGGTGTAGGAACACACACACAAAGTACACTTGTGTATATACACTAGATATGTAGTGCAACTTTTGCATTACGCATCTTAAAACAGTTGTATTTTAGCCAATAAAATGACAACCACCAAGCCAACACTGCATGCTATGTCAAACTAGGCTGTAAAACAAAAAACAATACCGATTCACAGACATTCAT
Source organism: Mycteria americana (assembly GCF_035582795.1). NCBI lineage: Eukaryota > Metazoa > Chordata > Aves > Ciconiiformes > Ciconiidae > Mycteria > Mycteria americana. The sequence goes on along the minus strand of NC_134366.1, from coordinate 46,492,676 downwards.
GTTGTTACTGTTGCCTAGTGAGCATCTTTGAACGAATCTTAATGATACATCCACTTGAACCCAGATATAAATTTGAAAGGCAGAAAGCTGCATTAGTACGATGGCCTGATTGATTTTATATGTGCTCTGGATGACTTTGAAGGCAGGATATCATCTCTCTGACAGGCTTCCCTTCATAGCAGATTTGATACACAGCAGTGAAAAGTGGAAACCTGAGGAAACAGGGTGGGGAAAGCAAATGCAGTGTAAGTTTATTCTGTAACATCTTCTTAAATGAAAGAAATAAAATGGGGTGAGGAGAGGGAGGGGGAAGAGAGAAACTGAAAAATCAATTTCTTTTAGTATTTGTCAAGCACTAATGCCAGGCTGAAAAGCGCTGGATAAATACAGAACCTACATGCATCTCTAAAATGAGTCACTCTCAGAAGCCTAGCTAGCTATAATAGAGGTTGCAACATTCATTATGTATGGCACAACCATTAAGTGATCTAAAAAATTAAAAAATTAAAAACGCTCTCATCTTTCCTTGACATTCTTATAGCAGTACTCATCTATGGTTAAAAAGGATGACTGGCACATCAGTTATGCATTACCTCTGAACAATAATTTGATAATACAATTGCAGAATATGACACAAAGAGACTCAAGAAGAAACTGAAGGTCAAGTTTTTAATAGGAGTCCAAATTAAACGTGGATTTTGAAACGCTAAATTCTATCTCTTCTTTTTTTCTTTTTTAAATTGGCCACATTTCCAACAACCCTCAAATTATTCAGGCTTCTCTGATAATCTGAAGGCTTGTTACAGCCTAGATGCTTTACAGAAATTTATACTTGCTTTCTGTCCATCCTGGACAGTGACAGTCAGATAAGTCCCATTTTCATACAGAGCCTGGTGAATTTTAGGGATTAATTATCTGTTCACCAGAATAAATACGCCATTTCAGTGTGGCCTGTTATACTGATAAATTTTGACCAAACACACTATGTTATTTTGACTGAAATAAAAAATAAGGAGCACTGGAGATGGTGAAACAGTTAATTTCTGAGTGATTCAGAATACATCTGGACTAGGACTTTCTCCTCAGAAAAGTGGTCCCATCAGCCACTCTAAAGCTTTGTCTGTAATGCACAAATGCAGCATTGAGCAGAACTCCCAACCAGTACTGAGCACTCCATATGCTTGCCCATACACTCTGCTAGCATGTGTTATACTGAGGTAACTCTGGTATCACCACATAGCTCTGAACTAGACTCCTCAAAGTGAACCAGAGGTCACAAGAGAAGCCATGAGCCATTCAGGAGTACCGTTACAGCATGCTGACTACTGCATTCTCAGGGGCAGATACAAGATTTGTACTTGGCTGAATGCAATACTTTGCATTACAGGGGGGAAAAAAGTGGGGGAATGGAGATGCTTGTGAATTTAGTCCATTGTTTCTATGGCTTTTATTACAAGTGCTCAAAAATGAAATGCTACATTTTGAATTATCTGAAACATTTTAGTGTCCTGCTATGAATGCATGCCCATTTCTTTTGGTTTATTTTTGTAGAGAACAAGACAAAAATAGCAGCAATAGCAAAAACTATTTCAGGTCAATCCAACTGATTTGATTTTTGTTTTTATTTCATTGGTGGAACCAAAATTAGCATATAGCCACATAGCTGCTCTTTCAAATCCAATGCTACACTGTTTAGGTTGCAAAACCCTTACTAGGAAATCTGCAGAAAAAAAAAATTAATAAATGCAAATGTGTAACATGCCTCACATCACTCATTTTGTATAATATATTGGGCTGGGGTGGGGACTGAATTTGCTTTTACCATGAAAACGTAAATGTAGGCACTAAAATAAAATTTGTTATGCCTATGTGAGATTTTACTAGAGGCAGCCACAAAACACGTGAACTTTCTGAAGCAAAAGCAAGTTTCACACAACTTTAGATACAGTACTGGCTGTTACTTCTCAGTGAAGAAGTACCACTACTACAGCCCACATCTTGATACGTAAGTCTTGCTGTTTATCACAGAGAACATTACTCTGCTGTGCACAGGTCTGCCACACTTCACACGGGGAAAGCAGAACCAAGGCTGACTGCAGGCTCATGGCCGGCAAACTCGAAATGCATCTTACGTCTGGAGCACATTAAAAGGGCTAGCTCTACAACTGTTGTAACGAAAAAACAAATTGCACTGTAAATATCAATAGGCATCAACCCTGCTACCAAGGCTCTTCTACTGAACTTTGACTTTTGCATATTTCTACGAAGCCTCGGGGCTCTTTTTGTAGGGTGAGGGTATGAAATTTTACTCTTACTAGACTCTTACCTTTTCACTTTGAAACCATGGGTGTTTTACTGTGTTTTGTGTTTTAAAGCAGTAGCAAGAGAGTTTTCAAAAAACACTTTGAAAGTTGTTGAATGAGACCTTTTATGAAGAAGTGACACATATATGTTGGTATACCGAACAGAAATTAGCAACTCTCTGCTTTCATATCTTTCATTAAAAACACAACCCAAAGTCTTCTATAATGCACTCTATTTGTTGTAAGATAGAACAGGGAAAAAAACAACCAACCAAACAAAAAAAACCCCCAAACACAGCATCCTGTCTCATTTAGGGAATCATAAACAGCAAAGACTGAAGCCAGCATTTTAATTAGATTTTTTTCTGCAGTTAGCTTAATTACTGTACACTGCAGAGACAGACTTAGGTGCTTTACTCCCAAAGATAATGTTAAAAAATAAGCAATTTAATGCAGCTGATCCACTAAAACTAGACTTTAAAAACTGCTTTGGCAAAAAAAGCAACAAGGCTTGGTCTTCTGGCTGGCAGACATTTATTTTCTGATTTTGCCTCCTCTACAAACAGGAACAGATAGAGATAATGCATCCCTTAATCTCATAAGGAGACAACTCTGTGTGTGGCTTTAGGAATCATACATGTTCTGACTTGAATACAAATGAACAAGCCAGGACAACCTGCTTAATTTCATACCACAAAAAAACCTTACCTACACAAGCAGATGGCAGGTTTTATCCTACAGCAAACTGGAAGTCACATTAGGAAAGAGAACTGCGGTATCTAAGCTAGAATCCATGTGGATAGAGCTGATCAGCTATACAAATTAATAACAAAGATACTCTCCTTGGAGACAAGCAATGAATTTATTACTATGAAATAAGCTGTAGAGCCTCTTCACAAGTCTCTTTAGGAAGCTCAGCTTCTACTTTTCATGTATTTTATTCTTTTCACATGTTAAAACACACTCTTGCTATGCTTTTCTATGATAGCAGGAGGCAATAATACATTCTGTAAACAGAAGGGCATTCACAAATTTAATGTCACACCATTAGCTGTATCTACAGCAATATTATTTTGAGCTTTTATTCACTTATCTCTGATTTTTAACTGGGGATTAAGCTACTCTTATTACAGTGATTTTCTTTTTGGCTATTACCATAATGAAATTATCAAGAGTAAAAATGCAAAAAAAGTTATAGAGATAAAATAGGGGCATGTGGAGCTTGCTTTATCTGTTCTTACTTACTTTTCCAACATTCCTTTCTGCTTGAGGATGCGATACACTTCTGCAGAAGTCTGTGGTCCTTGCAGCTTCTGACCATTCAACATTTCTTGCTCCAATTCTTCAATAGACTAAACAATGGGGCAGGGGGGAAAGGAAGAAAAGGAGAGCTATGATAAAGTTTTCATAAGCCTGACAACATCATCTGGATGGAAAAAAAAGATGTTACTGAGGGTTCTTCCTTTCTCAGAAGTGTACTTGAGTAAGCATATATAATATTCTCCTATATTCTTGTTTGTAAACATTCTCCTTCTTAAATCTGCATCTCCCAACATTTTATCCCTCCAGCTATTTTTTTAATCACCCCTCCTTTTTAACACCTTTACACTGACTCTAGCCTTGTAACACACTCAAAAATGAGAGGAAAGAGACAGGTACTCACTCAGTACAGCGAGCATGTCTCAGATAACTGTACTATTACTCCAACAAACCAGGACTGCTAGTACTTGCAACAATGGTTTTCACCCAGTGAATAAGGTACCTTTCCAGTTTTAACGAACGCTTCTGCTACACGTCGATTCCGGCCACCGTAACACGTTGTGATGAGATCAGCAACTCCACAGCTCTCCAGGAAGGTGGCAGTAGACACCTGTCCTTTGCAAAAAATTCTGGCAAAGGCAATCATCTCCATTAGGCCAAGGCGAATAACAGCAGCTTTGGTATTGTCACCACAGCAAAGGCCATCACAGAACCCAGCTCCTACTGCCACTATATTCTAATGAGAAGAGAAAAAACAAATGGGAAATAAGTCAATTATTGCTTACAGAATCCTAGAAGACACCAAAAGACAGACTGCATATATCCTTAAGAACTGCAAATACTTTATTAATATAAGACTAGGTTGTTGTTTTGGGGTGGGGTTTTTTTTGTTTTGGGGGTTTTTTTGTTTTGGAGTTTATGGGATAACCTTTAAAAAAAAATATATGGTAAGTCTTATATTACTAAGTATTTCCAAGGATAAAAGCATAGTTAAAGCTCTGGAACAAGTTGCCCTGGAGGCTGTGGAGCTATTCTTATTGACTACGTTCAAGAACAAACAGGTTACACTACACCCAAACAAGGTTTTATCTAGATTGAGTTGTTCTTGCCCTGAGGTAGGGGTAAAGCTAGACTGACATCCCACAGCCCTTCTATCCATATTTTCTCTATGATTAAAGTAATACTGAATCTAAGAAACATTTATTGACTTCCATGCTGGTATGCTAAGGGATCAAATTCAGCCAAACTCACCATATTCAGCTCTTTTAAGTATGCAGAGTTCCTATAACAGTAATAGTTAATCAAGGGTTCCCAGAAGGTTCATGACACAGGAAGACCTATCCTAAGCAAAAAATGTTGGCTTGGGTTTTTTTAACTTAGACCTGGTGACAGCATTCTACAAAGAATGTACTGTTTCTTTGTGAACAGTCAGCTACACAGTCCCTTCTTTGGTTTACAAACATAGAGATTAATTGAGACACGTTTGAGTGAAGTGACTATAAAAGCTATTTTCTGGCCTGGGAGTCAGAGACTAGTCATGGTTAGTTTGCCCCTACCAAAAAAAAACCCCCAAACCTACCAAAAACCAAAACACTCTAAAAGAGATGGCATTCTGACGTACTGATAAAGCAAACAAGGAAGCAATGGATGTAGTAACACCTTTCTGCATGCAACAACAGCAGCAGTGACCTCAACAGAAACCACAGGAGAACCACCAACATTGTCACCTAATGTCGCACCCGATGCAGGGAAAAAACCCCAAACAACAAAACTAACTTTAACTGTTGCTGAAGAAACAGCAACAGTCCAAAGTTGCTAATGAAAGCAACAAGCTGATTAACAGCTGGTTTTGTTTTTTTAACTGTAAGAACCAAAAACTGCAGGCAGCTGTAGTGCTGTGTGGCCACTCATGTCTAGGTGACTCTCAATAAAATGAGGTCAGAAGATGAGTCATTGATTTTTGAGCAGCTAGCTGAGGTCTAAATGTCACCTTAAAAATTGCAGACATATCTCAGCATCAGACCTAAAGCAGCAAAAGACGATCAGACTTTTAAAGCTGGTGCTTTAGATTATCTTGGCTTAAATTTTGGCTCTGATGATTCAGTCAAGGTATGTTTTCATTGGATGCCTCTCCCAGACCAACCTCCAATATTTGTTCATTTGGTAGCAAAGCAAGAGGAAGTCAAACAGGTATTTAAGAAGTTTTCAGATGGGATAACCCATTTAAATGGAATTTGCACATAAGTGAACTCTGCAAGTGTTTAGCACTCAGCTAAAAACAAAAACATTTTTGAATAACCTCTGGGCTTTTCCATGTACTTCTTGAACACTCCAATACTAAAGCTTCCCCTTCCCTCCAACTTTGCCTGCTTTGACTTTCCTTTTCACTTTGAAGCAGCCTACCTGATCATAATTTACAGTATGATTTGGCCTATGGTATTTTGTTGTCCACTTCTACCTTTTGCAAGGTTTGTCTTTCGAGTAACAGAAATACTGTTTTAAGCAAGTCATACCAAGACTAGTTACTTCTGAGGAAATGAGGTAGGGAAGAAGAGAAGTTGTGAGTCTAACTCTGAAACACTAAGCTCCGCGTTTGTACAATGTCCTCATTGTATGTTCTTACACATAGTTTGCAAATCATGAGGAAACAAGACAACTGATTATGCTCTAGAACACACACCCACACCTAGGAGACTGTTATACCCTGGTCTACATAACCCTCAGGCCACACCTATGAATTTACAAGCTCTACCATCTGGTTTCATCTAAATCCTTGAAGAATCTATGACAACTCTCTCGTGTCTAATATTCTGTAGAGAACTGAATTATACCACACTGAAAGTTACACCCTACTGAACGATGAGCCACTCCTTTTAAAAACAAAACAACAAAAAAACTCACAAAACTTGCCACTGAGTCATCTTTCTGCCTAAAACAAGACCAAAACAGGCAGCTTGGTACTTGAAATCTCTGGGTGCAGGCACTAAGTCGAGTTTGTTTCAGGAAGATGCATAAGCAAAACACAAATTAACACACAAGAGCCTAATGGCACTAGCACTATAGCGATCCTTTAAGAAACAGACTGGGGTGGTGGGAGAATCATGTATCTATCTGGCCAAAACATCTTTCTGTATGGTTGATCCTGAACACTGTCACTGCCAAAGCCTGCACCTGAAGTTACAAGAGTTCCTGCAAAGGCAATGGGTATACATTTGTGGAAGGGGAGAGAGCCCACATTTCCGTGAGCAAAAAGACTGACTGTGTTTGCATACAGAACATGGGGGTCTGACGGCCCAATAAGCAAGGACGACTTTAGCCTACAGACAAATCTGTTGTTCCACAGGTTCAAAAATACTGTCACAACACCACCAAAATGACTGCAACAGTGTTCCTCTTGGCCTAAGGGATTCAGAGCTCTCAAAACCACTTCACGTTTGAGCAAACACATTTCCCCCATCTCAGCATTAATAGCTTTTTACATTAAAGCATGCATCCTGTAAGCAAGATGGACAGGGTGTTTTTATATTGCATAGGGTTTTAAGCAACTAAAATACTTTGCACTAACAGGTGAGTCTTTAGCTGGTCTGGTATCTGGAAGCTGGTGTTTAGTCCTAGTCCTAGTTATTCTAGAATGTGAGCAAGGGCTGGACTCAGTTATTTTATCATCGGGATAGTGAAGCTATACTCCAGAAAAGAAATGTTGATGCCAGGTAGTGCTCACAGTATGTGTCGGAGCAAATGAGAAAAAGTGTCTTTTACTTGCACATGACCTACTACAAACATGCGAGAGGTCACAAATGCAAGGCCAATGGATGACCAAGGAGCCGAGGTTAACAAGGCCACAGACTTTGCTGATAGATTGTTCTCTTACGGAATCAGTGCTCAGAAATATCCAATTTACAGTCCTACTCTGTTTACAGTACAGTTTAAGGATTGCTCGTGAAGACAGCTTCAGAGGCCATTTCTGAGGCAACCATTACCTCTCCATAATTAAATGGATCATTAGAGAACTAAGCGGAAATGTTAATTCACCTGGGACATCCAGCCTTCCTTGAGGTAGTGTCACAGCTCAGCACAGCCTGCTTTCCCTCTTACTTATACATGAACTTGAAGAAGCTCCTTGCTTCACATCATGGCTGAGAGAGGTCAAAAGAAGACTCAACAAATCAAAGACAGTATCAGCAGGACTGTTAGAGAGGTTAAGCATAAACTGCTTGCTTGCTCCTGGCAAACTTGAATGTAAATAATGGATTTCTACTTAATCTCAGGAAAGAGTAATTACCACAATCAACTTCTACAGGACCTAGACTGACTATCCAACAGTGACTGCCATAAATACACTTCGCAGGACCACCTTTGTAAGTAATAATGCTGGGTTACATAACCTGGTAAGCAATAAATCATCATTATACTTCTTCCTTCTTTGCTTAAGGCTAAGCTGGAGCTGTAAGATTTAGAGATGGGCCTGAAGCAACCTGAAAGGCAACCACAGGTGCTGCTCCTTCTTCCTACAGTAACTGTCACTTCTGTCTTGGTCCTTGGTTGCTGCCACTTGAGGGAGTTTAACTCTCCAGATCCCTGAACAAATACGAGGCAGCTGGAGCACGGCCATTTTGCCATATCCAGAGACTAGATTCTCACTTCTCCTTGCCTCACACTCACCCCTGTCACTGCTGCACTGGGTAAGTGATTCCAGTGCAGTTTGCACCCAAGAATGCAGCTACCAATGTTTATGTTGCCTCTCAAGTATGCGGCTAGGTTCACACACCAGCTCAGTCTTGCCTCACATTTGTGCTGTTTGTAAGACCACAGGCTGGCACAGGCACTAAGGATTCTAAGGACACCTCAGAGGTGATAACCTTGGGTCTGTGCTACTCTGCAGTATCACATCCATCAGCATCCAGGAGCACATCTGTATGTATGCACAGCTGCACATACTACCCTTACAGTGGTGTCATAACCTTTAAGCACTTCCTAGGAAGACCCCTTCATTGTCTGGCAAATGGCAGCTGGAACTTGTAGGTGGCCTTGGGTCAGGCTGCCTGTAAAGCCAACTGGACACCTTGAAACTGAACTATCCAAATTTGAGGTTTGTTAATTTCTGACCTCAACCCTTAGGTAAGGTCAATAAATAAATGTGAAATGTGCTTCAAATCCTCAAAAGAAAAATATCCTGATAGAGAAGAACATGCCAAGTACTTTTTGTTCCTACAGCCAACAAGTTACTGTAGACAGCTGTTCTTCCTTAGTATCATCCGATTTTGTAAAGTGACTGCCATTGCCTATTCAGCCAGTCTCCAAGCTGATGCAAGACTGCAGTTTCACTGCACTGATTTCTATACTTCAGTCTGTCTCCATCAGCCCATTGTCACAAAAAATAAATACAGTAAATGAAGTAGATATTCAATATATATATATGTATATAAATAGCAATCAAGCAAATGTTCTTTCATGATCACCCAGCTGCAATACCTATTATTACAGTCTGAATTCAAATATGCTTCAAAAAACAAATTTCAAACCTAAAATTATCATTATTGTAAGGGAAAGCTGTGCTCAGAGCACTCTCTGTTATGCTTCTGTATTTTTTCCCAACCTTTAGGCAACCATCCACATTGAAAATCTTCCCTGCTTAGAAATGCTTGCAGGAATAAAGAGCAAGGTAAGTATAGACCTTTAACAAGATCTAGTCTATTATGCCAGAAATACCAGAAAAGTCTCCTTTTCCCAAGCTGGTATTTATAGAAAAATGCAGAAGCTGAGAGAATACACTATTTCTCATAGTATAGTATTTCTCATCCTTTACATACCAATACAGGAGTTGCTTTTACTATTTCCACATCCAAAAAGACAGTCTGGACACATGTGCCTGCTTACTTCTGTCCTCTAAGCTATAGTTTGCAGTGATGCTGCCGACATTTTGAATTGGCACTGCTATAGAAAGAGAGTAGAACCTCTCTTTTTATACCCGTCTCTTCACACAACACGACACTGTCATCTTCTGAAGTAGGAATTTCCTCCTTCCAGCAAGTTAAAAAATACAATTTTTACTATTTTTTCATGAAGTAACTTTCCAAGTTTAATAAAGTAACGGTCAGCTGACAGAACCTATACTTTAGATTTTTCCCTAAAAACAATCACATGGAAAGATGCTTATTTTTCACATTTTTTTATTACAAAGATTATCAGATTAATCATAAAAAAGCAAAGTGCCTGTTGTTACCTTTAGCAAACAATTCTCCTAATAAAAAGAATATAAAACTTCTAAGAAAAAAAGCTCAAGTTTACATTTCACTATTCACATCAGAGCTTTGCATTTTGCTTTGCACAGGCAATAAAAACATACCCATCTGTTTAATTTCAGCTTCTTCATTTTCTTTCAGAGGCATACATGTTCCCAATGCATTAATAAAATTTTGCAATGTTTGATTTAAAAACAGCTCAGGAAGTTATTTACATGCTGTCAGCACAAGATTTAGGATTAAACGAGCAAGGGTTTTAAATTAAAAATTATTTTTAAAAATATGATTTTAATAAAATTTTCTTTGAGACTAAGGAAGAGTTGTATGTTTAAAAAACATCACCTATACTAGCATGACTGATCTATGCCACTTTATACCAGTTCATGCCTTTTAATCAGGCAAGAAATCCATAGTATTTTTAAAAAAGTTAATCTATCCTTAATTTGCTTTTTGTTTAGAGCTTATACCATGCATTTCTTTGGAAGTCTCAACTCAGTTAACAAAATATACTGCTATCAAAACCAAATGACCAGAGCACACAGAATATATACAACTTTTTAGAAATGCAGCTAGAGAGTTCAGTCTGCAGGATGCATGATGAATAATGAAGCAGGAGGGAGGAACAAAACAAAGGTACAAAGAAAATACACAAGTTTCACCTCAGTATCTTTCCAGGTCAAGAACAACAATTTATTTAAATTCTTCTGCACTTCCAAAAGGATACTGGTATCTTGCCTGACTTGGACCTTTACAGTGGAGTTTCAGTGCCTGCTGACTAGCTGCTGAGTTTGATGGCACGCTCATCTCTAACACCCTTTCACATGATTTGTCTGGAATAAAAATTATCTGGGACAGAACTCCTCTATCAAACAAGAATTTAAGCTAGCCAGAAAACATCAGGCTGAGCAGATTTCAAAGAAAAATATGTAAAACTTTTTGACTAATTTCATGGGTCTATACACAGGGATTTCTCTCCTGCTAACCTCCCACATCATCACAGCATTTTAAAGCAATGGCTGTGGAGCCAAATTACAAGCACCACAATCTTGAGAAATTGCTATAAATACTGGAATTCCAAAGCATGTTACACCAAAGTGTACCCCATTAGCCCAGTGCACAGACCCATGACCTCCTCCTTCTCAGGACTTCCAGTATGACAGGTCTCAAGACAAAATTATCAAGAAAACCAGTATGCCAAAAAATATGTTATTATAGTTATCAATCTACTTCCTGCTGAGCAGGAATCAGAACTTCTTAGCTTAAAGACATCATTCATTGGTATGGTAGCTTTGCAGGTGAATGGTGTAGTTTACAAATAATTTCAACAGAGAAAACAAAGCAATACAAAATAATTATACAAAACATAAAAAATAAAAAAGTAAGCTAAATTATCTACTAAACCACTACACCCATCAGAAATGCTTCCACGATAGGTATCAGATAACATGAAGTACAGTACTATTGGCCAGGGTGCCAAGCGACTAATGCCTTCCTTTAACAAATGGCCTGTAAATCAGCCTGAAAAAAATAGCAATAAGAATATGTTTAAGCTAGCCTTTGCTTTCTGTAGGCATCAATTTTGTTACCAAAAAAATTCCAGATGAGTAAATGTCCGAAATAACTTTTTTCCTATTCAGGTCATTTCTGTATGTGGTTATCCACACGAACCTTACGCAGTGTATGTCCACAAAATATAAAACCTAAGAGCTCTCACATTGTGGAAGTCAATGAAGAGGGGAATAGTTTTGTCAACAGACACAAAGGATTAATGCCAACTTCTTTCTCCTTTTCTTTTTGTGAACACACTGTTGCAAAAAGAAAAAGGGAACTAAAATGGACTTAGAAATATGTTGACCAGTTAGATGAAATCAATACTTTTTTCATGACTGTGTGTAAGCTAACTGAAAGATGTAGAAAGAGAACTTGGGAGATGGTGAGACAAGGGTCTAAAAGCCAACTCTCAGAACATGCTACTCCCTAATTTCCCATCTGGTTCTCCCGGAAATGTTATGTAGCAGTTTTATATATTATATAAAGCACAATAAACAAGTCTTTAAATGAAAATACCCTCTTTTTTCTACAAGGATCACCGTTCCATCTGTGTAGCAACTGCAGCCTCTTAATCTTACCTTCAGAGCACCACAAAGCTCAACTGTATCTGCATCGTCTACTACAGTTATTCGGAAGTTTGGAGTCTGCAGGAGTTCTTTGAAGAGAAGGCCATTTTCCAAGATTTTGCTGCCTGTTGAGAGAGGGAAAGGAAGGCTAAAAAATGAATAATTTATTTGGGTGTTATTTAGCCTTTCCTGTGCAAGCCAAAATACTTAAAAGCAGAGATAAGGTTGTTCTATCTTCACCCTAAACAGACTCCTGTTTTAAGTGACTAAGGACATGTCTACATCGCACTTAAAAGCTCTGCACTGAGTTACTCTGGACCTCTTCATAATTCATTGTCTGCTCAGCAACAGATTCTAAATAACAATTCCATTAATGGTCTACACTCTCTCATTTTTCGATCATTCTCTTTAAAAAGAACAGTTAATAATGAAACAAAGGCGAATTAAAAATATAGCAGGTGCAATTCTACCAATTATTTTTAAGGCCTGCATTCCAGAAAAATACCTACTGATAAAGGCATGTCAAGGATGTTTTATTAATTGAGCATGCTGCCACTGACAAATGTGTCTAACCACTAAGAGGCAATTCAACCATTCACAGAATCACAGAATCACAGAATCATATAGGTTGGAAAAGACCTTTAAGATCATCGAGTCCAACCATAAACCTAACACTGCCAAAAACCACCACTACACCATGTCTTATATCTTCGATAATAAGTTCAATGCAACAGCTGTTAATGAGAGGTTACAAACCTAAAAATGCACAAAACTGTAAAAATTAACACTGAAAAAATAACACGAACTCTGTGCTATTATGTATGACTACCTGTATGCTTACAGACACACACATACGCCTATCTAAACACTGTGAAATCCAAGACTAGGCACATCTTTGTGTTATAAATGTGTGCAGACATCAACACAGAACTAAAACCATGTCTAGCTTTTGGGGGAATTAATTATTTTGAGAAATTAAAATAAGATATTGATACCTTAAAAAAAACCCAACCCAAACATGCATAAAGGTACCATCTGTGACCATAACACCTGAGGTGGAGTACAGAATATATAATCATTTATCCATATAAAGCCATGCAGACCCAAGAAAAATCTTAAGCACAGTAATAAAATAAAGCAGTTTGTTATGTGGAGGGTGATAAAAAGCATGCTTAGTATTTCACCTGTTAAGGTCACAACCCTAGTGAGACTAGGTAAAATTGCACTCCTCCCTCTCCCTCTATTCCTGATATTGTCCTAGTACTTTTGGAAGTGTAAACATTCTAGGAAATTCAACATTAAAATAAAAAGAACCCAACAGTTTCTGATAACAGCCAGCTATGTTGAAAATGATAAAATTTGAGCTATTTGGTGTGCAACTGTGAGGACAGGAGCATGTTTTAAACATTCTTATTACTTGGAACAGTACCTATTGTGGTTTCACAGAATTTCTCTGCTGCCACCTCATTGGCAATGTTTGCTCCCATCAGCACACTGATGTCTATTCCCATCTTCTCTCGAATAATGTCAGAGATCAGTTTGAGTCCCTCTGGGCCTTCATCTATTCCCTGCAGCCAACATTAAATGGAATTACTAAAAAGTCATTCATTAGACACAGTAGAGAAGAAAGCACATCACAATTAGTCTTGTCCACGCGTGAGAACTGCAACAAGGCCTGCAACAAGCCTAAAGATGACACTTGCTACTGGTGAAACTTCTGCTATTGTTGTGATGTCTCCAACCTCTCAACCTCTCAACCTTTCATAGGAGGTAGCACCTTAAGAATAAGACTAAACTCTAGATGATGGTAACAGTCTTTATTCCATGCTCAATCAAAGACCTGATTCTAAGAAGTGCTGAATATTCAGCTTTGTTAGTTCAGAATCTCAGCTGCTTATAATCAGTGAAGCTGCTTACTAAAACCAGTGAAGCATCACCAATCCATTAGTTGTGAATGAGGCCTGCACTTGGATTTTAAATTGCACCAAAACTCACAAAATGGCGTCCCAATAACTTGTTTTGTGAAGAGGTATCTGAACTGAAATATCAGAGGCAGATTCCCTTGTGTAGAATACCGACAGTTTACTAGTAGAAACCCAGTTTAATAATTTTGAATATTATTACAAATGGAACAGCCATTCACAGACATGTAGAAAGCTGAACAACTGAGAGTAATTTAACTTCTAAGGATGTTTTTAATCTGTATTTATAACGCACTCTACAAAGCGTGAAAGTATGGGCAGAAATAGGACCTCAGAAAAGATGACCCCAGAGATTAATGCTGCAATGGAGAAGAGAGTCTGGTACCCTGAATTGCCTGAACCAAGAACTCCAAATGAGACCACTTTCTTCTCACAAAACCCTTTTCTCCTAGCCTGCTAAATGCAGACTCCATGTGAGTTTTTAGAACAGGGGCATGGCAGACAAGGTACTGAAATGGTCTTTCTTTCCCACAGTATACCACCTTTTATACAGTACTGTTTTTTAATGTTGGGGATTTGGTACTTTTGGGGATTGATAATTCTGAATTATGACTTAAAGGCAAAAAGGCAGTGTGATCCTCTACTACTTCCAGATACGCATACACACGCATACACACACACTCTTGTATGTTGTCAGTAGTGACATTTCAGGCAGGCAGTAATTTCCATGGATCAGAGGTGCTATTCCTTAAACAACACGGTGCAATCAAGAGACATGCAGAAATGCCTTATAAAACCAGCCAATTAAACTACAGACAACAGTGCTTGCATTTCTGCATTATTTTTCAATCTGTATCACTTAATGCACAGCTCTGCTTTATAGAAAGAATGGGAAAGCAAGCACACATATACATGTTGGATTTTTCCCTCGCAGTGTCAAAAATGTCCCCACAAAATAACTGTAAGGCCCCTCCTCCTAAGCAGACAATTAATAAACAGAAAAGCATACACACATTGGGAACAACTCTAAAAATACAAATAGGTACACAACAATTATTCATCCAAGTGAAAGGAGATCAGAGAGGCTTAGGTGCCAAATTCAGCCCCGCTGTGAAACAGATGCAACTTCTGACAAAGTCAAGGAGAGCGTGCAGCTCTTGTAGAATTAAATCTAATACTGAATGACAAGATGACAGGAGAAAAATCAAACACTCCTTCCTCTGCCAAAAACCAAGGCTCCAATATGGGAATTTCCACTGGGCAGCAATGATCCCCAGGCAATGCAAGTCCAATTCTGTGGTTTTATCACTTGCATTCTAATATGCCTGCCAGAGCAATCCCTGGGGCCTCTATATAGGTATGAAAATGAGATTGGTGTTGAGGCTGCCTGAAGAGTATTTTGAGTGACCTCCACCTACCCTGCTTCCTGTGCTCACTGCTGTACTACATCGGAAGTTGTATGCGATTCCTCCCCACACACAATGATTTGTTAGGTTTTCATAGACACCAGTGATCAGAACTTAGGTAAAGCAGCACAGCTGCAAATGTTTCAATGGGAACACAGATTAACCAGCAGACAAATGTCTTTATTTCCCAAAGACTCAGTTTTATTATGAGACGTTAGGTTCTGCTTGAAGAGTAGACTGTCAAAATAAGAAAAAAAAAAGAAAGAAAAAAAAGACTAAGAGATGACACACTGCTAACTTGCCAAGCAATTTAGAAAGCACAGAAACCAGACGTCCCACTAATTGTATTTTTCAGAGCAGAACTGCACTTTAGCTGCCAAAGTTAACACAAGCCACTTTAATAGCATTAGTGTTGAGCATAATGAGAGCACTAAAAATATGACTTTGATGAAAACAGCATGCATAAAGAAGCTGCAAAAGTAGAGGAAAGAATGCATTCCTGCCTCTGCTACTTAGTTTTGTTGTTGTGTTAAATCTCTGCCCTTTCTTCTTAAATGGTACTTTTAATGATGCACAGTTATGCCTTTTCATAAAAGCTAACATGTACTTTGCATTCTCCTGCAAAAAAAATTAAAAGGGGCCTCACACCATTTCTTTTGAAATAGTATCGCAACGTGACAGTAGGAAGTTGCGGTAGTAATCCTACTAGTAATCAACTCTTCTTTGCACGGCAGGTGTCACTATTTTACTTACACTACACTAAGTACGGGGTTTTTGTTTTGTCGGGTTTTTTTGTTTGGGGTTTGGATATTTTTTTTTTTTTTAAGATAAGTACCACCTCCCCCCGCATTTTTTTTTTAAACATAGCTATTAATCAACACTCCATTAAAGCACTGGTAATCAATACCCAGAGCAGTAATCCCAAGGAAATATAGGCCCAGACTCTGACTTCAGATATGCTGACATAAATCCTCATTTACTCCACCAATTTCATTAGAGTTATTCCTATCACTAAGGACATGAGAACATAAATCACATTTAGCAAATTAAAGGAGAATAAAGTTTATCTTAAGCTTAGAGAAGAAAGAAGTATAAATGGACAACTTCATAAACTTAAGGGCATCTAGGACAGTTGTTTGATTTTGATGCTATGCTTTCACCTCTTTTAACACTACCTTATTTTATCCTTCTACAATATGAAAAGGTTTTCTACAAAATGCAGCAAGTGCACTTGGGAAGCATTACTTTTTCATACATCTC
The DNA here is from genome assembly GCF_035582795.1 of Mycteria americana. Classification (NCBI taxonomy): domain Eukaryota; kingdom Metazoa; phylum Chordata; class Aves; order Ciconiiformes; family Ciconiidae; genus Mycteria; species Mycteria americana. The sequence goes on along the minus strand of NC_134366.1, from coordinate 46,476,166 downwards.
AGCAATATATGTCAGCACTGACAAAACGATACAGATTTCATGGGCTTAGTTAGCCAAACTTGCTAACTTGCAAGATACAAGCTTGCAGTAAGTACTGATAGGGGCGTTTTGTTCTTTTTAAGCACAGATCCATAAATGTGTCATTTTCCAGAAATCACAATAAACAAGGGAATGCATGCTGAGAAAATGGCCTACTCTCAACTAAGTACAAAGCAAGAACAAACCAGAGTCTTCCAAACTTTGTGGGAATAGCTTATTCTTTGCACCTAAACACACGTTGGGGGGGAGGGGGGGGAAGCCCATCCACATTTAAAAATTCTTCTCCACCAAAACTACAAACACTCCAGTGAAACACTTCTTGCACCTCTGCCCCCTCCTATTTCCTGTGCTCAAACTGTCTTTTTGGGCCATGCTGAACAGACTCTCTTTTTGCAACATAATATTTGACATGAACAAGAGCACTATCTTCTTGGTCACATGAAATTCTCTCAGCAGTTCTTAAAATGATCAACTCAGCGTGTGGGATGTGCGTTAACAATCAAAGCATTATGCTTGTGCTCTGTTCTTCATCTAATGATGCGTTTGGAAACAATAAATAAAAGATTGGAAAGCTTGGTGGTGCAAAACATATTAACTCCCTCTTTCTTTTCAAAAGTCTTGTGAACAGCCTCATTTTCCTCTTCCTGCAAGCGCTAGCCTAAAATAAAACACTGCATAACAATCCACTAATGACGGAGACAAATTCCAATCTGACATCTAGAAAGGTGTAATGGAACAATCAAGTGAATAATGAAAAAAGACTTTTCATTTCAAAATAACAAGCCATCTTGTTTTAGAAGATTCCATGACACATTCTCAGTTATTAATGCATAGTATTTATTATACCTTTATGAGAGTTATACCGAGAGCTTTCTTGGGTATTCGTCCTGTGATTTCATCGCAGACTTTATGAATGAACTGATGAGGAATGACAAAAACCAGCAAGTCTGCATCCTGTACAGCTTCATTAAGGTTTGGAACAGCAACCTGTGTAGTTATGGGAGAGAAAGGCCACTTAAACTTCTTAAAATAAACATTACACACAAGTGTTATCTGGTAAGTAAAAGCACATTTTGGTGTTATACTGAATGCTACAAACTACTGTGCTTCATCATTGAAAATAAGCAGTAACACAAACTTCCCAGAAAAGCAAAAGAATTTAAACTTTCAAAAAGCTATTTTATGTCTTGAATGGGGCATCTTCACAGCCACCAGCATGGTTAGTGCAACGAAAATTCAAAATGTTCCGTAACATTCAAACAAGTACTTTGAGTAAGAAAATATAAAATAAGAAGCTGCCTTCTCTGTAACAAAATAATCTCAATTTTTGATAAATTATTGCATGCAGAAAAGTAGTTTCTTTACTTAGTTCCTTATACACTCAAATTTCCTCTCCAGGTGTCTTACACCTACTAGTTTATATTCTCTTTCTCTGTACTCATAGATTCTGTCTACCCTGTAAGAGGGTGACCTACTTTGAAGTCACTTGCCACACTTTTCCTAACACTTGATGACCACCTTAAAATAAGTCAGGTTTAAAATGTAGCAATAAGCTCAACCTATTGATAAAGAGAACAAACTTGAATGAGCACGTAGTGGACAGCAGAAACATCACAGTTGCTGAAGGCTAGGGAAATCGGATTTCAGCATTACTGTTAAAGAGAAAACTGCAATGCACGGCAATTCATGTTGTTCCTGCCCAAAATCTTTACTGAATTGTCAGCTGCCGCAGTCTCTTCCTATAATGTTTTTCGGGCAAGAGTCACCACCAGCGCACCCACCATCATGTTACACCAACACAGAATAGATGTGGAGTCCCACTGTTCTGCCCTGGCAATGCTACATCTAACACACCGATCTGACTGCACATAGTTGAAACGCAACTGAGAACTAGATAAACTGCAAACAGCTTGCAGTTTGCTTGAGAAATACTCTAGCTCTTATCCTGTAATACCTTCTAAGAGTTTCAGACTACTTGAAATCCCTTCAATTCTCACTGACCAGCCAGCTCCCTTCCAAAGTTGAGACCAATTTTTTTTTGTAATGGGTATGGTCAGAGCTGTTAATCTTGCCCTCGTTTTCACATTTGCTTCCTTATACAGAAGCTGAAGTAATATAAAGACAATATTGAGATTTAAAAAAAAAAAGAGAGAGAGAGAGAGAGAGAGTAAAAGAGAGTACAGTGCACTGGATTTACCTACCTGCATAATTGCATAATTTTACTTGTTCAAATCTCTGATCTCATCAGTAAAATAGCATACAGTTTGAAATATTATAAACCCTAAAGTTGTTAACAAAATAAGTTTCTACCTCCATTCACAGCATGAGCAATATTCCCTCTGCTCCATAACTAGAATTTAGCTTCTGAGCCTTACCACATTATCTGGCAGCTTGTATCCGGGGAGATATTTTACATTTTCATGTTCATTATTTATGATATCTGTCAGTTTTCTCCCATTAACATTCTCCTCGAAGACCCACATCTTCACTGTGGAAGCAAACTTTTGCAATTTTTTTACATTATTGCCTATTATTCTGGCAACTGCAGAACCCCTGCAGGAAAGAAAACAAAAATATTCTAAAAAAATTATGATTTTGCTCTAGAAGAAAGAGATTGTCTTTAAAATAAACAGAAATTCACAGGTTATTGGACCAGTTACTATGTAGCATTTTTGATCTAGTAAAACAAGTGGAAAAATACACCCATTATTTACACCTGCTGCTTTCTCTCAAACAAATATATCTAGAGTAGGTTGGACTGAAGCATTTACCAAAAACTTTCTTACTTATTTTGTCTGTTTATTGGCTATCCAGTGAGAGTTTGGGTTGTATTTCCACAAATCAAATGGATTATATCCTCAAAGCAGTGGTAAAAGTGACATACTCAATTTTAAAAAATTGATAATTTTCACCTTTAAGAAATGGGAAGCTTTCTTTGCTAAGATTATTGACCCATCAATTGCTGTACAATACTGATATGCATTTAAAGTGAGGAAGCATTTATATCTTGCAAAAGTTGTAAGCTTTATGGTTATGCTGCCAACCTCACAGAATTTAACTATTGCAACGGCATCCCATTTAACTATGGCAGACAGACAATTCCACTACTGTTAGCCTCATTTTCTTCCCAAGAACAGCATACAGTGAAACCTGTAGGATGGTGATCAATTTTACTACTCAAATCTCTAAGCAACAATGAAATTAATCAGAATTACTGAAGCTATATACAAGAAGAGGAACAAACGCAACCTTCCCTTCCATTCCTAGCCCGAATGCTACCTGGAAGAAAAAGATGCAATTTCATAAAGCCTGTTAACCTAACTTCCTTTCCTGGGACAAGAAGGCTGCTTCATAATTACGGATAACCTACTAAGCAGACAAAAAAAAATGTAGAACGATGCGAAAAAAATACAGAGAGTCCCTGATCTGAGGCTGACGTGTGTGTGTGGAAACTGCACGCTTTATTAGAAGGTAAAAACACTTCAACTTTGCAAATCTAGTTATACTTACACACTCCTCTAAATTTATTATGGACACTGCATGTAATAAACTCATAGCTGGCAACTAAACCAAATAGAATCATTCTGCTCCAAGAGCTTTTAATATGGCACAATTCATTGTGCTATATTAAAGATTTATGCTATCACAGGCCTAAGGTCACTTTCTAAGTAATGGCAGAAAAAATTATAGTATCCTAAGTAGACCTTCTTCAGTTAAACCATAAAACTGCGTGTCTTAAAAGACTGGAATTTATTTCTCTAATAGCACTTCACAGACTACACAGTCCCCTGGGTTCAGGAGGTGATACAGAAGCCACAATTGTCAGCCACCTCTTACCAAGCTCATATTCTAGATCTGCATGCACACAAAGTGGTTTCCGCTGCAACAGTAGACAACTCACCAGCTCAACCCCTAAACTTCAGATCCACACAAACAGTATGAATCACATTCAACACAGGTATGTGTTCCTCAGAAAGTGCTTTGAGTTCCTTGAACAAAAGCACATTTACTACTGCAGATTTGTATACGAAGTCTGGATCCTGGCAAATTACTGTCTTCAGTTTTGAACTTCACTACACATTCTGTGTGCTTAGTGTTGATAGAGAAAGACAAAAATAACTGATTCAGCAACTGTGCAACTGGGATTTTCAAACAGTTTGCCAGCATAAAGTTTGGCAGCGTGTACTGCTTGAGTGAGACATTAATTCCATTACTACTTAACACTTAGCTGTCTTTTCTTCAGCCTTTGAATGTAGTATTAAAAAAGTTAAGATTTGCCTAGTCTTAGTTCCTGAATTCAAGAAGATTTTCCTGACTGACTTCTCTGGTTCCTCATTTCCTCTTATGTTGCAACAACTGTTGTAGGACTGAATTAAGCAAGGTCAAACAACTGACACCAAGTCTAAGATTGCTCTATGCAAGGTGAAATACCAGCTCCCCACACCTGTTAATGAAACAAGCAAGCCTATATTCTCTTCTGTGCCCTAATACTCCTCAGTGTGTACTCTGAAATAATTTACTGGAATGTCTGGCTCATCTTGCATACTCCTGATCGCAAGGCAAAGGAACGGGAATTCTTGCCAATTTATCCCTAGCAGTAACAGTTCTAGTGTGAGCTACGCTGCAAAACTGGGTGCCTGCAGCAGCTGTTACACTAGAAAAACCATAGTGAAAGATTCCCTCATAAACCTTAACCCTGACATGCTCTGAGGGATGGTTGATGCTATTCAAGTAATACAAGGTAGCTGCATGCCAAACAGTTCTCTTCCTTGCAATGACTATCAAAGGTACGCACAGATACAATCACATACACTTATTTAACACTTCTGAAGAACTGTAGCTGACAGTCACTGAGCAAAACCACCCACTTTGTCTCCTGCCCTTCACTGTTACAGTATATCGCAGTTGGTCTGTTTTCCCCTCATCACTTTAAAAGTAAAGCACAAACCCCAGAAACTCCTAAACTTGCCCTGATACCAGCATCAGTGGAGGTCACAATATGCAAGTGCAAATAATGTCATTAACTCTAGCTCTACCACTTATCCCTGTAAAATCACCTCAGTTAAGCCACAGGTTTTACCTCCCACTTTTCTACAAGAAGTTCCTAGCTGTATGAAGCTCTCTGTCCTGGTAACTTCCCATCTCCTCCCGAACTCCACAGTTTCTGTTCAAGTTGGGCAATCAGATTAATTAACAACTGGTTCTAGCAAAACAGACAGGGATAAATTCTGGCCATGCACACCTTATTAACCTGCCCTGGAAGTGTTATCAGAAGAGCAGGCTATAGTACATGTCCGAGGCAGCATTTGCAGTGTTTTAACTGAATCTGGGCACTGTCCTTGAATCCTGAGGCTCCAAGGCATATTCCTAAGGTGTACTCCTCACATTCAAGAAAGCTTATTTTATCCTCTATCTTAAAGATCCTAATACAATCACTTATCCACCAGCTGAGCAACCTTAAATGGGCAAGGCCAGCATAAAGCACAGCTCCTGCATTTCGGTGCCTTGCAAGCCATCTGTCCCGTCCCATGACCTCCCATCAGGTGTCGAGTGACCCTTGCCAAGTGAACTTCATTGTTAAGGTGACCTTCCCCCTAGCAAACCGACCAAACAAGTCTGACTGGAAGTAGTTTATCATCCAAGGTGATTGGTTCAACCCTCCTAAACAGTCACTGTTGTGCCAAGCTCCTTTAGTGGTTTTTTTTGTCCCGGATATAGGTTAAAGGCCTGTGAGAAGGCAAAGACGTCCCTACAGTCACTGGCACTTGTGGGACAGAATCCTCTCACAGAGAACCCCAAAACCCCACAGTCTCTGGACTGCTAAAGATGCCAAACCCCACTCAGTTCAACTACTTACATGCTTACAATTTAGGCAACACCAGTCACACACTGCAGTAATTGAGGCTTCAAAAATACATAACCCCAAAATATCAATGATAAGATGTATATAAGTGCTTCAATTTCTTTCTATTTACCTGCTTTTGAGCATTAAATATTTCCACTTTAGGACCACAGGCCCCAGTTCAAAAAGGTACTTACATGCACATGGTACACATTTTAAATTAAGTCCTATTTAGTTCAATGGTTGCACATATTATTGAATCACAGTGCTCTTTGCAGTCAGGATTTGGTGTCTGTCATCCCTTGGACTCCGAGGAAGAAATCACCTGCCTCTCCAAGAATTATTGTTTTCAGAAACATGCAGGGGGAGGGCGGGAAGGGGGATGGGAGAGCTGTTGCACATCAAATCATTTGCAATTTAAAATTTTTAATTACTTTGATTTCTGCTTTCCTGCTACAAAAAAATTGCCACACTGCTATCAAATATGAAATAAGCTATCAGTTTTTTGAATACATTTATCCCCAAAAGAAAGAAAACAGCTGATGCCCTGTAACAGCATTATCTCTTTCTCTCAGCATCACAGATATGGGCATTTTGCCACACAAATATCCACCCCGTTAGGCAGGGGCTTTTCTTGTTATTAAACTGATCCAATGAGGTGAAAACAAACTATATATGCACATGGTTATTGCTAGTAGGTAATATCTACAAATCCTTTTGCTTCTGCAAGTGTGTTTCACAGTGAATCAAATATAAATGCAAACGTCCTGTAAAACTTTTTGCTAGATTTCAAGTATGGAAGAACGGCAACAATACTCCTAAAAGACTGATAGGTCTCACCACGTAATTTCCTTCGGGCATATATTGCAATGCACAGTTATCTCCCCATTCATCTTACAAGCTCGTGCAAGGAAAGCAAGAGATGCTGCAGTGAAATGTCAGCCATTCCCTCAACAAGCCATCACAAAGACAAACACAACTTGGCAGTTGCTGGTATTTTTAACTATGCAAAACAGCACCAAAAGCCAATTGCACGGAGAGGGCAAGGGGTGAGCAACAAGTCTAAGATCACCTTGACAAAAGGCTGTTAAGTTTTGTTTAATAAACTGCAGTACCTTGCTCTACACCAAACTCCTCTGAATTTAGATTTAGTCTTAAAAACCAGAATGTTATCAGAAATAATGTATGCTTACTAATTAAAGTGACATTAGTATGCATTAGTAATTAAAGTGACAAAATGTAAAGATACATTTATCTAACACATTGTACTTAACTTATTCATTGTAAATAGGGATCCAGGGTAAAAACAGTGATCAGGAACGGTAGAGAAATTGAAGAAGCAAGCCAAAGGATTATTAACTTGATGCTCGTCTTAGGGAAATGATTAGTAAATCTACTGCTTTCGGTGGACAAAACAGTAAGTTTATTTAAGTCTAATTATAAGCTAGTGATAGATGCAGCAATAAAACCTTGTCTCAAGCCTTCAGTGTGCTTCAGCATAATCAATTTGAAAAAGAAAAGGTATTTCAAATAACCTAGCGTCTCGCAACTCTTCTTTGAACTACCTTGGAAAACAGCTAACATAGGAAACCCCGAACAACACTTTTGGAGAGAAGTGGACTTGCTACAGAAGCCCTACAGGCAGCGCTTAGTTAGCAATGACCTGCTGGGGAAAAAAAAAAAAGTTCAGTATCTTTAATGTCTACGTCACCTGACATACGACAAACCACACAACAAATACCAGGTTAAAAATATCCTAAAATAACTTCTTCACAGAACAGATGGGTGCCTACAAGCACGCGAAAACCGGGCGCTCGATTCTGCCGCGTGTCTCTCCGTTTACCTCAGGACAGTACCTCTGCCTCCGAGGGAGACCCAGGGCTGGAGAAGCCCACCCGTACAGCACAAGCGCGCCCAAAAGCCCGCCACAGACCAAGCCCTGCTGGCAGCTGCCGGCGACACCGTGTTTCACCACCAGCACCGGGGCCGTCGCTTCGAGGGCGCGGGTGCCCTCACCGCCGTCACCCCTGAGGGGAGCGCGGCCACGGCGCGAAACCCTCCGGCTGCGGGCCGGGGGCACGACGGCGCTGCGCGGGAAGCGACAGCAAGGCCCGGGCAGGCACAGCCGCAGGGAAGGTCAGGCCGGGGCCGCCGCTGAGGTGCCAGCCCTCTCAGGGGCTGCCGCCGCCGCACTCACCAGTTCCCCGAGCCCACGATGCAGACCTTGAGGGGCCCCACGGAGAGCGCCATGACAGCGCCACCCGCGCCCCGCCAATGGCCGCGGCGATGGGCTCCGTGAGGCGACCGCCTCACGCTCCCCCGCCTCCGCCGTCAGGGGATCGCTCTCACCTCCCTCCGCCCCTGCGGCTTGCCGGGAAGTGTAGTTCCGCCTCGCGTCGCTCACGCTCTCACCCTCGCCGGCTCTGTGGAGGGGTCGAGGGCTCCCGCCATGGAGGGTGAGGCTAACGGCAACGGTGGGCCCTCGACCAAAATTGGCAGTCCCGCAGGCACTGTGCCATATCCTTATTGTCACCGTTTTCTACTCAGCTAATACAATACATTTCAGTCATATATGTCATGACAAAACTCTTTTGCTCTCTCCTAGTGCCAGAGCAGTGCTGAATAGCTTTGGAGTAAGTCTGTGAAGCACCCAGATGTGGAGGAACCAACATATCAAGCAGGTCAGGCCCGGGAGGATCTTAGTAAGACAAATATGAGTGTTTTCAAATACTCCTTTCCTCTCAGCCTTTACCCAAAATCATGTTGTTCTCCCTCCAGGGAAAAAACAAATGCAGATGAGCTGTTGGTTTGGTAAGGTGGTTTTGAGTCATCTGTGATAAACAGATGTCACCTTTTGTCAAAGGTGTATTCCTGCTGACACTTTTAGCTGTATTTAATAATAACCTGGAAGCACTCAAACACAATGCTCTTGTCTCTGTACAAAGATGGTGTCCCCCTCTCTTTATTAGAATAAATCATGTATCAAGACAATACCCTTTTGAGCTTTTCCTTACAGGGAGCTGTGGCAAACTTCTTCTCTTGTACCTTTTCTAAGTGGCTTGCAAGGGGCTAGATAGTGCTAGCTGTTCCTGAAATGCTTCAGTTAGAGGCTACATGAGAGGAAAAGTTGCACCAGCTAAGTTGCCTTTTGGGTCATCGTAACTGAAGCGGTGTGAACTGCTACCTGGTGTTCTCCTTCCTGTTTAAAAGTGGGGTTTTCATTTACCTCACTGCTGGTTTGCTATCACATTAAACTAAACCAAAAGGGAGAAAGAAACCCAAACAAAACATGCATAAATCCAACCTGCTTGCACTAGTATCTTCATTTCCACTGGTAGCATTTCCTAACGTGGAGAAAACCCTCATCTCGTTATTGTTTGAGTCCTGTGAGGGAGTGTTTTGCTTGTGTTTGCCTTAAGCATCCAGAGACCAGGGTTGAGAATATCCAGCCTAGCTTTTGAGGCATTGGGGAAGGGGTAGTCCTATAAAATTTAATAAGGACACAAGAGACTGGAGTCTAAATACTTAATGAAATAAGGGAATGCAAATGATGCAAAAGTACATACTTAGTGTAAGCACTTCAGGATCATTTTGATAATCTGGACAGAAAAGATGAAAGTATTGAGCTAAATGGGAAATACAAAAAATACAGACAAATTATAATTTCTGTAGATTTTCTCATAAAGCTGACAGTTATTCAACAGTCTAGAAGGCTATGGTCCATCAGTCTGCAGCATTTTATGAGGTTGTGTGTGCACTTCTGTGTTTTACACAGAATTGTCATTGTCTTACTGGCAGCCTGCAACCTGAACTTTAACATACATCTTCTCCATGAACTAAAGTGCAGTCTAGTTAAACAGTTCAAGTTTATACAAACTGTTAACAGCCAAAATATAATGTAAACACATATTCATCTTGAAGAATCCTCAGAGGCATTGCAGAAGTACATTACAGAGGCCTACCAGTACCATTCCAAATAGAGACTTTTACCTATGAATAGAGCATTGGTTCATTTAAGCTGCCTCTGAGGTAAGAAGTGGCCAATCCTTTACATGAAAACATTACAGACAATGAAGAAGAAAGAGCAAGAAAGAACCTTTCTACTGTTAAAACAAGGGCTACCAGATCATTAATGTTACCAAGAACACAAATGCGTGAGCCTTATCTGCAGACTCAGACTGGCTGTGTTCAGGCAATCTAGCTGTCCTGATTGAAGATATTGTCCTCCCATCCTAGCAGGCTATACCAACCTCAGCTGGAGATTTTAATCTTTTTCTCAGTGCTGGCAGAAGAAATTACTTTTTGCATGTTAGTGGCTTGAGTTCAGGGTCTGGCATCTTACCTTTAATTGCTAATGAGGTGGGTTAGGAGCAAAGGCAATCTGAAAAGTAATCTCAAAGAAATCAAAATAGTAGCCTCTTTTGTAAAAGAGTACATCCTCACGGTGTAGCCATGACAGTCCAGGTATAATAAATGAACTGAAGTCACAGATACCCACGTGCATATTCCATTCCCCTGAACCTTATACAGCAACCAGCCAAAGGGAAGTGACAGACAGCCGTGGGTTCTAATAGATCAAGCAAACATCTGTTTGCCTGAATTGTAAGTGTTGAGGTCCTCAGATTCTGGGCTTTGTATGGAAGCAGCTGAGACAGGAGCACAGGCTCCCTTATGCCAGCTTTGCTATGGCAGCAGTATGAGCTCCTCTGACAGGTGAAGCAAGCACCTGGGTTTATTAAACCACCACTAAGGTTTGACAGATTTTATCTGTCAACACCCTAAAAGACTAAGTCAATATCAACTTTATCTAATGCATGTCAGAAAGCAGATGGTTTGGTACCTATAATTCCATTACAGAAAAAAAAAATAAGCCTGATAAAGAAAATAAAAATACATTTTGGATGGGGGACAAAGTAATAAACAATGAGATCACTGTTCTTGTTTTCCAGTGTTCCTCTGTATTTAAGTGGTTTGTTGGTCCAATGTCAATAGAGGTAGATCCATTTTTTTCTTCAGTGCTTCATTTGACTTTACACATGCTGATGAAAGAGACAGCATGGATTAAGCATCCATTAAGAAGAAAAAAAACAACTCATAAGGGCAGTATAAAGTTCTGAGATTCTCTAGTTGTGTGTTCTAGACTACCTATATGCAGAGTCATTGCCCTTATAGCTTAATCTATTAATCTATTTTAACTATTCTAGATATTGCTAGGATGCCTGTGCCTCTTTTTCTAGGAAGTTCTCTATTTGTCTGATATCCAAGTATTTATCAAAACCTGACAAGCTCCTTTCAAAACTCAGTACCCAGAGATAATAAGATATGTCAGTGCTAATCTACAGCCGCAAAGAGCCCTGTACAAGGCAGAAACATCTGGCTACTAGAAAATAGGGGAGAGCTACAATAGTTTAAAATATTTAGCTTTAATTGCAAATTTCTGAAAACAGTCCTGATTACCTACTTGGAAAATTTCGATTTAATATGCTGATTTTCTCATTTAATAGATTACTATAAAAACCAGGGGGTTTAGGATACATTTAAAAGCATTCAATTTTCCTTTCATTTTATTCTTAGCATTCTGTATAAAAGATAGGAATTTGATTTATATATAATTATGTAATTATTGCACTGGAACATATTAAGGTCTTGAAACACATCTTGAGTAATTCTAAATTCTGCTGATTTTGTAGGAATTTCTTTCACATACATACTATTGTGTGAGCGTGGGACTGGCAAAACTGTGTGACTTCTGTAGTACTTTAAACTCTTTAGCGTAACTATGGATATGGATTAGGTGGCACAGCTCAGCCTCTCTGAGTAGATGACCTGAAAGAGAAGACGACTAAGATATAATAATTAATATTTTCATAAGACACCTCAGTTTCTAAAGCATCTTAAAGACAGACATGAGGATGAGGTTCTGCCTAAATTAAAGAAACATAGATGTAACTGAATAATAGAATTAAGAAAGTGTTCTTCATGTCCCACTGTCTTTGACTTTTTTGGAGGTATACAGAATGGGAAGGAGTTAGGTTTGACTTTTAGTTTTGGGGTTTTTATTCCCAGTGACTGCTGGGTAGCTTTAAAGTCCCCCAAAAAGAAATGCACCTTAAGGCCAGGAAATGCTAAAAGGCACAAATATTTTACCTTCCCTCCCACTCAGACTTCCTCCCCTTCAACTCCACTCCCTATTCCTCCTCATCCTTTCTTCACATAACCTGTTTTCGCACCTCTGATCTGTGCTTATTTTGTCAGCTCTCCACTCCTTTATTCAACTGTTTCTCATTTATGCCCATTCTCACCTCAGACTTCCCAGTCCTGCTCTACTTTGTCTGACTATTCTGCACTTTTGAGGATAAAAAGTTAATGAGGAAAGGAAGGTGTTTTGAGGGTTAAAAGTAATTTTACTTTTCCTCACATTGAGGCAAATATACTCACTTTATTTTTAGAGAACTACCCACCTATTGAAGGTTGACAGGCACCTTCAAAATAAGTCAGTCTTCCAAATATATCACCTCTCTGTTCTCAAAGAAGAAAGAATATTTGCAGCTTTGCTTGGAGATCATATTGCATTTTGACAGGCCTTACAAGATAAATACAATTTTAATCTAGCTGGGAACCTAGGTCAAGCACAAATTACAAAGCTTAATAGATAAGGAGAAATCTCGAAAATGTATGTCTCATTTTAGCTTTATAAAGACTTTCTCTCTGTATCTTACAGATTCTGCTGGTACTGTTTTTTCCTCTGTCTGCCCAACATGGTGTACTTCTTTCAGGTAACCTATTACTGATGGTGATTTGTTACAAATTATTCCATTAAGCTTTTGTGTTACATCATTATTACTTAAGGTCATAGCATGATAAACCTTTTGGGTCAGTAAAAAGGCCATCCTTCCCCAGTTGCTCATTCCCCTTTCTGCACTTTCTTCCCCCACCTTGCATTGACACACAAGTTGTTTGTGCAGTCCATGCAGAAAATCAAACAAAAGAATTAGCTGTGTTTATCTGCTTTTTCTAGCTTGAAGTGTTTGTTGAACAACTGTCTCAGCCCATAGCATAAGAAGTCAAATATCTAACTAAGCAATTTACTGCTATTAGATTTGTATTCTGGAATACAGAGTCTAAATATAAAACAGAAACAGAATTATGTGGGCTGAGGGCAATACACAAAACTGAGTTTGGGTAATACGGGTATCTGTCAGGTAAGTGTTTCTTGCCTACAATCTTTAGGCAGTGGAGAACTATTTTTAGAAGAATTGCTCGTCATTGCTCTGTCCTATATATAAACAGTATTAAAAGATATTCCTTACAAAAGAAAAAATAAAGGCAAGCTTTGCTCTATGTGTGTGGATTTTTTTTCCCCTTTTTTGAAAGGCAGATGGCCTCAAATCATTCCTTTCTTTTCTATCTTCCATTCTTATGTTCTTGAAGTTGAACTAGTCTTCATATCACCTTACTGAACCATTCTGATGGCATGCAGGGAATGCTTTCTTACTAACCTTTCCTCCGCAAAGCAAACAATAACAAAGACCTTTGTCTTTGGAAGCTAGGAGAATGGTGACAGTGTAAGAATGTAGGCCTAGTTCCCTGCTGTTTAACAGTCAGCTTTGATAAAGTGTTCAATTTGCAAAGCCTACATCAGTATCTCTGATGTGATCCTTACAGCTGCTAGAGACTAACTAGTGCCTCCACTCTGGTGCTTATTGCAGCTATGTCCTGTTCTGCTTTGTGGATAACTCTTGCTCGCATAGTTGCTCTGCCTTTCAGACAGTGTAGTGACTGGATCTCTTACAAAACTCTAAAATGAGCCTCCCACTACTGTGCAGCCCCAATCCATGGAACTGTGTTTCTATAGCTGCACAGGGCTATTATCAAGCACATATAGAGTATAATTGAGATTTAGGAGGAGTGAATTGAAATTGTTTACTGTTTATCCCTATTTCAATGGAATTCTACATAAAATTCTGGCAAAGTTATTAGTCAAAAAAAGTTTGGATCATGTGTCAACTTTTGCCTGCAGTCTGTTGACTGCAAGGGGATTATTGAGGGGGGAAAAAAAGTGCAATGAAATTAAAATCTGGATTCTTCAGATAAACTTCACTGACTAGTGTGACATAACTGTTCTCAGCTAGGAACAAAAAGAATACCAGGTCTCTCTCTGCATGTACCATTATCCCATGGAATGCTGCAATTAGGAAGACTGCTTTAAATGGAATGGAACGGTTTATGCCTCTTTGTTTATGACTGTGATGCCACAGATGACTGCAGATCTGCTGCACATTTGTTGGCATCGTTGCCTCCACATTTTAACGTAAGAGTGTTTTGAGTAGGCTTGCAAGCTCTTAACGAGTAATAGTCAGGATTTTCTTAGCGTTGCTATTTACTACTACTGGTTTCTTGGGTTGTTAGGTACAGTGCTGTGTGCTAGCATCATGCTGACACTGGGCAACTCTGAAGGGGCACTTGGCACCAATGCATTGTTGCAGTGAAGGATCTGATAGTAAAGAAGTGTCTGGACTTGAAGTGAAAACTATTTCTAGCTGGTCAAGATGTAAAATGGCTGTCTGGTCAGTTGAATTAGGGAATCAGAAGTTCATGGATGTAACCAACATGCACATGGTGGGAAGCACAGCTAAGCGACCTCACAGTTCTCTCATCCATAATGGAATCTGATGCGCTGTCCAGTGATTTGGAATCAGGATAGATCACTTAGAGTCTCTCTCTACTGTGCTCCAGTGACTTTTACTGCATCTAGAATGAATTTTAACTGGCACACAGCTACACTTCCAGATTGAAAGTTGCTGGAAAGACAGGCCCAGAGCTTTCACTACAGCTTTTAGTAACACAAGATGTGAAGTTTGGGATTTCCAAAATAAGGATTGAGACAGTGAAGGCAGTTCCATTAACACAGTGAATGTTGACCTGGATGTGTATGTCTTCATTTCTCTCCGTATATCAGATATTCAGCCTTATGCAGTCTGAAGAAAACATTCAGATAAAGTTACTGTAGAAAAATGTATTGACTGATTTTTAGAAATAATTGTGCCCAGCAATTCCTGCTAGATCAATGATATGCTTAGCTGATGCTCTCAGTAGTCATGTCTGAAAGTCAGTTTGTTACTGTTTAATAGCTTTTATTGACATAGACTATGAGAAATTGTATGCAGTTCCATAACTGATTTTTTTGTGGCATTCAAATTTGATTATACATCATTGTCATTTTTTGGAACAAATTAGTGAACTCTCTTGTCTATCAAGAGAAACTGAACTGAGAACCATGGAACATGTTTTTCACAATGTAAACATTGTGAAACAATAAACAATATAAATTCACTGTGAGACAGTTAATGTAAAGTACTAAAATCAGAAAGTAACTGTTAGTTCATTTTAAGCAAAATGAAAGCCTTGGTGTTTAAGGGCTCGTGAACATTTGATGTAGCAAGGAGAGTAAGAGATATGAGAAGGGTACTCCATTTTTAAATGGAAATGAATAGCTAAAAAGTTTTTACAAAATATTTTAACTAAGCTGTTATCAGGGCCCTCAGTGAGCCCACAGGTTCTAGTTGCCTTGACCAGCCTGTAACCATCTTTGTCTGTAAGCCTCCCCTGGAACCCCTTCCCCATCTCCCAGGCTTTGGCTGCCTCTGTTGACAGGCAACCAGGGTGTGGTGCAACTGTGTAATGTTGGATCAGACTGCTCTGGAAACGGCTAGGTTGTGAGAAAGAGCTGTGAGAAACCTCGATGGGACCAGGATGTGCATTTCCATCCATGCATACTCCACCCATTGGCTCAGGAGCTGCATTTCAGCTCAGCTCATTTCAGCCTTGCTGTTGGTTCCTGCCTGAACTATGTTGCATGTATGTGATGCCTGGCCTTGCACCTTGCCAACCCTGATCTTGCCTTCCTGACTTGTCTCCCTGGGTTGACCTTGGACCTGCCAGGTGTCTGCAGAGTTATCTGGCCATCAGTGGACTTTTGTCTGAACCTGGTTACTGTCACCGGACCTGCTTTGCTCTTCTTGCTCAGGTAGTATGGGACTACACCCTTGTTAGGAAGGGCATTGCTCCCATCTGCTTGACATCCTGGCTCGTCCTCTTGGCTCACCTTCCTTTGCAGAGCAGCTCATTCTTGCTGTTTCCTGACAGCTAAAGCTAGAAATATTTTTCTACGCAAGCTGTAAAAGCTATAATGACGCAGGCTTATATAAGATTCACTTTTAGCACAGCAAATGCATAACTGTTTTCTTAGTTATGTGGATGCACCTGTGCTGATCCTGCACTGCTGAGAGTAGGAGTAAGACTAACAACAGAACAAAGATCAGCTGCACAGAAAGGCAATTTACTTGTGTTCCTGTCTGACTTCACTCATTTGAGCAGCCGCAGAGCCAGTTTATTTGAGTAAAGTTATGCAGGATTAGGGACTAGGGCCATAAGAAGTCACAATTAATACATGACTCACTCATACAATGAAGATATGTACAAAGGGCAAATTATTCCACATTACTAAAACTATTTAAGACTGGAAGTGAAAACACCTTCTTATTCCCTTGTTGTAGAATTGGAGCAAATCACTCTATTATTACGTGACATCATATTAAAAATAAATCACGTAGGATAAACAAAATCTATATCTCTAAAATGTTATATCTTAAAAATACACTCTACATGCCAAGCAAAACTAATATGGTATTTAGTAAAAAGCAGCTTACTAACTCTTCAGGCAAAATGTAAAAACTCCAGCAACTATGCCAGCCAATGTTTCATTAGCCACAAAATACATAATAGACACAGAAACACTGTCTTAGGAGATTCTTGGGAGACTTAAGAGAATCACCTTGTCCCATGGCTTCACCTGGGCAGTCAGGGTGGTTACTTAGTTAAATCTCTTAAAACCAGTAAAACTGGTTACTTAGACATTCTCATAATGGGTGGTTCTTTATAGCAGGAAGGAAGTTTGTAAACCTTTGAGCTGAGTACCAAGCCAAGCTGGTTGTTGATGAAGACCAGGTTGTGGGGTATCAGTTGTGTAAAGCCATACAATCTGCAGGAGTTCTACTATGTGGGACTTACAAGGTGCCAGTAATCCCAGGAAAAAAAAAAGTATAGGCTACAGGAGTAGGAAAGCCAAATTGTACTTGGTAGTTGCTCTGGGATAGACATGTCATTTCTTGGCCCCACTGTCTTAACCCCTTCTGTCTGCACTGTAGAGACCCTAATTCTCTGTATGCTGACTTTGTGCTATTTTAGCTTGTGCACTGTACAGATCTCTGCCACATAGCAACATGCAGAGACATACCTTCCTGCTATGGATCTGCACAGGGCATGTATATTGCCCTGTGCTTGTCTGCTTTGTAAGCGGCCACCACATACACTACAGGAGGGGCAGCTTGTGCCTCAGCTTCTGACCTTAAGACAGCAGAGCAGCTGGTTATTTCCTGTGTTCATGCTTTTTCTAGATAGTAGGTCATAATAAGTGATCCTATAAAGGTTTAAAAATGTATATTTTTTGACATCAGATAATTATCTAAGTTTTAGAGCATTGTAACAGGAGTTTCTAGTGAGATCTTTTCTATAAACCCCATTTCCTATTCTTTTCCACCCATAGTGCTTAGTGTATCTTCAGGACGGAGGGCAGGTCTAGCATTGCAGGCTAGTCACCTCTTTGTGATGGAGGTAGGACAGCTTCCCTGCTGCCTCTGGTCGCCTTTAATGAGATGCAATCTTATTTCTCACCAGCAGTGGGCTGTTTTTTTGCCTTTACCACTTACATTCGTGCTGTTCCATTGCTATGCATCAGAAAACAATGCAAGCTGTGGAATCCTAATGTGTGCAAAGCCTCTCTGCATCGAGTATGACAATCTCAGTAACCTTCATGTACAGTACGTGCAGTCTAATAGTACCAGCAGCATCCAACCCCTGTTATCAGCATACCAAGCCAGCATGGAATGTCCCCCGTGGAACTGTCTGCCGCAGCTAGTTTGTAACTCAAGGGTGTAGGGCTTTATTTATCTTATCTGCAGAGTATAAAAACTCCCATGAGAGTGTTCCAACTTTCTGTTTTGTTATTCCGTGGTAGAGTCTATGCCTATTAACCTCCCGAGTATCGACACCTAGGACAAATTTAGCATCCAGAGTAACTGTGACTGATTTCAATGTTTTTGTTTAGTTGGAAATCATACACTTGCCATAAATTGTGAAAGGCCAGGGGGTTCTGAAACAGCTTTCAAAGATGGCAGCTAGCCAGCTTTAGTGCCAGTCTGATAGGGTCTGAGTATGTAAACCAAAGCTTTTCAGAGTGCTTACCATCATTTGTTTCAAAGAAAACATCATCAATGCCCAACAGCGTCCTGATTTGCAAGCATAGAAATGTTTTTTTCTATTAAATTTTAGTGCCTGTTAACACTTGTGTTGGCAGATACAACAAAGCCCAGTAACAGAAGAAAAGACTCCCAAATGCAACTTTATAACAAGAACATGATATTAATCAGCAAAGGATGACTTTCGCTAGAGATTAATTTAGTGTGCAGTGAAGGAGGAAGCTCCTTTGGCACTAGAGGGAGTTGCTGTTTCCCAACAATAAATCCTGTCCCATGCAGCTAAAGTTCAAACATATGGGGACTTTATTGGTTTACAGAGTTTGTATGCAAACTGACTGAGCAAAAGACCAAGATGGGGACAAAGGTGGCATTAGACTGAACGTTTCTGAACAAGATGTAGCACAAAATGAAGTTTACAGCCAGTTAATGCCAATTTTTATTGCAATTCTTAAAATTAGTAAATTATTTGAATTAATCACAGAATCACAGAATCACAGAATCGTATAGGTTGGAAAAGACCTTTAAGATCATCGAGTCCAACCGTAAACCTAACACTACCAAGACCACCACTATACCATTCCCTAAGCACCTCATCCAAACAGCTTTTAAATACCTCCAGGGATGGCGACTCAACCACTTCCCTGGGCAGCCTGTTCGAATGCTTGATAACCCTTTCAGTGAAGTAAAATTTTCTAATATCCAGTCTAAATCTCCCCTGGTGCAACTTGAGGCCATTTCCTCTTGTCCTATCACTTGTTACCTGGGAGAAGAGACCGACCCCCACCTCTCTACAGCCTCCTTTCAGGGAATTGTAGAGAGCGATAAGGTCTCCCCTCAGCCTCCTTTTCTCCAGGCTAAACAACCCCAGTTCCCTCAGCCGCTCCTCATAAGACTTCTGCTCCAGACCCTTCACCAGCTTTGTTGCCCTTCTCTGGACACGCTCCAGCACCTCAATGTCTCTCTTGTAGCGAGGGGCTCAAAACTGAACACAGTATTCGAGGTGCGGCCTCACCAGTGCCGAGTACAGGGGCACGATCACTTCCCTATTCCTGCTGGCCACACTATTTTTGATACAAGCCAGGATGCTATTGGATTTCTTGGCCACCTGGGCACACTGCTGGCTCATATTCAGGCGGCTGTCAACCAACATGCCCAGGTCCTTTTCTGCCTGGCAGCTTTCCAGCCACTCTTCCCCAAGCCTGTAGCATTGCATGGGGTTGCTGTGGCCCAAGTGCAGGACCTGGCACTTGGCCTTGTTAAACCTCATACAATTGACCTCAGCCCATCAATCCAGCCTGTCCAGATCCCTCTGCAGAGCCTTCTTACCCTCAAGCAGATCAACACTCCCACACAACTTGGTGTCATCTGCAAACTTACTAAGAGTGCACTCGATCCCTTCATCCTGATCATTGATAAAGATATTAAATAGAACTGGCCCCAACACAGAGCCCTCAGGGACACCGCTTGTGACCGGCCGCCAACTGGAGTAAACTCCATTCACCACCACTCTTTGGGCCCGGCCATCCAGCCAGTTCTTTACCCAGCGAAGAGTACACCTGTCCAAGCCATGAGCAGCCAGTTTCTCCAGGACAATGCTGTGGGAAACCGTGTCAAAGGCTTTACTGAAGTCTAGATAGACAACATCCACAGCCTTCCCCTCATCTACTAGGCGGGTCACCTTGTCATAGAAGGAGATCAGGTTGGTCAAGCAGGACCTGCCTTTCCTGAACCCATGCTGGCTGGGCTTGATCCCTTGGTTATTCTCTACATGCCATGTGATAGCACTCAGAATGATCTGCTCCATCAGCTTTCCTGGTACTGAGGTCAGGCTGACAGGCCTGTAGTTCCCCGGGTCCTCCTTCCGGCCCTTCTTGAAGATGGGCGTCACATTAGCTAATCTCCAGTCAGCAGGGACCTCCCCAGTTAGCCAGGACTGCTGGTAATTGATGGAAAGGGGCTCGGTGAGCACATCTGCCAGTTCCTTCAGTACTCTCGGGTGGATCTCATCAGGCCCCATAGACTTGTGAGTGTCTAAGTGGTGCAGCAGGTCACTCACCATTTCCCCCTGGATTATGGGGGCTCCAGTCTGGTCCCCATCCCTATCTTCCAACTCCGGGGGCTGGGTACCCAGAGAACAATTGGCCCTGCTATTAAAGACTGAGGCAAAGAAGGCATTAAGTACCTCAGCCTTTTCCTCATCCTTGATCACTGTGTTCCCTCTCCCGTCTACTAGGGGCTGGAGATTCTCCTTAGCTTTCCTTTTGCTGCTAATGTATTTGAAGAAGTGTTTTTTGTTGTCTTTTACAGCAGCAGACAGATTGAGCTCTAGCTCAGTTTTGGCCCTTCTAATTTTCTCCCTGCACACCCTTGCTACACCTTCTTATCTCCCACTTTGGACCTAATTTGAATCTCCAGCCTTTATGTTTAAGAAAGACTGGGATGTTCTTCATAGCAAAACCAAAAATCTGTAGTTTATGGATAGCTTCATTGGTTTTAGCAGCTAGCTTAGGTCCCTGAGTAACAGAAGCATTTCCAAAAGAGCTCTGAGTTCTGAATTCCTGAGTGATGCCTCAGTTGGTTACTTGGGTGTGGGAGAAGCAACAGGAAAAAAAAATCCCTGCAAGTTTTTAGAAAAATAATGATGAACTATGGTGATGTTAACAATTTCATCACTAATTTTGATTTTCTTTAATTTTGGATAGAAAAACGTCATTGTTTGTAATGCTTATGTGTATTAATGTGGTATTCAACCTAAAATAAGCTTGAAGTATTCATCCCCAAAGCTCATGCAACTTGGTTGCCATGGATAGGGTTGTGCAGGCATAAATGATGGGAGTATAAGATACAATTATGTTGATTAGGAAACAGGGTGAAGAAGAGTTGAGTTTTGGTCACTACTGATAGGACTAAAACCCAGTAAATATCAGTAGATAGGTATTAATAGATATCACCAGATATCAGTAAATATCAGCGGATATCTCTCAGTAGAAGAGTTTTAATTTTGAATATGCACAAGGGATAAATCCACCTTTATTTACATAAATCCACTCTGCGAGTCAACAGCATGCCACAAAATACTGTCTCGAAAAAATAGCTGTCTTTTTATGTAGAGGCTCTAGTACTGTTTGACAGTCTAATTTGTATTCATTTGGTTAAAGAGGAAAATTCTTTACAATTATTAGCACGAAGAGACTATCCTCCCTATAGTTATCCCTATCTCTGCAAACTTGTCTCCTCTGCTCTGATATTCTAGTTTATACCTAATATGTAAGAATGGATACCAGGATGGTGTAAAAAACATTTGGATTGAAGAATAAATTAGCACAATAGATAATTAAGCCTCTTCTCATTTGTACTTATTTTCTCAACTGCTATAAGACTTTCTGCATCTTTTAGACGAAATATTATCAGTTCTCATGGAGATTCAGATCTTCGTATTTGCTGCTAGTAGAGATGATGCATTGTCTTTCTTTGTGCACCCATAAATTCTGTTGCATAACTAATTAGTCTGCTGTAATAACAGTGAACTTAGTAATGTAGTTTATGGCTTAGCTTTCAAGTTTGCAAGAGTATATATTTGAAAGTTTTTAATTGTTTAGTGCGTTGGCCTTGAAGGCACTAAAATATGCACAACACATGCATGCTTTGACCATTCAAAATTCATCATCAGTAATGCAATTAGAAGTCTTCTGAAGTGTGTGAGCTATCCAAATTATAATGAAATGCAAAAAAGACTTTGTAGTCATTAATTACCAGGTTAACCGGGCACTTTCTTGCACTTTTAAACTTGGAGATTTTATTGGAATATCAGATTAAATAAAAATATGATTTAGTCTTTTCTCAAAGGGAAAAGTGAAATACATAAGCTTTTCAGGATAGGCTATTGCAGATGTATGTGGAAGATTCTGAGAATGCATTCAGTGAAGAAAAATCCTTGGCATCAGCCATGTTCCCTGAGTGTGCCATCCCTTTGAAGAAATGGAATATGTTCCCTTCTTAAATATTTGCTGAATTCTTTGGAATCCATGCCTAAGTGGAATATTTTTTCTGTGATGTTTAAATGCATTTGCCCTTTTGGTTCTTCTGTTTGGTCTGTGACTCCCAAAATAATGCATTCAGGTTCTCTTCTCATGCTATGTTAGGCCAAGGGGAACTTTCCTGGAGGCATGAACTGTGAAGCCCTTTAACTTCTCCAGCTCTTTTCTATACTCTGCAAGGACTTCTATATTCTCTAGGAAGATGTCTTCATAATAACCTGAATTATTTTGCTTTCCCTTTGCCTCTGAGTGTGGCCTCCTTAGTAAGACCAAGGATGTTAGTTACTTTTAATCCAAAAGTTAGGGCTTTTTTTCCTTTGACACTGTTATAATTTATAGAAATATAGTCTAGTTAATATATTATGTCTGTGGGAAAAGCTAACCACTGTGAGATCTAGGTCCTATTGCTTATCTTCTATTATTAGTGGCATTTTATTAGAAACTCTGCAGTTGTAGCAATACATTAGTTTTAAGCTGGACACTGGTGCACAAAGCAATACATTTCCCATTTACTTTCTAGCTGACAGTCCATTCATCTCCTGGTACAACTCCTGTGAGGAATTAATCAGACTTAATGAAGCCCTCATCATCTCCTTTTTGATGTTGTGCACTCTGCTGGTGCACCCTTGCAAAATGACATAATGTATTAGATTTTTTGCTTCTTTTTCTACTTATGTTTTGTGACATGTTTTCCTAGATTGTGCTGGCTATCACAGAATGTAAGGCTTCTTGTGTTATTTTGCTTGACTTTGATTTTGAGCTTTGCATGCGTATTCCTTATTACCCTGCGGATGCGAGCTTCATACCTGAGTCGTCTTTTTACTGGCATTTTGAATTTTCAGTCATGTCTGCTGAATTAGACTGCCATCCATCGGCTAGAAGCCTTGTTCTGGACTGAGTAGATCTTGAGCTAACTCTAAATAATGTGCCTGGATTTAATTCTAAATCTGCCAGTCTTTTAAGTGTTTTCTGAAGCTTTTTAGTTGTGTCCTAGATTTCAGTATTCTTTTCCTTCATGAGAAAACAAATTTGATTCTTCAGTTTTCATTCAGCCACAGATACTTCTAAGGTAATCTTGTACCCTGGATAAAACCACATTTTTGTGTTTCATTTTATGGCACAGCTATTGTACTTCTTACATTTCTGTGCTGCAGCTTCACTGCCTCCTTTGACCTATATTAACAGGAGATGCCTAAACGTACCATGTATTTCAGCAGCAGCCACCATAAAAAGGTGACCTTCTCAATGTCGTTTTTTCTTTTAATGATACCTATTGCTTTTGTATACACTGTATAACAGTGTTTGAACTTCATTCCATTGTCTGCTGTATTTCTAGAGAGCTAGAGCTGTGACTGAGCCTTTAGGATACATATTTTAATTTTATTTCTGATGTTATGCAATATTAAGTAGACTCTGGGACACAGGATGCATAGCAGAGATCAACTACATTAAGTGGTTTGATTCCAGTTGGGCTTGAATTTCTTGATCTTCTCTATTATATAGCACAAATTTCTCAGAGGTGCAGCTCTTCTCAAAAGGTGCCACTAACAGTACACAGAATGTAGGGGAAGTTCAGAAGCCAGTGAAACAGGAAGGTACATGCTTCCTGGTCAGTGCTGCCACGTCTGCATTCCTGGGTAGCTAAGAACAGCATTAGTGAGAAGAAAATAACTTTATTCTCCAAGGAAGAAGCATCAATTCATTGTGCTACAGATTGTAAATGAAAAATGTGCTGCCTTGGTTCTATGTTACAAATGGATATTCATCCCTTTTTTGTAAACTGATACTGTATATTGCTTGCTGTTTATTTCTACCTCCCCAGTCCAGGTTGAAGCAAACTGCTCTTGGCCAAAGAAAAAGAAGTTGGTAACCTTAGCTCTCTTGACTTGAACTAAAGTGGAGAATTTTCCTGAGAAAGAGACTGATGCAAGAGTATCTTTCTACCTTTCCCTCACTTTCATTTTTTTCTTTTAGCAAGACTTAAGCCTGAGGACCGGTACTGCATTTAAACAACTTCATAGAATTTCTACTTTTGAGAACTGTGCTAATTTTACACTAGGGAAATGTTAGGAAAAAACAAAGTGGAAAGAAATTGCTTTGTCTATTTCTTCCCATATTTATAAATTAATAAGGACATTAGTACCTCTGAATACATAAACATGGTTCCTATACTCTGTGAGGAAAATTACTTGAGTGCAAGGAACATGTCAGAAGTGTTATGCATAACATTTGTGTAGATAGAAGGGTATTTTCCTCAAAAGTACTAAACTAAAGAAAAATAATCTTAAAACCTATGGCATCAGGGCATCAGTTTACTTTCATGCAGAGAAAGCATTTTTTTTCCTTAAACCTTTCTTTTTTCTTGTGCAATGGCTTGGGTTGGCTTGCTTAGATCTGTTTCCCTTTGTAATATTTTCCTAAGATTCAAATTACCCTGAAATGCTTGGTTATCTCTGTCTGTGGTTGATGACCTCTGGCTTATTTCTGGTGCACTGCATCATCAAACAACATCAGTTTTCCTTCTGAAGCTCTATGAGAGTGAGAAAATCCTGTGGTTATGTCAGGAGACTTGTCTTCTATTTCTCCCTGGGTTATAAACTTCCTGGCAGTTAACTGCCAGGATTTTGACACGTGTGGTTTATGTGCAGTCTCTGAAGACTGCATCTAACCTAGCCTTTTTTGGCAAACTCCCCATTACACTCGTAGGCTGACACTGGAGCAGCTCCACCTCCACTGGGAATTCTAAAGTAGACCAGCAGCTTGTGTTGCTATCAAAGTGTTGTCTAAACTTGGTTAGAACAGATCTTGCTGGCAAAATAAGGCGATAGCAACTGCCAAAGACCTTGCTGGTGTTCCGAATGTGGTGTGACAGTCCTCATTGTTCTTAGCAAAGAAAAAATCTAAAACTCTTTCAAAGTGACTGATTCTTGTCTTTGTTTCTGCCTATAAGCTCCATTTTCCCCTGTCAGCAATAGAATTCTATGCTCTT
The DNA here is from genome assembly GCF_035582795.1 of Mycteria americana. Taxonomy (NCBI): domain Eukaryota; kingdom Metazoa; phylum Chordata; class Aves; order Ciconiiformes; family Ciconiidae; genus Mycteria; species Mycteria americana. Next base: position 46,450,942 of record NC_134366.1, on the reverse strand, counting down.
CTCTACTAAAAGCAACATTAATTTGATTTCTGACATGAAGGAATCTGGGATCAGATTAAATTAGTATATGGGCTGTGTTTTCCAATAATAAGACCTTATTCCAGTTTATGAAGCACTTGCTGTTTATGAGGTTATTTATAGCTTTTAGATGATGATTTTCTTCAAGCAGTCTTCTAAAAAAAAGGAGGTTCATGATCTTTTGAAGACTTTTCCTATTCCATTTGATATGTATACTAAAACCTCAGATCCTTTCTATTTGTTTTTCATGAAGTGTTTTGAAAATTATGTGGAGAATTTACAGAATTTTTAAATTTGACCTCAGATTAAGTGAAACCTAATTTGGATGGGGAAAGTTCTTATTGAGACCCTTCAAAGCTTTGTTATACTGTTTGTTTAAATTTTTATTTCTGATGACAGTTTCAAATATTTGTGAGAAGATTTTTTTTTTTTGAGATCCAATGCCTGTCTTGTCAGTTAGGAGTTGACCTCTCCTGATCAGGATTTCAAGGTCCCCCAGAATTGGTCCCTATTTTTCCCCAATAGGATAGCAAGATTAGACATTCCTTCTTCATTTCACACAAACAGGATGTCAGAAAAATTAAAACAAATTTCTGCAGTCTCCTGTGTATCTTACAAAGAAGGAAGAAAATCATCTGTGTGTGCAAACCCCTAGATTCTTCCTCTTATTGTCATTTCAGGTTGTTAGTGTCTGGAATCTGTTTTATCAACTTTCATAACTTTAATACTATCTCATTTTCTGAAAGCATAGCCCTATTTTTACGCTGTAACACAGTATCACCATAGTAGGGGGAAGTTTATGATTGATTGAAGCTGGCAGAACTCAGAGTTTAGAATGTCTGGATTTGTGAAACTGCAGCTAAGGAGTGCCTGTTCCAGGCATCCTCTATGGAAAAGACCAAGGTCAGGAAAGGTTAAACTGAAAAATGGCAGCTTCCTGAACTTGTAGTTTGCTTATTCTAAAAAATTAACATTTGTTTCTACCTTTGAAATTACGGCAAATACTCACATATCGAGCCATGTATGAATGCACATTCAGTTTTGCAGAATAGGCTCTCAAAAGTCAAAGACCAAAGCTGACAGCTGAATTTTAGAAACCAGAGAGAGAGAATCATAATTCAGCTTTTTGCATATTTGAGGTTATCTCCGCTGGATACTCCTGTCAAGGCTGTGTGTGATATGAGAGAGCAAGCATTACAAGCAAATTCACTGGAGAAGAGGGAGAAAAAAAGATGGCTGTCTTTTTCTGTCCAGCAACCAGAAGACGATTAGATAAATGACCTTGTCAGGCTTTTATAAACCTCAGTTTCTACTGTCCTTCAGAATCAGTGAAGATAATAGTAAATTCTGTACTGCGGGGTCCTGCTGAACATAATGTTGCCTCTGTTATATCAGCATGAATCCTGCAGACCACAAAAGAATTAGCCCAGCATTTGCATGAATTAGGCAATATACAGCACACTCCTTTTATGTTTTTTGTTAAACTAATCTTATTTATTGTAATATGTAAGAAATTTTTGGTTAATGTGTTTTTCACAAGCTATTATAATTTGTCTTTTATCAGCCAAATTAAAATCACTCGGTGGTGAACCCTGGCAAACAAAATGTCATCCCTAGCATGGGATAATTGCACACATCACACATTCTGGAGTTAATCAAAGTATAACCTCCGAGACTATAAACTCCCAAACTGTAAAAAACCCCCAAGTTTTACTGCCTTTTACATGCTTATTGACTGGTTTTATTGGTGAGAGCTAAAATTTAGAACTGAATGGCAAAATATATTTCAGTAGTTTATTGAATTTACAAGAGATTTATTTTGATAGTAAAAAGCAGTTAAAATATAGGTATCATGATTTGCTCTAAGATTCTTGCATTTTGTGTTAACATTACTCATAAAAACGTAGGAAATCTCTATAATCTGCCCAGCTTCTAAAACATTGTCATGAAAAAGGGAGTGAACATTATGCTTGTTTTAATACGAGGTTCTGCAGTTTCAGAAAGTGTTTCAAACATACTCTGTCTTTTGCCATGTCTATATATTTCAACCACACATATTGAAGTACCTAGCAGTAATTTTTATGCAGATTTGTAGGTAAAAAAGGAGTCAGTCATGTTGCATTAGAAACTTGTATTTGTTTCAATTAAGTTTCTGTAGATGAAACTGCTTGCAGAATGGAGTCTGAAATTAGTAATCTAAAGTACTTTCTCCATAATTAGTTATTAGAAAGTTTTATTAACTGATTTTTTCTCCCTTTCTCAGTGCCAAAAAATCTAAAATGTTTGTGTTTCGTAATTTCTAGCGCATAGTTCTTTCCTTTGTTTTTTAAAAAGTCATCCCATTGTGTGGTGGATTCTAACACTACCTAAATAGTAGTTTTAAAGGTGATGTGAGTAAAACACAGCTCTGCTGTGGGTGAATAAAGGGATTAGAGACTGGTCCAATTTGAATGAGACTGGTTGTTAAGCTGTAAGATACTGCATGCTATTATCAAACAACTATACAAATTGCTGTTGGTGGAGTATGAGATCAGAGCCCGAGTGGCATAAGCTAGCATTATGTGATCAATACATATACACTCGGCAGTATAAGTGCTCTATAGCAATACTTTTAGAATGTAAAAATGGTTTTGCAAATTAGGCATAAGATTACAGGTGCATAGATACTTCATTTAGAAAGTGGATGGACACTAAGCGGGGTGTTTTTACAGTGATATACAGCCTCATGCCTTATAAATAATAAATGTTGAAATCTGACAGATTCCACTAGAACCACTCAGCTCTCCAAAAAAGGGGGATAAAAGAGAGCTTGAGCACGGGTTTGAGATACGATATAAGAGAGTGGCACTGAGTAAACTCAGCCTGATCTTGAATCTGAATTTGACCCTTAGTGGGCTAGTGTACTTTTCAAATCTCTAAATGTTTAACTATAGAGCTAGAAAAACAGCAGGTGAAAATGCCTGCACGCTGTTAAGATTTGGTATATTGACATTTATTTGTAATTCCACATCAAACCAAAAAGGGTTTTTGTTATCCAGCAGGTTATGCTAGATAATCTCAGCATTTTCTTCTGGCCTCAGTGTATGAATGAATCTGTTTTAAAGAACTGTATTTGCGACTACCTGTAACAAGTGTTCAAACATTAGCTGGCACAGAATAAGGCTGTTCCCACTAGCTAGAATACACAATATATAGTGTCAGTGATATTTATGCTCACTTAGTTTCTTATGCTCACTTAGTTTCTTTATGCACTGGATTCCTATTTGTTTCCAGTTGCAGTTCAAAGGGTTGATTCTATCTATGCAGAAAATACCTTTTGTCATGGTTGTCGTACACATCTCTTCCTCATGCACATTTAATGACATCCAATGCAAATATATATAATGTGCATAATATAAACTAGAATTCTCTCCAGCTAACCATCCCAAAGTTTGTATTCCAGAGGCTCAGACATTTTGATCAAGTTTTGTTTCAACTGGTCTGACCTGCAAATTACAGAGCAGTGCACAGTAGATGAGTAAAGAAGCTATGAGAGTCTAGCTGTGGCAGCACAAACCTCAGTCCAAATGAATTACTCTACTCGTGGTAAATTACCCTGCATGCAAGTCTCTGTTTCCTGGGCTCGATTGTTTCTGGCAGCAAAGGTAGTTTGGGTACTTTTGCCGTATGCTGTGTCTCTCTTGACTGTTTCCCTGTCACCAGCTTTAAGTTAAGTGAGGTTTAGGAGGATGGTTATGCTGGTGGATGAGAAACCTGGATGAGAAGCTGCTGACAACAGGATGAAGTGTGGCAAAGAAGCATGTTTAGCATACGTTGCAGGCTTACAGGCACCAGGGAGGGAGGATAAGATGCATACTGATTCAGCAAAGCTAATGCTAAAGTTGGCAGACTACAAAGTTAATGGTAGCTTCTCTATGTTCTTGAAATCCTCACGTTAGAAGTGTTTTACTCATGGATGACATGCTGGTTAAATCTAAGTGAAACCATTATATGAGAGAACATAGTAAATGTATTACAATTCTTGTACTGTGTTATGGAAAAGGCTGGTTAAGAGGGGTCACTGCGTCTTTTAGACCTTCAAGTCCAGGAATCTATGGAACTGGATCTGAGGAAGGACCAGAGGACATGCTGCTGCTGTGCACTGTTCCACCTGCTGCATTCACTCTCTGGCAGTTGCTGCAGACAACTGGGGAAGCATTAGTGAGAGCAGGCTTGGTGCAGATGTGTCTGTGGCATGAACTGAACTTTAGGGATCATGTCTGACTCATTCCAGTGCTGATGTCTATAGACAGTGGTGATAGAGGTACACAATGTTTTTGCCCTAAGTATTGCCTGCAATTTAGTGACACGTGGCTTTAGTCTCCAAAGCTCATGTGAAATGAAGCAGTGTCTCAGGAGGACTCTGTAGGGCAAGAAGGAGGAGATGGTAAAACTGAGCAAGCTTTGGGGCATTTCCATGGAATAGGTTCAATGCTTGAATGTAGACCAGGCAGAAGTAGCTTTTGTAGACTGTATAGTTAAATTCCTCCATGTGATTATGATGGTAAGAAGTTGTATGGAAATCTGGTGGCGGGAGGAGGTGGAAAAAGAAATTGGAAAGTAATTCTAGAAAACTGTTTGCTAGGGGAGCATTAAAAAGGTATAGAAACCCAAACCAAGATGACCAGGAAACAGAAATTGGCAAATGGACTATGAGCTGACATTGTTCTAGAAGCTAAAACTGTGTAGCTTAACAAAGGATGGAGAAACATCTCTGTTTCCTGATAAAGGCAAACAGTATTGAATTTTTTATCTTACCAGATGTTTTGCTTTCTAAAAGGTGGGATAAATAATGAGTTATTTTGATTCTTTTGAGTACTTAAAGAAAGAGGCAAAATTTTGGTTTGGTCAGAGAGTGAAAGTAACATTCTAGAGGAGAACTGTAAAATAGCAGCTGTGTTACCTTGGAAACAGTGAGAACCTTCATTAGGCAGGTTGCTGTTAATAAACAGCTAATTAAGGATACTTGTAACAAAGCATACATCATACAGTATTGCATCAGACTAAGTCAGTGTGTATTACCCTGAAGTCTAGCTCTACTGGGACAGACCATTAGCTAGTAAAAAAAAATGAACACAGGTTCACTCATTTTGAGGAACATTAATAACTTAAAATAAATGAGGATAGGGGCTCACTATTAATCAAGATTGCCATGAAAGTTTGTCCAGCTCTGTTAGACTGCAACAGTATGTACCTACTGGGAATGGAAAAGGGATGGGAAGAATTACATATTCTTTTGCTTAAATACAATCTAAAAGCTGCATAGAGTGCCAATGTTTGACTCAAAAGGACCTTTGGTTAACCACGGGGAAGGAATCCTTAGTATATAAAAATCTGCACTATAGGTTAAACCAAAGGTCTATCTAGTCCAGCACTTTATTCCATCCACTAGTAGGTGCTTAGAGAAAGACTCAAGAACAGTGCAGGGATTATTTCATCAATAAAGTAAACAGTCTTCAAGAAGGCAGAAGTTTAGGGCCTTTCTGAACTTTGAGTACGTCCAAAACACTTTGGTCAACCTTGTTTAAAGGTTCTTCAAAAACAATTGCTTTTTTAATCTTTCTAGATGTTTGACATCCAAAATAATCTCATAACAATGAGTTTTACAAGTACAAATCATGTGAAAAAGGATTTTCTTGTGCTTGTTTTAAATCAGCTGCCCCATAGATCTTGTTTCATGAGAATCAGTGAAGAATCATTCCTATTAACCTGAATACCATTTTGTACGCTGGTTGTCTCTTTTCCAACTGAAAACCCTGTTCAGTTAGCTCTCTCCTCATAGAAAAGCTGGGGTTTATACCTTTTCTCTTTTTGAAGGAATATTATAAATGCAGAGTATACAGACACTGGCTGTACTATAGATTTATATAGCAGCATGCTGTTACTTCTGTTTTCCTAATGAGCTCATCACAGCTGTTTGCTTGATTACCCTTGAACACTGAGATGGGGTTTTCAAAGGACTATTTAAAATGACTCCAAGATCTCTTTCCTGAGAGGCTATAGCTAATTTATAGATCATCATTATGCATGCATAGTAAAAGCTATTTTCTCCCCATGTGCTTTACTTCGTTTTTTAGCAACATTAGATTTCGGTTGCCATTTTATCAGTGATTTAGTCACTACTGTGAGATCCTTCTCCTATTTTTTGCACTTGATTCTAGTTTTAACTATGAGCAAATGAAGGGATTCTGATTTAAGAAGATACTGAGTAACATAGATCTCAACCCAGAGTAGTGGTTTCCCTCTATTTAAAAAGTGGCCATTTATTCCTGTGCTTTGTTTCCCGTCTACTAACTAGTTTATAACCTGTAAGAGGACTTCCTATGTTATCACATCACAGTAATCCTTCTAGCAGCAGTGAAGAATGTTTTGGGATTTTGTGAAATTCTCCTGGGGACATAATATACTTACAGCTTGTTGTCCCTTTCATTTCAGAAACTCCCTGATGTGTGCACAATTGTTACTTGAGTTTTATTGTATAGAAAGGTATGGAGAGGCTTCTCTATACCTGTGTAAGGCGGCTTCTTTTCCTGACATAATTCTCTTCCAATAAATTCTGTGGAAGGCAGAAAAAATTACATTCATTACCTGTAATGTAGAACACATATAGGTAATATGTTGCAGTGCCTGGTGTGATGACACTGTTCTTTCATTAAAGCATTTTGTTCCACCATTCTGGGCTGTCAATGTAGCTGATTATGAGGAGAAATGAAGGGGTCACATCCTTATCTTGAGTGAGCAGGTCTGAGCTTCCTGAAGGAGCATGCCTTGTGCATTCCAGTGTCTTCTGAAAACTGTGGTCATCAGAAGTAGTGGAGCTGAGCCTAACAATGAGGATTTTCAGATGGTGGTCATGGAGTTTCTTTCCATAGTAAACAATGATTGGGGAATTTTACATGAACATCTTAAGTAATAGCTCTGACTTGGAAAAGTAGTTACTCTAAAATATTTTGTTTTAAAAAATAACTGAGTTCATAATCTTTGTAGTGCAAGAGACTTGCGTTAAATGTTCCACCAATGAAATACTAAATTAAAATTCAAGTTTCCAGACTGCAGCGCCTCAGTATTTAGCCACAATATGAGAAGTTTAACCACCCAAAATTCAGGATCAGGTTGCCCAACATTTCAGCTACCCAACCACAACACATATGGTAGGATTTTCCAGAGAGAAAACTGGGAGAATCTAAGTTAGGAGCTCTGCTGATTTATATGGGGAATGTAGACCTCTAACTGTGTGTGGATTTGGATGGTTTGAGTATCTTCTGAGGCGCAGAACACAGGGGCCACATGATACTCAGTACACTCAGAAAATCTCTAGTACACAGGACTGTAAAACTTTCCACAGGGTTGAAGCACAGGAGCTAAGCTCAGTTCGTATTTTGTCATAGACTCTCTGAGCTCCTGTGTATTTCAGGTCTCCAATTATAAAATGACAACAAGAATAACTACGTCGTCTCTGGTATGCTGCGAGGATACATATTGTAACAAAACTGGGGCACTTGGCTAATGCAGCAAGGATGGCCACAGAAGTGATTTGAACGTATGTAACCACATAGCTTTGTACCGAGCTGACTGTACAAGGATCTGCTTAGCTTTTTACAGTGATCTTGAGGTTACATCCTGTTTTCAGGAGATGTGACTTAACCCACAATAATATTTTTTGCAAACTCTGAATGAATGATATGACTGATCTGGTACATTGATACACATTATGTGCAGCAGTATATGCTGTGTGTTGGGCAAGACTGTTGTGTTCCTGACTGCTGGGCACACCACCTACCTCTCGATTTTTCTCTGTGTGTGGGCACTGCTCTGTGCTGCTGGTGTACTATACTATGGACAGTCATCTCCGTGGTGTCACGCTCTGTGGTAATGGGCAGCGATGTGCATCAGTCGGTACCAAGAAATCACCTCTCCGGTGCTGTGCTTTCTGCTCGGGTGGGCACAGCTTTTGTGAGTGTCAGTCATATGGTTTATAGCCTGGGCATCCTCCTCTGTGGCGGTGTTTCTATGTGTACACCCTGCGTGGAGCCACTGCTTTCCTTGCTCCTCACGTGCGTGTGTCGCGGTGTGCGTGTGAGCCCTTGTCAGGGATGGAGACGGTGTTTGCCCGGCCCTGCGTGCTGGGCTCTCCTCTCTCCCTGCCGCACACGCGAGGGCCTGGCATGCGAGACACCCTCTCCCAGTGCCATCAGCCTGCGTGCCTATGGGTCTGCACGTCCGCCCCACAGCCTGCCTGCTGGGCACTCTTTCCTTTGGGGTCACCTCCCTGTGTCACACGGCATGTGCGTGCGCGTCATTGCTCGGGGCGCGTGGGCAGTCCCGTGTGCCATTTCGCTGCACCATGCAGTCTGTGTGTATGGCATGCCTTTCCCCCTTCGCTGTGTGTCTCCGTGTCCGTGTGCGTGGCACCCGCCCACGCGCAGGGCCCTGCGCGGCTCCCGCGGCCCGCGGCGGCCGGCCGGCTCCCGCCGGCAGGGCAGCGCCCTGCCCCTGGCTCGGGCAGGCGGGGCGGCCGAGGGGTCGGCCGGCGGGAGCCCACCGAGCCGCGGGGCACCAACCGCCGCCCAACTCCCCTCAGCAACTCGGGAGGAGGCGGCGCGGCGGTTCCCTCGCCCGGCGCGGCCCGGCCCCTTCTCCCTCGGGCGCCGCCCCTCTCCGCGCCGCCTGTGAGTCAGGGCTTTGCCGGGCACGGGCGGCAGCCGCGTCCGGAGCGGGCTCGCAGTCTCCGCCGCGGGGCTTCATGGAGAAGGCGGCAGCGGTGAGCGAGGGCGGCGGCAGCAACAGCAGCAGCCGCAGCAGCAGCCGCCCCACGTCGGCAGGCTCATCTCCCTCGTCCTCCTCCGCCAGCCGCGGGCTGCCGGGCCGGGCGGCGGCCGCGGGGAGGCTGGATGGAAGCGGAGGGGCCGGCGGCGGCAGCAGCCCCAGCTCGGCGGCTGCCAGCCCCGGGGGCGCGCAGGCGCCCGGTGGCGGCGGCAGGCGGCGGGAGCCGGTACTGGAAGGGACGCTCAGCAAATACACCAACCTCCTGCAGGGCTGGCAGAGCAGGTAAACCGCCGGGCCGGCCCCCGGCGGCGCTGTGGGGCCGTGTCCTCTCCCCGTGGGCGCCTCTCCTCACCCCCAGCCGCCCCCAAGATGGTGTCCGGGCAGCTGGTGCCGCCGCCCCGCCTCGACCCCTCCCTGGCCGCCGCGGGCAGGTAGGCCGGGCTGTGCCGCCAGCCCTGCCCGTGGCTAGGCTCCCTTCCCCTCCGCGCCCGCCTTCCTTCATTTTGTTTGACTTGTTCGTTTTCCCAACCCAAGGAGCAGTTGGGCATAAGGACCGGGCGGGGGGGGACGGCCCGGTGGTTGGGTCGGCGGGCGCAGGGCAGCGCGGCCGGAGCGGTGGCCCCCAGAGCTGCTGCCGCAGGTGCGGGCGGGGGCAGGGGAGGAATAGCGCTGCACATGCTGTTCTCCCGGCAGTGTTCCGTTTTTAAGCTCCTTTTCTATCACGTTAGTTTCCTTCTTCTGTGAAGTTATCTTGGATAACTAAAGAATGAAAAACTGGGTGAGAGCCTTCCAAAATAAATGGGAAAAATGCCACGCTTGTGATTATTGCTGTTATTTTTTTGCTACGGGGTGGGAAAGTGGAAACAGTTACCTGTGTGTTTATGAAGATCTTTTCTGTCGCTATGTCCTTCCTGTTTGACGAGTCCTAGTTTATGTTGATAGGGTGACAGGCCCTGGTCCTGCAATTTGTTGGGTGTGGACAGGCTGATGTGCATCTGTGGAAGTCCCGGGGAAGGTCTTGTTTTGAATCTGGTGTCTCAGTGCAAAATTTTTTACAGAGTTGAAGCCAGGCTGGAATTAATAATGCTGTGTTGGGATCTGTTGAAACCAAGAGAGGAGATTTCTTATTAGTGTTTTACTTCTCATTATTAAACTTTGTCCTCTTAGTGGATGGATGAGGATGGGTATCTAAAACTTGACTTTTTAATACAAGGTATCACAGTGACGGTTTTGAAGAGAAGCAAATGCTACGGAGAGAACATTTATAGGACTTACAAACCTTTAAAAAACAAAACAATCCCAAACCTACCAAAACTTGCTGTTGCGTATATTAAGTGATCCCAAGCAGTAAGAACATAGAAATGGTTGGGTCCTTGGTGTTCTGACAGTAATTTTAAAGTATTTATAAGTGACAGAGTTAAATTGCAGAAATGCCGATGATGCTGACTTGTGTGGGGCTAAATCAGTGGTAGCAGTATTGTAGCAATACTTTCTGAAAAGTTTCAGGAGCTGGTCTAATTCCATACACTGGAGGACATGCATAGGTACGCCAGCTATGAGTGATAATAAATATGTCTGGTATGATTTGGATACACACTCATCTCCATAAACTAGACTGCTTCAGTGTAGACATAGAGAAGGCCCTTTACTGTCATTTGGTTACTGCACTTCTGTGCTAGATTTACATTAGACTTGTATCTTTTTGTTGATTTGTGCAGTCCTCCTGTAGTTTTGCTTAAAAACCAATTAAACACATTTGATACCTAAAATGTAGGACTAAAATGCATGACTAAAAATAAAAAGCCCCCCCCCCCCCCCCCCCCCCCCCCCCCCCGCGACACCTCCATCTCGTTTTGTAGAAGCGGCAACTCTTTTTACTGTGAGTGATTTTAAGGGTCACTTTCATGTAGTCTGATGAAATTACAAAACAGAGGTTTTTGCTTATAAATCTTTGAGTCTAGAACTGCCTGTTTCTTGTATTTCAGAACAGATTAAATAAGGCCGACAGCTTGAAATAGCATGTATAATCTGTGCCTGTCCAAGAAACTTTTATCTGAAAACATCAGGGGAAAAAAGATAAAGTCACTTAAACAATTCTACCATAGCATTTGGAAATTATTGTCCGTTTATTTTTAGCAGTCTTTTTTAATGCTGCTTTATCGTGCTTTGTCAATTGCCAATTTTATTTTCTGTAAATCTGGCTATTTGAGCAAATGGTTTATGATGACACGGAGCTCTTTTGCTAAGTAACTTTAGTTTGTTCAGTTATTCTGTTCTGTCGATGTATGTATTGGTTGTTTGGGATGGGGAATCTGATACAACTTCTAAACAGAACAGTTGAAGCTTGAGGCTTACAGAAGTTGGTCGTCTTGTAATGTCCAATAAATGAGTAGTGATCTGTGGATTCGAGTGTGGTTGTCTGTTTGGCCTTCTGAATAGTTGTCATGGAGTATGTTTTCTGTGAATTGGAGCTCAGTCTGTAAGTTTTGGTAAGTGACTTCATAGCTGGCACCTGCAAATCAATCAAGAGTGTATGTGCTACTGAATGATCATACAAATTAGTTTTGAATTTACTTCATCTGAAAAAACACAAGATTGTTTAACCTCATGATCAATACAGACAGATGGCGTGAATATAAATAAAATGGAAGAATAAAGCGAGAAGTAACAGTTCAGTGATAATAGATTTGGAATGTTCTTCTTTAAAGCTCTTTATCCATTAGCCTAAATGATTTAAATGTATTTAATGTTAGCTTATGCCATGTGGTATTGAAGTTGAAAGGCTTTCCTAGGTTATCCAACACTTACTGTGCAGAGTAGCCTCTACAAGTCTAAAGAAATTACTGTCATTTGAATTATTATAAATTAGTGACACTTTTTTATCAATTGTCCTTTAACAGGTGTATGCAAGACAGTCTTACTTTGGATGAGGCAACTGAATATGAATACTGAAGCGTAACACTGCATTTATAAGCATTAACCAAAGGCCTCAAATTCAGTCAATCAGGAGAGCTGCAGTGCTTCTTATTTGAAGAATTTCTGAGGGTTTGTTGTCTATTACTAAAGAAATCTATTCTGCTGTAGCAGGTTCAGGAACATCTGATTTGGAATGAGTGAGGTTCTTGTTCACCTTTATTACAAGCAGAAGGAAACACTGCTTTTTTTGTTTGATTGTTTTGAGACGGTTTGTGGTGTGATGAAGATGTTAAGGGGGCTGGGCATCTAGAGGTCTCCACTAAAGTCTGTAACTTTCTCTGGATTTACACAGGTATGAGAGCAGAGAGTGGAACTTAATCTAAAATGCAGACACTTCGACATAAGAACACTTGTGTCTGGCCTGAGACATCCGGGCATCTGACTGTCTTTACTATGAAATTACAAATAATTATGTTCTCAGAATTGAAGGATTGTTACAAAGCATTTCTATTGGGATTTACTTGTTCTACATGTATGGGAGAGTAGTAGCTTGTATTTTAAATGGGAGTTGTGTGGGTTTGATGGACAAATATGTCTCTCATGTTATGCAAAATCTATTTTGTATGAGTTAATTTGATATTAATGAAATACTTATTGCCTGTGGCATTATTATCCTGTTTTTGAATAGATCAGCAAAATGTTGTAAAAGGTCTTAAAACTCCATTTGCCCAAGGTGGTGTGAAATTCACATGTGGTCTGCGCCCTCCTCCCCACTTTTTCCTTGAAAATATTTTTAGTACTTGTGCTTGTAGGGTTTTGTCTTGCAGGCATGTATAAGCCCCTGGATCATCTGCATTTGGGCTGGGGCTTAAATTTGGATTTGTAACAACAACAAGTGGAGCCCCAGCTGATGGATGTTGTTGTTACTTTTCTGAGCTGAACTGCTCTGTGTAAATTATTCTATAGCCCAGGTGTTTTCTAAAGCATTACTTTGGCCTATTCCTGTTTCCTCTCTCAGTTGAGAAATATATCGTGTTACCAGTCTGCATGAATTGTGCCCGATGAACTTACTGTGCTTGGGCACCACCAGACTTCTTTTGGGGGTTGGCTGCATTCCTTGGATGTCAACAAAAAGTGTACTTTGGGGCAATTTGAGGATTTTTTGTGCTCAGTCTCTTACTGGGCTTCACAATGCTGTGGTGTGGTCTCTTTGCTTGTGTAGTTGCGGAGAGCAGTTGCAATCTGACTGCTGCCACCACAGAAAGGCCCTTCCTTTTTTCCAGTGTCCCCAGCAGCAGCTAGGATACTGCCAGAAGAACCAGCAGTCTTTAGTGCTGCTTTAGGGGCTGCCTTCTTTGTCTCCCAGAGGTTATGCTGCTCTGACCGCAGCTGTTACGGGAGAGTTGTTTTCTAAGTTTGTCAACAAAATATGTCAACACTTTTTTGTGCTGTAGCACCTACAAAAATCTACATGTAATTTTTTTTATTATTGTTTTTTAAAATTTTATATATATTCTGGTGAAAGAGGTTGTGACCTCTTAGCAGGGGAATCGATGAAGATACTTCAAACACGGTAATAATCCCCCTCTGCCTCCTTCTGAATTAGCTAGTCCATCTTTTGCAGAATTTTGGGATTGACACATCTGCTTGTGGAGCTTTGAGGAAGTTAACACCTCTAGTAGTTGCTAATTCTTCAATGGTACCAGTCAAGATGTTCTAGCAATGAATTGTGGCCTTTTTCCAGTGTAAAAAATGAGTAGATGGTTACTGAACAAACTATGACTATAGTTCTATAGGTATACCACTGTAGCTGCTGTGAGGGAAGTGTGTCCTAGAGAAAGAAACTTTTTTTTAATATAGACTAAACCATACTGTCAGGATTCTAACAGTAGACAGTATCTGAGAAGGAGAAAATAACCATGTGCTTATGTAATGTTTGTGAAGTTCGCTGAAATGGGAATTTTTTGTGTTCTTATTAGAATCAGAGTAACACCAACCCCTCCACTGCATATCTTTTTGCCTTGGTGTGTTTCTGGCATACCTATATGGGGCTTTGTGTTGTGTTGTAATACCTTCCAGGATTTATTTGTAGAGTTTGGAAAGGGGGAGACTCTATTCTAAGGAGCTGGAGATGCAACCTTCTCTCTTTCTTCTGTCGTTGGAAATTGCTCCTTAAATTTTGGAACCTTGATTATAATTTATTAGGAATTGTGGCAACTTTAAATTTTCAAGGCATTTTGATAACATTGGGCTAACATTCTATTAAGGATTTTACTTGCAAAATAGATTTTACTAGAAACTGTGTTGTCCGTTCACATGTAGATTCTGTTTGTAGTAGGAGGCAATGTGGAATAGAAGAAAACTACTTAAAAACAACATGTTTTAGTTCTTTTGGACAAATGAACAGGATATTCTCTGTGCTGAACACTCAGGAGTCGCATATCTTGCGTTATTGAAATTAAGATATATGTCATTAGTTTCAGATAAACTTGGAATTTAAAATGTCAAAAATCAGTTATTAATAAGTTCTGTTTTGGATTAAGGCACTAATCTTTTTTTCTTAATCCTAAAATCTGTGTAGCAAAAATAATCACCTTCTAATGTAAGCTTTCTTTTTTTCCTCCTCTCCTTCCTTCACTTTTTGCTGTTGAAACTTTTTCCCTGTAAGTATCATTAATGCACACTTAAAGAAAACAAACAAACAAACAAAAGTTAAAAAAAGAAAGTAATCTCTATAAATGTATATCCCTAATTTCTTTGTAGGAAAATTAGAACTTTCAGTTAAGATGCACTTTGTCTTTGTTTAGTTAGTGGTTGATTAAACCTAACTGGTTTAGTCACGAACTGGTTGATTTAGTTTGAATAGCTTTTGCTGTTGCCTCTAAACCAGCTCTGTTGGGAGAATGGAGAAGGCTGTTCAAACAGTGAAGTCAGAGAAAGAATTTTAACAAGGTAAGAAGGAGGCTGAGAAATCCATCATTCTCTGCCCTTCAGTGATGCTTACAAGAAACACTTGGAAGAAGACAACTTTGAACCTCAGGTTGAAATTGAAAAGGATGGTCTTGTGGTTAAGGAATTGGTTTGCACTGTGGAGATAGGATTCTGCTTGGAGAACTGCTATGGACATTTCTCTTGTACCCAGGCAGGTAACCCAAGTTCTTTGTTCTTCAGCTGCTTGTGTCACATGGTGTCAGGGCTGTTTATGCTTATGCAGAGGATAAATTCATATAATACATAATAATCTAATGCATAAGATGCTTGATGATAATGTAGGAAAAATCTGTTTAAAACAAATGAGACTCGGGCATTTTCACTCAGGCAGTATATTTGAGATTTGCAAGTGCACTTCAGAGCTGAGCAGCAGTCTTGTACCAGAGGGAATGAAGTGACAGGCAAAATAGAGCGTGGTCTTCCTTTCACCCAGATGTCACACTTAGTTTTCAGACGGTGAAAATAAGTGGCAGTTGGCACTAACACTGAAGCATGCACTTACCCTTATCTGGGTTTTGTTATTACTAGCTCATTTTGCTGCTGGCTTTTTGAATGGTGATTTCTGTGCTTAGCAACGCAATGATAAATGTGGTTAGAGGGAGCGCACATGCACTTGCTGTCTCGTTTAAAAAAACCCACCAGTTTATGAATATGGATTTTATTCATGTAGGAGAAGTGACAGTAAGCTGTTAAACTAAGTAATGTCCCTGGAGTCTTTTCATGAGTATATAAGAAAAGTGTTCAAAAGATTTCCCCAGTCATTTTATATTTAAAAACAATTGTTTAATAAGAAGAATGTATTTGGGCTTTAGCTTCTCCTAATAGTCTTACTTTGTTCTTTATGATGTATTTAAAAGGCTGAACCTTCTAAGTGAAAAGGATGCTAAAAATTGCCATAACTGTTGGTTTTTAATGTAAAATTTTATTTGTTAAATATGTATTATAATGAATGATGAAACAAAAAGTATTGAATTTGGTTCAACTAAAAATGCTGAGTTTGTTTCTTTGGTCCTAATACACTTCCACAACTTTATTTTCAAGTATCTTGGCATTGTGCTTTAGATCTTGTAGGCTTTTGTGGATATCTTACCGAGATGTCTGATTACCTTTTGGAACCTAATCCAGGGAGGCAAAGTTGGCTTAGTATTTAACTGTTGCATATGAAAATATTTCAGTCAGTGCTGTCTGAATGCTACTGCACTTCTTTTTCCAAGATGGCATTTAATTAGTAGGTAATTTAAAATTGAAGAATGTAGGTCCTTAACTACCCAGTTCTGTAGCACAAGCCATAGAATTTGTTGTGGTTTCTGTTCCACCTAGACTTGTGTTTCTCTTTGGATATATATCTGAGAATTTTTTTTCCAGTGATAGAGGATTCTCTACCATAGCTATGGGAACAATTTGCCGAGCTTTAATCACTACTTAAAAAATTGCCTGTTGTCTTAATAGATGTCAGCCTTTGACTTTTCACTGAATCTCATTATGCTGGTTATGTATGAGACTGAAGATACCTCTTATCAGATTTAATTTCTATGTACAGTCTTTTTGGGCAGGCTAGGTTATCCTTTGTCTATATTTGAAGTATCCAGATCAATGGAGTTTTCTTGCTGCAAGTCAGATCTCCCAGTGATTTTATTAATGTATGATAGTTCTCATTATTGTTTGGTATTTCAATGTTGTTCTTCAGATGTGGACATCAGAACTGTGTACGGTTTCAGTTGTGGTTGCACTGGGGATCAAATACAGGGGTAATGCATCCCGTTTCCTCCAACTTGATATTCCCTGCTTAAAAAGTTCAAAGACCATTAGTTTTTTAGGTCTCCATCATTATTTTTTAAAAACTAGGTTGTTAATTTTGCCTCGTAAGTTTAACTGTTAGTCTAGTTGCACACAACACTGAGACCTCATGTTCCCTGGTGCTGCCTGGGTTCTCCGGACAGGTATCTTCATACCCACACTCTTGTTATTTCCTACTTGCTTTGCTTAAGCTGTCAGTGGCACAACACCCTGGTGCTTGTTACGCTGTTTTCTCCTGATATCCGGTATACTACTTGATCCAGTAATGTATGGTGTAGTACTACCAAAATGAGCGCCAGAAGTGTCAAAATGAAGGAGTAGCACTTAACTATCCTTTTTTGGATGGGAAGGTGATGAAAAGGAGTGCTGTGGGAGCTGTCTCCCTGCAGTATGCTCTCTCCACGGTTAGCATGTTTTTGCGTATCCCCAGTAATACTTCTTGGGCTTTCTCATGGTGTGTGCATGCCCTGTTTTTGAGGGGGGTAAAAATAGTAGTTAATGATTTGTTTACAGAATACAATTTTAAAATATAGTTGAGGAAACTGATTATTAGTTGGAAGAATTACTTGGACAAAATAATCAGTAGATTTTCCTTACCCTGAATTTCTGTGAGTCAGTGCTTTTCCATGTAAATCCTCTATCTTGTAGTTATGACTTTTTTGTCATTAGATGTATGATTTTATTTTGACAGTGTTGGAATGCACGTTGTTTGCTGATGATGGCTTGTTTTCATGTCATCAGCAATCTTTATGGAAATTTTTTTTTTCCATCTAGGTCATTGCTAAGCAATCCAAAGCTAAGAACTGATTGCCAAGGAACCCTATTAGAAATACATTCACTCAAAGATCCTCATTGAGTTATATTTTGAGGCTGGCTCCATCTTTTAACTGTTTTTCAGTGCATTTAATGTGTCTTGTTCATTTTTTTAATTGTACTTAAAAGTCAGTGCTGCCTGCATTAGAACATTGCTTCAATGCTGTTAATATTATGAAGCAAACTTGTGATATCAGAAACCTAGCAGGTTTTCTGGAGGAAATTTGTTTTTAGTAAATGCATACTGATTGGTGTTAATTATCTTGCTTTAAATATCTTTTGTTTGTTTAAAAAATGTACTGTATCAGCTGTTGCGTTATTTTATTGAGCATTGGATAGTCTGAGAGGCCTATGCAATTAACTAGGCTGTTGCATTTATACCTTTTAAAATGTTTGCACAGTGTAGTATCCTTCAGTTTGGGAACTTTCCCATTGGTTTTGGTGGAAAGGAGCTGGCTGCACCAAGTATTGATGAACCTTAGCATTTTGAATCATTCACTATATGCTTGGTGAAACCTAATAATTTTGTTGGTAGTATCTTTCTGATAAAATTACGGTTTAAAATTTGGAGTACTAGTGTTCAAAATGAAAGACTGGACTGCACTGATATGTAGTATTAAGTGCTGTATGCTTGGTGCTTGTTTCAGGACCCTTCCACAGGCTAAATGTGGTTGCTATTGTGTATCTCTTAGTCCAGTGCACCCACTCAAGAGTGTCGTACAGCATTTGCAGGTGCCTTAAGGTAGTTGACTGGAAGGACCTTAGGCTATCAGTTGGGTGGTTGTAAGTTGAAATCCCTAAATTAATATTTTTCTGTGGTTTTGATTAAGTTACTGCTACAAGTTCATATATCAAGTACATATTTCTCAGTGACCTGGGAAATGGCTTTGCTTCAACTACACAGCCTTTTAGAGATTACCTGTTACAATATTAAGAGTCGCGCCTTATATAGTGTGCCTTTCATGAGGTTCCCAAGATTTTTTTTATAAAATAAGTCAGTAATGATTATTTGATTTGCTTGAGAATGGGCTTGGAGCACAGTTAAGAATTGTCAATGGACAACTTGTCTAGGGCGTTCAACAGTATATTTAAAAGTTAGAGGAAGTGCATAAATGTGAGTTGGGACTCTGTGTTGATAAAGCTTCTGTGTTTACCTTATGTACAGAATTGTGAACCACACTGCCACTTACCGCTGTATTGGTTGCTATGTCTTTAATTGACATAGGATGAGGCTTTTATGTAAGGGACACAGACACACTGTGGGAAGATCTACGCACTGGAGTCAGAGTAGTATGTTTAACCTCACCAGGAGAGAGGTGTGTGTGTTTTTCTGGCTTTGGAATATGGAGAAAACCTTCCTAGTAAAAGGATAATAGTTTAAGCTAGTTCAGGCAAGACCAGGCATTCTGCTATTATTCTCCTTAAATGTATAAAATTAAAAAAAAAAAAAAAAAAGGGAGGGAGGGGAAGAGGGGAAATGGCCAATTTGTTGTCTGTTGCTGTTATTTGGAGCTGGCAGGGAATTGAAGAAGAGTAGTATCATGTTTCTCCATACTGCTTTTATCATGGTGATAGGAGGAAGATAACAAAATCGATCATGAAAAAGATACCGAAGTGGAGGCAAGATGGAGAAGCAAAAAATGTGTTATTCATTGCTGCAAGCATTTGGGCATTTTGCACTGTCACAAAAACCTCTCCTGAAGGTGGCTGGTGTTTTTGGTTTTGGGGTTTTTTTTTGTGCCTTATCACAGTAAACTTTTCGTAGAAACTCCTGCTCTTGAAAACAGAATAAAGAGATTTCTCTCTCTCTCTCTTTTCTTTTTTTTTTTTTTTTTTTTTTTTTTTTTTAGCTGGAAGGTTTGCCTTCCACACCAAAAGGTGTAGTGTGGGTTTTGTGTTCTTTTCTCCTTTTTTCCTCCTTTCCTTTTTTCCTCCTTTCCTTTTTTCCTCCTTTCCTTTTTTCCTCCTTTCCTTTTTTCCTCCTTTCCTTTTTTCCTCCTTTCCTTTTTTCCTCCTTTCCTTTTTTCCTCCTTTCCTTTTTTCCTCCTTTCCTTTTTTCCTCCTTTCCTTTTTTCCTCCTTTCCTTTTTTCCTCCTTTCCTTTTTTCCTCCTTTCCTTTTTTCCTCCTTTCCTTTTTTCCTCCTTTCCTTTTTTCCTCCTTTCCTTTTTTCCTCCTTTCCTTTTTTCCTCCTTTCCTTTTTTCCTCCTTTCCTTTTTTCCTCCTTTCCTTTTTTCCTCCTTTCCTTTTTTCCTCCTTTCCTTTTTTCCTCCTTTCCTTTTTTCCTCCTTTCCTTTTTTCCTCCTTTCCTTTTTTCCTCCTTTCCTTTTTTCCTCCTTTCCTTTTTTCCTCCTTTCCTTTTTTCCTCCTTTCCTTTTTTCCTCCTTTCCTTTTTTCCTCCTTTCCTTTTTTCCTCCTTCTGTTGCCTGTGTTTTATCTTACCTGGTTAATATGCTTTGATTTTGTGACTGTTGGGTTCATGTGTCAAACTTGATCTTATTTTTATTATGCAAGTGCAAGGAAAGGGTAGTTTGGCAATAGAACAAGGGAGGAACGAAGAGGTGTAGAATGGTGGGAGAGGTTTAGAGAAGGAGTTAAAGCCTCTGGAGGAGGACTGATGGAGGGAAAGGGAGCCATGGAAAGGAAAAAACAGAGGAGAGAAAGAAGTATATACTGAGCTGAAGACAGCACAAGGATAGACCTTTACCACTTAAAAAAAAAATCTAGAAATCATGTAACATGAATTCAGAATGAAGTCTTGGAAACCCAAGTGAGATAATTTGCTCTTATTTATTAATTTTAATACTGCCATTAAGAATGGCACACAAGAAGCAGAGAGGAAATTATAATTTTCTAAATTGCAGAATGCGTAGTGCAATGAGGATTTTTTTGGTTTTGCTTTCTTTCCTCTGCCACCTTCTGTAGCAGAGCTCATTTCAGGTTAGTAGATGACTGATGTGAATAGCAGCCAGAGGAAGCTACTGACAGTGTCCACCTGGATATATATTAATGTGCCAGACTTACCTTTGCCCTTTTAAACACGATATTGTTTATGTGGGAATTCAAGAATATGTGATGATGAAACTGTTTTCCTGTTAAAGGTTATACGTATTGTTTCTTCATTTCTGATTAAAACAATGAGGATCTGGATTTTTGTAGAGCGACGCTTTTAGAAATATATATATAAAGCAGCGACCTAATGCATAAAGGTCTTTGGAAGTAATTGTTGCTTGCAAATCTACATACGCTTTCCTCAGAAGGATCATGGCTAATGCACTGCATATCTCACAACATATTGATGAAACCACCCTCTCATGGACTCTGTGGACTCTATACATATGTTTCTAAGAAACAGTGTTGACAAGATACTCTGTTGTGAAGATGGCTGCATATCAACTGTCAGGATAAAGACCAAACATAGAAACTGAAACTTCTCATTTTAGTCAATGAATTGATAGTCCTAAGAGTAAAGGCAAGGCAAACACTATTGGACTGCAAAGTATTGGCACAGAAAGCCGAAAAGTTCCAACTGTCCTAAGGTGATGCACCATGTAATCTGCAAAGCTTTGTTTGAGCTAGCTGTGATGCAGAAGAAATGGACATGAAGCCCGCACGCTGATCTTACAAGCAAGATCCTTACTTTGTGTATTGTATTTTCTTCCATATGATACGTAAAGAAAATACTGCATGGTCTTGGATATGTTCATTCTTTCCAACCAGGAACATTTAGACTATAGATTAAAAAAAAAATAAAATTCAAAAGCTAGGAAGAACAAGCAGAAAGGAAGACATAAATTTGAGAACTTAAAAAATTCCCAAAGCAAGACCTTAACTTGCCTTTTGCATTTTTTCTTCTATGTAAATATATATTAAAAATATATGCAGCTCACAAAAAATGGCATTAGTGTAACATAGCTGAGTTCTCAACCCCTAGTTTATGAGAATGTGAGTTCTCAGGTTCTTGTATATGAGAATGGAATGAATATTACTTGTTCAACAGGTTCTGTCAGTGAAATAATATTTTAAATGAAACTTGCAGTTGGGAGAAATGCCAACATTCATGTGGTTCAATTTTGAGAACCTAGATGATAAATTATCTGCATCTTGAAAGTGAAAAATAACAGCTGCTATAAACACTACAGTAAAAACACAGAATAAATTTAAAAACAGATGTTTTTTTCCATCAACTTGCACAAAAATTACTGTCCAAACAGATGTGTTCAGAAAGCATTTGTCTGCTAGAAAGTACCTGGTAGTCCATTTATTCACTTAGAATATATCATAATAATTTGTGTCTAGAACAGCTATAGAGAGTAAACCCTCAGTGAATTATATAAGAAGTACAGTGTAGAGTGAGGGAGGAATGAAGAATTGGTTTGAGGACTGCTGTCTCCTGGCATCATGCATATGTGTTTCTCTACCTGGAAATTACCTTTAAAATTTTTGTGTTGCTTTCACAGGTGGTAATCAGTTCTTGTTATTATGTGTTTCTTTCACATAAATTATATGAGTAATGTACATATGTCCACAAGCCAAAAATAGCTAGATGAATGCGAGGCAGTTATAAGAAAAAAATCAGGAAGCCAGATTCTTGAATACAGAAGCTTTGTATTGGCATTGTAACTCTGATGACCTAGATTGATGAAGATGAGCACACTTTAGATGAAAAGGTGTTTCAAACTGTTTGACTTGTCTGTTTTGTTAGAAATGTTGTTAATACTTCAAACACACCATAATATATTAAAGAAAAAAACCCCATCAGCTTGCATCCTTGTCAGTATTGCAATACATTACTCAGTAAAAATAAAATACTTACTAAAAATAAGTTGTAGCACAGCTGTTCTCTTTTTTTAAACTTCTAACACCATATTTTATGGTGATAGTGTTTACTTTAAAAAAAAAAAAAGTTTTATTTTTCATCTGAGAATACCATAGGTACTTCACCAAATTTGAGCAAGCCTCAGATGTGATGCTTACACTACTGAGGTTAGAGGAAGAGGTGCTTCCTCACTAAATCATTGCCAGGTGTAATATATATGTTTTTCTTTTCTTGGTGTAAAACTGAGATCCGCAAGTGGCTTTCATTGATTACAAGGTAGTTTTCAAGTCTAAACATTAATCTTTCAGTTTACAGGAAGGTTATTATATCTCGAGGTCTCTTATTCCTTGATGTTTTTACCTGCGGACTAGAAAGTATCACTGAAGAGTTGCTGGCTCCTGGCAATGATTCTTGCTGAGGACAGGGCATTGCAAAACAAGGATGAGCTATGAAGGTCTGGCAAAGAAGTCCGTGAACTGTGGTACAACCTCTATAAAACTTTGCTGACTCAAGGCAGCTAATTGAAAATTTATGCTATAATATCCATTGATGGGATGTGGTTATGCTTTGAACCTCATTGGATTGCATTATTGTAATACAGCACAGTCAGTGTCTTTCTCTTGATATGTTCTTGTTCTTAAAAAGCTGGCTTCAACAAAATAGCTTCTGAATATTGAAAAGATGTCAACTTGAAATCTAGTTGACCTAAAAATAAACTAGGAGTAATTTTGGATGTACTTGAAACTTCTTCTGCCATTTTTTAAACATATAATGATAATATGAACTACTTATACTTGTCAGTCCTTAATATAATGTGTACTGAGGAAAAAAAAATTCATATGTAGTACGGTAATCTTTAATACAGTTACTTCCTATTGTAGAACATGTCTCTGTAAAAATTCCATGGATTTATTTTAAATTGACTGTGCAATCATGCTGTACTTCCCTTCCATCTCCACCCCTCCCTTGCCAGTGCCTCTATTTGCTTTGTTTGTTCAAGCTTTTTTGGTCATCCTAAGGCATTTCTGTGATTCTGTATTCTGTTTGTAAAAACTACAGCTATAATTGATGGAAGTCCTGTCCAGTTAAGTCTATGTGTACATTTTGTTCAGTGCTTACCAGGCTTCTTACAATATGTCTGCAATTGTTCCACACGCAGTAAGGAATGCAGTTTAGTGTGGCAAGTAAATTCATCATCAGGGAGATAGTGAAATGCGAGGGATCTGGAGGTTGCTGATAAAATGTGTGGTTCATATTTTTCTTTTCCTTTTATTCTTTTCTCTCTCCCTTTCTCTCTGGGAGGGCACTTTAATCTAAACATGCTTTTGAGGCTTATTTCAGAATATCCTCTTCTCCTCCCAAGTCCCAAATTGCACTGCTTAGGGGAAGGATGGTAATTTTCCCCAGAAGTGAAAGCTGGGGCACCTGACCTGGGGGTGGTTCTGTCTAGCTGGGTCTCTTTGCTCCTGGATGAGAAAAACACAACCAGAGACTGGAATACCACAAACTTCTAACTCCTTGGTTTTCTTCTGTCATTAAATAACTTGCTAACAGGACTGCTAGTTTTCCCCCCAGTTATTATATTTTGATATTAAAAACCCTAGTGAAAATGTGATTATGCTGGGAAAATAATGACTTCACTGGTACTCTTATCCTTCTTTTTTAATTAAGATACTAATTTAGACTTGATAGTCATAAGGAGCTATGAGAACAGCCAGTATCTTGAAAGAAAGCTCTCAGATGTGAGTACAAACATGAGAATCAGTTGCACACAGTAAACAATTGATAACCTGTCGGTTGTGACAGCCTTGTTCAGCTGCTCTGTCCTTCCCAGGGGGTCAGAGGTTCAAATTGCAAGTTTCATTCTGCAGCTTGCTGGTAATCCAGTGCTTTTCCAGCCTTTATGTCCTCGTGTGCCCTGTGCTGCTTACAGGGTGTAGGCAGGTGATACCCGGGTTTTGGGACGCTCTAGAGTGTTTTGTTGTGGTGGTTTCTGACAGCTGGCATTGATGGCTGCCCTCAGCCCTGTTCTGGTGTGCTCAGTGCTACATGGCCTGGAGTTGATCCGAGCCTGTGAGCTCAGACTGGTGTTAGTTGTTGGGCTATACTGAATTAATTCACAGCCCCTAGGCCCAAAGGCAAAGGGTAGGTTGCACGTATGGCATAACTTACTTCATTCAGTGTGGTGGTTTAAATGTTGTTGGCCAAAAGAAATCCTGTAATATATACTGTATTTTTGCTATGCTGTGGAGTAAAGGCTGGCAGATCGTTCAAACCTAGACAGAGCTCGGGGCTCCTCGTTGCTCCTCTCAGTGTGGGAAAAGTATTGGAAATGTCTCTCTGTGCGTGACCTTTAGAGGGGTCAGATGGCTGTGAAAGCTGGTAGGAGGCTTAGGTGGATGCTCCTTGTGCACAGGCGTTCTGGTGGGAGTCCCTGAGTTGAGGGACGAGCCGTGGGAAATAGCTGGACCTTCTAAGCAGGCTGTAGCAGCTTACATGAGTTAGCCTCATAACTTAGGTTCTTTTCTCTATGCTAGTTTTTAAATGGAAGAATTAAAGCCTTGAGGAAAAGGGCTGAACAGATGCCAGATATAGTCTTGCTCCTTCTTGTGCTGAACAAACAGGTTGGCAGTTGAATATGAAGCTTTTCTGTAGGATCAGATAAATGGTATGAATCCACCTGTCCTCCTTCCCACATTCTAAAGATCTCTCTCCTTTCCCATTTATCTGATCTTACTTTTGATACTGTGACAGCAAGTATAGGGGGAGTAGCACTGCAGGAGATGGACTGAAGAGAAGAAAACATTTGAAAGTAAGGAGATCAGATATGAAAATGTTACATGTGCTAGAAATTAGAGATGGATGAGCTGTGACCTCAGGTTCCAGGGGGGAGGCTAATGACATGAAGCCTTTTTGGGTTTTGTTCCCCTTGAGCTTAAAAATTAATTTTTCAGAAGTGACATTTGAACAGATTGAACACAAGAGGCGTGGAATAGGTGTCTCAGCTGAGGGAGCTGGAAAGCTTAATGGAACTGTCAGCAGTAATAGAGAAAGCAGCTGGTATAGGAAAAAATATAGTGCAGTTTGTCACAGATTGGTTATTTGAGATGGTGTCGGGACATCAGGAACCAGATGTCTGAGAGACTGAAAATACCTACTCTATTCATGCTAAGTTTTAACTGTCATTAAATAATTCCCTCAACTGGATTTAATTATTGGAATGCTGCATGCTTTTTTAAAGGAAAAGATCAGAACTGTGAAACTGTAACTTAGTTCTGGAAATGTGAAAACTACTGGATCTCTGCTCTGGCAATTTATTTATCTCCACTTGTTCTGTGTGGTTTGTTGTTTTTTGTTTTGTTTTTTTTTTTTTTTTTAGCATTAATAGCATTGTCACCTATTATAGGTGACAATGCTATTAATAGCATTGTCACCTATTAGGTACTTAGACTAATTGTGATGGGTCTCTTCTGTTTTAAAGACTATTTTACACTTATGGGTTGGTTTATCCCGCCCCCTTTTCTGTATGCATTTGCCAGCACTGGGTTCAGAGGTTCAGTTAATTTGTGGCATGTTTATACTGCTGAAGGAAAAAATGCCCACCTTATGTCTTTCCCTTCAGGGGAAAGAAGTTCTGCTTCTTGAAATCCCTGCTAGTGAATTTGTTCCTGAAATTCTTTTTCTGCATTGTTTCCTGCTCTGTTATTGTTTCAGTGTGGTTTTGTTTCTGTCTTTTAATGGTCCTTTTATCTTTTTTTTTTTTTTTTTACGGTCCTTTTATCATACTGTCTGCTTGTCACTGCTCAGAATGAAATGAAAAGCAGAGAGTGTGCCTTGTCAAAATGCTGCAGTGCAGGACCAGTGTGAGTACTGAGGAGTGTGGTGAAGGCAGGTAGTAGGGTACCAAAGAGCACTGCAGAGCAAGAGTGACCTTCCAATGTCAAATCTCTGTTAGAAAACAGGACTTAGATTTTGTGCTTGCTAAAGTGAGGGAGTAATACTTCTTTACAATGTTTTCTTTTGAGCAATAGTGATTTTTTAGAAATGGCTGTTTAAAAAATGCATCTCTCCGTAGTTCCAGTTTTCAGTTGGGACTAACATTTCTTTTGGGATCCCCCCCCCCCCGTTTTTTTGCTTGAGCATTTCTGATTATAATTTGGGTGTCTCAGACACAATGAGTGAGAGGAGTCATTTTATTGGGGAAGGGGGGGAATAATGATATACATTCTGAAGCCCTCAAATTGTATCTTGTCTGTTTGAGGTGCCAGATGACAGAAACTAACGGCTAAGGAGCAGCATCTATTAAGACTGTTTGCAAACAGTTGATAACATTTGGGAATAAAGTAAAATAAAACTACAAACAAGTGGTTAAATAGAGAAGTTCTCAACACAGCATTGATTTTTATCATGATTAGGGACAAGGGAAAAAGCTAGAAGGAAGAGCTTTTTGAACTGCACTTGAAGGAAAGACATTAAAATAAATTCCAAGTCATTACTGAAGAGAACTTAGTGCAGTAGACTAATTTTGCTTGCTTGTGATTTTTAAAGCTGAAGACTTCTGGTGACTGAAGGAAGACATATTGCTTATAACTACTGGTTGAGGAAATGGTTACGCTATAACAACTTGATCTTTCCTTCTTCCAAATCTCCCTGTAGCATTTCATTATCATGACTATGGAGGTTCATGAGGATGTTCATAATGTAGCCTAAATATTCAGGCACTAAAAATAAGATTTGGTGTTCTAGCTGGTGCTAGGACCATTAAAATTCAAGTTTAATAGAAATCTCACAACTTGATGTTGTTTCTCATCACATGGAAGAAAGCCTGCTGTTTTGCTATAATATATTTAATGCTGGTTTTACCAAAAAGAGGAGAGTACAAAACTGACCTGAGAGAATCAATAAAAATCTGAAGTTGAACTAGAGACAGACTCTAAAACATGTTTGTCTCATTAAGTTAATTCATTGTTCCATGGTTTGATCTTCTATAGGCAGGTGATTCTACTTTATACCATTGATAAGCAGTGATGTTGTCAGCATGTTTAAAAGAAATTGGTTTTGCTATCATATTTTCATTATTGGCATTATTTCTTTAATACTGATGTACTAGTTTATTGCAAAAGTGAAGAATTTAAACTTCTCTTTTGAAGCCATTGGTTCATAGTTGTTCACAGCTCAGAAGTTCATAATTTCGGTTATGGCAAAGGAGCTCTTTTTATTTGTGTGGGAGGGTGGATTAGATCAACAATTTCTGAATTGCTTTTATAACTAGCATGATTATAACTATAGGAATGACAACAAATTATGTTAAGCTCTTAAAAAGTTACTAGTGATTTTGTGCCTTTTTGTAGAGCAGACTGATTGCTTTTGTATTACGAATGATGTCAAATTTTATTTAAAAGTACCTACTTGCTAGCTGATCAGCCAATATGACTCTTCTCACTAATTCAGTAAGATATAATGTGGGATTTGATGGAAACATATGTAATATAATGTAGGAGGCTCCTGAAAAATACAATTTTTTGTAATTTTAAAATGGAAATTGATGTAGTACTGAGTACAGTGGAACCTAATTTTGCAGGACTGCTGGTGCTGAGTGGTGCGAATTGTTCTTACTGTCTGTTTTCTTGGACTGTCTGTCTAAGATTCGTATTAGTAAAGTAGTTGTTAGTGTGGGAGAGGCTGTGTTTTCAGCCTGGGAGAAAGTTGTTGCATGTAATTGCATAAAAGCTTACTTTCCAGGAGTTTGGAGTAGTTGAAAGTTGATAATGGGGCAGCAAGTGAGGTTCTCTGTGTGCTGGACAAGCTGTCAAGTCAGGACTGCTGTGTACAATGACTAATGCGTGCGACTGTCATGGATGAGTGGAATGCATCTCACTCAAGAGAAGCAGCAATATGTTTTATTGAGGTAAAATAATAATTTGACAGAGTTTAATAAATTCAGTGGAATTTAACAAAGTTTAACAGTGGTTTAACAAAGTTCAGTAAGTTTGATGGCAAGGTTCAACTTATCAGTTACTGCATGGAAGAAACATACAAAGGAAAATCGGGTTAGAATGATTCACACAGAGACTGGAGACGCAAAGAGTAAGGAAGACCCTCCCATTGAGTGACGAGGTTCAGAGTGGACCCCTTTGCTTTCTGATCTCCTTATGGAGCCTAGGTGCGGCTAGGTCCACTCTTAGTCTTGGACTTGGACAATGGTTTATGTCTGATGGAATTCTCTATACAATGTTTATAATAATATTGAGTAGCTACATGGGTTAGTAATGTTTCATTAGTGTTAATTCAGCATGCTATCAGTCACTTACTGAGGATCTGTCATGGGTAAGGGATCTCTCCGCCTTGGGTAAGGAAGGATCTCTTAGTCACAGGTAAGGAATCTCAAACCTTGAGAGGTATCCCTGCTCAAGAGGAGAGTCACCTGGTGTGCAGTCCAGCCGCAGTTCAGGGAGAGCTCCAGTTGGGCCCATCCTGATGGTAATATTTATAGAGTGAAGTAGTTGGCTTCTAGTCAGTAGTAGAGACAAATAGATGTCTTTGTTTTAGCTCTGGTATCTTGTTCTGTACTTCGGTTATCTTGCATTTTTGGGTTTTGAAACCACCTTTTGAAATATCTTTCCGAGGCACCTTCACTCCCTTGTACGTGAGCCAGGATCTTCCAGCTTGCAGGTTCACCACTGGGTGTGAGGCCTGTTGCTCCTTAGTCACCCTGAACCAAAGTACGGCTGGGGGTCAAGTGGATCCATCACAGACCTACAGCTGAAAATACTGGCCAGTGGTTTCCATGTAATGCTCGTAGCTGTAGAGGAAATGGGTCTCTTTCCCACTGGATGTATGACTTTGCAAAGTTCCTCTTCTACCCAAAGACTGATCTGGCTGCGTTATTCTTTAGCTAACTACAACTCTTATTATTGTATAGGCTATACTGGGATGCGGTGCTGAGTACCGCTACTGGCCAGTGATGGGAACAAAGAAATGAAGATGACAGAGCAGTAGTTCTGATGTGACACCAAATAGGGGAAGGCTAGTTCAGCTGAACTAAGGTTTTAAAGTGCAAATCAGAGTTCTTCCTTGAGGAGAGAGAGTGAGAAATTACAACTGATTTTCACTTGTGCTTTCTAAGGGCAGCTTTTTTCACTTTGCCCAATTATGTTGATGTAACAATTTACTAAGATTTTGGGGGAACAATTGCTGTTTATTTTGCACCATTGCTGTGGACAGTGGTGTAAACATGCAAGACATTGTATTTCTATCTAAAAGTAAGTGATTTAGAGATTAAAGGACTCGTATCTAATGTTTAACATTTTTTTTCCCCATTTTAATTTACTGATCATAAAGGAACTGTATGTATTGAGAAATACCAGAGCTACTTTATGTACTTTCTTCAACAAAGTAGTTCTGGAATTGAATTGTTCACATAGAATGCAAACAATTATAAGAGGATGTCTGTGCTGATTTCCTAAGTCTTCATCCATGGAAATGCATCAAATGTAAATCAGGTTAAATATAATTTTTGGAAGGGTTTTAGCTTCCAGGGGAATGTCATGTTCTTTAGAGTCTCATATCTGTAACTTGCACAGAATTAAATATCTCTGACTTTCTTCCAAATAACAATGTTGGAAAAGGAGATTAAGGAGAAGAAAATTTGAAAGTTACTGCATAGTTAAGAGGAAAAAATGAACATGGTTTAAGTCTCTTTGTAGGCTTTTATAATGATTTATTAGTTACAAATTATTTTGCATATGCCAGTTGTTGTCTGCTGTTGTCTTCCAAACATTGGAACAGGCTGCCCAGAGAGGTGCTGGAGTCACCATCCCTGGAGGAGTTCAAAAAACGTGTAGACGTGGCACTTCAGGACATGGTTTAGTAGGCATGGTGGTGGTGGGTTGACGGTTGGACTAGATGATCTTAGAGGTCTTTTCCAGCCTTAATGATTCTATGATTCTATGATATAAGTAGCATGAATGTATTTTGTGGTTTGGGTCGACCTGGTAGATGGTGTCTGAAATGACCTCCTTTGCTTTCGTGGTAGCTTGTACCAACTGCTTTCATGAGACCAGAAGATGAGACACTGTTTCACCTTCTTACTGCTGAATGGGGGACACCCTCTCCCAGCTGTCCGTTCCTTCTATATTTTTTCCCCTGGTTTAGTGAATTGAATTAGTTCCCACTGAGTTTGATGAGCACTAGAGAGGACCCAAGGGATGGGTTGTGACCATGCAGCAGGGGAGGAAGGAGGGAAGAGGAGTGGTGGTGAGCCCTAAGTTTGGATGAGGTTTTACAACCAGCTGCACTGTAGACATGAGGTGAGGTTAACTGAGCGGTGTTTTGTGAAGAAAATCCAAGATATGTAAATGTAACCCACACTTGGCAGTAAGCCTAGCACACCAGTTTGAGGGAGAGGGAAATGATCATTTGTCTCAGTTAAGTATTAACTGAGGCCTGTTTCTGGTCACTTGTTTACCACTCATGCTTCTTCCTCATTTAACCATTGTAGTAGAGGTTGTGAGTCAGTTCCATCAGCTGCTGTTGTTTATAGTGGGGCATAGTGATACACTATCATCTGCCATCAGTTTTAGTTGCACTGAGCACAGGACTTTGTTAGGGTTGGTTGGTTGCTGCTCTGCAGGGTTGATGATCTCTGGCAATGAAGTGGAGGGGAACGGACAATGGGAAGACATAACAGCTTCTCCTGCCACAGCATGCGTTAGTGGCATTTGTGATTTGGAGCCTGCAGGTACTCAGTAATAAATGTGACTTAATATTTTTAAGTGGTACCTGTCGGAAGTTTTTCAAGATTTGGAATGCAAAAATATGTTCTGAGAAAGCGCACACAGAAGATGGAATGCCTTTACAGACTCATTTAGATTCCTATGTACTTTTGAATATTTCCCTGCTTGCTCTTCATGAATGAATTTTTGTTTATTTTTATTTATTATCTTGTGGTAGTGTTTCTGGCACATTACTCTTCCAGGAAGACTAGGGAAAGCTGGAACTAATATCTCAAGGCTGATATGACCAGAGGAGAGCATCCTAGGTGTGTCTCATACATCGCAAAGGAACGAAGATGGTGCTTTTTCTGCCTGCTGGTCACCTTTAAGTGTAGCAGGAGTGATATAACTAAATCTGTGCACAGCATGCCTGGGAGTGTTGAACGTACAGAATATAGTAGATTTGCATTTTCACTTGCAGGTTTACTTTTTCCATATACATAGGTTTTTATATTAGCAAGTGTAAGACAGGAGTCAAGAATATGGTATAAGAGAGAAATGAATAGGAAAAAATAGTACTATGGTTATTCCTCTGTAATTGAAAAATAAAACCCCAAACCTCAGACCATACACCATCACTTACGATACTTAGTAGTGTTGGAAATAGAAAAGACCAAATGAGAATAACAGAAGCATCAGAATTATTCTCTACAGTTTTATCCCTGCTGATAAATACAGTAAAGCGCTATGTCATTTAAATAGCCCTCAGAGGGTATGGTTTAATGAGATTGCTTGAACTGAATTAAGAGCATATTGGCCACAAAAGGGGGGCAAACTCCTTGCATGTTACTCACTGCTCCTTACTCCCTCGTACTTTGCCATGACACTTATGTCCTGTTGATCACATGGTAATGGAATTCAGCTCACTAATATGGCAGAAAATTAACCTGGCCAAAAGAGATGAAAAAATCTTAAACTAAGTATATATTGGGTGTTGATGTTTTTCTTGTTAAGTACTCTAGCTTCGAAGTACTCCAGTTACATCTTTTCTGTTTCCAGTATGTGCTCGCTTAGTCTATTGAAATGCTCTGTGTAGTGTAAGAGAATGATATGAATGTGGTGTCAAAGTGTGGTCTGATGTTGGCTTTTCTGTTGGTCACCTAATAAGCCTTGGAAGAAGTAACCAACTAATTATTTTCTTTAAGGATATATTCAAGATGTTGATGAATTAGTTTTGGTGAGAAGTAGGAAAAAAACCCAATCTTCACTAACCTAATAATTAGCCTATAGTACATATAGTCCAGTGCAGGAGGGTGTTTTGCTCTGGATGGTGGTTGGAAGTCTAGCTAGTAGAGTGCTTTATTCTTGACTGTAGTGTCATGATTCTTCAGATTTCTATTTACTTAGTTTTAGGTAAATTTACTGAAAACCTTTTGGCACGTCCTGCTGCCAAACTGTTCTGCTTGTCTACTCCTTCATCCCTCCACTTCATTTCCTCTGTAAATTGTCCCTCACTTGTTGGCAGCAAAGCGGTCATAATAAAACTGAGGTTCTCTCTCAATAAACCATGACATGTGTGACTGCTCTAATTAATTTTCAGCAACATCTTTCTATTGAAAACTTTTAGGTTGGTAACATCTTTTTATTGAGAGTTTATGAATCCTATCTAACCTTTTATATTTCATGTTTAAGAATTAAAAATGAGGGAAGAGCTAAGTAACAGTGAAGACAGTTCAGTGATTTAGCTATTTTGTTCAGTAATTACTATATACAAAATAGTGCAGATTTTATAGCACAGAATTTACAATTCAGTTGCATGACTTAAGATACCTTTCCTGTGACTTTGGGGTTTTTATGGTCTGTCTGAAAGCAACCTTGGTTTCCAGTAAGCAGTAAAAATGAATTGGAAAGAACTGCAGCAGCCTATTTGCTTGCACTGACATTTACTCCTTTTTATTTATATGCAGGTCAACTCCCTGAAGTTCTCTGACTTACCACTACAGACTGTTACTGTTGTGCATGGGACCATATTCACCTGTGAGGAACAGACTCCTTAGGGTTCACCTACATAGATAATTTCCCTGGCTTTTAACTTGGAGACATGCAGCCCAAATACTTTGGGCTGAGATAACAGACTCCTTTTGTCTGTGTAATTGGCTCAAGATGTGACTTGAATGATATTTCTAATTTCTGTTCTCTCATTGTTAAATTGAACAAAAAGCAGCACTTAAGGTAGCTGAACTACTCTACAGCTACTCTAATTGAAGCTAGAGTAGTCTTGTAATTTGAGCTACTTCTATTTGCAGTCTGTTTTGTGGTCTGATTTCCTGAATAGTTTGCCTAATATTCCCACCTGGAGGTGTTTGGGCCATCCCTTGGTTTGTCATCCAGCAGTTGTCTCTTCCTCAGCGTCAGTGTTTGTGCTGTTGTTCAGGGTCACTCTCTGTGCCTTTGTTACATGTTTCATTAATATTTCAGTCCCTGAAAATATTTTATCTCCAGGTGAAATCCTAACATCAGTTCTGGCATAAAAATGCAGGCTCTTATTGGTTGTCTCGTAGCTGAATGTTTTTCTGTATACAGTCTATAATTCTTGGCAGCAAAAGAGGGCTCTAAAAATCTGCACGTTTGATGTATGAAGGTGCCTCCCCTTGATGGGACATAATATCCAATGACAGTAGTGCTGGGTTGAGTTAGGGTTAATTCTTACCAGTGAGGAATACAACTTGTTAGAGAAGAGAGAGGAAGGGTTGGGAGGCACAAGTCAGAGAAACATAAACCAACTTTACCTCTGCAAATAAGGTTTGATTCATCATTGGTACACCATAAGAGGGAAGTGATAGGAAAGTTTAGGATGGGGACAGTGGAAGATACTGTGTAGTAGACATAGGGGGTGTGTATGTGAGGGTTTGCTGCTTCCTTCCTATATTTTCTGTCCTTCTAGTAATAGTATCTGTCTCTTAATGTAGTTCAGAGGGCAGGCTCTAGTTGGTGAAGGAGAGGGGTGTGGGGGTATTTCAATTGAATAGATGTTTTTTGTTCAGCATCCTCTTTTGGGGGGTGTGTGTATGTTTGGGATTGCCAAAATTTAGTAGCTGCAAATTGTAGAGAATTTGGATTATGGATGATAGTATTTTGAAATAAAATTGTGATTTAGACGTGACTGACTCACAAATTCAATGGGATGTGGTTTTCTTCAAACTCTCTTGCGTGGTAGTGCTGATACAAAACCAGCAATTCCAGGCTCCCTGTGAGTGTGTGTTGTGGGGGCATTGTACTAGGTGACTGAATTTGCTGCGCTCTCATTATGTTGCATGAGAACCAGGCTGTCAAATGGATATATTTGATTCATTTATGGATGTTGTAACAGCAAGTACCAGGAAGACCAACCTAAGGTCACATCTTCTCTTTTCAGTCTGTGAAGTCTCCTGCAGAATGTGGCAAGTAGCAGACAGAAATCTCTGTAAAATACTGCCCTTGGTCAAATCTCACTTCATTATTGATCTGTCTTCATATATGACCTTCCTGGAAATGTTTTCTGTGTGTGTATGTGCATGTCCCTATGTAAAGTAGAGACTGTTGAAAGAATAATATATAATGGTGTCAGTCACTGTTGGACTCATTAGTGCTATGAGCAGCTGTGTTCACAGTGGCTGCAAGCAGTGCTGTCTTCTTTTTGATTACTTTCCTTCAGATAGGTCTGTGGGATGCTTACATTTTATTAGTGTGTTTAATGTATGTGGTAGAACCTTTGGTTCAGCATTTCAGGCTTCCTGAATTTGTTATTCGGCTTGTTGGAGAGTTGTATTTTTGGTATGTTGAGCCATCTTCTAAACTGTTTATTTCGTACGGTATTTTGTAAGTACTTTGTGAAAATGAGTTGATGCGAGGCACTAGGCAATTTTTGATGTGAAGTATGCTTGCCAAACCTGTCAAATCTTGCAAGAACGCGTTGCAGAAAGTGCCAAGCAAAAAAGTGACATGTTTTTATGGAAGGTCAAATATTTCTGTACCACTTACAATTTTGGTGTGGTTTTTTGTTACAGAAAAGAATAGGCAATAATATTCCTGGCGTGGCTGGCATAGTTTTGGGAGATGTTTAAAACTTTGTGGTGATGCAGCTGTTTGCTCCGCAGCAGTTTTGACAACTGCTAATGTGAGTAGAGAGAATTACAAATATTAATATGGAAAAGCTTCTTTCACAAGCTAGATGTAATTGAATGTCTCATTTTATATATGTATTTTCTTTGTTTTGGGGAAGAAACTTAGATTTTTTTCCAATTTTTAGTTATCCCCCCCATGTTTAGGGGGTTTTTTTGTAGGTGATTTGTTATGGTAATGAAAGAAAAAGAGTCATTTTTTTCTTATTTATTTACTACTTCTCACCTAGTTTGCTTATAGGTCCTCCTAACAGTTGTTTCTTTGGATAGACTTAAGGTACTTTCCAACTAGAATATTCCTTGACTAAGCAAAGTACATGCATTCTACTCCTTTGCATCTTCTTGGGATGACTAGGTGAAATCTAAACATCTTAATGTAAAACCTACTTCAGCTAGATTTTGGGAAAACAGAAGAAAATTAAGAGCTTGATTTCTGAGAGCTGCCTTGTTTATTGGTGGGGTTTTTTTTGCTAATTGGGACAGACCAATACTGCATAAAGACTTGGAGCAGAGAAGCAGGCTCCAAAGTAGGTCTTTGTAATTTTACTTTCTTGAAGGAGCAAAGTCTTGCTCCTGGATAAGGTGGAAAGGTGGGATTGAGAGAGGATAAGCCAGTCAGCTTCCTTCATTTTGGTGCCCAAATGACTGCAAATTGATTATCCTGTGGGCCTGGCTTCAGTGAGAACCAATTCAGCAGCAGAGTCTTGTGTCATACAGAGTACTGCCTTCCCCTCAGATGGGGAATGGAGTTGGCGTGTTTAACTAGTTGGCTCTTATATGTTTCCTGTATCTTGTTTTAGAATCACATAGAAGTGTGTCTTTCTAAAGCTTAAGGTTCTTTCATTACATGCAAATTATTAGAAGTGACATGGAAGTACTCTGTTCTTGTTTTGTTTTAGATCTTTGTTGTTTTTCTTGTGAAGGAAAATGTATTTTCCTATCTGGAAGCTCTGTTTTTAATCTGTGACCTGAATTGAGCTGGATAATAATGTTGTGAGAATTAAGATTGCACCAGCCCATTTATTCCCCCAATTATGTCACTGCTAGCCTTTTCTCTCTGATCTGCAATACAAAAATCGGAGTCTGCTTAATTATTAAGTAGGAGTGAATTTAGAGCAAATAAAAAGGAAGGTGGCAAGGACTACTAAATGACACAAAGTAGCATTGGGCAGCCAGCCAGTTTGGTGGACTGTGAGTGATAAGTGCTGTTTATGGTTATCGACCTCAACTGGGTACCTTTTTTTTTTTAATGCGTTTGCCCCTAAATTGCAATTGTTACCCCTCAATGTGGCCATGTTGTGCTAAAGCATAGATTAGTATGATGAGTGTACTTTTCCACAAATGTGTATGAATTCTAAGCCTGATGGGTAAAAATGGATGCATTATTTTTAAGCCTATTTTTCCTCCCTCAGTCCTAAAAAGCAACCTCTAAGCAACTCCATTTGAAATTAGAAAACTAATATTAATATTGATCCTTACCGTAGTCTCTTTTTACTTAAATAAAATTTGGGCAGCCTGTCTTTTGTGAACTAGATAGAATTTCAGACCGTTGAAAGTAATTGGCATGGCAGGCAGAAGTTGATGAACTGACGAGCTGGTCAGTAGCAATTGTAACTTCTGCAGATGCTGAGAAAGAAGTGATGTTTTGGTTCAAAAAGCGGGCTTGCTTGTAAACGTAAAGATTGACTGGGACTTGACAAAACGGGAAAGGAGATTTCTCTTAAGATTTTATTTGTGTGAGAGTTCTGTGGATGTTAAAATCATGAAGGGCATGATGATCAGAAACAAGCAGTCCATCTATTAGGTGTGGATAATACTTCCTCTATTTCTTATCTCCATTTTAGATGTGGAACACTTCTAAAAGTATCCAGCAAATTGTAGTTCAGCTTGACTGATATGCAATTATAATAATGCAGAGAAATTACTGTTTTAAAAATCCAGTTTTCATTCAGAGATGCTCAAAGTCAGTAAAGCTTTTAATGAGTACTGCGGTTCTTACGTTTTCTTATGTTAGAAAATGACAAACTGAGGAACCTCAATGCATAAAGGATGTTAAACAGTTACTGAAATGTAAGCATGTTTTCCCAACCACCTGTCTTTAAATGACAACTTTAGAGATTATTTTTAATAATTAAGTCCTTGACTGTCAAATGTGTATGCCATACTTTGTCTTTATTGGCATGAATAATTCCATTAATGTTATGGCTCAAGGTAAAAGGGGAAAAAAGAATTAAGCAGTTGCATAAATGTTGTCTCCAAGATCGCCTAATAAGATACAGTTTCCTAAAAATGAAATATTTTTATGTGACATCTTGTTCAGTTACTGGAACCATAAACTTTGCTTTTCTTTGACACACTCATTTACTTTCTATCCTATAATTCTTATCTGTTTTTTTAACTACATTAAAAAAAAAAAAGGTAATTACAGAATAGTTTGGTTCCTTGTTCTTGAAAATGTCCTCTTTTTGAGGATTATGGAATCACTGAAGA
Source organism: Mycteria americana (assembly GCF_035582795.1). NCBI lineage: Eukaryota > Metazoa > Chordata > Aves > Ciconiiformes > Ciconiidae > Mycteria > Mycteria americana. Next base: position 46,413,421 of record NC_134366.1, on the reverse strand, counting down.
ACATGCTCTGGCAGTGACTGGAGGAAAATTGGAATGGAGTGAAAGGAAAACTGAGTGTTTGGAAACTCAGAAATGTTGAGAGCAAAGTGGTAGAAGGAGAAGGTAGTGACATTCTTCTGTTCTTGAGCTAATATGATGCTGAAATGTGGTGGAGCATCGTATTTGTCACATTGTCTGGAATAATAAATTCAGCAGTCTGAGAAGGGGAAATACATGAATTGTTACTTTTTTAATATGATAGGGAAGGTGACGTTACCTATCAAGGTTTTAAATCAGTGTGAAGACTGTGCTGTTTCAAATCAACGTATTTTATCTGGACAATTTGCATTTTTATGGTTAAAGCAAAATAAAAAGTAGATCATAAAGTACGTATTGTGAGACCAGTTTAGGAGAAAAGGTGTCTGTGGAAGAGCTAAAGTGTTTAGAGAGAAAAGCTCCTCTGTCCATCAATGACAAAGTAACTGGGAAAAAAATCTCCAAAAAGCTGAAACCAAAGCTAGCCTGCTGTAGAAACCCAGCATGCCTCTCCATCCAGAAGTAGTTGCTGTGTTAGGTCATCATATAATGAAAACCATTTTATTGTTTGGAGATTATGGAAGATTTTGTCCTTAGTCAAAGGATTTGTCTGTGCTGCTGTGCAGTATTCGGGCACCCATACCAATTTTAAACAGATGAGCTCTGGGATTAGACACAGTCCAACTATGAAGCATGGATTCCAATGTAGGCTAGTTTATGAACCCAAGGACGTAATTAATACAATTCTGCTTTCCAAAAGAGGTGACTTTTTTAGCAGATTGAGTCTGTAATTGAAGATTTGACTGGGATTGCAGTTGTCCAGTTGCAAAAATCTTCATATAAAAAAACCTCTATCACATTATGAATTCAAACTGGAAGTTGTACAAAATCTGGTCCAGGAAACTGACTTAACTGGGGAAGAAGAAGGGTGTGGGGAGAATTCAAATAACTAGGAATACATTACACAATGGAAAGATTTGGCAGTCCTATCTTGAAAACTTCTTGGGATTACAGAGGTGTGAAAACTTATTTTCAGATGGTTAGTATCTGAGATGAGTTCAGAATAAGGGGAGAAAAGAAAAGTCATTTTAAGAGTTTTTTTTTCTGCTGGGAACATACCTTTGGGTGCATTGCAGACTTGCATCCGAGTGACAGCCTCAATGAGTGGTGCACCATGTTATGGATATGCAACTGAATGTTGAAATGCCTAGAAATATTTTGATTTGGTTTTTTTTTTTTTTTTGAAAGTATGCATTTCCACTGGAGAATATGGAAATGCTTAATTTGACTGGAAATGGGAAAATGAAAATTCTTAAATTCAGCAAGGTGAGCAAATTACATGGGAAATGTTCATATCATGTGTGTCTGATATTTTGGGGTGTTTTTTAAAATTTTTTACATTTTTTTTTTTTTAATTGCCTCAAACTAGGATAGTGTTGGAAATGTCAGATTTTCTCATGGAAGACCTGTATAGCTGCTGTTCCCTGTTGACAGGCTCTGATGGTAGACCATTTTCATCTCCTACTATACCACCAGCCTTTTATCACTTTTTAAACCATAGTCACTGCTTTTTCTTAAATTCTTCTTGAGTGGGGAACTAATAATAAATTACTATAATATTATATAATTATAATATTAATATATTATAATTATTACTATAATGAATGCTCATATCAGTGAATGCAAAATCCAGTTGAAATAGGTTATTGCTACAGTGTTTGAGTGTCTCTCTTCCCCTCCAAGAATTTGGAAGGCAATATAGTTATGCTTTCTAATATGTCATACTTGTTCTGTTTTACCTTTTTTTCTTTTTTTTTAATGGCTGTCAAGGTGAATGGATAAAGGGGATAGGAATGAAACATGATGACTGTTTAATTAAGACAGAGAGTTACAGAATTTATGAGACTTTGGATTTATTCTGAGAGCACGCTGATTTTGAAAAATAGCAAGTAAAATAGAAATAAAGTGTCATCAGGCCATATTGACAAACTCATTAATAACTTTAAAAAAATTCTGATAGTGTCAGACTTTTGTGGTTGGTGTTTTTTTGTTTTTTTTTTTTTTTTTTTTTTTTTAAACTTGATAGAACAGCAGTAAAATTCTAGTTTGCTGAGTGTGGCTGAATGTTTTGTGTTGTAATTGATATCAGTTGGTAATGCATCTGCATTTGGTTGCAATGGCAGAGGGGAGCATCCTGGTAAATTCCAGGAGCTTGAGGGAGGCTGGGCCAGAGGTGCAGGAAGCCTGTATTCTCTGGACTGATTTGAATTTAAAGTGAGAAATCTATTGGCCAAGTCTTTTCTTTTGTGAAATGGCCTGCTTTTTCTTGCCTGTAATTTTATGTGTCTACTTTGAACAGTGCTTAAGCAGTTAATACTGCTTAAAATGTGTTCAAGCGGTAGTTTTCTAGCTTACCATTAGATGGACTCTTTTAATGAATATTAATTTAAACAAAAAAACCAAAATGATGATTTTGTCCAATCTTGGAATAACAGAAGAATTTAGCTGTCTTTTGGAAATGTCTGTCAGTAACAGTTATTTCATTGTTTCTGTATAGCACTAATTGTTTGTATGTCTAGTACGAGATAAGTTGACTCTGCTACCTCCTACCTGACCGTTCTCTAAAGAGTATGTTAGTTTTCATCAATGCTAATCTGTAAATTACGGAAATACAACATCATGGGTAAATGCATGCTCTGTGAGCAAGGCCAGTGGAGAAATACAGGATAAGGTGGCAGGATTAATCAGTTCTAGAGAGGTTAGAGCTGTTATTTCCTTGGTGTGCAGAACAAATGACTTTTTTTTAAAAGTTAACATTTAAAAGATATCCCTGTCCTTTTGATACAGTTACATGGGGCTTCTAAAATGGGACACATACTATTCTCTTACTTCTGTTCTGCTTTATATATATAATGTTTTTCCATCCTCAGTTAATGAAAGAATCTGGTCTCCATTTCTTCTGCGTTTTTGTGGTGGTCTGAACTGGGTCATCACTTGATCTGTGATGCAAGAAAATGTTTTTGAAAGCTGCTTCTGTTTCTTCTATCTCTTTCTATTCCTCCCTCGCCCCCTGCCTCCTTTGTATGAAGTCTTGCTCTGCTTGATTTGACATTGAATTCCTTATTCCTTCTCCTGGCTTTTCCTATCCTTTTAGGAGTTTTCAAAGTGCATTATCCCCCTGCTTCTCTTGTGAGACTATAGTTGCCTGTGCAGTTTACTCCTGTCTATCTTTTTCTGTGATACCACTATGTGAAAGGTGAAGAGGGGAGTTGCTCATCAAACCATAACTCTTGAAAAGCAAATACTTGGTTCTGTGTGAGATGAACAGTGTCGTGGTCAGGATGACTGTGAAAAGTTCTTGAGCTCTCCAAAGTCACAGGAAAGCTATTTTGTTGACACGACCAGTTTTTGTTGGCCAGTTGGGACTTAGGTTTCTGTAGATAATTATCTTTTCTCTTATGACTTTCAAAGTTGGCAGAGATAAAAACTGATTGATCTGGGACAACAAAGAAGGCAGCATACTTGAAGCGGGTGATGTGGAGGCTTGCGAGAACTGGTTACTTTTTTCTTTCTTAAGATTACTGCTTGAGTTGTACTGGAAACATGTTGCATGCTTTTACAGGCAGCTAAGATGTCATCACAAGTACTGAAAACTGAAGGTACAAGGCCAATGATAATGTTCTGTTTTTCTGAGACTGTACATAAAATAGATCATGGTTGGCTAGAAGGTCAAGTTAACACCACTGCTGTAGCTGTGATGACAAGGATGTGGAAGGATGCTGTCTCTGCATATGTGGATTTGCAGAAGTCGCTGCTCTCGGATGTTATTATGCTGATAAAGGTGTATTCTGTACTCGAATGGCTGCTTTCCATCCCTGGGGTAGCTTTATGGCAATGCAAAGCACATCTTTATGGAGCTTACAGTCATTCTGGGAGTACTTTGCTGGTCTGGCATGCAAAAGTTTCTTAGTTGAAGTGCTCATAGTGTTTATGTAACTTAATAGATTCTGTTCTAATAGACTCAGAGGAACTTTTTTTCCCCAAATCCTTTGGTCTTGATAGAAGGAAAGATAATTTTTCTTGCCTTTTTTTTTCCTGTTGTTCCTCCTTTTCTTAATTGTAGAGCTGTACTGCAGTAACCACAATGATGACTTCCAAGGTAGTAATCGATAAAAGATGGCCTGATAACAAAAGCTGAAATAAGTGATTTGTACCTGAACAATAAAAGGACCATGAAATTATAATAAGTATGGCACAGGCTCAGAATGGACATTGCTACATATAAAGCCTAGACTTGTTTACTAAACCCAAAGAGATTGCTGAAAACTTGTCAGTTGGATGGAGAGAAACATCTGCTCTAGGGTCAAACTACTGTATCATTTTCTCAGGGGCACGGCATGACTTCTGTCTAGTGCTCTGCTTTTTCTCCTGAATATGTTACAGATATTCCTAAAATGAACAAGGAAGACTGAGCAAAATGAAAATTTACTATGGAATGGGCAAGTCTGACTTTTTTTTTTTTTTAAAATGTTTTCTAATTTTGCTCTTTTCACTTGCCGTTAAGTGCATCATCTCTCCTCACTAAGCAACCTGAAGAGGAAAAAATGTTTTGTAGGTGGGAGAGCAGTATTGTAAAATCATTTAAAAGTCAAACAAATAGGAAGGTTATGGACTGGTGTAATACAAGTCAGTAAGGTAATCTTCTGAAATTTTGGCACTTTCCATTTAGGGCCTTCTTATTTTTAACACTGCTATTGAAAACATTGTGGTGGTTGGCATTCAGCTTGCTATCTCTAGTCTTTTTTTTGTGGTGAAGGTAAACTCTGTAGAGAGGTGATGAAGAGATGCATTCCATGATTACAGAAGGAAGGCTTTCCATTTGTTTAATGAGGGAAGGGATGCAGAGACACTTAATGGGAGATGTGAGAGATGGAGTCAGGGCAGAAGTGAGGGTTAGTGATGCACTAGCTTAAAATTATTTGGGACAGGGGATGTTAATCTGTGAATAATTTAAAGACAATTTGATCTTTGTTCTGGTGTGGAGGCAGTGGCAGTAGAGTTATGCATAAATGTGACAAAGGAAGGTTGCCCAAGCAAAATATCTGGAGTTCTGTAAATCTTAGGCAGTGATTCCTTGCATCATGTCCAGGCGTATGTAGCTTGAATAAAGAGATCAGTGCAAGAACACCAAGAACCTCAACAAGCTGTGAAGACAATCCCGGAAGTATTCTATGATGGGAAAGGTTAAAGGTGTTCTGCATATGGAGGTACTGAAAAAGGGCTAAGACAAAATGTCACTTTCAAAACAGACTAGTAACTTGGGCAAATTTGGGCTATACAAAGCTACAGAAGTCTGAATAATCACAGTTTCTGAAATATTGTACACAAATTCATATGACCTGTGCTAATCATATCTAGAGGAACAATAGGAAATAATATGCATTCCAAATGCCCCTGTTAGTGGTATTAGCCAGTTTGTTAGGGCTGTTTTTTTAGTAGAAACAGAGCAGGTAACCTGCATTTGTGTCATCTTCACTCTAGTCTGTTGCGAGTCATAGCAAACTGTCCTTCATGTGAGCCAAGAAGTTGATGTCTTCTCTTGGCAAAGAGTTAAAGTGTTAAATAGTTGTTTTGTGTAATAGCGTACATTATTTCCACAGGGAAATGGAATTTAAGATCTGTGCTGTTGTGAAAGAGGTTGGGGGGGGGAAGAATGTTTCCTACTCTTGAGACTGACACACTAAGTTTGAAACAACTTCACTTTCATTTAGTGCACTTGGACAATGCAGTTAGTTTATTTTTGTTTGTATGATCTTGCAGTCCTAGCAGTTGGTTTATTGTGGAATGGCTTGTGTTCATCAAAACTGAGTGAATGAAGGCTGAAGTAGGGAAGGGAAGGTTGTTTTGTCTTTAGTGAGAGGAGCCCATTGCCCCTTTCCGGCCCCACAGAGCTATACTGGAGCAAAATTTTAGTGTCCTGCAAACAAGAAATGTTATCTGGCTTAGTAAGTTTAAATATCAATAAAAACTCTGATTTATTTTGAATCCATTTATTTCTAAATATATTCTGGTTTTATTATATAAAGCATTTTCTTTCTCTGTTTCAGCTTCCTGAGGCTTTCCTCAGAATCCTACAAAACCAATCCAAGAATAACCAATTTAGGAATTAGATCATCATCAAACTCAGTACCTTCCATTTATGATTTATTTCTTTAGTCCATCTGTTCTGTCACTTACATGTGAAAATAAAGTCCTGGAAAAGTTTTCAGGCAGAGTTACTACTCTCGCTCGTCCTTTCCTCTCCACCCATCTATGTTTCCCTTCCTCTTTTTCCTCAATGTACTATGATTCTGAATATCTTTTTTTTTTTTTTTTTTTAAATCTTTGTGGTTACTGGATTTTCACTGACTGAGTATTTCCTGATCCTAAATATATGATCAGCAGTAAAAATGCTTTTTCCTTGTTAGAATTTGTTAGCAGAATGACCAAATAGAATTTCGACTTTACTTCTTTCTCCTCCTAATTTTTTTTCTCATGCGTGGGTGTGCATACTTCCTACCTAGTACTTACTGGGAACTGAATGTTCAATTCCCTTGGCCAGTTTTCAAAACTACACCTAACATCTGTATGTGAAATATTATCACAAAGATGAAAATACCATGGTATCTTTAATTGTGCTCATCCCTCTGCAAAAACAGTGTCACCTTTTCAAAAGACTAGTTGTGGGGAATTAGCATGTCTTTCAAGGTTATAAATGGAAAAAAAGGGGAGGGGCCAAAAAAACCCAAAAGAGGCAGTCTCATACTTCTTCAGTGGAACCTCTTCAATTAAAAACTCCTTTCCTTGCTTTTATGTCTTGTATGTGAACCTCACCATTAATCTGAAGGAACCATGAATAAAATAATACCTCACACATGCCCTTAGAAAACCAAACCTAATGATCAAAATAACAGTACCTGACAAAACGGAGTTATCACAAAAATGACTTTAACCTCGTTTGTTTGTTTATGATCTTGATTTAAGATCAATCTGTGCTGTTTTTGAGTAAATGTGTGAAAAACTCTTTAACAGAAATACTATACGATTGCAATTTCTTTGAACAGGTACTTTGTGCTGGACTTTGAGACGGGGATTCTGCAGTATTTCGTGAATGAACAAAGTAAAAACCAGAAGCCACGAGGAACCTTGTCTTTAGCTGGAGCTATAATATCGCCCAGTGATGAAGCGCCACACATGATGGTGGTCTACTCTGCTAACGGAGAGATGTATAAGTTGAGAGGTACAGTGCTGCTTGAAGTGCCAGCCGAGTTCTTCCTTCCCGTTCCTGCTTCTGTGCCTCTTCTCTCACATCTCATTTCTCTTTTACTTTCCTATACTGTCAGAAAGTAGTGGTTATACAGCTATATTGTTACATACTATGTTATAAAATACAGTGGAACAGTAATCTGGAGTTAAATATATGTGAATTTACAACATATAGACTTTCAGGGCTGGAAGATACCTTAAGATGCCTTCTATAAGCTGTTATTGTGGCATTTTGGTTGTGTAGTATATCTTGTTTGCTTCCGAAGGAAGAAAAAGCTGCTTTCATTGCTGTCCGCAGCATAGCATTTCATTTCTAATATTGTTCTCCCCTGCCACCATCCTGCAGACAATGTGCAGTAATGAATTTGCTGATGGGTCGGAGAAGGGAAAAATGCCAGTGAAAGGCTGTTAAGATACTCTGTTCTTGTCAGTCTTGGAATAATTAAATGCACCTTTAACATAAAATTTTGCCTTCCCTGCTCCCAAATGTAAGAAAGACGGTATAGGGTATGTAAGAGTTAATTTTGAATAATTTTTTTTTTCTTTTTAAAATAAAAGCAGTATTCTGATTCTAAGGTACTTTCAGTATGGTTGATTAATCTGGATACTTTCCTATCAAACTAGTTTATAAGAAAATAAACTGATATTAAAAAAAAAATGTCATTTAATACAGCGTATCAAAAGTTTAAAATTATGTTAGTTTTATTCTGATCACGGTTTATCAGTTGGCTAGCAGGACAAAGCATGCGGGACTGCCCCATGGTAGAGTGTGTTGCTGTTTTATATGTAGAAATGAAACCCAAGAACAACCAGGGAGAGTTTCTGTTAAAATATTTTGGAATATGCACAGCTAGAAATCATGAACACTTGTGGTTTCATTATCATGCTTTGCCAATCACTTGAGATTATCAAATACTTACAATATGCTGCTTTTAATGAGATCTATGAATTTGATTCAAATCAGTAAATTATTTTTAAACTGAGTCAATAACCATTGAGATACTTAATAGCAGAGGAAGCAAGAGAAAATATTTACTGAAATTATCCACTCTGTATTGGTATTCTTAATTAGGATTACTGTAGTAGTGGTTTGTTTAAAAAAAAACCCAAACAAAACAAAAAACCAAACCAAAACCAAACCTCTCTCCTAAATATACTTATTAATATTACACAGGAGCCACCTGATGTAGACTGTAGACAATCTTTTCAATAATTTTTAAAGATGTATGGGGGGAATTGTGGTTTTCATTCTTGTGTCTTTAAGTTGCATGCGAATGCAGGTTTAAAGAGAGATTTAGTTGAACTGCATTAAAACAGAAGTGCTTAAGTATCTGGGGAACTGATAGCTTGTCTGGTAGCTGATTGACAGCCTGAGTGTAGAGGTTTTACTGTTTTAAATGCTACAGTGTGGCCCTTGTCCTTCACAAAGAGAGACAAGTAAAACAAAAGTGGATTAAAAATTTAAAAAAGAAAAAAAAGTCATTTTGAGGTAATTCTGCTTTTAATAACAGTTGTCGGAGATAACCATGAAAAAGACTCATAAGCTTATCTCTTCCAACTGGCCACAGCATCTTAAGTTAAGGTTTAGATGTGTTGTACTGAAGGAAGTTACACATACTTAAAGTAGTGTAAATTAGAATTTATAGTACATCCTAACGAATAAGTAATCCTCCCCCCCTCCTACCCTGTCACCTTCTCTTATACAAAAAAAGAATATCAGTTTGTGTGATTCCCTGCATTTTCTTGTTTCTTTTCTAGCTGCTGATGCGAAGGAGAAACAATACTGGATAACTCAGCTTCGATCCTGCGCCAAACATCACAAGGAAGGTAATTCTAAGGTAAATAATTAAGAGGGAGAAGTAACTGTTATGTTTTAAGTGGCATAGGTGAAGAACAGCATGATCTGGATGATAGACTGGCTGCTGTAGTTAGTGGGTTAATGTTTAGAGGTTTATGAATAAAAGCAGCAAGTTGTCATTCTTCACTAACTGGAGCAGACTTAAGTCAATTGGGCAATCTTAATAAATAAACATTGTCCTATTTGTGAGAAATTAATGAATTGCATTTTGGATGCTGTCAATACATGGTTAATTGAGTGGCTGGATCAACAGTTTATTAATAAATACCTGTGTGATGTCCTGATTAGTATTTAAAAGTGTTAACTGGTATTAGTTTTATTTCATTTCGTAAGATTTAATGGCTCTTACTATAGAAGCTTCAGGTAGATGTTAGCAGTGGTCAGTCTTCAACTTTACCAAATCTGAAAGAGGTCATCATATGAAGATCTATATTATTTATTTATCTTTGGAAGTGATGTCAGAATTTTTGTCCTCAAACAGATAAATATTTTGGACAGGTACAAAAACATTTAGACTTCAAAAATAATAGAATGATGGGTTGAGGGTGTCCCCTGCCTCCAAATAGAAATTACATGAATCTGTTTAAATTAGAATGTACTTTGAAAGTGGGAGGTATGAAAAACAAACAAACAACCCTATTAGAAATAAATGATTATTGTGTTTATTTTATGTATGCTTTTGGTGTACTAAGTCACTAAAAAAAAAAAAAAAAAAAGTCCTGCTCTTATCTTCAGTCTTTTAAGCACTTCTATTGATATCTTTAAAAGAATGAAACAAATTGCTTTCCTCATGACTAATTGTTTGCTATATTAAAAAAAATGCATATAGCTGCAAGCAGAAAGGATTCCTCCCTGCCTCAAGATGTTGAAAATATCAGTCTTATGTTAACCGCAGTCAAAGTCATGATCCTGAGTATCTTTGAAAGTTGGACTTCGAAAAGATGGATGGTATTTTGAGGAGACTGGCATTCACTGAAGTGTGTGAAGTAAAATAAAACCAAATTTTTTTCTTCTTTTTTGAGTGATGTGGACTTGTCAGGAAGCAATTATGGTATAATTAAACCCCTTTTTGAAGGAGAGTAAGTAACTTCAGTGTTTCGGTACTCTTTCAATTCTTATGCGTGTCAGTTAAATATGGTTTTTATATAGCTGTGGCCCCGTACTATTCAGAAAGGTGCAACTCTACTTGGTCAGAATACTCTTACAGTTGCTGTTGATTTGCAGCTTAGGGACTTCCTGTGCTAGATGGAGATGGTAACTTTTTATACTCAATTGCCATCAATGAATTACTCATCAATAGCTTTTCTGGTCACTTATTGAAGTCATTTAAATGTTTAGCATCTACGATGTCTTGTGATGAGGTAATAGAACTGTTGTTCAGTATATATGATATCAGAGACTTGTGCAATGGCAAATTGATTCTTATACTTCTCTCTATTCGTTTGCTAATATTTCTTAATACTGGATTTGTTTTTCTCCTTTTGCCTGCTCCTGATAAATAATTCTCTAGAGGTGTCTATTTTAATATCCAAACCTCATTCCACAGTGGCAGTAATTGAATTGAGGCTGATCTTTGTGTAAGTGAGGTTTGGATCATTTTTCCTCCTTAGACAAAAACTGTTGCACTTAGTAATAATTTATGTTCAGAATTTTTCATACTGCCTCTCCATGTTGAGCTCCTGCAGTAGTAGTATCTACATATTTTGATAGGCTCTGAATTAATTAGTATGTCAAGAGAAAAATCGTGGTGTTATAACAGTGAAAATGTCCAGCAATTAGTAGTGGTCAAAAAAAAAAGCAAATAGAATTTTAGGAATTATCAGGAAAGGAGCAGAGAGCAAAAGGGAAAATATTTAGACTGCTCTAACTCTGTCATATACTTACCTTGAATACTTTTATCAGTCCCCTTCCATTTCTGAAACAGAAACATTGGAGTGGGGGAAAGTATTTTTCATCACTTTTGTTATTCTTCTGTACAGAATGAACTCTCTGTGATGAAACTTGACTACACTGGAGTCTTTTTTTCTGATGATGGGAAGGGAAAGGGCAAATCAGGGAAGTATAGTGTTAATTAGTGTCCTGGAGTGGCTGAATAGGAAGTATTTGCTAGCTGTTAATATTGGTATGAGGGAGCCTCAAAGAAAATGATCTGAAAACAGGTTGAAGATAAAAGGTGGTGAATGAAAACTGGGATGCTTTGGATGCCAAAAGTGTATATAGATTTGAAAAGTATTTGAAAGGCAAAACATTATTAGAAAGTCTTGACTAAGTGAGTGGGAGGCTATTAAATACAAAGACAGTGACTGTCCCAGAAGATCTAACGTGCAACTTTTAGAAACAGGAAGGACTTAGAATGGGGAGCATCTCTATAGACTTGCTCTTGTACTCTTGCATAGTGACTTACCACTGCTGTGGCTTTCTTCTGGTTCCTAGGCTCATCATGCAAGAAAATAAAAGGATTTCCTTGACTGAGGGGTTGTGGGCATATGTAACTGAGGAACCAAATGAAAGATTATTTCAAATAGCAGGAGGAAGGTTCTTGCATTTTTCTTGGAAGACTGATCAGTTACAGAAACTTGGCATAGGATGCTGGAGTTTAGATGCATTCTGGTTGGTACAGCCAGTCATACATTTTAATTAGCTTGGATCCATTTAGTATAAAATAGAAATACTGAAGAAAACTAGAATACATTTCTTAGTTCTGTGTTACAAGTCTACATCTAAAATCAGATTAGGTCACTTTTCACTTGACATGTTTGTTGGTGAAGCACTCTTAATTCTCCACTTTTGTGAGCCGCAGAGCAAGCAAAGAATTTATATCTTCTGTATTTTTAAGCTTAACAGTCCAGAAAATAAAATTTTGGGAATTTATGTACTTCAGATGAGACCACTGATGACTCTGCTTCTTACTCCAGAAGTGTACTGTACTTGAAGCAATGTCGTGCTTACCTGTTCCTAGGAACCTTTCTTTTGACAAAATTTGTCTCTTGTTTTTCAATACACTTTTTTCCTTTTTCCCCTCCTATCTTCTCAGGGTTAGAGTATTATCTGAAAGGCAGATTTTCCCTGACTGTAGCATTGCCTATAGTGCTAACTTGGATTTCACCTACAAGTAAGTTTTAAAGCTTCTCACTGCTTTTCTCTATACAAGCAAGTGATCAAAAGCTTTAATGCTACAATGATTGGACTTCGGAGATCAGATACAGGTTACAAGGGAGTGATGCTTCACAGAGATTCCAGAAACTAGGAAAAAAAATGCATTTCTATAACTTTTTTTTCTTTTCCTCAAAGTTTCTTACTTCAAAACCACTGCCTGGTAGGAGGTAAGGGAAGCAAGAACTGCTGCATTTCTTTGTGATTTTTTTTCTTTGTCTTGTAGATGAAGGTACTTTAATATAGTAATTATTAGCATGGGAATGGAAACATGCTGTTTAAAATATTTTAAATTTACATAAAATAGCATACTGCTATTTTAGCCACCTTACTGTTTCTTTTGTTTTGGGGTTAGGGACTGGAATTACATAGGAAGGTCTGTAGTGACACAGAGAAGGGTACATGTTTGACTTCCTTTTGCATAATTGAGGACTTGACGAAAATCTGTATTTTTGGATTTTGTTAAAATAGTCCTACCATTGATAGGACTGTCATGATGTGATTTGTTATTCTACTGGCAGCAGGGCTGGATCTCTCTCTTCCCCCCCTCTCCCCATACTTCGAAGGCTGTAGTAAGTGATACCCACAAATTGTCTGTCACTCATAGTGCTGTCATGAACAGGCACATAGATACTCATGTGTGTTAAGCTTCTGGAGTTTGAACAGAATCCAGTCTCTGTCTGTGCTGGGAAGAGGCACATTTCTGCATCTGGAAAGTTGGAGCCTGAGTGTTTGCTTCCAGCTTCTTCTACAGCTTAAACTCACCTTTTTCACAGGAAGAATGAGGGGCAGAAATTTCTAGCTTTTTTTTAGGAGTCGTACACTTGAGAAGGAGGTGGAACAGGAAGCGTGAAATATGCAGTGAGGAGTAGGTTTTATCTTATGCAAGTGGGATATAGGTTAACTGGGGGAAAATAATGGGATAACCAGGCAAGCAGTGGGGAGGTTCCCAGGAATACAGGTCTTTCATATTGGAGAGAGAACATCTGTTTGAAATCTTGAATACATATTATTGGAAGGAGATTCATAGGAAAACATGAGAATTTGGAGAATGTTTTTCAAAGCTGAAGCTGTGTCACTGTTCCTGTGAAATGTTCATAGGAGAGCATTCCTTCTTCCTGCACTGAATCCAGATCAGCACTGGTTTCCTTTCTTTTTCAGAGCTACTGCCTGCTTCAAAATGCTACTGTATGACTTGCTGTCTTTAGAGCTTCAGTTGGGGACTGGAGTGGTGGAGGAAATTAAGCAGAGCAGTGATTTAAAAAAAAAAAAAAGTGTATACTGATGACTAAATTTATTTGCGTCCTAATGAATGGTCCAAAGGTGAACTATACAGCTAACAAGTGGATGTAACGCAAGCTAAGTCTGTCACTTTGTTTTAATTAAATTTTACATCTTAATGATAAAAAAGCAGTAAAAGGATAATGTTCTCTGGCAAATAATTCCCATGCTGTAAGATAGTCTTAATGTTCTTGGTATTCCCATACAAGTCTCATTTTGCTTAATTACAGATTGCTCAACCTCCACAGAGTGCCAAATCACACTGTATTGGAAGAAGTCTTCTATGTCTGGATTAGATTCCGTTTTTTTTAGACTAAGTGAATATCATTGTACAAATTTTAGTTTAAAGCACTGGAAAATTGGAATTCAGTGATATAAAATGCTTCCAAGAAATAGGCTTATGCATAATTTTTGTGGTAACTTCCAAGAATAATTTTATATCCATAAATTGTCACAAGCTTGTTAGTTCTTCTGTTTCATACTCCTGTTTTCTTGACTGTTTAATGATGGTGGCTGTAAAAGCACTACTGAAAACAAACACACGGGTTTTTATACCAGCTCTTAATTCCAACGTGTGGATCAGTTGCTGGATTGGCATATAACCCTTGTATTTCTCAGTGCGTATCAGGAATGTGGCAGGGAACAAAAACCTTTATCTTGTAAAGTAGCTTCTGTCTTAAATTGTACTCAAGTGGTAACTTTCAGCTTAGGTTTGTGCTAGAATAAGGGGGTAGACTCCCCCTTGTTTCAGCTTCTGGTTTGGAGCTGCACAAGTGAGCTGCTAAAAATTGGATGATGTGGTTTCATGTTTCAGCTGAACTCATCTGCTGATTCCCTGCAGCTGTAAATGGCAGTCCATTTCCTTCCTTCTGCTGCCACCCTTTGTGCAGACTCTGTTGTGCTTCTGCTCCTGTGGTGGCTTGGGCATCAGAAACAGAAGAAACGGCATCCTACTAAAAAGGACTTAGTTACCTGACCAGCTCACTGAAGAATCAGATGAGCACTGATGTAGGGGAAGCTGGACTCTGCTTCCAGCAGCCCCTGGTGGTAAAGCCCTGCTCTCTTCTTTTTCCTGGATGGAGGATGGCTGAAATGAATCTGGCCAAAACCTAACCTTTCTCTGGTTTAGGCTGAGGCTTTGTATTTAAAACTGAGCCAACCTGATGACTGCATGCCTCTGTGAGGGACTGTCCTGCTCTCTTTCCCCTCAAGCAGTGCTCCTGGTGCCTGTTATAACCATCATCCAGCCCTTTGGAAAGGCAGTTTGGGGAGCTAAATCAGCAGAAAATTCTGTATGTGTGTCTATGTCTCTGTTTCTCTTCTGGTTTAATTCCCTGGAATGGGTCTCCATGAGGTCAAATGGGCCTCAGAGCCAGCATGGAGAGATGGTGGAGAAAGAAGTCCAAACTTGCCCCTTTCCGTGGCAACTGCAGTAGCAGTTTAGCTGTAATGTGAAACAGCACCTGTAGTAATGCCTGAAAGTTTGAGATTAATACTTTTATCACATAATTATGAGGCAGATGTGTAATTTTTCTCCACAGCTGGAAGAATGGCTATCATAGACCTTTGGTGGCCCTTCTTCAGTTTTATCAGGTTTCTTCTTGCCTTTATTAATAAATGACCACAGAGATACCTTTAAATTTCTAAATGGATTATTCACTGGGTATTTTTAACATCTGCATGATAACTGTTTCCATAAAGCCAGATTAGTGAAAGTTCAAGTCTTTGTGAGTGTTCTTTTGGTTCTTTTATGCACATCATACCTCTTTTCCTTTTGAGCAAGTTCACTCTTCCCTCCTCTGGTATGCTTGTCTGCTTCCTGCTCTCGTCCCTGACCTATAGAAGTTAACTAAAGAATGGTGCTTCTAATTAAAACATGCTTTCGAAATCCTTACAGTGGTGAGGTTGAGAAGGAAGCAGTGCTTGGCCGTAGATACGTGTGTGTTTGACACCTTTTTTCCTCCCTTTGGAAGCTGCATGAAGTTGCAGCTCGCAGCTCTCTGCTTTCAAAATCCTTCTACAGAAAATGGAAAAAAATTCCATTTAGGACTGAACATGAGCTTGCTCAAATGATTCTTGCCAAAGATAAGATTTTTATGATGGAATGATTATCATAGTCTTTTGCTTAAAAGCAGACATATGTATTGTCTTACTGAAGATGATGAAGCACTATAACATTCTGTCAGAAAAGTTAGTACCATAGATGGTGCTTTACACAAATGTGCAAAGCATATCATAAGCTGGTCCCTTTGCAATGCTGAAGTTTGGATGTTATGTAGATTCAGTCATTTGCATTTTAATATTTGTGAATGATCATAATGTAAATTAAACAGATCTCTGTCCGTATTTTTCTTTTTTCAGTTTTTTTTTTACTTAGGATGCATTGGAAAAGAAGTAGACGGGAATTAAAATACTGAATGGTGGTGTCTCAATCGTAATTACTTTCTGATAGCATATGATTTCTCATTGCTCTAAAGCTGCACACAGGGATTGGTTCTGTGCTATATATATGCAGAGGAGTAAAGAAATGTCATTTCAGTATTTATTATTCTGTAGAAAACATCTGTGGCACAGTGCCTATGAAAATGATGATTATCAGCCATAAACAGATATGACAATTCACTTCAGAAATTAGTTTATTGATCTCTGGAACATGGCATTTACTTTCCAAAGTAAACAAAACTGTTTGCTTCTGGTAAATGGTGAAAAACACTTCAGTTTCTTTGTGAACAGGAAGGGTAATCTCCAGGGAGAATGAGTCATGAAAACATTAGTATAGTTGGAACTTGCTGTTCTACAATTACATTATTTTAATTGTTAGGATTTTTGATATCCAAATGGAAGCATTCATTATACTGCTTTTTTATCTTGGAGATGGACAGTCTACTAAAATAAAAATCTTAACCCAAATCTATGTTAGCTAAGTGTACTTTAGCTAGCTTTAGGTCATAAAACCAAGATGAACACAAGTTACAAATTAATCTTTTATTAGCTTCTTTATTATTCTTTTATTAGTTTCATTTTATTAGCAGGCAAACTGTTGGAGCAATGGTAAAGTGTAGCCTCAGGAAAGAATATTTTTAATCCTTTTGGGATGCTTCAGCCTGTGGATTTCTTGACTCATTATTGGCGCCATGCATTACTAATTGTTGAAGAGCTTATGTCTTCCTTTCATCAGGTTTTTCACCATCTTTCTATTTATTTATTTGCAAACCAGAAAGCAGTAGGACCAAAGAAAACTAGATATGATAATAGTCAGAGAGGCAGATCAGTCATACCATCAGTACTAGGGGGAAGAGCAGGGGATTAGGAGTAAACATCCATCAGTTACTGTCATTGCTTTGATTTCCTAGGAGAGTGACTTTAATGACTGTTGTAGTATGATGTGTAATTAGAGTGCTTTTAGCTGTGGAAAACATCACATACGTTTTAACATTTTAAAAAAATTGGAAAATTTTTATTTTTGCATAGCTGTGTATCAGTGCAAAAGAGATGCTTGTCATTCCCAGTGTTTAATCTGAAGAAGTTCTGCAAAGGAGGAGTCAAGTATTTGGCTGGCACATAGGTGTTGACAATGTGTTGTAAAATTCAAAAGTGTGTAAGGGGCTGAGTGTGTAGTTCCTGGAGAGGCCTCTTCTGGCAGTGGCAGGAAGAAGCTGTCAGAAGAAATTAGCTGCCGCCTCTGTCTCGTTGGATGGAGCAGGCATAGTGCTCTGCTGCTGTTCTCTGTGGCATTGAGGGGTGGAGCGCCGCTTCAAAAGGTTTTGAGTGGTTGTAGAAACTGCCTCCTGCAGTCTTTCCCCTGCATTTTGTGTGTGACTGCTTTTGCAAGTTGTAAGTTGGAATTTTTTATGTTTAGCGTGGGGCCTTCCCTAGGGATGGCTTCAGGGGTAGCCAGAGGTCCTGGTGCTGAGCTCATTTAGGGTTTGTGTGTTACAGACGTCCTCTAAAGAATAAGATAAGAATAAAGAAATCTCAAACTAGATGCTAGAGGGTTTGTGTGTGGGCTGCTGGAGTTTTCCAGCACATTGGTCGGAAACGTTGGGTCACTGGATGGATGAAGGGTATAGAGGGACAGAAAATGAAGAGGTGAGGAAAACTTGCTTATAGACCTGTAGGAACTGTTGAAACCAATGTATTTGGCTCTGATATTTGGCACAGACTGTGACTGTATGTGCTAATTCAAGATTGCCAATCTTCCTGACTCGGTGAGATGCATAGGATTGATAACTATCTTGTGCTGAGAGGGGGAGGAGAAGACTCTAGGAGAGGCTCACCGGCAGAGGTGATCTCGCCCTGGAGATCACATAGCACTATTGCAGGGCAAGGCACGCAGCTGAATGTCAGGCATGCCAGGCAGTGTGGTATGGTCAGCCCTTGACAGTCTGTGAACTTCTATACGTAGAGATTTGGGGTTACCTAGTGTCCCTGTAGCAGGACAGCCTTCTTGAGCACCACCCACTGCTGAAACTATATAGATGGGCCGTTCTTCCTGATTTTCTCTCCTGCTCCACTGATTCCCAAACTTCACGCCCTAAATGACTGTCCACCAACAACAGTTGCTGTGAGCTGCCACATGCCTTTGCAAAATTTAATGAAAAGCCATCTTAAGTGCACTGTGGTCCCGCGGAGTGTTTATTCTGCCTCAAGTCACAGTTCAGGGGTCTAGTTGATGTAGCCCAGTGAGTTGTGATATGAACTAGAGCAAATCTTGCAGGAAAAAAATCTCATCTGGATTAAGAGGCTCCTGAAATGGTGGGCATATCTGTTTCTTGGAAATGTGTTCCAATTTTTTGTGATACAAAGCCAATTAAAAACAATGCAGCTAGCTAGCAGCTTTTCTACTAATAGTTCGCTATCAAATTTATGACTCCCAAGCATAAGTGGGGTTTGGTGAAAGGCGTATTGTGTTAGGTGACATGATGAGAGAAAATGTGAGGTGTGAGCTGCAGTCAAGGTGTCTGTTGTGATCCATGGGTCAGCTGCAGATAGTTGACTGCAGTTTGAAACACTGTCTTGAGGAAAAACAGCATTGAATTGCCAAATAATATTAGTGATATAGATATTAACTTAGAATATACATGCATTTCAATTTATGAACATACCTCTCAAAGAGTGCAGGTTAAATGAGATTATTTTGGCAGCCTTTTTTTCTGAAAGCTAACTTTCTCCTAGAATTCCTTCCTGATTCTGTTTTTAAACAGAAACGGTGCATGGATTTTTCCATATTTGTCTTACGTTACTTTTGTTATTTGCAGATCTATAATTCCCCCCACTGCCCAAGAAAATCAAAACATAATAAAACTTCACTTCTCACAGAATGTTGTTTTCTTTCAAGCAAAACTAATGGCTAAATTCACTGGTTTTTTTACATTGCTGCTGTTTATCTGAGTTTTAGGATCAGTTTAGCTATATGTAGGTAGCAGTCGTGTATTTTTAATATCGTGGTTGCATGATACTGGAATATCAATGATTCTCAGAAGATTTCATTCTAAAAACAAAATAACTTTTATTAAACTGGAAGATAAGTTGATCTTATACTGAAAAAAATGAACTTTTCTTCTTCTTCCTCTGCACCCTAAATTTAGTTTAGAAGTATTCTGATGCTAGTCAATTTAAAAAAGAAACATCAGTAAGTATATTCTGCTATTATATACTAGAGATAGCCTTTTTCTGTAAAACTTTTATTTAAAAAAGGAGACTCAATTGCACCCAGTTTTCCTCATCCCTTTCCTTCTCCCAAATACCTTTTCCTCTGGCTCTTATTTTAATTGTAGTTATGTCTAAGCCATGCTTTTGAAATGGAACATAAATTAAAAACCTGGCAACCTTCTGTGCCCTTCTGGCAAATTCCACCCCCTGTGCTTTTTTTTTTTTTGCCTTAGAGTCAAATCCAGTTTTAATGCAGTTGTGAATTATCAGCCAGGATGGATAGTTTTTGAATGTCTGATTCTATAGACACTTATTATTATAATCTTAGTAGTCATGGTGGTAAAGAATATATTCGTTGCAAAAACAGAGTCAGACCATCATTCTTGGAAGTGTTTGTAAATGTAAGTTAAGACCAATGGAATAATGCTTATTTCTATGAGTATAGCAGCTCTTTGCACGCTGGGAATGTAATAACCCATTTTTTAAACCTTCAAATGCCTCAGAAAATCTGAAGACTAGTTTTATGTGGGGGTGGCAGAGGGATCATGTAACTTATTTCACTCTTCCTTCTTGGCAGTGCCAGATAATCTTCATTGTCATTTACAGTCAATGTAGTGGTAACATGATGCCTGATTTCAATTCCGGTCCTAGTTGGAACCTGTCCACCTTGGATTTAAAGTCTTTTAATGAAATTACCACAGAATTGCAAAGTTTGACCTGTAAGGGATAAGGAGAGAGATTGTACCCAAGTAATATTTTTGTACACTTGCCAGCAGACTCAAGAGTGGTACCCCACATTGACAGTAACTGTCTTAGCAATGTTGAAGGCTGCCATCACTTGTGCAGTGTTTGTAGGAGAGGTGAAATGGGATTTCACCCATAGGGCTGTATATTTACCTCACTTTAAGAAAGTACAACTAAATGTCACTCTCTGAAGTGGTTTGTGTTTCATGAGGTAAGAGTTACTCTGTTTCAGTTTTAACCTTACAGATGCAATCAACAGTTCAAATAGAAGGGAAAAGATTTTTCATGCTTTTATATACGATGTCCCACGGTGCTCTAGTGCACACCTGAGCTTGATTCAGAATTGCTGTCCTAAAGGCCTCCAGGAAAGCTTGGGTTTGAGGGCTGCAGAAGGCAAGCCGAGATGGCAACACTGACAAACAGTTAGATAAGAACAGAGAAAGTTTTTGAATGTTCAGACTGATTTTATAGGTTGTATGTTAAGAGTATTCACACTGCAGATACTGCTGGAGATTTATTTCTGGCCTTTTTTATATTTAGGCTTTATCCCGAGCTTCCTCCAAAACATGTTGACTGTTAAAGCCATGTTTTGTTTTAAATTTTAATGATTAATTGGTGTGTGGATTGGTCTTGCCAAAATTGCAGCTCCTCTAATATTGAAAACAGCACTGCACTGTTTCAGAAGTTCATCAGGTGAAAGCATTAAGATTTTTTTTTTTTAATTTCCTTGCTGTTCACACCACTTTGGTGAATTATAGGTCAGTGGCTTAATAAAAAATATTTGTGTTGGCATTGTTATTACTCTGTCTGCAAAATAATTCCTAATCTTTCCTAAAAAGTATGGTTGTAAGAATTTAGCAGCATGTTAATATGTAAGAGTTTGTGAAGATTTTTGCGAAGGCCAATTTCAGACAATCCAAGAAACAAAGCCACGATGTTTCCAAGATCCCTGCTGAGCAATGCAGATGGTTCAGAAAGAATAAATCAGTCCTGAGCACAGTTACACCTCCAGATTTAGGTTTGTGAGGGAAGTAGAACAGCACAAATCTATAGCCTGAATTGTAAATTATTTACTTGTGTAAAGGTACTCATATCAACATCCCATTGCTTGTTCTAGAGCATTTCATCCTCGCGAAGCAGAAGCTCATCTCTGCTGCCGCCTGGGACAGTTAATTCTGCATCTCCTAGTGGCCAGAAACACATGAATCAAAGTGGGCCAACTGTTGTAACCATCACACATCACAAATCACCTGCAGCTGCTCGAAGAGCAAAGAGCCAGCGTTCTGGTCAACTCCATGAAGTCAGAGAGGTAAGAGATAAAAATCTGCTGTTTTGCTATAACTTCTAAATGCTTATTTTGCTTTAGAATAAGCAATCAAGTCTGACAAATTAACAGTTCTCTTTGTTTCCTACTTTATGTTTGACCGCTTTGTTTTGATCCCCTCACTGAGCAAAAGGTGGTCTTTAGTTCTAGCTCAGCTTAAAGTCTGATGTATACAGGGTTTTTTATGCTGATGTTAAAATTAGTGTGTGCACATGCTTAAAACAGGAAGTAGGTTAGCCACAGCTCCCAGACCAGTGGTGCTGCAGTCCTGGACAAACATCTCTTTAAAGCTGCATGCAGCAAAACCTTTCAGATTGGAAAGAGGGTCCTGAAGCATTTGAATACAACTAGAAAAAAACAACTTGAATAAGGCTGGTGAATGAATATGGAAGAAGGCACAGCTCCCCACACTCAGCAGTTTGTTTCTATATGGCTATAGTCTTAACCTTGTTGTCAAGTTTCTGTTGCTGGCTTTGTGATGGAAGAATGCTTTGTCCGTATTAAACACACAAAAAGCAAACAAGAAAGCATGTTTCTTTCAAAGCATGTTTACCAGTATAACTGGTATACCCATTTAAGTCTGTCTTCCAGACAACAAAAACAGTACAGAGTTTTAAGCTTAAATAGTATGGCAGACTTTCACAGAACTCACTTTCATCTTTCTTTCATCCCTTATTATTTTTTCTTTGTCTGAATTTCTTGCTATTCTTTAATAGTGCCTTTGTAGGTCCTCCTCCCACCCCTCTACCAAAGAAACTGTTGGCAGCCTAGCTGCTTTAAAGCATTCTTTTATCACGTGGGTTTAAAATATCTACCCCAATCCTCCAAGTTGCAATCTCAAGAGTCTGCTTTTAAGTTTGCACTCCCTAAATGTTTTATAAATGGAGACCTTTCATATTAAGAATTTGAATAAATTCTTACTGTGTGCTCACAATGAAGACTCAAATTACACATCCTGATGAAGAATGCTTGTTTTTATTCTAGTAACATTAAAAGTGAAAACTTCCCTTGTGTCCTCTATTGTATTAACAGTAGTAATTCCTTGCTCTGAAGAGCACTGTCTGAATGTCACCTACAGTTTCTTTACATTATAGAAAACACACATCTGTGTGTTTTTCATGCGAATATCTTGTCTTTGCCTACCAATCATCTCCCCCAAGTTGTTTTTACCTTACTAAATGTATTTGCTCTCATAGGTTGAATTCAGAGTGCACCTTAAACCTATTAGTAAAATAAACAGTGGGAGCTGTTGCAGCTTTGTCAAATGAAGCTGGGTAGGGCTGAAAGGAATTTAAAAGAGAGAATTAGTATATGTGCTGCTCATAATAAGTTGAGAAGGGAAAAAGTGAACAGATGCAAAGAACTACACTTGGGAAGGAAGAAATAAATACTAGCCTACAGTGAAACAGAATAAGTGGCTAGATATCATCCCTGCAGAAAAGGCCTGGGGGTTGCTGACTCATTTTTTTGCAGAGTATTGCAATGTGATGTCATTCGATAAAGGTAAATATTACAGGACTTTAATCCGTAATCACGGAAGAACATTATTTTGCTATGTTTCATGTGAGTGATACATCAGCTGCAGCACCAAATCCCGTGAGCTGCAATAAAAAAATCTTAGACATTGCACATATGATAATGATTAAAGGTTAAAAGAAAAGAAATGAGTGTTTTTCAGGGAGGGAAAATGGTACTAAGATAAACAATGCATAAGAAAATTTTATAAGGAGGCGTGTGAACGTTACCTTTTTGTGTATTGGATTTTCTTTTTTTGTGTGCTTAAAGAAAAGCGTATCAGTGGAAAAAATCAGTCCTTCTGCCCTCTTTCCCAGTCTCATGTGAAAAGTGGCTGCTTGACTGATCTTGTTTCCATCTTGTGAAAGGATAAGTCTGTTCTTCCAGATTAAGGAAGCAGGCAGATTTCATTTCAATGTCATGCTCTGTACATGTCCTTCTCCCCCCTTTTCCAGAGTGAATGCAATAGATTTGGGTATATGCTGCCTGTTTTTTCAGGGAATATTCTTGTTCCCTGTATGAGCCAATGGTGACTGTTAGATCTACCCTCCCTTGTTAAATTTATGAATAAAGAGATGAGTCCAGAGACCTTACAAAAAGTGCACTTAAATCTGTTCTAGTCCTTTTTTTTCATCTGAAGCAAGGAGAAATAGGAACTAAAATACAGTAAGAGAGAGTTAATCCCCTCCTCAACACCCAAACCTTTGCTTTTTATTTGGAAGTTGTTTGCTATGATTTGGGTGAAGAGAAGAGACTGCAAAAGGATTATAGATCTGTGTTAGTGTTCCCATAGTAGAATGAAGTCATTGAAGCTTTGACATGCAAATAGGCTTTTTAAAAATTGTATTATAAATAAGACTACATTAATTTTACATCTTGTAAAATACAGTAGTTGAATCAATGGAAAGAATTGATATGCTTCTGGAAAATTAGAAGCAGCATGTATTTTTTAAATTTTAAAACAAAGTTATGGTAATATTACAATGTTATGTACGAGATCTGTGAAAAACAGGAATGCTGCACTTGGGACATAAGGTCTTCACTAGCTTGGACGATATCCCTGGGAAGTGCTGAACTTGAAATTGCTACTCAATTCTGGACCACTTTTTCTTGATTTGGCCATGTTATTTGCAAACAGTGAAGTGTATCTCCATGTTGCAAGTATTTGACATAATGCAATGATATTTGGTAATTCTTTGTTGTTCTTTTCCCCCTTTTTTCCCTTTCGTAGTAAGAATAAACAATAAATTGTTTCCTTCTGTTGTTTGTTATGACTGATTTAATTTTTTTTTCTAGACAGCATAGAGAATTTTAGTGTAAAACAAATTATAGCAGAGAGGTCTATTTAGAACCAAACTGATGTGCAAAATTCTGTAAAGGTAGTAAAAGCAACTGCGCAGGTCTCCAAAATGACATATGTAGTAAGTGTTTCTGTTGTGAAATTAGAACTTTACCTTTTTTCAGAAGTTTGGTAAGTTGAAATTGAGCATGAATATGGAGCTTTTGACTGCTGTAAAAACTTCACTTTTAATACTCAAGCTACTTTTGTATAGCATTGAATTGAAAAGAAGCTCAGGAGTGTTACTTTTCATCATAATGTAGTTTTTTTGATTAAAATAATATTGTTCTCTTAAATCAGATTTTTGCTTATATTAACTTGATGTTAATAGTCCAGTCTGTACTGATTTATGGACCGTTATATCAAAACTAAAATTCACTATATATTAATTTGAGAGAGCTGATCTACTATGTTTTGCATTTTATGCAGAATTATTCAAGATCCTGCCTCTTTATGTGGGCCATAATTTATCATTAAAGGGGTGTTTTCAACTGATTTTTTCAGTAAGTGATTTTATGGTGACCTAAGTGTGTGTGGTCTTGAAAGTGAATTGTTTTTTAAACTATGCATATTATTATCCTCTTAGCAGTTTGTGGTAAGAGTTATACTTGCAGAATTCTTTACTGTGGGAGGTTAAAATTAACTGGAACATAAAGCCAAGTGGCCAAATCACACTTCATATTAAATTTTAGCTGCCACTGAACTAAGTAATAGCGGCACACTTTGTCTTGGAATGGTGTTTATTTTGGCTGAGAATGTCTGACTATTGTACAACCTCTGCTGATGTTACCATTGTTGTTAAAGAACCAAGAATTGCAGTAGGTGAACATTTTGTAGTAACTTATTTACAGAAGTTTAGAGAAATTAAATGGGGTTAGCCAAAAGAAGTCTAGAGAAATATTTTTTCCCCCAATTTTAAAAAGTCAATAGAGGAATTTCTGATCCCTTTGAAATGTGGTATTTGTTACAACTTGTGATACTCTACAGTGGACTAGTCATCAGCATGTGTTTCTGAACAGCTGGTACAGTGAGATCCAGATTTCACGGGACCTCCACCAGTGTGACATCCATTTTATGTGCCAGTGGGCAGTTCCAGAATTTGGAAAGGACTGCTTTTTGGTAAGATGGCAGTCCTGCTGCTTCTTGCATGTCCTTTGCCATATATAAACATGGTTACCTTTTGATTCCAGCAGGAATTATGCAACTAGCTGGTAGTTCTTTGCTTCTTCCCTTACAGTATAGGAAAATCTAGGACTTGCAGCTAGGGCTTCACAGAGTGAGGTTTTACCTGCAATTTTGTGGGGCCACAATTGTGCAGTTTTATGTGAGTATTTGGAGAAAGAGATACTTCTAAAACACTTCAGGAATTTTCAATATTTGCATAGCAAAATTAGGAACTGTGACTAGCTATTGATAGAGAAGGATGTTGTTGTCCATGGAGAACTGTTTTTTCTGTTACAGAATTATAGCACTGCACAGGCAGCATTGTAGGTGAGCAAAACAGATGCAGTATTTAAACCACACGGGGAGACATTCAGACTTGCAGGACTTTTGTGTATGTGAACACATGAAGGACATAAACTAAGCTGTATGTTGGTGGTAAAAATTTCTAAATAGGTAGTAGTTTAGCTGGTACTACTACTAAGCTGGTAGTAGGGGAAAAAATCATGATTTTTTATTTCATGCCAAATTTTACTTTTCAACTTCAAAATAGTAATGTTTTGCTTTTTATTTCTCTTTTTTTTTATCCTCCTTTTGTTTCTCTGGAAATATGTACATAAAAAGGTCAATGGATAAGAAGAGAAGCAATCTAATGCCAGTTCTAGCAAAAAGAATGCTGTAGCTCTTGATGTTTGGCATAGCATTGAGGTTACGTGATAAGTAAGGGTGCATGTAAAAAAATTATTGATTCAGATCTTTGAGCAGGACATCATGCATAAACAGTGTGAAGTATGCACAAGAAACATTTTAAAAAAAATCCTGCTAATAATTGAAGTATTTTTGAAAGTAGGTGTATAATTGTGATTAATTTGATAAACTTCTGTGTAAGTAGAGAGAAGTGCTGTGTATTAGATCTAGTGCTTTCACTGACAGTTCTCATCTTGATTTTAGAGTGTGGGAAGATGAGAGTTAGCTTTGTGACAAAGATGACTTTCAGGACTGCATCGCTAATAAATCAAATATTTCCTTTTAGAAGATGAAAATGCTGTCGTCATACTTGCCTAACTAAAAGGTGTGGAAATAGGGAGACTGGTAGACTATGCTAACTTCAGTCTTTCTGGCCTAGGAATGTAGGTGCTCTCTCAGAGAGGGGCTTGATAACCATGGGCTGTGGCTGCTATAGCACTGCTGAAATCTGTGCTGCTGTGCTTTTGCTAGGCAAATTTAAAGCTAAGTACCTAAAATCATGTCCATTTTTCCTTCTAGACATGTTTTAGTATAAAAAGTAGCTTTGTGCTGCTTTCTTTGTGGGAGTTTGTGGTGGACTCTTTAAACTAGAGTCTTCCTGCACTTCAAAACTAGTATTGTAATACCCTCTAGAGATTTCAGTTGGACTTACCAGGGTAGTTTCATCTTGGTAGTTTATAGATACTGCAGAAAGTCTCTATAGCATTTCACTTTTGAAATCTAAGTATCCTGTTTTCTGTCCATTTGGTGAAATAATATGGCGGTACAGTGAGTGGCAATTTTGGAAAAGAAGAGAAAGAACACAGAGGAGGAACCTTTTTAGGTATAGATCTCCAGTTTTTCCTGAGCTTGTATTTGAAGTATCTTCTTCCCACCCCCCACTAACCATAATAAATTAAAACTACAGGGTTATCCTTTTGATCATATTCAATCAAGTGCATCATGTCTTATACAAAATAGCTAGTCTGTAGCTATAGATGGATGCTGGTCAGAAAATGACATATGTTACTTAATAGGTTACATCTGAATACCACTACATCTATACTTTATATGTATTGTATGTATCACGCTTTCATTTGTCTGCAAACTCCTTGTCACAAATTTTTCATTTTAATTAGCGAACAAGGGGTGTGGAAAAGGGGACTAATGTTTCCACTCTAAAACAGATAATGAAAAAGTGCTTGCAGAAAACTCAAAACAAAACCATAGCTGTTTCTCAGAAAACAATGATTTCTTCTTGGCTAGTGGTAGTGAAGAAAAGATAGCGGAAAACCTTTGAGTCAGTTCTGTGTCCACTGAAGTCAATAGAAAGTGCATGAGGCTGTAAGTCTTAATTCAGCTGTTGATATTTATTTGATATTTATATGAACCAGGACAGCATAGAACATGGTCATGTAAGCTATACTACAGCTATTTAACTGTGCTTAGAAACACTTTTTGAATTGAGAAGTATTGTAATATTGCGTTACAGGTGTGTTTAACAGGTTGCTTACAGCTGAGCTGGCTGTTACTGAAAGGGTTGCTCCCAGCTGTGTTTTAACAGGATTCATTATAATTTGTTTAGGGGCTTTAAACCTGTAACAGTATAAATTAGTTTCAAACCTAACATGAGGGCTAAAATGGGCAGCTGCAGATGTTATCATTGCACTTTCTTCTGAATTGATATTGGCCCCAGTTCTAGAAATGTGTGTTCCTTGTGTAGTATGAAAATACCAGGGCAAGCATGCAGAAATCTTCTTCTGGCTGTTCAGCAATGTTAGTGTGATTGGCTGCTATCCATATCCTTATAGACAAAAAGCAAATTTAGAGCATATAGGAACAGATGAAATTATTTGGTGTCTTCTGTGGAAGTTTCTGTGGAGGCTATTTGACTTGTCTGTAGAAGTCTCCTATGTCTGTTTATTCTACTTTAAGTTAGTACTGCAAAGATCAATAAAAACATGTCTCCTCAGGGGATAAATGGGATGCTTAAATCTCTGGGAATGTCAGTCTAGTACCTTCCTAAGTAGTGAATGTGCATGTGCTTATAAAAATTATTCAGTAAGTAGCATTAACTGTCTCACTTTGGGGATGAGGAAATGTAAATTATTCTAATACTATAAACTATACTTATGAAATCACATAAACATGAGCTGAATACTCTTGTGCTCTCTGAGTCTTTACCTTGCCTTTGCAGTATCTTTGAGGTTGCTAAGAGTGCATATAAGTTACACCTTCCTAAACTACACCTTGTTCTGTGCATTTGATTTTGTATTCATGCAAAGGTTGAGTCATCCTGGATTCCAGACACCCAGGCAAGGAGAATTAAGGTTGCTATGGGAATTGTAGAGCAAATGTTCTACTAAAATTACACTGTTTGTCCATGCAGGTTAAGTCAAGAGTGAACCTTGTTCATTATTTCTGTTTGGTTTTTTTTTTTTTCCTCCAAATCTGAAAAACATAAATGATGCAAACATGGCTTCTTTTCATTAAATTTTTTTTCAGCCTATAGTTTAGTAGTAATTGAGCATGTGCAAAGACTATCATTTGCAACCATTTAATAAATGGCAATTTATAAATTAGGGATAATACAGCACGTATGGTAGCTACATTCAGAGACTGCTGCAGCATTCATTTTCTTAAGCAATTGCAGACAAGCTAAGATTACTCTTTACAGTTATTAAAATATTTCATTAAATTTTAAGTAAATGGTAGGTTCCCAAAGGGGCTTGAGAGGAGTCAGATTTGAAGGGAATTCAGTCTCCAGCTTTTGTATGCCTTCAAAACTGTCACTTAATTTTGTAAGTAAACAGAATTCAACTGTTCCGTTTTATATACGTATATAAAACTGCATAGCGTATCATACACTTACCTAAATTTTTGGAAAGCTACAAGGCTGTTTTCTTTCACAGTTAAAGCACAAATACTGCAGTAGTTTCAATTTAGAGCTGACAGTTTGAAAATGAACCTTTAAAGAAAACATACTTCAGTAAATCTCTTCTCAGATTAGGGTATCACATCTCATGGCTGCTTGTTTAGTGGCCTTGCTTTCAGTGCGGCTTTCTGGGTGGCTGGCTGGTGCAGCAGTGATCATCTTAGCAAACCCTGCACGCAACCAGGTGCATTTACCTTCTGCAACTGTGTTTATAATGCAAATTACTGCTTCCAAGATACATGGGCTATTTTGTTAACCCACACTTAAATGCTCTTTTTATTAAATTAAGTAGAAGATATTTTTGAGTGTTCTCAGTGGTAATAGATGACAATGTAGTATTAGGTGCCTAGCCAAGTTTCAGATATTAAGTACAGAAAGTACTTATGTAAATACCCTCCAGGAGAAAGTAACCATAGAAATGGCTCATATATTTTAAGCATACCATTCAGTTTACATTATTATACACGTTTATCGAGGGACTTACTATAATCTTCAACTCCTTGTGTACCCCAAGTGCTGCATGCTGCACTAAGAAATACAGGAAACATTTTAATTTTACAACAAATGGGAATAGTAAACACTATAGCTCTCATTTGTTACTTAACAAAGACCTGATCTCTAGCAGCTTTTGCTACATGTTCTTCTTGTGATCTCATCTCTAATGCTTGGCTTGCAGGTTTTGAATGCTTTACAAACTTTGTGTATGTTACACAGATGCTTAAAAAAGCAGCTGCTTACCTGCATCTTGGTTGCAATTCTGATTTCTGACAATATGCTTTTAAAGTATGGCTAATAACGTGATGGCTAGCAACATTTCCTCCAACAAGCTAAACTGAACTATAGCTGCCTGAATTTGACATATAATTTTAAGTAGCTTTGTGTAGGTACTAGATGTATACCTGTAATTGATTAATTATTTTTAATTTTTATTATGGTTCCTGTATTTGTCTCAGGAAACAGTCTTACGTTCTTGCACATACTGCTTAGCATGTTCTTCTGATGATACCTACTGTGTTCTGGGATGACTGCTTGCAGTTTTTCTCACAGAGATCCCCAGTTACCCAGTTGCAGTTTTATTGGTAGGTCTAGGCTGGCAGACACAAAACACAAGAATTTGTGGAAAAGTTGCTGTAGAAATGCAATTTAGCCATATTACAGTATGTCATAAATTGGTTACTCAAAATCATGGTAGTGTATGTTGAATCACTTCAGTGCTGTGAAGTTAACGATGTCAGCTTAAACCAGTTGACAGTCAGCTTTGGGACATGGGGAGAAGTCAAAGGGGTGGATTTGGAATGCTTTGTCACAAGTCATAGAGGAATGCTTTATTCAAGGCTCAGGAATAGCAAGATTAGACAGTCTTGATAGTGACAGTTCACTTTTCAGAAAACATGAGGTGAATAGGCTGTAAGATGGGGAAGTAATATCTACTTTGATTAAAATTGAAGGTCATTCCACTGTATACTGCACACCTGAGAGTTGTATAAATCATAGAATCATAGAATGCTTTGGATTGGAAGGGACCTTTACAGGTCATCTAGTCCAACCCCCCTGCAAGAGCAGGGACATCTTTAACTCGACCAGGTTGTTCAGAGCCCCATCCAACCTGACCTTGAATGTTTCCAGGGATGGGACCTCCACTACCTCTCTGGGCAACCTGTTCCAGTTCACCACCCTCATTGTAAAAAATTTCGTTCTTAAATCAGAAATAAAATGACAGAAATAAATGACAGAAATAAAATTTTATTTTATGCTTGGACACTACAAGCTAGGTGGCTAACTGGGAGGGGGGTGAAAGGAAATATAAGCATTGTTGGGAAAGGGAGGAAGCACTGGAAGTGTCCATCAGAAATTTGGATAAGTACTGTATGGGATATTGGACTACTCTGAATGGCTGTATGTGTGTTGATATATTCCCAGGTGGGATGGAATAATTAAAAAAAAAAAAAAAAAACAACTAAAAAGTTAGAGAGTTACATTTTGTAGCAACATGTGTTCTGAGAGAAACCTCCTCATCCTTGAAGCTACCCATGTTGAAATGTGTAATTTATGTTCCAGTGCAAAGTGGCCTTTTCTCTTCTGAAGACTGATTTCACTCAAAAGTACAAAATCCAGGTTTTATAAATAGTTTGCTATATCACGGTAAACTAATAGAATTTTCCTGTGATTGCTGATGTTGACTTAATGACTAGCAGCAACCTTTTAGGTGCTCTTTTGAATGCTTAAAATTCACAAGTGTGCCTTAATTGCTGATAATCAAAATATGCTTTCCAGCTCTGTGCTACAGCTCTTAACTTCACCAAAGTGGTCCTTCCGAAATGTATAAGAAAAACTGCTACTCAGAAGAGCCCATAGAATAACATCTGGTTATGAGCAACGTTTAATCACTAAAACTCATGACCTTCCTTGCAGATTTTGAGGTAATTTTTATAGTAAAATTGTGTAAGAATAATTCCCCATAAGGTGTGTTCTCAGTGCTGCATTCTGTGATTTAAAATACAACAGTGTGCTTCTGCTTGGCTGGATGGCAGCCAGTTGCTGTTCAAGATTTACTTCTCCTTTTGCTTCTCTAATTTTTGGTTCAGGATCACTGGAAGCAACTCGGGGCAGGGGAAACAACCTTGGCAGCCACTGTCTGCTTTTCCCTTCTCTGTGATTTTTACCTCAAGATCCCAACACCCTACTCCCCTTGAGTCATCTTTGGTAGTAAATGGTAAGTCTCAGTAGGTGACTGTTAGTAGGATATGGTTAATATAACAGTTAGATTAGCAAATGCTCAAGAAAAGAGCTCATGGTGGGGGAACCTAGCACTTTAGTTGTGTTTTGGTATAAACCTTATACTGGTAGCAAATATCATGCATTACCTACACATGTGTGGAGTATCCACAGGGAGCTCTAACACAACAGTCAAAAAAGAAAATCTGTCATGTCTCCTGCAATAGACCCTGATGCCGGACATCTCCCTCCAGTGGCAAAATGACCAGTGCTAGATTGATACTGATCAATTTGCAGAAAACCGATAGCCCACTTGCTGATTTGTGGGGAAAAGTAGTGCTCATTGATACAGTTTGTCCGAATCGTGCTCTTTCACTTGAGTATTTATTATGGCAGCCAGCTCTTACTGAAAAGCTTTAACTTCTCACTTAAAGACTTGTGGAGTCGCTCCATGAAACACTCTTAAGATAGTTGACACTATCAGAGGAATTTTATTTTCTTCCAGTGTTTTACTACTTTGGTTTGTTTGTAAATCTTCCTCTTCCACAGGGAAAAGAACCTGAAGTTTATGTTGGTTTGGAAGGGAGAAATGTTCTCCTCTTCAGATCTTAAGCACCAAGAAGGAGTTCTCAGAATAACTAGCAAATTTTGAATTTTGGGAGGATGACAGGAAAAGCTTTTTTTAAGCCATAAAATATGAAGCAATTCAAGGGAAGCTGAATATCTCAGGGTATTGATTAAGATTAAAAGCATTCTCTAGTTTAGAAAATCCAAGATTATCTGTCTGCTAAAACATTCTCTGGCAAGATTTGAACTTTTCGTCCGAGTCCATCTCCAAGAACACAAGGTCTTTTCTGTCATTTCTTCCCCTCCCCTGCCCCAGTTTCCTTTCTGTCATTCACTAACTCATTTCTCAGGTGAGGAGAAGGACAGATTGAATACAGATAGCATGCATTTAACTTTAAGTCTGGAATTGTGGTCATAAAGAAGTGTGGTAGGGAGTCTGCCTGAGGTAGCAAAGGGAAGCATCTGATATGTTTTGGCCTGAAGTAGGTGAACTGTTTTGCTGAGATTTCTGGAGGTGTTCTCAGTGATCCTGCCAGAACTGCTAGATCCTCTCTACTAACTAGCATATGTGTTGCAAGGGCTATGAACCTCTCTCTGGTGTTCATGGGTCTCAAGGGCTATGAACCTCTCTCTAGTTGCCCGATATAAGAAGCAGAGTTCCGTAGAAACTCACAGTAGACAGTCAGGTTGTCCTTGGTAGTGTTTTGCATCCAAATGAAGTGTCTGCATAAAGTCCCAGAGAATGTTGACAATTACAGATGTCATAACGCTTTTTGGTATGTGAAGATAGATCTGTTAAGTATATCCTGTCTTTTGTTCTTCTGAAACAGAGAGATGCTTTTGTGAAACAGGTAGTTAGGTCAGCTCCTTTTCTTGCTGACCTTCTGCCTATTTTAAAGCATTGAAGGAAAGGAGGAGCTTCCTCCTGTATACCTGATTTGCAACAGACTGAGAATTTCTTGGGAAGGTAGATTACTTTTCCTCCTCTGGTACTGGAAAGAATGTTTAAGGCTTCCAGACCCGTCAACAAGAAAGACCCTTCTCCCCTTTTTCCTCCCTCGCCCAAATCCAACAACCTTATGGGCTAAAGCAATAGTATGCAGATCTACAAAATACAAGGTCTGATTATTGTAGCTGTGCAACTAACAGCAAGGGAGCTTGGAGGTGTGACTAATAAGCTACTGGATAGTAGACCAATGAGTAAGAAGTCTGTAGTCCATCAAATGATTAGTGAATGTTGTCTTCACAAAATAGTGTGATACGATGTTGTAAGGATATGCAGCAAGTGTCCAAGTTACAGAATTTAAAGCCATAAGATAGGAATTGAATGTGTGAAGAATGAAGCATAGGATCATGTCTAGTATTGAATAAATTAACTAGCCAATTTAAAAAGTACATGACTGGAGTCGGTAAATAACAGCTGCTCCCTGGAGTGTAAATCCTGTGCTGAGGTCCCTGGAGAGCTCATAGCCCATGGAGGTGCTGATGGCGTCAATGGAAGCAGCAGATTGGAAAAAGTAGCTGAGAACAGGAAACAATTGAGTCAGACTGCCTCCTCCACACCTTGTTTTCTCCTGGTTGTCTTAGGCTTGGCTTTTAGAATCAGTCCTAATGACATTTGCTCTCTGTTCTGTAAGGTTTTCCTCACAAGGAGCCACCCTGCGGAGCACGTGATGAGAAGGCTGAGCAAAAAAAGCCAAAACAAAACCCCAAAAGAAATAATGTTTTGTGAGCTGAGGCAATGAAGATATGTAGCAACTGGCTTTTCAGTTTTTCCCTTAACAGAGATTACATGGATTCCTGGTTAGGGAAAAGAGAACAAAATAGCGGGTGGGGGTGGGGGGAGCTTGTTTTCATTCTCCTCTGAGGGAAGAAATAGAATTGTGAAAGCAGAGGCAAGGACTGAAAAGAAAATGAAATGTGCCCTGGTGATTAGCTGCCATCCTGATTGTCAGAGGTATAGTTCTGTTTGTTCCGTTACTTTTTGTGTCTCTGTCTGCAAATTGCATGCCAAGTGAAAATTAACTTGCTCCTTTGAAGCTTCATTGATAGGATGTATGTGTCTAAGCCTTAATAACTATTATATAACAAGTCATTCCAATTTTACTGTTCATTGTTTGCTTCTTTAGAATAATTGAGGTCAAGCCAGCTGCTACCCTGAGGTGACAATAATGGAGAATTACGTGCCTATTCTCTGTAATGGGAGGGAATCAAGAAAGGACAATTGGTATGGATGTCATTATCTCGTTCCCTCTTTCCAAGATGCTTTCAGAGTATCTCACTTGGTGTTCTAGGATCCTTTCTTCAAGTATTTTTTCTCATTAGCATAGTAATGTTTACAGAAGCTACTGTGGGTCTTCATTCAGATTGAAGCTTTGTGGATAGAATTCCCTTCTGTTTGCAGCTCAAGGAGGTTCTTTTTGGTCAAAAGCTCAGGTTTTATTGTAAGCAAAGTGTACAGATATGTTACTTGTGGAACTTAAGCATGTTTGCAGTAGTCTGGTCTTGTACATGTTTCTACACTAGACAGTCTTAAAGCTGAAATGCAAAATTCTCTTTATAAGAGATTTGCATTATATATTGCAGTACTTCTAGCAGCAACCTCTGTGTCTAGCTCTTTCACTTCAGTTATATATTAAGTTGTAATTTTGCCTTCCTAGCTTGCATGCTATTGATGGAATCCCATTAAAAGATCTATGGACGTGACTTACTGAAAAAAAGAGAGAAGTCTATAAATCCTTACCAGAAAATTTCTTTTGTCAAGTAGTAAGATGCACATAGCAAGTGACATTGAGTAGTTTGAGAACGCTTTTCAGAAGTTAAGCCGAGGCAAGAGTTCTCTTGCTCTGCAATGGTTAGGTATAAATGCTTAACTCAAAACAAAAAGGCATTAAATTGGAAAAAAAAATCACTTTTACTGCAGTTGTAGAAGTTACCTTAATTTGTCAGACCTCTCAGTTGGAGAGGTATACCTTTTGAGCTGGTGATTAACAGTATTTACAATAGTCGTTTTGAATGTGTGTTTGTGCTCTTTCCTTTTTCAAAATAAATAGTTGAAAGTTGGAAAGCATCATGGAAATACTAAGTGGGAATTGTGAGCTTGAGCTGAATTGGTAGCTAATGTGTCAAATTCATGACTGGTACGATTGCTTTAGTGACACTGGAGTTCCGGGTATCTGTATCTTACATTTTGATATATATGCGGTATGTGCATATATATATTATACTTTTACATATATTGGTTGTCTGTTTTAACTTTTAATTTTTACAATATGATGGTTTGTATTGTTGTTGATGAAATACAGGTCAAGATTGCAAGAGGAGTCCTTGTTCAAGGTCAGAATTGATGACTATATTAGGTTTACATGGCAACCCAATGTATTGGGTTTACAATGACTAGAAGGTTTTTATTTTTTGTGTGTGGACTTTTTTCTCTTCTGTCACTCATCTGCTTTTGCATTTAAGAAAAGCAGTGTTTTATATTAAAGAAAAGAAAAAACAAACCCCTGTGGTATATGCTTGTTTAACAATGAGAACCAAGGTCCTGACTCATCACTTAGGACTTATTCTAGGGTGATTTGAAAAGCTGGTCTCTCCTCGTGTCCTTTCCTGATGTCTTCTGAAATGTTTTTCTTTTGGTACTATTGTCTAAAAGCAAGAAACTAATATTTCCAGAAAGTGTATATGTGTGTGTGATAGAGAGAGAGAGATCATGTTTTCATATGACACTTCATTTATTTAAAAAAAACCCCAAACCAACCAACCAAAAAACCCCCCAAAAAGTGAAGAAGCAAACTGGCTATTTTCCAGCCTTTGAAGGCAGTAAACTTCTCACGAGGGCAACTTGACTTAGAGTTGGTAAGAAAGTGATCTGTGTGGCATTTCTGTTACTATTTAAATGTCTAAAGCTTTTCCCACACAACTGTTTATTTTTGCAGATACTCTGTTTTGCATATAAGCAGTGTTGTTTATTTTCCCATGTTTTTAATAATTGTTTTCAACTTGCATGCAGTCAGTAATGGAAAGGATTTAAAAAATAAAAATCACTGCATTAAATCTTTCAGAGGAATTGCCTAGAGATAAGTAGGCAGACAATGTGCTGCGCAGAGAATACTACAGTAGAGGAATAGTTATTATCTGATGGAGCCAAATGTCTCCTTGATAAATGATTTCTAGCACGTCACAGGGGAGCTTGACGATACAGAATTTCTGTGGGTTCAGCACTAAAAGAATATTTTCCTTTTTCTCTGGAGTGTTTTGGATTTTTTCATACACATGGGTATATGTATCCTAATACCTACTATAAAAGAATTCAATATGTGTGAAGATCAATACCAAAAAAGGAAAATGCCATACGTTAAAATTTAAATTGCTCATGTGTGTATCAGATTGTAGCTGGGGAGGTCTGAAGAATCTTCCTCAGGTTTTATATTCCAAAAGAAGGGTAGGAAGATCTGAAGTATTTAAATTGTTACATAGAAAGACAGGATTGGTGACACTACTTATTTTCTTAGCCAGCTCCACATGGCCTGTATGACAAAGGGAGAGTGTCTGCTTGCCCTTTGAGATAATATGGCTGATGTCATTCATCCTTTGCTTCAGGGAGCTTGAAATTACTGTGTCTTGGGAGATGCCCCGGAGACAGCTGTGGATTGGGTAGTTTTGTAGATGGCTTAAAGCTGGTGTTTGCTTTAGGTTGTTGTGATATGCTGTGTTAGTTAACTGAAATCCTGTAGGACCAGTAATTCTAGAAAGAAGGATGTTCTTATTATCATAATACCCACCTGGGCTGGACAAACAGACTTAGGCCTGTTAGTCCTGGAGTCTGGATAACAAGAGCATTTCCACTGTAAATAAAACCATGTCAAAAGCAGTCATATGCTCTTCCATTTAGGTGTAGCTATTTAGTTTTCTTCCTTTGAAGTTTCTATTTATCTTTATTTTAGGATGGGAGGAAAAAAATCTTTAACAGAGTTTATTATTATAGTTAATAATTGGAAATCTCTCTCTCTCTCTTTCTTTCTAGTTTCGGAAACAAATTGAAGCCTTAAATAAAAAATGACATTCAGGTTTTGTAAGGTGATTTCTCTGCATGGGAAAGATTAATAGATCATCTAGTATTTTTATCAAAATATTGAATTACGGTAACTTTCTCTTTTAGCACAGAAAATAGCACCTCAATTTTTCATTATCATTTCTTGAATTAATTTTTAGCAGCTAATTTTAGCTTATTTACTGTGTGAAAGAATGTTCTTTCTTATTATGCCTGAAATACATTTCTTTGCAATCCCAGGGTATCTCATAGCTTTTCCTGCCTATCTTTCACATACTGTGGGAGTGACCCCGAGAATAGAGTCATTTCTACTTACCCATTTGTTTGGAATCTTGTCACATAACCCATACATCATGGTTGGCAGTGCGTTCACAACAGGAAGATCCAGGAGGTGCAATTCCAGCTGCGAAGGAGTAGTTAGCAGTTGCTGTGGCTGGGGTAGGTAGGGAAAACAATCACAGGATTTTAAGATCAGCCAGGAAGAGGAGGAAGCAGGCAGCAACAGAAGCTGTGAATTGGCTGTTTTGGAGCAAGCGGTAGAGAGCAGATGACCTACTGAGGAAAACATCAAGGATGATTTTCATTGCATTCAGTCTTCTGTGGGGGTGTCATTGGGTGGCAGGTTTCTTTGAGAGTAGTGTTATTCAGAAGAATTGTATTGGGTTTGCTTGGCAAGGTTTTGGTAGCAGAGGGGCCACAAGGGAGGCTTCTGTGAGAAGCTGCTAGAAGCTTGCCCCATGTCTGATAGAGCCAATGCCAGCTGGCTCCAAGATGGACCTGCAGCTGGCCAAGGCTGAGCCCATCAGTGATGGTGGTAGCACCTCTGTGATAATGTATTTAAGAATGGGGAAAAACTGCTGTGCAACAACAGCCAGAGGAGAGGAGTGAGAATATGTGAGAGAAACAACTCTGCAGACACTGAGGTCAGTGAAGAAGGAGGGGGAGGAGGTGCTCCAGGCACTGGAGCAGGGATTCCCCTGCAGCCTGTGGTGAAGACCATGGTGAGGCAGGCTGTCCCCCTGCAGCCCATGGAGGTCCACAGTAGAGCAGATATCCACCTGCAGCCGGTGAAGGACCCCACGCCAGAGCAGGTGGATGCACCCAAAGGAGGCTGTGACCCCATGGGAAGCCTGCACTGGAGCAGGCTCCTGGCAGGACCTGTGGAGAGAGAGGAGCCCACACTGGAGCAGGTTTGCTGGCAGGGCTTGTGACCCCATAGGGGACCCATGCTAGAGCAGTCTGTTCCTGACGGACTGCACCCTGTGGAGAGGACCTACTCCAGAGCAGTTCTTCATGAACTGTAGCCCATGGGAAGGACTCACGTTGGAGAAGTTCGTGGAGGACTGTCTCCTGTGGGAGGGACCCTACACTGGATGAGGGGAAGAGTGTGAGGAGTCCTCCCCGTGAGGAGGAAGGAGCGGCAGAGACAATGTGTGATGAACTGACCGCAACCCCCATTCCCTGTGCCCCTGCGCCACTTGGGGGAAGGAGGTGGAGAAATTGGGAGTGAAGTTGATCCTGGGAAGAAGGGAGGGGTGAGGGGAAGGTGTTTTTAAGATTTGGTTTTATTTCTCATCCTAATCTGATTTGACTGGTAATAAATTAAACTAATTTCCCCAGGTCGAGTCTGTTTTGCCTATGGTGGTGATTGGTGAGTGATTTCTCCCTGTCTTTATCTCTGCCCACGAGCCTTTCATTATGTTTTTCTGTCCCATGTCCAGTTGAGGAGAGGAGTGATAGAGCGGCTTTGGTGGGCACCTGGCATCCAGCCAGGGTCACCCCACTACAAGAATACAGACAATACCTGAGAATTGCTGGCAGGCTAAAAGGTCTGAATCTCCTTCAAGCTTCAGGAGCAGCTGTGAATAGAGAACACATAATGTGGTTTGCTTGTTCTCCTGCTGCAGGCTGCAGATGGAGAAAGGAGCAAACTATGCATAGGAGCTGGTCTCTTCCTAGCCCAAGGCTTCCTCTTACTGAACGTTTTGCAGTTAGGTAAATGCAGGCCTATTAATGTTAGATACATGCATGCATATAATTCCTTTTAATACATGTAATCCTGATAGTTCTTTCAGTTTTTCTATTTTATATCTAGCACAGAGTTTTATTTCTGAAGTTTGAGTGCATTCGTGGGAATATGCAGTTTCTTTTCCATATTATGAGAAGCTATTTATAGGTGAAGAGGGGGTGCCAAAGCTGAAAAAAGAGTGGAAAGAGAAGTGGGTTGAGACTTAGTGAGGAGACGGGGGCAAATAGTCTTTGCTGTTGTAAAAAGTAGAGAACTACTTACTTTGAGCTGTCTGTATTTCCAAATTGGGAGGATGGACAGCTGTAAGGTACTGAAATAACCCTGTGTAAGAGCAAAGTCATTCAAAATTAAGCAAGTTATTTAACTTTGGAAAATGAAAGTAACAATTTAACTTTCTCAAAATCAAAGCTTTTCATTCTGGTTTTGAAACCAGCTTAGAGTGATGATAAATCAAACACTCTGCCTCCCCTTCCCCTGAGATAGCAAAAAGCAGACCCACAAGTAAGATAGAGGATAATGCTATAGCTGCATGGCCTACTGCCTGTCCTGATAGGGGTTAATGTGTTTATTGAGTTTTGTCTAGCATGGCTTGGTGTTTTTGTATTAGCTCCTCTTTGATTTACTCTTTTTAGAACAACCACACTTCAACTCTTTTAAAATCTGTTGTCAGTGACTTTTAAAAAAAAAATATTGGCAAGCATGTAAAAAAAGTTCACTTATTTCAATAATATATGTTATTTCCTTCCCCTTTTGCTACAGAGTTCTATGACTCTCTAGAATAGGGGAGGTTCTTCCTTTTTGTTCTGTTCATTCAGCACCTCAAACAGAGTGGTTTTGATCAGTGCTTGAGCAGTAAATGTTCAGCAAGTTCTAATACTTTGAATCCTACACAGAAGTTGCTGTTCCTGGTCTCTTCTGCTGTGTCAGGTCTGTAGAACAGCTGCTGGTATCACAACTATAACATGAAGCTAGATAGCACAGAAAGGATGAATCAAAGAGGCTTCTTTAAAACTATCTTAGGTCAGCTAGAGAATAGAAAGACTCAGAGCAATACCTTGTTTTGGATAAAGGGAGAATAAACCATTGATGTTATTTAAATTTCTCCTAATCTAGGAAGAATATAGTTGATAAAAGCCTGTAAAGCTTTGGGCTAGGTGATAACTGCAAATAATCAGTTAATTTTCCAAATGTTTCCTAAGCTCTCTGGTCAGTTTATCTTATTCTCCTGTCTTAGCTGCAGAAGAATATAGTTGTCCTTTATTAAGGGGGAGGGGAAAATGGAAATGTTTGAAGTTTTCAAAGTTTTATTTTGGATTTTATTTCCTATGGAAGCAAATATTTGGAAATGTAAGCTGTTTCTCACCCCCCCCCCAAAAAAAAAAGGTAGGAAAACTAGTCAGAAATGAAAATAGAACATTTCTGTCTCTGTGAAGCATGAGAACATCAGGTTTTCAACTTCATGCTCTTATTCAGGATGGGAAAAGGAGGGAAGCAGTTTTCCATACAGTCATATTGTGCAGTG
The DNA here is from genome assembly GCF_035582795.1 of Mycteria americana. Taxonomy (NCBI): domain Eukaryota; kingdom Metazoa; phylum Chordata; class Aves; order Ciconiiformes; family Ciconiidae; genus Mycteria; species Mycteria americana. The sequence continues at coordinate 46,372,527 of NC_134366.1, read as the reverse complement.
TTCCAGGGAGAAGCTTCCTTGAGCTCTTTTCCTGAGGGAGGAGTATTTGCATGGGTGTGTGTCTCGTGGTGCTCTTGTTTTTGTTTTAGCTTTGAAGCAACCCACTGTCTGTGCTGTGGGAGCTCAGTTACATGGTGTGTGAATTCTCAGAGCAGAGCACTGCTTGGGGTTCTAGCAGTTCCCTAAAGCTGCGTATTGTGGGGGTCTGTGTCACCTTTTGACTGATCTTGTTTTCTGTCAGAGGAAATGAAAATTGACTGTGGCTTCTACTGAAGCTTTGGCCTCTGTTTTAAATGTTGACTATTAAAATGTCATTATTGTAACCTTCAGCAAGGCATTTAGCTAAATTTCCTTACGAACCTTACAACAACAGCTTTTTGCTTAATTCTACTCTAACTTGTTTGCAAGGATGGTTATTTGCATCTTTTGAGTTGTTTCCTTTCTTGCTTTTCAGTGCATTCAACGTATACTTTTTTGATCAGTCTATTTACCACAGTGTAGGGAGGCTACAGGAAGCACACCATACTTTGAAAATAATAATAATGAGAATAAAAAAGTAATGAAGTTCATAATAATACCTTTTTACAGTATAGTAGCTTGGACAAATGGAGCTTGAATCTTTGTTGCTTACGAAGTCTTCAGATATTTTTTCTGAAAGCTTTGGATACCTCTGCTTATGGATACTTATAAGTTTTTGCAATAAGTTTTTTGCAAGGTAAGTGTAAGAAAAGAGGCTTGTCATGTGCATGTATAATTTCCTACAGGCTGTAAAAACAGAGAGAAGTTTTAAACATCTCTGTTTTCTTTTGGCTTTAGGAAGGATTTTGGAAGCTTGCCAATTTGTTTAAAGAACAGCCTGCTCAAATAACGTTGTTTTTATCTGCTATACGAGCACGCATTTCATCTTCATCTGGATGGTCCAAATCTAGAAACAGATTAACTTTCTCCCTGACAGCTGGTGTTCATATCTGATAGTAAATAAGTACTCTAAGTTGCATCCTATGCTAATGTCTGTAAACTGACAAGTTACCTTATTTTGTAAAAATAATTCCTTACTGATGCTTGAGAAATAAAAAATGTCCATTCTTAAACTGTCATTAGATATTTTATGTAGGAAAGAAGGAGGAGGGACAGTGTAGCTTCCTTGAGTGTCTCAGATCACATATAAAGGAAAGAAAATCTAAGCCTAAATTAATAATGGAGAAGGAAGTAGAATTTTCATACTTTTCCTTATGAAGACTTTCAGAAAGTATGAGTCACTATTAAACCTACTATGAACCTACTATTTTAAGAGACTATTTTCTCTAACATAGTCTTGACATTTTTACAGGCCTTTGGTAGTCTCAAGCCCTTCGTTTTTGTAGGTAAGTATATGGTATGTTTGGATCAGAACATTAACATCCATTTGTGGTAGTTCTTCACATTTAGTCACTATTTCAACCCATAAGAATTTAACAGCTACATAGTGATATTTCCTATGACAGCAGATGTTTTTGGACCTTTACAGATGATGAGCCAAGTTGAGGGACAACAGAAGAATCTTGTACAAGCCATTGAAGCTCTCCCAAGTTCTGGGCCGCTTTCTGCCTTGGATCAGGACTTGCTGCTTTTAAAAGCTACCTCTGCTGCCACCCTGAGCTGCCTTGGAGAATGCCTGACTCTGTTACAGCAAAGCATGCATCAAGTGGGCCAGCATCATAACAGGACACTGTCATCAGGTGAGCACAAGCTCTCTTGGGTGTTATTTTCTGTGCCTTGGGGTTTTTTATTATGATACTAAGCAGGCAAAATTAACCATTTTAACTAAGCAGGCAAAATTAACCAGAGAGGCAAGTTGGGGTGAGCAGCTTGTAAGCTTCTACAGCCTCAAGTATCATAATTTTTTTTCTTTGCCTAAAAAAAAAGATGCAAAATCTATTGACATCGGAATAGAGGAGGAAAAGAGGTTGTCCTAAGTCTTCTCAGGGAAGTCAGGTTCTGAAGACAAGATGACAAAAAAAAAAGGGTGGGGTGGGGTGGGTGGAGAACAGGTAGATAAACCTGTATTCTTAATGATAGTGCAGAACCTGCTTGGTTGCTTTGTTTTGCCTTTTTTCTTTTTTTTTTTAAGAGTGAAATCACAATACAGATTTGTTTGATAAAAGTACATGTAATATGACACAATGCTACCGTGAAAATCGTATTTCTAATTTTCTACATGGAAGGATGCTGCTAAGGCAGATTTATTCCAGTCTGTGGTTTTCTTTAAATCTGGAAAGAGTTCTCCATGCTGCTACTTAAAAAAAAAAACCTGTGGCAAATTTTTATGAGCCTAACATGTCAAACAGTGTGATTCTGCATAGAACTCTGCAGGCATGAACCTCTCAGTCCCCATGTAGCTCAGTTTTTTTCAGTTCACCCAGTTCTATGTCTCTGTCCATAGTGTCGGAAGTGGGACCTTTAGCTTTCTGAAGGGGTGGTCAGTGTTTTTCCATACACAAACTGCACTGCCTACTCTAACAGCAGGAGCAGCAGAACTCTGGGTGGATTTTTATGTTTTCTTCAGGTGCTTCAACAACATCTCCCCCAAACTGTCCTTACTTACAGTAGGTTTACTACAGGGCAGGATATGCCCTCAGGGCTGCTGAGACAGCTAAGTAGGAAGCCCTCTGAAGAATTCCCGTTGTGGGGAGAATAGAAATGTGAGAGAGTCAGCTGAGTAGACAACAAATGATGTAAAAAGGGTTCTTGGAAAAAACAGAGTAAAAACTTTGACATCTATACTATGGTATATCATGACTTTCCTGCATCTAGATTCTGATATATTTCATAAAGGAACATAAATAAACAAAAAATTTTCTTATTTTCTGTATTCTGGTTTTCTTGTAAAAAATGCAAAAAAACCTTGCACATATTTAAATAGGAATGATAGAGTGCATTTAATTGAATTCTTTCCTATAATTTCATTTCAAAAGAGAATGGTTTGGAACAAAGATGAAAAGCATACTTGAAAGAAAAGTCACCTTCTAGTTTCAAAGTCCCTGAAGGTTGTTTTTCATGTCCATATGATCTAAGTGAACTGTCAGAGAGAGATGACTTGAGTTGTACGTGTCCTTGAATCTGTGTCCAAATAATCTTCTGTTAAATCAGTGTCTGTATTTTGAGTTGATAATGATTTTTGAGGATCTGTGCACAAGAACAGAGAAAAGGAAGCATAACATTAGTAATTGCTGAAAGGGAATCCCATATTTTTTTAAAAAAGTGGAAAGCCACAACTATAAAGTACTTAATAAAATTTAATAAGTGTTTTTGTTTGTTCCTCCTCAGACTTTAAACTTGTACAAGAATCCTTTCAGGAATTAAAGTTCTGTAGCACTGGCTCACACCAGCATCTTTGGTGTAACTGTGAGAACCTGAATGCAAACAGTTAATTCTTCCGTGTGTACATGTGCTTATTCTTTGGTATGTAATTTAAAAAAAAAAAAAAAAAAAAAAGAAAAAGGAACTAAAAGCTGCTGAAATATTTAGTCTCCTCTCCCTGACTGAAAGTCTGTGAAATGTTTTTGGTTTTGGGTTTTTTTTCCGTTTTCTTTTCCCCAAGCCTTGTTATGCGATACAGTTGCCTGAAAGAACCTGGCCTACAAGTCTTGATTACTGTTTTTCCTACACACTTAATCTTGTCCAGGCTTACTTTGATAGACTTAACATTTCTGCTGAGTTGGTAGAGTTTCAGAGTCATCAAAGCTGCATAAACTCATACCTAATCAGACTAATGCCTTTAAGTAATCCTCTAGCAAACTCTAATTCTGAGAGATGATACATTTTATTTCGATTCTGTGTCCTCCAGGTGCATTTTTTAAATTTTATACCCAGAAGGTGCAACCAAAGGGTGACCTTTACTGCCACCTGTTGATACTGTCAGGTGAAAATGACTCTTGCTAGTTTAAAAGCTGTATGTTCCTGTGATAGGAAGTCTCAAATGCCTTTCCCATGAGATGTGATGGCCCTGTGCAATTTATTGCCAAATGTTTCCATCCCAGTGCTGTCTCCTTATCTGCTGCATAGTGTCCAAGATACTAGTGGGCATTGTGGGGCAGGATCCACAGAATTTTGTAGAGAGAGACAAGATAGGAATTTGATAATTTATTTTGTTGCTTCTAGCCTATGGTTCATGAAAGCAGTCCAGTCCAGCAAAGCAGCACAGTCCTGCTCATGTGGAGTGTGAGAAATGATCAGTGGCTTAGCTTTGGTGGTTTGAACTTACCCTTGAGTTTACCTTCCTTCAGCATCAAAAGCTCTCACTATTATGCCATAAACAGAGAACTGCCTGAAAAGTAGATGATATATCTACTTTCTCTGCTTTCTCTGTACCTTTGCTCTGCTTGTGTCCTTGAAGTCTTTATGGCCAGTTACGCAAGGATTGCTGACTTCTCTGTCCACCATAGGCCTTGCAATCTTACTGCTTCTAAAGCAAGGACTTAAAGTAGCTGAGAGTTTCTGACCTAGTACTTACAGAATGCACTCATGAAGCTTATAATTAAATAGTAGCTATTTTAAACATTTACAGACCTTTATTGTTTTGAACAGAAAAAAAATCTCCTTTCTTTTGATGTAAATATTTTTACTGCTTTGTTTTCCAGTAATACCAGTAGAAAGAAAGCAGCTTGGCAGTCACTTTACTGGAAACTTACCCAGAATCTAGGATTGTGTATATCTTGACTTTAAATATTTTTATGGCATCCTTTGTCATGGAATAGTTTAAGGATTACATGATTTTTCCTCTTCATTTTCATGTTTCTCATGAGTTGTCAGTCTTAGACCTCAAGCCTACAAGCAGACATGAAGATTAAACTGAAATCTTCAATCTTGTCTTGAAGGGTAGTCAATACATGTTTTATTTCCACTATAAATCTTCAAGGAAGGGTTTTTGTGATTGTCTTTTTTTGTTAGTGCTTGATTTTGGAAGTGCATCAACAATAACAGTGAAGGAAAACCCTGTCTGTGTTTGTACTTTTGAGTCAAAATAATGTCAAATTAATTTCTAGCTGTTGTTATTAAAGGTATGTGCATTGATGACTGGATAAATTCTTTGGTTTTTTTTTTTCTTTCATTGAAAAATATGCTGGAGAAGGATATTATTAGCTGAAAGTGTTGGTTACATATAGTGTGAGTTGAGAATCAGGGATTGCATCTATGCAAGCTTCTTTGGGTTTGGGAATTTTGCTCTTTTTTGTAGGAGGGAGAAAAATGTCAAAGATTTTCTTATTGGCCAATGTCACCACTTAGGTAAATGTAAAGTGTTTGCTAAGCAGCATTAAGTGCCTTGTGACAAGCTTGAGTTCATTTAGCATTCAGACAGGAAAGAGGTGCCTTTTAAAATAAAAATACGGAGAAGAAACTTTTGTCTTCACTTCAAATTTTAAAACTTTTAGTGTTATTTTTCCGCCTGTGTAGCCTTTGGCAGAAGAGTATCTCTAGAGCCTATTGACTGCTATGGTTAACATCCTTCCCTCCCAAACGGTGAACAGAGCAAACCTGAATGTTTGTTTTAAAGTAGCTTTACCAGCTTATGTTGTGTTTTAAGTCTGTTTTTTTATTTTAGTGTTTTGGCAGACAGAATCCTGTCTTGTAGTAGCAGCCTGCACAGATAAATCCGTTCTTTTAGTCTGCATTTCACATTAGCCATTCATTTACTGAATAAAGCATCTCCCTGATAGGAATTCCCTCCTATATTTTTCTGTTTCTCACTTGCCCAGTTTTCCAGTGTAAAATAGAATGTTTCTTTTTTCTGAGAATTTTTTAAAAACAAAACCCAAACCCTTCCTCACTATGGATTTTCTGAAGTTTATTTGAATGTGCAAATGCTGCTTATTTTGGCTCCCGTGGCAGCAAGTGGATTGAAGATGATTCTGGAGTTGGGGGGAGGGGGGATGTCTTTGAACTTTATTTTAGCAGATTCTCTGTTGCCTCCTTTTTGGAGAAAATAAATGGACAGAAAAGACAAAATGTAGATGCTTTCAATTTGGTAACAAATGACAAATGATTCTCCTGCAGCTGAGATGGTAGGAGGAGAGAAAAATGAGCAGAGCAGTCCTCTTTCTTGCTTAAACTCCCCCCTGTCCTACCCCTAATGCTTGTGGGCCGGGAAGGGTGAGGAAAGAAGACAGAGGAGAACATATTCTTTGTTACTGTTGTAATTTACTAAATTTGGCATGGTCAGTCAGGTCTCTCTTAAATGCATCATCGCTAGACTTGCTTCTGTCAAGAATAACCAAAACAATTTGCTGTTCTATCTAAATGCTAATACATTATTCCTTGTATGTTCTTCTTTCTTTGGAAGATAATGTTATTTTTTAGTCCCCGCACAGCATTAGCAAATACAACATTGTCCTTCTAATCTGAAAAGCAGATGTGCAGCTGCCATTTGCTGTTGCTGGGTCAACCTGCTGTGGGATTCAGCACAGAGACAAAGCTGTCGTATCCATCCCTGGCAGGAGAAGGAGTCCAGATCTAATCTTGGTCTCTCCTTGAGGCCTACTGTTGCATTGTTAAGGGGATATTTGTTAGAGTATAGTTACAGTATATTGTAAGAGTTTTATCAGTAGATGTTAGGTTACAGTAGTGCTAGGAAAAAATGTAAGTTTGTTGTGGTTTTTTTTTTATTATTTTTTTTATTTAGTCTATAAACCAAGACCAGAGGACTTAAGGATAGAAAGATTTTTGTTATAGAATTGAGGCAAGTGTTAAGCATATTTCATGCATCAATTATCATGCAAAAACGTAGTTTGAAGATACATAAGGTAGCTAGAAAATCAGGACCAACAAAAGAAAATTATCAAAATTGCCTAACTGAAAAATCTCCTGTAAACCTTCTCTTTTGGGGGGGAATTTCCCTCCCTTCTGCTGTGTGCACTTGTGAAAGGGAAACACGCTTCTCCTGAGGGCATTTGTGTGGGATACAGCCTATTGTGATATCTGAAATAGATGGAGTTTTGTGAACTATAGCATTGCTATAGGGAAAGGAGAGTAGATTGTGTCTGGATGCTGTACTTTTCTTATGTAGAAACATTCTCCTGTGCCTTGGTGGATTTGTCTGCTGTGCGTTCATCACAGTGGAAATTGGTGTTGAAGGGAAGCGGGGAAGAAGCTCACTTTTGGGTATTTTCTATAAGAACTCTCATTGTGTACATATGCACTGAACTTCCAGAGGAATCAAACATGGGTTTTCACTTCTGGAACCGCAGAACCAACACCGTGCAGGTAGAAGAGATCTGGCTGATTTTACTAGTTGTGTATCTGGTACATCCTTTCTAGTTTTTGCATAGTTTACTGCAGAAACAGACATTTTGTTTTAATTAGGGTAAGATATTTTGTTTTAATTAGGGTAGTGCTTTGCATAGTCTTAAAGCAAATAGTAAAGTAGCTGTGTAGCTCTGAATGCTTTTTTTATAATTTGTGACTGCTTTTCTGGAGAATTTATTTAGAATTATGAAATGTATCAAAATAAGAAATGAACTTACCTTTCTGTCAGCTGTCTTTGGCTATGACTGAGAGCAGAGCAAAAATCTGGCTTAAAAACAAAACAGTGACAGCGGTTTCTTCCTATTCTTATCCAACTCTGAAGATAAACTTTCTTTCTCATAATATGTTGAGTTTTTATATCTTTTTTTCTTCTCAAAGTCTTTCAAAGAACAGGAATTGAACTAGTGATAGAAAATGTTGAGTGCCATAAAGTGGCAAAGATGGCAACTCCATTAGAGTGGATCAGGTTATTTACAGATGGCAGCTTAGTCTGTGGAGAGTAAATTCCAATAAAATAATTTGAATTTGATATGGACAGAACAACTACCTGTAGTATTTTGTGGTAAGATTAATTTCTACTAGTGCAGATAAGAACGTTTTGGATGTACAACTGGTAATGTGAGTGAGGTAGGAGCCATGTTGTGTCCTTTCACTTTCTATATAGAGGTTGTATTCTGATCTTAGTTGATTTTAAGATTATTTGTGATGAGTTCTCTCTTACTTTGCTTTTGCCTGAAAAGTAGGCTACTGTATTAGGTATATGTCAACTCCCTTGGGATGATACGAGAATGCTGACATCTCAGAGTAAGATTTGTAGATTAAAGATCATCAAAGGTTCCCTGATGGCACTTTGAAACTGGGCATGGAATTTTTTCAACTTGTTCAGAGAGCTGACTTCTTATTTTTTTAGATTTCTGTGGCGTATGACTAATATCTTTTACTGTATATGTCTCTTCTGCAAAGTAGTCAAGTTCCAGGCAGACAGAATTTAACAAAACAATTTTTCTCATATGCAGAGGTGTTGAGGAAACAGATGTTCTTTATCCTTTGAACGTTAACTCTTGGCGTTGGTGAGGTCATAATGTGTTGTTAAGATCTGTTTAAAAATGGATTAAGCTGACAAGATTTGTTGTTTTGTGAGGGTAGCATTGCCCTTGGGACAGGTGGAAAAACATGCTTGCATAGTTGTAACAGTTTCTGTTTCTGTAAGAGAGTTTCTAAAATGTGTGGAGAAAGATGAAGTAGATAGTCTTCTTACAGTGTGTTTGTACTGAAGAGGAAAACTAGTATAGTGTTTTTAAAAATATGTAAATGATGGTGAAGTAAATGTTCACACTTAAAAATTTCCCCTGAAGCGAGGTATTTATTCAAGTGGGAGCTTTTTCTTGTACTTATTTACAGAAATCAGATTTTTAAAAAAATATATTAAAAAAATAATTGTTTACAGTGAAGGCCAAATAGATTGTGTGTGCAGAGAGAAAATGGATAGCCCAAGGAAATGATTGGATGACTTATTTTCAAAGATAGGCATAAAGAGAAATAAGTTCAATTTTTTTTTTTCAGTCTCTCTGTAATAAGAAGATAGCAGCAATAATCCAATATTCAGCTGTTTGACAGGGAGAAACTGAAAAAATTGAAAAAATTGTGGTGGGAGTCTGTTAGAGACCACCCAACCAGGATGATGAAGCAGAGAACTATTCTATAAGCAGCTGGGAGAAATCTCACAATCGCGAGCCCTTGTTCTTGTGGGGAACTTCAACCTACCATATGTCTGCTGGAAATACAATTCAGCAGAGAGGAAACAGTCTAGGAGGTTCCTGGAGCGTGTGGCAGATAACTTCCTGACACAGCTGGTGAGTGAGCCAACTAGGGAAGGTGCCCCGCTGGACCTCTTGTTCATGAACAGAGAAGGACTTGGGAGTGATGTGATGGTTGGAGGCCGTCTTGGGCATAGTGATAATGAAATGATAGATTTTTTGATTGTTGGAGAAGTAAGGAGGGGGGTCAGCAGAACTGCCACCTTAGACTTCCAGAGGGCAGACTTTGGCCTGTTTAAGAGACTGGTCGACAGAGTCCCCTGGGAGGCAGCCCTAAAGGGCAAAGGAGTCCAGGAAGGCTGGACGTTCTTCAAGGAGGAAGTCCTAAAGGCATAAGAGCAGACTGTCCCCAGGTGCCGAAAGACGAGCTGGCGGGGAAGATGACCGGCCTGGCTGAACAGAGAGCTTTGGCTAGAACTCAGGAAAAAGAGGAGACTCTACGACCTCTGGAAGAAGAGGCAGGCAAGTCAGGAGGACTACAGAGGTGTAGCGAGGTTGTACAGGTAGAAAATTAGAAGGACCAAAGCTGAGCTAGGGCTCAATCTGGCTAGTGCTGTAAAAGACAATAAAAAATACTTCTTCAAATACATTAGCAGCAAAAGGAGAGCTAAGGAGAATCTCCAGCCTCTATTAGGTGGGGGAGGGAACATAGTGACCAAGGATGAGGAAAAGGCTGAGGTACTTAATGCCTTCTTTGCCTCAGTCTTTAATAGTAAGACCAATTTCCGGTTATCCAGCCCCTGGAGTCGGAAGACAGGGATGGGGACCAGACTGGAGCCCCCATAATCCAGGGAGAAATGGTTAGTGCCCTGCTGCACCACTTAGACATTCACAAGTCTATGGGGCCTGATGAGATCCACCTGAGAGTACTGAAGGAACTGGCACAAGTGCTCACCAAGCTGCTTTCCAGCATTTACCAGCATAACTGGGGAGGTCCCAATTGACTGGAGATTAGCGAATGTGATGCCCATCTTCAAGAAGGGCCGGAAGGAGTATCTGGGGAACTACAGGCCTGTCAGCCTGACCTCAGTACCAGGAAAGCTGATGGAGTAGATCATCTTGAGTGCCATCATATGGCATGTAGAGGATAACCAAGGGATCAAGCCCAGCCAGCATGGGTTTAGGAAAGGCAGGTCCTGCTTGACCAACCTGATCTCCTTCTAAGAAAAGGTGACTTGCCTAGTAGATGAGGGGAAGGCTGTGGATGTTGTCTATCTAGACTTCAGTAAAGCCTTTGACACGGTTTCCCACAGCATTCTCCTGGAGAAACTGGCTGCTCATGGCTTGGACAGGTGTACTCTTCGCTGGGGAAAGAACTGGCTGGATGGCCGGGCCCATAAGAGTGGTGGTGAATGGAGTTTACTCCAGTTGGCGGCCGGTCACAAGCGGTGTCCCTGAGGGCTCTGTGTTGGGGCCAGTTCTATTTAATATCTTTATCAGTGATCTGGATGAAGGGATCGAGTGCACTCTTAGTAAGTTTGCAGATGACACCAAGTTGTGTGGGAGTGTTGATCTGCTTGAGGGTAGGCAGGCTCTGCAGAGGGACCTGGACAGGCTGGATTGATGGGCTGAGGTCAATTGTATGAGGTTTAACAAGGCCAAGTGCAAGGTCCTGCACTTGGGCCACAGCAACCCCATGCAACGCTACAGGCTTGGGGAAGAGTGGCTGGAAAGCTGCCAGGCAGAAAAGGACTTGGGGGTGTTGGTTGACAGCCAGCTGAACATGAGCCAGCAGTGTGCCCAGGTGGCCAAGGCGGCCAACAGCATCCTGGCGGCCAACATTCCTGTATCAGGAATAATGTGGCCAGCAGCAGTAGGGAAGTGATTGTGCCCCTGTACTCGGCACTGGTGAGGCTGCACCTCGAATGCTGTGTTCAGTTTTGGGCCCCTCACTACAAGAGAGACATTGAGGTGCTGGAGCGTGTCCAGAGAAGGGCAACGAAGCTGGTGAAGGGTCTGGAGCAGAAGTCTTATGAGGAGCGGCTGAGGGAACTGGGGTTGTCTAGCCTGGAGAAAAGGAGGCTGAGGGGAGACCTTATTGCTCTCTACAACTCCCTTGAAAGGAGGTTGTAGCGAGGTGGGTGTTGGTCTCTTCTCCCAGGTAACAAGTGATAGGACAAGAGGAAATGGCCTCAAGTTGCGCCAGGGGAGATTTAGACTGGATATTAGGAAATTTTACTTCTCTGAAAGGGTTATCAAGCATTGGAACGGCTGCCCAGGGAAGTGGTTGAGTCGCCATCCCTGGAGGTATTTAAAAGCTGTTTGGATGAGGTGCTTAGGGGCATGGTATAGTGGTGGTCTTGGTAGTGTTAGGTTTACGGTTGGACTTGATGATCTTAAAGGTCTTTTCCAACCTATACGATTCTGTGATTCTGTGAAATTTGTTACTGCAAAGTAATGAAAAGCGAGAGGCATAGACACGCTCCATAAAACTCTTTGTGGCTATTCAAAAGTGAAACAAGTTTATTTTAACTTCTTGCTTTTCTTTCTCTTTGAAATCTGTACTAATTAACATCAAAAAGAGTAAAAATTTTTAAATGGTTTACAGACATACGAATTCCCTCCAAGGAACCAACATTTTTATTTGAAATTTTCGAATTTAGTTTTATTTTTCATGCTGATGGTATGCTTTCTACCTCCCATGCAGCAAGAGTCCATTGTGGATCTGCCAAAACAATCTTCAGATTATCTTCTGAATCAGAGCTTGTTTTGAGGGATCTGGGGTTATCCTTTGTTCCTAGCAGCAAATTGCTCAAGACCTGAGGAGCAAGCAAAAAGATACTATAACTGCAGTCACTGTGCTGTTCACTCCTTGCCATGTATACCAACATAGTGTGTTGATTTAACTCCATCTTTGGGATGGGGGGCAGATGTTAGCTTCCTGATGTGTAAGACCAATGTGTAGAGCCAATCCAAGAAAATGACCATTTGTTTGATACTTGCACTTTCTCTCACATGATTCACATAACTTGACTGGGACTTATAACATCTACTGGCATCGTCCTCAAAGTCATTGAAATGCAAAAAGCTTTGCAGGATGTGGCCTGCTAGCAGAGCCACAGAGATGTTCTTCCTTTGGCAATGGGAAATTTGAGTCATTGTGTGAAATACTCATTTAAAAAAAAAAAAAAAGCTGGATTTTTTTTTTCCCCTATTGGTTACTCAGATCTTTGAAAATCGTTCTATACTTAACTATTTGCTTCTGCTTTCTTCAGCAAAAGATGGTGCCACAAAATCACACTAAGGAAGGAGACCTGAAGTTTTGTCATGTCATCATAACTTTGTGCCACTTTAGATGAGAGGAATGTTCTATAATCATTTTATCTTTAGAATTTGGTAAGAGGTCAGCTATAGGATTTGTGGCCCATTTTTTAATAATATGTGTTAATATAATAGTACACAGCATTACCTCACCAGATCAAACCATTTACTTTAATTAGGAGGCAACCTCTGGTGACCCCTGGTGATATTGAGAGGAGAAATTGCATGTTTTTTAATGTACTTTGTGTTGATTTGGGTCATCTTAAAAAGTTGTCAGTGATGAGAGGAGGAGATCCTTCCTGTGGCACTAATTGTATTTTCATATAGAAATTATGGTAATGACCGAAGAGCTGCGTTTTTCTTATCTCTATCTCTCTGCGTTTTATAGCAGTGTGGAATTAATAGCTGAAATTTAAGCCTTATGCTGAGGGCTACTGATCTGAATTTTGATACTATGTTTTAGAGCAGTAAGGGAGGAACAGCTGTGCAGTTGCCTTAGCTGATGGTTCTTTCTGTCTTGGCATCCTTAAATACTGGCCCATCCTGGAAATCAGGTGCCCCCAGAAATAAGGGTTTTTTGGATGTCTACTTCTGTTTAATTCATATTTAATGTGTATCATTCTAATGAGACCTCTTCTAAACTGTGGTCTTGGGACCAGTAAAATGTATTAGCACTTAGTCTAGAAAGAGCTTTTAATAGTACAGACAGAAATAAAATACAGCTGTTAAGCTTAAAACTCTGATTTCAGGCAGAAGAAATACAGAGTTTACTTGGATAACTTAATAACTATGAAAATAGTGGATAGAGAATACTTGCTTAATTACCAAGGTGTGCCAGATTGTACGATCTTTATGTATAATTCTATCTGGTGGTAGGAGTAACATTTTAAAATCTTCCTTCGTTGACTTTTTAAAAAAAATATTTATCACAGATAAATTGGCATAGAAGATGATAGAGTATTTTTGTTACTAAAGTAAAACTGTGCATAGAAGCAGAGAAGACATAGCAGTTCGTTTATATTAATAGAATGATGAGATGAATGGAAGAAATCTGTAGTCTGTCTCTTGTAAGTTGAAGCCTATTTTCTGCTTCAGAAGGTATCCTGGGATGGCCTGGGCCCAAGTCGCACTCCACGGAGCAACTGAAAAACGGTGCCCTCAGCTCCTTATCATCTGCTAGTGCTAACATTACATGGGCAATAGTACCATCTGCAGCCCAGGATGGACAGGCACTACAACCAAATACAGAGGTAAGCATGCTAGGTCTCTATAGGCCATTTCTGTTGTATTTGAGACTTGACATTGGTTAGATGCAAACCATGTGTGATGGTGGATGCTTTTATTAATTACTTATTGTACTTTTTTCTTTATAATATCCTCTTGGTTGAAATTAGTTGTGAAAATGCTAAGTTTCATGCAAAAGTGCACTCTTAAAAACTAGAAAAATACATTGACAATATTGCTGTGTGCTTTTGCTTCTCTGAGGTACTTTGGACAGCGGACTATGACGAGTGTACAGTCTTTTCTAGTCGTAAAAGCAATTAACAGACTGTCAGTACACATTTCTATCTTCTGGTGACAGAAAAAGCTGTTTATTTTTTATGTTGGTTTGATATAGACAGGAGACACTAGGACTACAACATTTGCTTGCTACTTGTTCCTCCGTGCTGCTGTTTGCTCTTGGGTGTCTCTTGAGTATAGCTGACTATTCTTTGAGTTGAAAAACTATATTGTTTTCTGACCCCTTTTCCTGTTAAGTGGTTATGGGCAGAACTTGTCCACATCATCCTGCACCCACCTGTTGATTTGTGCTTTTGTGGCATTTACTTGGTAAAGGGCAGTTCTGAAGCATCGACTCTTTGAGGAGGCTCACAGCTGCGTATCAGGCATCTCATGCACTGAAAGTCTCCCACCATGCCAAACTTCTCCAGCTTCTACTGGCTGCTTCGGTTACCAGTGCTGCCCACCAGGAAAACACTTCACTCTGAGACCCCACAGATTGTAGGGCACCTGGAGCACGTGAGACCTGGAGAACTGGGAAGAAGTTTTTGAGGAGCTGAAGAAACCCTTTTCTACTAGTGAATGCTCTTTGGCAATTGGAATGGCTTAAATTAAATTATATAGCCTTTAACAAAATGTGTAATGGCTGGGGACATCAATAAAGCTGTTTGTTTTTTCCAGTTCTTTCGTAGTATCTTGAATTGAATATAGTTCAAAAAATCCAAGGATAAACCAGATTTTTTTTTTTTTTTTAATATTACATGTTACTTTGGTCCTCTTCCAGATCTGTTCTTAGAAAGTAATTTCAATTTCTGTTACTCCTAGTGTCCATCAATCACAATGTTTAAATTACCTGTAATTGCTTTTTATTAGGAAGTTGTGTAATTTCTTTTTCAGATAAGCCAACTGCAGTTCTTATAGTGTGTTTTTAAGACAAGAAGCTATTTAAGAATATTGTTTTGGGAGTTACTGCTTTACTCACTGATACACTGCAATTTGTTTCATTAGTTCTTTTTGGATGTTTTTATTCTTCACCACCTGGTAAAGCTAAATGGGATGTGGAAGCATGTGCTTTGCAGCAAGAACATAAAGAGCAGCAGCTGATTTAACTCATCTTGGGGTATCATTTTGTGGTTGAGTTGAGCCATTTATGACTTGTTTTAAATGACAGGTTTTTTTAAAGTCCAACCTCCTCCCCTTCGCTTGCTGATGAGAGATACTGAGTTGTGCATGTGGCTTGAGGTACTGCTTTGCTTGTGGAACTCATGATTTATTGAGAAGGGAGTAGCCTTGAAGAGATGGATATAAACAAGGGAGCATAGCACTGTTTGTAGTACAGAATCCTCCGTGCTTTGTGGGCAATCTTCTTGAAATCAGGAGCCTGCATTTGGACACCCTGGGGCGCCAGCCCTTAAAAAAGAAGAAAAAATGGGGGGGAGAAGGGAAAGGAATAAGTAAGATTTTTTAAGTTATAAAAAGCTCAGCTGAAGATGGTGTTTTTGGCAGAAGCAGTAAGTGGAAGTTCATGGATTGGTGGAGCAACAAGAAGCAGCTGGACTCATGCATGTAATTTTTGTTATGGTAGTACAGTTTATTAAGCAGAAATTTGATTTTTGCCCCGAGAAAGTGGCCTGAATCAGGATTCATTCCTGGAAGCTCTTTCCAAACCTGCATCTTCCCTTCCACTGAGTCCTTGTGTGCTTCATGTTGTCTAAGATTGATACTGTTGGCTTGCAATTTGAAGTGCTCTTTTAAATGTAGCTGATATATTTTTCAGTTTTGATCATTTTGATCAAGATCTCAGTGACTTATTGGAAGGCTGAAGCACAAAACCTGAATTGTGGAAGAGGTGAACAGTTGCATCTAACATAAGTTGGAGCTTTTGTGTTTTCATATTCATCTTCAGATCAAGCAAGTTGTCATGCCCTGTTACAGAGGCTACACCTCTTGTCTGCTATGGTCAGATCCTTTTCTGGGAGAGGAGGTGAAGTTTTCCTAGAGTGTTGCAGGTTCTGCCCAGCTGTCGAAGCTGAGCGAAGTGTCAAACAGGAAGCTGGAGCTTCTTCTTGTTGTGACTAGAGAAAGGAGCGTGAGAGAACAGGCTTTGAAGAAGAGATGAATCTTTTGAGCAACGTTACTGTTACCCTGCTAAGGATGCTGCCTGAGCCAGGTAGTCACCCAGGAGATGATGTCTGACACCCCCCAAAGTTATCAAAGGTGTTTGACTTAACACACTGTAACAATTCTGTGCACAGGATTTAAGCATATTTTAAAATATATTCTGGCCTGTTGTGTGTCCAAGGCAGGAGCCTAGGTTGGGCACTGGGTAGCCAGTTCATTTTCAAAGGTATAAAAGCACTGACTGTGCTAATTACTTAGTATGTGTAATTATATATAAAAGCAACTGCAAATCATCACACTCCACGTGTTTCATAGTCCAGATACATTGTTCTTAATAACTGTGGTGGCATCACCAGAGAATGAGAAAATGTATCTAGGTGTCATTGACAAATTTTTGACATTGAAGACCCTGATTTCTTTTTTTATTTATCTGGTAACTTCTTTTAGATGTAGAAGAAAAGAGGAATCCACAAGTGTAATTCAAATGAAGCTTATTTCTCTTAATGATTTTCTTTTAAAAAAACCAAACTAGGCACTGGATGATCCTCATTTCTGTAGAAGTTGGTAGTATATTAATGGGGCTCAGCTTTCAAAATATACCTGCCAAAAGAAGTGAGCCTTGCTTTTACAGAAGTTAAGAGAAGAGAGTGGTGGTTCCTCTATCAGTGCTATCAAAATTAATTCCAATTTCTTCTTTGAGTGGGCCTAGATTTTTATTTTAAAAAATCTGTACTTTTTATGATATAGCCTCTGTGTCTTAGTCAGAAGCTATACCCCAAAGGAATGGGAGAGAGTTTTTTGGCTAACGCTCAGCATAATACAGTAGATGTACCAACCAAACAAATTGTGAATTGACCTGTAGTCTGAAATAGAAAAAGCCATTAAATTACTACCCTTGAGGAACAACCGACTCAGCTGCTTATATTATAGAATGTTATTTATAAGGAAAAGATAATTTTAGATATGTGGATCAGCAGTGATTTTAAAAAGAAAACAGATGTTTGTTATGTTGGGGGGGGGGGGGGGGGGGGGGCGGTGACTGCTGAGGAATCTTTCCCATACAGCAGGCTGCCAGTGGCAGCAGTTTCCGGGCAACATGACCAAGTGGCTGAATGTGTTTAGTGATAGCAGTGTTAATTCTCAGCACAGCATGTAGACACTTTGCAGCAGTGCATTAAGGAACATCATTAATGAACCAATAACTTGTTCTCTGCTGTGGTTTTTTTATATGTTTGTGAAGAAGCATGGATCTTTATAATTCTCCTCTGGAATAACAAGGCTCATCTGATGCAATTTGCTTTGAATACTTAAGTATTCTTGAAGGATATAGTAAGTTATGGACCTGAGTTTTGATGTCATAGATAACTAAAGTGAAACCTTTCTTTTTTGTCTGTTGCACTGTCAGGATTTCAGGAATGCAGAGTTTCTCCCTGGTGAAATAATGTAGCAGCTAAAGATTCTTCTCTTTAGATAATGTGTTGGTGTTTACTTGCTTTTGCTATTTAGGGTGTTTCTTGCTTCCAAATGCAGGGGTATCATTGGAGATATTGCTTAAACTAGTTCAGAAAATACAAGATTTTGTGGCAGAGATTCTTTTCATGTGTATTCCTTGCCTATTTTAGCATGTCCTTTCTTGATGTTGCTGTTTCATCTTCCCAGATGAGTTTTCTTATAGGGCTGTGATATAGGACAACGCGAAGTTAAAGCCTGTTATCGTCACTGAAAGAAGTAACCCCCCACAGTGAAATGCTGGATCAAGCACCTTTGTCTCTTATTTTTCATACTTTTTTTTTTTTTTTTCGCCTCCAAGTTTTAGTTAGTTTCCTTTTTTGGATTTTTTTTGGTCTGTCCACCTGAAACATCAGGTTTGGAAGCAGGGATGAGGGCTGAGCTGAACAGAACTATTCTCTGTCTGATGTGAGTTGATGTAAAATACTTTTGTGCATCCTCTAGTGAACCAATTTGGACTTTTTGGCGTAAGCTATGTTATAATTTCAAGGTATTATTTAGGGTTTTTCCCTTAAAGGAGAACAGGATGAATCTGGTATGGAATAGGCCAGAGTACGCTTTTCAGAGCTGTGACATGAACTTGGTCTGTGTCCAGTCTGCAGTAAAAGGGACCCTGCTTCCTTCATTTAAGGGTTTATAATTTTGAAATGCCTTTCAAGAAATACTGAAATTTATTAGCTTTAAAATATTGAGTCTCATAGTAAATTCAGTTGTAATAGACCTGGTGCCTAAGTAGAATAAAGGTGTGAATCACTTCCATGTGTGAGCTACTGTTCCAGTTCAACCAATTGTCATTTTGGGTGTCAGAATTCCCCTTCTGAGCTGACAAAATGTAACTGCAGGCCAAATGCTTCCCCCTGCAGCCAAATACAAATGGGAAACAGGCTGTCCTTATATGGGACCCGAGAGGGAAGGAATAATTTTATTTTCATCTAACAGTTTAGTTAAGAATTATTACAAAAATCATGCTGTAGCAACATCTGCGATTTAGCTCTCTTCATGTGACTTTTATGCCATAAAATGCCATGCCAGCTGATTCTTTCCATCCTGTGGATCTGGTGTCTATGCAGTCTCTCTGCTTTCCTGTCCCTAACTTTCCCCTGCTTGTGTGCATGAGAAACTGTACACATGCTCCATATTGAAGTGTCTTTTTAATAGGATTGAAGTTTTAGCTCTGTAGGATTGAGGCTTTAGCTCTGATTATCTAACTGCTAAACCAGGTTTTAATTGTGATAGTGATTGCAAGGGCAGTCAAGTCCAGGTTATTAAAGATATTTTGGTCTCCGAGATGATCTGAACCTTGATGTTTTCAACTGTAAGAAGGAACTGTGCTATTTACAGGAGGTACTGAATTGTTTAGTTCTTAATTTTAAAAGATTATGTGGTTTTGTCCAATCTCTTCAGTTGATTGTCACTTTCAAGCTGAAGTTGTTTTCTATCTGTAGGTTAGTATACACCCTAATATGATGATACCTCATCCTTTACAGAGGGTGTAATAGTCTTTAGAGCTATTACAGAATGCATCAGAGATGCTAACAAATAATTTTACAAGTGCTCCTGCAATTTTAGAAACTAAGCTAGATACAAGAAATTATTTTTAATTCAATATTACCTTTTCTTTATGTATCTGTGTCTCAGCAGACTTGCCCAGACTGTGGATTGTTTCCTAGTGTAAATTGTTCCTAGTGTTTCCTAGTTCCTTTTTGTACTTGACGTAAATCTGTGTAATTGATGTTGGGAGATAAGCTTAGCCATGAACATACAGTGCTAGCCACAAGTGCAGTAATGGAAAGAGAACAGATCAGGGTGGGAAAGTAACAGTTGCAGTATTACAGAGAGTTCTTTTTCACTGTTTAGTACAGACATTACAGGATTTCTGAATGTGCTCTGCTTTTTGCCTTCTGCATGATTAAGTACTTTTTGGGCTGAAGAGCACAGTAAATGGCCTGTAATGACCTGGATAGATAAATTAATCTCTAGGCAAAGATGGTACCAGTTAATCCATTCACTAGCAGACCATCTAAAAAATGAAATCTGAGATAATCAGTTGAAGGTATATTTAAGGATAATCAAGGGAAGGTATACTTAAGGATTAAATGTACCATTACACTAAAAGTAGAATTAAATGACCCTAAACCTGCTACAAGAGCACTGACAATTACTAAGATCATCTAGCTAATTTTGATTTTATTTTTTTGCTAGCTTTCTGGAATAGTTACTGTGTCAGCAAACAATCTCTAGTAAAACTGTTTATGCAAATAATTAATAAAAATGTAGCTCCAGCCAAAGCCATTGCATTTTGTTGAGTCACTTCCACCTCCAAAATGCATGTATTCCAGCTGCTATCTATATAATATATTTGAGAGTAATAGTCTACTTAAAATAAAAATATGACGCTTTAATACAAAATTTGCATCTAATTTGAATAAACATGAGGCTCTGATTCATGTGACATTCTGCAATTACTAGTGAAATTCAGTGCAAACTAATCCTTGGAATATAAAGAACTCAGGTTCCCTTGCAGTAAGGCTTAAAAATTGAGTTAAAATGGATCAGTTGCTTACTCTGTTCATTATAAAACCTGTGCCCTCTGCAAAACGAACTCTGAAGCCAATGTTAATTTTATTTCAGGATTGTGCACTAATTGATTTGTTGTGTGCCAGTTGATTTGCTTTGTGCTGTCAGTTTTATTTCTTAGTATGTTTATATATGTGGGTTTGGTAATACTGCCCATTAGTAAGCTTACCCATCGTCAATAACTTAGCTAGACTTTAGTAAGTTGGGCTGAACTCTTCTACAATGAATATTTGTCTTGGGTTGGAATTGCTTTATCTTGCTTAGTGAAGCATCATCCAAACTGGCTTCAGCTGCTCCATCTGGTCTTGCTAGATAGAAAAAAATAGGGTTTTCTGCTTGTGGTGATGAATTCTAGTGATTCTTTATTTGAAAAGCCCTGAATATGGAAACAGCTGGGATGAAAGTATTTAATTATAAAACTTTGTCTCAGAGGAGGAGTTGGAAGGAGAAGATGAAAGAGGTGGGACTCTTCTACATTATACTGTAGAGAGACTGCACAGTTGTCTTCAGTCTGAGATGGACCAAGCGATTCATGAGGCTGAGAACAAATCTTAAAGCTTTTCAATTAGAGTGTTCCACCGGCCTCAAGAAGTTAGCTGTGTAAAAGATGACAATCTTCTAGGCTCAATTTGTTTCACATATATATTGAATGGTCTCCTGGTATGATTTATAATTATTTATTTTTCTTTTGAAAGATGTGAGCCTGTCTTTTCTTTTCTTTTTTTTTTTTTAATTTTAATTTTATTTTATTTTATTTTGTGTGTGTGTGTGTGTGTGTGTCAGCAATGAGAATGTGTATAGTGGATGGGACAAGAAATTCCAGGAAGAATCAGGATGGTTTAATAAGTGTGTTGCCTTGAGGAAAGATTGTTGATACTGCTTGTATTAACATGTCTTTACCATTTCTCTCCTCTTATAAATATGCTGGGATATGATATTGCATATAAGAAATAGCACTGCAAGAACCGGATTTACATATAGATTAGTATTGCAAGACCAGATGATTGGAAAGGTTAAATTTGTAGTTGTCCATCATTTTGTGCCCTCTTTGTGTATGTGAATGGTATATTATTGACTAGCGTGGTAGCATTTTTCTGCCATAAATTTGCTTAGCTAGCATACAGGGTGACATAGAAGAGAGTTACAGCTGGCTGAACGACTTCAGTTCTGTTACTTCCTAACTTTTCAGTTACTGGGCTTTGCAAGCAGGATCATTATGGAATCACAGAGTACTCCAGGTTGGAAGGGACCTGCGGAGGTCCTGCAACTCAACACTCTGCTCAAAGCAGAGCTAATCAGGGTCATGTCCAGTCAAGTCTTGAACACCTCCAACAGTGGAGGTCCCACAACCTCTCTGCACAAACTGCTGCAGTTTCTCTAGGGGTTTTATCAATGGGAGCTAAGGTCCGTTTGAGTATGATGCTTTTCCTTATCAGTGTGCTGTAGTGCCTGGTGGGTGACTGAAGTCGCCTGCTGGGTCCCTTACCAAAAAGTGTTTGTCTTTCCTTTTTTTGTGGGAGTATAAGGCAAGTTGCTCCTAGTTCGTCAGCTTTCTCCCGAAGAATGTCATTCTAGAGAGGATCCCTTTTAATACAGGGGGATGTCTAGATAGTATAGCCTTCTGCCATACTTTCCTCTGCGTTAGTCTCCCTCACCAACCGGTGGTTCAGTGCAGTCTTTTGTCTTTAGCTCCCCAAAAGTTATAAGCATGTGACTTTCAGACCCCTCATGATCTCTGAAGTCCTGCCTGGCCAGTGATGGGAATCTGTCCTGCTGCACTGTGTAGTTTGTAAGCTTGTAAATTCTGAGTAACTTCTTTCGGATAGTGTCAGATGCTGTATTTATAGCCATCTTGCTTCTAAAAAATTTGATTCTCAAAACAAAACTGAGTGTCTTTCAGGGAATTGTTCTTCACTAGTATCTGTATTGCATTAGGAATAGGTTTTGTTAAAATTGTTTATGATGTGATACTGTATTTCTTGTGGTTTTAGTTTAGCATAAAATTTACTGTTATGATTTATGCTAGCCTTCAAGGTTTTTGCTTCAATTTAGGACAAGTCCGTGGGGCTTTTCTCTTTGCGCATTTTTTTGTAGTCTCATGTTGCTGTTCCTTTCTGATGATACCAGTGATGAAAAATATTTATTCCCAGTTCTTACTGAATTTATGCAATACTGCAAAGTCCTCTTGTGTTTTAGGATTCAGATTAAACAGTGCTGTACTTCAGTAGCCCTCATTTCATGAAAGATGCTCACAAGATGTGTGGACTGGTGCTGGTACTTAATCTTTTCCTGTGGAGTCTGTGCTTGGGAATTAGCTGCTTTTCAGCTGATTTTCAGTACTGGCTACCTTAGGTTTATGAAAATCAAAATTTGCAAGAGGAATTGTCTTATGAAGAAGATACGAACATGTAGGGAAAAAGTTGTCCAACAAACATTATTTAGTGCATAACAGGATTACAGTGCTGTAGGTAACCCAAATGAGGATCTCTGTTTAAAAGGATGTTAAGTCACTGATTGATTCTTTATCCTTAAACATAATTACTTTCATGGTTAGTTTCTAATACTTTTTCTGAAGGCTTACACAGACTATACTGCAGTGTAAACATAGATGCCCTTTGTTTCATGTTACATGCATTTTTTCCTATTCTTTAAACAACAAACCAACCCTTTTTCTTCTTAAATCTCTTATGTTATCTGCTTCTCATCACTACTATATTGTTATGTTTACCCCTAAATATCGTCACAGGTCAGAGTTAAACACATCTGCAGTGCAGGAAAAGGAAATTTTCTGAGCTTGTTCTTTAAGGATGAAAAGACTTCTGTTCCCAGAGATACTACTGCAAAACTTTAACAAAAAAGCATTAGTAAAGCTCTCAAAATAGTGACTATCTGGATAATGTGCTTGCCTTCAGATGCCTGGCAGATTGGTTCTGTTGGGAAGGAAAAAGATTGCAGGCCTTTTTGTCACCTAAGATACAGGTTTCATGATTATTTTCTTTGCTTGCATCATGTATGTGTCAGCCTGTCTATATTTACGAAGTATTAGTATCACGATGCATTTCTACTTTGCTTGCTTGCTTCACTGTGAAGGAAGGATTGCCTAAAGAGAGCTAGGTATTACTTGGTTCGGTAGATGACTCTGCTATTATGTGTTGTATCCAATTAATCTTGTGTGATAGACAGATTGCTCACATTGCCACACTTTGATCCTTGCACTTGTCCCTAGCTGGAGAGATTTTTCTGAACATCCAGTGTGTTTAGCATATTCAATTAAAAAAACCCAAACAACAAACCACAAAATATATATAAATTATCCCTACACCAAAAAAAAGAGATGTTTTAATTGTTGATAGTCCTAGTTTGAAGAATTTTATTTTCTCTGGAGACATGAATTACCAAACACAAATAACAAATTTGGTAAGAAATTAATTTCTGGGCACTTTGTAGACATTCTTTCCTGATGCAAGCTTTTTCCACCAAATATTCTATGGTTTGACCTATCAGTGATGAACGATGTATCCAGGATTACATATAAGCTTTGACCCCACTCTCTCACACCCCAAACTCAGATGCAGCAGTTACTTATTTATCCAGATAGATATGCCTGGATTATTTTTCTTGGTATACATAGTTTAAGGTGAGTAGAAAATCTGCCTATTATGCCGTTTTTCCTTCATCCAGTTGTGTGAAGGAGAAACTAACTGTCTTGCCGATTGGATCTGTATGTAGATGATGGTAGCAAAGCAAAAAGAAAGTGATATTTTTGCTTACCATAACGTTGTTGTGTATAAGTTACAGTGTGCTCACTTTTTAATTGTAAAATCCTTCTCATTTCGTTGTCATCCTCTGTTGCTTGCTTTGATATTTTAAAAGTTATCTTAACTGTAATTTCGGTTCATGATTGCTATATCTAAGCTATAATGATTGAAATCTAGGAAAAGTGTGACTGTGTGTGTGTGTTTTGGGGTTTGGGGGAGTGCGGGTTCGCCCTTGAGGTGGCAGACTTTTTGCATATTAATACTATGGCAAAAATTTTCCCAGCAGTTAAAGCAAAAGCTATTGACAAAGGCAGTAAAGGAGATGGCTCCTATGGAATATTCAGAGTAAATGAAGAAAATCGGCTGAGCTGAGCTGAGCCACCTATTTTGCTACCTTTAAGAGACCTTTTTCAGGACAAAATTGAGATGTACGGGCTGTAGTAAGTTTTGCTTTTCCAATTCTCCAATTAAGCTCTGCTTTGGTTCTGAGCTTGTTAAATCTCTTTAAAAAAAGAATCAAACCTTGAACACTGGGGAGCCTTAAATCTCTTTGAAAGTCACTGGAACTTTGGTATCCAGGTGCCCACATTACAATGGGTGTATGGGATGTCTGTGTGTTTGAGGTTTTATCTTTGATTTATTCTTTCTTTGCAATAATCAGTCACAGGGCTACCGGGAGCAAAGCATAAATAAGACTACAGTAAGATGGAGGCCAGGGCTCAAGCAATGACCTGAGTTCACTCTACCACTGCTTTTCCAACCCTCTTTTTTTCCTTCCTCTGCATACATTGTGTAATGGTGTGGTGGTAAATGTTGAGAAGAGTATTTTCTATTTTGTTTTATTTGAACTGTTCTTGAAGAGTAGAAAAGCTTATATAAAGAGATACAGGAGCTTGTTGGATATAAAAAAAAAAAGTGTTGCTACTTTATAGTTAAGCTTAAAGTTGCTAATCTGTAAATGATAATGCATTTGGAACTTAGAGGAGAAGTGCATGGATGGTGATGATGATTTCAGTCTTTACAGTGGGTTTGAAGTAAATGTGTTTGAGTTTTTGTTTGTTTTATTTCAAGATTTAGGTTGAAGTAAACTGAAATTTTCTATTTCATTTCTCTTTATTTCAATTTTCTACATGGGAATTACTCCTCCTTTCACAGCTGTATTGTGTTTGCTTGGCAAGGTTGTGGGGGGGGGTGGGGGTGCTAGAGGGGAGGCTTCTGTGAGAAGCTGCTAGAAGCTTGCCCCATGTCTGATAGAGCCAATGCCAGCTGGCTCCAGGACGGACGCGCTGTTGGCCAAGGCTGAGCCCATCAGTGATGGTGGTAGCACCTCTGTGATAAAATATTTAAGAAGGGGAAAAAGTTGCTGCACAACTGGGCAACTGCAGCTGGAGAGACAAGTGAGAATATCTGAGAGAAACAACTCTGCAGGCACCGAGGTCAGTGAAGAAGGAGGGGAGGAGGTGCTCCAGGCACCGGAGCAGGGATTCCCCTGCCTGTGGTGAAGACCATGGTGAGGCAGGCTGTCCCCCTGCAGCCCATGGAGGTCCATGGTGGAGCAGATACTCACCTGCAGCCCGTGGAGGACCCCATGCTGGAGCAGGTGGATGCACCCAAAGGAGGCTGTGACCCCATGGGAAGCCCGTGCTGGAGCAGGCTCCTGGCAGGACCCATGGGAGGGATCCCACGCTGGATCAGGGGAAGAGTGTGAGGAGTCCTCCCCGTGAGGAGGAAGGAGCGGCAGAGACAATGTGTGATGAACTGACTGCAACCCACATTCCCCGTGCCCCTGCGCCACTTGGGGGGAGGGGGTAGAGAAATTGGGAGTGAAGTTGATCCCGGGAAGAAGGGAGGGGTGAGGGGAAGGTGTTTTTAAGATTTGGTTTTATTTCTTATTATCCTAATCTGATTTGACTGATAATAAATTAAACTAATTTCCCCAGGTCGAGTCTGTTTTGCCTATGATGCTGATTGGTGAGTGATCTCTCCCTGTCTTTATCTCGACCCACGAGCCTTTCATTATGTTTTTCTGTCCCCTGTCCAGTTGAGGAGGGGAGTGATAGAGCGGCTTTGGTGGGCACCTGGCATCCAGCCAGAGTCAACCCTCAGAACAGCATGCTAATATGCTAGTCTGTATATAAAATAGTTTAATAAGTACAACTTACTGGACGGGCTACATTTGAGATTCAAATCACTGTTAATGAGGGATGGGTGCAGTAAGCTTGTGTGTTTTTCTATCAGGTGCATGCTGCAGCTGGAGTAAATGCAATTAAATATTTTGAAGGTGTCCATACTGGAAGAAGACAAGTGACGCATGCAAGTTAGTGCAGTTTTGTCAATTCTGATACAGTGACAAGCCCTGCAAGAATCTAACAGCTCATTATATATTACTACTTTTGCCGTATTCTTACTGTATCTGCTTTTACAAAGAGAGTTCTAACTTTGGTATTGAGACTGGTGAAAATCTTACGGGACCAATTTGTCACATTAGTGTAAATGTGCTAAAGCTCTCTGACCTTACAGAGTTATATTTAATCTTACACCCACAGAAAACCTGTTTGCAAGCTCTCAAGTTACACAAGTGTAAGTGTAAATGATGCTTGCAAACCTATATCATTAACGAAGGGAATCTGAAAACCAAAATGAGGCCTTTGACTTTTATGTGCACTGGTAGAACTAATTGTAATTAGATCACTCTACAGAAAATATGGTAATCCTTACCTAGTCTGAAAATGCTAATTCTGTTTCATGTTGCTTCTGAACAAGCCCTGCAAGTAATTTATTCCGTCTTTCTCTCAATGCAGCAATGTTTCGTACAGTGTTATTTTTTTAGTATCTTTTGCAATTTTTTGAATGTAGAAAGACTTAGGGACTACTTCCCTTGGAATATTATTAAATGATGTCTTCTTATCTGATGTTTTAAGTTCCTAAGATTCATCCTCTTGCTCCTGACTACAGTCCTTTTTGTACTACTTTTTCATGCCTTAATGAAAATTCTTAGAATATTTTGTTGTAATTATATGAAGAATTGCCTTATGAGTCCTATACAAGTCCTGAGTGTGTCCCTGTCAGGATACATATGGTCTCTGCTTATTACTGTGATGGAGAAAAGGCTGAGTTATGCAATGCCTTCTTTGCCTCAGTCTTTACTGGTGACATCAGCCTTCAGGAATCCCAGGCCTCTGAGCTCAGAGGGAAAGTCTGGATGAAGAGTTACGCTTGGTGGAGGAGGAACAGGTTAGGCAGCACTTAAGCTGCACATACATAACTCCATGGGGCCTGATGGGATGCACCTATGAGCGTGGAGGGAGTTGGCCAATGTCATTGCAAGGCCACCATCTATTGTCTTTAAAGGGTCATGGTGTTTGGGAGAGTTTCATGAAGAGTGGAAGAAAGCAAATGTCACTCCTGTCTTCAAGAAGGCCAAGAAAGAACATCTGGGGATGTTCTAGTAACATCTGGGGAGCTGCAGGTTGGTCAGCCTCTCCTCAATCCCTGGGAAAGTAGTGGAGCAACTAACCCTGGAAAGCATTTCCAAACACAGGAAGAACAAGAAGGTGATCAGGAGTAGTCAGCGTGGATTTATAAAGGGGAAATTGCGCTTAACCAACACGATAGCCCTCTACGATGAAGTGACTAGCTTGGTGCATGTGGAGAGAGCAGTGGATGTTGTTTGCTTTGACCTTGGTAAGGTTTTTGACCCTGTCTTCTGTAACATCCTCATAGACAAGCTGACAGAGTATGGATTAGATAAGTGGGCAGTGAGGTGGATTAAAAACTGTCTGAATGGCCAAGCCCAGAGGAATGTGATCAGTGGTACAAGGTCCGGTTGGAGGCCAGTTGCTAGTGGTGTACCACAGGGGTCAATACTGGGGCCGGTACTGTTCAACATCTTCATTAGTGACCTGGACAATGGGGCAGAGTGCACCCTCAACAAGTTTGTTGATGATAAAAACCTGGGAGGAGTGGCTGATGAACCAGAGGGTTGTGCTGTCATTGAGAGGGACCTTGACGGGCTGGACAGAGAGGAATCTCATCAAGTTCAACACAGGGAAATGCAAAGTGCTGCATCTGGGGATATCTGAGGGTAAGCCCCTGCACCAGTACAGGCTGGAGGCCAACTGGCTGGAAAGTAGTTCTGCAGAGAAGACCTTGGGATCTTGGTGGACAGCAAGCTGAGCATGAGCCGGCAATGCACTCTTGTAGCAAAGAAGGCCAACAGCATCCTGGGCTGCATGAGGAAGAGCGTTGCCAGCAGGTGGAGGGAGGTGATCCTTCCCCTCTACTTGACACAGGTGAGACCACATCTGTGGTGGTGTGTGCAGTTCTGGGCAAGAGAGACATGGAATTACTGGAGTGCGTCCGGCACAGGTCCACAAAGATGATGAAGGTTCTGGAGCATCCTTCACATGAGGAGAAGCTGAGAGAGCTGGGACTGTTCAGCCTGGAGAAGAGAAGGCTCGAGGGGATCTTATCGATGTATATAAATACCTGATGGGAGGGAGTGAAGAACAGGGAGATGGAGTCTTCTCAATAGTGCCCAGTGACAGGACAAGAGGCAATGGGCACATGAAACTTAATCTGAACATCAGAAAACGCTTTTTTGCTGTGAAGATAGTCTAACACTGGCACAGGTTGCCCAGAGAGGTGGTGGAGCCTGCATCCTTGGAGATACTCAAAACTGAGCTGGCCATCATCCTCGGCAACTGGGTTTAGGTGTCCCTGTTTGAGCCGAATGTGGGACAAGATGACCTCAAGAGGTCCATTCCAACCTAAATGATACTGTGATTCTGTATATTCCCCCCCCAACAAATAAACAAGATGAGATCCATGTCATGCTTGACAGTACTCTTGCATGATACAGTTTGTGAAATATGTTGGAAAACCAAGCTCTGAGCCTTATAACTGAACTAATTATCTAACAATTAATTTCCAGCACAGCAGTTAATTTGAAAAATTAACTTGTGGAAGAGGCTTTGGAAGGACAGAGGCAGGTTTGCCCTTTGACAGAAACGTAGCTTTTAAGTCTGTGATTCTATCCCAGGCTTGTCAAAGTGCCCTTTTCCTGAAGACATTTTTTTAAAATGCAGAATGTTTCCTTCAGAAACAATTTCTTTCCCTTACAGGTTTCATCTGGTAAAAAAGAATCAGCATGTTTTCTGATGAAGACTGCTGACTAGAATATCTGGTTTGTATCCTAGCAGATGACCTCTCTAAATTAATCGATCCCAGTTCTAATGAAGTGACCTGTTTAAAATAGATCTCTGCCAGCGTGTGTTTTCATGTCTTCGGTCTTTAAACTTTGAAGTGAATCCCTTCATGGGATTTCTAGAAATGATCTGTTGTTTTCCATTCAGATTTTTCTGAAAAATCCTGGTGCTTCAGCCCAGTGTTGGAAACTCATTTTTATTAAAATGATTTTAAATATA
Source organism: Mycteria americana (assembly GCF_035582795.1). Classification (NCBI taxonomy): domain Eukaryota; kingdom Metazoa; phylum Chordata; class Aves; order Ciconiiformes; family Ciconiidae; genus Mycteria; species Mycteria americana. The sequence goes on along the minus strand of NC_134366.1, from coordinate 46,343,277 downwards.
AGCCCCTTTTTGGTGCTTGTTTGTAACTGGTTCTCAGGGTTAGCACCCAAGCCTAGCTGTGCTGTTCGTTGCTAGGCTGAGCCGCGCACAGCTCGATAGCTTTTACATTATGCTCTGACCACACAGGAATGGAGCAAATCACTGCTTTCCTAGATCAGCTTTGCAATTTTATTTTGGGGGGGGGGGGAAATGTGTCTGATAATTCAGGAAAGCTGCCATTAAAGGATAATCACTCAACATAATCTTTTGCATGCTACTGCATGCTTACGCATCCGTTACTGCTAAACTGCATACTATTTCTGTGAAAAGAAAAAGAATTAAAAACCTGATTGGACTTTTATGACCCTTTAAAGATACAGTAACTTTGTATTTTGTGGCTCTGTGTCCACACTCCCTATGTTGTGCTTAGGTGGTTGTTTTTTTAAAGAAAATATACATGACTTAAAAAGGAATGTCTTATTTTCTGTGCTCTTAAAAAGTAATTCAGTAATTACATATAACAGCTAATGAGAAGAGAGGAAAATACGGAAAGGATATTGCTTACTGAAGATGACCGCTGTTCAGTTTCTGTGACATAAAATGTAAACTGCTACTTAAGTTCTTATTTTCTTGGAAAGTGAGAAGAGATGCAGACAGCTGATGTCGTTCTACGTGCATTGAAGGTCACTAGTATGTTGATAACTCTAATAGTGGAGTTGTGGGATTTTTGGTGCCCTTGCACATGTTCTTAAAATAGGGGATAGTTAAGATAATTAAAATTATAAACCTTATTGCAGAATGGTCATTAAACATGCTTGATCCGAATGTTACACTGTAGTTATCCTCCCTGAGGAGCAGAAAGTCTTTCATTTAAATAAATGCAAATACTACTTTCCTGAGCACCTAAACTGTTTATAGGGTTGCTTGCCCTCACCGTGCATGTTTTATAGAGTAGTAATGAGAGGCAGTTGCTGTGAGGTTAGTAACACTTTGAAAGGCATGGAAGACCTAATACCTATTTTAGCACGAAAGAAAGAAGGATTTCTGTCCCTGGCTGAATGTGCAATCTTCAGGAGAAAAAAATAAAATTCTTAATATATGATTTAGTCTGTGAACTTGTCGATGTGTAATTTGTTTATTTTCTGATGCTGTTAACAACTAAAGGTTATGCAGCTGTTACATGTTCACTTGAAAGCTTGTTACCCGCTAGCATGTTCTCTTTCTCTCTCTCACACTTGTGCGCACTCGTGCCCCCTCACCTGGAGAACAGCCCACCAGGATATCCTTTGGGAAACAGCAGCACCATTTACCAGTTGGAGCTGCGTGCAGTTAAACTCGCTGATGTCAATGCCATGTGACTAGAAACGCAAGGAGCAGATTGACATCTGGCGCACACTCTCCAACTTGTCGGATAGCCAAAAAGGAAAAAAAAAAAAAAGAGGGAGTGGGAGTGAGGAGGGGAGGTTCCCTTGCTTTTTTTCTAGCGCTATTAATTCCTGCTGGAGCTTGTTTGCCGCGAGCTTGGTTCATGGCAGTAACAGAAGCAGCAGTGCTTATTCAGTAGCTCAGTGCTCTCAATGAGGTCAAGCTGGATCAAAGGGAAACCTCCTGTGGAACCATCTACTGTAAGTTCTAATACTGCTTTTTCCGTGCTACCTCCAAATGCATCGTAGCCTGTACAGCTGAGCCAGGCTTCGGTGCTTTATGTCTCCCCAAATGATAATTTTGTATGAGGTTGTTGGGTTTTATGTTAATTGAACTTGTCAGTAAGGTGTCAGTTGGATAATAATGCTGTGCATTTTGGAAGGAAAGGGCTTATTGTTCTATCCTTTTATTTTCTGAGGGAGTGGGAAGAAGAAAGTGTGATTTTGTCCTTTTGAAAAGCTCCAAGCTGTTGAGGTTACAGCTCACCAGATTCTGTTTTATGTAATTTACATATTCTACTTTCTAAATAAAGTAATCGTAAAGTATCTTTCAAATGTCCTTGGATTTCACCAAATAGCTATTCTTTTGGGAATAGTTACCTAAACATTTATTTAATTTAAAAAAAAAAAAAAAAAAAAAGAAAAAGGAAAAAGAGAAAGAGAAAACTTTATTCAAATCTTGGAAACATCTGTAGTAACTAAATTTCAGAGACACTCTCCTTACACAAGCTGCTGTTCACCTGAGGGGTCTCTAATATGATCATTCAGAAATATTTCTTTGAAACCTAATTCTGAATATCAGCTGGTTTTAATGAAACTTTTCAGTTGCAAAGACTTTCACAGTGAGATGAAAAATTTCTCTTTTTATGTAATGAAGTAGCTGTTTCTGCAAAAATGCTATTTAGCATAAAGGAATGCTAACTTTTGCAGGTAGTGTTGTCTCATTTACAGCATGGAAACCTTAGGGAGTAATGAAATGCTGTGCTGTAAATTTTTTTTTTCAGCTATATAACCCAACTTTTTTTTTAAAGGACAAAAAACTTACCTGAATATATATCCAGAAGGCTTGCAGAGTGGTTTCAATGGACTGAACAAAAGAACTACCACCTGTTTGGATTATTGTTAGTAATATATTGTAAACCTTGAGAGGAAATACAGTATCACAAATCATTATCCCTTCCTGCTCTAAAGTTCCTCTTGAAAGGAGTTGGCATGATGTCTCTCTCTTGATCTTCAGCTAGTATGTCTGGAAAATGGGAAGTATTGGCATTACTGTGCTGTGAAGCAGCTTAATGTTGCAAATGTCATAAAGACTTACGGCATTGTCTTACCCCCCAAAATCTAATGTCTCTGGCTTTTTTTGAAAGGTGTGTACCTTAATTATAGTTGTCTTTTTGTCTCCTTTCCAGTTAATAGTCTTGACTTTCTTAGATATCTAACTTGGAAGTTGGATAGAGGAAAGGAGAAAAAATAGTGTGAAATCAGGTCATGCAGCATCTAGGTATGAAGTATGAATATTTGCTGGAGAGATTTATGAAACAAACTTATGAAAACTCATTTTTCAACTGTGTACTATTTAATAAATAGAAGATCTGTTACTTTAATATGCTGTGATTTTTTGTCTGGCATCACTGCAATATAAATGTGAGAAGATAATGTGTAAATTAGCATCTGATACTTAACACTCTTGTTCTGAGGGTAGGATCAAAATGTTCTATGAACCCATCACTGGATTTTTTTATTTTAAATTTGTATCTTTCCTTGGTTTTAACAGAGGCTGTCTTTGGTTCAGTTGAGACAGCTCCATTTTTAAACATATAGTGGAAAAAACCATACTGTATCTTTTTGTCCAGATGGTGATGTTTCTTTTCATTTCAGCATTCAGCTTCTGAATTGATCCTAGTTGAAGATGAAATGACAGATACTGAAGATAACGAAGAGGAGGATTTAGGAGTCATGGATGATCAACGTAGTGTAATTCTCCATCTCATCTCTCAGCTCAAACTTGGCATGGACCTTACCAGGGTACGGACACTGTATCTCTTTTATAATTGTTCATTCTTTTTTCTTCTTCTCATCCTTCTGTGTGTGTGTGCACGCGTGTGATTCCTGTGAGCATGTTTTGCCCCCATGGACAATGAAGTTTGCCTCTTCATAAAGGTGTGGTTCCAGAGAGCTATGCAGTGCTGTCTTCTGCTAGGTAGGCTTTCACATGAAGTGACCACATCAGATATTTTAGGGATGGGGGAACAGGGTCAGGGGGAAGGGAAAGAGAAAAGAAGAAGAAAAAAACCTCCAAAACTCTTCTTTTTTTTTTTTTTTTTATAAGTCTTTCAAAGCAACCATATGTTGTCTATGTATCCCACATGTATGTTAAGTCAGGGTGCAGAGTGTTTGAGGAATCATAATATCAGTTTTATGGATGAAGGAGATATGTGCTCAAGTTACTGCTTTGTGGATTGGATTCCATATAATTACTTGGCAGCTTCAAAAAACCCATGGTGGTAAAGAAATCACAGTCTTCAGTGTATACTGTTCTTGTCTGTGCTAAGCAGCTCACCAGTTTAACCTTCTGTGCATCCTTCTGGTCCTGGAACCAGTATTGTTATGAGCTTATACATACTGATAGGATCAGGGAAGTTATGGTGTCTGAGAAATTTCCCTTAAGTCCTTAGAGTTTTGGAAATGAGGCAGATGTTCTGGAAGCAGGGAATGCCTCTTTTCGAATAGTCCTACATTTCAGTGAAACCTTCTCATGGGACTTAATAACCAAGTGGATTTTTGTAAAAATATGGAATACCCTTTCCTTCCACAAAGGTTTTCTACTTAAAAAAAAAAGGCAAATAAAACCCCTATAATCCCCTTCCACAAATAAGATGAGCTCATTCTGACTTACTCCCTCCACAAATAAAAACAAGTTTGGAATGATCAGAGAATTACCCTTGTGCATGAAGTAGCTATGCAGGAGATTCTTCTCATGGGCATTTTGATATTCTGAAGAGTTCATCTGCTTTCCTTTTGATCTTACATACTAATCAAAGTCTATTTTTACTCTCACTTTCTTACAAAATAAGGCTTTCTCAATATAGTCTTTTCTGCTTCCTCTGGAATAATTGACAGTATTTAAAGATACTTACATTTTTTTGAGACTGAGCAATCCCGTGATCTGTTGCTAAGTATAGATATTGAATAGCTGCATGGAAATTAATGTTTTGTTCTAAATAGAACAAAAGTTTCGTCATTTCATTTGTGAATAATTTATACCTGTCACTTCTTAGTATGGGGTTATGTACAGTTCATTTTTGGTTTTGTTTTTCTTAGATTCCTCAATTTTTCATAGCTCTTCCTCTTTCCTATGTTGGTTTGCTAAGGCTGTCTCAGTCCATAATGTTTAAACTAGACTAAGATTCCTTATCTGTTGTTCTTGTGTCTTCAAAACATTTTGTCTTTGGTAATGAACAAGATTTTTCTTCCCTGATTTCCAGTATCATCTTTTTGCCACGGCAGAGGAGGCAAAAACCCCAAAGACACACAGTTAATTTAAATAAGAGAAATTCCTGTAAATAAGAGAAATGTAGACACTTGGAAGGTAAATATATATGATAACCCATTTCTTATGTAGTGTTCTTAGAGAACAGTTTTTGAGGATAGTGATGAATATTATCAGATACATAGTATGGCAAAGTATTGGCATGCACGAATTTGTATATATAATACCTGCAGCCTGAGAAGAGGAACAGGCATATGGCAGAGTTAGATCTCTCTCTAGTCTGTGTGATGCACGAATACACATATGATGAGTATTAATGAGACATGCCACATGTGCACATCACTTCTCTGACCATTTGAGGATTTAAAAAAAAAAAAAAATCACAAGACAGCTGGCTGCTTTTTTTATTAACTTTGCTTCCTGACATGAGGCCCTTAGGGCCACAGAGGTGTGATGATAAAGCTTGGTTTGTTGGCTGCACCTCTTCTCATTTTTTATTATTCCTCTGAAAGTCAGATTCAGGTAGCCTTGATGCTAGTCAGCTTCTGCTGGAAGTGGTTGTGGCACAGTAGTTGCTAACAGCAGAGGATGTTTTATATGTTTCCATTTTCCTATGCCTTCTTCCCTAGGGTTGTTTATTTGGTTCATTTTGTGAGCTATGGATTGTAACATGATACACACATGAAGAAACTGCTCTTCTGAGCCCTTGGTGGCTTTTGGTTCTGGATGCATAATCAATTACCTTCATGTACCATATCAGAGGAAACGGCATCTTTTCCTTTTCGTTTTCCTACACAGTGCTTGCTTATGTTACTGTTGGCCTTGCCTGTGCTGACATGAATTTCCCACAGTGATGATAGCCACATTTAATGTTGCAGAGGTGCTTCACTTTTGAAATGTGTCATGCTGCCATGCCTTTTAATAAGGAGTTAAACAGTAAAAATCTACTGTGAAGGAAAACACCTGCAATGAACTATTAAATCTGCATGGGGATTTGCTAGAACAGGCTAGGCTCTGTGGTGGCCGAATAGACTTGAATAGCTGCTAGAGAGACTTGGGTGGGGTAGCAGTTCACAGCAGCAGAACATAGTACAAAACTGATGCCTTGGACTGGGCTAGGACTTTAAAACTCATTTACAATTGGAATTGCTGGGAAAAAATAAGTTTCTAAGTTGTTTGTTCTTCAGACTTTTAAAAAATGAAAAATAGTGCCAAAAATCACTGGCAGCCTGATGAATGTGTTGGCAAATGGCATCTAATGGATTGAAATTAATGCTAACAGTTTGTACAGATGGGTGATGACTCCCCCGCATTCCCTTACCTTCCCTACGCAGTTAATATGTGCTAAAAATAAAGGGCTGCCATTCTGTGTAAAAGGACTGCCAGTAATTCTGCAGAATATCAGCCTGTTGTAAATTAACATTGTGGTATATTCATGATGTTGTAAGCTTTTATTTTGCTTGTCAATATACTTTTACCTTGTAATTTTAAAATATAAGTAAGATGAAAATAGCCTGTTTTATTCCCACAGTGACACAGATGACAGTGGAAAGCTTTTGTACCTCTAAGAGAAGGACATCTCAGCATGGGGTGCCTTGGTCAGATTTATGAAAAAAGTAGGGAGTGGTGCTGACACCCATGTTTTGCCTCACAGTAAAATAGTAGGGGGGATAAATATCTCTGTTCTTAAGAAGTCATGCTCTTACATCTCTCAGTTGCATTCAGATCTAATTAAGTATAGGTGAATTCAAGCCTAGGAGGTTATGATCAAGCTTTGAACCAATATCCTCTTTTGAACTGCAATGAAGAGGGAAGAATGCCTGTTAAACTGTTTCCTTTTTGCATGAAGCCTGAGAGAGAATAAGAACAGAGATTATTCTAACATTTTAGAATGCAATCAGGAGATTTTTAGCTTCAGACTTTGGGAACTTGGTATTTATTCTAGAGAGATTCTTTTGTCCATTTGGTTGTCATGCTGGCTTTTTCCCAATGGAAAAAATTAGACCATTTTGACTTCTTATGCAAATAAAAAAAAAATTGTTGTAGTCTAAAACCAATATAAAGAACACAGGTCCTAAGTGTATTTTTCTGGACAGTGCATTCTGCTTGGCTGCAGAAGAATTGAAAACCTCATTCCTTTGGAAGCTAGAGTACTAGCACAAGTGCATGACAGTCCAATGCTGGCAAGAAGAATGCTGTATGCTTCCAGATTTGTTTATTTCTATTTTGCTTATTTCTGCAGAAATCAAGATAGGGCCAATTAAAAAAAAAAAAAGGTTTTTTTTTTGGGGGGGACGGGACGGGACGACGACGACACGGACTATGTTAGTGTATGGTGATGTTGCATATTGAAACTTTCAGGCAATGAGATTATTTAGTAAAAGACAATGTTTTCTAAACGTATTTTGTAATACTGGAGTTGTGTAAGATTAAAAACTCAAATATTTTCTGTATGTAGTTCTGCCTCCTTTTGAGGAAACAGCTCAATTATTCTATGTTTTGCCGTGGATCCTTTCCTGCTACAATTGAGGATGTAGTTTCCATTTTAGTTGGACTTTTAAAGCAAGATCATTTGAGCTGGAGTTCAAGCTTTATTCAGATTTTAAATTGATTCTTGAAACTGAATAATAAGTGTGCAGTGGTTCATAACATCTCATTTAGTGGCTATATTGGCATAGCTGTGTTAAGTATGTAGCTGCAAAGCACAGAACTAGTACTTGAGAGTGATATGACAGCTAGGTGATCAAGTCAACAGGATGAAACCACAGCAGTCTCAATGTTGTACCATAAAATTTGCATCATCTTAAGTATGGTCCATAGTTTTTTTTCCCCTTCTCCTCCATTTGTGCTAATAAATGTCACTCTCTTTAGAGGTAGCCACTTGGACATAACGAGGTGCAGAGTGCTGTTTATTCAAATGAGTTTCCCTGCCCTTTCATGTCTGTGCAGTGAACTCATGATAGTCACTACTAGTATTTTGAGACACAAGCGATGCGTTTTTTCTGTGTTTTGCTGTCAGCAAACATCACCCTTGATGACCTGGTCTTTGAGTGTACAATTTATATTAAGATGAGATCCTGTATTGAGGTTCAGTAATGCTGAATTGCATTTTTTTTTTTAAGATTATATTGGATAATGAATATTTGGTCAGAATGAGAACGCTGCAAGTAAGACGGAACTGTTTAAAGAGCTAAAAATACCGTGAGAAAATCTACTGCCTTTCCACTTTGCCTTCCAAAGTTTTAGATTTCACTTTTAAAAACCAATCTCCTCAGCCCCTCGCTATCACACCACCGTGGGGACTATAGGCTGTCTTTAACACTCAGTAGTTTGCCACTCATAGTGTAAAAGTAAGGTCCTGCATCTTTTGGGGCCTCATTAGGTTGGTAACAGAGACCACGTAGAGTGCTCAAGGCTTACGGAGTAGCCTCAGAGGAATATTACAGATGGAACTTTGCTTGATTTATATCTAAACTTGTAAAAATTATTAGCCTATAAAAGACTATATGTGTGTAAATAATATACAGAAGAGAGAGTGAACGAGCATGTATGTTACCAGAGTGGTGATCTGGTTTTTTTGCAGTTGACTGTGTAGGTGTTAAGACTGCGTTTGAGCCGTTGTGACTGGAATTTTTTTTTCATGTTTACAAGTTTTCTTTGAAAAGAACTGAATGACGGATAAAAGTTTGACAGCTTCTATTTCATTACCCATGGGATCCAAAAGGACTGAACTGTGCTTTGGTCCCACTTAGAATAGCAAGCTGGGGCGGCAGGGGGGAAAGCAAATGTGTTTGTTTGAAGGGTGGCTCCCTGCCTGCTGTAAATAACCCTTGCTTTTGGGAAAGGGAAAAAGTAAATGCAATGAAGAATTAAAGAGAAAAGCAGAACAACTGCATTAATAGGGGACAGCTGTTGGTCTGCATCTGGCATTATTGAGCCACTTTGGCTCCAGACAAATTTGTGTGTGCCAGAAGTTCCTTGTTGGTCCTGCAGGAGCAACCTCTGAGCTCCCCTGGGATGGTCCTGCACAAGGTGTGGAGGATGAGGGAGAAGGAATGGAGAGAAATAAATTATTTTAGGTCCTGTAGCCCTTGTCTGTCTTGTAGTGCACTCCAGGATGTTTCACTGAAAACTTTTTTAACAAAGTGTTATTCCTAAGTGGGTGACTTTGGCAACATCTGCGTTGCTAGATGAGCCACTCGAGACTGCATCCAAATCACTCGGGGCTGGCTTCCTCCAGTGCAGACTGCCTAGTGCTCAGTCTCAGATTTTTTCTGGGCCCCTGGAGCATCTGTAGTCCCAGGATATTAAAGTAACAGTTTGTGCAGTTTTTGTTTGTTTCAGCTTGTCTCAAATAAGGTGAAGGCATGTAAGGGCTCACCACAGTAGTATGGTACGATCTCAAACTGAAGGGATGTGCTGTGTGCCTGGAGGCGACAGGAGAGGCTAGAGGTGGCAAGGGATTTGGCTTGGGAGGTGGGAGGGGATACGACACATACAGTGACAGTGTAGGGCAGAGGGAGTCAAACCTGGAGTGGTGTCCTGCCTCTTGGGAGGAGACCGTGGCATGGTTTTATCCTTGGAAACATACCTGAGATTTGGTTTTGGTTGGATCTAGTTGGCTTGGTTTGTTAAGAGGCTGGAAGGGACCCCCACGTGGCTTGACACCCACGTATGCAGTGGGTGGTCAAGGGCCCAGGAGTGAAACTGGGAGCCCAGATGTCTGACAGAATGGGTAGATGCACCTCTTACACTCTCCGCCACTTATGTGTTGGTGATGTGTATGTTTATATAAAATAGTAATCTTCTAGTGGTTTGGGAGGGTGTGTCCCTCCCTTTTTGGAGGGTTATGATCAGTTTGGTTTGTTGATGTTTGATGTAAATTAATTTACATCAAAGTATGTTTTTATGTCCTGTAAACAAGGAGAACAATGGTTGGTTTGTTAACTCAGGGGAGAGGAAAAGGCAGATTTCCACGTGAGTGGAACAGCCCATCACTGTTGTGTGAGCTGCTGTTGAGAATCATAAGGAAATAGGAAGCAGCCTGCATGGCTATCAAGGCCGCTGCTTTTTCCTTTGCTCATTATTTACACTGCAAAGAAAATGAAATTGCTGTGTCAGGGAAGGAAAATACGCTGTCCCAAAACTTGGCAGGGTCAGAATTGCAGCTGTCTTAACTGTTCTCCCCCCCCTTCCACCGTGGTAGTATGATCATGGGGAAATCATATCTGCCTTTGTCTGCTTTGCATACAGGTAGTGCTTCCAACATTTATTTTGGAGAAAAGATCCCTGCTGGAGATGTATGCAAATTTCATGGCCCATCCAGACCTGTTTTTGTCAATTGCAGCTGGAGCCACTCCTGAGGAAAGAATTATCTGCTTTGTGGAGTATTATCTAACAGCTTTTCACGAAGGCCGAAAGGGAGCGGTTGCCAAGAAGCCCTATAACCCTATAATTGGTGAAACGTTTCATTGCTCGTGGGATGTGCCTAAAGATAAAGTGAAAGCATTCAGAACTAATGGTGCCTCCATGGTTTCTAAGGACCCAACCAAGGAATTTGGCCAGGACCAGTCCACCTGCTACAAGCTGAGGTTTGTAGCTGAGCAAGTATCCCATCATCCACCGGTATCTTGCTTTTACTGTGAATGCAAAGAGAAGAAAATGTGTGTGAACGCTCACGTATGGACCAAAAGCAAGTTTATGGGCATGTCAATAGGTGTTTCTATGGTAGGTGAAGGTAAGAAATGTGCTTTTATCTTGGTTTTTTGCGTTAATGTTGTGGGTGTCAACACAGCAGAAATCCAGATATTTTCCTGCTTGCTCTCCCTCTGACCTTTCATTTGAACCTTGTGTCTATTTGCTTTTCTGAAGTTTGGAATTAAAACTGTAGAGTTCATGTAACTTTTTTCCTGTCCAGACAGAACGCGAGAGACACATTACATGTATAAATGTGTGCTTATATTTATGTGAGACTGTTAATTATATCTGAAGTACAATCAAATGTTAAATTGTAGAAGCAAATGGCTATTGACAGTATATTCTGTAAGAACATTTTTGTCTTGCTCACTTTTAAAGTAATAGGTGATTCAGTATGGGACAGTTTCACAACTGGAGCAAAGCAATAGGAAAAAACATGTTTTTACTTAAGCCTAACATTCTTTTTTCATAGTTTCTGCAAAGAATCATGGTTTCTGTAGTGTTTACAAAGTTAGTGTATTATCTCAAGCTTTATAGTGAGTCATGTAGTCAAGGTGTAAATCCTGATTTGCTATATCATACATATACAGTCTGCTTTGTGGTAAGTCATTGCTCACCATTAATTCAGAAATACAGGGAATCATAAATTCTTAATGGATGAGCTGAACAGATAAACACACCTGTACCAGTATCGTTACTGACTGCTAATGTATCGATTTAATGTTTCTAAGCAATTTAGTCAGTCCTGTTTGCCGTTTGACGGTAATTTCCTGTGTATGGTTTTTAGTCTTAACTGATTTTTAGACTGTGGTCTCAGAAGCACCAGGACAACTTACAGTAAATGCTGCTTTTTGTCATCATTATGTTAAATACTATGATATTAAAGTAGTAAATAAGTAGAGAGGGAAATGTAGTGATTTGGTTTTGTTTATGTCGTGGTTTAGCCCCAGCCAGCAGCTAAGCACCACGCAGCCGCTCGCTCACTCCCCCTCGGTGGGATGGGGGAGAGAATCGGAAGAGCAAAAGTAAGAAAACTTGAGGGTTGAGATAAAAACAGTTTAATAGGGAAAGCAAAAGCCGCGCACGCAAGCAAAGCAAAGCAAGGAATTAATTCACTACTTCCCATGGGCAGGCAGGTGTTCAGCCATCTCCAGGAAGCAGGGCTCCATCACGCGTAACGGTTACTTGGGAAGACAAACGCCATCACTCCAATGTCCCCCCTTCCTTCTTCTTCCCCAGCTTATATATACTGAGCATGACGTCATGTGGTATGGAATAGCCCTTTGGTCAGTTTGGATCAACTATCCTGGCTGTGTCCCCTCCCAGCTTCTTCTGCACCTGGCAGAGCACGGGAAGCTGAAAAGTCCTTGACTAGTACAGCAGCAACTAAAACATCTCTGTATTATCAACACTGTCCTCAGCACAAATCCAAAACATAGCCCCATACCAGCCGCTACGAAGAAAATTAACTCTGTCTCAGCTGAAACCAGGACAGTATCCACCCCTTATTCCATACCATTTATGTCATGCTCAGGTCTCACACTATTCAATACATTCTCATTACCCACCATCACCCTTCCCATCCCATCCTTTGATATAATACACACATATCATTCCCTTAGTCTATGGACCACCCCTACAAAATATTTGTAAAATGACCATAAATGTCCACAAAATGTCCACTGAGTTCATTTAGTCCATGACTTTGGGCTTCATCTCTTATGGTTGTTACTCAGGACAGGAGAGGTGGTGTGTTGCTTGGGGTTATTGGGCACCAAAGCCAGATCAGGTCAGGTCACTGCTGCACTTGCACTGCTTCTTGTAAGACTTCTCCTCCATTTGTTCAGGTGGTTCCGGCTGTAGTAATTCCTATAACATGCAACTCAAATCATGGGTTACAACAATTTAAAGGTATATCTATTACAATGTCCACCCCTGGTCCTTTTGGACCAGGATATAGGGTTTAACATTGCAACGAACTCCTCCCCTTGCTCCTAGCCTCGCTAGCAACAAGGGGTTCCTGCTATAGTAATTCCCACAACATGCAACTCAAATCCTGGGATACAACAATTTAAAGGTATTTCCATTACAATCTCCACCCCTGGTCCCTTTAGACAGACCATCAGGTTTAACATTGCAATGAAGTCCTCCCCTTGCCCCTGCTCCAGCTTGGACTTATCCACAGAACGTAGTACCTTCAGAAGTAAACTTGCTCCAACATGGCCTCATGCACAGCCACTGATGCTTCAAGGTGTACCTGCTGCAGCATAGACTTCATCCACAGCCACAGATGCTTCGAGGTATACCTGCTGCAGCATGGACTTCATCCACAGCCACAGATGCTTCGAGGTATACCTGCTGCAGCATGGACTTTATCCACAGCCACAGATGCTTCGAGGCGCACCTTATCCAGCGTGGACTTATCCTTGGGCCACAATCCCTTCAGAGGTATACCTGCTGTGGCACAGACATAACCATGGCCACAGACGTTTCAAGATATACCTGCTCTGGCATGGGCTAATCCATGGGCACAGACGCTTCGGGGTGTCCCGCTCCCACGTGGATTCATCCACACGTCACAGTCCCTTCGACTCGAGTTCACACCAGAGTTCCAGCCTGTCCAGTACAGCAGCACAGAAACAGCAGCGATGCCCTGGCCATCCGCCAGCCCAGGCGCAAGGCCATTGCTGTTATCAAAATGTTCCCAGGCACAGCAGAGTAAGGTGATCAGCAGTACAGCAGCACGGCAAGCAGTGAAAGCAAAAAGCAGTCACTAACGAGCCCTAGGCTCTAACATACAGTAAGGCAAGCAAGCCTATGGCAAGCACAGAACCCTGCTGATTAATAGCTAAACAGCAATAACAGCTATAAATTCTATCTGGCACATTCCAATCAAATCTGTCATTATCTCAAACCCTTCGTGCCCCACGTTGGGCGCCAAAAAGGACTGTCGTGGTTTAGCCCCAGCCAGCAGCTAAGCACCACGCAGCCGCTCGCTCACTCCCCCTCGGTGGGATGGGGGAGAGAATCGGAAGAGCAAAAGTAAGAAAACTTGAGGGTTGAGATAAAAACAGTTTAATAGGGAAAGCAAAAGCCGCGCACGCAAGCAAAGCAAAGCAAGGAATTAATTCACTACTTCCCATGGGCAGGCAGGTGTTCAGCCATCTCCAGGAAGCAGGGCTCCATCACGCGTAACGGTTACTTGGGAAGACAAACGCCATCACTCCAATGTCCCCCCTTCCTTCTTCTTCCCCAGCTTTATATACTGAGCATGACGTCATGTGGTATGGAATAGCCCTTTGGTCAGTTTGGATCAACTATCCTGGCTGTGTCCCCTCCCAGCTTCTTCTGCACCTGGCAGAGCACGGGAAGCTGAAAAGTCCTTGACTAGTACAGCAGCAACTAAAACATCTCTGTATTATCAACACTGTCCTCAGCACAAATCCAAAACATAGCCCCATACCAGCCGCTACGAAGAAAATTAACTCTGTCTCAGCTGAAACCAGGACAGTTTATTAATAACAAAACAATTATGGTGAAAACATACAGATATGTTCTGCTATTTCTACTAGCGAGAACTAAAGAAAAAAACTCAAACAGAAGAAAGGGCTACAGTAGCTTCTTTCCTGATGGCAATATATTCTCTTTTTTGTAGAAGAGCCATGAAACTTCCTTACTACTGGATTTGATATTGTTGTCATAGTTAAAGTCTGTAACAGCACGGCTGTTTCCTTCTTCCTATGATTTAGGTATTTTGCTTTTAATACGGAGTTAAGGAAGTTGGGAAGGGAGTGTCAGAAGGGAAGTCGGTCCTTCTGTCTGTCTCCTGACTGTACTACTGCCAGCCTGAGTCATTGGTTTCACTTGCTGCATTTTTCTGGTACATATTTGTTTCAAGTACTGTTTTTCTCAGTGAAGGCAGCTATTTAATGGAAACAAAATTAAACACAAAGTCACTTATGATTATGTAGGAGTAGGGAAATTTCTTTTTGTTGCTGCTAGCGCACACAGTTCCCTGGGATTGGGGGTGTCTACTGTGAGGATTATTTAAGACTTCAAAATCCTGATGCGTTCCAGTTTTGAGAGAGGAAGGGTCTAGGAATTAACCACTTCCCTACCCTAAGGATTGTTTAATGTTTGTGAGAATAAGTTCTGCCCTAACCTTACCCCTCCTTTTTTTTTCCCCCCCCTTCATGATCCTGGACATATCCCAGGAGTGGAGACAGGCTTTGGGGAACATCTGCAGTGGTGAACCCTTTTATTGCAAGGTTTGCTGTTGTCTTTGTGATGGGCATTTTGGGAGGAAGTTTGGGTTTACCAGTTTATAGTTATCATTCGTCTTTTTTGTTCATGTAAGCAGTGCAGAAGTATGCAGCTTCATGGTGACAACATTTCTGGGAAGTGATGGAGAAACTCCAGTGCAGCCCAAGCATTTCTGTTGCGTGTTGAGGACTGGTAATAGGCAGCAAGAAGTTGTACCACTGAAGCTTTTCTACCGTCTGAAAACAGCCAGCCTAAACCTGACAGCCTCAGTTTAAAATGTTTGCTTTGCAGTGCAGTTTCTTCACTCGAAACTACACTTTCTTCATTTTTCTTAGATTTATTTTAGTCACAGGAAAGTCTTCCTAATGAAGTTGGTGTGTAGATTTGTCAAGCTGTGCAAAAATTAGAATCTACTGCAGACGTTTCTTTCTCATGTGCTGCATAAGTATAAATTCCGTATTAGATCGAGGTCAGTGTGAGTAGTGGGGAATAGATTGCTGAACCAAGAAAAATTAGCCACTGGACTTACAGTGTGGAAAAAGTATGTCAGTATTTGTATGTCTGGTAATGCAGAGCCTAATAATTTCTTAATGTGAAATATAATTTGGAGAATATTCGTGGTATTCAAGGACATTTTATGCATTGCAGCATTTCAAATGGGGTGAGTTAGTCTAGCAAAGAGTAGATTGAGGAAAGACACGCTGTTAGTCAGAAGGTATATGAAGGTAGTTAAGATAGCTACCTTTAGTTTCTACGTACTTAGGAGAAGCTTTCTGACAACAAGGTTGGCTGGTAAAGTTGTAGAATCTTATTTTAAACTGTTAAAACCAGATTAAGCGGGCTTCTCAGAAATGACTGAAGCATGACTGATCCTGCTTTTGATAAGAGACAAAGTGACGTCTCATGAATCATAGAAATCCCTGGATTTTGTTTGTTTCTTTTTTTTGCTACCATGCACTGGATGACCAAAGTAATCATGTATTATTGTTGAGGTTTTTTTTTTTTTGTCTTGTCCCCTCCTCATTTTTTTTTTTCCCCATTATGAGCAGTCATACCTTTTTTTGGCTGTTGCTGGAGTTTGCTTATGTACATGTGGGTGCCTTTGACTTTTTGTTAAATCAGATTTTAGATTCTGCATGATGCCACTTGAAAGGCAGTTTCCTTGATATTTCTAATATACCTTTGTCCATTCTGAGACTTCATTTAAATCATCCCGATGTTGGTACAGTAGTTTCATTATACTGTGCATTCATTCAGTACTATTTGATGTATGTGGGGAAAAAAAAAGTTCTTCCAAACAGAGCATGAGAGAGCTGCAATTAATGTTTTGGATAATTCAGTGGTAGGAAGTGACCATCTTGTTCTAGTTCAGATATTTATTGGAACAGTTTTGTTTGCCCTATAACTTAGTTGTGACCTTAGTGTTGAATACAAAAACCTATGATTTGTTTTGAAATTTGCTCTCTACTGAATAGTTTTGTGGGTGGCCTTCAAACAATTCAATGAAGCTTTTTCTACTGCAGTTGGCTATTTACAGAAATACAGTAGTACTGAATTTTTGGACCTACATTGTATAAGGAATATGCCAATAATGCTTCTGTGGTGCTTTTGAAGCATATTTTTTTCACTTGTCACAATGTCTTTAGATGTATAGAGCATGTTGCTTTTTATGCTTTGTTGTTAGAAGCAGCGGTGGATATGCTGAAATAGGATGTCATGGAAGTACAAAGGCTTCTATAAGAATTAGGGGATTTGAGGACAGTATGGTCCTGTCATACAAAGGCTACAGCTCAGTGTCTTAATTGTACAATTTTTATTGTGTGTTGCATCTCAAAGTTGCATCTCAAGGACTAAGGTTTTTTTTTTCTTCTATCTGTGAATTTTGTTTGTTGATTCAAAGTAAGTATCGGTTGCAGAGATGCAGAACGAGTAGGAAAGCACTGCTGGAAATCTGTGTGAGAAGCTGTTTTATATGCTAGCCCTTCATCTGTGATTATGAGGGGTCTAAATCTAGTTTAGCTAATGAAATGTCTCAACTTTTTCTTCATTATATAACAAACCCCCCATTCTTCAGAACAGTCAGCATTGAGTTTCCTCATGAGAAAGCTACCCTGAATAGAAGAGAGGGTATTTTGCATAAAAGAATTCATGTTGCGTGCATAGTCCCCAATTCTGGTTAATGTTAATTACTTACTAATGAGAGAGTGAAGGAGGAGTGTAAAGAATAGGATCACATTAAGATTTAAATTAGCAAGGGATGGGAGAGTCAATGTAAATATTTAATGTTTTTTACATGGTCCAAAAAATCTTCAAACAGATACTGGTTGTAGGATAAGGATGCTTTAGTGGAAAAGGCTGTGGTGAGCACACCTCGGTGTGGGCTGCGCGTGTTCCTTTTCTGCTCTTGGGTTTTGTTCTAAAGCAGCAAAATCCAACAAAAAGCATCACCTTTGATTCATGGGATAATTTTGCAGGGAGCATAAAGTAAGTTTAAGTGGATTGCTCTGTATTATCAAGTGGCTAGTTATGTCTTGTGTTTTCACTCCTGCTGTTTTAAATGTTTTAAAAACTAGTGAGGTATAGGCTTTCAAAAATTATTTTTTAAATTGAAATCAACCTTGAAAAGATTTGATAGGTTGGGAAATGGTTCAGTGCTCTTCCCAGGGTAAATCTAAATGAAAGCAATGAATGTGTTTTCTCTTGGGTTTTTTTGGTTCAAATATATGTATGTGTATGTGTTTATGGATGTACAGGTCTATAATTTCTATTCCTGAGGCATTAGCAACTTTTTAATTTACCAGTCCCAAAGATTGACTACTCCATGCAACTAGAGCTACCTAAATGGTTCCCTACTACTAATTTTTGTATTAATATTTTTTAGCCCAGTGGTTTCAGAACAGTTTCCGTATGGCATGGCACTCATTACTTAATTTAGCAAATGGCTCCAGTCTTTGGAAAATGAGCAGTGCAGTGCAGCTTGCTGGAATGTTTATGAGATGATAAGAGCCTGGTTCTGGCATCTCATGTTTTCCCGTGTGAATCTGTGTGGCTGGTGATGCACTACACCCGTGTGGGGTTCATCCCATACGTAACTTACTCCTGTTTGTGCCGTGTTAAGAATAATGCAGACAGTATGAAGAGCCTGTTAAATTAGGAAACTGCCCTAGGCCGTTTGTGTCCCATGTCCCATTTGTTCAGATTGATCTCCATACAATCGGTGGGAAACATTAAATTTCACATGCCTCTTCTGCAGCTTATTGATCCAGAGTCTCCTCTGGGTATTTCGTCAATATGTGTTACTGGAAAATCAATTCACAAAGCTTGCAGCATCAGTGAGGGACATGTCATAGTCAAACAGGGAAAATTATATGCCGCGAACATCGCTTCCTTTAATGCAGGCTGAGGAGTTGTGGAAGGGAGCATGACTGTGAATACATTGCCTTAGTCAAAAGCAGGAGCGAATGGTGTTGAGGACATTTCAAGGGGGAATTTCAAAATTCCACACTTGTTTATAAAAAATTCACCCTTCTCCTCTGTGGGATTTTTTTTTCTAATAAACTAGATTACTAAATCCACTGTTCCTCCCAGAGTACTTATCTGGCGCATTCTTCCGTGCATAATAGCTGCCTATAAATAGTTAAGATTTTTTTTAAAGGAATTTGCAGTTTCCAAAAGAATTCTTTGATGTGAGAGGAAGAAACGTTACTGAAAATGGGAGAATCTTCTGCAACTTTTCCTGTATATTTATTTATAGCCATTTTTAAACTAAAAATGAATAATCCCTTACAGTGGGGAAGCAAGGGAAGAAAAATAGCCTGTGTATTTTCCAGCAGATATTTTTAAAGATCAGTCACAACGTAATGATACTTATAAAGCAGATGTTAAGAGTACACAATGCTTTTAAAAATAACTGTTAGATTTTAGTTTTTCTGCCTTTAATTTCTCAAGATTTATATTCGGCAGGGTAGGGCATGAATTCAAATTGTGGTAGCGGTTACAAACGTTGACTCTTAGTGTCATTTTGGCTTCCTCTTCCCTAAGAGAGCACGGGTCTCAGTTCAGACATGGTGGTGCAGCTACAGTCTTCATGGTGCTTCAGTTAAACGAGGTTTTGCATGTGAACTCTGCAAACAATGGAATGCAAAACTAACAGTCACCTTAATACTGAAAGTAGTATCAAGTTGTGGATATTTCAAATCTTCCCTTTATTCTTTTTTAGATTATAATTATGGAGCTGGAGTCATATTTCAAGTGAGATAGCACTTCATTAAAAATGTATTTATTCAGGTGTTTAAGGAATTAAAAAATATGCTACCAGGTGCTAAAAGTACTGCCAAGAGAGCTAGGTTCAGTTTTTAATATCTAACGTGCTATGGTGGTTAAATATTTACACTGAAGGTCACTGCCGTTATTTGCTGTTCACTTTTCAGTGTGCTTGGCAGTGTTCATTAGAGCTCTGCATCCCTTCCACTCGAGTATAGAGGAAAAAAGCTATCGATCCCATCAGAGAGACAAAAGCAAACCTATACTAACCCAGAAGGAAATTGTGTTTATCACGGTAGTTTCCTCTCACATGGGGACATGAAGTGACTGTCAGAGGAGGATGGCTGGGCCCAGGGAAGTAGGAGGCTCTGGAGAAGAAGCTCATGTGAAGGTGTGGTTCATAAATACAGTGAGGTTCTCCCTCAGTAGTGAGCACCACACCTGCCCACTGTACTGCTATTAGACCTTTTGCCTTTTAAGAAAAAAAAAAACAAACACAAAAACCTCACAACAACAAAACCCCCAAAACTGTCATGTTGGAAGCTGATGCTTTCAGGCGGACTCTGCTTTTTGACTGCATGAGGATTGTGTCTGTGCTTAGACCATTAAGACTGGGGAAACGTGATCTCATGGTAGCACCACAGGCCATTTCCTGCAGCTGGTTGCTGCTACATGTCTGTTGCCCGTGCCTGTAATGAAGAAGGTGGAGAATAAATGGGAAGAGAAGGAGAAAGGAAAGCTGACTGACTTGAGTCTAAAACCTGTTGTAGTTCTCTGTGTGGAAAATGCCCAACTGCAGACTGTCAGGTTTCCTTTCTGTGTTTGATCAGTACCCATTAGCTTTCTTGGATCCTTTTTGAGTATCATCATCTAGTTAAAAGGCTTCTTGATTGCTCTTTATTAATTTAATGTTATTATAGCATCCATTTCATGATTTTGATAAGCAGAGTCATCTTTTTGAGTAAAAGTTCTTCCTGGCTGTGTGTCCCGGGTGAGTTGGGTAGTTCAGCCTTCCTGTAGTGTGTCCAGCTTGGTTTTACCTGCAGGTATGGAGCCAAGAAAGCTTGAGGCAAAATGTGTGTGTGTTCCAACTGTGTCCTGGCTGTTCCAGGCTGGTGAGGGTTCAGCACATGACACGAAGAACTTGTGACTTGCCAAGGCGCTGGCTGTGTCTTTGCTGGCAGGCTGAGATTGCAGAAGGTCTTGAGAACAACTGCATAAAACTATTCTGGTTTGCAAAAGATATTTTCCTGTGGAACAGTTTCAGAAGGCAGAAGTGACAAGGTGCAGAGCTTCCTGTACCTGCATTTAGTTCTATTAATTGGAGCCAATATTTAAGATGATGATTTTGTTAGAGCTCTATGCTTTTAAATTTTGAATGTTTTTTAGGTTTGTGTTTTCATACTATGTTAAGCGCATATTTTTATATTGGCGATAGTAGTGCCTTGTTCCTATTTAGTGCTTTTTCATCATTACATGTCAGATCACTTTGCAAAATTAGTGTCGTTATTCCCTTAAACAGATAGACAAACTAATCAATACCACTGCCAATGTGTTCTTCCCCTATCTGCCCCAGGGTGAAGGCAAATGGGCTCAGGCTCATCTTGTTTCTAAACAGATACTATTACTATGTCAAGATAATTTTTGTGACCACCCCCCCCAATATTTCTGGGTTCTAAGTGCTTCCTGTGATGAGTTATTTTCAATCCCTGTTGTGAAAAATTATTTTCAAAGCTGTAATTTTTGCCTTTAGGCAGTTATTAAATGGGACACAAAAGAGTGTAAATCTCTAATCAAAAATATATTACAGATAATTGGCATGATCTAATTCTGTGTGCAAGGTTTAAGGTGCTCTCTACCTGGTCTTATGTCCTGTTCTTTATCATCCTGAAGGATGATAAAGAACTACAGCTGTGGTAGGGATAGAGCTGTATCCTTAACTCCAGGGGAAGCGAAGATCTGATGAGACATGCAACTTTCTTTGTAGTTCCAAGTAATCTTGAAAAATTACTGCTGCTGCATGTTGGTGTTTTTAGTTACAATGCCATAATGCTGAGGGTGGAGGAACCTTTACAGAATGAAATAGAATTGCCAGTAATTTTCTCTGCATGGTGGAGACATTGGTCTTAGTGGTTATAGAGCAGTGGCCCTGGTGGCCCCCCATTGATTATGCAAGACTTTGCAAAGGCTGTGTGGGAAACCAGGCATTTGGAAATGAAGGAGCAAACTTACAGGAAACTTCTAGATGGCTTCCTTAAGCATGTTTCCTAGTTGCACCCAGGCAGACCTAGAGAGACCCTTTCACTCCCACCAGCAAAAAGAAATTAGCAGAGAGGACCTGATTGTGTCTGATTGAATAGAGAACTGAAGAGTCCTTTGGCCATGCCCATATTTTTTCTGGAGAGAGATTACGTTATGACACTGAGTGAGCATCTGAATATTCAGTATGGCTTGGCTTTTTGCAAGCAAATGGCTTTTTTGTTTGTTGGGTTTTTTTCCAGCTTTAACAGTTTATTGCTTGTCAGTAACAGAAAATAAGTAATCCAGTCAGATTTTCTGATAAGCCATTTGGTACCATGGAGGACCCCAGGGTACACATTCAAGTTGTGTGCTTTTGAAAATGTTTGTTTGAAGAAATTTGTTCCAGAGGGCAGACTTTTTTCTTAGCAGACGGTAACCTCCTTCAAGGCGAGCTGTCCGTTGTGCTCTCTGTGGAAGTACATTTTGATGACAGTAATTGGTCAGTGACTGTCAGGTCTCATCAATGAACTTTTACCATTTCACTTTCAACCTTCTTCCTACATAGGTGTTCTTTACTTGATGGAACATGAAGAAGAGTATGTTTTCACCCTGCCTAGTGCCTATGCTCGCTCGATACTTACTGTCCCATGGGTGGAGCTTGGAGGGAAAGTCAACATCAATTGTGCCAGAACGGGCTATTCTGCTACAGTCACATTCCACACCAAGCCGTTCTACGGAGGGAAGGTCCATAGGTACGGGAATGACTGTCTTATTCTTGTTTACCTGCTACTGGATTTCAGTGGAAAGACTCTTGGGCATCTGTTCGGTTCTTCTGTTGGAGTATTTTACAGACAGCTATCTGAATTTCTTTTCCTATTAGTGTCTGAGATGACTTACAGCTTTAGAGCACAGTTTATTGTAGTTATACATTTTTTATTGTTTAACTGAATTGGATGTATTTCTCTCATTAAACTAAAGTGAATGTATTCTTTCAGGCTTTGTTGCTTGTAAAAATTGCTGTAAGTGCACAATCAGAAAAATGTTAGGCAGAAAATGCAGTATTTCTGCTACACCAGCTCCTGGTTCTGCACGAGTCTTGTAGATGAACTGGTATTCCTGGTGAAGCTCCTGTAAGGAGGAGAGAAGTGAAAGTGTCGCTGCCCGTAGCGGTAGCTCCCTACTGGGGACTCCCACTTCTGCACTGGAATTCCAGATGATGAAAATATTATTTATGTGTCTTTGGTTTGCCTTTATTAAGGGTGTGAAGAGGCACTGTGCAAGATAGCTTCCTGTCTTACTTCCATGCTCAAGTTGATGACCCAATCGTTAACATACATACACCTCTTTCTTGTTCTGCTGCGGACTGTAGCAGTGTCCATGAGAAGGCTGTGCTTTTGCATGGTTACCTCTGGTTTATTTCAGTTGGTCCAATTATTCTTCCATATGTGTGTCAACTGTTATCAATATTGTGTTCAGGCAAATGTCAAGATGGGCTGTTTTGACAGGGGTTTTTCGAAAAGGTGTAGATTAATAATTGGTGCCATCAGGGTGAGTGAAAATTGGGGAAGGTTGTGCTGTATTAGTTTAATAATGTAAAAACTTAATTGGGTTTACAGATTACGTGACATGGCTTGCTGAAGCACATGTGTGCATGTTCAGAGAGACACACACACACGAAACTTCTCCCTGCATTTCAGTTTTCCAGTCTTACCTATCTACTTTGCTCACTCTCAGACCAGTTCTTGGACCACTGAGGTAGCTTTAGTCATTGCCTCTCAGCAGCTGAGAAGTAAACTTGCAGAGCTAAAGAAGAAAATAAAGGTACCTGAAGTCTTTGACATAGGTATCTGACAGCATTATGTTCAGGTGTGAAAATAACATGTACTGAAAATGTCACATGAATGTCAGGAGTTGTTTTTCAGGTTGATGAGGTAAACAGTTCTGTGTTAGAGCTGAGTATCAGAGTTTTAAATTGGGTTACTGCTGTACTTTGGGAGAATGTCGTCCAAAAGCTATTGCTGTGTTAGCAGAGCTTTCTTGAGTTGAGGCTTTCTTTTTGGAGAGAGCGTCACTACTTGGCTTGAAAAATTACTTTGTATCTGTAGAAAGCTGCTTGTAGCCTTAGCTGTGGTAGTGCTCTCATATGCTGATAATAAATGGTATCAGTTATTTCTGTGGTCTTTTTTTCTTCCCTCTTGAATTAGGGTTACAGCTGAAGTGAAACACAATCCCACTAACACCATTGTATGCAAGGCACAGGGAGAATGGAACGGTACACTGGAATTTACTTACAGCAACGGAGAAACCAAAGTGATTGACACTAACAAACTGCCTGTTATCAGGAAAAAGATTAGGCCGATAGCAAAGCAAGGCCCGCTGGAATCAAGGTAAGGGCAGAGGCATTAGTGTTCTGCTTCTAAACGTCAGATGGGAACAGAACAGGGAAGCAAACTGCAGTTATAAATGGTGTGCTTCAAAAACGCCTCGCTTCCTACAGCACGTTAATCTAGGCACAAATAGTTGAAGCTGTGTATTGGTTCTTTGGAACATAAATTACATTATAGTGATGTATACATCAGTTTTTTAGAGGGGGAGAATGCTTGTATGCGTTTTAATGAGCATTTGGAAAATGGTAATGCAGTGCTTTCACCTGCTTTTTTGAGTGATTGTAACATGGTAGTCACATTAGTCAGTTTGTTGCAAGTAATGTTGCATCTTATAATTTAGACTGGATTTTCATGTTTTATATAGTTTAGAATATATATATGTATAAAAATATGTAAAATGTGATGCAATGTGAGATATAAATACACACACACGTGGTTTTAAGGCTCTCAGCACCCACATCACATGCCTAACTCAGACTAGGTACATTAGAAAAAAAACTTGTTCTGTTATATCCTGTCAATAACTGTTGACGCTTATCTTCAGAAAAATCAATATTGTTATTGAATTTAGGAACATTTTATTGGAGGATGAGTTAAGCTTCATTTTATTATCTGTAAATATGTTCTCTTTATTGTACAAAGGTGTGTCTTGAGTCATTGTGCAGGGTCAGATATACTTTTCTTACTTTCTAGACATGCCTGCTTATCACAAACTCATTTTTTCCCTGTAGTTTAGGAACTGAAAGGTTGGAGTAAATAAGGAAACCAGTAGCTCTGCAGCGTATTTATTGTATTTTTTGGATACTGCTAAGCAAATTACAAATATCCAGTGTTTCTGCAGGATATGCAGTTTATCAGATTGCAAACAGAAACTCATTTAAACACCCCTGGAAATATGTGAAAGCTGCAGTCTATTTCTTCACAGTATTTTTCTGGGCAAAGTTTCTGCTAGGCTCATATAGTGTGAGAAGGCATTGCATCTGAATGCGGTCAGTCGTGTGAAAAACGAGTTTGGTTATATACTGATAATTATTGTTAACTGGGAATATAGAGCACAGACACAGAAGGGCTCCCTAGAATTGGTGCATCTGTTCCTCTGTTAATAACCTGGTGGGAACAGTCAGTGTCCCAATTTAATGTACTCTTGGCTTTTGGCTAACATTCCCTTATAATTCAAAAATTTAACTGCAAATAAATGCGGAATAAACACATCTCATTTGGGGGTGGACCATCAGTAAAGAATGTGAAGAGCCAATGATAAAAAGAAATCCATCTGCTTTGAGAAAAAAGCTCAGGTTGTGAAGAGTCAGGAGCATGAACAAAAGCTATTGAGAATGTTAACTTGCATGGCAAAATACCAGGAGTTGGACAAATCCAAAAGTCTGGTCCACAAATGCAATTAATATCCTAGGAGAGTGATGGTTGACAAGCTATGTGACTTGCAAAAATGGCATGGAGAACACGGCATCAGTCTGCCTCTCACCATACTGTTGTCTAGCCAGGCACTAGGCTGCGGCAGAAGTGTTCTCACTCTGTCACTTGTGCTCCTTCTCCATCACGCAGGCACCTTTGGCAACACGTCACCAATTCTCTGAAAGAAGGCAATATTGATGCAGCCACAGAACACAAGCACCGCCTTGAAGAGAGACAGCGAGCAGAGGAGAGGCAACGCGTGGCTCTTACAACGCTGTGGAAACCAAAATATTTTGCCAAAGAGGTGCTTTCATTGTCTTGTTTTAAAGACCCTATAGCATGTTTCTGCATATAAGAGGATGCTAGTACAAATGAATTGGTCTGTGGTTTTTACCATGGGCTAGTGGTGTTGTATACCACTGATTGTTTTAAATTCTATTTTTGCCAGAGTCTGGCGCTTAAAGAAGAGCAATGGATTTTTCCATGTCCATATTGTAAACTTGTTCACTTTCCTTCAGTTAGATTTATTTTAACCTGAATTTTTGGTACCTAATGTTAGGCACTTAAAGCTACGGGTTTTTTACCTTAAAATCCACACCTTAATTTGCAAATGCAAATTTGCAAATGTACTCACATCCCCTACTAATCTTGATCTCAGCACACTAAAGTGAACACGATCTAGGGATACTTGTCCGATGTAAGTAAGCACGGACATCTTAAACACAGTCTTGGGTTTCATCTGCTTGAAATGAAACAGATTTTACTAAGTTCATCTTTGCCCTTTCTTAGAGGAAAGGGGGAAGGGAAATAAGACTGACTGAGGGAATTACTATGTGACCGTGTTGTTACGTTAGCTGGTATGTGCAGCTATTTAAACCAGCAGTTCATCTGTTGCATCTTCTCATTGCTTCTCTTCCCCCTTGTAATTTTTTCCCTTCCGCCCAGATTACCTGTAAATTCATTAAGCACAGAATTTTCAGATGACAGCGATGGTTTCTTGTGTTGATTAGTATTATTTTAGCTTTTATGCGGACATACACAGATCCAGTGTGTATAAATCTAGTTTGTAAACTCTCCCTAATTTTCTTGCAGGGTGACGGTTGGCTATACTTGAATCCTCTCTGGAAGACCCATTGACAGGATAGAGCAGTTGCCTCATAACTTTACCTTAAAGGAATTAAAATGATACAGTATGTAACTTCAAGATGTCATTGAATAGGTCCTGTTATTGGAAGATACAAACGAGAAGCTATATACTGTGAATGATGCATCTCAAAATAACCACAAGCTCAAGTTTATTCTGGAGCCATTTTGTGTGTATGGATACACAAACACACCCGCACACATCCATATATACACACATATATACACGCAGTGTGTATGTGTTTGTGTGTGTATTATTTACACTACATGTAAACAAGTATAAACACTAACAGTGATTTAAAGACCTTTTCCTCTAAGTGTTAGGGCATAGAACTCTGGCTGGACTCAGCTGGGGTTCCCCGAGTTGTGTGCTTGCAGGATCAGGCCCTATGATAGTATTTAAGAAAATACTTTTTTATTAGTACTGGTTAAGGTTTTTCTATTTTTCACTTTTGCCAAAAATGTTTTGCACTTAAAATGTGACGTGTCACTTAATGGCAGTCATTCTGTCTAAACAGTCATTGAGTTACTCACTTTGACATAAGAATGATACACTGACAGCGCGCTCGCTCTTTGGGATGCTGATTTAAGAGCATGTTTCCTGTCACTTACGAGTGTGAATTTTCTGCCATCTTATAAGAAGTAGCAATACCTTCTCAAGAACATTTGTTCGCACTAACCCGTTGTGTCCTTGCTTTTTTGTTTGTTCATACTTCCAGCTGTTTAATAGATTTCTGGTCACCAGTGAGCCAGCTGCTCTGGTAATTTTGATCTTGCTGTGTAATGTTCTCTGGCTACTGTCATGCCAATGCTTTTGGATTACGTGTTCTGCTAAATCCCTCTGGCAGAGGTAGCTGTGGTGTTCCACCCCCACGTAAGAGAGGCATAGCACGTCATTGGGCTGTGCCTGAGACACCCCAGTTCACAGCCTTGCCTTTTAAGTTAAACCACTGCTGATGTGTTCACACTAAAATGCCGGGATGTGCATTGAGGCGGGTGAGGCTGGGTGGGAGTCCTGTCCTGCTGTGTTGCTGTGACGGGCGTCAGCCTTCCCCACCAGCCGAGAGGTGGGTTCTGTACGCTGCTCTGGGAAATTAGACAGAGCTCATCTGGTCAGAGCCCTTAATTCTGTATTAAGGGTCCAAGCAGACCTGTATCTTGATTTATTTTGCTTTTGCCCCGGTCAATCCTGTAGCTTGGTCCTGCTTTGTAAGGTAACCACTGTGACACTAAGAAAGTGGATCCTAGAAGTGTGTTAAAGCTTCGTTGCTTTTTAGTTCGTACTTGTTGAAAGTGAAGAGGTTTTTGAGAGAAGCGACAACAAAAGGCACATGTAAAATGTGCTGACTTCTGCTCAGTGCTGCTTTCAGTGCCCCATAAAGAAACCACTATATTTCTAACATACAGTAGCATGGATGCCTACCTTTCTGTAGTACTGATTAATTTTGTGCCTTTTGTCTGCTTTCTTAATACGATAGCTTATGCTTTATAGATATTACACAAATATATTTAGGTCAAAGCACTGCTTATATCTGTTCTTGTGCGTCCTGCGTTTTGTAATTATTTTTTTGGTAGATTTTTAAATCTCCTGAGCAATTCAAAAGGCTAAACAGAGGTGTGTACACAAGGAAACATGCCATTAGTTGTTCATTTGGACATAATATTTAATAGATCTTTAAATTTGAACTTCAGATCCCTATTTAATGAAGGTGTGGCTCCTTTTCCTCCTAAATGCTATTTTGTCTGCTTGTATGTACTTTTTTTGCACATCAGAAAGATTCATGTTATAAATGATTTAAATCCTATTTTTTAAAAAATATGGACTGTATGAGCTTGGTTTTGTAACTGACACTTTTTTTTTTAAAGGAAAACAATCTTATTTTTAGGAACAGTTGATGTTTTTCTGTAACAAAGCCAAAATGATGCTGTCATAGTAATCACTGAACTACTACCAAGTATCATCAGGAAAACGTGTACTTTATCACCTGCAAGAATTAACTTTAATGGATCCACTCTTGTTCTAGAGGTTAGTCTGATAAGTAACTAGAAGTATTCATACAGTTTGTAGTATCATCACAGAGAACAATCAAAAATGGAGAACTAAACACGTGGAACATTCTCCCAGAACTTTGACTTTCACACACCAAAGAACAAGCCACATACTCACTAAAAATAGCCATTGAAAACCTCTGTCTGTCAGGCATGCAGGCCTGCACTCCTGAAAGAGTAGACCTCTTTCAGCTTTGATGGTGTGACCGTCGAGGCTACAAAGATGCTGTAGCTGTTCTTTTAAGGAGAAATTGGAATAATTTTACACTTGTAATTTATTGAAGATTTTTTCTGTCTGCATGTTTGGTTGTTTCTGCATGCCGAGAACATTCCACTTGTGCTCTGATAAATGGTTTTGTTCTGATGCTGTGAAGAATCCCCTGATGCCATTACCGCTGTTTATTTTCCAAAGTAACTTGGGAGAGGCAAACATACAAATAGTCCTTTCTGAAAAGATCCCATCAGCGAGAGATTCCAGAACAAGATTCACAAATGTAATTTCATTTTTCTGATAGTTATGTGTTCAGTATATTTTACAGGACTGAAAAGTAAATATTCATAAGCCTTATTCTGTAGGTTGTTCCAATAGCTGTCTTGGACTTGCAAGTAAATATTTTCCTTTTCAAGCAGCCAATGTACACTCTGAATTGTAATGTAAAAACCTCCATGTACTTTGATTTTTTTTTTTTGTGCACACCTGTAGAAAGCCTATGCAACCTTTTTCTTTCTTAAATTATAAATGTTCAGAAAGAAAATTTATACCTTTATCATTTAAAAGATGCTCTGGCAGTCTCTTCTGATTTGCCTTCCTTTCATAATTTGTGAATTTAAAAATGACAATGCTCATGAATAAAAGATTTGTTTCATTTAGTAGTGGGATGCCCTTTCTCTTTCCATTGAAGCATTAGTTAACTGGTACCAGTTACTCAGATGTCCAGGAGCGGTGTACAACACTCAGGGCACCTGTGAGCTCTTTGCAGGGTCCTGATAGAAGCGACTTACCAGCTGAATCCTGGTTTGTTGGGGGGGATTTCTGCCCTGTTCATATTGCCAGATGCTGTATAGGTAAGGTTTTGTTGAAATTGGACAGCACTACGCAAGGAAAACAGGGCTGGGCTGCATCACAGCTTTAGGAAAGGCTGGGGAACATATGCCTTATTTTGACAAATAAAAAGGAAATAGGTTAAGGTTCCCTTGTTTCTGAAATCATACTTCATTTAATCTTTGTCATTAACAGAGATCCTTGATTAGATACCTCTTAAAATACAACTCTAACTTATTGCAGCATTGGACACTTGCAGGGGGAGGAAAAATGTGCTTAGAGGCTTCGTGAATGCTGGTCAACATTTTTCAAGTGTTAGATAATGCAGGTCTGGTTTATTTTAAACATTAATCCACAGTGTTGCAAACTACCCTGCCAGAACACTTTGGTTTTTATGCAAAACAGAAAGCAACACTGGCTGTAAATAGGAGAGGAAACACTACTCAGTTGTGTTCCTTGCCTTTCATTGCATTTCTTCAAGGCGATGTCTCGGAGCAGTTTATACATTTGGTTTAAAGACATTATCGACAGTTTTAGTCATAGCCAAACATGATTTATTTTCAGTTTTTACTCCTAGTGGGATCAATATGTACAGAGGGTTGAGTCAAAGCATTTAACTGTTTTTTCAAGAGTAAATCTGTCAAGATATTTAACTAATGACTTTTCTCCCCCTCTGTTATGGAATTACTTCCACAAGTCAAAATATTTCTTCTGGGATTACCAATAGTACTGTCTGCCGTCGCTGCTTTCAACAGTAATGATTAAGGGATACAGAACTTGTGCAATACTGGCTTCTAGACACTTGCAGTTTGAGTTCCTTAGCAACTGAAGACCAGAGCCTGGCTTAAACATTTTTTTTTTTTTTACTTCAGATTTTACTGTTTTGTGGCAGTTATGCTTCAACATCTTCCAAATTTGACCTAGTAGAACAACAAAAGGATGGCTGTAGCAAAGGAAATAAACCAGTACGGAAGATATGTTTGATAATGATGCAAGATGCTAGTAGTATTTGCTGGTACAAGTATGGTTCAGTTCTCGGGGAGAAGAGGTAGAAGTTGGTTTAGCTGAGTAATTCCAGGATGCAGGTGGAGAACCAGGTAACCTACATGGTGTGCAGATTCCTGAGGAACCAAGGAAGGTGATACAGTGCCTGCCAGTTCTTCTTTGTAACTCTGTTTTTTCTAAGTGGCTGCCTTAATGACTGCAACTTTTCATTCCATTTAAATGCAGAACATTGGCAGAAGCCTTGAAGTCAAGTTAGATTTAAGAAAGCTCAGGTAAGTGGTAGGCAACTTTAGGCCCAGGCTGGCTAAGATCCCTGTAGTTAGCTTATTTTTCTTTCATGTAGCTTTAAAAGTGCTATAAAAGTTGACAGGATTCACTTATTTCTGCTCTGTTAAAGAGAACACTGTCAGCTAAGACAGAAAACAAACTAACAGAACTGCTAAAGATACCTAAAGAGGGGAGGGGAACCTTTTATTTCCTGTCTTAAACCAAGGCTGAGTTACTGCCAAACCACAGACTGACCAGCAGCATCTGCTCTGCAGCCTTTCAGATGTTCTTCCAAATGTTAGATGGCTTATTTCTTACCAGTGGTGAGTGGGCAGGACACAGATTTGCTTGGAAGAAGTAAGAAATTACAAATCGTGCATCACAATCACCCCTTCCGCTTGTGGTAAGCAACTGTAACAGCTTGAGCCTCTCCAGCTGCTGGAAGGATTCACTGCAACGTGTGTGTTTGGGAAAGATGGCTGCTGTTCTCTGAACATATTACAGCCACCTGAATTTCATCACAGCCAAGGCCCTACCTTTGGCTTAATAAATTTAAGCTGCAAGGATGTTAAGTAGCTGCTGTGGCTTCATGATAGCAACTTAATGAGGTCAGCAGACTTGCATTATGGCATTTGCATGACTTAATTTATCACTAGGACTATAAGCAACATGTTATCAGGTTAATCACAACAAAACTGACACAACACCCTTAACACAAAACTTGATTTAACTTTATTTTCCCCTACAGTCAACAACTGGTCTGCATTGAGCTTTAAAGCAACAAAATAAAATGAAATCTCCAAAGACAGGGGCCAGAAATCCAGATTTAATTACCTTTGTGAAAATGTTGCAGCTGTAGTATTGGTCTGTGTAAACCATTGGAGTCAAAAATGAGTTCATAAATCAAAAAAATATTCTACACCTTGGGAAAGAAGTCAGCAGTAACATTCTCACAGAACACTGTAAATTTACATTTTCTTCATGAAAGGTACATACTATTCTGCATTTTACATCAAAGTATTGATGCAAGTTTTGTTTCTATAAAAAGTTACAACCTGTGGCAGGAAAACAAACTGCAAAACCCTTTCATTTTAATTAAAGAAAATTTTCAAGTCTGTATAAAGTTTTCCTATAGCTGGAAAGTGAACGTGTTCAGTCTCCATTTATATTTTAGTGCATTTAATCTGACGGTTTTCACCACTTTAAAAAAAAAAAAAAAAACCAGTATAAAAGACAGACAAAGCAAATAGCACTATAGCAGGAATTTCTTCAATTCATTTAAGCACTCTAAATAAAAATGCAGAGAAACAGATTTCCAGAAAAACTTTTACCCTCACAAGAAAGGCAGTGAGGGGGGGAAGAGGTTTGCAAATCCTCTGCCTCCAACAGCCACAGAAAAGGGGTTTTGTATACCTGTCAACCTTTTTTTTTTCCCCATTAAACAGGCTATACTTGTTTTACCAATGTAAACATTTACCTAAAATAGTTTAATTTCTGTTCTGAAGCACCAGCTGTGACATGGTGCTCAGTTGTATGTTACTACAGCATTCGTCACTGTCGTTTCAGATTTTTCAGGAGGATACAAATTTAGCCCTTGTGTCTACAGTGTGCAAGATTTGCCTTGTCTACCTTATGAAATGACAGTGTAAGGCAGCAATACTGCAACCCCATGTTAAACAAAAGCAGCTGGTCCAAGCTAAACTAGCATCCAATTGATCTGTCCTCCTGTCAGCTCCTGTGAAAACTGCAGCTTTGCTTCTTGCACTCCAGATCAAAACCAGCCTGCAGCAAGAGGAAAAGGACACCGAAAGAAACCATTGAAAAATAATCACGGGAGTAACTTATTTTGAAAGTTTAATTTCAGAGAGCTCTGCTTCCTCCTAGTTGTTGAAAACAAGTCATTTTTAGATTTCACCATTCCAGTTTACATACTGCTGCTATTCAGCTGAACAGTGTTTTCCAAAAAAGATTGACAAGTATGCATGTGCCAAGGACCAAATTACAGGGTTCTTTGGTGCAGTCAGTCCAAATTCTCAACAGATTTGAAGGATAATATGTACCAATAAAAAAAATGCTGCTAGACTTGGATAGCAGCTCTGTCTTGCTTCACATTACAAATCTAAAACAGCTGTTCTCAATAAGCCAATATTTTTAATCAGACATTGCCTGAAAATTTTGTACAATAATCTGGACCAATGATGGTTCTGTACCCTCATGTTGCTGTGAAACATGACTTGAGCTAAAGGCAAAGACTGGTTATCTCAAGGACAACTGCTTCGTATTAGCAATCGGAACAGTGTATTTAAACTGTCTTCCTGTTGGGTCTCTTGCCTTTCTTTAAAATTAGTTTATTCTTAATGTAGCCACGCTTCCTTTTGGAGGTCTAAAAAGAAAAACAGAATAAAATGTATTAGTTAATGATTTAGTCTTGACCGCGGTTTAATGATGTGCATTTCAATGCCTGATCTTTAGATTGATTTTAAAGAGCTTAAATGGTAAACCCTCAACTAGGTATTATCCAGTTATTATTTTTAAAGTTGGGATTGGTAATTCATACCCAACGTTTGCTTTTGCACAAGATGTACTTTTGCAAGCCCCGTCTACCAGCTCTGTAGAATTGTTTTCAAAGCTTGTGCTGAGGCAGAATTAATAATTAACCAACATGATAAAGTGATAAAGCTCTACTAATACGCCCGAAGAGCAGAAGTGGTGTAGAGTGTTAGTTTTGTTTGGAAATACCTTCTTGCATCTTTGGCACTATTTGATTCTCTTAGAAGTTAGCAAGATGATAGATAGAAATATTTGCTCAAAGCAGCATTCTTCAAAAGTAAGAGAAAAACCGAATAATCACATTTTAGTCTTTAGTCCTCTGCTGTTGGTCTGTAGCCTAGTTAGCGCTTTCTGCTCATGTGTCTTTATCAGCATATTTTAGATTTTTTTTTTTTAAGGCAGTAATGGGGGGAAGCATTAATGTTAGTCTTAGGAAATATTAACTTCAAAGTTGCATAAATACAGTTAGCCTGTGGCAGGTAGAATTGTACATTCAACATGCCTGCCACAACAAATCAGACAGTAGGCAGCTCCCACATGTGCTGCACTTTGCCGTGGTTACCAGCAGGCTCTATTATGTCCATTAAATATAACTTTTCTCTTTTTAATAACAACAACAACAATATTACTATAAAGTGAGATAGATACAAACTAATATGTAATACTCAAGACATGTTGTATCTCTGAGCTTGAGCAATGTCATTCCTAACATGGAAGAGTGATAGGAGATGGACTCAATTTCCAGTGAGGAAGCAACTGCTGAAAAGCTGGGGCTAGGAAGGAGCCCTCAGAATGCATTTAAGACATCCTAGTTTAGACATTCGCCCCACGCTCTTTGCTGGTTCTGCGATTTCTTAATGGGAAGTAGAGCCTGTTTGTAATGCAAGAGTTGGGGATGGATCAGAATTTGCATCAACTTTTATCCTGTGGGGTCAATACATCTATCATTAATAAATATAGCCTTGCTTGTCACTTAAGATCAAAAGTTACACTAAGTGTATGATAGGCATGGTAAAGCTTATAATTTCCCTTTAAGATAAGTCTAGCTTCAGTGGCAACTCGCAAATGCCTTATTTTATGAACTTACATCAATTCAGAAAAATAAGCATCTTTACCTTCTAACATTCTTTACTTGTATTTCCATGACACAGTGTAAGTTTACTGCCTATACCAATTTAGTTTGTTACACATTTGTTTCTGGCAGGATTCTGGAATTTCTTTTGCAACACATATTTGCATATATAGGAAACAGATGTTGTGAAGGAGAGGGCTGCCAAGAGTCTCCCCAACTCCCCTGGTAACACATCTTTCATAATAGGCTGAAGTAGCACACCACAGCTAACACTTTTAAAACCGTGAAGATGACTTCAAACAGTAAGCAGCCAGACACTAAAGTTCCGTCAACAAAAGTTTCATATTTAATTTATTTATACAAAATTGCCATTTTTAAACTTCTAGGCATTGCTACTTTCAAACAAAGTCAGAAAGCAACTTCCACATGATTTACTTAGTGAGCCATAGTTACTGAAACATGAATTGATGTACTTTAGAGATTACACTTCCAGTTACATGAATACTTAAGAGCTGCAACAGCCAGTGACACACTCTATTTCCAGTTAGCATTCTGCCTAAAAAAAAAAATCTAGCCTTGTGTCTTCACATGCTTTTAAGTTAAGCAGACAGTAAATGAACAATTATTACCAGCAGGCAGGCCTGATATTGGACACTAACATGAACAGTATCCATAACATTCTGGCTAGTGGAAATACATAATTCACCAGCTATGTGGTTCACTGTTAAAAATAAACTGCCATCTCCTGCCCCCTTTCAGTTACTTCACTGGGAACCCACCTTCTTTGACAAATACTTCTGTTTCGGTACAATGTTGGTTACTCTAGGTTTATGATCCAATGTCTCTCTGTTGTCTAGTTGTTTCACCTTGTATATTCTAACAAGCCAGTGCTCTGAGGTAAAGGCTTCCTCCAGATGTTTAAATTTAATGTCTTTGTTGCCTATCTCAGCATTGCGTGTACGATCGAATCCTGGGGGTGTCCGAAAATCCAGCTATAAAAATTGAAGTTGCATATTAGTTCGAGACAAAACCCAAAACACCCATCACTGCAAACTGTGTTAGTTCATGCCACAAGGCAACGCTTTCAACTGGTCTAGTCAAAGGACACCGCTGCTCTTGCATTGGTTACTACTACACAGAAACAACTCTCAGTTCCTTTTTACAACTGAGAAAGAGACAAATTCATTCTTACTCCTACAGATGTCGCAGGAGACAGCACTTCATGTCTCAACAGAAATATCACGTCTGCATTCAGAGATGAAACTACTCAAGTGAAAGTCTGAGGTGTGGCAGCCTGTGGTGGCTTTTTAGCATAGCTCCTCCCTTGTACTCTCTCTTCTATAGTGCAGTAATTTGCGCTTTCATGGTTTTCCATACAAGTCTGAAATAGTTCACGTTTATGTTTATCAGTTAAATTTGACCCCCCCGCATTACAAATGAGATCCACTGGCATCAATTTTAGCTGAATAAAGGATTCTTGTGCTAACACATCAGAATGAAGGGCCCTTGGCAGTGTGGGGGGAAGAACAGGAAAGAGAAAAGCAAACAAGGCAGATTTAGCTACATACATATGCTTGATGATCCCAAAGGGGAGTGACAACCCTCTCCGAGAATTATGCCCTTATAAGTGCCGTGTTGTTTAATACACTGATATGACTTGGATAGAAATCAGGTAGTTTCTGACAGATACTAAATAGTCAATTAACAGTTCCACTTCTGTGTTGCTATTAAAAAAACAAATCTAAAGCTCTCCACAACATAACAGTTAATGCTTCAGCAAGCGCACTACATAATGGAATTAAGATGCTCGTCTGGGGCAATGTGAAGGACAGCAAAAAGCTAAGTACAAGTGCAGGTTAGCAGCAGAAATGCTTTTTTCTAAAGGTTATATACAGTAGACCATGCCTGGATGTGTTTTAATTTGTAAAGCTGACTCTTACCTCCGATTCTGCTACTACAAGCAACACTCAATCTAAAAGATGGAAAATACATCAAAACAACATTTGTTTTCTCACATTTCAATTAAGATTCAGTAGAAGTTGTAGCACTAACCTGCATCTCTCCAAATCTGTAATAGGACATTTTATACATGAGGCAGTTCAGCAAAGTTGGAGAACCTGCCTTGTCTACCCGGAATTCTCCCTGAGGGGTAAAGTAATCACTTTCCTTTAAAAACAAAAGAAGATACAAAGAGTCAATATAAACTAAACCCCTATTTAAGGTCATTTCTCATTCCCTTTTCCACAAAGAAAAAGCTTCATAAAGAATCTAAACTGACTTTCACAGTTTCAAAGCTGATTTAAGCTAGTCTTTAAACAGAAAATGACGGTGCTCATTAAAGGTAAAATAGATACAAACTACCTGCTTGTAACCCAGACCCCAATGGACCAATCTTCCTAAATCCATATTATTGTGCTGGTACAAGTTTTGTCACTTCACAGTAAGCAGTTACTGGAAAACTGATCTCCAAATGTAAAAGTTAGTTGGGCATCTATCAAAATTATTCTTCAGAAAGGTGAAAAGCACTGTATTGTTAATATACAAGGTCTGCAATGTTACCATAAACCTCATATGTGCCCAGTGTTTAAACAAATCATTTCTGCCATTTTCATCTCCAGTACAAGATGAAACTATGCACGCGGGCTACTCCCTTAAGCCTGTGCTCAATATCTAGAAGTTTTTGTTAGGCTTAAGCAAATATTACTCCAGACTCCTGCAATCTCTGAGATGTTTGAATAACTTAAACTCTACATAAGTCAATATTAACACTTTAACTTGTCTTCTACTATTACAGAGTTTGAAGAAATTTGTAATGCCAACTGTTTAAACAGTCTGAACACTCCTTTTTTAAAGTACGATGGTGCATAGTGAGACACACACAAGAATTACAAAAGATAGCCTGTACTTTTAGTATCATGCAAAAAAAGTGAAAAGCTTTTGACGTTACTGACCTTTCAAACCCATAAATATTGAAAGAAACTGGGCTACAGGCCTCTGCACTCCTACTGTTCTAGGAAAACAACCCATAACACATTTTTCAAATAAAATTGCAATAAGGAGTAGAGATTTCCCTCCACTGTAATGAGCACTACCAGAAAAGCAACAACATAAATAAAAGTTTAAAAAAAATCAAACCAGTAGAGATAAACATACAGAAATACAGTGTTCGGCCAAGAACACTTCAGTTTTCCTGTGTACGTTTCCACTTACCCGAATATCTTTGGGATGTTCCCCCTCTGCTATTCTCACCATCCACAAGAACTTATTAATATCATCACCAGAGTAACCAATCACACCACCAAAAATAATCAAAACATAATCCACATCCAGGCTTCTCATGATCTCGTATGCTGCCGACTCATTTGATGACATTGCTTTTCCCACCTGTATCACAGCAAAAAAATCTTAAGTATCTTCATGGCTGCCTATCGAACAGATCCATAGATCAATAACCTGCCAGACCAAAGCCCAAGAATACATACTTGCCAACCACAGCCCACATTTTCATTCTAGATAAAAGAAAACTCGTTGTGTCTAGTTAGAAACTCAAAAGCCCAACCTAA
The DNA here is from genome assembly GCF_035582795.1 of Mycteria americana. NCBI lineage: Eukaryota > Metazoa > Chordata > Aves > Ciconiiformes > Ciconiidae > Mycteria > Mycteria americana. The sequence continues at coordinate 46,305,429 of NC_134366.1, read as the reverse complement.
ATTGAAATATTTCCTCCTCTCCGAGAGAAGTGCTGCCTGTTGAAATGAGTGTTTTGAGTATAAAATGTAGCAATAAGCAATGTTTTCCTTTTGTGGCACCTACAGGTTTTTTCAAGTCATGGCTGTATTGCCAAAAACTTAGTGTTGCAAGAAAATACCCAATTACAAATTATTTACAAAGCTTTAGACACAGCCCAAAGTCAATAAATTATTTGAAATGTTAGTAATTTCTTTGTTGTGGGTTGGTTTTTTTTTTTCCCCCTTGAGCTCTGTCCTTCACTAATGAAGCAGCCATGCTGCACTGCAGTCAGTAGCATACAGGCACCCTCAGCGCTGAATTTCAGGTAAGTTTACACAGAGAAAATGTCAGAATAGAGACATCCTTGAGTTAAAAGCATAACATAGTTTTGGCCTTGAAAAACTTTTTAAAGCTGTATCCAGAACCTCTTCCAGACTGGTCACTTCCCACACTCGAAGAATTCACTTAGGTCAGTAACTGGCATTCAGTTCAGTAGTTCTGTTTGCTATGGAAGCTCTTGCACTTAAGGCATAATAATGTATCGCTGTAGTAAAAGGGAGTAAATACAATATAAATAATATTGCATCCAAATGGGTAACATTCAGTTAAGAACGTAATTAGAAAACACTAAGCTTAGGCTGCAATCTGTCGAAAAGACCGAGAACCTCAGCTTCTTGGCCGTGGTCCTAATCAACCTGAAGTTATTTGGCAGGTTTCCATTTCTGTGCAGGAGGAAGTCACCTGGCACGTGTCTCAGGGGCATTTAGAGGCCTCATTTAGAGCACAGGTATTCAGGTATTCGCCGCAACACACATTTATTGCTTGGGTCCCCCTTTATGGAGTATTCATTCTGAAATGGAACCTGACAGCGCCAGCACTCATACTGGAGAGAATTCTTTATTAAAACCCATCATTGCTAATTGCTGTCATGTGTATGGTTACTGTGCTTATGCAATACAGAGGACTTCCACAGTCTCTCTGTTCACCTGATGTGCCTTGTCCTGCAGGGATCTGTTGGTTTAGATATGGTATCTGCACTTCTACCTCTTGTAGAAGAGGGAGGCACATAGAGCTATCAGAGTTGAATGTCCATCTAAAACACACTAATGCTGTCAGGTCAACAACCAAAATAAGAGAAAAGTGTCTTAGTACATGGGAAGGCTTGTTGACCGAGATTAGCACCAACAGTACAATTTCCCAAGCTTGCTTTCAGCTGACGTGAGTTCCCCGCTCCTGTCAAAAGCACATACATATAATCCCCCCCTTCCCCAATCCACGTTTTTTCAGGACTTTGTATGCTCAAAGCACAGCTTGATTAATTTGTTGATTTTGAACACTGCTTGTCTGCAGATCTGGTCCAACTGCTGTACTAGGTACTGACACAAGACAAGAAACTATCCTAATACATTCCTTGAGCCCTTCCCCCATTCTGCCCATGTAGCATGACATAGGTCTTCTGGGAAGAAATGGCCGCTGAGTGATGACTGATGTCATCACTGAGTGACGATGACTCATTACACAGCACCTAGTAAGACTGCAACCCAGCTACAATATAGCGCATTCTTTTGTTTCTGAAAAAAGTTGAAGTTGCCCAAAGTGGTGCCCCTGTAACCACAGGCAATGCCAACACCCTGCTTTTAAGCACATGCACAAAGCTTAAACTTACTCTTTAGAAGTGAAAGAAATTAAATGTACAGATGTTTTGTCTAACTTCAAATTTGAGAAGTCAGAATCACATCAAATCTGCAACACTTCCATCGCTATTCATAAACTTTCTCTAATTTCCAAGAAAATTTGTTGGAAATTTTGTTGGAAATTTGACTGAAAATTTGTTGTTTCATGTGGGCAGTTTTCATAGTGCTATCGACAATCCAGTCAGCAAAAACACTGCTGAACTGAAACGATCCCTATTTGGATAGTTACATTTTGTCTACCTTCCCACAAAGAAGAGAAAAGAAACTGAAGTAGAGGTGAAGTTTTGGAAACTCCAAGTAAACAAACCAGAAACTCCAAAAGCAAAATGGATCCCTTCTAGCCCCAAAACTCTTTATACTTGAGTTCTAGTATATGCAAACAATATGTTCCTTCCACCTCTGTGTTGCCCGCTCTATGGAATTTTTCCTTAATATCATACTACCTATCAACAGACATTTACAATTTCATACTCGACTGCAATGTAAACACTTTGGTGTTTCTACTCCACAGAAAATTGCCACCCTTACCAGGGCTATGTGGCTGTTGTTCCAAGTATTGTTATCAACCAAGGTTGTCCGGTTAGCCATTCCTGCTATCTGATAACCATAGTCCCACCATGACATCACTCTGGCATGCTCATCTGTGTTTTGTCTCAGCCAGTAGTAGGCTTCTCTGAAGTCATCTAGGATATTCCGAGTGCTGGAAAACAGAGTTCATTTTATTCACATTGGTACAAATACTAGCCACAAATTAACTGCACCATGATAAATCTGAGCTCACAAATAAGGATGTTCTTAATGCGTTCAACTCCCTTTGAGGGATTCGGTCACAAGCAGTCGCAAGTTTCAACCCGCTGACAGCTGAACGGCCCGAAGCCAAACTGCTTTTGAAGATGTGACTAAATGCATTTCCAGTCGAATATATATTCATAAACGTGTTTTCCCAATTGACTCAAAAACTTTCTTTGTTTTTAACCATCATCTTGAATGGCTTTGGATAGGATTATTTTTATGTATTTATATTAAATATTTCATAAAATGTTGTCTCTTTTTTAAAATTAGAGTATTGAGAATTTTTTATTCAGGTGACAATTCTGCCTTAATATAATTAGAAGTGATTAAAAGAAGGTAAAGCAAGTTGCTAACGCAAAAGAAGTAGAAAGGCTTTTCTGCCCTTTAATTATTTTCAGACCTGTAGACCTTACTTACCCATCATGATTATAGGAAGCGAGAACAACGCTGGGGCTGGAGTATGCATTGCTGGTTACCCAGGTACAGTGGACAGCAAACATCATCAACAACATCAGCATCAGCATAGTAACAATGTTTTTGATATTGGGACCTAGTCCTTCTTCTGTCTTTTCCTGTTCAGATACATGTTTTCTCACTTTGCCTGCCTAAACAAATGCAAATACATCTGTTAACGGCAACTTTTATCGCCCTTGACAATGGAACCCATGCCTTTTTCTTCACCACATGCTCCCAATAAATGCTATGGGATACTATAAAGCTAGAACAAGTTGTAGCATAAATTAACTAAATATGCACAAGAATATTTTGACAATGCAGCAACTTGTAAAGATGGATGATTCCTTGAAAGCCTCTTTCAGAAGAAAAAATCTATTATGTGAGAGTCACTGCATGGCTTCCTTGGTTTGGCTCAGTATGATGATGCCCTTTTATAAGGCAGGGTAGAAAAAGAGAAAAGCACCGGTATTTACTGTGATGTAAAGGGGGAAAAACCCAAGGCTCAGGCATTGTCAGGGTCAGTATAATAAAGCCTAAGAGAAAAAAATATTAGTACCTAACAGCATCTTCTTCATGATGAAGAGTATGCAAGTTTATGTATAGAAATACTTTTCTATAAAATGTATTATTCTTTAATTTCACCATGTCTTAGAGGACATACAAGAGGGAAACATGGAGACATTCAGTGACACAGAACTGGTATAAGTAGTTAAGGAGAGTGAGCAACTGTGCCATCGCTCCTATAGAAAGCTGGGTCAACACTGTACACTTCCTTTAGGTTAAAGGCTCATCACCGATCAAGCTACAAGGAACCACTTCTATGCTGACACCGATATTTTTTCAGGACATCAGTTACACCTTATCGGAGAACACCAATACTTGTTCTAAATTTCAATGCTAGTGATTCAGATGTCTAGTGGCATTTAAAATATTCTGACCAAAAGAAAACAAAACAAAAAAAACCCCAAACAGTAAAAATAAGCTGTTTTCTGACTTCTAACTTTTGCTCCGTCCCCTTACTTTATCATACAGGTTGCCAGGGTTCCTTTTGTCATCCTCATCACTGCTGTCCTCTATTGGTGGATTTTCCCTCTTCATATCATCGCCCAAATAACGCTCAAAGACATTGGAGAAAGCAATTGCAGACAGCATACAGACCACTGGAGTCAAAGTGAGCATCAGACGAACCATCACACCAGCAAAGTAAACAGCGCTGATTGCATACAGAGCAACTGCAAAGAAACAAATCTACTGATGACATTTAGAAAATAACATTCGCTCTGACTGCACACGTACATGCGCTCCATTAAAACTGCTTCTGGAAGTGGGTTGAGCATCTGTGTGTATAAAGACTTGAGTATGCATCTTGCATTTCATTGCTTTTTAATTTACAGAGATACAGGTCAATTAATGTTTATCCCTTTTAAGCCTTAAACCCTTCCTGAAGTTCACCTTGACAACTGTTAACAACAACACAACCCCATTTTCATATTCATTAATAATGTGTCAGAAGATACATTATTAGTGAAATTTAATATCACACACCAAAAATACTGCTGGAATAATAGGTAGTTTCATTTGATTAAAAAGGCCAACAGCCCTAGACCAAACAAGTTATTGAAAATGAAAAAGCAAAAGGAAGTGTTAGAATTTCATGTAAATATCACCTTTTAATTTAAGTTAGAGACATCTGTGGACAAATTGGGGGCTTGTCTACATTATAATTCCATACAGACAAATAATATGATATTGTGAACCCTATTCTGAAGCAAGTTTTCCTGAACAGCATTATCTCCACTCCCCCCTCCCCCCCCCAAGATTTTCAGAATAGTAAGGAATATTCATAACACTTTTCTTAGAAGGAAAAGAAAACAAACCAACCTGTATATACTGGTTAGGCACATCTATTTTTCAAGTAATAGTGGTTATTCTTTGTCCGCTACAGTTTAGCAATACACTTTTGTGAAAGATTTGCCACAGAAACCATGAAGGGACACTGATTTATCAGATTACATTACAGAAATATTTTCTACTTTGTAGCGAAGTAGTATGGCTCTCCATTCTTGCTCATAGGTGTCTTTATGCTGACTTAAACGGATGATGCAGCAGTAGGAGGCTGAAAGCCAGTTGCCCAGCACTGGTCTTGACAAGGACTCATTGTAAGCCACAGAGCACAGAATACCCCAGAGTCACTGGATTTAACAGAGTGAATGTTCCCACTGCCCACACACCTGTTAGGTAATCCTAAGAGGCAGCTATATTGGCCTGGAGCCTCCTGTCCCGGTAAAAGCCCAAGACCTGAGTGATCTTCACTCCTCCATATGGGCCACAACTTCAAATTACATACTTACAAGCCTCATTCATAATCTTAAAAGTCTGCTTTCACAGTACAGCTTCATACAAATAAATAATTTGTTGTCACTGACATAGGGAGACCTCACACCTCCGCTTAGGCTTGTGTCTTATCTAGCACTTGTTCCACAGCAAGTGATTCCGTTCACTAAAATAGCAGAAAATCTGGAAAGAAAAGGCATTTTGAATCATCATCTGTGATGGGATGAGTGCCAGACACCCAGGGAAGGGTCGGTTGCCTCGCAGCCTGCGTGGGGCCTTCCCTTTGCACTGAGCGGTTCATCTGCCTGAACTGTGCTGTGGAACTGCACCCCAACGCATGGTTTGCCAGATCAGCATGTGGAAGAGCATGCCACTCCAGCCACAGAACAGAACCATAGCAACAAATATTTCAATCCCACCTCTTGGGACGACACTCCATCACCATTTCACCAATCTCTGCATTTTTATAAATGGTTTTAAATACTGCTGAGTGCAGGCAACTTTTAATAATAGTCTTTAAACACATCACACAAACCTTTTTTAGAACAAGCCATATACCAGCTTTGAGCAAACAAAACCAAAACAGAATCAAGTTGAAGACAAGATTTTTTCAAAACAATTTTAAAATATTTTCTCTTACCAAAGACTCTTTCATCATTGATGTTTTTGATACAGAACCACAGCCCTGCTGGGAAAGTACACACGAGAATATGCAGATCAAAAAAGAAGGAAACCCATGTTGTAGGCTGATGCTCAGACACAGAGGCAATGATCGGGATGTGAATTTTCGCATACCTTTTTTAAAAAAAATTCAGTTCAAATTATTTTGGAAAAGATAAAATTATTAAAACTTGTAAACATTAGGAATTCTGAAATTCATTTCAAAGGAAGCATTTCAATTTAAAATGGCAAGTGCTCTATTCAGCAGATATCTGATGAAACTTTTATACCAAAAAAGTCCCCAAGTCTTACTGTATTTAGGAAGTATTTGGTGTATAGAGTTATCTAAAACACCAATATAAATGATTATTTCCATACTAATTAAAAGAATGAAAATTATGGATTTTTTTTTTTTATTATGGCTAAATATGAAGCCAAATTCACCAAAATGAAAACACGCAGCTATGGAAGCCGCCATCATTACATTTTTAAGAGATAATCATCCATGCCAGTAAGTCTCCTGGATTTTCAACATTGTATTTCAAAAACTCTGCTCTACACAGAATACCTTCATTTTCTTAGTACAGAAAGTTACAGTATTAAATACCAGACCAGTTACTGATGCCCCCATATTCTTTTAGATGCTGAAAAAAATCAGGCCTTGTCTACACTTGGAAATACATGTCAACCAAACAACATGTCAAACACTCAGTGCAGACAAGGACAAAACTGTGTTCTATATTAAAGACAGCTATATATACGGACCTAATCTGGGGTGCTACATGACCAAATGGTGAGGTATCAAACATATGTCCTTTTCTTCACTGAGATCTAGTTCTCATTCAAAACCGCATTGTGTGTTTTAACACAATATGATTTTCTAATGTAGACAAGCCCTCAAAAGTTTAATATATATAGACCACTTCATTTACAGGCAAAGAACAACATCTATATGTTCTTCAAATAAACATGAGGTTTCTTTACTGACATCTATTCTGCTAAATTTATTACAGAGTTGGTACAGAATCCTGTATGAGCTGGACTTTGGAGCCGGAAAAAATCCAAACTGCAAAAGTTTGAAGTTCTCCTATCCCTGCTTTTAATCTCAAAAAAATCTACCATTGGAATTTCGCCTTAAAAACATCTACCTGAGAAAAACGTCTTCAATTTTATTCCTATTCTCCTGGCTGGCTAAATAATCCAACACTGGATTTTTAAAGGTTAACTAAAACAAAAGATTAACTAACATGGGTCTTTACCTGTGAAAATGCACATGAATAAACCAGAATTGTTCAGAGTTCAATTGTTCATTGTTTTGTGTACACAAAACAGATGTATGAACATAATAAACAGGCAACATGCAAGATCATATGTGCAACATCTTCGTGATTTCGTGCAATGTTGCGCAATGAAGATAATGTAAGTTTAAGGCTCTTAGTAATTTTTAAATGTGTCCTCAAGTGTTGGTACAGCTTTTGGTTATTTTATGCTGAGAAGCACTACAATTTCATATAGAAAAATGTACCATTACACATTCAAAGACTTCCAAAGAAGCCAGAAATTTAACAGACAAATTAGTGAAATGGTTGCAAAGATCATTAAACAGTTACTACAAATGCTCTCTTTAGATAACTGATTAAAGCCCACTATATTCTCCTTGACAGAAATACTAAATGGCTTTGAGGATGAGGAGAACAAAAGATTATTAGTTTTCAGTAGAATGCTATTGATATCTAAATCCTTATATCCTTTATCCTTACTTACCCAGTGTCCCACAATGAATAAAATCTGCCACTCCAAGGAGCAATATAACCTGAAAAAGAGAAGGGGAAAAAAACCCTTTTGCTGCCTAGGTATTTAAATGCAGTAATTTTTCTACTCCCTCAAATTACACCACAAAACCAAAAGAAATTTCACTGAACTTGTAATGTATGTGAACCAGACCTACTGCATTAGGCAGGCTATAAAATCTACCAACCATGAAGCTACTTTTGGAAGAACACACTCTTACAGGATCACACTCTCACAGGATCATATTGTACTCGTTGAGTATCAAAACACACACGCCTCCAAAAGTCAAAGCAATGCAATAATAAATAAAATACTTCTCAAAGAATATGACAGATTGCAACCTATACTCCATAAAGAAACATAAGGAAATTAAAACATAATTGATAAGAAAGTATTTAATTTTTCTGAAATGCCTGAGCAGGAAACCGGGAATGATCTACAGCCAAAACACTAATACTCAATGAAACACTGGTTTCCTATTGTTTCTCTACTGATGGATCTACATGTGGCATGGAATATAAAAGCTGCTACTAGTCACGCTGATGAGCTTTACATATAATTTTTTTTAAACAAAGCTTTTAGATACTTGAATATTATCAGATGAAAAGAAACAGTATCATTATCAGATGAAAGATAAAAATTATTAAAAGTTATTAGTAAGATTCTTCTTAAATTTTATTTCCACTTTCCTTGCAACGGTTTCAGCTCCCTCTGAAGACAGATACAGACAAGTCGAAATAAGAGAAAGTTAAATATTTTCATTTATTACCCAAGTCTTTGTGCATGACACGGTAAGTCTTCCCCCATTTGATATTTAAAATTAGTATAATCTGACTGAAGGTTTTAGTTTAATATCTATTTTAGACATTTAAATATTGTGGTTAAAGTTCTATGACAAGACATTTTTTTCCCTTCAGTCTTCGGATGCAAAGGTTGCTCCCAAACCACTTCTCGTGCTTGCAGAAGGAGCTGCCAGCAGATGGGGAACTGGGGTTATGGTCTTCTCTGGATGTATCCAAAACATGAGATTAGATGCATTCACCTGAGGGTGCTGAAAGAGTTGGCCAATATGATAACTACCCATCGTCTTCATCAGGGTAATAAGGGAGGCCCCTGCTGCCTGGAAAATGGCTAATGCTAACACCTCTAGGAAAGGCAAGAAGGAATACGCAGGAAACTACAGGCCAGTAACCTGAGTCCCTGAAAAGATCATGGAGCACAGCCTCCTGAAATACATTATTGAATGCTTTTTGAACCATTTTCCTTATTTCTCATTTATAAGCTGAAGAAGAATGGGCTGCACAAACAGACCATTTGATGGGTTGAAAATTGGCTGTCCTGACAAGCTCAAAGTAGTATTCAGTGGACCAGGGTCCAGCTGGTGGCTAGGTAAAAGTAAATACATCCCAGAGGCCAAAACAGTGAACAGTGCTAAATTGAAGAGAGTGGCTGACACGCCTTATGGCAGGCAGGACTTAAATCCAGAACCTCAAACCCCTTCTTCCAGGTGCTGCACCTGGGATACAGGGTCCAGATGTGGGCACCCTTCTGCAAGAGGATTATTAAAAAAAAATACAGAGGGATCAGAGTGCTGTGAGATGGTCAGGAGCCCAGATCACACAGCATACCAGGAAAAGCTGAGGCAATGAGGTTTGTTCCATCTGGTGAACCAGTGATACTGATCAGTGAATTTCAGAAGTTGAAACCAACACTTCCTAAGGACTGCAACAGAAGACATTTTGCTGCACGCCGAGATTAGAGCCAAATTTTGTTTTGATGTGCCAGTCTGAAAATTTTTACTAAGTATTAGTGGGACCTGCTCATACATACTGAAAAGCAAATCATAAATCATCAAGTTTTAGAAGACTTTCAAACAAATAGAGATGCCAAGTATTCTTTTGGAATAATGGTATCATAATTAACAAAAATAAAACTGCTATTAAACACTCCAAAATGTTAACCAACTGATACCAAAAAAATTTACGCCAGAAACATTGCTAAAAAGAAGTACAAGACAGAAGTCAGTCAAAATAAAAAAAAAAAAAGTTAAGTCTCAGGAAAGTGGGGTTTTTTCCCAAAATAAAACTGAAAACAAAATTGTATGTGAGGTATCATATTAAGATCATGCAATTTAAACCAAGTAGAAGTCAGTTTTTGTATGGGTGACACATATTTTAGCTAGGAAAGCAAGATTGCTTTTTCTTCATCAGGGGAAGCAAGTACGGTGTTAGATCACCAAGGAAGTATATCATGGAATCAGAAGACGGCAGTGAGGCATCTGGGGATGGCAACCAAGCAAAGATAAGCTTGTTTTTGTGAGATTGGGTAGAACTGCCTTGAAGACTGGAGGCTGAACCACAGAAGTAAAGTAGAACTTCCGGATTAATTACAGTCATATAGAAATCAGATTCAAGTATTTCAGAAAGTAAGCAATCTGACCTTGACCTATCAATGCTATTCAGAATAGATTAGCTATACGTATCTTCATAATATGCTTTGGCTGTAATTATGTTCCTCATCCAGCCTGACTTCTTGTATCATCACGTGGATTGTAGATAAACCTGAAATATTGGAATGATGCTACAATGTTTTTTTTTCTGCAGCCCAGAAAGCACAGTGAATTCCAACGCACAGAAATAGAGAGTAACACAGGCATTGGTTTGCTGTGGCATTGGCAACAACTACGTTAGACTAAACCAAATATTGATCATCTGGTTTAGCTGTTCCAAAGGTAAACTAGTTTCACATTTATTTACCTGTGTATGTCAAATAGATGACACTCAGGAATACAATACCAGCAGCTAGTGAGACACCCAAGAAGAACAATGTCTGAAATTCTTGCTTTGTTAACCTGTCTCTCAGATACTGCAAAAATGCATATGCCTGCAGCAGTGCAAAAACACCTAAAGAAAGAGGAAAATTTTTGTTTAAATGCTGAAAAGCAGTAACAGCTGTTAAAGCAATTGGCATACTTTGGTTATACCTGAAGTAGAAAAAGAAATGTAAGGTACATCCTTACATCTAAAAACTAGTATAAAATCACTTTCGGACAAGTAGCCTTTAACATTTAACAGGGATGATACTTTCTTGCAATGACAGAAATTTGCAATGAGAGGAAATACTCTCCAAAACGTTCTTTGCTTATTACATCAAGAGCTCCGATACCCACCAACTCTTTGCTCCCAAATTAAATTGGCTAAGGTAGAGAATCACCTGAAAACTAGATTGCATTGATTATGACAAAAACACAGGCTAACATACCTAGACCTGGTGAAAAATTAATACACAGACCCCAGGCAACACAAAAACAAGGCTGATATAGAAATACATGGAAATTAAGCTACTGAACAAAACAGGAGGATTTAATGAAAGAAAAAAACCCCAAGCATTAAGCAATACAGACAACTGAATTTATATAAAGCTAGTGTTGAAACACCAGAATTCACTGGATAAGCAGCCCACACCCTCAAAAAGGCTGTTCAGAGTTTAACATTAAACCAGAACTTGGACACGTTTTTCTTTTGTTATTCATTTCAATGTATATAATCAGATCAATCCAATGATTAGTCCATTCAAAAGTAAAAATTCACTGGTAGCTGGCAGAAGAAAAAAAATAGAACTCAAGTCTTTCTTCAATTTAACAATAAATTTGAGGTGCACAATGTTGAAATTCACTGGTTCTGAACTCCTAGAGAAAGACACAAACTCTATTCACTAAAATAATGCAAAATTCTTCATATGCAAAATGTGGTTTGATAATCTTTAGTCTTCCCATTATATTCAGATTGTTGAAAAAAAATTCTCAATTTTTAAAAGTATTTTTCTGATAAATTTTAATGATATTCCAATTGCTGTCCCAAATACATTTTCATAAGTGACTATACATAATAAAAAACCTGAGGAATCGAACAAACTAAACTATATCACACAAACAGTTAAACATAAACCTACCAGTCTTAGCAGAGGTTATTGCTGTCAAGAAATCAAGATGTCTGACTGTTAACTATTGAAAAATCAACTTAAAGAAATAAAAAGAATCAAACAAGATTGAAATCAGTTATTTAAAAATCAGCCTCCTGGTAAGTAATTTAAGTCATTTGTATTTAACCCACTTTGAACAATTACAGAAGACCATCAACTCTAAAACCAAATTGCTCAGTAAAAACTGTGTTTACCAATAAGGAATGTTCCAATTGTACAACGCTTGAAGGCAACATTATATTGCAAAACAGTAGAGATTATCAATGTGTAAAATAAGTGTTTGTCAGAATGCGTAACTGATCCAGTGTTACGGAGGCATTTTACCTCCACTAGCTCACACAAAGAAGGATAATGTGTCAATTGCAAAGAAAACTTCCCTACAGACACTAAATTGTACCTCTCTTTCTTTAACAATTCGGTTTGTTAGTATGTGTTCTTTCTAATACAAGGAAACAAAGCTGCAAGGCTTTGAGGTTTTCTTGTGCTAAGCAGGCTGTTTGGAAGCAGACATCTAATTTTCTTACCTGCAGCTGCCATGTGTTCACTTGTTCTAATTGGCTGAAATCCCACAAAAGGTATCTGCATCGATAATATTAACCCCACAATGTAGAAAGTGCTATATGCTAGGAAAAAAAAGAGTGAGGAGAGAGAAAGAAGAGAAATGAATACACACATTTCAAAAAGCATTGGTTCCATAGTAGAGTCCACCGTCCCCCCAGCTTCAGTGACACTGAAACAGAATCGTATAATTCTAAATATTTCAGTCGTCCTAATTACTTTTTCCTCCTTTGACTAGAATAAACCTGCCTATTGCATCCAATTTTAGAGGAAGTAGCAAAGTATTGTTGTTCCTAATTGCACTGTTTTTTCTCCTCCTAGGGAAATAAACCATCTACCTAAGATGCTCTAGCTGGGAAATAGTCTTGTCTTCCCATCTTGTTTTCACGGGGCATGGGTGGGGGAAGAGCTCTCAGATAACAAGTGACAAAAGAAGCTTTCTATATGAGGAGAAATTGAAGTGACCAGACCTCAAAGAAGCAAAACATTTAAGAGTCCACTACCTTTGCAGAAAATGCAAAGAGGTATGCTTGTTCTTTTTTTAACACAAGAGCAGAGTCATGCCAAGAAACTGAAAAGCAATAGAATTAAAAATTAATATGAAGCACATGTATTAATAGATCTGTATCAACCATGGGGATACAGATAATCATAACCCCCTAGAAAGCAGACGCCAAGAACATCATTAATATTAATATTAGTATTAAAAATATGAATTGTTATTATGTATGCACTAAGATTCATATACTTTATTTTGACAGGGTTTTGGTCCTCAGCATTCCAGGCTGAAGAAGAGAGGGGAGGGGAAGACAAAAATACCAACTCTGAACAGCCATGAGTCTGATTACATTTGAAGTAACCAGCCAACAAGTCCAAATTAAGTTTTGTTCCTTCAGTGGCAAACAGCAACAACCCACTTCCCAGTTTTTTAAACACTCCTACAAATCATAAACCACTGTCTTTGTTACGGCCTCAATCTTATGAAGAGATCCCTGTTCTCATACAATCCTTTACTAACCTCCATGAGAACAGGCTTGGGGAGCACATCATTTACCAGTGGTATTGTTTCCACAGCACCTATGTGGTTTCCCTGGGGGATTATGCTCCCAGGGTACTGTATGCTTTCCAAAAGTCACAGAGGTGACTGTGATGATACTTCCAACCACTTGCTGTCTTTTCTGGTGTATTCTTTCAAGCATCTGTATTGCACTACTTGGCCTAGCTACTGATCTATTCCCTCTTAAGTCACTGAAATACATCTTTGCTGTAGGAAGCTCAACTTTTTAAGAATTCACTACAACATAAATCATTTACTGTACCATGAAAGTGTTACAACACTGCCATCCTGTGGAAGTTCAATGATTGGCATAAATCACTACATTTCACATTTGTTAGACAATTGTAAATCATCATTTTTAAGCCTAGTCCTGCAACTGTTATACTTTCTTTGTGCACTCCCCCCACCCCCCCCATCCCTTAGTCCCTCCTCTTTCAAACAGCTATCACATATTTCTGCCTGGTATTGAAAAAAACCTAGCAATTTACACAGCAACACAATTTTTCTAGGAACTTAGATACATCAAGGTGATATATCATCACAAACTTTCCATGCTCCTTTACATTCTACCGTTTGCACAGTTTTTGCAAAAACAATAAGTTAATTTTGATTCCTGCAAGCTACTCTCATGGTTATAACTTTGACTAGGTCATGAACAAAAACATTCTGACCTACTGTGGATAAACTCATTTTACAAACAACTTTAGTTGCTGTACACTGCACAAACACAGGGAGAACCTATTGAAAAAATCCTCCAGAGAGTATGATTAAATACTTGACCACATACTTTCAATTAATGGATTATAATCACCAGAAATAAAACACTCATCATCTGAAGTTTTAGAATGCTGATGTAGTTGATATAAATATATGCCTGCTCACTACTTAAATGATAAAATCCAATACATAGGGCAAGGAATTATGGAAATTAAGTTTTAAATTCTGGAAGATCCTTAAGTGTTTTGTTATTAAATATTCTGAAAAGTATACAGAACTTAAAAAAACTGTACAGAAAAAAAATCAGATTGAACTGAAAATTACCAAGTCTCTTAAGTGTGCAAGCATAACTTAAATCTATACTGGTACCTTTCTGAATATAAAACCATTTATTTTTTAAACATATGATAAACTACAGGAGAAACTACAAATACAATAATAGAAAATAATATAAATGGTTCCTGTAACTGAATAAAGATGTTATTTACCTATATAAGTGCTGCTAATACACTGGAATTGTAAGCACTTGTTTTTAATTATTAAACTAGTAAGATCTGAATGGAAGAGTGTACTGACTACTGTCAAGACAAAAAAAAAGAAAAAAGCACAGCTTAAGCTTTCAAATGTAGGTAGCATGATCACCATTTGATGCCAAGGGGGTCAGAAATTATCTGGCTGATAAATTCACCTGCCTGCAAGTCATAAAATATTTTAAAATTGGCAAAAAGTTCACATTCTGGGAAATTTTTACTCATTAAATGATTCTGAATACACTGCCAGGCATATCAGATCATGTCTCATTAACCTTTTCTCTGGTGTATGAACATCCGTATGAAAAATATATACCAGGACACGATCACTATTTTTTTTAAAACATGGTGCTACCAAATATTGTTCTCTACATTTATGCTATTATATTGGATTAAACATTCATCAGTTACAAAAGTTAGGCTTGTGCTAGTTTAAAATAAAATTAAGCAACTGATCTAGAGATTAGAACCCCCCAAATTCTCAGTAATAGTAAAGTGGATGCAGATTTTCCTAGCTACTGTCAGCTGACAATAGTTTACAAAAATTTTAGCTGCACATTGGAAGTTTTTTTGAGAATTATAGCTAGCAATTGCATAGCACGGAAACTCCAAAAGTTTCTTTATTCTCCCTACTTCAATGAGCTTTTGTAAACTCTTCTCCCGATCTGAATAGTTTGGAAGTGAAGCACGCTTTAATTTTCTTCTAGAAGTGCTTGAACATTCTTACCTGTTTCACAAAAACATCCTGTTAAACAAATGTAGAAATCACATACTAATGCGAGACATACAGACTTCTCTGTGTGTAAGGCTTCACATGAAAGCTTAAATTAAGCCAGCAGTTGCAATGAAACAGCAGAATAGCAATCACATTTTCATTCTGACAACTCTGCTGAAGTACATCTCCCTCACAGCTGAAGGGCAATAACATCTCAAAACACTGTAGCTATTTGCAAAACAAACATCTGCCAAAACCTTTAATTCATATGAACCTGCAGTACTATTTTTCCCAGATGAATTCAAAGACTAGTTCATTGAAAGCTGAAAAAGCACAAGTACTTATTCCGTATTGTTTCTGGTTACCACATCGCTTCAGGATTTTATAATGAGTAGATTTAATTTTCTCTTGCCTAACTCATAGAAATTGGAAAATGAAAATATTCAATAAAACAATTTTAAAAGCAAACCAAGATAAATTACTTTCCCCTTAAGTTATGAAGTAGTAGTTAATGAAGAAGTTAAGTAATACTAACATGAAAAATTAAAGGTGGGTTAGAGGTTGTGGTTTTTTTTTTTTTCTTTTTTTAAAAGAATTTTCGTTTCTGAATTACATAAACAGATTAACAAAGAAGCATGAAACCAATATTTATAGTTTTGGTTACAAAAATACAAAACTGAGCTTGAGTAACTATTATAGTATATAATGGTTCCAATACGTATGTAAACATAGTAATTTATCTAGCAGGCACTAAAAAAAGCATTTAAATAATTAAAAATACAAAGATAAAACAGTATTAAAATGGGTAACAAAAAATATATTTACAAATACGAAACATCCTGTGATATTACACTTCAACTCATACTATGTTCTCAAACCATCCATTGTAAAGTTTTCACATTATGGAGTCAAAAATGTTCTAGCTAACTTATAAACCTTTGAATACCTGAATTGCTTATTATTTATTTCATTCACACACCTACACCATGGCCAACTGATTTAACTCATAAATCCTCTGTAAAAAAAGTTTACAGAGTATTTAAATGTCAGGCAAATCAATTAAAAAGTTAGTCTCCTAAGATCACTATTCACACATTCCTGAAACTGGAAGGAAGGCTGACCCATTAACCCAATAAAATCTTAAGGATTCACGTGGAGTGCACAGACTTTTACACTACTTTTTAGTCCAGGTTATATAAAACATACATGGCTGCTTAAAATTCCCTATGTCTTTTCTTACATGTGTCACAATATACCATATGTTTGCACAATTTCTGCTGCACAACTTTTTAAAAATAGCAATTGTTTAACATACTAGGAAAAGACAAAAATATGAAACATTATTACAGACACACACAATATATATATAAAAAAATATATTAAAATGATTCTACAAATATCAAACCATCCAATTATTTTTTTTTCAGTGCACTAGAAAGAAGAAAATTAATTAGCAGCTACATATATGAAATTTTGGAAGTGTGAGTATGTTTTAACTCCTTATTTCCATGTTGTAGAAAATAACTAGCTATAATGAGTAATCAAATTTAAAAAATGCAGCCATATGCAAGTACTTAATTCCCACTTGATACAAAACACATCAGTATAATTAATTTCATATCTCATGATTCAGCATTTGAGAATGACTGTTCAATGAACAAAACTTACCAATGTAGACCCTCCTGCTGTATCTTTGCATCAGCAACAGAACAAACACATGCAGTGGGATAAGGTTGATGATGAAAACATAACCACCCCATGCAGAGACCTATGAGAAATGGAATTCGGAAATTAGGTTTGAAAATATCTGCAAATTCTTAGGATAGCCAATGCTGGATTTATACATCCTGATGGTCTAACAAGAAAACAGAAACCCCAGCTAGACAAGCAGTCAGAACTACTAGTAATACCATGAGAATCTTCCTCAATATTTATTATCAAAAAAAAAAGAAAAAAAAAAACCAAAAATCAACAAAACCCCCACATATCAAAGTATTAAAGACTTTTGAAATGGGCTGGTGGATTTTCAAGGCTATCCTTCCTGTATCTCCTCCTCCTCCCAAGCTAATCTGGTCATGCTGGCAAACAAGAATGTGATGCTGGAGGCTTTTCCCCATGGTGAAGGCTGCAGCACAAGGCAGCGGTAGAAGTCCCATGTAGGATCCAAAACTTTCCTTTGACATACAAATTTAGCACCATGCTCTGCTCTTTTTGGTGGGGACAGGGAACAGTATCTCCAGCCGGAGAGGAGAAAGGGAACAAGGTACACCTCTGGGAGCAGAACTCCTGGAGCAGAGCAGCCAATGCAGGTTGCAGTGTAAGGAAACAAAAGGAAGGGGGTGGATGCACAGGGAAGCAGGGCTGAGCACTGTGGAACGGCGTACAACATCATCATGGATATTGTGAACCTGCAGTAGCAGCAGCACTTGAGAAGCACTGGTATGATGTAATTAGAACTTAAACATGACAATGTTATCAATATATCACTGATTGCTGGTTTAGATAAAGATTTAATGAGCTATCATTACAATGTTTTATCTAAATTCCTAACATATTTAGAAGAGCTAATGTTGACTAGACAATCTGTATTTTAACACATGTCCTCTTGTCAAATTACAGTCTAGACTTCTCCCGTATGTACCATGCCTACCCTAGATCTTCATTTTTAGAATGCACTAGCTAATGTGGTTTTCACTTTAATTGTACTTTAGGGCTTAACATTCATGTAGATATTTTTAAAGCCCTAGAATCCAAAAAGAAACCCAAATGACTATGTTCTATAGAACAGATTCTAAAATAAGGACGAGGCCAAGTACTGGTTTTTGATACTAATACTACAAAACCCAGTGTTTCAAAATTTGGAGTAACCAATTCAGACAATGTGAAACAAACAGAATAGAAATCTTCTAAATTTTCTACAAACTCGTTTCAGATTATCATGATCCTATTGCCAAATTACTAGCATGAAGTATCATGGTTTACACAGGGAACTTTATTTATTGAGAGAAAATATTATATGAAGATAGGTAAGACAGAATAGAATGAGAACAAATGTGCAATTAGGACACTGTCATACTTAGGGAAAGGTTTGAATGAAGCAGGTAGCAGACAGTTTCTGTGGACCAAAGACCTGCATCTTAATTATCAAAATATTAAATCAAATCTAAGCTCTGAAGATTGTACTGAACTGAAGATGCACTTTGAAACTTTTTAAACAAAACTGAGGCATCCTCATAGATTGACAAAAAGAGTGGAAACATGCTATTACTCCTACAAAGATTGCTTCAATGTAAAGCTTTGTTTTATTTTACCTCCTCATCATAAAAAGCTATCTGAAGCAGAAGTTGCTGAAGTCAAATAAATGCTAAAAATATAAATGCAAGAAAAAACCCTTCTCCTTATGGAATGCAATGCAGTAAGTCAAATCACCACAGTGAGTTAGGTATGCATTTCAAGCAGATTTACGTACCAAAAAAGATTTCTGTCAGTCCATGCAATATCCATTTCTCTTTCAAGGAGCTGTTCCCCAAGCTCCCCATACAAGAACTGACCCTTACTACCTCAAAATTGTGATTTGATTTAATTTTCAACTTACACTGAAAACATAACTAATACCATCAGAGAAAGACAAATGAATACTATATAACGAATAGTACAATTATGCTTTGTCCTAAAAATTTACCTAAGCAAAACATCTAGAAGGGCATCTTAACAAAACTCTTTCCCAAAGGGAAACACAACATACGGAAAACCACCACCAAGGATGAAGCAGGTACACTCTGTAAGCAATAAAATTCTATCATCTAATCACTGAGGCTAAGCTATGGACAAATCATAACCTTGAGAGGAAAACAAAAGAAAAAACCATTAATTTATATTCAAGGATTGAATGTCATGATGATGACATTGATTCTGTATGTTCTATCACCATGCACGCTCTAGATCACATCCCCTCCCTCTCATACAATCCCACAGACCAAGACACTAGTGAGACTAAGATGGGAAGAATTTGGTATTGTGTGATTTTTTTTCAGCACTAAAATTGTAAAAGTATCATATTTGTCATCTGCATATTTATGAACAGCACTTTTAGAGGATCTTGCCAATAAACTGGCACAATATAAAAAAAGACTATGGTATATAAATGTAACAATTCAAAAACTTACTTGCCTGATTTTGTACTGCACAGAAGTCTGTACCTCTTCACTGTAATGCTATATAAACAGCAATGCTATGCGTAAAGAAGTGGCTGTTTATTTAATGACTTGGCAAAAAGGAGGAGAAATGGGGGAGGAAATAAATGTACTCTTAACAGGAGATAGCTATCCTCTTCGGCGACATATACAGAGCTATTATTTGCTGTATTAACAGCAAAAAATCTCACAGAAAACCCAATGAACATTAAAGCTAGAGGAAAACTAGGCAGCATCCAGATAATTTAAAGTACAAGGTTAATTCGGAGGTTAAGACATGCAAAACAGTTCATAAGTTCGTTTTTCTTGCAAGCCTAGTTACCTGACTGTAGAAAAGCAGTATTTGAGACCTCAATCTTAACCGACACCAGGTAATTAGCCTGACTGTCCCACCACTGGCTATTTTGAGGCTAATTTATTTTTCATATAGCCACAAAAAAAAAAGTTCATCAGTTAGGGGAAAAGAGGACCTTTGGCTGATTCATACAGGAAAATTCCTCAAGTCTAAGGTTTCAGAAGATGGAGGAGGGGGGAAACCAATTCCCTCCATTTTGCTATTAGTTTTATCTCCTCAATTTTACTGCTGTTTTTCCCCTCTGTTAGCCCTTAGGAACATCTGTACAATAGCATCCATTTTCATAGATCAAGAATGAAAATTGACTTTATGATCGTTTAATCTGACATTGAATTTATTCAGCAGTTCTGGTGGTAAGCTTTACTTTATGGCATAATTATACCCAAAGAAATAGCTTTCAAAGTTATATAAGTTTAACTTTGTCCATACATTTTAAATATTATTATTGCATTTTACTAATAATGACACACAGACACATGAATATCAAAATTCCACCTTAATTCACCTGCATCAAAATAAAAATCCCACCAAATCAGAGTACCTATTCACAGCATAGGATAAATTTGTAAGTAAAGTTATTACACTTAAAAGTTTTTCCAAAAGTTGTTTTCATTGTGTTTATTTAAATACTTTAAATTTCAAAATATTTGTTCTGTCTTTTTACTCACATATTTAAGGTTTTAATAGTAATATGAAGCAACAATTCTATATTATGGCTCCAACAAAGATTAAAATCTCCTTCTTCTGTTCTTCGTCAACATATGGATTATGTAAGCCCTACTCAAATAGTTTAGCTATTATGTATATAAAAGTCTTACCATGTAAAAGTAGGATAGACAGCAGCAGATTGTCCAAAAGACCGACCCAGTTTTCACAGACTTCACCTTTAAAAATAACCAAGTATTTCTGAATGACAAACAAATACTGGACAATATTCAAAAATTTCATTGCAAAACAACTGTCAAGAGAACTTCTTTAGCACATATCAAATTACATTTGTACGCTTCTGAACTGATGGCCATAAAACTAAACCACAAGTGCAATTCATTCACACACAAAACAGCTTATATCTATTTCTCTAGTTAAAGCAGAGGCAGGATGCCATGCAACTCTCTGCTTCATGATCTGAGGTAGAAAAGTAGTTGCTAAACCTCTATGCTACTTTCTCCGAGACATTAGACCACTTTATAATTCTAAGTGTAGACTCTCCATGGCTTACTTTGGCTGGCATCAGACCCAACTCTGCAATTATAGATAAGAGAACTATTCTGTAATTTTGAAAAACTCACTTAAGGTTAATGAGAGCATCCAGATACTACTAAAGGTTTAGCAGGATCCATAAACTGGCCCAGGAGTACGATTTTGTCCAAAAATGACGGTGGAGATTGTGGTGTGGGAAAATAGGAATGAAAAACTGACATTAAATAAAGCTAGAAAGTTATCTATAAAATATATTTGATTCACAAGTAGTTCCACAAGAGTTCAGGCAAACATTATTGCACTATGCAGTTTAGTTAAATATGAGTTCCATAAGAACAGATAACTGCTATCATGTCTCAGTTATTATAAAGTAACAACGTAGGTTGATTATATTATTATCAAAAACAGTACACCTTTACAGCTACAGTTTATTCTAAGTCCAGATTTAAAAAACCTACATTTAAGTAACACCAGTCACTCAGTCATGAAAAACTTGGAATTCCCTTCCATTATACTCCTACCAACAATATTCCAAGCTTGAAATATTCTAAAGCTAAAAAACTTATGAGTATGCAACTGCTTATGAAAAGTAGAACTCTTGACAAAATCATGGGAAAACCTGTAATGAACTTGTACATACATGGAGACACTCAAAATGAAACGTATATGCATTCAAGGAACGCACAAGAGACAGCACCATACTGTGTCTATGCTGAATTAACAATATAGTTATGCTATTTGTGATATTTCCAAAATAGATGCAACAGTCCAGAAAAACTCCAGCTAAATTCCTTCATACAAAACCGCATTACAGATGCAATTCTACATACAGATTAAGGAATCTTAAAGGTCTTTTCCAACCTATATGATTCTGTGATTCTGTGACACACAAGCTGCACTAGCAAGTAGGCTACGTAAAAGACAGACTGTTTTTTTAAGCATGCAAGCAATATTAATATCTTGCTTTGGACAGCTTTGGGTATTTAATTTGGATGCTTAAGTCAAAGACTAGACCCTTCATACAGTCAATAGCTTCTCCAGAAGACAATTCAAAGCACTTTATATTCAGAGTCTACTGCTTTTCACCAGCTAAATAAGGAGGCTAAAGTTTAATGCTCACATAACACTAATACCTCCAAACTGAAAAACAGAAGCAACCTCTCTGTTTGCTTTAAATGTATAGACTTATCATTATTATTATTACTACTACTACAGGACACACATACTTCAATTGAACAGTACTTTTACATAGAAAATTAAAGAGCATGATTATGGAATGGTTCAGATCATGTGACTTCTCAGTACTTGCCTGATCAAGAGCCAAGGGGAAGAGGAATGAGAGGGAGGAAAAGAAGAATTCAATGGATTCTAAGAAAAATCAGTCATTTGGTTGGAGGAGGAACCAAAAAACCTTTCCAAAGCAAAAGACTCAGCAATTACTTACCCATAAATAGTATGTGAACTGCAGTGCAAAAATAGCTATGCCTTCATTGTCAAATGATCCTGCTACTGATCGGGATATGTAACCTGGAACTATGGCAATAAAACAGGCAGCTAAAAGCCCTGCTCCCTGGTTCCACAGTTCTCTGGTGAGCAGGAAAGTAGAAATAGCTGTAAGGCCGCTAAAAACTGGTGCTAGGAACACACATACATCTCTTATATGGACTGTCACATTAAGCATATTTAAAATCCAATGTATAAGACCTGCTGTCACCATCAGTCCTGGGTATACCTAAAAGGAGGGGAAAAAAAAGAACCCACTAAGTTATTGCAGAAAATGATCATGGTAAGGTTATTTGCATATAATTAGCAACAAAACAGTCATTTCTTAAGCTGATACAAGCAGTGAGCAGGTAAAGCTAAGGGAATTATTTTAATACTACTTTAATCATGTTTTGACAACGCTGCTGAATACCAGAGGCTCTTTAAATTTTATCCAAATGCTAACAATTACATATAATCCATTTTGTAAAGGAATAAGCAGCATACAGATAATATCCTATCTTGCATGACATTTATCATATAATGAGAAGAATTTGTTGTTAAGGTATGGAAGCAGAAGCTAAAGTTTGCAAGAGAAATTCAAGCCAGCTAACAACTTTAAGAAAAAAACAAACCCCCAAACCCTAAGACAACAAGAAGAAACCCAGAAACATTTCCCAGCCCTATCCATTTTCCTCCAAAATATACCATGCCACTCTTTCACTTCTTGTTACTCATGGAGAAAGAAAATGTGCATCAACAAGATTTTTTTTTTTCAGCTGAAAAGCTGACAGACAGTCAGTTGAGTATTATATATTTGCAAGACATCTGTAGACATCGTTGGATATGAATGATTAAAATAAAGTCCTATAAAATTGAATTAAGATGTCCTCCAGGAAAGGTAGCATAGGCTTACAAAGATCTATTGAACCCATCATAGAATATTGGAGAACATTAAAATATTCTTAATAGGAATTCTACCCTCCCACATTTATCAACATTAGAAAAATCAATATGTACTAGAAAAGCTAATATGGACTTCACCTGCTTTAGTTTCTTTCAAAAGCTAAGAAGGGCATTGCACTAAATTAAATTAACAGATAACAGAATGTTCCCCTGCATATATCCTTGAGAGCTAGTGTAGCTCTTGCATAGTTTATTTCAAGATAAACTATTAAAACATAATAGGCCGTGTGACTTGCAAAATAATGTATGCAATCAACATTTCAATTCTATTTCCTAAGGGTTTTTACTTCATATAATACAGGTATGGAAAAAACACATATATGTTACATAAAGAGAGTCTCAAGTATCTCTAAGATACTAAAACAAATGGTGATCTAATTGTTACAAAAAACTTCGTAAATGCATGTAAATTGTATGTACTATAATTAAAAAATTTTAATGCATTTTCACACATTAAGTAACACGTGGCTGTGTTAGTGTTACTAAAGCTATTCTACTAATGAACGATATTTGTATTCTGATTTGATAATAGTTTTGGACACCTTTCTTGTCTTGTAACTTGCATCAACACCACCGTTACCTACTCCTGATGCTTCATACAGGTGTCCCACTGATTTAAGTTCAAAAGGTCTTTTCCCAGTGAAATCCTAACATTTTCCATACACACATGAAGTCCAATCAAAATATACCATTGGATTAAAACTTGTGCTTTAAGAGATTTAGGTAACTGTTGTTAAAAATTTTTTTTTTTTGCCTTTTTCATTTCATGTACCAGAATTACAAGAGTTGTAATATCCTTATTTATTACTATTAGAGGTTCATATGCAAGGAAGTAAAACTCAGTTTTCTGTATTTCTTGTTCACAGTACGCTGTGGGATAAAGACTAACGCAGGCTGACTTCCTGTCTTAGTTCTTGCAGCTAACAATTAAAAACATCTTGCTATTTCCTCTGCAGCAACTGGACAATTAAAAGCATATTTTATTAAGATTCTCCTTTTATCAATGTCAAATTAGTATTGGAAGTTAAAAAACCCAAAACTTACTGAAAAGTCATCTTTAAGTTACCATTACAATACTTACAGTTCCACCTACTATTCTTCCCAGTGGATACCATGCTCTTTCATCAAACCAATTTAAAAATTCATAAAACCCATGGGATGCAAGGTGATGTGTTGATCTATAGTTAAACCTAGAAAGAAACAGAGGAAAAGAAGGGGGGGGAGGGGAGGAGGAGATAAAAATCAAGAACCTACGTTTTAAGCACACCTTAAGTCATCTCTTTTCTAAGACCTAGAAGGTAATTAAACTTTAGCATCTCATTTAGTATATAAGTACAATGATCCTCTTTAAATCTACAGTTTTAAAGTAAATTCCTAAGCTCTCAGTTACTGATCACTGTATTTTTACTGACCACTATAGTTTTGGTAAACTATGGGTTTTTTTTTTTTTTTGGGGGGGTGGGGGGGGGGGGGGTGGGGGGGGGTTGGTAAACGTTAAAAAGTTTTCTATCACTCTGACAAACAGTCCTGTCATTTTCTGCATTCCTTTTTAAAGCTAGTTTTCAAACGTAGTCTATCAGCCAATTATTTACCACATCCAGAATACCACTTAAGCAGAATTAAGATCATGGAAGAATCAATGCAAGACTCCCATTCTGAGACAGGATAGCTACCCAGTACTGCTGCTCTATTTCATGTAACATTGAGAGGTGACGTAATGTAATAATATGCAACAAAGGGAATCAGTCTATTTGTTCACACTATCAAACTAATGGCATTGGCATATTCCCTTCTTTCAATCAATAAGAATCTACACAATGTAGAATCTATGTAGATGAAGTTTCATCTTCAAAGTTTGTACATTCTCTGCTGCAGAAAATTCCTCGTAGAACAAAAGCCCTCCCATGCATACCTTCAGTTCAGTCTTCCACATTGCCCATATACCATTAAAAAACACTGAAGGATTGCCATCAAGGCATTAATATTCCACTTTTCTGGCACATAATTATTCCAACTTCTCAAACTTCAGATAGCAAAACCTTTCAACTATTACAAAGTCCATTAATTCTTCAAATTAGGTATCAGACTGCTGTGAGAACTGCAGCGCACGTTACCCCAAACCGCAACTCTCTCATCATCATTCAAAAGCCAAACTAACAAGACTACAGGTATGGATGCTGTAAAGTTTTGTAAGGAAAGTTCAGGCTTAGAAAAGTCTGGGTGAACACCACTTCTGAAACAAGCAACATCCACAAACCTAACCCTCCTAACAGATATTCTAATTGGAGTTTACATAACAATGTGAAATTCATTAGTTAAAGAAGTATTAAAGATCATATTCATTAGTTAAGTAGAAGTTCAGATGACTAAGTGGAATACCATAAGAGACAACAGGTTAGATGAGCAAACCACTGTGAAAGACTTCCAAAGACAGTTAATATTCAAGGCTAGAAAAGCTTATGTGTATTTTTCATTTTGTCTATTTTATGAAAGCATCCACTTATATCAGTAACATGCATCACTTCTAACACAAATTTTAAAACTACCTCAAATTCTTTTGTATATCTAGGATTCCCAAAATATCACAGGTTTACTTTGAACTAATTCAGTTCAACAGAATAAAGCTAATGTCATTCAAGGCTGTAAGACCCATCAAGTTCCTACTTGTTTAATCAGCACAAGTCTAATATCTGAAGTACAACCACACAGAGGTCATGTGCAGATTTCTTCATCTACACAGTGAAAGAACAAAAAGAATTGAAATTCAAGTCTAGATATCAGCAAACTTGCATGTTTCCACTGATTGAACTATCACAGAATCAGTCAAGTGACATTAAAATTAAGTAAATAAAAAAATACAGTGCAGTATTTTCATGAACGCTCTCTTTACATGTTAAATAAGCAGTTATACAGGATACATTAACTGATAAAACTGTGGACTTTCAGAAGTAATTAGGCATGTTTATATAAGAAAATTCACACAAACATCAGTCATTCTGACCTAGAAATCTTTGTATCAAACAGCAATGTGACATTTGTTTCTAATAAGCCTGCAACTATTCCCATTTGACTAGATTTCTAAATATTAATTAATTCTTCAGTTCTGAACTGTCAACTACAACGTGATTTATGAAATGCTGCACCTGTAAAATTAGCCTCTTATCTTAGTATAGCAAGGTCTATTGTTAATTTGTTTAGTGCCAAGTGCCTGCAGTACGGTACAAGACAAAGCAGGAGTTCCATGTTGCACAGGACGCATACAATCCAGCCAGCTATGGACCGGACTTAAAATGCACTGAAAACCCAGCCAATGTTGTTGTCCTAGAACTTTAAAAAGGAAACAAGAAAGATATTTACTAACATGGATTACTTTCAAACGTTTAAATCATGTCTCAAACTCACAGAGGCTACAAAAGTATGACTAATATTTATTTTTAGAGCATTAAAAGATTAGTTAAACAAATTAAATAGGCAAGAAGAATACATATTGACATTCTCCTCATGTTTCAAACTAGTAAAGCTTCATAACTGACTTCAGAAGGATGCGAACAACTGTCTTGTACTTTGGCAGCATCCCATTAAGTCTTTAATGAGAATGAATTACCACCTAAAATTGAAATGCAACAGCATTCTACTTCCACCACTTAAGAGGTAAGAATTTAATCTTCCCTCCTAACGTACTTTTGGATAGATACAAATCTATTAACCCCTTCTTTCAAAAAGCGATTGATTCTTTTGCCACAAATGAAAGCATGCAGAGACAGCTGGGCATGCCTTTACAGCAGAAATTATTAGCAATACTATAGGTACATTAATTTTTCACTGTGAGAAGACCTATAGGTGAGAACAATAGCCTTCTGACCACAGTAACCTAAAAAAAGTATTTAGAAGCTTAACCACAGCACCTCACTGACTTAAAAAAAAAAAAAAAAGAAAAAAAAAGTGCTCACTTCACCTCCCACTAAGTAACCTGCAAACAAAAATAAGTTAAAATGTCAATATAAACATATGCATACATAAGGAGAAGCTTGATGAGTAATGCTGCATATCAAAGCCAGCTTCAGGCATTGACAAAGTGGCAGCAATGGGCAGGGCACCAGACAACAGTATGGTCTAGCAATCATATGATGCCAGTATTATGCTCTGGTGCCACTTACCCACTTCACAGCACTCTACTCCTTTAGGGACAAGCCTGAACCTTGAAAAACTGTTTCCCCTTTGGCCATAATGGAGAGTGCCACTAACAAACAGTGAGTATCACAAACCATAGTCACACAACCTTCTTACTATCTTGGTGCTTTTCAAACTGTGTTTGAAACGCAGGACGGTGGTATTGTATTTCTACAGCAGTACTGTCAAAGTATCTACAACTATCTATAGGTTTCATGGGGGTGTAAAACAACCCTGGGAAACACCAGAAAAAGTGTTGCCTATGCCCACATCCTGGAGATTTAGGGGCTGCAACTGTGGGAGGAATCAGACAGAAGACAAGAACAGCCAGTGCTGGGTAGGGGTTGCATTTCAGGCTTGAGTGTCACTGCCTTCTTCAGTTCTTCCATCTCCAGCAGCAGCAAGAATAGGTGATATTTGGGGTTTGTATCCAGCCTTCTTTCTGACTGGCTAGACATTAGCCAAGGAGACAAAGGAACACATTATTACTGTTCCACAGTGTAACCACAGTACGCTGCTGCTTACAGCGACTAAATAGGATGAAGTACTACATGACAGGACCAGACTGAAGGAAAGGATCCCTTTTCTCCCACCCTCAACCCTCACACCCATCTGATCTTGAGGTTTGGGAACTGTTCACCCATTTCCCAAGATCCCCTCTCATCCTTCCTCATCCCTTTGAGACAAGTCAATCTGAAACAGATCTGAGAAGAATAAAGAACAAAATTATGTGAAGCACATGCCTAATTAAGAACTTAGCTTGAAAGACTGAGAAGAATATTCAAGTTCTCAGTCCATGTTGTCAAGAAGATAAACACTTGCTAACATTCAGCAGAAAGAGCTCTTAAGAACCTGACTGACTAACACCAGTAAGCGTTGACTTTTCTTATTTTAGCTGATGTTCTAGGAGGAAAAGTGATGCTCTGCTGTTCTCCTTGCCTCTTTCTGTCAGGTCTGTAGTTTGAACTGTCTCCTCCTCTGAGTTAAGCTTTAAAGGAATCATCAAACAATCCTAAGTCTTTGCACATTTCAGAATTCAAAGTCCCAACCACCAAATTAGGCTGATACTGTAGTTTGAACCTTTTGGGGGATGCTCTAATGATCACAAAAGTGCTCTATGCATGGTACCATTAACTTTGTAGCACTATTAGAGATACCTATATTGGTTGGTTCAGTAGAAAACTGAAGATGAGTTAATAAAGATATGGTTCTCATTTTCGAAGCATATTTCAATTTCAGCATAGAACAGAGCCCAAGCAGCAACAGCAAAGTAACCAAGCACAGGCATTTTTTTTTTTAGTAGCAACATTAATTTGGTAAGCTTAACTAGGCAACTTGCAAAATAAAGCCTGAAAAGTTTTCAGTTATATGTTATGTACTGTTAATACTTAATGTTAACTATCTGTTCATGCTTGGCTTTGAATGAACTGCTTTTTTGATGACACAAGGTAAAGCTGTTAAGATGATTAGTTAATGCTATTCACAGCGGTCACTTGCTCTATCCAGGAGCTACAGAATTCTCCAGCACTTCCCAGCAACAATTACTGCTATATTTATAAGGAGACATCTCTGGCTTTGACATTCCTAAGTTTAGTATTTCCTTGACAAAAGTACTATTTAAGATGAACATTCAAATAAAATTCAGCCTACTGAGAAAGTAAGAACATATAGGAAAAGAGCACACGTACAGCAATGCAGTTACTTTGTTCAGATCTTAACAACATTTAAGGCAAATTACACTGATGGCGATGGAATTCATTTGACCCTCCCATTACAACAGGGCACAAGACTGGAGTGTTGCTTCTTGTGGGAATGTCATTGACCGTCTAAAACCCTATCAGTTGCATGCTACTATTGCTCCATCATCTAGATTTTTTATCTGGCATTTTATAGCCATCGGAGAATATATAATCTCCTTACTAACAGACTCTGCTGAAAATTTTCTAAGCCTGCAATTATAAAGGCTTCTGTGCTCTAAAAGTCTTCAGCTGCAGATGCACAAAAATTTCACATCTGCAAATTCGGAAAAATGACATGACACAAACTAACTGTGAACATTACAAGCTATCTGAGCAATTCTAGGAGTCAGTTTTTAATGCAAATGTAGATTACAGAATAAATTCTGCCATACAGCATCTAATTAGAGATGGAAAGTCTAGATTCTTGAAAAAGACAGTCGCAGATTGACTCCATATCCAACATATTCTTTGCATCCAAAGGAAGAATTTATTCAGTGCAATGCTTTTATGTAAAACCTAATGAGAAAGTTCAGTAACTTGCAATGAAACGAAGAAACATATATACAGTATTCCATATTAAATTTTAGGACACCTGCTTGCCTACATATTATACTACTAGCACACCATCCTGAAAGACTTATTCTGAAGTCTGTATCTACAAATAAGTAACTACCACAATGAGTTTTGCATATGGTTCTTAAAATGGAAGTACAGTAATCAATCACATAATGAATTCAATGCACTACGGCAGTATTTCTCATCATGAAAATGCTTACTTGTGTTGAGTTTATAACCTTGGAAAAGTACGCATGGACATTTAAGCCAGTTTCAACTAAACAAGACCAGAATTTTGCACCAGCAATACTTGTAGGCAAAAGTACTTATGACAGGTAAAGAGCCTTTCCTACCGCCCACAACCCAAAACCAAGGTGTTACAGACCTCCCAATAAGAATGGAGAAAACATATACACTGAGCTCTACATATGTAAGAACCAGCAAGACAGAGGGTGGTCCTCCATTTACCTGAGCTAAACCTGACATAACTCTGCAAAATGGAAGAGCAACCAGGCAACTTTATTTCAGAAAAATCTCATGTTCCTTTCTTCTTAACTTAAGCGGATGCCAGCAGAATGATTTTATCAGATCTTAAATCTAATACAAACATAAAGATACACTGCATGAATTGTCCCTAATTAGAACATTTATATATAATCAAGTACTTGTGTGTCCACAAATCTTTTTTCTGGAATTTCTCTAGATGCACACCTAGCACAGTTTTATGTGGAAGATGTTATCACTTTGCACACTCAACTGGAGCTTCTGCACCTCACTGCACAGCAAACACCCAGGAGTCATGAACACATTAACCCTACCCTGCTTTTTCACAAGAGACATGGAACATGTTTGCACAGTCCTTACTGAAGTTGATTGAAAAAGACAATTATTAAGTCAAGTCCATCAGAAAGAAAAAATAAAAGCTTTGGCTGATGTAGAATTTAATGCCTTCTTTGCCTCAGTCTTTATTAGCAGGGCCGAATGTTCTATGGGTACCCAGCCCCTGGAGTTGGAAGATAGGGATGGGGACCAGACTGGAGCCCCCATAATCCAGGGGGAAATGGTGAGTGACCTGCTGCACCACTTAGACACTCACAAGTCTATGGGGCCTGATGAGATCCACCCGAGAGTGTTGAAGGAGCTGGCAGATGTGCTCACCAAGCCCCTTTCCATCATTTACCAGCAGTCCTGGCTAACTGGGGAAGTCCCTGCTGACTGGAGATTAGCTAATGTGATGCCCATCTTCAAGAAGGGCCGAAAGGAGGACCCGGGGAACTACAGGCCTGTTAGCCTGACCTCGGTGCCGGGGAAGCTGATGGAGCAGATCGTCCTGAGTGCTATCACACAGCATGTAGAGAATAACCAAGGGATCAAGCCCAGCCAGCATGGGTTCAGGAAAGGCAGGTCCTGCTTGACCAACCTGATCTCCTTCTATGACAAGGTGACCTGCCTAGTGGATGAGGGAAAGGCTGTGGATGTTGTCTATCTAGACTTCAGTAAAGCCTTTGACACGGTTTCCCACAGCATTCTCCTGGAGAAACTGGCTGCTCATGGCTTGGACGGGTGTACTCTTCGCTGGGTAAAGAACTGGCTGGACGGCCGGGCCCAAAGAGTGGTGGTGAATGGAGTTTACTCCGGTTGGCGGCCGGTCACAAGCAGTGTTCCCCAGGGCTCGGTGTTGGGGCCAGTTCTGTTTAACATCTTTATCAATGATCTGGACGAAGGGATCGAGTGTACTCTCAGTAAGTTTGCAGACGACACCAAGTTGTGTGGGAGTGTTGATCTGCTGGAGGGGAGGCAGGCTCTGCAGAGGGACCTGGACAGGCTGGATCGATGGGCTGGGGTGAATTGTATGAGGTTTAACAAGGCCAAGTGCAAGGTCCTGCACTTGAGCCACAGCAACCCCATGCAACGCTACAGGCTTGGGGAAGAGTGGCTGGAAAGCTGCCTGGCAGAGAAGGACCTGGGGGTGTTTGTTGACAGCCGCCTGAATATGAGCCAGCAGTGTGCCCAGGCGGCCAAGAAGGCCAATGGCATCCTGGCTTGTATCAAAAATAGCGTGGCCAGCAGGACTAGGGAAGTGATTGTGCCCCTGTACTCGGCACTGGTGAGGCCGCACCTCGAATACTGTGTTCAGTTTTGGGCCCCTCACTACAAGAGGGATATTGAGGTACTGGAGCGTGTACAGAGAAGGGCAACGAAGCTGGTGAAGGGTCTGGAGCAGAAGTCTTATGAGGAGCGGCTGAGGGAGCTGGGACTGTTTAGCCTGGAGAAAAGGAGGCTGAGGGGAGACCTCATCGCTCTCTACAACTACCTGAAAGGAGGTTGTAGAGAGGTGGGTGTCGGTCTCTTCTCCCAGGTAACAAGTGATAGGACAAGAGGAAATGGCCTCAAGTTGCGCCAGGGGAGATTTAGACTGGATATTAGGAAATTTTTCTTCACCAAGAGGGTTATCAAGCATTGGAACAGACTGCCCAGGGAAGTGGTTGAGTCGCCATCCCTGGAGGTATTTAAAGGATGTTTGGATGAGGTACTTAGAGACATGGTGTAGTGGTGGTTTTTGGCAGTGTTAGGTTTATGGTTGGACTCGATGATCTTAAAGGTCTTTTCCAACCTATATGATTCTGTGATTCTGTGATTCTGTAATATTGTCCTAATTCTGTCATTTTTAGGGGGTTAAATATGGAATTTTTTATGGCTTAGTCTTTATGATTTTATCTCAAAATACATGGATATGTAATTACTCTTTGTATTCTGAGATAAGCCTCAACTAATATCATATCAAGTGTTTGGTGAAAGCTCCCAAGGGTGACCTACATTTAGAGAGACCCAACTGATCTTTAGGGGTTTTGTTGCAAGTAGGGCCATTTGAAAAGATAAATACACATCCTGCAAGTTGACTGTCAACCAGAAGTCTAGTGTTTGATAAGAGAATTGGCAGCAGTACTATCATTCTGAGTTTCCTCAGGTCCAAAAGTGGTCATGATCTTGCTTTTGACTTCAGATTTCTTAATTCTGAACAAACACGCTCACTCAGAAAAATGTGGCAAAGACTCCTTTGTTATATGAAGGGTAGTTAGTATGCTAAAGTAATAAAATGGCAGGAAGTTCTGCAGTGATGTGGCCACCTAACTTCAGAAAAGATGGAAATTCTGAGTCAAAGGAGGAAGAAGATTCTGCTCCTGGAATCCAGCTGAGCAACAAAACTCCTCCTGTTTGTAATACCATTAGAATAATCCCTGATGGGAAAAGACCAGTAGGAAGCCCAGGCAGGAAAAAAAAGCTGGATGGCACAACCAGAAGGGCACCTATTTTTTCAGGTCCAGCATTCAACCATGCTCAATGGAAATCCTGAAGAATACCAGAATGGTTATAGAATAACCATTAAGAATAGCCATTAAGAATATGAGAATGTCCTCAATGTGTTTAAGAAGGATTACAGCATTCCTACTGCCACTACTTGGCATGGTATTTTCACTGCCTGCAATGTCACGCTTCGCGAGTGCTAAAATCAAGAACTGCATGCCACCAGTAGCTTAATGATATGAAATTCTACAGGGAGCATACAGTCACTCTAACTTCTTCAGAGAGCCCAGGGCATCTTCAATATTTTTGCTAAAGAGCTGCAAGCTTTTTAAAGCATTCCATGACCACAGCTTACACTTTTCAAACAATATACCACATCTGAAGCCACGATATGCTTCCCATCATCACTGTAGTGCGCATGTATCTGCCTACAGTTTCAGACACTTCCTCTGATGCCTATTAGGCTTTTTCATTACTTTTTTCTCTCTTGCTTCTGAATTATTCCATGTCTCAAGGCAAATTATTAAGAAAAGAGTTAGTTTTATCAATACTAAAAGACATAGTTTGCCAGTGAAGCCTGCCATTCATAACATTTAACAACATTTTAGACCTAAGAAGAAAGTCATGATGCCATTTTTTCTCGGGACAGTCAAAATTCCCAAGAGGTTTCAATGATAAGATGCAAACAGAATAATGTGAAATTCCTACGGGGAAAAATTGAATGCTTGTTTTCTTCTCTACTGGACACACACTTCACTGCAGATACTACACTATGACTCACATCAATACTAATGGCAATATTGGTTGCATACCTTTTGACAGCATCAGCTTCTTGAGAGGCATCACTTCTCTGCTCAATCCAGTATTAACTATCACAAACTCAAAAGCCCCTACAGTGTTATGTCTGTTTTTTTCTGAGTGCTACTGGGCTACTCTGTGGCACATTAGCCTTACATCTTGCAACTCTGAAGGCTTTGCACTGAATTCAAGAATATGTTCAAGAAGGATGTTTCTTCCGGATGAAACAGATTCATGCTGTACTTGTTTTTAACAGGACGGAGGCAGCTTAACTTCAGGACCTTCTAAGTTAAAGGCTGGTACATGAGGATCTGGTCAGCAGAAAGGAATTCAAAAGGCAATTACCTGAATAATATATTTTAAGCAGCAAAATATTCTTTCTGTGAGAAATGTGATACTAGAAATCAATGGGCTGAACATGCCTGTTTCACAAGAACTGACTGGGAACAGTGGATGGCTAGCTCCCAAGCCACTTTTTTCATGGTCTTCTACTATAGAACAAAGCAACCTACAACACCTAAACAAATATAGTGGACTCTTATTAAACTAATCTCAAACATACTACCTGCTATACTGTAGCAAGATCTAATATGTACCCAGAAAAGAATACTAATTTCTGTAATAGTCTGAAATACAGAGTGAAATAAAGGGTATTTCTTATTCATTGCGGGTATTTTAATTATATTTTAACTATTTGGGAGTATGCGGCACAGTCATCATCTCTATTACATAATAAAGTCATCTGTATGCTACAATGCAGTGGCAACTATGGAATTACCAGCTACACTAAAATGCAGTTGAACCAACTTCACAATCATTTCCCATTAAGTGAAATTTAAGGAATCAGTCTGGATGCAAGGTGGCCTGGCAGACCATTTCTACCCTGTAAAATACAAGACATGGTAAAAAGTAAACAGGACCCTCAGAAAGGCTCTAGGTCCCCAACTTCCCATATAATCATTTAAGCAATGACAATCTTATTTCTGGCACAACATTTACACAGTTATACCACTGTAGAAGAGCTTTAGCAGAAACTATTGTGTTCACTCCTCAATAACCAACAGCCTGTTGCTTGAACTTCCATGTAACATTAGAAAGAGTAGGTCCAGCCAGAATCGGACATTAGATATCAAACCACTCTGTACAGATTATGTCAACAAAGTTTTTTGTTAGCTCACAGAAATGAAAAGAATCTACAGTGCTGTGGTTGCATGTCAGCAGTGTAAGTCAGTTTAGCAAGTTAAAATAATGTAGTGTTTAATCCAATATTCCATAAATATTTGCTCTTTAGTATCTCTCTTAATGCACTTGCTATTCTTCCTCTTGCAACTAGCTCTCAGTTACCTGAATTCTCTGACTGTGCTTTCTTCCAATTGTCCTTTCTGTACGTAGATTATGTTTAGTCCAAGAAGCTGGACCTCTCATAGAGCACCTGTTCAGCTCCATCTGTTGCAATACTGACTTACTGACTTTTTACTACAATGAATGCTGAAAAATTAGAAATTAATGTTTCAGAGTGAATAATACAAAGCATCATCAGAGCAGAAACAGACAGTCTATCTAACTCGAACAATTTCTGTCCAATGATTGAGGCTGGGTTAAAGACCTAATTTTATCTAACTTAAATATGCCTGCTCAAATTCTGCTTAACCCTTCAGTAACCTGGCAGAAATAGACATAAATATTGCATTAATCAGGCAATTTACTGCTGTGGGTATGTATGTATATAGATATACATATATAGCCACCTGCAGAACAAACCAAACAATATGCCCAGGGTTTGCAGAAACCTAGAGATAGATCTAATTATGCCCTAATCAAATAAAGCTGAAAAGAAAAAGGCATGAATATAGCCCAAAGTGCAAAAGGATGGGGTGGGGGGATAAAAATTTACAACTCCAGGATGCCTTGTACTGAATTACACACCCAAACTTAACTGTGGCAGTTATCCTTCAACTGACCTTTGCTACTTAAAAGGAGTGCAGAAGCACTCCTAATCTACTTCTGTGCCCAAATCAGAAAAATTAGCTTGAATAGCAGCTAAAAAGCAAACCACTCTAAAGATGATCTAACCTATTTCACCTGATTTTTCTCTGAAGCAGATTAGGAGTACTCACATGATCTATTAATACAGTCTAGCAGAAGGGATGGTGGCCTCCAGCTGAAGGCAGAAAGACTTCCAGCTGTTTGCAAAGTGACTGCATATTCTCACACTGGAGGAAACTAATGTGGGAATAGGATAAATAAAATAAAATATCACCAAAAAATCATCAATAAAATAAACAAAGACCAGGAAAGTAGATGACAACAGAAAGTGGTCTTCATCCTTCCCTACAACACACAGACTGGAGTTTATCTTTTTAACGATATTTTGCATTCTTGATGAACTTTCAATGTCTGATTTATTCTGAAATAAGTATGGCAAGCAGAATTTAAAATTAGTTATTCACTACATTTATTTTATATCTTTTTACTGTTTCAAGTAAATCTAAATTAAAAAAAGGCAAGTTTTCACTGAATTTAATTCAGCCTGTTAAGAATAGTATTTAATGGTTACCAATGTTTCTTTAGTGACCATGCACAAGAAACACAAAAGTCTAATAACAAAACATTATTTGCTTTTTATTAGGTGTCCTCACAGAAACACCGCAGGTTAAGTGTACTGCAGTGACTACAGTGCTCAGCATTTAAGACAGTATTTATAATTAATATTAAATTCCTGCCATGTACAATGTGAAATTAAAGTTACATGTTTGTTTTCTCATTACGTGATGGAATTTCTAGCATTGCTTAGTCTTACTATATTGTAGCTATCAAACTATTTCACTGTGCTCCTCTGTCACTTTAGTAAAATCCAATTCATGTTTAGAAGTGACCTTAAAGGGGCTTTTAAAAAAAACAAAAATACAATAAAAATGTGGAGGTGGGGGAACACTGTTAAGATGAACTAGGCTTAATATTATACACACATGCTTTGAAGATGTGACGCCTTTCTGCCACAAATGCTATTACAGAAATATTCACAGACTACGCTCACCATTGCCTCGATTATCATATGTCCAGGAGCATGTTCTTTCCAAAACACATCACCTCCTTGACCAGCTGGCTACATTAGTATACAGTTTGGTAGCTATAGCCCTCCTGTCTTATATTAATGAACATTAAAAGGGACGAGTTTAATTTCTAATGCTGTTTTATTAAATAACAAGTACTGACTTGAGGTACCATGCTTCCCCTTCTCCCCCATTGCCACATGAAATGGGGTAAGGTAAAATGAA
The DNA here is from genome assembly GCF_035582795.1 of Mycteria americana. Classification (NCBI taxonomy): domain Eukaryota; kingdom Metazoa; phylum Chordata; class Aves; order Ciconiiformes; family Ciconiidae; genus Mycteria; species Mycteria americana. The sequence goes on along the minus strand of NC_134366.1, from coordinate 46,268,083 downwards.
CGTCTGGTTGCTCATGAAAAGGAATGGGAAAAGGAGGATACTAAAGCAAGAGGATCAGTTGCAGTTCAGGCGGGGTTGAAAAGAGGGGTATTGCAGGGGATACGTGAGAGTTGTTGGGAAGGACCTAGCAGTTGTTCTCAAGGGATAGTTCTTAGGTCACATAATCCTAAATCTTCTCTCTACTCGCTCTCCAGACATGAATTAAATTGGCCTGTTCCAGGACCTTTCACACTTCAATCCCCACCAGACTGTATGCCCTCTCAACTCTCTCTCCACAAAGGCGCATTTAAATTAGAAAACTAGAGTTAGCTTTCCTGATTCAGAAGAGGAATTCATCTCTAGATTCCCCATATCCCATATAACCATTTAAGCAATGACAATCTGATTTCTGGCAGAACTTTTAAACAGTTACAGCACAGTAGAAGAGCTTTAGTAGAAACTATTGATATGTTCACCCCTCAATAACCCACAGCCTGTTGGCTGGAGAACTCGTAGATACTTGAGATTGGATCAGGGTACAAGATGTGCCAATATAGTAGCTCACTGCTGCTGGAAAAGGGGAGTTTCCCTCTCCCTGCATCCAGCTGCAGATCCTGACACCTGTGCTTATCAGATTTCTGCGAGTTGCCTTAAGTTGTTAACACAGCAGAAAACTATCCCAGGAAATGTCCAACAGATGATAGGAAATTCGGGAGAACCGCTCCACTTGATTAGATGCAAATAAGGTCAATTAATAGTGATGAAGACAAGCTTAACAGCACCTTGTCATATTGTAGATATTCACAGTCAGGTTTTACTCAAAACACTCTGAACTGCCATCAGCAGCTTCCTGGAGGTTCTCAAAGGAACCTTTGGAATTGCCTTCCATGTGTTTTCCAACGTGCAAATGATATCCACGGGTACTCTAGCACAGCATATTAGACACTGAAATAGAAGACAACACTGCTTAACTTCCCAGGTAAACGTACCATTCAACTAACATTTAAACCTGTTCTGTGGCTTTTTCTTCTTGAAGATAGCTCTGAAAGAAGACAGCAGATGGCACTGTATAGGACATACTATCACAAAGCAAAACCATGATGTGCATAGGTAAGAATGTTGTGTTGAACCTGGAGTATAATGGAAGCATAAGGAAAAAGGGACCCTTAAGTTAATTTATTAAAGCAAAAGCTAGAAAATAAAATTCAGTGATGAAACAATTAAAAGCATGACACATTTGACACAACACACATCATCCAGTCTTCTCCCAAGCAAAAATTGGGCTTTACTGTGGCAGGGTGGGGGGAGCGTTGGTGAAGTAGCAGTGGATTACAAAATTAAAGCACTAAAAATTCCTTGGCTCCTGAACATGTTTAGCCATAGGAGAAAAATTACATTTGTCATTACTAGCTGACCTGAGACATCACAAATTAAGATACTGTTGCAAATGTTTAAGGTAGTCTCTCCAGTGTCAAAATCCATTTTCTATTTGGCAAATGAAAGGTTACAGAGTAAAATGAATTATGAGACATATGCAACAGTTTTTCAACTATTACTTGAGACATTTGACATTAGATAAATCATTCCAGTCACCTGTATAAGATAAAAAAAGGCAAAACACAGTAGCATTACACAACTTCCTGGAAAACTCAAACGCTGCATTAGCTTTCATTACTCTTGTTCTGCAGTAAAGCAAGCCAAAGAGATGCCCATTTACTTCCATTGTTAACATCAATGTAATAACGCCAAAGCTCCAATTTTGTTTCACTGACTTTCTAAATTAGAAGATCTGCAACTTTCAGGCATTTTATCTATCACCAGAGAAAGAATTAAAGGCATTTTAAAGGCCTTTAATACCCAAATGACAAACTTTAAATATTTCAGCCATGAAGATGAAAATGCCTTTTTCAACATACACATTCCCAACAATATTTATGAAATTCTAAGTTATTCAACTGAACTTCCAAATGCTGTTTGGGATAAGTTTAGTATAGGAAGGAAGCATATTCGACATATGCAATAGACTACAGGGAAAAAAAAAGCTGGATAAACATAGACATAAAGAAAAGTATTCAGGACAAGTAGGCTTGTTTTGTTATGTTTTGCTTCTGCATCAAGAAAACACATTGCTGATTTTCAAATCCTCTGGCTATAGCACACAAGCACAGTTCAACATGTGGTCTTCCCAGTCAGCTGCATCCTCAAACAGGTGCTTCCATACCTAGATTTCCTTAAAATATCCATCTATTGAGAAGATCAGAATAAAAATAAATAAAATCACACTCTTTGGAGTTAAAAAAGTTAGCTACCATTTATAGTATAACAATTGCAAAAAAATGAACGCAGAGACTGAAAAAAATAGAGCAAAGAACTCACAAAATGTAGGCTGCCCAGCCACGTGTGCCAGAACAGTTTAAAATTACATAATTACATGCTATTTTTCCCTTCTGCAAAATCCATTTACCTTCAACAAACAGGATAGATGGTGCCCATGCATAGTGAGCCACTCTTTTTAAATAGATGTGAATAATACTGTGTAAAACAGTCTAGAAGACAACAGCAATCCCATTAAGAACACCACTAAAAATCAATTATCAAGCCAAACTTGCATCCTCAGTTGCAATGTAGTTTCCCAAGATTTTTGTTTGTTTCAAGTGAGGGGAGTTTTGAGAAGGTGTTTTGCAATTCTGTCTTTATGGATTATCAGCTGAACAGAACTCCAACATGCTCTTTGACTAACAAACTAACACAACCCATATAAATCAACTGCCACAGAAAATGATACAATAAGCCTTGTAACACCTGGAAGTAATTATCATTACAGTCCACATACCCCAGTCATTTATATTGGACAGGCTCTTTAAAAAGTACATATGGTACCGGACTTGGGTCTCCCATAGTAGGCAGACATTTTAAATGCTGTTTCCTGCTCTTACAAACACTCATGGACAAACACTGTTTTCCTTTTTTAAAATAGACCATTTCTCTTTCTAAAGCACAGGGATATTGCCTCACTTAATAGCAAGAACTTTTGAAGTATAGGAAGCATTTAATTCCCATATGCCAAAGGAGCTTTTAGCCTGGGAAAGCAGCAGTAAGTTGAGAAATAGAGAAGCTGATCTATTTTGTTTTTATCTATGTCCTTGAAGTCATTCCTAGGGCTGCTTCAACTTACGTAAGGTGCAGTGCAGCATTAGGGTCATTTTCATGGTACCTCTCAAGCCCAGACCTACCAGCTACCCACATTAAAAATACCTCAGCTTGATTCTCAGCAACAGCTCAGATAAAGATCACAAGCTCTGCTCAGCTACAGGGCCGGAAATGAAGTCTCTCCGTTGGACATAGTACAAAATTTACTGCAGACGTAAAGCACAGAAAGAGGATAGCAATACTTGTCCTAAGTTCACTTTGTTCTCCAAGCAAGTGGTAAGACTGATGGTTAGAAGAAGTTTTGCTAAAGGAGTTAATAATAATAAAAACATCTCCACATGCCCTGCTACAGGGTGCAGGATCCACAGGCTCTGAAAGCAGCAGCTTTAATGGTTCTGCTAAGTAGAAAGCAGCCCTCAGGATTAGCCCTAAATGTCAGTACAAATGTACCTCAAAGGGCTTTCAAGAAGTGAATTTTCAAAAATTAAGGAGGAAACTCTGCAGCACGTGCACAGATAGACATTAAATGGGAAATAACCTGACTGAATCAGAAGAGATCCTGGTGGAACAGCAAAGACACCTCCCTAAACCCAACCTACCCCAACCCATTTAAAAAACTATTAGTACCTATACGATTTTGAATTTTCCTGCTAGCTTTACTGTCCAAAATTTTTATTCTCCGCTTCCCCCACCAGTTCAACATGAGACAGATTTAAAAACATGAGTATTAGGATTACAGGCTGCCAAAACCAGAGACTATTAGAGAGAGAATTATGATAGGAAGCAAAAGGTAACCTTTATAAACCACCCTAACCCTATGTAATCAAATCAAATTTCTGTTTAAAAAACAGAACATATTAAGCTGCTCAAATAATAGGATATCTGCCAAGAGAAGTCCATTCAAGGATTTTCATCATAGCATTTGCTCTAGCTAGTCAAGTGCTTGTATTTGCTGAAGACTGTTTGGGGGGGCGGGGGAAAAAAATCATGGCATTAAAAGCTAAACTTGCCAGTTGGGTTCAACCCAGCCTACATAAAACATTCAGATACATTTTCCTTCTCAAGTTTCACTCTGCTATCCACAAATCAATAAAAGGGTCAACACTTCGCAAGCATTCTGTCTCACCTCCTATGTTTTCTAAAAGAAGACTGTAGTAGTAGTCTCTCTACTGAACCATACCCTGCATGTGCTTCATGAACACTGCCCCTCCTACCTTCTCATGCATTACTGCATTACTCCACCCACATGAAGTCTGATAAGGCTTTCACCCCAATTAAAAGTTGTGCAAGTGAGGAAAGAAACACTTCCTGCTAAGTAAAGATGGTAGGAAACAATAGTAGAGATGGAGCAGAGGTTTGATTCTTACATGAATGTTATTTTATGAGGCCACATGGTGAACCGCTTTTCAGCTGCACCAGTCTAACTGATCAAATCTAGTCTGAGGTCTCCCCACTCAGTCTCTGCTATGCCTTCAACTCTGTCCAATCTTCTTTTTCCAGATTGTCCTCCTTCCATTAGATTTCTAATATTTACCTATTTCTGCAATTTCCTAAGCAGTAGAGAAGTTCATCACAGTCAACTGCACATCTTCTTGACTTGTTAACACCGTATCAACCGTCTAGAAATGTTTACTTAGCTTCAAAACAGCACCCTCCAAGTACCTAAACAAGGAAAGGCTGTTCAAGTCCCTGGACATACAGGATTTATTATCTTATTATCTAGAAAGCCCCAAAAGCCAGAGACTGACCTGTGCTAACAGAGTTTCTCAACACATCTCATATTGGAATAGAAGTGATCAAAAAAGATGCCTGATCTGGATCTTCCTCATTAGAAAGGGGGGAAGGGGAAGATACGTGGCAGGCTATTCTCCAAGAACACAGAAATCTCTAAACTTGCCCTTCATGAACACACAGGCCCCGCTAAATCAGATTTGGAGACTACGCTAGAGTATTTTTCCTACTATAATAAAATGGCAGAAATGAGTTTGAGCTACCTGAAATCCTGCTAAAATTATTAGTATTACTAGAGTATAAACAACTTTCATCATTCAAATGTAGTATGTCTGTATCTTACATTTAGAAAAAAGTCACAAAATACTTAATCCAACTGTTCACTGACAGTAAGCACACAATCTTTTAAAATACATTCCTATAAAATAGAAATAGAGTAATTCTCATTTCATAAAATCAAAAAGCTTGTGAATGAAGATACTGTAGTAAGTTTTTAATATGAATCTCATGACATTTGCAACATCTCGGAATCAATCTGAAGTGATTATATTCAAACTGGATTGGAATCAAATGCTTTCCCAAGGTCTGGAAGTTGTTGAAGATTATAAACAAAAGGAAGTGTTTAGGAAAAGAATCCTAAAGTGGGTGGGAAATGTTTTCTAAACAGATCCACATTCATGGACTCACCTGCAACAAGACCATGCGATGGGGTGAAAGCCTCCAGAAAGGGAGCAGTTGGGAGATGATAGTGGCTGCCACCCCTCAAGAAGAACACATTTACTATGCAATCTGCTGTCTGTTTGCCCAGCAAGAAGAGTCACTAGCAGGTAAGCAATGGCTAGATGAATTATCTGGGTGGGCCACATCTGCCTGTAGCCTACAGACTGAGCACTGTTAGCTGAGATTATCAACATTATCATCCTCTTTATATGAAATTTTTTCCCCTTATGAACACCAGCTTAAGGTCCTTTCATTCACTGCTATATACCCCTTCTTTTGTCACTCCTGTTGCTCCAGTGTCTTAACACACACTGTTTTTATATGTATACATGTCTCCACTCAATCCCAGTTTACCCTCTAAAATCAGTTGCTATTTACATTCCCTCCCAGCACTTGTATTCTTCCTCAAAAATAAGAAACTAAACTGCAATATAAAAATTGATGGTGGGCAGGCTCAGGGAACTAAAATGTTGCAGTATTTTGACAATTTACCTCAGTGAATCAACTCACCATGAGTGCTTTAGAGCAAGCACAAAGAAAAAAGCAGGACTGCACAGTGGGTGACAGAAGAGGCAACTCCAAAAGGCAACCATCGGATCAGCTAACTACAACACAAACCCACAACCTTACTCTCTCCCAATGAAATCAATACATTTACACAACCTCCAGTGTTCAATCAATTCTGTACACCACTTCTAATGTTCACTTGAGTCACACTTCGTATTTTAATGAAGCTTTCATATCATATTTATAGGTGTTAATTTAAATTTTCATTAATGAAAAAAAGTTCAGAACAGCCCAAGAATCCATCTAGCAAACATGATTTGAGCCTAGCAAAATCTGCCTTTTCAGCTGTGCCCAAGATAAAATCCTAACTTCCTTTAACCTGTCTGCCTCTGAAATGCAAGCAATGACACCAACCTTATGTTTATTTTCACCAGTTCATCCCCATTCACCAAAGTCCACTAATGGTAGATGATGGTATCAGTGATGAGAAAGTGGATCGCTATCATATATATAAACCATACTTCCCACCAGCACAATTATGTTACCTCAGTGAGGTATGATAAACAATGGTCACCCTGATGACAGTTAAAAAGCTGGTGGTTTGAGCGATCAATGATGTCGGTTTGGAAGAGACGAAGATGTACATGAGATTGTGATAGTGCCGTTCAGTACCGGGAACTGGCAGGACAGCAGGAGACAACATTCCTGGCAGTAGTAGGTAGGCAATGTAACAGACAAAGATCGCACTACTGCTCCATCCTGCATGTGCAAACTGGTACGGAGAGGGTCTCATGCGCAGACACACGAGCTTCTGCATTCCAGCTTAAGCCAGCTCTTCCACTCCTAAGGTAATTGGTGTTAATCTGGTGTTTAGCAAGCTGTTAAAATTCTCAGGGAAAGACAAAAGTTTGATCTAATGTCATGGGATATGATTAATGATTCAGATACAGTTCTCACACGTGTGACTTAATGGCAAGAACTGTGCAAATAGAATGAATGTTACTATTTTGATAGCACTCCCTGAAGACTACTGACGTACCAAGGTTGTTACCGGTTTAGTTAGTAGCAGTATCAGCATGCAACGGTCTTGCTAGATATATCTACCTTATATGTATACATACATATACACACACACATATACATTATTATTTATATATATGATACAAGCAGCCAAACGAAATAGCATATAGGCATGCTGGAGCTGTACTTCAGACAAACCGTTGCATAGAAAGTAGTCCCTGTTCAAGTACTCCGTAATTTTGGTTGCCTTGGTTCAGCAGCCATGCTGGCATTTAAGGCAACATCTAACAGAAAGAATGACCTTGCTTGACAACTGAGTTAAACACGCTGTTGTACTTTCATGAAAAGCTTTCACTGTGCACTTGTGTGTACGTAGCACAGAAATTATGCTCTTGGTCCACCCAGCTGCCAAACCAGCCAACAGATAAACCAAATTTCAGACATGAAACCTGTCCATCCCAACGTACCATCACTATCCATGTTTCAATTTCTTGGCCCGATAATGAGATCCTGAAGTTAAATGCTGGAGGCCTGTCAACAGCAGAGCTTAAAGTCAATGCCAACTGACTTCATGTATCAGCTCACCTGACCTAGGAGCTGCCAAAAATAACATGCATTTTTCAAAGTCTCTGGACCAGCTCAAGCATGGAAAGTAAACAAGACATGAGAAATAAATCAAAATAAAGTGTCAATACTATACAAAAGAGGTATTCAATGTGGAAAAAAACCAGTAATCTTAGTAATGATGGACAGGTTACAAGTTTGTAAGTGACAGTATGGTGACCTGAAAATACCAGTTTGTTTTTGCCTCATACAGGCATTGTATTATAATGGAGACCAAAAGCAAAAGCTGTCCTCTCTCTACTGCCTTGGCCTATTGTACTACATTTGGGTCATTTCTGGAAGTCTCAGAGGCTAATTTTACAAAACAATCAAACCTCCTGTCCCCGAAACAAAACCTAAATTTACTGTCAGAAATGCAGCTTGAAAGGGATGTTAGAAAAAAAGTAGTATTTGATTCAATTAATATGCAGAAAACCCAAGGCAAATCTCCCTTTCTTCCCACCCCAGATCTCCTACATTTCTTACGTCCATACCAGAAAACTGGATTCCTAAGTAAATGAGAAAGCTTTCTACACCTCTGAGGCAAAAATCTTCTTCCATTCAGAAGAATAACAGATTTGCCTAGTGCTCCTCGTTTTATCAAATATACCTCTTGATGACAAATGAATACTAGAGAATAGGTGACATATCAACATTGCAAGATATCCTATGCAAGCTTGACAGAAAAAGCCAAAGGAATGGAGAAAACTATGGAACTGTTCCACCAGCAAAGACTGTGGCTAGTGTCCGGGGGGGGGGGGAATCCAGTTTACCTGGACAAGCTGCTAAAGAAGTGGCTAAAAAAAATAAAAATAGAGCACTGCTTCTAATCTCTTTTCATAAGCTCCTTTTCCACACTAGATTCAGACTTGTAAGACCCTTACAACTGTGAAAAACCATTCCTACCTAGCTACTCAACAGTATTTAGGAGCGACATCATTTTTCACTCTTTCCACCAATATTGCTGCTGCAATAGAGAAAGCCCTTTGTTTTTCCTCACTTTCTACCATTTTAGGTTCTCGTTCCTACTAATTAACTTAAGTGCATTTGCCTCTACCATCTCTGGCATGCAGCAACATGACATTGGCATGATTCTTGACATTTCAACTGCTTCTCACAGACCTACATTAAAATCAATGAGTTTTGTCAACTTCATCTACTCTCTAATTAGCAAAGGTACATACAGCAGCATAGGCAGCAATGCCTTCCGTTTGTATACTCAGGAAGATGACTTTGCATCAACTTACACATTGCTTAAACCAGAAGTTTATCTTTACAACCATATTACAGCTATGAACTTAACTCCCATAGCATCTTTTTTAATGTCCTTCAAGGCTTAATAACAAAAGTTATGCAACTCAACACTGTAATATTTCCATTTAGCCAACAAGGATGAGCCTTGATTATAAAAATCAGATAAAGTTGTAAAAAAATGTAGGTTGTATGCTTCATAAAAAAAGTTTCCTCCATGATAGAAAGGAAAAAGTTTTTTGCTTAAATTTAGATTAGAAGAACCTGAGAACTACTCCATAGGATACAACCCTGGGTTCATAGCCTCATTGCAATGTGTTTAACTGTGCTTTCCCTGTTGTTAACTTTATTAAGAGTTTGCATTCCTTCCATTCGTGTTTGCAGAAAAACACTTAAATTATGGGCAATTACTTGATGTTTTGAAGATATTTTGAGATATTTGGCTTTCACATCACAAAGCGTGTATTACTTCAGACAGCATTTAAAAACAAAGCAATTCCTTGTTCTCTATCCACTATTCTGAGCCATGATTTGTGAATGGATTACATTGGGGGGGATGGGGGGGGGAGAGCGAGGGGGGAAAAACCAACCAGAAAAGAGGAAGTTGTGCTTTTGAAACTATCAAAGTGGAGTGCATGCTTTGCAGATAAGTACAATTTCAGTAACAATTTTAGATTAAGTTTAATACAGAGTATCTACCGTACATTTCAAAAGGAAGCATCTCCTTCCTTCATGAGATTAACAATAAGACTTGAGACATAAAATTTTAAATTAAAAACAGAGAATTCATTATTCTGAAGTCATCTGCCGCTTACCCTACTTAAAGTTCTCAAAAAAACACGGATTCCTAGGATGAAGTAGCCACTAATATAAAAATTCATTGTCACGTTTTTGCATTAAAAAAACTGCCCCACAAGTCCCGTCATCTTTCACTTCGCCTTGCTGCAAGGAATGAGAGCAGCATTTCTAGATCTTATACATAACATGATTTCAGTCCCCTCCAACAGGGAAAAGAACAGACAGCTTCTACAGGAGGGAAAGCAATCTTTAGAAAAATCAAGATGCGTGGGAAACAGCAAAAGTCCTTGGGCTCAGAAACGCAGCTTTGAAACACCTGGCAGTAAATCAATGTCACCCATTTCACTGTAATCCCTCAAGTCACTTTTATGAAGATTACTTCCTGCAGTGCATTCCTCACCCTCCTCCCTCCCCGGCCGACAAGGGCTCTAGGAACGACCACTCCGAGAAGCCGCACCGCACATCTGGAGACCAGCGCCGGACCCGGGCGTCGGTCACGCTTGGTACAACTGTTTCATTACGACGGCGGTCGCCGGAGCCCCCGATTCCTGCCCGGCACTCCGCCTCCGTGCCATCGCCGCAACTTTCCCGTGCCCCTTGGCAGCGCGGCGGAGCGTCCTGCCGCAACTCCACCGCGTCCAGCCCGCGCAACTCCGCCGGATCCAGGAGAACAGCCGCCTCCCCGTCCCCGAGGTCTCCGCCGTCGCCGCGTTCCCTCCCGCCCTGCGGGGACACCAAAGTGCCCGGCACCGCCGCTCGCTCCCGGCCTTCCCTTCCCCCGCCCGCCCGCCGGCCCCGGCCCCTGCCCCGCGGCGGCCCCTCACGCCTGTCCCCGCGCACCGCGACCCCTCGGGCTCCCTCCGACCTGCCACAGCGTGTCCCGTCCGCACCGCCTGCCTCCCTCCCTCCCAGGGCGGCCGCGGCTCTCGGCTCCCTCCGCCCGGCGGCCGGGGGAACAGGCAGGGCGCAACTTCGCGAAGTGGCGGAGCAAGGGGCAGGCGGCCGCGGCGGGGGAAGCCTGCGGAGCGCCCCCCCACCTCCGCCGCCGGGGCTCACGGCGCGGCGCCCGCCTCAGGCGCGCCCCGTGAGGGGGCGGCTTTCCCGCCTCCCCGTCCTGTCCCGTCCGGCAGCGGCGGGGACTCACCAGGGGTCGAACTCGTGGATGATGCTCTCGAAGCGGATGACGGCGAAGAGCCGGGAGCTGAAGCCGGCCAGCCAGGCCAGGAAGAGGATGGTGAAGGAGAGGAGCGACTGCCAGCCCGCCGGCTGCGACAGGCCCCCCGACAGGCCGCCTCCGCCCGCCGGGGGGCCGCCGGCAGCCGCCGCCGCCGCGCCGCCGCCGCCCGCCCCGGCGCGGCTGTTGAGCAGCGCCACGGAGTTGGCGGCGGGTTTGTGCTTGTTGTCGGGAGCCGAGTGCTCCGCCATGTTGTACCCGGGGCTCCCTCGCAGCCTCTCCGCCTGGCGCGTGCGGGGAGGAGGCGGAGGAGGGGTGGGGGAGGGAGCGGGAGGAAGGGCAGGGGGAGGGAGGCTCGGCAGGGGAGGGGCGGAGCCCGCCCGCTCCCTCAGCGGTCCTCACTGACTCCCCGCCGCCGCCGCCACCGCCGCCGCCGCCTCCTCGCTCAGCCGGGCTCTGCCTCCCGCCGCCGCCGTCACCATGCCAGTTGCGGCGCGGGGCGGGCGGGCGGGCGGGCGGAGCGGAGGGGGCCGCCGCGGCGCGCGAGCCCGGGGGCGGGGCCAGTGACGGAGAGGGGGAGGAGCCGAGAAGCCGGGGGCTGGGCTCGAGGCGGGGGGAGGGGCCGGCGGCCGCGCGCGCGCAGGCTGAGGGCAGAGCGGAGGAGCCGCAGGCGCGCGGCCGGCGCCAGGGGGCTGAGGCCGCCCCGCGCGCGCGCGAGGACTCAGGCGGGAGGGGCGAGGGGGCGGGTGGGCACGAGGGCTCGCGGATCGGATCCTGGCGAGCGAGCGGTTTGACATTGCCGCCCTCCAGCGCGGGAGGAGCTACGGGGGGGCGGGGCTCCGAAGAGAAGGCGAGGATGGCGGGGGGGAGGGACCAATCCCCGCGGTAGCCCTTCTAGCAGGAACTCCGTGACGACCTGTCACAGAGCGACAGGTATTTAAAAGGGGCGGGGCGAGCCCAGGCAGCCAATCGGAGGGGCGGGGGTGAAGGCGTGGCAGCGCGCGTAGGGGAGGTTGCACTCACCGCCAGCCATTGGGGGGATAAAAAAAAGGGGCAGCGGTGACTGGCGGTGGTCTGCGCTAATCAGAGCGAGGCGTGCGAGTCACGTGGGCGTCCTCAGGAGGAGCCATGGCCTCCGGCGCCGCGCCAAGGGCGCTGCAGTGCGTGTGGGCTGAACAACGCTCCCGGCGTGCTCTGCGCGGGGGCTCCCGAGGCGCGCGGCGCGGCGCGGCGCCTGCCGGGAGTCGTAGTCCGTGGGGTGGGGGCGTGCTCCACCCCCGGAGCGCGCCCCAGCCTCGGAGCGCGCGAGCGGCTGCTCCAACGGTTGTAACGGCTCCGACGGCCATTGCTTGTCAGGAGAGCTCTGTGCGTATGTGGCAGGAGGCAGCAGCAGCCCCAGCCGTCCCTAGGGAGGCTCACCTCTCTCCCCTGAGGGGGGCCCTGGGCTGGCGTTAAGCGCTGGTCACCTGCTTCTCAGCCCGGGAGCCTGTTTTTCTTTGTCTTTCATGGTATGAGCTTACTCTTTGGTGCTGTGCCTCCTCGGGGCTCATGTACCTTTGATCCATTTGCTTCAAATGTTTAATTACCCCAGTAGAAATCACGTTGGCCGCAGCAAGCGTTGTGCTGGCGCTTGACCTTCAGGCAGCTAGGAGAGGAGTAGCTGGAGGCAAGGCCTGGCCGAGGTCTGGGAGAGCTTGCTGCCCTCACCCCTTTGCAGCCACCTGTCTCTGCTGGGAGCGCTTCCAGTCTGGTACAGAGACCGGCAAATGGAAACCTTGCCTTTTTTTTTCAAAGTGACTTCTGTTTTAGGAGTTTTCATAATGAAATGCTATTTGGGAGTCTTAACTTCCTTAATTTTTTTGTGAAACCTGCAGTTAAAATGAGAATGTGAAGAAAACTGAAAGCTAGTGAAGTTTTGCAGTCATGCTTTTTGAATGGTCCTGCCGACCTTCATTCTACTCAGATATGCCAGGAGACTGCCTGCTTTTAGAAGAAGTATGATACTAAGCATAGGCAAAATAAAAAATATATGGTTGTTTGCACTGTTTACACCAACAACTCATTTTGTGACTTTTATGTAGGGCTGTATTTTTGAAATTAAATAGCTTGGGTTTTGTTGTCTGAGCTCCAGGCATTCCCTTTGATACACAAACATGGCTCCTCAAAGGTCCTGAAGATTTGCAGTTCAATTTCACTAATGTTGATGGGGACTACACTGGGCCTTAGCTAACTAATATAATTCTAATTAGTCCCTGCTATTGTCTCTGTTTTATTTGCCAGAGGAAGAAAACTGTATGTTTCATTGTAAGCAAAGTGGAAGCCTTTCTATTAAAGTTGTTCTTTTAGTGGAAAGCTCTGTTTAACAATTTGTAGAGAATGTGACTATTTTTCCTCAATTCTTGCATTAGTCAGCAGCTGCGACTCGGTCACCAGGTTTGGAAGCAGAGTTACTGTATTGTAAGGTGTGTGCATGTTTTAAGATGAGCACTTTGATATACTGTTGCTACTAAGGGGCTCCATTTTACATACTCTTAGAATAAGGCTTAGGAAAACTTCCAGAAAATTTTGAGGTTCAGTTTTGCTGAATCTGACTCTTAAAAGGCTATGCTTTTTGTTTGGTGTAGTTTTGTTTGTTTGTTTGCTTTTTAATACTGTGTTCTTTCTTACTCTTGTTAAAAGAGGCCAATAATATGCTCAAGATAAACTGAGTTAGACATTTGCCCCTTTTCTAGTGTTGTCAGTGAGGCTTTTTTAATGAGCTGACCAACTGGCATTTCAAGTGAAGGATTTTTTTTTTAATTGGCTCATGAACAAAGAGCAAATGTGACTAGAAATGTGCAACTATAAAATGTTTTCTAAAATCCATTGACTGATTTTACAACAGGCTCAGTCCTGGTCTACTTTTCTGAAATGACAATGCGGTCTTTCCATTCTCACGGTTGGGACCCTGTCTTTTGGTAACAGCAGTTCAAGCTTAACGATGCAGTAGAGGAGCTGCTTTAAATGGTAGTGTTGTATGTAGAATACCTTTGTCTTTTCTTTCCTTCCCCCTCCTCCCCCCAACCATTTTTCTAGATGTTAAGGAGCCAAAAAGGACTGATGATGCATATCAGCTGGGAAAAAAAAGTGTATATCAGAACTCCTTTTTATGTAAAATTTAGTATCAGTGTTAACTTTCCTTGATAGGGAATCTGGCTTATTTAAAAATTATTGCAGATCATGGTGTGGATAAAGTTACATGGTGTTTACTTTAAATTTCAGTGCTATAACTTTTACATCCAACGGGGAGGTTATATCATTCTGACTATACTAACAGTGTTAAATCAGACAATTTTTTGAGCATAAACAAGCCCAGACAGAATGTGATTTATTTGAATGCTGACTAATGGTAAAGTGTTTCTTTGTCGTTGGTAACAAATGATATTGTTGCCTATTCATTTTCAAACCATTTGAAAGTCTGTACTGTTGAATACCTCAGAGCTTGGGCAATGAAATCTAGTGGCAGCAAAAGCACAGTTCTAGTAACAGCTTTTATTAATGTTTCTGTAAATGTATTGTTTAAATTTTTGTATGAAATAAGGTTTAGTAGTCTTACAATAAAATTGATCAAACAAATGCACACAGATGGAAACTCATAGACTCCTATAGTTAGATGGAAGGATTGAGTTATTTTGGTACTATACTGTCATGACAGCAATGGAAAGTACATTTCTGTAGAGGAGGTACAAAACATGTCTACTGAAAACTGCATTCAACCCATACTAATAGATTGATGGGAAAGAGGTTTTTCATCTCTTCTTTTTTTTTTTTTTCTCCTTTTTTCCCCCTCCTGTCCTCTTGTGTTCTTGCATTTGTTTTAAGGTAATTTGGTTTGATTTATTCCACTGTGTGTGGTGGTGTTTTCTTTGAACACAAAAAAACACAAAAATGTCCACATTAGTGGCTGAGGAGTTGACTTTGTGTAGTGATTATGAACCATTTTGCATATAGAAAATCAGTTTCCTATTCCAAGCATGCAAAATAATAGCCACATGCCTTAAGGAAAAAAAAATCTTATTTCATTTTCAAGCTTCCTTAATAATGGAATTAATTCAGGGGATAATGCCAAGTGCAGAATTCATGTTATGGTTATACAAACCAGAGCATCTTGAAAGTTGTGGAGCTGCATACACGAAAATGTCAGATGAGAGCTCCTCATTCCTCAACACAGCTACTGTGTATCACTGATGTTCAGTCTGCTCTTGAAAGAATGGCAAACAAAATTTGTGCAGAAAAAAACTGCACATGGACACATCCAGATAATAAATTATTAATCAGAAGTATAAAGTCATGGTTGGTGGGAACAATTCATACTTTTCACCAAGCTTTATTGGCAACAGTTCAGCAGCGTTTATTAACAGGAGTAGGTACCTTAGTTTAGAAAGCCATTTGAAGAGCAGTTCAGGCTTGAGGTAAATAAACAAGTCTCTTAAACAGTTCTTCCAACTTTGTGGTCCTGCAGATGAACAAGTTAATAAGTTGGGTGTTAAGATTTTTTGAGGATGGCTTTAGAAATTAACGATACAATACTTCCTGAACTGAAGGATATTACAATGTAAGTAGCACAGTTGAGCGTAACTTGATGTGGTGGAGGATGCTTGATTTCAGCTATGTGTTCAGATGATCATTGTTTAAAAATGTGTGACAGTGTTTAAATGAGGGAAAACGTAATACTATTGCACATAATTATTCTTGAGAATCTGAAGTTTAATGCATTTAAAAAATAACCATCTATTAGTCTCCATATAGACAAAATGGCATGAGTTTAAAATAATTTTAAAATCAGTTTAATTAAGCAGGTGCAACCCTTTGTGGATACGTGTGAATCACTTAAGCCGGTGGTAAACTGATACAAGATTGTCTGCAAAGAGCTTTGCACCTGTGTAACTATAATGAGGTTTTTAACTGATGTGAATTAAAATGGCGCAACTGTTGTGTTTAGACAAGGCCTTCATCTAGCATTTAAGTCAGTAGCAGTAGAAACTTGACTTACTCCTAACAGTGTTCTACTGGTGATTTCTCCTCTTCCTTTCCAATAATTTAAACACGTGTTGATTGATGTTCCTCCTCTGCTTCTCCTGTCTTAATTATCCTGCTTAGTTTCCCTTTCCCATGACCTGCACAGTGGTAAAAATCACTCTGGTTTGCAAGCACAGAGCTGCCAGGCATCACAAAGCTTTTTGCTCTTCCTAGCCAACCTCTGGCATATTCTTCTGCCGCCAGCACCTTTTGTATCAACCTCGTCTTCACTTCCTGTGAAGAAATGGGGCTTTTCCCTCTGGTGGGCTGGTACCAGCTCTGCAAAGTCCCCCTCCCTTGTTAGAAGAACTGAGGCAGAGGCACACACTGGGTCTTTCTTTAAATAAAATAATACCATACTGAACATTATGCATGTGTATATTCTTACCCACATGCATAAGTGCTGTGCAACATTTAAAACCTGTGGACCTCTGAATTACCTTTCTTGAAGTGTTGTGTTTTGTCATCTCTAGTGTTTGCAAGCGCCTTAACGAGAACTTGTTTGTTCTTGGCAAATGCTGCAGCCAAGCATTTTTGCAAAACTTTCATTTTATTCCTTCTGATAAGAAGGAATGTGCTGCCTTGGGTATGATCAGCAAAAAATAAAATTTTAAAAAAGGCCATTTTCTTCAGGGACATCACTAAATGGCCCATCAAATACCTGAAGAGTGATGTTTAGCATGTAAATGCTAAGTCCCCAGAAGTTCTAGATACTGGGTCTTATTAAAATATTATGTTGGAACAGCAAAGCTGCTAAGGGAACCAGCTGGAGGGTAAAGCTAACCTCTGGGGAGTAAAGTGAGAGATATATCAATTTTAAGTATATGGGATCTGTTACTGCTTAGTTGCAATTACGGTGAATTTTGTCACTAGATTGAAATGAGAGGGGAGAGCAGAATACAGGAAAGAGGCATTCTGCTGTTAGCTGTAACACCAGCTGCATGTTACGGCATCAGAGTAAGACGTGTGGAAACAGCAAAGACCAGAGGGACAGAGAGGAAAGAAAATTATTTTTATGTTGTTGTTTAAAGCCTGTTGAAATCAGTGGGAGTGTTTTGTTGGTAGGATTTTGATCACCCTTGAGTTGCATTTTTCTTCATTGCCTCCCTCACCAGAACATTCCACACAGTTCCTGGTAGCAACTGAATATAGGGGAAGGGGAAGAGGGTATTGTTTGCACATTGTCTGTAAACTATTACCATAGTTCATCAAAGTTTAACTCTTCTGATTTTAGTTTGGCTGATAAATTTGAGCAAATTGTTTAAGTTGGAAAGTTCTCCTACAGTATCAAAGATACTTCAGTGCATTAATTAATTCAGTAGGAAAAAATTTGAAGATCGCGTAATGCAATATCAGCAAAGAATTCCCCATGCCTGAAAATTTCTCTGTAAGTATTGTGCAGTGTTTTTCCATAATTGGGTTTGTAGTCTAAATGTGCATAGCCTTGAGGAAAGAGAAGTTTACAAAGAATTGTTTCTAGTGCTTTTCTGTTGCTAGCAATTCAGACTAATTGTCTCCTTGCTGTCTAGACTACTTGTAGATATTCTTCTAGTCAACTGCTGCATTAATAACTGCATCAGAATTGCAAAAGAATTTAAATCATTTTGTTGTGGAATGAACGGTGCCAAAATACACAATGCAGTGCAAAACAGGAGCTTATGTGTGCTTTGGGATAGTGTAATTTCAACCCATCCTCACATAGAGATGTGAAGTGAGGACTCCATCATTGTTGAGAAGAGAATTCAGCAATGACTACTTTATGACTTTATATGACTTGAATTTTTTTGGTTGCTGCAGTAGCATCAAATGATTAGAGGCTTCAGAAGTGGAAAAACTGCTGTATTGCAGAAAAGTTACTAGAAGGCTTTTAATGACTTCTGTCCACATATGAACTGAGACACTATGTTCTGTGATATGTAATCTTTAAGTCTTCAGTTCTTACCACAGGAATCTCTTTTTGTAAATGACTGTAGCACTTGAATCCCAGATTTATTGCTATCCAGTTGAATTTCTGGCATGTGTTTCTGATTCTTTTTTTATCATAGATGTAACTGGAACAATTAATCTTAATGTTTAAAACCCTATCCTGAGAAAACTGATCCCACAATAATTAATCCTTACTGCTAAACTCTCTTTTTATGCATCCCTCCTTTAAATATTTGTTCCACTTTTATAGGTCTTAGGACACTGAAATCCCTATTGATACTTTATGCCAGTTACTGATACATGCTCCCAGACTTAAAAACCCAGCTAGTATTTCAAATTAATTTCCTAAAAGAGAATTTCTAATTGCTAAAGGCAAGCAGCCACATAAATCTGAGGCAAAAATAAAGATCCTTTTCTTATTTGACTATATAAGAAGGGCTGCTGCAAAAACAGGACCAGAGGATAGACTCTCCTGCCAAAGCACCTGAGCCACTCTTCAAGGCAGACACTTGCAGGCCATATTGGGTAGGTTATGCGACTATTACGTGCCCCGTTTTCCTTCCTTGATGTGGCAATCAGCCAGAGTAATATACCCTAACGTAACAAGCCATCTCATAACTTTAAAAAGCCCTGTTGTTGTTTTCTGGTGTGAATTCTGTCCTCTAGAACTTGTTCTTGTTTTTTCCTCTTATGCCCGCTGTACTTCTGCATTTAAAAACACTTTGGGGGGTTGCATGAAATAATCTTTAACATGAAGATACAAAAGTGCCTTACAAATGCTGGTTTAATAACTACACCCCTGGCACATGCATACAGCCTGCCTGCCCGCTCCCTTCTCCCACCTTGTTGATACTGTGCCTCATTTTTGCGTGGAGCCAGTGTTGCTGGAGACCAGCCAAAGTTGCCGAGACCTGTGTGGTAACTCTAATCTCAATATTGCTCTTTTCTGAGCTAGAACAGATGCACATTGATTTTGCACAAAGGACTATGTTCAGTGTTGCTTTAGCTTCTTTGTGCCATGGAGATCACATAGTAAGAATAGCCAAACTGTTGACCTTCAAAATTGTATGGGTGAGAGTGGACAAATCTTCCAACTGTTCCCTGAACTGTTGCCTAAAGTGTGGACCCTTATGTACAGTATTTAAGATTCATCCTGAGAGCCTTTTCTGTCCCATAACCTACTGTGTCAGACATGCATTGTTAACGGGGGGTGGGGCGGGGCGGACACACCAGGATAGCACTGGCATCCGAACTGTATGGCAGCTTCCATGCCTGCTCTTGTCCTCTGTCATCTAACAGACACACTATGTCATAAAGAGCTTATCAACATTAATTTGAGAGAGATGTATTTTGTGAGTGTAGTTGCAGTCTTTCAAGTGCATAGTATAAATTTAGTGTCTCACAGGCTGCAGGGAGTATCTGTCATGGAGCACTTCCTCCCCATCCTCCTCCTCCTCCTCTGACCTTGGTGTTCCCTCTGTTTCTAACTCTTTTTGTTCCCTCCTCCTCTCTCTAGCTGGTGGTTTCTTTTCTTTCTTAGATACATTTTCATAAAAGTACCACTAACCTGGCTGGTGGGCTCAGCTTTGACCTGTGGTGGGTCTGTTGTGGACCTGTCTGGAGCCATTTGTGTCCAGCATAGGACAGCTCCTGACCTCTTCCCACAGAGGCTGCCCCTGCAGTCTCCCCACTACCAAAATCTTGGAAACCCAATACAGATTTCTGAGTCCACACAGGCAAGCTGAATAGGGAATGTGACCAAGCTATCTGCACCGTATCTTTTTGCTGGTTACCAGGAGTTTTTTACTTTACTCAAAGGCCTTTTTATTATGTACTATTCTTGTTTATACAACATCAGACATTGAATATTATGCTCGGAGGCTGTACGTATTTATGGAGTCACACAACTTTTTCTTTTGAGAGGATCTTATTTATTAATATTGAGAATAAATTCAGGAATTTAAGATAACGGGCTTTTTTTAGAGAAAATGCCCCATTATCTTGACATACAAGGTTCTTTAATTGCTGAATTGGTTCTACTTACATATCCTTCATGTGACTTCCACTTGAAGCAGAGATACACTCCATGGTTTTTATTGCAGGCAGATGGTAAGATTTGTGTGGAAATCCTAGGCAATTTTTATTGGGCTGTTAATTACTGGCATTTGAATTATTAGGCATGGTAATATTTTCTTATTTCTGCAACAATTATCCTTCTTCTGGAGAGAAAAGTGACATATATTAGTCTGACTTTCTTGTTTTCTTCATTCAGTCATTGTGCTAGGTAACAATGAAGAGAAGACAGTGTTCAAATGCTCTTTTAACAGCATTGGAGTCATTTTGTCAGGCCTGGGAAAAATGCAGTGTCATTTCATTGTAGTCCCTCCACGCTACTGTGGCCTGTAGCTTAGTGTGCACTGTCCTAACCTGAACTGTCAAGTAAAAGTTTTATGCGGTTTCTTCTAATGTGATAGGAGAAAATTTTTATTAATACAGTCACCACTGGTTCTCACAGCCAGAAACTAGGAAAGCTGTGAATATTAAGCATAAAGACTGGCCATCTTTTACTTAATTCTCTATTTCAGTTGAGATAGAGATATGCTTCTGAAGATCAGCCAGATCCTCCAGAGTATTATAAGCACTGTCTGTCAGCATAATACAATTATGTTTTGGAGTACTATAGAGACTCCTAAAAATTTGGAAATGCAAGGTCAAACCCTGAGTGCTTTTAGGTGTGTAATCCTGAATCATATTAATTTATGATGGCAAGGAGTTTTCTCTGTCTGTCACATATTAGAACAATCTGAAGAATGACAGATCCCCAGTAGGATTAAAAAATGAAATATCAATATTTTAGTCCTCTGGCTCCATGTGGTATTACTATACTTTTACTCATACAGCCAACATCATGTCACCTAGTTTCTTGAAGCAGAAGCATTCGGCTTCCTAAGCACTAGTGCAAGGTAGGTCTATAAGAAATGTATACAGTAAGCTTTCCTTTCCTGCAGGATGAGAGATATAATCATATTTTTTTCCACCTATCCTTGCTTGAGAAATGAATACCTCTCAATACAGATTTTTAATTTGGTAATTAGATATTCTTGTGCTTTACCTTAAGTTCATTTTGGAAGCAGTACTCTCATCATTCCTAACAATTGCTTTTTATTAACTGTTGGGAAGCCATCCTTTTGTATATTGGGAGATTAACTGTAATTAGATTCCATCTCACTAAAGCACTGCTATGTAAACCACTTCACCTCTTGTTTAACTGAGAAACTAAACGTGGAGAGGCTTTATGTTAAAAAGGAAAGAATGAATATTTAAATTGGCCAGAACAGTATTATGGCTCTTCTGAGCCTCTTAGTACATAGTTATTGGCATTGCCTCCTTTCCTATGCTTATGTAGTCCTTATTTTCAGGCATCTGCAAGGCTTGAGAAATGCTCTGGAGTTATAAATAATACACTGGTAGCAGAGTTGAGATGTTAAGTGTTTAAAACAAGCTCATGAGTGTATATATGCCATGAGCAAACAAACACTGTGTGTTTCTACCTATGTATCTAGTCAACTCTGAATTTTTGGAAAAATACAGTTTCTTAGGCCTAACTTACATGTGGCAGAGCTTTTTCCTACTGGAGGAATAGAGTCACAGGGGCCAGTTCTTTTGTTAACAACGCTGTTTACAGATTTCAAAGCGTGGTCAGTGGATCCCCATCATGGCTACCTATAAGGTGTTTGCAAAAGGCAGCCCAATACCAATGACCTTAAATTGACTATTGAAAAATACATCTTCATTGGAAAACTTTTTTGGGTATACAAATTGAAAAGGACCAAAAACAGCTATTCTGTTGCAATGTTTATGCTCTTGGTCTAGTGCAGGGTCTCCTACTGTGAGCAAGGAGCTTCCCCAGTCCTGTCTGCTGATGAACAGAGTTTACACATAGAGTAAAAAAACTGTAAGGATGTTATAGTGTATTTTACTTTTTAGACTGTTTTGAATATCTGTCCCTAAACCTAATAAAATCTAGGTTTCTTAGGGCTCTGAAGAAGAGTATTGCAGATTGACGGATGTCTTGGTTTGATGGGAGATGAACTTCTATCCTTAAACCATTAATACTAAATAGTCCTAAATTTCCTGCACTTCAGCTGTGTTGCAAGTGATGACTGTGATACCTGAAGCAGAAAGTAAGAAAACTATGATGATAGTTGTGGAAGACTTTACTTCAGTTGTAGAGAAATGTAAGAGGTATTTTAAAACCTAAACTTTTATCCTGTGACTGTGGTGGAGGGAAAAGAAAAATGCCTGTGCCTTAAGGAGCACATATGAAATCCTAGTCAGCAGGAGCATTCTTGGTGCTTAGCTACCTGGTCAATCTAAGCAACTTGCCTACAGTAATAGAGTTAAGCATTTCTTGCTGTGAGTTTTCAAATTCTTTTGAGGATAGAGTTGCTTGGATTCTGACTGGGCTGAATCCATGACAGAAGAACGGGGACTATGAGGGGAGAAATATCTGTAGATTTTCCTGTGAAGGTTTCCTTCTAGGTGAGGTGAAGTGCTGCCAGAGCACACTTATGGTGATGTATGTGTTAGACTTGTGTCTTTTATGTCATGTCCTTCCTAGAAGCCAGGAAGATGCTGCTGCTGCTGACTATTAATCAGGATCAGAGCGATAACTTCTTGCAGAAGCACTTTGGCTTAGGTATTAGATCAAGAAAGCATCTCTCTTGACAGTTTTCTAGGCATATTGTTTCAAATCTCATTTTTTCTAGGAAAATTAACAAGAGTTGTGATTTAAAAAAAAATGCCTTGGACATTTTTAGTTTGGTTATATGTCTAGATATAACAAAGGAGAGAGATTTGAGGATTCTCTCTAGCAATGGATGAGGTGAGGACATCCCTGCAGATTCTGGATGATGGGAGAAAAGTTGCTTGCAAGTTGGGAATATTTTTATAAGATCCATTTTTATAAAATCTATTTTGGCATGTTTTATTTGAAGACTGTAATTTTAAAATTGTTGAAATGTCTAAGCCTTAAGTTGAGCACTTAAGCTAGTATTTCTCTGTAAGCATGTGAATAGCCCCATTAAAGTGCATACAGCTAATCTTATGCTGAAGTGTTTTGCTGAATTGAGTCCCTAGAGAATTTAATGCGTGCAAAGAAAAATATATCTAAATATATGAGCATTGTTCCCAGGTTTGGTGGAAATATTTTTGCTTTCTATATGTACTTTTTCATATACATTTCCCTTGAATGCATTTCTAATATAATTCTGCTGTTCAGCAACCCAGATGCAAGAAGCATGCCATAAATATCTTTCTCTTCCTTCCCTCCCTCCCTCCCTCCTCTGAAGTTGCATTTGGTAAGTGTATCACACTATATATTGATGTTACTATTTTATTAAGAATTTATAAAATGCTGGACAGTAATAAGATACTTTTTCTTTTCAATAGCCTAAGGGCTGGATTTGTGCACTGTTCCATACTACAGAGAAAGTGCAAGACATCACCTGCCTTCCTGCTCCAATCCAGTATAATAATAGTCATTGTGCTCAAGAAACTCTATTATCACTCTGCAAACAGGATTAAGCCACTGTTGTCAGTAAGAATTATTCATAATTTGTTTTGGAAGTATCAGCCCACAGAAGTGGATCTCAGATTTTTATTTTTGGTGACAGGGGTGTATACGCTTTCAAGAAGGTGCATGGGATGTATCCTGAGGGAGGTGAGCGTGTGAGGAACCCAAAGTCACGCAAGGCTCACCCAGCTGTAATAAAGAGTAGCTGACAGGCATAGCCAGTGCACAGCCCAGTTACTACTCTTTCTGTCCTATAGAGAACTCTGTATGGTTCCAGTATGTGACCATTCTATTCCCTGTGGAGAGGAGAAAGCAATAGCTGGAGCTGCGTATCACTATGGGGTCAGCTGCAACTCTCTGCTGTAATAAGTGAGTTAGCTGGCGTCATGCAGAACGTTATCTGCTAATGTTTCCAAGGAAGGATTTGCAATTGGGCTCCAAGGAGTGTCTCAGACTGCACTCCCTGTTGGGGCAGGGATCAATAACTGAGGCTCCCTGTTCTGTCTCTTTTTTCTCTTGGATTGTAGATGGCCTGAATTGCATGGCAGAGCAGCTTTCTCCTAAGTGGCTGTAGGTGGAGCTCAAGGTGACAATGTTAATTTTAGGCATTTTGGTAAATATCCCAAGTTAGGCTGGGAAGACTCCAGGCCACTGTGACATTTCAGGAATTCTCACTGATGTGATTGATCATGTATTGCTCTAACTTGACTAGTAGATTTACAGCTCAAATTGGGCTTAAATATGTGTTGCATACCCTTTGTTCACCTGTATGACTTTGCTGTTTCACTTTGTTCTGGGCATACAGCAAGTTGTGTTGGACCACAATCAAATGTAAACATGTCAGAAAGTGTAATATTTTAGAAGTGTAAGTATGATACAGTACTTGTGAAATAGTACTTAAATCTAAATAATTGATTTTATTTTGTTGCAATTTCAGAAGCATTAGTGGACTTGTCAGACTTCTCAACCTTATTATCTCCCAGAATAATGAAAGACAGAATTTTCATAAGATGCTGTAGTTGTCAAGAAATATTGGTTTTATTGTTTAAAAAAAAAAAGCCATTGGTCATCTTCATGTACTGTATGAATCATGGAATTTAGAGATAGGAAAGGTTACATAGTCCATCGCCTTGCCACTGTAAAATGGTTCTCTACCATAAACTTTTCCAGTGCTTTATGCAATTTAGTTTTAAATATCTCTGCAAATAACAGGATTTTGACCACTTCCCTAAGGAAGTTATTGAACAATTTATTGAAAACTATTACATTATATTTTACTTTATATTTAGTGTACATATATAGCTAGGTAGATGGATATAGATATATTTTAAGGACAGCAATTTGTTATCTGATCTTTTCTGGGCTAGGTAGAGAGAAAAGAATTAAAAGTATTTTCCAGTCCAGTGCTATATATACCCAGGTGCCTTAGCAAATGTTGGGGTTTTGCAATTACCTTTTCATACATATTTTGTTGCAGTAAGGGCCCCCCGTGAAGAGTGAGGAGAGGATACACTATTGAAACAAATTCTTTCAAATTCTTTCAAATTCTTTTCATACATCCTGACTAAAAAAAAAAAAAAAAAGCTGCTTCTATCACCATGACTTCTTATCACAGCCATTTAATGTGCTGCTAATTGCAATGACAGGTAAACAAAAGAGTAAGCAAAATGAGATTTGTAAATTATATCTCTTTATTTAAATTCATGACTACATGTCTTTACTACTGTCCTTAATTCTTGCTGCCAAGCACTGCAGATCTTTATAGGCATTCCTTCTGAACTAACAATGTTATCATTGAAACAAATTGCACAGGTCTTGTTCTTTTAATCTCTCTAAAAGATTAAAGATCAAGTAAAGAAGAACATTACAGAGGCACAAAAAGCTAATATTCACTTTCATTTTGTTTCACCCTTTAATGAAACTGTACTGTTGCTGCTAGAAGATGCAATAGAAATAATTTCTAGTGTCTTAAAACATTGTAGCACATCTGTTTGCCCATAAATACAATGATTCGTCACCTCTTTGGGACAACTTACGTGATAACAATGACTTGCTGTGTAAGAGTGTACAATGAGAGGATGATTAATAGGAATCTCAGAACTGGAAACAGGTCAGTTTAAGTAAATAAGCCTAAAAATATGGCTTGCTAAAGCAGTTCAGATCAAACTAAAGATAGTATTCTCTCTAATTTAAAAATTATATATATCTTTAATATTTAAAGTTTTATTTTAAAACTTTATTAATTTTCTGAATAGCTAGGTTCCCAATAGATAAAGGACTTACACTATTTCTAGTTTTGGTAACAGAATCATTCATGGTTACAATTTGGCAGGCTTAAGTTCCTTAATGAATTGTATCTTAATGGAATAACATGGTTGCCTACATAGCTGTGGATCAGTTCATGACCAAAAAAGGGATTTGAAACTCCTATGGCCTTCATCCCTCAATTACACACAGCAAGTTCCTGATGTTTTTCCCTCTGTAATGATAAAGGCCTTAAGAAACAGACTTCTCTCCTCCCCTCCCAAAAATATTGATGGGATTTATTCCCATGCCAAAATGTTTTAAGTACTTAATGATTTTTAAAATAAATTGGATTGGACATTTGTCTACATTCTTTTCTAAGGACTTTAGTTTTATGCGCAGGATGCCCTGTGGGGAGATTTTGCTTAAAGAAAGTGAAAACATGAAGTGAGGTAAAAATGAATCAGTAAGAAAGTAGTGCTTCCATCTGAGGAGGCTTTTACTACTTTTGCTTGTTGAAGTTGCTGAGAAAAATAAGCAAATGAGCAAGCTTGTTGCCCAGGAAGCTAAAAATAGAAGTCTTCAAAATTTGTGTGGCATTCCTGAGAAGAACCTCTTGGACTGGGATCAGTTTCTTGTGAGAAATCTTCCCACCAAAGCTTCAGATGACTGAGGAAATGCCATGTATTTCACTGGTTAGGAATTTACTGGATAACCAGCACGGGTGGGAGCCAAAACCACCCTGAGCAAATGTGATTAGATGCTAAAAACATTACTAAATTGTCATTAATCAGGCTTTATGTCCAAATGGCAATTTCCAGAAAGTAAAATCTTATTTCCTTTAAAAATTTGTCTTTGTCTCTTTCCTGCTCTCATCCTGAACATTTTTTAATTTTTAAAGCTGATGAATACCTGTGGTCATCTCTCATATCATACATCTACACTGCAATCTAGCAATGCAGCTATAGCTCCTCATGATACACCTGAGCTGGCTTTAAAACAGCTAGCTTGGGTACCAAGCATAGCATAGCCAGGCAGGGGCCCGAAGCTCCATTTAGGCTGTTTGATGTATTTAGGCTTTAACAGTCTTTATTGAGACTCATCCTGCTTTGGGATGGACTTCTGTCAGTCACCAAACAGGTTAGTTAAGTCAGCTTGGATATGTACACACAAGCTATGCTGCCTAGTGGCAAAGCAGCATATTCTGTATTCCACTCAAAGTTGCATAGGGTAAGGAAAGGTCAGTGTGTCCAGACTCCTGTGGAGGGAATAAAGAGATATGCAACATCTAAGTGGTCTGTGGTGGCTTCAAACTGAAAAAATTACAATACAGGAGTTACATCACTGCCTTGAGAGTTTATAATATTTGATTTCTCTCCCCAACAGATGCATAAATGGCCAAATTCTGACAGAGCAATGGATTTAGACAAATCAACCTTAACAGAGGATCTTATGACGGTCCAGAGTATTCAGCCCAGTTCCCGAGTCATTTAGCATAAAAGCAATCGGGCAAACCAATGCCAATTTCTTATATCGTTCACACCCTCCTTAGATCACTTATCTGAGATTTATTTTTACAAGTTTCCACTTTTATAGTTTATTTTTATTACCATTGACAGAAAAAGATATTTTTTTCAAGCAGGATGTAACAATATTACAGTGTGCTGCCCTTTGGTCAGTACTATATTTTATTGTTTTTTCTTAGTAGTAGTAACAATAATAATGTTTAACACTATTACAGTACCCCATGTATTGAAAAGGGCTTTGCTGCCAACAACTCGGTATCTTCTGTAGGCTAGCTAGGTATTGTATCTCCATTTTAGAGATAAGCTGAGACAGAAGATCTGTAACAGCCAGCCTTTGGAAAGTATCCATAATTGTTGGTCTTTGAATTATTTGTTGTCCAACTCTAATTTCCAAAGGTTCCTGGCACACCTGCCTCCCCTGTTACCTTCAACAAGGGGAATCAATAGGATTCCTGTTCCAAAATAGGAAATGAGGAGAAAAATGTCTGCATTTGAGTAAGATGGCATTTCCTCATGTGTGCGCTCTGTTCTTCGGTCTCCAGCTGTTTCATACCATACCCAGTGTATGCTCCACCCTTCTTGCAGCCACAGTCCCACTGCTGCAGAGCTCAGCAGGCCAGCCTCAGTCTCTACAGACTCTAGAGAGTCTCCAGCCATTCTACTCTTCCTTCCTTCTCACTTTTTGTCCATCAATCATCTCTGTATTCCTGCTTGTTACCTGCTGATTTATCCATGCATTCTTTCTGATTGTACTCCCCTCCTACCATTCTTCTATTCTTACATTCCTATGCTTGCTTGCAAATGGCTGAAGAATCTTAATGGTGTAAGTGCGATGAATTTATGAGTCCAAAAGAATGTTAAAATTAAGAGCAGTGTTCCATCATATGTTACACCCCCCATTTGCTACCACCGTCTTTTGTATGCAG
Organism: Mycteria americana; assembly: GCF_035582795.1. NCBI lineage: Eukaryota > Metazoa > Chordata > Aves > Ciconiiformes > Ciconiidae > Mycteria > Mycteria americana. The sequence goes on along the minus strand of NC_134366.1, from coordinate 46,239,895 downwards.
AGTTCACATTTGATTCTGCTTTCCTTCCCTCCTACACTTACATTTCCTCCACACACACATCTGTTTTCCTTTCTCCAATCAATAGTAAGAATTAGCAAATGGGTATACATTACTGCTTAAATGAAATCACAGTAAAAATCTACTGGTGTATTTGTGGGTGTGTAGATGTAACATTCATAGTGTAAATATAATCAATTTTATCTGTTTATGATAAGTTTTTTAAAAGAGCCTATCATGAGAGTATTTCTAGTGCAGGAAAAGAACAGAAGGCAGCCTGAAAGACTGTCATGTGGGACCTTGTGGTACCTGTACTTGTATTATTTCACAGCGGAAGGCTGATGAGCTTGGTGTGTGATATTAAATATGCATTGAAAGATGCTTGTATTTTTAGGATTTCTGCAGATGCTGCTTATATATCAATTTATTACATAGGATAGCATATGAAGGTTTTTATCACTGAGTTTTAATCAAAACTGGGTAGAAAATAAAATTGGATAATCCTCTTTTTCATTTGGGGGGATTTTTTTTTTAAATAGTTCATCTCTTCCAATGTTGGTTTAAGCAAAAAAAAATCTGATCTAAAATGGGCTTTTGAACAAAGGTCTAATTTAAATATAGATAGAAAAGGGCAACATTTTTTCTTTACTGCATTATAGTGCATTGCAGCAAAGTCTGCCAGTGCATGTTGATAATTATTTACAGAAAAATCCAGACAAATTTCGGTACCTCTCTGTGCTGGTTTTGGCTGGGGTAGAGTTAATTTTCTTCATAGCAGCTAGTATGGGGCTATGCTTTGGATTTGTGCTGGAAATACTGTTGATAACACAGGGATGTTTTCATTACTGCTGAGCAGTGCTCACACAGAGTCAAGGCCTTTTCTTCTCCTCACACCACCCCACCAGCGAGTAGGCTGGGGGTGCACAAGAGTTTGGGAGGGGGCACAGCCGGGACAGCTGACCCCAATGACCAAAGGGATATTCCATACCATATGACATCATGCTCAGCATGTAAAGCTGGGGGAAGGAGGAGGAGGGGGGACACACGTTCGGATTGATGGTATTCTGCCTTTCCAAGTAATGGTTACGCGTGATGGAGCCCTGCTTTCCTGGAGATGGCTGAACACCTGCCTGCTGATGGGAAGTAGTGAATGAATTCCTTGTTTTGCTTTGCTTGCATGCATGGCTTTTGCTTTACCTGTTAAACTGCCTTTATCTCAACCCACGAGTTTTCTCACTTTTACTCTTCCAATTCTCTCCCCCATCCCACCGGGGGGGAGTGAGCGAGTGGCTGTGTGGGGCTTAGTTGCCAGCTGGAGTTAAACCACGACACTCTGCCCCCAAATATTTTGCAGTGCATCTTGAGAATATAGTCTTCTGATAGCAGTCTCATGGTTAAAGTTGTAAAATGTTTTATATTAAAAGCTTTTAATGTTGACTTTTGTAGAGGAGAACTTTTCTCTTTTAAATTTTGGAGCGTAATGTGTAGTCAGAAGAAGGTGCTTGGAAAGGACTCAAATTCAACTGCATGAACTGTTTTTTGAGAGGAAACGGAAAAGAAATTGTTTTCATTTTTACAGAAAAAGACTTTACTTTTTGAAAAGCCTTATAAAAATGTCTTGTCTGGAGACTTAATACTCTTGACGAGCATGAGAAAGCATCAGGGTTATTATTAAGTAGGTAGGACTTTTCCTATAAGACTGTGTTCAATGCACTGGAGCTACTACAAATACTTGAACATCAGTTAAAAAAAAAGTTTTTGCTAAAACTTGCAAGATTGAACAGGTCTTTTTACACATTTAGCAGAACTGTGCCCCTGGGAAGCAGGGGAAGACAAAAAGGCAGAGAGGCTTGCCTATTTTCAGACATCATAATTGGGTCTGTAAACCTGCAAAGAGATGAGATCTCTGAGCCCATTTAACAGTTTGCTACTGCTGAAAGGAGGATTTCAAGTTCTGTTCTCCCCTGCTTCCTCTTCTGCCCTCCCTTATTTCTGCCCCATGGTCCAACCTCTTTTTTACAGGCACTGTTACTTGTTCAACGACTTATGAGCTGATTCAGCTCATTAAGTCAGCAGAAAGTAGGGTGGTTTTTTTGCTGAACCAGGCATGCTTTTGCAATTTTATTTGTTATATTTGTCATGGAAGAGTCTGCACAAACACAACAAAAAGACAATCACAGTCCTGAAAAATATACAGTATTTTAGAAATCGGAAGGATTTAGATATGTGCTTAAGCCATTGCTAGTTCAGGGCCCAAAAAAGAAATAATTGATTTTATTTTTCCCAGTGGAAAATAAGATTAGGATATTCTGATGGGCAACACCTTACCAGAATCTTGGAACCATGCTCTCTGAAGTTCTGCAGTCCCTGTCACCCCAGAATAATTGAGAAGCAGGGTTGTTTTTTTCATTTAAAGGTCTGCTTGGATGTTAACGTTTCACAAACACTGGGGAAGTCCAGGTTAAATTGGCTTCCTCTTCAGTTTTAAAGCCAGCACACTTTCCTCCCCTTAACCTCTCTGGTTTTAGCCCCTTGTGTTTTCCAGAAAGTTCAGAGACAGATTGTATTCTCTACCTTGTTCATAAATGCAGCCCCACCACCACTTTGGTTGGTTTGTTCAGTGCTCTGAAATAGGCAGGTTGTGTTTCCTTTCTGTTGAAAACGATGATATAATGGGTAAAACATCAGGAATTATTAATCAAAATGCTGAAGTCTTAATTCTGTAATGGAAAAAGATAAAGGTGCTAAGCTAAGCATTACTACAACTCCCATTACAACTTTTTAGTTTTTCTGCTCCTTTAACAGCTGTGGTAGCATGAATGTTGTTACAGACCATATTAATGACAATAATGAAATGGCTTTGTTTTTTGGTATAAAGTAGCTTTTTCTTTTATTCTTTCAAGTGAGGAGAAAATGCCATATCAATCTTGATTTTTTGGAATGTGGTTGCTACTGAATCAACATGTTGTATTTTATTTCTGCAACTGTACTAAGACATCAGTAAAATATGATCAGAAAATAGTAAGCCTCCCAAAAGGCCTAAATTAGACGTAACATCCTTGTAGGTGCATGTGTTCAAAAGTAGAGTATTTTAAGACCTATATTTTAGTCTAAACATGTTTGCTATTGGCAACAGAGGTCAGGCCTTCACAGATTATCCTGTGCACAAGGGAAATCTTTGAGTTTGCCTCTTTTGAGGCATAGTATGGATGCTTTTACCATTAGCTACTGAAAGTGGTGAAGACAAAAGGATTTGAACCAATGACTGAGCATCTTTTGGCCTGGTTCCAGCCTTTTTTTTTTTTTTTACCTCTAAGTATAGAGATACTGTCTGAACAGCAATAACTACAACCCATCTACAGTGATATGACGCTCATTACTGCACATATCATGAGAGGGACTCGAGGTACTGTCTCTTTGTAAGGAAAACCTATTTATAATGCCTGGTATTAAAAATTAAATGCATATTCTTATATTACACCTCCTAAGGAAAAGGAAACCTTGTATGAGGCAATGAAGTCTTATGCACATCCCAAATATGACTATCTGTAATAGCATTTGTTCTATAGATGGTAAAAGCACAGAAGGAACTCTAGATGCACAATAGAAGGTTGACAATGGTAAATTAGCTGAATCTACAACAAACTAACTGGTGCATAATTTGACTCAAATATCCATAATATTATAAAGCCATGTAGTTCCTTCCCCTCTGGAAACAGGATATTGAACATCCATAAAGCAGAAAGGTCAGTAATGCCATTTGTCCCATTGGCTTTCTAATACCATACAAGAAATAGATTGGGTAGAAGTTGTCAACCATGGATTATGTAGATTACAGAAATGGAAAAAAAGAAAAGAGAGTTTTGATTTTTGTTTTGTTCTTTTTGCCTCCAGCAGTTGAACTTGGAATGAAAAAAAAATAGAAAAGAAAGCTGCTTTCTTGACATGTCAATAGTTTACAGCTCTTTAATTATAAATCTTAGCCTTGGCCTAAATGCCTTCCAAAATGGCTGGAGTTTCCTAAAATCTTGGTGTAAGACTAGCTAAACAACAATTACAGAGCAAGCAGTTTTCAATGTGAGAATTATAGAAGAAGCCTCACTTGGGCGTTGTCAGAAGAAGACTTATTTGAGAGCCTGTTACTAAATCTTGTCCTTCTGTATGCAGATGCAGAGTCATTGTGATTACTTACTGTTGCCTTTGCAGATGAACAAGCTGTGTTGCAACTGTTTTTAGAAATGTTTTGTTGCCATTAATTTAGCAGTCACTTTTCTTTTTCGTGGGATTTCCTCATTTCAGGACTTGAGACTTATCTACACAGAGCAATTCATGAAAATTAATGTGAGTCAACTGAAGATGTGACTTAGAAATAGATCAGTTAAACGTCATTAAAACCCCCAAGGACCTTCTTATCCAGAATTCAAGTGGTCCTAATTTAATTTAATTTACTTCTACAGTGAAGTTAGATCATTCAAATGTAATTCTAAAGGAGAATATCCACATTAGGGTTTAATGCAGTTTTACAGCTTCTCTTTAAAGTAACGCTTTTAGTTAATTCACTTTCCTGATTGTCCCCATATAAATAAATCCCTAATCCCACAAGTGTTTTTAGTTCTCGCTAATCCTTGACACTTCTTAATAAGGGACTGCATAATCCAGATAGCGTCTATACCAATTGCTCAGCTGGAAAACATCCAATTTCCAGTCTCTGCTGCATCTGGTAAGATTTGGTCTCTGACTATTCAGCTTTACCAGCAAACTATAGGGCAGTTGTAAGATGGGCTACACCTAAGGCAATAGGTTTTGTTCCCCAAATCAACTAGCTGATACTAATACAATCAGACTCTCATCTATTAACCAAGCTAAAAAGTTTTTAAGCTGATCTGCAGGGGATATCTTTAGCATCTTCGTCCAAACTTTCCCTGAGGGGTGAACCATTTTCAGTTAAATGTCATGCGTGAGAGGATGCTTGAACCTTGCTGTAATGCCGAGGTGTAATTATTGGATGGAGAGCTTGAGAAGTCTGGTAAGGGGAGATTTAAATTCCATACTGGGTATCTTAGGTGTCAGTCAGCAAAGGCTGCCTAGAGGATGTATAGGATCAGTATATGTTTCAGCAGGCAGCTCAGTACCTCAGGCATTTAGGTGATTTTAGGTGCTTTGCCATTATATATTTCTCCAAGAGGACTTAACGCTGATAGGAAATTATACCGTTTCAGCTGTGGTGTTAAACCAAATCTGAACTGTTATGCTTCTGTTTTGTTTGCTTTTAAGTGGAGCTTTGAAGTAAAGACACAGAGATGAAGTACAGATACAGATAGTGATGACACTGTGGAAGTAGAGTGGCCCTTGTGGTATCCAGGGACGTGAATTTCAGCCTTGTGACAAAACTGTATGATTGATCCTGCTATGTGTGGGTCCTTGGTCATTTGGGTTCAGGAGTCGAAAGTAATGAAGTGGGTTGACAGTTGCATCATTCATTTGCATAAAATTGGCCACAGAAACAGTGCTCTTAACCATGCTGGCCTTATGAGCTGCTAAATTCAGAACAGACTTTTGAGCTGAATTGCTTTTGGATTCTATCAACTATATTGATCAGATCTCCGCTAACTACAGCGGGATTGAAGACATCTAGCTCACATGTAGAATCCTATGTTCAGATGTCTTAATCTAGAGGTAAGTCCCATCCACATAAATTTTTACTGAGCATCAAATGGTTTTTTTTGGTCTTTGGATCTGTGTACAAGCTATAATAAGATGATACAGTTAATCTAACATTAGAGCTCTGAGTCTTGGGTGGAAACCACCCTGGCCACAGGACAAAACAACCCCACTCACATGGCTAGGTTAGACTTCTCTGAAAATTTTTGGCAGGCTAGCTTTGCTCCTGCTGACTTTATGCCAGTTGGATATGGATGATCTGTATCATACCAATTTTATGGGGAAGCAGGTGTTTCTGTAGTGACATACAGTTATCACAAAAGCATGAAGCCAGTATAAGCTCCAAGTTGTGTCATCTACTAAATTCAATAGAACTATGGTTACATGCCCACAGTTAAGCCAGAAGAAAGGTTTACTGCTACGTGACCTGGCAGTACGCAGAACTACAGCCTCATATTCCACTGAAATAGGAGTTTAGGCATTTCCTCTTGTGAGGGGAAAAAAAAAAATCTTTTGAAAAGCTTCTGTTAATTACACTTCTATTTTAGATCTCAGTCAAAAGAAGGCAATTTCAGTGACTAGGTACCTACTACCCTTGTTCTGAGTTTATAGTAGTGCAATAATATCATTATCACTTCTTCCTGCAACACCAAGTTTTCCAAAAAGGTTTCCTATCCACGTATTTAAAAAGGCCCTCAAACCTTAGCTTCTGAGCTCTGATAAATCATAGCCTGAGGTGGTCTAGTTGGAAAATGAGAAGCCACTGAATAAAGAAAATGCTGAAATTTCACTCTCCATAGGGATTACCAGTTTCATTAGCCTCAGTGAAAACCACATTTCACTAAATTTAGAGCTGCAGCAGAGCTCAATACAGATAATGCATTTAATGTATGCTCTGGGCAGTGAAGTTGAAACTATTTTCAAGTAATTTTCTTCAGTGTTGGATGCAGCCATCCTGTAAGTTTCCTGATAACTTAGAATTTTTCTTTCGTAGAACAGCAAGTGATACTCTTCCAAAGCAGCCAAAATTCTCCATGACAAAGGTGTATCATCATTTCATGTGGTGTCATGTTTTATCACCACCTGGTAATATAATGTCGCAGTATGATAGCATATGCACTTCAAAGATATGTTTTTTCCCAGTTCTCTACTCATGTCAAACACTGTTGAATAATGTAGAGGCTTTTTGTTTTTTTTTTCCACATGTGTCTTAACTCTACCAAACTAAAGACAGTTCAGACTTGATGGGAAGGCAAAAAACCCAGATGTATTCTCCTTGGAAAAATGAAGATGTAGTTATTGTGTATTTATACAAGGCAATAGAAGTGTGCAAAGAAGACAGGAAGTGAAGATATGGGACACAAAGCAAAATTCTATGGCAAATATGGTTTGTTTTCTTCATGGTATTGTTAACTGCAGAAGTATGGCACTGCATAACACTGTATTATGGGCAGACACCAGACATTCATCTCACTTTTGATGACATCAAGTGTTCAGTTTTCTGCCCTGAAACCTTTGACAATTACCTTTGACAATGTACAAGTAAGCTCAATTACATAGTAAATATTAATTTTTCAATAGTTAAGGAGATGTGACTTCATGGTCCATGACTATGGCTCTTGGTGACAACAGTGATCAAACAATAGTAAAAGTAAACAGAAGTTTACTTGAATGTTTGTGTCTGCTCTGGAAAGATTATTTTTAGCAATGTGTTTTAGACTTCTTCCAGATTAAATCTACAGTTTGCTAGGACAAAAATACTTGTCTCTAAGTAGATTTTTGGCTATACATTTTAATCAGTTTGTCTATCTGGTAGTATACCAATATTTAAGAATCTGGATATTTAAAAAAATTCTTTAATGCAGAACATCTTGTGCTATGTTATATGTCCCATCATCAGATGGGGCATATAAGCAGATGTTATATGTCCCATCAGTACTGGATGGCCACCTTACTTAATCTTTATTTTAAATTAGAATACACGTAAATGATTGCACAGGGATAAGACGTAGGGGAGTCTGGCCAGATAGAGGTAAATATCTGGTGATATAATTAATAGGAGGTGATAGAATTAACGTCTGGTGAAAAGATGACTGTTTTCAATGTTATGTGCTACATTCTACATGGCTAGGTAGTAACTAAACACTTCGAGCCTTTTGCACGCTGTTTCTCTAAAGGTCATATTTGTTACAGGGATTTTTAGCAGAGACTTGTGTTTCTTAGCAGGGACTTGTGTTCCTTGGGATTGATACAACAGGGAATTGCAGTCCTTCCCACATTACTAAACAGGTGGGAGCATTGCACAGAATAGAGATCTACTGTAGAAAAGATGAACTGATCTACTGTATTTTGCTTTCTTTCTAGAGTGCAATTGATTTTGCAAGGCTTAAGGGTGACTACAGTTAAAGACCTTAGAAATAAATGTTTTTGGCATTGTTGTTCATTTAAACAGTGGGATTATCTGGAAATTGCACTGTTGAGGTCCCTACCATTTTTTTCAGCTTTTTACTTTTTTTTTTTCCTTTGGCGTGAAGGAATTGGTAGCCAAGAAATTCAATTATACTAGAAGGGTTCCCATAAAACATATCATAGGAGCAGTATGGAAGTCTGTGGTCAACCTAGGAATCAGATGATACAGGTAACAGTTCTGTCTCAAACCCTGTCATTTATGGTTCACAGGAATTCTGGTCCAAATAAGTAACAACTGGGGCACTGTTCCATCTTGCCTAAATTCAGAGGGATGAATTTTAAGTGTGGAGTCTGACTCTAGGGATGGTGAAGAGCTGTCTAAGAGAGAGTAGCTCTTTTGGGGTGACAGATGCAATCACCGTTTCTGTGAGGCCTAAACACTGAGGAGTGCAGTAGCTCACTGCTGGGGATGATTTGGTTTTGTAAGTTGATTAAAACTGTAGATTTAGTGGCTGAAACACTGTTTTTCAGATGATTGCTGGAACTGAGCCAATGCAGTGTCTACTGTGAGCTCCATATGGTAGATTATAGATTCTACTAGTGATGGATACAAAGCGAAGGTGTTGCTTAAAGGATTTTGGAAGAGAAACTGTATTCTGCTCTAGTGAATTGCACAGCAGAGTTTTTCTTGCATTCCTTGACCTCTGTAGAAGAATAATGACATAAGGGAGAGAAATACACTTCTTAATATAGACAGGTGCACCTCAACTATCTTCCACTAGCTGGGAGCTAAGTACAGCCTTTTCTCATTTAGCAGTTGTGGGAAAAGCAAACCTCAGTCTGTAGTGTAGAGAATCACCTGTTGTCTGCTAAATTTCCTAGTAGCTTCAGTTAGATGCTTCTTTATTTTTTCCTCTAGATTGTGGTGAAATGTTACTCATTCTGCAACAGATGCCACATTCCCCCCTAGAACTAACTTCATAGTGCAGTGCAGCGTTGTCATATCTGTGGTCTACTTCCCAAGGTGGTTGATAATCTATATAAACGTTAACAAACCATCTTTACCTCTGGGTCTTGGCCCTCCCAAGTGTGTGAGCTTTCCACGTTCTGTTCTATAAAACTGTACGTCCTCCAAGGTTTTCCTGTCCCTTATTTTCCCCTCACCGCTTCCTTCCAGTCTGCCTGCTTACCTTTACCGCTTCCCTCTGTAACTCTGATATGCAGCCTCCTCCAGGTGTGAACTTGCAAGGATGAGGACACAGGAGATGAATGTTCTTGGCAGCAACAGAAACGGTTTGAGCATGTTTTCTCCTCCTTTGCTGTTTCCTCAGAGGCAACCCCACTTTGATAATGCTTTGCTTTTGAATTCCCTGGCTGAAAGGGACTATAAACCAGAACTTTCGCAAAGTGCTGTGAGATGCAGGTGAGTTGGAAAACTTTATATGAAGAGCCAAGTGTTATTAGCATTAGTAGAAATAGTTAACTACCCTTTTTCAAAAATAGCACTCATTCATTCTTCTCTAATGCACATGGTTGTGTCTCTCAGGAAAGAGAGGCAGTAAGCTAATATCCTACTGTCTTTCTTAGGAAGCCAGTTTAAGGAGTTGTTTTCAGTAGCTCTCCACCATGTGGAGTTGACTAAAAATTAGTACGTTTACTCCCTGAAACAGATGTATTTTCTATTATTATTCTGTCACATCAGAGCCTGTCTGTTACTTGCTGCGATACTGCTAATATTATGGCATCTTCATTCCACTGCTCTCTGGAAGCAGATACCTCTTGTTTACAGTGTTAAGGTGAATATAGGAGAAAGCCTTTAATACGGTCTCTTAGGATAATGACCAGATATGGACCAGAATACTTTTGCTTCAAAGACTTTTTCTTTTGCTAGCTTTGCCAGAAGTCTTTAATCAATCCCATTTTTATTTATGAATAAAATCATTAGTTTACAAAAATAAAGACACCTGAAGATGATAATAGTTGCAAGGGTATGGTGGCAACATAAAAGTATTGTTTCCAGAATGCAAACAAGAAATGGAAATGAGATTGATGAGGGTTTGCAAGTAAGTTTGCTTTCTCTTGAAATGTTACATTCTTTTCTTTGCCAATAGTGCTGACTTTGTTGGTTGATTCTGAAGTGAAGATGTGGTTAAAGTGGGCAAGAGCCCATTTCTGGGTACCTTCCCAAGTCCAGAGAAGAGAACAGAAAAAAGGAGAAGAATGGGAGTCAGAGGAATACTTTCTACAGACCAGCTAATTCCAAGTAATCTCACTAGGTTAATGTGTGGAAGAAATGTTTTGGAGAGAATGTAACCTTCTACTGTTTTTGTGTTGCTTTGTGTTTGCTTTTTTTGTTGTTTTTTGTTTGTTTTTTGTTTGTGTGGTTTTTTTTTAATTACAACAAACTCAAATACATTATACAGACCTGTATCACAAGACAGTCTCTGTTCCAAAGAGATTTGAATGCAAGGTCTTCAGTCTTTAATACCATCCTCATGATAAGGCCCTGGAACTCTTTGCAAAACTGAGGCCTAAATGAAGAAAACCAACAAGCTAGGAAGGAGAAATGCGTGGGTAACAGTCATCAGAACATGTAGAGTGATATTTGGCCATGTGATCTACTTGTTATTTATATAACTTAGCAGGTAGATACAAAGATATCACAACTGTTATTAACCTCCGGCTGTACCTACACGTTGTATGTGAGCTGGGTGGCCCCAAAATGCTTTGAAATCTTGAAATTTTATGCCTCTGTTACAAGCAGTTTTCCTTGAGCTGGAGCTTGAGCTCACACTTCCTATTTGGCTTTGCAGTAGGATTCAGTGGGGCCTTCCTGGAAGAACCTTCAGCCATCTCATTTTGCTGTCCTCCATAACATGATGCCATCCTGAGGGCAAATAAGTCACAGTATCCTGCAGTGCATCCATGTAGCAAGTAAGCATAACCTTATGTGCTTTCAAAAGTACATGGGGTTTCTGTACTAGGTGCAATAGTTGGGTTGCTGTAGAGCTGACCCTTGAATAGGTTTTTGCAGGAAAATACTGTTGAGAAGTGACAAATTCACGTTTGGGCTTTAGGCTATTTCTACACAGTTGCCTATATACAGCTAGTAAACTCAGCTAGCCACTTGTTTAGATGATACCAGTTAGCTGACAACTTATTATCAGCACCAAGCTATAAGTGAAAGAATAATTTTAAAGCTGATGATAGTTTCTTAAATATTCTGACTCCTCACACCATATATTTTTTGGCATTCCATTTTATCTGTTCTGTTCAATAATGTCCTCTTCTATGTTATTGTTCTGTACTTTTCTCGTCCTGTTTGCTCTAGCTGTGCTCAATGAACCCCTTGCAATGACAGTTCATATTAATGTTAGAAACTGACTTCCAAAAACCTGATCTTTTAAAAACCACTATTTACTATAAATGACCCTGCCTTCTTTATAATTTAGAAATCAATTTCCCAATAGTATTATGAACATTCCAGAAGACAAAAAGAAGATCTATCCATAAAGCTGATGGAAGCTACTATCAATGAGAAAAAAATTACCTGTCCAATTGAATATATATGGATGTTGATAATAATTATGTGATATGGCCTGCTTAAAACTGGTCATACTCCATCACTCTCATGACAAAAGAAAACAACTATGATCAGCATCAGAGATGATGGAGTTCTATTTCAAAACATTTATTTTTGAAGAATAGGTATTCATTTTTTTTATATAAACTTGTGTGAACAGCACACAATTTAGTATTACTCTAAACAAACAACCCCAAGTTCTCCGTGAATTTTAATTTTTCCTTCAGTTATTCACAGATTGAATGTTTGTTCATTCACTGAGCCTGGGTGGGTGACTAGGAAGGTATTTTTCCCTGTCTTCCATTCACTGCCCAGTGAAGGGCTAAATGTAGTCAGTGTGCGACATGCCTATTCAGTGTGGAGCATCCCGTCATGTAGTGTCCCTATGAAAAATATATATGTTCTGTACAGGGCTGTACCCAGTTCAAATGAGGTGTACTGCAAGCTACGGAGCTGCTGAATATGATGCATCATAGATCATTCTTTAAGAAGACACAATTTGAACTATGTTCCAAAGCTTTATGCTTTTTATTATATTTCTAATTGGCTCTTGCTATCTCAAAACCTAAATCTCTTAAATTTCCCTTTTACTGTTTAGACGATTTGGCTGCCTGCTGTTAGGTGTCTATAATTGAAAGAGTTGACATTTATATGCTTGCTGTGGATGCACAAGTGAAAGAAATCCAACGTTTTAAAACCATTCAGCAGTGATAAAATCAGACAGATCCACAATAACTTATGATGTGCATAGATTTCACGTTCCAGACTTCATGCTGGTGTTCTTTTATTGTTAAGTTGTTTGTACCTATATAGCTATCATTTTAGCAAACACCTCTTCAATTGTATAAGCTATTGGGCAGGAAAGTTAATCTGGCAGAAAACATGGAAGCATTTGCATCAATAACCATCTTTATAAAAATGTTTATCATTGGAGCTGAGAAGCTTTCCCATTTGTCTATGGTTGAGAGTTGTAAAAAGCTTCTCTCTCCTGAGAGAGGGAAATGGTACCAGGTCAGTACTGCTCTTCACAGAAACACTGTGGGGAAATACCTGCTCTTAATATTTCTTGACACAAGCTCTAAAAGTAGTTTTATAGAAATAGGTATTCTGGTCATGTATCTCCAGTAAATTAAAATCCCAGAAAAATGCTAGAAAATAGAAACTGCAAGTGTGCAGTGTGCAGTGCACACTTCAGTGTGTCCTTAGTTATCATTTTTTATGACCTGAGGTAATCTGAGTGGATTTCGGATCAAGGTATATGAAATGAGATGAATAAAGGTCTGTTCTTGGAAGCTGTTATTCATCAATCAATTAACTCAGGAAATTTTAAAAAATTCTAATCTTCCTGCTTCAGCTATATTGAATTAAACTGTGACACCCAGGCAGTTAAATTTTCTCCTTGAAATATATACTTTGATACAGTATTTGAACATCCATCTGCTTTCTAAAGTGAGCAGATGTGGCCACTTCTACTGCAGTGTGAAGTAAGAAAACATACTATGTCTCTCTTCCTGGAAAAATGCAATATGCCTCTCTATATATTAATTTTTAAGTAAGACTGAACATATTTGAATGAAAATTAGCTGGATTTTCTTAAAAGTAATGTGATCTTCATTTTGTAATTGTTGCCATATCTTGTATTTATAGCCGTTTGTTTAATTTTTAAATGTGAAATGAATCTTTCATTGCTGGTTTACACTAAAGAACACAATGCTTTAAGCACAAGGTCTGAACTGCCATTTCTTTCTCAGATTTGCCTGAATTATTACAGGATGTTTCTAGATTAACACAGGAGTTATTGATGAAAGAGCTGTCTACAGTAGATACCACATTTTAATGGTCATGTTTTAATGTCCTATCAAAATATTGTGATACATATTCCATATTAACTGCTTGAGTCAAAAACTATAGGAAGAGCTTGGAGTTTTAGTAGCTCATATGTTTTAGCATATCTCTATATACATTTGAATTTAGAAATAGTAATGTTTAAATATTTAAGCTAAAATAATTTAAAATGTGCCTTTATCCTTATCTTGGCAATACCAAGTCTATGATCAAAGAGCAAATTTGAATATGTTAAAGGTTTTTGTATCAGCATAATACACTGCTTCACTAGGCCCAGACTTTTTGGACATCCTGTATGGGTGACACAGTTCAAGTGAAATAAGGTGTACAAGACCAGTGATGGATTTAAGAAAAGCTCATCAATACTCAAAATCGGTAATTTTACCCGCACATGCCAGTATTATATGTGCAACATGAGCACAAAGTTTTGAAAATTTGCTTTCCTAGTAAATACATAAAGTTGCCAGAGCTAATACTTAAAATTCCCTTTTTTTGAGAGGAATTCTGTTTAACATAGATTCAGTGAGGACCTAAATATAAAGCCAAGCTGGAAAAGACAGATTTATGGGAATAACAGCTGCCACTGCTACTGGTAAGTGCTCAGCATCTGACTTCTCTAGCTGCTGTTAAATCACGTACAATTCCTTAGGCTGGGAAAGTAAATAAAGATAACTGAGTACAGCAATCTGTTTGAAACCAGGGAGAAGAATGTAGGTTGCAGGGAGATCTGAAAGACCACACGTAAGCTAATCTGCACGCACGTGGCTTTGGTCTTAATTGCAGTCTCAGCATCTGTGTAAATAGTTTGCTTATTAAAAAGCCAGGTTAGTGTTATAAACATGGAGTCTTCTTGTATTATTGTCCAGTACATGATGCAGAAACATGTCAGCAGCAGTAATTCCAGAGAGACACACCTCCCGCTTCGAATATGATTAACTAGAAAATAAAGCTAGGAGTAAAGTAAACAGATGGCCTGCAGGGACTTTTAAAAATGTGATGGTGGATTTCCAGAGAAAATAACCTAAACAAACAAGGAAGTGGTTAAAAAAGTAATTGAGTGTGTGCACAAAGGAATAAAGATGAGAAAATGACAGTAAAGGTTTTTTTACTGTCCTTTTGGGAAAAGGTGGAAGAGAGAAGCAAATAAGATGCTGTTGTGCCTGAAACTCTGGAAAGACTGATAAAAGTACTTAATGAGTAACATGACCCCACTAAAGGAGATCATGGACAAGAGGCTGTTGTGCTGTTTTTGTTATTTTCTACTTAAAGCCAAGCAGAAGAGGAAATTATTATACCACGAGCTGAGAACTCTTGTAGCCTCATGAAACTCTGGAAAAATTAAAGATTCTTTGTTAATGACAGATTTGTATGTGGGAGACAAGTTTCTCACAGGATAGACTGTCAAGAGACATACATCCAGTGCAATAGCATAGCTTCCAATAACCAAGACTGTTGCAATATCCAGGGAAACTATCAAAGCAATAGTGGATACTGGAAAAAAAAAAAACCAATCTACTGGCTTAAATTAAAGAGAGCCAGGAAGTAGGAGACATTGAGGCTGATACTGTGATCTAGGGCAGACATCAGAAAGTGGCATGAAAAACAGAAGGAAAAAAAAAAAAAAAAAGCCCAGTCTGTGGGCAGGGATGAGGACTAGAAATTCTTATCCCAAAACTGGAACTACCATAGGAGCTGTAAGCAGCAGTGTGGGTAATGAAGGCAGTCTATAGAAGAGATATCTCCCACGTGTGAGCAATCCCCAAACTAATATACATATATTCATGTCAAATAATGTTTGAAGCTATGTTATTGGACTGGCAATCAGTTAAATTCCAGCTGCATTATAATACCAGCTGATAAGTGGTTAGATTTAAGAAAACTAATATACATCTATTCATGTCAAATAATGTTTGAAGCTACGGTATTGGACTGGCAATCAGTTGAATTCCAGCTGCATTATAATACCAGCTGATAAGTGGTTAGATTTAAGAAGGGTGTCTACTGAATGATGAAAGATAGTAAAACCTTTCTGAAGTCAGCGGAGTGGATACATACTGTCCATAAGAACCCCTCCTCCCCAAATGATATGTTATTTGTTCGCATTTCCAGTAGTCCAAATGCAGGTGTACCTCCCACTGTTGAACAGCAATGAAGTCCCTAATGGAAAAGAGAAATGAAAACTGTCTAGCAGCATCCAAATAGGAGAGTGATAATATTTTTCACAGAAAAGGACACCTACAGTGCAGGGTTATTTTAGAGGTATATTCCCATGTTTACTATGTGAGACAATGAAATGTTTTTAAACTCCCCATAGAAGGGAACTGGTAAACATACCAATAAACTACTATACTGTGTACAGTAATTACTTACAGCAGACTACAGTGGTAATCTAGCTCCACAAGAAATGAGGGACTCTTTAGGTAATATCAGAACCTGTATTGAAGTCACACTGAAAATAAGTCATTAGCCTTATCCAGAGACTGAGGATGTAAGATCTGCTTTAGGATAAAAATACCATTTTAGGTGAAGTCAAGTACAAGTTTTGGTATAAGGCAATGCAACTACCTTTACTGTTATCATTGGGCTAGCACTGCTGGCTATGAGTAGCTTTAAGTATCTGTCGATCTTCAAAGGAGTTCTAATGTCAATTGAAACACCCTCTAGAAAAAGTCCTAGGAACAGTACTGATGACATTCTTGAAGGTAAATGAGGCATCAAGGAGCAAGAAGTGTGGCTCCATAATATACTGTGAAGAGTATATTAGTGAAAACATGGGCAAGGAGAAGGTGAGTGGAACCGAACTCTGTAGACTTCTAGGAAATAATGGTCAGGCCTTGAGACGCTATTAAGAATATGTAAGACTGATGTATGTGTGGGGAGCCAATGATCTATAAGGATGAATAACTGTCCTCCTAGATACTGCATGCTCTTACAAATAGCCTTTGAGACAGGTTTTAAAACATAGTGATGCAGCATAAGAAGAGTCATGGGTCCAAGAACAGGCATTTGAACAAAAATATTATAGCTGAAGTATTTGCCTAAAGTATTTGTCCTGCTGTAAACCAAGGATGCTGTGGCTGCTAAGGCAGCAGCTTGCAGAAGTTGTTAGCAAGCATCAAGAGACACAAAAAATGGCTATTAGGAAAAGAGTCACAGACTGACATTCTCACCAGCTCATCTCTAGGTACCAGCATTGTGAGCAGTCTCATCAGAGAAGCTGCATGCTGAGTACACTCGAGTGACTGAGTGTTGTGAAGACTCCAGAACTACAACGTGGAGCAAAGGTCACTACTAGTAGCAGATACTGAACTGCCTTTCCCGATCACAATGCACGCATCTCTGTGAGATGGATTCCAGCAATGGACTACGTTATTATGTTTGCTTCTTTTCTTGAGACGCATATGCACGCTCTCTCTCAATGCAACACTGTACTGAACATGGGGATTAATGAGAGTAAAAAAGTTTATAGTCTGGCATTGACCAGATTGTGAGGAGTAACTACCACATGAAGCTCTCTCTTATATGAGATGATGGATGAGCTGTGTGTTTGAGACATTTTGTTGACAGAGAATTGAGCCATAATCTTAGGAGTTGATATGAAATGGACAACATCTCACATATGAAATTACAGACATCGCTAAGATCGGTTAGAGAGCCTGCCTGTTCGGCAGACATAAATATCTAATTGAGGGCATATATGTAACTGGATGGTGAATTCAAAGACAGTATGCAATACAGCCTTTACATATCTCAATTCTGGCAGAAAGTGAGAATAGACTTTACTTCTGGTAACAGTCTTATAAGACACCACACACATTTCTGGGAAGTGCACATTTCTGAAGGACACATAGGCAAGAGCTCTGACTAGGGAGCCTCAGGTGTGTTTTGCAAAGTATGTGTTTGGCCTGAGATTACTGTACTCAGACAATGGTACATACTGCACTGCAGCTGGATTTAACCAAGTCAGCATTGACACGACTTTGAGCACACGGGCACCTTCTCATGGTAACACAGAATGATGGTATGGCACAGCTGGCAATCAAGACGGTCAGCAGACTGTTATTTTAAAGCAAAACAGAAAGGAAGGCAAACAGGCAGGAAAAGATCCCAACAGATAAGCAAGAGAGTTCATGGGAGCAAATAAGGGAATGCCAAGCTAAACAGACAGACCAGTGTAATAGATGAGTGAAGGTCTTCTCATTGTGCCCAGATGATCGGGTTTGGGTTCATGCAAAACAATGGCATAAGGCAGCAGTACAAGATACGGTGGGATACTAATTATTTGAGTAACAGAAATAAAATTGAAGAAAACCCAGGATTTTTCAGCAAAGCTCAGGAAACAGCTGTGCTGACACAGGAGAGACAGAAGAAATGAAATGAGAGCAAACCAGAGAGACGCCAGGGTGCAGGATGCAGGGAGCTACAGTTTGGAAGCCTGTACTCCAACAGCAGCTGATAAAGTAAGAAAACATTAATGGATATTGGAAAAAAAAATATTAGAACTGCTTGCATACCCTGAGAAGTCCTAAATGAACAGCAGCTATATTCAGAGGAAAGACTATGCTGTTACTGTGGACTTCTATTGAAAACATCTACACACACAAGGGAAAAAAAGAAAGAGAGGATCCTGAAGTTTAGAAATAAATCAAATGTATTATCAACAGCTTACATAAAGCAACAGTAACTTTCCATTTTGAACGTGCATTCAGTTTGGTCACTTTATTTCACTTAGGCTATAAGTGAAATAGGAAATTCAGAGAATAGTAATGAGAATGATTAGAGGCATGGAAAGACTTCCATACATGCAGAGATTAAAAAGATTAGGGTATTTACGTAAGAGCAGAGATGAATAAGAGGTGAAATGAAAGAGGTGTATAAATTATTAATGGTTTAGAGAAAGTCAAGAAGGTGCACCTATTTAACTCTCTCAAGAACACGAGAACAAAGGGTTCACAATGAAATCATAGCCTTTCAGTTTAAAACTGATAGCAGGAAATGCTTTTTACATAAATGTGGCCTCACTGCCTCAAGATTTGAGGCAATGAACTTCATGGGATTAATAAAAGGATCTGACATTTCTTGCTACCTTGGGTAATCATCCAATAACATATGATCTGAATGTTTAAGAATTCTTAATGTATTGATCCTTACAACAGGCTTCTGAGGCAGGAAAGTATTATCATGCCCCTAATCTAGCGAACAGAATTGACACCGAGGGAACACAAGATGATTTGCCCTGGACCACAGACATAATGTCTTGTAAAGCAAAACTGAATTTTAATGATCTGAATGCTAGAGTGGTACCTTAATATATGGACAATCTTTTTTGCCATTATTTATTTATGTTGGTGATGCCCAGTCTTTCTGATATGGCTGGCCAGGCAGCTTCTTATAAAAGCACTTGAGTCATGTGCCATGGCTCTTCCATGATCACATGGCCAGCACTTAATGGACTGACCGGAGGATTTGCACTTGCACAGTGAATTAGATTAATCCTTATGGCACTGGATTTACTGTACATGCCCAAATCAATGAGACTGAGTGTTCTTGCTAGATTTGATGCTTCCCTGAAGCAATGGAAATATTGCTGATGCACGATGCAGCATATGTCTGTCCATATCTATCAAGGAAAACTTTAGTTATTCTTCACTGCCACCACCAGAATCATTGATCTATGCCAGTCCCCGCTGCTCTCTTTCACAAGAGCCCTTCAGGGCCATTTTCCCATTTTTCTGTGACTGCTACATGCTGGGCTGCTGGAAAAGAAGACTGGGCATAGAACTGTTTAGGTGGCTGGCAGCTCCCTCCTCACTTGTGCCTCAGGAGTAGTAAGAGAAGAGAGCAGCCAGACTCAATCAGTTGTTTTGACAAGTCATATATGGCCCATGGTTCTAGATGGGCCTTCCACTTCACAGGGGTGTTAAGTACACAAACAACAGTAATGCTAGCTTGTATTAGAAATATTCAAAGGAATGGCTATCATCCAGGATGTAAGTTTTCAGGATGTAATCTAACTGGTACCTGCCAGAGGTGAGGAAGGAACTTTATGCATCAATATGATATCAAACAGTTCCTTATCAAGGAAGAAAGTTTAAACTGTTGCATAAATTATCTGCCTGTGGCTACTGTGGAAGACAGGATAACAGAGTGAAAAGACTATTACTTTGATTTAATGCAAAAATTCATAAGTAAGATATAAACCAGGAAAAATGCAACAGTGAGCTATTTGGAGGCTATTTGGAGGAATGAATGAAAACCCAGGCTTTACTGTTTGGTCCTTCTGTTTGCTAATCCTGGTTACGAAAAGATGTTACACAAATGCACATTTTTTGCCTTAATGGTCAGAACGCTTTTTTAATAAAACGTTCTTTCTTTTTTGTATGTTTGTTGGTTTGTTTTTTGTTTAACCCTGGAAATTTTAGAATATGAGGCTATAAAAGGTCTTTGAAGGCATTATGTTTCTGCGTGTTGGCTCAGGGTGAGAGAATCTTTCTTTATGGGACTGTGTTATGATGTGGTGATGATAATTGCCCTCCTTGCAGAACACAATAAATATATCAGTCTATGGTTGAGTTACTGATTCTTTCTTTCAGTGTGCAGTGGTACAATGCACTCTTCTACAATGGCATGAAAGATAAACCATGCAGAGTTGTTATTTTTTTAATATCTCTTCCATCTCTGTAATCTTGGATCTGCATAAAGCTGTAAATATAAATCTAAAGCTTTGCTAAAAAAGCCTGTTAAGATACCTGTGCTGTTGTAAGACTTTTTATAAAAAAAAACCAACAACCCTTTTTGCTTCTAGTTCAGGACTGTCACTTTGCTTACAATAGAGACAGGCTAACAAAGACTGCCGATTTCAACCCAAGAAAAAAGGATTGGCCAAGACTTCCTGCTACTTCAGCTTCAGAGCTCTGCTATTACATCAACCATAACTCTTGTGCTTTTCCTAGTAGCCTCTCTCCACTTGTTCCTGTTTGTGTCTTCCTTTTTTTTTAATGGGTGACTGGAATTGTCACTGGTTACCAATGCCTTCTATAATGGCACAAGTGGTTCTCTGTATCCACGGAAAATACCTCAAATAATACATCCTGATTTTGTCTTCGTTCTTGTCGCAGCTGCATTGCTCATAGTTGTTCTGTGATCAGCCCTTAAGCATACCGTGATCTGACTGGGGGTCTAGGCAGCTGAACAACTGAAATTGCACCACATGCAGTGGCAGTATTTGTGCTGTACTTGCTCTCAGATAAATGCTGGTGCAAGAGAGTAAGGACATTCTAGTTTCCTAGTAAATCTGTGCCTCATAGCCAAGATAGGTCCTTTTCTTCAGTCATTTTCCACTAGTGATTTCCTACATTTACTGCAGAAAGATTTGCAATTAAATAGTCCTCAAGTAAATAGTGTTGCAGTCCACACTCTTTTTTCCATTACTCCTGTCCTCAGATCATTCCAATTTTTCCTGCAGTGACTTGATTTTGTTTTGTATTGACAATGCTTCTTCGCTTCGTGTCATCATACCACTCATTTTTATGCCATGATCATGAAAGAAAATTTCAAAAGAATTGGCCCCAGAACTGATCCTTGAGTAACTACCATTAAGCTCCCTCTGGTGTCAAATTGCCCCTTTCAACACTGTCAACTATCCAACACTCTATTTCCATTTTTCCTTTAGCAATACCGATCTAACAGTTCCTCTTTTACCTCTTTCTTCTCTAGCATTATTTATTAATTTCCCACATAGCCCTCTATCAGCTATTTTACTGAAGTCCAGACAGAGGACATCTAAGGATTTTCTTTTAAAGCCAGCTCTCTTTAAAAAAGAATGCTGTCAAGTTCAGTCTGGACTTATCTGCCTTTGAATCCATTTTGTATTTATTTCTGTCTACCAGCGTCATCTGTTTGAAAGCACTGTGTTCCACTGAGGTCCAAATAGTGCGGTAACTGTCTGGATCACTTTTTCTGTCCCCACTGCTTCATAAACACAAGCTCAATAATTGCTGCTACCTGTTCATATGGCAACTTGAGACATTTATTTCATGTGAATGCATGTTCTAAGTCTTTCAGAATACCAGCTTGGAAATTGGCAGATACCCTATAGTTCATGAAGCCCCCTGAGTTTTATTTCTACCTCCTCTGTGGTCATTACCATCTCACACTTGTATTCCCAATATCCAGCTTTTCTTTGACACCAGGTCAAAAATCATTGCCCTTTCTGTAGCCTGATGAAGTATTAATTTAGTTTTGGACCTATTCATCTTGTTTTTCACCCTTGACACAAATCAGGGAAACTGCCTTTGGGACTTTCAAGGCTGTTCCAAAGGATCCACCCCACTGAGCATTCTCTCATAATCTGGTAGCTCTGAGAGCATTTCATCCAGTTCCTTTGTAACTGAAGACCCAGAAGAAAATCTTTGCCCCAAGAATAATTTCCAATTATTCTAGCCAACACAACTTTAGCTTTTAGTCAAAGCCTCTTAGGCGCTCAGTGCATATATATGTATATACATATATAAATAAAATTAATTCCTCGATTCCTGTAAGTCTCAGCCTGAGGCCTCCTGATCCTTTTTTTATCACTTGTTATCACTGGAATTTAAATGGTAGGTAAGCTTTTCAAAGGCACGCCTAACCTAGCTTTTCTTTCACTGGCTGCTGTCTTGAGCTAGGTTTTTAGCTGTTAGCACACCTAAGCACTTCTGCTCATCCTGCTCTTTGCCCCTTCCTCTGAGCTCTGAGTCAAACTTTCCTCCATGTTGTTTTCTGTCGTATTCTAATGCTGAGGTGTTGTCTGTGGTTTCTTGTGCTTTTTTAATGTTTAATTTCTGTCTTGAAAGTTCTCTTTGGTCTGAAATTGATGTGTTGGTAAGAGCAGTTTCCTGCGTTGCTAAAAGGACTGAGCTGGGGGACTGGCTTATCATGGCAGGATTTTAGCTCATCAGGCTCAAACTTTGCCTTTACAAACCCTGATCTATTTTTATGAGTTCAATATCCCCATTAAAATAAGCATCTCAAAGTAAGGTAAACCACCAGACTCATCATTGGCTTGGCCTCCTTTGCATTAGCTCTCCAGCACCGTTAGTACCTTTAATGTTGCACCCTTGTGCCACCAGTTTTGATGCACAGACTTCTTCCTAGGTCCTGTGATATACATTCACTTCCCTTGTTCATCTTAGCAGGAGAAACTGGATGGTTTTATTTGCCTCCGTAACCTGGAGTTCACGTCCCTCAAAGAAACATCATTCTTCACTGTGATTTAGCACTTCTCTGTGTTGGTATGCTAAGTGATACAAGATCTCTGTTGATGCACTGGCACATCATTTGACATGGCAACATGATCAGCTGTGTATGTGTGACTAAAATAACAATATTGCAGGAAAAAAATACAAGGCTACAGAGCATGGAGCGTTAAGTGCAAAGGGTACCTTGTGGATCTGGGGAATCCCACAGTAGAGGCACAGCATAAAAATGCAGATAAGATCTCCACCAAAATGACTGAATTTCTTCTGTACTGTGAGGGACTGATAGTTGTGAAAAAGACCAGGCCTTAAATGATCAAATAGACATTCATAACATGTGTAAAAGCCTCGTATTTGCCAACTAAAAATCATGATATGTAGGCATTTATCCAGAAACAAACATTTCTTTTGGATCTGACCAATTACTACTGGATTTGAAGTGAGTTTGGGGTTGTATTGAGTATGAAGTCAGTATGAACTCAGCATCTCCTGTAAGATTTGCAATAAGATCCTTTGGATTTTGCTTTAGAAGAGCACTGACCACTGATCATGAGCAAAGATAAACACCTGAACTACATGTCAAAGGTTTTTTTCAAAAAAAATCATAACCCTGTAATGACTGCTCACTTGATAAATTTCCTATTTCATTCTGGAAACAAGTACGGTGTTAACTGAGAGCATCTACATGTTTTCATTTTGGTTCAGATGAAGCTGGCTTTTTTCATTTACAGGTAGAGGCAGGGAAAAGAAAGAAATGTGGCTTTTACACTGTAAATGTTATTTTCAATTTTGGGCCAATCCTGCATCTTTATTGATGTGACTCATTAACAGGACTCCTTTCACAAGTCAGGATTATTCACTCAAGTAAATGAAGTAAAATTAAGGCATTATCTTTTAAGGCTAAATGATAAAACCTGAGAATTAGACACTTATAATAGAACCATTAACAACTTTTAATTACAGTACAGCTACCAGCCACAGCAGTAGTATATGGTAATACATACTCATTTTTTTGCCTGCTGTTTCAGTGTGACATATCATTATGGAAGGAATATTTAAGTCCTATTTTTAGATTTAAAATTTTGCAGACAGAGAACAACCAAAGCTGGAGGAGCCGTATGAACATCTCTCATGTTATTTCAGGCAGTCTGAACTGAAAAGAAAACACAGTAAAAAATAATTATGTCTTGTGGTCAGAGGGGTAATTCGTGGGGCCCAGAGGGACTCAAGGTCAAATGCTATGTGGTGTGCATCTGCCATGTGGCCTTAGAGCCAGAGAACAATCTCCGGACTCTTTTATTAGCATTATAGACTTAGCCATTCCAATTAGGTGCCAAAAAAGGATTTGGAGGCATGTTGTGGACCTCTAACAATGAGAAAGTTATGACAAATTCAGTGTATACTGTCCAAGACTGCCGGATCTGTTTCTCTGTAAGCCTACTTGGAAAACTAAGAACTTTGTTTTGGGAGCACAGGTGACCAAATTAAGTAGTGCTCCTAACTCTCAATTTACAGCCAAGTCTTACAGACTGTGGATAATACATACTGTGAATAACTGATTGCTCCTGAATATAGATTCCTTAGTAGGCTCTTAAGTCCTCTTTGTGCACTGTAATAGGCAGTTTTAGTATTCCTTAAAGGGTCTGTCTTTCTGTCTGTCTTGGATAACTGTTTTATTAAGAACATATTATAATCTCTGTGTGGAAGGAAACTAATGAAGAATGGTATCAGAAAAATATATTCATTGCCATGAGGATGCTCAAGAATTCAGATCATGAATTTTCTGATGAAACATTCTTTTGCAAAAAAATGGTCACGTAGTAAAACTAAAACTTTCTGCAGAAATATACTCATTTTCATGAAATATCTGCTGGGTGAAAGCTTTCCAGGTGCAGAGACAGAGAGAAAGATTCAGCCCTTCTATTGTGATGCAGTTGATAGCACTTATCTGATATATGAGAGACTGACAAATCAAGGGCATAAGTTGGTTTAGTTATCAGCTCTATAGAGTTGTAAGCTATAGTAAAAGATGTATTACCTTCATTGGCAGGATGTTGACTTGGAAGTGCTTGCTCTTGCGTGCTTCTCTTTCAGAATTCTGGCTTTTGAATATTGTGTAAATTAATGATCTTGTAACTTGCTCGGAAAATAAATCCACTTCCATGAGATCTTAAGTAAAACACCTAGTTTGTTCTAATTTCTAAAGATCACCTATTTTAGCTCCGTGTCTGATACAGAGTTGTTTCCTATTTTCCATTTTCTCATATGATTTTTCTCTAGTAGATTGTGTGGTTTTTGAGTCCCAGATGATGTAAATTATTTTTCATTTGTAATGAAATGAGAATATTCTTGCTTTAGCATTATGGACTGCTAATAAAAAGGAATACAGTGAGATATCCTTTTAAGGTTTTACTCAAAAGATGAGGGAGGCTTTGCTGTCACAAGACGGAAAGCTGCTGGATTTTTTAAAATAAATTGCAATTAAGTGTGCAAAAAGTGGAAAAAAACCTACCACTGCCTTGTATAAATCAAGGTTATAAAATTTATTAATGTCTTCTTAATATACACGGTCATTTTTTCTGTGGAGGTGCCTTGATATGATTTGCCTTGACAGTGTTCTGCTGAGGAATAAAGAAGAGAACTGAGAAAATACAGGATGAGTAAGAGTCTGTACAGCGTTTAGAACACACTAAGGAAAATCTTTCATGTATTGGACTTTTAAAAATGCACCTTGAATCGGTGTTCATATTTTAAGATAAAACATTTCCTCTTCTAAAATGGGCAAATTAAAAAAAAAACTTAAAAAAATCACATAGCTCCAGATAAAGCCTTAACGAAACATCTCCATTTGCAAATTTCTACATCAATAGCCTTTATAGCTCCAT
The DNA here is from genome assembly GCF_035582795.1 of Mycteria americana. Taxonomy (NCBI): domain Eukaryota; kingdom Metazoa; phylum Chordata; class Aves; order Ciconiiformes; family Ciconiidae; genus Mycteria; species Mycteria americana. The sequence continues at coordinate 46,214,279 of NC_134366.1, read as the reverse complement.
TTCCCAATTCCTTATTACCTGGCCATCAAAATGTGCTTCTGGATTTGTTAAGATCCATAGATTTCCAACTACAGTGCACTTCAGGATCTGTCCTTTTGGTTAGGTGAATGGCTAAAATGATAGCAAAGGAATGTATGTGGGTGTGTTGCTTAAATGAAGAATTGATATAAAGATTAACAGACTGACACTAGTGCAAATGAAAATTTGATATAGGTTCTATAAATAGAGACCCTTTTGGCTTTGGTGTATGAGTTTGATAAAAACTTTAGGTTACCATTAAAACAAATCAAAACATTTTCCAAGGAATCATTCTGGTATTATATAGTCCTGTTGCAATACAAAATAGCAGGATGCTTGATGCATAAGGCTGGAAAGAACTGTGTGTTCATTGTTGATGGTAGGTAAAACACATTCGTATTATATGATCTGAATTGTCCTGGGATATTCAATGTTCAGGTTGTCCAAAGCATCTCTTATCTTTCCCACCATGTTTTGGTCTTGTAACTGGGGAAAGTTGTACAATCACGTGGAGTTGGTATTCTTCTTGGTACTTAGAAATAGATGACATTTTGGAAATAACAGAATTGTAAATTTAAAGCTACTTCCACATAAATGTTACCTGAACAAGCAGTGCTTCTTCAGCAACAGATTGGACTCATACAAGTGCCATGTTAGGTTTAGGAGTCACATTCAAATGAAATTAAAATCCTCTGATTGTTAAATAGACCACTAAATTCAGTATAATGGCAACAAACAGGATATTAACCAACTGTGGTGGGTTGACCCTGGCCAATGCCAGGTGCCCACCAAAGCTGCTTTATCACTCACCTCCTCAGCTGGACAGGGGAGAGAAAATGTAATGAAAGGCTCATGGGTCGAGGTAAGGGCAGGGAGAGATCATTCACCAATTACCGTCATGAGCAAAACAGACTTGACTAGGGGAAATTAGTTTAATTTATTACCAATCAAATCAGAGTAGGATAATGCGAAATAAAAACTAAATCTTAAAACACCTTCCTCCCACCCCTCCCTTCTTCCTGGGCTCAACTTTACTCCCGAATTCTCTACCTCCTCCCCCTGAGTGGCGCAGGGGGACGGGGAATGGGGGTTGGGGTCAGTTCATCACACGTTGTCTCTGCTGCTCCTTCCTCCTCATGGGGAGGACTCCTCACACTCTTCCCCTGATCCAGCGTGGGGTCCCTCCCACGGGAGACAGTCCTCCACAAACTTCTCCAACGTGAGTCCTTCCCATGGGCTACAGTTCTTCATGAACTGCTCTGGAGTGGGTCCCTTCAGGACCTTCAAGATCTTTCAGGAACAGACTAATGTAGCATGGGTCCCCCATGGGATCACAAGCCCTGCCAGCAAATCTGCTCCAGCATGGGCTCCTCTCTCTCCACAGGTCCTGCCAGGAGCCTGTTCCAGCACGGGTTCTCCATGGGGTCGCAGCCTCCTTTAGGCACATGCACCTGCTGTGGCATGGGGTCCTCCACTGGCTGCAGGTGGGTATCTGCTCCACCATGGACCTCCATGTGCTGCAGGGGGACAGCCTGCCTCACCATGGTCTTCACCACGGGCCACAGGGGAATCTCTGCTCCAGTGCCTGGAGCACCTTCTCCCCCTGCTTCTTCACTGACCTCGGTGTCTGCAGAGTTGTTCCTCTCACATATTCTCAGTTGTCTCTCTGGCTGCAGTTGCTGTAGTGTGGGTTTTTTTGTTCCCCCTTCTTAAATACATTGTCACAGAGGTGCTACCACTGTCGCTGATGGGCTCAGCCTTGGCCAGCGGTGGGTCTGTCTTGGAGCAGGCTGGCATTGGCTCTATGGGACATGGGGCAAGCTTCTGGCAGCTTCTCACAGAAGCCACCCCTGTAGCCCCCCCCGCTACAAAAACCTTGCCATGCAAACCCAGCATACCAACATTAGGTATGCCTCATCCCTTATCACCTATTTTAAAGACAGTGACTAATACCATATCAAGGAAGAGTTTCACCTTTCATTTTTTATTTGATTTCTCTTGTGTCTCTATTGAAATATCTCAGTATAATGCCAGTGAATTACACTCTTTATACTTCCCCTTTAGAGAAGGCAGTCTAGGATGTTGCTGATTGTGTTGCAGTATTGCCCTGTGTATACATTACCACATTTTTAGAGGAAATAGATGTGGGATAGAATCTGATTATTTCTCACCTTGGTATGTAATGCTGTAGAATAGATTCAGTCCTGCACTGACAAAAAATGAGCGCATGTAAGCATGCACCTTCTTCCTCCCACTTCATTATCAGTCACATTTTTATACTAGAATTTCATTTTATCCAGGTGATTCTGTTTTGCATTTCTTCTAATCATTTAGTCTTTCCACACAACCCTGTTCTCATTTGTCTGCAGTAATAAAAGCAGGTAAGAAAATGACAAAACATGTTCAGAACTTTGCCTTTTCATTTGTTCCATACTGTATGTTATATGTGTTTCATTACTGAGGTACTGTATTGGCAGATTTGTAACTTCTTTTGTTTGCCAATGTAAGGCACAAGGTGATCTATTTTCTGGATAGATAGTACTCCTGAATGGAATGCAATCTAGGAAGCAGGCATGTGACAGTTTTCGGAGCAGTTTTCAGTTACATATTTAAAACAGCGGCCAAGCGCAGCTGTTCTGCATCCCCCTTTTTGATTCCGTGATATAACTGAGTGACTCTGAGCTAATTAGTTAACCTTTGTGTGCCTTTGTTTATCTCTGAAATGAAACCAAAACTATTTCCTAATTTCCAGAGAAATTATAATGCTTACATCTACATCAATATTTGTACAGCTTTCCAAGATCTTTAGAAAGAAGTTGCCAGTGTTATTACTATTTTATTACTCTACCTTTTTAATTATGTAACTGTACTACTTTTTACCCTTTGAAAGATGGATTTTACTTTGAGATTTCATAATTGTCTCCTATGACACCTCTGAGAATTAGCATCTTAAAAAAAAAGAAGGAATTTTACTCTTATTTTTAAGGAAGATTATTTAAAAGATTTTGGATGTTGCATGTAAAAAGGTGAATCATTTGGAAACATATCTGAATTTGAATATGATGTTTGTTTGAAAGAAAGAAACTACACTGGGGTAAAATGTGTAAGGAATCTACAGTATTAAGCTGTTCTTAATGACTTCTCATTGGGTATATGATTTCCATTAGTTTTAAATCAGTTCTATGCCATGAAGAGTTTCCCATTTTTTCCAAAGGACCCCTTGGTTCATTCAGTACACAAGATGAGCCTGCTCTGGGGTTTAATCAAAGCTGAGGAGCAATGGAGACTGTTGCCTCTGAATAGTCTTTTATTGTGTCACCACTCCTTCTTTTGTTCTATTAGTGATTCCAGCTTTTCATGTCCCACTCTTCTGTTTCTTTTTTTTAAGGACTGCTGGGTACAGGACATTCTTCCATCCCAATTACCAGCCCATCATTCTCTGTTCTTTCAGACATCTCATAGAGAAGACCTCAAGGATGCCGCGAAGAAGTGAATTTATAAAGAAAAAGGATAAAAAAATAAAAAAGAAAACATGAACTTGGTTGCTCCTCTGTTTTTCTTGCTCTCCCTTCCCAGTATTAAAGGCTGATTCCTGGTCTAATGGGGAAGCAGCAATGTATCACTGATTTCAGGGGCAATGAACCATGCTGAATGTTCTGACCTACTCTCTTTTAAAAATGTTAACTGTAGCGCATCAGGAATATTGATGTATTAATGAACAATAAAAGAATATGGGAGGAAGTCATGGTTCTGGTAAACTTAACAGCAGTGGATATTGTATACCTTGACTTCAGTGAGGCATTCGACACTGCCTCCCAAAAGATGCTCACAGAGAAGCTGAAGTATGGGCTAGATGAACAGGCAGTGAGGGCGATTGAAAACTGAGTGAACAGCTGAGCCCAGAGGGTTGTGATCAGTGGCACAAAGTCTAGTTGGAGGCCAGTAGCAAGTGATGTACCCCAGGGGTCAATACTGGATCCGATACCCTCCCTTCAGGTACTTATATACCTCCCTCAACCTGTTGGCAACACTCTTCCTAATTCAGCCCAAGATACTGTTAGCCTTTTTTGCTGCAGGAGCACATTGCTGGGTCATGTTGAACCTGGGGACGAACAACCCGCTACACCAGTAAATGCTGGGGGCCACCCAGCTGGAAAGCAGCTTGGCAGAAAAAGACCTGGAGGTCCTGGTGGACACCAAGTTGAACATGAGCCAGCAATGTGTCCTTGCAGCAAAAAAGGCTAGTGTATTGTTGGGCTGCATTAGCCAAAGCACTGCCAGCAGGTCAAGGGAGGTGACCCTTCCCCTCTCCTCAGCACTGGTGAGGCCACACCTGGAGTACTGTGTCCAGTCCTGGGCTCCCCAGTACAGGAGAGACATGGACATACCGGAGAGAGTCCAATGAAGGGCCATGAAAACTATTAAGGGACTGGAGCATCTCTCCTATGAGGAAAGGCTGAGAGAGCTGGGACTGTTCAGCCTAGAGAAGAGAAGGCTCAGGGGGGGTCTTATCAATGTATAGAAATACTTGAATGGAGGGTGCAAAGAGGACGGAGCCATGCTCTTTCCACTGGTGCCCAGTGACAGGCCCAGAGGCAATGGGCACCAACTGAAACACAGGAGGTTCCCTCTGAACATCAGGAAACGCTCTTCACTGTGAGGGTGACCAAGCACCAGCACAGGTTGCCCAGAGAGGTTGTGGAGTCTCCATCCTTGGAGATATTCAAAAGCCGCCTGGACATGGTCCTGAGCAACTGGCTCTAGGTGTCCCTGCTTGAGCAGGGCGCTTGGGCAAGCTGAGCTCCAGAGGTCCCTTCCAACCTCAACTCTGATCAACTTTGATTAAGTGTTTTAGATGCAAAATAACATGCAGATTCAAAGTACCTTGAAAAACATCGTGTCTATGATTTAGGGCAAATTTTGAACATAGTATAGGAGATTTTTAGGATTTTTCGTTAGTGTGCATGAGAAAATGCTCTTATATCTTGAAATGTCACAGAGTAAGTTTACCTCTAAATATGCTGTGACAAATATAATACAAGAGGTTTCCAGACAGCATACCAGATGGATGTCAGAATTAGATGTATTCTTGTGTGTAAAATGAGACTGCCCCCATATAAACATTTTTGTGGAGAAAGTGATAATAGAAATGTGAAAATAATTGAAAACTGAAATACAAATGCAATATACATTACTGGTATTATTGGAACTTCATGCCCTTTAACTCAAAAAGAAGCTTTGTAAAATATTATGCTGAACTGTGACAAGACTGAAGTTATTAAAAAGGAGCACAGTGGAAGTACTTCTGCATTAAGAATTGAATATTTTTGTGGGAAATATGGAATGAGACTCTCTAATGATAAGAATAGAGTGGACATGTAAAAGGGCATTTGGACACCCCTGATATCTGAGCACAGTTATACAGAAATCTGTGGTTAATTCAAGCAGCACTGTTCTTATATTATTACTAAAGTAGAGCACTAAAAAAATTCTAACATTGCAGATAACAGAATTTATTCCTAAAGTACTCTTTGATGTATAATTAGGTAGATACCATTATATTTTTTTCTTTGAAGGTTCTTAAGATATGTTATCTTGCACTTCAGCTGACTTTATAATGATTCATTGTAGCAAATGAAATTATATAGTGTAGAAAGATTCTTACTGTGCTAAAAAGGTGGACTAAAACTAGTCTCCTGTGCTATCCACAGTTTTCAGTGGATAAAAAAAGTGCGAAATATAGGAATAAGTTGTTAACATACTCAAGAGAAGTCAAAAGAACAGTCCTGGGAACAAATCTTGCATCTGTTTTAAGAGGAACAGTAGAAGCACAATTTGCCTCCATAAAGGATAGCCACAGTCACTTGGAATATCACTTTAGAGGATTCTTTCTGTTCTTGTAGGCTTTGTTTTCCGTGAGCCTGCGTGTGCCATAGGGGTTTGTCTGCTAGCAAAGTGTATCCAGTAAACCAGCTTGCTTCCCACAAGTTACACTTGCATTGGTGAGTCATAATTGTCCAGACCTGGCTCGATGAGGTGTTGGAAGTTAGAAATGAAAATCTGATTCAGTCTCCTCTCTTACTTTCTGGTTTTACAGTAGAATTGAGAGTTTATTCTTTGTCATGAATGCACTTCTATGCACCTCCTAACAATTCTGCTTGCCTCTGTTGAATTTATACACTAGGTGAGGGTGTGCTAAGCAATCCACTAGTCCTTTCCCACCCATGTCACCACTTGGCGTGGCCTTTATACTTCCTGGTCACATGGCAGGGTACCGGCTGCCTGACTGTGCTGCCCACTCCATATTTTCTTAAGAGGAAGAGTAAGTGCAATGGAATTTAAGGTTAGAATAGATACTATTCCTACTGTCGTATGTTAATGCTAGAAGAAGAGAAGGTGAGAGAAAGTCAACCTGTACTTGTGTGGTGAGGTTTGGACTGCTTCCATAGTGCAGGCTTGGGCCATGGGATTATGTTGATCATAATGTGCATTTTGGAGGTTTTGTTGATCTTTTAGACACCCTGCCATCTGGTAGAACTAGAAATTTATTTGTTGCCTGTTGAGAAGCCACTTTCAAGTGAGGAGAATAGATTTGATGCGCTCACAGCAGCATGTGTTTCTGAGGGCACACGCTGCTCTGCTCTGTGCCAGGTGGAATTTTCAAAGTGTTAGAGGCTTTGTGTTGAAGTACATGGCAATTGTACACAAGTCAAGAAAGGACAAAGACAGAAATAAATGTGGCCGAGGTCCTCTTTTGCCAGAATGGGCTGGTGTTTCTTAGCCAAGCAGATATAGTAAAAATCATTACTCACCCGTCTGCCCTAAAACTGGGGAAAGATCTGGGGATCAGTTCCAGTTCTAAATAAACAGTTCTGCCTGTATATCTTTGACAAAAAGAGACTGTACTCTGCTTTCAGACTCTTCAAAGCACTTCCCTATGCCTACCAGCACAGTTTCCTTCTTCAAATAGCACTACTTCGTCACATTCAAGAGTGGATCATCCTCTCAGTAGTGTAAAGTCATGTGGTGAGAGATAGATGGTGTTACTGATTTCAGCAGAAGGTGCCAGGCTCTGAGTGTTTTAAAAATCTAATAATTATGTCTATTTTGATATATTAACGTAGACTTAGCAAAGTAACTTTATGGGCCAGTGTTAAAAAAAACCCTTTGGTCCTTTGTTTCCTAATGCTGTTATGTTTGAAGAAAGTTAGTTTAAAATAATCCGTTGAGAAATCAAGTTTTAATATAAAAACAGAGAGACACAAGCAACCTAGCTTTGGTTTGCTCTTTTGTACAGCTTGTTCATTTTGATTGTATCTTGGTATAAATCCTTGTCATTAAGTGCTCATGTACCTTACAGGCAGCATTTGATGTTTTCTTCTGAATGGATTGGATCCGTTCCAGTAGCAGATACTGTAATATTTATAATTGACTTTGACAGTGGATTATGTGGAACTGAATGTCCTAAGGCATGAAAGTAAATCACATCAGCCTCAGGTTCTCAGCCATTGTGGCTTTTGCTGCTTTGATTTTGGTGCTATAGATTCCTTCGCTTGTTTGGTTTGACATTTACCTGCTTGTTTGCCTTCTCTTCCCCCTTCTTTCCTTTATACTCCTACCCACTCGCTGACTAAATTCTTCCTTGAGTTTTAGAATTCAGTGGCACCTGAGGGAAAGGCAGAAATGACTGACTACAGGAAAAAAAACCAGCAAGAGAGGTCCCCTTGTTGTGTTTGCAGGCAGTGCAGTTGCAGTGTTGAGATGAGAACTAGAAAGCGAAACTGTAAGGAAACAGGTGGTTCTTCTTTGTTGTTTTTTATCGTCTCACTACTGAAGACTTAATAGCAGTTCTCCTTTTCTTCCGTGGCATAGCACAACTTGACTGCACTTGGTTGAAGGAATCACGTGGGACTCTTTATCCGGACATCTGTGCTTTTCCCTCTCTTTTTAATTCAGCATCAGGGCTTCTCCATTCCTTGGGCCCTGTGGGAGATTCACTTCTTTCACACTTGACAAGTATGCCCCTGCTGTGTCTCCTCATGTTCTCATTCACGAATATAAAGATGGAGTGGCTACATCCCTTCATTAAATTCCTTCCAACTTCTTCAGAAATCCTTTGAATGACTTTGTTTTTGACAGCCGTGATCATATTGATCCATTTTCACCTACTGTTGATGAACATACTCCTCTGCATGAGCTTACCTGTGTTGTCATGCTGGTCATGATTACGTCAGTTGCTAAACAGGTTGAGAAAGGGTAGCAGCTGTTTTCAAAGGCCTTCAAGTGTGTTAACATACACCCTAATCCAGGCTCCAGTTGTGTCAGTGATGCAGGAAAGTTCAAATTGAAGGAAGCGCACTATCAAAGCTACAGGTCAAATGACAGAGGAAGAGGAGACAGAAAAGTTTTGCCTACATTTACCTGAAGCCAACTGCTAGTCCCAATTGTGCTGGAGCTATAGTACAGATAAATGTCTTTACAAGTGTCCTAGTTTCAAAGATCTGCATAGGTGCGAAGTGAAGGAACCCTCTGATTTCTGTAAGAAACTGTTCTGTAGTTATGCCTGCCTGATCAGGTGCTAGGGTTTTATCAGTCCTCCAGTCATTTTTGGACGGATAGTCCTGGAACACCTCACACCTATCTTTCAGGAAAGAGTCTGATGGCCAGTCACTCAGAATGGCATCTGCACCAGCATGTACTGGAGGGAGAATAGCTGTCTTTTCAGATTTTGTCACTACGCCATGACATAGCTGCCACTCCTGCCACTCCTGCTGTCCCCAAGTGCCATGATCTGAAGGAGCTGTGCGTCCTTATATCAGCCTTGTCTTCGCATATAAACACAAGGAGTTGCAATGCGTGTGAAGTGCCCTGGCAGAGAGCGCCGCACAAAACCGTGACATTTTGTTTTCTCAGGATTCAGCTGCAACTGCAGCAGGGGCCAGAGCTGACCACAGAGACTACGGTTTAACCGGTAATGACTGAAGCAAAACTCCCAGGTGTCTACTTTGGTAGACAGGCATTCAACAAACACAAGTTAGAGGAAGCCCAGTGCAGTGGTGACTAGATGAAACGTAATGGATTATGATGTACCTGAAACGAATGGGATGATCTGATGGTCTCCTTTGATTTAAAACTTTATAAAGCCATGAAATATCTCAGTGCTATTCCCTGCTGGGATAAGTGTCTGCCTCTTGCATTTCACTTAATGCAGTGAAAATAGGAAGAGCATACAAGCTCTATGGTGAATCAGATTTTTTTTGGAATAAATTCAGTTTTATTAAGCTAATGGATTGAAACTGTAGATATACTGTCCATATTTAAGCACAGTGGGACCCTTCTCAATTTTCTCTGCAAATTTTCCAAGGTTAGTATGAATTGCTGAGAATAACTAACACTGTACATCAGTAATAGTTTCAATAGCAGCAAAACAAGAAGTGTTGGAGGATGAGCCTTTATCTTAGCACTGAGAATGTTGCTTTATTTTAGAACCTGTGCCAGCACTTGAATCACAACAGCTCAGAGTGACCTTTCTCCGTAACCACCAATTTACACCAACTATACCCACAAGGACAAGCTGAGAAACTTTTTAATGAAAATAAAAGGTATCTGGAAGTTTGCCTCTGAGAAAGAAGAGGACTTTCTGGGCTGACTTTTGGGGAACACCTCCCCCTAAAATTTCTTAGCCCTTTAGAAACATTTTGGCCACCTATGAAGTCATCACTGAGTATTAGTAGTACATGTGAAATTATTTATTTTAAATGTTTTCTTAAATGGATAATATCCCTTTTTACTAATGAACAATGTTAAGAATAAACTAAACCTTGGCCTCCCTAATATCTTACAAGAAGATATAGAAGGAACAACAAAAAAATGGAAAATTGAAAAAAATGCAGAAGGGGCTTTTTGTTGCAGCAAGAGCAATTTCTGTTAAAGTTTTCTTTTAGATTTTTGGCCTCAGTCTTGCAAACTGCTCCGAATAAGCCATGTCCCATGTCAATCCTGAGCCTAATTGATGTCAAGTAGTCTCAGCAGGGAGCGGTTTCCTGGATCAAGGCCTTGTTTATTCCTGTGTGTGCGCTGAGTTTTGCTCTGTCGTTTTAGCGTGAGTGATTCCCAAACCATTGGGATTCCTGTAATGGATGAAACTCAGGCTATTACTTCTTTTATTTAGAAATCAGACTGGACATCTTGCACAGTAATATTTTTTCTGTATATTTTGGAACTTCCAACCAAAGCAATATACCTCTCTTATATCTATACCTCTGGTAAATCTCTTTTGAGATGTTCCCGTTCCTGATGTTAAAAGAGGATGACAGTAAACCCTTTGATACTGATTTGCAGAATCATGAAGAATTTGCTAATTTCATTACTTTTTCTTTATGTTGTTTTTTCTATCTTTTAAATACGCTTCTTTTAATATGTATTGGTTTTAAGGGAACATTATGATTCAGTCTAATTAGCTGTAGTCCTTGAGTCTGAGGAGCAAAAGGTTTTACATTTTTAATTTGGATTGCTAAATCTGTAGAAATACTTCATTTCTTCCAAGGATAATAATTAACTCTTTCTGGGTTACCTGACAGTATTTCCCCAGGTAGGATTAAACTTCAGCCAGGAGTAAATCAGATATTTATAATAACCTTGCATATGCAAATATTTCCACCTTTGGGTCATTTGCAGGTGCAAAAGACTACCACAACTGAGAGCTTCTTGGCAACAAATGGAGGTCTTAATTGGACCTTCTACTACCTTTACCAGTATTAATTTTGGCCTGTCTGATGAGAAGGTTAGAAAGCACTTTTAAACAACTTTACAGGTGAAAAAGTCGGCATAGTTGTGGTATTCTGATCAAGCATTCTGATTTAAGAATACATTAGTTTAATTTAAACCCATTCCTAATCAATTTAAGGCAAATTAGAATAAACCTACTTTAAACGTAGTGGTTTGAACTGAGTTACATTTAGTAATTTCAAATGCACCCTTAGTTAAACTAGCGCTACATTTTGTAGACGGCTCTGTAGGTTTCCATCTAAGTAAAGAAAATTGGCACCAGTACCAGTTAGTTTAGGCCGACATAGGTCCCTGAAAAATGCAGCAACTGGAACAAAATACAGTTTATCCCATTTTAATTTGGTCATTTAGTTATTTTTCTTGTGCAGAAGTCAGACCAATTTTACTCTGTTCTCACGTTCCTCATCCAGTGCAGTGCCTTGACAAGATATTGCATATCAACGGATCTACAGTGACTGCGCATCTGTCAAGACAGATGAGAAATTATTTGAATTAATTTAGGTTTCATGGAAAGATGGCTAAGCTAACTTTGGTTATCTCACTATTTGTAACAGACTAAGAAAACGGACATGGGCTGCGGACATGGATCAGCTGATACACAGTAGCCTGTTACCTTATTATAATTTGTCTGTGTGGCAATTTCTGAGAGTTTCCAGACACCTTATTTTGTGTGCCCGAGTAAATCCCTTTAAAATGTTAGCCTAAATTAAATAGAAGCTGTTTTCTTCTGTTGACATGCACATACCCAAGTTAAGCTACACTGTTTTAATCCTTCTATCAGTCTACTGTATCTCTAAATACATACCTTGCTTTACATCACAGTAATTTGTGTGTGTGCACATACCTCTAGGAGTTTGCACTGATGTAACTAATTTGATAGTTACTATTAAACTTGCGTTTTGCCAGTTTTTAAAATCTAGATGGGCAAATAAAATAAATGGGTAATTTGATCCCGATATTGTCATAGTTAGCAACAACAACACTTGTGTCACCATTGTGTAAAACCCAACAGTAGATAGAATTAGAACCTGTAGATGTAAAGAAAGAGGAAATTAAGTCTTCTGGTTCATGTTTATGCTGTAGCCCTGCATGCAAGGCGACTACTAACAATTAAATCAGGGAATTAATAACTGTTAGATTAAAACCAACATTGCCACTAAACTGCAGAGCTTACATGGTATGCTTGTCTGGTTTTTTACACAACCAATGTTAATAACTTATCTTATTGCTAAAAATGGATCTTTATACACATCCTTTTGTACCTAAGTAAATAGCTTGGTTCTCATCTTGTTTTCTTTCCTTTGGTATTTCCAAATATAAAACTCATGTAAAACCTTTCATTTTCCCCTGCTATTATTTCCAGCTTGAATGCCACAAATATGCAGACATCATGTGGTTTCCCTAGCAAGTGGCTATGATGAGCTTGGAACTGTGTGAATAGCAGTGATAAACAGTTGTTGACTTCTTTGGTTTTTTTGTGTCAGAATTGAGATGTACCCCATAGTATGGCTCCAAGGTTTTGTTGCAAAGGAAAAAAGCTGAGACAGTGCTGCATTTTTAATGGCTGAGTCACCTGCCTCTGTCCTGACACCAGAATCTCATTTTAGGACTCCTCTGAAATTCAAGTTTGTTTGCATTGATAGGCCTGCAGCCTGTGTTAATGTAATTTATATTATTATAGTAGCTGATAACAGTGATTTTGCATGTAATAGTATTTGAAATTGCACAGTGCCTTTGATTGAAGGATTTCAAAGTGTCTTAGAACAAGATATTTAATTAACTGTTACCTCAGCATTACCAGCAGCTTTGCTTGGAATAGATGATGATGTACACACCTAGAGAATGATTAGACAGTAGGTCATGAGAAATGTCACCTTCTGAAAACATTGCTTGGTTACAGTTCTTCTCTTCAGCCCAAATATTTACATTTCTAATGAGGGGAGTGGTATATCACTTCTAGCTCAGAAGAAAAAATACCTCAGGTTTGTCATTGTTATGGCACACAAGGGAGTGATTGCTCTGCATGTATAAAAAAGGTGAATCTGAAGAGACTTTCTTGTATCCTCATAAAGGACAATTATACAATTAACATTTGAAATTTATGGAACAACTACAAATTTTGGTACAAAAGAAATAAAATTATAATGTAAGATATTATGAAGTGTTGTTCAATGCCAAGAAGGAGATGTCAATGCATCATAAAAAAAGATTCTCTGCACTCCTAAGTTGCAAAACACTGTTACTCATGACATCCCAAGGTATATAAATGTGATTCATTTTTAAGCTTCTGTTTATTACAGAACCATCTATTAGCATTTAATGAGAGTATTGTCAAGACTATGTAGGAAATAGTTTATATTTAAAGGGATGTTGCAATTTTAAACATTTTAAAATTAATAATTCAGCATGCTATTATACCCTGATCCTATAACTTGTCCTGTGCCCGCGGCTTTTCTGCCTGATGGGAATCCCACTCAGTTCAGAGCAATCCGTTCGGGGCAGTTGCATTTGTTTGTCTGGGATGCCATCTGAAACCAGGCCAAGAAGTGTGGTCTTAGCACTCCAGGCTGCCTATTGATCTGGTGACTGTGTTGGCTATAAGAAAGGAAGAAATACATGTATTTTTTTCTGTAGGCTTCAAATGTCTGTCTCCCTTGCTGGCTGCACCTCTGAAAAGTCAGGCCTTTATCATTGTCCAAGAACAATTGTCTCCTTTTTCTCCTGGGATGCTCGTGACTAGACTAGATGAGGATTTAAGAGAAGAGGATTCTATTTTTAGGTTTAATAGTAGCTTGTCAAGTCTTGATGAAGGTACCTCACAGCTTTTTGCCTCAATTTCCTTATCTGTAAAATGGGCATAATGATACCAGCCTCTTTCATGTGGTGCTTTGAGATGTGCTGATGAAAAATGCTGCTATGACCTTTTCTGTAGCTACTATCTCCTTGTAAAAGGCCTGATTCTGTTAGATCTTACCTGAATGGTAATGAGACCTCTTAATACTTAGTAATGTTTAATGCTTAATGTTCAGCAGGTGCTCAGTACTGTGCAGAAGTAGGTCCAAATAATTATGCCTTTTTTTTCACACCAGGTTTTTCTTTATTTCGTCCTATTACAGGACTGTGTTATATTTTCTATTTAATATTTTGGAAATCTTCAACTAGACTAACAGGAGGGCATTCTGCATGGGGTTAGTTTTGCATTCTATTCAAAAGAATTAAAAGTGCTGCTGAGCTGATGCCACCATTACTTCTAATGTTAAAATAAATATGCTTTCTCATTGTTTGGGGCTAAATTATCCTTGAGTCCTGTGCATAATAGTTAATTCTGACTGCAGCAATGCTCAGTAATACTAATGAGTGTGGGTCTGATGCATGACAGGATGCCTTTCTGCCAAAAAGCCACTCATACCTCCTGCAGCTGCTGTTTTTGCTGTTTTTGCTGTTCAGCCTGGAAGGAATTTTATAGGCCTGTTCTTCCTATTCCTCAGAAACAACCCAGTGCTTCAGGAGAGAGATGAGGCTGAAACTCATTCCAAGTAAAAATGTTGACATGTTAACAGGATCCTATCAACAGCTTCTTGAGATGAAAAGATATTAATACATAAATATATGTAATTTCTCTCTGACACCTCCTATTCCTCATCTCCCAGATTGAAGTACTTGACATATTAGTGCACTTACTTGGTAGCCTGTTAACATCATAGATAATACAAGGAAACTGCTTAATAAGTTTGTACTCCATTTAAGCAAATTGCAAACTGCCCTTTAGCACTCAGCTAACAAAGCTTCTCAGATAGCTGAAGTAATTTACTAATTCTAGTATGGAGAAAGTAGCGTGAGATTTCTCCTGTCCGAAGGTGAAGAACGTTTATGCCCAGATAATATTGCTTTGTTGATTGCATATGAAAATAACGCTGTCTTATTCTTTCCGAAGTTGTGGGATAATGTGACCATAGTAAGAAATCCAGTATTCCGTCAACTCCTTATATTTGCATAGATAAAGAAAGATTAAGACTGAAAAAGGCAGCAATCTGATTAGTTAGAAGTGGTTATAATTTGTTTTGCTGTAGGTCAACAGTTGTCTAGAGGATAACATCAAAAACCTGTTCTACTTTGCCTTTTTTGGTCTTGTGCTGAAATGGATTTTTTGCTACTTGGCCCTTTTCCCAGGGATTCTTGGGAATTTAGCTCAAATGATTTGGTATGCTTTTTTCCCAACTGAAGAGTGAATTGTTCTAGGTGTACAAATTATACTTGCTTTATTAATGATTCCTTTACATGACAGCATAGTGCCTAAAGGCATCGAATCAAGACTCAAGTAATTCTGTTTAGAACTTGGCTGCTTGATGAAGCTGCATCCTTTATTGTAGAAGTGCCTAATTTTATGCACTGAGCAAGTGAATTATTTCAGAAGGTTTCCAGAATGATTTCTTTAGGCAACAAATTCATGGCAAGTGTCATGAGAGTCAGCAGCAAGGAATGGAGGCAATCGGTGCAAATATTGAGCAATCTGAAAGAAGCTAATGACAAGGTATGGCTCAGAAGATAATACATGGAAGATGCAAAAATTTTCTGTGTAACTCATAAAGAAAGATGCAATTCTCAATCTTAAGAAACTGATTTGTTAGTAGGGAGGGAAAAGAAATTATGATGTTAAGATTACAGGTTTCCTGATTCGTGGTGCGATCAATCTTTCAGAATTTTATTCTCAGACCTCCTGTGTGGCCACCTCTGAGCATGCACAAAATCTTCCTTAACTGTTTCTGACGTGCTCTTTGGTTTATGTCTTGTAAGCTGATCTATTAGGTGGTAACTGATGAGAAGAGGAAGAAAGGGTTATTTTAATTTAACTGGATCTCTTTGTGTCAGCACGGTTTGGCTGAGTAGATCTATTTATTATTAGGACCAACAGGTCAGGTGGCTAAGAGAGTTTCAGTGTTGTTTTATTTAAAATTCACTTTAAAATACACACAGCCTGAAATCCTGACTTCATGATTGATTGTATAGCTGGGGGCTTGCATGTTCGGTGAGTTGACCTCACTACCTGATCTGGAGAGCTCAGCTTGAGACAAGGTTCAGTTTACGAGATGTTTCAAAATTAGACTGGACCCACATTAGAGCTACACAGGGATTTGTGAAGGCAATTGACAAATGAAGAGCCTAGGGATAAGTATTGAATTCTTGTTATAAGAAGGAGTATCTGTGTTCTCTAGCCTGAAAACCCCTAACAATATCTTGTGAAGTTACCTGTTTCATGGACCATTACATTAGAGAGGCTCCTTACTCCTTAATTTCATGTTTATATTTTTGTACTGATGAATTATTATATTGAACAATGCCCTTTGTAAGGAAATATTAGCACAAAATGATTGTTTTAAATTGCAAGCCCCTAGGTAGAGATGCTTCTTTAATTGCATCCAAAGCGCATTCTGCTCCCATAAATGCCGATTAGCAGAAGCAAAGAGGAGCAGTAGTCTGATGGTCAGAAGCCACGGGGGCAGCACCACCCAGGTGTACCACAGGTAGCTGAGATGGGGATTGGAGGCTGCCTAGCCATGTTAGTATAACACATGGCCTGGTCTCTGCTTAGGGAGGCTATTTATACCCTGCTACAGTAGCTCTCCTTCAACAGAGTCCGTTGATTCTCTGGTACATAAAGGTAGGAGCAATAGTGTGACAGTGTGGGGAATATGCCCCTGGTCAGGGCAAGAATTATTCTTTGTTTTATGAGCATCATTTATGATTGCAACCCTCAATGTAGAGAAGAATATCCGTTTTATGGTAGTGCTGAATGCATCTGGGAAGCAGAAAGAGGGCAATCAAGGTCTCAGCAAGCGTTTCCACTGTGGTAGAATAAAAGGGTTTCTACTAGCAGAATCACCAATTTTCACGTGTTCCCTGCTCAGCTGCTGATAAAGAAGGGGAGGCAGGGGGCAGAGACGGGAAAATTTCAAGTCAAGGAGGAAGAAAAAGAATAGTGTTCTGATACCATTCAGGAGACATGTCCATAAAAGAAAAGGAGGTATGTCCAACCTACTTCTGGAAAAAGAAGACAGCTAAAGGAGCTGCAGGGCAAGTGGAGTGTTGTCCTTCCTCAAGGACACAGACCAAATCCAAATGCTCCAAAGGGAGACATTTTTCAAGTATTTGTGTTTTTTTACAAATATTGCAATGCTCTAGCGGTAGCTAAAATTAAAGTACATCTTTGTAGGAAATTCCTTTGAATGTCTGTTTTATTTTTTTGAACATGAGCCACAACAGCTACAGCTAGGTGTAATTCTGTGAGAATATGCCTAACAGCAGAGATGAGTTGGGTTTTACCACTGGTCCCAGGCCCTGGGCAGTTGGACTAAAGGATGCCTTGCAGAGGGCTTCAGACGGTATTTCTGTATCCAGAAATTTGCTGGAGACACCCAGAGTAAAGACAGTATTTGGAATCTTGCCAGATCCAGCTGGCTTGGAAATGTGTAGGATGCAACTGTTGGGTCCAATTACAGCAGATTGATGATTGTCTATGAAAGGGACTCAGCCAGGACTATGACAAATAGTAATTTGTCTTTCCATTACATTTTTCCAAAATCTTTAATGGGAAAAAAATATATATGCAAATATTTTTTTGTCTCAATAAAGAGCTGAGGCCATAAATAAAAAAGATAGTATGTTTGTGCATTTATTTTTTTTCTTGGGGAAAAGAGATGTTTCCCTTCCTCTGATATTTTCCCCCACTTCTCAGCTTTTAACAGTTTCAGAATGGAAAGAGAAGGGAATCCTGAAGTGATGTTAGATATGATCAGTTCAGAATTCTCACTATTTGCTTGTCATCCGTCTGTCCCGTCTGTCCTGGTCCCCAGAGCATGCTGTTTGTTATTGAGGGAAATGGGTATGTTTCCTGCAAGCAGTTCAATTAAGACAACATGTTTTGTTTTTATTTGCATTTTTCTCTTTGAGAACTCAGCACTGTAAATTAATGTTTAACATGTACTAGGAGTTAGCCTTTAAGGAGGATTCATTTAGTTGATATGTTTGTGAAGCATATTTTTAAAGAAAAAGTATCCTTAAATAGTTTTTGACCAGCATTTCCTAAAGTTTCTATTTTTTTTCCTTATTCCCTGGCATCTTTGAAATAAAGTGGCCCGTTGCCCCTTCAGTGATCTACATTTAATGTCTTTGAGTCCTAAAAGAGAATGGTGGGTTTTGCATTCGTTTATTTAGGAAACTCAGAGATTTCTACCTTCATGAAAGGCCCTTTTATTCTCCTAGAGAGCTCAAAATCTCTGCTAAACCTGATCTGTTTAAAGGCTTAAAGCCCTGAAGTTGGTGTCTCTGCTCAGAAGAACAATATCTCTGCCCTTTCTATGATCCTTTATTGACTGTAGTACATTATACCAGCTGGTGAGTTCTCACTGATAAATATGGTCATAAGTAGTAATATTTTGTATTTTCAATTGGTGGCTGTTGGCAAGCAGATTCCATTATGTGTTCTTAGCTTTTTGGCTATTGTCAAGCTAGCTTGGATTCTGATGATTTACTACTTTGTAGGATCTATCACTTGCTTTTATGAGCTTTGTAGAGAAAAAATGATATACTGTAAAATCTATGGTGAAGAAGCACTTGGAAGGAAAAAGAAAACATTCAATTTTTTAAATAAGTATATGTTTTGAGTTTCTCAAAGTGTGATTCTGTCAACCTTCTTGGGGCAGGAGACATTTAAGTGTGTTTTGTACAACTCCACACACATCACTTAGGCAGGCAATGTATGGATTCTTATTCACATCTGAGTGTAATATCTGTCATTAGACACTCATTTGTATTATAATGGCACTAGTAGATCAAATTGGTTCCTGGGCTGTTGTTTTATTTTCAAGGCTTGTTTCTGTCTTTGTTTTTGTGTAATACTGATGACACATCCCTTAAGGATAAAGGCATTTTAATAAAACTCTTTTAGCAGGAAGGAATTTTGGCACCTGCATCAATGCTGATAGCAGAGAGCATCTGCACTGTTTGCTGTGATCATGCAGAGAAAGAGTTGACTTCATTTCTACAGCAGTTATGACTATAATTTCCCTCGACTGCAGTCTACTTTCATTTAATTTGTGCTCAAGGGCCCTTCACATAGAATGATTTCTGCTGGATGAAAGATCTTGCTACAGCTGAGAGGTCACAATATAATACAGTCTATTGATTGTAATGAATACTTGGTGTTTGCTGTATTCAGGATGCATGAAGGAATCCATTTTAAGTCCTGAAATAAATGTAAAAAGTAGGTTGATTGTAGCTACAGCTTGCAATTGTATTCATGGAGGCTCACGATCAGGTATGAGAGGTCTGTCACCAGCTTGACTATGCACACTCATTGTTTTTCAAGTTTACCTTTGTATAACAGCCTTTTTGTGGTGTTATCGCCTGATGTAAATATAATCAAAACTCTGCAGAGGGAATGGTTGTATGACCATTAGTGCTTTGTTAAATTCTGGAAAAAAGATTATTTAATGCAATGTGAGAAACAGGATTGTAGTTCCCGTGGAGGAAAACAAGTATTTGCTAATTCTAACATGAACACAACCTTTTCTAGCAGGCGATGAGTAAAAATAAATCACTTCTCAATGGGAAAGAAATCAAATAGTCTACAGGTGTCTTCCCAAAAGACAGAGAACAGGAGGATGAGGACAAGACTATTCATTCCTCTCATTTCTCCCTTTGTTCCCAGGACCTATTAGACCATCTGTGGGTTCCCTGTGTGCACAGGTCACAAGTCCTCAAATTGTTTCCAGGTAAAAATCACTGCTTCTGATTTAAATTCAATTCTGTATGCATTTATGAAGGAAGGAAAAGAACTGACTGTCAGGGCAGGCTGCAGGTGGTCAAAAGCATTCTTATTGATGAAGTGTTCCTTATGTTGAGTAATACAGCTGGAAACAATAAGATCAGTTTTGTTTGTAGGACCTGGCAGCACTTGGTGAAGAAGCAACAACTGTGCTGTTAGATCTAGAGAATAAGCACTTGCACGTATAAGGTCACTGCCTATTGTACTGCATCGTACTTCTTGACGTGACTAACGTGACCATCTCAGGAAACAGGGGATTTTTTTCCCTGTTTGAATTCAGTAGCCTTGCAGAAAAACCCATCACTATATCCAGGAGTTAATATGCTAAAGAAGACACAATTTTGTGTATATTTATTTGTTAAAATCCAATAAAGTCCTACTTAAAAAGGGGAAAAAGCACAGCAACAAAACCTCAAAACCCAGACCCACCCAACCAACCTGGGACAAATCTATAATGATATAAATTATGCAACATTGTTGACTTCAGAGTCATGGTACATCTGCACACTACGGTGGAATTTGTCCCAGAGGATTTGCCATACCAAATTAGACTTCATATCAATCTACTCTACAAACTTGTCTCTGAACGTAGCCAGCACCAGGTGTTTCTGAGGGAAGGCAGAAGAAACCACCTGCTTCATATAGAAATGAGGCTAATGTGTTCTTTACATTAGCTGCCCTCCTGAGCAGTGGTTAGATATAGGTTTAAGTCTGAAAGCAGAAAATGTATTATTACTTCACAAAATTTATGGCAATTAGCTATTTTTGCTGTTTTTATAAATGCAAGTTTGTGTATGGTTTTTAAGCAAAATTAATTTTTTTAAAGCTGTTTCCATATCAATAAATCTTTCATCTCTGGCAAGAAGATAAACCTGTATGTCCAGAGAAACCAAATTTGTGACACCAGCCCCATGACAATACTAGAAGGGGAAGTGGTGACTTTTGGAGCACTTTTTAATGGGATCTCATATGTAGGAAGAATGTTTGCATTTATTTATGTAATGTTTTACAATAGCTGTAACAAATAATGAAGCCCTTCCTAGACTTTCTGAACCTTCTGTCAGTAGTCCTGCTTATTTTCATGCTCATCAGAATTAATGCAAATTCAGTGAGACTATTGAATTTCAAAGTACATATCCTATGATTGTGGTTTAGGTCAGGACGGACTGAACTCACGCATCAAATACTATGCGATAATTAGATTATGCGTGAAGAAGTTTGGATATTTATTGTCTCTGTGAAAGAGTGATTATCAATGCATAGGAGAGTACAAAGTTACAGAAATGGGATTGTCTGTACTTCTACTTTAGCTGCTCACCTGAGCAGCAGCTGTCAATAGTTTAGAGGAGTAGGGCCTTAAGTGTGCTGGTTTGGGCTGCATGACCGTGGTCCCAGACATCCCTGGAGACCCTCCAAGGTCAGGTATTCCCAGAGGCAGAGTTGTGCTGCTCCCTCTTTGGGCTGAGGTGAATGAGTTTTGTGAGGTGGAGAGCATTGTCCAGATTGTTTGAACTTTGCTGGCTGGAGGACTGTTGTAAGCTTTTGCTCTTTCAGTGTTTTAGTGAGTCACTGGGTAAATACTCTTGTGTAAGTTAGTTCTGCTATTTCTGTCAGTTATGATTTTTTTCATAACAACTGTCTAACTGTGCTTTATCTAACAAAACTTACATCCTTAAGAACTACATAGCAACACACAGAAGGTCAAACTGTGGGCTTCCAACATCAGACTAATTACTCAAGTGATGTCAGCTCAATAGGCCAAGACATCTATTCTTTTGCATTTACAGAGCAGGAAAAAAAAAAAGCATCATATAATTTGAGTAAGTAAAATAACTGCCATATAAGATGTACAGTATTTAAAATGGGGGAAAAAAAAGCCAGAGAATATCAGGTAGAGTGGCAGAGCTGAGACTCATTCTTTTCCCTCTCTTTGCCCATGCATTAAGTGCAAACTGGTAACTGCAAAAAACACATAGCCCATTGGATTTTCTCTTATGTCACCAAAGGCAGGCTGGCTGCTAGCACTGATTGGGTTTCATGGTCGATGACCTTGCCAGTCACAGTGTGGGCCACCAGTGCTGAGGAATGATAGTTCATCAAATTCAAGAGATGGTGCCATCTCAGAACTTATGGCCTGATCTGAAACCATTGGAAAGACTTGTATTGGCTTTGGTGGCTTTAGACCAGGTCCTAACAACATAAGGATAAGTTTTCTTATCTTGTTTCTTAATGACTCTCAAAGAGAGAATTAATAGTATTAGCTAGGGAGGTCCTGAGAGGGTTCCCTGTCAGTCAGGTGATTTGCACATTGCATCTCTGAGTTCATAAATTGGTATGTATGCCAGTCTTCAACGATTAAAGAAAAAATGTCTCACTAGTACCTAGTTTAAACTTGGTTTTGGCTTTTAGTGATTCCTAAGGCAGTTAAACTGATAGGTGTAGAACAAGATTCCTCTGAAACTTCAACAACAAATAATAATATTTAAATTCAGCTTTAAAAAACAGGACAAGATCATTGTACTGAGGCTTTTTCACCTTAATGTTTATACTGCCATTTCTTAAGTTGCTTTTTGACTGTCGGATATATTTATATCCAACTCTCATAAAACTAAGAACAGAAAGGCTGGTTCTCCTTTTAAAAGGCTTTTCATGCTTCTTTTTTATATGTGCTTGTAAACATGAGGAAAGTCAAGCCTCGTTTTCAGTTGTTTTATTGGAAGATATGGTTTAGGTCAAACTTCATGATGCCCTTGTGGTCAGGCAGGGATCACACCCTCCATTACATTTAGTCTGATTTTTTAAACTCACAGTTTCTGTTTTTCTCCTGTGCTGGCCCTGATGATTAGAAAACCCTTCCCTATAAATATCAGAAAAGTTGCCTCCTGTTTCTCCCTCAGATCTCTCCTTAAAACTGGCTGTTTTTAAGTGATATCCCCAAGAACTCTGGCAACATACTGGCTACTGAGGTAATGAGATTACTAGTGCACAGAAAAATAAATGTTTGGGACCCTCATTGTATGATTAGCAAACATTCTTGTACATGTTCTTGTCTCACAGACTATAAGCAAGGAGGCAACTGGCAAACAAAGATGAGATGGTGTAGGGAAATGGTTGCTGATGTAAAATGAAGGCAGAATATGGGTTGCTTCAAAGTAAAACATTTTTGAGGCACGTAAGAGAAGTGTTGAGTTTTGACTTTTTGGATATTTGTCACAAGTCAAGCTCTTCATTGTAATATTCCTCTATAAGTAGAGGAAGATGAACTGTTATGTGTTGGTGAAGATTGAGAGTTGTTTTTCTTTCAAGTTCATATTGTAGTTTGCATTAAAAAATCCACTCAAAGTACTATAGGCTTGAATGATTACCTATGAAATCATAATCGTCCATCACAGAACAGAATAATCTTACTCATATTCTTCTAGAACAGAAAATTGGTCCTTGAACATGCTGAAGGTCTACACTACCAAAGTCTTTGAAGGAAGAGACCTCTTCCAACTCACAACTAATGAAAAGTACATGGGCTAGTTGGTTGAAGGCTTGATCTGCCATTAGTGTGACCTGTGATCCAAGCTGTTCACACGAACACTTACCAATGGAGACCTGCCAGGCAGCAGGTAGCCTGGTGGGAGCTGATTGATTCACAATAAAAAGTCAAAGCTTTTCAGGCTGCAATATCTGATGCATTAGCCTAAGCCTAAAAGAGGTGGATCTTTCTTATCTCATACAATAGAGCTGAAATTCAGACAATAAATACAGCTTCAAACCTCCCCACCCCCCTTCTGCAAACTAAATTTCATTTTTACACAGAAATGAGGGAAGTCATTTACTGCTGGCTTGGGTACAGCGCTCTTGTTATCAGACTAGAGTCATAGCAGAGTGTAGCAGAAATGCGTGGAAATATTATCACTTCCAAATTAAGCACAGTATTTGTAAATTGCAATTGGGAGTAGAGGATTTTTAATTAGGAATCTTGACAAGGCTTAAATGAATTGTTTTTGTCCCAGTAAAACTGTGGCCTTGATAAATTTCTTTTACTGAAAAGCAAGTTAATTTCCCCTGTTCAATTCTTCTTTCAGTGGCTGTTATACATCATAGAAACTAATTTATGGGGGAAGCACTGAGCGGGAATTGATGATTATTTTAAGAATAGCTCAGAACAAAATTACTCACATGAGTAAAGGAGGCTGGGATTTGGTTCCCCATTCAGACTCCACAAATACTATTATCAGATGCTTCAGAGGCTAGAATCACTTTTCCTCCATCTTTGTGGTATACAAGAATGTAACGTAACCTGGGAGTTTGGACTTCATTCTAATACCACTGGCTCACAGGAGCACTGGCATCAGTTTTGTGCTCTGACATTTCACATTAAAAAAAAAAAAATCATTATGACTGGCTTTCCTGTTCTAAACAGGTTAGCTCTTAAGCCTATAGAGAGATGTTGTGTTCTGCTTGCAGTAGGAAGCAGATACCACCAGTAGCTCGTGCCACAACTGCTTATCACCACCCTTTGTGGTGTGAGAAGCTATCACTCATTCAGGGCTACCAGCAGCGCCTAACCTTCTTCTATCAGAATGAATCTAGATACTCTACATTTACGATGTAAACTGTTTATGTTCAGGTGGTTATTGTGGCTAAAGCAGGTTAGGGAGTGCATAAACAAGTAGATACATGGCACCCTGCACATACAAGGCACAATCTGCTTGTTTCTTCCCTTCTGTCGGATTCTGTTACCATAACCACATTACTATTCTTTCCTAATAAAAGCTGATGGTTTCCCACCTAGTTTTCCCACCTGGTCTTCCCACCTCCGTAAAGCAACTCCAGGAAAAGTTCATCCAGGTGGAACTATCCCAAGGCATCCACCTTTTTCTGCACAAAAATCTTCCAGGCTGATACCTGTTAAAGCCACCTGGCTGGATGGTCAGAAGGAAATTTTCAGTGATCTTTGTTGGAACTATCACGATCGCAGCCCATGGCAGTGTTTCTCCAACGTGGTTGGTAGGGATTTGGAAATGGCACTGCCACAGGAAAGACAGAGGGATCAAGAAATTCTGCTAGTTTGCAATGGAACACCTGCCCTACAATAATTCATTGGCACTCACTCCAAACTACAGAGAAGTGCTGGGGAAAGCCCAGCACAGATATCTGGAGAAGAATGGACCATTCCTGTTAAGGATTTTTTTTCAAGTGGTGTATATGTTGAAGGCTTTATCAACAGTCCCTGGGCAGGCGTAATTCTGATGGCCAACTCCAAAAGGCCAGACCAGGCTGCTACAATTATGCAGACTTTGCAGATTCAGCCTCTGCAAAAGCCTGTGGTCTTCTGAATACACACAAGTCCCAGAGAAGTCAATGATTTCAAGGGCAGCATTTGGCCTCGTGCTGTCATCTTCAGTAATTATGCAATTCAATTAAATTAAAGGGGGAAAGTCACTTAGGCAATTTTGAAAAATCACACCTTAAATGAGTAAAAAGGAGAAAACAAACATACATATGTATGTAAAATATGTGGTGTACATACCCATAGTATATGTCAAAAGATAACATTCACAGTTATGCTATGAAGGATAATTCCATTTTCCCTAGACTGTTAGACTACGCTCATCCCTGTGGCATGCGAGAGCCTTCCTTTAGTGCATTAAGCCATATATCTTACACATCTGTTACATACTTATTCTCAGATTCTCCTTCTAGGAGGAAAACCTTGTCCAATGACATCTCTTATTTGGGTGGACCTGAGGGATTTTATTTATTTGTTTGCTCTTTCAGTCTACATGCTTCTACGTAAATATGGTAGATAAGGAAAGATCAAAGGACTTTGCCTTGCACTTGAGACAGAAGGTACAAAGGTTTGCCAAAGGCTCATTAATCCATCACTGATGCTGAGGTTTCCAACTTATCCTCTGTTGCTTTGTCATATGAAGCCTCACTCAGGGCACTTGGAGTGCAGAAGCAGCGTGCCCTAAATGCCAGCCAAATGAAAGGGGACAGCTGAGGGGTAAGTGCTAATGCGGCTGAGGGCTGTGAGATCTGAAAATAGAAGGAAAATAATTGCTGCTGATGTGAATTTCCCAGCATACATGCGAGAATATGGGGATAAAGCCAAATAGGTTCAGAAAGGGTCTTCACTAACACCTACCTAAAATGCAGCCTCTGTCAGGCACAGAAGATCTGTCTTTGTTTAGATCATCCTTTCACATACTTTAATGTAGGCAGGTCTCCTTCATAGCCCTGTTGAGCTTGGGACTGATTCTCTCTCTCTCTCTTTCTCAGTGTTATTCTTTGGCTCCTTCATAGCAAAATTGTTCTGACTTTCATTTCTGACTCATCAAAGTCCTGGTTCTGGTATCTTCAGTGTCTCAGTGTTTTCCACAATGTCCAACCCTGAGTAAGGATGAGGACTTGCACAATTATTAGAAGACCTCTTTCTCTCCTGTGCTGTTTAAAAAGTTACACCTCTTTTTGACATTACCTAAGATGTGTTCTAGGCAACTGCCCTGTCCTACCTTTATTTACTTGTAGTTCTTTGTGCTACAGTGACAGCTTTTAAAGGAGAATAATTTCTTCTATCAGGCGTCAGAGAAATCTGGGATCTCTGCTTAGTGCTAGGCAGTTTTGCTTGATTGCTGTGATTGCTATGATGCTGAGTAGGATAATCAGATTTTAGGAGTGTGTGACCACCAGTGGAGTGCACTGAGTTGCATGCCAACTTTTAAAAGCAGTGGGTTAGCAGCTGGGCAGCTTGACTCTGATGCACTACAGGGCAGGTAGGTGATCTGACAGACAGGTCACAGTGCGAGACAGCAAAGTGTAGGACAGCAGTGGGAAGACTGCCAAAGTCTAAAAGAGGACGCCTGACATACAGATGCAACCGTATGAACTTTTCTTTTCCCTGCTTTAACTCATCATGAAATGAATGTAATGCACTTTTGGAAGAGTTTCTCCAGTTGGCAGAAGCTTGCTAGTTCCCTTGGGTGAACTCCATCGTGAGGCTGCAGGGATTTGAAAACAAACGTTTGAAAACAAAATACCAGAACATCCCACATATTCACTCTTTTCCCTCCCATCTGAGGTAGGCTAGCCCTTAGCCACACCAAAATATGCTACACAGAATGATTGGGTGAACAACTGAGTTGTGCTGATTTGATCTAGTTCCCTCATCTTACAAGCTAACTAGCTGGAGTTGGAAGCCTTTGTCATATATATGGTAAAAAGGAGGTTTGGGTTGTATACAGGAAAGGGAGATTTTGGAGCCACAACTTAATTCTGGTGTAAAGACAAATCCTTTCTTGCACTGTATGCAGCCTGAAAGAGACCTACACAGAAGTCCATCTCTTACCACTGTGATCCCTATGGAAGGAGGAGCTTTGGCTGGCAAGGAGTGAGGACCCCTGGCCCCCTTGCGTTACACAGGTTCTGGACCAGGCTTCTAAAAAGAACAAAAGTTCAAGGTTTTATCAGCAGCAATTTTCCTGGCATGTTTTGTCAGATGTGAGTTATTTCTGTTGTTGCTCTGAGCTGGTGGGAACTGATCTATGAAAGAAGTATAGCCACATTTAAGTAGTACTAGACTCAAACAAGTATACACTGACTTTCATACAGTTTATGAGATGAGCTTGGTGCTGCACTAGCTTGGTAAATGCAGATTTAGTTCACATCTAATTCACATCTTCCCAGGACCTCACTCTCGTTCCTGCCCATCCTTAGTAAATCAGTATCTTATATGTACATATATAATAGGTAAATGCTATCTGCCTGTGTTAGATGTGAGATGCTTGTCTTCCCCAAAAATTGTTTTAATGAGATATATTTACCCTCAATGTAACAATTTATAATCTTAAAAGGCCAGCAAATTATACCACAGGCACTATGAAATATCCTAACGATATCATTTCATGCAATTTAATCAATATCACATAGTTTTTGACTATAATAATTTATTTTCAAGCAGTCAATAAGTAAAATCTATTAAAGAACACATTTAGATTTGTTTTAGTACTTATTTCACTTCCACATTCCACGACAGATTTAAAACATTCAGGTATCTCATTTCAACTCCATTGTATTTGTGCTGCTTGTTTGACAGAAAATGCACTTTTCCTAAACACATTTTTCTTTTATCAACACTTATGATTGACTGAGAATCAACAGAACAGAACTGGCTGCCAAAGCCTTGTGTCCTGTTGTGAGCCACAACTCTGACAGTTTGTGCTTTGAAAGTGTCTCAGCTCTCCTTCAGAATCAGCGGTCTCACTAGCATCCCCAACGTGGTAACACAGGGTCACGTACTGTCTTTTACCTCTTCTGAATGTGTTAGGACATGTTAGAATGCAAATCAAATGACACCTCCTGAGGGATGTAACGGTCAGAGGATACATGCCCAAATAGGCTCCCAGGCACTCAACAGCCACAGCTGGTACTGCAGCCTTTTCCTTGCTATGGGGCGGAAGGAACGTTGTCTGCTGGCAACAGCGGCCTAAAGGATGTCCTTGGGACATCCCCCAAAATGTATTTCTTATTACAAGCTTGGTTGCTACCTGCATAAAGCCTTTTTGGTGTCTGGGATCAGAACCTTCCTTCTAATCGACTTAGATGGGCTCTCTGTGTGCTCCTGGAAGTACAGGCAGTCTGTGTTCCTACAAAAATACTAGATTTGCACAGTTAACAGGAGAGCTCAAAAGAGAGATTGTTAGGTCTTTTTTTTCTTGAACCCTGAATAGATAGAAAAAAAAAAGGAAAAGGAAAAAGTTGTTCCACTCTACTGAGTTGAAACATATATGGCCATGAATTTCATGAGCTTACTAATGTGGCTGTCATGTCTCTTACACAAAAATCATCATTCGATTTTCCATTTAAGAACTTGATATTCTTTATAAACTTACTTGAATTCTGTAAAGAGAGCTGACAGTTCCTAAAGAGAAAAAAAGCCACATTATTATTATGTCACTTCTAGAAATGCTAATGGCAGGATATGAAGGACAGCGTAATTATAGTGTTGCTCTAGTGATTCTTTGGTTAAGGTTTTCTCAGTACTTTAATTATAAACTACTTATTTCAGCAGTTTAACTTTCTAAATTCTCAGTCAAACACCCTTTGGGTTTGATTCACATTTTGCAGTGCTTGTTGGTGTAAAAAGAGCCTCCTTTAGTCAAAGTCGAAGTCCCGTGCAGTCAGGAGCACCCACCTCTATGGAGGACAGCCGGGCTGAAGAGAAGGACCAAAGAAAGAACTGGCTTTTTCTGCATAAGATCCAAACTGTTGTTGAGAAGTAGGTGCACTGAAGTAAACAGGAGTGATAAAACCCTCAGAAGAGAAGTCTGGAAGAGAGTTGGGCACATATCAAGCAAATTTGACAGGCCAAGCTGAAAAGCTGCAGAATATGTAAATCAGACAAGGTCAAAGCACAGCAAGAAAAAGAGAATTCTGTAATTCTCTAGCCAGCATCTTAGAGACCTGCTCCCTCAGCATATCTGAACTCGGGGAAGGAAACTTAACACAAGGAAAGAACAAAACCTTTGAAAGAGCTTCTTCTTAGATGCTTGTCCAGCAGGCACAGTTCTCCATGTTCTACAAAATGATTTTCCTGTTATTGAATCCATTCTCAAAGCTTTGGTCAGGGAAATTTACTTTTCAGGTAATGTATACTTAAACTCCATTGGGATTTATGTGCAATGCTTTTAAACTCATGCCTAGGTGAATTTATGAATAAGAGCTGACTTACTATGTGACCAAATAATTTCCTGACGTGAGGCCAAGAGAAGGGACAGATAGTTCTGTTAAGCTCCTTAAGAAAGAAATGTAAAAGCAGATCACATCATTTGAACAGCACTGCAAACTTCTCAAAACTGTAAAGCACAAATCCAATGATTAGTTAGACTCCTTTGTTCAGGGAACAGCAATTTGAGAAGCCTGATCTGTAAAGCTTCAAAGACCTCATTAGGAGCTTGCAATTCTTAGTTTGTTTATTTACTGTTATGAGTGTACACTGACAGTTTTGCCTCGAAAGCTACTGCTGCTTGTCCTTGGTGGGGAAGAACACGAAGGACAGAGTTTTAACTTTTGTAATAAGACAGTGTGTTGTGATTCATTTCAAAAGTGATGGCATGAAAGCTGGGGAGTGGAATTGAGGGAGGAGAGCAAACACACACAGTTCTGGAATAGTTTGCAGTAGTTTGTGAATAAGAGTTGCTGTTACCTTGATTTCCTCTCGTCACTGTCTGTTGACAAGTCCTTCCTTCCCTCCTCCCTTGCTCACCCATCCTTCTCAAGCAAAGGCTTTTGGAAAGTGGAAGCTCTCTGAACAGTTCCAAATATCTCCTTTCCTTAAAACCCATTCTCCTTGCTCCTCCAAGGGGGGTAAAGTTGGGTTCATCCTGAGAAACCATGAAGTTCAAGGGAAGGTTGAATCTGTATCAGCTTTGGTAACATTCATTTTTGCAGGACTGTGCTACAGCTGGTTTTTATTTGTTGGGGTTTTTTTCCCCTTCATTCTCCTGCTGTGATATGCGGTGCTCTGCTGTGGCATTGGGATTGCATTTGTGTGCCTGTGTGTGGGGAAGTAGCCAGCATTCAAAAAATCTTAACAAAGATTTATGAGGCAAATTATGTTGTTTGTTAAATACCCAGATGGAAAATCAGAAACTCTAGTCATGGTGAGTAGTGAGGGTATCAGCAAAAAGCTGTGATTCAGACAAATAGAAAGCCTCATGATTTAATTTAAAATGAAATAGTGTTCCCTTTCATGAATAACAAAAGGGTGTTTTGTGTTGTGTATGTCCCTGCCGCCGACACCCTTCCTGAAGCCGAGTCCTGTATTCTCCATTTTTGTTCCTTTGCTACTGGTATAGGAGGTACATAGATGGCTTAGTGAGGGGCAATACCTAGTGAATCTATAATGATACTGATAATAAAAAAAATATGCTGCCATAAATTATTGCAATAGAGTTGATTTCAGACTAGGAATTAGTTGGCTTGGGGAGAAAGACTGGGTAGCTGGGACTTGTCAACATAGAGCTTCACACCCTAGTAGGAGCCCGCAGTACAAGGTGCCAAAGTGTAAGATCCCTCCCTCCTCTCCGTTCTTCCCCAGACCTTTAGGTCCTCACAGGCTCACAAGGGTGGCAGAGCTGGCGATCACCCTGGGCAGAGGAAGGAGAGCTGCTAGCTAACGGGGAGGCAGAGCCGGCCCAGTTCCTCCAGCTGCCTGCTGCTAGGGCAGGGGAGCTGATCTGCCAGCGCTGCCCCAGGCTCACGTGGGCAGGAAACCGGGGCAGAGACGCAGGTGGCACTGAGTAGAGACACCATGGTAGTATCAGCACCTATTAATTTTCTAATTATGTGATACCGCGTATTTTTTGAATCATGATACCGCTGTGTCAGCAGAGTGTTGCCTATCACTAAGGTTGTCATGCTGTGATTCACTGTTGTCTCATAAAGCATAGGGGAGCTGAAAGGCAGTGTTATCTGAAAATGTTTCATTTCCAACATTTCATTTTCAGCAACATTGTCAATGTTTCTGAAAATGATGTTATCCTTCAGTTCAAAGGTTTTCCTTTTAAACACTGCTTGTTGCATTTCAAATAAAAATGACATTTACCAGCATGCAGGCCTTTAAACAGCCGAGATGATTCTGGAAATGTTGACCTACCACTTTTGTGTACTAATAAAAAACAATAATGTTGTCTTTGCAGGAATTCCAGATGTTTAGGGGAATCATGCTGCAGAAGGACTGCTTAGTTTTGAGCATTTCTATTCTAGTGGTGCAATGGCAAGTAAAACAGCAGGTAAACATCCGTATTTGGTAGTCTAGACAAGCAGTGAACGGTGGATAAACTGCATTTATCATTGACCTGTCTGCCCATGCTCTGCTCCCTGATATGGACAATGATGTTAGGACTGGGTGTACTACATCTCAAGTAAACAGAAAATTAAAAAAATAAAAAGCAAACAAGTAAGTGCCATTGCAGGTGGGAGGTGTTACTGGTCCAGACAGCTAGAGTCGGTGGCTTTTTTTGGCTCTGTTTCTCTGTGAATTGAATACAGGGTGCTTAACACATATGGAGTTACCCACAAGTTTACAGTATGTGGGCAGCAAATGAGAGCCTGCTTCTGTGTTTTATTACTGCTGTGTGCTATGTGTTTTCTCCATGGTATCTACTTTTACCTAATATTGGCTATTAAATCACACTACCATCAGTTAACAAGACCTTTTTAGAAGGCAGACTGGAATGGCAGTTTGGTATAATGCAGATGACTCTTCTAAAGTTGTTTTCTTTTCCTCTCTTGACTCCTCTGGGAAATGTCCAGGGTGAGTAGAAAAATTCAAAGTACTTTTCATTTGGTGAGTCCGTGCTTATTGCCCAGTTGTTTCACTCTGCTGTACTTCAAAGTGAGAGATCTGAAATTCTTTAACAAAATAGTTTAATTAGAATTTTAAAGAAAAAAACCACAATTTTTTTTAAAGCTTGGGTATACAGCATTAAGTACCCAAAACTACCTTTATATAACCTGATACAGTTTCTTAATCTTCAGAGCTACAATGGTATGAGGACACATGAGGACACTAATGGAGCAGATTCTCCGTTACTGACTAAGAGGAAAAGAGGCTGAGAATTTTTCTCCTCGTGTGATGCAGGTGAAAGTGTTACAACACAAGCTGCGGTAAAGGACAAGAGTAGAGATAAATGCAGTATTTGAGAGAGAAGGAAAGGCATTATAAAAAAAGACCTGAATCACCTAGTGATGTGTTTGTTCAGCGGAGCTTTTAAAAAAGTGCACTAATGGCCTATTTTATCTATCACCCCAAGTCAATGAAAAACGCCCATTGACTTAAATAGACATTGGATCAAGTGCTGAGCTTTTAGGAATAATTATACTCAGGATGCTGAAGTTCCTACTATTTCTCTTCAGGCTGAATGCTGCTCCCTCCGTTATGTGCCCTGACTTCAAACAAACAAACAAACAAGCAATCCCCTTTCCTGCCTACGCAAACTGAAGCCGTAGTGCTCCCGCTACTACTCCCAATTCAGCCAAAATCCACACTTCCCAAGGAATCTCTTTTAAGTACAGTGGCAAGAAGGGTGACCTCTATTCAGTCCAGTGCACTACACCCTCACCTAGCTTTTTTGCTAAACTGTTTGAACCATTACTTGATTTTGTCCCTTTGTGCTAGGGCTACTGTTAATTTTCTTTGCTACTATTGCCCAGTTTGCTCTGTAAAAAAACTACATAGTATTGAAACCCTCAGGAATATGTTTCATCATCAGAAACCAATCCAAAAATCTGTAAAAGCCAATTAAGAATACATAAGATGGTGGCTGGGAACATAACTGGATTCCCTCCATCCTGCTCTAATAATAACAACAACAACAACAACAACATCAACAATAATAATAAATAGCAGTAGTAGTAGTGGTAATAATAATAGTAATAATAATAAAAAAATCCTAGTGCAAATTCTTGCCATCCTTTTGTCTCAGCTAAATGCATGGATGAAATTAAAAAGCATAAGCTGACTCTGGATGGCTTGAATTAAGGCACAGGACACATCCCACAGTTTAGCATTCACTTTGTAAGTTAGTAAAGGTACCACCTCACCTCATGTAGACAATGAAAAACTCACACTGAAGAGTATGTGACTCAGTAAGTTAGGGATAGCTTACTGAGGTAAAAAAGGAGCTTTCTAGACTTTGAGTGTTAGGAGGTTTGTGCGTTATCTGTGATGATCTCTCAGCAAAGTATTAGTACCCACACTATGCTGCCTTCTGGGAGCCCGAGTATTTTATCAGTTTTTATGTTTATATCAGCTCAGGACTGGGTAAGAACAGAAACTGAACTACTTATCCATCTTCTCTGTTTTGAACTCATCTCTTTCTTAGAAACCCAACCCTTCTGTCATAAATAACCCAGAGAAGCAATCTAATAGGTGAATGAATTACAGAGTCATAGATTCATAGAATAATTTAGGTTGTAAGGGATCTCTGGAGCTCACCCGGTCCAGTACCATAGATTATCTGATTCAGAGCTGCTTTTTCTATCTCTTGGTAGGAAATAGAGTCCCATGGGTCACTCGGAATGTCTTTTTGGGCTCTCTACATACCTACATTTCAAATCCAGAAGGAAAAATAAGATTTATGATTTAGGAAAATTAGTTTAGAGCCCCCATACAAAAATTTAAAAGATTATTCTCTGTGCAAAATAGTGGGGGAAGTTTTCCTTATGCTTGCTAGGGAAAAAACAGCTGAGCATACCTTTTTTGTTCTTATTTTCAAGATGGAAAGCTTGATGCACAATAGGTTATTTATACTGACAGACTGGTAGTTAAACAAATAAGCTGATCATAGATCCCTACCTTGGAGACGAGTTACTGCAAATAAGCACAGAACTAAAAAGCATATAAGTGAAATATCTAAATACAGAAAATCCTTGTGAAGTACTCTACAAAGGTATGTGGTAACAGAAACTAGCACAGTTGTGTTCAGAGGTGAACCTGATAGCAAAGAGACTAAAATAACATTTTTTTATCAATTTGAACCCAAGGACCTCAAAGCTCTTTGTTCTCAAATAAAAGATAATAAAGCTTGGCCATCTTTCAAAAGCTGATCTGGAATGGGACAGTCATTTGCTGGCAACGTTACACAGGATCATGAAATGAGGTGGTGACTATCATAATGAACTGAAAACAATGTCATATTAAGAGAGGCAGGATATTATTATGTGCTATGTAATTTGGCCAGCACGTCTGGTTTACTTCAGCCAGTATTGTGATGGGTTCTTTGCAAACATTCAGAGCTCCTGTTTTACATGTCACCTGTGCGAGTGACTTCCCAGCCACCCTTAGTGCTCTACCCGTACCGCTCTGTTCCTGGGTCAGCCAGAAGGAGGTTTCTTGCATGACTTCCTGGAGCACAAAGATGGCACTTAAAAAGCCTTTGAATCAAAATAAAAGCATTTTTGCTGATTTTACCACCAAATACTGCATAACAAGGCTCTGATACTTGGCTCCCCTGAGCCATCAAAACTCCATTGAGCCTGACACAGGTGGCCAAGAGAGGCATGCTGTGATGTGGAGTCTCTTGAAATGACAAGAAGTTGCCCCGACTGTTGGCAATTCAGAAGAGAGCAGCCTGCTCTTCAAAATGTTACATACTGCAACAAGAGTTTAAAATCACTTTCTGTGAGTCTTTCTTCTCCAGTCCCTCTTCCCTTTCAGGCAGAGATGTGCTGGGTTCTTAGGAACAAATAGAATTTTTTAACCTATTTTAGAAGAGCTTGCTTTGATGTTGCTCTTCATGCTCTGTTGTGTGAAATTAAAGAGAAACACTATTGTTACTTCACAAAAGAAGAAACAAATACATTCATATCTGAAGATAAAGAAAGCTGTCATTAACAGAAGAATTATGTACAGGTATGTTAGAAATAAAAAATGATTAAGTGGTTTATAGGTGGTTGTTGCAAAGGAGACGTCTGCACCTGCCTTCCCCATTTTATATGTTATTAGAGGGATTTAAAAAATGTTAACTGTGCAAGTCCAGTGGCAGCTTCGGAGGGGGTCTTTGCCACCATCTATTGGTGAACTAGAGGAAAAGGCAGAGTGAGCTGACCTTGCTAATGTTCCCTACTGTACCAGTGCAAGCTTTTGCTCCATTTTAAGTTTTTGGGTTAACAAAGGTTTTTTTCTTCTTGCTGTAGGACAAAGGGCAACAGGACTGTAGTTATGCCCTCTGAGTGAAGAGCCAGACCTTAACATCTGGCCTGTGATCCCACACACCTCTCAGTGGAGAAGAAGGGAGACCTTAAGTCGCGGAGAAGAATGTCTTTCTAATGTCAAGTTTCTTGTTAATTCATTTCTTCCTGGTTTCTGGCAAAGGAACTGGGCCTATTTTCTTTGCTGGTCTCAAGAAACATCACACTGATACTTGAATAAAGCCCCGTTGCTGCTGACAAAACGTGGAAGAGCGCGGTAATTGCTAGCATTTCTGCAGAGTCCGGTGAGAGGGGCATCTGTGAAAGGACATCCCTTACAAGTGAAATGTTTGCAGAATCGACCTACGCCCCTAAAAAGATAGGCAAGAAGACAAGTGAAGGGAGCCGATGTCAGCAACTGAGCCAAAAAAGTAAATCTTTAAAGATGTCTCTAGATATGAAATGAGTCTATTTTATTGGATTCATCAACACTGCTTGCATATGCAAATTCCTCATGAATAAAGCTTTTGTAATGCAGGCTCCAAAATGAATTCAGGTAGAATCAGTGACAGCAGTGAATGAGCACAGAGACAGTTTAAAGAGATTGCTTAGTTTTCAAATCAACAAATTGCTGTGGTTCTACTTAATCCATCAAAAAAGGAAAAGAGAACAATCTGGCAGCCAGGCGGGAAGATATAATGGTAAAGGACATAATGTTCCAGCTATTTTAGGACCCATTTACACTACGAAACTGATGGCATTAGAGAACAGTTGTTGAACACATTTGGGGAACAGCTGTGTTATTGCTAAAGTGTAAAGACTAAAGTGTGTATAGACCTGTAGGGGTGCTCAAGAAGAGTAGTTTGCGTGGGGGGGGGGGGACGACTTCTGTTCAGCTTAAAACCATGTTCTTACTCCATTTCACTATGAGTAAAGAAGGACTACCAGAGTCAATTGACTTCATGAACACTCTTTATTTCCATGAAAATGGCAGCAATTATATATGATAACTTTGATAGCTGTATCAATCTTTCTTAAATAAGACTAAATAACATGGATCAAAAATGTGCCTTCGGTGTTCATTCAAAGATATTCTGGTCATTGTTTAGGTATCTCTGTTCCTTGAGTAAGACATTTACTTTCCCTCCATCCTTCCCTTTCTCTCGGTGGGGCTGCCATTTTGCTTATGCTTCAGGCTGGACCTCCCACAGAGAAATAAATTGAGAATAAAGAAATGCATCTCATTACAAGATGATATGAGAAAGACTTTCAAAGTCATCATGAGGTAACGTTTATTCTCCTAGGAAAGATTTTGTTCATAGTTTCACTGACTTATCAAAGCCTCCCTGCCAAACCTGACCTGCATGATGTGTTCAAAGTCTGCAGGTATTAATTATTTTTAAATGAATAACTGAACCAGAAGGGTGAATTATTTTGCAGCAATTTTAGTATGTGTCTCATTAGCTTATCTATCTGTTTGCAACCATATACATGTGCAGATGTTGGAGAAGTATTTGCTGCAGCCAGAGAACAGCGAGTGGTCTGTGATGGTGAAGTGATGGCAGCTCAGGTCTGCTGGAGTGCAAGTGCTCTCAGAACTATTTTCAGGAATACCAAGTTAAACAATCCCTGCTTTTCTTCCTGTCTCAATACAAGAGATATGACTGCCATCCCTCTATTGTTATTACACCTGAAAATTAATTTCTTTCCCTTATTGGATTATTGGCAATTTCTGAAAATAACTGTTAAAGTAATGTCATTGACTGCATGCTGCTGAGGCATGGAAAGTGTAGCATTGACCTGGAAGTTACTTGGTAGCTGCTTCTTGTAATTAGGGTTTCTTTTGTGTATGTGGCTAGCACAGTTGCTTGCACTAGTTATGTGTAGGCATATTGCACATTTTCTACTCTGCTATGTGAATAAATGTCCAATTTACATAAACAATTGTGTCATTTGCATATGCAAATGGGGATTCAAAATCTACACAGGAGCTGAACTTCAATTTATGAAGATCAGAGCAGGCATTCCATCTCTGCTTAGTCCATATTAAGACAGCCAAAATGCCAATAGTACAACTTAATCTTGAACCATATTTCTTGCATTTAGAACTATGCAGTCTAGGACAATTTATATCTGCTTTTTATTATTTGTAGTGATTTGAATGTCTTTACATTAGATTATGGCTTTAAGTTCAATATGTTCTTACTATGCTACAAATTCAAAACACAACCACTGTTCTTGTTCCTTGAAAACCAACAGATGAAAGAGAAACAAAACAAGAGAAAGAAACTACCTGTCAAAGTGTGTGGGAAGAGGGAAACAAGCAGTATATATGTAAAGAAACACAACAGATGCAAAAATTGTATCTTTTTAAGAAGTGTGGTTGTAGCACTAACACAGGCAAGGAATCTTAGTAGGGTTATTATGACATTATTCCGTCAAATTTACCATTCTTCACCCTCTTTGCAGGATCGCACCTTTTCTCCCTTGGAATACTGTGGTGAAGAAAGCATTTAGTGCCTTAACAACATGTGGGACAGACTTAGAGGGCTTGCTTGCTTTATACTGGAGAATCTCAGGCACGCGTTTCTTGTTTCTCACAGATCCTGTTTGCTCTCCTTCTGAGGTGGGCAAAGAGTTTAGCATTCCCTGGCTGCAGTGGCCCTCTGGATTTACTATGCTGAAAATTACCTAGTTTAGGTAAATACATTTGGTTTAGTAAAAGAGATCAGAATAAAGCATGGGATACTTGTCTCTTTTTCCAACAGCCCCTCTCACAGATGTTTCTATGGGAAGAACAAATTCTGCCTGAATAAATTAAATTTGACCTACTATGCTTTAAATTATAATAGTAATAATTTCAGTAGTATTATTGTCATTGCAGAAATACTCTTGGTTTATTGTGCCTAAATTTGGGGATTTCTAGCTTTCCTGAACTTAGATAAGTCATTGTTACAGACAAACACTGTGGTGCCTCATGGTTTCCCATTGTTGGCAAAACTTTAAAATAAAGCTGTGTGGAGACTTGAGTTTGTTTTTGTTGTCTTGAAAAAATATTACGTTTTTGGCAAAACAGTTGAAAATGGAACATATAATTAAATTCAGTTATATTTTGGATTTGAAAATATTTCCCTGTTGGCTCATAATTTCCTTCCTTCATAATGGGACTGTGACAGCCTCATCCCATGTGAGAGAAGGTCTTTAATGATGGAAGAGAAAACGCAGTTGGGGAGCACAATGTGCAGGGGAGAATGGGAGCATTCAGCAACCAGTGTATGACTTCCATGAGGTATTGTAATACAACATCCAAATAAAATAGTTAGGTTTTCCTATATAAACCAAAAATAGAGACCTTTCCAGCTTTATGATATTTGTTTTTTTTTTATTTTGCACATGAAGTAAATATTTTCTAAGACAGGAAATAGTTTAGTAAAAATGCTGTGTAGCTGCTAAAAATAGATTAACATCACAAAAACTACATCTAGGAATTGGAAGAGATTTGGAATAAAAATTGAGAGAATCTTATCAAAACTTGATTTCTAATTTTATTCATTTTTATTTGGGTCTTTTAGTAGCAACAACACCTAAAATGCCTTTTCCTTGCAAGGGTCTAATGACTTTTCCTGGTGTTTCTACAGTCTTTGCAGGTTTCTTAGGAACTCCAAAACAGTATTGTTCATTCTTCAGTCTGTGGGATGTCCTCTCATCATCCACAGCTTCCCTAAGGACTTCAACTCAATCTGGATCTTCTCTTTGAAAAACTATGTTTATTTCTGGCTATATGAGGGATATATAATTATTGAGGCAATATTAAAACTGTAGGAAGCTGAAAACTTATCAGCAGTCTGATCATTCATGAAAATTCACCTGACCTGAGACATTCAATTGGCAAAGGTGCTTGGGGAAATCATAGCAGGAAACTAAATCAAAATAATGTTCGAAAGTGGAGATGCTTTACTGACCAGTGAGGGAAGGATTAGAAAACAAACTAGGGTTTTGATTTCATATAAGAAAGTTAAATTAATCAAACATTTTAAATTCAGAGTATTTTCTTCTTGTTACATGCTGCCTTGTTCATTTGAGGCTCCCCCACACTGTAGCTCCTGACAGTTCTAGACTTGACATTTCTAATAATGCTTTCAATACCTCCTGAAAATTCCTGTAAGAGCATTTATGTGACGAGTTAATCAAACCAGACTATACAGCAGTGTGTTTTCATCCCCGATAAATATCCATGTTCCATTACTGAAGTTGGTAAAATATTTGATGGACAGCAGTGACCTGCTGCCTACTGTTCTTATGCGACTGGATATTTATTTTTTAAATTTAGAAACGTATGAGCAGGTTATATATCTGGATTTCTTCCTAATCTTGCAGCTAATTGCCTAAAACCTCCCATCTGTGGCTTACACTGGTTGAGCGTAGAAGCACTTGCTTTGGTAAAATAGATGCTGCAGTGATTCGACATAAATGAATTTTTCATGCAGACTGTTTCTGTGGGGCTGCTGGCACTAAGTTCCCATGAAAAGTACATGCCTGGCAGAACTGTCATAACCCAAAGAAACCAAGACTGTAGCTGATGAGGAACGACATACGATGAATAATGTAAGCTTGTTTTAAGGTAAGGCTCACTTGGAGAACGGTGGCTCTCTATCCAAGCCAGGCAGCTGCAGACTGTGAGATACAAACCCAAATTACTTTCACAACCAGCTGGTCCAGGGTATCTCCCACTATATGAATGTTGCAACATTACACAATGTAAATCAGGAAAGAGACTAGCACACTAAATCTACTGGCCTCTAAACTAGAAGCTGTTGCCCCTCTTCCTTCTTGCTACCCCAGCTGATTTATCTCCAGTACTCTCCAGTATACATTATAAATTGGGATGCTGAGAACCAAAGGCATTTATCACCACTGAAGTGAAACAAGAGATTTCAGCAGTTGCCTCGATTAACAGAAAAGGACCAGTTTATAGTGTAACCAGTAAAGCAATGTAACCATATGACTTTCAGAAATGCTACTTAGGTTATGGCAGTATTAGCCCATCTTCTTTTAGAACCTCTCCTTTAAATTCTGGAAACAGGGAAAAGAAAGACAACTGAAAATTTCCCAAGTGTGATGCCTCAGGCTTTGCCTAGAGTCCCAGGGTACTGCTCGTCCATCTGCTCTTTGCAAGAGAAATGCTGGTTTGTGTTTGCCACAGGGAACTATTTTCCAAGGCTTGGCACCAGTGATACCAACTGCAAATAAGGGTCATTAGCAGTGTAGCAAGAAGTACCCTTCAGCATTGGGTCTCCTAAAAATGCCTGCAGGTCCGCAAGGATCATTGTCACACTGAAATTTTTACTATCTGCTCAGTTCAGTGTTTTTTTCCCCCAAGCTACCTTGTAGCCAACTTCAGACAAACTTAACTGGCCAAATAAGGCCAAGCAAGAGTTAAGGCCATACTGTTGCCTGCCAATATGGAAGGAAATGTTACAAACACACACAAAAAAATCCAGTTAGTCTTAATAAGTAGGTAGCCACGCTTATCCTTTTTCAACCAGAGCCTAAATGTGTCTATGTTCTGGGCAGCCTCCCTCCAATGTAATTTCCCACTTATTTTCACTGCTTCAGCTTCAAAGTTTGCACTAAGTAGCCAATAGGACTCTCCCTCTTCTCTGTAGGAACTTAATCTCCCTCTCTTTCTTTTTTGAAAGCTTTAGTGTCTTCAATCATCCATGGTCCATGTCTTTGAGAACTGGGGTTTGGAATAAAACTGTGAGGGCTTTATTGCTTCTTCTGGAGGCAGGCATTGAGGGCTAGCCTGCTGGCTAGCTACTCTTGTCCAGGGTGAGCTGAAGAATTTATACATTAATATCCTGCTGGAGCTATTAATGTTGCATTTTTAATATTATAGAAGAGATGAATTACACATACATTCTCTAACTTCGTGGTCTTTAGTATATTACCAGCTTTCAAAGGAGATTACACAAGACACATCAATGATGACCGCTACTGTAGAAAGATAACTAGTCCAATAAGCACCACCCATGTTTGCCATTAGTGTTTGTGCCTTCAGTGTTACACAGTCCATCTTCCACTCACTAGTTAGAGTCTCTGATTACATTTCCTCAGGGCTGCCTTTGGAGAACAGCAGCTTCATCTAGCCAGGACCTTTTGCAGAGACCTATCAGTAGAGGCGCTCAATGGAATTAGTACAACATCTTTGCTCTCAGTTGGGTTACTCCCTTCTGCGGGCAGTGTCTCCCCTTTGTGAGACCTGATGGTTACTGCCCTCAACCCTGTAATGAACAGGGGTTGGAATCACTTTTCACTACCAGCATCTCTATTTATTTAATTAATCTTTGGATTTATTTGGACTACTATCACTGTTCCCCTGGACTTCTAGCCCTATATATATATATCACACAATGTTTCTTTAGGTCTTGTTTGTAGGGACTTTCCCTGTGCTACGCAAATTACAAAACCTTTTAGCAGTAGTATTAGTTACCATCTTCCTTCATCCTTCTGTTCACTCTTTGCACTACCTTTTTAAGAGTTAAATTAATCAGGGAATTAATTTTGTGCCAATTTTGTATAGAAAGCCCTCAGTAATGAACTAACCAAATAATTAAAGTGTTAACATGTGTCTTTACAGTATTAGATCTAACAAAAAAATTGAAATGTGGGAAGTATAGGTGATTTTAGCCTCTTGAGAAGTGCAGTATTCACTCAAGTATATGCTGATTTTAGAGTCTTCTCTTATGAACTGGAAATTTAAATATTGCTTGACAAGACCTCCCACTGAATTTATTGACCTGTTGTTAGGAGTTTGACATGAGAGAGATCACCTCCAATTAACTCGGAAATTAAAAGCTATTCCTAACATTTTAGATCATGAAACTTTATGCAGCCTTCTTAAAACACACTGGAAGGGTTTAATTGTGTACCGCAAGCTGAGAAGGTGTATAAGTGTTTGTGAGATTGGATTTTTGGATAATAAATCCTTCAAAGCAGATATTTTATGTTTAAGGTATATACTTGTACATGAAAGCTGTTTCAAAACAATCTAGAATGTGAATTTAAAGCATGCCAGCTATTTTTGCACAAACTCTTCATGTGGCCACTCTTAATCCAAACAGAGGATCTTTCTGAAATTGCCTCAAACTAGTTTGGAAGCAGATTAGTATAAAGGCATCCTTGGCGGGGAATTAGAGTGAGCCTAGAAGGGGAGAGACCACAGAGCTGCTTTTGTGGAGAAACTCTCACCAGGCTGTTTTGCCACATCGATGCAGCTCATCGCAGCGGGGTCCTGGTATTGACTGGAGCTTTCCTCTGCTCCTGCACCACATAAACATTTATGACTGACAGCACTGCAGACTATTGAGTTGTTTGAACTGTTTATAGTTGCACTCCTTTTTTGAAACATAACACACACCTCTTTTGGGTAGATTTCCTCCCAGTAGCAAGCTGTCACTTCCCAGGTTTTGTGCTGCGGTGAGATGAATGCTTGGAAAGCAGGATACACTTGATTTTATTCATAAAGCGTTGCACATGTGATAGAACATCCCAGCTCCATCTAATTAAGCAATAATTCACCATGGGTAGCAGTGTCTTTCAGAGTGGTTATTGACTGCCTCAGCTGGATTGCTGAAAGGCATCAGGCTGCAGGCCACACAACTGGAAGAGCAGTAGTCCTCTGGGAATTTATTTTCCAGAATGCTTTACTAATATGAAGTAAGTAGTTTTGTCCTGTGTTAAGTTTTGCTTGCTTATGCAGTGTTTATACTATACACTGAGAGTAATGCCTGGCTTCATGGAGCGCAGCAATATCTCTGTGCTAATGATCTGAAATAGAGCCAAGACAGCTGAGCGCCGTCATTTACTGCTCCAGATATGTTACCTGAATGAGATCTATTGGCCCTCCTTAAACTGTTAGCAAGGCCACTAGAGCTAAACTTTGCTGGAAGACGTATGGAGCTATGATCAGGGCTTTACTAGTGCTTTCTCTCTTTCCTGCTTTCTGTTTAGATTTTGTTGAACGTAGCTTGAAAATCAAATGTAAAAGTGAAAGAGCGGAGGGTAGGCTGAGTGGAGAACAGAAGCATATACAGCCTGTGGAAGAGGTGAGGAAAGGGCATACTGAACCGTCTGTGAAGAGAAAGGAAAGAAATTGTAAGTACTAAAAAGAGCAGAGGAAGAAAAGGGAGAGGCAGGAAGCAGGCAGCATCACTAAAGGAACATGGAAAAGCTGAGGGTAAAGGAAATATGGTCGTAAGAGATGCTGAAAAAGGATTGCTGGTAAGAAAAGTAGGCATGAGAAGGTGTACAAGCAGTACGATTTG
Organism: Mycteria americana; assembly: GCF_035582795.1. Classification (NCBI taxonomy): domain Eukaryota; kingdom Metazoa; phylum Chordata; class Aves; order Ciconiiformes; family Ciconiidae; genus Mycteria; species Mycteria americana. Next base: position 46,170,635 of record NC_134366.1, on the reverse strand, counting down.
TGATGGAAGGGAGGAGCCTGGAAAAGATCTGGTCAGAAGCAATATTGATAATTTTGCAAATTTGAGGACCTAGAAACATAATGGAAGAAAAGGCTCAGAAGCTCCAGGGAGTTACCCGTAGGCACAGGCAGGAAGCAGGCTGGTGGCTGTGTGGCCACATTAGGCACTTCAGGGAGCTGTTCTGTAGTCCTTAGGTTACAGGAAAAGGTGGTAGGGCTGATCAAAGGAGGAAGAGAAAAGCTACTGTTAAGAAGGAAGAAGATGACTGGGAAAAGACCTTCACACAAAGTAACTTCAATGTCATCCAGGACTTGAACTGAGATTTGATTCTTGTTCACCAGCTGTGTTATGGGTTCACAGCCATGCCAGAGTAGACTTTGGGGCAGTAGCTGAGTAGTTTGTGTTTCTGCCCTTCCCTTGAAAGAGTGCAAGAACAATTTGGGTTAAGTTCTTTCTTTGCATTGCTAAGGCCAGTGCCTCCACAACCACAGGCTCTGTGGTTTTTCAGGCCTGGCACAGAGAGAAGCAACAAACAAATCACCTTCCCTTTGAGTCTATATTCTGTTAAAATTTGTGAAAAGTGGTAGCGTCTGAGTTGCTTAATGTAGCAATTTCCTATATCTTTCTCTCTCTTGCTTAACTTGGTCTTATAAAACTTTGTGTAAAATCCCATGTTGCATTATGTTGCCTGGAAGTATCTTTTATATATATAAGAAAATAAAAGATTTGAAAACACACACAAATAACCATTGTGGGGGAGAACATGCATTGTGAATTATCTATCTGTATCAGCACTTCCGAGAGGTTTCCCCCCTCACCCTTATTTCTTTGTCTTGTGGAGAAGCTAAATACATGTAAAACAGAATACTTAGAGAATGTCATTAATCATGGATTTCTTCTCTTTTCCCTTCCATTCAAAACCCAAAGTAGATGAGCTGGAGAGTGGCAAGGCACAAGATGGTGATGGAAATATTCCGTTATCTATCATTTGCATTTAAATATGGCGATATATTGCTGTAGTCCACTGTAGACTGTGAGTATTCTTTTTTTGTTGTTTGCTGTATCCGACAGTCAGGCAATATTATAATTAAGACATGAGATTTTATTTTTGTATTCATTATGGAGCTTGGCTTTTATGGTCAATATATTTTGTTTAGAGAGTGTGTGAGGTTTTTGTTTTGTTGCTTTAATGTCTGGCTAGTGGAAAATGCATCTGTTTCTAAATCAATAAAAACCCCCCAACAATAACACTTGCATGTGTGTGTGGAAGACAGCAGTTTTTGTTGTCGTAAATATGCCTTAAAATATAAAGTCTTTTCAGTGCTAAATTTAGGGTTTTACCTGCTTTGCTGTTGTAGAAGTTTAACAGTCTTGGAGAAGGCTAACCACGCAAAACTACTTCTTTTCTAGGCTTGTTACAACCTTCTCAGGTTAACTTCCTAGATAAATCTATTCAAACTCATAAGCAAGGTTACTCTCATCAGTTGGGACTAGGTCATCATGACTTTATTACTGTGGCAACTGGATTTAGTCAAAATGGGTTAGTCAAAAGGTGGCTCAGCTGCATCAGTTCTGCTCTTTTAGCGAGCACCTAGGCAGAGTCTAATGTGAAAGAAAGCGCCGTGCAGGCTCAGCTAACCAGTGATGAGGCATCCCCCAGGCCTCATGGTGATGTAGGAGCTCACGGTAGGATTAGAGGCTTTCTCCCCTTCTGCCAGCCACAGCCACTGGCTGGTGATGTTTTTAACTGGCTGGAGAGTATGTGATAACGTTCAGGTAGGACAGCTACTGTTCAGTCAGTGGTTGAGTGGGTCATATACCCCTCTGAGCTGGGAAACGTGTCCTTAGTTGTGCTTTGGGCATCAGCTCATTGGCTTAATGACATGATAGAGGAATGCAGGCTGGGACCAACATGCCATGAATGGGTTTGAGATAGTTTTCCTGCTAAGGGTAAGTCTAGTTTGGTGTAGGCAGAGTACAAATGCATTGAGGCACCGTGCTGGTGCTGTGTAGCAGAGTATGAGCTGGGGTCATATGCTGTTCAGATGCTATCTGAAACCTGACAATTCCTGCTGTCGATTTTTCTAAGTACTTCAGTGAGACGGCAATTATATGCAGAGCTATACTGAGTTACTTCTGCTCCTAGGGCAAAATGGCATCTGTACCATATCCTGATGTTTTGCTGAATTTCGCTTTAGAGTCTGCAACTCCCAGTCCCTCTTCCTGGAGGCCAGAAGGAACGTTAGCATGGATTCAGTGTATCCTGCCCCAAGCTGCTGTTCTCTACCTGGGTTAAAAAGTTCCTCTGGAAAGTGGCTGGCCCCAGTTACACTCAGTCCTGCCTGCTGGGGTCAGTGGAGATGTAAGGCAGGGAGAGTTGCAGCCCTTCCCCGAGAGAGCTGGGAGTGAGAAGTGGGGAGGCATGAGTTCTCCCTGAAGCATAAGCAGTTCTCTTTCCAAAACCACATTTGCAGGTGAGAACTGCAGGTAATATTTGGGCTGGGTTGGCAACAGTAGGGCTGTTTTGTACTTGTTCCCTGAAGCGAGGTTGTGTGATACATGGCTGACAAGTGTCACAAACCCCAAATGAATAACTGGAGCAGGCTTGACTTCAGCCTCTCTTTCCTGGAGTGAATTACCATTTGCGTTTGTGTCACTTCTTCAAATTTCCCCCTAATTTAATGGTGATTTCTGTCCTGAGAAGCCCTGCAAAATAATCAATATATTTGACCTCCCTTTAGGTGATAGATGGAAAAATCTTTGAAAATACTGAGGAAGGCTCATACTAGCGTCATCTGCAGGTGATGGATCGGTGCCCCAGGGCCACCTGAAAGTTTCTACCTCAGAGCATCTACCCTGTTTGCATATCAACTGCTCTAGAAGGAACTCTTAAAAACCTGGGTAGGATACTAATGCTAATGTAAGGTCAGAGAGGAAAGTTCTGTATTTTCTTCCTTTCGAAATCCATTTTCAGTATTTTCAATATACCAGTTCAGCTGATAAAACAAGCTGACCCATAAAACCTCCAACCATTATCAGCTAAAAGCCTCTTGAGCAACAGAGCGTCTGGTGAGCTTGTCTTAAATTAGTCTATTGTATTTAGTGCACACATGGCCTACTCTGTAGACCACTGAAGGTGATTAATCTCTTTTGTTTTGCAATGGAACTGTATTAGGTAAGATCATAACATTTTTTAATGAGGTTTAGCCACGGAGATGCTAACCTATATCTGGAATGTGCTCCTTAAACTGTTCCATCTAGATCTGCAAGCTCAGACTCTGACAATTAAGATGAAAGTGGGTTTGTCTGCACTGGAAAACTCAAGAATCAGAAGCAATTAATGGACTTAAAGTGGATTAGTTAAATCAGATTTATTCCTGATCTTCTTCCAAAGCAAATTAAACTAAACCAAGTTAAGGCCACTTTCATTCTGAGTAAAAGCATCCACTTGCCAGCTTAATGCAGTTTAACTAATCTTCTTAAAAAGTGAATTTGGATTACTTTTCCTGAATATTCTCCCACACCTAGTTCCTTTGCATTAAAACAGAAATGGCTTCGGCATTGCTTTCTTCAGGGCTTTAGGGCATGGTTGAACGTGACACTCAGGATTAGATCCTATGATTAATACTCAGGAAAAAGTGTCTGCATGACTGCTAGGAATAAAATGAATGGATCTTTATGCAGTTTTATGTGCTGAATTGAAACAGTTCAGGCTACGCATCTTCCATATTGTCAGTGTTTATACTGTGGATGCCTACAAACAGGGTGACAAAGGCATCTAATTTTAGCGGCAAACTGGATGGAAGAGTAGCATAAGGGCAGGCAGGTTGAATCAGCTGAATTTTTATTGTTCTAGGATCAGAGTACTCTAAAGTTGTTATGATCCTCCTCATGTAATCTGATTTCCTGCTATTTAAGGTTGGCAGGTGAGTTGTGTCTTAAACCCTGCTGCGTGCTGAATGACTGGGAAAGTTTTGAAGCTCCCCTCTGTTGTGCATGCAGACTTTGAGCTGGTGGCTGCCCAGGTGGAGAGACCACTCTGTGTGCCCAGCCCCATGGCTTATTTGTGAGAGTGGCAGAACCTTTGCCTCCTGCAGTTTCACTCTAAGGAGTGTGGCTTTTGCCCTTCTTGCTGGTCTGATCCTGATGGAGACAAAGTACTAGGAACTTTTGATATGGCCAGCCTGTGGCAAATCTTACCTACCATGACTTTGCCTAGCTATGTTGTGGTTAAAAAAAACTATAGTGCTGTTTCCATTGCAATTTTGTTTTGTTTTCTCAGGTCAGTCTTCTAAAGCTAGTTGTTTTACTTTAAAAAGGAGTCACATATATTGGGTATGAAGTTTAAAATTACACTATAAACTCTTTAGCACAGTATATATGTATCTGTAGCATGCTTATTGTGGAAAACTTTTGTGTGATGCAGTTTACTGACTAGAGCTCAGGACTGCAGAATATCATAACCAGTATTTAAAAACCTAAGCAGATGAGTTATTTTTTGTCTCTGTGTGTTTGCCTCTATTTGAATATCCTACTACAAGACTGCAAAATGTACCTCAAATTCAGCAATTGGTAGCACCAGGGTAGAAAGGGGGATCTTAAAGTATCTCTATCAATTTTTAGTGGGACAGTGTGTAGTCTCAGCAGTTTGTCTGTGTGCTGTCATTTGCAATATCAGCACCCACAGTCCTTGTGATCTTTCTGATTTTGATGGGTCTTGTAGTGTGAAGAAGTCATGATTCCTGTCAACTGAGTTATATGCACAACTACGCTGCTGCTTTTCTAGATCTGCTAAGCCATGATTCACAAAAGCATCCTAAAGCTGTCCTTGCTTTATTGACTTCTATCTCTGTTGCTGGAAATGGATTACTTTTGATTGTAAGAGGGTTTGAAAGGGTAAGAAAGATGCCTGCCTTGTGAAAGTTTTTGAGAGAACAGGTTATGTCAGGGGTATTCGAGCCAGTCAGGCTCAGAAGCAGGATGGGCACATTGTTCCGGTGCGGTGCCTGAGCTTATCAGAGCTTCTTGACCTGATCTAGTCATCACACACAGCTCTGTGTTGTGCCATTTAGATTTACTGCCTAGAGACTCTTGTGCGTTACTTCGTTGCATGGTGTAGATAGGCCTGAAGGTGATACCTGAGCTACCAACTAAATGTCTAGAAGATGTTTGGGTAAAGGTTTTTGAAGGTGGGAAAATGGCCTTATCTTCAGTAACACCATGACCTCTTTACATCACTCAGGTAATGCAAAATAAACTTAGAATGGAGGTAAGTATAGCTCATACTTATGTAAATTCTCTCCTCTATTACTGGTAGTACAGGAGGACTTTGGTGTAGAATAATTTTTGGTTCCTTAGCAATAAAATATCTTCTTTGCAGTGCATGTTAAATAAATAAGAAATCATAATAACTCCCACTTAGCAGCCAGTCCAAACACTAACTCTTTTCTCATACATCTGCTTTTTTTATGTGACTTTGTTTGAAAGGACAAAGTGAGTATCAAAATATGAAAAGTTTTCTTCCTTGACAACAAGCCAGGTTCTACACAAGAAAAAGGCAATGCACGTTAAATGTTGATCCATGGTAGTTTCCCCAGCAGATTTGATCTGATCCATCACTAAATCCCAACACTTTGTAATGTAATAAACTCCCAGTCTTTGATTATATCTGACACTAACAGAGGAGCACTGATCAGAAAAATCTTCCTTTGATTTCTCTGGGTAGTGGATCAGATGCAGCAGTGAAAAGGAAGGAGCTGAAGAACAAATGAACAACATTAAAAAGTGAACTTTTTATCTCTGTCCACAAAGATGTTCTTTAGAACTACAGGCAACACAGTCCTTTTTTATTATTAGATCGAGCAAAACCTTTCTATATACAGTACCTGCAAATCACAGAATAATACAAATGTCTTTTTAAAAAAAAAAAAATCAGTGCATACATGGGGGGTTTCCAGTGGGTCCTTCTGGTATATCATCCTCCACGACTACACGTGTGCAGTCTCCTAGCTCTTTTTTAAAAAACAGATGCAAGTTTCAGATCTGTTCAAATACAAACACAGTATTTATCAGCCTTCTGTGTTTAAATCCTATTAGAGCTAGTTGAACTGAACCAAACTTTCAGACTCCTCTTGAATCTGAAAGTCCAGGCACTACTCATATCCATAAACCTGCAGGAATACTCCTGGGAGGCAGAGTATTCCTGCCTTTCCTTTCTGGTATCTCTGTCCTGAGAACAGAGGTTTGCATAACATGAGAGCTCTCAGTCTCAGATCATTGCTGGTCCTTCATGCTACTGTTGTAACATGGACAAACTCCAAACCCTTCCTTTATCTTCAGCAGTGTGGGGGCTCTAGCTCTGGTATAGGCTTCTCAAGCACTCAGAATATTCTGGGTTTGTCCAGGATCCCACCCCACCTCAAGGTCTTCCTCTTCCAAAGTTGATGTTGTTGCCTGTGTATGTCCTGAACTCACAGCATACTCCTGTGTCAGTACAGGTGTAACAGGTTTTAGATGCCTCAACCACCTGCAAAGCTGAGGAGGGTTTGCATGCTCTTAGTCAATGGAAGTTTTAAGAAGAACATGAAGTAATTTTGTATTCTTCTTAGCTGCATTTTTAAATAGAAATACGTCCTTGAGTCATGGAATTGAACTGTAATTTTTCGTGTTGCCTTCCATATCCACACTGTTCCTGTGACTAGGATAAGTGATGATTAGAGCTATTCTAAAGTAACTGTTTTCATATCAGTAGCAGGGCTGAAGTGAGAAAGGACAGACACATTAATTATACAGCACACTTTATTTCCAATGCCAGCTCCTGCTAGGGCAGGAAATTTTTCTGGTTACTCCAGAGCCTCAGGTTTGGCACATGCACCTTTGAAAGAGGAAGCCAAGGTATTTTAGGAAGCTTCTTGTTCATTTAAAGTAAAATGTACAGTAATTAGACAAAGCAACCAGTGCCAACTGCAATGCACCACATATGAAATACTTAATTACAGAGGAAAGTTATGTGTTCCAATTGACAGAGTAATCTGTACTCTAATTTACTTGTCTTACAACTCCTTACATCTGAGATATTGATTTTCCAGTAGATGGCTTTATTGGATAAATAAGTGCATTTTATCTCAGGGACCTTGGTTTGAGTCTGATCTGTGAACCTCTGTCAAATGAGCTTGGAAAGCTCAAACCTCTCTATTAGGTGATGTCTGTGGAAAAATCAAAGCAGACGTACTTCAATAGTGCTAGTAATTTGTAAATAAAGGGCAGACAGAAATGAGTCACTTAAAGTGGTGTTGCTTTTGAGACTTAAAAGATGATGTCCTAGCAGGTAGCTGAAGTGAACAGTGATTGGATTTTAATTACGTGTACCTTGACTATTAGGGTTTAATATCTCATTTATTTCAATTATACTGTGTGAAGCTTTGTGCCATGAGCCAAAATGGGGGGGGGAAAAACCTGGAGTCATTAAACCTTGTCCTGATCTTTCATAAAAAGTTGAATACCTTCAGAGTGTACTTCACTTCTTGAAGTAGCAGCTCAATTATGGGTGAGATCAACTGCTAACCTTGGCTAGGGAAGCATGAGAAATGATTAGCCTTTGTAACATTTAGCTAAAGCACTGTAGTTGCAGAAGTTATTATAAATCATATTTTTTCAGAAGTTTTCAGCATTTGTAGCTCTTGAACAGATTGGCAAAAGTTATTTGTGCTAAGCAATTCAGATCAACAAGACCTTCATGGACATGAATCATGCTCCTGATACTTTGTTTTTGGTTTGATTTGTTGTTGTTGTTGTTGTTGTGTTATTTCCCTCTTTTACAAATAACTCCCTGGGATGTTATCTTTTGCATTTAACTTCTTTTTTTCTGAAGTAAATGGTCAATTTGTTAAGTGTTTATTTACTAATTTCTTAGTGGAAACATTATGCTAATCACTTTTAAAAGGAAACGGGGGTTGCTGTAATTGATCAGACTCAAGATCCATCTAGAGCTGCATTTTCAGAGACCAGCAGTAGCCAATACCACGTGTTTTAGAGAAAGATTAAAATCTAATCTTTCATGGACAATTTTGCAGTAATATCTCTATACACAATAATATCTGAAAGCAAGCAGGTTGGTGTTACTGAAATGTATTTATTTTAGGTAGCTTCAGATGGAGACTTTCTTATGCCTGCAGCAATACCTCCCCTTTTTTTAATCCTACTGAACTCTTTATTTCAATAGTATCTTGTGGAACTGAATTTCATGTGTTTTATCAGTTTTAAAAATCTCTTCTGTTCTAGTGTGTTTCATTATTAGCTAGGATCCCATTGTTGCATTTTTCTATATGTTATTTATTTTATAGATGTCATATTCCCAGGCTTTTTTGCTTTCCAAGCAAGAATTATAATCTTTCTTTTTCTTTGTTTGACCAATATGGAAATATTTCTGTGTCTCTAACTGTTTTTATTGCCATTCCCTGTCCCTTACTATTTCTGCTTTGTTTTTTGTGAAATTGGATGACCAGAACAGAAATGTGATTGTACCATTGATTTTATATAATGGCACTTTGATATTTTCCAGATTGCTTGTTATTTGTTCCTTAATGAAGGCTAAAATGTTATTTGGGGTTTTTATACTGCCACAGCTTTTCAGAAAGATGTCTAATTCTTTTTCTAAATGGTTATGGGTACAAGCCGTCAGAGTATGCAAGGAGTTCATTTTGTTCCTTAACATTATACTGCATTCAACTCCATTTAAGATGCATTTGTTATTAGGTTATTCAGTTCCCTAATTACATTAGGTTCCTTAGTCACTGATCATTCTTTAAACCATGTGAGTTGGCAAGAAAACAAACAGGTCCTCTCTCCCTTCCAAAAAGATATTTTGCTTTCACTGTATCATAAATTTTGGATCACTTGCATTTTATGCTATTTCTTTTCAATCTTAAAGTCACATGGGAGGATGCCTGCCTTCGTGGAGTGCCATTTCTTTTCAAGGGATGTCCTCACTTAAAGGCTTGAGCACAGGGAATAGAGTGCCAGCTCAAATTATTCCAGTCCTATTGATCATTCTTCAAGTATATGTAACTTCTTTCCTCCACCTGATTTTTGTGGCAGGTTTGAACTGGTTGTCTTTTCAACATTTTCTTTTTAGGAGGAGATCTTTTCTGAAGATGTTGTCTTGAGGCTAAGTGGCATCTGGATTTTAACTAATTTTTGCCTCTCTGTCTGTATCAATTGGAACATTGTTTAGTCCAGTGGCTGGTAATCTTTTTGGATGACTGCTGTATTCTGCCTGAGCACTGACTTGTCCCCACCGATATCTAGATCTTTACCCTGCTGTTTGGCAATGTGAACCATCTGGTATCTGAATTAGGTAATCCCAGCAGAAGCAAAGCTTCTCATTCATCAAAGGAAGCCTTGGCCATTTGAATAAGAAGGTACAGTAAGAGGACTACTGTACGCTTTCAGTTTCTGATTTCCAGAACAACCCAAGTAGGGTAGTACAGCCCTGAGGCACAACAGCCTCAGTATTATTTAACTAATAGAATGGGCCAATACTGTAACAAGGTCACTAAGGATATCATAAGCATATGCCTACAGGGCCCACGAGTTACTAGGGCTACTGGAAGCAATATAGGCACCTCGGGGTATAACCTTGCCAGAGCTACTTAGCCTCGCTGATGTATCTAAACAGAAATAACTTGAGTGTTCCCGCACAGCCTTGCTTTGGGCTGCAAGGGTGCATCTGCATAAACTGCAGCAAATCTCTGGATGGTCCCTAAACTTAGGAGCTCTAGTTCACCACTTCAGATTTTTCTTTTCACGTGGATACTTGTTTTCTGCTACAGTATAGATTTATTAAAACTAAGAACTGGGAGCAGAGGAGTTTATATTTAGAGTATAGAAAAGTCTGGAGCTCATTTAAATGGTCTTGATCAGAAAAAGAAAAACATGGCTGCCTTTCAGCCAAACACTTTTAAATGATTATGGTTTTGATTTATAACTATTCTTTTTCATTTTTCACATGTTCATGTAAAACTGACCTGTACGCCTAGGTGCAATAGACCAGAAAGACTGACTGGAGTATTAATGAGAATAACAGAACTATAAAGCCTGTCAGGCTGATATTTGTGTTCTCAGTGTCAATGCTACTTGGCATCATGACAATTACATTTTTATCTGTTCATTTCTTAAATTGCCTAATTGCTAGGTTTCAGCAGTATGCAGAAATTTAATGCGTCATTAAAAGATCACTTAAGAAAGATTTTCTTAAACAGATTCTTTTTTTCCTCTTATGCTTCCAAGACTTTCAGGATCTTAAACTTTAAACTTGTATCTGCAACAGTTTCAACTGGTTTTGGATGGTGAAAAGCCACTAATTAAAAGTAAAGACAAAATAACAGGAAAAAATATTTGTTGCTATGTCTTCACACCCTGCCCAGTAGGCTGGGATGCTTGAGCACTTGTTGTTCTTGTTTTTGTTGCATTCATGACCTCGGTTCTTGATTAGTCTGAACTTCCTTTTATGCAGTGTAAAATAGTTAATGATCTTCTTACTTGCACATGCCAAGATTTGGTACTTCATAAAGTTTTTGCTTTCTCTCTAGTCTTTACTCCTTCACTTTCCCCTCCAATCAATTTAATGCTATGAGATATATTTCAATCATCTATATCAGTGGTGGAAGAAATATTATTGATTTCTGTGTGCAGTCATTTCAGTAGTTTTTTTATGAAACATTACGCTAGCAGAAGCTGTGGTAATAGGGACCTTGCAATAAGAAAGTAAAATCTCAACAAGACACAAGTTCTGACCCTTTGTGCTGTTTCCTTAACAATAAGATGGAGCATGATCTTGACCTTGTCTGGTTTTGATCTTAGATTCTTGCTGGTTTTGATCTTAGATTCAAACAGTGAAGCTAATAAGAAAGTAAATAACATTCATCCCATGTTGAAGCCAAAGGAAGACATACTGCTCCTTTTTTGGCTCATTCCTTGAATCTATAGTGTGTGTGGGTTTTGTGTTTTTTTTTTTTGTTTTGGTTTTGTTTTTTGTTTTTTGGTGGTTTTTTTAGATTATGTATGTGGGCTTTCATGAAGGCTCTAACCTGCATTTTTCAAATTTTTTTGGTCAACTTTTGTCTAGAGATTTGCTAAACAACTATCTAACTTGGCATAAGTAGATTAGTAGGAGTGGTACAAGATGGTAGATCTCTCAAACTGAACTCTATGGAACTGTTCTTGTCCAGATTGTGAATAATCTGTTGTCGTGTTATTTCTCTTATTTCTAGTTCATACCTGACGTCTCTTAGAGCTTGTCTATATGAGAAGTTAGTGTGAAGGCTATGAGTATAAAGTGCAATAGGTATGCCATGCTGTACCTGAGAGACCCATTCAAGTATGCACTAACAGCACATCTAATATGAGTTGGCTTATGTGAGATGGAGAAGACTACCTCCTGCTTTGTGCAGAGTGTCTGCAAAGGGAATTAAAACTGAGTGGCTACTGTGCTGAGAATTTGTACCCCTTGTACTACACACAGTCAGAAAAGCCTCACTTTTACTGACAAGCATTTTATTTGGTGTGAAGTCAGTCAGAAACTAAGTTGTCACTGGCACCAGTGCAAGACTAAACACCCAAGAAAGCGGAGCTGAGAGTATATCTGTATTGCATGCTATATTTGTGTGTAAAATTAGAGTGGCTGGAGTGAAGGGTTACTATGGGTTGCTTTAGTACCCTAGTGCCTTAGAATGCAGTGTTGCACAGGGCAGTGCAGATATTTGTTGAACAGCAAAATGATTTGAAGAGAGCAGGGACAGCAGGAACAGCAATACTTACCAAAAATGAAGCTGTGTGCTAGGTGTATAGTGGAAATAAATAGCACAGATACCTGGTAGAAAGACACAAAGAGATAAATTTGCATAGTTTTATTGTGTTCCTAATATTCTCATAACGCTTACACAGAATATTCATGTAAAAAGTTGAATGGGAGTGATCGTTAAATGACTCAAGCACATTGCATGTACTTGAAAGTTAATCAAGAGTATTTCTGAGTCGGGGTTAGCTGTGTAGTTATATAATCCAGAGCCTGCTTACTTTGAAAAGATGTGCCTAATGGTTTGTCAGGGATCTGATCAAGTCTTTGCAGTACTGACATTCCACAGACTGCTGTATTGGGCTCTATTCTATTGAGCTTGTATGCTTGAAATTTCTGTGTGTACCAATGGACTGCAGTGCTGTTTCTTCCCTTATGCTTCTGATGCCTTGAGCTTAGGTCTAAAACTGGCCCTAACATCTCCAAACATCTGTGTACCTTTAGCACCCTTTCTCACAATTTCAACTACATGTGTACCTTAGGCTACAGCGTAACTCTTCAGGGAAGCTGGGGCAGATGCTATGGATCTGCCTTTCAGAAGTGTCAGTACTCTTAATTACATGGGAAAAAACAGAGCTGGCAAAACAATAAATCCTGGATATGTTTCTATGTCTCAATTTTCTTACTACTCTGAAACATCCTTTGGGCTCTTGGATCAGTCCCTCTGGGATGGTCCAGAATTGCTTTCTTGTAGCTCATGACTGGTCTCCTGAGCCGCTGAATCTTTCCAGCTTAGCTCCTCTTTAACCCTGGTCATTCCTGGAGCTAGACCAGCATCCCTGCTATAAAAGAATGTTTTCTTATCTTATCTCCTCTTATCTCCTCCCCAAAGCTTCCTCCCCTCCCCAAGGGGCTTCATCTCCCCAAGGCTTCCTACATTACAAACCTCCTTTTTAACACTTGGTTTCTCTGGTAACTTTCCAATGCGCAGAATTCCCATCTTACAGACAGATAAGTACAGCATTAAGCATCCTCCATTAGTTTTCTCAGTAGAGAGAGGTACACAAAGACACAGAGGCCTTTCATGAGGCAGTGGTTGTCTTTGCATTCAGTTCAAAACACTGCACAGACTGTTGTTCTTGGATTCCTCAGATCCTCAATTTTTTGGTGTGCAATCTTTCCTAGATGTTTCTGTGCATAGGATTATTAGCAGTCTTAACAAGTGTAGTGGTCAAAACAGGAATTCATAATACTTGTATGGACACTTTGAAATCCTGTCATCCTCATTTGTCTCATTTCCTTTACATAGAGAGTGCCCATATACACACTTTTACTGGTGTAATGTACTTACATACACCTGCCAGTTTCAACCACACTGTGCCTGTGTGCATGCAAGATGAAAAGAGGAAGGGTCAGATCACGTAGAACACAAGTCACTAAGAACACAAGTAATTTTAATCCTTACCATTATTTTCCCAGGAAAGGTCTCTGGAGGGGGTTGCAGATCATATTTTATTGTATTATTTCTACCAAGCCTGAAAATGAGATGTGACCTGTCAATGAAGCGTCTGGTTATCAGCAAATTCACGTTCTTCTGTCTTCTGAACAGCAGCATCCATGGATTTAGTAGTCTTGAGGTCCTGCCACATAGTTCATTTCACATGCCACTTTACAGCGACATTTTCAAGGCTGATGTGTCCAATATATAAACTGTCTTAAAACTCCTGTGACACTTAAAAAAAAAACAAAAAAACAAAAAAAAACAACCCATAGCTCCTGAAAAGCAAGTGAGCTGTATACACAAATGAAACAAGGCTATAACCCAGGTAACCACTTAGCTTCTCAGACAGACAACTCACCATCACCACCAACACACACACTTTCTACTGACTTCTTCAGTGATCTTTTGTTTTCCACAGCATCTTTTCCTTGTGTTTCAGGAGGGCCCTGAAACACCTTTCAAAGGAATTAAATATGCAAGGATCTGGCTCTCTGCTGTACTTGTTTCTGACTTGTTTCTTCTTCACCACCATAGAGCAGAGGGACAATGTGGTGTTCAATCTCGCTTCCCCATATCCATATGTAGCTGGACGATCTAATTTTAGGCCTGTCAGCTTTCGCAGTGATAAGTTAACAATATAGATCACATATGAGCTGCATCACAATGATTTTTAAATGAGATTTATTCATTTAAAGTGGATGATAAATGGTTCTCTTTTATCAGACTCTTGCAAATAAGATTAAAGCAAGATTATTTTCCTGGAATAAGAGAACAGCTGGCACAAAGTTAATGCCTCTAGGTCATACTGTGCTTGCCTGACCTTGCAGAGATGTATATCGACAATGGGGATCATCCAGGTAGTCTTTCTGCTTCCTAAATGCTGTTTGTGTATTACAGCCAGATGCTACCTGGAGTACTGATATGTTACGAGTTATGTGAGCACCATGAGAAGCTCTGGCAGGAACAGGCAGTGGCCAAGACAGCACAGTCTGCCCTGGCCTTTCAGGGAATCATGCGTACATGCTGAGGCTTTTTCAAAAATGTGGGAAGCGTTGCCCTGTGTTCCTTCAGCATTTTAGAAGGCCTACCATATTGTACAGAGTACCTTGCGTATGCTTCCCTCAGGGTTAGCCCGTCCTGCTGGACACTCGGCCTCGGTCTCTTCTGGATTCCAGGAGTCATCCTGATTTTTTTTTCTCCAGTTCAGATCCCATGAAATAGCATAAGGGCTGTGTTACAGCCCATTGCAGTTCTCAATTTGTAATGTGGCACAAAGAATTTGTGTTGCATGTCCTTAATATGATGTGAGAGGATGGAGGAAGCCAAATCTATGTGGACTTGTCAGTATTACGTACGCAGGGTAGTTCCTGAAGTGAACTATTTTCGGAATTTGTTTTGGAGGAAACAAGTTGCTTCAGTCTGAGGGACTGGGAGAGAGCTAACTCCTCGTTATCAGTGAGAATAATGGATATTTCCCCTGGATGAACTGTCTCAGACTACAGGATAAAACTTTTCCTGATGTTCTTTATTGTATTCAGGCAGAGGTCCTAGCCTTGTCCCTGGAGCTGTCTTGGCAGGAGGCTGGCTGTACTGAAAAAGGCAGCAGGATTGCAAAGGCTTGCTGACATGATGGAGAGAAGGACTGAGGGGCCAGAGGAGAGTTGACAATGACACTAGAGTTCTTCTGTTTCGCTGGCTTCCACAAATTCCTGCCTGCCCTGGATCCTTGCAGGTGTGGGAGGTGGAAGGGAGATTTTAGGAACTGATAGTGAGTCCTTTCATGTCTTATTTGCTAATACATCTACATTTTCCTCTGGTGATTATGATCAGAGGAGATATCCTGTGGTATATGTATCTATAGCTTTCCTTTTTTAATTTATATTACCTCTATTTACATAAGAAATAAAGTCAGTTGACTTACCATATGTCATTGGTGAATGAGCTTTGACTGGCATCCTTACTCTAGGGAAAGAATGGGACTTATGCAAAGTACATGGTTTGTAATCTTGTGTTTCTCCTGTGCCACTTTTCTTCAGCATCTCTCCTATGACAAAGAAATCCAATCCCCATTGCTTGATTTTTCTGCTGCTTCTCAGAAATTACTTTTCCAAGAACTCCTAGCTATGAGTCTGTCTACAAAGTCTATAGTTGATGGCATTTTGCCTCATCTGTCACCACCCTGCATGCTCTGACAAATTAGCTGTATTGGGCTGCAGATTTACATTGGAAAGTAGTGCAGGGTAATAAGTTGTTTTATTGGTTTCATCCTTTTGATCTCTGATTGCTAGTCTATAATCTACTCTGAACCTAGTGATCTGAGCATTCTTTGTTACTAAAAGTAGTTGTCTCTTTTAAAGTTTTGGGTCCAGTCCAATGTTGAGTGTCAGGCCAAATAGTGGGCAGAAAAGGAAAAAGTAAATTCCCTGCTCTAGTTTGACGCAATGCTCTATAGAACTTTTCCAATTCGATAAGTGAAGTCACTCCTGCATCCTATACAAAAAGAACAGCAGATGCATTACCAGATCCTCTAGATCTGGTGATGGTTCATCAGTTGCCTCTTAGCATCTCCTTGTGTAGTGATGCGTAGCACATAGGACAATTGGAGAGCTGGGGTATAAGACTGAAGATTAACTTCAACTAAGTTCTCTTGCAAGACCCTGTTGTCCTCTTGCAGTAAGTACTTATACATATATATATACCTATATAAAATATTATTTTGGGGCTTTTTTCATTTTGGGGGAAAAGGAATAGTCCCCCATGAAATGTGAGGTTAGTAAAACACCTGAAAGCATTAGATATTTTGAAATAAATATATAGACATATGTCTATAAACAGGCTCTGAAAACTGTTGAGAACAAAATGTCCTGCTGTGCTTCTGTGCCTGGTGCCTACAGAAAGAGTTCAATAGAAATAGTCTGTGTTAATCTTCTGTGCTTGGACTCTGAACTCTGATGTTCAACTCCTCAAAACATATGTGAAACAAAGCATATCAGTGATTCTACTGGGCAGACAAAAATCAAAGCCTGAACAACAGAGAAAAATGTTCTCTCTTTTAAACCACTCTTCAGCTTTTCTGGAGAACATCACTACAGGACTGGCCTAGAAAGAAAAAAGCAATTGGGGATTTCGGAGTGCATGTGAGCACTGCCATTAAAGGCATGCTGAAAATAAACTCCTTTAAAAAAAAAAAAAAAGCATTGTTAGCAATCAATAAGAATTCACAAAGACAATATTTTATAGATCAGAAATTGAGATTAGAACAAGTAAAGGTTATAGATCTCATATGATCATCAGGCTTGATAAAACTCAGTTGACTTCCAGGTTGAATAAAGTTTATTTAATACTGTTTCATCTTAATAAAAATTAAAAGGTTAATCTGAAGAAAAATTATGTTGTAATTTATGCTCCAAAATAATTTCTAAGAAATTGATTCAAACATGGAGAAACTGGTTCTCACTCCATTCAAAAGAAAAAAGAATGCCCTGGTGGATATTGCAAGATGTCAAACTTAAAAGTATAACTAAAAAATAGGAGACATTGAGTGCATTGAGACATTCAGACTTTTCTCTGTGTACCAATTGCATTCTATTTGTTTTTCCTTTGTATGTTTTTATCATTATATCTATAGCTGTTAATTTGTGAGATGTTTCCTGTGAAAATGTGAAAGGAAAAACATGAGAATGAGAACACTTCATTCAGTGCAAGATGACTTTTAATCTATTTCAAATCACCTCGTTGTTCATTAGTGATAGAATTGAACCCAGCTTCCAAATCTGATATAAATTTACATATTTACGTTGGCCAGAATTTCATCCAAACCAGCCTTGAATTGTATAACTGATCCCAGTGGACCAATCTAACCTCACAGGCTTGACCAGCTTTGGGCAGGGGTGTGTGTGTGACTGTATATAATTTTTGAATCTTTGGGTCAGAAATGGCTTAGCAGTTCATGATAATAATTTGTTTTATGTAATTCAAATACTGCAGCTGTTTTATGTTGTAATGCTCAGCCTCCATTGTATTGGGTAGATAACGCCAGTAAGCAAGCACCTTTGACTTCTTCAATTTCTCTTAAAAGGGAGGGATTTCTTCCCCAGCTTTTTAGGTCCCTGTCTCTTTTGGGGCATAGCAGTCAGTTAAAAACTCTTACAGGGTTCTAGCTGAGGCCTACAGTGCTTTGAAAGGAGCCCTCAATTTCTCCTGACCCTCAGGAGAAAGGAGCCCTCAATTTCTCAATTTCAGTGCAAAAAAAGGAGCCATTTTCTCTTGACCCTGATTCTAGACACCCTCTTTCAACTTTTGCTTATGGACTAAACAAACATGATGTTTTCAGTGCTTCTGAGAATGAGGAGGGAGATGGTGGTAGAAACTGAGGGCTGCGGCATCACACAGGTAAAAGAGAGGGCTGCATGATGTTAGACAGGGTAGAGAATCAGGGCATGGGAGAGAGGAATCGAGCCCAAAAGGCCTTGAAAAGATATTTAAAAAGGGCAATCCTTGCTTCAATAAGTTTGCAGACTAACAATATGAATTAGTGTGTGAAAAGTGAGCTACCAGTGGTGACAGAGAGGAATTCTGGTTGATCTTTGCATCTTTGTGTAGCAGAACAGAAAGAGGTAACAAAACAACTTTGGTGGGTGGGACCAAAGGGATGGAATATGAACAGAATAAATGGTGCAGGTGAATGAACACGTCCTGTTAACTTCAAGGTATTATTTTAGTTTTCTTGTCTTCTATGTATGAGTGCTATTGTAAGTGGTGAAGAGAGAAAAGAGCAGATTAGATGGGCAGATGATAGCAGTAGAAGGTATATTTGCAATGGGATTAGGAAGAACAAAATGGTGCTGTTTGGCGTGATGGAAGGGATATAACATTCTAGGCATGGGGAGGAGTATGGAGAACCATTAGGAAAAAGCCCAGAGGTTGTGGGTTCACAGAGAATGACAAAGGTGAAAAAAATCCTGAAGCTACACAAAAGTAGTAAATAGAAATTTTAAAGGGTGGTGTAGTAAGAACCATGATACAGGCAGGCAAAGCAACCTAAAACAGGCTTTTAGTGTGAAGTGAAGTGATGGAGTGAAGTGAAAGTGAAGTGATGGAGTTTCAACCAGTTGTGGAATGGGATTGTGTTTGAGGAGCTGGGAAGGGGTGGTGAGCACAACTGGAGAGCAAAGCAGAGAACTTGCTTCGACATCACCAGGAACAGGAAGAACTCGGTATATGGCCAAAGGAGATGGTAGGAAACATAACTATGTGGGAGACGTGAAATAACCTATGGTTGTGATGATCACATGAACCCCAGTTCATTTCTCCTACCAAGCATGTAACATTATATCTTCTGATTTAAACCTAATTCTGTTTGTATATAGCTATGGCCTATCTAGGGAAAAGTGTAAAAATTGGTATCTTTTAGGGTTAATATCCTAATCCTTTGGATTAATATCCTATCCTAATCCTTTGGGGTCAGGCAATTCTTTTGTTCTGTTGATTATCAGGTCACCATTTGTAGCGACACCTTGTTTGCCCAGAGAGTATTGCACTACTTTCTCGTATAAATATAAATATATAAAATACCACAGTTCTATGTCCAAAAAAGGTCTGTGATCAGCTGAATAGTAACAGCTGAAGCAACTTTTCTGATGACAAGTTTTGATTGTATATGTCAGCTATTTCCAGCAAAAGGGCCGTTTAGCTGAAACAAACAGCATTAGTTCGTAGCTGTAACACCAAGTTACAGCTTTCCATAATGGATGCTTTCATTGCTAGGCATACTTGGTGCATCATCTAGTATTGAAGTAATTAACAAAGTATCTTGGCATTTTAATGTCTCTCAAAGCTCATTTCATGGCACAACGAATTTGACAGCTGTCTGAATTACAACAATGTGTGTTAATATTATGTTTTCTTAATACTGGAATTAAAGTTTGTCTTCCAGACCAAAATTACTGTCTCAATCTGTACTTCACAACACTAACTTTGGCATCGATAGTCTGATAAATTGCTCAAAACAATTTTCAACCAGTCAGAGCAGATATGATTTTCCTCACTTTGGATGAATATCAAAAGTGTTTAGATCCCCATCCAACTGCTTCATCTTGCCAGATATTACTTGATAACGCAATGTCATTTTGTAGTGACAGACCATAATTTTGTTTGTATTCCAAACATTGCCCTTTATAGGATATAGAAACTAAAGTTCACTTCACAACTTACAGTCTAAAATAGTATCATAAACTCACATCACATAGAATATCCTAGTGAAGGGTTATTTAAGGAATAGTTTCAGAAAATATGGTGCAGTCTTACACTTTTTAGATCCAATTTGTAGCTTATATAAATTCTGATGAACGAATCAATCACAGACAGAGGTTGAAAGGCAGATGAAGCAATGGGACAAAACTCTCAGGATCCAGATTTTGGGATCAGCTAGTGATAATTCACAAGGAAAAATTTTCTACAAGTACAGTTCACACTAGGTTTCTGAAATGAATCAGCAGAACTAAAGATCATTACCTATATAAATATAAAGGCCTGTCGTCAATAATATATTGCGTACTTGACAAATGTGACTTCTTTGATATTCTATCAGGTGCATTCTAATTTCAGTCCTCTGTGTTAGCCAAAATACTGTGATTCTTCTGTAGGAATCAAAGTACAAGTGCTCATGAAACTCTTGGAAATCATTGACATTATTAAATCATGAAATATCGTATACAGTTTTAAAAATAATTTTCCATCTTTTATTTTTCTTCTTACTTCACCTTTCTGTTTTCTCTTTTAGTTTTGACTGATGTTGCAGATACATTCCAGAGCCCTGCATATTGTGCTGATGAGAACAGAATGTCTATACAGGCAATTTTCTGAGCATTCTAAATACAGATGACAGGATTCTATACTACTTCACCATCTGACTTTTCAGAGATTTGAAAGGGATTGGCCTTCCACGGGGGTGGGGGGGAAGTAAAGGCACCTGAATCATACTTAAAATTATGCTGATATGTTTTAAGAATCCATTTTTCCTCCCCCCCCCCCCCCCCCCCCCCGCCCGGTCTTTTATGTAAGATACTTTATCTTATATATTTCATTTTCTATATCCAGGAGATAGCAATAGGTCTGTCTTTTGAACACTTTCCACTGCTCTGTTGTATTGATTGGCAAGAGTTTATTTTGTAATAGTTACCATTCAAAATAACATTTTCTTAAAATTTGTTTAGGATCAAAAAAGAGCATTGGTTGACTATACTTTAGAAAAGGGCGAATACTATAGGGCAAGGACTACACTTTAACTAGAGGGCAAATTTTTAGGACTTGCTTTCTGTTTTTAATGCATAGCAATTATATAAAAAACAGAGGGGAGAAGTCCCATGTAACTGTGATACCTTTGTATATCATGCTTTCATACAATAATCACCATTCTAAGAGAGTCTTTCTCTGCTGTTGCTACATCTTGTCGTCCAAGCTACAACACTTTTTATTACAGGTGATTTACAGAATAACTTAATTAAATAGGTGGTATTTGTTAACACAAGTTGACTGTTAATCGGCGCTAATTCTGCGCTTAAATGAACTGGAATGTCTTGCCAAGACCTGTTCCAGTCGTATACATCTTGAACATATAAATATCTTCATACTCATATTACCTCAGGGCATCTTTTTTTTTATACACAGTTTTACCCCGCCTCTAGTGGCAACTACATAGCCATCCTGTAGATCCAGGAGTTTACTTTCAAAGAACAGGGGAATACCTGGAGGAAATAATACATACAGTTACTCCTATTACAGCAGCACAAATGATCAGAGTTCTTTTGTGATAGGTGCTTTATATACACGAGGGTAGAAAGAGTGTCTGCCTCAAACAGCTTCCTGTCTAAATAAGAAAAAGTGGGAAAAATTAACTATTATTGTCCTCATTGACAAGGATTGAATCAAAGAGTAATTTACTGACTAGCCTTATGTCATGCAGGAAGCTGATGGCAGTACTGCTGATTGAACATAAGTATCCTCAGTTTCAGTGCAGTGCTTTACCTAAAAATAAGTCCTTATTTGTTAGGCATCTGAGTGAGAACATCCTGCAATATATCCTAACATTCCTTTCTCTAGAAAACATTCTGCTAGTGCTAATCTTAATCTTAACTTTTTTTTTTTAAGACCCATAAAGCTTTGAACTTATATTAAATTCTTGGAAGAAAGACTGAGAAGTGGTTAAAGGTGGTATATACAAGAACTAAAATACTCTTGGGAGTCAGTTCAGTTTTATTGCATTTAGTCTGCTCAGCCAAGTAATATATATCTAGTTCCAGGTACTTGCTTCTTGTCTCAGTTTGTATAGTGTTGGTAGGAAATTGGCACCATAGATATTCTTTACAAGAAGGAATGATGTACGTCCCTACATAAAACAATTTTGAACAGCTCACAGGAGCTGAAAAATGCTAGTTAATTTTCCCTTTGATTTTCTGCAGTGTTGAGTAGTTCCCAGGATATTTGTTGGCTGACCTTGCAACCTGGAACATCATGGTGTGGTATTATTTCTTGCAGACCAGTTGACAGCCTAAGTTCAGATGTGTTATAAATGTGTGAACACCATCTGTAGGTGTATGTTAGTGCAACTCTCATGTCTTTTCCCTCCAGCATAAAGCCTTAAGTCCCTTGGTTACTCCTGCTGTGGTTTGCTGAAGGCTCGATAACTAAAGGAAGATGTTAAAGAGGAGGGGACAACTTTGTCTTGTCCCCATTTCAGTCTGAAGACACCTGTCAACACACGATTCAGCAGACACTTTGCTGTGAGGAAGGGATCCAGGGAAGAGAAGACACACTCTGCCTCAGTGTATCACCTCACTTACACATCTTTTGCTTATGAAATGGAATATCCCATTCAACCTGATAACACTTTTACAACATTCAAAGAGGAAGACTTTCTGCCACCAGACTTGATAGAGGAGGTATAGCAACTTTCATCGGGTTGTCATGGGGAATTTCACAGCCAAACCACTTCAGCATGGAGCATTATCAGCTCTGCTGTTAGCCAGGAGCTGCTACGGAGCACAGGCTATCAGTCATATAACATTTGTTTCTGTCATGCAAATACCTGAAAGAACCAAACTGAGAAATTAACATATTTTTTGCCACCTGTCTGGTGCAGGGCTTCAATGCAAGGAAAATTCATTGGTGGACCTTGTAAACTTGGATCAACGTGATTAATTGTTTCCTCGAAAGGAGAAGCAGTTGTTCATGCTAGTCCCATGTTTGACCTCAGCACTGGACAGGTAAAGAGTAAGTTAAGTTATTACAGTCTTCTGCCTGATTTTATCTGGGTTCTTCTAATGTGCTGATCATTGTGTTATCTCTTCACTTAATAATTTGGCAGAATTAGTAGCAACTACCATATGGGTGTTAGCTGAAGGACTGTGAATTCTGCCTTATGAATAAAACAGGACATAATGCAGGTCAATCTCTGTTAGTTATTGGATTGTAGTGATTTGTAGGTTCTCTTGGATATATATGAAAATAAGAGTGCCCTTAGGACAGCAAGGATATTTTAAAATATTGCTTAAATCCACTTATAGATACTGAATTCTAAGTCCTGATGCTTTATCTCTATATTTTTATAGGATGAAAGCAAGCTGTCTTTACAATTTTGAGGAAACATTATTATACCGCTGTATAAATCCACATTTGGCTTGGATCTTAAATGCTTTAAACAGTTCTGGTTCCTCCAACTCAAATAAAATGTAATATAACTTAAAAAGTTAGAGAGATGAATAACAAAGATAATCATGGTATTGAAAAATTTCCGTAGTATGAAGAAGTTAAGTCTGCTAACACTGCTTAGCCTGGAGAAAAGTTGACTAAGAGACAACACGCTAGAAGACCATAAAGCCTGACATAAAGAAGGTGAGTAGAGAAACTGTTCATTGTCCTTTCCAGTGTAAAACATAGGAGACCTCAAATGAAATTAGAAAGTGTTAGTTTCACAGCAAAAAGAGTCACTTCTTTGTGTAATGTGCAGTTGAGTCAAGAAACACATCACCACAAGATGCTGAAAATTTGTAGGGGTTTATGGAGCAGTTGACAGATTCATGGAAGAAAATCCAAGGAGGGCTACATAACAGAAATCTCTTACCTTTGCCTCAGTAAACTGCAGGAAGCTGGGGCAGTATTGTGGGTAAATATTTTTTTTTTTCCACTCTGCTCTAGGCAGAGTAGTGCTGGCCAGTGGCAGAGTTCATGGTATGGCAGAGATCCAGCATGCTACAGCTGTTCTTTCCATTCTTGTGTCCCAGAATCAATATCACTGCTGTGACTATGAAATTTACTCTGTTTTTGAGGTGAAAAGCTCTATCTAGATACAAATTTCACTTTCTAAAGAAAATACCCTCATGAAGATTGATGCATTTTTTTATAGCTAATTAGAATATAGATAGCTGTTCTATGATTGTAGAAGAAATAATGGAAAAACTTTGAAAGGCTGAACTGCACAGGCATCTTTTCAAACATGCCCTTTCAAATGTTCTGTTGTCATATACAACTGAAATATCAGCATTCAGGGTTGCTTTTGTCCCCAGACCACATCTGCCAAAGCACCAAGATGAGTTAGGCATCCACTTCTTGCTGAGGTTCAGCAGAAGTTGGCATCTTCTTTGTTTGACCTTCTGGAAATCCTTGTCTGAATGCCTGTGTATGGTGCTGTGTCTGCAAATTAGAATCGTATTATTTGGGGCACCTGTAAGGAAACTTGGCCAGATATCTTAACAAGGCAAAGATTAACATTCATCTGGCACATGCATCCTGGAATAACGAGTGTTTCTTCCTCACAGAGATACAGATCTGAATAGCAAACGCTTTCTCCTTTTGTTTGGATTTGCTATTCACCTCTGCTTTGATTTTTATGTTCTGTAAAGGTATTCCAGAAACATTTTTCTCTCTAATGACTAGCTAAATATAAAGGAAAGACTAAATCTTAAATCATTCCTCGAAAACCCGAGCTATCTCTCTGAATATGTTTCTGGATTAAATAGCATTTTTTTCCCTACAATTCATTTTTTTTCCAGTCCTGCTAAGTCTTTTCTAGTAATTCTAGAGGTACAGCAGCATGCTATGCCTACCCATCACTAATCTTCTACACGGCCAAGAAATGTCAGGGATTTAATGTTGGCAATATCTTTGGAGACCAATTTAGATATAAAATAAAAAGAATCCTGGTTTACAATTGATTTTACTGAAGTGACTATTTCCTAGGCATCATTATTGTATACAGTAGGAAATAGGTATGGCTATTTCCTTGGAATAAAACAATTTGTGAGGCCTGTCATAAAAGGCTAAGAGAATACCTTCTTTGCTTCAGATGCCTTTTAACTGCCTCCATAAAATTTAAGGAATTGCAATAAAACTTGGGGAAATGCTTTCACTAGTGAGCTCTATTTGACAGTACTTCGGAGATTATCTTGTGCTCAAGACCAATTGGAATGTTTGCACATAATAAATTATTTAAAATTATATTTCTTTTCTGGGCTTTTTTTTTTTTTTTAGCTTAAAAGATCTCCCTCAATCTCTCTCTCTTGCGCACGCGCGCTCTCTCTCTCTCTAACAGAAAGATCTTTAAACAGTTCACTGCCTCCTTGGCATTTCTTCATTCCGCTTTTCATTTCATGTGAAGTCTCCTGGGTTCTGACCAGTTCAAAAAGCAACTTTGTAGTTTTCTACGGTAAATGACTGACAGTATTGGAAACTATGCTCTTTGTCTGACAGACAACTGCATTCATAGTGCTAAGCATTTGGACTGAACTTTTAATTTAACCCTACCGACGACTTCTCCTTCTCTCAGCATTGTCTGTATTGTATTTCCTACTGTGGCAACGTATCTTCTGTTTCTGAAGCAGCTGCATTTTTTCTGTGATCCTAAATGCAGCTTTGGTGCACGGTTTGGGATCTAATGAAGATGTGCTTTGTGTATGTGCTGTTGAATATAATAACCTGAGACATTCATATCAAAGCCAGTTAAAAGGTGGCCCATGCCAGTAGAAATGGAGCTTGTTACTCTTTGATAGTTGGTAGGTTACCAATACAGTGTCAGTCTATTTACTAATGAAAAAAATGTGCTAGTAAGACTATCAGTTTTGTGGAAATTGTAAACAAAACAGCTAAAGGATGAATCCAGCTGGAGCTTGAATAACTCTCTTGTATTAGTGTCTCTGTGCCAAAGTTGTGGCAAGTTGATGAGATAGTTTGGGAATTTTTTTAATATGCTCTAAAGACCGTTGTAGTATCTCACTTAGCAGAGTACTGTGAAGAGGTCTCATTACTTCACATGCTTAAAATTGCCTGTGCACTTCGGTGCTGCCAGTCCAAAAGCTGCAAGATTCTGCTATTGGATTTGTGGAGTGGATCGAGGCTGCGGGATGTTTCATGAAGCTGGCTGCTCCTTCCTTGGAAGAGGTGGGGAACAGCTGTTGGGGCAGCATGTTTTACTCTGCTGGTCAGACATCTGTACCCGCCCAGGGCTAGAATCTGAACTGCGCCAGCTACCTCCATAGAAAAAGAGGGGACAAAATATGTGAGTCCTTCATCTATGCTCAGACTGGGACTTACTGCCAGGAGGTACCACAGAGACATCCCAGCTTGTGAAGAGTCTCTGTAGCTCAGATCTGGTCCCAATGATTGCCATTTTTGGGTGACCCAGGTCCAAATAAACAATGTTGATGCTTAATGAAGTGAAGGCAGCGGTCCTTGGTCCCACATGAAAAGTACTGGCAATGTGTAACCTTTCATAAGTAATTGATTCACTTTAATAATTGGGAAATGTGAAAAGGCAGAAATATTTTAAATTAACAAAGTGATGAAATAGTTGTGTATATATAAAACAGTATAAATTTAGTATCTTGCACAGACAGCATGCAATATTTTCATTCCAATATAAGAATTTATGGCATTTGAAAGAAATTATTCTCTCTTACCCATATGTCTTTTTTTCTACAGCGCTCAATTTTGAGATATGTATGCATTAGAATCTTAAACACTGTATTATATTTGTATAAGTTTTACCTGTGCCTGTTGCAAGTAGGTGTATAAATGTCTTCTGAATGTTATCAGTTACAGGTCATAGCTTTGAAATGAGAAGTACGCTAATACTTACATTAGAAGTTTCAAGTTCAAATACATAGTTCACAGAATATGATTCCAAGATGCCACAAACCCCATTAAAAATCCAGCTTTACTTTGCTTCTATATCTGCTTGCCTAAATGCAATCTGTAGACCACAAATCTCACATCTACTCATGTTATACCTGATACATTCCTAGTGTAGACTACAGAACACCTACACAGTGCCATGCAGGACATGTATCTCCTGTGTGTCAAAAGATGCCATACTTTGTTTCTGCCCATTCCGCAATGAACTAGATATCTGACCATCCTCCATTATGCTATTCTTTTATAGTAAAAGGATGACAACATATTCCACTATACTTGTACTTATCTGTACTTGCATGGCGTACAGAATGATTCCGTACTATGCTATAATTAAGCAGAAAGCCCAGTTTATCTTGAGATGCCTTTTAACTACAAATGATAACTCTTCTCAGATTGTGGAATCCTGTGGTATGTTTGAGATGCAAGGGTGTGTGGGGAGCTGAGATGCAAGAGGTAAAAACCTGAGACTGTAGTTTAGAGCATCCTCAGGAACATCCTCTCCAAGCGAACATGAGGAGCTCAAAGGAAACACTGATGTCTGGAACTGGGCTATATTGTATTTATATGCATACTTGCAATATAATAAATATAAATTATATTAACTATTTTTACCATGTATTAATAATCATATTAGCTATATTCTGTTATATTAGCATGAGATAGTTACCTCTTTATACATAAGCCTGATAAGGACTTGCACAAACAGAACAGTTTTTTGCCTATATGCATAAAATATAGTAAGATATTTAACCAAATAACCAATAAATGTGTTTATTAATCATACAGAGCAGTTGAAGGCTAGTTCCTTTTGTATGCAGCTGCTCTCATGAGCCTTCTGGACACAGAACAAGAGTGAAGGTCATTAAAGGGCTCACAGACTGCTTAAAAGGATATTACCCTGTTTCTGTATACTGCCTATTGTAGAGCTCTCACACCTCAGAATGTGTTATTACTAAATTACTTATTGATTCTGAATAAGGCACGTCAATGCATCTGTGAGTCTGATTTTATTTATGGGGTGGTTCTGAAAGAACAGCACAATTGATGGATCTATCTATTCAAGTCAGTGGAGAAAATTTATAATTCCATATTCCTTTCTGTAATGGTTTAAAATTCACAAGTCAGTGTTTCAAAATTTTTTTTGCATTTCTGCATGTACTGTTTTTTAGCTTCAGCTGACCAAATATTAATGCGAAGAATGTCCCTATTCACCCTATCTTTCTGATCTCCCAAGTAACATGATGTAGTACATTTGTTTTCTAAGCACCATACTACAAAGACTGCAGAAGCTACTGTAGATTTGAGAAGGTTCATGGGAGTGATGATGATAACATTATGTAGAGTGAGCCTATAATTTATTAGATGGAAAGAGCAGACATAAGAAGCAGTCTGAACTGAAGAGGATGCTGGGAAGTGCATGGATTTTTAGGAGAGGGATATGCTCACCCACTTTCCAATTCCATGGCCAGCAATTTTGTCCATTATTTAAATGGTTCCCTGTCTCTGGCTTCCCACTTGTCACTTCTTCTCCAAGGTGCTCCTGTTTAATTTCTTAGCTCAGGTTGGATTCTGTGGACTTCAAAAGACTGCAGGGTTTGTTAGGAGAAGGAATGGCAAAGGACAAAGACTAGGAGAGGTATTTCAAATAGGCAAAATTGCATGGGAAGTAGGGATGATGAGATGATAAAGAAATTAAGAGAAGTTTTATACAATTTCTTCCCCTGCTGCCCATGCTCACACCTGTTTGTTATGAAAGCTTGTCACTTGCTTGTCACAAAGCTTGTCACAGCTTACTCTTCCTGAGACGGAATCTACCTGTTCTGGTTGACATTCAGTCCTGTTCCTTCAGTCCTCTTCAGTAGTGTTGTTGATGTCATTGACGTTTACCCAGCGGCAGAAGAGATGTCTCCTCAGTCTTCAGTTCTCTGCATTCAGCACGTGGCTGCAATTGGGCTTTATATGGCTGTGAATCTGTAGCTTGTCTGACTGTTATGATAATTGCATAGACCCTTCCTTTGACTTTCCTCATGAGCTAGCTTATACAACCTCTCTGTTTCCCCAAAATCCCATAGTTGCCTGCAGTTCCAAGGCATTGTTTTGGCTGGCAGGTTGGAGTGTCCCTTTCCGCATAGAATGCAGTAGGATGAAGCTTTTTCCGTGTCTTAACAGGTAGGTACCTCCTTGTACAAATAGCATGATCATTTCTGAGCCACATTCAGCTTACTCTTTGCTATGTTTGTGGGAGAGTTTATAAGTGGAAGTAGAATCTGGAGCCACATTTATGTCTCTCAATTGGCTTCAACAGTTGTTGGTTGTGCATTTCTTATTTTTTCTTGTAAAATAGTGAAGCTTTTGATTGACATTATTACACCAGGAAGACTACAGTTATGTTTAACTCTACAGTGAACATGCAGAGCATTTCATGTACAGCATTTTGACTATTTTTCATTATCTTCATATTCTCCCATCCTTGAAGAAAAGTAAGTGAAAAGCAATGAACTTCCTTTGGAAGTTGTGAGGTGCTCATATTCTATAGTGATAAGGACTTATAAATACCCAGATAACATAAAAATGTATACCTACAAACATTTCAAGAATATTTTCTAAAGTAATATTAATGACACATTATTTCTAATATTAATGAACTGTTGAAGATAATTTTTGTCATATCAACTTATATATTGCTACCATTATGCTGATCTTAATTGATTCTCTTTATAAGAATTACAGTTGCTAATTCTGTATGCATAGTACGTGAATTTCTTCATTAGCAATGATTTTATGGCTCATTTTAACTGTGAAAGGACAGTTTCACCGCATTTTCTTTTCCTTTCTGTTTCTATCTTTTTTTTTTTCAATAACAGCAATATGGAAATTCATCATGTCAAACTTCTGGAGAGCTCTGATTCTTGTCTTCCTCTTAGCCCTCAGTCTGTTAGCCAAGCAAATGTGATTCAGAGGTCATATTGTTAATCCTCTGTTGCAAAGCTAGTCTGCATGGTGCTGCTAAGCTACAGATGTCTAAGCATGAAGGTCTGCAATGTGCTGAAATGATGTTGTTGTCAGAATTGCTATTAGCACTGATTTCTGCATTTTTTGCAGAATTAGTGACAGAAGGACAGAAGGACCAAATGACAGGCAGCCCATGATAACATGTGTCTTATTATACCCAAGTGTCTCTTATGGTAAAAATCAGGTTCTTGTCCCAAGTAGACAGGGAGATACACAATATCAGAAGCACCTAAAAGTGAGTGCACCAAACTGCTCACCAAGAACTTTGTGCATGGGAGGGTGCCTGCTATTTTCCTCTATTGTGAGTTGTTTTTTCAGTGGTAGTGGTGGTGGGAGAACTGTAATTTTTTACAGCTTATATAAACAAGTTTGTTGTAAGGGGTGATATTTGCTGGACATATCCAAAGGGCCAGCATTCGTCTTTTTTCCAGAGTGGTAGGTGGAAGCACACTTTCCCTGCTTTCCCTTGCTTGGTCTAAGTGGGCCTGTTGCCCTTGCCATGTGTGCAGTACTAATGGAAAGAGTGTTCACTGGTGAATGATGATGCTTTATGCTGGTAAATTTGACTCTTTTTAAAAATTTTTTTTCTGCCTTGCCCTGCCTTTTTATCTAGCTTCCCTTGAAGCAAGAGCAAAAATCTGAAACATTTAGCTGATTGTGATTTTTTTTTTTTTTTAATGCTATTTGGAAAACAGGTTCACTGGCACATATTTGCAGTATATACCTCTGGTAAACAGAAATGGGTCATCCACACTGCAGCTCATTTTTTCCAGCAAGATTTTTGAAGACTTAAAGGGTTGAAAAGAGCAGAGCAGGCAAAGCAAGGGATTGTTTTATCAATCCCTTTCACACTAAGCACGTGATGTTTTTCTGAGCAGCAAGAAATTTGTTTTCAAAAGACACGGTCAAGTTCACTGAGATTCATTGGCTCCTGGTAGCAATATAAGCTTGAGACAGTAGTGACAGGCTTTCCTCCAGGACACTGCGTATCATACAAAATAAGCTTCCTTCAACTGGAATGATGCTTGGGTTATGGTAGCACTGTGAAAATCAACGGCCGTTTAGATCAGCCAAGCAAGAAGTATGCAGGATTTCTGATCAGTCACATACAGCTCCTTTCAGCTTTGCTGGTGATACTTTCCATAGGCAACGTCTGTGGGGGGAATCCGGCAGCTGAGCATCCCTGGCTCCCTCTCCAACCTGTCCTTCCAGGAATTGCAGAGAGAGCAGAATGCTCAGGCACTAATTATTTTTTCCAGAAGGGGCTCGTTTGGCCTTTGGTTTTGAACTAACAGTTAATAGATGGGGCAGCTTCGGGACTGGGTGTGTTTTACAGCACTTGGCAAATGACTGCCTGACTCACAGGTACACTTTGCAATTGCAGTGATATAAAACATCTCTCTGTTTACTCTCTTTATTCAGGATATGTAGTCACAAAAAAGATATTTTTTCAATATAGTGAGTGGTGTATTGGCATTGATAAGGTGAACTTTACAGAAAGTAATTGGGCAAATGTTATTATCACTGAGTTACAGGCAGGAACTGAGTTTGCATTCGGCTGCACAAGATGTATGTCTACAGGGAGGAGCAGCCTGAGGCAGCCCTGTACAGTCTGTAGGGGCAGAGAGCCTACAGTATGGACTGGGGCAGCTGGAGCATGTAGGGCTCCATGGCTGTGTCTGTACTGCAGAAGAGACTAGGGCCAGGGAATGAACTCCTGGGGCTGCTGACTGTCCCTCATGCTTAATACTTGTTTCACAGCCTGGCATTGTTTTGTGTTGTGAGGACCAGGTTTATTTTCCCCACCCTCAAACAATCCTAGGATGCTTTGCATCTTCAAGTCTTCTGCTATACCACAGGGTGTGCAACCTATAACCTCAATTTCATGCTGATAAAATGTTATTTTGATGAGTTGTGACACAGCCATCACATTATTCAAAATGCTCTGAACCGAGAATAATATGCAATGAAATAGTATTTATGCATTCAGGCTATGAGGCAACTACAGGGGACCAAAGGGAGACCCTGGGCCAAAGATTATGTAGAGTGGCCAGGCAATGCCACTCAGGGCCTTGAGCTTTATTGAGCAATATGGAGAAAGTCTGAATCCTCAGCTTAGTATATCTGAGCTGATGTAAGATGCTGTCTGGTATGAAGTGTGTCATCTGCGGTCATTTTCTAGCAGTCAAACAAAGGTGGTAAGGTGAGTAGGTCAAGGTGCTCACTGCTGCTTGTGAAAATAAGAGTTAAGCTGGACTCTCATGAACTGGTGTGGGACCAAGAACTGAAATTTAGGACCTCCAGACTGCCAGTCCTTGTGCTTCTTGTCTCCAGAAAATGCTACACAGAAATACAGTAAAAGAGGAAAAAAAGCATCCAAAGAAGGTAAAATTATGGCTCCTGATGACATACTGTTTCTGTCATCTCATCAGTTGAATAGAGAATTGCAGTAGAGCAGGACTAGTTCTGCTCTCTGGAGCCTTCGGGAGCTCTGACTTTATTTGCAGTAGAAGTTGGATTGAATTCTGAAATAATAAGAAATTTAAGTCAAATGCATTACTAAAATTATGTCTTATGGATGCATGAGGGATTAAAGAGTTTAAAAATAATGATTTACTCAAGTCAGCCTTGAGGATCAAAGCTTTGGCTTCACTGCTGTCTCAAGGTGGACTCAGTACCTCATGGGATAGTTTCATGGCTCAGTGCAACACAGATAATTTGGCATTCAAAGCTGTCAACAGCATGGATTAATAAAGCATTTACAGTATCTTTAAAGTTATTATTGCAAGCCAACTCTCATACCCTTCCTGAGTGCAGCTGTAACTGTTTGTTTCCGAATGCAGAATTTCTGCGCTTTTTTGTTGGGTTTTTTTTGGTTGGTTTTTTTTTCTTCTTCTTTAGGAAAAATATCCTTGAAAAGATGGGGATAGGCGATTAAAACCAGCAGGAAATGTATAGGGGAATTGTTGGTGGTCTAATCAGGGATTTAGAGACTCCAGCAGGGGAGAAGTATTTTATAAATTTAATATGAGGGTAAATAGTATTATCATCATTTTGCAAATTCAAGAACTTATTCAAGATCAATATTCATAGCCCAGGAGTTTTTGTGTTTCTTTTCTTAGCTAACTGCATCATGCCCCTGTCTCCAGCAGAAGGGCAGGAAGATGCATATAAACTGAACTTCTTAGCTGGGATTATCTCATAAGGCAACCTTAAATTTTGGCAGCAAGTCAAAGGTGCACAGCACATCAGCAAATGAAACATGAAGGCAGTTCATAGTACTGTTATCAACTCTCTCTCTATCAACTTCCAACAAGCAGAGGTCAGAGTAATTATCTCCTTGTCACTTTTGGGGTCTTACTTTGTAGCAAATGAGGCGATCACACTGTGCTATGGAAGAGCATTATAACGCTTGGGTAGTTTTCAGCACAATGCAGTTCCCTTGCAAGGCTCCGTGGCCTTTGCACAGCGAGCTCCTGGCCTGCTCTCAGCTTGCAAGGAAATGATCTGATGGCCAGTGTGCCTGGTTCCTCTCACTGAGCTTTTTCCAAAGTGGGAAATATCTTCTGTGCTTCCTTGCCATGCGCTTGCTGGAACAGAGTTCCAATCCTTTCAAATGTGCCTCTGAGGAAATTAATACAGTGCATATTGAACGGCTATACTTTGCACAGGTTTGGTGCCTTAAGCAGAAGATACTAGAGACAGACCAATGCAGTAATTGAGAGGTGCATGGATAAAATTTAACTGCTAATTTCTAATGTACATATGAACATTTAGACAAATTGAGAGAAAAGGTAACGACTACCTAATTATTATGAAAAATGGTATTCATGTTTTGTACAATTATGACTATATTAAGCCTATTTCAAGCAACTAATATGCAGATCTGATTCAGGAGAGATTAATTGGTGATATGAACACTTAAGCTATATAATTTACTCTGATTGAAGAGGCAATACTAAAATGTGGCATTAGCAGATGTTGGATGTAGTTTTGCTCTGAATCCATTCACTGAATATGCTAGGTAAAGCTCCCCTTATTCTAAACGATTAAATACTCTAATCTCCTGGATTTGACTTGCATCTGTGTTTTGTTTCTTTGAATTATTCTCCAAGTGCTGTTGCTGTAGCGATAGGCAGTTCTGTGATGAAATGAAGCACATTCCAGATTCAGCTGTTAAGGTCTGTATGGGAGCCCTTTGGCAGGATCAGGCACAGTGCTTATTAAAAACCACCTGATCCTTTCTGTTTAATATTCAACACCATATTTTCTTTCTCCACAAACTCACTGGTCATCACAGGGCATGTCTCTGGGCACTCCACTAGGTGCTGTGAATTATTCACTGCCACTCTTCTTGCCCCAGAATAGAGAAAGTGCACTTTGTGCATCATGCTGGCCCCAGCAATTCCCTAAATCCACATTTTCTGAGATGGAAAGGAAGCTGCAAGCCATCTCCTTAATTCCGTTGACAACGAACTAGTTAAAGAAATACATTCATTCACTCACACTCATAGGTTCTCATCCAGATCCAGAATTTCATCTGCAGTGTGGATGCCTCTGAAAATTGAAGTGTGAAGTAAGGGAAGAGATAGATGAGTTATTAACTGCGGTATTTCAAATACACATAATAAGAACTGACTATGATCAGAGTTCAATTGGGGGCCGACTTTTTCTGCATGGTATAGTTCTGTTTCATTTGCTATAAGCACAGAAATTACACCTGGATGCCAGCGTACATGCTATGCAAATTTGCCTTAATACTGTAAAGTCCTAAAGTATTAGCAGAGCAGGATCCTATAAAAGCTGTGTCCAAAATGCCTAACTATGTGCAGTTAACACACATATTAAATTGAACGCTCCTCTTATTATTATAAATGACTGCTTTGCTGTCTTTTTCAGCAGAGTTGTGGCATTCATCCTGTCACTAAGAATAAGAATAAGATGACCATCTGCATTTCTGCAGAGTGATGGCTACCCAGAGTGAGTTCAATAAAAGAAAATTATGGCTTTGTGCTTTGCTACAGCCAACAAATCATGAGCAGGTCTTGCAGTGAGGCGAAAAATGAAAAATAACATTTTGGGGAAAGACTATAAGGTACTAGCTGAGCAGCCACTGAATTGTAATACCCCCAAAATGAACATCATGCAAAGGTGATAAGTAATGACCTGTTCATGAGGAATTGAGCACACTGGGTTGTTAGGGACACTGGTGGATACATGTCACAGGAAAACTAAAGGTACACTGGTGATCTTTGTGTGAAGCAGTGACAGCACACAAACACAAGCTATCAGGCCATTTTCTGATCGGCTTCCATTTTCTTCCTTCAAAATAAATCTCTTCAGTGCTAGTTCAGCATATCATTCCTCTCCCTTCTCTCTGACGTGGGATCTTCTGCAGCAGCCTATTCCTTTAGCCTGAATGACTATTATCTGTCTCCTGGAAATCAAAGCAGGTTAAAAGATGGCCTCAGGGACCCCTTGGAGGTGGTATAGGCCTTCTTTTTAGGGTTTGAATACGCTGTATTGGAGGCTGGGGTTCTCTGACCAGGCACATCACTGTAAAACCTCCAGTTACCTTATTTGTCAAATAATAAAAGCCTTTCTCAGTGGTGGGGACTCCAAAACCAACTTGAAACATAAGCAGGAGTTCTTGGTGTCCTGAATCAGTTCTTCCTAAAGGCAGTTGATTTTTCTGGTTTTGTTTCCTCTTTCAGTCTACTTGGAGGCAGTGACTAAAGCTCTAATGCTTTATTCCCAATTTAGTTATCCTGAGTAGGGGGTGCATTACATGCATGGCTTTGCAAATGAACAGAAATACGTGCTAAATGAAGATGGAGTAAATGCTGTGGAAAGTGGTTTCTAAGTAGAGTTTTGACTGTCATCTCATAAATATTCATTGGGGTCTATAATACAATTGGATATTTCCAATATAGTAGTAAACTCAATTATCATTTAAAGTCGATTTGTAGACATTTTCTCACATTAATACGTAAATAACAGTTTAAGGCCAAATTTTGATCTGAATTTAGTACGAGTAGCTTAAGGGGTCTCTGGTGAAATCAGGTGTAGCACAAATCATGCTGTGGCTCCAGACATTCAGAACTGTACTCCTATCTATTTCTTTTTCAATTTTACAGTCTCTGCTTAAATACCGTGGTGATTGTCAGTCAAGAAATGCCTCCAGGTGGATTTTCCCAAAGGACTCAGCATGATGTCAATGGGAACAGTGCTTTAGAAAACCTCAGCTTGAACAAATATCGAAAAGGACAATAATCACTAGAATTCGGTTATCTATAAACGCTATTAAATGCACTGTAGGAAAAAGGGAGAGAAGGGGGGAAATACATTTTTTGAACCTAAGGTTATTATTCTTTATTGCTAATTAATAAACTTTTGGACTGTATTTATTCTCTGAAGGACCACTAGATGTCAGCACATATCTAGGCTACCACAACTGGAGCAACAACCATCTGGTAGTAAAAAAACCCCTCTACCCTGTAGTGATGTAGTTTAGCTAGCATACAGTCACTGGCTAAAAGCATTTTGTTTGACTTTGTAAAGATTTCAGGTACCCAAACTGTAACAGTGACTGTTTCGGCCATCAAAATAGGGGGACTTTTGTGTATGTTACTTCTGGCACATGTTCTTGTTTTGCAAACTACATTCATTGTCATCTGTATTCTGTCCATTGTCTTTCAGGAAGCGCTTCTCAGGTGAAAGTCTACCAGGTGCAGCCTTATAGTGAGGATGGCTATTGGTTTTTTATCTAAAGATTTCATGGCCAAACTTATTTGAAACATGAATGTGACAGCTAATTCTGTTGAAAGTGGGGAAAACCAGAAATCTGAATAAGCCTTCAAACATAATATTCATAGCATAATATGATGTGCAACTGTTCTGTGAGATCCGGCAAAAACCCTAGTGTATTCTGAATGTGCTCAAGTCACCTGTAATGCATATAAGAAATAATGAAAAAAAATTATATTATTATGCATTCAGCCTATTTAAAATGCATAGACGCACTTCACTGCTTGCATTATTTTTAAGTTAGATCAAAAGCCTTCTTGATCAATTTTGCCACACAGTAGTAAGGATTAGTATTCGGCCGTATATATGTTCATATCCTCTGTATTCATTTATATACATCTAGATCGAGTGTCAAAACAAAGAAGAGTTCGGGTGGTTTTGACAGGTAATCCATTTTTCCTAACCATCCATGTCTTCAGGACAATTGTGTTTCGGAAAATTAGACATATAAACTGGAAACTGTCATTTAAACAGTTTTTTTCTAACACAGTGGAATCCAGGGTCTTTAGCTATTCTAGCAATGCAAAGAGACACTACTACAACTACTGCTAGCAGGAGTTAGGGGATGTCACGTCACCACTGAATCAGGCTGTAGCAAACTGTAGTGCAACCCCCGCAGTGCTATCAGTCGATTAATTATGAATAAAGGGCTCCATGCTCCTTATTTACCCCACTTCACCAGAGGCACTCAGCTAAAGCACGTGGGCTAGCAGCAGAACAGCTTACTTCCCTCCAGAGACTATTGGAACTGCCCCCCGACGGGCAGGTACGGAGGGAGCCTGGGGATTAGATGCTTCAGTGGAGCACCTGAAGTTAGCTAGGGTGAATCTGGGCCCATAATACAAAGTTACTATGAAATCACATGTCTCTTGGCCCATGAGTCATTTACTAGCGGTAAACCCCCCCATTTCCCTGCTTCCACCATGTCTCTGCTGTGGCAGTGGCACTGCGCATATTCCTTGCGCTGAGTTACAGATTCCTGGGGTCTCTGTGGTCCCGTGCACCAGATACAAGGGGCTGGAGAAAAAGCAGAGAGGCTTTGCAGCAGTGCTGGGTGGCTTTCTTCAGCCTGCCCTCGGATGTGACCCCGTGTGAGGGGTCAAGCTCTGTGGGGATCTATTTTGTCCTCGTAAAAGTTGCAGCCATCCTATTTGCACTTAGCATACTTTGCCTGCCCTGCCCCAGTATCTGCCAAGGGTTTGCACCATGTATTTTCGGTATGCTGATGGTGGGGGGCAGAACATTCAGCAGGTTGCCAGGCTTAAGTGCATTGCAATAATCAGCCTCTCCCATGATGGCTGTATGGGTCAGAGCATCAGCCTGTGTAAGCAGGTGCTTCATCGTTGCAAGGTATCCTTGTTGAAGATCTGTGAATTTTTACTTGGTAGCACTTCCTTGGTACTCAAGTGCTGTGTTCAGCTTTGTCCCATTTTAGTGAATAATTGTTGGTTAAAAATAAAACCAAAACTGAGTTTTTTTCAGTCATTCTGTTTTGCTGCTTAGGGCAGAAAACTATCTTCCTTCCTTCCTGAATGAAAAAGATTATAGCAAGTGATTTCACATTCACATCTCTAATAAGATGGAAACCTTTAGTCTCCAGTTCAGCCATTGGGTATAAAGAAAAGGTATAAGCTGTGTGGGGATCTATTTTGTCCAGTTCCTGACATGAGTTGCTTTTCCTGCTATAGCTCTGTGTTTACACCTGGAAAGATCCAAAAAAGATAATTTTGTAGTAGTTATCCATGATGGTGGACTCTGGGATTCAGAGAAATAAGGTACACCTTTCTAACAAAGAAGATAATTAATCATTGGAAACCATTTATGTAGAATTGTGGTGGGTCCTTGACAATTGCTAATTCTTTAAATCAGTATTCAATGTTTTCTTTTAAAAGATTTGTTCTAGTTGTACACAATCATGGGACTTGATGCAGGAATTAATAAAGGGAAATCTTATGGCTTTTAACATTTTGAAGTTCATTAACCATTAGTGCAAAATCATCAGTTCATTGCTAAGAGGAAACAGTCTAATAACAGTGTCAATGTACAGTCCTTGCCTCTCCATGCCAAAACCTTGCTAAAAGGGAATTATAGGATCAGAGAGGTATTGATTAATTATATATTATTTTTCTGAAATGAGAACATTTCTCCATGTAGATCATAGTCTCTTTCTATTTATGGCATTTTATTGATATATGCACCTCGCAAAAAGGCTTACTTGCTCGAAGTAATGCTAGTTTCATCAAATACCCATCATGGCCACATCTTTTTGGACAGGTCTGTTTGGGGATGCAGTATGCTGCCCTGTGTATCTGTAAACCCTGAATCTTTGGGTGTCACAACAGTCATGGGCTTAGAGTGCTTTCATGTCCTAAACCAGCACAGGAGCTCTGCAAGTTGAATGACTGCACTAGTGAGTCCCTAGTTATTAATTCTGGAGTAGTACGTGTAGCTTTAAATGATGAATCAGACAGAATGAAGCTGGCCATTAGTGTGCATTTGGTGTTAATTGAAGCCATGACTCATTCATTTGCATTTTTCCTTCCCACAAAGAATGTTTAAGTAAGACCCTTTGCTCCTTTTAAGATCTTGAAATCTGTGTCTAGCTATATATCAGAGAAGCTACTAATCACAATGGCGGATCAGAAGGTGCTTTAATCTGGTATCAGGAGCATGTATTGCAACTTGAACTCCTTCAACTTGAACACTGACCAGAATTTTTGGGCAGCCTGCCTTTCTGTGGCACAGTTGTGGGATACTGAGATTGTTCTGGGTCGCTGGTTACACTGCATGTAAACAGTGTCTCCTTGCCCAAGGTCTACTCGTCAGTCTAGTTACTCATTATGCACAAGTATTGCTGAAATAAAAGGCAAGCAAAGTCAATTTTCCATATTTCTCCTATTTTATTTTTCGTGATGAAGATCAAGTAAAGGTCAAGACACAATGAGCACACCAGTAGACTGGTTGCTGTAAATACATGCAATAAGTGACAGTCCTGGGCTCAGGAAATTTCCAATTTAAATAGACCAGGCATCTGAAGAATAGGAAGGGAAATCATTGCAGAAGAGTGACAGAATTAGTTGTACGTTACCCAGCAGTCAGGGGCCAAATAGGGATCCTATCTCCACCAGGCAGGAATGGACTGGCCTTGCAGCCTTGCAACAACAGAATGTCTTTATAAAATGTATCCTTTTTTATATCCTAGGAAAAAAAAATCCTGTAGTATTGGGTACTAAGGATATAATTTTCAATCAAGTTCTGCAGCTTGCTCAAATGGTCTGCACAAGATTTTTTTTTCATTTTTGTATTAGATTCTAACAGACTATATAAACTAGGGATTAATTTGGCCCATTAAATGTCAAAAGATTAACACTTTTATCATTTTTCTCACAATTTAGAAGTGAATTACATAGTCGCATTACAATCATTCTGCTTAATTTTACTTTTCATGTCATTTTTCTCCCAGCATTAATTTTGTCCATGTTGCAGCATTCAGCTCAGGACATATCTCACTGCAGTCCATTATCTGACCAGTCGAGCCTGCAGCAACAGGGAATCTTAATTGGAAAGATGCACTGATGCAGAGAAGGTACATGTAACTTCTTGCACTGGCTGTACCTTTTAAAAATGCATCATTACAAAGAAGACAAACTGTTGTCTATTCTTTGATCTGAAAGATTTTCAGAAGCTGCCAGAGTCAGCAAGTGGAAGGGCTGAAGCCTAAAATTCCTTCCATGTCGTGTTATGGAATAGCTGTGTAAAGAATGACTGTATGGGAAGCATCAGGTGAGAATTTTTAGAAGCTTTTCAAAGCAATCAGTGAAATCTGATTTAAGAGTACCACTTCATTTTGCACTTAATAGTGTTCTCCAGATAAACTGTATTCCAATATGCTTCACAAAGTTAAATAATACAGCTACTGAGATAAATAACAGCAGGAGGAGACAGTCTCAGAAGTTATAGGCTCGGGGAACAGCTGTTTTCAGCTGAGATATAAAATGAAATGGCAAAAATACAGTGCATTATTCTATACCACAGTGGCCAGAGGTTTTCAGCAAACTCCACCATACCTGAAAGCTGTCAAATAATAAGCAAAATTAATCAGACAGGAAGAGTGGTTGGAAGAGTTCAACGACCTGAGCCCTCCTGACACAACTTCATTTGAAACTGAATCTGGCTGACACTGGACTGTGCTTAACAGAGAAGACCAAGTGTAATGTGACATTAATTTTCCTCTTTCTGACCTTGCTTGACTGAATGCACTGGAGCACTTAATTCTTTTTGCTCCCATCAGAAGGATCTAGTGCGAGAGTCCAGTGGTAGCCAGTCCCTTCTGTGGCCTATCCAGTAACACAGTGTGAGCTCAGGCAGTTCATTCCTGGAGTATGGTCCAAAATTTGACTGTCCTTGGCAGTTAGCAATTGTGAACTCTGCCTAGTCTTATTTTCCTTGATCCCCATACCAGAGCAGGTTTCTAAGTCATCAACTGCAAGAGCAGCATTCTTCTGGAGATGGAAAGCAAACCTCAGCCTAAAAAATACAATAGAATTATCTCAATTTACACCTATTGAGAAGCACACTAAAGCAGCTGTAGCTGATCAGCCTCTATATTCTTAGCTCAGATTCAAATCATAATCAGAGACATTTTAAAAATTTTGAATAGTACGGGAAGAAAAAGATAGAGATATGTGCCATAATATTTCATCTGAAAAGGTCTTGTAGGTACAGTTACCAACTGCTTAAAGATTTCACCATTCGTATATGTTTTTTAACAATCAGTTTCTTTCAAAACCTATACACTTTAGATTTGACACACTTAAGGCAGAGAGGTGATATCGCTACAATACCATATCCCAAGCCTGAAGAAACACAAATAATGCTATAAAAGCTGCACACATTTTACCACCGTCTCAACTTTTTACTGCAGAAATTTTGATTTACTTAGATCCTTAACTGTCTTTTCCCTGTAGTACCCTCAGCACCCCAGTAACAAAGAGCCAGCTGCTTTTCCCAGCTTCCATTTAACACTCGAACAGGAGGAGTCATGCTGTGCCCAGCATTATTGGGGCTCACGAGGAAGAAATGGGAATATGTTCAGCGTACTTTTTAGGGTTTGCCTAGCAGCTTTGGAAATCAGTGGCAAGATTCACCCTGATGTTAGAATCTTGTCCATATAGGCATTGCTCATCTAAAAGACACTTTTTAAGGTTTGCCCCATAGCTTTCCCCTTCTACCACAATAAAAACCACAAGATGCACTCCACAGAAATTTGGGGGGGGAAAAGTCCACTCCAGGTATGATCTGTGCTCATTTTAAAGCCTGTTAAATGTTGAACAAGGCAAACTAATCTGCAGTTATTTTGTGGGGCTGTGGTATTGTGTTAATACTAATGACTCTGATGGGTGAAGGATATAAACATTACAGTTGATGAGGATCTGACAAGAACGCTTATCTTTGTTAAACTTAGTGAGTTGGTGTTATTAATGGCATTCTGGGAATCAGAATTTGTGAAAACAAAAATGATTCTCTGTTGATCTTTTGTAAATGTTCACTCCTAAGCAACACACTCAATATTCGAGATGCTCTGCTTTGTCATTCCTGCAGTAGAGCCTTACTTACTTAGGCCTAATTAATTTTTGGTCTAATCTCCCTGTGGTTGAAAAGATGCATGGACTGAATTTGGCTCATCATCCCTTCCACTTATGCCACTTATGTCAGATTTGAATATGAACAAGAAATCAGTGTTGTACAAAAGGCATACAGTGTTATGACAAAAAATACTGTGTAGCAGAGAATTTTTTTTAATATTAGGTCTAAAAGGATGCCTGTTTCCCAGAAACTTGGTTAAAATTATTACAAAACAAATGCTCTACTCAGGAAAATGCTAGAATGCAATTGGAATCAAAAGGATAATTTCAAGGGGATAAAAATCACTGCAATGCTAAATGGAAATGTCTGATGTATTTACAAGGGAAGACATTAGCAGTATGCTGTCTGACATTGCTTCTCATTGCCCAGTATCTCAAAGTCTAACTTAGGAAAGGTATGAAGAAATGGAGAAGATTTGTAACCCATAAATTGTGAGGATCAAGTAGGTTTATCAGGGGAGAGAGAAAAACCTGATGTATTGTAAGTGTTCTACAGAGCTGGTAGGTGAAAGTAAGCTTTTAATAAACATCTGCCAGCAACCACAATGTTGAAATACACATGGTGGTAAACATTTTGGAATCCATAAGTCTTTCTGGGCTGCATTCCTATAAACTAATGAAAACAATTTTGATGTACGTTTGGCTGGTGAACATTTGGCCACCCACAAAGTCATCTGCTTGAAAGTGTTGTCTTTGGCATTGCTAAGTGCCTATATCTCTAAACAAGCGCTTATCAGAAGTGAATCCAGCATGGAGGTGTGTAGGGGAAGAGAGGTAAAGATTTGGGGTAAAACTTAAACAAGTAAAAAGCCTAAAGGCTATCTGACATTCCCCTGAACTGGCAAATTCTTTGAGGTGAGTAATGAAATGTAGGTGAGATGGGCTTTTTCAAACCGTGAAGCTTGCAGGAGAGTGACTGTGAGGAGAATAAGACCCCTTTTTTGTGCCTATGTTGGTGGCAACAGTGGGAGGATATATCTTCAGAGGGCAGTGATGCTGTAGGTAATGGAGCTGAACACAGTGCTCATTGAAGCCTAGCCAAAACCCTGTTTGTCAAAGACACCCTGTTTGCAAATATTAAAAGGATATTGAAAGCATGGTTGTGAACAATTCGTATTTTTAGCAACAGGAAAGTAGGATAGAAAACTGTGGTGCCAAGACATAATATATGTAATATACACTTTTTCAGGAACTAATTATTATTTTCTGAAACTACTGCAGTTGTATGCTACCATGACTGAAAAGAGAGGGCTTAGTATGATGTTAACATAAGGAGATACAGAGTCTAGTCCCAGCTTTTGCAAGAAATAAAAATAATTTTAATTCCAGTAGTGCTTAGCCTCCCCATCAACACTGGATTCGCTTTTAGACTGCTTTGCCCTCTTTTAAAATTGCTAGCCTAAAAAGATCAAAGTGCTTTGCAGGAGTTCAGGAAGTAGACACCTACATTTATTTTTCCTGCTGTGAAAGCTGAGGCAGATGAGTATTATATTCTGATTTTCTAAGGACTCCACTCACTTTAATGTGTCTACTAAGGTGGATGTCAGCATATGAAGGAAACAAGAAGCAAAAGTCTTCTATGACACCAAGAGGCTAAATTTCTGGCTTCACAGCAGAATATCAAAATTTGCTTTCGAGTATTTTATTCTCCTCTGTATATTTTCCTCAGCAAGAAGATTGCATCCCTGTGGTACATACATAAACAACTAAAACAAAGATTTACTGTGGGTTGTTAAAAAGTGCCCAGATCTGATTTCACAATTACAAGGTACGGATAATTTTGTGGCCTTTTGAAGGCTGAATATAGAATGTGCAATCTGGAAAAATGGGTACTGA
This sequence comes from Mycteria americana, assembly GCF_035582795.1. NCBI lineage: Eukaryota > Metazoa > Chordata > Aves > Ciconiiformes > Ciconiidae > Mycteria > Mycteria americana. The sequence goes on along the minus strand of NC_134366.1, from coordinate 46,126,855 downwards.
TGTACCGCAAACATTAATTGGTGCATGTGTTGCCAACGCAAGCTTGAGTTTGCATTATGTTGCTAAAAACCAGGTTCAGGGAGGGGAAGCACTCGAGAAATCAAACTGACAGTGTGCGAGATATCCTGCATCATCAAGGAAAGTTGCTGAAGCAAAATGAGCGGGCCGATACAATTCCAGCTCCCGGCACTGCTCGCTGGTGTCCGCTGGAACGTGTCAGATGACCAAATATGAATGGGCTCCAGTGGGAGGGATGGCCTTTTCCTTGCAAATATTTCTTCAGCTCTTATGTTGCCCCTCAGCAATAATGGTTGGCTTTTTATAGAACACTGTCTGATTCGTCGGCAACCTTTAGGTATTTTATTGATTTAACATTTCTTCAGAGACGCAGTGAAATATACGACCCATGGACAATGTGATTTTTTGAAAGCCGATGCTGATGTCAGGGGTATGTTGCCTGATTCAAGCTCTGCTGTCTCTGGAGTTCATTAGAAGTTGTTTTACATATGCTTTCTACTCTGTTTATGAACTACATTTCTTTTTCCACACTTGGTAAGGGTGCTGTTTTACACTGCCTTCGGTGTATATTTCAAACCCACTTGCTGAATTGAGTCATTTCACGGTGAAGTAAACTGAATGTAAGAGAAATATGCCTTGGTTGGGACACTATGGTTTAGTATATCAAAGCAATAAAGAGCGAGAAACAGGTTGGGAGAACTTTCAGAATCCATTTTATTTATTACTTAAAAGTAATGAAGCAAAATGTGGTTGTTCGTGCCCTCTGAATGTTAATCTGCCCAGCTGCTGAAATCACAGTGAAAGGTGATAGCAGGCTCTGAAAGAATTGTGTGTAGCTCATCTGAACATAAGGCTAGTTGGCAGGATATTGAATCAGAAGCTAATGAGCAGGCAGAGCTGGGATTTGGCTTGTGATGGAAGTGGGTTCACCACACAAGGGTTTCAGAACTGGCCACGCAGATTTGAACAGCCAAGTCTGTGTTGAGACACAGGCAGGCTAACCGTGAAAGCTTCTGAGCATGCAGCAGCCACCACTGACCATTTGATGCCAGTGTCTAAATGTAGCTCTAACTTTAGATTTCTATTTCTGAAAATTCTGGCCCAAGTCTTCCGGGGCTTTTAAATTGTGCTGCAAAGGACAAAACGTGTAGCAGAATAGAGATAATGGTATTCACCGTCCTTTGTAATACCAACACGTCAGGCTGAGCATCCTTCAGCTCCTGTTCCTGTACATCTGTATGTATCAAAAGAAGATGTGATCGAAGGAGCTCCTACTTTCTCCCTCCCCTTCCTCACACTTCCTTTATCTCTCCAGCCATCCCCACAGGTATTAGCATTGCAGCTGCTGCTATTTAGCCAGTATTGCTGCACAGTCCCCATTCTTCTTTTCCATTGTAGAGATGGAGCAAGAAGACTTTTGATAAGCTTAAAGTTGCTCCTAGTCCACTGAAAGCTTGAGCCAAGAAGCTAGGAGACCACGTAGTGTGGAGGCACTCTGCCACACCATGCAGGGGATGGCTGAGTGACAGCACTGTATGAGCAGGCCAGAGACTGAAGTCGGTGCTTGCTGGATTTGGTGGCAGAGGCAGTAGCAGTTGTTGCTGGAAAGGAACACATGATTAACAAGATGTGGAAATAGCTCCATGTAGAAACAGAGGGATTTCCAAAACTGATGGGGCAGTTTCACGCTAGAGCCAGCACTAGTGTAATACAGACTGAAAGCAGCTGGCCAGCTGGCCTTTCCAAATTCTGGCATGAGCTGTAAATCATAAGGTCCCTGTCTTATGTAAATGGACCTACTGTAACACACACGGCTCATCTCTGAGGAGCTCTAAATAGCCAAGGCTGGAATAACTCCTGTGTCACTCCAGGTTTCTGCTGATGCATGATAAAGTTACACTCAGATGGAAATGCCATGGTGAATCAGATTGGAGCACAAATGGTAATGACTTTTGCGTGTTTGCTTAAAGCCAGGTGATAGCTACAGAAAAGCAGAGTGTAAGAGAAGTCTTCCTCATCCTGCTCTCTGCAGTGGCCAACTTTTGTAGCCAATGAGGACTGCATGCGTTGAATAGCTGCTGGCGGTGGTTGGACTAGATTTCCCAAAAGAAAGTCTGATGAAAACAAAACTGTGGTCTCTACCCATCCCTCCAGTGCAGGCAGCAAAACTAAGGCATGTGAAAGGCACTGGACGTTACAGACCCTCTAAAGTGGCTCAGAATTTGTCTGAGGCCTTCTGCTGCCACAGGCACCCTCCTCCCCTTTCCAACAAACATGGTGTCTTAGAATTTATTCTGATGTTTTAATCTTTAAAGCAGGAAGTGGTGAGAGCAATAAAATTTAATCAACAGAATACTTGTTTTATCAAGCAAATAGATAATTGTGACATTTGACATTCTTATGAGACTATTTCTTGAACATTTGCTTAATTATCTCTCCCCTTTAAAAATTCTGTTCAGATTCGAGTTCAGCAGTTCACCACATAATCAGATTCAGCTTTTCTGAAACATTTTGTTGTTATATTATTGTTGTTGTTATTATTAGATAGTGCATTCTCTTGGAAATGTCAAGTGTGTTGTCAAATATTGTACTAATTTCAGTTTCCTTTGTCACAGCCCTGGACTTTATTAAGAAACTACATACTGTGAGTAGGTCATTCCAGTACCCAGCTCCATCCTAAAGGGCAATGGGATCACTCGGATCAGAGCCCAGAAAAATCTCCGTATAGTTAAAGGGACTCTCTTAAGGTCCTTTTTAACTCTATTTTCTGGGTTTCTCGGATGAGGCATTTATGGCAATGGTATCTTTGCATTCCAGAGGCATGCTTTTGGCAATGAATCTGTGTCACCTAAGTATAGTTGCCAGAAGCTAGACATTCATCGGGCTCCCTCCTAAGTTAATGGAGAAAGAAACAGCATCTCCAGGAAGCAACTTATCCCCCACGTCTGTAATACTTAATCTTAGGATGAGTGGAATTTCCCTATGAAAAGCTTGCTTCTCCCAGCTGATAGAGGAAACACAGGAAAAATGGCTTAGACTAGACACCCAAGATCTAGACAGCAGAAGTTAGGTAAAATTAGGCCTGCCTGAGGGAAGTGTCATTCTGTACCTGACAAGTTTGTGCAGGTTCCAAAAGTGACAGGACAAATGCATGGACTAGGAAATAAAAATATGTCATCAATGGTTCAGGAAGCTGTAAATTGCTGATGGCTGGCATGGTACTTTGGGACAGCATCGCTACATGTTAACTCTGTTCTTGTTCTCTTTCCTAAGCATCCCATTCTGGCCCCTCTCACAGAGAGGATTCTGGCAGGAGGGACCTCTGGTCACACCTGCTGTGACTGATACTACATTCCTGAACTCCACCTACATCAAATATTTCTTAGTATTCACTCGGGTGTAGTCACAAGGGATAGATTTTGTGTGTATTTGGAGGATTAGTACAAGGACTGTGTATCATCTGAGTTTTCTTTCTGCTTCAAATAGTCCATAGACCATGTGCCAACCCTCTGCATGAAGTTGGCATTGAGTCCACAGAGTGTGAGGTGGTTTCCTGAATGGATGAGAAGGCAGGTGGCAAGCCAAAAAAAAGCTAGTTTTCAAAGCTTGTGACTGGAGAATGAAAGACACAGATGTGTAAAGAAATATCCGTATTATAGATCTAGACAGACATTAATGAGTGTGTGTCCTAACTATCATACCAAGGTTACAAGCCCCTGCTTACGCACAAGACAAATGTAGTTTGTCTAGCCCAAACACTGGCAGTTCAAACTCCCTCTTAATTACAAGATTTATGCCTTTGCCTTTATCCAAAGGGCTGATCTAAGGGAATGAAATAGTTCAGTCTCTTAAGTCCCCTTGCTTCTTGTTCTCATTATCATAAAGGTAAAGGTGCCAGTTAGAGTTGGTCAGACATTTTTATAATTAAAGCTTTAAAATTTAATAGTGAAGTGCATACCTTACACTTTGGCACCTTTGGTTGCTCCATCAGATATTGTTTGTGATCTTCATAATGAAATGAACATGGCGGGGTGCTGAAATACTTCACATAATTTGTCCTCGGGGTTTCTTCCTCTTGATCTCCATTTTTGTTTTAAAAAATTGCTTTCCCATGGTGCAGTGGTTTGTGAAGTTCTGGCAGTGTCACCCAGTAGTTCAGAGATTAGTCCCGAGTCATCCACAGGATAAGAAGTCACAGGCGTATGTTATGTGTGGCTGGAACTCCTGTGAATCTGCCAGCATCTCTGCCGCTTGTCCCAGGGCCAGTGGAGAGTAAGGATGGCTCATTTAGTGTATTGATGCATGGCACCTGGAGCTTTTCATTCATGCAGAACCTGATTTTCCTCTTTTTAGAGTTTACTAGTCTATCAGAGTGATTTCATGTTGAGGCTTGTCTCACAGCTTCCAATTTATTCCAATTTATCTTTAAAAAGACCAGGAAACATTTCGGTCCCACTGAATTTGGTAGGAAGAACCTCAAAGGTACTCCAAGTGGAGCTACAAACGTCTCTTCTCTTGCACCTCTGACCTCATAGATGATCTTGTCCTTTCCCCTCTTCCTCCTTCTGCCTCCTTTTCAAATACACTCACATTTTCTTGCAGGCATTTTGTCCCCTCAGCAGTCCCACAAACGCTTTACGTGCTCTGCACGCTGCCGGTAAGTGCCCACTCGGTAGTGGTTTGTGCTGGAGTAGTTTGCTCGCTACCTGGTGTGTCCTGGCAGGTGGGGTGTCCTTCTTCAGAGAGAGGTGAAGAAGCACTGCTGTCCTTGCACACAGAGATCAGTAATTTCCTTACCAGTGGAGCAGTGGCTTTAGTGCTCCTTCATTGCCTGCCTACTGAGACTGACAGTTCAGGTTATTGCGTACATTCAGAGAGATCCAGGAAGAATGTAACAAGCTCCTTGTGCCTCGGAATTCACTGCTTTTACAACACCGCTTCTGCTAGATAGGCATATACTGTTTATATGAAGAAAATAAATCAGTATGTGTTTATTTTGAGAATACAATGTCGTAGAACGGATTTAATTTCATTGCACCATTATCAACATTGATAGCAAATATCTTTAAGGCAGAACAGAAGGATAATGGATTTTTTTCTTTTTCTCTTATCGTCTTCGTATTGTTTTCCCTTCTATTTGATCCTGCTGCTGTAGACTAAGAACCTTTGTGCAAAGCACAGAGACAACTTCAGCTCTCATCAGATTACTCAGTGCCTAGCAAAACTGGATTTTAATGGGCACTTGATGTCATGTTGGAAAAATATTCTTTTGTACTGCTCCATGGCAACATTATTTTCACATTCAAATCCTTGAAAAAAATGTGTTTGCATGCTGATTGGATCAAAAACTGGATCTGGTTTTTAGAAGACCTATGAATCTTTTAATAAGGCCCTATGGAAAGCATTGATTATGGTTATATGTCCAGCAAAGTTAGCATACTTTTTCGAATTAAAACAAATCATGAATCTCTCTCGAACCACATTTGCTTGAAGTAGCACGGGTAACCCTGTGCACATGATACTTTTTGGATAGTATGTTTCTGCTCTGTTCCACCTAAGCAGTAAAATGGAATCGAAAGGAAAATCCTCTGGAGTAAATACAAAAAAATCCACATAGCTTTTATGGCTGTGCCTACCAAGCAGTGATGAGGCACAGCATGAATACACTTACCAGAAAGTATCCTGTACACTAAGGGCACTCTGCAAACGGGCAGGCTTCAGAGGAATTCACAACACCCCTCTGTTTCAAAGTCTTCATTAAAACAAATATTTTTCTGCTTACCTGTGGCATTTCTGCAGTTTTTCAGAAGAGTATTCATATTTATCCTAACCTCTTGGGAGGAAATTCAGCTCCATTGAAGAGCCAGGAAAAGGTATAGACAACCATTTATGTCTCACTTAAAGCCTTGTTTTGAAGGTTTTAAGTGCAATTTGCTACACGGAGATGAATTTCATTCTCCAGTAGTTCTAAGTGTGCTGTTAAAATTGGCTATATGTCACACTGAAGGGACAGCTCATCTCATGGTCCCTGTGATATTCCTTAACCTTTTTTACACATACAGTGCCTATAAAATGACTTTACCCAGAGCACAATTGCATCTTGCTTGCTTCCTTCCTTCTTTCAATAATAAATAGGCCATATTTGGTTGGTCAGAACAATTCTTGAATTCGAAATTAATTCAGTAAATTATGTTAGCTGAAACAAACAAACAAACAAACTAAAAAGAAGAGATAGAAATGTTGACAAGAATAGTTCTGTTATTTTCCAAACATGAATATTTCAGCATTAGAGTTTTGATTCAGAAAGGAACTTAGATACCACTTGCAACAATAAAGAACAGGGCGATGCCTTCCTTTTCTCCATTAATAGCCTGTATTCCAGAGGTTCTTGCTTGGGATTTTGATGAGGAAGGTTTAAATCCAAGCTGAACCTAAATCACAACAGTGGTTCTCACACCTTGGAACAGCCCTTGTTGCTCATCTCTAGGACGTTGTGTGCTGACTCCTCCTGATGTAACATTTTTACTGCACAATAATACAGAAGCATTTATTGCAGCAGAGATGAGAGGCCAGATAGCTTCCTTTACAAGCAGGACTTGAAACCATCCAGAGTGATTCTCTTTGTCCCTCTCTTGTCAAACAAATATTTGAATATGCTCTGTACTAAAGATGATAATGTTCAAACTGAAAAAAAAGTTTAGTGTTGAGTCAAAATATTTTTTTCCACTTCTTGGTTTGGTGGCTGAACCAGAAAAATTGGATATTTTTGCTTTTTATATATGACTAGGAAGAGCTTCAGAAGAATATGCTTTTAGTAATGTACATATTAAGTATAATGTGCATTATTAAGTGCTAGAGCAGGAAGCTTAAAGCAGGTTAAACATTAGTTTAAAAAGAGTATATTATGCAGACATAGCTATTTCAGCTGCAAACTCCCACCAAAGGTAAAACTGATGTAGAATCTTACAGACTTTTAATTAACAAGATATAGCTGAATCACCTTAATGGATTGTGGGGGTGATAGAGCTGGCCTGTAAAAATCTTTTGTGAATCATTTTCCAGTTTTCCAGGAACCTGGACGTAGTAAACAAACCAAGAAGTGGGCCTGTTAAAATAATTAAGATAAACCAAGTACCGAAAAGCCCTCAGCTCCAGGTTCGGTGAAAATTCTGTCATTAAACAACAGGCTGGAGGGAGAACCATTAATATGTAAATGGCTGGTCATCCTCTGCTGCAGCTGTAGCCCCTTTTGTGGCTACGGCAAGAGTAAGGTAGAATTCAGTGCCTGAGAAAGGGATCTAGTGATAATAATTATTGAAAACCAGCTGTGCTATTTATTTCCTTTGATAAAATCCTGCTACGTGGTAACTATTTGCAGGTTCCCAAGAAGTATTCCTTTTCATACAGAACTTTATCTTTGGTGCAGAATCAATATGTTTCATATTGTGGCTATGGAAGTTTGCTGAAGTAGGAAAAATTGCACGGCTTTTGCATTATTTTGTTGTTGGGATATGTATCCTGGAAGATCGCCAGAAGTATGTTCCTTAATATCGGCTAATTTTTCCCCTATCCAGCCTCTAGCCCCAGCATTTACAGCTCTCCTCTGTCCAGCAAGTCCATTATGTTTCAAATGAAACTGCTAGCATTTTGGGTAGCACGTCCCAGTTGTCTTACAAGACTTCCCTACATACAAGGTATCCTCTTTTTAACAGTTGTATCAGCTATCTCAGACGAAGTTTACTATATACCAGCTTCTCCTTCCCTGCCTGTCACCCTCAGGAAACAATATTAAGGGCTTCTGCTTGAATTGTGACCATTTCCATTGGGTTGCTAAGCACATTTTAAATGTAGGCTGTCATTTCTTTCTTCACTTTCTTTCTCCCACCTCTCTTTTCCTCCCTTCGTCTCCAAGTCCTTTTGTGATATGTTTGTGGAGTTGTTCTTTGGCTTCATTAGAGTATTGATTTTTTTTGGTTAATTTACCTAATTCCCAGTCAAATGAGGACATGGTACTTGTAAATCATTTAGTTTCTCATTAATCTCTTCCAGTGCTGGCTCCACTTTTCAGCTGTCTTCCTATTTACTATCTCTAGCGAAAAATACCCAGTGTTCCCATCACTTGTCACAAGTAATGTCACGGTTGCTGTGGATCCATTGGCCTGAATAATCAACATGATTTTTTTTATTAGAAATCAAAATATTTGTTGCTGCTGTAGAAAGCCACATCTTAAATCCCATGCAAGGAAGTTCACTAAATGAAACGCAATAAACAGCAGATCTAAGGCCTGCCCTGTTACTTTGTGCCAAATCTTATTCATTAGTTTTTCTTTAACAATAGCTGTAGAATTTTAAGATGCTGTTTAGAAGAGCAGAAATCCTGAGAGCTGCATCCTTATGCCTTGTTACCTCTCTGGCAAAGATCCCATTGAGATGAGAGGAATAAGGACTTCAGCATTCACTTGAGAGATGCAAGTCTCAGCTTAGTCAAACCCACAGATAAAGAATTCTCTGCTGCTATCCTCTGATATAAAACACTGGTATCATATCAGTCTTACAAGCTGCTTACAGGTAGATTGGCAGGCCAGGCAGGGTGCCTGCTCATATAGCAAATTAGCAAGAAAATAATTTTCTCCTGAAATGAAGAAATGCTTTTCAGGGCAATAGGTAGGTGGTACTCCCCCTTTTGGGTCAGCACCAAACAGTGCCCTAGCACGGTAGGAAAGAGAAATTCCCTGTTGAAGGGAAGGGTTTCATTGCCCGTAACCATTACATTAGTTTTATTGTTGAGGTAGAATGGGCCTCACCTTTAATAATCCCTGGCCAAATCTATCCTTCAGCTGCATGAGAAGAGTAGACTGTTGTGTCCCCTAACATTGCTCTGTACTATATGACAGCTTTTCAAAGTGGCTTTCATTGCATTTCAGAGATGTTTGCAGCTTATTTCTGTATAACTATATATATGCTCTGTGATCTTTAGATCATTAATCTCAGCCACTGTTATTATCTCATTTTGAAAAGAGACAGATTTTGCCAATAGACTCTTTCTTGGTGTCACTCATCCTGATTTTTTTCCCATAGGCTTTGTGCGATAGTCACTGAAAACAACTTCAATGCCATGGTTATTTTAGTTGCCACTCAGTGACTCATCTTCCTCTGACTGTAATGGGATTAAAGGAGCATTTAATGTTCTCTGCCACGTAAGGGGCAGTTACTTAGCCAATAGGATGATAAGCATCTTACACTTACTATAGATAGAGACATTAGGCTGATGGGAAGGATTAAAACATGTACACATTTTGTTTTTGAGACAGCAAATAATAAATACTGCCTCTTCAAGAACAGAAGTCCTACGTAGGGAAGATCAGGCCACAGTATTTTTTCATGTGTCAAAAGCATCAGAGGAGATGGAAGAAACTGATGAAGCTTTGTTTGTAAAGTATGCATTGGTTAAATTGCTGCCCCTTGCTGATCGGTCTAATCCTTTTAATGAAGCTAGGTAAGCAAAAAGAGGGCAGTAATGATGCTGATGACTCAGAGGTTTCTCTCTGTGAAAGAAAACAAGCAGAAGATGGTTGTCTAAACAGTACAGTACAGTGACTCTCCAGGTGTCCTTTTCACCTGTAAAATGGTTGCTGGATAGCAAGCTAACCAAACTCAGAGGCTCCCAGTGTCCCTGGGTACAAGTGCTAGAATACAAATCAGTATATTGTAAGAGTGTGAGATTTGTTGTGTTTCAGCCACCCTTCAGCTTGCAGTATGCATTTTTCTTAAGCCTGGATTTGTGTCGGTCCTTTTCGTTTAAAGAATGAGGCAGCAGCACAACAGCTCAGAGGCTAGGACCAGCACACAGAGACACTGGTGCGCTTTGTTCTGATCTGACGGATGGGATTTAACCCATCTTTCTTGATAACACTGCCCTGATCTGAGGATAACTGACAGTACTTCTTTTACACCCCCTCATTCTGATTTTTGTAAAATAATTAAAGATTTGCAGAGTATGCTTTGTATTCAATGATTCCCCCATGGGAAGTCCTGGGACACCATCCCTTCACCGACGTTGATTTCACTGTTCATTGCACAAGTTTTCATTGCACAATTTGCAGTCAATTCTATTGACCTGGGGCTGCAAACTCCCTGGGGAGAATCCTGGCCACTAGGTGACAGAGTCATGTTACTTTCCTTCGCCCAAGGAGCTTTTAATTTTTTAGGCAAAGTGAAGCAGACTCAGCCAGAGAGATGGTAAGGACTCCTGCCCCATAAAATAGCCAGACACTTGTGGTAAGAGCAGATTTTTAGAGAGGCCAGTTAAATCCCGTCAAGCAGAAGATGGCTTTGAATGTGTGTTTTCTGCCGCTTAGTTTGCTGAATTTACCACTGGATTGTGGTACAAAATGGGGAGCAGTAGTTCATCTGTTAGCTGTGCTTCAAAAGGCAGGAGTAACTCTCTTCCTTTAGACATGCTGCTAGACCACCACCTGCATCACCCGCCAGCTGGAACACCAACTGGTGGGACCCAGCAGGGCTTGGCACTCGATTGCCAAGTGATGTTAAGTATCTGTGTGCATGGCCAGAAGTACTCTAGATACTTGGGGAACCCTCACATTTACACTTGAGTCCCTTGAGGGACTTGAGGATTTACATGCCAACTGAGGAAGGATGCAGCCAGCAGTTTTATGTATCTTCGCTTCAGGGTTGGGTGGTAAATACAGAGACAAGTGAAATGTTGATGCCCTAGCCTTTTTGTGCATCTGGTACTTCGTAGTTTTATCACTTGAACAACGTGGCCTTCTGCCATTGCAACCTCATGCCAAGAAAACCACAGTAATGTATGTTTGGTGCCAGTTGTACAAGTTACACAAAGAAAACTAGTTAGGGGAAAGTTTAGAAAATCTGAATGATTTCTGCAGGGGATATTTTTTTTCACCTGCAAGGCTTAATTAGTAGGACTCCAGATTGTAACAGTGCCGTGCTTGAAAACATGTTGGATTGCATTGAGACATGTGCTTTTTATGCTCATATGCAAGTTTTGATGATATAGTGAAGCTGTTGAAAAATCCAGCAGCACTTCCTCTGACAGCTCCAGCTCATGCACACTGCTTTGGATACCAGAATCCATTTTGTTGCGGGCCAGAAAGTTTCACATTTGATTTCTTTTTCTTCATACAGTTCTTACAACTGTTTTATTTCTTGATTTGTCACTACAGAAATCTACATGACCTTTACTATAATCTTGGATAGTTGTAGCAGGCTTGTAAGGCTCAGTACAATGTATGTTCAAATGTACAAAGTAGGCAAGAATGTCACATGCAGTACAGAACATCTCTCTGCTTTGCCTGGGGAGCTGTTAGCCTACTATGCACAAGAACGCAGAACAGAGCACAGTGCATTTCACAGTGCATAAGGCTAGCTGAGCACTTGGTAATATTTTTCACTTTCTATCAACACACTACAAAGTAAAAATGTTAGTATACGTATTTCTAGGCAACAGTGCATTTTTGCACATTGGTAAACACCATAATTCTCTTCTGCTTGTCAAGATGTGCTACCTACGAGCATGGGGTTTCAAAGGAGGCCATTTAAAAACATAATTTTCCAGTCTGGATCGGCACTTACATGCCCCTCTAAAAGCGAGTCGTCGAGACTGTAATTTTGAAATCCTGCTAAAAAAGGCGGTATCTCTCTCCTGACGTGCCTGTGCACTTACTCCTGGAAACCAGTTAAACCAAGGGAATATTTATAGCACCAGTGAGAGAATAAAGTTGGTCCCTTAACTGTGACAGAGCCCATTTCGGTCCTGTCAGCTGTCTCCTTTCTTAGTTGAACATCGGGAAGCAAGTTCCATTGAATGGTGGCTTCACGCTGCTCTCTGCTGCTAGCTGAAACTTCAGCCAGTGTCAGGGTGAGTCGGGTATTAGACCCTTCTGTCTGTACTGGCTGCAGCTCTTGCTCTTGATCCCTGATCTCTTGCATCTAACATCCGCTTGCTCTCTTGATTGTGTAATGCTTCGTGGAAGTTTTCTAGTCCACCTGTGTGAAGGAGATTTTAAGTATATGCTAATTTTATTGTAAATTATTGACAAGATGAATACGGAAAGGTCTGTTTGTATAATGCTTTTGATACTGGAGAAATCTGATCAGACGTTTTCCATCAAGGAAGCCTCTTGTCCTGTTTTTCCCTCTTTGTATGCTTCATTGTGAGTGCCTCCTGCTTGGCAAGTGGTCTGAGAAACCGAGAACTAGCCCCCATAGTGTTTATAGCTGCAAATACATGAGGGCTATAATCAAGTTTAGGCAGCTCAGGCTGACTCATTATGTTGGTGTCTGCGCGTTTGGCTCTATGGTGACTATTACCAATTCCTTCCCTGCAGGTTAGGGTGGGGAGGCCCAGTGAATGCCTTCTGAGACATGCTCAAGAGAGCGCAAAGAACAGTGTTTAAGGCGGTTGGATATAATTAATTAAAACCGTAAGTGAATTTCCTTAGCTAAATCTAGTAGCAATCCTTCTTTGACCTTTCAGTTATTGTGGGTTGTTATTAGCATTATTTTTAGGATGTTACTAGGATGATTGTCATTAGGATTAAGGGCCCCAAGCTTTTTTCCTCCTAAAATTATAATGTGTTCTTTTTATACTAGATTAAGGAAATCACAGGCCTGGCAAATGTCATGATTGCTCAAAGGCTCCTGCCATGGCATCACATCTCATTTGCCTCACCTGCCTGTCCTTTGTCTTATCCATCCACTATATACACCCTGCCCTTTTTCCAGCTTTGTGGAACCTGATGATGGAGGATGTGCATGACCAATGTGATCTGTAATTTGCCTGCAGTGGCACCTGCTGCATGGGTTCATGGAGGGGCAAGGCCACGGTGCTACCATGAAGCACAGATATACCCTCTCATGAGATCCAGTATTCAAAAGAGACTTTCAGAATTTCTTCAGCAGATGCCTTTTGCCAAGATCCCTCCCTGTCACAGGCTTACCAGATCCACTCCTCTATCACACAATGAAGGCACTGGGACTTGAATATCGGGAAGGAAGCTGCTTGCAAAAACTACAAAAAACCTAATCCAAAACAAAGCAGTCTTCTTCAGTGGAGGCTATGTGAATACCTTCCTTAAGAGCCAGAAGTGACTCTGATATAAAATGTTTGCTATGCTAGGAGTCTGAAGGCACAATGCACAGAAAACAGGTAATTTGGCTGCATAAATTACAGAATTTGAGAATATTACCATGGTCCCCTGTGCAGATCCCTGTTGATTATCTGTGTTGTAGAGAATATAGTTTTTATTTCCCTCCTGCAAATTGTTCTTGTACACACTTGTCTGACATAAGAACTTTTGAAAAAAAAAATTTTTTTTTTTTTTCAGGTCCAGAGGCTGTAGCGCTGAGACCCTGAGTTCCTCTAGTTAGCTGCCAGAAATTAAATCCAGGCTCTTTGATTCATGACCATGTGGCTTTCCCATTATGCCTGAGCACTGATACCCTAACCGCAGAATTCTGGGAATTTGATTCTGAACTTCACAGTCTTGGCCTCTCCATCCGTGTGCACATACCCAATGGGTACTATGTCCTTATATGCTCTGAACTGGTATCTCTGTTTAGGGATTCCTGTCTGATATTTCTGTGACTTGGAATTTGCTCTTTTGGATTCTCTTGGCAGAGACACCTGAACTTGGCCCTCTGCATGCTTCCTTTGGCCTTTAGCCTTTGCAGTGATATGTTCTTCTTTCCTGAGACCTGTCCTCATCTCAGCTGTCTGGCGGAACTCTGTGACTTTTCCCATCCTTTGCCCTCTGGTTTTGCAGGGACTCTGACCTGATTGTGATCTGCACAGGTCACTGATATTGCAGGGAATGGGATTTCTGAGAAATCTTGCTCTTGATGTTCTTTTTTTTTTCCCATTTCCTTTCCCAAGTACCCATCTTAGCGCCTTCGCTTTTCACTTGGCCTCAACTTAATATCTCATGCAACTTCACACTTTGCCCACTTCACAGCATTTCATCTACTTGATGATGTTAAACCAATTCAAAATGTCTTGAAGATCCTTGATTCAGTTGTAACATTATGAAAATATCAATATGGAGAACATTTCCTGAAGAGGAATCAAAACAAAAGAGTTAGGTACTGTGTTATTATTTTTTTAAAAAACACTAAATTTTCACATCCATTGCACTTGGGCATAAATTGCTGGAGATGAAAATGTCTTTGTTAGATTAAACATTGTGGGAAAAGTTCATATGAGATCATTAATGACTCCAAAATACAACAGTTAATTTTCATTTCCCTTCCTCTTGAAAAAAATGTAATTTGGTGATCTAAACTGTGATGATCTGAAGTCTTTCAGTAAAGGTTTTACAGATTTTCTGAGCAGTGTCAAATTACTTTCGTTGTTGGAAAACATTCTAGTTTTATCACACCTATATATATACCTATGCTCTTTCAGAGAACTTTTTAAAAAATATCTCCTCTTGACCACATGCCAATTATTAAAATTTCTTCAGTCTCAGTGAGGAGACTTCACTGAGCTCAGAGTGAGAGCAGAGCCCTTCGCCTGGCAGATAAGTACACCTGTAAGTGTACTGTGAAGCCCAAGGCGCATCCAAGGTCGGCTTCCCTCTCTGACTGCCAATGGATTTGACACAAAGCCATCTAGAGGGCTTTCCAGGTGGCAATTTGGCCTTAAGATGGGCCTCTGCTGCACAGTACTGCAAAGGTTGTGTGGAGGCAGTGTCTCTAATGCTAGATAAAACAGGCCAGGGAGCATTCTCTGCCCTTAGGCCAGGTAGTGTAGCCTAGCTCATGCTCACATGGCTAAATTCTCTTTCCCTCTTCAAACATAATGACTGAGCCCAAATGGCTTAATAAGGACATGCCAATACTGTTCCACCTCAAAACTGAGCCCAGGTAGGATGTGGGAGAGTGGGAGTTAGCATGGGTGAGAACTGGGCTGGGAGCAGGCTAACACCTAAATGGCATCGATGATCACGGTCCAGAACTCCGGTCAGTGCCCAGCCCTGCTTAGTTTACAGTATCTAGTTGTTAAGATTGAACTTCTTGGGTATTTTAAGTTCTATTGTAACACATTGTAGTGATGATCACTGTGATGGCAGGGTCATAATGATGACAATTAGCAACAAGGCTGACCAGCAAGGAAGAAAACCTTTGCTATTAATGGCTAACAATTTCCAGCAATAGTAAAGAAACTTCATGAAGAAAAGGTATGAATGCTTACTCCACTTACTCCATGGGCTTTGAATTAGTTTCATATTCTGTGACTATGAATGTGTAAGTGGGGTAAGACTGGAAAACCTTTGCTCCCTTAAGGGAAAAAAAAAGATGACCACATGGTGCCTTTTCCTTAGAAGTGTTGTCCCAGTTTGAATCCCAAGTAGCTTCTTTTTGGACCAAAATAGTTTATTCCCATGGAAACTCTGCATTTGCACATTGCTGCTCTGAGCCAAGTCCTTTCAGGCTTTTGCCTTGAGGTACTCTGTCTTGTACAATTCTGATCATGTAGCCATAATCCTGTGCTTCAGTACAAGCCTTCCTTTTCATTCCTAAAAATGCATGTTTTCCAGCTCAGTTGTAAGATGATCCAACATAAGATCTCCTGTAACCTCATCTGTTTGTTTAATGGTCAGTGCAGCCCAGCAACAAGTGTCAGAAATTTTACTCTTTCACTTTCAGTTCCAGAGGAAAGAAGCAGAAGTTCAACATATGGCACGTCAGGAATGGACAGAGAAGCATAGGCCTAATTAGCATTCCCTAGCTGATTTTCATCCAGTTCATTTTTTTATATCTTGACAGGACAGTACTGTTTTCATAGGTCTCTGATCTGAAAGTCGTAAGTGTCAAAATGGATCAGTGTTCTCTTCCTCTGTGTCGTGACTGTTATCTTAATTTATTTTTCTGCTTTTAGAAGAATAATGATCATCCACTCAGTTGGGTTAGAATATAAAGACATCTGGGAATTCCAGGTCATATTTTTTGCTGGAAAATTCCAGTTCAAATGTTTTCTGATAAACAATGAAGTTGATAATATCTTTGAAATATGTGGGGTTTTTTTTAGTAATATTTGATCATTTGGAGGTAAGTTTTATTTATCCAGGAAAAGCTATGAGGAAAGAGCTTATTATGGTACAGCTTTGTGTGTGATTGTCTTTGGCCCCAATCCTGTGACTTGATCTTTGCAGAGGGACTTCTCTGAATGCTGTATAGAGGCACTTGAGGTCATGGAGGATGCTTCTGTATCATGTAATGAAACTCAACACATAGACCTCTGGGGTACTATTGGCCTGCACTCACACGTGCAGGTGGTGCAGAGATGCTAGCCTCGATCAAGCAATCCTGCCAAAGAGCCACTGGTTATGGTGGGCTGCAAAAGGGTTCACTGAAGTGAGGCCTAGACTAAAAGGCTGGGAGTCAGCGGTCTCCAATGTGCCATACTGAAGACTTTTGTAACACTTCTGATTCCCAGCTGAGTTGTTCACAGGAATGGCCAAAGTGTTGTCAAATGCATGGGGACAGTCCCGCAAAGGGGTTTGGCTTTGGTAGACCTCCTCAGCCAGAAGACAAAGGTCTCTCCTCCACTCTCCATCCATACACAGAGCCTGTACAGTTTCGTAATAGGTAATAAATAGTAATAAGTAGTAAGTAGCAAGTAATAAGTAATAATTCCTTCTGACAAGGGGGAGGCTCCTGACAGGCTTGTGCAGAGACTGAAGAATTGGTCTATTCAGCCTGCCCCTGAAGAGAGAAGAGGACAGGAGGGTGCCCCACTGGGAAACTGCAGAGCACAGTCCTGGTGGTGAACCTGAGCTGGATGCAGTGAGCAGCGCAGCTGGAGGAGTAGAGAGAGGCAACCTTGCCCACAAGCCTTCTTCATCTGGAGCTAGGCTGCTAATTTCCTTTCATCACAGGTAGCTCTACTCAGACCATGGCCAAGCAAGGGGATGTGACAAGTGCTTACTTATCACCCATTTGGTGAAGCTGCTAGAACTGTGTGTTTGCAGTCAAGGCTGTGTCAGTTGCTAAGAAAACAGCTGCACTGGTTTACGGTCTTATAGTCTCTTTGCTGTTTGCTACCCTCCCTCTGCCAGCAGTTACTATTCCTGTAGGAGACCTGGCAGAAAGAAATGTGTACCTGTGCCTCCGCCATTCCCATTCACAGTCTGCCACCTTAGTGGAAACCCATGTTCCTTGGTATTGCAAGCTATCAGGTGCATTGGGAGATAATGTGACTTTGTTTTAAACTTGGTGAGCAGCATTTAAACTAACATGCTTCATGTTCAAATTAACTTAAATTTTAAATTAGTTTAAATTCATTGAAAATCATGCTTTTGGTTAAACTAATGTTACTTCATTGTGAAGTTAAATCCTTAGATTCATATCTGAATACTCAGAAATGTGAGCTGTTGTGGAGATTTTTTTTCTTTATCATGGAATTAAGAATTTGTTGCAGACAAAAGTAACAGGTTTTGGTACTGCGCCATCATAAATGTATGTTACTTGAATCTTTATTGCACCAGATCAAATGCTTCTATGCAAACCGTGAAAATGAAATCCAAGAAAATTGCCTTCATTAAGGTATAAATGAAACCATTTGCTGTACTTACAAAGACATTCCCAACCTGCTTTTGGCATAAAATGTGTCTTTTACAGCCTATCTTGGCACACACATCTCTTGCCTCCCAATTATGAATGCCTTGGGGTGACCAAGTAAGCAATAATTCCAGCTGCTCCTGACAGAAGAAGACACTGCTGCACTGCATTATTTTTCTGATGAATGTATCTTCCCAATGAGCTGAAACAGGCTTTGCATCAGCAACATCTGCAACAACAGGGATTTAGAAAGTGGGTCAGGTATATTGATGGATTGGAGAAGGAGAATGGATGAAGGAGGGTGTGTGTGAGCACGTGTATAAATGTGGATCTACTTTTGCCTTCATATTTTCCTCCGTATACCTAGCTAATTGATTCAGGTCCTCCGGCAGTAGTCACAGAAGGAGCTTTCAGTATAAAGTGCTTTCCTTGGAGCTTTAGTCACCACGGCTGAAAAATCTGACTCTGTTAACAGTTAATAGTAATTCATTTTCTTGACTTGTATGGGGACAGCATATCTCCTTGTAAATCCTAAACTAGTTCAGGGCAGGATCTAGGTAACACCTTGATTATGCTATTTGTCCTCAGCCGTGCTCTTTACTATTGGCTCTGGAACTGTGTATGTGGCAATGACAGTAGGTTGCTTGAGGTTAAAAAATGTCTAAAATAAGATGACAAATTTCAGGATGAAAGGACTAAAATCTGCAGACCAAGGATTACAGTCAGCTAGAGAAAGAGATAGAGGGAAAACCTGTGTTGTTTTGAGTCTGGTGTTAATATATCAGGCAGCTGGGCAGGAGGACGTATTCTGAAAACATCTGCAGTGCGAAGTTTGATTCCCTGGGGTGAGAAAGGAGATGGTGGAAGCAGCAGCAGCTGCAGTCAGACTGAGAAATCTCTGCTTTTGTTGTTTATTTTAACAGCAATATTGAGCTTATGTTGTGTTGATGGCTCTGGAGACTGTCTAGTTTTCTTCTCGCCGGCCAGGCAGGGCAGATTTGAAGCATGCTTCCTGGGAGCTGCCCATTAAGTTGGCTAATGCATAAACTGGAAGGGCCACCTAGAGGGAACAGGGATCTTGAAGGAAGCACCTCAGCCATCAAATTCAGTCCTTTGCAGTAGCAGGCAGCCCTGTGATAAATGTTTAGTACAGATAAGTCAACAGAAATGCTA
Organism: Mycteria americana; assembly: GCF_035582795.1. Taxonomy (NCBI): domain Eukaryota; kingdom Metazoa; phylum Chordata; class Aves; order Ciconiiformes; family Ciconiidae; genus Mycteria; species Mycteria americana. The sequence continues at coordinate 46,108,063 of NC_134366.1, read as the reverse complement.
CTCAGTGTATATCCCAGGAGCCACAGAACACTTCCCTCAAACTTGTAATAACATAAAAGTCCATAATACAAAAGGCAGAACCACAAAAGCAGACCACACCACAGGAAAAGAGCAGAAGAGACTGGGGCATTACCAGTGTGTTCAGACTCTAAAGTACCAAGAGAATTTGCACCCTAAAGAAGTCTAGAAGATCCTACAAAGTAAACAATCCCTCACGCTATTGATAGAGACCAAAACCTTCCAAGCCTTCCCTCCCAATCTGCTTTGAAAGAATTTTTGGCCTCAAACCTGGCAACAAGCTTAACCGTCAATGCCTGAGCAAGATGCATCGTGATTTGGACAGCTGTTTATCCTCCATGTCCTTTCAGTTTTCTCAGTGGCCTCTGTCTTCTGAGACAGCTAACGAGGTTCTCTGTTAGTATCAGTTACAGATATAGTCATATAGTAAGACACATTAGAAACCGACTGGATACAGACTTTCAGACCCATCTTATGTTGACCATTCACCCACCATTACAGAGGTCTTGTCAAATCTTGTAAAAAATATATATTCTGAAAATAAGCTAACTTTCTTTTTATGTTTGTTTGTTTTCATGTTGGACCTTGCTGACGGGTGAAAGAGAAGGGGCTCATTAGAGACTAGCACAGGAGTCTTGTTGGTTTGCTTTCCTATGTTGCCACCATATGTGTCTATCTTCTTTTTCACTGTCGTTGTCTATAGTAGCAAGGACCAGATAGCAAATCTGGCCTTTCCTATGCATTTTTATAAATTAAACCCCTCCAGGTGGGACTGCTGTCAAATTAGGTTAACTTTTAGACTCTTTGTCTTAGACAATGTCTCTTAAAATTACCCTATGGGGTTTCAAGGCCACTAAGGGCCGTATCTTTCTAGCCTTTAAACAAAACAGAAGAAAGCAGATGTGTAGACATTTTAAATGAGAAATCAAGTGAAAGCTTTGGCCCATTCTTTACACCGAGAGATTGTACATAACATTCTGGAGCAGGGCACAGCAAAGAGGGGGCTGTGAAAGAGTCCATTAGTAGTTGTGTTGTCCTAGGGCAGAAACTGGCATTTCAGCGCACAAACCACCAGGTACTTTCTGAACAGATGAACTGAACTCTGAGTTGCAAACCTTTGAAAGTCTCAAGCGTAGTTCCCAATAGGTAGGAAAGATTGGGTTTATAATGCCTTAATATACCAAAAGTTCCATATTCTTTTTAATGCTCAGTAGATTCTGGAAAACCCTTGAATACAGTCCTGTTATTTACTATTTTGCTGTAACCTTTTTATTAAATTGGGGTGGTTTTGGACTGGTAGGGGAGAAATACTAATTAGCTCTCTCCATTTTTGATAGCTTGCCTTATTATAAAACTAATTAGTGTCTGACTTGTATTGTTGTGAGAATTAGAATACTGAAAAAAGCCTCAGAGTTACAAAATTAAAAATATGAGATTTTTCTAATGATTCTGTGCTGGGTCAGGCACTTATGTATTTCTTCCAACAAACTTTCATTTTCTTTGGAAAGGAAAAAGAAAAGAGAGTACTCTTTGGGATACTTGAAGTTCTGTTACTGCACCGGTTCTTAAAACTAGCCTCTGAGAAAATGGGAGCAGTGAAATGTAAAAGATACTCAGGGCTAGAATTGTTAAGTAAAAAATCCCGTTTGCTATCAACAGAGGTTTCTGCTTGAAAACTAATGGTACGATTATTACCTTCATTCTAGTACTGAGAATATTTATGAATTTGTTTGACATCTGAAAAGAAACCAAAGCATCCAGAACGGAACAAAGGCCCTTATTGCCACTCTGCCACTGCAAATAAACTGAGTATCAAGGGACTAGGATTAAAGAATATATTAATGTATTTACAGAGAATGGTCAAAAATAATAGCAGTGTTATCTTTTGATGGCCAAATACTGTAATAAAAAGCAAATGGCCTTACAGGGTCATCTTGAAAAATGGGAAGTAATCTGAGATACCTGATTTTGTTACAGTGGGTCAATTTATTTTAGGGGACTATATTATTGAAATTTTATTGAAAAGTTCTAAACTGTAGGGATTGACCTTTGAAGAGGAATCAAATAGCTACATGATTAAGAAGAATTATCTATCTCAATATAAGTAGCCCTATTTTAAAAGGCAATATGCTGATTTGAGCTACTGATTTAGCACTTCTAAATACCAGAGGTAAGAGAATCTGTTTCAGTGATTGTGTTAGTTTTTCTGTCTGAACCGCCACACTGACACTAAAAATGTGTCTAGACAAACCTTTGGAAGTGGGTTGCTTATGTGCAGAATGCAACACAGATGATGTAAAATTACATATTTTGGTTTTATGTTGCTGTTGACATTAAATGTTTGAAGATGGTTATGATTCAGGAGGGAATGTAACTGGTTTTAATGGACCACAGTTGGTTGTGAAGTATATAATTTAATGGCATCTTTATCCCTAAATGTGTTATATACCACTCTGTATTGCTTTATGTAAGTAGGCACTAAAAGAATACATTAAAATGATGCATTTTCTCTTAGTTTAATTTTTAACAGTATGTATGTTTATACATTTTAGGTTTATATACTTGTCAGATATTCCCTATAGTTCAGTTTATTTGTAAAATGGTACTGGCATCTTTTCTAAAACAAGGTGGAAGTTCATTTTGATTTCTTTCCATTGCACTGCTGGCTGGCCTTGTATTTTGTGACTCATTTGGCTCCATTCTTTCTGATATGCCTGTAGAGTAAGTCTTTGTATCTGTATTCTTCTGTGTTGTCAAGTACAGAAGACTATGCAGTCTTGTCATCTCTACTATTTTGAATACAACTGATTGAGTGAGCAATCACAGTCTGTGTTTCTTTACCTGTTAAATCCAAAGAGACCCCAAGAGAAAAGATGTCTTGGCAAAGAATGCCTTGCAAGTTTGAATGGAGGGTGTCTCAGGAGAAAATCAGTTCTGAGTGATTAAATTTAAAAATATTTCTGGAAATAATGAGTCCTTCTTCCTGCCTGGGCAGCCCAATACCAGCACACATGGCGAAAGAGTCTACTTAACTGAAAGATCCAGGACTTTGAACCATCTTCCACAAGTTGCAACTTTTGGTTTGCTGCTGACTGAGTTTTTCCCTAATTTTCTTCCTAAAAAAATTCTCAAAAATACTGTGTGAATTGCTGTTTTCAAGAGACCAGTTCACATAATCCTAATATCTAATAGTGCTCCCAAAGTGTTTGATGGTGAAAGAAATAGCAGCACACAGGCTCCAGTTCAGCTATCCAGTTGTAAATGTCTTTGCCAAAGTGAAAATGTGGCTGAAAATGGCCAAAAGGGCCTCTTGTTCAAAGTTCTCCTATTCTGTCATTTGTTTACACACTGCTATTCCTACACTGGAAACTCTAGTTTGGTTTTTTATTAATATACTGGTCGTATCGCAAAAGGTCTGTAGGTATCCATGTCAAAACTCTACTCCAGAATAATGATTGTGCTATACTCATTAAGTACCACATCGTGTGTTATCAGCGCCTTCCTCAGGTAGACCCATCCTAGCTTTGCCTCAGCTCTGTCTGCAGAAACAGCTGGTGCTTTTCATGGATGCCTTCTTTGGAAGAAGTGGTCTTTCTAGTCCTTAAGAAGCAGAAACAGGGGTTACAGTGTTTCAGCAACAAGGACAGGCTTTTCTCCTAGTCAGGGGCTGGGACTTCCATTTCTTCTTGCTGTGTAACAATTTAAAATCACTGGCTCTTTCTCAGTCTCAAAAGATGAAATGTGCTCCATGTGCAGGGCACTACGCTGGATGCAGGAGACAGGAGTTCAGATCCTTGCTCTCTCAGGAGCATAGTAGGTAACTTTCAGCAAGACATTGGCATTGACTTGACCTTTCTGTACACTATATTGTCTGTATGCAAGCTGTTTTCTTTAATCTAACAATAGGGACTTTTGAAAAGTTATGTAAGAGCTGAAGATGCTAAGAGGAGTGAGCTGCTTAGCATAATTCTTGTCCTGAGAGGTGCTTACATTTCTTGTTTATCTCCTTTGATCTCAGAAAAGATGCTTTGTCACAAACTAACCTTTTTCCTCACTAGAAAATTGTTGCTGGAGAAATAACTGGAAAGAAAAAAAAGTTGCAGACATTACTGATATGTGCTGTACTGTGCCCAACTCCCAGTCGTCTCTGCTTCTTGGTCTTAAGTTTGAATTTGCAAGGCCAGCTTGTTGCATACGTTGCCTGTTTGTAGCCAATGATGTAGTTCAGTGTTCTGAAAGCTACATGAAAACCAGATGAATCAGGACAGCCTTGAATTGCAATTGAATGTGTGTCCATCGGAAGTAACTGGTCGCTTTACTTTCTGCAGGGGGGGCTAAATATTAAAACCGCTTCCAGGTATCAAAATAACAACATTTGGCATAGCTGTGCTTCTTAACCAACAGTGTACAGACAAAAGGGCCATTGAACTATTTAATTTCTGCCTCTGCTATCATGAGAGAGCTGATATAGGCTAGAAGTGCCTTCCGATTTCATATAGAATCATAGAATCATAGAATCATTAAGGTTGGAAAAGACCTCTAGGATCATCTAGTCCAACCATCAACCCACCACCTCCATGCCTACTAAACCATGTCCCGAAGTGCCACATCTACACGTTTTTTGAACTCCTCCAGGGATGGTGACTCCAGCACCGCTCTGGGCAGCCTGCTGCAATGCTTGACCACCCTTTCAGTTAAGAAATTTTTCCTAATATCCAATCTAAACCTCTCCTGATGCAACTTGAGGCCTTTTCCTCTCGTCCTATAACTAGTTACTTGGGAGAACAGACTGACCCCCACCTCACTACAAGCTCCTCTCAGGTAGTTGTAGAGAGCAATAAGGTCTCCCCTCAGCCTCCTTTTCTCCAGGCTAAACAACCCCAGTTCCCTCAGCTGCTCCTCCTAAGACTTGTTCTCCAGACCCTTCACCAGCTTTGCTGCCCTTAATATCGCTTAATATTGCCCTTAACGTTGCCCTTAACATTGCTAATACTGTCCTGAAGAAGTTAGTCCTCTCCCTACTGCTGCTTCATTTCTTCTGAAAGACAGAGGAGTAGTAAGCCTCCTAACTGAAACTGGTTCTCTAATCTACATACAGTATTTACATTATTTAAAACATCTTACCACTAAAAAAATACTTTGTTCTGGGTGTGTGCTGGTGACATCTGTTTGCTTCTTGCCTGTGCCTAGTCTCTGTATCCCAGCCATGGCATCAACTATTACAGTCCCTGCATACAGCAGATTTCATTTTACTTCAGACTTCTTTAGCCGTAACAGGTCTTCACACAAATACAAGAAATAGTGCTCATTGCAGTGAAATTGTACAAGGTCACATCAGACATGAAGATGGCTCAAAGAAGCTTTTTTTTTCTCCCTGAATGCAGTTTTGTGATGCTTAGTGTACACTGTACACAGAATTCTACATTTGCCATCCAAGTGAGTGTTGGAGTAATTTCATTTGCAGAACCCACAGGCTCCTTTTTTGCTAAATAACATTGCTCAGTATGATTCTGAAATTGCCTTCTGCTTTGCATCCTTCTGAATGTTATGTGGTCCGTGACTCTTGTTTTGCAACAGGAAAGAATTCATATAAAATCTGTCTTGAATTGATATAAACTTCATTCTTTTCCTGAAGTTTACAGAGACAGGAAGCTCATGCATTAGCCCTCCTTACTTAATATAGTTACATGCTCTGAAAGACAACGTAGACGTGTTCCACTTACACTCTGCAGTATCTGTATCTGCCTCCAAATGGTACCACACAATGCCCTGCATTGGATGGAGTGTTAGACCTGTTCAAATGCATTTCTTGGGCTCATGTTACCTTCCGGTACCTTCTGCAAGTTGCAAAGAACAAAAATCCTCATTCTAGAAACAATATTCATGCCTTTTATTTTATGACTTGCTAATGTGACAGTTACAGCTTTTGCCACAAAGGTATTTCAGGATGGCATATACTTAACCTGCTCAAAATTTCCTAGTTTTTATTCTTTTGGAAAATCACAAGAGATTTTTTTTTTTAGGTGGGGAACAAACATGCAAGTTACTTTATGTGGAAAACCAGGTATATAGGGTTTTCTTAAGATTCCTGACACTACAGATCATGAAAGTGGAGAGTTTGCTCCTTCTCTGCTTCATCACCTCTATTGTGCTCTTTAGGGTTTATTGTCTCAAGAATATCCAGTGAAGCCTGATTCAAAAGTATCTATAAAAGATTTTGGAAAAGAGCCATTGTGGGAGAGTCTGATTGATGCAGCTGACTGATGAGTGAAACCTGATGAGTGAAACTAATTGCATCTTCAACTTTTGCAGTCTTCATGCATGGATTTTATCTCCTAACTTCCAAGCTAAACCAAGGACTGATCGTCGATCTGTTCTGCCAGCACAGATGATCATCTGCTACAGCTCTGTGCAGGATAGCACTGTGCAGGATAGGGCTGCAGCAGTTTGTAGCTCCATGTGGGCCACATGCCAAATACCCAGCCTTGAGGAAGAGTCTGCAGCTTGCCTTGAGCATTGTGTTACTTTTGCTACTTCTTTAGCAGTATCCGAGCTTGCTAGTTTAAAGATAGCTCATACATACCCACCCTAGCTGCAGTGACCGCAGTAGAGCAGTATCTGGTGTTTCTCTAATTTTTCTCTGTCCCTCCTCTGTGATCCCCTTTCTCTTTGTATGCTTAAAATAGAATGCCAAGATTTTTGCATTTAAAAAAAAAAAAAAAGAAGCTATTTCTAGTATCTTTTTGTTTATTAAAAACATCAAGGACAGACACATAATAAGGATGAAAACACCTTGCTTTTATTAGCCATTTTTCCCTAGGCTTCTCTGTCTAGAACACAATAAAACAGGCAAATGTGAATTATATGGCTATCAAAAGATTTTGGTAATGTTATAAACCATAAGAATGAAGCTTGTATAGTCTTTTTCTTTGTAATCAATGAGATCTTGAGATAAAATTAGAATCTGAGATTTGGAATATCCTCATTTGTTACAATTCTTGAACATGATTTCCTTATTGCTTCTGCTCCCTCTTTTGTGTGCCTGATTCAAACAGCAAACAGAAGCCCTGCTCTAATCAGTTGATCATCCCATTTTTAATTTGCAGGAGTGATTTAATCCCTCTGAATTACAGAAGGGGCAAGTGACTTCATAAACCTGAGTAATTAGATTTGTTAAGCATTATTTTATCATGAGGATCTTTCCTAGAGCACATATCTACCCCAGGAAAATATTTGATTAAAATGTAATGGGTGAAACAGTATGCTGATTCTCAAATCCTGCAAGGTTCCTCCTCCTATGAGGTTTTCAATTCTTTTGCCTGCCACCAAAATCAGCATTAGAGAAGGGATATGACATGACCTCGTTTGCCAACATTGGTTAAAGGAGAACGTACAAGATGTATCAGTTATTCAAAACTAGTATTACAATTTTGAGATCGGGCACCTCTGGTAGTCTAACCTTTAATAATGTATGTTGCAAGGCTTCTTTTATTAAACATGGGAATAATAACAGTCAGATCTGTAATTATCATTATTGACTTGAATCAACAAAAGTCAGTCTTGAAAGGTTGCATGTTCAAGGGTTATAAATAGCCCTATTTGGATCCCCCTACTTTTTTTTTCAAGAAAATATAAATGTGATTAATGCGATTTAATAGATTTAAATACACAACATGGCTATCTCAATGGGGTCTATGAAACCACGAAAGACTTGCCAGCAATTTGAGTGAGCTTCTGTTTGAGCAGCAAGTGGGGATAAAGCTAGCAACATGAGGTTGCCACAGGCCTGAGCGGGATGTCCAACCCAGGCCTGCAGTGGAGCGGTGGGAGTCTTTTCAGTGCCTCTGACTCTTTTAGGCTGCTGCTGTTGTCTCCTGCGCATCCTGCCCCTGGCACCACCAGCAGGCACAGCAGTGGGTCCTGGTATTGACAGCTCCTTGCCCTGCCCCCTGAGGATGCAGAGGCTTTTGCTGCTTGTGAACTGCTCCCTACTCTTTCCTCCACCTAGACTCTTCATAGCATGTGTGACCTTTGGACATCTGAATATATGATGTCCAAAAGAAGATATGGCCTATGTGTGTCTCAAGGGAATGACATTTGATCACCTCTGATATGCAGAATATAATCTCTGGGAAGTGTCCTGTAGCCATATTTTGCTGCTTAAATTCAGTATTCCTTCTGCTGGCTTTGTTGTCTTTGCTGATGCCTTTAGGGTCTGAGCCTCACCTACTGATGTTGTTTTGAGCCTTGATGTTCTGAACAATGTGTTTTGCCAGCCAGCTAATGTAATATTGTTCCTTTGAAGGCATCAGATGCTGCAACTTGAGAGCCTAACTACTTCTTCACTTTACTGTATAGAATGATCAGTCTTCACCTTTGGTTGGCCTCCAGTAGCACAGCAACACTATTCCTCTAGGCATCAAAAAGGTAATGAATGCCCTTCAACCTCTTAATGCTTTTTCTTCCCTGTCTCAGTTACCTGCACCAGACTACTAATGTTTGAGTTCCATAGGTGATGTTGATACGAATAGAGGTAACCATGACACTTCAATTATTAATGCCCCAGGATCTGATTTTCACAAGTGCAGGGATCCTGCAGCTTTTGTTTACTCCATTTGGAGTTGGGAATTCTTTGTAATTCTAAAAATGGAGCCCACGGCTTCTCCTGGGGAAAAGACAAAGACAGAGCTAAAACTCTACTTTATGCACCTTCCAGGTTAGATTTGCAAAAGTATCTGGTAATTTTGAAAGCTTCCATCTTTAAGACCACCTAAAGGGCCTGGCAATTTTCTAAATAATTTCTAGAAGTTAGAACGATTCACAGGGTGTTAAGGTTTGCACACCAAAATTAGGCAGTTCAAAATCTTTGAGTCTCTTTTTGATAATTTTTTTTTCTTATTTGGAAAGCACCCTTGTTTTGAATTTTGGGGTACCGGAACGGAAAGAAAGTTTACGTGCTAACTCCAAAATGAACTCTCCCTCTCCCACTTTATTCTTTCATCCTTCAATTAAGGAATGTATTATTATTCTACTGTTCTGTTTTAACTATTTGTTTACGGCCATTGGTTTTCTGCATAGTTTAGAGGAGGTTCCTTGCTTGATGAAAAGGTTGTGTCTTCGTATAACAAACTTCAGGGAGGGGGACAGGTGATGAGAACAGAAAGGGCACTGAGGTGAACATTGCCATATCAACTTTGTGAGCAGAAGAGAGAAGATGCGGGTTCACAGCCTGGCAAATACAACAATTTAAGAAGAATGTTAATTCATTAATGTTTAAATGTAGTTCTTAATAGTTTATGTGCAACACAATGCAGTTGTGTCGTCCTGGCTGCTTTCAGAGAGGTAGGTATTACTTGTCTGTGTCAAACCTTTTAGTCTTCATTGCATACCACAGCTCATTATGGGGGATCATAACTTCAGGTGAGGTAACTTGACTCATTTATACACAAGCTGGGCAAGAAACCCATAAATATTTAAAACTGATGTATATTTACTAGTGTAATATTACATATAGAATTAGTTGTCTGGTTTGTCTGCCAGCGGTTCAAAGCTTGCAGTTTAATTATCATGTTACCTAAGTGGGATGGCCAGTGTTTTTAATCTATTCATGCTTCTGCCCTTTCCTTCAGCTTCTCCTTAAGCTCTTCTGAGCTCCTTTGTGACCCAGATGAATTGAAATCTTGTCAGCTTACTGCACTGACAAATGAAAATAGGTGACTAATGTTGATTGTCTTTTGATATTTCATACTCTGCTTGCCAAGAATGTCTCGTGTACTGCGATCATTTAAAATCCTACACACTCAGGATAGTCATGTTTTTCATAGAGACTGATTGCAGTCAGTTGACAAAGAATATAATCTTGAGCAGATGCTCACCAGCACTCACCCCTTCTTCTATTTACTTAGCACAACAAGCAATAATGAAGTAAGACCACAAAGGACCATTTAGTCATATGATCTGATCTCCTCTGTATCCTATGTCATCAAATTTCATGCATGTACAAGCACTGAGGGCAGTAACCTGCATTTGGCTAAAATCTGTCTTCCAGAAAGATATCTTGTCCTGATTGGGGGACATAAAGCCATTAAGAATTTCTTGGTGCCCTGGTTAGCTTGTTCCAGTGATGTATTGTCACCTTAAGAAGAAAAATTGTGTGCTTCATTTGAATTTGTCTGACTTCAGTTTCTACCACAGCTTCTTGTTATGCCATTCTTCCCTAGGTTGAAGAGCCCTTCAGAATTCAGTATTTTTTTTCTCCATAGAGGTACTTATATGCTGTAATCAAGTCAATCTTTTTGATACGATAAACAGATTGAGCTCTTTAAGACTCACTTAGCAGCATTTTTCTTCAATTCTCAAATCACATTTTCAGCTCTTAATCTGCCCCCTCTCCAATTTTTCAATGTTTTTTTCAAAACATGGGCAGGAACACAGTATACAAGATTGGTCTCATCAGTGATATATCCAGAGATAAAACTACCTCCCCTACTTCCTAATCCCCTGATGCAGATTAACCCTTCCTGTTACCAGTGTCAAAGCGAGCATTTATGATGAGTTGGTGACCACAACCCCTAAATCTTTTTCAGCAAGTGCCATCTCCCTCTCAGTACACAGCACCCACAATCCTTCATGCTTGTTACAGGGATTTAGTTCTAGTAAATGTATTTTTTTGACAAGGCCCAGTTTGCCACTCAATTCAGACTACTTCACGTGGTTGTTTGGTCCTTATTACCTTTACCGTTTCTCTCCTCTTTGTGTCATTTTCAGATGTGACCCCCTTTTCACAGAAACATACCTGTTCGATGAAGGTTCCTTAATGTCAGTTACTTTTTGTCATCAGTCATTTAGGCAAGTCTTAGTCAATTTAGCATATGCTTCAATGATATCATGGGGTACGACATTTTCTTTCAGACTGTCTTAAAGGCCTAAATCATCAATATGCACTTAACCAAATGAGCAATCTCATCAAAGAATGAATTTAGAGAAGTTGGATTAGACCTGGTCTTCATAAAAAAGACCAGAATTATTTCTATTCCTTTCTTTGAAATTTTTAAAAATTAAATCTGTTATTCCCATTATTATTTGGGGTTCTGATGTTGGCCCGTATTTTCCTGTCATTGCAATTGCCCGTTTTTGACTACTGGTATAATGTTAGCACCCCTTTGGAATATCACAAGTATTCTAAAGTTTAGTCTAAAACAGGTGAAAGAGCCCAAGTATCTGTTCTGGAATTGGGAGTAAAAGTTATCTAAGTTTGCTTATAGGAGAATGGCCATGATTCCTATCTTTCTTAATTACTAGCAGGCTGGAGCAGTTCTCCATAGTCCCCTTGAGATCCATCTACTTGTTTCTTTTGTAGCCCAGAAGTACTTATTGAACATATTTACATTTTCCACATCAGCACAAACCCAATTATGAACTACATTTACTGATGGGCCAGAATCACCACTGGGTTTTCTTTTATTCCTAACACACTTAAAATGTCTCATTTGTCTAGCTCTTACAACCACAGTGGTTTTCCTGCCTATTAACTTCCCTTATCAATTTTTGATATTGTAACTTGTAATTTATATAAACTGTAATTTATATAATTTCTCTTCATTTTCCATTTTATTTCTAACTGCCACCTTTGAGCTCTTATTGGAAAGTTACTGCCTTCTGTGATGGCAAAATCATAGTGGTTTGGCCATTTAATAGAGTCTTTAAGGGAGCCCCTTTTTTTGGCGTTCTCACCTTTTTGCCTTGTCAGTTCCCCTTACTGTTTTTCTCAGTTTGTGGAAATTAGCTCTTTTGAAGCAGCAGAAATACATAGTTTTGATTGGGGCTGTCCTTCATTTACCCATGATGAATGCAATCAGGCCACGATTGCTTGTTCCCAGGCACCTACGAACTTTTAATTTAGTGATATCTACCATTTTTATCTATCACAATGACATTCGAACACTTATCTCTTGCTGTGTAGGATATCTATTGGGCTACAAAATTACCTTCTGCAAGTTGTAGAAGTTATTAATGACTTAGGAGAGGCTGCACTTGAAGCTAGAAAAGGGCTACATTTGTTTCCTCACAAACAATGAAAATTAGGATACTACGTGTGAATAAATGTTTGATTCATGCCTGAATATTTCACTAGCTTCCAAAAATCTTTGCCAAACTTTAATCAGGTCTGAATTTTAATGGAAGACATGTGCTTTTGCAGGCTTTGGTAGTTAATTTTTGGACACTTTCAGACCTTCCTGTGACAACAGCACTAATGGCTTTTGTCAGAAAGAAAGCTCGTTTTCCGTTTTTTTCTTAAAGGTAGCAATTACGAGGAAATAAGAGGGTGAGAATTAAGAAGGCCTGCGCGGCGTTGAATGGGGCTGGTGTCCTGGAATAAACTGGAATAAGGAGGTCAGCCACAACTCACTCGAAGGCCTTAAAATAGCCCTGAAGGGCCGGCGGTGCCAGGCCGGGCTTTGACGAGCAGCAGCGCGCTGGCAGGGCTGCGCCGCTCGGGCAGCTGCCTGCGGGGACGGGCTGCCTGCGCCTGCCGCCGCCGCTCACCCCCGGGAAGGGTTTTAAGGCACCGGGTCAGGCTTTGGAGGCACCGAAGCAAACCCTGTCACAAGCAGCGACAGCAACGAACCCCCGACTTCGGGAATAAGGGCAGCTCCCGGGTATTAAAAACTTCCTCCTCATTTATCGCAGCCTCCCCGCCGCCGGACCCCGCACACGGCGGGCAGCCGGGCAGGGAAACCCTGCGGGCGGCTCCCCGCTCCCGTGCCCTCGGCCGTGCCCCGTCACCCCCACCCCGCCGGAGGAGGCGGCTGGCGGCGGGCCAGCGGCGCCCAGGGTATTAATAGGCGGCCCGGAGGCAGCGGCCGGGCGGCTGCCGGTGTGCGGGGCGAAGGCGGCAGGCTCGGCGCGGCACAGGACGGCTCGGCGCGGGAGCGGCCAGGGCCACGCCGGGAAGGTGCCTCCCCTCCCCTCCGGTCCGCACCCGGCTCCCACCGCGAAGGCGAGATGGAGGGTAAACGCTGCCGGGGCTAGAGCCGCCTGCTCCCTCCCCGCTTCAGCGGGGCTGCGGCCGGCGGGGCGGCGCGGTCCCGGCCGGGCGGAGGGGCTGGGGGGAGGCAGGGAGGAGGGAAGCCTCTCGCTCTCTGCCCCGCTCGGGGCTTTTAACCCCTTCCCCTGCCGGCCGCCGGCTTGGGGGGCTCCCGGGGCCTCCCCGCCACGGCTGCCACCGCGCCCGGGGAGGAGAGGGACCTCGGGGCTGAGAGGGGACGCAGGGTCCCTTCGCAGCTCAGGTGCGGGAGGGGCAGGGCTGCCTTCGTGGAGGGCTCCCGCTGGTGCAGAAACTTCCCCGGTAATGCGTGGAGACGGGCAGAAACGCTGCCTGCTGAGTATCTATCCATAACCTCCTTTTATTAAAGTGCAGCAGTAATGTAGCCAGAATGGTTTAATAAGGTAAAGAGTTTGCAACAATTATTATAAAAGCATTGCAGAACGGTATTTTTGTTGAAATAAATGATCTTTAAAGAATGGTGCCTTTTATTATTTTCCTTTTATTTTTTTTTTTTTTTCCCAGGCACCAGAATAAAACAGGCATGGCAATACAGTGATTTGCTTTGGAGCAAAAGGTTTCAGGAAGGGAGAAGCTAATCCTATTTTATAAATGTATTATCAAGTTAACTTGCTTACCTGCATTAACAGGCAGGTCTTGCATCATTATGTAATGAAAAATAAAAGTTGACCATATGTCTATGAAAGTTGGGAACATGGAAGACCTGTGGCTAATACAATAATGAGACATCTGTAGAAGCTTGGAAAATGAGAAGAGATTAAACTGTGGTACACTTAGGCTTTAGGTATGCCATTATTTGCAAGGTTAAGAAAGAGGAATTCCTTGATCTTGTGAGTGGAAACTGGTTGCGAAGTCAGAAAATAGGAAAAGTGTTTGCAGATGGCAGTCCCTCCTTCCACAAGATGAATATTCTTGATAAGAGTTTCTCCACTTGTCCCAAATTGGGTATCTCTTATGAAAACAGTCAAAAAGCTTGGGATCTAGTAGGTTTCTTTTAGTTTTACCCTAAGCATGGATGACGTACTAAAGTTTTTACTTAGAGGTTGAGAAAGTCTCCTAGCTTTTCTCCAAAAGTTCAGTGTCTTGCATTCATGGGTGACCTAAGTCATTAGCACTCTGTTGGTGGAAAATCTCCAAACAGAAATAATATATTTGAAATTGAGAGAATATAAGAACTCCAGAAACTTAATATTTAAGGACAATGATTCCCTTTTTCTTAATTTGCTGTAAATTGAATGAGCTTTGTAAAGTTACATGACAACTCTAGTATGCAGTAGATATGTTCTAGAGTGCACAGTAGCTTAAGGCTGTACTGTATGAGTGGCAGCTGCTCCAAAAGTGATTCTGTTCAGATGCAGCTTATCTTAATATCCTCTGCCAAGACAACACCAAAGATAAGCTTCTAGCGGTCACTGAGATCCTGGTGTTCCCTTCAGCTGAGTAATAGCGTTCTTGTTCAAATATTGCCCAAAGTATGCTACCAAAAGTCTAATTTCCTTCCAAAACCATTGGCTTGTGCTGGTAAGACAGAATGAGTCTAGTGATAATACGATCCCCATACTCATTGCTGCAGGTTTTTCAGCCCCTCTACCTTCCTTATGAGTAACACCTATAACTTTTGCCTATTTTCCTCTCATCACAAATTCTTTAGTCTCCCTGTCCTCTCTTCTTCCCTTTACCTTTGGTGATTTGCTGTGTTTTCTGTCTGGTGAATGAACTTCGCATCAGTGGGGTGGTGAAGGAAGTTGGGCTGCGCTGTAGCCTTTGCTGGGAATGTTGATTGTAGCCTGATTATTTGTGGGGTTTAGGCGATTTGGGATCTGGGGAAAGATTTTGCTTGTTATTCAGAGCCATTGGAGAAATGAGGCTCACGTTCTTGAGGTGGTAAGGTCTTTGCTCCCTCCTGAAAGCTTTTTTTCTAGCAAGTATGCATCCACACTTAAAACCAGATCTTTCTGGGCTGGTATGTGCAGTCGTTCTCCTTTCGGTACTGATTTTATGTGCTCTAGCTGGATCTTGTTAAGGTTGTATGGGAAAACATCTGGGAGACAAAGACTGAAGGGCACTTGCCTGTTGCAGCAGTTGCATCGTGTTTGCTTTGCACAACTGGAGCAGCTGGCAAAGTGGACACAGTTGCAGTGGAGACTTGGATGTGTTTCCCAGTGCATAGAGTTATCCTTGCAGTGGCTGCTGTGGCTGTCAACGCAGTGGAACCGCTCTTGGGTGGTGACACTGATTTTTAACACCCTTAACGTATCTGAAAGTGAGCACTTGTGAGGTTCATCTTGCTTGTTGCTCATTGAGCCTAATTTCTCTCAGATGTTATCACCACTGTCCACAAGGGCAGACTTACTGACTGCAGGGATGGGTAAGAGGATTCTTTAGCCTATGCCTCCACCAACACAAAACATAGCAAAATCCCCACTCATATGTGGGGACCAAGCTGTAGATTCCTGCTCCTTAGCTGCAGAAATGGGTCTTGACTGCATATATCCTTCAGTCATTTGGCATCAGGGTAGCTTTCCAAGGTTGTTTTGGCAGGGAGAAAGCCTGGAGAATTCTGTATTTGAAGAGAAAAAAATAGGTGAGATGTTCCCTTGTGGGGCATAAAGGCTGAGTCTAATAAGCAGAGTCTCAAGCAAGTTGTTACTAGCTCATCAAGTACAACAAATAGTCAGAGCTGGAAACCACAAGAGGAAGGGAGCAGCCAGCATTTATGCAATATGCTGCCTTTTAACTTCTGAATTGCTGGCTGCTCAGTGTGTATATGTTAAGTTTGGGGCATTATGTGGTTTGCATCTGCCAGCAAACTGGGGAGATGAGTCAGCAAACATTTATTTCATGTAAGATGTTGCTGTGTTGCCATCTCAAACAGGTGTAATGTGAAGCATGGTAAAACATACTGGAACTTAGGGTGACTTTAAGGCTCTGGTAATATGACGCTTGGCTTAGTATTTTGGTCAGAGCAGAGGGACAGGATCTCTCCTGTGTCTTAAAATCTGATCTGATAAAAAAGATACTAGGATCTTTGCTAATATCACTTCATCAGGGGAAGGGAAACATAGGTTTGCAAGAAATGAAGTTTGCACCAAATAAAGCCATTCTGTGTGAGTGCATTCATTGTGCTTTAAAATTAATAAGAATTTTCTTGGCAGTTAATGAACATTTAGCGAAGAAGCTTAATTTGACATTTGAGAAGTTCAATAAATAATTTTTCTTTCTTGATTAAGACATCTTTTAAGCTGTCACTTACACAACCAAGAACTGTCACTTTTTTATGCATTGGGGATCTTGTTGCATACTGATTTGGCTATTATTGCCTATTAAACAGTTCAGATTTCATGTGCCTTAATTTCCTTGCCCTTGATTATTTTAAGCAGCTTGCTTCTATAAAGACCATTTGTGTTTCCATAAGCATTTATTACATGTTCAAGACACAAAAAATGGACACATTGAAATACATGTCTTTGTATTTCTCTGACTTCCCCACCCTCCCCGGCTGCTGCAGTCAGATTTGGGATAGTCAGTCCTAATGCTCATCCCAAATGTCTACAGAAACTACCTCTTCAGGCTTTGCAAAAACCAGAAGTTAAATTTCTTATGGCCTTTTTGCTTTGTATCGTGTCACAAACGGTGGAGGTTGTTGGAGGTAGTTGTTTGTAAAGCATTGATAGCTCAAGGATACTCAGCAGTTCATGGCTAAATTTGGGCCGCTTCCCCCCTTTTTTTTATTCTCGCACACAAGTTATCTTATTTTAACATTAAAGGGGTTTATACATGTGCAATGAGGGAAGAATAAATTTAAAAGGCAAATGGTTGTTGTTTTGTGGTATGTCAGTGGAGGTTGTTTCTGTTGATGATTATTGTCAGAGCTAGTCTAAAGGTAATAAAAGGTGACTTTGACCTGGTTCATATGTATGTATGTCCACCTCTGTCACTGTTTCTTGAGTATATGTGATCTTGATATTTTTTAATGAAAAACTTGTCAAGTGTCAGCAAATAGAGGTGTCTTTAAAGAAAAAGTCACTGGACCAGAGGTTTTTCAGTGCCATAAATATGATGAGGAAAGTGGTTCTTAGTGACCAAGGTCTTTTGTCAGTGAAGTAGCAATAACTCTACAAAGTAGCTGGTTAAATCTAGATAATTTGGAAGAGCTTTTGGCTCTAAAGCATGGATGTCCCTGCCCTTTGTCACGTCTCACCTTATGTAAGCTGAAAAGCCTCATAAATATGATCTTATCCATTGGCAAATGTCAGGGTTTCAACAAGAAAGGTTGTCTTGTAAGCAGCGTGGCGTCCCTCCACTAGTTATGCTGCAAGACAGCTTGTGTCTCATTGAGCCTCTTAAACTCATTTTTCTCAAGCAGACCTACTCCATTGTTCAGGGATTATTGAGCCCCCTTTGGGGCCAATATAGCATGTTCAAAAGCTGTTACACCTGCCTGAAGGGGAAAAAGCAAGCAACAAATGCTGTATGTACCTGGTATTTGGTTGCAATGACAATGCTGATCTCAAATGGCTGATTAAAGTTTTGGCATGGTCAAAAAAAAACCCAAAATAAGTTATCCATCTTCTGTCTTCCTTAAAGGAAAAATGGAAGACTGGGATCACGGGTGAAGTCACACTGCAGTTTGTGTGAGGACTCTCTTTGGGCCTCTTTCAGCTGCCTTGCCAGGGCAGGGATCACACGGTCTCATTGGTGAGCCCTAGCATGCATAGCATGGTCAGATCTGTGCTTCTACCAGGCATCATCCAGGCTGTTGCCCTCAAAAAGGACTGCCAGTGTCTTCAGCTGGGACTTGCCATGGTGTATTGTCACCCAGCAGCTTGGCCTCTTGCAGCTCAGGAGTGGTTTCCCAAAACCCCATGAAAAAATCAAGGCAGGCACTATCTGAAGTGATGGGTCCAGAGCCCTGCCGGGTCCCTCATCTGTGTAACTGGTCTCTGCTGATCTGACCAGCAATGTTATAACAGTCTGTGCAAGGCAGCTTGCTCCATTTTGAAAGTGGATTGAAGTACTTTGCTATACATAATATGCTAATAAATTAGGAATATCTACACAGAACTAGTTCAGAGGACCTAGTGGGCTGAAAAGTCACATCCGGATTTACTATGCACTAGCTTCCCTGTGTTAGTAATTAAGGGCATATCTCAGAGCAATGTTGTAGGCATGAATTAGTGAGCAGTAATTGGAAATCCTTTATAGGAAACAGAAAATATGGAAATGTTTATTATGTCAAGAAAAAGTGAGGGGAAAAAAGTTGTTTTGACTGTAACTTGAATGTAGAGGTAAAACTTCCTAAAATGAAATTTAGACTTTTCATCTATTTTTACATTTTAACTTGCATTGAATCCCAGAAAACTCAGTTTTAGCAAATTACTGCTTTCTTAGTTGATTTTTGAAAGACTGGATTTAAAAATTGTTTTTGTTATGACTAAAAATATAGTTCTTGCATGAAATTACAGGCTGTCGTGGACTCTTTTTAAATCAAGTTGCAGGACTTCCATTTGGAAAAAAAAAAACCCAATTGCATTTTCACTTCAATTTTTTCCAGTGGGAAGCAGTGAAATCTCAGAGATTCTTTATATTCTATGTGGGTGACACATGTATTCGTCACTTCTGTCTGAACTGAGCCTCCTGAAGGTGTTAACTTTGCTATACCATGTACAGTGCCTGTGGTTGACTTGGATGTTGCAAATATATTCACTTTCCTCCAGAAAAAGGAATGTTCATTAAATGTTCATTATCAATGTGCAACTTCTAATTAAAATAAAAGCCATTTTGTTTCTCAGATGCTCCCTACACTCTTGGCAGATGTTAAAAATTAGAACATGCGATCTGAGAGAACCTCATTGGGGTCAAGGAGTTGGGATTTCCATTTCATAGTTGGTGTCTGCCGTTTCTCAGTTTCTCATCAAGGTGAATTCCAATTCTCGACAGCCTTTCTTCCTAATTTGAAAGGTTACAGCATGAATCATTCCTGCAGTTACTTGGTTAGGGCATTGAGAAGTCATTATTAAATATTAACATCAATTCCTGAGGTTTGGCTGCATAAAAATTCCTGATTCGTGTTTCTTAAATTTTGTTTGCTTCTTTTATTTTGTTTATTTTTTTTTTTTTAGCATATCCTGCCTAGTACTGTTGTGTATAGCAAGCGCTTGGCACGCAGTGAATGGGCACGACATGTCATGAGCATTCAACTAATATGGGTGCCCCGTCTGGACTCTGGGAACACCTCTGAAAGCAGAACCTCTCTCCTAGCACAGAGATTCCCTTGCATTCCTTGTCAGATATTCGTCACTGGGTTCCTCTCCAGGTTTCTCTCTCTCTTCCCAGCCTTTCCT
Source organism: Mycteria americana (assembly GCF_035582795.1). Classification (NCBI taxonomy): domain Eukaryota; kingdom Metazoa; phylum Chordata; class Aves; order Ciconiiformes; family Ciconiidae; genus Mycteria; species Mycteria americana. Next base: position 46,088,635 of record NC_134366.1, on the reverse strand, counting down.
TTCAGAACGGGAAATTCAGGTGTGGGACGGAGACTAGGACCCGTTTGTTGTAGTGTGGCTGTTCAGTACGAGCAGTGTGCTCAAAGAGTCTGTTGAGGGGCCTTTGAGCCTGGACACAAGCACTTTTGTTTTCCTCGGGTCCTGCTCTATAAAGGTCACGTTTGCATTTTCACAGACAGAGGATTCCTGTGTGCTGGGGGCTCTTGCAAACCTTCTGAAGGGAAGCACCCAACTTGTTGCCTGTCCACAGGCCTGGTCCATAAACTTGCAAAACAGGAACACATAGTATAGGGGCAATTGCATGAGCCCTACCATACTTGTGCCTACTTTTTTTTTTCATATGGATGGCTTTGCTGGGACACCAAGTCAACTTATATACTGGATTCTAAGAAACCTGCATCTCCTTTACTTGGCAAGAAGCCTGGGAAATCAGTTAACTAAGAAACAATGTATTTTGCCTTAAAACTGGAGTGGCTTTACTTCAGTCGTAGACATACAGAAAGCGGTGATTAAAGAAACAAAAGTGTCTTTAAGATTATGTATGCTAAGGGACTCAAATAGCTGCACAGTACAGGACAGGTTTGTGTTTTAATACTTTGATACATGATATGGCACCACAGTAATCCATTAAACATGGTGTGGACATGGTGTGGAGTCTTGACACTGAAGTTCACTTGTTTTCTTTTGCTGGACACACTGAAAGAAAATACTGAGGTCTTCTGAAAGATGAACCATGACTAGATCATACAGAATGAGAAATTTAAAATTTGTTTCTGATTAATGCTGGCAATTATTATTGCATTTATTACAAAGCAGAAATCAGCCTTTGGTCAAAGCCAGCCTTTTGCATTCACTTGAGTGGTCAGTGGTGCTAGCACAGTGTAAACTGAACAGGATTTGGCTCTGGCATTCATGCACAAGCTACTCTTTCACAACCACCCCCTTCTGTTTCTGCCTTTTCCTTGTGAGCAGTAAATCTTTCTGGGCATTTTATTCTACTCTCCCAAATGTTGTCAGAACATGCCAAGTACAAGGCTCCAGCCTCTTTTTGTAGTGCAAGAATTTAGCAGTGAAAGTTTCTACGTGTTTATGGAAACACAGATGCAGCTTTTAAAATACTTGGTAGCGCTTACATAAAGATATAGAAACATCTGAAAAAATGTTTATTTTTCTGTACATTATTTCAGCTCCAATTTATGTTTTCTGCTGAGAAAATAATATTGATCACAAAAATGAAATGCTGGTTGGAAATCCTTAGGCTTCTGTAATAGAATATTTCATTCAGGATGAAATGTGAGGATTGCGGGCTTGATTCTGCTGCTGCTGAAGCCAGTGGCTAAATGCCCAATTGCCTTCAACTGCAGCAGGATCGAGTCTTCTCTTTTGCAGAAGGATATCTTGAACAGTCAATAATTCTTAATCTCTGATTTAAAGCACTTCCATTTGGTAAAGTTTTAGTTCTGTCTCAAGCCTGGAGCCATTTGGCTGAAATTGCATTTGATATACTTTCTGGAAGTGTGTTTTCTGAATCTGTTTAGGAGTCTGTTTCTGTATTCTTAAATAGAACAGAATGTATTTATTGCAGCCACATCTCTAGATTGTTTGCCTATCATGTTTGAAAACAAAAAAGATATATGTGACAAGATGCTGTTTCTACGAAGTGGGCTCCATGTGGAACACATTCTCTTAGTGCAGTCAGGTGTGTTTGAGACAGATATGTAAAAGGCCCAAAATTCTTGGAAAATAATGTTTTGAACATTTCAGGTATGATTTTTTAATTTTTTTTTTTAAGAGACAACATGAATGATCAGCTCATAAAGATAGTGTGTGTGTTTCTTAGCCTGGATGCTGAGCTTTGAGGTGTTAAAGGCATGCTATTTAACTTGGCATAAAAAATGAACCTTGAATCTTTCTGGAGGTTCACCCATTTAAAACATAATAAATTGGTCATATGGTATTTTAAAAAAATGTGGAAAAAAAAAAAAAGTTATGGAAATTCAGTCTTTTATCATCTACTTAGTTTTCCCCTTCAAGGTTTTTACTGCAACCAAGCGGAAACACGTTTATTTTTCAGTAAAGAAGAGTTTGGAATTCTTGTGAGAACTCCAGAAGTCAGACAGTTATAAGTAGAAGTATCACAGGATTTGCAGTAAAATCATGAGGGATGGGAATAGTGTATATATCCAACAGTGGTTTGCAAAACCTGAAGACCTTTACCTCAGAAAATGTGTATGTTTGGGGCTTGATTTAGCTGCTGATTGTGAAATAGTTGTTCCTATTAATTTCCAGTAATAGTCTTATGGTATGTTCCAGGGCAGAATTTAGCTCAGCAAGTTCAGTTTGAAACAGTAAGTAAATTATTGAGAAAGTGGTAAAGAATTGTAAGGTGTATTATTTCATGAAATATAATGTGGGCTAAGTCCTGAACTCTTTGGTGGACCCTTACTTTTTCAACAGTAAATTGCTGTTGAAATAAAGGCTCTTTTCCTTCCCTTCCTTCTGACCCCTCTGCTTTGCCTTTCTCTTTCATGGACTCTGCCTGAGGTGCAACACATGTGTTGGGACTAGGGGTAGACTATCACCCATTTTCCAGAGGATGTCTTCTTCCTCAGGCTCCACAAAGTGTCCTATGGAGACTGTAAAATTGTGTGTAGAGGTGAACAGACCTGCTTCAAATAGGGAACTGTTGTTAGACCTATCACCCAGCCCCCTAAAGACCTGGTAGAAAAAGTAATGTAAAGTTCTGGTTTTGCTTTTCACAGTATCCCTGGAAGAGATCATTGTAAAGTCATGGAAGTACTACTATCACATCTCTGTGCAAAAGTGTCAGAAATAGGGCTGATGGAGATACCAGCAGAAAGGTTTTGCACAGCTCTGCTTCTAGCAGAGACCTGAGAGGTGGAGCAGAGCAAAAAAAAAAAAAGGAGTTAGTGAGTTCTATTGCTCCACCATATATTCTTCTTGTAACCAAAGGAAGTATCAATATCTGTGCTCTGCAATAGATATTAATCTCCCATATAGTTTTTTTAGATCCTGTCCTCTTTTCCATAGAAACAAAACACCTTTGACATACATGGAGATGTATGACATACATGGAGATGATGGTAGCATCTCCATGTCGAGGCTGAGATTCTTTTTTGTGTTTATGTTAAACTCTGGTTAGTACTTAAAGCAGCTATTTATGTATCAAATAACTAACTCTCAATCCAAAAATAGTCCCTGTTCTGTCTGCCCAAAGACCTGATGCCTTCCAATTCCTTGTTAATACCTGGTGTTTTAAGTCTTGTGAAGTTGACCTATTAGCTTGTGTTTTCAGAGAGAAACCTCTACGACTTTTTCAAAGCTGCAGTTTTTGTACAGTGCCTCTGCTGTGGCGTGCTGGGAAGCATGATGAGAACTGACATTTTTTATGTCTGTGATTTTCCCTCTTTGCCTGTTCAAGATGTAATACTGTTTACCTGCTTGTTCTGTATGCGTCCCACAAGAACATGTATGCTTCTCCTCTAACAATGTGCCAAAGGCTACTCTGTTCAGCAAAATTTAGTATATTGCCCCTTTGGATTAAAAATAGAAGTAATTTCAGAAATGCAGAGGGTGGGGGTCTCATTTTTGTTGTCAGCATTATGGGAAGCCTGAGGTTCCATCTCATGTTAGAATTTTAGCTTGTTTGTCATATCTCTCCTGATAAGTGAAAGTGAACTGAATAGCTTCTCCGAGTCATCAGTAAATAAAAACTCATGGGATTGACAGGGTTTCTTTCAATCAATGGACCTCGAAGTCATGCACCTTTCTAGGCAGCATTGTTGTTCTTCTATATCCTCCTGCGAATGAGGAACTGTAATTATGATAAGCATGACGAATGTGTCAGACTGCAGTGTCTGGCAGTCTTCTGAAAATTCAGTTGTTTGTTTAGACCTGTGAAAAAGCTACCTTTCTTCTGTACTTTGTAACTGGAGCAAAAAGTAAAGCAGAAGATAAAGTTCTTTTGGGCATAGAACTTTCTCCTTCATACATCTTTACCCTTCCACCATCCTCGCTGTAGATGAACACGACCCTTCAAGGCAACGCTGCCTGGCTTCATAGGTCTTAGAAGGTGAGATCAGTGGACAGATGCTGTCTGTAACCCAGATAATTTGGATATGGTAGTTACTGCTTCTCCTTTCAGCGCTATACTGTTTCAAATGTTTGTTCCCTTGATATCTCCAAATGTCTCACTTTCGTCTTTATCCTCACATTGATTAAAACTGGAGTCCTCATCTTGCCGTATGAAATCAATACATGAAATAGATACGTGGTTGCTGCTATTGGCCAGTGCCTTATAAGCATCTTGGATGTGCTTTCAGAAGTAATGGAAAGGAGGAAGCAGCAATGTGTTTATGGAACATATCAGGAGAGTACGTCTCATGGATAAAGGTGAGGGAGAGGAAAGAGATCATCATTGGAGAAGTGAATAAACAAGATAATCTGCACAGCAAATTGCTGTAATTAGTGACTGAGGGCACTTAATAGGATAAGGGCAGAAAGGAGAGAAGTACAGGTATGTGGTATTGACAGCAATCTCAAAAGGCTTTATCTTCATGGAGTGTGGGTCAGTGAAACACTTTGCAAAGGACGCAGAAGACTCAGAGCGATAGGACTGGCTGGTGGGAAGGAGCAGCATAAAAATATGGGAAATTAAGTTGAAAATTATTTCATGAAAAAAGGGAAGCAGGAGGGACGACACGTGGAGGGAAACAATTTCAGCTAAAGAAAATGCCTATTATCTTGCAGTTTATTTCTATTTATCCAGCTGTATCATGTTCTAGGCCAGAACTGTATTTTCCTCTGTGTTTGGAAGGTGCCTTGCATGCTTTTGTATGCTGCAGAAAGCAGAAGATACCATACAGTAGGCTATTATTACCTACATAATAATAATCTAGGTTTGAAGTAACATGTTGGGGGATTTTGTCTGTAAAGATTCTTCCACCAAAATCTAGGATTTTTGTACATGTGAAAAGCCCATGTGAATTTTTTTCCTTAAGTTGACTAAATCTTCAGCAATGAAAGAATATTTTTTTAGTTTATGATTTAGCTGTCCAGGCCTTGCTCTAATGGTCAGTTATTTATCTTACAGTTGGTATTTGCAAACAGGAGATGCTCCAGAAGAAGAATGCTGTTTTGGTGGATGGGGTCATCCTAAATGGTCCAATAATGGACTCAAAAGCAGGAGAGAAGTTTGTGGAAGAGGCCTGTAAGATTATAATGGAAGAAGTCATCCAGAAAGCTGATGATGTAACGGAAAAGGTAAAGCCGTAGAGAATGTTGAGAATTTGTAACAGAGATAATGAACAGTAAATCAATTTTTCTAAGCTGTATTTTATTGCACTTTAAGTAGCCTCAAAATTGCTTCTAGTCTGTGCCTGGCTCTGAAATAAAAATACAACCTTACAAATTAAGAAAGATCATGTTATAAAACCTTTCAATAACATAGTTAGCATACATATTTGCCAGAAAATAATGATTTTTTTCATCTTGGAGTACAATGGTCACTTTCTTTGAGATGACAAATGAGTGTAGTGTTTTTCTTGTTTGGGGTGGGGGGCGTTATTTGTTTGGTCCTCAGGGACAGTGGTATTGGAGAAGGAGGAGCAGTGGACGTGGTACCACTGTGAAAGGGCAACATTATGAGATTGCTATGGGTTTCGCAGAGCCTCTGCTTAAGAGGCTGTATGGGAAGAGGAGCTGCAAATGAATCATGCTTGCCTTTGGGCATGCACTGGTTGCTCCCACTCCTTGGCAGAAGAGCATCTGAAAATGCTGTGATTACAAATCCTTAGCTAAGGTCAGAATTAGACCTGCAGGCCTCTTGCTTTTCTGCCTTCCAGCGTTCCCCACTCTAATTTTTATGGTCAAGCAATGCCCGAGACACAATAAACCCAATATCCCATGAGACCAGTTTACCAGAGAGATTTTCTGGTGGCATGCTGCCCTGCAATGGGCAGTTTTGTGAAACCAATGCTGAATGTGGTGCTTACCTTGTACCTTTATAGCCTCTTCCTCTTGGTTAACCTGTTCACTGCTGGTGTCTCCCCGCTCCCCATCACTAGGTTTGTGAATGGCGAGCCCCTGAAACATTGAAGCAGATTCTTGACCTGGAAATGAGGGACACCGGAGAATCTCATCAGAAACTCTTGCAACTCTGCCGGGATGTTATACAATACAGCGTCAAAACCAGTAGGAATGTGATTTCTAGTGAAGTTATTTTGTATGCTAACTTAGGAAGACAGGATAATGTTTACAAGGTTCTGTCACCTTTCAGGAAACCGGGGGTGTGAATGTTTGTTTTCTGCCTGCCTATACAAGTATGCAAACATTTGGCCATGTTTCCATTGTTTGACTGAATGCTGGTCACCATAGGTTTGACTAAATGTGTAATCACGGCAAACTAATCGAAAATTAATTCCTGTAATGCCATTGACATTAATGGTAGATTCTGTCATTTTGAAGTCTTGTGAAAGTCACCTAGACAGGTACGATATAACAGTCTAGAAAAACAGGCAGGAGAAGGACCTTTGTGTGTGATTTCCTGCTGTCTGAGTGGGGAGAAGTGGAGTTGCCATCATTGCCCTCATACATTCTTATTGATGATTACCCTACATTCACTATTGTTCTTTTTGAGCGATAGTCTTACAGGGTGTTAACGTGCTGATAGGCAATAATTTCTGTTCCAGACACTGTGAGAAGAGAGCCTGCAGTGTTTCAGAGACAGTATACCCCATCTCTGCAGGGTTAGCTCTCTACGCCTAACCTTTCTGCAGCATGTGTAGTATAATTCAATCTTAGCGAAAAGGGATGAACAACATCTGTTCAGGAAATAGCGCTGTGGATCAGTAGCTCAGGATTTCAGATGTGGCATAGCTTAGGCTGTGTTTCGGAGAGCGAGAAGGACATTTGATATAGTTAGTTGTGCATTTCCAGGGCGTGTTCCCTGCTACAGCCACTGTTGCTACGAAGTAAAACTGTAAAATAATTTTGAGAGTGAACGCATGCCTTCGAAAACCATAGAAAAGTAGCAATACTGATCTACAGGGGGAGTGCGCACTAATAATATGCAGATGTAATTACTGAGTTACTGGAAGGTGTTCTGTTTATCTTGCTTTTGCAAATTGCCTTTACATTTTCATTTGTTACACTGTCACCTTAGAAAGGATATTGTATATAAAAATATGCTGTGCAAACAGTCTTTAATCTAAGTATAAACGTTTATTGGAGCCCCAGATATAATATAAATGGAGCCGTACAGTTTACGTGGTTTTGCATGTAAAAGTAGTATGCTGTGGATTAAAATTTAGGTGGTGATCCCACTGCTGAACTGACTTGTTTTTATAGTCAGCAATAGTACAGAATTTTCTCATGATTAGATATATCTCAGTGTTTCAAGGCAGGTGAACAAATTCTCGGAATTTGTCATTTTAAGTCTGCAGCAGATTTTTCCAAGCTGTTACACTGCCTCTCTCTCTCTCAATGCTGAGACTTTGTGGAGGGAAACATTTTCAGCTAAAGAAAATGCCTATTATCTTGCACTTTATTTCTATTTATGCAGCTGTATCATGTTCTCTCTCTCTCTCTCTCTCAATGCTGAGACTTTGGTGGGAGCACAGGCACAGCTGCCTGGGATCAGCAGGCTCCTCTGTTCTACTGCTTAGCAAAGTTTAGCTGAGCATCCATCGTGGCCTCTCAAGACCACTGTTAAAAGCCACAGTGTATACTCAATTGCCAATCCCTTTTCTTTTTTTGATTTGTAAATCCTGTAAACAACCCACATTCATTCTGTGCACTACTTACATTTCTCAAACCTTGTTTTGGGACCTGAAGGTGCTTATTAAATTTACTTTCAAAGGATTGTCTAACCTAAGAAAAGGACAGTAAATCCAGAAAATATGGAGAGAATGATGGAGCGAATTGTGGAATCAGTGTTCAACTGAGAGGGCTGTGATATATTCTCTTTTCACGTACATCCCGTCACTGCTTGCTTTTCCTCTGTATTTTCAGGTCATCCAAGATTTTTCAATCAGCTGTATGCTGGAATAGATTATTACTCGTTAGTGGCTCGTTTCATTACAGAAGCACTGAACCCAAGTGTGTAAGTGTAGTTCTTTGTCCTCCTGATGATGAGTTAGCATGCTTTTTGGAATAACAGCATTTTTGCTCCCCCCTCCCCTTACAATTTCTGTTTCCAGTGTTACAGAGGAGGTAGGAATTGTGCAGGAATTTGGAGAGAAAAGAGTCTGGATTGGCTGAATAGCTCACCAGAAGGTTGGCTAATCTGATGAGGCCTTTAGTTCGTGAGGTGGGGCTTAAGAGGAGAGGTCTTTGTTTTTCAACGCTTTTAAATGTAGACTTTAATCTTACTTAGTGCATAAAAATGAATTGATCAGACTTACTCAGTTGTTCATTTCCTTTGAAGCATTCTGCACAGAGTTGAATTCAAATGGTTACCTGTCTACTCTTTACTTGCAAATGTAAAGCCTAAACAAAAAGTAATTGTTGCCTGCAATAGACCATGATAGCTGAAATTTAAGCGTGTGACCTACATTAAAAGCAAACTCTGATGTATTACTTTGAGAGTGGAAGTGTCAATGTGATGCTGTCAGGAGCTAAGCAATTACTCTGCTGGGTCGGATCCATAGTGTTTTTAGTTTAGAGTTCTACTGCTGGTTAGCTTCTGATAGATTAGAGAGAGGTGCAAGAAAACTTTATCTAGTTTCAGCAATATTCTGTGGCATGAGTTCTGTAGTCTTAATACCAATCATGATGCCTTTATTTTTGTTCAGATATACGTATGAAGTATCCCCTGTGTTTCTGCTGGTAGAAGAAGCAGTCATCAAGAAAATGATAGAGTTCGTAGGCTGGGAAGAAGGTGATGGTATATTTAATCCAGGTAGGAACGGTTCAGGTTTCAAGCTGAGTCATTATAAACCAACTAATACCAGTAATTCCATGAACGTTGGATTCGTGTAGAATATTTGAAAATGCATGCAAAAATCCAGTGATGCACACACACAACTATTTAATCCAGGTTTATCTTATGTGTTTCTTGTAATAGTTCTATGAATCTGATCAGTGAATGAATGAAAACAGTTCTACATTAAATATAATTATGTGGAAATTAATTGTTTGTAACTGATGCCCTTCTGACCTTATTAACAACAGTATCGACAGTCTCATTGGACTGAGTCAAATTAGTTGACAGACAGGGAGCTGATTTACATGCTGGACACCAACCGGTGGTTGATCCTGCCTAACAACTGTAGTAGCCAGTGTTTATCTTAGTGGGAGTGTCATGAGCTTAACTCCGTTGAGTTTTGATAGTTTTTTTTAAATGTTATGATAAGGCCAACCAAACAAATATTTCTTAAGCTTTTTGATAAACCGTGGTTTTCAAATGTTCTGTAAAGGAGTGTTCCAGCCCACTGTATTGAAATAATGAAGCATAATGATATTATTCCACAGATTAAATGGATAACAAATTACTAGGCGAGATGTGAAGCTTTTCTATCTAATTTGGGGGTGAGAAGAGAAATTAAATGAGTAAATGGATTTAAACCCCCGCTCCAAAACCAAAACAAAGTCAGTAATTCTAGCCTACATGTGAGTAGTAGAAAAATAAATAAACTAAAATCCCCTAAAATTTTTTTGGAAAAAATGTATTAATGGTATGGATTTTTTCACATCAGATTTGATGTGTATTTTCTGTAGAATCTTGCTTTTATGGCAGAATTGCTTAATTAAAACTTACTGAGATACTGTCAAAAGATAAATGAATTGTACTTTTTTGTGCTAGTTTTATCTAAGGGTTTTTCTTATCATTTTGGTTTTGTTCTTTTAAGCGAGTAAAACCCGTCCCGACCTTACTTTGCAGATCTTCCTCTTCCCACTCGCTGTGGTTTTTTTCTAATGCCTTTTTTCTCCCCATAATACTCTGAGGCCTGGTTGCCCAAGAGATCTCCTAGGCTCTGTACGGTGCAGCCCCAGCTGAGCAGCTGGGCTGGCGCTGCTGCAGTGTAAATGGGAAGGAGCTGTTGCAGGGTGTTCTCTGTCGGGGAGGACTGTTTGGGCACAGTTCTTATTCTTCAGGAAATATCCCCAAAGAGCACTCAAACATGCTCTGTTTCCAGGCATGCTGCAGAGCCCAAAGGTCATTTTATGTCTGCAGGCTTTTGGGGAGGAAATAAGCTATGATGGATGCATCTACAGGCTAACTGTATGGTTTATTTTCTTCCCTAATAGGTCAAGCACTCAGGCACTAGGACTGTGGCTAATACGATATTTGTATGTCTCTCTCTGCAGGTGGCTCCGTTTCTAATATGTATGCCATGAACTTAGCAAGATACAAATTTTGTCCTGAGATAAAGGAAAAAGGGCTTTCAGGTTTGCCAAGACTAGTCCTGTTCACTTCGGAAGAGGTAAAAACAAAACAAAAAAAGCTTTTTGAGCTTTATTTTTCGAAGGTTGCAAAATTATATCATTTGCATATCTGATGGGGCACTGGTGCAATAAATTTGTCATCAGTGTATGATGTGGAATACTGGAGCTAAGTGGAGAAGGCTGATGGTAAATTTCCCTGCAGAAGCTTCCTTGCTTTCAGAAAACAAACACAGATGTTCCTGCTCTTGGAAACTGCTGATATAAGAATAGGTTGTACGTAGGGCAAACCTGAAGCCGAATGCATGTGGTGTGTTGTGGAGGTCTGCAGCGTTTGATTTCCCACAGCATAAAGTCTAGCAGGAACCATAGGTAGGTTTTGGATGTCAAAGCTTTTTTCTGCAGGTTTAATTTGAACTAAGCTGAGCACTTGCGGACCTGTGAGATGGCTCTCTGCAGCTCCCTCTCTGCCCTATGTCTGAATATAGATTGCTTGTGGTGCAGAACCAAACCCGCCATAAAGGATTTTGGAAAACACTGCTGAATCTTTAGACAGTTCTTTTTTAAATAATTGAAAATATGTGGCTTGTTTTAAAGTTTTTGAATAATATCTGTCCAAACTTCCTGTGGGAAATCGAGTTATAGTCATACATTTATTCTGAAGCTAATTTTTTGAGGCTTTTTTCTCACCTGGCCCTCCAGTTTTAAGAGTTTATAATTTGATTAGTACAGAGTTGTTATGAATTCTGACTCCACTATATAGAGACCCCAGTGGAAGTGAGAGCCTTGGTGTACTAGGAAGTATGGTAGTTACTAGAATAATTTTAGCTCTTAAGTTTATGCTCCAAACAGTTTGCAGTGTAAATAGACAAGAGGCTTATTTTGAAGAGGCCTGAGGGATGAAGGCATTGCATAAGTTGTCCAAGACAGCACATATATTTTGGAACTGAATCCAAATGTCCTAAATAAAGGGATTTTTTTTTTTCCCAGGCAAAATATATTTTAGGTTTTTTTCTTTCTGAAAAGTGTGTATATGAAATGACATGCCAGTTCATGCTTAATCCATCACATTACGTCTTAAAAATAGCTAAGGAGGAAAAAAAGAGGTTGAAACATGTTCCGTTAATGTTTTTGAAGTGAAACACGTAGCATTTTTATCATGAAGTAACATTTTATTTCATTACAAGATTTAACTAAAACGTATACTCTCGTACTCTAAAACAAACAAGCATTTAATTTAATGACAAAAGAAATTTTATTTGATCCCCAGAGTAAATTTATTTTGATGTCTTTGCTTCACCAGAAAGACCAAAACCATAAAACATAGAACTGACCAGGAAAAATAAATTGGTAAATTATTTGTAAGGCAATGCTCTTGATCTCTAATACTTTGCTTGATTCACAAAACCATGTTGTCTTTAGTACTCAATAATCACTTGCTGTAAAAATGCCACTTTTAGTAGTTAGATATTGTGGCTATTGTCTAAAATCTCTAGTGTTTATTCATGGTTACTAGCGAGGAGATGTGCGTATTCATATATACTTATTTTAGATCCACCTGTACTGAGTCCAAATTACGTTACCTTTTGGAAGTTTGTTTAGTTCAGATATGTCATATTGAGAATATATGTAGTAAATGGCCCACACTGCAGATAAGTACATAAGTGCTTGTGTCGCACAATCTTAATTTTTTATTATTTGTTTGTATTTTGAGCCTTCTTTTATAGCATTTTGCTTCTTTTTTTTTTTTTCTTTTTTTTTTTTTTAAATTAACTGAAGAGGTACCTGGAGAAGTGAATGATTAAAAAAAATGATCCTGGAGAAGTTAACAACCTGTGTTTATCTTTGATGTGAGTCAGGCAAACAGCGTTGACATGGAGAAGCCATGAGGCTATAATGAACTGAGAGTATTGATAAGGAGTCAAAACACATGGCTGCTCAAGGCACTTGTGTCATTTTAGGGCTTGGCTTCGACACAGTGTTCAAATGAAATGATTTTTGCCTTGAGTTGCCAAGTCCCAAAGTTTCAGTCTGGCACTTGGCAGACTGAAAGAGTTGCCTTGCTGTAGAGCAGGGGAATGCACGGGCTTGTCAGTGACTTAATTCTATGTGATCTGGGGCTATATATTTTTTGTTATGTTCTTGGATAACAAGAAGGTGTATGTTTAGTGCATGACCCACCCAAAGTCCTCACATGCTCTGTTTGGCCTTCAGGAATAAAAAAGGCTTCTTGTTCCTGCAAGTAAAATGCTTAGCTAATTAAATTATGGTGATACACAATGAACACTGTTTATGCTACTACTCTGTAGTTCTCATGCTGGACCGTTACAGAGTGATTCCTCTTGAGACAGTAGCACTAGTAGAGAAATTGTTATATCCCACTTTCTTGAGGCCTTTATGGCTCTGTAGGAGCTGAATACAGTTGTAGTTATAGATGTCAGCCCACCTTTTTATCACTTTTTGCTATTTAAGTCCCATCTGAACTTTATTCTGACCCAAGAATGTATCGCATTGATCTGAAAGGTAGAAAACTTCTAAATTTGAGGTAACTGAGGGTAGAAGAGGATGTGTAAACAGTTGAAATGTGCATGCTGATATGAGCAGTTTTTTAGATGCAATGAAACTAAATTCCTCCCCAGTGCAACTTGATCATGAAAGTAATAAAGTGAGAGAACACAACATTAACTCACCATGTCGTCCCCTGTTGAAATTACAACAGACAAAAATGAGTAATAAAACAATCTCATAATAATGTAATTGCTTTATGCAATCATGTTTCTAGGAAACTTTTCAAAATCAAGAAAATACAAATTTATCTTCTGTTTTAATGAGCACAGGGGGAAAATACCTTGTCTTTGCAAATGTTATTAGGAAATGAAAGCTATGTCTAGCTATAGGTAAAATAGTACAGCAGCACATCTTAAATGCACTATTCCAATTTGATCTCGTGCTCAAAGGCATTCATTTCTTACTACAAATGGCTACAGATTTAATAATGGGTCCACCAAACAAAACTGGAAAAGACATGGCAAGAGTAATCTGAACTCACAGTATTTAAAATTATTATTTAAAATTACATATATAATCTAGATACAAATAATACCTTTTATCCAGCTATTTCTTTCTCTTTTTTGGAAAGGGAACATGAACAAGTGAATTAGTTGACTCTGTGATTGGAGCTGCTAAATGTTCTCTGGTATATTTTTTCTTAAAATGATTTGGTGTAATTTAGCATAATGACTTCTAGTAATGATAGCGGGGGAAAAAAAAGAAATTCTTGTACATTTTCAATCAATATAACTGAAAGACTACTTTTTTCATCAAAGAAAGAATATTCCAAGTCTATGTAGTAGTATAAATCTTGACCCTTTCCTGTCCTACTGAAGACCTGACAAAATTTTCCAAGAGGCGCAGAAGTGCTTGTGAAGGCAAGAAATAATGTATCTTGCAGCCTGTTTTGTTTTGGGTATTTCCTTTGTTCTTCTCTTTCCCCCTGCTTTTTGGTATCATCTCTCAGGTGCTCAAGCCTCTTTTGTCTTTCTCCCAGTCTCCCATACAATTTTTTATAATAAAATACATGATTTAGTGATTGCCTGTTTACTAGTATACTGAATTTGCAGGTCTACTGCTTTCTCAGTTTGGAGCAATCTGATTATTCCTGGTGATTCATACCTTTCATTTGAACCTAACGGATAGAAATCAGTGATGGAGGCAACGTGTATGTTAAGTGATTCACTAATCAGTTGAAAACATCTCCAAACTTCTTCTACTGAACAACACATAGCCACTCTACAATCATTATTACCATTATTGATGTAATTTGATGTAATGTAAGACTAATTATCCACCTATATATCTTATTATTCTTGTAACAGTCTAAATGAATGAGCCCTAAAGGCTTTGTGGATGTGTCATGTTACAAAATTAAGCTTCTTAAAACTACCTGATAGTATCAGGTAGTGTCTTTGTATGCCTTTATTTAAAAAGTGGGTGATGGTGGGGGAAACCTTTCTGTCAAAAAGAAAAAGAGCCCTTTGAGATGATCCATCTCATCAAAATAAGCGTGACAGGCTTTAATGCCCTTAATATATTCATACCCACACATTAAAATGTTGTACATTTTTCATAATTATGTTCCGCAGTAACTGCATTTGTGTGAACTCTCTGGAAGAAAATGGAATTAATTAACCACCTGGCTTCACCTCCTGTATGGAAAGTAACAATTCTAGACATCTTCACGGTTGCTGGAGTATGCGTTATTTTAACTCTTCAGTAATAATGTGAAAAAGAGCCAATTTTATTTTTTGAGAAGAGCAGTGATAATCCAAGGCTTGGATGATCTTGATTCTGAGAAGAACTGTGTAGTCCTATGAGATGCTGCATACTCTCGAAACCGACTCCATTGCTATGAGTGGGTAGGCATTTGGCATGCTGCAGGTTGTTTGGAGAGGTTTTGACATCTAAAAATATCTTCAGATTAAGAAGGTTACTGTATTTTGAGTTCCCAGGCTAATCTTGAAGATGGATTAAGCCGAAATCAGCATACACTTATTCTGGAATAAGACAAAATGTTCTTATGCTGGAATAACAGTATCCACAGTAGAGCAGGCCCTTATAGAGGTTAATGTTGGAAATATGGTAAGATATACCTGGAATATTTTTTTAACAGAAGAAAGCTTGTACAGAGTAGACTGTAGGCTTGAGTACCCTTCTCACCAGAGCCATTTTACTACATTCTGACTGAATAAACACCCATTTCTAACATCCTTTGAGAAGGTGAAGGCACCTCTTCTTTTACACTCACTTCACAGGCTTCATACACTAATGCCCCTTATTCAGTGCAAAATGAGAAGTGGGCTGTGTGTATCTGTAATCATTCAAAGAGGCCTCTGTGATGAGACCTAGCTAAAATACTCTGCTGAAATAGTGACTTCATTTTCTGGAAAATGCAGACTGGAACCTTTTGCAAAATCCGTATTAACTTTTGAAGACGTGCTGAGTCCTGTCTGAAGTCTGCTTGCTTTTGTAATGGTTTCTAAGATTCACGATCATGTGAACAACCTTCACAACATGAAGATTTTCAGATCCTTTTGTAGAGATAGGGCTTTGAAAGCCTTGAAAGTCCCAATTGTACTGCATCTAAAGGCTTTGGTAAGTCTTGGGACTTGAGCTCCTTGATCCTATGAGCAGAGTTGCTGGATCAGGCCAGGGGTCAGTTTGGCATAGTATCCTGTCTCTGGCAGTGGACAACAGATGACGTTTACAGAAAGCATATAGAAAAATTACAAGGAGAAAGTGGTAGAGGCTTTAGATATATCATAAGATACGTTCTAATTAAGGGTCCAGTTTCCAAGTAGTGGTGCTTTTGGACTTTCAGACCTATAGGTTGCTTCTAGGCTGTTGAGTTCAATAGCCTTTGGACCTTTGTTCTTGTGCATTTCCGAACTCTGACACTCATCGATATTTTTGACTCAGTTCTATTAAAACATTTTGAAACAGTAATTCTTCCCTGATTACACTTCAAAATTTCTGTTTTTCATTGTAATGCAGAACTAGCTTTAAAAAAATTGTATGGAATAGAGCTTTTTGTTTTTTCAGCCCACATTTTAAACGCAGTGCACATCTTTTTTGTCTTATTTTCCCCAGTATTCAGTGAGTGTCATTAGTTGTTAAATACAAGGCAGTCTTGGTGCTGTGTAGCTTTGTCAGTTTGCTTTTTGTGTTAGGATATACCATTGTCATGACTGTTAACTGCTATTGAATTAATTTCAGTGTCACTGTTGCCTATGCTAAGGAATTTCTTTCTTTCTTTTTAATTGCGTACTCACTTTTTTTCATGCCTCTTTCATTTACAGTGTCATTACTCCATGAAGAAAGCAGCCTCCTTCCTAGGTATTGGTACAGAGAATGTTTACTTCATCAAAACAGATGAAAGGTAAGCAAGCAAAAGCCATGGCTGTGGTCTCTGAGCCTTTTTAAAATGCAGTAGTGCTGTACATAACCAACCTATTTGAACGTAACTGAAAAAGTTTTAAATCTGTGTCCCTTAGAGGTAAGATGATACCTGAGGAACTGGAGAAACAAGTCCAACGGGCCAGGAAAGAGGTGAGAGGGAGAGAGAGAGAGAGCATGAAGGAGAGAGGAGGAGTGTATGCGGACTGTGTGCTTGCGTCTGAGTGAAAGGAAGGAAAACTAAGAGTGAGTGAAATCTTAAAATAGGGCAGTTAATGTACTGATGTCTTTCTTACAGGTCCAATCAGTTTGCCACAAACTTGCGTAACAAGCCAAGTCTTCTAGGTGCTACAGTCTTACGAGGGAGAAAAATTCCACAGGGTGTTTACTGCTAATGAAAGTCCTGAGTACAACACTGCTCTGAAGTATTTAGCACAGTTCTTCTAGGGTTTCTCTTGCCCTTGATCCTTTTTTAAATGGATGCAGTATTTGTTTTCCTTAGATGGTAAATGAAAACTGTCAGTATTTCTGTTAATGACAACAGCTATTTCTCTATTCTCTGCAATGAGCAAGAACTGTAACACGTGGCTTAGTCTCTAAAACTATCATACAAGCTACAAATGCTAAATTTGGTCCTTTCCAGTATTGTAGCAAGAGTGTAGACATTCTGTCCTGTGCCTCTTTTCCCCCAGGGACTTTGCCAAGTAGAAAGTCAAAGGCCAGCATTTGGAAATGTACTGATGTGTGTATTTGGACAACATTGATATACAGTCCCACAATCTGTAAGACAGCACTTACTATAGTCAACATGATTTATTTTAGAGCGCTTGGAGGACTGAATGTGAATTCTAAGGCACAGAGCATCTTCTTTTGGCTTGGTTAGCTCACCTTATTTCTCACTTCCAGTTTGTTCATCAGAGCAGTAGGATTCAGAGCTCAGCCCTTAGTCCACGATCTGTGAAGACCAAGCAACTAGTGCAGTGTCCATGGTGTGGACAATGCCTACCATGGAATTCTACCTTGGGAAACCTGCTTTTGTGGCTGATAGAAAAGCCAAGGCAGTACTGTCCTCTCATGCACTGGCATGGCCACAACAGCTTTCACTAAGATCTGATTTAGATACATCTTCTGCTAAACAACCACCTCTTCTTTGAGTTTTGTGCTAGATAGAATAACTATTGATACATGAGAATAACTGTTGATACATGGCGTCCCTAATGACCTAGCAAACTCTCTTGCTTGCCTGTTTATATGCCTTGTTGTACTTTGTGTTATCTGTGGAAGACCACCTGTACTCTACTCATTTGAGCAAGCTGGGGGAAAAAAAGGACTGAAATAAAATGGAGCAAGAGGAAGCAGGCTGACAGAAGAATGAGCTCTTTGCTCTTGCAAAAACAGAATTCTTGTTTGTTGATGTAATAATAAATGTAATGGTTATTTGAAAGAAATCCTCTGGCATTTATGATTTAAAAAAAAGGTCAACCTCAGTATGGTGCTCTGCAATTTAAAAACGAATGTTTTGTATTAAAAAGCTCGGCTTACAGGAGAACACTATTTCACTTGCATTTTAATGGAAGTTACAGGTATATTGGAAGGTTTTCATTTAATCAGAGCTTCAGTAAGTGCATCTGTCCTTGATAAAGTGCTACTTTACAACTTTTACAGAAGGACATTTCAGTGAATTACAGTAAATATGCTAATGACTCCAGACAACAGAGGATGTATTTGCTAGTGATAGGAGCAGAAAATGATCACTGACTAGAAATAGGAAGAGTCTTAGGCCTTTTTTTGAGAATTTAGTCAGGAAGATCTATTTAACTATATTGTCAAGAAGAATAAAAAATTTTTCCCTTCTTTGTGGGGAAAAATGTAATGGTAACAATCTTTGGAATTTGCAGAGACCCTAGACTTGTCCCCATATTCAGTCATGTTACCTACTGGCTGCTGGGAGACCTTTGGCTTTGATGTAGCTGTGGAATAAAATCGGTGAGAACACTGACAGAAACTAGGTGTAGCAGATACATCTTTGCCTCACTTGCAAGTGTTTTGCACTTGAGCTTCAGGCTGGTCTATAAGTTTGATTGACTTCTGTGGTAGGTTGTACTAGGAATGAATGACCAAGAAGTGAATTATAGGTTGGTAATTCTTTGTGACTGTATGGGATTAATTTAAATTCATTCCAAGGTTACTTTTCACTGCGTTAGCAATTTGTAAAGAAATTTTAAAATACAAATAAATCATAATTATGTACCATTCTAACAGTCCTCTACACTGTTAAAGAAGTATAAAACTGTCAGAGTGTAAATGTGAATCAAGCCTGTCTCTGTAGTAGATGTTTAAAAGTGGCAACACTTTAAAAAAAAAAAAAAAAAGAGAGATCAGATTTCAGCTGAAGTGAAGATACATAAAAGACTCATGCATAGAGTTTGATTTTTCAGCTGATGTCTTGTTTCAGTGAAGCTATATTGAGTCACATCAGCAGAGAGACTTACATCATCCGAGAGATTTAATGCACTGCAAATGAACTCCAGGGATCCCAGATCATACAATTTAGTAACACCTTTAGTCCATCTTCAGTAACTGCATTGTCGTGCTGCAGGCCAGGTGCTGAAACGTGCAGAGGAGATCCTTCAGCATGTATTTAGCAGCAAGTGAGACCGCACAGTCATTGCTAGGGCTGATACGCTCAATTTCATGAAGTTGTTTCAAACTCCACCAGTTCTTTTCATTGTTTCAGTTTCTGCTCCTAAGTAGGCGCAGGTACATACAGCTGCAAGGGTAGGTGCCAGCTGGTGTACGTGGCCTAGTCTGCTGTTGTAATTGCACCCGGGTATTAGCTGAATGGGAAAGCAATGAGCAAAGCCACTGAAACCAAAATGGGTGGCTTGTGATGGTTGTCTGAGACTGCAGCCTGACAATAGTTTTCCTTATCCCACCTGTCTAACCTTAAAACTGCCTGAGACTTCCAGTGGTCTCTCCCCTAACGTTCAGTTACCATCTACAGCTCTACCTGTTTTCTAGACAGGAGTAGGAACAAGAGAATAGCGCTTTGCTGTAGACCAGGCATTGAGGTCAGGTAGCGATGACCGTCCCACTCGCTGTATGTGCCACGCCAGTGCTGCCTAAAGCAAATCATGTTCCCGAACTGAAGGTTCCTCTTCACCAGGCAGAGAATAGGGGCATTGTAGAGACAACGCAGGTGGAACCCCTAGGGGGATGAGCCCTTTCCTTGCATGGGTAGCCTGCTGGCTGAGCTAGTAGCTTTATTTTATTTGGCAGAATGTCAGCAAATATGGTAGTAAAATGTGGAAGACTGAGAAATTAAATCAGTGTATAAAGAGAGATGTCAAATATCTGGTATGTTTTGATCTTGACAAAACTAGCATCTGTCAAAACAGTCTGAAGCTGGTGAAGTCTGCCCTGGGATGGTGTTAACTGGAAATAGAAAATGCCTTTTTTTTTAAGAAAAAAAAAGAGTCAGCACTTTTAAATGCAGTATCTTCTGCTGGGAAACTAAATGTAGACTGTCGCATCTTTGTCCTACATTCCTAGACCTTTTTATACTTTAGTTCTGTAGATATACTGGAGGAAACGAACAGTGCAAATGACATTTTTTTTGTTTTTGACTCCTATTGCAGGGGTCAGCACCATTTCTGGTCTGTGCTACAGCAGGCACAACAGTGCTGGGAGCATTTGATCCTCTGGATAAAATTGCCGATATCTGTGAAAATCATGGCCTCTGGCTTCATGTTGACGTGAGTTTATATACTGTGTAGTTTTGTTTAGCATTGCTTTTTCATAATTGCTATTTTTCTTTGACTGTTGATGTTTCTTTGTAGAAGTAAGTTGGGCTCTAATAGCATTTTTTTTTTTTGCATAGAGAACAGAAATACATTCTGATTTGTCTGTTACATGTGCTGAAAAACAGCAAATAATTTGCTTGTGACAAGCAGTCAAAGCTATTTTGTCATTGTCAGGTTATATTTCAAAATGATTTTAAAATCAATTTCTTCTTGCTACCTCCTAAAAGTGCTTCAAGGGTGATTATATACAAATATAACTTCAGATTCTTTCCACATTCTATTGGAGAATGGACACATTAGAATTGTGGTGTATGGTTCATACAGGTTAAAATAAAGATATATTTCTGACTCAACCAGTAGTAAATTATTCTGTTTCATATTTACAGGCTTGATTTTCCTGTAGATCTCAGTACGTTTTCCTAAATTGTTCAGAAATTTTTCTTTTTTCATTTCTTTATAATTTTAGGTTTGGATATTAAAATAAATTCATGAACCTTTTTGGAATAATCATTGAGCATTTTTGTTACCTGAAAGAGTTGGCTGTAAATGTATTTTTCTAAAACTAGGTCTCTTCATATTTTCTAAAATTGCATTCTCTTTATAATTGCAATGCCACAAATCCAGAATGGCTAGATGAAAAGCCATGGAGCAATGAGAGAATCTGGAGCAACATTAATGGAGGTTTTTAGACCTGCTCTAAATTTGTGAAGTGTTTGTTTAATGTTAAGTATCTAAAGAAAAATCACGTAGGCAGTGATGTGTGTTTCAAATAAATGTCTTATAGACATTAATAAATAAAGTCACTGTGTGCGTGAGTCAAGAGTTTTCTTATTGACTTGGTGGCAAAGATGCAGAATTTAGCCCTAGTACTTAAAGTGTCTGCAAAGCCTCCTCATGGCTGCGTGCTGGTGAGAATGACCCAGATGATCTTCAGCAGAAGCGCAGCATTCACATTAGGTGCTAGTCTCTTGTGTGTCTGCGTATAGTCGGTGGAAGGAGTGATGTATTCAGAATCTGTGTTGGATCTCAGGTGAGTGGAATAAACGTGGCTGGAGCCATCTCCAATGGCTGTAGGAGGACATTGTGTAGTCTCCTAACATACTCCCTGTAGATGAACAACTAAAATTAGGTGGGATGAGCCTGGGCCATATTCTGAACTATATACTTCATAGTGTTTTGTAAAGAATTAACTTTCTTCTTCCAATTTTGCCTCATGTTAAACTAAGGTAAAAATGTCAGTGAATACCTTAAAGTTAATTTTCTCTTTGAACAATGACTGTAGTTGTCAGATGTTAATTGATTCCCAGTAGAAGGACAAATGTCCAGTAATAAATTTGGTTTATGGTCTGGAAGACCAATCGTTCTGTTAAGATTTGATTCACGTTATGAACTCCTCAATGGTTCTCAGGAGTTCTATCAGTATTTTTTCCGCCTTTCCTTTCATCCTCTATGAAGAGTTGAGTGGATGGCTGTTTATTTTTTTTCTTTAAAGTTTCTAGCTGTATTCATATGAGAACAGGGGATGGGGAAAAGACTGAAAGCTTTCCACATAAGTGACAGCAGGCATACATGTATAGACAAATGTGCTATGGTAAAATGAGCAGACTGTAATTCATAATGTGACCTTTTTTCACTCACAGCCCCATTAGAAATAGGTTTACTAGAATAATATGTGAAAAGGTTCGGTGGGACCAGGCATCTGCCACTCAGAAATAGTGTACAAGAAATATAGTGAAGAGTTGGATTTTTTCTTTGTTTTTAAGCAAGCCTACCTCCTTCTAGCCTTATAGGCAGGAATATAATATTTTTGAAAGCTTTGAAGATCTACATTCCTCTGAAAGGCCTGTTTTTTTGTTGAATGATTTACACATTATGCAGTCTGAGTTATAGCAAGTGATCACTGCTGTTTGGGCCTGCTGTAACTTTGGAGGAAAAAAAGATACAGTACAATTAAAACAAAGATTAAAAAACAGGGAAAGTTCTGCTTAATGTAGGACTTTTCGTGTATCATTGATGGGAATCAGGATTATCTACTGCAAATAGTCTCAAGAGCGGTTTATGAGAATATCTTATATGAATGTCTGGTGTTGTTTCCGGATTTACACTGATGTATCTCATTTCAGAATATTTTCTGATCCTCAAAATTGATATGTTTGCCTTAGGGAGACTCTTTTCATTAAATATGAAATGATAAAGCTCGTGATTCTTCGGAAGGGCAAAAGGGAGAACATCAACATAAAATCAGTGGGCTTCAGGAAGATAAATTTCAATAAAGTCAGAAATAGTAGATAAGCCCTTACATGGAGACAAACCTAAAGAGGAAAATGGAGTTAAGGAAAAAGTTGTTTTAAGAAGATAATAGCAATAAGCCCAAACTGTCTCAGGAGTCAAGCCATTCAACAGCCTAAGTCCAGAGACTATAACCAGGCTTATTTTGTTGACATTGCAGTATTCGTACACACACTCATGTTGCTTATTGCATTCTATCATACACCCATGATGCCTTTCTTAATGACTTGTTTTGCACCATCAATATGCACTCAAGCTCCAGCACTTATGTATGTCATGTATTGTGTTCATGTAGCTTTAAATACTATGTATGAGTATTTCTTCCATGCTGGTCCTTAGACTTTTTTTTCCTATGGCTAGACCAGTACAGCAAATCAGGTTTGACCTATTAGCCTGTGCTTAGGTAGTTAGTTTAATCACCCTGGGAACACTGTGATTCCCACTGTTCAGCTGTAAGCAGTTTGTTGCATATGAAACACAGCAATTTTCTCATACCTAGTTACCAATTACATTGCATGGGACACAGGTGATAATCTTTGTGTTTTGAGCTATGCTGCTTTGTTCTCAGCTGGATTTGTCGTAAACAGAATGTGTCAATCTAGTTTGATCAAATTACCTGTCTTCTGTAGTCTCGTGGATGGAGGAGAAGCAGTTAACTTTATAGTGTCTTTGCAGTATTTCATCAGAAAGCCAGAGAAACATGCCAAGCTGCAGCTGTGGTAGTGAGTGAAAACCTGGCTGGAAAATCATACCCAGAGAGCAGTTACCAGTGATTTGCTGCTGAAAGGGGAGAAAATTTTGAGCAGGAATCCACAAAGGTCCATCCTAGGTTAGAAGTTATCTGGTATTTTCATTAATAACTTGGATGAAAAAGAATATGCTGACTAAATTTGAAAATGACATAAAATTGCTGCAAGAGGCAGTGGGAGGACAGGATTAGAAATCAGATCTTGACAGTTTGGAGAAAAAAGTGGAAAAACTAGGCTACAGTTCAATAAAGGTAGAGCTCTAAGTTTAAGCTGTAATAATCAACTGCACAAACACAGGCTGGGGATTGTTGGCTAGAGAGCAGATCTTCAGAATAAGATCTGGGGTTTGCAGTACATCACAAATCAGCGATCATAAGCATTTTCAAATAGCGTTAAATGTCTTTCAGAATTGAATAAAGAAGATACAGAAAATAATTCTCTCTGCTTGGCGCTCCATCTGCTTTATCTAGATTGTGTCCAAATAAAAAGCTGCATTTCAAGAAGGTTAAGGACCTACAGGAGAAAGATTAGAAAATAGTAAAGCAGTGAGGATAAACAGAACCATATCTAGAAATTATGACCAATGAGGAAAGATTGAACGCACTGATATTATTTAAACTAGAAGAGACAAAGAGACAATATGTAATCATCTACAGATGCTTTAAAAGCTGCTGCTGCTGCAAAAAAGGAATAATCTGTTCCCCTGACCACTGCAGGTATTGACAAGAGGTAACACTGGTTAGGACTGACACTTTAAATCAGTAGGGTTGTTACCGTTAAACACAAATTAAGTGGTTAAGTTGTGCAGCCTCCATCATTAGAGTTCTTTAAAACCAGACAAAGCCAGTGATTCTCAGTCTTCTTAGGTGCCTTCTCATTCGTTTTTGGTTTTTTGCCAGGCCTGGATCCCTAAGGGCTTGGTCTTTGAATTGGGTAAAGAAGCATGGAGCACAAATTCATCTTGTAGTTCTGAGTCTCAAGGAGAGAGGGAAAGGTGATGGAGAGGCCTGGATCTCCAGTACTACCATCCCTCTCTTCCAGATCTCCAGCAGTAATTTTTAAAACAAAGGCAGAAAGTAGTGCCAATAGTGCTGCGGAGGCAGCAATTGCTGATGTCTCTCTGCACCTTATTTTTCACTTTGATGCTAATCACAAGCTGGGTGTGTTCTTTGATTAATAATCCCTAGAAAAGACAAGCATTTGATGGAAATGAGATGGATATGGCTGATCCTGCCTTTGGGAGTGGCACATTGTTGAGATGACCTCTTGAGGGCCTTTCTAGTCCTGTTTTTCAGAGACAGTGTGAAAATGTCAACTTTTTCAAATACAGACACCTTTGGATGCAAATTTTTAAAAGATTATTATATTTCAATGTGTTGCTTATGAATTATGAAAATTAGGGAATAACTTAGTGACTGTTCTGACTTAATTGAATCATAGAATAAGAGTAAAATCTGTCTATGAATAGGAAGATCAGTTTGATTGTCCTTCCATAACATGGCTAATTTGGGCTAGCTGGAGAAACCTACCTCAAGTCATGGCTCTGTCAGGATTGCTGTGAAGTTTGAGGCAAATAATTTCCTGTCTTAAGTCCCACCTGTAGATTGAGCAGCAGCCCTTTCCTCAGCAAGGGTGTTGTGAGCATGACAACATAAAATATGATGTGGTGCATTAATGTACTGCATTAATGAGAACGACGTGTTAAGACAAGTTATTAACCTTTCATTTCCCTTGTGAGCCTCCACCATTCCTGTCTCCCAGAGATAGAAGATCTTATTCCTAATGTATGGCCTATGAAGCAAATACTGATTCTAAATCCATAGATCAGCTATCACATCTGTTTCTTTCAAGGAAAAAAAGAACAAAAGCCAAACAAGCATGTGTTGTCCATGCTTAGATCAGGAATCTTCACATCAGTGATTTCTTCTCCATTAGCCCAAAATTTTTTTTTTTTTTTAAATAAGCTGAGTCCAGGTGTGTTTGGTGGACTGATGCCTCCTGTGTGTCTCTGAGGAGCCTTGCTTATATCACAGGGAATTTGTTTAAGTGGATTCTGCCTGCATGAACATTGAAAATCCTTTTTTTCATATTTAATAATAATTTCTCAAGTGCACTGTATGATGTGTCTACTGTTTGTTGCATGTTCTTCCCACCCTGCCCCATGGCCAAATGTCATGTTTGAGAACTGAAGATTCATAGCAGCTGGTGTGTGAAATCTGATCCTCGTGAAATTCATGGATGAGAATCACCTTCCCTGACTCCAGCTGCCCAGAAGTTAAACTTGGTTAATATAAGCTTATTGCCTGGGTTCCTTCTATAGTCCGCAGAGAGAGACATCTGCAAAAGGTGTCACCCAAAGACAAGTATCTAGAATAGATAAGATGACACTCAATAAGGAGTTTCAGCGGAGAGCTCCTCACTACAGAGAAGGCCTAAATGAGTCTTAGACCACACACCTAGTTCTTAGATGAGCTGAGGGAGACGTGGGGAGTCTTACTCCCTTTTAATGTCAGTTGGATTGCTGGTAACAGAAATGCTGCTATTGCCTACTCAATGACTTCGCTTTTCATATCGAGACTCTGTGGAAAATCTGAGCCTGGACTTTGCAATTGGCAGAGTTTATCGTTTTGTCCTGAGCTTCCCTTGTGAATGTCCTGCAAAGGAAACAGCTAGCAGGAGGAAGATATGCGAAATGGGGCTTTCTGCTCCCACTGCTTAGGTTTAGGCTGGGGCAAAGGAAGCACCTCTGATTCAGTACTAGGAATGGGTCTGGTTATGCAGGGACACTTCAGTTCATGCTCTTGCTTATGCAGAAGGGACAGTGTGGTTTGTGGCTCACATAGTGGCACAAGCCATCAGCTCCTCTATTTTAGGCATAGACCCAGGCTGCCATCTTTATTTTGGTAGATGATACTAAAGGCAAAATTTAGCCAACTAACCATGTAGTAAACTAAATTTTAAATGAGATAAAACATCTTTAGAAATTATTAGTTGAAGCATTATCAAAAGAACTTTATACAAATAATATTGTCTTGGCTCTATAAATGTTCCAACAGGCTTCTTGGGGTGGCTCGGCTTTGATATCAAGGAAGCATTGCAGACTTCTTCATGGTATCCACAGGTAAGTCAGTTTAGTTTATAGGCTCACTTACCAGGGACTGAGATGAAAGTTGTGTGGCCTATTGGCCTCCATGAGAGTTGCATTTTCCAAAATCCATATTACTATTAATTGGAGAGATTTCTGAACCTATGGGGGTGTGTGGGGAAAAAAAGGGGAAATCTGATTTGTCTGCTTAGATTGTGTTTGGCCATTTTTGATTCTCTAGTACCCATGATTATAGGTGGAATTTCCACCTCCCTTTGTCCTTTTTAAAATTTTGCAGGGCTGATTCTGTTGCCTGGAATCCCCATAAAATGCTATTGGCAGGAATCCAGTGCTGTGCTCTTCTGGTGAAAGACAACTCTGTAAGTCCTTTTTTTTTTTTTCTTTTTTTTCTTTTTTTTTTTTTTAATGCAGTAGGCTGTCATTACTGTAATATGGAAGTGGAAATAATTAGAAAACAACTGCAACTCAGTTTTACTACACTGCAGTACAAACACTGAATGATATTATTTTGAGTTTCACCACAAAATTAATAAAGGGTGAATAAGAGAGCGGGGTCAAACTGATCCAAGTCACTGTACTCACCAGTGGTCAAACTTTGCAGCTGGTGCCCTTGCTAGTTAACTTCTGTACATGATTTGCATTCAGAATTGAGAATTTTGTCACCTGGGTCTGCAGCACTTAAACACTGAGCTCATCAAAGTCCTCAGAATAGCTGTCATCCATTGAGACTGCAGCAGTACTGCGTCTCTAAGTAGGCAGAGCTCCTCTTCACATCCCCTTACATGGGTGCATGTGGGGATGAGAGTGGGAAAGGAGAGGAATAGGATTCAGAGCACATGCAGGTAAAGGTGCTGAGTCTTCTTTCCTCACTCTATAGTTCTTTGTCATCACCGGGGTGATTCAGGCTTTCCAAAAGCCATGACTAATTAAAAGGTCTAGCAAGCAAACAACAGAGCTCTGATCTCGAGTGGCACAAAAGTGAGATGAGTCTGCAACGTGGTAAAAATGCCTGCTTATATCTTTGTGGAATTCTTCTATCTTAATAAAGAAACCAGTAAGAGGTTAATTATTTCAAGCCCCATACCAAACTCGTCCCTGCTAAAACTTATGTCCATTTTCCACCATCAGGGTTGAATTTTAGCTTATATTTCATAGGTTATGAACGACTGAACATCATGAGGATATGGAGTCCCTGAGGTTTGCATCACTATTTTGTGGCCATGGTTTGTAAATCACTTTTATAAATCTCTTTCAAAACAGATGATAGTTTCTATTCAGCTGCTAGTAATTGGTTCAGCTGTCCATGTAATTGGTTACTAACTCCTGGTAGTAAGAACTGATGAGGACCAAAGACCATAGATGCTAATCAGCACTCTCTTGGAGCTGATTGCTCCAAGTCAGGGGTGAGACATGGCAGGACAGCAAGGAGAAGTGTGCCTCCTCCTTTCCTTAGACTGGAGTCTGTGGGATTGAAGAGGATTAGACTCCAGGACTACCTGTCCATCACTTTATCTTTATTCCAGGATGAAAAACAAGCAGAATGAAGTTATTGACTAAGATTAATGTGCTGTCTCAATTGCGGGCTTGGGAAGAATTCAGTGCTATATTGTTAACTAATTAGGCCTGGTACATAGATATAGCCTCAGGTAATGATTAGACTACTTGGGCTGCACAGTGGAAATTTCTCAGGAAGAAAGATGGAAGAAATGGAGAGGAATGAAATATTCTAGCTGCCCTGGCATTTAGAGTCACTTTACAAACACTGTTCCAACTTCAGGGCTCTGGCAGCCTTTCTGTATTCTCCTTCCATGGAGTGTAATGTCTGACAGAGCAATCCTATTCCTCTTCTAAACCACAGCTAGGAAATGTTGTGCTGGAAATACTTGTAGAGCTGAATCCTAGGCTGTTGAGGGGTGAAAACACAAGTATTACTGATCATACAATCGGATCCTGTTGTATAGTGAGACATGTTCTGGAAAGCAGAAGACTTCCCTGCATGGGGAGGAGAGAGCATTTTACTTTGTGTTTAAGTCCTGGAAAATTGACACTTACATGTTTTGTGTATGTGCCAGTGCAATCTTTATATGCAAACAGAAGCACATACAAATTTGAGTACTTTCTTATCAGCTTTTTAAAAGTGTTGGAATATAAATCTTTAAGAAAAATAGATCAAATGCTTATTTAAGACACTTTAGCAGAAAGGCTTTGCTTCACTTTGGTCCTCTCCATACCAGATCTGGAGCAGGCAGCTGGACCCAGTTTCCAATTAAAAATGCTATTTTCACACCAATAAGAGTATGGAAGAGTAAGTGTATCGGTTCCTCACTTTGGATCTTGTTCTACTGCTCCTAAATTACGTAAATACCTATGGCTGCAGATGAAGCATACATTTATATGTCAACATAATTCCTTCACACTGTGGTTAGCATGCTTCAGTGGGAGCTGGATGCTGAGATGGGAGCTGGAAGTTTGGCGCACGTTGCTCGGCTAGTGAATGTTCAAGGAACCTCAGGTAGCTTCTGAAGTGGTGAATTCTGCAAGAAATCAGAGCAGCAAAATGTGAAGCATAGATGTTAAGTCTCATTTATGAATCAAGCCCTAGCTCCCTTTGAAGGTCTGATTAAAGAAAGTTTTGTTAGCCTGTCTTCCCATTTGCTTTGAGGTCCATTTGGAAACTGTGGACTACTTTAGGATTAGGGTTAGGTGATTGTAAGTGGACAAATAATCCCCTTCAGTTTCTCTCTCTCCTTTTTTTTTTTTTAAGGTATAGATTGTTTAACAAGCCCAAGCTTTGTATATTACTTTATGTATGAAAAGATAATCTTTAGAAGGAATCATCACACTTCTGATGTAGTGGTAACACCCTGATTTCCCATTAGCAAAAGTAATAGTGACTGGTTTTGTTTGGTTTGGGTTTTTTTTCCACATAGCATCAATAAAGCTATGTGGTTTAGCAGTGTTAACAGGCTTAACACATTGCAGCTAGGTTATTAGAATGAAACGTTGTATTTAAATATTTTCCTATAGAGATTAAAAAAAAAAAAGGGAGAAACTGCAGTGAAATGCCGATAAAAGAGTATCTTCCAGCCTTAGTGAAACAAAATTGGAATGATTTCTAAAGAAAGTAGAGATAGAAAAGAGAAATACATGTTTGACTTGATTAGAAAGGAGAAGTGTTTTCACCAAAGGGAAAGAGAGATTGGTTAATCCTCTGTAAAAGCTCAGATCAATGACAGTAGTTCTTCAGTGCTTAAAGCACTCAAGAAATGCACAGCTATCCCTTTTTCACTGCCATACTCTGAGTAACTTTCATCACTTTTGTAATAAGATAGACTTACTCAGAAAAGACTTGTATTGCTGTGGCATGAATTGCAGTGACTGTTTAAACACAAAGCTAGATGGACCGATATTCTCAAAACATTAGTGAGTCAACTTTGTTGTTCTATGTTCTTAAAATGCTATGAATCAGTCTTGGGTTGTACATACTCCCTTAAGACCACAGAGCTACTCCAATTTGTCCTTGCTATAATCCATATAAATGTGAATATTATCACCATATAAATAAAGAACTAATGTTTATCACCAAAGCCAAAGTTCTGTGACTCATTAGAGCGTAGCACTACACTCTAATGGTAGTTAGGTAATTAGCAATCAATTCTAGGCAATGAGCAGAATTTTCACTTATTAGTTAAAAACAAAGTCTCAAAGAATGTAGCTAATGAAATCCCAGTTTAGCCCAGAATGTAATTGATTGAGGTGATCGTGGTAGCCATCTACAGTGTAATCTCTTCCTCATTATTAGCAGTATCACAAAGATATCTACTTCCCTGATTCCTTTCTAGTGCAGCTGCAGGAACTGCTCTATTCCCATGGCTTTCTGCTTGGGGTTAGTACAACTGAGAGCTCCTTCTCGCCTCTGGAAGTGAGTTGCAGGGGTGGTCTTTTGCACTGCACTGCTTTTGAGAATTTTCAAGAATGCCATTCAAAAGATTGTCCATATTGCTTCAGATGAGGCAAATCAGGAAGATGCTTGTCTTGGTGAAAAAGCTTGGAGAAAAAGATGTTTTGTTAATGAAATTGAAATTCACTTTTAGCTAGTGATAGAAATAGAAAGATATCAGAATGCTTGCTGTAGGTAAGTGTATTCAATGAGAAAAATATGTTGAGTTATGAAACTGGAGTTCTTATATATTGATTTCAGCATCAATAATTATTCATTTATTTGCCATTAATTAGAACACACAGCAACTATCCATAGACTTCATCAAAACCAAAGGCTATTTGAAACTTCATAGTGGACTGGGACCTCCATGAAAATAGTATTTCTGTTTTTTAAACTTTAACAGCCCCAGTATAAGGCAGAGTACTACCATTAGTCTCTGTACAAAAGCTAGAAAGATAAAAGATGCTGAAGAAAGAATCTCAAACTTGTCAAATGGGGCAGTTCTAACGAAATTTTTGCAATTCTTCTGAACAGATGGAGTAGCTCAGTTACTGTGTGGAAAACTGTTGGGGTCTTCTTGTGACTGAGAATGTTGAGTTAGAAAGCATACCTTTTTTCCTTTTTTTTTTCCCTTCTACTTTTCCATCATTTGACTAGGAAAACTGAAATTACTTTTTATGTCTTCAGAATGTTTGAGTCTGTTACTTTTGAGACAGCAGTGATCAAGGAGTGACTGCTTTCTTGAGCATAAGATTGATCTTGGATTTTTTCTTCCTCTTCTGTTGTCCTCGCGCGCAAACTCTATTCTGCAACATTCCCTTTCTCTTCCCTTCTCTTTCTCCTCCACCTTGCTTCTTGCATTGGTCTGACATATTTCTTTCTTTCTCACAAAGCATGATTTTTGTTTCTTCTCCTGTCTGCTGTAGTGATGCACTGGAGGATGTCACTGTACTTGCCTCTGGAAATTGACAGTAGGCAATATCTTCAGCAGGATTTCTTGAGCATGTTGCATTATTAGGAAGATAAGCAGATGGAAAAGGATCATCAAGCCAGCATGTTCTTGTCAGCTTCGGATGCACCAGGAGAGTAGGATAGTACCTGGGGGTTTTTATTTGTTTTTGGTTTTTTTTTTTTTTTCAATGAAATATGTTCCCAGGAATTTGAGTTCATTCAGAGATATTGAACTATTTGTTCTTGTTGCATTTTCACTCTAGAGCATTTGTTTTTAAACTATGAAACTCTGCAACTGTACTGTGATCTTAAGTGAACTTCTCAGTCTTTCTGTAGTATTACCAACTGAGTTTAAGTTTCTTGTGACAAACAAAAGTTGTTATTTCTCAGATGGCAGGCATAAGGGGAGCTAATATCCTGTGATGTCCTCTATTGTGCAGCTGTATTACATTCTGATAAGGCAGAAGATAGTCCCATATTGATCAGCCCTGCTATACACTCACTTCAGAAACACTGTGCAAAATTTTAGTCAGTAAGAGACAAAGCAATTAACTTAAATTTGTGGATGTTGCTGCCTTTTTTTTTCTTTTTTTTTTTTTTAAATACCATGTCTAGTAAACTTGTATCTCCCCTGAAAATCAAGGTATGGAGATCTAAAAGAATAGGGCGCAACGGCTTGACAAACAGACTCCTGTTCCTGTTGTGCAGCTGCTAGCCAGAGAACACAACGCTGTAGAAAAACTGTAAAGGAGGAATGCTTCAGTGCTTGACTTTTCTTCAGTTTCTTTTGTCGTGTTCTTGCCTTTCTTTTTCTGAGAAAGTTGGAAAATAGGTGTGAGAATCTTATATACTGCAAAAAACTGTGCCTAGCATTGGCTTTCCAGCTACAGTTACCGTGTGCTGCAGCAGCACACTATCACTCTGATGACTGCAGAGGGAGAGCAGCCGCTGCCCCTTTTTTTTCCCCAAGCTGTCACATAAACTGTATTTTCACAAGGCTGAATGTGCTGGTCCTGTGGCTAAAGAATTCAGACTGAATTTGCTGTCCTTTTTGCAAACCAGTGATATTACAGTGGGATTTTTAACCTCCTACAGAAGTTGTGGAGAAATCTTTGGTGTTCTTGTCCTTTTGTGCTCTATGAATAGGTGCGCAGGTTGGTTTTTTGTTTGTTTTATTTTTAGTATTGATGGAGGGAACTGAAAAGGCTAGGAGAGAGGGAGACTTATTCTGTGTATGCCAGTGGATTTCTTCTCCTTTGGATTTTTTTTGTCTTGACCTTTTTTTTCCCTCTATTTTATTGTCATTTCTGAAGTTATCAGTAGGGTATTGTCATGTAGATCAAGAATTGTACCTCTGTTACGGGAATATGACATTTTGATTAAGAGTGATGTCAGACGCTGGCTGCCATTTTAAAATCAGACTTGCAGCAGATGCAGAGAAAAGGATGAAATGTGAAATGCTCTTTCGGTTGGTTCAAATTGAAGAGTGATGTTGAATTGGAAAATGAATTGTGCTCTTCAAGATACTGTTTAGCAACTTCTGTCATGCTGTCCACTTCCGTTCCTTGGTCTGTTCTACATGGAAGACTTCTGGTTCAACTGTCGCTTCAATACATGTTTGCAGATCTGAATCAGATGCTGTAGCCATGTTTTTAGCCTCATCTGAATTTCTGTTCTAGGATTATCTTAGAGGCTGTGGTTTATTTTTCTTACCCACTTTTAATATTGCTGACAAGTCTACAATCTTTTCTGTCTCCTAGGCTCCTTGTAGGGCCATCCTCATCTCTGCACTTGTAACCTGCTTTCTGCCAGCCCTTCTCTCTACCTCATAGTATTAGAGAGTATACTTCAATATTTCATTCTTCAGGCAATGGCCAGTCCTGTGCCTCTTCTCTTCCCCTGCACCTTTAAACCTATAATAGTCTCTGTGGTTTCTGTTTCCCAGCTTTGTTCTTTGCTGGAACTTGCCACGTTACTCATTTATCTTTGTGTGTTTTCTGCTGCTCATCTCTGCCCAGGCAGCCTCAGGAGTTGGAGGCTGGAGATTGCTGAATAAAAATAATTTCATTAACAAACCATAATTAGGGTATGCTAAAGTACCTTTTCTGAGGTTTATTTTCAAATGTTAAAATTGTCTGAACTGTGAAAAGAGACAAAAATTGGGGTTGCACTAATCTCCTCGTGATGTTTCCACTCAAACAGTCAGGTAGCCTATGCTAAATCCTCAGTGACTTTATTTTCTGGTAAGGGCTAAATATTTATTTCTTGGGGCTAAAATCTTACCTACCTGCAATTAACTGTGCCATATGTACATTTCTTTGTTGGACAAAGAAAGAATAGATTGAGCCATTTGTGAACATGCAGGAAGCTCCCCAGGGGCTGTTCTTCCAATCTATAGACTGGAGCAGTGGACATAGGCTTCTTCTCCTCCCTCTTTCCCACCCATGTATGTCTTTGAGCAACTGTTTCTGTGGTACCTACTCCCATGGTTTCTTGAGATCCGAGTCAGAATTCCTCTTCAACCTGCAACTCTTCAGTGACATTATGAAGAAAATAAAAAAAAGTTTCATTGTTGTCAGTGCTGGCTTCACTGGATTCAGGTTCATCCAGGGTTCTTAAACCACACCATAAGCTTTGGATAGTTTCCTGCACATCCAGTTCTGTTTTACTAAGCAGTTGGTACAGACAGGGGAAAAAAAAACTTTGGCTTGTGAAGATAAAAAGGGGTGAAAATGCTTATCGGCAATCTAAGTCTCTATCATGTTTCTAATAGGGCCTCCTGAAGAAGTGTTACTCTGCCAAGGCCGCATACCTGTTCCAGCAGGACAAGTTCTACGATGTCAGCTATGACACTGGTGACAAGTCCATTCAGTGCAGCAGGCGTCCGGATGCGTTCAAATTCTGGCTGATGTGGAAAGCATTGGGAACCACAGGCCTCGAGGAGAGAGTAAACAGGGCACTGGCTTTGGCTAGGTACCGCCTCGCAATTTTGAATATGTCTAGTGTGTTGAATTGACTGAAATGTTGACACTGCTGATAATCCATATCCTGGAACAGGCCACATTGTTACTTTTTTTTCCCCTCTCCTTTTGTTTGCTGTTAGTTCCTCCTATCATACACAATAATAATTAATGTTATTACATTTGCTACAATATTTAATAGTAATTATTACTTTTAGCAATAAGCATAGATGTTGGTAAATGTAGAAGTCCAAATTAGACCATCAATCTACCTTGTTTACCATTTATGTTATCTGAACCAGATATAGTTCAGGTTTACCAATACTCCCTCTTCTAACTCATACCTGTGTGTTCTGGTGTTAATGTAAAAGCAGCCCTGTGTGCCAGGCTCTGAGCTGTGTCTACCAAGAAGTGAATTAGCTGTTCTTCTGTTCACTTCATTCCTCATGACTGAGGAAATGCAGAAAGCTGATGATGTGGGGAAATCCGTATGTCCTCGTACGAATGTCAGGATGTAGTAGAGGTATATGAAGGCATATTGTTCTGAGGTACTGCTTGTTTTTTCTCCGCAAGTTTGCTGAAGTTCTTAATGCTTACAGTATGTTCTGTAGGGACTGAAGCACCTTTTTCTTGTGGTCTTCCCCTTGCCCACCCTGCTCGATTTTACTAAGTTTTTGGTCTTGCAGAACTGAGTTTCACAAGTGAATTCTGCAAAATTCTGGCTAGAAGATATTTCTAAAGTGATGGTGATGTCTCAGTTTTTGGGAATAAGCTTCCATACACAGGTTGTTTTGAATTCTGATAGAAGAAATAATATTGAGCTAAGATAATGGCTCATTAAAAACAATTCACTTGAAGTATCATAATTGTTCAGAATTTATACAAGATAAACCACAATGAAATCTTCACCAATTCCTGGGCTAGCTACACTCTGCCATTAGTCAAATCATTAATATTGAAAAACAGTCACCCATATCATATTGCCATTTTATTTTTTATATGAACTACCAAGTTGAAAAGAACTGAATGTTTACTCCAGTGAAAATTAAAGGAACAGTCTCATTTTAATGAAGTCACTTAAAGAAAAGGTGAAAATATCCATGACCTAAACCCAGAGTGGATTAGAAAGGAATAAAAAAAGAGAAGCAAAACCAGAAAAGCCCAAATGAGCTCTGGCTTTTTTCTCTATTTTATTTCTTTAAAGCCACTCATTGTTTGGCTGATTAAGTGTTCCTTAATATCTTTGGGTTAAATTGCACCTTGTTTTTGTTCCGAAGCATTGTACTGTTCTGTCTGTACGGACTAAGGAATTCATTCCACTATCAGTAGGAGAATTCAGCCTTATCAAGGTCACTGGCCAAGGTCGTTTGACTGAGCGTGTAGTGATTAATGACCTTTCTGGGATCGATATTTTCTTTGAACGTTAGGATTCAGCGGGTAGCGCTTCTAGGGAGTGACTGGGTTGTCTTTTTTTTTTTTTTTTTCTTTAAGAAGAAATTTAATTCTTAGTCATTATCTGATGAAGTATATTCTTTACAGTAGCTGCATCGCTATCTTGAGTTTGCACGGACATGGGCACTTTGCAGCTGAGGCATCAGGTTTACTGGGCACTATGCCAGCTTTCCTAACTACTCAACAGCTGTGCAGCCTTTCTCCTGATTCATTACAGTAGGTTTTACTTTGATGTTGCAAAGATAGCATTTCAGCACAGACCTGGATTAAATCTGGATCCAGTCCACTGTCTATAGACCTTAAGAGCAAGATTACTTTTTTTTTTTTCCCATGGCCAGGCAGAGCTGCAAAGGTTTTAGGGTAATTGCAGGCATGTATTTCTGTTACACCAAACGTTGCTTATTGGCTATTCCATTAATTTCTTCTTGTTCTGGAGATGAATCATGTTTTCAGTGTATTAGATATCCCAGGAACATGGTGATGCTACCTATTTGGAAAATAGGTTATTATTTTTAAAATACCTACAGTAGAGCATCCTGCTGATCACTTCAGAAATTTTTTGCTGTTTTCTTTATTTTTTTTTCCCCCCCAATTATTTTTGATGCAGGGATGTTGCTTTATGAAGTATACTAAAAAGAAAATAGAAGTAAACTGCTTTTAGAATACAACTATAACCACCCTCTGTATTTTATGCTTCAGCATCTTTGCAGTTTTTCTGCCTGATTCCTCTTCTGACACCCACTCTTAACAGACATATGTCTACTTTCACTGCAGATCTCCACCCCTCATTTTCTGCAAGGCTTAAGCATAGCAAATCCCACTTCTCTGTGCACTCTAGTCCTCACTGGGACTCAAGCCCTTCTGACATTCTACAACTGTGACACGATAATAAAACTCCACTGTCAACTGTGGAAAGATGCACAGAGTAAATTGCTCCACTGCCATCAAATGCTCCTGGCAAGATAAATCATGGGTGATGGATTTTCTAATGGCTGCCTTCATAGGCTATTGGCAATGTAGTTAAGAACATGATTAACGGTGTTGTGAGCTTGACCGACATCAGATATCCTATGTCAGATGGTGGTATAAAAAAAGGCACTCATGGTAAGAGGGAAGGGTATTAAGCATTGTAGAATAGCTCTAACAATTCAAGACCTCAAAAAAGGTGATTGTAGGTAGGTTTATTTTTCATGATTTATTAAACAAAAATAAATTGAGGGCCACTGTCTTGTGAATAGCCTGCTGATTTTGCTGAATGTTGGTTTTATGGCACAGCCAAGTATCTTCTAATCAACAGGACAAAAGCACTGAGCTTTTTTTACTTAAGACAATTCCCCTACAGAAACAGGTTCTCCCCCAACACGCTCACATGATATCTAGCCTCCTACTTACCTTTCAGCATGCGCCTCTTTCAATCTAAACAGTAGCGTGGGCATTAACAGCCAGGTAACAAACCAATGCACGCAGTAGGATCTAAATGGTCATGGCAGAAAAGACCCAGAACCTCGACTTGTTATAGTGAGAGGAAACATCTCAACAGTGCGGCGCAACTCAGAGAGCCGCATGTCATGGGAACTGGCACTCTACCACAGCGATCGTTTTGCAGGGACGTGTGCTAAGAGGTAATGAGTCACCCGCACAATACCTGTTAACGATAAACAGCACGACAACTCCCCGTGCTCTGTTTTGAAAAATGTGTACTATCTAGGGTATTGTTTGCTGCCTCCCCAGCCAACCTGTTTCTGCAGCACGTCTGCCGGATAGCAGGCGTTGCAGATACAACTGTGCTAGAGGTGTCCCTGTGGGGGCAGGTTTCAGGCATGTGGATAGGACCAGGGAGGGTTATTTTGACAATATTTTTCTTCCTCAAGTAGTGGATAAAAGAATTATTTGTGTGATGACCAGTAATGCAGCTGTGGGCAGGAAAATGCCAAATAAACGCAACAAAATAAGATTTGTACGAAATCAGTAGTTTAACTGCCTCAGTTCTATTACTGTTAGACAGCAAAATCTTCCTGTAGAAGACTAAAATTCTGTTGAAATGGAATAGCTGTGTGAATTTGAAGTGATTTCTTTGGAGTTTTCCTTGGGAAGGCTTGGGGGGCGGGGGGTGGGCATAATCAGAGAAGTCCCAGCTATGTCAGTGTCCTCTTCGCTTCAGAATTCCTCTGTAATGACTGCCATAGCAAAGTTGAGGTCATGTTTTAAAAAATTTCTACAAATCGAAGCTGTTTGGATCCAAAGTTTTGATTCAAACCCATCTTCCCATTGAAGGTTTCTGTGTTTTTCATACTGACAGGTGAAAAAGAAAAGAAATACCTATTTCAATGCATTGTTACATAGCATAATAATCATAGCATAATAATCCAGGGATTATTGCGCATCAGCAGTGGCTCACTGAATGGAAACGTGCACTGTTGTGTACAGTGCGGAACAAGGACAGTACTGGGAAAATTGCTGGGCTTGAAGTACGTGGAAACTTTTAAATTCTGGGCTAAACTAAGAGGTCCTGGTGACAATAGTAGTGCAAGAGATGTTAGAGTGACCATGAAATAACATGGTCACTCAGCACAGCATCAGCACTTGCGAAAAAGAGAGGGAGGAATTAATTTGTAGAGAGCAACGTCAATGGAAATTTGCATTGGGAAAGTTCACAGCCTGATGCAAATAGGATCAATTTGTGCCATGTGGCTCCACTGAAAATCTGTGCCTGAGGACAGAATTTGGCCTCTCCTCAGTGCTCCTTGGCTGGCTGTAGCCTTCATTTGTTTCCAGGAACTGATAGCTACTGCATTTTCACAGCAGGTAGAAATGAGGTTTAACTCTGTTGTTTCTTTAGGATGAAAAAAAAAAGAAAACGGAAAAAAAAAGAAGGAAAAAAGTGTATACATGTTCAAGACCTTTGTTATTGTTGTCTGTATGTATTGTTTTGTTCTATGGTTTAAAACCCGGCATTTTTAATTACAGATATCTAGTGGAGGAAATTAAGAAAAGAGAGGGGTTCCAGCTTCTTTTGGAGGTAAGTGAAAATGGAACTGAACTGTTGTTGTTGGGGGGGTGTCTATTGTGTGATTTTGTTCTTTTTAGCCAATTGCCAATTTGTATTTGAAGTATATAATTTAATAAGGTTATGTATTGGAGATACACAGATATGATTGAACACACATAACATGCTCTGTATTCCCTACCATCACTCTACCTATTTTCCTAGCTTCTGGGCCTGTGTTGCCTCAGGGGGTATAGATGGAGCACTTTTCTGTGAAAGTGAAGAGTCTGGCTGCAAAAAAGCAGTGCTTGCCAGACCTACGGATAAGGCTGTGTGTTGGATGGAAGACTATTTTGATCCTGAAAATGGACTTTTCATCATTAAAGTCCATGGCTTTTTCTTTAATTCTGTTTCTGAACCCATCTTCCTAAAAACTACACAAAAATTGTGGTTTTCACCCATCTTTGCTAAACCTGTCAGCTTATTATCTGTTGATGATCTTGCTTAGGGGAGAGTGAGTAAAGGGGGCAGAGCTAAAGCACTGTTTTTCCACCTATCCTAAGCTTTTTGGTTAATCTGGGGATGTTGCAAAGACCTGTCATTTTTAGAAGAACCTTCTGCATAGTTGGAAGTGTACATGTGCGCAAGACAGCTGGGTATGTAGCCTGGGGAGGAAGGGAAGGGAAAGGGAGTAAGTGCCACACATGGAGACCGACAAACCACAACGATGCAGATTTGGTTTATGCTTGCTGATGCCATGAGCGTTCCAGGTGAGGCTAGAAGAAATATGAAATATAAAAAATATTTTATACTACTCATACAATATAAACTTTTCCCTTAACTTTGAAAACTGCTAATTTGAAAGTGCATACTGGGAATCTGAAGAATTCTGGGCCAGCAGCATCTGATGGGGTTCCTGAAGTGGCAAGTCTCTTAAAAAGCTCTCCATTCTCCATTATCGCAGAGCTTAGCGGAGAGCGCAGATCTGCTGTAGGTGTGCAAGCTGTTGGTGAGAGCAGAGACTGCTGTTTAGTTCCGGCAGGAACAGGAAACCTGGATTAGAAGTGGGACTGGAGGGAGTGCTATAGTATGGGCTATGAGGAGGTGGAGCAAGGGTTTTCAGGTGTGCAGGAGGACAAGCAGGGAGAATTCAAAGAAAGACTGCTGGGAGGCAGCTAGGCCCAGTTATGCGAGCCCTTTCTGAAAGGAAGTTGGACTTTGGACAAGAAGCTCAGGAAGATGATCCTCTGATACATGCAGTGAGGAAAGTCCTGTAACGAGAACCACTCCACAGCCTGGAAATGCCACTCGTGCTTGAGTCATCTTGAACTCCTCTGTGGTATAATTGCTTACCTGCTTGGATAAGAGCTGTGACAAGACAACCAGAAATAGAGTGAAGCATGGCTGGGGGTAGTTAAGTTTTTCTAGAATGAATGGTATTTTCAGAGGGGGATGATGTATTTGACGTGTGAAAGGAAACTGAGATAATCAAGAAGGCAATATAGGCAATGGCAATATGGTAATATATGCCATCTGTCTACTCCTG
Source organism: Mycteria americana (assembly GCF_035582795.1). Taxonomy (NCBI): domain Eukaryota; kingdom Metazoa; phylum Chordata; class Aves; order Ciconiiformes; family Ciconiidae; genus Mycteria; species Mycteria americana. Next base: position 46,048,494 of record NC_134366.1, on the reverse strand, counting down.
CCATCTGATTTTAAACAGTTTTAAAATAAACCCTGTAACAGCAAGCCAGTACTTGCGCTTGTGAGGAAGTCGCTGCCTTTTCAGGGTCTGTGTTTATGTGTGTACTCAATGCATGCTCTTTGGGGAAAGAAATGGGACTTTAAGAGCTGGGCTTTATTTCATTCAGTGGCAGCAGGTGGCAGGTTTGCAGCTCTGTTCCTGCTGACAACGATATTCTTCTTGATGATTAAATTGTATTTAATGCATTCTTTGAAGCGAGGCAGAAAATGATATGAGCAGTTCCCAGTGCCCTTTCATGAAAGAACATGTCTCAGCTGGTGGGCACTCCTCGTTCAGGAGACTGCCTGGGATTGTAATAGCAGCTGCATTCACAGTGGGGCAAAGAGATGGTGTGATCCAGCTACCAAGCTCCCTTTAACTTCTCTTTTTTCCTTTCAACCAGTACTAATGAGGATGGCGTGTGGGAGGGGAGAGGGGTGTGTGAGTTTATAATCCAGACCCCAGTTAGATGCTGTGTTGGAAATAATGTAGGTCAAGATTGACTGAGTGGTTTTATGGGTAGTGTTGGATGGGATTAGAAGGCACATCTATTCCTTGTGCTATTGCTACCTGTACAGGTTAAAAAAAAAAAAAAAAGTTCCAAATTAACAGGAAGTGTAGAGAGACCCTGGACTGGTCTGCTGGGAACATTTTCTCAATCATATATGAAACAGAAACCTCATAAGCACAAAATACCATATTTTATAATGCATGGTGAACAGCCATTCTTGGTGTGAGCTTTAAACTCTCTGCTGAGTTTAAAGGCAAAATGTCTCTGGAGGGAAGCAGAGATGTGGACTCTCAGCCTTTGCTCAAAAGGCCTGCTTAGATATTGGATAAGATATATCCAGGATATGGGACATACCCTGCAAGGTGTCCTGAGATTCTTATAAAATGTGGACATTGAGAAAGCGAGCATTAACTCCAGCACTGTGTAGTATTGTTGTCCCAAAAATCAGGGTTCATTTACTTGGTGTGCAAAATGCCAATATACACACAGAGCAGGGTTTTTTGCATATTTGCACAGATATGGGTGCCTGTCTCAAGACAGCACACCAGGCTTTCAAATTAACAGTTATTTATACACAAAACGTTAACATATTCAACTTCCGAATACATACGCAATATTCTTCTATTAAATGATTGGTTAAAATCTCTTCGCCCAGCATGTAAATTAGTACGCATGCTTAGTTGTTGTTCTTCAACTTTTATCATTTGAGGTGGTGGTATAATTGGGGTAGGCAGTCCGTGAGTTGGTGGTCACGATGTCCCCCTCCCGGAATTACCTTTCCCCTAATTTCCTCCTTTTTTGGCAGATCTAAGCAGTTTTTCATGGTTTACAAACTAGGCTAGTAATACATCAGTTAGGCTTCTGCTTTCAACAACCACGTCCTGCTTGTTAGACAAAGGTACATTGTCTAAGTTCCTATGGAGATAGGGTAGGGCTCTACAATGGATTTCTATAGCAACATCAACATTATGTGAATTGTATACTTACATTTGATTATTACAACAGTATGCTATATGATATGTGATATAAAAGGAGATTGGCATTGTTCAGTAGAAACATGACTAGGTGTGCAAGTGTTAAATGGTGACAAAAATTGGGTTTGTGTGTTTTCTGTAAAATGCATCATAGGAAATTTCCATTTAAAAAACCACTAAAAAGAAAGTGTATTCTTCTCTTTAAAGTTGCTTCAATTTTGAAATCTGTAAGTTACCTCTCTATGCCTCAGACTTTTTTCCTTACTGAAGTTTTCACTGAGCAAAGTAGAGTTAAATATGTATATAGGAAGAAGAAATGAAAAAGGAACACCAACAGGTTTCCTTTTTCTGGCAGCAGGAAGAGAAGTGGATGATATAAAAACTATTTCTAGTTTCAAAGAAGGGAAACAAAAGGTGAGTTGGAGAAGGAAGTTTTAATGAAAAGGGTATAAACTCAAAGGCTCCCCCCCCCCCCCCCCCCCCCCCCCAAAAAAAAAGGCAGAACTTTTTGATGAGCTATAATATGTATTCCTGTCCCATTTGTCTCATAAGCAATCACTTGTTCTCTTGTTTAGCCGGAGTATGCAAACGTTTGCTTTTGGTACATTCCACCAAGCTTAAGAAAAATGGAGGATGGACCTGAATTTTGGCAGAAGCTACACCAGGTAAGTGTCACATGAAAAGTGTTATCTGTAGCTTACTGATTTATCTTTGTGCCAGATAAGAATGTGAAATAGCCTTTAGCTTTGCTCACCATTAACCTATCAGTAGAATGGGGATTTAATCCTTAAATAGATGTTGGTAGGATTTAAATTTGTTCTTTGTTTAGACAAGGCTAATTAATTTTTTTCTTAATGTAAGAGATGCAGGCATTTACAAGTATTCTGCTTACTATCAAAGCTGTTAGCAGCTGGCAGAACTGAGAGAAGAGGAATAGTGTCTGCATCTCTTGTCTAGACAGAGTATTCATTACCTGTTTCAGACACTTAACGCTGTCCTTGGGACTTGTCTTGCATTATCTATGATAATCTATGATAATGCAAGTGAGGAAGTGCTTAAGAATACATTTCTGATGTTAAACAACTCGTAAATGACAACAGGAATACAATGGGAAAAACTTCTTTGAGCGTTTTGGTAACTCTTTGCCATCCTGGTAGAAAATTGTGAACATCTTGAAAAAATCAGCAGTAAAATTTTGAAGTTACTAGTGGGGAATCGGTAGTTAAGACTTACTTAAGACACCAGTAGACACTGTGGTATTATGTTTTACTGAATAAGCTGTTCTATGAGGAACTGAATTTAATTCATTGTTCGCTCCTGTCTGTAGCAGCTTTGGTGTTCTGCACTTATTTTTTCCTAGAATTTGCTACTAGAAATGTAAACTAGAACATAGACGTGTATACCATATGCATGCTTGCATATGCTGTACATACTATATACATGCTATACATACTATATATACATGCATACTTCCTATAACATCTGCTCTCCTTTCAGCAGCTTTCCTTTCACAGGAATTGCTTTCAATTTATGCTGGATGCTTCTGTTTTTAGGGGTGAGGTCTTCCTTAACCCTGTCTGTATTGTTTTGGAAAGTATATTTAACTTCTGCAGTACAAAGCCATGCATAGCCACAGTGTGGATACAAGGGCTTTGCATTTACCATGCATTCACAAAGCATGGATGGGTTATGATCCTTTCATGTGGGGCTTCCCTTCCTCTCATTAGAGTGGAAGGCCTATATATACACACACACACACATATATATATGTCTATATACACACGCACACACAGAGCTGTATAACAGCTCCTCTACCCATGGAGGAGTGAGGATTTGGAAAGGAACAATGGGAAGGCATAGAAGAAATAATGCTGCAACTACCACCTTTCAATTTATGTATCTAGGGAGGGGACTGAGGAGGGGAGGGATGAAGCACAACAAATGGCTTTGAGCACGTATATTGTGAGTGGTTTTTTGAGTGTAACTTGCTGGTTCTTTGTGCTGGTGCTCTATGGTGCTTCCAGTCAAGGCGGGGAATAGACACCTGGCTTTATTTTATGTACTGATATGGGTAGACTGACCCTGGAAATGCAGATTTCCTAGCCGGTGTTTTGTGGGAGAGGACTCGGAGGGAAAGGAGCTTGTGTGCAGTTTCTCCCAAGAACTGAGCACTGCTGCAGATCTCAACCGCTCTTTTCATGGGTGACATTTTCTTGATTCTTATGCCTCCTCTGATGAAGCGCTAAGAAAACCAAAATCCTAAAATGTAACCTATTTCTGTCCTCCCCACATAAGCCTGAAAGAAAACCTACCACAAACCAGTCCAAAACTCCCTAGCAAAGCAAGGCACTGAATGGCACAAATTTCTCTCCCAACGGGGAGAGGAAACAACAAATGATGATTGTTAGTTGTGTTGCTTTAGGCACTGCCGGGAAATTCTTCAACATTACAGAAATGAGCCTGTTACACAACTAAAACATGTTATTTCATCTCCCTGATTCTCTGCAGGGACAGGTCTGGGGTTACTTTCCTTTTTGGATGCTGAGGGCCAGTTTGGGGCACAACATGTATCAGTGAGCAGATGAGATGACAGCACTGGGTCACAAAAAATAAGGCTGACTTGACTTTTCCAGCTAATGTCAATTCGTTCTAACATTGCTGATGCAAACAGCATAGTCATTATATTAGTACTACATTAATCAGTACAAATATATGGCTGGGCAAGAAGGAATGCATCCTGATCAGCAAGGTGTAAGTGATAAGATGATGAAGACTGGAGAGGTGGTTGCATTATGCCATCGACAGGCAGATGGGAATGTGTACAGTTTCTTGACTGCAAGTGCTTCCTGAATATTCCCATCATTTCACTAAAATGGGCATTAAAATGTTTTAATTCACAATTTGTCTTTCCAGACAACATTTTAATATCACAGTTATTCTGTTCATCCAGAAATCAATCTTCCTTTTTGTTGACCTGCATATCTGACAATAATTAAGGAAATGTATGGCTTAAAAATCCCTTGAGCAAGTAATTGATTTTATTCAACTGCTTGTTCAGCAATATTGTTCAGAATAACATGCTGTCTTCTAAGGTTAGTTATGTGAGTTTTAGTGTTGGTGAAAGTTGATAAGCAAATAGCTCTGATATCAAGTCCTCAGCTTTGTGAAGAATTTGCATAGTCCTATGCAAAATAACCCTGAAGGTTTTCTGCTGTACTGGCTCTTCTCCAGCTTCCATGGCCCATTTTATGCGGAAATGTGTCAGTGCTGACTGGATTGCAGCATGGTAGCTGATTCTTCTGATGTCAGTCTTCTAGCCGTCCTACATAAACTGTGCCTCTCCGAAGCTGCCTTTTTTTTTTTTCCTTCATGGTACCCTGTTTGTTTGTTTTAAATTCTGGGGCCTTGGACTTTAGGTATAAAATATGCCCTCTTCAGGGTCTCCAACATGGAAAACAGAAACGTTATAGGAAAGAGTGGCCTGAAGTATTCAGGTCAGCCACTAACCGGTCATTTGAGTCATTGCCTGAACACTTTAGTGAATGAGAAACAACATGGTGCTGGGAAAGTAAAGAACAGCATAAATGGTACATTACTGCGTTACCCAGTGAAACTGGGAATTCTGTGCACATCCACAGTCTTACAACACTTTCATATTTTGGGATTACAGCAGGATTTGGCTGTGTAGTGAAACTGGTTCTATATGCAGTACAGCAAGGCTTTGGATGCAGTTGGGTGGTCCAAGATAGTCCATGCCCTGAACATTTTGCAGTACACTGAGCGCATAACAGACGGCGTAACCCATAAAGGATCCTGCGATATAAGGTGTTTTTCAGTGACATTCTTCATAAGTAAGCGAAGAGGGATTTCTTCCTGTAGGAACCATACAAATGGACGCTCTGTGGTAACTGGGGAGCTGCTGTTACATTCAACTAGAAATATTTGTGGGTGGTGTTATTTTGTCATTGCAAACTGGGGGCAGTTGTCTCTGCCCTGGAGCTGACGTAATTGACGGGATGAAGCAACAATTGCTTTGCTAGTACTATATGTGCCCCCTAGTGGTATTTTTGCTCCTCTTCCTCTTAGGATTTACTGAAGCTCTTCCTCTTAAGATTTACTTTGTTTACTGCTGAGGATGGTCAGTGTGTCACAGGGTCACAGTGAGAAAAGTGTAACTGGAGATTACAAGCCAGAAATGGAAGTGAGAGGAGAAGTAAAAAATTTAAACCCAGACCGTTCCAACTTTCATATTTTTTCCATAACTACAAATATTCATGCGTATTCTTACTTGTCACAGTCTTCTCTTTAGAAATTCAAAGGTCAGCTTTCTCAGCTCATGCTGGAGTGTCTCCAGATGATGTAGAATTAGCTGATTTCTAGAGACAGTATTACTAACAAGCTTCCTGGCAGCACAGAGGGTGCTGGGGCACAAGGAAGGGTTTGGTGGCATGCATCTGGAACTATTGCCATCCTGTTGCTAACCCAGCCAGTCAGCCGTGCCTCATGCATTCTGGATCAGCTTATAGTCTGCTCAAACTCAGTGTGGTCTAGAGGACTAAGAAGGAGACGCAGAAGTAACCGTCTTTAATGGAGCCCTCCTCCTGCGGGAGCCTGGCTTTGCCGAAGGATCCTGGAGCGTAACTGTAGGTAGGCTACTGCACATTGAATACTGCTCAGTAAAGAAGGCTGGTGGTATATTGCTAAGTACCACTTTAAACCTCAAAATTGGGGTTAAAAAAGTGTCAGTAGGTTCCCAGTAGGTCTTTTATGCTTTACTAAACTTTGCCTGGTCTGTAGTTCTAAACAACATATGCTGGAGTATCGCATTTCCAATGGTTCAGTAAAGCTTTCATATACAGTTGTTAGTTCCAATTACTCAAAATTCTAGCATCTCAGTCTCAGGCTCTACTTGTGTGGTGTGTTTGGGGTTTTTTGTTTTGTTTTGTTTGCTTCCTGCCCTTTTGTGGATTTTTGGCCAAATAATACAAAATTTATGGGCTGTATTAGGAGGCTTAGGATACAATTTCAATAATAAAGCCTATATAGCTTGGAATGTCATTTTTGCCCCTCCCCTCTCCCCCTTAGGAAAAGGTAACCTTATTCCTGCCTTCCCCCCCGTTGCCACTTAAGAGAAGAATATAGCTGTCTGCCAGCTGAAGGCATATTTGTAAAATAGCCTGTCATGCTGACTGGTGTTGTGATACATTTATATAATGAGAGGTTTCATATGAAAGCAGAAATGTAAGGAGGTTGAAGTGGGGTTGCCTTGGCAACCTCTGAATCTTGTGGTCGTTGTGGTATAAATCAAACACTTATCAAGGACCCGATTCAGTATTCTTTATGTATTCAAAATACCTATTGACTACCTTATGAGGTTTGAATGGGAAGGGAAAACGAGACCTCCGATTGGTTATATTAATAATGTTTGCCCTGTATGTTTTGGAAGAACAAGAGAAAAATGACATAGATTATAACCACAACATTAAATGCAGCGAGCCCAGGTTTATGCACAAGAAAGGTCCCCAACATCTCGGTGCAAGTGTATTTCCACTTGGGATTTGTGTGCAAAACGTTACTTGAATGCCTGGCATCCTTGTGTACTATCTTTTGAGTTTTTCTTACACTTGAACAAGAAAACAACTAAACGATATTTTAATGCGTGTGTTTGAAGAGTAATGGTAGAGACCCATTTCTGTGAACTTTGCTTACATGAGTAATTTTTATAGTAACAAGTAGCCTACTGACTCTAGCATCTAGCTCTGTTTGACATGAGTTTCTGTGGAGGGCCATATCAAATGACAGGAAAATCAATGGTAAGATTTACACAGAAGTATACGGGACTTAGATTGCTGAATCATTGTGACTGACAGATCTGGAGCTGTTCATCAGTCATTTGTGAATACTGTATGTTGATCTAATTGTTTCTGATCCCATGTGCTTTCTTGTTGCATTGAAATAATGTAATCGTGCACAGATGTGTTTGGAAAAGAACAGAAAGAAGAAGAGTGGGTCAACTTCTGGAGGGGGTGTGTTGCCAACATGTGAGGATTGTTAAGAGATGGTGCCATCCCTTAACTTTTTTGCTTTCTCTTAAAGCAACCTACAAATCTGTGGTGGACTTCAAGAAACAAAAATCTACAAGTGGGAGAGATTGCTTTGGCAGGTCTAAAAGAAAGACCTTCCAGGAGTGGATTGTCATTTCAGTGAATCAGATGGGGACCTCCAAAGGGGTTGTCTGAAGAAATTTGGTTTGTCAGGGAAATCCTTATGGTCAACAGAAGCTCCAGATTCATCCTATATAGCTTGAGGCAGTTACCAAAGGAAGCTACTTGAGGAGTTGGCAGTTTTCCTCCATCTTTAATATGGAGAAGGAGAAGAAGGGGTACTCCCAGATCATGACTTAGGCAACCTAAAGTCAGAAGCACCCTTGAGAAAGACTTGTCGGTCTTCATTATTCAGGAGGGGAACCTTAGGGATGCCAGGATCCTACCTTGGCTGCTTTACTTTATAAACACAAGTAAGAAGAACCCAACACTAAATCCTCAGCATGCTCTGTGCTCTTTTAGGCCTCTATTTTACAGGATCCTGGAGGGAAGAGTTCCAAAATCTCCTCCTAATTCAGTGGGCCCAGCTGAATTCTCAGTATTGTGTTCAAGAGGGGCAGAAACGCAGCATTCTTGGAGAGGTGAGAGCAGGAGGCCTGGTGGAGGCAGGGCTGCAGGCAAGGACCTTAGGGGAGAGAGGCACAATAAACCCTGAAACCACAAAATGAGTAATACACTAATAACCAGGACTTACACTGTAGTGTGACCATTGCTCATCAGAGGATGGTGCTCAGAAATTTAATGATAAAATAAGCAGTCACTTGTTAAAGTAACAACATCTCTTATTTTGCAACTAATAGTACATAATATACAGCAGCAGATGAATAAAATCTTTGTAGTTTAGCTGCATATAAATGACTGTTATTGTTAAGAAGAGAGATCTGAGCTCTGATAAATGAGAAGGAACAGTACAGTGGAGTATAATAGCAGAGGAAAATTATAGCAGTGTTTCAGTACCTTGTTAATGAGGAATTTGCACACTTTCCCTTTTAATATGGGTTTTTTTCTGCAGTTTTATATAACTCATCAGTACAAAAGTGTCTGTAGCTGTTAATTAAAAGAAGATATTTAGTATGACTTTGTTTTAAATGTCTCCTGTAGACTTGAGTTGTAAGAACAGAAAAATAACATGCCTGTTTAAAAAAAAAGGTTAATTGAAAATAGAATACTTTGAGTTTTGGCTGCATATCTGCACATAACTGGAATTTATGGCTTTGTTCTCTGTTATATTTATTCTTGCATGAGTATTGAGGTAGTAGTGCTAGACGAAGGGGCCAAATTCACTGTTAAAGTCTCCATCAGGAGAAGTAAGGATCAATGCATTTTACATTGACAGCGTCCATCTCACCTTAGCATCAGACCCAGGTGCTAGCAACGCTTCAGTATATATGTTGCATTGGTGGAGTTGTACACCTGCTTAACTTTTAGCCACATATAATGGTTTGTGAGACTGACCTGATCTCACACTTGCTCTTTCATGGGATGACTGGCATATCAGATGTGTGTATGGGAATAGAAAGGATGTACCTTTGTATAACTATATTGTAACCTACAGTAGATGTAATAAGATGTGAACTGCTTCCAGCCCATGCTTTCTGTAATAGCCCTGAGTGATATTTTAGTAATTCATGATATGGCAATTGTAGGGATTTCTGTTCTAGCTCTCTGTTTTGCCCCTCTTCCAGACTGGCTTTTCAGGAGTGGGTAGTACCAGTTGGGCTCCAGTTAAAAGCAGTCCTATTCATGCAGAAATCTTTACTTTTTTTTTTTAGGTCAGTGCTAATCTTTCAATTGAGACAAATAGGCAAGAATCAAGATCACTAAAGCACCTTTCACTTCATTTTAACCATCTAAGTTCTGTCCTTTGGATAGTTGACTATTTCTATTCTACCCCTCAGTCCCTTCCCTATCCCACCTGTAATATCAGGTGATATCTTGGACTGACAATATTTACATCCCATCCAGCAATAATAACACATCTGGCAGCAAAATATCTCTATTGTAAGAGCACTGTTACCCAGCTGCTAAAACTACCCCTCAATTCTCGGAACAAAGAGAAGAAACCCAAATGGCTTTGCTGCTGTATGGTTTAGTAGATGAGAGTGCAGGGCAACTTTTTGTCAGAGACTTAACATTGAGCTGTGCATGTTCAAGGCCCACTGGGGACTGAGGTCTATTGATCCCTAGTGTTCAGCCTACAGAAACGATCGAAGCTGTGGGGAGGGAGTCTGCTGCAGCTCCCTATGTTGCATTCGGGCTGAACAAGGATTTCATCTTCCCTGAGACACCTGCAGAGCAAGATTGCTCACATCTCCAGAGGTGAAGTAGGTTTCACACTAGTTGTTTCTTGCTTGAAATCCTGTTAAAGATAATGGAGGGTCCAATCATTTCTCCGTGTGGTAATACACATAATGGCATGAAATGAAGCTGGCGGGGATAGACAAAGCGGAGAAAAATATTGTGAGGAAACGAAATCATGAGAGACTGACAGATTGAAAGTAAAGGACCCAAGCCTTCCAAGGAGATCAATGCAAGACTCCTGTAATGCTCTGTGAGCATCTCACTATGTAATGCTCTGTGAAGGTACCTTAGCTAGCTCAGGTGCTACGAGCGGAATGGCTACACATAAGTATGGTACTTAATTCAAGTTAAAAACTATCTCACTAGGACTAGTTGGTTAACGTGACTGTTTTTTCAGGACCCAAGCGAATCATCTACAAGAGTGGGGTATGTTTTGTGTAGATGTACTCCCTTCTTACAGGGGAAGCATAGGTTCCAGTTGTCCAATGTCTTAAAAATTTTGCATACTGCCTTGCTAAAACCTGAGGGTCATTCTAGCTTTCAGTTCATATATAGAAAACAAGCAGACTTCGAACCTTTGCATTTTTAAAAGCTTCACACATAATAAATCTTTCTGTTTATGTATAGGAGGCATCTAAAAAGCCTTATTTTCTAACTGAAAGATCACAGAAACAAAGGCCATGGGGATTCAGTGGGACCACATTCTCTGCTTTATTGCCACAGGTTCAATTGACTAAAGGGCGCTTAAGCACTGCATAAGCGTTTCTTGCTATTTCTGTGTGAACAAAGGCAGTACTATTTAATTTGTATGCCTTTCAAATAGATACAGCATGTTACCTAGAGCAGTGGATGTTTTGCATCCATTGTTGCGAGTCTCACAGTTTGTAGAAGGACCAAGAAGGTAAAACTAAACCACATTTCTTTCCCAGAAAAGTGAATTTTTCGGGGGATTAAGTGGAAGCGGGACACTTCATATAAATTAAGTAGGCAGTTGGTGACGTACCTCAGAAAATCATTCTCTCTGTGTCTGTGGAGACTTGAAAAGGTAAGACTTCTAAGTGCTCCTAATTTGGAGATAATGGTCATCTTGATTAAAGGGTTACACTAGGGTAAAACTGGAGCATTGGAATGGTGTATCCTACTATGAATGACCAAGGTAGAAAAGAAAAATAATTATCATTGCTGTGAACACAGCAACAAAGAATAATTTAATATTTTCTGTTATTATTAGCCTGTCCTTATGTCAGTAGGCAAAACTAGCTAATCTGAAAACTAAGTCAACTCTCTGACATTTTTTAAAAGCAAACATTAATCTATTTTCAGAGTATAGGAAACCAAAGGGAATTTATAATTAATCTGTCCCACTAGTTAACCCTTGTTACATATGTGAAAGGCAGGTAAATTAATGATGAATTATCAATATTTTACAGATAAAGAAAATGAGGAAAAAAAAGGCATGGATGTAAGAGTTTCTATCATCTGTTTTTTGCATTAGGAGTACTTAAATATGTCATCCTTACTTGTACCTCTCGTCATTTCCAAATAGCATATTAAAAATAAGCACTTTTTACTTGGAGTCATGTTGCCACACAGAACAGTATTGCATTTCTGTTCATTACTACTATAGAAGTGAAAAATTATGTATTTTGTCATGCAGTACTGTGAGACTTTTCAGAATTGTTCATATGCACTTTTTGAATATAAATGTGTGTGTGCACGCTCTTGCATACACATGTATATGATTATGTATTTACACACTGGGATCATGTAAAAGAAAATTATGCTTGAAAAGGGAGAGGATGGAATAAGGCATAGTATTACTGAAGTAACTAGATTCTTGGAAAAACTTATTAACAGAATCACAGAACAGTTGAGGCTGGAAGGGACCTCTGGAGGTCATCTTGTCCAAGCCCCCTGCTCAAGCAGGGACACCTAGAGTTGGTTGCCCAGGACCATGTCCAGGCGGCTTTTAAATATCTCCAAGGATGGAGACTCCACAACCTCCCTGGGCAACCTGTGCCAGTGCTCAGTCACCCTCACGGTGAAAAAGTGTTTCCTGATGTTCAGAGGGAACCTCCTGTGTTTCAGTTCACTGGGCACCACTGAAAAGAGCCTCGGTCTGTCTTCTTTGCAGACTCCTTTCAGGTGTTTGTGTGCATTGATAAGATACCTCCATCAGTCTTTTCTTCTCTAGGCTGAACAGTCCCAGCTCTCTCAGCCTTTCCTCATAGGAGACATACTTCAGTCCTTTAATAGTTTTCATGGCCCTTCATTGGACTCTCTCTGGTATGTCCATGTCTCTCTTGTACTGGGGAGCCCAGGAGTGGACACAGTACTCCAGGTGTGGCCTCACCAGTGCCGAGGAGAAGGGAAGGGTCATCTCCCTTGACCTGCTGGCAGTGCTTTGCCTAATGCAGCCCAGGCTACATTTGCCGCCTTTGTGGCAAGGACACATTGCTGGCTCATGTTCAACTTGGTGTCCACCAGGCCCCCTACGTCCTTTTCTGCCAAGCTGCTTTCCAGCTGGGTGGCCCCCAGCATTTATGGGTGCAGGGGGTTGCTCCTCCCCAGGTGCAGGGTTTGGCATTTCCTTTTGAACTTCATGAGGTTCTTGTCAGCCCATTTCTCCAGCCTCTATCATCTGCGTGTCCCAGTTTCTCTTAAACATGGTTATCATTTTTGCTATCTTAATAGTCTTTGGCTACTTTTAGGAAAAAAAAAACCCAAACAACCCTACAAAAGCAAACAGGACCTTATCCCTTGCACGTATACACTTTCTAAGAAATGGTGACCTCTAAGTCTATGGTTTATTCTTTGACAAAAATACAATATGCATTCTTAGCCTATTTACAGTCAAATATTTTCCATTCTGAGCTATGGCAAATTGCTATACTCTTGATGTATTTTGTTGGTTTCAGCTAGTGCATCCAGATTCCTGACTACGTAGTACTTGTTTGCCCAAACAGCATATATTTTCCTCTACTTAAATAGGACTAATTACTCTTCCTTTCCTTTGCTTCATTTTGGAGTTAGAACATATTGACTAATATTTTAAATGGCCTTTTGTGCCTGCCTGTGAAGAGAACTGCTTTTAATAAGAAAGCAGAGTTTGAAGACACTCAACACAGTTAATTTAGTTCTGGTTGACCCTATTGACTGTGTTCTTATAAAGCAGCACTGTGCTCCTGCATATCTGTGCACTTCTTCATTATGTTCTCTCAGTGCCATATGCACATTAATAACCAATGATGGAAGAAAAAAAAAGTTTGAGTTACAGGCTGAACTCCAAACTACAGCTTTTCTGAAAGTGTCATAGATCATGTTTAATAGCCTGTGGATCAAAATGAAACCCAATATACATCACAGGGGAACTCAATAATTGAAGCATCCCGGGAATGTCTAAGTACTGGAGTCCTGAGGTCACTGGAAGCTTCATTCTGTGCTCAGTTTTCACCTGAATAAAAGCTGTCTCCTCCCCCCATCATCTTTTCTTTTTGTAACAAACAGTAATCATATTTTAATGCACTGACTTAAGTGATTTTATCTGGCATTTTGGGGAATAATGAAGTCCCTTTTCTTTCCCTTCCACCGCCTAATTTTCTGTGAAATGAGAAAAACAGCCATTCAGAGGTATGAGCATTTCAGAGTGTCTCCAGTACGCTTGACTTACGGCTCTCTCCTCTCTGTGCTGGGTGTCTGCAGAATGGTCCCACAGGGGCACTGAGAATGCTCTCTGGTCTGTGAAGCTGGTCTGCGCACCAGCTCTGAATTTACTCCTTTCATATGAGAAGCCCCGGGAGGCTGTCTGAAGGATCATAACTGGTCCCTTGGTGATGAGAATGCAATAATTTGCAACCCTGGGGCTGCGCAGGTGGTATTGTCTGGGTATGGGGAGGATGTATAGTCTTGTCTCAGGAAAACAGCAGTCACTGAAGGGTTTTGTGGACTCGGTGCTCTGCGGTTTGCACAGGGGATAAATTCTATTCCTAGGTGAAGGAGGTGGAAGGAAGGTTGACTTTTGCAGCATCCTACTGACGGGAGAAAAAACTTGGACTGAAACTGCAGGAAGCCTGGCCAAATTGAGGCTGTTGGGCCTTTCTTGAGTTGTGATCACGGGGCTCCCGTGCCAGGGCTGCATCGTGTGATTGTAGCAGAAGTGGGCTGGTGCGGGGCGTGCTGGCAGATCGGGATTAGAGGTAGCGAGGCAGCCGTGCAGCCCAAAGCCGTCCCATCCCATGGTGGGTGATGGTGCTCCTTGGGGACCATCATTGTTTCACCACGCTCTTTCCCCTTGTGCCTGTAAGCTGCCCTTCCTGCAGCTGTCCTAGCTGTTGCTTCCTTCCCTGTGAGGATTTTGGTATGCAGTTCAGAGGATCAGGAGTTTTGTCTTTTCTGATATACAGTGGGAGTTTGAACTGAACGGGGTTGATGACTGAGGAATGCAAATGAGGGAATAACAGATGATTTTTAGGTGAACACTTGCAGTGAACATTTTAGGGTGCACTAGGGATTGATGAGGTGATTGCCCAGCAGAGCCTCTGGCTTGATATGTGATGGTTATATATGTTCCTTAACCTTGCTAATACTTGATATTTCAGTGCTGAAGGATGAATGTGGGATAAAAGTAATGTCTGCCTCTCCCATTGGTCCTTTGCATAGGGTGAATCTCACTGAGAGTGAAAACAAAGAACGTGGCCAAACAAATTATTTTCAGTAGTTGTTTAATTGCTAGTGCATGAGTTTTCTTGCTTTTGCACACAGCAAAACTGCAGTGTGGAATGGAGGCCACCACTTCTTGGCTGGCACCTTTTTAATTGCAGGCTCTCCCTCTGCAAGGGTGTGGTAACAGGAGCTTCTCTGAATGCTTTAAATATTGTATGAAGGTACTTGAGTATCAGAAATTGCAGGTGGGCTAAATGACAGTCTCATGAATGAATAATGAGTGCTACTGTGGTCTGTTGGTAGTGGCCTTTTAAACGAACCCTTTCTACGCTACACAATAAAGTTTCCTTCTAGTTACAAATCTTTCTGGTGGCATCATGACCATTCTGCCCTGCCGGCTGGTACCTGCTGTGGTTTCTGAAAGAACCAAGTGTTTCCTAGCATTCTGTTGACTTTGGCATGTTTAATAAATAACAGCAATGAATTGGCTGTAGTGCAATAGTAGTGATTACAAGATAAATAGCACAGAGATTTTTTTTGGTCATTTTATAGGGAATTGGACAGAAGGAAAATAAAATCTTTGAGTTTCACCCTTAATTAATGGACCCCTACAGCATGAGTTACTATGTATTTGATTAAAAACAAGATAAGATATCTTTCTGCTTTATCAGTGGAAAACAGAAACTGCTTAACAGTATAAGCCTTTATTTAACCTCAAAGGAAAGGTAAACTTCCGCCGTAGTCTGAAACATGGGTGACAATTTCGACACTGGTTTAGCTTATCTGGGGAAATATTTAATGGTATTTGTTATATCGGGTATAAGTGGGGAACTCCCATGTCATGCAGAGTTGCAAAGGATATGGACATTAGGGCATATGCAACGTTTCTAGAAAAGAATGACAAACATACCTGGGTTACAAATATATCTGATGAAAGAATTGCTTAGTGGCTGTTTTAGGGTACGAACGAAATGTTTATGGCTTTACACTTTTGCTTATGTTGGACAGCTTATGTAGATTTTGTGGAAAAGCAGCAGTGCATGAAAGTGTCCTTACTTTGTTCCTGGTAGTCCAAAAGATGCAATTTTTTTGGCACCAGAATAGGAGTGGAAGTACCACAGAGGAAACCATGCTCTCTGCCAAAGAAGAGCAATGAAGCTGTTGTACTTTCCCTGCCCTTCCCCTCTTTCTCTGCCCTTCCCTTCTGCTTCCTGCAGCAGCAGCTCCTTGCCAGTACGGTGTTTGTGCTCTTACTCTCCAAACGGACCATGTGTGCTGGGAGAGATGCATCTGGACAGGGGATGCAATTCACAGAATCACAGAATTGTATAGGTGGGAAAAGACCTTTAGACCATCGAGTCCAACCGTAAACCTAACGCTACCAAGACCACCACTACACCATGTCCCTAAGCACCTCATGAAACATCTTTTCAATACCTCCAGGGATGGAGGTATTCCTCTCCCCTTTCCCTCTTTTGGGCAGACCGGATGAGCCAGCTGCAGTCACTCCAGAGAGCTGTGGGAAGGCATCAGCTGGCTTTACCTTTTTCCCTTGAAAGTACGCTTAAACTGAATTGTGCCTGCTGGACAGGAATGTATTAGCCACTGTTTAACAAGCTTTAGGTTGCTGCATGTGACTTATAAAATTAAATGAATAAACTAATTTACATGTTGGCAGCTGATTTGCATCTAGCCATAAAACTGAAGCCTATGATCAAAAAGAACTTAAGGACAGAAGGAATTACCTGGCCACCTCTGTATTTCGAGGACTTTTTTCTGGGTAGCCTGGTGACTTTTGTATAAGTACATCTTCTGGAAAGGCATCTATTCTTGACTGGAAAATATCGAGGAATGGTAAAACTACCATTTTCCTTGGCACCTTCTTTCAATGGCTAATAAGCCTTCCTGTATAAAAGGAGATTGATTGAGAAGGGAGAAAAAAGGTGGTGAAAAAATACCTTTCCACACTAAAATAGCTTTCTCTATTTTCCCCTTTTCACATGCTCATAAGCTATCATCAAGTCACCTCCCATTCTTTTTTATTTGTAAACTAAATAGATTCACATCTTTAAGTCTTCATTAGCCATTGAATCATTTCTGTGGCTGTCATCAGCATCCTTCCAGTTTTTCATCATTGTTTAAAAAAAAGGTGAACGTCTGAACTATGCATTGTTTCCAGCACCCGGGTTTCCACTACTGCATGTGGAGATAAAATTGCCTCCTTAATGCCTGTGCACTTGTTTATGAAATCCTGAATCACATTAACTTTTTTCTTCTACTGTATTTCTTTAGAAGCTCAAGCTGATGAGGCTTTGTAAAATATATATATATTGTGATAATGAATGCTGAAATGAAAACTTCTCATGTGTGTATAAATGACTATTTCAAGAACAAAAGAAATTGTCAAGACATCTTGGGGTTTTTTTTTCCCATTGGCCCATGGAAAACAGACTGACATCCCAGATTAACCAGTGGTCCTAGGATCTGGGGATCTGTGTTTAAGAGCAGCCCTGACTGTTTTAAAGCATCCACATAAATGACCTAATTACAAAACTTTGTAGTCTGTCTCTTGACATAACATTTTAAAGCTGATTTTGGCTCCGATGTAGAGTGAAAAGAATTCCAGAGAACTCGGTTCCTTGCCAGGAAGGATTCTTGGTTTCTGATATGTGACCTGGAAGCTCATATGAATTTTGTTTTATTGTTGACTGCTACAGTCTTTTCAGAGTCACTGTTTTTAGGATAGTCATGCATTCTGAGCTGTCTGTGGGTTTTTTTTTTTCTACATGCACAACTTACCTTTTGGCTGTATTAAAAAGCCATTGCTGGAATGGGTTTGAGCACTCCAGGTCTGTCTTCCTCCATTTTCTCCTTTTGTAAGTCTCTCACTCGTCAATGGTATCAGCTGTCATTTATTGACTTCCACAAAACCAACAATGGGGATTAGCATCAAGGCTAATCCTGATCTCTGTGGAGCCTCACTAGCAGCAGCATTTGATTGACACCCTATTTACTACATGTGGAGATATGCTAGTTATTCAAATCTTGCTTAGTTTTAGTTTATTGCTATTGTGTGGTCCTAATTTTTTTGTGCTGTTGCTGTGTGAATTGTTCCTGCTATTTTTCATCTAAATGGCTTGTGTAAGGCTTTCTTATTAATGCTCTCAGTGCAAGTAAATCATCAAGAAAACTTGTAATATCAGCAAAATAATGAAGGCAGGCTGACCCAAAAAAATGGTGTTTGGTAAAGATATAAATGTAACTGAGCACAAAAGACTAAATTTTAAACCTGTTTCTACCAATTTCAAAATGGCTATATATTCTTACCCTTTAATTAATTATGAATTAAATCCAGAACAAGTGTTTCTTTTTTTTAACTTTATGTTCATATCAGCTTAAGCATCCTTATTTCACTAGGTCCATCTCCTTACCACTTCTAATACTGGCGCTTGTTTTCTGAAATTTCCATGGTATCCCAAAAATTATCCAAAGATTCAGTGAGCCTTTTTTAATCTTGGGTACAAGCCATCCAGGCCTGTAGATCTAAAAATTTGCCCTCAGTACATCTTTAACATCCCAATAGCTGCCGACGGCTTGGAAAGTTCATCAGATTTGTGGTAGGAATCCCTCCATGCAGAAATTGAAAGCTTATTGAACACTTCTGCCTTGCCTGCATTTTTAATGATTAACCATAGGTAGGGCTTCACTCATCCTTAATGTACATACTAAAGTGTTTCTTCTTTCTTTAGTCGTGTCAATCAAGGATTTCTTTTCCTTCTGATAAATTTTCTCCATGTCACATTTGTATTGATTGCTTTCTGATCTGTTTCACCCTTTCAACTTGTTAAATATTGCTTTGCTATCTTCGCTTTGCCAATAAACCAGGATGGGCTTTTAGATAAAGCTGTCTTCTTTCTTGATTGAAAGATTGCAGCTTTTGGGCATCTAATCTCTTCTTGAAGAGCTTTAAGCTTTCATCTATATTTTCCACCTGAAGTTTTTTGGAAATTAAGTCTTCTGAAACACCCTTTGTGATTGGGACCATCCTTTTCCTTTGGCTGCAGTGCGTATAGTCAGGTTGTGATCAGTTCACAGAGGGAACTGCTGATTTATAGACCAGTGATTAATTTCTCTGTGCCGCAATATGGTTGGAAATGAAGATGTATCATACTGGGTCCCTGCCACCCCTGCTGGTGAGTTGGGACAGGATGCATTGCTGTGCAAAACAGATTATGAGATTGTATGAGATGGGGTCTGTCTGGACATGCTAGGTCAGTGTGTGTGAGAATGGGATGTGGCGACTGGGGAGGGAATGCACAGCCAGTGCTGGGTATCCGTGTGTCTTATCTGCTTGAATTGTGCCTCAGTTCGATTACTATAACGCAGTTTTCTACAGAGACCCTGGATGTAGCATCTGTGCTTGTGAATCACGTTAATTTTCACAATCAACAGTAGCTATGAAGTACTTGTGTTGACCTGGAGGGCTCACTGCTCAAGCTGCCAAAGCGCTCTGCTGGAACCGGTTAGGGATGGTGGTTAGTACCTGGCTGTAGGACCTCCACTGCATGCCCAACTCTGGAAACCACGTATGGGAAATCTGCAGTGCCAATAGCTGTGTCAGGGCTCGGAGCTCTGGTCCAGCCGGTTGAAGAGCTACTCGTGCATTTGGGGATTACACCTGGAGCGTAGTTTTTTCCAACAGAGCTTTTTAAGCCGTAGCTGGCAGTAAGGCCAGGTGACCATTGGGGGGCACCAGAAGAACAGTAATATGTTGGGACTGCTAATTAGCGCACACGCCGTTAAAATCTATTTGGTGCAGTCAGGAAAAAAACCCTATGTTTGAGGAGGGGAGGAAATTTCTTCCACTTCTTAAATCAACATGATTTCCTCAGTAATACTGCCAGCTCTGTTTCGAAGGCATGAGCTGTTAAAGAATAAACTATAGCAAGCATGAATTATCTCTTACTTTCCAGGCAGCACTAGCTGTTTCTTTCTTCTTCTTCTTTTTTTTTTTTTTAATCCGTTGTATAAAATTATATATTGCTTACAAGGTTTAGACTAGAAAGTTATTTTGAATAAGATATTTGAATAATAATCACTGAGAGGTCAGTGTCTAACAAAATATGAAACTGCTTGTAAAGATTTTACAGTTCTCTCCTTGCTAGGCGATGTCCTATACGAGGTCTGAATCCAGTAATGTTCAAGGAGTTTTAACAGCAGTTGAGTGTTGGGTTTTTCTTTTTTTTTTCTTTTTTTTTTTTTTTTTTTCCTTTTCCCCCTGAGTGACAATTCAGCTGATGGTCTGAACTTCAGACATGAAGGGATACCTAAAGACATCCCTTCTGGCTAGCTGCTCTATGTGGATTTTAGCATGGGTAGATACTGTATAAGAGTGACTATAGGCTACTGGTAAGTCGCGGTGTCAAAGTATCTTTGCTTGCTCCTTGACCTGGCCTCACAAGGATTAGCAGGAGCATGCCTGCCTTTATTGTGGGGAAAAGTAGTATTTTTCCATTTAAAAAGAAGGCTCTTCTGCTATCTACAGGCAAAGGCTTCTTCCACGTGTGTCTTCTGTAATCTCCTGAAATTCCTCCTGCTAATCTTTGAAAATTTACGCTATTCTTATTTAATATTGAAGGTATGACCCTGTTTCGGTAAAGATGTGTTTTCTGTTTTGTTTTAGCCTTTTTAAGTTCCTCGGTGTGAAGACATTGAGTTCCTGCGTGTTGAGTCACAGCATGCTTTCTGGAAGGCAAGGCTACTTGCTTGGCCAGTGCTGTTGGAAAGCATTGTACAAGTTATCCTGAATCACCTGCAATGATCAAAACCTAAAGCCGCCAGGGACTTTTATCCCCAGTGGTACTGGTGGTCTTCCTTTGTCCAGTTGTCTTACTGATTTACTGGCCTTGAAGTCCCCATTGCATGTATCGATGTTGAAGCACAATCAGAATATGAGATTTTGTTATAACAAAACACACAATCCATTTTTGTAAGTGAAAAATTTTGCAAATAGTATTTCTGACAATCTTGACTAAAAATCAGAGAACAATGAATGAATGTAACATTTGGACACCTGGAAAAGACACAGAGACTTGATGAAACGACTCCTTGCCTGAAGCCATGTTGCTTTTTCTCACTCTGTAATTTGGCCTGAAAAAGATACTACTTCCCTGTGCAGGTCTTGCCTTCCTTATATCCCTAGACCATCACAGTCACAGCACCAGTAGAAAACGGTGTCATTATGGAACATCTGGCCTTCATCAGGCAGCTAGGGCCATCTGGAAATTCCCGCTTTGTCACGTTCGCTAAGCCTATCTGAGGTCGTCTAAAAATGATGAAAAGAACTGTTAATCCTACCGCTGCCTAACTTTAAATCGGGAAGTCACTCCTTAAATTTGTGCAGTTCCGTAATTCATGCACTAGATGGTGATCAAAAGCAGCCCAAGTTGTATGCTCTCTTCTGCTTACCTAAGTCCCCGTTGACAGTGGAAAATGAAAGCGCATGAGACTGACCATTTCTCCTGCCAAGCTTTTAAACTTTTTTCTCTGTCCCTGAATGATTAATCTATTTAGCAGAATCCTTTTAAAATTAAGGTAGAAACGAAAGTGTTTAGTGGTGCTGCTAAATTCATGTATCCTGTTGGAATCAGTTGTTTGATAAACGCATAGTACTTTTGTCTGTGTGATCACCAAATATTCATAAAATATCCCATAACTTCAAGCTGGGATTAGTGTTGTTTCCCCAATACAGACACTCAAATATACCAGTTCTTAAAATAATTGTTATGGACTGAAACCCAGTCTCTGAATGTAGAAATTGATTACGGGTGGTTAGTACAAGGTAGTAATGGAGAAGGGGGAGCACTGCTCTGAAAACATGATTACAGATTTTTATAAGGTTAAAAACAAACCAAGGAGAAACCGTTTCCCTACTGCCCACCCTGAAATTATAAAAGCTGCTCTAATCCTGTACCTTGGAAATACTACTGGCTTCAAAGGGAAAGATTGCAAGATATATTTTGGATTCTGTAACTGGGAAAATTAATTCCACTGAAGAGAATCAGTCAAAAATATTCCTTTTACTAAAAAATCAAAGTATAATTTTCAGGAATGGAGGCTGATAGATAGATTTAGATTAGGGGCATGGGGAAAGCTAGTACAATACTGTGGAGAGCGATGGTAGGTAGAAAATATTAAAGGTGCAGTGTTTAGATAGTAGAAGGGGAATGTACAACACACGGGACTGTACGATAGCCATTATGGGCTAATAGCATAGTTCACATAAACAGTTGGAAGGAGGAGGGTGTCAGGTAAATAGTAAGTCTTAATAGCTAGGAGCCTTTTTTTGTCCTCTATGTACATCTGTAAATAAGGCAGCAGAAGCCTGTCTCAGGACTAGTGCTTTGAGCCACTCTTGCGCATACATCCTTCCTCTGGCAGGGTTAAAAGCTGGTGGGACCAGCCCTTTTGCTGCTGCAGTGGTCCTACAGGAGATGGCTATGGCAAAAGATACCGTGCTGTGGAGCCACCTTCACGTGTGGAAAGATGGAGGAGATCTGAGCACGGTGCATGGAGCAATGGTATGGCTTAAACTGGGATTCCTCTTTTTTTTCTTCCTGAGCAGAACACAGACACTCAATGCTGAGGCCTTATCCCAGATAGCTGGATAAAGAGATCCCCCTTGGGCAATAACCTCAAGTTAAATATTTGTAACTCTTTGCGACTTCTATGAGGCAGGCAGTGAAGGCACAGATCATCAGTGGTTAGAAAGCTGGATAACAGTAAATAAGTATCTGCTCACAGGCAATTGTTGGGTTAAAAAGAGCAAAAGGAAATTTGATGCAGCTACAACATGTTTTACACTGGTGACCCATGTAGCAATGAGGAAATGCACGGAAAAGCAAGATTCCAGACAACTGAGTTGATGATATGATTCATACACTGACTTTTTAACTCAGCACTCAGTTGGGTTATAATGAGAATCATCTGAGGGAAGTAAAATAACAGTTTGAAGCTTGTAGGAGGGCAATAGCCTGTAGCCATGCTAGATGTGGAGAGTCAGTTGCTCTGTAGCACGTTGGAGAGGTGAAGGTTGTGCCACGTACTAGATGGAGCTTTTTCTTTGGCTTGTTTTTGTGTTTGTGGTTTTTGGAGGAGTCCACGCAAGTCTGACTTTTGTTCTAAATTGGTCCTACACAGCTGCATGTATACACTTGCACGCATGTAATACTGCAAATGCACGCAAATAATCTGTGTATATACGAAAAATGGATCTGTGCATGAACACATAGCCAGCTTGGCAGCAGTGCACCAAAGGGATTTGTATGCACTAAATTTATAAAAACTGGCTCTGAACGTATGAAAGGAAGTAGCGTCAAGAGAGAAAAGGCACGCCCTTATTATGGTGTTAGCACGTATTCTCACAAATGTTCTTAGTTAAAGATGGCTCTTCCTCAAACAGAATCAGAACTGCAAACCTCACATTGTCTCATTTTGTGCATTTTAAGTTTTTGAGCTCAGAGAACTTAACATATGATAGGATAATGAGGTAAAAGCATCTGTGGATTCAATCCTAGTCTGAAGTTCCATTTCAAGTTCATGCCAGATGAACCTCCGCCCTGAAGGCAGAGTTTTCTAATGATCAGTATGCATGCGTGGGACCAAAGGGATGCTCCTGGGATCAAATGCAAATGAATCCTTATGTATAGAAAATGATTCAAAGCACATGTCCCCACAATTTCACTGACAATTGTCAACCACAGAAAAGACTTCAAAGCAGTGGCAATTCAGTACAACGTCAGAAGATGGCCGAATTCAGGTGTACTCAGGACCCAGGGGGCTTCCTCCTTTTCCAGCCCAATAGATATGAGGCCACTGTGGTACCCTGTCCCCAGGTCCACTGACTACACACAATAGGTGCACATGTGCACACACACACAAAATACACAATATAGACGCAGCTGGCTGCACAGATCAACACAGAGAGCAGTGTCTTTACTGGCACCCCCATAAACACATATAATGGTCACGCAGAAATGAACAGTATGAACCACCCAATTCTCTTCAGCTGATAAGGACTGAAATCTTGTGAGGTAAATATATGCACATTATGGTCTCTCTGGTAGCTAGTCTTAGGTATTCAGTCTATCCAACTGCTGGCACTTTGGTCTGCAAACGTCTCAGGTTGCAAGTACTCAGACCTCTTATCCTGCTATCTGTCTTGTCCGACTTGAAGTTCACTAGTGTTCACATATCCACAAAGAAGAAAGAAATAGGATTTAATAAGAATATAGGAAAGTTTGCTGTGATCAAGTGCAGGATTCAGCTAGCTGAGTGTACTGACCAGCAGCCTGTTTGTATCTGACTGCCCTGTTTATCTTCTTTTCCCTCTATTTTCCCCACACTTGTTCCTCCCCAATCCACCTTGACCTCTCTCTGTCCATACTTTTGGTCCTTCACCTAAGCATCCCATAATACATTTTCTACAGTGCCAGAATTTTCTTCCTTCTGTATCCCATAGTAAGCACTGTACCCCTCCCCTGGCATTCCTGTGAAAGTTTTTCATTTATTTCCCTTCGTGGGTTTCACAATAGGGGCAAGTGCCCTCCTTTGATAGTCAGAGGAGTAGTCAATGTGATGTGCTCCGTTTTCACTGATCAGGTTACTAGGGTTCCTCTGCCTGTTGTTGTTTAATCTGATCCTTGCTGGATCTTTGTGTTCTCTGTGGTTAGCCTTTAATCATATAACCTAAGGCACAGCTACCATGTTAGTCACGGGAGGAGCACTTGGTTTCTCTTGATTCTGCTTGTACTTTGCATATCCTCCCTCTGCACTGTGACCAGTGCAGCTCTTGGGCCTATCCAGCAGTTCCATAGCCTAGAAACAGCAGAGGAATGTGGATTTTAGATATCTTTGATTTGAGATAAACTGTCTGCATAGACTTTGTCTTACCTTGCTTTAGCCTTCTAAAACTTAGGTAGAGGGCTTCCACTGAAGCCCGTGGAGGAGAAGAGAAGCTTTTCCAAATTGATCCCATCTGTCTTAG
Source organism: Mycteria americana (assembly GCF_035582795.1). Classification (NCBI taxonomy): domain Eukaryota; kingdom Metazoa; phylum Chordata; class Aves; order Ciconiiformes; family Ciconiidae; genus Mycteria; species Mycteria americana. The sequence goes on along the minus strand of NC_134366.1, from coordinate 46,023,858 downwards.
ATGCCTACTCTAGGATGAGGTGAATCACTCTCTGGAGGTGCCTCATTTTCTCCGTTAATTAAAGGCAAAGCCTAGATGACTAGCTGAGGCTAGGTGTCCAACTTTTAGACTGCCAAAGTGATGGCAGTTGAATCCTACTTTCCATATTTTACCTTCAGTGCTGGAGGCCATGTCTCTGGGTAACACATGATGTACAGTTCAATGCACTTAAGACTTCCTCTCAAGCTATTACTCCCCTTATGTGTGAGACTCTTACAGAAATAAGCAACTACCGTCTGTAAACAATGCAGGTCCTGATGGAAAAATACTGTCAAGAATCAGTATCAGTCAATATACGGAGCTGAAACTTGGGAACTGTAGTCTGTATTACTGATGTGTGTGGCATAAAGAAGATGGAACGACCAAGATTTGATTTTCTGTGATCCCTCGTGTCCTCACTAAGTCTTCACCAACAGTGAAGTTCACACCAATCACCCGCCCTAGGTGTGCGCTCTGAGCGCGTGGAGTGCTAACCACCGGAGGAGTTGTCATCTGCGCTGCAAGTGGGGCACTCTGCATTGCACCCTGATGCCCGAGTTCAGCTGTGGTTCCTTCAGGAAGGAAACCACTTTGACCCAAATGGTGGCAAGTTTCTGTGTATTCTGCAAGAGTATTTGCAAGACAAATTTGCACTAAAAATACACTGTCCTGGTCACTAACTCACTGATGTACCTGAGTGATGTCTAGCTTTGGCATAGAGTTGTGGTTAAGATCTTGGTCGTTATTTTCTTTGTGTGTCCCTCAGTTCCTTCCGGAGATTAAGATGGAGATGATAGTATTTCCTCTTATGTGTGAAGTACATTGAAATGTGGGGATGGAAAGCACTGTAAAACTCCAAAATAGAAGGAATTTTTCACTTATACTTAGGAGTATGATTCCTTTTTCTTTTTCCTGACAGCAGCTACATATTGATTTGTGCCCCTGCTCCTTACCTGCCTAGTGCATGAATAGTAGATGGATGTGGTTTAGGAGCATCAGGTTTTAAAGACAAATGAGAAAGTTTAAAAAATGGTGTAGCTCAAACAAAGCTTTTGATTCCTTAGCTGTGCTGGTCCTGGCAGAAGAGTGGGAGGAAGGTCTACAGCAGCATGAAGGAAGAACCCAATGAAATGTACAATAACCTAGTAACGGTAGAGAAAAATAAGTATTTCTATCCCCAGATACTTAAGTTTATTGGAAATTATATGATTTAATTATCAAAGCACAGTAATTATGACCCATGCAATACTAATGACTATTGGCAAGAAAGCTCACGAGGAGACACAATCTAATTAGCTTTAATGGCATGGATTTAATAATACATTGGATTAACATCTGTTAGAACCAAGTATCAAGATTTATTGTTCTCTGAATAAATATTGACCTCTTGCTCTCAGGTCAATAAATCTTAAGCTTGCCTCCACTTAAATGAGTATCTACTTATTATGTTAGCACTCTTCTGTTTCCTATCACCAACTTCAGAAGGACGAGAGGGGAGCTGCACTTCCCTCCTGCTGCATCAAACGCTTCTTTAAGAAATTGCAAGAAAGCATTGAATTTGCAAATAGAGGAAGAAAGGGTTGGGGCCTAAACTCTTTGTCCTTCCTTCACATAAAAGTGCCCTTCCTTACTGTTACTTGAGAAGTAGAAATCTTCAGAACAAATCAATTAATAGTAATGCCACAGAAAAAGTGCGTAGCTTGCATCATCTGCTCAATTAAGCAGTCTTTATATTTTGTGTAATGTTGTGAGTGGTGTCAGAAATATTTGTGGGGCTGAGTGGGAGGAAATCCTGCTCTTTCATGTGTACTGAGATACAAAGTTTTCTCTAGGACTTCAGATTTCATTTTGTGCTGCAGATATTTAAGCACAGATTCCTTTCTAACTGTAGGCGTCTCAAGAGGATTGAGATAGAATATGTTTCTTTTTCATGCCTACAAGGGAGCAATTTCTTGTTACTCTCCAAAGAGGTCAGTACGGTCAGAAATTATCCACAAGTCTTGCAAAATTTCTTATAACCAAGAAGAGTTCCTCTAAAAGCAGTAGAAAATACTTGAGATTGATATCCATTCAGCAGATATTTAGAACTTGCTTTCAAATTTATTAGAGTTATAAGGAAACGTGTTAGTCTAACTCTACTGCAGGTGAAATCAGCTATAAAACTCCCAGTGACTTCCATGGCAGACTTCTGTAGGTGAATGTTGATTAATGTAGAGAATTTTTTCCTTAGCCACTGATCAATTGGAGACTTTATAAATTTTGTAGAAAGATTATTTGTATTTATTGAATTATTTGGAACTTTTTCAATAAAGGAAGTGAAATCTAGCAGACTTTAATGGATGAGTTTTATATAGTAGATTGTAACTGCTTTCAAAGATCAAAAGATTGTTCTTGTGTGTGCGCTCGCTCTCTCTCTCTCTCTCGTAAAAATATATATGCTGGTGTGGAAGCTTGATAAAAATGTGCAAGTTTTTCACCTTTTTTTACCCTGCTATTCTTTTGCTTCTAATTGTACATTTTTTACCTCTTTGGTGTGATTTATAGGTAGCTGTGGCACTAAGGGAAATTACGGCATTTGCCATGGTCCACACTGAATACCTGGTCAGACTGGTGAAAGAATAAGTTTCTCAAAGCAATTTAGTGTACAGGATTAGAGGATTTAATCTGTCCCTCTGAATGCTAAGCCATATCTATAGGAGTGTAGGGTAGGACCAAGGTTAGCAAATTTTTTATTCCATGTGTTCCTTTTAAGGTAAGTATATTGTTACAAATCTCTGCAAGAGGGATGCTAAATTTTGAGCCCAGTGTGCCTTTCCCCCTCCAACTGCCCCTAAATTATCTAGGTATTGACTGCAGTCTAGTTCCATTTAGCTAAGACTTTTATTAATCATAATTACCTACATTTTGGTTCTTTAGTTTGCAAATACTTGTAGGTGCAAATTGTTATTTTCCCTTCACTTTCTACCCTTTCAGACTGCAAGAAAATTCGTGAATTTTGAAACCCTAGGGATCCTGCTTTGTTCTTTCAGTTTCGTGATTGTCCATATATTTAAGCACAGGGGTTTGTAACATATGTTGCAAATAAACATATGTTTAATAAGTTGTGGATTAAAAAAAAAAAGGAAAACATGCTCACTGAGGATGAGGAAGGCTGAGCTGGAATGAACATTGTTCTGGGACAAGATGTACATGAGGAAAGTGTTGTTGACTCTGCTAGGGCTCCATGTGGAAGACTTTGGTGGTATTTCATGTCCAGATTGGGCTTTAAATAAATGAGTCTCAGGTAGGCAAAACAATTCTAATAACTGATCGTTATTGGTCCTATAATCCACTGGGTGGACAGGGAAAGGGGATAATTTTCTTTGCTAAACTGAGTGATCAGATCAGATGGCAGCCTTGCTTTTGTGGTAGCAGTCCGGGCCATGGTAGACACTGTCCCCTCATCCACCCCAAGAGACTGTAAGCAGCCTATGAGAAGGTCATTATGATGTTTTTAAAGGAGGAAAAAAAAGACACAAAAGAAATATAGTTTTGTTGTTTAGATCTGGTTAAAGAATATGAACAAAGACGCCTTACTGTTCTTTAATCCTTACTGTAGTGCAAATACAGAAGGTGCTGCTACCTTATGCCATAAGCTGACTTGTGCAAGTAGTGAATAAGATCTTAACAGCTGGGAATCATTCCAAGTTTCTGAAGCGACATTCCTTTTTCTACACCAGAAGTGTGTCGAGTTTTTGAACTTGTGTCACCATATAATGTAATCTTCCTATTGTAAAGTGCTCCTCCCAACCCCAGACATTCACATTGCACTGTGATTTCTTTTTTCCCCCAATGGAGTAGAACAGAAGCTCATCCCTATGCATACAAACAAAAAAGGATAGGTTTTTTGTTAGCTACTCTTGCTTTCAAGATGTCAAGCTATCCTTTCATCCTGAATGGAGAAGGGGAGCTTGTCTTTGGCAGGGTTGAAAGACTGGAAAACCTAGTCACTAAAATGGGAACTTAACAAAATGTTGCACAGAAGAAGCTCATGTATGCTATGAAAACTTCTTTTAAAAGAATTGTTTTTATAAAACTAGTAGCGCTCAATTCTTGTTTAAACAGATCAGAGCGCTGCAGTCATAGAGGTGTGTGCTAGCCTTTGGAGTTTTCTTACTGCCTACACTTTCCACGTGGCTTGTTAATAAGACCTCGGCAAAGCAACACAGAAATGACAGAAAAATAATAAGAAATCCACGTGAATTGTCTTGAAAAGCCACGTGTGCTCAGACAGAAGACGTGGGACTGTGCATCTGGAAAACTGTGTTGTTCACCAATGTACATTTTAGCTGTAAGTAAAAACATACACAAAGATCCTGAAGTGCTGATTCTGTTCTGGGTGCTGTCTGTTCTGGCTCCTCCTTTTCGGAGGCAAATACCATTAGTGTAAAAGCCTTTGTCTGAAAGCTATTTTTTGTTGCGTAAATGACCAGCTAAAGAAGTCATTTAAGGCAATCAAAATCTGAAGCCAGCCCGCCACCTCCCATTAGTCAGGTCATTTTCAGTGATTTGTAGGGTTCATTAATGTGTCTTCTGGTAAAAAGCAATGGGTGAGAAGATGATGTGCAAAATATGATAGCGTAGACATACTGCACAGCCCTGAGCTGAAGGTACATGGAGAACATCGGTATTGGGACAAAAATACAGCAGCATCTGTTCTCCTTTCGTATGTTAGTTGCTCCGAAGAATGTGGAAGTGGTTACTGCTATTTTGACAAATGCACTTATTTCTCCTTTTGTTGCCTGGTGTGGCACAAGGGGAACACTGGCGCAATAGTGTACGGCAATAATTTATTAGTGGTTTAGGGATGTGGGCCCAGAACAAATTCTAGACAAAAGAAAAACATGTTTGGGTTTTACAGAGTGCCTTGGCTACAGGAACAAAGCTGTGATTGGGTGTGCAAATATTTGGTATTTCGATTGTCCCGGTTGGGGTGACAGCTGACAAATGGTCTGAGTTTGTTTTTAATTATCACCAAAAGGGAAAAAGCCTGTTGTTTTAAAGCCAGCAACTGATGTTGCAGCACAAGGCAAGAAAAGATATTTAACAGTGGAGGATATACTTTCTCAGTGTTATAATACGTTGAAAGCACTATTACTTTCAAATATTTATAGTATTTAGCTAGTTTTATGATTACAACCAACCAAGGAAAGTGTTTTGTTCATGCAATGATTGATATTAAAATGCCAGCTACTGTTCTTACTTAATACTGACTGGTATCATTGATATCAAAGTTATCTTCTGCAGTCACACTGGGAAATGCAGCAGATATACTGTGACAGATGTTTGTGAGACCTATTTGGCACAGAAATTATTTAATATATCTCATACTAGCGTACAGAGCGCCCACGAGGTATCGGGGCCGATTACAATAGATGTATGAACACATAGAGACTTCACTGCCCTGAAGGGTTGTATGCCTCCTGTGAAGGGAAAAAGCAACCCGTTACCCAAAAGACACGGAGTGATTTGTCCAAACAGCCTCTGGCAGGGTTAGGGACCAGTCCTGTTGAGTCTGTATCCAGTACTTCAACCACTGTGCTGTCATTTAAGCAAGATAAGAAACAATATTGTGAAGACCCACTGAAATTAATAGCCCATATGTAAAACTTCAAAATTGTGTCCAAATACTTCACTGAATTGTTTGGGGTTTTTGGTTTTGGGTTTTTTTTTTTTTACTTTTTTGGTGACAATTGCTGTACAATAGTTGTTTTCTTATGAATATACATGAATCCAAACTGGTCATTTCTTGCAGGAAGCATAACTTGTCAGACTTTGAATAGCCAATAAGTTGCCTTTTAAGTAACAATCATGAACTTCCAAATGAAAACTTGCCCCTTCTGGGGTAGCCAAAATAGATTTTTGTGGTCAGATGAAACAGACTGTTCTGTATAAACTTGTCTTCCATTGCAAGGAATAATTGAGGCAAGAACACAAAATGTGTTTTCCATTTTTGTGAAATCATGAGAATGTGATCTTTCCATTTTGTCAAAAGGGCGACTTTTTTGTCTTCTAGCTACAAATCTTCAGCCAATTTCTAGTGCAGTATTCGATACCTCGGAAAGTTTCATCAAGGCTGTATTTGAGGAAGAGAAATAGTTTGAGCTGCTAATATGCTCCTGTGCTTCCAACACTGTCTAGCCTGCTTTTGTGGATCCCTAGAAAGGTTATTGATTTACTGCGAGTGTGGCTTTCTCTAGTAAAAGCTGAAGGCTGTTTCCAAACTATCACCTGAAGCAGACACATGAGGAGGAAATTTAGATAATTGCATTCTGCTTCCATTGAAGTCCCCGGCAATTTTGAAATGAATTTCAGGAGGAGCAGCATGGGCTCCGGTGACTGGGAGTCACTGCTGCCAGCAGCTGGAATAGCTCTTCAGCTTTACGTTGCATAGATGCTCAGTGACCTGGGAACTGTCCAAAAGATGTGGAAAAAATGTTTCTGATGGCAGTTGCCAGTATTAACACCAGTTTTTATAGGCATTCTGGCTTTGTAGCACTTGCTGGGCTAGCACGTTTAGAGTCATCCACACTACTCGAAGCTGTTCACAGGAGATTTCCAGCCAAATTTTGATGACAGGACAGGCAGTCCCATGAATTTTCTCGTATTTTCTGTCTTTTCTGGGGGCCAAAAATTCTACAGATGTTTCAGTTAAGCAGTGTCAGCACTTCTGATCCCACGTATTTATGGTTGTACAAATAATGGATTTTTTTGGTTCGGCCATTGAATTAAGAAACTGGAAGCAGTTCTTTGTTTTATTTGACCAGAAAGAATTTTTGTTTTCAGACAAGCTAAAATGCAGCAATTTGCTTAGTTTTGGTTTCCTCAGTCCTTTTCTACTCGCTGCAATAAAAATGGGTCCATTTCCAAATGAATTCAAGTTTTAATTGAAAACAGTGTTCTGAAACAAATACTCAAAATATTTTCCTTTTAAAAATTTAGAAAACCTTTAGGCTTTTCTGGTTTCTTTATTTTTCCAGCTAATGCTATCTTTTCACTTGGGCTATTTGTCAAATTCACAATTTTTTTTCCCCTGAAGCAAAATATTTTTGTAAATTCATTCCTTAGCAGAATATTTTTACCCAGCATTGTTACCAATTTACAACTCATTCCTGTTGCTTTAGTGTTTAAATACAAAATTTACAGAATGCTGCTTTTAAAGAGTATAGCCTCTAGCCTACAGTTTGGAAAAGCTGTTGCAATATGTCAACATCTGGTACGACTAGACTAATATGACTAGAGTCTGTGAGAATGACAGCAGTACAAGTAGCGTTCAGGTAACAGAGGTACAGTCTTAGAGGCATAGAAAATAATTTGTGATGGGACAGTTTGAAAATACTGGATTAGGTCTACAATGAGGTCCTTTACAGATTAAGGGAGGGCATGGAGAAAGAAATTCAATAACCAAGGTTGGACATAGTCTTCCATTATCAGCAAGGTACTCTGCAGTTGTTCAACCTGAGCTTTCTTGCACTTTCAGCATATCTGTTAGTTGCAATTCTCAGAGACAACCTTACAGCAGAAAAATAAGGGGCTAATTAAAACCAGGAGGTGCTTATTGCTGTATTTCAGTGAGAAGAACAAGGTAGCATATTTGTTGGGAAATTCTGCTTCTCCTTAGAACAACTTATTTGGCTTTCCATACCCAGCAGCATCAGTGCAGTTGGGGTTGAGGGCTCAGTGGATTTACCTCATATGAACCAAAGATTTTCTGTCCCTTGTCACCAGAAAGCATCAGCTATTTTGGGCTAAGTATAAGACTTGAACTATAAGCTTGTAATAGCGGGGTATGTACTTCAGAAGTTAATGGGATTTTGTGGTTTGAAAAAGTTAGGCACCTGTTTATCTTATTATGATTTTTTCTTTTTTGTAGTTAGAATAAGCTTTTACAAACTAATTCTAATTACAAATGTCCATACTGTTCAACAGGAGGCAGCTTACAGTGAATGAATTCCAAATCATAGTATTGTGCCGTGACTAATGGGGTGGGAACGTCACCTATTTAACAGAGCTGCTCTGGAGATTTCACTTGACATAAGAAACCCATGTGCTAGGAAATTGTTCTTAGCTTAAGAACCATGCTTACGTGGCTTGACGACTATGAGAATGGTTTCAGAGGCCTTGCTAGCTGGAAGAAGAAGAAATTATCTCAAATAGGTGTTTCATCAAGTCCTCTGAAAGGATTTTAAGTGTCCAAACTTGTGAACTAGCTCTCGGATACACTAGGTACATGCTTCTCCTGCTGAGAATGTGCTCAACTCTATTGATGAATCAGTCTTTAAGGGTGGTTGCTGAAGTTTGTTATGCGGTCACAGCCTCAGCTTGGTGGAAATTCTTGAGGTGTTGCAGAAACTTGCACTGAATGCCATTGATGAGTCAATTAGGGGGAACACAGTGGTTTTTAAGGTATTGCCCTGTGGTATGATTGTGCAGAACCACTCTTCTCAAGGATACTTGAGATATGGAGAGGGAGATATATTGCTTTCCTGATCCTCCTGGTGCACTAGATACTTCAGGTGTAGTGTCCAAGCTGGTCCTGGCTACTTATCACACTACTGTGTGTGTGTGTGTACATGCTGGGAAGGAACATTGGCATCTTCCATGTGAATATACATGAGTGTCAGTTCTGGTCTGGACTCTTGATAGAAACAGCTTACACTTTAAGGCTAAAACTTTCTGTTGTTTGCAGTGTGGCTGAGTGCTGACTGAGAGTGGGAGAAGAGGTTATCCTGTCACCCAGGTAGATGGAGAAGGAGCTAAACTATTATGTCATTTTTGCTCGAGTTTAAAAAACTCTGCTATTAATAGTAAGGGAAGGACGAGATGTTAGAGCCTCTGTGTAGGTCTGCACAGGGAGACTGTGATGCACCAATCAGTCCTCAGGCAAAGTAGTTTCCTGGGCCTCTGGTTGCACAGTGCAATGTGAGAAGCTCTGCTGCAGGGTGGCCTTCCATGCACTGCACCTCCTCCCCACCTTCCTAGGTGGAAGAAGGGCATGTCTGAGAGCTAATACACTGCTGTAGTGAGTGTTTGAAATAATGATCTCCAGGATGGATTGGCAGGGGAGGCCAGCAGTGGGAAGGAAGAGGTGAAGGGAGCAAAGGAGAGAAGAGGACTTCAGTTTTAGGATACATTACACTTAAAATTCTGAGACTGCTCCACTGACGGGCCACATAAAGCATTAGATTTACAATTTGAAGTAAGTTCTGTAGTAAAGTAATTGGACTGGTGAAGCAATCTCACTCTCACTAAATTGCTTTCCGAGGAGCCTATCCTGAATGGGGCTGTGCAGCTCTTTTTGATATTTGAGCATTCTCAGGTCTCATTGACTTCAGTGGGATTTAAACTCATTGAACTCCTCACTAGGCAATTAGTTCCTTATAGGTCTAATTTTTCTGCTGCAAAGTGGTAGCTGCCTTTACTTTCAGTTAGCAGCCATACCTGGTGCTCCTCAAGGCCAAGTCTTAGCACGCATATATCATTTAATGGTTCTTTTGTGAGACATGTACTTAAGCATTTGTGCATATATTCTGTTCCTTACTGCTTTCTGTGGATAGGATCCCTGATAGTTTTGTTACAACCACTGCATCACGTTAGCCAATAGAACATGCAAAATACTTGATGGAAAATCTTTCAAAAAATAATCCTGTCAAAAGCCCGTAAGACAGTTTTATCTTTTGTTTCTTTTAAGTAGGAAGTGTTTGTTTTGCCTTCAAAAAGGGATGGATGCACTTCAAATTAAGAGGACAACTTCATTAGCATGGAGGATGAATGAGATAATAAATGAGAAAACAAAAGTGAGATTTTTCTACCTTTCCTTTCCATGAGAGAAGACCTACTGAAATGCAGTATATTTACAGTCCTCAAATTATTGAAGCTCTAAATGTTTTTGCTTTCATGGTCTCCATTTGTGCTACTGCACATTTTAGGATGATGGATTGTGGAGCACTGGGTGTTGAGATGAAGAGAATCAATAGTGTGATACAAAAGATGAAATAACTCTGATGGAACATCAATAAAGGCTAAAAGTTGCCACAGGGATTTGAATCTTAAAGAAGAATTTGAGAAAGTATATTAAGAAGAATTCGCTTCTCCCCTTGCACTTGTAGTGTCTTTATTCCATGAGCAGAAGTCACTTGGGGGTTCTTGTCAAGTACAGGGGTGGAGAAATTTTTTCTTTTCTGTATTTATACAGTGTCCAGCACAATGCCTCCTGGGCGTGATGTCTTCCAAGCATTGTCACGGTGTCATTGCTATCTCAGCCTATAGCTGGCATGAATAAAAATGGAAGAGTAGAGCTCTTAATAGCCTCATGTGCTGTTAAAGGGTTCAGCACGTGCAAACTGTAGGAGAAGTAGGAGAGTTCTTATCATGTCAAAGTTATTCAGTGTTTAAGAGAACATGTATTGCAGGTCTATTCACTAGTGTGCATAACCAGGAGTGTTCCCAACCAAGAGTCTTCCCATTTGACTCCACAACTGGCAAATTGTGCAAGAACAGTTATAAGGCCCAGATTTTGCCCTAGTGTTAGTATTGTGTTCAGCAATTTGTTAGGATGCGGTTTGGAATATTTGGTCTGAAGCAGAGAGAACATACTTTTCAGGGTGAAGAAGGCTGTCTCATGCAAAACAGCTACCATCTCTATCCAAGCAGAACTCCAGTGTTTTGTTGTTTGTTTTGTTTGTTGGTTTTTTGGTTTTTGGTTTTTTTTTTTTTTGCTTGAGGATGGACTAAATGAGATTAGTCTGATGTAATTCCGAGCTATAAAACAAGAAAATTGAGGAATCCTTGAATCATTTGTGATTTGCCAGGCAGACAGAAACCCAGGTGGGTGACGGTATAGGGATATATTTGATTACTTTTGTTTCTAAATGATGTACTCATTGCAGGTACACAACAGAATTGTGTTTTCATTGGTAGTTTTCATTGGTAGCTTTCATTAGGATCTTTACGCAGGAGGCACACCTGGAGCTCCACATTAGATTTTATGGATTTTATGGAAAAAGGTGCTATTGAATGTGACTGAAGGCATCACAGTATGCCTCTTAACATTTCTGTTGTAATTCTGAGTGTTCCTGTCTTCATTGTTATCATCTTGTTTCCCAAATGTTTATCAGAACTACTTTCACAACTTATTTCTCATTTTTTGCTTGCAGCAATATGCAAAAACCGAAAATTCTGATTGCACATTGCATTCTGAAAGGATATTAATTGCTTTCATGTACATAATTCATACTGATGTCACACTCCGGACTTTAATTAGAATTCTGACTCTATTACTCCCATAGTTTAAAAAACAAACACTAAATAAACCACATTGCTTTGTCACAAAGATAAACCAAAATCAGAGCAGCAAATTAAGTTAGAACCATAAAGACTCCTCCTCTGAATTCAATATACATCTTGAAACAATGGTAATTTAGACATGTGCCACTAAACAAATATGGGAAAGCTAGGCTGTTAGTGTTGAAAACCTTAGCTGTTTCTATCTAAGCAAACTGTATGGGACTTGCCTACTAAAATGTGCCATGTAAAAATAAAGCTATTAAGGCAAGGTTGGCATAATCATTTTTCTTTTGCAGATCAGGTGGTTGTTTCTGGCAGTAACTTTTAGAGCTGAAATAAATTAATGCAGAAACCAAGGTTAGGTCATACAACTATTTGCTTAGTTCAAAGTCAAACCGTCACAAAAGGAAGAAAAGGAATGCACTGTTCTGAAATACATTAGTGTTTAGTAACGTACTAAAATGCAACACATTTTGAAAAATACTGCTTCTGTCAAAATACTTATTTATGTTGAATTATGTCTTCCAAGGAATAGAGTACTTAATCCAGCAGTGCATTTAAGCTTATGACTGATTTCAAGCATGAGAACACAGAAGTACTCACACGCTTAAAATTAAGCACAAGATTAATTGGACAAGGTTAATAGCCCTGCTGGGATGAGATCAAGTGTTCAGCTATAAGGACCTGACTGCCAATCTGGCTCATGTTTTTTCTTCTGCAGTGAGACACCTATGAGATTCATCCCATTCAAGACGAGAGTGATGTAGCCACATGCTACTTATGCCTTAAATCTAATGAAATCTTAAGCTCCAGGATCAGGCCTTCTCCCTTAATATTGCATCACATTGACTTCTTTGGCAGCTTAAGTTTCACAAGGATTCAATGGAGAGTGTCCTCTAGGGAGAGCAGATGTGGAGAAGGGCCATCAAGGGCGAGTAGTCAGGCTTAGCCTAGTTAGCACAAGGAGAGAAACTCTGCCTTTTACCAGCTGCGGTTGATGTTCTTCCTGAGTTCAAACCTTTGATCTAAATCAGGAAGACTGGGGACCTTAACCCAAGCTCTCCCATGTCATGCCCCAAGCAGCAGGCTTTTGAGGGTTTTGGATCTCACTCTGATTCTGCCTGGAGTCCCAGAACCTGACGGGTCTCAGTGCACAGTCTGCCTCTAAACCTGCAGGTTTGAGCTTTAATGTTTCTTGGGGCAGGCAGTGGGAAGGCAGGGAAGGGGTGCAAAACTCAGATACTTCAAAAAAACTTTGATAGTCACAAAATACAGTTCCTGCTCAAATCTGCTGTACTTCTGAGTGTGATACCAACCCTTTTTTTGTCTCTGTTTTCAGGTTGCTCCTATAATTAAAGAAAGGATGATGAAGAAGGGCAGCATGATGCTTGGGTACCAGCCTCACCAGGGCAAAGTCAACTTCTTCCGCCAGGTGGTGATCAGCCCGCAAGTTAGTCGAGAGGACATGGACTTCTTGCTGGATGAAATTGAACTGCTTGCTAAGGACTTGTAGCTGTAGCTCCACAGCACCAGGCGCTGCTCACGTGATATTTATGGAGAGAGAATGGCAGCAGCATTCTGGTACTATTTTGTGAAAGGTAGTAAAAAGCTTGACATATAGTTTGGAAACTGTCATTTTACACAGTGATGTTGAGAGCTTTGCAGGTAGAACATACCTTCACAGGAAAGTATTTGCTGATGGGGGCTGAGAGTGGCCGGGGGCAGGCCGGTGCTTGCAGCACCACTGCCGCCATTCTGGGAAGTGTTTCCTCGAGAAGGGAGCACTTCTGAAAATGGTGTCTACGTCCCAGGGAGGGCAGCTATTTACGGGGTGCCTGTGCACAGTGTAGCAAAAACTAGTCACTTGCATATGCAGGCACTACTCCTCTGAAGTTACTGTTAGGAGTGGGTTTAGCCCAGTGAGCTTTAGAATGCTAGTTAATACTCTTTCTACTCTGTCAATATTTTAGTTTGGTATGTGTTTAAGGGTAGCGGCCTGGTTGGTAATTACACTGATAAGACTGAACATCGTGGACTTGTATGAAGCGTTCCTCAAGGCCCCTAACTAGGTGGATTGCCCAGGTTTTCTGCCATGAGCACAGTCAACATGGGGTTGTGCAGTCGCCATCCTGGGAGGTTTGCAGGACCCACCTGCACAAAGCCCCAAGCAACCAATATTGACCCTGCTTTGAGCAGGTGGGACTAGATGACCTACTAAGGTCCCTTCCAGCCTAACTGATTTTGTGATTCTATGAAATACAATGATTGGGCCCAGTCAGTGTTTGCCAGTGTTGCCCACCCAAAATATCACCAGCACTTTAGCAGAGCTGAGAATATGGCATAGCACTTAGAACTTCTTACCTCTTTGTTAACAGGAGTTACCTGTCATTTCTGAACTGCTGTTCACCTTCCTCTGTTTTTAAAGCGTAAAGACTTATTTAGCAGCTTTTAGATGCACTTCAAAATTATAACAGAGAAAAAATAAATATATTTACCTTAAAGCTATGTATTTTTTATGCATGGTGACTATATATTAAGAGTATAGCAAAATTACGTATTTGTCATTGTCTGTCTGTATTTTCCTATAGATTTGAGATGACTCAATCTTATGTTATCAGTATATAATTTATATTTTGGCACTGAGATTAAGGTGATGGCGATCAGTAAAAGCCTGCCTGTGATTTTAGGATATGAACAGTCTGAGTATTTTTGGTCAATCTTAAACTGCAAAATTAAATTCTAAACTTTATGTTTGTGTTAAGGATTACAGTTTACTTTTGATCTGTTTTTATTCGATAAAATGATCCATTTTATAAAGCTAGAAATTTATTTCTTGGGGTGAAGTTCTTGCAGCAAACTAGTGGAAATAACCATGCCTTTCACCTTGTAATCAATGCCTACATAACTTTAATGTTTTGATGTTTGTTCCTTATTCTGTATTTGAGGTGTCACTGACCAATATGAACCTTTCTGCTATAATGTTTTCTGTCCTGCTGAAAGCTGTCTTTAAACACAATGCTTTCTTGTTTTCATTTCCTCCATTGTACTAGGTTCCAACATTGCGTGACATTCCTACTTCCAGCCTCCATGATTATGGTATGGAAAGTTTAACAAAGTCATGATACCCAAGGAGGTCACACTATCAGAGCAGTAGATAGGAGCAAGAGTCACCCTGCAGCTCTTGACAGATGCCTTTAACAGTGTCCTGGAAGTGAATATTCTTGTGCTACTATAGCGAGCCAGTGGACTTTAAGCCAGAACCCACACTTATATCAACATAAAAATGAATATAATGATGTGGTCCCTGGATTCTGCCCTGTAATACCCGCAGTTCACTTTATCATTTATTATCTTGTGCTTCTGGCTATACCAGCCTAGAAAGTGCTTAACTAAATTCAGGGCCCATAAGGCTTATTTAGCCTCCCAGCCACTCCGGATGGAGTGCAGAATACGCAAGGGGTGCTGGATGGATGGGATGACTTTGCTGTTGCTTCTTGAGTTAGATAGGACTGTTACCCCTTCTCCTTCTCTTTTTTGACCTTGAAGGAAAAGACAGAATACATGTCAGGATGTTTTGATTATGGTCCAGATTCTTGGTGAGTACTTGATTTTTGATTCAGGGGGAGCTATGTCACCTTCTGTCAGCTACGAATTTGGTCCATGGTGTTTTGTGACACCGCTACTATCAAAAAAGTGTTACTGTCTTGTTTCTCATCGTGTTGTTAACACATTTCTGTTTCCAGCTACTGTGACACTTACGGCATATGTCAGACTGAAGTAACCAGTTCCTTTCTGTAGCAGTAGTGGCTATAGTATTTTCAAATGAGAGCAAAATGGAACTTTTTTAATGTTTGCAGAAAATAGGTCTCAGATCAACATGTGCACTGATTTTTCAAAGGTATAGGTTAACCTTTCAGTGTGATGTGAGTACCTTATCTCATCACCATATATTTTCTATTATTGCTGACCCCTTATCACGTCCCAGGTGAGCAATATGATGGTATCATTTCAAGACTAATGTCATTTTCTCATAGTTGCCTATTTAGGACTAGTATGTACAAAATGTCTATTTTGTAGCTGGTGATTTTAATAAAAAGTGAAGTAAATGACACCCTTATAAATACAGGTTGTGTCTGTCATTTGTCAATCTAAAACTCCAGAGATATATATATAAAGAAGGTATGTATGAGCCCTGCAGATGGAGAAACAGCAAACTGCCAGCACAGCTTTAAAATGTGAAACCTAGTCTAGCCCTGCTTCAGGATGTGGTTTATCTGTGTGCTGTGCCCATATCATCTTTAATAAACATCTTGGATGAAAATGTGTCACAATTTATCTTACTCCTCCTTTCAAATGCAGAAGTTAAATTGTTTTTGCAGAAATTGCCATTTTATTTATTTATTTACTATTCTAGCTAGATGGGATTGGCCCATGAGCTCCCTCTCCTAGTTACTGAGAAATGCCATCTCAGGATGCTAAGCCAAGTTGTGGAACTAATGAGGTACAGGTATAAATCAGTGTAGAAGCTGATCCACTGGCTCTTTCAATCTTTGTAATTTCTTATGTCTACTTTTAATAATCTTTTTTCAGTATGGAGCTTTAGGAAAGGAAGGAAATATTTAGACAGAAGGGATGCTGAGGCAGTTTTTGCTCTCAGTTGTGTGGATGCATCTTGTGAGAACTTTGGGCATTTTGTGCTGGGTCCATGTGCAAAGTCACTCACACAAATCATCATGTGTGGAACAAGCAGTCCATGTCTCTGGCCTTCAAATACGATTTTCTGTGATAGATCGATACAAATCAATAGAATCTGCTTATGCATGATTTTAGTGCTTCTAACTCTCACTGAGTTAACTGGAAACCCTTGCTGGATTGGGCCCTGAGTTTTATCACTGGGATCTTTCATTTCCACACCAGCAGTTTGGCACTCAGAAGATCTCAGTTATCTATTCAAGGTTCATGCCTAGAGATTCAGATTTATCTTTATTTCTGTGAGACTGAATTTTCATTTGTATCCTTCAATGATGCATTAAGATGCTTTTCAAATATCATTTGACCCTTAAAGGACAAGTAATGTCCTTTAAGAGAAGCCTGGTAGAACTGGCAGAGTTGCATTTCCAGAATGCCAGGTAAGAGCATGTAAAAACCTGTTATGTGCCTGAGGTTTCCTCATACACACACATCACAGCATCAGTTCATGCTCAAATAATTTTTATTTTTAAATCCTTGGGTAGCGTGATTTGGCTTACAAAACTGATATGAAATGTTGAAGGCAGAGGAGAATAATAATTCAGAAATACCAAATGCTAAGCCTGCTTTCTCCTATTATGTCACACATGAGCTCTATGACAAGCCAATCGTCAGCTGAAAGTGTCATTCGAGTCCCCCATTTTCAACAGCACCAAATCTGCCCAGCCTCTGTTTCCTGCTGCCTACTTCCATGGGCTTTCAATGGGAGAGTGAAGTGTGTTCATCCTGGAAATCACTTGTAGGTAAGGCCCACTCACATGCCTGCCCTCCTTCCTGTCGCATAATTGGTAAATGCTGATAAATCGTTTGAGCTTATAAGCACTGTGTCTAGTACAGTAACTGCTAAATATTGCTACTGTTACATCCCAAAATAATGCAATTGCACACATTCATTATGTCTTAATTGCACATGCTAATTGCAGGTTAGATGCAATCAAAGCAGCACTGCCTGGCAAATGCACTGTGCAAACCACGAGAAACCCTGGTGGAAGGGTTTTCTTTCTTTAAATTGAATCTACTCTCCCACAATTACATGTTTTTGCTTCAGATGTACAATTAGATGTTATTACTCTAATTCTGTAACTACACAATAATCAACCAAAAATTACTTTGAGAGGCAAAACAAAACAAGGAAATTTGCACAGCAAGAGGTACAATAAGGAGAACGTCAAAGGTTTCGAGGCAAACCCAGAGAAGGAAACAATGGTCGTGCGAACAATTAACCTCTGCTAAATCTAACGTACGTGAATGCGCCGCGCTGCATGGCTGTGCTGCAGGAGTGGAGCGGTGAAGCAGTACCCATCATAGCGTCATCAAAGAACTTGCATAGACCCTGATGCTGCAGCAATCTGCCCCAACATAGCATGGTCCATCCACTGATCCTAGACAAGCCCTTTCAGGAGGCAGGACACTTGGTAGTACAGTAATGATTTTTGTATATATCAGGGTAAAGTTCGTTTTAAAGTATTCTCAATAATAAAAGTGATACTGAAAAGGTAATCTTGAAAAAGTCCAATGGACATGACCACTTTAAGCCTTAGTAGCTCATGTATAATTGAAGTACAATGGATCACATTTTTTTAATTAATTTTAAAAAATTCAGTAAAATCTTTATTCTATGAAGGATAAAGGCAAATAATAGAAAGTGAAGGACATGGACCCTTAATAGTTGTGTCAAACACAGATGTTTTGTTTTGATGAAATAATTTCTATCTTGTAAGTAACTTGGAGAGCATTAATTTCTACAGAGCTATTTAAAAATGGAAAGTATGATGAAAGCACTTGCCATGAAATAGCAGAGGCCCATGGAAAATAACATCTGCCTTTGGGACTGTGCGGTCTATATCGTCCTCTGCACAACACTCCTCCAAGAAACTTTCACCCATCTTGTCATTCTGGGAAGTGACTCCTTAAATCTGGCAGGCACTGGCAGCTGCAGCTTTATACATCCTGCCCATTTTGTGCCAGGTGATACGGATTTTTACTCTTGCTCTGTTTCTGTGCCCTCTCTCACACCTGGACATTTTTTAGAGGGAGATTTTCAGTATTTGGCACCATAGGAAAAATGTCAGAGTAGCAGAAGGGGCAAGATTGAAAGTTGAAGCAAAAGCAGTGCTCAGGTTGGTATCTTGAAGTGACATTTTGCCTTCTCTTTTTCAGCAATGGATTTGTCTAGATGGTCAGATGACGATCACTCACTGATCCTGTTAGAACTATGGTAACACCAAGATCAGGACTTCACTGTGCACTGTACAATGTGGGAGACCAGTTTGGCCTTGGGAAACTGAATAAGACAAAGGGTGGGAAAAAGAAATGTTAGTTGTCCTGTTTTACAGAAGAATGATGCAAAAGGAATTTAAAACTTCTATTTTTGTGAAAACTTGCATTGTGGCTTTAGAAAAATTGTTGAAGGAGTCACTACCAGGAGACAGCAGTGAGTGAAAAATGGGACATAATGTGATATGGGCTTAGCAGAGGGAGATGGTGCTAGGCTAACCAGAGAGCTTTCTGGGAAAAAAAATTACTTTTCTAGACTGGACTCTTACAGTATTTGATGTGGTATCATTTGGGAAAACCTACATAAGATGGGAAGGAGGATGGAAAATGTAAGGTGGGTAGACCTACCTAGTGAAAGATGAAAACAAGTGATGGAGAAAAGAAGATACCACTCAAGTACTGGTATTGATTCTGGGCTAATCTAGCTTCATACTGTCATCACTAACCCTATCAGAAAGATGAGATATATGTTTATGAAATTTGCTGATGAAGCTATGTTGGAAGTTTTAGAGTTTGACATGCATGAAGAACTAGGTGATTTTTAAGAGCTTGTGGCAGGGGAGACTCAGTCAAAGTGCAAAATCTTTGGGGACTTGCAAGAAGCTGCAAGAACTTTTTGGTTAGAGGTAGGAAGTACTCAACACTTGGGAAACAGAAAATTGTGGAGATAAGTATAATGATGGCATAAATAGCAGCGTATGAGCTAAGCCTAAATGCCATATAAATAAAGTCAGCCAGCCAACAAATTCGGTGGTAAACATCAAAGCAGATCATGCATCTGGAGCATGGCAACAAGGAAACCTTAGTTGGGTGGCAGTTCCAGGCCTCTATCTCCCAGTTCTGTTGTTGTCTCAAGCTGTGAGCAGTGAACAGTGAGAATATTAATTGGTTTTACAGAGCCAAAGAGCAGCGCTGCCTAGTCGTGTGCTCCATCTACTGGTGTGTCCTCTGATAACCAACTTGTGAGCCACAGGACGTCTCTTCAAAAGAGCACTCTTGGACATCTATGTGGCAGAGGAGGGAATGGGAACTAAAACTTCTTGGGATTTTTCAGACAAAAGTGATTTGTCAGAAAATGTTGCTTTGTTTTAGGCAGTCTCCTGGGAACACTGGATTTCAATGCACTTTAGGGAAATACATGCAGACCTGTGATCATTTCTTGTCATCCTGCCTAAATAGTGATGGGAATGTGTTTCCATGCTGTGTAACCCATGATGACACTGGTGTGTTTGGGGCATCCAAGCTGAGCAATTGGGAGCTCAGGGTGCTATGAAAAATGCACTTCCCTGAGTTTGAGCCCCTCAGCTGAGCAGTGATTCTTTACTCTTGCTTTTTACCAAGGTTAAAAATGGAGTCAGGAGCATGCAAGCCACTTTTGAGCTATATGGCCTCAGAGTGCTGAGTTTCCAGGCTTGATTTGATTCTGAAGCAATCCAAATGTCTGGGTTTTTTTTTTTTTATATTTTCCTTTCCATGAGAAATATCTATGTTCTGCAGTGAGTTACAAAAGAGGATGTCCTGCCCCCGTGCCCCAGCATGTTTTGGAATTTCCCATAGAACAAAATTTCCAGCTTCTTGACCACCCTGAACTCAGACCTTTGGAATCATAGACCGAACACAGAACTGCAACCCCTGTGGCAGGAAAGGGTCTCAAGATGTCATCAAGACAATATGACCTCCATCCTGAGATAGAATCAGTGATACCAGAGAACTAGTGTCTAACCTTTGCCTAGTCTATAATTCATGACCAAAATTGCTAGACAGCCTGCAGTCTTTCCCTGAGGTTTTCTTAATGGATAATCTAGATTTTCCCTGCTGTGCTTGATCCATCCACCATAAATAGGGCCAACACATATTTTTCCTCTTTGCAACTTCTACATGTTCAAAGAGTACTATCTTATTGCCCCTTAATCCTGTTTTTTTCTAGTTCTGAATTACAGTCACTCCTCCCACTTTTCCTCAGAAGCCATGTTTCTAAGTCTTCTGATTATTCTGCTGCCCAAAACAAGACAGAGCAGTGCTCTGAAACCTTGCTAGGATTTAAAAGAGAGGCAGGATTACTTTGTACATCTCTCAGCCACAACTGCTGCTTATACATCACAGTGTGATGTTCACCTTCTCTTGTAACAGCAAGATGCTATTGACTCTTGTTAGGTTTGTGATCCACTCTGAGCACTAGAGCTTCTTTGGCCTACATGGTTTTTCACCATTAGATATCTGTATGCTTAATTACTCCTTTGTAAGTGTCCCCACTAAAGAGGATCATGTTTTTTTCATCAAGCACAGCATAGCTAGCTGGTCAAGGGAGGTGATTGTCCCACTCTACACTGCACTGGTGCAGCCCCACCTCGAGTACTGTGTGCAGTTTTGGGTGCCTCAATATAAGGAGGACATCAAACTTCTTATGGAGTGTGCACAGAGGAGGGCGACCAAGATGGTGAAATGTCTTGAGGGCAAGACTTATGAGGAGTGGCTGAGGTCATTTGCTTTGTTCAGCTTGGAGAAGAGAAGGCTGAGGGGTGACCTCATTGCAGTCTACAGCTTCCTCAAGGGGGGCAGCGGAGGGGGAGGTGCTGATCTCCTCTCTCTGGTGACCAGCGATAGGACATGAGGAAATGGATGAAGCTGTGTTAGGGGAAATTCAGATTGGACATTAAGAAAAGGTGTTTCACGGAGAGAATGGTTGGTCACTGGAACAGGCTCCCCAAGGAAGTGGTCACAGCACCAAGCCTGTCAGTTCAAAGAGCATCTGGAAAATGCTCTTAGTCATATGGTTTAGTTTTAGGTAGTCCTGCGAGGAGCAGGGAGTTGGACTCGATGATCCTTATGAGTCCCTTCCAACTTGAGATATTCTATGACTCTATGATTTATTGAATCTGTCAAGAACAATTTGAATCGTCAGTCCATCCTGCAGCACACGTGCAGCCTCTCACAGCACAATAAGCATATAAGATTTAATAGGCATATATTTTAATCCGTCACCTAGGTTATTATTTAAAATACTGAATAGGGGCTAGACCTGGGTCGCTGTGGAACTGTACTCAACGTCTCCTAGGGACCTAGGGACCTAGGGATCTACATAGTAACTATTATACCTTTCAAGCCAGTTTTGCACCCACTCTGTACTTGAATTTAGACAACATTTCCCTCGTTTTCTAATAATAATATCACTTGAGATCATGTCAAAAGCCTTTCTAAGCTCAAGCTATATGATATTTACTTTATACTCTTCATTTTACAAGACCTACTGCCCTGTAGGAAAAAAAAACCCCACACATGATGAATCCATGTTGACTGCTACCCTCTTCTCATTGTTTTTCCTGTTGCCTTCAAATAGTTTGATTCCTCCCACCCTCTGTAGTTTCCTGAGACGCAAGGACCTGAACGGGTCCCCAGCTCATCTCACCCCCTTTCAAATGGTAAGTACCACCTCTGCCCCTTTGGCAACATGGGACCAAGTTGTGCCACTACAGGAATCCTTTCTGGGCACGTTGTAGCTCGGAGAAATTAGTCCTCAAGTAGTTGAACCTCAGGTTGGCTGTGGATGGAGCTGAGGGTGGAGGGTGCTAAAAGGCCTGTCAGGGCCACGTGCCTGGGTGCTGATGCTGTGGGAAAGCAGGGGTATGGGACAGGGAGGATGAGTGAACATCGAAGTCTTGCCTTGGTACAGGGACACGATGTGGCTGGGACGTGCGGTCGGATTTGGAGTTGGACAAGTATTCCCGTTTTATGCAGGAGAGTCAGAGTAGTCAAAGGCAAGCATGAATGGATCTGAGACTGTGAGGATTAATTTAATCCAGATCAGTCAAGCTGAAACAATACAATATGCTGTTTTCCACCCTTTTCTTATCCTGTGCTAGTTTGAGAATTAATCTTTTATTGTCTGATTGTAGCTGCAGAGAAGACTGATACAAGCAAACAAGTACTAAACATTTTGGCCTTTCCAGCCACCCTTCTTTTCAGTTGTGCAGTTCTTCCTAAAGGGATTTCTTTTCTCTTTTTTTATGTTCTTCTTCATTAAAAATACCCTCACTATTTAGCTTGCTGGGTTTCTTTAGAACTGGAAGACAAAGACTTTGCTCTGGTCCTGGAGTATTGAGCCTGATGAGGCCATCATATAGGAGATATTTGCATAAGACATTAAAAAAAAAGAGCTCCTCCCCCCTGCCCAATTAAGAGCCCTTCCCCCATAATTGTTGTTTTAATGAAAGCACTACATATAGCTCACAATACCTAGAATGTCATTTTAATTACTCCTGGAAGACAATTAAAGCAGTTACTTAAAAATGCAATTCTTACTATAAAGTACAGCAAAATGGAGTCACAAGCATACACAAGGTATTCATCAGAGCATTTAATATCCTCAAGTTAATAATTTTATTATTGCCAAGATGTGTGGCTCAAGCAAGAAATGTGTTGCTGTGAGGGCAAGAGGATTCATTTGCTCTATAGCATTCATACATTCCAATTGCTAATGCATTGGCTGCACATATAGAAAAGGAGATGAAAAAAGATGAACATCATCATTTGACCTGTCTGACCCTGTATCCAAAGCTTATTTCATGCATTTGTCCATGAAATAAACTTCCATCTCTTCTAGGAGCTAATATGATTGATTTTGCACATCAGGGCAAGTAGTGCAAAAATACAGAGCTCCAGCCTGGCCAACCCACATAGCAGTCAAGACTCACCAAGGATTGTCAAAATTCTCATTGGAAAATTGAAAGGCAAAAATTTCTTTGTAAAAATCCATTATATTTCTCACTAGGATTTTTGAACCTGATACTCTGTATCATTAGCAGCAATGCGAAGACACGTAAAGAAAAGAACAACCACTCTTTAAGCTAGTCTGTGACCATTCTCAGTATGTTGGTATGAAAAGCGCATCATCCGTACTAAAAATCTGCCTATAATCCATAGCTGTAACAGGTCAAAGCACTGAAGTCAAACTGATTGACCTCAGCGGTGTTACAGTGGGGTGAAGGGAAGGTCTTACTAAATGTGTCTTAATGCGAGCACTTGAAGGCACATGGAACAGGCTCCATCTCTCCAAGCTTCGGCTGTCTGACCGTTCGCTGCCTGTGCTCGGGCTCCCTCGTGGCTCCCTGCGCAGCCGCGCTCCTGCCGAGGAAGGGCCTGCCCTGCCTTGGGAGCCAATTTTAGGCCAAGCTGCTGATGCGGTGAAGGTGGCAAGACCCTGCTGCATCGCTCGCTCGCTCTCGGGAGAGTTTTCTTAGAATGTTTTGCATTGAAAAATGAACCTTCTTCTGCCAAAATGTTTTCCTCTAGAGCTAATAAAACCAAATTAGACTGTTCCCCAGATCAGGAATGAATTTTGTCTGGTTGTGTGTCATGGATATAATAAACAGTTTATACTTGGGCAAAGGCTGTGTTTAAGTATGGCTGAATCCTGTTTGGTTTACCGTGATTAACCTAAACAATTTATAAAAGGATGAAGTAAGTTAATTTAAATTCTTTCTTCCATTTCCTATGGGCGTGTTAAGATTAGGTTCTTAAAAGCAACCATTCCAGAAATTATTGCAAGACAAGCAAATTAATGTTAACATTCCCACATTAAAATTAAATTGCCTTAATTTTTTTTCCTTATTCAATAAGGCTTACATGTCCTTTCCAGAAGTACGCAGGCTACACAACCTGCTGCTTAATGGGAGCTGCCACTAAAGCCTTAAAACACGGGAGCATTTCGCTATGCCATTCAAAGCATTACAAGAAAAATTCCAGTCTAATCCCCTGCAAGTTGCTTTTGCAAACTCCTCCTCAGTGGCGAGGCTGAAGTGTTGGTGAAATTGTCATGTTACAGAAATACTGCTTCTGCTTCCCACATGGGGATTAGATGAGCAAAAGGGGTTGTAGCCAAAGCACATGAGCAAGCCTGTGTAAAATTGTACGAGGCTTAAAAACTGGAAAATTAAAAGTCTTGGTATAAGATTCATGTCCTGTTCAAAACCTTTTAGCTAATTAAAGGTATGGCCTACTTTCTTCTGCCTCTAGGAGCACCAGATGGCTGATGGAAAGCGAGTATCTCAGTTGAAAAGAATCAATACTCTGGCTTTAATTTCACCAAAGGAGGAAATCTCACCTTTCCAGAAATAAGGCTGGATTCAAGTATCAGCAGTTATCATCTTTCACTTGCTAAGTGCCTCTCTTATGGACAGGCTGCTCCTGAATATGCTGTCTGTTAACCCATGTGCTGCAAGTTATAATTCTCCTTGGTGGCAGCACCACGTAGCTTTTTTTCTTGGTGGTGTGAGTTAATGGGCTTTGTGTTTTCTTTTACCAGATCCTTTCTCTGACAGCCTGTAGTTCAGTTTTGTTGGATCCAAGCTGAAATACTGGTTTTGTCATTCCAGGCATTCATATACCTGTATAAAAGGCTTTGCTCTTTCAAAAAATAATATTTTATTTTAAAAGATTCTCAAACAATTATTGCAATGATGCACTGAAACAGCCCAGAGTAGGCCTTGTATTTTCATCTCGATCTCTGAGGCAATGACCCTTGCCACATCTGAGTCTGGGGAGGCATTTCTTACACATTGCCAAATGATGTAGTCCCAATTTAAGACCGATATTTTTATCATCCTATTTTACTGGGTAGTCATAGCATAGACAGCCTTGCTAGATTAGTGCAGAGATCCTCTCAGCGTTCACATGCACGTATAAGGAAGTCAGTAGATAAAGACCAGCCTTTAAGTGCTAAACATTTGCAGCCACAGACAGACAGATGTTTATCTCAGAAGTTTATACTGTCTTCTGTTTGAGAACTAGAAAGACGGTTTTCACCTTCAAGCGAAAGCAGGAATTAGATGCAATCAATATCTTCTGTAAAAGATTTTCTAACCTTAAATGATTTCCCGCAAGGTTGAAGCGCGAAGACCCTGGCATATTTCTAACAGAAGGAAGTCTATTTCTGGAACTCTTTGTGCGAGACGGAAAGTGCTGGGTTTGGGCTTTGTCGGGGGGGGCGAGGAGCTCCGCTTCTGTAGCTCAGCATACAGCTCTGATAACAAGTCCTGCATCCCACGTCGGTTTAGCTCATCCTAAATAAAGCACTCCCCTAAACCCCGTATGCAGCCAGCCTGTGGCTGAGGCACGCTGTGAAAACCGGGACTTTTCAAAGGTCCTTATGTTACGCTGGCAGGCGACTGAGCTGTACACTACAGAAAACCCTGCTGCAGCAGGGCTGTAAATGTTGTAGGGGTATTTTCATTCCTGACTCGGGGGTGGGAGTCATCGGGGTGGTGAGAGTCAAGGGTGAAGGAGGGGGTAATGCGAGTCACTCGTGCGGATGACAAACCTGTGGAAGCGTCACCCCGGGGGTGCCAGGAGGGGATGATATGGTTGTCTTCTCCTTCTGGAAAGGAAGGAGACAGCCCTGGTCTGGGGAGCCTCACACAACCGCTCATGCTGGAGCAGAAAACCAGCGAGCCCAGCCTGCGACCTGACCGCCATCTCCATGCAAGTTGGTTAGAAACATGTATGATGTGCATTTCTTTTGGGCTTTGCTTCCTCTGCATTGCTTCTGCCCTAAATAAGCAAAACGGCAGTGTATTAAACAGGAGAATGCAATGGGTTTAGTCAGGTGCTGTTTCTGGAGGAGGACAGGCCCTGGAGGTCAGGACGGTCCCTGTTGGGGAGAGGAGCAGGCCGGGGGAGAAGGCCACGGGAAGAAGGGCATGGGTCCAGCCTGAGCAGAAGCAACGACGAGGTGCCCTTCAGGAGGTCGTGCAGGGCTGAGCCCTATGTTTAAACCCCAATATCTGATGCAGGTCTTGTTCTGAAACACGGATGCCATGAGTTGCTTTCATAGAAAGACCAGTGCCCCCACCCAAAACCAGAGGCAGGAGGCAGTGCACTGTGCAGCCCCCACTCAGGCACCTGGAGCTGCCTGGGAGGAGGAGAGGAGCAGCAGAGAGGGGAAGGCAGCGGCCTGGGCTTGAAGCCATGGAGGGGTGAAAAAAGAGAGTGGGGTGAATTGCTTTTTGTTTCTTCTTCCACAGGAAAGCCTTGCTGCAGCGGAGGAGGAAGAGGGGGAGTGTTTTCAGGTGGGAGTGGTCCCTCCTGTGACACACACGAGATGGCTGACCTGGGAAGAAACGCCAGGGATCTTTGCTGTACCTGCTTTCACATGACAGCAAATTTGCAAAATAGACGTTTCAGCAGTGAGAGTTTAATCATGCTGACTTGATCAGGTGGCCATTTTATTTTTTTAAGAATTTAGCTACATAAATGCAACTGTCTGAAGAAATTGGTTTATCACCATTATAACTGAGCAAATAATTCACAGCAGATAATTTATGAGCTGCCTTTTGCCTTTGCCTCTTCATGAAGTGATTAGATGGTGCTCAAAGCATTCAGTAATCAAGAGTTTTAAATCTATTTCCTGGGCTCGGTCCTCCCAGGAGCCTCACAATTTGGCTATATTTCAACAAACCACTGACTTTGTCCTCAGCTTTCTCCCCATGAGCAAGGCCTTTCAGCTGCCAGAGGTCAAAAATAGATAAGAGCTGCCAATAGGTCAAGGCACTGTGAGGAAATGGGGTCCAGACAGCTGGGCTGGGACACCATGGGCTCAGGCCAACTGGGTCTTGTGGGTCATGCTGGGAAATGTAACCAATAGGACACAGATGCCTGAAAAATCCCCACCAAAACCCTGCAGTGAGGTGCATCACTTATACCGACCCAGGATGAGACTGGAATTTTTGGCCCCCCCCCCAGCAAGAGCTTTCTGCACACGCACATGGTGTGCACCCACTTGCATGAACGTTTGCCAAGTAATAAGCAGCATGAACGCAGCCAAACTGCATTCAGGAACAACAAGCAGACAGTCTGGAACAGAATTCACTCCATCTTCTTTGTGGCCGGAGGGAAAAATTGCCATAGGCAGCGTTTTATTAAAAACATAATGCCAAAAAAAAAAACCCAAAACCACAACCCAAAAAACCCAAGCAAGAGAGAGAAACAGAGCTGAGGATCAGGAAATAAATTAATCAGTGTTCCTCTGGAAGCAAAGGAAGCCCTTGGGTCCCAGCACAGCTGGCTTGACAAGAGAACAATATTGCAGGTGCTCTACATGTGGCTCAGTTTGTTTCCAGGAGCATTCAGAATAACGATGTCTTAATGCTTTTATTTTTTCTTTTTTTCCCCTCTCAGGAGCTGGGTCATGATTTTTTTCTTCTTTTATCGTTCATGTCTATTCCAGTAGCAGTTGGGAATATCCTAGAAGGGGGTGAAATCCCAATTGTGTTGTGAATTGTGTGAACTGGTAACACGGAGGCACTCTGCGCTGGGAAACTTTGCCATCCAGCTTAGACCATTGCTTGGTTCAGTAGTAAACCCAACGATTGCCTTCTGCATTGCACAGCTGGAGCCTCCTTGCTGCGTATCCTGGTGATAAAATGGTGAGTGACATGCTAATTAAGAGCTGCTCACAAAAGGATGTTGAATACCATATTTAGGATAAGAAAGGTGGGCAAAAGCCTTAACTGAAAAAAATATTAAAAGGATATAGTGTACTTTATTTCCAGGATATTGTGTACTTCATTTCAAGACTGAAAGGTCTCTGGAGTTTGCCTGCTACAGTTCCTTAATACACTTTATATTTCTTTTTGCAACAGTTGTTTGCCTTGTTATGCCGAAAGGACTTTGCCTTTGAGCCAGTGTAAACAGGACGTCAGAGCTTCAAGATCTTTGCCAATATGCAGCCAGTGGTGGGGACTGGTGAGGGGTGGCCACTGCCACCAGGGCCAACCACAGTGATGCTAGTTTGCCTAGGGCAAACTAGCCCTAGGCAAGGCCCAACCTTGGGATGCTAGGGCCAACCACGCTAGGGCCAACCACAGTGATGCTAGTTTGCCTAGGGTTTGGCAGGGTGCTGCTGGAAACCACAGTGGTGTGGGCAGTGAGGCTTTGCATGCCCGTAAGGAAGCTGAGAGCTGTTTTGTACCTGGCCTTTGCTGAAGGAATAGCCGAGAAGCGAAGGCTGCACTGTTAACGCTTGCTGGGGGGGAGGAGGGAGGGCCGTAGAGCATGCCACCATCCCGCAATGTTAGAGCAACCACAGCAAGGCTGGTGCTGGCAGTGCTGCCTTGCAGCTGGCGGGGGTCCAGTCCTGACCCGTCCCCACTGCACCCTTGGCAGCAGCCCTGCAGCAAGGCTCCCTGCAGGCCCCTCCATGCAGTCCCCAGGCAGCTGGTTTCAGCTGGCTGCAGAGCATCCTCACTCTGCAGCTGGATTTATAGTCTGGTAAGAAGGGGCAGGGGGCAGCTGGCTTAAAGGAAGAGCTGGTCACCTGCAGCTGTCTGCCTGGGGGGGCACCTAGGCAGGGCCTCGTTCACAAAGACCCCATTTGCCAGTTTTAGCCTAGATGTGGCTGCTGTGCTTTGCACGACATGTGAGCTTGGCTATGCGTGTTGCTCTGTTCAGAGCACCAGGTGCCCAAAGAGGCTGTGAAATCATTAGCGGTGAACGTACTCAAAATTCGACAATGTCTTGAGCAAC
Source organism: Mycteria americana (assembly GCF_035582795.1). NCBI lineage: Eukaryota > Metazoa > Chordata > Aves > Ciconiiformes > Ciconiidae > Mycteria > Mycteria americana. The sequence continues at coordinate 45,994,971 of NC_134366.1, read as the reverse complement.
CTGATCTAAGCTGCCTGTTTTGAACAGAATCCTGGACCAGACGACCAGCGAGCACAGTGCCTGGACTGGAGGTCCCTGCCAGCCTCAGTTTTTCTGTGATTCTGCTCGACTCATGAACAAAGACACCTGGGTGCCTGACTGGGGAATCCCCACTTGGAGGTTCAACAGGAGATATTCAGTGCAGCCGAGCATGAGCTCTGGTGCAGGTTTTGGCACCAAAATACATCATTCCCCCCCCAAAAATAGTGATGCCTGGAGAGTCTCAGATGCCTAAATCAGGCACTGGTGGACTGCACCCTCCGTAAAGGCTTAGAATCAACCTAAGTCACACTCAAGGCAATTTTTTTGGTGGGGAGGGATGTATCTCACTCTCTGTTTCTGTGGTGCTTGTGTTCTGCATGTCTTCGATGGGAGGGGTATCAGCTTAAAAAGGTGAAAGCTCTGAGTGGAGAGCAATAGCTGTAAGGCACAAGCACATTTATCATACATTTCTCAGTGACACAGATTTAGTGGGCTGCCTTCTGGCTCATTTTACTACCAGCACCAAAATGACTGAGGTTTAACTAAGGCCTTATCACAGAATCATAGAATCATTTGGGTTGGAAAAGACCTTTAAGATCATCGAGTCCAACCGTTAACCTAACACTGCCAAGTCCACCACTAAACCATGTCCCTAAGTGCCACATCTACGCTGAGAGCCGAGGAACCTAAAAGTAGGAGAGCGTCAGCTGTGAACCCCCTTCTCCCTCCCCTCCCCTGAGACTAGTGAAGGTTTTACACTGCAGGGGCTAACGGGCCAGCAAGTTTGGATATCTGCTGGTGCTGTTCTGCTGAAGGGCAGGACGGACACCGGGGGAAAGAGTCATTAGCGAAGCAGGACACGTGCAAAGGCCATTGGACACACTGTGCATGACATTCAGGCCTCTGGTGGGAAGGAACAAGCCTGAATTGTTTTAGTTCATTTTGAGAAGAGCCTTCTCCCTATTCTGGATGCTCCAGAGATGAAACACAAACTTGAGTTGGTGTTATTTTATTTGCTCTAATAAACATTTGATTTATACCAAATGAAACAGACCAAAAAAAACCCCCAAACTGTTTACAAAGCAAGTTAAGTGCTTGAAACATTCGATATACAAGAGTATATATTGTTCACATTCCTATTTCATACATGATGTACAGGTGAAATATCCCTTAAAAGAATAAAAATTTTCCTTTACATGTAGTAGTAAAAAAAAACAAAACCAAACCCCAAAACATAAAAATGTCAGTATTGTCAGGAACTACCGGGCGCCATTCCTTGACCTTCAGCGTAGGTGGAGGAAGGGAAGCGGGTCGCACATTCCCTCTCCCCCCTCCCCTCCCTCCCTCCCTCCCTCCCTCCGGGCAGCCGAGGCGGCGGCGCAGCAGCCGCGCGTCGCTAGAGGGCAGCGGGCCCCGCCGCGCCCGCGCTCCCGCCGCCGCGCCCGCGCTCCCGCCGCCAGCAGCTCCGCAGCCCCGCGCCTCTGCCCGCTGTCCTTTTTTCCACAAAAAACCAAATCTCCGCCCCCCCCCCGCCCCCCCTAAAATTTGACATAGTGTCCTCTGAATTCCACTGCAGTTGTTGAGGTTTTTGCCCTGCTCTGTTTAAATATTTCTGAGTAGTGTGGTTAAAATGACAAAAAAAAAAAAAAAAAAAAGGGCAGATACAAAACCGTTTCAAATAAAATATTTGTCATCATAAATCTTAACTCCTATTTGAATAAGCATGATTCCTATTGACTTATATGGCAATGTCTTCTGGAGAAATATCGATGTTCATCTGTCAAAGGTGTTTAATAAATGGCACCAGCCACATCCGTACAGGACTGGTTTGTGCTGGCTGAATTTCTAATTTCCAAGGGCTGCTTACGTGCCGTGGGGAAGAAAAAAGTGGAAAAATCACTGCAAAACTCCTGAAGACAAAATTGTTAGCACTTATTAAACACATTGCTGCCATTTATATAGGTCCAATGTGATGTCAACTGTCTTAAACATTTTGGAGAACTGAAAGAATGTAAGCAATGGCTGAGGGATCCTTTTGGAATAAATCGTCTTTCTTGGGTTTTGGGTTTTTTCTGTTAATTCCTGACTTGCTGAGGGCAGCCCTATATGCAAGCAGTGCTGAGGGCAGGATATGCCATTAACCTAATGCTACAGAGTTCTCCCTCACCTCCAAGGTCCTTTTGCAAAAATAAAGGCCCTGGCCGTTGTCTCTTACTTTTCTCTAGAAAGCATGCAACAGACCCAGACTGTGGTGTGTCAAGCAATTAGACACGCTGTATAGGGAAAAAAAGGTTGTTCTTACAGCAACACAATCAAGGTAAAAGGAAGGGAAAAAAAAATAGTACTGCCTGCACTCAGAATGCACAGCAAATATAAAACATCTGCTTGGATTACTGCTGGCCCTGTCTTGTTTTGTATGGCTTGGGGGTGGGGATGGGAGGAGGGGAAAACTCAGCCCACTGATATTTTGCAACCTGCTTGCAAGCAGCATGAATTCAAAGCAATAAACATATAACATTAATGACTTCTGTATGGAAACACACGTGTGGGAGGGACCAAACCTCCTCGCACTCCTGTTCTGGGACACTATGAAGACACTGGGGTTAAGGTGAGAGGACAAAGGCATCCCTGAACCTTCCAAAATATGCTGCAGACAGGAACGCGTAGGTACAACTGCAAAGCCAAATTGGCCTGTCTGCTGTGACACTGCTCCTGCAACTGTGAACTACAGGGCCACAGCCAGGTGTTCACAGCACATGCTTTGAAAGCCATCTTCTTATCGCATATTATTCCTATCTTTTTGGCAGGGCGCTTAGTGTGCAATTGCTGGTGTCGTGCTATGCCAGTCTCCCCAGGCTCCTTCCCTAAGGGGGAGGGATCTCTAATGCACCGGTAATTTCCTGGAAGCACTTTTTTTTTAAAAACTCTTTTTTTCAGAGCATGGCTGTTTATAGATATATAGATAGATATATATACATACACACACATTTTTTATATATATATGTATATATATATATAAAAATAGCAATTTCATAGTTATATACAGGCATTAATAAAGTGCATAATGTTATTGGCTATTTTCAAATCTCATTTCCTGAGGAAGTGCTAACATACATAGCTCCTCCTACGCCATGATGCCGGCAGCCAATGCTAGGGTATGACACCTACTCCCCAGCTTTTAATTCCCACGAATACATCTCCCTCTCCGGAGCCGGAGTCTAAAGGGAGTAGTGACAGCCTCAGTCCTCCAGGAAGCAAGTCAAGGCACCGATCGAGACTTCTTCCTTTACCAAGGTGGACGTGTCTAGGAGTAAATTCCCTCCATTTTGGAGCTCTCGGGTGCGTGCTACTTGGTGGTGGTCACGGAGCCGTCTTCGGGGATCTTCTCCTCCGAACAGCTTCTTCCCGAGAGCTTGTCATGGTGCTTGAGCTCGCTGAAGCGCTCCGCAACGCACTGCGCTGTGAGCCGGGCCTCGGGGTCGTGGTCCCAGCACTCAATAAGAGTCTCACACACCATCTGGATGCCCTGCAGAAAGCACAGAGAGAGAAGCCGTGATGGGGCCAGTCACGGCCAAAGGCCATGTGTGAGAGTTGCTTTAGTGCCCTCTGAAGTTCAGGGGTGTCCTGGTGTCCTGGAGGTGTCCTGGAGGTGCTTTATGGGTTCTGCTGCTACTGTCATGGGGGCAAGCTTTTTGGTTCTTTTTAAAAGAAACCCTACTACAATATTTTCAGCACTTTAGTTGGTACTGTCATTTCTGGGCATATGTTCTGATACTTTATAATAAGAAAAATGATGCTTTGGACTAGTACTATAGAATCAAGTAGGGGTTTTTTTGATAAATATGATCAGAATTCTTGGATAATGTGACTTCCCGCTCAACCCATGCCTTTGCGCACCTGAATTCTGTTTGGGTTTTTTGAACAAAATTCTGACTGCCAGCAGTATCGGGCCCTACATCAGCCCTTTATGAATTCCTTGCAGACTAACTAAATCTATGTGCAAATATGGGCCACAGTCCCACAAACACTTAAACACATCACTCACAGATGTAACTATTTAACCTTCATTTCAATGCTGATGCACATGTTTACAGGAGCAAAAAACAGTTGCATCTCTGTAATGCATTTTATAAACATGAGGTATTTGCCAGGAAATTGTGTGCTTTGCTTTATGACACTAAAAGCCCATTAAGTAGGATTTATCTTAAACTTCTTATTTAAAAAAATAACATTTCACAACACTGCATTAATTGCATAATTTACCTAATTGGTGATGTTGACTGATGTCAATGTTAATAGCAGAACGTTATTGTCTGTATACAAATAACATTAGTTTTCTGCTGGCATTGAAATTACAAGCAGTACATTAAATTAAATATTAAACATTAACTTGAAATCGATAGTGCAACAAATCTCATTAAGGGGGGGGGGGGGAATTGTAATATGTAAATCCATTCCAGAATTTTATCACGATGAATAATGAGTTCATTACAAAAACACGACTGCAGAGGAAGGAAATGAATATGGAAGAGCCATTACAGTAAGAGCAACTTCTACGGAGTTCAAAGCAGATCCTCAGCTGCTGCAAACTGTCACAGCCCTGTGGAAGCCGATGCATCACTGCATTTTAGATAGCGCAATGTGAAACGCTGAAGGGATTCAGATGAAGAGAATTAAATCCACCTTCATTAAATGTCCCGTGAGTGTGTTATAAAGCATCCATTTCCTGCCTTAGACTCTTAGCTGAACCCTGCTGGAGCCAGCTGTGCCCGTCCCGGTGACACACAAGCGCAGACGCATGGTCCTCCCAGTTGGTGGGGTGCCCTGTACTGGGAGCAGACTGAGGTCTGGGTTTTACATAGGGAAGAAATCGCTGAAGTCGAAAGCAGGACACCTAGGTCCAAATCTGCAATCATTTTACTTGCTATGTAAACCCAGAGGTGACAAAATTCACAGTGTATCTTAGAGCTCTACTCCAGTACCTTGAGCTGCAGCCCTCCACACACTCAGGATCGCTGCCATGAGAGCAGCCGCGGGCCTGCCCGGTGCCTGAGCACCACGGGGATCCCGAGCCCAGTGCTTCCCTGCCCAGGTGCCCTGGGCATGCCAGCACACCTACGCTTGCCGCTATGCCTGGCTGTGCATGAAACCAGCTCCTGGACACTTCTCTCCAAGGCATAACCGGTGGTATTGCCCGTTTCTACTGCCACGTGATGCAGCGCCCTGCCGCAGTGCCCGCAGGAGTAGCCCTGTCCCAAACGCAGACAAGTCTCTGGGCCACCTAACGCTGCCCCAGGCCTGCTTTAAGTGCCAATGACTTTTGCTTTATAGGGGCTTTCATGACCTTCTATTACATGTACATCATCTGACTTCCCAAATGCAGAACAGAAATATTTGCTGACCATGTCTGCCTTTGCATTAGCATAAGCAGTATCTTTCTTTCATATCCAGCAATAGATTGGTACTAAGTTAGATTTCCTTTTGCTCTTGAGAAAACTGTGATTATCCTCAAGTTTGCTGACCACAGATCTTCCTATTGTTCTTCTGTTTCCCTAACCAGTTCTCTACCCTTCTTTACTTTAACTTTTTTCACACACAAGACCAAGAAATGTTCTCACACTGTTCCTAATCTTAAGCATTTTCTACTATTTCTACTATTTATTATCTCCCAAATTATCTGCCTCAGGATTCTTTTCTGCTTTGTTAATTAGGCTCTTCTAAAGTACCACATATGTATTACCAGTTTGGACTTCATTTTGGCTTAGTGGAAAACAAACTGTAGTCAACTCATGATCCCTTTTACCAGTTCATCCACAATTTTTAGAAAATGTCTGCAACCAGTTCTTTTCTATAAAGATGAGCATTAGTATAATCTCTCCTTCCCAGCTCAACTTGTCATTTAGAAGATGGTTGTATCTATGGCTCCTAGAAATGTCAAGGGCTTTTTAGTACTCATAACATCAGATATCCAGGTGTCCCTCAAAATACAGCTCTCCTCCCCAGTTAAAGCACCCCTCCTCAATAACCCTACTCATCACAGATGACTACATAAGGAGCAAGTCCCTGTGGTCCAGGAAAGGGCTGCCCTCTGCCATAGTCATCAAGCGGCAGATGCGTTGTTCTTGGTTGGAAAGATGATTGATTTTGGCCACTCACTTGGCCTTTCCTAAGTAGGTGTTACACTGTGATTTTAACATCTCAACCGGAATGAAAAATGGAGTGTTACGTTGCTCCTGATGGAAATACTAGCTGATAGTGGTTGCCTGGGCTTTTATAAATGTTCACAATGCTTTCCTTTTGTCTGTAAAGACCACTCAACGTATTTCATTGGCAAGTGGAATGACCAAGCCTCACTTCTCCTCTGAGACGATTCTCATTTTATCTCTTCCGATAAAACTGCTCAGAGCAAAGGTGAAGAAATGCATGCCCTTGGCTTGTCTTCATTCAGTTTCATCTACTGAGAAATCAGGCTGCAACTGTCGCCTAGGAAGTGCAACCATGGTGTCCGTGAACGGGGAAAGCTGACAGAGTGCTTCACGACATGCAAGGGAAATGGACTGCTAATGCGCAACCCGAATAAAAACAGACTGGCTTGCTGAAGACTCATTTCCTTTTTCTTAAACCTGTCAACAGCTGGGATACAACTATGACTGCTCTCCGTGATAAAGTACTGAGATTTCTTTTCTCTGCTGAAGGGGCCTATGTGCAAAGTTGTTCTCTTTGACCTTTCAGAGCCTGCACACAGTGTGCTTTAAGGCCCTAATTATTCTGTGGCTGTCTGGATGATTGTTGGGTCTCAAGTTTCCAATCTTTTTGTTTTGATCACTTTTAGATTACACTAGTGACAGCAGAAATCCCAGGGCTTTGGGGTAGGCATGGTGCAGAGCACTGTGGTGTCTGCACCGGTGTCACCGTGTGACAGAGCTCTAATCCGTGCAAAAGAGAGGTCCAGACTGCTGGGCAGGACATTGAGTTAAGGCTCAGGCTTCAGGCAGCAGCTAAATGTATAGTGCAGCTCCCAGCTGCTCACATGCGGTGCTCTTACCTGATGGTTAAGCCAGGAGCTGGGGATCTCGGGCCGCCCTCTGTCTCTTAGGACATTGTCCTTCATGCTTTCCACGCAAGGGTGTTCTCGCACTTTAGAGCCGAACGGGGGCTCGTACTCTTTCACTTCTGCCAAGAGAATAAGCAAACACAAGGGTATTCAGCTGGGCTGCACTGGTGCCAAGTGAGAAAGGAGCTGGCTGTTCTCTGGAGGAGTAGGAGCTACTGATTAGCTGCTCAGTGCCACTGTTCTGCTTGACCAGCTCCAAACAAAGCAAAGCCAGTTGGCATTTTCAAAAATGCTTCAAATGTGTTTCTCCCACACACCCCCTCCCTCCCCTTTTCTTTCCTAGCCAACTAAACAATTTTAATTTAAACCCTTTAGTGCATAATCATATTAGCAACAGTCAGAGCAGCAGAGTAACCTATAATGGTTTGTGAGCCTTTCAATCTGTGCTGAGGCAAAACACAGGAGCTTCAAGGTGAGTTTTGCTTGAGCCAGGCTTGCAGGAACTGGTCCCCCTTAGGTCCCCTGCAGTCCACACACACTTACTAGGTGAAATATAAACTGAAATCTATCTAGGTCGTGATAGATGTTAACATGCCAGATTGCTAGGAGGAAACAGTTGCTTGAAAAGGACAAAGATACAGTAAGGAGCAGTGCTGGAAGCTGCCCTTGTTTATTACTGAGCTATGTTCCTTTGTAGAAAGTAGTAGTCTGCTCTTATTTTAGGCCTCTTTCCCAAAATGGGTCAGTTTTGGCCCATGATGCAGGGGGCACAGCTTCCTGAAGGGGCTGCTGCCATTCTAGTTTTTGTTTGCATGTTGCATATTTTCTTTGCTTTTCTTTGGAGAGAGAAAGGAAGAGGCAGACATATGGGACCTTTGGAGAAAACTCAAGAAATCTCTGAGAGCGGAAATATTATAGTAGATGCTGACACAGTGTAGAAAATGCTGTGGTTTCTTTGGGAACAGATGGAGACTTTACTCACGGGCCTAATGACTTGCTAGTATTAGATAAAGATTTATGAAGTTGGCCTGTTCTGCTGCCTCTTATTTCTTTCTAGGAATTAATTGAGGGCAAGAAAAACTGAAGTGTAATCTACAAGGCAGTATGAAGAATGCATGTGAGTGCCCAGAAGATGTGTGAAGAGAGATGAACGAGACAGGAGACACAGTACTGTTGCGTAATGTTACAACCAAAGTTCAAATGCAGTGTCCAGTGCTGCTCACTCCTCTCAAGGGGCATTTTACAGTAGAAAGAAGCTCTGAGAAGGGTGATAACAATGATTAAAGGCCCAGAAAAAAATGGGAAGAATCTCTAAAGCTTGGCTTTGTTTACTTTGGAGAGAAAGGTAAGGTGTCATATGACAAAATACTGAAAATAACTAATGATCATGATAACACAGGTCAGGTCCTTCTGTCATGATAAAAATGATAAAAACAAGATAGTATTGAACATAACTAAAAGGTGGACTTTTCTCCAAAACCTTAGGGTCAGGCTGTAGTTCTCACTTCTGTGTGATGGCCATGAGATGAAGACTTTATCAGGCTACAGAAAAAGAATTTCTAATGCTTAAAAAGAATAGCCAAGCTACGATAACCAACATTTTGGAAGGGCTATTAAACCTTGTGCTTCAAATGTTCAGCATTTAGAGATCCAGCTGCGAACAACTGTGTGTGCAGTGCAGCAGGTCACCCCACAGATGCCTCCTGCAGAGTTCTCCTTCCTTCTCCTGAACCATCTCGTGCTGGCCACTGTCCACACAATGCTCTGGAGAGCGGCTATAGTCCCGAAACACAACTCCTATCTTCTCATACGTAAATCACTTTCTTTAAGACCCAAGGGCCAAAGTCTGCTTTGCTTTCTTTCCTCTACAAGAAGGCATACCAGTTTCACCCGCATTAATCTGAGTTAGAGATTACTCAGCCAAAGTAAATTTACAAGACTTCAGCCCTAGAAGTTAATTGGGAAGTTGCCATCTTGCTGGTCAGACCTGGATTACTATGCAGCGGACGCACAATGATTACAAAGCAGATACCTCTACTTTCAAAGCTAACCAAAATATTAAAGTTTGCTGGGAAAATTTAAATAGCATGACCTAGACGGCCATTTCCTACACCATCTCCATCAGTCATGGTTTGATTGTGGTAGTGGTCATGGATACCAGCCAAGGTTCTGAGATCTTGCAGTATGAGGAGTCAGAGGAGTCCAAATGTCCAACAGAGGGAAGCTGGTGCTGCGGGGCTGACCTGTTCCCTCTCGCTGAGCTTAATCTGAAGGCCATTCAGGTTCATGAGATGGGGGAAGGGAAGGCCTTCCCGGGGAATTGATAGGTTTGTAATACATTTTCCCTGTTTGAGAAATTCTTTCTATGCTATGAGCATTCCTCTTCCAAATATAAAGATTGAATAGGTTTTTCAGGTTTGGGTTTTTTTTGTTGTTGTTGTGGTTGGTGTTTTTTTTATGGTAAAGAAAGAGAAATTGAGGCCAGATGCCAATTCGCTGTAATGACTTTATAGTAATACAGTCGTGCCTTCCCTCGGTTTGAAAAGCATGCAGCATCTTCCTGCTATTTATTATCTTGCTTCTCTTTCCCTTAGAAAGAAAAGCCCACTGAATCCTCTCGCAGTAAATCATCCTTATGCTGTGGAATCTCAGGTGTCAGACACATTTTGCAGTAATAGCTGGGGTTATTCATGGATCATGTTGACGTGCTACAGTAGATGTAACAGATGTCAATTTGAGGTAGGTTAAGATGTTTGTGCCTAGCTGCTTGTGCACGGCTGTATACAGATGCTGAATCTATTTTTCATGCTTTATATGTCTCTTTTGATTGTTTTTAGACCAGTCAGGCACTAAAAATGACAATTGGCTGAAGTACCATAAATACCTCAGGTACCAAGAACTACAGCACCTTTAGCATTCAGTAATGGCAGAGTTCCTTCAACTTTAACCTCCAGCATTTAATCTTTATGGTTGTGAGCTACCTTGCACTAATAATCGCTGTACCTCTGTTTTCCTTTGACACTGGCCTGGCCATAACTCTCAGAAAGGCTGGGTCTGGATTTTTAGCCCCAAACAGAGACATTACTGAAAACCTATTTGTTGTGCCTGATGAATGCTTTGGAAAATTTGGCCGTGGGTTCCTCATGAAAAATACGCCTTGCTCACGTAATCTTTTTCTACTCTAAGCTTTTTGCAGTGAGATTCTCTTCCTTTGGGTCAGAACAGCATACCTGCAAACCCTGTCGACACTCCCTCATGTGATCTGTCTTAACTGTTTTCTGTGGGACAACTTCTCATGCTGGAAGATGAAGGCTCATTTGTAGAATCAAGGCAGGAGTGAGGTGAAAGCAAGCCAGCAAAAATCAACTGTGAAGCACAGTCCACAGCAGTGGACTTGAGTTTGGGAACTTTTAGGTCCTTTTGAAATGCTCCTCCCTTTAGAGTTTACAAGGGGAGAGCCGCAGAAGGGATAAATCAATCGATGGTGGAGCTACTGTGACAGCTCATGCACACACGCACCCCCTGTATGTGTGTGAAGATTGCATCTTTCTTCATGTTAGAGGAATTTGGGTGGTGGGTCTACTTAGCTGTTCCACAAAGGGGCAATAATGCATAAAGCAGAGGCTCAAAAGCCATTTCATGGCCAAGTTTAAGGAGCTGTCAAATGCTTACTTCACATTTTCCCTAGGTTTCCCCGTTCCACTCCTTCAGAATATGGATGCTAGCTGGGAAGGGTGAGGGTGCATTGGGATGGGTGAGCTCACTGTGCAGTTTCCCTTGCACAGACGTGTTTTAAGTGACTTCACATCTGATGACCAAAGGCACAGCCACCCTTCCAAAGGTTTGGGAGTGCACGAGCTCTGCCATCAGTGTACGGTTACAGGCTGCTTAGTCACTGTGTGCTGGATCCTAAGGTGGGAAAGTAGAAGAACACAGAGCATGTCAGCACCCAAAATGGAGTGTAGTGCAGTGATCTTATCTACTGCTACCTGGGCTTGTTGAAGGACAGCACTTGCTACCTTACATGTAGTACTGTGGTGACACTTAGAGAATTTCTAGGACATGAGTTACTGTCATGGGGTGATGCTGCACTGTGTGGATGTACCTGCTTGGGGCTATATGCCACCACAAGCCAGGGCAGTGCAGGCGTGCCCTAATTGGGCTCTGCTCCACAGAAGGAGAGGTTTAAATCAGGCCCCAGCTGCAGCCCAATGCACAGGCACAGCCCCACTGTAGGGGCTATCAAAATGCTCCCTGCCACCAGAAACTGTCACCTCTCGGCATCAATATGATGCAAGCTAAGCATTTCACAAGGTACAGGATGCACAAATGTTTAGTTACCAAACTGTGGCTCTTGGCTGACTCTTTCCAAGTAAGCATAAGATTAATCAGCGTTTTTATTCACATTAAACACAGCTCTGGTAAAACAAGGCTGCCATTTCAAACAAAGCCCTGCTGCTATACCGAAGCCAGCCACCACTCCAGGCAGTACAATACTGCATGAGCAATGTCACCATTTTCTGAGGGGTTTCTCTTCTCTCTCTTCACCAACCCCATGTATCCAGAAGTTCCCTTTCCTCTCCTTCTCCCCTGCCACCCCCAACAGTCCCCCACCCGCAGCAGCTCCGATACAAAACAGATGGTTTTCTTTTCTTTCTAGGAGGCTGTCAGAGAAATTACACTTGCCTCAGTCGCCAAAGCTGTGTCGCTCTGAAAGCAAGTGGTTGAGATGAAAATTATATTTCTTGCAACGTGCAGCATCTGGTGCACAGCTGTTGCACTGAATGAAATACCAAGTTAACGGCAGCATGGAGCAGTTGAAGTTCTCCCCAAAGTAGTATTGCTGAGTTTCTAAATATGCCTCTTAAATTATACTCCAGTGAAAAATCAGTCAAACTCGATCTTTGCCTCTGTCTCCCTTTCCCTCGTGCCCCATTTCTGCTTCTCCATATTTAGCACAACAAAGTAACAATGAACAGCATGGCCTTTCTCGAAAGCCGATCCCCACCTGCTTATTTACTATGGCAGCTTCACAGTATGGATTATGCTGCTGGGTATTTTTGTTTAAACGTCTGCTGACTGAAAAGGCCTGGCATAGTGCGGAGACTGTGTTTGACAAAGCTGCTGTAGTGAAAGGACCTGCCTCCATCGCCTCCCATACTCACTGAACACCTGCATGCTGACAAATGAATCCTGAGAGCTCCCTTTGCAAAAGAAATAAGTTGCCGTACCTTTACGTGGCTGAATGGCAATTAGCCCCTCCACATGCTTCCCTCCTTAATTAAAGTTGCTAATGCCGCTGCCTCAGCTTAGATTGCCACTCCTGCCCTCTAAACTGCCACGGGTTTCTCTGGCGACAGGGTGCTAACACCACAGTCAAGCCTGCCCTGCAAAGATGGTGCCTACATCTTTTAGGCTCCTTTGGAAAGGCTGGCTGCAATCAGGTCAGCCTACTCCAGCTTATACGGGAGGTCATTCCTCTCGGTGCCTAACAGTTTAGGAAGAAAAGAGGGGTTTGCGTGAGTGGAGGCAGCTCCTCGGGAAGGCTGCGAGGAGAGGAGGGAGTCTCACGAGTGACAGATGGAGAGAGGGGGAGCTGTAGTCATGAATCACTGTAAGGGTATTTCACCAGCTGGTTGCAAAGATAGCCAGACTGCACGAACCAGGGGAAAATCTAAGAAGGAAATGAGAGAAACCGTGCAATGCTGCTGCAGCTCAGTACCAGTGACAAGTTAAGGGAGCTACATCCTGGGAGTTGTATTTAACCGCTCTGGATGAAGACACTAAGCCCAAGTTCCACCCCCCGCAGCCCCCCAGATCTGCCCAAGTACTCCTGTGGTTTTGCTGGGGACTTCAGCCCCTGCAAAGATGACTGAAATAGGGAAATAAAATTCAAGAAATGTGTTTCTGGAGATGAGGATGACTGAGGGATGAAATGAATAGGGAAAATCAGGATGTGGGTGGGGATTAAGCTCCACCTTGAAAACAAAGGGGATGCTGGGCCAGAGAAATCTTTCCTTTTCCTGAAATGACTTCAGCTCTTCTTCTCAAGGTTATAATGGGTCAGTCTCTTCTAGCTAAACATGCTGGTGATTTTCCTTCCCTATGAAACTCCCTTTATATCCTCTTTTAGGCAGTTGCCTTCTGAGAACAGTAGCAATAAGGTTTGCTCTTGCCACAATCTCCATTTCACTGTACTCAGCAAATATGAACAGGAAGGGACTCAGGCATCAGCAAAGATAAAAGACTCCACAGTGAACAGCTCATATTTATATTAATAAGGAGAGTTTCTAAATGCAAAAAACGGAGACAGCTCAAGAGACAGGGCAAAGATCCTTTTTCTCGGGTTTTAAATCTCCTCAGCCACATTTACAAAGTGCTAATGAAAGGCTGAGGTTGTGCCAATGCATTTAGAAACAGGCATGACCATGACAGTTAAATGTGGATAGGTTTGCCTTGGAATATGCCAGACTGAGGTTCAGTTCCTGAAGCACCAAATGTTTTTTCCCTGAAATGTTTGACTAGAAAAGAATTTTTTTTCATGCTTTTATGCTAGCGCTAGCTGTTTGCACACATACTCGCTTTGTAGCTTTCCCGGCAGGGTGCAAACAGGGGCAAATCTGTTGCCCACAGTCCAGCCCACCCAACAAGACTAAATGCTGGTCAGACAGAGGAGGAGACTGAGGTGGAGGCATTCCTCCTGCCTGCACATGGACACTGTGATGCAGCCACACCGCCACTGTGCAGAGTGGCTTCAGAGACCTCCATGGACACCCTTGTGGTATCCCACGGACGTTAGTAGAGAAACAAGGAGCAGCTATGCATATCTTCCCATGGGACGCTGGTTTCCCTCCTGTACACTATGTTCCCCATACTGTAGTGCTCTAGCCTGCAAGATTGTCCTGTCTCTGTGGCAGCCCTTCGAGATGCAACCGTGCCAAGTCTGATGAAAAGGGAGCCTCTGTGATTTTGGAAGAAGGGTAACAAATCGAATCATCATCGCAGATCTACTATAATATCCACCTTTTACCTTTTACAGCCCCACTTCTTAGACTGCCTGTGAGAGCCCTGGACTGTACAGCAGTTTTTGTTACAATGAATGTTAGACAATATCAGCAGACTGAAGAATTTTATATGTAACTGAGTCTCATTTTAGTCCCTGAAGTAAGGTGAAAATCTTCAAACATGGCAATATGTAATGCAGATATCTCAACAGCAACTTTTCTGATTTCTAGCACATACCAGCGCTGCACACTGGGAATTCTGGGGCAGCTTTAGGCAAAGCAGAAATGGAGATTTTGTTTCAGTGAACAAACTCTGAATATGAACAAGCACAGCAGCTCTTCCTGGAGCAGTTCTGATAGTCAGTTCCAATCATTTTTATTTTGTTACTGCACTTCATACAACAAACATCCCTTGATTTCTCATATGGATGATCTCTTGCAGCATGACAAAAAATGATGAACAGCAGCTGGGGATTTTGGGAAAACAGGAAGGTTTCTGTATCACTATGATGGCTCTTACTGAAATGATCAATTAGTAAATGTGACACTTAATTGGCCCTCGTTAGGTTTCAGAATTAACATTCCATGAAAGTAAATGGGAGGCAGCTATCACTAACATTTCAAATTGTCTTATGTTTCCAATCATTTTGGGTGAGGTCAACCAGACTGAATCAATCCATGGCTACTCAAGATGTTATAGGGAAAAACAGACATTAATTATCTTTATAAGTGGTCTACCTAACAGCAGATTTATCTTTACACCAATCGGGAGCAAATTTTCTCATGCTCTCAGGTGCTTGCCCTTCAAGCCTGCTCATGCACAGGTACATCTCATACTACCAAAGGCCTGTTGATTTACAGCATCCAGGTATGCTAGAACAATTGGTGAGAGTTAAAAAGAATCATCCTCTCCCCAGACAACCACAAAAGTATGTCTGTGCAAACATACTTTTAGAGAGAAGAAAACTGATGGCACTTACCTCCGACGCCATTACAGCGAGATGTCATTTCCCAGAGGACCAAAGCCATGGAGTACACATCTGTTTGTTTGAAGGACTCCATGTTCTCCAGGTTCATCCTGGATTCCAGAACCTCAGGGGCCATGTACCTTGCTGTGCCAACCTACAGAAGAGGAGATTGGGGAGAGCTCAGGAGCTGCAATTGTAACTCATGTTTTGGATTCTGCTGTGATTTAACTTCAGCTTTCACAGAAATGGTGCCATTTGACATGCATCCAAAAATTCAGGCCATACTTGGCACAGGTTGTATTTTCTGCTGCCAGGGGAACCTGGCATTGTCCTGACTACCAACTTACTTGCACCTCCCTTGGTAAAGAAAAAAAAACGAAGCCCTTTTTAGTTCCTTAAGCAAATAATTTTGACACTAACAAGCTTTCTCTCTCTTTGGCTCTTTACAGATAAACTCTGCCCTTTGGGCCTGAAGCAATTGCCGCTGACCAAGTGTCTTTCAGATGAGTAAGAAACACATTGTATTCTTTTGCGCTCCATATTACAGTGTTAGCTGTTTCTTTTCATGGTAGGCTTAAAAGGAAAAGTGGTAAATGCAGGCCTGGCAGAAGAAAGCAAATACAAAAATACTGAATGCAGAAGCACACATTTGAGTCAAAACCAAAAATCGGCCCCTTTGATTGAAAAGCCGTCCTCATAAACTTTATTCATACTCAGCAATTTTCAGCAATGATTTTAGTAGATTTCCTGAGATCTAGATTATGACCTTGCATTACAGAAGGCAAAGTTTAAACGTCTGTTTTTATCACAAGAAAGGATTTAAGGAAGAATTTTTGGATTACTCAACAGTTGCTCTCAAATGACAAACTCTTCACAGGGTAGGTATAAAAAATTTATCCCCCTTGAAAAACTGCAAGCATAATAAGTCTTTGATCGGGCAAAGACAGTTTCACATTGGAGACTGGTTAATCACAGAGATGAACAAGCGCAAGTGGGTGATGCAGTAGGACCTGTGATTCAAATGAGCTATTTGTAGACTGCACTACAGCAATCACTCCAGAGCCCAGCGGCAAGCACGACTGCAAAAGATCATTTCAGTTACTGGGTCTGCAATTGCAGGCAGCCGCATAGTAAATGTACAGTCCCTGAGAGAGCACTACGACATCCATTTTACAAGCTTCTGTAAACACGTCTTATCACCCCAGGTTCAGGGCAAATGGGAAGAAGTTCCACAAAAAGTGCAATGCACCATAAGAAGACAGCAGGAAAGAACAAGAACATGGCTTTGTCATAGGACCCTGCAAGAGCAGAGGATTTCTGTGCCAAAAATATCCAAATGGTTGTAGGATCAAAGCCTTTATAGAGAGAGGGCAGAAAACACCCTGTGCGATCAGTCCCAAAGTTAAATTCCGTATTACGTGGACTCTGTGATGGGGCCAAGTATGTGAGCAACAGCCATACACTGAACGGGTACTTGGGACAATCATGTCTCAGCACCACTGAGTTGGCCAGCATCTCCTTCCCCTACAGAACAGGAACGTATGGAAACTCTGCAGCAGAGACTGTTCCTACCCCTCATCCATTCCCCAACACACAACTTCTTCCCCAAGCCGACCCCATCCAAAGCTTAAGAAGGGCTACCTGTACCCTATGGCCCACAGTCCCACAATCCCAAATCCTGCTGATTTTAACAAGAGTTAATGGTGCCTAAATACAGATTCTTAACATTGTCACAAAGCGCCGTTCTGGTCTGACATTTCACACTCTTTGCAGCACTGAAAATTATTCTGTAGCTTTGCTGGACAATGGAGGATCAAGCCCTATAACTGAAAAGTACAGTGGGAAATGCAGAGAAAATTTAAAATGACTTGAAGAATGGTATCAAATCAATCCCATTTCCATGCTGCTTAGGATTTATCACGTGTTTCACTCTGCTTGTGTCCTTTCATCTGCATTTAGATTATTAGGTCTTTGGGTCAAAGATACTTTTCCTGTATCTCGTGGAAACCTGAGCCCTGAGTCTCAAAGGCATTTTAGGTATCTAAACTCGAGCAATTCAGAGTTGGTTGCCCCTCTGGAGTCTGGATATGCTTTCTCTTTGCAAAGACCAGTCTGGTTTCAGTTCTTGCTTCTCCAAAACTTCTAGTGAGGGACCATCTCTCTTCCTGTGGTACGCTATAATTTTTGTGATTTTTGGATCTTTTTTACTGGAGACCTTACATTTCTTTCAAGCTGTTGAGGGATGCTTTGTGCCCTGAGGTGTGTCAGTCAGAGGGGCAGTAGATACCCCTCTTTATCTGTTTAGGGAGGCCATCTGTTACAAGGTTGCTGATGCTGCTGAGGTGAGGAACTGCTGGCCTCGCTGGCACCTACCAGTCCTTTGAACACAATGGGACAAAGGTCCAGGTTTATGTACTCACATTAAGTAATGTCTGCAAATATCGTGGGTGGCCAAACTGAACAGAGTGCAAAGATTCTAATGGGGAAAAAGACGGTTTCCAGCCAGTCACTAAGGGCACTGGTACTGTATGGTCAATAACGGCTACATTTGCATGATATGGAAGGTAGTTGGGCAGATGGGAAAGAAGGTGGCTTTGTAACCCCAACAACTTGCCTTGAATATTACTAAGGCTGCCCAAAAAGATGGTAAAATACTTACACTCTTTTATCTATTTCATAGGAAGCTAGAGCTTTCCTTGATTTAAGATTTGGGTCAGCTCCATTAACATACCTTCAAAGACTGGACCTCCTGGTGGGAAAGGTTTGAGTCAAAGGGTAAAGTTTAGAAATTATGCATAAGGCAAATTCTGGTGCAAAACCCCTTTAGCAAAAGCTGCAGCACTGAAGTTGGCACGTTGGGGAATTTGAGTGGGTGGTGCTGGTGTGCCCAGAAGAAACAAGGTGGAGGTTGAAGTGGAGCCACTTCACACCATCTTACTCCTCGTCACAGAGAAGAATGCACTAGCTGGGTCACCCTCAAACAGATTCAATGAAGCTAAACAAAGTAAAACAGTGGGCCTCAACACCAGTGTCCAAGGACACTGATTCCAAAGCAGTAACCTGCTCTGGGCAGCACTGTACTTTGTCGTCAGTGTCGGTGTGGACTGTGGAAGTGGCAGTATCAACGCTACCCTCCTACTTCCAAGTGTCTTTGAGCAATGCGAGAGATATCAGCTTAAAATATGGGTTGTCTTTAAGCAATCAAAGTGTCTGTGGGGTTGAGTTTCAGAGCCCCTGCCTTACACTGCTGAATACTCTGTTTTCACTTTATTCCAAATGGAACCAGTCTTACGACTTACAATATGGTATGACTTCCCTGAACTCCAAAAAGGTCTGGCATGCTGGCGAGAAATGACATGTAATTGTGAGTGGTGTTTGTATTATTTTAAATACAGCTTCCTTGGTTATCATTACTGCGGTGCTGGTTAACAAACCCTCTCAAAATGAGATCAGGACAGTTGCCTCTTACTAAGGAGACTTTCAAAGACAGATCTTCATGAGATAAACAACAGCAAAGCTCCCATGAACTCAAAGGAGCACTACTGACTGAAGAACTGTCCCTGCAAATGTTCTAAACCAAAATATTAGTTCCATGTGAAGTAAAAGTCAGTGTAGATGGACAGGCTTTGATGGGACCTATGTATGAAAATATAAATATAAAAATACATGTATAAATAGATGTATAATTAAATAATTATGAGTTAATTAACTTAAATTGTCTGAATTTATGGGGGAGTTTTCATTAGAAGAGCCAGTATTTAGAGATTTATTTGAAAAATTTCATCTTCAAAGCATTCGTAAACATCCTCCTGGCATCCTTGTAAAGTAGATAAGTATTATCCATGTTACTTAGTTGAAAAAGCAACAACAGGATAATTATTTTTATTTGAGATTCTTGCATTTGCTTGCATTTGGAGAAAGTGCCATAGTCGTAAACAGGTTTATTTTTGGCCTTTTAAAGTTATTATCTATCACTCTAGCTATCTGCTTATGCCTCTCAAAGATAGAAGACTGACTTCATATATGCTGGGGTACACCAGGAGGGAGTCTTCTCACAGACCACAGTAATGCCATCAGGAATGAAAACTGTGGCATAGCCTCACAACGTGAAGAACATCGTTATCATATGTGTGTGTGTGCATTGCAGCGGTAGCACAAACAGTCGCTAACAAGCTCATACACACTTAGTATAAGTGTATAAAGAGTATGGTTTCATCGTATACATGTGCAGCTCTCTGATCATAACAAAACCTTCATTGCACATTTCTCACTGTTGCTTTAATGTTAAATGTAGAGCCTCTTTGTTTATAAATACTGTCACTTTAATTTTTTAAGATTTTAAGTAAATATGGCAACATAGAATTCTTCCTCTTTTCACCCCAGGAACTGACACACCAACTGGTACAACACACAGCCCCCCCTTCAAACTTTTTACTTACCTGCCCACTGTTAGCCAAGTCATCCACAGACAGAGAAGGGTCCAGTCTCAGGGATAACCCAAAGTCACAGAGACAGCAGGTTAAATCATTTTTCACCAGGATGTTGGAACTCTTTAGGTCTCTGTGCACAATAGGTGTTTTGGGGCGACCACAGGGTGTGTGATCACTATGCAGATGGGCAATCCCTCGGGCCAAGGA
This sequence comes from Mycteria americana, assembly GCF_035582795.1. Lineage (NCBI taxonomy): Eukaryota > Metazoa > Chordata > Aves > Ciconiiformes > Ciconiidae > Mycteria > Mycteria americana. The sequence goes on along the minus strand of NC_134366.1, from coordinate 45,975,287 downwards.
CCCACCCAGTTTCCAGAGGTCCTCCCAGCTGATAATGTGCCGTGTGAGATATTCCTGCAAGTTTCCTCTAGCGTGGAAGGCAGTGATCAACCAGTACTGTTTACCAAGATCTGTCTTACGCTCCTCTGCCGTCAAGAATTGGAGGATGTTCTCGTGCTTGAGGTTTACATCTGAAAAAATGTCCTTCTCAGTTTTCCAGGAAGCATATTCTTCATAGGGGAAAATCTTGACTGCCACAGTTTCATACTGCTCCGATGTGTTTTGCTTCAATTTGGCTTTATACACTTCAGCAAACCTTCCTTTGCCAACAACAATATCCAACTCAATGGGCAGCAATTCTGTGTTGTGGTTGATGTTGTTGGCACAGGTAGAGCTGATGTCTGAGCGGTCATCATCCAACATAATGGCACAAACATCACTGCAGTCCTTATGTTTCCTGGGCTTAACATTCTTCTCCCATGCCTTGTTGAGCTTTCTCTTCTTATGAGTGCGGTAGGCATAAAAGATAACAATCACAGCAACAGAAATCACCAGTAATGGGACAAGACTTATGATCGTGACTGTGGAAATTTCAGCTTTCTCCTCTGGCTTATGAGGGTTATCTGTAAAGAAGAACAGAAGGAAGGCACACATTAAATGATATAATAGCTTTATGTATACAGGAGGCTGTCAATAATTATAATTTTTATCCAGAGTGCAATAAGTTATCTCCTCCACTAACAGTAAATAATAAAAATTGTCACTGCTTTCTTACCTCAAAACGTTGTTTTGTATATAGGCCTCCACTTACCAGGACTTCCCTGTCTGCTTATTTTATAAAAAGCCAGAACTGAATGAGCAAGAACCTAATGTAATTTAATAGCTTTGTTCTTCTGTCAGGCTCTTAATACATTATGGATGAAACCCTCACTTTCCTGAATACAATAGCCAAAGTCTCCTGCACTTACTCTGTCAATGGATTCTTGACAGATCTGCCCCTTTAATCAGTAATTACTAGAACACATTAATTTTTCTAAGAACTGGATTGATAAATAAATAAACAATGCGGCATGTGAATTCCCACTTGCCCAGTTATCACTCCAGATCCAGTATATTTCAGTGGGATCCAGGTAAAGACATCTTTAGGAAGCCTGTCCGCATACAACTACTGCAGGCTAGTATTCAGCCACAATATGTACGCCTGCATACACATCTGAAAACCAAAACTCATTCTCATACTTTGATGTACATGAAAGAGCGTTGCTAGAACAAATTCAAGCACCTGCATGTACACAGGTGTTTGAATCAGGCATGTATGACACATCTGAGAATTGTCAGCCCCCATGTACTTTTTGCATGGATTTATGTAACTGAAAACATCCTCTGTGTGTCACTTGCTGGCTGTACGCTGGCTGTCCTGTTGTAAAGCAGTTGACGGCTCACTCCAAACTCCTTAGCTGGTGCGGTTCACACACTAACATATTCTTAGGTGGAACATATAGGGATAGGGAATAGAAGAACAACGGAGACATATTCTAGAATAGGGAGATGTTCTGGGAATGGTACAGAACATTATTCTAAAGGCGAGAGCTGCCCTATCACCTCTAGATGTGACCCTTCTAGTTCAGTTTGGGGTATTTTTTAGGGAAGGTAAACAGTTTAAAAGAGAACAGTTTTATTCTGAAAACAGATTAAAGAAGGAGGGTCAGAGTTTATCCGAACCTGATTTGATTGGACACATGGAAATGTACTCTCCCAGCCTACTTCTTCCTTTGAGTCAGAGCAAATGTGCTATATTATCTTTCCATGAGGGAGGGTATTGACTGGAAGAAGCCCTGGGAGTCTAACCTGAATGGACTAAAACAACTGAAGCTGCAACCAGAGTTAAGCAAGTGGCTTGTGTTGGCAGCACAACGCTCTGGCGGATGCTTACAGCAATGTCACTGACTCAGGTTCTGTGTATCGGGCCAAATAAGTCAATAAGAAAAAGAAAAGTTTAATAAGCTCTGAAGGGAAGTTGCCACTAACTACATTAGCCACTAACCTCTGTTTCCCCTACTCTGTGCCTCTCAAAATGAAGGTAAGCAATGCTGAAAGGGGTAGGGGAAAAGACTTTACAATCAGAACAATCGGAAAAGACTTTACAATCAGTACCTCTGACCCTCCAATTTCACATATAATGACTTTTCCATTGGAAACACAAGCTGGCAAGCAGCAGGAGCCATCAGCTATTCAAAAGGCAGGTGACGGGACATCTGAAGAGTATATTCTTCTTTATTTGGAAGAAGGCCTGAATCCTGTACTGGGATGTGCTTCCTCTGTTTGAAAGGTCCATCAACGAGATGTAGAGCAAGTAATTCAATCCTAGCCTCTCTCACAGGGTTTCAAGGAAGAGGAAGTGCCTTTCTAGCACTGACATTCCCGGCTAGCACAGGTCAGTGCATTCACTAGCAGCACCTACAATGAATGCATTTCCTTCATTTATGCAAAAGAACCTTTTAGGCCAATCCCTTCTTCCACACCTATGCAAACCACAAATCCTTATGCTCAAGTGATTTCCCTTGGCAACAAAATGTTAGTAAATTTTAAGCTTTTTAACTTTTAAATAAAAAAAATACTTAAAAGTTCATCACAGATTACAGGCACTCCTTCTGCTTCTCAATGTGTTGATGGGGGGAAAAACCCCCATTTTTTTATGGCCCTTACTGGAGGAATATATTTAGAAAGTCCAATGTCACTGTCAGTAAACAGAAGATTTGCATTGCTTATTCCCATGTGCATTCTTCGCTCTCAGAAAATCTGCTTTATAAAGAATTTGGGAAACACCCCATGGAGGAGAACTGACCATGTTGTGGGATGGCCGTTTCAGTTGTGGGCTGCAAGCAGGCCACAACTGCATGAATGCAACTATGATCTGTAACAATCAATCAGATAAAATAGTTTTGATGAACGTTTGGGGTTCTATTTTGTTTTTTTTTCTTGACCATAGAAAAGCATGCTTGAAGTTTGGACTCTGCTCTTGGAACTGAGTAATATGTCATCTGTATCATACGGTATACTTTTTAACAAAGATGAACATGCCTCTTTAGGGCCCTTTAAGCCCTTTTTCTTTGCCACAGAGCTGCAATATGTAGCCCAGTTTTTGAAATACAAATGTCTTTCTAAATGAGGGAGAAAAAAGCCACTATGTATTAGTTCTCTTTCAAATTTCTCCCCATGAGTCCAAGCAGTTGGAGGTAGCTGGGTGCATGTTCAGCTCTGAGAAGAAACTCACCCAAAGCCACCACTCCTTGACTGTTATGGCTACCTGTCTGAGGGTCTCCAATCATTCCTATAATGCCTTAGAGCAGGCTGTATTATTTTGGCCTACAGCTGAGAAGTCTCCAGCAGACTTCACAGCCCTTTTGGCTCTTCCTCTTTTTGCAAAAGAGAAAGCTCTGCTTGTGGTGCAGGGGGATTTCTGCGTGGAAGGGAGAAACTGTTGATGTTGCAAATGTCACTTGAAAAAGAATGAAAAAAAGTTTTATGTCAAAGCAGAAGCTGAGCAGTTTGGCCACTTCCCCCGAGCACTGTATCGTCCTGCACCCCTGCTGCAAAGTGACACATCCGCTTTGGCACCTTGGAGGAAGTAGGGAGGCAGAACGCGAAAAGGATACGGCTGCACATCCCCAACTAAAGCAGCAGGGATGAAGGGTGTGCTTATTTTCAGTTTTTAAGACACTAGACAAGTCCCACTCAAGGCTTGGGAAGTGCAAGAATGAGCACCCAACAGGGAGAACTGGGTGTCAGGAGTGACAAGGCTGAACCCTGAGCTTAAAAGAAGGGGACTGAGCTGCCTGCCAGCAGAATTAAAGGGGAGAGCAGCAGCAAAGAGCTGGTGGCACTGAGGGCTGGTCTGAGCAAGACGCTTCTGGAACTGCCTTTGATTTTGACTGCTGATATGAGCAGAACAAAATCAGCCCTTCCAGCACAAGCTAAGGTTGGGGTACTTCTCTGTTGAATCTGTGTACAAAGTCAGGGCAGGATCAAAATTCAGAGCATATCTGCATGTTTGCATAGTGGCTAGCCAACATTTTCTGGCTTGACTACAGGAATCTAAGAATAAATACGTTCATTTGCTTATAAATAAATACCTATGACTCAAACCCCATAGTTTAAAAAACGGGAGTGCAGCTTCCTCTTTCTGAGCACTGGAATGAGCAAAACGTGGCTGCAGAGGCAGGCAAGGAAATGGTTAAATGCAACAGCCTTTCAGATTTTGCAAACATGCTTCTAAATAACTTTCCCCACCCAGAACTATTATTTAGGCAGATCAGCCCTTTCTTAAGCTTCAAAAGAGCCTATTAATATAGCATAACAATAGAGAAGTTGAGCTAAAAGAAAGCTTCCTGTATGCGGTTTAAACTAAGCACAAGCCATCTGCACAACCCTTAACACTACCTAAGCCTTTAGGGAATAGGGCTCAGGTGCCAAGGAAAATGGAAACACTGTACAGCCCCTGTTCAGTCAGGAAGCTTCAAAGCACAACAGCGCTTTGCCTGCAAATTCTTTAGGTTGGACTGGGTGCCTTTGATTGAACTTTGGTGTCACTGAACTTTGGAAATAAATTTAGGACCCGCAATAAAATTAGGACCCGCACTTTAATGCACAGGGCAGCAGAAATGCGCAGCCAGTCCTGACAGAACTGCTTCAGTGCTGTTTGCTGCTTGTGCGAGTTCTAAAGTTGCTGCCTGTTCAACTGCTAGTCAAAGCCACGCAGCAGGGCAAGAATATATTTGATATTTGCAGAATTCAGGTTAAACGTATCGACACTGATGTATTGCAAGCTTGTCCAGTGTCTTAAAAACCCCCAGAAACACACAGTTACAAAATATGGGCCCAGACCCGGGACTGTGATCTAGTTATTTTGCAAGCTCCTGAGACACAAAGCAGCCCTTTGAGCTGACTGGAGGACAACTCCGTTTTGCAGCAATTCCGAGGTTTCAAAGTTTGGTTTCAATTCCACACTGGAATGAAAACTAACACTTTTTGAATGTTTTTGCATAAACAGAATTCTGTTCAAATGTTGCAATTTGGCAAGAGATGTGAGTGCTGTATCCCCACCAGTGAGGGGACTAGTCTGGGGTATGGGAGCTCCAAGTTCACATCCTGCTCTGTTTGATTCGGGGAAGAGCTTTTCATTTCTGATTATTCTGAATCAGGCAAATGTGAGTCTGTACGTGCGTGCCGATTTCTGGGCAAGACAGTAGGCAATAAAATATGGAAAAGTCTGCCCATCTCTTTAGCACTACTTTCTGGATGAAAACTAATTCCATAAAATGTTTCATTTTCAGTGAAATGAAGTTCCACTCTGAGCAGCTGTTTGGGGTAACTTAGTTTCTCTCTACTGAAGAATCCTCAAGTGACAATGAAATTCTGTAGCTCAGTGTCTCATGTACCTTCCTGATTTTGGTCTTTTGAGAATTAAAATGGCTTGGAAATCTTCAGCAAAACATTTTTAGATGGGAAATGCTGATTTTTAAAAACAGAAACTCTGCTTCTGACACTCCTGTACTTTTCCCTGAAACCTCTATATTGAGGACAAAAGTGGTCTGAAAGTTGATCCAACTTTTATGTTTAAAAACTTCCACTGATTTTACAGGCATTGCTTTTTGGGCTTTGTGAATGGGGGTGGGGAGCTTTTTTTTGGGGGGGGGGGAGCTTTTTCCTTAGGAAAATGGTTGATCCTGACACAAAATACTTGGAAATAATCAAACTCAAATGCTGCACCTCAAACTAACCTGCATTTTTTTATCTTGACAGTTTCTTGGAAACATTATAATTTTCCATCCTTGCTGGAGATGAAGAATTTTTTTCAGCTTAATAGTTTTGTGGGGCAGGAAATCAGTTCCACCCCTCCCTCAGCTCTGTGCTGAACCATCTGATGGCAGAAGACAGAGATTACTTTATTTGAAAACCAGAGTGGATTCTATCTTGCTACCCAGTGGAAAATAAACCCTGACATTTCTTGTAGACTTTTCTGAAAGTTAAATTCCTGCAGCCAGTTCCTGAATTTGACAAGAGGGTTTTTTTGGACTAGGTAGACCAAGTCTGTCAAGGTGTGCTGGTTTTGGCTGGGATAGAGTTCATTTTCTTCACAGTAGCTCGTATGGGGCTATGCTTTGGATTTGTGCTGGAAACAGTGCTGATAACACAGGGATGTTTTCGTTACTGCTGAGCAGTGCTTGCACAGAGTCAAGGCCTTTTCTGCCTCTCACCCCACCCCACCAGCGAGTAGGCTGGGGGTGCACAAGAGGTTGGGAGGGGGCATGGCTGGGACAGCTGACCCCAATGACCAAAGGGATATTCCATACCATATGGCATCATGCTCAGCACGTAAAGCTGGGGGAAGAAGAAGGAAGGGGGGATGTTTGGAGTGATGGCGTTTGTCTTCCCAAGTAACCATTATGCGTGATGGAGCCCTGCTCTCCTGGAGATGGCTGAACACCTGCCTGCCCATGGGAAGCAGTGAATGAATTCCTTGTTTTGCTTTGCTTGCGTGCGCAGCTTTTGCTTTACCTATTAAACTGTCTTTATCTCAACCCACAAGTTTTCTCATTTTTACTCTTCTGATCCTCTCCCCATTCCCACTGGGGGGGAGTGAGCGAGCAGCTGTGCAGTGCTTAGCTGCTGGCCGGGGTTAAACCACGACACAAGGCCAGTAACTTGCATTTGAGCTGCATGTCTTCATCTTTTAGTCTAAACAGGATATTGCCAGGGTACCCAAAACACAGTATCTGCTGAAGCAGCCTCCTGGAGAGGCACTAGCTCCGGTAGTTGGCAGGTCTGCCTGGCCTGCTATAGGGGCTCAAAGATAGTAGAAGTGACAAGGTAAAGCCATCTCTAGAGCCTCTTTCTAAAGCTGTCTTTCTAAAGCACTGCCATCCTCATGGCTCAGAATTTGGGCCCTAAGGATGTTTGCTCAAAGGTGTGGGAACTCATTCACTTGACCTTTTGGTTATTTGCTAGCCTGAATGTTGCTCTGCAGTCAACATATGGCTGCCAAACCAGACCCAGCCCTCAGCACTTAATGCAGGCCGTTGCCCAGTGCCACCACTTACCTCTTTTCCTGAGAGGTAGTAAGGCAAAGGTATGAGCAGTTTTGGAGAGCTGCGGCACACTCACTGCTGCTCTCCCCTGGGCGCCAGCAGCTTTGCCCTTGGCACTTGACTACCCATGATCGTGTGATCAGGACTCAAGACATCTCTGTTATGCCCAGGGAAAATCCCCAGTTACGTCACCCAGTATGTGTTGCATGTTGGAAGAGTCATGTATATGCATCCATCACCTGATGGGAATGGCTGCATCTTAGTCACGGGGGCGGGAGGCAGGCGACTTGATTGCCTCTGGGTGGCTTACTTCAGTGAAAAGGCTGGGCAGCAATGATGTAATGGATATTTTATCTATTGTAAGCAGAATTTCATTTTTCAGCTCATTGCCAAGTATGCTATTCAGCACCCAGGAGGTTTAAGAAAGTCTTAAGCTCCAAGACAGAACAAACAGTTTGTTGCTGTTTTATTCCCTCGCTGCTGGCTAGAAAGTGTAATTCCTTGGTTTGCTGGCACAGCACCCATTTGTTTAAAATCTCCCACCCCTGGATGCATTCCCTTCTTATCTCTCCCATTCTAACAGGCCACTTCATTGTGTGTGCATGGCATCTCTCATACTTTTTGACTTTTGTAGCTGAGCTTTCCTACACAGCGATACGAAAGCCGACATATTCTAACTTTACACGATGTGACTGTGTTTCTGTGATACATGCCTCATTTATAAAACTCAGTGTCTGCTGCTGTTTGCTGGTGGTTTTCTGGAACAAATCAATCTCTCCAGTTTCAATATGTTCCAACAGATGCCACGCATTAACCACTATTTTTATTCTCAGCCCGAGTTTCACCCCTCCAACCTTTCCCAAAATATTATGTTGCCAGTGTTAGTTACAGTGTGTTTCTGTCTGTAATTATTAAAGTCTCTTCCATGACAACCTGATAAAAGGTTGGCCACATTCCCACACTTATTAAGCTCTCAAGTGATGCAAATTGTAACAAATATGCCAACCAGACTGGAAGAGCTCTGCCTAGTTTGTTTTTACACAAATCTGTAACTGAGCTCTGCATGGTTATTTTCCTAGGAAGCAAACAATATAAATAATACAGAGCAAAACAAAATTTTGGCTTCTTTTGCCTCTTTCCATTCTATTTTCTTTCTATCCCACTAAGTGAATCAGACGTTCAGTATTAGACAGCCTCTCCTTTGGTTACATACAGCTGCAGGCATTGGGTGGGACCCTGTGGCTGCAAATACCTAAGAGGAAACACAGAGAACAATGCCAATATACAAGTGGTGAGAGGCTCTGTGCAACGTTATGTAATGCTACTGACCTCTTTTATGGGGCAGCTGGAAGACAGTTACCTTCTGAACATGTTAGTTGGATAACAGAAAAACAGATTAATGAAAGCCTTTGTTAAAATCCACTTGGAAGCAGTCCAGCTGTAATCATCTCCCTTCTGCTGTTCCTTGAGCACTGGGCAACTCATCACATGAGTATTTATGGCCTGGCGGCTGTTTGTGCACAGGTCTTAAGTCTGCTCTTAAGTCTGAGATCCTCCTATGTAGTCAAGTAAAATCACTAACGCTTTGACTCTAGTAAGGAGAGGAAGAGGAGAGAAAGAAAGGAAAAGACAGGGGCAACATGTTAGAGACAAGTGAGAGATACCGAGTTAAGGAAATTCTAAAACATTATCCATATCTCCTGCAATCTGGCCACAGGACAAGGCACCGCGCAGGCACGCTTGCGGTGGTTCAGGCAGCAGAACAATACCAGGTCTCCCAGGTAACAACCGTACGCAGTGAGCAATCACAGCACTCGACACACTGCAAATCCATAGGCTGTAATTTGTTCGGGCAAATGACTCGGCCACAATGGAGTAATCAAATACTTACTTCTCTTTTACACTCTCAATTAGCAAACTTAGTAAAACCATGATCAATGTGAAGGCTGTTAGCAGCACAACACCCTCCCCCCCGACACACTTCCCCAGTTAGCTTCATTATTCTCATAAACTCTTGCCAACCTGTCAGTCATCTCTGTCACTGAAGTTTTGATATTACAAGGCAACTGTTTGGATGATTCAGATAATCATTAAAACTTGTATACATTGTTGCTGCTAAAGGTTCCTCCGTATTACCACGGGGTGCAGTGGGAATGCCCAAAATAATGACCTCATCTTGCAGTACATGAGGAATAAAGAGACTACCTGAATAATCCAACAGGCACCTCAGTTGCAAACTGCGTGGAGATCTGCATAGCATGGCAAGACAGGTGAGGACGAAAAACGATCACCACATAAGTTATTAGAATGACTCTAAACCAAATAGAGCTGGGCTGCAGGTCTGCAAATCCTGTTTCCAAATTTTGAGATCTCTGCATTTTTGCTTGGATTCAACTTGATGCCTGGGATGACAACTGCATATGTAATGACAACGGTACTTAGAGGATTTGTTTTCCTGTCTGCAGCCTCCAGTGCTGGGGTCACTCTTTTGCACGCCGCTGAATGAATGCGTCTGAATGAGCCTGCACAACAGGAAGAAGTTGCACTGCATAGCAGGTAGGTCATGCACCGAGTAACATGCAGGTATCCCATTTCCTCGGCTACAATGAGTGCCTGGTCATCTCTGCCCGTGGAGAACGCGTCAGATGCAAGGCTGGAAGGAGCACAGTCCTACTTGGTCCCTTTGGGTAAACAAGCCTTGACCTCAGCCAAATAGCTTAGGATTGTTAATGAAGAAGAACTGTTAGGCATTTGTCATGCTTGCACCGGCTGATGAATAGAGGTTGTGAGACGGTGTGGTGAAGGGAGGCTGAGGAACAAAGCTGCCCAAACACCAAGGGAGGCCTGGAACTGTGCAAACAGCTACAGACAAACCTGGTTCATCACAACAGGTCAGAACATAAGAAGGCAAAGCAAGATGCAGAAGACACAACTAGGCATCAGGGAGAAAAAAACCCCTAGTAGTCCAGTCTTGCACTCATCTTTTCCATGACAGCAGGACCAGGCCCCTGTCTGCCACCTAGCCAACTTCTAGCCAGCCAGGGCATTTTCCCCCCTGATTTTGGCTAATCTTTTCCAGTGGTTTTGCTCCCTGGCTTTGCCTTCTCGTAACACTGACATTAGACATTTGAATAAATAATAATTAAAACAGGCTGGCATTGAGTTTTGCTGTGAGAAGCATTTTTCCACCACAGGGGTGTAAGCTGCTTGCCAGTCACCCACAATTTTGTTTGGCAAAAAAGAGAGGGATTAAAAAATAAACAGAGTAGTCAGATTTGCAATGGCTACCTGTCTCCTGTATATTATTTCTCCAAGAACTACAGAACATGGTTTGGAGCGATTCTGCGCACAGTATTTTCCACCAGCTGCCCACGGCCTGCAATGCCAGGGATCTGAATCAGGGTCAGAAGCCCCCTGACACAGCAGAACTACAGCCATGTTTAGGCATATGCCTGACTGTGTCTTGCTCATTTTGCAGACTGGCAATTTAAATGAAGTCAATACAAGAAACAGGCATTTGATTCGGATGTATCTACTTCAAACATTTCCAAAGCCACACTTGGGTGAGTCACAACACCTCCCACTACCCTAAACTTTTAGATGTTTGTGTCTAAAAATGGAGTCGGAGGTTTACTCTTCACAGTCAAGACTGATACAAGCCAAGAGTGCTATAAACCAATTCTTCTACAAGCAATAACAGCTCAGCTGTGAATCACTGGAACGTAGTGACTAACCTCTGGTGGAAATTAGAACTTGTTGCCTTACCCACAATTTTCTTCCTTACCTCAGAAACACCAGGAACAAACTAAATCTGGTCTGTCTTAAGTGTGCACCCAGGAGGAAGAAGGCCTAGAACACTGATCATTTATAGCAATAGCTTGAAAGGAAGCCTGTGATTATCAGGTGAATAATTACAATTTTTTTTATCATCTCAGTTTCTGCTAATAAATGAGTACAATCACTTTTTGATCAGGCTTTTTTAGACTAGGTTTTGTCCATTCTCTAAAACTATAGGATGTGCAAAAACACTGCAAAAATTCTTGCTCTGGTGTACAAGAAATGTAGAGAGGAAAAAAGGCAAGAACAATGAATAGATCTGTATGACAGTCATTCCAAAGGCAAAATTATTACAGGCTATTATCTAGTTGTCTGGAGGAGCCGTGGACCAGCTGGCTGTGATGTTCTGCTCAAAGTTAAACACAGACAGGAAACCGCATGTCTGATACTGTAAAAATCGTTTGTCTTCCTGCCATGGCTAACCAGGCAAGCAACCCAAAGGGGCTGTTTTCATTTAAAAGAAACACTAATCCACAACAATAAAAAAGGAATGACAAAGCCTCAATTCTCCCCCCTCCCAATTTGAGTTAATGCTTGTGTTTGTGAATGAACTGGAAATATTACAAACTGAAGTTTTACATTACTTTAATTTTTATCTGTAATTATTCACTTACTACATGTGAATGCAGGGCACAGTTTTCATGAGTCACCTCGCATGCTTACAGCACATGACCTAGAAGGAAAAGCTCCACTCCAAAAAGTGAAAGGAATTAGGGTAAAAAGGCTGGGTTTTAATCTATACTACAGCTCCTTTTAGGCTGCCTGGAAGTGTGAGGGGGCTGCAGAGTTGATGGGAATGAAGGCACTTGGTGTTGAATTTATAGAACAGTTTTCATAAACACAGAAGACACACATTTGTCGGAGCGATTGTATTCAGCTACATAGCTCCAGGAGAAACAGCTATAATGTGACTAATTTATAACAAATTAGCCAAAATCCACAAGGGTGTGGTTAGCTTTGTATAAAAGCTCTAGACAGTTGACACAGTAAGATCTTTTCACTGGGAACATGTTCTCTTCAATACAGTCAAGGCAATCTGTTAGAATTAGGTCCTGGGTCTAGCACCTGTGCTCACATCAATACCAGTATTTACTCCAACTCCTTTAAAGCCCACGCAAGTAAGGGTTGGTCATACAACCATGGATCAGCAGTCAGGTTGTCTGGTTTCAAATCAAGCTTGGGGAGGGGATGAGGAAGAGGGGAGGAGGTGGCACCAGATATGGACGACCTGGGCCAAGGAAGGGAGGCAAAGACTTTCTAGCTTGCTCTTGGCTAATCTGGTGTGGTTTTGCAACCTAAACTTAGCCTTCTTGGAGGGCTGGGAAGCAAGAGCTGGAAGCCACTCACATCGTTGTCCGCCTCAAGCAGTCACATGTTTCCCAGGAGTGGAAACAGTCGTCTCAGATAATGAGGATTTGATTATATCCTTTTCTGAGGAACTTACAGGTGATAAGGATGGGTTGTGTGTGCCATACTCATTTAGAAGTGTGTGCGCACAATGTTCTTCACAGGAAGCTTCACACTTGCCTGCGAGAGACCTGACTTAGTCTCAGTAAAAGAATCATTGTGGGATCCAGCAGGTAGGGGAAAATAAAGTGAGGTGTGTGCGTGCACACATGCACATCTCTGTGTGCAGCATGAGGTCCACCAGAACTGTACAAACCTGCACTGCCTTTACTAGATTTGCAGTGGTCTATATAGGCGTTCATGAAGTAGAATGGGGACAGGTTAGGCGCTTGCGATTTTGTCTGTACTCAGATTTCACCGGTTTAACTGAACTCACATACATGTCCTTGTGCCGTAGGAAGCATGAGGTAGCATATCCACCAGTGAAGGAACCTCCCAGCTACTTCACTCCCACCACAGAACAAGTGCAGACGGACAGTTACAACAGAGAAGCTGTCTTCAAATTCACATCCTATCAAGTTACTCAGTAGTATCTGTATATACAGATGCCACACTATGGTAATACAGCCTTTTAGAAGAGGCAAGACCTTAAATATGGCATTTGCCTGTCATTTTTGTGTTATACTGTAATTGGCATATGTTGAATTTTGGTGTGTCAACAGAACAACTCTAAACATCTTGCTTTCACCTTTATTTTCACCAATTTCAAGTGCAATGTCTTGAGCTGAGTATCAGACTTACTTCAAAAGGAGGACAGCCTGGCAGGAAGAAATATCCTCTGAACACAGAAAAGAAAGGTTGAGATTTTGCAAGACTTGGAAGAGACCAAAATATCTCTGGCCACTAGAAGTTTTCCTCCACACAATGCGATTCCAAAGTCCATTGGTATGACACACTTAGTATTACTTGCCAGGTATAGCCTAGGAATGCAGGGTAAATTATTAAACGTACCTGATTCAAAAATGAGGATATCATTGCATTCTTCACCCGTACAGGAACACATGAACATCAGTCCCCCATCTTCCTTCTTTTCCCTCATCAAACACTGCTCTGAGCTGGAGTCATCCAACATGTGACCATACAGTGTTTTCTGGGGATCATGGCATATTGTTTCTAATGTCACATTTTCATCGTTCTGTCTCCTAAAAATGAAAAGGAGAAAATTGAAATCAAAGAAGGAATATTTTACAAAGGGAACAGACAGAACTGCGCCTGCCCGAAATTTGCCTCTTTTGAGAACTCAAATGGGATTTAAAGAGTATCATATGTTCTTCTCTGGCTTTCCTGAATGGGGTGAATTTGGCTGTGTCTGGGCTCCTCACACCGGGGCATTTGTACAATGGCACATCTATTCCTGTATCATATTACCACTAAGCTCCAATGAGTGCCTCTCAAAATCTCACCCAGAATTATTCAAGCTAATGCTCAATGAACTGCTGTGAACTTCAGAACAGACTTTTGGTTTTTGTGGTCACCATGCAGACAGTAAAAATCTGTGGGAAATTATGACAAAAACTGAATTATTTCCTCATAATCTGAGGAATTTCTAATGAATTGCCCTTTTCCTTTTGCTTCTGAAGCCTACAATCAGCACAATTTCTGCACTGAAGTAGTTATCCTTATAATTTTTTTTGTTTTTGTTTTTGTTTGGTTTTTTTTTTTTTAAATAAACCCAATACCAACCATAAAACTGGTGTGAGCTGCAGTTGTCTCACTGTCAGGGAAATATTTACAGCTGATAATCTGGACTGTATTCCTGTGTTTTGTCCTGGTCCACAGATTTCATTTCATTGACACAAGACTCAGAGGCAAAGAGCACTTTAAATACAGTTCTCAGCTCATTTGCCTTTTGGATAAATTGGCATGAAAAATCTAGAATGTATCTTAAATTGCACTACAGCCACTTTGTATGGCAATAATAGACACCAGCCACTTACTAAAGGAGCACAGGACAAATATGGAACAGCACACTGGACTGATCCTGCATTTCAAGTGTCTGCTTCCAATTATGCTGAACATCTCTTCAAGTCAATGGACACAACTAATCCCTCAATAAATGAATTAATTATGTCTTTCTGTAAGTGGTTCTAATTATGTTCCTAAATCAGCAGCAATGTTGCAAATACTCAGTTCTGTTCCTTTTGTCCATTTATGAACTCATTAAGAGTCTTTCTGGTTTTCTTTGGGAGGATTGGCTTACCATTTATGGAAGGGCAAACCCCCAGTTTTTAGGCTGGAATGAAAGTTTAGAGTCAACAAATCCTAAAAAAGTGTTACAACTCATTTTTTCATAGACTCTTGATTTCTTTGAACCTAGACATACGCTATATAAAAAGCACCACACTTACATCAGAGTCACTACATACACAGAACATTTTTTTACTGTTAAAAGTATTTCTACCTATACATGGCAAATAAGCCTCCTGTGATAGATCTACATAATATAGTTCACTTTGAAACCTGAGAGAGAATTGTCTTTCTTCAGCAAATGCCACCACAATCCTCTCTGAGTCTCAAATCTGTTTCTACTCTGAGTGCTGTGGGTGGATGCAGCTTAATGGTTTGAGCGAAAACATGCCTCTTTTCCAATAACAGCATAAGCTGGAACAGAACTGCTTTAGAAGAAAAAAATCCCCAGAACATTTCATATCAGAATTGTTGTTAACCTCAAGCAACTCTCAGTATGCTGAGCACAGATACGAGTTGGAAGTGAGAGAGCAAAGCCTGGTGAGGTAGCAGGGACGTTCTGAATATCAGAGCAATCGAGGAAAGTACTAAGTAATGATGAATGAGGGTGTGCTCCCCTCCCCACCTGTATGAAGAAATAACTTACCATACAGCGACGCAGACTTCACTATTCTTCTCACAGATAGCAGTGATGTTGCAGTTGCTCTTGCACGGATATTGGTTTGAGCAGGTTGTTACTTTAATGTCACAAAATTTGCATAGGTTCGGCATTTGCAATCCATTTTCCTTACTTCTGTCTACAGGTGACATAATTTCAGCTTAAGGAAAAAAAAGAGAAGGAAACTCAATAATGGTAGATTATCAGATTGTGTTATTGCTCATTATGAAGATAAGGTTTTCAGCGGCAGCAAACATTCCCTCCCACCTTAAATTAGAAAATCTTTGATCTTTCACAGCTACCAATTTTCTTTACAACAGGGCAAGTGCTGCAGTGTCAAGACCAGGTTAATCAAAGTGAATTTGAAAAATGAAATCAACTTCTACTGACTTCAGAGGGAGCAAAAGTTGCTTTGTAATTTGCAGAATCAATCTTATTCTGAGTCCAGTTTGCACTGAAATAACTACTCTGCAGTCACACATTTGCATTAGTCACAGGCAGCATATCTGTCCCCCATGTACAATATATAGCATCGTGGTCTGTGTGCCAAAGTAACTGTGGATACCACAGTGAGAATGCACGTTAGGTGGGTGACATCATTATGACATGGATCATAATGAATTTTGCAAGTTTGTCTTTACTAACCTGAGGCATAACCTGGGTGTTGTCCCTAATCCGATTACTGTTCACATAGAAAAACACAGAGCTGGGACTGAATTTCAACTTAAGGTAGATGGTCTGCCAGAGGTTTTGGGTGAAACTCAAGCTGGAAATGCAATAGGGCATCTGTGCCACTCATGTAATCTGCTACTGGAGTCTTCCTGGGCTAACTCAAGAGGACTTGCACTCAAATTAACTTGCAATGACAGTCTGTCTTGTAGAAGTCTGCTTTGACCCAACAGCTACGTTTCTGCACTCAGGCATTGAAGAATTGCTTGCTTACTGGTTCTGAGTCTTAGCACTCACCATCTGCTTCAGTGTGGTAGCAGTAAGGGAAGAGATATTTTTTGTCCCAGTATATGAATTTCAGGAAACATATTTTTAGTTCAAAAACTATTTTGAAAAGCCAGCGTGACTACAAGGAACAGAAAATGCCAACATAAACTTTTTTCTAAAGCTAAAATGAATACGCAACTATCTGAAGTGGAGCAGACTATCTACAACAGTTTCAGTCTGACTCACTTTGTAATATATTTGGAAAAGTAAGTTGAGCCACTTTAAGGAGATACTAGGCTTCATAAAGCAGAGCCCTTCTCTTGTAGCCACCTGTGTGTTAAAACTATGTTCATATTGCTCTCTGTAGCCAAATGTTGCTAGTCAACCCATAACAGGCAACCACAGATTCGTAATTTCCCCCCTCTCCTCCATTAGCTGAGAAATCTATTTTTTCCTTCTAAAACTTCACTATTTGCTACCATTAGAATATTTTATTACAGGAATTAAATATACATGCTTTGTCCAGGAGGAAATAAAAAGGCCTCTGCTAACATTTTCAATGGATTTCTGAGCCATTGTGAGGGACTGAGAGAAAAGTCTTCCCTCTTCATCCAAATCACACATCCTTCTCATCACTAGCATGCTCTGGTACTGACCTAAGGTCTCCGATCTTACTGCCATTATAATCAGTGGCAAAATTCCCAATTATTTTAATGGTATAGAAGAAGCTCCTACACAGAGGAGAGGGTTATGATGAACTCACTGGGACTTACTCAAGTGGAGAATGCTGGCAGTATGTTATGGGCTGGCTGAATTTTAAGCCCCAGGTAAACATTTCTCATTCTTAATTATTTGTGTTGCAACAACTCCCAGAAGCCACGCAGAAGAACAAAGCCTCATTGAAGTAGGCGTGGTAGGAACTCAAAAGGTCTTCAATCTAGTGTTCTATAAAATATGTGTTAATATAATCACAATTATGGCAAATTGCTCTTCTCTTCTGGATGGTACCTCTTATTTACCACATGTTGAAGAGAAACTAATAGCTGTATTGATTTATCCAGGTTCCAGTGATGATCAAAACAACCTGATAATGAGGGACTGCCCCTCTACCCAGTAAGAGACAACCTATGGTCCTAAAAGCCTGGACGAACAATACAGACAAATATCAAGGGAGAGATGAAGGGACTCACTCAAGTTCACACAGGAAACCTGTGGCAGGGTGCCAAGCAGCTCACAACTGAGCACAGGGGAAAGACATCTGCTGCTCAAACTGCAAAGACTTTAGCTGCATCTACACTGCTTTCAGCTCTGAGCTCACATGACTCCATGTTTCACTGGGCAGCTCTGTCACGGTAGATGCCTCTGCCATAGACACGACTTGGTCCTCTCTAGTGCCCGCAGCACTGGAGCCAAAAACCACGTGAAGGTGGGTCCTTAGGTAAACTGGTTCAAGCACATTATGTTTGTGGAGAGGCAGGGCTCATTCCTGTGCTGTTGTCCCCGGCCATGCCAGGTTCTGCCAAGATTCACCCACTGGAACAAACATATGAAAATATGTTTGGACCTCTTCCAAGGAGGGAACCAAGCAACTTGATTAAAAAAAAACAAAACAAACCCAACCATCTGGAATGCAGCAAGCCACTGCAAGGTCACAAACCTTACGTTTCTAAGTTACAGTGGTAGGCCTTAATTCAATTACTAGCAAAAGGCTGGGTAGTTAGGCCTAGCTAATTTCTGAACAGGTTAAATTGCTGGTAAAAGCTAATGGGGTTTCAGGACTTCCAGAACTGACTACACTTGAATTTTCTTCCAAAAATTCTTGTAATAGAGGCTGACAGTGCAGTGCCTCTCTATTCATTCCTCTGGCAGTTCAAGGTACTGGATAAACTGCCCAGGTGGACAAACTTTCTTCCACGCTTCAGCATCTGATTTAAAGTGAGACTGCAGTTCACTTTCCCTAATAGTGTATTCATTCATTCCCTGAGGGGCCCATGAGCAGTGAGTGGTTCATGACCAGCAAGATTGTTCCTCTTCTTGTAGTCACTTGAATGCTTGACTATCCTGTTGCGTGCTTCATACCACATGAGCCAGCTCCTCAAGGTTTTCTCCCGTTCAGACAACCAAAGTCACTTGAACGCTGTGGACAGAAGCAACCTTTCATTTTGCAGGAAAAAAAGAAGTGGATATAATGGGAAAGTCAATGGAGAAAACACAGATTTGCAAATCTGAAGGAAGCCATCCTAAAATGTACGCTTTTCTCCTAAAATGTGGGTTTTGCCATCTACTCTCTAACGTTAGTTTTCTTATTTTGACGTCTACAGGAAGCCTAATTCTAGCTTTCCTTGCTTCCTTGTCCATGGAGAGGGCTCCAAATAAAAGACTGTGTTTTCTCTGCTATGAAGCTTTCAACCAACCAGTTCAGCATAGGTCAGTCACTGTGGTTAAAATGCATGGAACATGCAAGCCAACATGGGGGCTGGATATTATGGAAG
Source organism: Mycteria americana (assembly GCF_035582795.1). Taxonomy (NCBI): domain Eukaryota; kingdom Metazoa; phylum Chordata; class Aves; order Ciconiiformes; family Ciconiidae; genus Mycteria; species Mycteria americana. The sequence goes on along the minus strand of NC_134366.1, from coordinate 45,956,703 downwards.
AGACACCAGAGCAGCCACACAGGAAATATCAACTGCATGGATTCTGGTGGAGCCAGGCTTGCAGGACAACATTTTTACTCTATGGTTCACATCTTTTTTATGATTTCTCAAGACCTTAAAAACAGTACGCCTCACCCAAAGTCTATTGACTGTCTTGAAGTTGTTTGCTTTGTGTCTGTTGTTTGTAGATGTGTAACTTTCATTGAGGCCTCAGGCTATAGTTTACATTCCTCTTATTTTTTAGTATCTTTACAGAACTCTCAAAAGCCAACAACATTTAAATAAAGCCCAAACCAACATGCTGTCTTTTTGGGAATATCTATACTGGAAAACTTTTATTTATGTCTTAGGATGCATTTCAGAAACAGCAGCCAATTTCTCTTACTCTTATCTTGTAAAAATAGTTACTCCATTTCTCTTCTCTCATCCACTGCCTCTGGCACATGTATACATATAAAATAGCACTGCTGAGCAGATAGATCCCATCCCTTTAAAAAAAAAAATTGCTGAGGGAGATGTGATGGGAACTCAACTACTCAGTTGCTGTGAAGGAATTCTACCTGAGAGAGGCTCGAATTTAAGACTTCGCTCCGCTACATCATGGAAATCTGCAAGGAGGAGGATGCCTTTATCAGAAAGCCTTGGAGGAGATTGTCCTTGTTCTCCCAAAGAGCACAACTCCACGACATCATGCCTCAGTGGTTGGAAAGCGCAGTAGCAGCTATGAAGAACGTCCAAGCTCTATTACCTTCTTATCCAACAGAAAGACACCAGGTTTTGCAGGAAAAGTACTAAAGACAGCATTTTTTCTATTTTGCCTGCCACCCCCAGTACACAATCTATAACCTCAGCAGAACTTTGATAGTGATGGGGACACTGCCAGCATAATGAAAGTGGAGATGTGATGATGCAAAATCACATTCTTTGCCTTACAGATATTGATGAATCAACTGCAGGAGGGAAGGGGTCAAGGAAAATGAGTGATCCGAGCTTTGCTTTTAAGACCTGGATATACCCTGATGGATATTCTTAATTATACTGATTATGTTCAGTGCAGTAACACAAGAAAGAAAAGACAGAATCATAATCAGCCCCAAAGATTCAAAAATCATGAGTTACAAAATGACAAGACTAGCCAGAGAGATCATGGAAATAAAGGAAGGGAAAAAAAAATAAAACCAAAACCCAACCAAAAACCAGCTGCTGGGTTCTTCTTTATTTGCCATTGCTGCCTGGACTCTTAGAGTGCATTTGAGTCATGTTTTGAAACTTTGGCCATAAGTAGGAGGGCTGGAATTACTGTCTAACTTACAAAATGAAAAGATAAAAAGAAAATAAATCATTGGAATCCAGGAGCTTGATCTTCAAGAAAAATGTCAGCTATCATATGACTCATCATAAAATCACAGGAGTTGGCAAGACTGCAGATCAGCTAGTAACTCCCATGGCAACACCTTCAGGGGTAACCCTATGAAATATGTATTTTCAATTTTTCAGTTACTGCTGCCAATTCTGAGCTTAATGCCATCATGCATTGAAATGGAGTGTCATTCTGTGACACATACTCCCATAGTCACTACGTGAGTATGAACTCACATAGTTCATACTGTCTTGGACCCTGCTTTGGGCTGCAGTCCTTTATCTCAACTATGATTTATCCCAGTAGCATTACCATGGGCACAGGACTTTTGTGACTGTTTCTATTAAGATTAGGAACAAATTATTATCAAGAGTGCTGAGACAGCCTCTGTAAAGCCAAATATGAACTATCTTTTACATACAACTAAAATATGTCAGAGGAAAACAGGTTCCATAAACGTTTAGCTCACCAGATATTTAACTGTCCCTGTGGCAGGACTCCAGAAAACCACATTCCTACAGGTTCTTTTGCAGAATCTCTCTGTCTCGACCTGTATCATATATAGACACAGATCACTGACGTCACCCTGGTCTGCCCCTAGCAACTTACTCCCTTTTTTCCCTCAGAAGGTGTTTCATCTCTTAGGTTTCCTTTTGATCTTCAGCCTTCCGGCCTAGCACAACAGCTGCTTTAGTTGGTGCTTAAAGACATGCCTTTAAGTGTACAGATTGCACTTTTTTTTGCAAAGCGGTTGGGACCTTTGTGTTGCTTTCCTGCCTGATCAAACCTCATCGGGGCTCTGCAAAGGACAAAGACCAAAATAACTTCCCTTTTATGAACACACTTCTTTGTGAAGTATTTGGAGGAGATGCATGTCACGGCTTCTCCCTATCACGTAGTGGCTCTTGCCCGTCATATGAAAAAAATGCAAGTCACACCTATCAGATGGCAACGATACAACTCTCAATGCAACGAGACACACATACAGCCCTGCAACCCATCCTATCACAAAGCAGCCACCATGAGATGGGGGGAAAGAACGGTCTGGTGGGGCCCACAGGCCTTCAAACAGTTTATGTGGGCTACGACCTGCAACTTCAGCCATACCCGAGAAGTCTGCTAGGAAAGAAGAGGGCAGACTAAGTAAGCCGTTCTGACAAGCTAGACCTAGCCAGAAGTAGTTTGGCCAGCCCCAGCTGAAGGAAGGCCACAGCAGCAGAACTGATTCACAGCGGGAAGGCCGCTGATGGACTGCTCTGAAATCTGGGAAACCGCTATTTCCCACCTACTGGCAGGCAAGGAGCAGAAGAAGGTACGTGCAGAGGGAGAAGACAAAAGGAAAAGGAGCAGGAGTTAGAAAACTTAATTTAACTCATCTCTGCAGTGGAAGTGCCTGGCTTTTAACAGCCAGCGGAACTGGCAAAACTTTGCTTTAGGGATTGCTGCAGGCACTGACACAGAAAGAGAATCAAATCTGGCAGGAGCTGGGGAGAGGGACACAACCAGAGAAAATAAGGGAGGGAACAGCATACTAAGCTGGAGATCTTGAAGATAAAAATCATTCTTGTCTTTAAAGCATTAAAATAACACTATTTTTATCCACTACTTCCAAAATGAGCTAGCATTGGCAGTTTTAATCATGGGCTGGGCTCTTCCCACTGGTACAGGGCATGGCAGTGAACTGCCTCCAACGTGCCTAAGGACGGAGCTCGCTGCCATGACTCCTGACTGACTTCAGTGCAGGTGTGAGGAGACTCCAGCTCAGCACTTACAATAGAAGTGTGAACACATTCTTAAAACAGGGAATAAAAAAAACCATTATTGTGATGCTTCAAATAATGAGATGGATTTTTACCTGTGGATTTTTAACTTGCTGCTCTCTTCCACATTTTCTGGCCACTGTTTAGCACTCCATGGTAGGCGGAACAAAAGAATACTGTCTCCAGGCAAAAAGGCTGAAAAAAAATCTAAATGATGGCTTCCCATAGGGCACTCAAAGATACTTTTCATCTTCTCCTGACTTTAACCCGCAGCCTCCCTAACACAGCCGGTAAACAGCACACAGCACTGGAGAACCGTATGTGATATAGCACGAAGATCAATTTATTCAACTATGACTAGAGGGTCTAGGGTTTTTTTGCATAATGCATTAAGTTTGGAACTTACTGGAAGCTGTCTTGGTGGTTAATTCCTGTGACTTCAGATATATAGTATCGAGTACAGCAATGTTCAGTTGGTTCACAAGATTAGGAAAAACAGCTTTCCTGCTTTGTTGGAATAAGCATGATTCATGGTTCAGGACTGATATTTGCATAGCTAATTCTGACCTGTCCGTTAAGCAGCATATCCTGCAACTTCACCTCTTTTTGTATTCTTGCCTGCCCAGTGAAAGCTGTCATTACTTCACTTGAAACAGAGCTGAAAGAGTATAAACACTTTAGCTTTGTACAAATATTATTTTTCCAACTTACATGCTCTGAAAATAGACAGCAGTCATTCAAGCATTATACAGTTATTTCTGTGATATAGAAGGAAGCAAAGATTTTTTCATAACAGAAGAGTCTCTGTGGCAAAACCCCCAACATTTAAAACATACACAATTAGGAACAATTCTGACTCAGAAAAACACAAATGTGCCTCCACTCTCAGCTACAGAGCCTCACCAGAACAAAGCCATGCAATTGAATCTTCTAAGTAGGTTGAATGGAGTTTCTGAACCCATCGTACCTCTCCCTTCAGCTAGTTGTGAAAGCCTGTTTATAGAAACATGTTTCTCTCCACTCCTGCCCCCTCAACAGTCACACCACCACCACCAACCTACTTCAACATATGATAGGGCTCTTCGTTCTTCATAATGGCGCTGGGGAAGGTGAATCATTTGTCCTGAAAGAGGCACATACTGCCTCCAAAAGCTTAGTTTATATTTCTTCCCTTTATCTCTCTTACTACAACAGAAATGAGGAATGTCCACCTTAAAGAGTCATTCAACCCTATTTTCAAGGGCCTATTTATTAAACTCCCAGTTTCCAACCCAGAAATTCAGGAGTTCCCCCAGTACAGGTGGAACAGTACTTTAGGACATTTTCTAATAACGTTACGGCCAAGCTATTTCTATTAGCCATGAAATATTCCATAGAGACACATCCTGGCTCTTCAGTTTATCTGCAAGGCTACTGAATGTGCTCAGTGCCACAAACAAACTGAAAAATCCATGAGATCATCAAAAAATGAATCATATTCTTAAGGTATCAGCACTGTTTACCTAAAGGTATCCCTTTATTACTTACTAGCAGTCCTAAGGGTCTGTCTTGTGATATCTGCTTAACGCAAAGACAAATCTTGTCTGCTTTTTTAGGAGCACCCTCACTGGACAGGCTACAGGTGGGAGGAAGGCAGAGATTTCGAAGTCTATGTCACAGGGCAAGCGACTGCATCTTCTGCTAAACTTCTGGGCAGCAGAACACAATTAGGATCTGCGGTAGGGGCAAAGAGGCTAACTTCAAAAGTGTTATGAGCTTCCTGCTATCCTGTATTGCCGAACCCTGCCGGCCTTCCCATGGGCAATTACAGTTGTGGTACCTGTGATGGACAGAGTAGGTGGGCACATGGGTAGAGTTCCTAGTTCTTCCTTGCACAGACAACTGTCGTGCTGGCTCATCACTGCAACACCAGAGCAGGCAGCCACAGGGCATGCTGTGCAGATGGAGTCCTGCCCTCAGCTCCCACAGACCACTGCACAACCAAAGCCACACAGAAATCAAAAATAGTAACATACTTGCTTGGCCAAACACTCACAAATGACACTCCTACAGGGTTTTACTCATATTTAGTATATGGTCTTGTCATGCTTAACTTTCCAAATGGCTTCAAGTAACTAAGTGCTGGCCTGGCATACGCACACCACCACATGAGTTTAACTGATTAAATTAAAGGAGCGGAGGTTTTACAGTTTTGCATCTTGAAATCCTTTTAAAGCTGATTTAACCTCGGTATAGGTTATATTAGGAACAAGTCTAGCCAGTGTCAGAATTGAGAATTACCACATACAGAGTTGCTGTGGTTTACTCAGTTACTTTTAAATCAACTAGAAGTTCAAGAGGCGTGAATTCTGTATGCGGAAAAAGCTTTCATAATGTTACTTGACTATCTAACTGCAGCATTTTCAACAGGAATAAGGAAGGTTAGATAGATGGCAGAAAATCATCTCTTCCAAATGCAAAATGGTAATGATTTAAAGACTGATCTCTACACTGGCAGCATGCAGCAACTCAGGTGGCAAAAAGCCAAATCATTCTCCTGAAACTGCAGTTAACTCTTGCTAAAGTTAACTCTTGCAACAGTTAAACTCTTACTAAATGTATGTCCACTGGACTCTAGAGTATTCAAAAGAGCAGACTAAAATAACTAAAATGTAGAGGAAACTGTGTAAATAATACCTAAATGCTGTACCTTATGAAGAGTTAATCCAGACAAGTAGATGTTTATTAACACTGTTTGTTCACTCAGGAGACTGGCAGGCACTTGCAAACCCTCTTTGGTCTCAGAGAAGAACCTCCAGGAAAGGTCGTGAAATATGTTAGTTTGGGGTGAGATTTTTGTTTGCTTTTTAAAGTAGTGAAAATGAAGCACAGGCATTAAGACTGTGACAAATCACACAAAACAGGAAATTCAAAGTTACGCCTGACTCCCCCAGGTTCCCTTTGATACAGCTAGGTTGCTCAGTGAATCAGAAAAAGTATCACTCCTGTATTTGCCATTTCATGCTTTTATTTTTCATTTTATTTGCTTTTAGTAATATCCCCTTAAAACTACTGACACACCTTCCGGACAGGTTTTGGAAGGCATAAGGCCATACCCATCTTCCGTTTTGAAAGGCTCCTGCCACATTCAGCTTTCCAGAGCTCTCAGCGGATCACTCCTTTGGGGATGCCACTGCAGAGCCTCCTTCACACTCACACACCTTTTTGGACATCTTATTTTTAGTGTCGTTCCTTTTTGGTGCACTAAACCACATATTTTGAGAACAACAATTGTCTGCCTCATGAAGTCCTCAGACCATTTTAAGAAAATGGACTAATTTTTTTCTTAAGCATTGTGAACACAAAAGATCTTCCCTTTTCCTTTTCTCTCTAGTGAGGCCATACAGAAAATATCTGCACAAACAGTTTCAGTTTGCAAAAAACAGCAGTGCTGCTCCCCTGCTCTGGTTATTTGTTCGCATCCCTCATTGCACTTTTTCCTCCCTCACAGAGGAATCAGACCGCACCTTACCACACCTCCCTTCCCCCTCCAAAAGGCCACTTTGACCCAGAACAGTTTTCTCCAGTCTAGACAACTATCTGACTACACAAACACAATAAAGAATGTGGCATGAAGAGCGGGAACCCACGGCTAGGGTAACGCAAACCTGCGTATTTCAACAGCAGCAGCAGTGCTGAGGGCAGAGAAAAGTCTCTGTGGATCTGTGGCTGCAGTTCCTTCTGGGGCAAGGTCAGGCTGCCCACCGCACCAGGGACATGGGGGCCTGCTGTCTGCTGCTGTCTCCAACCTGAGCACAGTTTGCTTTCAAACGCCACTTGCCCTGAGACAGGAGATATCACAGCCCTTCCAGGAGAGGAAACAAGGGCTCTGCAGTTATTCTTTTCCTCCAGGCATCGTCACTGCAAGGACAGATGGGACTTGCCTGGGACTCATCCGCATGAGTTATGACACTTTGGGGTGCACTCCAAGGACTGATGTTTCTCCCCAGAAATATGTGCAGAGGCACCTCAGGATGGGCCCCATAGCTGTTTAAATCCACTATGAAAGTAGACAGGAGGTTATTTTGACTCTGAAGTGTAGAAAAAGTATTTTTGGTGTCTCAAGTCAGTTAACATTATTTATGGGAGACATCTGAGAAGACAGGTATTACTCTCTGTGACTATTTCCTCAACAGTACACAGACGTAGCAGGCGTCTCCTCTTCACAGGATGCTGAAGGGGTCAGAGCAGTCTGTTTTTAGAATACACTTTTTTCAAGAGAAAGGACTATATAAATGGGACAGATAGTACTATGAAGCACAGATATCCTCTGTCTGAAGTGAAACATCTGATTTTGCAGCAGATCTGTCATGCGAACACAAAAATAAAATTCAACCAGTCACCCCGATTGTGCTTTGTTTCAGGGGAAAAGTCTGATGAACATTTACCTGAAACTACCACTAGTCTGGGAAAATGCTCTCTAAACCCAGACAGACAAAAGTATTGCCTGAGTTTCAGCTTTTGCTCTGAAACTTTTGCTGAACTTTACTTCCCACCTCTGATTTCAAAGGGCCTGATTCTGACTGCACTTCCTTTTCTGTAAACTGGGAGCAAGATCCTGTAGACTAAGGAACAAAACCTTAGTCAAATGAAGCCAAACCTAAATAATGGGTTTGGGATTTAAAAAGAAAATCAAAAGCAGTCTTAAAATGTAACACAGTAATCAGAGTGGGCTGCATCTGTTTAAATATCGGTTTAAGCGTCACATTCACAAGTAGGAAATACTTCATAATTATGAAGCACGAGGGGCACAAGTAGCATAAGACAGACATAAAAAGATTTTAGGTACAATGGCATGGTTTGGAGTACATAAATTGCAGTTCTACTGTTCAGTGTCTTATTTTTACCTAGGTGGAGGAATTCAAACTAGAGTTCCTCGATCTTTTTCCATGCACAGCTCCATATTGCGCCTCTGTACTGGCCCTTCACAAGTGCACCTTTTGTGTCAACTGCTGGAGCATGTTCAAGTCATGGGTTAGGGGGTGCTTTGTGCCTCTAACCAGGACCCGCACATTCTTTAAGCATGATCTCAGCAACCTATACAGCCAGGATTGGAAGTGATCGAGCAAACTGGCTTCAGCCACAGCTCTTAAGTCCACCTTAAAGCAAGGATGCGCTCTGCATGGGGAGAGTATCTGTCTTGTACAATAGAAAACTGTATGTGTGTACAACGGTTGCTACTGAACCAGGCTAGAATTTCGATGGTATTTTATAACACACCAGTAAGTATGGGGAGAAGCTGTGTGCACACAAAGACTCACAGCTGCCCATTCAAAATAAGCATTTAAATGGATTAACCAGACAACTGTGCTTTCAAACTGGCAATCGTTACACAGTTACATGATTCAGAGGGATTTATAAATATTTGTTTTTCCAGATAAAAGGAGGGTATTAGTGGGATTTTTTTTTAAGTGCATTCACTGCCATTATCCCTCCCTCCCAGCCATAAACAAACAAACAAGGAAACAAAACAAAAACAAGAATGTGTTTAGGGTGCAAAATTTGTAGTCACCGTTTAAGACTTGGGGATTTTGGTTTAAGCTTAATATAAAAAGACAACTTACTAATGTAAAGAGCATAAAAGACCTAATTTTGCTTAGCTTTTTGAAGACCTCTGAACTTGAGGAATATTTGAGAGATCTGGAATTTAAGTTAAGGCACATGACCAGAAGATGCTCCTACTATGGTGCAAGTTTACAATATTATCTATAGATTTCGGTAAAACAGAATCATATGCAATTTCTTTCTCTAGACCTGAATATAACCCATCCTTCCTAGTCTATTTGAAAAACTGTTTCCAAATAAGAAGTCTCATTTAACAAGTCCACATCCTTTACACACACAGAGGCTTCTCTGTCAGTCACTGATGGGCAAACATGTTTATGCGGAAGCTCTGTTCAGAGCTCCTTTTTACTGTAAGGAGCCATTTTCCTCCAGGAAAATAATGTTTATGAGCCATTCTGTCCCCACACAGCAAGTTTTGAATGACAGATTCAGAAAAACAGTATGAAAAAGAAATTACTCTCTTTCATAATCCATCAGCTCAGCTAAAACAGTAAATCAGAGGAAAGTTAGACTCAAATGTAATCCCTTGGGAGTAGAATCACTTTGAATGGATTTGGGGAAAAATACACATCCTTCTCAAATTCAGTAGCTTGGATGGTTATATTTGTCTCTGTCAAGTTACACACAAAGAAGCAGAATAACAGAATTTAATACCCTGGGGATATGTTCTCTTGATAGATACATCTAACTTCCACAACCATTAACGGATATTATATACTGAGTATTGAGAAAAGGGCACATGCATGAAAATACACACTTCTAATGATATTCAGCCTTAGGAAAACTTTCTTTTGCTGACTTCCGTTGCAGAAATCCTACTGGTGTGGCATGCTGTTACAGAGTTATCAGATTTCTTCGTAAAGGGGTCTCTGTACCAACAGAGCAACATCTCCTTTATCTGCCAAGGGTAAATTTGCTAACATGTCCCCCAGGTATTAGCTGTTCCTTTTAATGCGTTTGCAAATGACTCCCTCCAGTTACCTTTGAGACTGTGAATCAGTAGCTGGTGATACCATCCTGCTGAAATAAGGGCAAGAGTAATCAGCTCCTTCATTTCTGTTTCAGGCTGAAATTTTACTGGGTTTAAAGGAAAATAAAAGCCATGGCTGAAACCTGCTCATTCTGAAATAGGTAGGTTTTTCACCCATAAATACCTCCCTTGAAAGTTCACTGAAACGTCCTTATCTTTGCTAATATTTCTAAACCACATATGCGAAGAATTCATTCACTATACTATAAAACTGAGTATTTTAAGAACAGTCTCTTCCGCATGTGTACATGGCCCAGCAGGTAAGCCCCCACATTAAAAAAAATTAGCCCTGGACACCACAAAATCTGCATGTAGGAATACAACAATTCTCACTCCATGCAACAATACAACATTACTCACTGCTTGCCCCCAGCAGGGTTGGCATTACAGCGTAAGGTGAGGACATTGCCTACATGAGACGCAGCTCAGTGGGAAGGAACTTGCCGGTTTAAAATGTTTAGTCTACCTGCCTGAAGTTGTGTGAGGGACTGCAGACTCTTCCACTTCGTTTATGATGCGGCAGAATAAAATTGTAAATAAACTCCGAATGTGAAATGTACACATGGAGTTGGATTTCTAGGGTTTTCCCCTCCCAATTGCTCATTATGGTCATTGTTTCCATAAACCCACTATTTCAGGTTCTCAAGCTATAACTTAAGTCATTCTCAAGACCATAATCTTTCAGGAGCACTCCAAGACAGCATATACACTGACAAGCTTGTTTAGAAAAAATATTGCAAAAAAAGGAACTAATTTAAGTGTCTACAAAACAGTTACTTCTATTGAAGGAATTGTTTCAGGGAGAAAGCTGGGAAGAGATAAGACAGAAACACAAGACCAAGTGTATCAAGCAGCAGCTCAGAAGCAAACCTTCCATTGCCTCTTAATTTTCATCCAAATATCTCAGATTTCATCCAATTACTTCAACATTTTTTTCTAACAACTGAGAACTATGAAAAGCAAAATATGATGACACTTCATAAACTTTTAAATGGTGCAGTTCATTTCTGGCAACAGCATAGCATTCCTTATCCTGCTACTGCAGGACAGATGATGTTTACTGTCACATGTATTAGTTAAATTTAATAGAATAAGATCTTCAGCAGATGCTAATCTGTGATTTCTGAGTGCTGCTATGTCAAATTATACTAGCTGATGTTTAACAGTTTAGAGTCACTGAATGTTTCTGGATATTGGTCATGTAACACATCATCATCCTTCATCTGGAGGGCACTTATTCAACTGTAGAAATCAGTAAGAGTCTTCAGGATGTCTAAGGGCTTCTATGAAATGCCTTGATCATTTTAATCAAATGCCAAGTGGTTTAATAATTATGTCATGAAAATACTATTTCAACAACTGTCATTGAGGAGGCTGTGCATAACATGGCCGTAGTAGTTGAACCACTCAGCATCCCTTTAAACATCAGGAGCCAGTTGCATGCTTTGTTATGGTTTCTGGTGTAACTGTTCAGTGACATGGGCAGCTCATTCTCTAAAGCTGTCACTTTGGCATTTTCCACAAATACTGCACTCATGTAGAACACAATATAGTTTAAAAAGTTTTCTCACAAAACACAACAATTCCAAGCTTTCCAAATGCAGTAATAGCTTGTTTTATACCAGAGGAAAGTGCTCTGTAGGAATAGAGACATTTTTTTAATTCTTTGGATGCAAAAATTTATAACTCATGCATATTTGAAATATCCTTACGCAGGGTTAGTTAGCAGAGTAGCTTAACTGTTTGTTACTTCTGGAGCTGCTAGTCCTAATTCTGAGAGGGACATGAGCGATACCAGTCTGGTGGTGGTAACCTGCTGCATCACAGATTCGTAGGTTACAGGACCTCTATGTCAGGAACAGCTGGGATGATATTCCCAGTCTGGCCTTCTGCAAGTGAAATCATTCCACTCACCTAGTTTTGCAAAGCCCTAACTTCTCTGCGTATAAGTTTAACAAGCAAAACCCTGTCTTGATTTAGATATTTGCATTGGGAAGTCCAGCACAAACCTTGGCAGGGCTGTAATAATGAAATTACCGTTTGTTAAAAACGCGCACCTTGTTTCTGGAGTGATTTAGTTCACCTACAGCTTTCATGTGTTGCAATGGATGCTTGTTCACCTTCCATAATCTCATCCCCCGCAGAGTCTAAAATATCAAGTTAGCACAGCTTAACACCTTATTCTCCATCAACTAACTGTGGTGAACTTCCACGTGAGCTCTCCTACCCACAGGTTAGCATTCTGGCAGAGCAGATTTAGCTAGGTTGCACTACCTTACATTTGCCTTGAGGCAAATGCTCCCAGTTACTGGTGTTTATGTGTTGTGTGGTATCTTATTAAGGCATGGCAAACTGCCTGTGTATCTGACCAAATTTGTATCCAGCCAGGGACTAGCAGCTGTAGGTACTATTCCTAATTCTTTTGTTCTTCACATGTTCAAAACCACAAGGGTCTGACATTTTCAAAAGGCAGGCAATTATTAACATTAAACTCTTATCTGAAAATGCTAAACAAACAGTACCACCTCCTTCCTAACCTGCTGCAGGCCTAAGGACAATCGAGTGGAAATTGGTCAAAGCTCAAAGCTCACTGCTCTGGTCAAAGCTATCTACACCTCTGCTTCAAAAGCACAAAATGGAAACTTAAAACAAAATCCACCTTTGAAAGGGAAGAATGATGATTGTACAGGTAGTCTAACTACTCTTGCTAAGCAACAGCTTGGAAAGGCAGGTGTCAGTGTTTTCTATTTCTAGCTATGTGGTTACGATAGTGGTATATGTGCCTTGTCATTAACTTTCAAGGGTAAGATACTTCAAATAATTAGTGGTTTGCTTCTAGCATTTGCTACCCACCTTCACCCATGAGAAGGCCAATACGTTTCTGACTTCAAACCACCAGTAGGTATGCGCCTGACAATCATACTACAAGTCACCAGAACAAAAAAGCCAAGTTAGTGGAAGTGCGAGTTGGCTGACCATGAATAATATATACGTAGACAATTGAGGGAAGAGTTAGGCTTTAAATGGCCAAACTGAAGCAAGCTACCAAAGCTTCCTTGAGCCTCACCATTCCCTGGCAGCTCCTAGCACACACCCTCTTAACCTGAGAAAAACATGGGAGAAAAAAGTGCTAGTTGTATCTTCTAGAACTTGGCAGGGTATTTGAGGCTGACGAGAATTTCTGTATGCTCTGAGGGCTTTAATCCAGAATTTCTGCTGGGAAATAACAGCGGTTATTACTCTCTTTGAACCTCAATTTCCCAATCACAATAGACCCGTGTTGAAACAACCTCTCTTAATTTCCCATAAGTTCTATAATTGTCTATAGAAACTGTAATTAACACATCAATGCATTAATTTTTTGACAGATATTAAGCAGAACTAGTTGAAACTGTGGAAATTCTAATACAAATAACTGTACTGAAGTTTAACAGTGGCATCAAAAATACAACAGATGAAATCGTGGGAAGTTGGAGATCTGGGTTTGGGTCTCCAGAGACTGAGTCCAGGCTTCTGACTTCCTGGATCACTGCTTTAACCATGGGTCAAGATGCAAAAGCTGTTCTCAGTTACAAGTCACCAACAAGTCTTGCCTCCTCCTCCCATGTAAAAGAATGAGCCTGTAACTCCTTCCAACACATACAGGAGTCTTCATGCCTAATAGAGATACTTTAAAATCTTCCTTCTAGGGTCAAGCACTTAGTTTTTAAACAACTCAAAATCTACATGGGATGCCTGGGTCCTCATTCTGAATCCCACGTTCCTGGATTTTGATGATTTAATTTGAATCACATTTTTATCTTCCTTTATATACATTAAAGGCAGGGGACATATACATATGGGAAGCTCTAGGCTGCTTCTTGTTGCGCTAATATTCATGGTACCAGTGTGGCCTCAGGGAAGAGTGGGAACAGCAAAGCTCCCAGCCAGGCAGAAACTTCAAGGCAAAAGTATAAAATGTGAGAAGTAAGGAGTGTGTAAGAAAGGAGTTGAAGGAGAAAGAAAAACGATGATGAAGAAACACTTTTTAGTTGTATTCCCCTTTCCAGAATAGTTCACCAATCTTTTCCTGCTGAACATCTTCCTGTTTCTATTATCTACAGGCAAAGAGAGAGCAGATATGGCTTTAGTTACAACCAGACAATGTGGTATTGCTGTTTACATGCAAACTTGGGCTACGCCAGCTTTGCAAGCCTGATGGCCTGGCACTGTACGTACCAGATGAGAATACTACAAATGCAATAAAAGGATCAGCTTCCCAGATTTTTGACTTAAGGCATTCCCTTGTGGTAAAGTTGGGTGAGGAAATGGAAGAACAGACTGAGGGGAAGTGGAGAAATTCAATAGCCCAGAAGCATATATCACTGACCTAGTTACTTTGTGAAAGCTTCAATAAAGAGGCTTACGAAGTCATGACTATTACATGGTCCTCTCTGATCTTTTCATGAGGATGAGAAACGGTTGTTTTCAGTTTAAAAAAGAAAAAAAGATTCTGTATGTAAAGTCTCTCTTTGTTGTGCTGTGAACTCCCTGGAGAGAATATCAGTCACCCTGCAGGGGCTGGAATACTGAATGAATCCATCAGGGAACAGGCTTTCTTCTCCTCTGACATGCTTCGGGAGACCACCCGCACACACGTCAACCCTTTCTCTGCAGAGTGCTGCCTCTACAGCCCTGCCCAGTCTCAGCCAGCAAGGATCCTTCCTCTCAGAGCCCATCACTGATGGAGTTTAGATAGTCTCAGGCTGAGGAGTGGCATGACCATGGGCCTCCCACTTTCTGGGCAAAGGCTCTAACCACTGCAGGAAAAGGAGGCAATGCAACCGTGAAAATCGGTAATGGGAACTGTGGGGAGGTAGAAGGTACACAGCAGGGCAGCTGGCCAACTGCCACAGCACAGTCACTGCAGAATCATAGATCTGCTTGTATGCAGGAAGCGAATGAGAAGGGTAATTGCTGCATGCTTGCAGGCAGAACCAGCCAAAGGAAATAAAGGATCAACCACCACCTGCATATGACAGCTCTTCTCTTGAAATCTTCATGGGTTCCTGATCACAGATTGACAAATTTGTGCTGTTCAAAACCTCATTAATTTCTTCCCATTAGTGACACACACAAACATTTACCACTTCGTTCCTGCACTCTTTCTATGAGTTTCTCAAGAAGAATGGGACACCCTGGAGTCACTACCCAGTCATGTCACAGGAAAGCTTAAGATAGCTACGGAGCTGAGGGGGGAGAATCCTGAGAGCAGGAAGCGACCAACTGTCATGTGAACTCTGGAAACAACTCAGTGCTGGTCAGATGATGAACTCCTGCATGTGATTTTATTGTCATTCCATCTTATCATTGTTGATAACATAATGAAAAAGATACATCCTTGATTATGTATTTTTTTATAATGCAGCCCATTTTAGAGTAAAAGGTGAAAAAAAAAAAGCAGCCTATGTAATGTCTTGCTCAGCATGACAGAGAAGTGCTACTCCACGTTAATTAGTAGCTTTATAGTGAGCTGAAGTAAAATAAACTAACATGTAGCTACAGACCCCCCTGAAATTTCAGGCACTGGCCTGGAATTGCACAGCGGATACTATCTAATGAAGGAATATTTTAAGAGGCTAGACAGTTGGAGAAAAACACTGGAAAGGCAAAAAGTCTAGTTACATCTACCATATTTCCCCAAGCATGCACTTTAATGGACGGAAGTTATTCACACACACTACTCTCCTGGAGCACTCTAAGTGCACAGTGTATGGTAAGTCCTGATGTAACTATGACTTGAGATTTGCTCCAGCCACAGAGCTCCCAAACAAAGCATATGGAAGTTAGTCGGGACAGCCAGATAACACTAAAAACAGGGGAGCAGTCAAAACAGTAAGAAATTTCAGCTCCCTTTGAGCACTAAGAACTTTCTTAAACTGTTGCCAAAGTATTACAGCTGTGTTATCAAAACCACTGCTGTTCTACAGCTTTATATAGTGACTTGTCAATAGAATCTGAGCTACTAACTAGACCTCAAGGATCAGACCAGATCAGCATCTCAAGAAACAAAAGAATCCTGGACAGCTGCTTCTGCTGCCTTCCCTGAAAATAACCAGAAGTGATAATCCATTAGTAATCATCTGTGGTCTGTTTCAAAGTTCACCCTCTTGTACAGCAACATTAAAAATGTACTTATATTAGTGAGATGAAATCTACAAAATTACCACATTATCATCCAAAAGCCCCAGGCACCACCTAACCGTGCCAACAGGTGCCGTATACGCGCGATGTGCTTACTCCCATTCTGGGCTGCAGAATCCACAGCAGGATTAAAACTGGAGGGAGGTGGCTCACCTGCATCTCACGTCTAAAATATCTAGACTCAGGAGACTACAGGTTAACTCTTGGAAAATCTAACTGAACCCCCTCTTCTCTCTAAGTCAATAAAATGAGTACCAGCCCACTTATGACCCTTCTGGGTGAAACCTTAAACAAAATTAAAAACCACATCCACATTCTGAGGAGGAGTTTGCCCCTTCATCTTCATTTCCCATTCTCCACTTTGCTTCCTTATTAATTACACCATCACTAGCAGCTTATCAGTAATGAGGGAGCTTCAGTTTTCATACAGCTTGGGAAATGCACACGAGTGCTTTCGAAGGAAAGGTCTGGTCTTGATGAGAAATCATCCCTCTTACACATTTCTCTTTTTTTGGGACTACCTATCCCAAATAAATTCATCTCCATCCTCCCAAATTCTCCTCCTATGATTCGTCCTGGGCAAAAATCCTTAATGATACACTACAAGAAGTTTGGAAACATCTTCTTTTCCTCGACTGCCTGAAATCTCTCCTTCCTAAAGTTCTGAGGACTTCAAAATACTGCAGTCAAATTACTCTTTTGCTCCAAGAAAGAGAACTGGATCTCTCCGGCGCCTCTAAGACTGATATCACAAAAGCCCCCTCAAGGGAAATACAGCCTCATAACATACAGTTGCCTATTATTTATTCTGTGGCCAGATTCTCAGCTGGTATAAATCAGGGCAGGTTCCTTGCCTTCAACAGAGTAAAGCTGATTTATGCCAGCTGACAGTCTGGCCCTGCATGCGTTCCACTTGCACAATGCTAGTTTTTAAAGAGGCCCATTCAAGTGCCCCAGGCACATAAGAACCATACTTGGGTCTTTACTTGGAAAATGTTGCTCCGAGGAGTAAGACTGTGAAACCTTCCTGCTGCTCTCTGAGTATGTACTGTTCAAATTCACTTGCTCTTCTAACAGAAGGAAGCCTCTAAGCCCTGACAGAGCCACCATGACCTTGGGAAGAAAAGATGGACTTTATAATGTCTTCTGCATAGACCATTTTTTTAACTGAGTTTAACTGCTGAATTAAATGAAGCCCACAGGTATACCAATGTAATGTTTTGGAGGAACTGATCAACTGTGCAGAGGGCAGAGGCTATCTTTCAAAACTTGTATTACTCGTGACTATAAACAAGCCAGAAATAATATGGTGTGACTTTGAAATCACTGGCTGAGCTTACAGCTTTGGCTGCTTGATAAATCTTTCTTTTTTACCTTAAAACCTCAGATGTCTACTTACAGAGCAGGCCAACAGCTCTGCAACAGCTCAGCAACAGCTTTTGCAGGTGTGGGCTGAAGACCTTGGGTACAAACAGGAGGTACGTAGGAAACACAAGACAGCTTTCTAATACCTCTGGTTCCAGATTAGCATTTCAAAGGCACAATGTTAACCCTAGGTGTCATTGTAGTGATGTATCTGCTGGGTTGTAAACTGAAGGATGCTTTAAGTGTGAGGAAGCAGACTCCTCTATCTGTTCCTGAAATCTATTCATTTTCAGTCAATTTTTTTCCAAAATACTACTCTGGGTGAGTGGAGAACTGGAATCCTGGAATCAGACTATCAGGACTGTTAGTAATAAAAATTGTGGTTCCTTTGCATGACAGAAATTTCTGAATACAGCTTGTTATTATGATATAAAACAAAGACCAGAAGACACCAGTCATTCAGAGCACTGCCATTCCCACCCAACAAGGAGAAAATGAACACATGGCTACAGGTCAACCTAAAAAACACCGTCAGGAAAATGTTTTTCCTGCCCCACCAACTGCTGTAACATTTCATACATTTTCATATTCACCACCGGAGTGAAACCAAAATCATTTGAAGTGGTGGGGGTGGGGGTGTTTGTGCATGCAATGAGAGAGTGACAGCCCTCCAATATCCTGGGAAGAGTGGGTAGGGGGAGCTCCAGATTCAAATGTGCACTCTATGAGCCAGACCAGGCGCTTGATCCTGCCGTTCTTTCATCCTCGACCAGTGATGATTCTAATTATTGATTAATGATGATTTCTCTTTCTCTCTCTCTCTTTCTATATCAGAAATTCCATCCTGGACGGGGGGTGGGGGTGGGGAAGATTTCCTGATGAAAGTTTAATGGAAACTGTTACATTTCCACAAATTGTTGCAGTTTTGACAAATCAGCATTTTCCCATGAAAAACAGTGTCAAATACTCTCAACCAGCTCTAATTCTAACCAGATTAACTCAGGGATGAATGCCAGCAGGAAGTTCTTGCTAAATACCAGTTGTTTGAGCAAAGGAAAACTACTCCTTCCCCGGATGATCTTCCCAGAGGTGAAAAGGCTTTAAAACCTATGTAAAAAAAGGACAGGTAGTTCCAGCTGTAACAACCACAATTGCATTCAGAGAAAGAGAAAGAGCAAGGAAATAGCATATTTACAAAAAAATGCACAAACATGGACAAATCAGCAACTAGTGTTTCTCCTGCCTCTGCTAATGTTATTGTTTCTTAAAATCTGAAACAGTTGCTCAACTTTGCAGCAATGCAAACAAATGGACATGAGTTCCTGACTCAGGAATCTGTATGGACTGCAAGGCAAACCCCTTAATACCTGCTCCAATTTAAATTCTGCTTAAATCCCTAGAAGTTAATGGACACAAACAAACGATGGCATGGTGTCATCAACAGAAACAGAATTAAGCAACTCCTGGTGAGATTTGTTAGTTCTAACTACTAATTTGGATGAGTTTTTCATCACTGGATGGTGATTGAAGTGGTTTGCTCTCTCCACACATCTTATCCTAAACATCTGCATACTAACTAAATCTGTGTTCTCTCAGGCAGTAGGATATAAATGGTTGTACTCAACCAGTGCTAGTGCTGCTGCTCTGTCTTTATGCCAGAACGAAGACATACTATGAAAAATAACCACTGAAGACTTAGCTGGGTCACTGAGAACCCAATATTGCAAATATTTAGTATCAACTCATTGCTTACAGTGGCATACAGATCAGCAGCATTTGCCTTAACTACAATGCCCTGCCTCAGTGTGTATGCCCTCTCCTTGCTGTAAAAGCAATCTACCCCCTGTAGTAAGAAGTTTCTCCACTGTTTCTTAGTACAGCTCTTATCACCTCCACCTGCCAGTGAAGTTAAACTTCAAAAGGACTTCTAACCAGTCTGTTAAAAACAAGGCATATTCTTTCTGATTTATTTTAGGCTATTTGCACTTTCCAGAATTACAGTTCATAAAAAAGCACAAGTATTTTGTCGTGACCTTTTATTTTATTCTTGATTATAAGAGTTTAAAAAACAGTTCCCATTATCCTACAGGAAAAAAGGAATGATAAACACTCTAAGCCCAACAAAATGTAAGGCTAAAGACCTATTAAGCAACCCAAAATCTCAGCACTAAATCTCTTAGACTAGGACTCAGCCAAATTTCTTTTTCACAACAGGACTGGCTCTCCACTACTTCATGCTGGAAATCCCTTGTACTCTCTAACATCTGCACAGAACTGGTTGATATCTTAGTCCATTTTACTGAGTTTGCAATGCTCTGGCAATACAAACTAGCTGATGTCCCTGGGATGTGCCTACGTGGTAATTTGCCCTGAGTCAAAGGGCTCCTGTGAGGCAAAGGAGACACTGCAGCGCTCGTCTCCCACCCGGCTCAGGACATCCCTTTGTCCATCTGCTCCCCATGGCCCCCCTGGAGGGGCCGTGGGGACCATGGGCAGACCAGGACTGTAACAACTCACCTCCCTCCTACTGAGCCCGGGACCATGGGGCCACAAAGGTGGCTGGAAGCCCTGACTTTCACTGTGCCACCAACACCCAACTGTAGCCATGCCAGCCAGTGTGGAAACTGCATGGACCACTTTCAGATCAAAATCTGTCATTGCACTAGTGATAATATTTCATACCTAGCTGATACAAATCCACCTGGTTATGCAAAATCCAAGAGAGTAACAAGTTGGGCCCAGCCAGTTGGTTTTGCTCATTCTTGCTATACTGTAAGTGAGGCACAGCTCTTCGAAGTCAGAAGAGCGACAGCAATACAAAGTAAATGCTAGCAAAGTGCATATAGCACAGACATACCTTGTTGAGAAGAAAAAGTTCCTATGCCACAAATGCAAAAATATAATCTTAAAAATATCCAAAAGTATTTTGTCTTCCCCCAAAAGAGCAAGTCCTTTCTAAAAGCCTAGTCCTGAAGAAAACAAAAAAACAAAAAAACAAAAAACCGAAAACCACAAAAACCCAAAAACCAAACCATGAAGAATTTTCCTTCTGGCAAGAGCCTGATACCATCTTTGCTCCTAAGTTCAGAATTAACCTTGTCACAATGACAACTTTTATCAGCCACCATTACATGAAACTGTAACAATTCATCCCAGAAAGGAATATTTCAGTTCGAAGCAATGCTGTTTGGCTAAATGTAGGTCATATAATAGTAAGTGTTTATAAAATATATGTGAAAAAATATTATGAATATGAAAAAATCTGAATTATTCCATTGCCCTTTTTTTGAAATTACTTTTGAAACTGTTTCAGGAAACTTGTATGCTATAACTCTATGTAACTCTACTGATGCTAATGGAACTATATTCATTTGCAGCAGCTTAAGATCTGGCTCATCATTTTTTAATAGGAACCATTCCTATATGGAATTCACCACCTGAATATTATAGAAGCGTGTTAATGCCAAGGAGCTCAAAATAGCAATTAAATAAAAGTGATTTTCAAAGTCTCAGGTATGAAAGTCTTAGAATTCAAGCATACCCCATAAATAGAAGAAAATGCAATAATATCTCTGTTCTAGTCTTACTTCCCTCCTGAAATAACTGGAAATTTGCCAGTTTTAATGGGGGGCAGGAATGCATTTTAGATTTGATCGTGTTACAAACATGTTCCACCATGTTACTAAGATGTTTGTTCTCATACTTGCCTTTTGCAAATATCTGAAGCTCTAAATTTGATTCTGTTACTATAAAATTAACTGACTATGATATGGCTTTTAAAAAATAAGGAGACAATAATGCAAGTAGAGTTTGGCTGAATGGAGAAATTAAGTTCCTGATGTTCAGAAATGAACAATTATTACACAGATTATTCCAAAGAACAAATTCCTGGTTTTGATACCCCAAAGATAAATTACAGATTCATATTCACTTGGATACAGCAGTGTCGATTTCTTATGTGGGCAACTGCTGGTTTGCACTGCCATTTATTGATTAAACGCTCAATATAGCATTCACAATCATTCAAAAAATCACACCTTGTCCCTTTACTCTATGGAAAAAATTTCAATTACTTGTGTGTAGTACAGGACATGAGAGCATCTTTTTCAAAGTTCCTGTGGGACCTGCTCACAAATTTGTGCTTTTGTCCAGAATCTTTATGGAAATGTGCCATTCCTGTCTAATATTTTGCTGTGAAGAATGTTGAAATGAAATTTTAGCTACGGCTTTATTAACCTCCTCACCAACAAGAGCCAGCTGGTTAGTAGGCATACCTGGGAAGTGAGCTCTCCCGAGACTAGTATCTCTCCTACCTCATCCTCACTGAACTGCTGAGCTATTGATTATTACAAAGTAAGTAGCTCTTTTTTCTGTTTTGTTTTCCCCCAAATATTTGGCAGCTCTGGTTTTCATTCTGATGCCAAATAACAACCAATATCCAAACCTTACATTTTCTGCCCCCACAGAACTATTGTTTTCTGACCAACTCTTCCTGTTATACACACAACAGAATCCTACAGTGATTATTAAAACAACTTTTGGAGCTCTAGGATAGATTATCTGACAACGGGTTTACTCAGTTCTAGTTATTGTAAGGTGTAGATGAAGATCAGTATGAAAAATGCTGAATTGTAACCAATCTCTACATATTTTTTCCTCACTGGACCTACGGCAAGAAAGAAGAACAAATTCTTAAGCTACGTCCGTTTTTAAAATCTACCTGTAGTTTGAGACTGTCTATACTGGTTGAGTGAAAAAAAAGCACATGATAATAAATAACACAAGATTAACAAAAGTGGAGCTTTTTCATTTAAAGCTTTTTGTGATGGGAATCTGCAAAAAATTTCGGGCCGGGGTCAAAATAAAAGCCATCACTAGTTGATTTATATTAATCAGAAATAATACAAATATATATCAAAATCAACAAGAAGCTGCACACCTCACATTTAAAATAATACCGTTTTGAGCCCTGGGACACCATAGTGTCTTATTCTTAAACTGTTTTTTTTCATCTGCCCTAAGCTTACATGAGTAACTTTGCAGGTATGTAAAACCTCTTGACTTTGACAGGATTATTAATGAAGCATGAAGTTATTCATACTGTACATAGCTATTGGCAGTAGCTATACAAGAGCTATCTAGTTTATGTTATTATGTTTTAGCAACAATTTCGAGATCATTATTGAACATAAATAGACCACAAGGGAGAATCAGAGGGCAGAGAGCAAAGTCTGTGGAAGCTCAGGTGTCTGCACATCTCACCTGAAGACTAAAACTAGACGTGATATCACAAGACATCTCAGAAATCTACTTAATTCTCCAAAACTGTTTCAGATGTAGTTGTGCTGCAATCTGATGTTCTCTTTTTAGGTTCACCAGTTGCTCTGCAACATCATTTAGGGCCTAACTTTGCAGTTACAGATGTTTGTTCACATATGTGGGTGAGTAGTGGTACGACTGAGATCGAAAGCTCCTCAGGGCTGGGACCTTGTTTTTGCAGCAGCACTTTAAGCTCTTGGTACCTTCCAAATTCTCCTATGAAGAAAGAATACTGCAAGCCACAGCCTCAAAAACCTATCTAAGGATGTCTTGGTAAAAACAGAATAAGGGATGTAAAGTGTCATTAAAAGTGAATCAAACAACATGAGCGCTAAGTGCCACAGGAACGGCTGCTGCTCTCGGTCCCACTGCTCGCAATCACGGCTTAATTCTGCTGGAGGCAGAAACTCACATTAAAATAACTTTTTGGTAAGCAGCTGCCGATGCACGCAGCAGCGAGCGCTGCGGCCACGCACAGGCCCTCAGCTCTAGAGCCGGCACGCACCGGCTCAGGCCACGCAGCGCCCGCGGCACCTCCGGGCCCCTCTCCCTGTGGGTGCGCAGGGCGGGCTGCTCCCCGGCCCAGAGGGCACGGCAAAAGCTGTGCCGGGGGCCCGGTCCTGCCCCGCGAGCACGCACGGCGGCGGCGGGAGGCGCGGGCCGCGGCCGGCTGCTTCCCCCCGGGCCTGGCGCCCCCCGCCCGCGCCCCCGGGCACACGGTGCGGCCCGGAACCAGGTGCGGGAGCTGCCGCGGCAGCTGCAGGGCCGGGCAGCCGCTGCCCCCGGGGACAGCAGTCAGCTCCCGAGCTGCCCTCTCCGGGCTCCTGCGGCCGGACCAGACCCTGCTGCATTTCCTGCCAAATCCTCTCTTTTCTCCCCCCTCTTCCCTCCACGGACGGACCTCAGTGTTTGCCGCGAACCCCCCAGATTCCCAGTCCCTTTCTTCCCCGCTTCCTTTCCAGCAGGGCAATAAACAAACAGGCTCACCCCTCCCGAAACGTTTCCAGCCTCAAAACTTTCTTAGCAACCGCGTCCCCCTCTCCCGCGGCGGACGCCTGCCTGCTGCCCTGCTCCGCTCCTGCCTTCCTGCCTCCTGCCCCGCTCCTGCCTCCTGCCCTGCCCGGCTCCTGCCTCCTGCCCTGCCCCGCTCCTGCCTCCTGCCCCGCTCCGCTCCTGCCTCCGGCCCCAGCAACTGTCAAGCGGGAGCGCCGGGCCGGCGCGCACTTACCCCGAAGCAGAGCGGGGACCGAGCTGCCCATGAGGACCCAGAGGGAAACGCGCAGAAGCAGCCGCCGCAGGCTCCTCGGCAGTCGGGGAGTCATCGCGGAGCCGGATCGGCATAGACGGCGAGCCGCGGGCGGGGCGCGGGGGGCGGCCGGGCCGGGCGGGCAGCGGGGGAGGCCGCGGCGGCGGGGCTGGCAGGGCGGCGGGGGAGCGGGCTGCGCGGCTCCGCTGCTCGGGGCTGCGGGTGACTCACTGAAAACTTCACTTCGGCGCTGCAGGGGAAACAGGAAATCTTAAACTTCGCAAACAGCTGGGCAGGACTTTCTTACTCTTACAGTAGTTCCTTCTCCCCCTTCCCACAGGCACCCCCTCCCCTGCGCTCGCCCTTTTTCTTTCTTTCTTTCTTTTTTTTTTTAACATGAAACCTCACCCAGTTTGGTGTCAATCATGTGCCAGAGGCCAGCCCCTCTCAGGTCTGGCTCTCCCACCACAAGCGCGCCGGGGCCAGCCCCGACGTGCGCCCGGATCCCTGCGCCTGCCTCCCTCCCGAGGCGGGGACCGGGCACAGCCACCCGCCGCTCTGCCGGGCCCCGGAGCGGCGGGGTGGCTTGCGAGGGGGCTCAAGGTGGACGGGAATCCGCCAGCTCGAACGGGCCCTTCGCCCCACCAGTTAAGAAGGGCCCGGTCCTGTCATTCGGGGCATGGGGGCTTCCCAGAGCTCCTCCTTGCATCCGTATCCCTGTCCTTACCGATGCTGCTGCAGCGGGTTTACCCCTCTGCAGAACTGGTATCTGAAAGACGGACGTAACCCCCAGATGAACTAAAGCAGGGGGCAGAGGAGGTTGAAGTCAGGGTAAGCACAGAAAACGTTCACACAGACTAGCTGGGCACTCAGCTTGCAGATGTTGAAGCTGACCGCTACAACTTGTCACCTGCCTCTTTTTTTGCATTTTGCTCCCAAATGGGCTGGATGCACACCGCTTGGTCCCAAATGCTGCGTATGTGACACAGATGAAGTTCATCTCCATTCCCCTCTGAAGCAGGTTTAGCTTTAACCAGAGATTTTGCCTTCTCCAGAAGGGAGGAATTGCACATAGGATTCAGGGAGCAGGACCACACTGGTGAAGCCAGCTTGCATGGCCCAGAGACTGTAAGAACCATTAGACTCTCAACCTGAATAAGGCCTGAACTTTCTGCCAATATAAATCCAGGCATTGCATAGCAGCAGTTGTCTTGAGACTCATTTTTGGTTCACAGAGTCTTCCTTCCTCTCTGAGTTAAATGGCTGGGCATTGACTGAAAGGTAAACTGATGCACATGGGGATGATTTGAGAGTGCCTGTTCAAATTTTGGTGATTCACTTTCGTCTCAGTTACAGCATAGTTAGAGGGACAGATTGGGGTATTTCAGAAAAAGGGCTAAGCCCTCAGGGGAAATATACGTAATCACACTCTGAATGTCCCAGATCAACTCTGTATGAATTTGGAAATGTTTGCATAATGCATTTAATTGGCTTATAACAGACATAAAAAATCTTATTGTGATTTTATGTAAATTTAGTTTTAAAAACTCCCTAAACGCATATTTTCACAGTGCAGTCCCAGTTTATGATGCAAGTTCTCATAAACCTCTCCAGGAGCACTTTCCTCTACCCCACCCCCTTTAAATACAGTCAAGATTCACTCAAACGGTCGCCACGTTCCAGAGGTAAGAAAAATGTTGGACTCCCCTTTCAGCACAGACTGGAGTGTTCTTATCAGTTCCTGTGCACCAGCTCTGTGCTAGAAGCTGGCTGTGTTTTCAGTAATCCACTTAAAGGAAAGCATTTCTCAACCCCCATCAGTATATACTGTACGCTGTATACACTTCTCTCTCCTTGTAGCTGTCAAGCTGCAGGTGCCAAAGAGTTGCTGTTTGCTTAGAAAGTCGGCAGTGTATACTGAACTCTCCTGTTAGTTTTTGGTGACTAACTTTCAATACGAAAGGAAGCTTAAAAGCCATTAAATACAGATTTAATGTTACTATTCAAACCTGTCAAAATCCAGGCGTGACTTGGCAAGCTGGCCTCTGCCTCGCTTGCATCTCTCTCCCTCGCACGAGTGCCATGGCTCTTCTCCTACATGGGCACCTTCTGACCAGCCTCTCTCATCCGGGGTCTGGGAGTAGGAGAGGGGCTTGCAGGAGGTGGAAGCCTCGGGGAGGGCTGTACTCAGGTCCCCAGTAGTCTCACAGCCCTGACTGCAGCCTGGCATCACAGCCCCTCTCTCTCACGTGAGGTGATACAGCGCCTGTTACCCGGTAAGTGAGGAGTCTACAAGTGGATTTCAGATGTCTGATATTTCCCTATAAGCATAGTTTTTATTTCCACAGACACATCATGCAGTGAGGATTGTGCTACTCCTGCACTTCGGATGTTCAGAGAGCCCGTGAGAGTGGTAGGTGCTACTAGAAAGTTTTTCGGTGGAAGTTTTTCGGATATCTTGCCTGGATATCCTCAGTGAAGGAGTAACTTTGTCACCAAAAGTCAATGTGGAAGTTGAAGTAAACCCCAATTCGGTTCACAGATTTGTCCCAGACAGGCTTATTAACAAAAGCTCACATCCTGCCTTTTTGAGTACTATAAGCTTCCCTGTTAGGGCCCAAATGGAGCTTAATCAGGATTTCCTGGACAACCAAAATATATAAAACGAGACTAAGCTGGTCATTTCTTTCCATTTCCTTGTTCATAGTTCCTAGTTCCCTATTTGCAGATGGCAGTTTATGACTTACTTCTAGATGGGAACTGTGAATATTTAGCCTGACTGAGGTAAGAAAGAGCCCACTTTGAAGAGCCGCCGATTAAAGCTGTAAATAATTAACTACAACCTGACAGGGTAAGGAAGGGTCAGCTAATTTCAGTTTGCTACTCAGAAAGGCAAAATGTTGAAACACTGAATATTGTGTTTTCTTTCTGAGCCTTAAAAAGAGATACCCAGAACACAAACAAGCTAGTACCTCTTGTATCTCAGGGCCTCCTAATCAAGACAAGCTAAGGGCTTCTTGCTGCAGTTTAAGGCACAGCTTTTTAAAACAGTTCATAAAAACTACTGAGTACGAATGATCTCTCTTTAGTATTCCAACCATTTCTCAGCTTGCAGTATCATATTTCTGTCAAAATCCCATGCGAACTACAGCGTTATTCTCATACAAAGAACAATTTCAAGCTTCCACAAAACTTGCGTTGTTACTGAAAACTGTCGTTTCACTGTACACAACATACACTTTTAACCCAAAATCATTCTACCCACAGCCAAGAACTGCTGATGTGCCCAGTAAAGCCATTATTTTGATTAGTTTATTAGCTACAGTGTTGCTTTGTTTAAGAATCCCACAACGAGCTACTTCCCAGATCCACTGACTCAAAATTAAATAAGGCCTATACAGCTGCACTAACACAACGTAATGTTCATGCCTATATAAAGCTGACATATGCGGCTTAGGGTGAAGACGTCTCACCTTACTTTAGCTGTCTAAAAGTTAGCCGTGGAGTGAAGTTCCAGGAGACAGCTGAGACAACCTAGTACCTTTCCTGCCATCCAAAGGAGCAGTTTCATTTGTTTGACTGTAGTTTGACTGTAGAACCCAGATCGGGTTCAAGGACCAAAGGATGGAGGACAAAGGTTGGATGAACAGAACTGCCATTACGGTGGCAGCAAGCTATTAGGTCACCTACATTCCCTCAGTCATCAAAGGATGGAGAGGAATCTAGATATTTTAAAAACCTCTAGACACATGAGCTGATGACAGAGAGCATAGTTAGTCCAGACATCTACTTTGTAGGAATCTGATGTTAGATGACATGAATCCTAAAGAAAATGTTCTTTGAGTCATATACATCATATAATGTAAGCTACAAGATGCTTTACTGACTGGCAATCATTGGAATGACTGCCTGTGATTTTTGTTTGGAATGAAACACAGCAATTGGGTACATAGTATGCTGATATTGCCTTGACAAAACTATTAGTGACATAACTGGAATAAGCAGTTTGACCAGAATAAAAACATTGATGACTCTGAATAAGTTTTGTCATAACTACTTTCAAATGAAAAATAGGATATCTGCTTTGAAAAGTTGACACATCACATTTTGACATTTTTGGTATGATACAGATCAGGTTTTGTTTTGAAGCAGCCAATTAGTTTTCAATTTTTTTTGTTGTCTCCATGTTACATATAAAAACAAACCATGGGAGCAACATACAAAACTTTGATTTCACTGCAGTGAAGGAAGAGGTTTATTTTCAGGGAAGTTTTGGCATTTCAGTTCAAATCGAAGTCAAATTTTGTAACCTTGTATGATTTGCAACCCCAAACTTCTCTTCCTTGCAGTGCTCTGTTCACAAAGCTGACGTTGGCCTGCTAATTTTCAAATTGGGGGTGCTTGGCATGGAGTATTGGCCTTTCAGCGCTCTTGAGAAAAGCTCTGCCTGTCTCGTGCATCATTCGCTGAAGAACACATGGTCCTCTTTGGAGTAGTGCTAAACTATTGTGCCTTGTATCACTGCTTGCATCATATTTCTCTCTTAATTTAGGTTATCATAGGGCACAGAATTACAGCTACAGTTTTCTTCTTCTGCATAATCACTGGTTTCAACTTATTACTAATAATTTGGACCATTATGAGAACACACGCAGCCTCAAGCAAGGACATTTACGAAAGGTTACATTCATTGCAAAATGTTTTGAAAGACTCATAAAAAGTGTTTGGACTTAACACAGCATTATGCTTATCTCACAGATATAATCAAATTAAAACATCTGTTGTGTGTAATCATCTGTCAGAAGGAGGCAATCAGCTTGTTATCAACTCCTGCATACATCAGAGGCAACAAGAATAAAGTTATCTTCAAGATTTATCTTAGTAATGCTTTCTGTACAAATCTCCTGAATGACACTTAGCAAAATAAAGTTTTGAAATATTGTTCGAATTAGCACTAGGCTCTTAGGGCACTGCTGTTCACATGATCTCTGACTTTTAGCCATAATGCAAATCAACCATTTTTAAGCTTCACTGAATTGGTTTGTTCTGTGTTTACTGTGTATGTATAAATACTCCCAATAGTGAAAGCAGAAGTACGTTAGTGTCAGAAGAGATACCGTTCCCTCAGTGAACGATATCTGGCAGGGCCAGAAGCAGGAAGCACCATTAATGTCACCACACAACCTTTTACATGAAGAATTGCATTCCGTTTTTCCAAAAGCAAAGGACATTTGGAGAACTTTATACTGTTTTCTTCAGTTTCTTGTACTTCTCACAATGGGTATCTGAGCTGGGGAAAACCTTGCACATTTCCATAGGCACGTTCTATCTTTTGTCTTAACTCTTTTACATGTACAAGAACTAGTAAAACTAGGTCTAGATGAAGTGGCATTTTTAAAAGACATGGAAACAAATTATTACAGACATACTTGGGAGATAATTTAAGTTGCTCAAAAATACGGTTACCCGTGGAACCTGTTTCCATTCCCACATAATCTCTAGTATTTATTATCATCAAAGCTTGTTATTTTAGGCTCTTCATTAGAAAGAATTTGAATATTGGATGCCAAGCCTCAGAAAATATCTGAAGCTATCTAAGAACCTAAGTAGCATAACACAGAGGCCCTTCTATTTCATTTTTCCCACTGGAACAAAAGGGAGTTGTGAATCTATGATAGAGTATATCCCTAAATCTAGTCTGAAAGAATCCCAGTGCTTCAACTGCAAAGCCCCAGGACCGAGGAAAGTATCCTCCCGCCCCACCAAGCAGAAGGTCATGTCTATGTTATTCAGGAATGCAGTACGCTGATGATATTAAACTGACTCATTTGACCAGGATCTTTAAACAAATTTATTTGCGATAGCACAGCTGTTCCTCTCAGGAAGGAAATGCATGGTTCCATAATTTTTATCTGCAAGGCAACTTTATGATCTGTGGTCACAGGAGGTGGCTACTGTGCTTTAGAGGTCAGAAGCAAGCAGTACAGGAGGATCCAGAATGCCTTGGGAGTTGGATATTGTTCCAACAGAGCTGACCCTGGAACAAATGGGCTAAGTGTTACTTGCAAATAACTCCGCTAATATAATTCTCTTCTGCTATTTCCCTTTTCTGTGACTGAGACCATCACCAAACTAGCCTCTGAGCCCCATTTTCAGGCTGTGCACGCACAGTCTCCCACACCTTCCAGCTGGTATGACATCTCCCCAGTATGAAGATGCTCTCCGTGCAATCTTACCAGCCCTGAACGTTGGGCAGGCATTTCCCTTCACAACTCAGGCCAGACTAGCCGGGCTACCATCAACAGTTTCAATTCTTGGCTGGAGCTGTCTGATACTGGGCAGTGAAAATTACATAGTGCTCACCTGAAACTCTCAATAGGTTTGAAGGATACCACCTCCATCTGGTAGATTGGGACGAGCCTTGGGGGCATTAAAGACTACTGCAAGGATCAGAGAGAGGTTGTTAATCCACAGCCTCAGTGATATTCAAGGCTCTCTGCATCATTATAACAATATAGGGGCTATTAGAGAAAGCTGTAGTGCAATTTACACCCATTTTATTACCCTTTTTACAATATTAAAGTGTTATTCATAGGCCTTAATGTAACTGAGAATTAGATGCTTTGCAGTTAATAAAAGATGCATGATTGACTCCACTGTCTATGGAGGAATAACACTATGCATTTTCTGACAATTTGGCATTTCTGGAGTGTCAGTTCCCCAGGTTCTACGTCCAGATATTGACTGCAGTGAGGGAACAACTGAGCATTGCTGGTTTTATACAAAGGTGCATAACATTTCTCGCTCAACTTTGCCCTGTCTGTAAGAACATTTTCATGTCTCCGACGACCTATGCCTGGAGAAAGTGATTTAGTAATTCTCCTGCCTACTACAAATAGAGGTGCAATTGAGACTGATGAGGGATGAGAGTGTGAATGAATATTTGTTGTCTCTTCACATGCTTTGAAGTATAGATAAGGACACATCTTGTCCAGTGCTACCCCAGTTTGATCTCTGAATCATGCAGCAGTTGGAGCCCTCCTGTCCTGAGGGACCGCTGCCCATCTAATATAAAAACTGCTTAGAAATTGAGGAGTTTGTAGGCTTTATGGTGAGGTAAACAAGACAGCCAGGCAATGGGCTGGGATGTTGTACAGAAAAGTGTAGTGATGCTCATTAGTGAGTGAGGAGATCCTGTTGAAGTCAGAGTGAATTTCCTGAAGGGCTTTTATAGTATTTGCTATTTGATGCATGTATTTGCTTGCCATAAATATTAGCCTGGTTTTCATCTCTACCTTTCTTGGATGATTTTTTACTGTGATTCAAAAATAAGAAAAGATTGAAAAATCAACTTCAGTAATCTCCATCACAAATGAAAAGTAATTTACAGCTATCTGCATGACGTTACTCTTGTATGATTTCAATGTTTTTCCTTTAAAGGGCATGCTGTTCTGAATTGGCATGTCTTTCTTTTCTTCGTTTTGTTGCCTTTTTTGCCTCCTTTGCCTCCTTTCCCTTATTTCTCCTACTTTCTAATAGCTTTCCTTCTTTTCTTTCAGTTTATTTGTTCTGAGTGTTTTAATGTATCCCCATTGACTTTTCCTCTGAGTGTCAATTACAGACTGCTATTTTAAAAAATAAATCCTTTTTTTAACATCTTTGTAATTACTGCTATTTCAGACTATGGTGCTCTTAGACTCAACAAGCTGCTTCTTCAAAAGTGTGTCTGCTTGTGTGTTTGTGTGTGCACATTAACATTTCATTCAGAAGAAATTCCTGACTATTTGTTTCACAACTGGCAACAACCCCACTCAGTTAATTTATCAGTAGTACAACTTCTGGGTCTAACATAGTGTCATTCAGTCAAAGTCCAGAATAAAGGGCATTGTGAAATGGGAATGTCATAATATACTTTACAGGTCTTTTATTTGCCCTGTTAACCACAGTGAAGAGTCCCAGCCCAGGGTGGTCTCCATTGCATTATGGCCCTCAACAATTTCTTCTAGCTATTCTCAGATGTGCTGATAAGCTGATATGTAAAGCCCTGCAAAAAGCCATGGCACTGAGGTCCACTTTTTCAACCAGTGCAATCATGTACATGTGTGTGGTGCTGGCAGGGTGTAGCTGAACTGGGGTTGGCATTGCAGAATGAGCTTGGCCTCCCGTGCAGAACCAGTTTCCACTCCTCTCTGATCTGCTCATGAAGCTTAGTGGCATACTGGGGAGTACAGAACCTATTTTCACTTCAAAAATGTGCTTAATTTGCAGCAAGGACACAAATTGACTCATGTGAGTGCTGAACATCTTCCAGTGCTGTCCCACAGTTCGCCCTGGCTGTGAGCTCTTCCACCCTTCCCAGGGACTGGATCATTAGCTCAAATGAATGCTGCACTGAGATGCACTCCCAGACTTGCTTGACACAACCTCCTTGGGAGACCCAGAGGGAATAAAGGTAGCTTAGGCTAACTTACACACTCAGATCCAGGTTACCAGAGCCTATGCTGACTGCAGTGAAGACCTATCCTCCATGTATCCGAACTGGAAGCTAAAACACCAGCAGACTTTTACCATAACCCACAGCTGTAGCAGGGTCCTTCAGTCTCAGAGCATCTCCTTTCTGCCCTGCCTTCCCCCTGCCGTCAGTGCATTCTCTCACCTGCTCCCTCCAGTTCCTTAGTCCTCTCTCTCCGTCTCCCTGCTGCTATTTCTAGCCTCTCTGGGTTCCTGCCAGCTGCCATTGCCTGCTCAGCCCGCTCAGCCCACTGCCCAGCAGCCCTGGCTGGCAGGGTTTGACATACTTGCTTTGGGTTGCTGTGCCCCTTGAAGGAATGCTGGGGTACGTGTCCCTGCCCATCCTGTATGGATCATCCTCCATGGCTCTTGTGGAAGCTTTTACATGGTATTTCATGTAAAGTTTATTAAAACCAATAAAGATTCAAGAAAAAAAAACAATCTAAAACACCTATTAGGCCATTGTTTAATTTCTTTCCTTACTTAGCTGCAGTGGGCAAAAGAATTTAAAAGGTAAACATGATTTTTAGCACTGAATTGCCTTTAATACTGTGATTAAAGTTTGCTGGTGCCACAATCATATCATCATTGACAAGAGGCTTTTCATCACTGCCTTCCTATACCAAAAACACTGACTAAGTGCTGTCTTGGACTCTTTAAGAACTTGGATATCTAGCTGCTGCTTATTGATTAGTTTTGATGTTGTTCATCCTCTTGGGTGTCGGTGAGAACAATAAGAATCTGGCAAAGAACAAATTTACACAGACAGCTCAAGTATTATTCCTTTCCTGCCCCACACCAAGCCAGACCTGGCTGTCAGCCCAATCATTTAGTACACAGGCTCCAAAAGTCTTCAGTCACGCAGAACATCCCCTGAAAGTCACAATTCCTTCCATGTGCCATGACAAATGGGGCAGCTGTGGTCATACTGCATGGAGCCAAGCTCCGTTGCCTTCCTGTTTTCTGCTTACTGTCCACCCACTTCATGGCAAAGGAAGCCATGCCTTTGAAGGGGCTTCACTGGTGACCAGAAGGCAGGCAGCTCATGGAGGTGATTAAGGGAGCAAGGTACCATTTTGCCTGTTCTACATAGACATGTAGACCTTCACCTCAATGAACTGCAGTCAAGTAGCCGTAAGTGTAACTCATCTTCTAATCTTCCACTGAAGGCAATGGCTGGAGGTAACCACTAGAAGGACCTGAGTCTTTTTTTCCCCTGCTATTTTTTGCAAAAAACTATTTTTTTGCATTGGAATAAACCACTCAAGCTACAAATTATCACAGTTGCACCATGCATGCCGACAGCCTGCACCTCCCTCCAGGGAGCCATACGAGCTTTCTAAGAATCAGAGGAAACCCAATGATTCTCATAGACTAAGAGACACACTGCTCCCTGTGAAGTGCTTGAAGATCCTCAGCTGGAAGGTATGGTGGAGAAAGAGACCCCTGGGAAGCACAGGTAAGTTTCTTTTCTCATGAGTGATCATTATGACCTAAAAGAAATAGTCCCTTTTCTTACAGCACTGAGCAGATTTTTAGAAAAGGATATATATCCATTCTTATTTCTGTTGTTCACTTTTGTGTGTGGCACATGAAGGGACAAGATGGGGGATAACTCATACCTCTGTGGACATGTTTTCTCATGTGCAACATGGAAGTAATAATTACTACCCCACAGTGTGGATGAGACTGATATATTAGGGTATATAAGGCATACTTTACTTCCCAGGTGGAAAGCACCATAAATGATATATGTACTTCATAACTCTAGTATGTTTTCTTCTACGTGGCCTTTCAGGTGCAAACATAATTCTCTTCGCAATGTTCATGTTGATGACTCTTAAGAAGACATCTGCAGTATCAAATGTGATTCATCTGGGGCATGCTAACATCACCACTTACTGCTTGTAACTCGGTGCCAATCATAGACTGGCAACGTGAGCTTCCAGGTGTGAAAGAAGTGGTGACAACTGAGAACTGGCAGGTGCTGATAGAGTGTGTAAGCCAATATGCGATAAGCAGGAACCACTGTGAACTTTGGTTTCAAAGCCTAACGCATATTTTGCAAAGGCTGCATTTGCAGCCCTAGACAGGAATTAGAGGTTGTTTTGCAGCAGCCACAGAATAACCTTCTGCTATTGTGCTACAAAGGACACACACCACTTTCAGCTTTTGCAAACCGGTTTACCACAGAGACTTCCTTGTGGGCTTACCCCTGCCGTGTTGATACTACTGTACACAGGCAGCTAGGCTGCTCAGAGAATGCAGCTGGTGGGGGGCTTTCTGCTTCCTTTTACAGGAGGCAGCCATTTCTGGCCTTCATCTATACCATTTTAGGAGATGGTAAAGTCTGAATCTGGATCCAAACACAATTGTCTTCAGCATTCACAGGAGATCTCATCCTAGGTTTGGGCTTGCTCCATTCAGATCAAAGCCCAGCTGCAAAGCTTGTCTTACATCCAAGACTTCCTCAGAGCTTTGGGGTCCGGGGTTGTAGTTCTGGTTTAGCTCCCTTTCTAGGTATTTTTGAAAACTCTATGTGTAGACAATTTAAGGCCAAATCTTTGTTCCATTGAAGTCAGTAGAGTCTTGCTTTCTTGACCCTGATTTAAAAAAGGGATTTAGGTCATATAGGTAAGATCAATGCCAACTGGAATTTTCAGGAATTTTCCTACATGCCTAACATTTTGTTGCCAATCAAACACCTTAAGTATGTAGAAATCTCCATTTTGTGATCACATTTTATTTCATTGGACACATAGCCTTCTCTATTTAGTATTGACTCAATAAACATGTCCAAAAAAAAGGTCCTTGTTTGGTTTGACCTCATACATTCTAATAGTTGCTTCTGGGGTGGTGGGTTGTTTCCTTGAACAGATTTAGCACTGAGATTGGATATGAGACGAGAGTGGACCACCAAGCCATTCCAAGGCAACGATTTTTATGTTTCTGCCATTGTTTAAAGCCAAGGTTTGACCCAAGCAGGTCAGAGCCGACAATGCACTGAATGGCTCAGAACACCGGTTGTCCGAAGGAGAGGACAGCAATGTACGCAGAGCACAGCATTCCCCGGGCTCTCACAGGAGTTTTTAGAACAGTTTTTGCTCTTAGCTCTGTGTTGGAAAGGGTTTTGGAAATCTTGCTCTAGGAAAAAGAGTCTTTCTAAAGCATATGTTATTAGTTATCTTTGTTTGTTTGTTTGTAACAAAATTAAAATTGAATGCGTTGTGCTCACTGAGCAGCACAGAAACAGCAGTTGGCTTGAAATGAAATGAGCTCAACTTGAACATGCTCAGCCTCAGATACATGTTAAGCAATTTCCTGGTAAAGGCGTGATAAAGATTATTTATATAGCCGCTTCTCCAGCCGTGTAGAAAGAAACACTATCAGTAGCAGGGGGTGGCTGTGGTCACTGTTAAGCAGTTTCAGTGACCTCTGATTACTAACCTAGCACTCCTCCACAGCGCTGTACAGTGTTGTCAGCCTCTGAAACACACCAGCGGTTTCTGTTCAGAGTCTGTGTGAAACTTCATTGTGTTGGATGAAGGAAATCTTCATATATCTGAATTTCATTTCAGAGGCCCAATAATGACAGCTGGTTTTTAAGTGCTTAGAAAAGCAGCAAGAGCGAAAAGACTCTATCAGACTTCGGAGGTCAGAACAGAGCCCTGGGAAAATCTGCAGTTGCAGCAGCACCTGTCACGTCAAGCTACTATGCATGTAGGTTAGGCTGTGTAAGGAAGGAAAGAGGAAGAAATTCATGCGGTTACTTATGGCCACTTCTCAGCTCTGTTACTGCTCTCACCATGTGAGTATAGGCAAGAGATTTAAGATTTAAACACATAAAAAAAAGGTTCTGCAAGGAACAAGCTACTAAATGTCCGTGTGACTGGACAATAAAGACACTTGGAATACTTTTGCACTTACGAAAGGAGCAGGGAGCATTTTTGAAGGGGTCAGCCTCACAATACAACAGCGCTGTGAGGCTCACGTAACTATGTGGGACGCCTTCCAGCAATTGGGAAGTGGGCAGAGAAGTACCTGGGTAAAGTGAAGTCCGTGGTTACCAAGGTCATGTTTTTAACTCTTTCCACATATTGGCTTTTCTATAAGCAGAAGTTCCCTAGCACTGTGAAATGCTTCAGGCTTTTATCCAGAAAACGACTTCATTACAGTACGTGCACAAGCCCTTAAATAAGGGAAGAATTGAATTCTGTAAGAAACCACGATGGTGAATTGTTCTCTCAAGAGAACCAGCAGCGCTCCCCTGTGTACCCCTTCCAGAGCCATCAGGACAGCCCTGTGGGCAACCTCTGCAGAACCACCCCCAGCACCACAGGGCAGAGGGAGAGGTGAGCCCCTTCCAGTCAGTGAAACCTGTCCTTCAGTTGTACGCTGCCTTTTCTAGGAGAGTTAGTGTCTCTACGCCTGCTACCACAAAAAGACCGTTCAAGCTGATGGCAGTACTTCACTATGGGTATGCATACAATTAATGGAAAAATCTTTCCCTACCTTAAAATTGAGAGAAAAAAAAGAGCCGATTTTAAAGTTCAGTGAGCTGCTGGATATTTGGGAACAGGCTGATATTTAGCTTATTTTCTCTTTCACAAGCCACACCTTGTCCTGCCTTTTACATTGTACGTCTTTTCTTTCCTGTACCGTACCTTCCAAATGTGCTTTAAAACTCTTAGCATGTGTCATTTCTTTCGGTAAAGTAAGTTCAGGCAAAATAATCTGCAACAGAATTGTTTTAATTAGGGGGCAAGCTGTTGCAGAGACTGCCAAGGGAAACGAGAGAAAAAGTTCCACCCCTTTTTAACTGGGTGGAAAGATGTTCTTGGAGAGTTATGTGCTGAGAATTAATTTGTAGCATAATGTCTTGGCACTGTACAATATTTTGTTTGATTGCTGTAGCAGCAGACTTACCTACAATGGTTTCACAGAGAGGTTAAAGGCAGGAAAGCAATTTTTACTGGTGAGAACTAGAAAGAAACGGCTCACCAGTGACAATAAGCAGTTCTTCAAGGACTACCAGTTTACACACACAGATTAGCAGAATTAGCAAGAGTTTTTGCACCAGTGCCATCTGGCCCTTCCTTTGGAGGAGAAGAGTGCTGTACATATACGAGTTGTTCAGCTGGAGCACTGCAGAAATGCATTGTTTAAAACTGACTGATATTTGTAATGAGGTTAGTGTTCAAGCTCAAGCACTTTTGCAACTTGGTTTGCACAGTTAATTCCACAGGTGACGGGGTCTCCCTCTGAGCTGTGGCGAAGAATAAAATATGGGCAGTCAAATTCAAAGGTGTCCAACCTTCTTCCTTGAACAAACCATGCCTTTCCCGGAGGTTCTTGAATTGTAATCAGAACCGAACGCATCAAATCAGTGTCTTAAGAGAGAGATATCTGTGGATTTATTTATCTTTGCTAATGTCAAGCTACATTGGACAATCAGGATTCAGTGTGAATCTTTCTGGAAAGGGTGAAGGCATTAGTGCTCCTTTAGCTCAACTAGCAAGGTGCTGCTTTTAATACTAAAGCAAAATACTAAACCTTTTCCCAGGGACTGTAACTATTTTGCTGTTATTTACTCTGGGTGATTTTGTAATTTCTAATGTCAGTGGTCCTAAACTACTGAAGTCTCACCAGGTAGCAAGAACTCTCACGCTGGGAACATAAGCAATTCATATTTCTTAGCTGATTGGGAATGTTGTTTTCCTTCAGTGCAAGCTACAGCCATTGGATCCATGCATTCATTTGTTGTGACACCCCTGAGAAATGACTCCTCTGTGTTCCTGTTCCACAAAGGAAGGAAAACAGGGAAGCAGCAAATATAGCAGGTTTCCCTGACCTGAGGAAGTTGCAGAAGAAGCATTTTTTATGATTTCCCTAAGGGGATCTGTTGGATCAACCAGCTTAGTTCCATATTCCCCAGGAGTTCCCCTTATCGATGACATTAGAAAGGACTGAGATTTACTGAAGACTTTTTAGGAAGTTTAAAGAAATACATATTTTGTACACTTTGAAAGGGGATGGCATTTCATTCCTTAAGCGTCTTCCATTAAAATATTTTAGAAGTATTTAGAATTTTCTCAAGCTTTTATCTTTCTGATTTTACTGCCACTCCTCTTCCCCCTGCACACCCCATTTTGCCCCTAAAATGATGGAATGGAGGAATACTCAGAAAAACGCTAAAGTTTAATTTCAGGCTGCCCTGAAGAATCTTCTCCAGATTTGAATTAAAAAAATATATAATTTTCAAAATAATGCAACTGTCTCATTAAAGAAAACATGCAATTTATTTTTTCATTAACTTTTTAGGTTTTAGAAGCACTGGCAATAACTATGGTGACTTATTACTATCCTGCTATAAAGAACACAGCAGCTTTTGTGGCAGGGTTCAAAAGATTAATCAGAACAGCTGGAGATGCAAAGAATAACGTAGGTAGCTGTAAACAACTTGCCACGTTAGCTTGTTTTCTTAAGTTATTTTTCTTGTTGATGTTTTCCACATCCAATAAAAGTGATTGTATGTAAATGAAAAAGTATGTGGTTGGATTTGAAGAGCTTACAACCAGTGGCTGGATTTGAAGAGCTTACAAAGCATTGGAACTGCCATATATTCCCACCTGCAGAGACTGAAGAACAGTGGCATTTCCTTGTTCTCGTCAGAGCTTTCTCATCGATTATTAGTGTTCACTGTTACAAAGATATACAAATGACATCAGGACATTGGTGCTAGCTATTGTACAAAAATAAATGTAAATACAATGAAAGTACAGCTATCATCCCAAAAGGTTATAGCCTTACAAGGCGGGATGAATGGTGAGGGACAGAATCACATGTCCATGGTCATATATCAGCTGTATTGTAACGATGTCCAAGGTCTCTACAGAAGGATGGTGATGGGGGAGAGTCTTCTGTGCTAAGCAAAATACAAAACTAAAATGAACTATTTGAGTTAAACCAATGCTGTGTCTCCATGGACACTGTTAGATAGCTTTATTCCTGGTTTATGTTATAGATTAATTCAGAGTGGGAAGTCACCTTCACAAGTAGGAGAGGGCCACCTAGAATAAGACTGAAAAGTCTCCATTGATTACCCTCATCTGGACAAAATATCAGGAAAATATCATACATAACCAATGACCAGAAGCTTAAAAGAGATGCCTTTGAAATTAGATAATTTCTTTTAAGAATTGTGAGGGTGACCGATCATTGGACAAACTGTTGCAGGCGACGGTGGATTCTGTATTTCTTGACGTCTTCAGATTGAGAAGATGGAAGTTGCAACTAAACACAAGTTACTGGAGTAAGTTAGAATAAAAAAACATGGGTCAGACTGAATCAACTAATAGTACTTTCTGGCCATAAATTCCAGGAATCTCTGAGTGTGAGAACAGTAGGAAAAGTATGGGCAGCAGCTCTATCTATCTAGCTCCAGCTGCTGCTTCTCACTGGCTGTGGGCTCAGGGCAGAGCACTTCTCTAATCCATGGCTACTAGGAAAATGAGGTTCTTTAGCTTGCTTGTTTTGGACTAATCTTTCCTCCTCTCTGAGCTTCTCTGCCATTTGTACCAGGCTCTTTTTACTTGTATAAATTTGGATTTCTTGTAGAAATTCCTCCATGTATAGCAGAAAGGAAGAGCCATGGCTTCAGCCTCATGGGATCTGCCTTGGGACAAACAACTTCAGTCTGGCAGGGAGGTAGAAATTTATGCTGAGGTATTTCTGTGAATGTTATTAATTAACCTCATACCATATGCCTTGTCTAAACTCTCTGGGCTGCCCATTCTCCACAGCAATAATCCCTATGAATGGGAAGAAGGCTCTTCCCATGAATGGCTCCCATAAGTAATGTCTGTGCTGGATGCGCCTGCCTGCCTACCTACCTGGTTTTTCTACAACAATGGCAGTTTGGAATGATTATTTCTTTTTTTCTTGCAGCTGTGACATACATGAACTAGAGTAAATCATTCATTTAATCATAGAATCATAGAATAAGCCCAGGTTGGAAGGGACCTCAAAAGATCATCTGGCTCAACTTTTAAATTTAAATTAAAATTAAAATTGGTACGGCGAGTGTCCACTGTGGTAACATGGAAATGCAGTTGGCAACTGTCATCTGATTGTATAAATCACTGAATGCACAGCACCAAAAGAGAGGCCTTACTCCCAAAACATTGACAGTCATACATAAATACATATTTTCTACAAGACTTCACTTGGTCTACTTTGTGAACTAATTACATGCATCAGATGTTGAGTTTAGGCTGTGAGGTTGTCCCAAAGCATAGCAAGGCTTTGTATTGCCGATGTATGTCCCTTAGGCAGAAATGAATGCAGCCAGAACGGTGATGGAAAGGGAAACTGGGGGAGAGCTTTACAGACACAATACTGCTCTCTTGCTATACAAACAACCAAGGCAACAACCCCTGACTGGTGTGAAGGATCTTTTAATCCTCCTCTCCATAGAAATCTGTGTTAGCCACAAATTTACGGCTGGCTTTCTGTTGTATGAATTCCAGTCAGGTCTATTGCTCAGTTTAATTCAAAGCAGCTCCTTTTCCCAACTGGTGCTTCACAGCTTAGGCTCAAGCACATCTCCAAAATCTGAGTGTGGTCTATACAGACAGGTAAAACTTTTGGCCATGGGCCTTATAGGTCTACAAGATATTCCACAATGAAAAAGGATGGAGACAAGCCAGTTTGCCCATGAATTTTCCTTGTGACAGGAATACTGACTCAAGAGTGATTTATACTTTGAAGACCAAAAGCATTTTTTCTATGCAATTTACATACTCTTGCATGCATTTTGAAGTCTTGGCCTCAGTGCAGTAACAGTCTGCATATGCTCACTTCCATCCAAGCCTTCTGCATCAACCCCTACTGTCCTGCTCTTCCAAAGAAAAATGTGTATTTTTATGGAATATTCCTTTCAGTTTAGTTTACTTTTATTCACATTCTTTACTATCATATGGAAACCACCCTCTCTACAGTGGTTTGACCTGTACTCCCTTGGATTTAGTCACTTATCAAAATAACCCTAAATATTAAACTATTTCACTGTTTTAGAAGAAAGCTCTAAATACTGCCTCCTTCCACCCTCCTGTGTTTTCATTCTAAATGAAACAGTTGCCTTTACTTGACTAATTCCAACATTTTTGTTATCACATCAGAAACAC
This sequence comes from Mycteria americana, assembly GCF_035582795.1. Taxonomy (NCBI): domain Eukaryota; kingdom Metazoa; phylum Chordata; class Aves; order Ciconiiformes; family Ciconiidae; genus Mycteria; species Mycteria americana. The sequence goes on along the minus strand of NC_134366.1, from coordinate 45,915,140 downwards.
AATATCTTAGCAACCTCAAATCAAGTTTGAAGCAGCAGAGAACATCTCAGTATTTAAGCATTTTGAAACAAATTGTGTTCCACAGATAGTCAAGTGAATAAACCACATGAACTGACTTTTGCCCTCAGGAGGTCTCACTCATGGAACTTCAGAATTCTAATTGTTTTAAAACTCAGAGTACTTGAAAACCTTTGCAGCCTCCCTCGAAATAAAAGTAACAGAAGCTGGAAAGAGCCTGAAGGTGAAAAAATGAGCTACTAAGACTTAAATCCTAAACAGAACAAGGCACTATCCTTCCACAGGACATCAAAAGCAATAGTAAAGTCCTTGGTTGCCTCATGGGATTCTTTGCATATGCTCTGTGGGATCAACATTCATGAAGTGTTTTTTGGTGGGAGAAAGCTGGGAGAAAGGAGGAAGGGATTATGGAATAAAAACAGCTGTTGAATGGTGTCATATATGGTAGTAAGCACCCCCCACCCCCACCCCACCCCATAGGGAAAACTGCAATATTTCATGAAGGTGATCAGAATCCAGCAGAGCATTCCACAGCAGGATTGCCTTGGCAAGAGGTGCAGACATAGCAAAGCAAAACCAGATTCATATTGTGAGTAGTTCTCACACATTTTTCCCAAACCTCCTGATCTAAAGCACATCAGAGGTATGTAGCTGTCCCTGACATTTCTTCAGTTCCTTTGAAAATGATGGCCAAGGCTGTAAACAGGTACTGACAGAAAGTGGAAGCCTGCTGAGGGACTTGAGTTCAGACATACTGTGCTAAAAGCACCTTACACCATGGAAAAAGTCAGCAGTCACCTTCTGGATCCATTCACAGGTTTCAGATTCCACTCCCGTTACAGGAGTTCAGGCTGGAGGTGACAACTGCATGAATCACTGGGGCAAGATGCCCATCTACAAGGAAACGACAGTTTCCTAGTGAGCTGAAGGTGAAAGAAAGCATTTCTGGAAATTGTTGCAAATTTGATCATCCAAGTCTAGTGAGGAGTCAGCCATAACTTTGATGAATAAGGGCTGTATATCTTTGAGGAAGGGTGGTGACAATGTCTTGGCCAGCTCTTCAAAGTGTTTCCCCTTTCAGGCAGACACACTTTGGTCTTGCCTGGATTCAGCCTGAGATGACTGCTCTTCATCTAGATAGCTATTAGCAGGCATTTTGACATGGTAGAAGTGATGGTGGTTGCATTGGTCAACAGTGGGTGTACAGGAAGACAAACAAGACGAGGTAGGCTTGGGTGGACACACTTCACAGTAATTGTGAGGTAACTTGTATTAAGGCAGAATTCCCATCTAGGTATTTCACTAACACCCTAGCAAAATCTAAAGCCATGCCATGTACTCTGAACACTCAGCAAAAAGTGCCAACCCTCATCTCCTGGTAGGAGTTCACCTGCAAGACAGAACTGAACCAGAGGAGTTGGGCTAATGGGAATTAATTGGCAGAGCCTCCTAGTGGAGACTTCTGTATAACTCCTCATGACACAAGATAACTTCAGAAGACGCCCTTTTCTTTGGCATAGCTATGCCTACCCTGTGTTGTTGGTAGGTTTTTAACAGGCTGTGCCAGCTAAGAGAGATTTTTCCCCACACTTCTGTCATGTATGAATATGCACGCAAAACACTGCAGTACAAGCTTGCCTTTCAGAAGGGCTCAACATCTCAAATAAATGACCTGATTTTCAAAAGCCCCAGCACCCACGCAGGAACCAGAAAGAAGCTTTCCAAACTGAATAAAACAAAACCCACTTTGGCTCCCATGAGAGCAGTAGGAATCTTGGACAGCCTGTGACTGAAATGGCCCAAAGGACCTGAGCTCCAAGAATCTGTCACTGCATGGGGCTGCTAAGTCCTTCCAGAATACATCCTTCACTGCTGCGGCCCCATACTTAGGTACGACAACATCACAACTAGATGCATTTAGCTACTTATATGATATTGATGAAACCAGTGGATTCTTGGATTGTAAATCCGAGACTGCCATCTGCTCAGTGTTCCTGCTTTCTGAGTGCTTGCATGCTGTTCTTTGATTCTGCCTAACACACATTCTCGTTGCCATTGAGGTCAAGAGGAGTTTATTGTTACAGATGGCCACAGAGGTTGTACCTACAGAAGATGGTAAGCTGAGCACCCATAGCGCAAAGCTGCTTCATAATGAATCAAAGAAGTAAAAGCAAGGCTTAAGAACAACAAAATCTATGCCGGTCAGTATTTCTCTGCATTATACCATTGCTGAGAAGATGTATGTGAAATACATATAACAGCATTCCAGAGCACTAAATAAATTCTTCTTTTGCTTTACGTGAAGATTTGCAAACTGAAAATAGTGTCCCTTTTGTGTGAGGAAAAATGCTCTAGATTGGAATGGTTCAAGAAAGTCTGCATAAACTCAAACTATTCCCAAAGACAGAGAGCAAGTCCCTGAAAAATTTGCCCCTAAAATTACTATGCTGATTGCACTTGTCTACCACTTCATTTTCTCTTCCTGCAGTTCATCCATATTCTTCAAACTTGCAGTCCAAGGATAATCAGAGTTTGCTGCTCAAGAAACGGCTCATTCCACAGTAAGCAGTATTCTCTGTGAGACTTAGGAGTATGCCGAAAAAGGCAGGCTGTACGTTTGGTTGTTTGGTGGGCTGAAAGTTAGTCAACAGCTGCTGTGCGCTTCCAGTTTTGGAGGTTTCCTTTCTGTCCTTGTTTCACAACACAGCCTGGAATCACTGGATTCAAATGGGTATCCATACTTTGTGGGTTCTTAAAGAACAATTTAATACTTAAAGCTGAGACATCCAACCTCTAAAGACAAAGAGCTCTACTTTTATTTATGGATAGTTTTATTTATGGATAGGTTTTTTGCAAATATCAGATAATATACGTTGGAAACCAGAACTATACCATATCAGTAATTTCTTTTACTTGGTGTTTAAGACATATGTAGGCAAGAAAGGGAGAGACATGGGAGGATTGAACAGATGATGAGGACTTTAAATTGTCTGTTACATTTCCAGAATTCCTTTCCTGGTAAGACTTTGAAATCTCACAGCTGCTGCCCTTTTGCTTGTATGATTATTTCTCCAGCTGTGTGGAAATGCTGCAAAACCATTTTGTGACCTGTCATGGAAAGTATTTTGACTCAACAATCAATGACATAGAAGTTCCTGCTGAATGGTACTGCCTAACTCTGGTGTTAGAGCGAATAAAAAAATACTGTTGATTCTTAATCATTGTATTTGGAACTGAGGTATTTAGGATGCTTTTTCCTGGCAAAGTTGCATTCTTTATCCTTGTAAGAGTTTTGAACCTGGTTCCTCCTCTCTCCTCTATGTTTTAAAGCCCTAGTTAAGGAAAGGGTTAAAAGGCAGTTAAGGTGGAGTCTTTCTCCTTCAGTGGAGACTGATTTCTGGCCCTGTACTATGCGCAGGGATAAAACCCCTGCAAATCAGAAAGAGTTTTTTTGAACAATAGACTTTAGGATGGCTACGAGTACCTGAGAAAATAAGGATGGGAGGGAAAAGTGATCTAGGAGAGCTGTGAGGCAGGAAAGGTCTGGGAAAGTACTACAGAGAAGTGATTCCAGTTGCTTTATAAATGCTTCCCCTGATGGTTCTGGGTTCTTTTGCAAAATGTCTCAGTTATCAAACCCCACAAAGAAACACAGTTCAGCTATTCCTCAGACAGGCCTGACTGACTGCTGGCCACCTGGCAAAGTGGGAAGATGCTCAGTAATGGCAAGTGGCTGCTGAGCTGCCAACTAAGGCCAGTGGCCTGCAGCATGGTGGGGGACAGAGGCAGGCTCACTTCAGCTCCCCATGTGGCCGTGAGAGGACACCAGAAGTCTTGCTAACTCTGTTTTCATTCAAATATTTCCTTTTTTGTTGTTGTTTTGCTTAAACACTTCTTGCTTTGCAACCAGTAGGCTGTTGTTAAAAAAACCAATTCTGTTTTCTCATGCTTGCCCTGTATTAGCACAAGTTAAAAGAGCCAAGCTCTCGGACTCTGTAGCACAAATGTGTATCACAGGCCTTGACAATACTTGACAAAACAAGGATTAATCCTTCATAATTACACAAAAAAAAGAAAAAAAAAATAGAAACCTAGAAGGAAGCCTGACTACTTGTCTCCACCGCCAAGTGTTTGTTTTCTACTGTCTTGTGATACTGCCTCCCAAGATCAGGCTATGACCTAAAAATGTTGCTTCTCTTCATAGTCAGTCTTCAGGACATAAGCAAATGGTTGGAGAGATCAAGAGGGAATCCTGTTGCACACACAAGTATAAGAACAACATTATATACCTGGCTAAGTGCACAGCAATGTTCATTACCTTAACTTATATCTCAAACTGTTGGCTGTGTCTGAAGGCAGAAAACTAGGCTAAAATTGATGACTTTTTTGGACAGGAAATTAGGCAAAAGTACTGCTGGTAACAAGTGCCAACAGATTTCCCAGCCTGCCTTTACAGAGATATTGAGGAGGAGATATAAAATTTGGCAAAGGAAATTATTTTCAGACAGATGCTTTCCCACCTCGCTTAAGGCTGTCTTTAAGAAGCACCATTCAACCCTCTCACAAAAATGGTGTTGCCTGGCTTTTGTCCCATAAGAAAGGGCTCCCAAGGGTCATTTCTTTTGACTCCTTCCAGTAATACTTGCACATATAAGAAAATCCCAGGGTGACAGAGTCCAGACTGACAAGGCACATTGCATGGTTACATTGGATTCATTTCTTAGAAAAACATCACATTTTCTGTAATTTGTTTCATAATACGGCATTTAAGGTCAACTATTTACCCTGAAAAGAAAAGGAAAAGGGCAGCCAAATTTGTGGACGAATTATACTGAATTCATTGGGTTTCTCAAGATATTAGGGGGTACAGAATTAGGCTGTTGCCACTGTTTTCAAAGACCTATTTGTCTGAAGTAGTGCTGTGCTTCACAGTTACTCTAGAGGCTCTGGATGGAGTTAGGGACTAGGACACTAAAAAAGGTATCAGAATCTGAGCCGGTGGTGCTCTTGTTCAGTCTTTCAGACTTGCACCCAAAACTCCTGACTGGGCTGCATTTTCACTGGAACTCACATGGGAAAGGTAAAGAGAAACAGGGTTGTCAGATACTAGGAAGTGAAAATCACAAACGGGGAAATGAGGATTTAGTGCTAGAAGTGGGACAGAATTCTGAATGCATTTCCTTCTGTCAAGCCTCCTGTGAAAAAGTATGGTGAGGTAAGCCAGGATGTGGATTCAAGCATGGGTGACAATTTCCCTCTCTTTTTTAGGTATCTGAATGGTAAATGTGGTTTATCAAGGGATAAACCTCATCTTTCTGTCTCTCTTAAGTATGGGAAGTTGATACTGTGCAAAAAATTCACAAGCGGAACAACGGCTGGAGCTTCCCGGGAAGTCTATATGCCAGAGAGGAGCCATTTGACAGGCTGGCTTGTGCCTGCAGACTGTGTATTTGTCACTGAGAGAATAAGTTGTTCTGCCAGAGAAGAGGAAGAGGGGCTAACAGGAAACAGGTCACTTACCTAAACACAGTCAACAAGTTCAGTTTAGATGTCCTAGAGTATCTAAGACATCGTCATATGGCACAGGCCCTATGAGAGATTTCAAGACAGACAACTGACGGCCTTAGGGAATACCCTAAGGCATTGAAATGTCTCTGGACACCTATGTTTAGATGAGTGAATCCCACCCTCACAGTCAAATGAAGCACTGGAAGGGATCTGGTGCACAGAGACACATCTGAGATGAAAGGACAAGCCCTACAGAAGACAGCCAAAGTATACCCACAACAGCCTCTGCTAGAAAACCCAGAGGATTAAACAGCTTATTACCGGAAAGGAAAGATAAGATAACAGTGGAGAAGATGAAGAAGGGAAAAAAGAGAAGAAAAACTTTGTTCAGAATATGGACAATCTAGCAAAGGGCAAAAACAGGCGCTAGAAAAACATGTCCTGGAAAGGGGATATGGAGGGTGAGGAGCAAAGAGAGAAGGTAGATTTAATTCGGAGAAACATGTACAATCCATCAAGTTCAAAATAGATGAAGTAATACACCCTGCTCCATAAAACTAGTTTCAAGTACTTTCTAAACAATTTCCCTTGAAAATGATAAATCACTAGTTTCTACAGTGATGCAGAGCATGCTCTCTTAAAACTTTTCCTAATTCTTCCACAAGATTTCAGAAACCCTCAATTTCTCTTTGTCTCTTCCATACCACAGCTAACATGTTGCCAGACAATGAAATTAAAAGGACATGAACCTGACAGTCTTTAGGATAAAGAAAGAAACCACACAAGAAGGAAATGGACAAAAAATTACAGGTTTTTCTTCTTTTTCCCCTGAACAATCCAGTGGGCAATATTCTCCCAGGAGTTCTCTCTCTGAAGTAAGGACAATTGCAGTGCTGTAATTAGGACAGAAAGATTACCAGTTGCCTCTAATTACATTTTTATTTCTATTATTTTTTATGGTTCATTTTTCTTTGAAAGCTATTATTCACTGGAATGAGCCTGAACAGCTGTGAGCCTTTGTTGGTGATGTGGGTTAGGAAATACTATCATTTGAACTGATTAAGTGTGCACATTCCACTTGTCTTTATCTCATTAAATCGTAACGCAGAATACACTGTACACACTGGAAGAGGCACAGATCACACGTACTTGTAGGAGACTAGCACTTGATAACTAGAGACACCAGGCTTGTTTAGCGGTCACCTGGGATTAATTCCCACATTGCACAATACATATCAGTTTCATAAACCTCATAAAACTGGGATTAAGATTTCAACCCTATATTAAGGTACATGACAGATTTTCAGCTGTTTTAGAAATGAAAGAGAGAACGAGCAAAGAAAATTTTCTTGGGAGAAAATGTGGGGCACAATTTACATTACAAAAACCTCCTTATCTATGCAATATGGTATTTTGCCCAGTGCTCTATGTCAGGAGGCAGCAACATATCTGAAAAGGTTGCATCAGGATGTAATTTTCTTCCTCCAAAATAGAGATTAAAACCTGCCTAGTAAAAATACACCAGAATCCAGGACATGTTGCACCTCCACGAGAGAAAGTTTTACTGATGGCATCTCAATTCTTTATGAGACAATGGTTTCCAGCTCAATTTAAATTCATACAGAAGCAGGGAGGCGTTGCCTTTTACAGATCTCTCTTTTACGATGTTGCTCCTAGCTCTAGACCACATAGCATGAAAAAATGCCTGTGTACCATCTTTGGCTTTCCTGCCTTTCTTGCTGATCTCTGTTGTGGACTATTGCAGCTCTTAGATCTATTCTTGGTAAATGCAATGACTCAGAATAAAGTTTTATTATGCACTGCATGTTTCCCATATGAATAACAGAACAAGACAAACTCCTGATACGCTCCGTATCCCCTATGCCATTCCTATGCTCAGGTTGCTGAAGCAATAGGGACTAGTCAAATATTAACAATCTTTAGAGCCTCTGCAAATGCCAAGGCTGTTTTGCCTCTGGGCAGAAATTATAAAAACTTTTTTTAATGAAGAAAAATACTTTAAAAGCCTGATTGAGTGTCACATATATAGAGGTCAGGTTATTCTCCAGCGAACTGCACTGAAAAGCTCAAAGCCTCATTTAGTAATGCCCAGCCTGCCTCTCTTAGCCTGGGTCAGTTGCCATGGCATCTGCACAGCTCTTTAAAAAGAGCCAAAAGCCAGTGTAAGCTACATCTGAGTCAGCTCAGTGCCTGACCTAACAAAGATACCGTTGCCTAAATCTGGGCAGTCCTGGTTTCTTTTACATGAAGCATACCAGTTTAAGCGAGATGATAACACTACCAAGGCAAGATGGTGCATGTAACAGTTATGACCTATAAAATAAGTCATTTAGCTACTGGGCTTGTCAAAGAATTAGAAGGTGCCTCTGTGTCTCAACACCAGGCGTCAGAGAAGCTGGCAACTAAAGACAAAATAATACACCAACGGACTTCACAGCTTTTTTGTATTGGGCGAGGGTTAAAATTTCAGTTTTGTCTTTGCTCTGATGTTTCCAAAAATACACAGATAGGAAGCACAGGTTTGCTAGGAAGGAAGGAAGTGACAGAGACTGTGATTACACGATTAGTGCTGATGTGGCAGATTTACCTCCGGTCAAGTGATGGAGAGATGCCTGTTCAGGAGAGGACCATGTTCACCTCCAAAGGGACGTCTGGGGTCTCTTTTTATTAGCTGTTCATTTTTCAGCATGTGTGGGATCTCATTCAATGCCCAGGCTTATTATAGATTTTGTAAGGGCAGGAAAAACAGCATGAGAAACAGAGGCCAACAGTTTTGTTTCTCAAGCCTCTGATCAGCCCCTGTCAAACTCATTTTCCTGCCAATAACAGCAAAAGAGTGTAGTGCTTGAGTGTGTAATAGTGGGAGCCAGAATTCATAAGCACATGGAGAAATTCCCCCTAAACTTTTAGGAGCTAGTAAAGATTTTGAACACCACCTTGTACTGCTGTGCAAAATACTGGACATCTCCTATTTTAGTGCAACATACTCTCTCTTCCTAAAGCAATCACTGTTAAACCTTCTTTGCCGGGCATGAAAGAGAAGGGGAGTTTTGTTTTGTAAATTGTCATTTTTTTACGGTATCATGGGTGGGTTTTTTAAATCTACCTGAACTAATGGCTATTTCTTCAGTCATTCATAGCTACTATGAAAATAATAAAAAGTGTACATGGTTACTAAATGGAAGTAGTAGGGAGTGTCCCTGGGTCATTTGCCCATGATCCAGACTCCAGTTTTAACAAACAGGGACTAGCCATACCCTGCTGCTAATTCTGCTTCTGTTACCATTTGGGCTTAGAGAGCTAGAGGTGAGTGACTGCATCTGACAAGGAACTCTCTTTTGCCCCCCAAGCCCTCAAAACCACAGAAAATGCTCCTAGCCTTACAGCCAGGGCTCAAGAAAGAAAAATATCTCAGATGCAATCTAACAGGTCCGTAATCCCAGATGAAGATACTCACATTATGTGAACCAAACACTGCCCATTTGGCCCTGCGACAGCCAAGCCGTCTGCACGCCTGCTAATGGAAACAGCACACAGGCAGACGCATGCAGGTTCCTCTGGAACATTCTGCCCACTGGAAGAGAAGAAATCTGCCTTTCACATGAAGTCATTTTGCCAGTGTTTTGAATAGTATTTTCCGCATGTTTTTTCTATGAGATCAGCAGTCATGCCCTACTGTTCCACATTATCAGCCTTTTTTTTCCACCCTGTGTTTTACATTAGCAAATCAGCCAGCTCTGAGATCATATTACGTAAGTTTCTTGTTTTCTTTTTTCAGTTTCTGTGTTTCTCTAATTAATAGGAAGTGGCTCTCCATTATGGCCTAGAGATGATAAATGGCTTCCTTTCCTCATCTGTGCGTGGCTCAGCTACGAGCCCATTGTTCCTTGAGCCGCTCTTTCCCAGCCCTGCCAGCCCCTGGGCTGTTGTGCTTCGCAGAGCAAGAACCACTCCAGGGACAGGGCAACCATGTCACGAATGCGTTTGGCCCTCACCAGCCCGAGGCCCCTGTGACAAAGAACTGTTTGCATAATGTAAACGCGTTCACTGCACACGATAAGCTTTGACCCGTAATTTTGGCTCTGACTGGAAGCTAGGCCCTCCTGTAAGTAGGAGTTGTCTCACCTAACATTAACCTACTGCAAGATAGATAGTTGTCTGAGCTATTAGGCTGGTTACTGAGGCTTCCTCTGTAATCAGTGTGGAGAAGTATTTGACCCATCCGAAGTGGATGACTTTTCTCAGGAGGTGCCTGCTTGCCACTGGCTATAGAGCGAAGCAGGGCTGCTACTAAATTAAACATCTACTTTCCAGATGACTGAAGTGATATTATATGAATTCCATCTTACATGGTTTGCTGCACCAGTTGAAGCCTGATCGGTGTGCACAAATCTCTTCCTTACACTGTAGCCTAAGACATTCAATGCTACTTCCATTTTCTGTTTTGAAGCTGTTGTGTGACTTTCCTTTCCTTTCCTTTTCTTCTCTCTCTCTCTCTCTCTCTCTCTCATTAGTGGAACTGGTAAATAATTTGCAACAAATCACATACTTCAATGAAATAAAACTTTTGGAAAAAAATCTGTGAGCACCTTCCAATTTTCCTCCAATGCATATGCTTTTCAAAGTTCAGTGACTGCATCATTTGCAGACAGTTGGGTAAGGATATTCAAGACTTAAAATTCAAAGACTGTGGGTTAGTCTGGTTTGGATACATTGACCATAGAGTATTTTTCCTGTTCTGTGGCAGAATAACAACTAGCAGTTATTTGCAGTAACTCATTTGACTCTGCTCAGCACTGGTTTAAAAGCATGGCGGTGGTCTGCTACAATGACTCAGTTGCATGGCAATAATTTTGAGCTGAGATGGAATTATTTAAGCTGCTGAAACATGATTGCTTGAGATTACCTTGTCTAAAAATTAGGTTTCATGAGTTGAAAATTTATTTTCTGCAGATGAACCCTAATACGAACTTAAAATTCATAGTTTCTAAGAATGCTATTAGTGACTTTATTTGCTACAATATTCCTGAAAAAAAAAAAAATGTAAGGGAGAAGGATATATCGGAAATACATTCACTACTTTTGTTCAGCAAGTTAGAAGCTGAGAATTAACGCTGAACTAGTAACAGGTTTTACAAAACAAAAGCAAATGTTGAATCGTTATCGCTTTATAATCATTAAATTTCTTCTCAAAGAAAATGTGGACAATCATTTTGTTGTCTCTGGTATTTAAGATGTTATGAAGGAGTGGTCATTTCAAGCCCAGCAATTCTTGCTTGCATATAGAAATCTGAAGATAATTTCAGATTTTGGCTTGGGAAACAAGTTCTTGGGTCCTGCAGTTATTTTTAAAACAAGGCTGGAATAGTTAGAACTAGATGGTGTCACAGAACACAACACAATTGTAACAACTGTTAAAATGAGATACCTTATTGACATAGCTCAGGAGACAACAGCCTGTAAGAAAACAGTCTACTTTACATACATGATGCTCTCTTACTGCCTTTACCGAGAATCCTTTCCTGAGAGTCCTGGCCACAGAACCCTTCCAAAGAATCTGGAATCTCTTTTGCCTTCCTAGCCTTGTCCTCATGTCTTGCTAGAAAGTGAGTTGCCTTCCAATAGGCAGTTCTAATGCATTACTTCTTTCTTGTCCTTCCTATGTTTAAATGTTGTTATTCCATATTTCTGTCCTGTGTGGGCTGGGATTTCCAAGTCTGTGTTCCTTGCAATGGAACAGACTACTCAGCCAGCTGATAGTGTCTGTCCCATATAGTAATTGGTCACAAAATCCAAAGGTTAGAGCTCTGGACATACTTCAGTTAGTGAGAGGAGTAAAGGAAATGGGATGTGTCAGAACGGGTACTTGTGTCTCTGGCAGCTGAATGCTATGGCAGCACATGCTGATGAGAGATACTAGACAGAGGATCTGTTCCACAGAGGTGTGTTGGTAAGCTGATTTAGAAGCTGCGCCTAGACACAGCTCCAAACAAAGCTGAAAGCTGGCTCCAACTCAGCAACCTGGTGACCATTCAGCTAGGCTTAGAAAACATTTTGTTTTAAAGCTTTCAGTGATTTCTGCTTTCTACAGGAAAACGTCCCCTGAATTATTATTACGCACCTTGCACTGAACAGAGGAAAAGATGGGGTGATTTCTTTGCCGTCTGAACAGTAGATTTAATACTGAATCCTTTTGGTAATTTGGCAGTGCTAGTGATAAACTCCCACAAATTTCAGAAGTGACTGTTCAAAGACGATGACAGGCACTAGCATGCTTGGCTAAAAAAACCCCACACTGATTGCTCAGCACATGCCTCCCTGTTTTCCTTGTCAGGTTCTCTAAAGGAAGCATGTTGTAACCACACTCACAGAAATTCCATTTTGGTTGCAAGACCTTTGCCCACTCTAGAGAAAGCTACGCCAGCATTGGAGTAAAGTTACATCCAGAACCGTAAGGGAAGTAAAATATTCAGGAACATTCCTCTTTCAAAAAGTATCTGTAAGAATGGCAGTCTGTGTCCCCTAAGGTTTGGACCTTCTCCCAAAATTTCTGTCGCAGTTTCCAAAGCTCCGTCTCTAAGGCCCTGACTGATGCAAATCTGTGAGATCACATATGTTTAAAGATTTTCCTTAAGAAAAACTACACCTTTAATGCACCTTCCTCAACAGGAGCACTTACTAGCTAAAAGAAGCTTCTTCAAAAGTAATAGTTTTCAGGAAACGCCAGAAGTGAAAAGCAAGTTGTTTGAAAATATACGCCTAGTCCAAATTATTAGGGAACCAAAAATTCCTTATTCCCTTGACCAGGAATCTCCATCAGCCTGACCACCAGTCAGATGCAGCAGGTCCACCTTCTGGTTGAGGAAGCCAGAGGTTTACAGGATTAATAAAGTAATTCTGAGGTTTTTAGGTCACTAGCCTTTGTCTGGCCTACATTGGTAATGACTAGAAAGCATTATCATCACTGAAAGTGATTGTGTTCACATTGATGTCCATGGTGGGTTTATGCAACTTGAATGGAATAAGGGTCCTTTATGGAAAATGGTGATGATCTTACTCCATTACCTGGAGAAGGCAGACAGCTCCAACATGAAGAAATCAAATCAAACAAGACATACGATTATAGGTCAGAGTGGAAAAGCCCAAACATCAGGAGTGTATATGATCTGTGGCAAGACAAATGAGTATTCTCTAGGCTTGTCAGTCTAGTATCCTTCACAAGTGTGGAAAAAGTCAAAACAAAAAGGAAAAGGAGGCTGGGAAAATTTCCATCCTTACTATTGTAAACCATGCACAACACCTGGAAATGCTTAGAATTCCAATAACAACTCAGAATATAGCTTTTTTTATGAGCAGTACTAGTACTAGTATTCTTCACTCCATTGTTAATCTGAGCAATGTAGCCTGGCAAATACTATAAACATTCCTGGAGATATTAACTCAAATTTTGCTTCACCCAGACTTAAAGCATTTATATTTACTTTCTTGGCTTACTTTCTTCCCTGGAGACAGAGCCAGCATCAGAGTGAATGTCACCCTCTGAGAATATTAAATGACTGACAACTAGGCTATGTCTACAAAGCAAGAGAAAAGGACGCTTAGCTAATGCGGCTATAATGCCCCAATAATACTCAAATATCTATGGGTATCACTGAGAAGTGGTTTTGTAAGTCAAACACCAAACCTAGGAACTGAATATCTGACTCCCCTGGATCCGTTGCACATTTTCTTTGTTTCATGTTTCTTTGCTTCATTCTTTAAAACAGTTATTACACAACATAATATTAAACAATTTATTAAGGACTTCTTAGAAAAAACCTACTGTAGACTCTCCCTCACAATGATAGTATTTAAGTATCTTCTCTGGGCTGGGCTCCCCTGAAGTGATGACTTGTACTTTGTTTTGGACAGTTAGTTTTTCTTCTAAAGCTTGCTGAAAACTTTCGTTTGCTGCAATGCTCATAATGGCACAATCTAATAAGAGCAGGGCTGCTCAGACCTGTCATGACACCCTGTAGAGTTTAGTTGCATCCTCCTGCTGTCCTGCCCATCCACCCCTTACCCCTGGACAAGGACGTGTCTGATGCCGGGCTGCCTGTGTGTGTGTTGTGTTCGCACAGTGCCTAGTCCCACAGCATCCCTGTCTGTATACGTACGCCTAGGCTCTCTAACTTATATAAGATACAATAATAAAAACAAGCCCCCCCCCCCCGCCCCCCCCCGCCCCTTAACTTACACATAAAAAGCAAAGAAAAGTAATGGAAATAGTCACCTATAAAATATTCACAACAGGAGAGCTTTGAAGTTAGTTTTGAAGATAGGTGGAGGCACAAGTCCCTAGAGAAGCCTAGCCCCTAGAGAAGAGCCTGCCTCTAGCTCAGGCCAAGGTGAATTTTGGGTGGGAAACAGGACAGGCTCAGGGAAACAGGAAGGTTGGCAGTTACAAAGGACAAGGGACGGTCCTTGCCAGTCCACACATTTTGTAGCCAGGTCAGCTGGATTTGATAGCAGCCTACTCTGGCAACCTGAAAATTTTGTGCCAGACAATTTCAGTTGAGAATGGAGATTTTTACAAAATGAAACAGAAAAAAGTTACCACCCACACTGCTTGTCTTCCTGCAGTATTTACCAGACGATATTGTCATTTGCAGCTTACGGAGTACTACAGGTTTCTGCACCTATGCCAACTTGCAGAAGTTACAAATGAGAAAGGTGAAGGTATTGGTAGCTCACTGTGTAGCAGGTAGGGCAGGCAAGTAAGGGGGTGAGTAAGGAGACAGTATGGAGTTGTGTCACGTGCACAGTTGTGGTGGGGTGACCCTGGCTGGATGCCAGGTGCCCACCAAGCTGCTCTATCACTCCCTTCCTCAGCCAGGCAGGGGGAGAAAATATAACAAAAGGCTCATGGGATAAGGACAGGGGGATCACTCAGCAGTTACCATCATGGGCAAAACAGACTTGACCTGGGGAAATTAGTTTAATTTATTACCAATCAAATCAGAGTAGGATAATGTGAAATAAAAGCAAATCTTAAAAACACCTTCCCCCCACCCCTCCCTTCTTCCCAGCCTTAACTTCACTCCCAATTTCTCTACCTCCTCTCCTCCAGCAGCTCAGGGGGACAGAAAATGGGGGTTGCGGTCAGTTCGTCACACGTTTCTGCTGCTCCTTCCTCCACAGGGGGAGGACTCCTCACACTCTTCCCCTGCTCCAGCATGGGGTCTCTCCCACAGGAGAAAGTCCTCCACGAAATTCTCCAATATGAGTCCTTCCCATGGGCTACAGTTCTTCACTAACTGCTCCAGTGGGGTCCCTTCAGGACCTTCAAGATCCTTCAGGAACAGACTGCTCTGGCGTGGGCTTCCCATGGGGTCACAGCCTGCTTTGGGCATCTGCCTGCTCTGGTGTGGGGCCCTCCATGGGCTGCAGGTGGGTATCTGCTCCACCATGGACCTCCATGAGCTGCAGGGGCACAGCCTGCCTCACCATGGTCTTCACCATGAGCTGCAGGGGAATCTCTGCTCTGGCACCTGGAGCACCTCCTCCCCCTCCTTCTTCACTGACCTTGGTGTCTGCAGAGTTGTTTTTCTCACATATTCTCACTCCTCTCTCTGGCTGCTTTTTCACAACAGTTTCTTCCCCTTCTTAAATGTGTTATCCCAGAGGCGCTACCACCATCGCTGATGGGCTCAGCCTTGGCCAGCGGCGGGTCCGTCTTGGAGCCAGCTGGCATTGGCTCCATGGGACACGGGGGAAGCTTCTAGCAGCTTCTCACAGAACCCACCCCTGTAGCCCCCCTGCTACCAAAACCTTGCCACGCAAACCCAATACAACAGTAACAGCTGAAGTGAAATAACTGGCAGTATGGATGCTTTCACAGTCACTTCAATGGTCAAAGGTTCTGAAGTAATTGGAGTAGGTCACATCCGAAACTTTTGTGTTACTCTGTCTCCACACGCAGGAAAATGCAAGTGCTTTGGTTTGACCCAGGTCTTTTTCTTTATAACCAAGAGCTAGAATTGGATTTGAGATGAAAGCCCTTCTTTTGGAAACCAGTTTTGTGCCATAGAGCACTCTCCATAACCTGTGCCAAGGCTGCATGAGTGCAGGTCACCTGCAGCTGCAGCTCTGGTATTAGACTACTAAGTACTCGTTTAACAACCAAACATGCTGTGACCATGTCTTTGAACAGGGCTTCTTTCAGCTTAGCATCAAAGTCTAAATTTCAAAACAGCATATCCCTCAGTTAATGTTTCCTTTAGCCTTTGATGTCTGTTTACTGTTCCACATACCTGTTTCTCTTTTAGGTCAGAGAGCGTTTGTACGTATCTAAGAGTATAATATCTAAGAGACTATTTCTGCATGGATAATACAGAGGGTAATTTTAGGTCTAGAACACATACTGAGAAGTGGACAGGCTGCCAGAAGGATTACAAAACCAGTCGTATGTTTTTCAAATCTAAAGGACAGGTTTCAATTAAGCAAAGCTAGGTTCAGCTGTAACAGAAAGCAGTGCCAGGTAGACAAGGCTTCTCCGATCCCTCTCCTGCCTCACCCACCCTTCCCATTTTGTTCTTTTGGCCAGCTATGAAATGAACATTTGTTCTGACCTTGCAGAAACCCTTGCAGCGTGACGGTCTATGGTAAGGAGCTCTAAGGTAAAGGGTTTCGATATAGCTGAAAGACTAGATTGGTGCAGGAGGCATGTCAGAGGCTGGCCCATTGCCAGGAAGATAACCTACCAGTTGGTATTCTGGAGCTCACTTGCATTAAACAGGCAGGAAGATGCCGTGTCTTTTACCATTGTATAGGCTCTGACCCTATGCCAGAATAAGCTCCTGAAATGGATGCACAGCGCAGCATCTAAAACACTGCACTGTCCCAACTGCGGTAAAAGGAAAACACTTTTTTCCCTGTTGCTATGTACTTTGGCAGATATCCCATCCAAAGAATTGTGCTCAACGTACTCTGGAAACACCTGCCAGGAGACTACTTGGGAACGTTGTTTAAACAAGCGTACCTGCCAACTTTCCAGCACTGTTGACTTTGCAATACCAAAAACGCGTCCTATTTTAAAACAGACTTGATGGATGACAGGAACTGGGCCATAAGGACGAAGCACAGAATGTGCTTAAAAATTTGCTTGTAATTTTTGAAGCTGCTCAAAGTAACTGTCTAATGTACAGACATTTCAATATGTAGCAGCGCACGTGGTTGGACTCGAGACAGGAACACATACGTAATAATGGTATGTGTTGATGTTGTGTGAGGAGAGGAAGGATATGTTTTTCTGAGAGTAATTTACTCTAAAAGGGCTTCCACATTATTTTATGCTGATAAGACATCTTTTTAAGTGTGTGTACACAGTATTTTTAGTAAAGCTATAAAAATGTGCAGGGGAAAGCTTTCACATACAGTGTTTGATCTCAGGAGAGGTCATGCAGAAGCAGAAGTAAAGGCAGTAACCACCTGCCAGATTCGTCCACTGAAGGGAAGAGAAGGTGAAGAAAGATAGAGAAAAATGTCCTTTTCACACACGCAGACGTAGCATGCACAAATACACTGGCAGGGCCAGAGTTACCAGGCAACGATGAAAATATAGTCTGCTTCATTAACATCAGTCAATGCACGACACATGCCAGATCTTCTAATGGGGAAACTGAATTTCCTGCCATCCCCACCATGCACATACTTCTATTTCCGCATACAGTGTGTTTCTTTCCAGACGTGGGTAGCTCAGTGTCCATTTACTTAAATCCCATCTGGTCCTTTTGAGGATTTCAGAGATCTGTTCACGCCTTTGTTCTTGGCCCACTCCTAACATGTCCTTGTGCCGGAGAACTTGAATCCCATAGCTATTTTCTGGGTGTGAAGATCTGTGAGGTTCTCCCACTCCCCTTCACTAGTCCTAGTAATAGCCTCACTCCACAACTTTAATCTCTGCAGGAAACTCGAGCAAACACGGAAAATGGCTCTCTAAAGGATCCTCTCACGCACAGGGAGGAGGCTCAGCCTCTCTGAATCAATCATTCACACTACACAAGTCCAGTCATGCAATAATTCCACGAAAGGCTGCATTAGAGTTCTGCTGACCCATGGATGTGCCAAAATCCTCAAATCCAAAGTTGCAATTAACCTCCAAGAACATGCAGCCATTCAGTGAATGTCCATCAACATGGCACATGGCAAGGTCTCTCAAGCTGTTCTATTTTCCCACTGTTTTACATTGACTCACAGTGGTGAGGAATACATCTGCCACTTGTAACGCAGTATTTTGTGAATTTTAAAACTCTGCTCTAACCAGCTAAAACCCAGAAGTTGGCTGAAATGCTCTTTATGTCCAGATAAAAAGAAACTGTCTGCTGTGTCAGCACAAGTACATAACTCCATCCTGAAATATTTACAGCCTTTTTTGGCTGCTTTTTCTCCAGCTGAAGCCAAAGGAGTTTTGCTCAAAGACTACTGACTTTGTAGGTCTACCTATGTCCAGCTTCTCTTGAATGTCAATGGAAAGACTCTTGTTGACTTCAGTAGGAGCTAGATCAAACCTGAAGTCATAATTCATGAGACAAAAGGCTCACAAAGTTCAGCTGCAGCTATTCCTGCACTAATCAAATATTGTTTTGGGTAACATTTATTGCTGATCTTTCCACTGCAAAGGCATCTGCGCTATCAGAACAGAGTCTCAGCTGTTATTAAATAATTTAGAAAACATTCACAAATATTAGACATCTTTTCTTCACGTAAGGTGCTATGGCTCTATCATTCCATGTTCCTTGTTGCACAGGCGTAGATACCACTAACAATTAGAGCAGGGTGAGTATTGTACAATCAGCTCCACGGACAACACTGAAATGCAGAGCTCTAAGCTTGGCTTGAGGATGTTTGGCATTTCTTTTTGCAAGCATCCATCTTTCATATGCAGTATACTGTCAAGGAGAGAGTTGATATCCCCAAGAAAGCAGCAGACCCACGAAAATGTAAAAACCTCCCAAGTCCTTAATCAACCATTGAAATCCACAGATGTGTGGCAGGGACAAGTAAAGCCAACAGAATGCCTGGGTATGTTTAGGTTATCTTTTTTATTCTATGTAGTGGGATTGACTTAGCTTTAAATCTGTTTTCCCTTTCCTAATGTGGTATGTGATTCCCTTCATTGCCATTACAGTCTCGCCCTGGGTAGCTCAGTACGTCTTCCCCCATAGTGTTTTTTTGTTTGTTTGTTTACTTTTCTACAGGAACACTACAACATTTGCTCTGTTTTCTGGCTTCTGCTTCATCAGATTTTCTTTTCTTCTTTTGAACAATATAGAAACCAAAAACACAATTGTGTTTCTTAAAAATATTTTTAGGCAGAATAGTGCTCTAAGTAAGGTATTTATTTTTAAAAGCCTCTATGGTATTTTAAAATATTTAGTTTAGTGCACAGAAAATATATGCAGTACTTTGATATTCCTGCAAGGTTCAGATCTCTGACTTCATGGGAGGAAATTTTGTTTTAGTTATTATGAGCTCTTTTATCCATTGTCTAATTCTTGTTTCCTGTATTTTCAAGTATAGGAGATTGAAGAATTAAGCTGATTAAAATCGGAAAAATGTTGTTTTAAAAAGCTAAGCATAATTTCTGAGGTGAACTGTCCTATACATAAAATTCTTAAACATGAGATTTTTGCAGCACTCTGACACTGAAATTCTTTCTATTATAAGATATTGTGCCTACAAACTCTGAAAGATGCTTGAGATACTTGGCTCAGACTTGTCTTCTATGTGTAATGAAACCATTTAGGCATAATAACAGATACATTTAGGCATGATAACAGATACTAAATTACTTCAGCAAATATGACTGAAAGGTGGAGGCTGTATTCAGTGCTGTTTGTGATGAAGATCAGAAACTCACCATTCATATTGTGCCTATCAAGAACTCAAACAGCTATTATGTTTCTCATATTAAATTTTGCATTTGAAATTCTCTTATCTATGTCTGAACCTACAGTGCAGCAGTCATATGCAAAGCCCTTTCCTTAAAAACGGGGCCATTTTTTTTTTCCCCAAGAGGAACAATATTTTGCAAGCAGTCATTGAAAGCAGTCGCAATCTTTCTTGATTATTTAGTCAGGAAAACTTTAATCTTTCACATAACAGCACGCTGAATTTTCTGAGTGGAGTCTTGAAGAAGCAGGAGTTTGGGAACTAAAGGCATCTAACCAAAAAGCCTCTCTAACCTTACCAGAGGTTTGGTGAGACCGGTTTAAGGATTATGAAAGGTTCCTCCACTTTATTTCTGGGGTGACAATTTTGCTCCATCACAAATGCTTTTATTTTCCTTCCCTCTTCTTTCTCTCTCTACCTTTAATAGTTGAGATGGAGCTACTACAGATCCAGTCACTTTATTCAAGCAGCAACTAGACCCTGGTGTTCCTTTCAGAATTGACTGTACTTGACTTTAGCCATAAACCCTAAGTCTGAAATGCTGGCTGATCTTGGCAACTTAAAAACCCTAATAATAGGAAAAAACAGATTCAGCTAGGAATTACAGAGCAAACTTCACCAAAAAATAGTGTCAGACCTGTATGTGCCGGGCAGCTGTCACTGCAAGAGACTGTAGAGCCCTTTGGGGTAAATGGTCAGAGCAGGGTTGCTGCCAGTCTAGCGAGAACTGATAGCTCTATGACAATTTGCTCAGCATGGCAAGAAGGAAAGAATACAGAGAGTAGTGTGAGGAAGTGTGACATATCGCTGATGCATAGGCTTTTCTAATCCTAAAACAAAAACTTATAGGGGTTGCTCCAATGTACACTATTGGTTGGTGTCTAACCTTCACCCTACATCATTTGAGAAATCTTTGAAGGACAGGAAAAATCTGCACTGGACTTCATGTCTCCATAGCAAAGAATTAAAATGAGTGGGTGTAAGAACCAGGTACCTTGGTCTTAGGCCATCTGAGGACTTCTGGATATTATACACAATTTTGGCTGGACAGCTTGAGCCAATTCCAGCCCCCTCAGTAGTAAAAAAGAAAAAGAGCAGTGGAAAAGAACTTGTTAGTGTTTTTCACTAAATTATTAGAAATAATAATAATGAAAAAATAGTTTGTAATATAGCCCATATAGTGATAAACAGCAGGGAACGAACCATACGTACATAGCAAAGGTAATTCTCTCCTACCCTATTACCGACTTAGCATTTTTCTACTGAGGTCAAGAAGCAAAGGAGCAAAGCATCAGGCCCAAACTCGAGCGTACATCCAAGGAGCATTCTGGGCCTAGAGCAATATCCCCCGATATCACCAAATCAGGTGAGAAGAGCATACACGTGAAGGGACCAGCTCTCACCTCCCACATGTACCGAGCTCCTCCCCATCACCTGCCTCTGCTCCTGGTTGTGCTCACGGCAGGGTGCCTGTGGCATCTCTAAATGGCAGGAGGAGAGGGGGAAGGAGGGAGAGGGAGAAGGGGATCATGCAGCAGTACCAGCAGCAGATGCCTTGTGTGGGTCCAGGACTCCCTGGATGGCATCTGGACAGAGCACTCCTGTCTCCCTGCCTGTGCTACCACTCTGATTGTGGCATGTAGCCCGGGTGACATTTTGGTGACTCCTTACATGCCTGATAGTGTTAAAGAGTTTTGTTTTGCTGAAGTCACAACAGTTCGTTCTTCTATTGAAAAGTGCTAATCACGTTCTTTTCCAGCAACTACCTCCAACAGCATTGGCAATCACCTTTTCATTTATGGCCACTAACCTGCTTTCTTAAAGTACATTTTCTTTAGCAACCTGCTGTTTTGTAACGGCATCTGTTCCGTTCTGATACAGGTGCAGATGCAAAATTTAACAGTTTTATTTATTCACAGATTTTACATCTTCAGCGCTTCCTCTATTTGCTACACTCTGAAAGGCAACATTATCATAGTTTACTGGGCATAAAATACCAGTCTTGAAACAATTCTGCTTTTTTTTTAATGAAGATACTAATGAATGTGGAAAATGTCTCAAGTTAATTGGTTCTTCTCAGAGGGACTGGAATGGGAAAAGGAAATGACAAGGGAAATAGGTATAAAAATAAACCATTCTTGTGCTCTAAATTTCCTGCTCTCCCAGAATTTTTCATAAGCTGAAGTAAAGGAAAAACCTCACAGCTGGTGCATTTATGCATTTTAGATGCATATGAATAGGAATATTTATGCTTTAAAATACCGACATAATTTTAAAACACCATTTTCTAATTGCAGCTGATATATGCTTCATGTGTTTCTTGGCAGCTTCATTTGGAAAAGACACAGGGACCTCAAAAAGTGTAGGATTTCATTAGGAAAAAAAAAAGCAGCACAGACTGCTGTATATATTGAGGAGCTTGCCAAGGCTATGGGAAATCAGAGGAACAGATAGGCCAGCCTCCTTCCCCCAGGCTCCACCTCTATGAACTAAAACCAGGAATATTTGCTGCCTGGGACAGGACTACTTTATTGAAGAAAGCCGTATGTGCCTAGGTAAAAAAGAACGGTATGTGCTTAGGCTAAGCCAATCGCCCAAACTCATTTTCCATAAACAAGGCTCTGCTACGGAGACATAACTCTGTTTAATCCTGTCTGGATGACTTCATTTGCTAAGCACTCTAGAGCTTGCCATAGACCATGTGATTCACCCAGCTCCATTCACACTGGAAAGAGGCTCTCCCTTTGACTCCAAAGCAGCAAAAAAGGTCATTTATCAAAGCAGTAGAAGTACTTGTCCCCCTGGATCATGAATACCCTAAAAGTTATCTCTCTTTTCCAGGAAAAGTCTTTCCAAACCATTGTATTTCATTGATTTTTATTCTTTTCCCTTTGTTTTAAAATAATTTCAAACCCACTTCCAACATGGATTCACAGTTATTTAGTGATTCCAGCTACTGGATGCTGTAGTGAAGAATTTCATTCTTAATATAAAAGAAATCCATGTTTTGATTTCCTACTAGTTATATTTTAGGTGCATATTAGATAACTATTTCATGCAGCAAATAACTTTTAATTAACTTTTATGCGTTTCTTTTTTTTTTTCTTTGCCCCTTTTCTGCACCCCTTTACTCACAGCATAAAATCTTTTTTCTCTTCCTTAAAAAAATTATTTAAACACTTTTGGAGTGAGTGTAATGCTTGCTGGCTTGCAGCAGAACTACAGACCAAAGGCCTTTTTCTGTAGCAAACGCTGAGTTCTGGCAGCAGTGCCGCAAGTTTTCCTGACACTATTCCTCAAGCTCTCTTGTTGTGCAGTGGGTTGGGGATGAGGCTAGGAAGCAGTGGCTTCTCCATCCTACCTCCCCAGGTGACTGCTCTTAGCTCCCCCAGTACATATCCGGTAGCAAAGCAGAACAAGCTGGATTTTGGGTGCCTTTATGCCTTATGTCCTAACTCTCTGTGAGCTAGCTCTAGCATGCAGACAACATCTCAGCTGAGAGGTCAGGACTGACTCCAGGACAGTGCAGGTTTTGGCTTTGAAGGTGAGGCTTTCAAAGCTGCCAACGAATGCGAGGTGCCACATGGATTTCTCAGGCTGAACTTCTTTCCACCATGTCCTTGAGCTAGAAAAGCAGGCCAGGGAATAACAATCCCTTGAGTCTAGTTGAAAGATCCCGGCTTGTAGTGTGGGAAATGCCTCAGTGCTATTCCATCATGACTAGTACTTCACCGCGTTGAACAATCTGTGTAGAATCTGTTTCTTAAAGTACAAAATGGATGAGGTGATTGTGGATCAGTTTTTATTTCGTTTTTACTGAACTAAGGACTTTGGCTACATGATTATGAATAGGAACGGGGCAAATCACTAGAACTATTCAAGAGTGGGCTCCAGCAGTAATCAGAAGGCAGTGACTATTAATGTGAAAAGAAATCTCATCTGGAACATAATTGATGTGAAACTTGGCAAAATCTTCAAAGCCTGAATTTGTCATATCTTTGCCGTACAACAGAGAGCAGTGCAGGGGGCCCAGAGCTGGAACAGAATAAGGTAGCTCAGAAATATCCACCATGGTGCTGCACCAAATACTGCTTTGGATAGCTTGACTGAGTTTTGCTAATATAAATTCACTGATGTTCACAGTTTACACCAAGAGGCCTAGAGCAAGTTTTCTGTTAGTCCTAATCTATCGTCAGGTTCTTTTAACAGATCGGGAAACCAAGAAAGATACCATGCCTTAAATCTGGAAAAACCTGTGACCTCTCCCAAACAGGAGATACTAAAACCTAGACTGAAACAATTTGTTACTCTCACACTTGGACCACAAATTCCTGGAACTGAAAAACATTTTCCAATAAAAATTTCGTCATAAGTGATACATTACCCTTAAAAACTTTAGTTTCAGGGTTTTTTTGATGAAAAGGAAAAAAAAAAAGAAAAAAAAATCAGTGGAAGATTTCAAACCACCTTCTGAGGGCTGACTAGAGTATGTGGATCTGGGGGCCAAGTTTCTCAGGAAGGGATGAGGATGGAGAGCAAATACAGGCATTGACTGTTAGAAATAGCTGAACAGAAACAAGGCCCAGCATGTAAGGTGCTTTGCAAAATACCAAGATACGGTCAGCCAGTGCTAAGGAAGTCTTGTAACATAATGTATATTCATGTTAGATATTGGGGCAATTTTCTTATGAGGTGCAGTATACAGTAGCTTACTCAGAAGTTTTGTTGTTTCTCCTGTTGGCTTTGTATTAATATGGCTTTCAGAATGGTTTTAAGTGTTTTATGATCCCAACTATTGTAAGCTTTGTTGGTTTTTGTTTGTTTGTTAATTGCTGCTCAGTTGAGCTGATCCCAAATTCTGGGACAGTGTCTCTTGCAGAGAGATCAGTATCTCATTTCTGCATTGCCTCCTTTTGTAGACTTGGCTTTTATTCCATTTGCTAATCTCACTGAGATTGCCTGTAAATCATTCCCATTGGGGCTGTTTTTCTCATTTTCTTCTTTTGTTTCTAGGGTATTTTGCTGGCTGCCTTCCTCTAAGGAACAATTCCTGCAGGCAGGCCAAAGAGCTTCTTCAAAAGGGACTTATTTAAATGCCTCTAAAAATTAAAAGGAAGAAGACCAAATATTTAAACTTGAAACTGTCTTACTCAACATAGAAGTAAGGAAAGGGAACGAGAGGTGGAGATGCCTTAGGAACTAAGCAGCATCACCGCAGGGTCCTACTCAGTCTGACAGCACACCAGCCCTGCTGCCCTTGTACAGGTTGGCATGCAAGGAAGTACTTAGTTATTCAGCTGCCAACTCGCCCTCGGTATCGCAATAGCAATCTTATTTTCTTTTCAGATTTTACAACGCAGACATCAGTACCTTCAGGTAGCATATATAATCTAGTAACTCCATAAAGCACCACGCTCTCTCACACACTAGAATTACATGCATATACATATATGTATACATATGTATATATGTACTGCATATATTTCTTTCGATGACAAATGCTGTAAGCAAAATTATTAGAAAAGGCTACAGCTTGGAAAAAAAAAGTTACATACTAAAATGTGAATTACGTACTAACTCTGTCTCCTGCCACACGAGGATTCAGAAGAGTTCCCCAGCCACAGTGTCACAGGCTGAGTGTATGCTGCGTAGAAAGATGTTTTTTAATCAGGTTCTGCAGGTGAAAAAAACCCATAAAATCTGTTTGTCTTTTTCACGCCTCCAAAAATGAAATCTGTTAAAAAAATTAGTAACAGATGGGAAAATAAAAGACCAGATTTCTGAAGCTAACAAAAAATAGTTATGATTCCCACTTAACCCTGCATTTCAGTGGCAAGAAGTATCAGACTTGCCTAGGCATTTTGAAACTCCCAACCAAAAATACTACAAACAAAATATGGGCTACAATCAAGTCATCATCACAAAATGGATATTAGGAAGACAGGAGAGAGAAACAGGTTTTTTGTTATTCAGATGAAGTGTTTAGATATAATGTGCATGAGTCAATCCCACTCCTCACTGGATACTGAGACAAGGACTCTCTGACCATGATAAACTGTTCTTCAGAACAACTTAATTGGAGTTAATAGGCTGGACCTTGAAGGGCTTGCAGGAAAAAACTCTAATGGTTTGTCCCCCAATTAACAGTCCCAGATATGTTCTCCAAAATCCAAATTTTAAGAACTTGGCTTACTTTATAGATTAGCTCTTTTCTCCCATCCAGCTTGTCTTACTGCTTGAATAAGAAAAAGAAAGCAAAAGTCACTTTGCTTTTATGGTATGTGCTAACGATATGTCTTTGGGACGAAGAGGGAAAGAGAAAGACCTGCATCTTGGTTAAAATTTACTTCTTGCTGGGGTTGTCTCTCTGCAACTCTTGTGAGTGTACCACGAATCAGCGCAGTCAAAATATCACGCTACACATCTCGCTCCTTGCTGCTGCCATGACATTTTGATTTTAGGAAGAATAATGTCAACCCATGTCAGCTGGGTTTGCTTGGTAATTTCTTTTTTCCTTTTTGGTCTGCATGTCTCTCACTTTCCCAGTGTCTTGCTGATGGAAACTCTTGTACTTTTGCCTTTTCCCCTAATATTTCCTGTAAGTCTCTTTTTTAATGACAGTTCATGTTGCAAAATAAATGAGAAAAGGATATGCTGTAAATACCACAATTCAGCTAAAATCACGTGCCTGGGAAGAGCTAAGACCATGTCATATGAAAAGTGAAATTGTCCCAGTCCCACAGCTGGACTGAACATCGATGAGACACAGAGCTCTTGGGAATTGCTGGGGTAAGATGAGGTGCGGTCCCTAGATGTTTCCTAGATAACTAGAATGGACAGCATTGTAAGTCAGAGACCCCCTCCATCCTTACCTCTCCAGTTTGCTTCCTTCATCTAAAACTAATCTGTATTGCCCACAGCATGAAGCTTTTATCAAAAGGATTGAGCAGAGACAGGGTGGGGATCCTGTTCTGGCAGGGTGTGGTTTTTCTGTAGTTGAAAAGACTCATCCCTCCATTGTATTTACAGGAAAAGAAAATCAATCTTTTGAGCGTGTCCTCATCCTAACCCAGTTGCTGCACATACAGATAAGAATGAAATCCAAACTCCCCGCCTCCCCTAGGCTTCATCTAATTGACTGTAAACCTCTAGATCTGCCATGTGCTCTAACGCCGAGATATTACTTGTAGTTTGGGAAGAGAATCCTCAAGGAAGCTAAATCTTTATAAAATCATGGATAAATCGGCATCGAAGTATTAATATAGATTTTAAATTAGGCCCCTGAAATAGGTAATAGTAGAAATCTATTTAGCTCCTAGGCACTATTGAAGGCCAATAAGTTAAAAAACATATCAAAACCCCACAGCAAGTTTTATTCTAACTCTAAACAATCCTTATTAGGGATATGGAAAGCCATACCATCTCCAAAGCTGCTCCTCTCTCTCAGTTTTGACACAGGACTCATGCCCAGACCTTTCCATTCCTGACTTTTGCTTGGCTTCCTGCTATAGATGTAAAGAGACTAGAGAGCCGCGCAGCAGAGGGGAGGGGGGAAGGAGCATGCACTGGGGCTAAGCTGCAAGGGGGCATTAAAGCTGCAGTCCAGGTTCATCCTCTGGTGAAAGGAGATGCCGAATGAATAAACTGGATGTACAAGAGCTTGGGGGAGTCAAGCACTCCCCCCAATCCCAGCACCCAAGAACATTTTTCAATTTTTTTAGTGCTAACCATAAATGACAAACTGATCCCAGTTTGTCCATGGACTACATCTCCAAAGGTCCTTTCTCTGGCTCCACCAGACTTCCTCCTCCTCACACGTCACCCCAGACCCAAGGGGAGGAATCACATTCTCTGTGCCACTTGGGGCAAGGAGGAGTGGAGGAGTCCTCTGCAGGTGACAGGGTTTTTTGTGCAGGCTCCCCTGAAGGGTTGGTGCACACCAAGAGACCCACGTGGCTCGGCAGCCACAGCGCCCGGCTGCGTCCCTGCAGAGTGCTGCTCAGATTTGAAAAGGCAGAGTGATTTCTGGACTCCCATGTGGCTTGCCCCACAGAAAAACTTTTCTGTCATGGGTGCCCAAATTGCACAGACTTAGAGAGAAACAGAAACCAGATAAATATGCAAAGAGCAGTACGATTCTTACTCTACAGAAGCTGTAAGAATACAGTTCTCCTGGTCTGTCATACAGCCACCACAGCACGGGGGTTAACAGAACTCCTCGTTGACAAATTTTTCTGTCTTTAGGCTTGTTATTTCAGGGTACTAAAAATAGTTTCAATGCTAAAAATAAGTTTTAAAGTGTTCTTAGCTTATTCTTAATACTTAAAAGGTTATTTGAGGTTTTTTTTTTTTTTTTTTAACAGACAAGGAAACCAAAGGGAGTGATACAGTTCAGGTATTTTTCTCAAAATGGTGGAAGAATTATGGGGAAAGGTCTTATACGAACTATGTAACAGTAGATGCATCAACACAGCTATGGAATAAAGCAGGTAGATATGACCATTTTTGACAGGATATTTTGAAAAAAAAAAAGTATCATGATTTTTCTCCTAATTCTTTTTTTTTTAAGAAATTAAAATTACGCCTTTTTGTATGCCCCCCCTCCCTTTTCCTTTCCAAAATGAATGATTTTGACCAAAATATGCTTTTCCCATGAAAAAAATTCCTTTGGTCAAAAAGGCATTTTTCCTTTTGTTGAAAAAAATGTTTCACAAACACCCGCAGAATAGCTCCAGTCAAGAATTTGGTTTCACTCTTGCAGTTAATGCTACCGCATTATTTCCCCTCACACGTAGTGAATACAACCATCAACAGCGTGGTTATGGCATATGGAAAATATAGTTTCATACTGTTTCATAGAGCAGCATTCCTTACCAGAACTTCACTACCCAGAATATTAAAAATTAAGGCACAATAAGGTAGAAGCAGCCAGGTAAATGCTACAGAGCCAGAGAAGAAAGCTGGGAGGACTTTTTTTCCTGAGGCACTGTGCAGATGGAGAACAGGCAACGTGCTTGGCAGAAATGAAGTGGTCGCATTTTTAAAAATGTGGGAGGAAGCTTAAGTGAAGGTACACAGCCAAAAGGGGGATGAGAAGATGGAGGGAGTTGTCCTGGGGAACAAACATGCCTGAAAGCTTTTAGCAGCACTGCCTGACTTGCAAACTCAGCAGCCCACTGTATAGCCCATCTATAGTGCATTTAATAGCACTGGTGTATACATTAGTGACAGCCCTTGGAATACAACCCTTTTTCTGCTCTGCTATCATGTTAAGCCACCAGATGGACATGTTTGCATAAAAACATTAAAATACGGCATGGAAAACATGCAGTATTTACCAGGAACTGTCAGCTCTGTATCTTCTACAGCCATTTTGCTTCCTCACATATACATATATTTACATCATTTTCAAAATGCATATTATTAAGCTGACTGTTATGGCTTCTCTGGAGTGGTTACCGTCTATTATGTAAACATATCACTCTTACAATTTATAACACTCTTGTTATTTACCCAATAGAATGTGTAACTGTTCCAAGTGAGCCATTACTGTCTGCCACGTAAAGTAAATCCATCTTCAGCTGCTTTTGCAAGCATGAGTTATAACAACACTTAACATTTCAATAGTGCCATACACGTTGGAAGATCTCAGTGCGCCTTATAAACATTAATGAACGAATTTAGATTTAAAAGCAGTCCCATGTGGCAAGAATTAGAACTAAGCCAATAATTCACAACCAGGTCCCGATGCAGGAAGAAGCTTAATCATGGGCACCGACTTCAACCCAGCTGCTTATGTGTCGGAAGCTTCACACGTGCCCAAGTTCCCAGGTGACTACGAATCTGCGGGGTCCACAGCATTCATTTCTTCATCTCTTTCTGTTTGCAGAACATGATCAGCTTACAGTCTTAACACAGGAGGTCTCTCTGCAAACCAGTCTTAATTCTGTAAGACATTTGGTTTGAATTTCGTGCACACACACCACACCCCCCCCAACCACACAGTGAGTTCATTCTTTTCAGGTCCCTTGTATTTTGTGCTAACTCTTCCCAGAAGAGCGTTTCACCCATTAGTCACCCCTCTGCACGGTGTTCTTAGAAGCGCTGGGGGGAGGCAGATGGTAAAGTCAAGCAGAGATTTCCCCAGCTGGGCAGCAAGGACACAGCTCCGCAATCGGACATTTCTGCTTGCTGGAGGTTTGGAGTCTTGAAAGCTGTTAACAGAGGGGGGTGTCTAGACCAGAATGTTAAAAACCCACACGTGCCCACTGCAGGACAGTACAACGACAGGGACATGGTAGGGAATAGTAAACAAAAATCACCTCTGGTTACTGATTTTTTTTCATTTGGAATCCAAGCTTTTTGGTTTCTTAGATATGCCATGACCAAATGGTATTGCCCTGAACTTATTTTCTCATGACAGCTCACCTGGGAATAAGGGAAATCGAAATGCAATTTCATATTAACTTCATCAGGAACACAAATACAAAAAGTTAAATGGCCCTCTGAATTACACTGGCTGCTGAAACACTAAAAGCAATGGAGTTACAGTAGCACAAATAAGAAGAAAATCATATACTTTTATTTAACTAAAAAGTCCAAAACTCTTGATAAAATGTCTTAATAAATACAGTCCTTATAATAAATAGTAGTAAATTCATTTAAAAGGGCTCATAAGAGACATCAATTTTGATACTGTTGATATATGCTCCTGTAACTGTGAGCTGAGATAGTATGACCTATGCATGATAGCATTTCTCCACGAGAGAAGGCATAGTGAAGTGAGTCAGGTCTTTGCACTTTCAGAAAGGGAAGAAGTATTTAAGCTCTAAAAACTACCCAGGTTGCTAGTGATGAGTTATACCGGATTATATTTTGTTCTGACAAACTGTTTCTAAACTGCATCAAAAGCATGTAAATGTTCTCTAGAGCATATATGCTGCACAACTACTCTTAAGCAGCAGACACTGTACAAGCCTACTTTTGATCACGGACAAATTTTAGAACTGAAACTCGGGTAGCAAAAGTGTTTTCAGGAGCAAATTCCTACACAATTTGGTGCACAGACATCAGATGACTTACTGTGTTTCCAAAGGTGCCAGACCACTGAAAGTCTCCATGAACAACATTTCAGGTTCATATGCATATATATGTGCCTTCTTAGATGGTATGTGGAAGGCAGGCTGCACATATACAGTGCATGAAGTAAACACTGGTTGGAGAATTGACAGCTGTGCTAAAACTGCGTGTCTTGCAACAGCTTGACATTCTGTGGGCTGGCAAACCAACTGTAGGGGAAAGCGATGCATAGCAGGAAAACAACTCACAGGAAGGTTACAGTTAACCTCCCCCCCTATTTTATCATATCCTCTTCTGTTATTTACTGCTGCTTATAGCTTCCCATTCACCCTACAACGATACGGGAAAATGCAACGTCTGGAAAATTGGTGGAAGTCACTCCCTTAGCACTTAATGAACCTGGTTCTTGTCTGGCAGCTGATTGACCTTGCTGCACGCCCATTTAAATCCATGGAGCTTACTTTTGATTAACACTTGCCTAGCTAAGGTGAGCATCATTTCCGTAGTCTCTCACACCTGATATTTAATTTTCTGCAATGACTGGGCAGAGACTTCCAAGTAGCACTCCTTGCATTAAAAGCTGAATTCTGCGTTCCGTGAAGTTGATGACAAAATTCTCACTGCTTCTGTTTTTGTTCTGTTTTTTCAAGGATATCTAAGCAATTTGGAATGGACAAGACAAGAGCACAGTCTTACAGTACAGAGAGACACTGACGTGACAGAT
This sequence comes from Mycteria americana, assembly GCF_035582795.1. Classification (NCBI taxonomy): domain Eukaryota; kingdom Metazoa; phylum Chordata; class Aves; order Ciconiiformes; family Ciconiidae; genus Mycteria; species Mycteria americana. The sequence goes on along the minus strand of NC_134366.1, from coordinate 45,883,858 downwards.
GAAGATGAATGATACACTCATAAAAATAGAGAACTTTGAATATCCCTTCTTCTGTAGATTTAATTTAAGTCAGATCCTTCAATATTGTATGGATGTGGTTTATATTAAAGAGTTTGAGAACAATCCCTAAGCAGTGAATTGAACGCTTTATCATTCAAAAACGTAATACAAAAGTGAGTTAAAAAATACAAGATATGAAAGACCTGGGAAAAAAATTAATGGTCATGCTCTCATAGCTCCTAATGATAAATGATGTCTCACATGTAGATTGAAAATCGCTTGCCTTTTGCTTATGATGAGTTTTTCCATTTTAGATTACTGAAATAGAAAAAGAGGACTTGAAATATTTCTAATTACAGGGAAATTCTGAACTGGAAAATATATCTCACTTCTTTACGTGCCTCTTATTGGTTTTCTGAGAGCTATATAAAGTGCCAATTTGAAATCCAGCAGATGTGGATGGATTCCAACTCCCTCCAGATAGCAGAGGTTTGTATGCAGCTGGGCCCTGTGTATTAGCAAACACGGTTATTTGAAACGTAAATGTATGGGTCCTTTGTACTATCTCTTTGAGTACAGCAAAAGACGTAAGAAAGGTTTACATTTGATCTTTCAGCATGAAAGGTACTGCGGGACTAGGCAAAGGAGCCTCCCCCGTCAGCACAGGTTGTGGGAATGACCCTATTCCAGCTCTTCTCTCAGCTCCCACTGTAATGGCACTCCTCTAAAATGGGAACAAAAGACACAGGCAGAGTAGGGAATGCTAAAACTGTATTTTCTTTCTCACGGCCCATTAACAAAACATACTTTAGAGAGGTCTCAATTTACAGTGGGAGCCAGGCAGGCCTTAGAGCACAAAAATACAGGAAAATCAAAGAGGTGGTTTAAAAATCTCTCTCTCTTTCCCCAGTCTCTACGCTAACCGCAGTGACTGAAACCAAAGAACACGGTTTATGCCGCTGCCAGCAAAGATTTTGAAGTTAGAAATTCTGAACTTTTTCATTAACCTTCTTTGAGCAGTAGTTTAATCAGTTGACTTCCAAGGGTCCCCTCCCAATTAATTTTTTCTCTGTTTCTATTATGATTATGTAACAATAGATCTACCAGTGAAAAGAATCAAGTCACATCAGCTTTTAATCCATCTTCTATTTAGGAAACTAACCATGCATTTCAGGAAGTAAAGTTCCAATGAGAAGGCACAGATCAGAATAACTTTCAAATGACCAGCTTCCAGAAAACTGACCTCCTCTTACATGTGTTCCCATAATAGTGAAGAGATTTAGAGAGACTATTTTCCTTCTTTTTGCAATTGTAAAACTTCAAACTCAACACTAAGGCGTTCCTGAGTGGTGCCTTCCCATTTCATTCTTTCCCAAATGCCTTTCAGGCCACACAGCAGTTTAACTGCTTCTTTTAGCCATGTAGTTGTGCGGCCTTGATTCCCAGCACTATTCCCCTCTTCAGAAACAGGTCATGTTTCTGGACGAGACATTTCAAGGGCATGTCACGTACACTGATGACATTTCATTGTGCTTTCCACATCTATTCTGGGCACCATCACATTTGCCTCTTGACTACATGTAATTGGCTTTTGATAGCCTCCTGAAAAGGCTATGGTTGGCATTATTTCCATCCAAATTCAGGGATTTAAGTGAGGGCCCAGAATTAGGAGCGTATTCACCACCTGTATTCAGTGAATGGCCTTCTGGAAGTCCTTAACCACCTTTGCAGACAGAGGCACACAGAACCTTAGTTAGGTGCACAGTGTCAGACAGTAAAGAAGCTGCAAGTTTAGACTTGATTATCAATTTGAAGAAAATGCAACGGAGCTAATAATTCCACGTGACTACTCAGATGCTTGCAACTACATTTATTTATTCCCATGTTTCATGGGATCAGAGCACTTGAAATTTAACAAGACTAGTATTAAGCATGTCAGGGCATAACCTTTTTCTCCCATTTCTGTTGCTGCACAACTACTGGGTATAACAAACATCAGTGTTTATTTACCAGAACTTGGATTCCTTATTCCTACTAGTCATACTTTGCCAGTACAAGGTGCAATTGTTTGTACTGAATCATGCACACATTAGCCTACTAGTCTTGCTCACTTAAGCACACTACTGAATTTTTCTGCCAAGACATTGGCTTTATCCATATACATTAAATCAACCCGCTTTGGATTTGCTGCCTGTAGTCTTGGCTTGAAAGCATAGGTTGAGCTTCTATCAGCTCCATCTCTTTTCACATCAAATCCATTAGAATGAATAGAGTGGCATGAGGTAATCACTGAAGATGAGATTTGGTCCAAAACTTATAAATGGTCCAATCACTCTATTGAGCTACATAGTATTTTTATATGACAAATTTCTTTTTGGCTGAATGGAAATGACTGTAAGGAGAAGTGGTTTCCTGGCAAAATCTAAAGCAAAGGCCAAAGTCTAATGACTTCATATTTGTAGAAGTGGCTCCAGGTAAATTTATTCTTAAAAGCATCAATTTATTTATTGCAGTTACAGCCTTTTCTAAGGAAAAGAGAAATATAAATGTAGAGTAGAACAACCAATGAGAAATGGCACCTTTATTTTGGGGAAAAACATCTGTTTCAAAATACCCAGATTAAGGTTTACCCAGAAATTCTGTGGGTTTTGAGACTCCTAGAAAGTGGTTAGATGCCTGTGAGACGCAGAGTAGGCTCTACTATCGGTACCGAAATGAGTCACTCCCCAGTTCTGATAAAGGCTGAAAGAAAGGGTCTTTTGATGGGATCTGCAAGACTGCATTTTTCTCCAATAAAGGTTGTTACCGCATATTGAGAACTAACATTTTTGCAGACACCTGTGGCTGGGTGGCAACGTGATGCACGTTGGAGAGAGCACCCCATACAGGGACTCTATATAGTCTCCACGCAGTCTGAAAAGCCACCGCTCCCCAGCTCACTTTAGGATTAGGCATACCACAATAAATATTTCTGGGAACTTAAAGACCCCCCTCAAAGTGGACTGTTCTGGTCATATTTCCCTGGCCTTGAGAAGGAAGTTTATCTCATATCATTTTCTTTATAAACTAGAGCTGTAAATAAGGGGACTAGAACTGTAAATAAGGGGCTGATTCTGCAAAATACAAGCCTCCCTGTGCCCTACTGGTTCCGTCAGCACGGAGATTGCTCAGGGACTTCTAGGCTTTAAATCAAATATAAATCGCTCCAGCCATATTGCCTTTACCACTAGGATCCCAAGGATTAAACTATCCAAACCTCCTTACGGAACAACAATCCCCACTTTCCCCTCTTTAACAAAGTTACCACAGACACAGGACTGTATAGCCACTGAGTCTGGCTCTGCTTTACAGCCTGTCTCCTAGAACGCCGCTTTGGCTGTATAAAGTGTTGATTACTGCACCTCCAGGGCCCTTTGCAATATAGGAATAAATGCTTTGCATTTTATTTCTGCCAAATGTAGAAAACTCTTTATGGATTGTAAAATATCACTGCAGCTTTTTTTTTTTTCCTTTTTTTTTTTAAGAAAATATATATGATAAGAAGAGAGACATCATGCTGCAGGGATCCTGCCAGCTGATTCTATATCCACTTTTTTCCTTTAGTGCTTCTGAGAAAAACAGATCAATTAATAGGAAGGGGGGATGGGGGAAAAATCTAGGGTTTCTCTTTGGGAAATGGGGCTCTGTCATGGTTTAACCTCAGCTGGCAACTAAGCACCACACAGCCACTTGCTCACTCCCCCCCTGGTGGGAGTGGGGAGAGAATCAGAAGGGTAAAAGTGAGAAAACTCGTGGGTTGAGATAAAGACAGTTTAATAGGTAAAGCAAAAGCTGCACACGCAAGCAAAGCAAAGCAAGGAATTCATTCACTGCTTCCCATGGGCAGGCAGGTGTTCAGCCACCTCCAGGAAAGCAGGGCTCCATCATGCGTAATGGTTACTTGGGAAGACAAACGCCATCACTCCAGCCCCCCGCCCCCCCCTTCCTTCTTCTTCCCCCAGCTTTATGTGCTGAGCATGATGCCATATGGTGTGGGACATCCCTTTGGTCATTGGGGTCAGCTGTCCCAGCTGTGTCCCCTCCCAACCTCTTGTGCACCCCCAGCCTACTCGCTGGTGGGGTGGGGTGAGGAGCAGAAAAGTCCTTGACTTGGCATAAGCGCTGCTCAGCAACAACTAAAGCATCCCAGTGTTATCAACATTATTCTCATACTAAATCCAAATCACAGCACTATACCAGCTACTATGAAGAAAATTAACTATATCCCAGCCAAAACCAGGACAGTCTCATCTCACCTAACTTCAGCTATCTTGAAGAAAGACAATCCAAAACAGTCACACAGGACTATTTTTCTGCTCTTAAGGTGGGTTGAATTACTCTCAGGACCTGCCTGCCTCTGTTCCTCTGTCTCCAAACAGAACTAAAATAATTCATGTAGATTAAGAGGCAACCTTAAAATGGCTGAAGTTAAGACGTAATTAATATGACCCATGTATTCAATCCCGCTTCTTGCATGAGAGAAAAAAATGTAAATTCCAGTGAGTAAATGACAGGCTCTATTTTCCTTTTAATGCAGGATACAGTTTCATGCAGTTTTTTATACCCACTGTTTCTAATCTGGGATTTAAATGATGAATTCTTGCTTCCTTGGTTGCCTAATAGATTTTGCTCTTATTTACAAACTGGAAAGTCTCATGCTCAGCCCTAATATTTTGTAAACATAAAGGCATTATTATGGATATGAATAGACACCAGAGAACCAGACTTCAGGCTGGAAGGAAAACGAAGCTCTGCAGGGCTGAGGGAATATGGCCTGGCAACTGAAACAAGGTGAAAGTGAAGAAGGCAATCTTAAAGATGCCTGCTGATAAATACATTTGTGACCCTGTTAAGCGATCATATTCACTCCGGAGTCAGATTTGTGCAAGTACAAATCTAGGAAAAGTGCCAAACAAAATTATTTCAGTTTGGGGAACTATTTCTTGGGCAGAATACTAAAAATTTAAAGTACCCCTCCCCAGTTTTCTATTTTCTATTTCTCCGGCATTTTTACAGAAAGCATTACAATACAATAGCAGTGGCATTTTTGTAGCCATGATGGCTGAGCAATATTAGTTAGCGTGAGCCTGGCTGCTGCTTCTCCCTCAGACCAGAAGAAAGGTTTGCATGTGCGAAGACTTGTCTGTGTTCTCCAAGTGTTTCAGCTGGCCTAATGCAAACTATGGCCTCTCCCTTCAAGCTTGTAGCTGCTTCAAAGAGAACATGCAGACACCTTTAGTGTCAGAGGTTACTGAACAAGACCAGGATCAATGCTTCCCTGCTGCAAAGGCCTAGCAAGAATTGAATGCATGTTTCAACCTAGCAAGCAAAAAGGCAGGAGCTGGGGGAACACAACAGCAAGCATGGAATGTGAAGAGGACTTTGGGAATAACACCCGACACCTGCAGTCTCGCTAGGAGGCAGATATTCAGCTCTCTGCAAAAATGACTCATACTAATTTGAAAGCGTAGAAGAAAAGCTTTGGCAGCACAGTGAAAGAGGCAGCTCTCCTTCCATGGAATCAAAAGGCTGTTCTTTAGAAAACAGTGTATTCGATGTCATTTTAATCTCACTAGGGTCATTTCCCAAGATTGAAGATGACAGATCAACATCCCCCTGCTAACAAGCGCTATTGAAGAGCTATAGCATCACTCACTGATAAACAGATAATTTCAGATTTGTTCAAAAGCTCTAATTATTCCAAGTCATTTATGGAAGGAACAGGTGACAACAGGATGTTGGGGAGGGGTTGGCAGAGGTGAGATTTCAAAAATGCTTTGTTTTTTCCCCAAATTCTTTTCTGTAATTTCTGAGAGTGATGCTGTTTCTTAATAGAAGTAACAGTTGAAAAATCCCAATGTGAGAACAGCACAACATGTGGGCAAGGTTTGGCAGTACAGATGACTGCATCCCAAAACTCACACCTCTCACGATTTGCAGGCAAGTCTGCATCCCTACATTCATTACAGCTAGAGCTTATTGTGATTTTGGCCGCCAAGGCATTAGCACTTTGCTGTTCCTGGATAAAAATAAAATGACATCACAGAAAACAGACACTTCAGATTGACTCCAGCTATTCTATCCAGCTCCCATTGTTCCTAAGGCTGCAATGCTGTGGCCTCTAGCAAGGATATTCCTGAGAACACCACATTAAAAGCTGACATTTCTTCTCTGTAGGAAATTCAAGACTTTTTCCTTCCTTCTTTGGAATATAAAAATAGAAATTTCAAGAGTTTCCCATGATAGTGAATAGTTCCTAGATATTTTGTTTCCAAATAGCTAAAATTACTGATTTTTTGAAAATGTTGAAGAAACTGAAACTGGAGACCATGACAAACTCTTGCTTAATGCCCAGCTCCTAGGGTAACAACAGGGAGTTGGAAACAGCAAAGCCCCGAGAGTTCATGGGTGAGGCAGCAGACTGGGAGTGTGGGAATCAGTGTTCCAGCTGACTGGCAAAGGTGTCCAGAGTAGGTTTTTCACACAGAGCAGGCTTTTAAGTTGGCTTATGTAAGTCCTGCTTTCCACACGAGCCACCATCAAAAAGCAGAAAATGATGTCTCAACCTTTCTTTCTCCCATATATGGAAGGAAGACTGTTCCTGGCAGAATGAAATGTTGAGAGTTTGAGAATTTTTGGTGGGTTTTGGTTTTTTTTTTTTTTTTAAACTTGAAACTTAGGTGAATTTAAGAAAGAAATGTGTTGACTACTTTTCACTCAAAGTATCTGTAAATTACTCGTATGGATGTAAATAGCTATTTTTTTCAGAAAAAAAAAAAAAAGCAGTTTATATCTGGAAAATTTCAACAGTGTCTACATGAAAGCCCTGAGAGAGGCCCCCAGCATGAGCTCTCAGCTGTACAACAGTGGGCCAAAGTCCAAGTGGACCAAAGGCTCTTTGGGCTTCTGGCCTCCAAATGCCTGTGAGAGTTCCTGGCAGCTATAAAAACTCATAGAAGTCCCATGGTACCAAAGAAGTGACTGTTGCTGGGGTCTACAACCTCCTGCCAGGCAAACAAGTGAGAAATGATGAAAACCTCCTTACAGTTCACTGTCAGTTTGCTAAAATGACAGAGTTCCACAAATCATTCCAGATGTGATGAGTCACCATTTTCTGACAAAAAAATTGGTTTGACTGGAGAACATCCAACCCATTCTATTCTTGGGATGGCTAGAAATTCCATCGTACTAGACTTCCTCTTGTTCTTTGACCTACAACAAAACACGGCCACAGCAAATGGAGCCCAGAGCAGCATGCTTCAGTCGGTTGGGCCTCCAAGCACATTTCCCACGAGTATCTCATTTCAAGGAGTACCACAGGCTTCAAGCTAAAAGCACCTTCAGCACTGCCACACAAATGTGCTATCCCTTTCACTGTGACTGCCAAAAATCTTTGCCCTGAGAAACACAGTTAAAGAGCAGAGATAACAGAAAGACCAATTTATATTAAGAGAATTCATCCAAGTGCAGTTTACTTTTCAGAATGACTGGGTTTTTTTAAACATCCCTAAATTCATTCTACAATTGAATTGTGGCAGCTAGAGAGGCATGTATCAGAGTCTTACAGTAAACTGGAAGAAAGTTAACGATCCCCTGAAAATCAGGTATGTCCAAAACGTGAGTTTGACTAGCCTAGCTACATACAATATTGTTTTCTACCCTTGTTAGTAAGGTATCTACCCTCATGTGACTTGTTAAGTGTTGCGTTCATCTGTCCATCCAGTTCCCAATAATATGGTCAAGCAAGCATGGCAGAGTGACAGCAGTCTCGGAGACATTAAGTTCCTAGCAGTTCCATCAAGGCTGGGTAGAGTCAGGCTATCAGTGACTCCTGTGAGGGAAAAAGGTGCAATGTTTATTAGATGCCAGAAAGTCTGCAATATCAAAAGCCCCTCTAAATGACCCCACTGTTGGTAAGGCTTGAGCAAGACCTTGCATCTTAGGCTGTGAAGTCAATCACCAAATAAATTCATAGGAAAATAAGTTTCCTTCTCTTCGATGCTTATGGGAAACCTGGATTTTTCTAATAGAATAAAGCAAGACAATGTTATTAGGAGATCTAATTTTTTTTCCAACTTTTAACAGACCAGTCCTGGTCATTTGCTCCTTCTTCCTTAGTACAAGGATTAAAGCAATTAGGAGTTTGCCAGTTTTGGATAGTTAGAGACTTGGAGTCAATCTGGCTGTGATAATCTGTGTGAGACAAGGTGAAAACAGCTCATGCAGGCAAAAACTTGGCTATCTTTTGACAACTTTCTCAGTCAGTCTAGCAAAATATCTAACACCTCCATACAGAGAATGCTTCATCAGTCATTACATTGGCATAGCTTTCAGTGATTTTGAAGGAAGCTTTGTAAAAACAATAGATGGCAGAATCACTGTAGGATTTTGTGTGAACAGCAATATTGTCACCTGTGTTGACTCTGGTTTTGGTAAAACAAAGAATTATATTAAAAATGAACATTTTGTCATTTTTTGAAAGACCGTTGGCACAAAGTCCCCTTCATATTTTAGGTTAAGTGATGGTCATACTCATACATTGCACAAAGGAGAAATAGGGATACCTGGAACCTCCTGCAGCAAGCAAGAGGAGGCCTAGAGCGGATATTAAAAATACCATTATGATTTAAATAATTTTATCTAATTTGGAGAGCAGAATGTTTGAATTGCTAAAAGTTAAGAGAGAAAGCAAACCCTTCCAAGATCCTTAAGTGAATTATTGACACACAGTGTAAAATCTGCAAGGACTCAGCAGCAGTGTAAATTTGCATTTCCATAGTCATCCCTGCTGAGATGATCTCAGATGAAACAGTGGGATCCACATATGTAATTTAGTGCAGGAACTATTCAAGCGTGCTCTAGTGAAATGTATAGTATATTCAATTATTTTTATGTGTCCTTATTTGCCAAATGCTGATGTTCCTTAAAAAAAATTCTAACCAATTTAGCTTCATTCCTGTCAGGAAATTAGTATGAAATGACAACCGTCTTTTTTTAAGAAGTGTTGTCTTGACTGTTCTGATGTGTTTAGTGGGATGATGCAGTGCAGCAGATGTTGCTAGGGCCAAAGCAAAGAGAAAAAAGTAGCAAAACGGGGACTCTGACCTTATGTTTAAATCCTTGTTTAGCAGAACATTTGCACACCTGCCTTGCTGACTCAAGGGCCAATGGGTATCCACTGCGTATCTAGTGCTTGCTTACACAACTCTCTTATTATAATATCCAGGTGCCTCTGAATTATTCATTTCACAACACACTTGATAATGAAATATTCATTCTATCACCGGGGAACTGAAGTGTACAAGTTTCCTCTTTTTGTGGTTTCCACCTATGGGTGGGCCCGTTGCCTTGGCCAATGGGTCCAGAGTAGCTCACGTTGTCTCTGCTTTTGCCTAGCCACACCCAGCACCAGCCAGTCCGTTCCACACTGCACACCACTTAATGCAAACCCTGGCTCCACAGCTGTCCCATACACCTCCATTTTCCCTCTGTCAAAGGCACTTCTAGCACATGGCTCATGCCATGCACAATGCTTGTCTGCCCTGTGCTCGACATGGCAGTTTCCCTCCTTAGTATAGGTCTTAGTATAGATCAGTATAGTATGGACCTTAGTATAGATCACATTTAATTTCAATGGTGTTTTAAACTCCTCTAGATGAAGCCACTCCACATCCCTGTAGGTGACCAATGTCACAGTCATGAACGCTGCAATCATATGTGGCATAGCTTGAGGAACATTGCTATAAAGATCCCATCTCTCCTCCAAGTCTCTTGTGGTCCCTCTTTTGGGTTGAGACATCTTAAAAACCTTTTAAAGGTTCTTTAAGCATTAATCTCTCTATGCTATTGCTGGAGGTCATGTACCGATATGATACTTTCTGGAATGGCAGTGGATGACCAGACTGGTTGGAGGACCAATACCAGAGGACCCTCCTGCCCAGTGGAACAGTCTTTGTTCAAACCCTATGTAGCTGCTAATTTTGTCCAGAAAGAGACCTAGTTATTCCATTCCAGGTGAAATCTCAGGACCGGTCTAGCAAGCAGACAGCGCGTACAGTCAGGGAAACGAGATGCTGAAAGATAACCAGGAGTCAATCACACTAGTAAGCGCAGTGGAATAAAAGCAGATCAAGCAGTTGGTACTGAGGATCCCGTGCAAGTCATTTTGTGTGTTTTACCTCAGACTTGAGTTAGCCTGATTCTCCAGACTGAACGTTCCCACATTTCAAGGTGGCTCTCTCTAGGTAAGGTGTCCTACAAGTCCAACTAGGCCTGGTAAGTCTGCACAAGCCAGACACCACCAGAAAAGACCTAAACTTTGCAGCATTTACTATCTTTTGTTTGCATATGGCAATAAGGGATTTGTGCAGGTCACCAGATAGAGGTCCATGGCAAAGCTGCTCATCAAATTCAAATTTCAGCCTAACCACTGGATTATCCTTTCGCCTGGAGAAGGGGGCTTAAAGCATTATCAATGTGTAGGTGGCAAATGGAACGAGTGGTTATCTACAGACACAGAGCAAAGGTAGAAAATATGGTTAGCAATGACATTTTAAGCCTTTCTGTGAAATGATCTATTACTAAATATACCTTTTCTTTTACATGCCGTATCTGAAAGGGGGATTATGATCAAAATGTCATTTTTAATTGTATTTTCTATCCTTGACTTTGTAACATTTAGAATAAACTCCAACTCTTTTCCCCTAAAAAAGAGAGACTGTACTCTTCCCAGGCATATAACATAAAATGAATTATTTACATCTCCAGGAGAGAGATTTCTTTTTAATTAATGGTATAATTACTGAATCCTCAGTGTCTGTTTTTACAAATGGTTAGTACTTTGTAAATTCTTAGAAAACTGATTTTTACATGAAGATTTGAATGGTAGCCATGTAAACCTGAGCAAAAATGAGCTGTTTTACAAGACAGACAGAAAGGCAGGAGGAAAATGTATACAAACTTTGCCATTACTTCATTTAGGATTTGGTACATATGGTCCCACGTGGAGTTTAGTACACAAATAAAAAGCTGTTTAAGATACTACTTTAACCAATGCACATATGAACTACAGAAAGCATGAACAGGAAGAGAGGTATATGCTGTGCGGCAGACAGTGTGAACAGAAGGTGAATTCCAGAAAAACCTTTTAAAGGAAATGTGTCACTTTCTGCCATTCAAGTATGTTTATTTTGACTCTAGGAAACTTATAGCTGATGTAATTTTATCAGATTTTTTTTTTTAGTAACCTGAAAACCAGAATCCCTAATTTCAGCACTAATTTTACTGTAACCGAACAGAATTAGACACAAAGAGCAGAATATTTTTATCTTCTGACGTAAGGACAGAAGCTGCAGCTGTTTCAAAGGTACTAAAGCTTTCGCAGCTCTAATCAAGGGCAATGGTGTAAGAGATTAAGAACTCAAAAAGTGAAGCAACCATCAGCTGTATTTGGACTACTTGTATGAGGAAAGGATTCTGTTGTGTTCATCTGCGTTTTGGACTTCTTGATTAAGAAAATCTTAGGGCAGACTCCTGGCCTCCTTGAAGTCATGGCACAGTTGCCTGGACCCATCCTGTATCAGAACTGCTGGCACAGTACAGTCTGGTAGCACCAGATTATATATTAGGGATTAAAAGCAGGGAAGGGGACTATGGTCATGAATTGTGCTCCTAAATACATCAGAAGTTAGGAACTTTTGCAAATATCCTTCATAATAATGTATAATGTGCAAAGCAATCAAATAATTTCCTTTAGCACTGAGACTGATTTGAGAGGGAATTGGCAATCTTGTAAAGCTTTTTATGTTAAGACCTATGCGATTTTTTTGGATTTGCCGAAAAAGCCTGACTGAAAAAAGCACCAAGGTTACTGACACTGTCTTCCCTCCTTTGCCAGTGGCAGGAAGTCTGGGGCAATGAAGCATTTTAAATTTCAAATCTTAACATTTTCATGAAAAGGGACTATGCCAAGACATTAGGGAGAAAGCAGTTTGTACAACAGCAAAAGTAGTCTTTGAGGCAGAGCAGTGACTGTTATAAATCTGAAGTTAACCATTTCAAGACACACAACTATCTCCTCCAAGCACAGGGTGGCTGTCTTTGTTTTGTGCCATCCTAAATGTCTAAAGAACTGGTGCAGCAAAGCAAGCATGGCCTGCAACAAAGAACCAGAAAGAAAAAGGTTTGCAGGAAAGTCAAGAAGCAGCAAACTGAAAAGGATCTGATAGTTTAGACTCCTCAGGCTTGAGGATGTGTTGAATTATCCATTTTTTTCTACCTTTCTAGACATGGACAGATGTTTGAAGCCACCCTCCAAGTCAGCAGGAGTTTTGCTATTCACTTCCAGAAGACAAGGAACTCAGACCTCATCACAATAATTCTTCTGGTTCTTTAGATGCAAACTTCTGTTTCGGTGTCTTTGCATTGCATTTCTAGGCAAATTCTGTTTCAAGTCCAGACGGTATTGTCAAGGTAGTGCAAAAGCAATACTGCTACACTAAGGTTATATATTTTTAAAATTTCCAGATGGAGCTAACAGCCCAATCTACCGATTCCAAACATGACAAAAAAACCCAGCTTTTATTTGTATCATTATTGTTAATAGTGGCTCAGGAATCTGGAGAGATGGGCATCTATTTATAATTTTATGTGGTGTCAAGTATTATTAAGGAAATCCTAATGCTTGCTGCTTTGCGCCTGCAAAAGTCTCTCTTTTGAAAAAAATACTTTTTTCTTCTGTCCTTTTACCAGCCAAAATGTTCATTGGTAAAATTACCATTTATGTGACCATAAAATCAGAATCAGGATCCAATTCAAATTCCTTTGAGGTAGGTAAATATTTCTTCCATTACACAGAAAAGGTAATGAGTTGTGTAAGCTGAGCGATTTTCCCTTAAAGGCACATCATTAAAACTGGAGAATTCGTGTATTTAATTTTGTTGATTTCTCTACCACGGTGTATTTCAAACTGGAATTCTTTGAGGATTTACACTAGGTCACGTGTGGACAATATGACAATTTGAGGGTGACGTTTTTTATTTTCCTTCTTGATTTTTCCCATCCCAATTCATAAACTGAGTGGCATTTATAGCTTTCTAAAAAGGAATGCCAAGCAATTGCTTGATGGCAGCAAAAAAAATACAAATCAAGATTTCAACATCAATTGAAATCAAATTTTCTCACGTTATCTTGTCTTCCATGTGTTAATTCTCTTTAGAAATATAGGTGCAGTTGCCTTCTTCCTTCCCCTCCCCATCTCAGTCTATTCTCGTCCTTTCAGATTTTTGGCCTTTATGTGACAGGGAGACAAAAGAACACATGGATGCTTAAGGTCATTTTCATAATTTTGTAATTTGACAACATCTCCTTCTACTTTCTCCTTGCCTTCTCTACAGAACTGACTGAGAACAACTCACTTGGTTATGACCAACATGAACAGAGACATGTCATAGAATCATAGAATAATAGAATGGTTTGAGTTGGAAGGGACCTTAAAAATCATCTAGTTCCACTGTCTCTGCCATGGGCAGGGACACCTTCCACTAGACCAGGATGCTCAAAGCCCCACCCAACCTGGCCTTGTTCAGGATCACACCGACTGTGGTGAAAGCCAGTTTTCTTCCCTAGCACAACACTGAGTCCACCTTGTCTCACTACTGACGGCAGAGCTGAGGTAACTACAGAGTTTTGGTAAATCAAAGTGAATAATCAGTTCCTCAAAACTAAATAGGTATTTTCTATTGAAATATAGGCTTGCTAGGTTCTTCCAGCTAACCTTACCATCTCAACATCATCAGATGAAACTTTCTGAAGCTGGTCTATATTCATTTAAACACTCTCATTTATTTCCCCCATTCCAGTGATAAGAGCATCTAAAAAGCTTTTCCTTTATAAACTAGCCACTAATTGGAGACTGTTCTTTGCCCTAAGCTGTCTTTGTATTCACCCCTCCCCTTGGCCACAAGAATGCAGCATTGGGTGCCTGGCCATTCACTTGTCTCGTCCATCTGAAAAAAAAAAAATCTATTCCAACATCATTTTTTAAGATATTTCTGTCCTTTGCTGGCCATCTTACTCGATTTGAAAATGGAGAAATGTGGCAAATAACACTTACATCAGTAAGTTGTGCTTTGGATACTCCACAGCTGAGTTAAGAGTTTTATTTTCTTAATGTTTACAAAGGCTTATCTCTGGAAGCTAGAGCCTATTTGAACATGTTAAGCACTTGGTTATTTCCACTGACAAGATCAATTTGGTACCAAATTAGAAACTGTCTAACCTTCAGTAGTTTGAACAAAATGAGGGTTACAGAGACAGAGCCTGTATTTGTTGAACTCAAAGCAAAACAATTTCTAAACTCCAAGTGACATTCCTGAGCTCACTTGTACTCAGATTACCATCAAACATTATGGGTCAGATTTTGAACTTGTTCAACAATGTAAGAGAATCTCAGTAGCCTCTTAGAGAATTTTCCATAATGCAGGATTGATGCTAAACTTGTATGTGAAACCTCAAGCTGCTCCCTTAGAAGACTAGCACAGGAGTGAGGCCAAAGAAGCTGTAAAACTTCAGCCATTCTGAGTCTCAGGGTTGTTTCTAAACACCAAGTGAAAAATAGCAGAAGTTACTCTCCCCAGTGGGCTGCTCCAACTTCCAGTGCTGGTAACATTATCACTAGGCTAGGCAAGGAACTTGGTGTGTTCCAAGTCCGAACATCATCAAAAAGCAAAAGCAAAGACAAAAACTGAATTTTTAATTAACCAGGAACGTTTGCAAATGGTGGGGGGGAAACTGCTTTTTGTGGATCATGGCTCTTTCTTAAAAAGCTTTCTTAAAACATTTCTTCTTTTAGATAACAAACTCTCCCCTCCTTCTTTCAAGAATATTCTGGACAAGAAACTCCAGTATTTTTGTGCTCAAGTCAACATTTATAAAAAAGGAATTTTGACCAGCTGTACATACAAGTATAGCTCTGTTCCCAAGAGGTCAAGTGTGATAAGCATCTTACAGTGATTTTTAGCCAGTGCACATCCTGTATCTTTCAGCACAATCAAGCAAGCACAACTCATTTTTTATCGATATGATTTGGCTGAATGTTTCTGGAGCAATGCTATAAGAATGTGCCCACATCCTGAAGAGCCTGGGTTTTAACATAATTTGATTTCTGAGAAGGTACGGCTGAGGCTGATGTAAACTGCTCCACTGTTCTTGCTGAGGGATTTCTGCAAAGTAGCTTTTCTCATGCATTCTGACTTCACCCTGAATTATTCTTCAGGAAGGGGCCTCGTTCAGAGGTGCTGAGAATCCTCAGTTCCTCTGAAAGTGAGCTAGTGAGGTTTTTTGCACATCGCTATGGGATGCTAACATTTTGAATGCTGCTTCAAACCATACCTATCTCAGCTGACTGTGTTTTGTGCTCTAATTTGGGATTTGGCCAGAGCACAACATTCACATCAGTCCTACCTTGACATCAACAGTTACTTATGTTTCTTCATTATTCCACTTTTACCAGCTGGCCTATTATATTATAACATGTCACAAGGGACTGTATCAATTACATGAGGTTATACTACATCTGTGAGCATAATGTAAAACTGGGGTTGGGAGAATGGGGTTTTCTCACAACTGTGGGCAAGCAAAATGGCAGCTTTACAAGAATGGGTGCTAAACAGTAAATTAGAAACCTAGAGATCCCCTGATTTATGAATTACTGTTACATGAATGATTTATGTTACCACAAACATATACCAAGCAAATATGCAGTTAAGCTGCTTGAGCAAGTCAAGGACTCTCTTCGCTTGTCTATCCAGAGGCACTCTGGAAGCTTAGGCTTAATGTTTGAAGTTGAAAAAAAATAATCCTTAAAAGCACTTCAAATACTCTATTGTGTAAACTGCAGTGAAAAGAAGTCTACTTCTAAATGAGAGCACCCGGATGGGGTGGGGGAAAAAGTGCTCAGCTTCTGTATTGACTTCATAGCACTGAAGAGGCTGTCAAATTGTCTAGGTAGATGAATCCTGAGCCAGGATAAAATGACTGTGCCAAAATGTTTCCCTTAAACCATATGGTGCCATATGACAAAAGAAAGTCTTCAACAAATCTGAGTTAATTGATACCAGCTGGGAGTTTGCTCCAAAAATCACTGTTTTCCTTCTATTTTACAAATCATGAAGCTGTATTCACATTTTGTGAAGGTGTATTTCATGCAGTAATACTTTTATGCCCATGGATGTTATGAAACAATAAACACTTGGTGAGAGAAACCAACACCTGCATCTTCTATGTCCATGGGTGCAGAAGAAAATGGTACAACACATAGGACTGTACTGTGGCATTTAGTCTGCTACTATTCAACTACTGCTGTGAAGAGAGCTTTTGAGAAACTAAAACAATAATGTTATTATTGTCACCAAACAATGCTGCTCAAAGAAGCAGTGCTATATATAAACTCCTAAGAATGTCTTCATCAGGTTGGGAAGCCAAGTCTTTGTGAGGCTGAAAAGAAGTTTTAGTAACTGAACAAGTGTCCATTCTGCACTGCATTCCCCAAGGGTTAGAGAAATGGCAGAAGGCTACATAGTTTATGGCATATCAGCTTTTTTTTTATATGCAGAACTAGAAAAATGAAAATATATCTTTGTTTTATATGGATTTTCTTTAGCCCTCAGACTACTGAGCTATTCTTCAAATGCCTATCACTAACAAAGACTTAACATTTACCAGAGGATCAGGCAAATTCCTCAGGCATTAGAAGCATGGTTGATTAAAAATGCCTGCATTTAGTAATTAAAACAGTGCAACTAATCCACAACTTGAAATATTTTGGAAGCATATCATAGGGTGAATAACGCAGCTGTCAAGTAAAGAATCGCTTTTCTCATAAAGGATCACTTCACAATATGAGCATCTCCAGATCCCCTCCAGCTATAGTGCACTTTTGCGTAGTTGGAGATTTTTAATATTTCTTAATAGCCAATATAAATCACAAAATTTCATAACAGTGTAAGATTTCCTAGGGTTGGTTTAACACTTACAGAGAACAGAAATTTACTGTATTATCCAGCTAATGCTTACATGCAAGTGGTTTTGATTCAAGCAATGTAATTAAGATGGGTTTTATATATTGCTGGTCAGCCTTTTGCAAGAGCTTTGCCGTTCCATATACTAAGTGGCTTAAAACTTTAGATTATGTAATTAGTCATGATGGACACATCAGGAGGACTGTGGAACCCCAAATTGATATGAAACAAGCCTCAAGGAACCGAACACTGTGAACTTAATAGTGGGAAGGCCCCCTTTCCTTTTCTGTCATCTTGCTGAGGGACATGGTCAGCTTTCCTCACATCTGTACTGCTTTATCAGAACATGCAAGTCTCAGAACATTTGTGGCAGCCTCAGTAAGAGCACCTGCTATTTTTCAAGCCTAAATGAAGTCCAGGTATTTTCTTATGGAGATTTTCAGTCAAGAAAGTAATAAAGGAATGCTATTCACAACATTTTTTTTCCCCAAATCTCTGTTACTTCAGTCAATAAATGTGTTACTCTCTCTCAGTTATGTTCCTCTCTATCAGTTATGGAGGAAAAAAGGTCTTGTTTGCTATAGAGGAAAATAACGAGGATACTTACTCTGTGTCAGGCATTTCAGAAACCATGACTGGGATCACAATCACCAGGAAAGCTACTTTACTTGTGGCTACCATCAACCATAGCTGTCTCTCTTCATACTCATTCACTCACTCTTCATCACAGGAGGCCAAATTTGCCACATTGGAGGTATTGAAACCTGAGGAGCAGCCGTTACTCCCAACTGCAACAAAAGGGGAATCACGAGTGAAGGGAGTTCCTGGGTGTAACACCGATGTCCGAGACAGAGATTGCTCAGCAGCACCCTACCCTACCAAGCTACCGGCAGGTACTACTTTGCCGGTTCTTCTCTTCAAGTTGCATCAGTCTTCACAGACCCTCAGTCACAAGAGGAAAAAGACAAGAGGGTCTTAAGGCTCACATGGAATTCAGCCCAAGTGATAAATAACACTTAACTAGGTAGCTCATCTAGGCCTGGCTGGGAAGAGAACAAATTACTCAGCTGTGAACTGGAAAAAGGTTACGATGCATTTTGGGGGGATTTTACTTACAATATCTTTAAGCATTAAGACTAAAGAAAGAAAAATATGGGAGATTTCATATCTATTATCTCTGTACTATGCATATTTATGTAATATACTACAGCTGACAGGTAGTATCTGCTAGCACCTTCCTATTTAAACTAATGGCACTGAAATGGACCCATGTAAATTACACAGCCTCTTAAAAAAGGGTGCATTACTGCTTACCTCCTTTACCTCCTACAAGAATATCTCTGCAGATATTCTCAAATCACACAAGAATACAAATGCACATAATCAGATTGGATCGCACTAAGATGATTATTTCTGCGTTGATTAGACAGCACTACTAAATCCCTTCAACATTCCTACAACCCTCCAAAAGAGGTGAACGCAGTTTCTCTGAGAAATTTTCCCTGCACTCCCGGTTGTCTTCTTGGTACTCAAGATTAAAAAAATGGAAATGTAAAATACAGAGCTGATGGGATATGGAACTACAACACAGTGATTATTTCTTAAGGAATAATACGGATGAATCACCAGGCTCTTAACTGCTACTAAATTTAACCTGGAGTTTCAAGAATAAAAAAAATAACCTTTTCCTCAAGATTACTTTTAGCCCATTCAAACAAAGCCTTATGTTTGTTACAGTATCACAAGAGAAACACAAATTGCATTGCACTATGTCAGTAGAAAGGTAAGCATGGGAGGTCCTAGCTAGGATCAGACAGTGGAAAACCTTAATTAGTATTTATAACTGCAGTAGAAGAGGATTGTCAATCTTGGAGTACAAAATGAACATTTCCTTCCTCAGCATATAGTAAATTGTGCCTATGCATGTTTCTGCATATATATTATGTTGATGACATTAAATAAAAAAATCCTTGTTTCAGGGAAAAAAAGTAGGAATACATAGACACATTTGAGAGACAACCTCAAGAAGTTGGTGGTTGCAGGTCATCTTAGTTTGTGTATGTTCTCTCACAGCCAAAGAAACTGCGTCATGATGTGCCTGCTTTCACTTCACTATGGAGGCTACACAGCTGAACGGTGACCTCCACATTTCCTTTTCCTTAAAAGGGGTGGCATGGGAGAAGGCTCTGTTGGCTCTCACCCGGGTAAGGACGGCTTACCTCCAGGCAAACAGTTGGCTGGCTGGCCAGGGTCAGAGGTTGACTCTTTGTCCTCAGTGACTTGTTTCAGGACTTGGCTTTTACACAGCCCTTATATTCTCTCCCTTGTCTTTTCATGATATTTGTTTCGGAAGCTGGGACTGAATCCTTCACGTATATGAAGTCACAGCAAGCTTTGCTTTTGGCTTTGGTGGGAGCAGTATCCTGTGTGAGCACACTGTGAACTCTAGCTCCCTTTCACTTGCAACATGTCAAAACATTTTTGCAGTTCTATAGAAAGTACTGTAATCTTAAAACAGATGCTTGTTGTAGATAAGCAGGGAATGGCATACTCTGTGCTGATTCTAGATCAAAACAGTGCTATCTCTGTGAGCTTTTAAAAACACTTTAGT
Source organism: Mycteria americana (assembly GCF_035582795.1). Taxonomy (NCBI): domain Eukaryota; kingdom Metazoa; phylum Chordata; class Aves; order Ciconiiformes; family Ciconiidae; genus Mycteria; species Mycteria americana. The sequence continues at coordinate 45,864,190 of NC_134366.1, read as the reverse complement.
CTTCTTCACCAGCCAGCAGCAGTGTAAGGGATATTCTGCTGCTAGCTTGGAAAACCATCAGCCACTTGTTTCCTAGAGCCAGTGTTACCTGCAGTTCTCGTATAATAGTGTTCGCGATACACAAGAAGGAGGAATGGAAAACTGAGACTTCTCCAAACATTTCCACTGTGTGCTCATTTTAATCCCTGGGAACCATCAAATAAAAAGAGGATTTTATTTTTCACTCTGATTCCTGACTTGCTTTGTTTTTAAGTCAAAAAGGAGTCACTACCTCTCCACTCTGTGTTCAAATCTAGTGACAGCTTTCAATGCGTTATTTTAATTAGGCTTCCAAATTTGTTCATAAGCTGTCCAGGTCACAAGGAGAATTAAAAACAAACACCGGTAACGTATTTCTGCATTACTTCTACAGGCAGCTATATTTGACTTGTATCCAGAAGCACAGCTAGCAGGATCCACATGACTGGAAAGGGCATCAGTGAAGTTTGACATTGTTTAAGCTTCTGGAAGCTCTGCTCTGAACTCTGCAGTGCCTCTGTTACTTTGGGATTTGTATTGGAGATACAGGCTTAGTAACTCTCAAACACCACACAGGTATTAGAAATGAAAAGCTCATCACTAAACTGCATAAATTATTTATGCAGTTATAATAGTTGTGTTTTCAATACACATAATAGATTCCTCATTCGTATATACTCCTGGAGACCATACATTAATAATGCCTCATCTACAATTTTCATGATTATCAGTAATTTTGCCCTCATTCTAAAATTTGACCCCTACTCCCCCACACCCCGCCAAGTCAAGTTTCAAAGCAAGGGCTTTGAAATATAATTTCCCCTAAGCTTGTGGTTATGTAGAAAAGAGAATTTTACAATTATTACAGTATTCTGTGCCTTCCAGGAATTCAAAGACAGGCAGTTTTTCAGCATTTATGAGACAAAACAGAAAACCCGCATTTCTTCCTCAGTTTTCACCATCTCACAGCAAAAACAAGACAAAAAAGAAGAGAAATACATCATGATTCAATGGATATATCAGAGCTAAACGCACAGAACCAGAGTTTATTAGCGATTAGTTCCCAGCAACCCATCCTGACAGTCTAATTTTAGCTCATCAGCAGCTCAGGGACAGAGAAAAGCCAGCCAGAAATACAAATACACACACTTTGATCCCTTCCTGGATATTCTGTGGAAGTACAAGTGCAATGGCTTTTTCAAATTTGCTGACTTCTTAAAGTATTTAAAAAATGCTTGATCAAAAAATACCATTTTCTACAACATAGATAAAAAAAGAATTTGGGGAGGCTGCTATCACCCGTGGGAGCAAACCAAGTGAGTTTGTGGACCTTAACTATGAATTTTCAAACTTTCAAGTGTTTGATGGCTTGTGAATTTAATCTTAACTCTGAATTCCCCGGGCTTTAAAAGCCCATGTATAAATACCTTTCTGCTAACTACAACATTCTTGTAGGAGTCTTACAGTGTAATTTACTACTGTTCACACTGAAGCCAAACGGCTTTCACTTAAAAAGCAGGTTTGTTAAAGGCATATGCCATTTCTGGTACCTTTTGCTTTAGTGCTTCGCTCTCCTTTTATGCACACTGAAGGTTTTTACACAATGGTCACTATCCATACCTTTAATCCCAGCCGTGCTACAGGCAGAGAAATGCGATTCTTCCTCCTGCTCCCCCAGGCAGTTCTGTAGGGTGGTGGATCCGCCGTGCAGAGACCTCGCACCAGCTGCTGCAAATTATCTGTGGACCAATTATCAGAAGACTTCACTGGAGAGAGCTGTCAATCTAGATCTTTTCACAAGTGCTACAATAAACTTCTGAAAATGACTATCCAATCTAAGCTATTATAATGCCAAATATGGCATGAAGTCCTGTAAATGTTAGTAGACGAGCAGACTATGGTTCAGACACTGGCTAGGGGCTCTGAGGTGAGACTGAGGGGCAATCGTTTGCCTTTTTTGCTCTCTCCATTTCTCAGATGCTATTGACCAAAATACAGAAGAAACTGAACACACAGTTCCACTTAAAAAAAAAAAATCATGGTTGTAATTTCAAGTTTACAATCAGTCTGCATATCATGAACCAGCAAACAAGCTGTACTATATTTATTAATCACTTCAAAATTAATTTTATTATTCAAGTTGCCATGATAACCCTGCATGTCACCAGGGGAAAACCCATTCCTTTAGGAGACACCTGAAAAATATTTTTTTCATGTTTTCAAGCCTGCAAAGTAAGTGGTGAATGCTTGCATTTCCAAATTATATACAGATACAGTCTATACAGTCTTTTCTGTGGTATTGACTGTGAAACAGCAACCACAACATTCAATTTTAAAGAAATATTGCAAATGTATTCAGCCTCATCATTCTATTACAGTGAAGCATTCCTGCATTGACTTATCATTTGTCTGCATGATTTCTCATTTCCTGCAGTGGTATTTCCTTTTGCGATGAAATAGCATCACTATTATTTTCTCACTGTAACGTAGAGATCCATTTTACATATAGCCCATTGAAACAATTCTGGTCTTTATGTTCCCTTGTTAATGAACATTCGGGATCACCAAGTTCACCCAAATCATTCTCTGCATTTCTGTAATATTATCTACAAAGTAGTCTTTGTGAAGATCTTGGAAACATCTTTTTTGTGAATAATGAATTTATCAAAGAAAAATAATGATAAGGCAACTGAAAGTATTCTACTAGTCACGAAGTTTGGCAAATACTTTTGATTAAAAACTTGCAGAAGTGTCAAAAATATTTAAAAGTTCCATTTAAAACATTTCGTTAAAAAGTTAGAGAAAAAAAAGCAAAGTAGAAGGGCTAAAAAGGGATTAAGAAACATCAAAAACACTTAAAGACTTGAAGACCTACCCTATAAGCATAGGAAATACTAATATAAGAATGCATCCTGAGGAAAAGTCCATAAAAGGAAGTAGTAGTCAAAGACTGTTACTTAAATACAATTGTTAAGTATAAAATAAATTCCATTGTCAAATATCATAAATTGTTTAAATAAATTGTGATTTTTTTCATGTAAAAATTTGTATCTGACAACTCACAGCTGTTAAGAAATACATAGTGCAATTTGTTTTGCTGGATTACCAGAGGTATTTAGTTTTTAATCTTCTAAAAATTGTTTCTGTTTTTTATTATTTTAGTTTGAGACAACAGAAATGACTAAGTATCACTGTAGCTAAAGGAGCTACAGGATTTTAATGTTTTATTAAACAAATACTCATAAGAAATAACACAGATTTGGAAATTCAGAGAAGGGAATTAGAAATATAAGGTTAATAATTTTTAACTTCAGTGTTATCAGGAAGAAATGAAAATTTAATTTTCATAAAGTTACATGTTGCCTTTCAGTTTTGAGATCTCATTCATCTCTTAATCTTCCCAATCTTGGAAAAAATAGTATAATAGCAGGAATAGAAACAGAACATTTTGAGCAGCAGGGGGTTTGAGAGTCATACTTTTTCACTATATTCAGTTGCAATCAGAGTATCTGAAATGAAGATTAGCCTTTACCAGCCAATACACCAGCTGTTCCTGGCATACTCAGGGTCTGATCATGTATTTAAATGTGTACTAACTTACAAGGGCCACTGAGAGCTTCACATCTGCAATAAGAAATATCTTAAAAAATGACTCTTGCCCTTTCTACTTTCATGTTAGGTGGCATAACAATGAAAAGAATGAAAGGAAAAACATATCTTTTGGGGCAAAAATCTATTGGCAGATAGTTGCATATATTACATTTCTCAGCAGGCAGCCAAATCATTAAGTCTGCACAGAGCTCTCTGCTGCTGGAAAGAAGTTAGTGCAGAGAAATCTATCCTGTTTGCATTTTGACTGAATTCTTAGTAGAAGTGAAAGTAGCCTAAAGATTTGCCTGTGCCCTTGTTTCCCTCCAAGATAGCAGGTCCTCCTCTGATAGTACCTTCTGGGGTGACAGGGTGAAAGCGCTGTGGATCGTTTTGGACAGGGGCTATCCTTCAGTCAAGGCAGGTCTCAATATTGCAACAGAGCTGTGCAAGGCAGCCTAAAGAACCAGCAAACAGGGTTAAAACTTGCTCCTCTGATGCTGTATGCTGTTGAGCAGACATGTTCAACAAAAGAAAGGAAGAAACACTATCTAGAAATATAGGGAAAACAGCCATATATACAGAATCACCTCACCACCTGTAAGCAGTCATCAAAACTATCATTCTGCCAATATACCAAGGCAGTTAAACACGGGGGCTGCAGCTGCCTCTGGAAGGTGCTGAGAAAGGCAAAACAGAGCTTCTCTTTGCAGCAGCTGTACACAGGGTAAGCGAAGTTTAGTATCGAGAACTCCAACCAACTTTCCCACGGTACCATTATCTGCAGACTGGTTTGGAGGTGCAGCTTGATGGAATGGATGCAGCAAGAACCTTGAATGAGAAGCAAGTATAGCTGTGGACAAGCTAGTCTCCAGTCTAGAGGTCTTCTACTCTTTTCCCCCATAGTGGCAGAAAATAGCACCAGGCATAATTCTTGCTAAGGAATCTGAATTATTTTAAGTTCGCTAAGTTTCACTTCCTCGGGCTCAGTAAGTTGACAAGCGTCAGCAGCAATATTTAAAAAGAGATGGCAGATACAAGAGTGTCAGACTACATAGAAGCAGTAAATGTTCAGTCCCAGAAAGTTTCCTTCCTCCACACCAAATTAAATCAATGAGATTGAAAATGAATATAAATTCATTTTCCTTATTTTAAACAAACAAACAAATCAATCAGTCCTCACTGGCCTGTGAAATGCAAAGTCTAAAAGGCAAAGGTCTAGTTTAAGCACCATAACTATGCAATTAAAAATGAATACATAAGTCTCCTATAGAAGACCACAGAAAATCTGCTATCCTAACTTTGCAATGTGCCTGGCTATATGAACAGTGACTTAATTGCTAGCAATCATTTTCACATGCTGCTAATTAGTTTCAATTTGTATTAAAAGCAAAGCATGCACTGTTTGAACAGCTGACCTTAGAAGCATTTTTCAGGGGGAAGCACTGACTAGCTATGATATCTGAAGTATGCAGGCTGGGTGTTTTCTGTAGGTGCTTCATATAAGAATCAACAGGTGAACAATGAAGATACTTAGTTAATCCTAAGGCCCGAGCATTTGGGTCAAGAAGCAAGCTCTGTTTTCAAACTTGACTCATGAAAGTCCCGAACTGCTACTTACTCTTATCCTAGAGCTGTGGGTGACTTGAAATCAACTTCTTCTGAATGACTGGCTCTGTGTAATATCAAAGCAGAGGTTCTAACAGTCTCAAGAATAAATAAACTAGCACTTTCACTTCTGTGAAAGTTTGAGTACTTTGTGCCTGTTGCCAGAACTCCGTGCTGTATAGATAAGCTTGGTTGATATGACCCTTCCTGACTTCTGTCCATGTCACGTAACAGAGTAGCATTATTTTAACAGGAGAAAAAAAAAGGAAAAGGTAAGTATTCTCTGAACTATCCTTTTTACTTTTGATCGCTATTATGACATTTTTCGATATCAAAAACTAAAATCTCTACAACCAGCCATGAAAAGTCCTACTTTGAGAAATCTTCTAACTTCACTAAACATCCTGCATAGTGACTTAAGGACGCTTTCTGTGTAAACACAGAAATGGTAACCCATGTGAGGATTTTATGCCCTTGTTTCCAGACAAGATTCTAACCCATCCCCCTGCAGCTAAGCAAACCAATTGAGGAAAAATGTAGTGCAGACCTATAGGTTCTCCCAAGGTTGTAGAAAACCTCACATGGCTTTTCCAGCTGACTTTGCAGTTGATTTATAGGCTGTCACCAAATCAGCGGCCAGAAGCTGACACAAAATGTCTTCTGCAAGCTTTGATTCCTTATTCATTATAATGTCTTCTTCATTTATATTCTATTGAACCAAACAACCCAGGATTTCCTCTGCCTTTGTTGGATAGCTTCCTGTCCCTGCAGCTGCCTTCTGTGATGTCAAAACATGGGAGTTAAATGTTGCCCGAGGATTATGTTGCCCAAGTCCACCAAAATAAATCAGATTTGAGTCTTTAATCCTTTTAGCACCTCTGAATATCTGAGTTTAAACAGCAAAACCTCCTGTAATGAGGCAACTCCTCCCCTTCCCCAGACAACTTCTTGACAAGTATAGATTCAGTATGACTTGCCTTGAATCTTACACATTGCAATATACTGAAAGTTTCCTGTTATCTTTTCTCCTTTACTGTAGCAGAAAAAGACTTTCACTGCATCAAAGTCTTATATGAGCGGGTTTCACTGTAGGTATAATTACATATCATTCTTGCCTTCCCATCTGAGCTAAATCAATTCTTCTGGTGGCAGTCTGTACTCTGACTCTGTATTTGAATAAAGCATCAGTTGTATTGAATGTGCTGGAATTGGCAGATGGTTGGTCAGTCATTCAGTTTGATATTAATTGCTTCTTTGAGATCCCTTCCAGAGAACTGAGGACAAAATGCATAGTGTCTTATTACATTAAGAAAAAAATCACATCTGAAATTCTTTGATGGAAGATTCATCTGCCTGGCAGACAATGCACTTTCTCCTTAAGAGTTAAAAAATGACTACAAAATTCCATTATTTAAAGATTATCTCATTTCCTTCCAGTAAGTAAAAAAAATCAGACATCATTTTGTTTGAAAGAAAAAAATAATTTTTTTACTACTATTTGAACAATACTTGTAACTGATGAACAGAGGGGTTCTTTTTTGCAGGAAGAAGGTCATGTAATTTGTTCATTATTATTATTATTATTATTATTATTATTATTATTATTATTATTTAAATTTCTCACCACTCACTTATGAACATGTTCAGCTGTGTTCATGTGTGCCTTGTAACGGTTCATGTTGAAGACTATAGTAGCAAGCAGTGGCAGGATCAGGTAAAATCAGGAATACTTAGCACTCGTTTTTAATGACTGCACATCTAGAAGATGAAATAAACGTCTGGAATGAGGACGATAGGACTGCTCTTCATGTATTATGGTTGGTCCACTGCTGGAGTCAAATAATTTCCTTCAGGTATAAAAGGTACTCCCAGGAACTATCCAACATACTTGTAATTATATTCATGCTTCACATCAAAAGCAATTTTTTCCTCAGTATATTAAACGTGTCTAGCACCTGAAAATCATTATGTATGATTTAATCTCAAATTCAGTACTTCACAGATATGTAAAATGTATGTCTCATCATTTATTCATTGGCCATTAGAAATACATAAAGTAGCTGTAAGCTTTTTAAAAGTGTGGCACCCCTTCTTCTGATAGTTATGTATTGCTATTTCCATCATAGCAATTACAGCAGGTGCCAAATGGCACCTATTTCTTTTTGATAAATGATATCTTATGCAGTATTTAAGTCAGTAGTGTGTCTGCTCACCCTAAATATTTTTTAAGAAGAGATAATCAGTGAAAACTGGAGGCTGTCTGCTTCTGCCGCTGTAACATTGTACTAGATAAGCGAGCTAAACACCTTGTTTCAAAGGTTAAGTCTCTCTCACATCAACGGACACAAAATTCCTATGCCATTCCTATGTTCTCCCTTCTGCACTTTTCCCTGAGTCCTCTCCACAGTAATATTTTCTTTTTCCATAAGCACAGTGGACACTCCAGTTTTCTCCGCCTTCTTATCCTACTTTTGAAGCCACAGTGGATAATATCTGGACCTCATGCTCAGACACTGAAAATAATGAATGTTTTAACATCTGCAGCCTATTTACAAGCAACTTGGAGGTACAACAGTAACACACCTGGTGTTTCTAATTTGAGTAAAATCCTCCGCGGAGTCTTGGGGCTAGATCCTGAGCTAGCAAGAATCACATTAGCTCCATTAATTTTAAATAGACAATGTAAATTTACACCAGCCGAGTCTTTGACTTCAGAAAGTCACAAGACCTCTTGGCACCTCACATGCTTCATCTGGAAAGATGGATAGACTTGGGACCAAATTTAAAAAAGAAGAGATTTTGCCTCTAAGCTGAGCTTTCTTAGGTAAACAATAAAAATGACTTAGTCGTACATTGCTGCATTTTGCTCTACAACTGCAAAAACATGCATTAACCAGATATTATTGACATTGGCTAAGGCTCTTCACTTAATATTTTACTACAGTGAAATATTAAGACCACATGGAAGAACCACCGGAACAGAACCGACAGCCACTTGGATGTTGTTGGCTCACCGTTCATTGGCTCACACGGCTGCACGGGAGATGGAACAGTCAGGTTTGGAGCAGAACAGGCCTGGTGGACCCTGTCTGAATGCTGTGACCTTGAGCTACCTCTGCCCTGGTGGATATCACCAGCATTGGTCCTCTTTCCGCTCATCTGCTCACCCCCAAAATAAATTCTGCCCACAGTTGTTTTATCAGAAGAAAGCAGCTGACACAAAAGAATTCAATGGCAGTCTTCAAAGCACCAAAACAAAGGCAGCAATATCGGCCATCCTTGCAGCTGGCTTTTAAAAGTTTGCTGGGCTCAGCCATCATTATTATGCTTGTAGACAGAGTGTACAAGCTGAAAAACTTGTGATGATGGCATCTTCAAATAAATCCTGTGTCATTGTCACGTGGTATTGCATCAAGTCTCTTTAGGAACGGGAGTTTTGCTACTCTATGTGTAGTAGCTCTCTCTGTAAAAGGTGTCATATTTTTCCCATTCAGATCTACAAATAACAGAGCCATTCTTCTTACGCTTTTGACAACGGCTTCAGCGTGTCTCTCTCCTGCTACCTAAGTACACTGACTTCAATAACAAGCCAGCTGCCGAAAGTAAAGGGGCTTTAAGAATGGGAATCTCTATTACAAAGGTCAGGAAGATGTTCCCTAGTTACAAGTAATGGGGGCACACCGGAGTGATGCTCAAGAGTGCTGCTCAGACATCAAGGCATATCACATATTTAGAGGAGGAAAAACAAGGTGTGACCTAAGATGCTGAAAAGCTTTAGGCGATGCCGTGAGCTTCTCAGGGGGACTAATTAGCCTGGGCTTAGTGCTGGGCTGATGCAGCTCTGCTGCTTCCATTTCTGCAGCTAGTGTCTGCTCGGAGCTGAGTTGCGTTATGTGTACAGAACAAGTCATTCAGGGTAGCCAGGTATCTCTAACACGGCACTTTACCCCGTGGTATACAAACCCAGAGAGCTGCACTGAAGCTGACAGATGCTCAAGTGGGAATAGTAGGACACAATCACAAAATTCTGCCTGAAGGTATTAAAAAAGGAAAAACTATCATATCAGCCAACCTGTTAATCATGCAGGTAAGATGGCAAATACAAAACTACGGAAGAGTTAAGAGGAAGGATTATTTTCTTCACAAGCTTACCCGTCCCATCTTTTCAGCAAAATCAAGCCAACAAATGAACAAGAACTTATTGTCAGAGAGAAGATCTACAAGGAATATTCCTAAAACAGAAGAAAGCACGTTTGACCACAGAGCAAAAGAGGAGGCTGACACACTCAGCAGAATTTCTGAGCTTATGAATAAAGACGACAACTGAGTGAGAACAGAGCCAAAACTCAGAGTAAAAACTACATAGCAATATTCACACCTCTAACGAAGCCAGGGAATTTCTGGCTCTGCATCTCTAGTGCTTTAAATATGACATTTTTGGCATTTTGCCTCTTTGTGTGTGTGTGTTTTAGTAGGGAAAAGAAATCCTACCTTGAAAGAATGTTTCATTTTGCCTTTTCCAATGAAATACCTTGCTAACAAACTCTGAGGTCAGGGCCACATGAGCATCAGAGAGTTGGGCTCAAAGATAAGCAAAAATAAAATTAGACCAGAGTGAATTTTAGTTCCCATGCACACATGTTATCCTTTTCATTATATAGTCTCCAATTCAGTTTTGGGCATGCTGGCACTCCTATGTATTTGTTACTGGAGGTACTTTGGAACTAAACCGTAACTGAAATCTAAGTCACTCCTTACCAGCCCCATAAATTTGTTAGATAGGAAAATGCTAAAATAATGTGAAAAATTATTCCACCAATTCCTGCTGCCTTACAAAATATCTTGGCAGCCTAATTTTATTTTCTTTAGACCATCTTGCAACAAGTTTGCTGGAAACATCATGTTTGGACAGATTTACTGTTAAATTTTTTTCTAGTACAACACTTGCAACAATTTTAGCTTTTAATAAAGTACGGATGGAAAAAAGTTACACACAAATATTTGTAAATGGTTACAAGTGGAGTTGCTCAGGGGCCTGTCCTGGGTCTGGAGAAGGAGAGAGATTTACCCTCATCAAGTTTGCAATGATCTGAAGTGGAGGGGGACAGGGGTGTGTGCAGCTGATACGCTCAAGGGCAGGGCTGCCATTCAGAAGGACCTGGACAGGAGAAACGAGCTGACAAGAAACTCATGAAATTCAGCCAGGACAAATGCCCTGACCTGTGTCTGGGACAGACTAACACCCAACAGGAAACAGGCTGGGATTGCCTGGCTGGGGAGCAGCTCTGCGGAGAAGGGCCTGGGGGTCCTCGGGGACAGCTGGGTGAGCCCGAGCCAGCAGACCCCAGGCTGACAGCACCCTGGGCTGTGTACGCAGAAGCGCAGCTGGGAGATGGAAGGAAGCATTTGCTTGACCGTATCTGGAATACTGGGTTCAGTTCTGGCCCCTCCGTACATGAAGGTTGTCAATAAACTGCAGTGAGTCCAGCAGAGAGCTCCTGAGGCAGCCAAGGCTGGAGCACTTGCCCTGTGAGGAGAGGCTGAGGGAGTGGGGCTGGTTCAACCTGGAGAAGGGATGGCTTCAGGGGACCTGCTGCTCCCAGGACCTACAGAGGTTATTGAGAGCAGAGAGTCAGGCTCTTTGCTGAGGTGAATAGGGGCAGAATGAGAGACAGGGATCATAAATCGGAATGAGGTGATTTTTCCTGGATATAATGAAAGTAATTTTACTATGAGGATAATGAAGCAGTAGAGCAGGGGCAGACCTGGCGGGACAAAGCCCTGAGCAACCTGGGTCTGTCAATACAGGCCTCTTGTTGGTTGCAATGTATTCTCTTCCTCTAGCACTATTGCTTGTCCTACTACCTCAGCTGCTCCAGCTGCACATTAATTCCTTTGGAGGGGATGTAGCTGATAAAATATGTTAGTTTAAAACAGAATTTGTAAGTAGCAAGAACAAAAGAAGCACGTTTGGGGAGGAGAAATAAAAACTATGCTACAGTGCTGAGGCAGCAGAAAATAACCCCTGTATGCCTGTACGGTTAACAACTGAAATGATTTGTACTCTGTGATTAGAGTGATGTACATCAACTTTGATGTGTGTTGGGCATTTCATCTTTTAAAATGAATTTTCATGAGAGAATGTGTTTGCCCACTCTATATTCATCAGTGCTGATGATTTTGCTCATTTCCTTCAAAAGGCTTTCTTCTTTATAGACAATCCTCCCATTGACAAGTGGAGAGGAATTTGACCCACATCCTTTAGTTTGGTACTGACATCTAAACTGCTGGTGTGGAGTAGGCTGTAATAATTTCTGCTTTAGGAAGAGGTCAGGAAGTTACAAATATACATGCCTCTCTACCACCGCACATCACTAACGACTATTACCTAGATAACTTCTGGATCCGCTAAGGAGATTAGGTTTGAGCGTTAAAGGAGAAGGATGCACTGAAAGCATTTGGAAACTCGTGAATTACAGAGTGATCAGAATGGAAAGGTACAGGTCTCGCTGTGGCAATGAAGAAGCTTTCACATTTTCAGTTTAAAATTCTATTTCTTCTGCAGTCCAAATCTGGAAAATGCCAGTATATATGCTTGATATTCTAAAAAAATATTGGTGTGCCATACTATCCTATAACAGTCCATTTCATCCACTGATTTTACAGATGCTTTCCCTGTGGAACTTTAAGGCTGAACTGCTGAATGTCCTCTGCCAGCTCGTGAGGACCTTCTCTCTCCCTAAGCTGAGGATAGCGTTGGGATTTCCCCACCTTGCGGTACAGTGGGCGTAGGCTCCTGGGCTGCAAGTGGGATGTATGGTGCCCATAGTGAACACACTGGCTTCAGAGCTGTCGTTGCAGCACACACTGCTGAAGAGAATTTCCTGTCTGAGTCAGCCAGAACTCTCCCCGGGGTTTTTCCTGCGGTACAGCTTGTCGGCAAGCTCAGACCTCAGAGTCACAGCTGGGCCCTATCGGATGCTATTCTTATCACTGGTGTAGGCTAGGAGATACAGCAGCAATATGCAAATGGAAAATCCTTGTGGTAGCTACCAATACTTTCCAGACTAAAACTTGAACCTCTAACATTCAAAACATAAAGGACCGATTTCAGTCTCTGAGTAGCTCAGTTAACTTCTAGGGAATTATATTGACCTACCCAGAGAGAAGTTTTCCCCTAATCCTGAGAGCAGCTAACACAAACAACGGCCACACAGAAGCTGTGTAGGTCATTGATTTTTTAGCTTATTTTGCATGTAGACTAACTTCACCTACTGGATTTAATGTGTGTCAATTCAGTTTTACAGACTGTTATTTCTTCAGTGGCCCCAAATCACATAAAAATCTCATAAGGAAAGAGTTCTCTGATTCCAGGTGGTAAAAATTAGCTGTATCTTCATTCTCCACCTGCTTTTCTTTTTGTTAGGATCATGTACTTTATTGTGGTTTTGTCAAAAAAGTGAAATACAATTTGATAGTTATGATTTAAGTAACAAAGAGCTTGTGGCTTTGGATGCAGTAACCAGGATTGCCTGTAAAAGTAGAGGTTTGTGGAAGGTGATTTAGTATATTCAGTGAGGCTGAGCATTCTAGTTCTCATAGTTATTTAGACTAACTTGGAATGTTCGAGCCTTGTTTTCCTAATTGGAGTTTCATTTTTTGGTCTGAAACGTATGTAATAAGTGGTCTGGGCTGTTGGTAGCTGTTAGCTACCAGTCTTTGCACTCTCCAAACCCTCAGATAGCAAAATATTTTTTCTCAATTATGTTGAAATTAAACAACATTCTGAAACACTTGCACTTTTGCAAGTGTTGATTGTAAGGCAGAGAAGAGGTAAAGCTGAGAAGAAAGATCTGAGTGTTCTTCTTCAGATAGCTCTGTAATGAAGAACATAAAATCTCTCTAGTTACTCTTCCCACTGAAAGAGACCTCTAGAAGATAAAGCATAGATGCTCAGTTATGAAGTTTGGAAAACTAAGTAAGAGGCAGGAATATGGTGTGGAAGTTAGGCATTCAACAGCCTTACAGCATGATATGCTTTAAGTAAACAAACACTTCTGAAAGAAACCCAACAACCCATTTGTGTGATATAAAATTCCCTTTGTCATGTGGCTAGAAGGCTTATGCTAAATGCAAATCAATAAAAGATGAACTCCAGCACAGAACCACTGAAATAAGCCCTGCCTCCACTTAGTAAAAGCAATGCTGATATTCGAGAAACTGAAAACTTTTTTCTTCTCAGAGAGTTTCCAGTGCTCTACTGTTCGCTGCAAACAAGGCAGACCAATATAGCTATACGGGATGCTGCTTGCAAATTGAAGAACCCACAAAACCTTTGTTCTTTTTTGTGCCTGAAAGCATTCCCAGAGATATAACACTGTTATGGTCTACACTTGATGCTGCCCCAATGCTATACCACGACACTGGTCATGACATTGGTGAGACCTACTTTGCAAAAAACTTAACAGAGAAGTTGAGTTTCAATTGTGGCCAAGTAATTAAGAAAAATGTTTTTCTCTTGCACAGAAAAGAAAACAAAACAACAAAGCTGTGCATTCCTAAGGTTATGTTAAGATGTATTTCTTTCTGTCTGTCTCTGACTGTGGTAAGGTAGCAGAACCTGTGTTTTTTGACTGTCTTGGTAGTGCAACCTCTTGTGTTAGTCACATTGCAAAACAGTGGAGGTGGACTTTCAGATACTGTGGTGATCAGCATGCTACATAGAACCACCTTATCCACAACCATGTTCTCCTAATATCTATGCCCAAGCACTGGTAGAAGCAATAAAGCATTTTGTATGGGTAACAGCAAGAAAGATGTGGTCTGTAAGTACCATTCAAAGTAAATCACGGTCAGAGGTCTGACACTTTAGAAAAAGAAGCTGTTTCAATAAACTCTTCCTTTTCTCTGGAGTTAGGTTGTACCATTCTTGCCTTTGTTGGAATCAAAGAAAAAGAAATATATAGTATTTCCTCACTAGATGTGAAGTATGCAATAAATGACAGTTTTGCTGAAAGACAATAAATAACAATTTTAAGATTTCTCCAAATACAAAAATTCAAAAAGTTCTGGCCTTTACTTCTTTTCCTGAAACACTCTGCATTCCACAAATTCAACATCTACCCTCATTTTATTGCTGATGGGAATTACGTCTTCCTTTTCGGTGAGCCATCCACCTCCTCTTTCTGTGGGCTGGTGTAGATAGCTGACCATAAAAATAGAGCCATCCTCAGGTAGGTCCCCAGCTAGTGTAAAAGTAATGTATGTAGCCTGTTCGCTTCCTTCTTTAGGTTTGCTAAGGAGCAAGGTAAGTTATAAAAATAACTGGATGAAGTAGGCTTGAGCTTTCCTTTGAATACAAATGAAGGTTATTATTTGCACAGCACTGGTTCTTAAATTCTGTTAAAAAGCTGAGTAAACTGATTGAGGACAAAATTCTGGTGAGGAAGATTAATTGCTTTTCAATGAATCCCCCATACTTAGTGGGAGCTGTGTTCATTACAGATGGGGTGCTTGACTGTACAATCATTACCACTGACATCAGTGAAACTACTTAAAGATTCATGGGCTGAGGACTGACTGAAGAATTGGACTGGTATTTATTCTCATCCTCAGGTAGGGCCTGATTCTGGTTTACAGGAGCAGCATGACTTTTCTGATTGACGTGAGGAGGAGCAGGATGGAGCCCCAAATTGACAGTGTGATTAATATTAACATCACAGTGATGCTCCAGTCTGTTTCATTAAAATGGATCCTGAAATTACAGCTGTAGAGCTGCTGCTTCTCACTTCATTTATGTCCCAGTACAGGTGTCCTGAAGATTCAGTAGCTGAAGAAATAAGTAGAAGCTAAGGGCCACCAGGTCTTTTGCTGGTATACGCCAGCGCAGCTCCACTGAAGGGCAACAGAGTTTCAGCAATTCACACCAGCTGAAGCTCTTCAAAACCTTCCAGTTACTTTTTCATTTGTACCCAGGGAATGTGCAGGTACTAAAGGGAAAGCGGGAATGAAGGGAAGAACAGAAACCGAATCATGATGATTGTACTGAAGGAAGAGCTGTGAAAAACTGAGTCATAATAAAATAACAAATGGGGCAGCTGGGGTGGGGGGAAGCCCATCATGTTTGGTGCCTCAGTATAGTTAATTAATGGGTGAAAAATGTGAAACGGTGCAAAAAGCAACATGTGGCAAATACCAATGAGGTAACTAAGGCTATTTAGTGCATTTCCTATCAAAATTCAAACACATGCAAAAATAGAACTGCAACATCCATTATAGAGCACATGGTTGTTGTTTATAAATTCTGTTTTGTGCCTACTGGAAATTACCAAAGTACTTTTTGCACAAAAGAAACTTGAAAGGTCTGTGACTGTGAATATTTTACTCAGCTCGAAAACACTCCGAAACCTTTTAGCTGAGGGGGAGGTGCAAGTTTCACATTGCTCCAAACCTCACTCACTGAGGACTGTGAGCTATTTTCTCACAGAGGCGAGTGTCACTTCTCTGGATGGACCCAGAGAATTTCATTGCCGTCCACTCTGTGTTAGGATCTACAGTAACATCATCTGTTGGGGTTGCCCAGGATTATCGTGTGCCCTGCTTCCTTAGCTATCTTTCATATCTGCAAGCAGCTACGCTGCTTGGGAACCCTCCACAAATGTATTTGCGTGAGTGTGTACTTGTGTGTGTTTGTTTGCCAATATGTTTGGCACAGACAGAATGCATCTGGCTCAAAGAAACTACAGGATATCTACTCTGACAGCATTCCAGTATTAGTAATGACATTCAACTGGGGCAGACATATCTATGGAACAATCATGCATTTGTCTGGTCTTTTGAATCAGAGATGCTAACTTGAATTGGAAAGGGCAAGGCCCTTTCAGAGCGCTCATGAAACAGTTGAGAGTAGGAGATCTAGAAGGCTAAGGTTTTTTCCATCTTGTTCTTTGGAGCCTAAATATACAAGAATGGAGCACAACCTGAGGGAGGCTTTGCTCATGCCTAAGGCTCTGACCTCAAAACGGAGAGCTTGAAGTCAGCTAAGTCTCCCTGACAACAGAGAGGGGGGAAAAATGGAATTGCCACTCCACATTATTCAATTCTTTGGATTGCATTTTCATTCTCAAATGGGGAATACATTGAATCAACAAACGGTGATAAAGAGGTGATCTCTTGTCCGCTGCAAAAACCTTGTATGTATATATCCAAAGAACAGAGAGGCAAAGTCTGCTTGCACTTGGGGGCACGGCAGGCAGCTGTTGGGTGTGCCAGGGCAGGAAACAGCACTTATCCTGTGGCATTTTGGGGTCCTCTTTGAGCCAGGAAATGCCACCATGACCTGCAGCAGATAAGATAAAGAGCTCTAAAGAGGGCTGCAGAGTCTTTATGAGAAAGCAGTTGTTCAAATAACTGCTTATATTCTGTGTATTTAGAGAAGCTAGTACCATTTTCCCCACTCAGTTCTTACATGCCAGTGACACTGAAACATTTCCTCACAGCTCTTTCAAGCCCCCACATCTACTCTGTGTTGTGGGGGCTTGAGAAAAAAAAGAAATGCTTGGAAACATGAAGAATCCATGATCAAAACACAAGTCCTCTCCACCTCCTCTAGTGCAGTTTCGCTACCTGGTAAAATGAAGAGTTAAAGTGAGAGGAAATGGAATATGACATCAGACCTGAGGCCAAGTCCTTAATTTGTTTTTTTTTTTGCTGAGGCTGAACTCAAGGAAGTCAACTGGATCCTTGCCTGAGTAAGTACTGAGCAGAAATTAAGGAAGGGCTTGAAGACTGGGTCTTTGATGATTAGGTCAATGCCTTCCGTGTAATCCCAAGTGCTCAAAAGAGCACAGAGAAAAAAAGAAAACTGTACCCCTTAGCACTTCCCATTGCCAGCTCAGGCAGGAGGACTTGAATACTTCTCATAGAATGAGGATTCTACAACAGAATTGGTAAAACCCCACCGGAATGGGAACAAGACTGGCGCTGGGCAGTTGCAGCCAGGTGACTGAGAAAGTTAAAATAAAACCATTTGCAGTTTTGATGGATTCCCCTCTCTTCAAAATCACTGTGAAGCACAAGGCTGTATGCATACATCTCCTCTACAATGCTCAGCATACCACAGGGCTCCAAATCAGACTGTAGAAATGTTCTGCGAAGCAAGTGCCCAAGGATGTAGTCCAAATGCCTATACTACCTACTTCAGTGAATTCTTTACCTGATTCAGTGAAGTCCAAGACTGGGTTTGCAAAGCCTTCACTGAAACTACTGTACACCATGCAAGCTATGCGATTACAATAAAACAAATGACTGCTTTTACCTACAGGTATGGAACCTGTACAAAGCAGATTGGTTCTACTAACACATAATATCATACCAAAAGTAGCCCCAAAGAAGCCATCAAAAAGAGAAAGATAATTCTCAAAAAAGTAACCAATAAGTGACCCTGCTCAGTCTCCACAGGACTGAGGAGAGCATTTTTCTTGGATCCAAATATTATGGCCAAATTCTGTATCGAGTCATCACCCAGACAGTCTTATTGACTCCAATGGAATTGTACCAATCCCAGTCAACCCTAATTGTCCAACATCCTTCCCTTGACTCCTAATTCCTTCCCTTCCAGTCCTTTTCTTCCCACCTCATCAAGCATGCCTTGAGCTAATTCAATGGCAGGAGTACAAATGCAACACTGCAGAACTGACCAGTTTTATGTATTCATAGCCACAGAGGCCAGAGAGAGTCAGTAATCCTGGAATCAACTGATTAGACTGCACATAAAGCCAAATTTAATTCCATTGTTTTGCTGCCTGCAGCAGTAGTTGGGAAAGGAAAGCTATTAGTAATCCCCTTCTGTGTTGCTCTCACGGTAAACAAGTGTTTTTAGTGGATTACCCAAGGATGTAGATTTCATATTCGAAAACTTCCTTATTGCTGTATAAACTGTGAGTGTAAATTAAGCTGTAAGAGGTAACGGATATATAACCCAGAGTGCTCAGGGTGTAAGTTCTGCTTCAAAGGGCTTGATTAAAGACTCAGATTATAGCATCAGCGAGCAGATTTATATTTATACCATCAGGTTGATCTGAAACAAAAAACATCTTTCTAAACAAGAAAGCAACTTAAGCCGATTAAATCAGCTATCCTTGCTTCGTACAAATATGCAAACAGGCCTGCTTCACCCCATTTTCTCCCATGCACATCGCTTGTTAGCATCATTTATTTATTACATTAAATGTAAGAAAAAAATGTTCAGTTGCTTAGGATTAAACTCATAAGGAACAGAAAGTGCTGAGGTAGGTACTCAATGGTTTGGCACGCTCCAGTACTAATCAGGCAGCTGGAGCGCATCCTCATTGCAGGCTGTGTCAGGAACTGGTGTGTGACTCCACTAAGTGTGAAGGGGAATCTCACACCCGCACCCCCTGGTGCCGAAAGACTTTGCGTGCTGAGCGTGTCCGTCACGGAGCTGTTCTCACCTCGAGGAAGATCGGAGCCAAGTGCTCCGGGATGCCTTTGCACACCATCGGCTGAGGCAGGTGAGCAAGTTGTCAGCCAAATGGGTCCAAACTGGGAACGCTGCCAGCAGGAGAAGGAGGAGGCAGAGAAGAGCCTGTCTCTGATAGCTGTAACTAAAGATGTTGTTCCTACAGGGCTCGTAAAGGATGGATGGCATTACCACAGGAAGCTTCTAACAGAAAGTGAGACTTTAGCCTTATGAGGTTTTAAAAAAATGCTATTTATTATGCAACTGTTTGTGTTTGAAAAAGGCAGAGCCCTCTGCAGACATTTCAGCTTTCCCTTGCTCCCCTCATGAGCGTTTAACAACATCATCTTTTTCCTCACATAAAAATTGCCCACCAATTCTTTCGTGCCATGCTCTTAGGAGATGGCTTCATGAATCTTTTTCTCAGTAATAGTTTGCTTCTGCCACATGTAACATATACGTGTACCTGGAAAAGGACATGCATCTAGAACATATGACCTCCCTTGTTGGCTAGCTGATCGGACATGAGGTCTACACCACATAAGGCAGACAGATAGAAAGGTTTTGGGAACAGCAAAACTCGCAAAGGCAAAAAAAGTATGCCCGTTTGGCTTCTTGCTGTTTATGGGTTGCCAGCAATGAGATGATAGTGTTCACACACCTACCCTTTACGTACCCAGCCATGTCATGGTTATCCAGCTTTCAAATCTGGGCCATACTGTGACTTGATGCAGAAATCAGTATCTCTTTATCTCAGGAAAGCAGCGTGTGTATATGTGTGCGTGTATGTGCAGAGCAGGACTCTGCACTGTAAGGCATAATGCTCATGATTCATGTGCCTTAGCACAAGTACATTCAGCTTAGACACGTTTCATGCTAGGTTAGAATAAGAAAAAGCATCTGGTGCAAACACTTTAGGTTTAAAAGTTCAAAAGTCACTTTCTGAGGCTACTCCCCCTCGCCTGTATGCAATTTGATGGCAGATATATTTGCTGTTTTCACCTACATATTCATTACCAAAGTGAGAAGAGCAGGCTGAAAGGCATACTAATATAGAAAGCACAAAAGTATTTCTTACAAGAAAAGTGGTCTTAGGCAAGGGGAAGAAATAGATGTCTCCCTGCTCAAGCCAGGAACATGGCTACAGACCAAAACATAAATGTAGATTCTCATACCAGATTCGCTACAAGTTGGACATTTATTGTGTACGAGGGAACATAATTCTGAGAATCTCTCCCACAGACACCTTTGTAACAACGAAATTCCAATTGCAAACAGCAAAAAAGATTTGAAAGAGGATCTTCCACCTTCTGCCACGTATCAAATTAGTTGTAATTAATTAGACAATTTCATGTGTTAAATTACCGCATACTGGGTGGTGTCTGACAGCCTCATGCAAGGAAAAGCAAACGGTAGTTCAGATACAAAAAGCCAGTACGTTAGAAACCCTTTAAAATGGTCTATTATTATGTCTCGCTCTTTTCTGAAGCTGCCAGATGAACCATTGCAGGGCTCTGCAGAGCCTGCCGCCACGTCATGGCAGCCCTCCTCAACCGTAGCGCGTATCAGCTGGGGCTCAGCCCCTCAGCCAGCTGCAAAGCCCAGGGCAGGCTGAAGCAGACCAGGGACACGGGTCTGGCGTAGCCTGTCTGCTCCCACCTGACACCTCATAGATAAGCAAGCGACCATTTGTGGGCCACAGTAGCTGAGCTGCCAACTTCCATAATCCTTGAGTGATGCTGTGGGGTCTCGGAGAGGCAGGCAGAAGTCAAAGTACTTAATAAAATGCTGCAGTAAGATCGTGAGAGTTTAATCAGGAAGTCTGAAGCTATAGATTTTACCCCAAGAGCATATGAAAATCTCACCCAGGAGCACAGCACGTCACAGTCTCAAGTTCCCTTAAAAAACCAACCAGACAAAACCAAATCCCAGTTTATGTTGAAAGAAGCAATTTTGTTTTAAAAAGCCTCCCTCAGCTATTTCACCCTTCCCTTTGGTTTCAACTGTTATTCAAATCTTAAAAGTTCTGCATCAGCCCCTTCATTTTGTGGAACCAAGTTTCTGTTCTGCAGAGAAAACGGAATGTAGATTCAATAAAAAAGCAGAAACCCAGTGAAGAGCAAAAATAGTTTACGTATTTCAAAAGGACATGCCCCTTTCAAAAAAAAAAAAAGGTATTCAATTGGAAGTGTGCAACTGATAAAGAAATCCTATAATATTTTGACTTGGAAGCATTCAAACTGTTGAACAATAACATAGCAGGGCTGCAGAAAAAAATCAAAGTTCATGGCCAAATTCTGCTCTCAGAAAGGAACAGCTAAGATCAGAATCTCTCCCAATTGCTATCTGTTCTCCTATTTTATAATTAAATCTTGCAATCTTTCCTCAGACAAAATCATCCTCTGGGATTGCTGGCATTTTTGTATGACTTCAAAACTTGGCACTCAGTGTTCTCTGGAGGAAAATCTTTAAGAGTTAAAAGAATACAGCTGAATTGCAAAGAAGAACCGGCCAGAAGTGGCACGACCTCATCCCCTAGCAACAGAAATCAATAACAACAAAGATAACATAATTACACCACAGAAAGGATCCAGAGGGCAGATTATGTCAAGTATTATGTTGTTAAGAAAGAATGACATGTGAAAGAGACAGCATGTTTTAAACATGGAAGAAAATACAGAAAATGTGGAAGGTA
Source organism: Mycteria americana (assembly GCF_035582795.1). Lineage (NCBI taxonomy): Eukaryota > Metazoa > Chordata > Aves > Ciconiiformes > Ciconiidae > Mycteria > Mycteria americana. Next base: position 45,842,801 of record NC_134366.1, on the reverse strand, counting down.
GATAGGGAAAAGTGGAACACGGACACAGAATAAATTAGCCTGCAGACTCTTAAAAGGGAAAGAAAATTATTCCTGTTCCTGCTTTCACTGTTTTATTTATTCAGTACACAGAATTAGATTCCCAGGGGAGCAGAGGAAGGCATTTTATTTCACAAAAAGCATCATGGCACAGGGAAAATAGATGACCCTGTGATGACTTAGGGAGCTTGTTCTGGAGCTCTGGAGACCCAGCTCATTTCCTGCTTAGGTACAGATGGTCCATACTACTTAGGCAAATCGTGGGCTTTCTGTGCCTCAGTCTCCCATCTGGAAAAGAGTGCCAATAGAAGTAGAAGGATTCCGAACTGAGATGGATCAGATACTGCTGTAGTCTGGGAATTACACAGAATTACCTACAACAGAAAGATTCCTGTCTGCGTTGGCAGGGGACCTATGTTTGCCTCTCAAACAACACACTCCTCTTTTACTGTTCAGCTTGCTCATACGCTTAGAAGAGGCAGGACGCTGTGACGGGGCAGTGCTCCATTTCTCTGCAATAGTCAAAGTTCCAGCATCACACACCTGCCAGCACAAAGGTTATTTAGGAATGTGTTCACTGATACAACTCTCTGCTATAGCTTTGAAACACTAACTAACGTGGGCTGATTTTTCAAGGAAGATCTCATTTTAAGCAAAGCTGACTAGTACAAATAAAAGCCTATATGCCTATTGCTTGACGTAAGGCAGTAATATCTTGCTGCCAGATCACCTGATCCCCCTCCCACACTTTGGCCTGTTTCCCTATAGCCACTCAAGTTTACTGTCACAGCCCTTTTTGCCTCTCTGCTACACAGAGCAGTAAGACGCGGATTCCGTCACTCAAGGTTTTCCTATGGATTACATGATTGAAACAACCACCGAGTCATCCAGTTATTTCATTAACAACGTTCAGACACCTTCACTTGTTCCTAGCCAGCCGAGCCTACTGCATTTCACCGTCCCACCCACTGGCCGCAGCAGAGGTGGCTCAGCCACTGGGGCCGTCCGCCTGCAAGGCCCCGGGCTCTCAGCTGTGTGAATGTAGCTTTCTACCCAGGGCCCTAGCAGGCTCTGATTAACATCACCCTGCCCTTTTCAGCCGTGTGCCAGATATTTGCTGAAATTAAACTACTTAAACTTACTGGAAAAAAAAAATTAACAGCAGCAAAAGGAACACCGGGGGTTAATAATGCTGTCTCATCACGATTTCTACGTACCTATATGTGGGCTAAGCTATAGCTCGGTTAACATGGTTTCCAAGTTCTCAGGGAACTCAAAACCAGGATCATCGTGAGATGTTTGTAGTAACAAATTTTTGGGGGTGAAGGTGTACGCTGACAGTATGATTCTCACTTATTTTTTTCTGGCGTTTGTGAAAGCACCTTCTGAACCACAAATATATGCTCAAGAATGGTCTTAGCAGTTCAGCCAATAATAATGGAAAAACCCAAATTAGAAAGACAGAGAGAGAGAGAAAAAAAAAAAAAAAGAGTGTAGGATGTACATGAGGTGTAACTCACACTGTGGGTTTTGCCTCAGTTAAACACTCTTTATTGTACTTGTTGTCATTATCCTTGTGGCACTTGGTGTGGTCAATATTTCTACCTCTATGTCAAATTTGAAATTGACGGGGTTCAAATGTCACACATGGGAGACACACAAGCAGAGATATACCTGAACACAGAGACTACATCTACAGCGGTAAATGAAGCGGTGCCAGAAACAGTCCTGGACACCGTGTCCCAGTCATCAACATTGTTAAACCGTTATAACGTTTCCAGGCACAGTTTTGGCCCAAGGCTGACAGCCCATCTTGCAAACAAGTCCTGGGCCCAGTTCAGAAGTGACACTGGCCAGGGATCATTCCCAATGGCAATTTGGATGCAGCCACCCTGATTTGGAGGGTCAGAAAGTTTAGCAGTACGGACAGGCTCTTCCGTGACATTAGGCTTCAAAGCCAGTCCTGGGCACGTTTAATTTACTTGTATGTACATAATCTGTGACTACTTATGCCTTCTCTACCATGGGAACCAAACCCCAAATGTGTTGCTATTCTCAAAGTCTTCCTAATTCTTAGAGAGCATTGCTTCTTGCCTCCAATCTATGCAGACTCCTGCTGCATTTTTGAACCTTTGCAGGCGAGAGCCACAACTGGGCACCCATCCAGACCTGCTTTGCTGTGGTACCCATCTTCACATCTCTTTTATGAGTAGCAGGAGCTGGTAACAGACCAATTATGGCCATTATTCCTGTCATAAGAAGTAAAACTCAGCACAGATGGTATCTTATTCAACCTTAACATGATGCAAACAAAAGAACTATTTTAACACGCTGTATAAAATCAGGGGACTTTCCACACTCTTTCCCAGGAGTGCTTGAGTGCTGATGATTTAGCTATCTTGGCACCTACCCTAGACCTACCAGCCAAACTAGACTATTTTTCCTTCGGAACAATACATTTTACAGATATTACTAAATCCTGTTTTTTCCCCAGCTTCATATGGAACTGTGTTAATCACAGCTCAGTGGATGGGTGAATCAGTGCAGTGGATGCAGTTTCATAAGCCCTTCTCAAAGCCTGCAAAGTCAGTCTCCTCTAATACTGGCTGTCACAGTTCCCCATTTGAGCTGCTCTTTACCTCGACTGCTTTCCCTTTGTGTCACTCTGCTCATCTTTTCTAAATCATAAAAAGGTTTATCTAAAACTAATCAAGTCACTGATGGAGTCTCCATATAACAAAAATAAGGCAAACTTTTCAACCAGGGCTCCCTGTTAGTTAATTTGAAGCAAGGTCATTACCTGCATTTATTAGGAGCTTTTGAGACGAGAAATCTTTTTGAGGAGTGAGGTTAAAAAAATCAGGCTGAGATGAGTAAATACATTTTTTTCTGTCTGGTAATCTTGCAATCTGCAGGGACACTGAGATTACCTGTATTAGTTCAATTTACTGGTGTGTATTCACATGAAGTAAGAAGATTTTCCACACGAAGTAAGAATACTTTGATTTCTTTGTGGCAAGTACTGTGTTTTCTACAAGATCAGATGTTATTACAATTTAACACAAAACAACATAGAAGTACACGGTAAACAGGTAGAAAATACAGCCAGTTTAAACAATGCATAGATTCTGCCCCAGTGATAAAGAATTTACATAGAGAATCCTGTCAGTGGTAACATTCATGATTATTATCTGTTGTGTATAATATTGGCATTCCTTAAGGATACTGCAGTTATTTCATAGGTTGTTAAACGGTACATGGCATCCGCCTGGAGAAAAATTAAATTGTGAATGGCCTGGTTGGAGCTGTGTAGAAGAACAGAAAATCTTCACTATTTTATAATTCAAACTTAGTACGTTTAGCTGTTTGTCAGTGATAATGACTCTGAGTCTGTGAATGTGTGCTGCTAAAAATGATTGACTTAATATTATTGTTTAGAGCTCACTGTAAACAACAAATTTCATTAATTTTTGGTCAACTTTTTTGGAAGGACTACATGCTTTAGGTAAGCCATATATTTCATTGCCTGTAAAAAACTCCTGGTTTAACTCAGAACCATTTAAAAATGAACCACTGCAGTACTGAATATATGTTTATATAAATGAACATATTATTAGCCTGATCCAATAAATCACACGTTTCAATAGCTACAGGAAATGGCACCGGCATTTGATGGCTCAAATAACACACAAATCTCTACAGCTAAACTGAACATAAGTTATTGAAAAATTCCTCTCTAATTGGTGGAAACATTTGTCTACCTCCCCACCCCCAGCTTCCTTCATAGCTGGTACATAAGAAGGCATGTTGTTGCGATTCTTGTTTCTAAATTCCAATAACATGTTCAAGATCACATACATTTATAAAGAAGTTAAGTAACTTATGATCTAGTTTGGATATAGACAACAATATTTGTGTGATGATGTGTGAGGTAGAAATGCGACAGCTTTAAGAGGTATGATTGAAAGAATGCTAAAAAATGTTAACTGATTTGTTGTACAGCAAAAAGAGAAAGGGTTCATGTCTTGAGCTGACTGCAGAAGTGTTTGAGAAGGAGAACACCACACTGTCAAAATCAGTGATTATAATGTTAATATTCAAGTATTTGCTGTTTTTCCACTTGCTGGAATCTGAAGTCCAACATAAAATCTCAAGTTTCATGTTTTTCTGTTTGTATTTTTGGGTTTCTTTTTGTTGTTTGTTTGTTTGCTTGGGTTTTTAAAATTGCAGAACCATAAGAATAATGAACTAATAAACACCTAAAAATAATACAGAAGTATCCAAAAGGTTCTGAGGGCTGAAGGCAACATACTGCTTCCCAAACTTTGTTTAAAAAAAAACAACCACCAAACACCCTTGCAATCTTTTAGCAAATCTTACTGTTACAAGTGCTTGACTAGGTTCTTCTAGAATGTGGCTGGACAATACTCCAGGGGGAAGTTACAAGGTGCTTGTATACAGCTCACAGAAGAAGGGAGAAGCTATAAGAATCACAAAGAGCTTAAAAGAAAAAAATACCTTTAGCCTAGTGTGGAAGATGAGAAGTGAAACCTTACTAGGAACCTGAAGTTAATAAGCTTATGATCTTGGAAGAGAAAAGCACTGTACATTGAGGGATATAGAAATAGCATGACAATAGTGTTAATTTTATTTCAAATGAGGCCTTGGCTTGGTACGACTGATAATGCTGCAAGCGTTGCCAAGGGGTGATCTGGCTGTCTTCCTGAGTATGTTTCCTAAAGAGCCATCAGAACATGGAGCTGTGGAGGAAAACGTCTTGCAATGCCATTCACTTCTGCTGCACAAGGCCCTGCAGAAAGCAAGAAGAGTTGCAAAACTGTAGCTAAATTTGCCCTCAGCATCTGTTTCGCAGCAGATCATGTCTAAACCCAAGGTAATGCAGGGGAGTAAAGGCACTGGTATTAAAAATAAAGGGCCTGCCCTTGACCCTGCTGACCCATCTCTGCTCCAAGGTGGATATTATTTCTTAAATGAAACAAGAATATGTTTGGAATATACGTATACTTTGTTACAACTGCTTCTTCCTCCCTGGGAAGCCAAATAGAAAAGGCTTGTCCAGTTTTTACTCACTGGCAGAATGCGCCTGTTGGAAGAACAGTTCTTCCTTGCCCCTTAAAATACAAAGGATGTGATTTTTCTGTCTGCAAATTAATAGAAGAAATAACTGCCGAAGTTAGTGAAGCTCAACAGTACGGAAAATGAGAACCACATCCTAACCGTCGGCACAGTCCCTCTAGATTTTCAGTGCTGCTTGGCACTTAGACAACACTTTTTATCTGAGGAACTCAAAAGGCCAGTTCTTAGTTCAATCTTGTAATACCCCTCTGAGGTTGGTAAAATGCCCAACTAAGGGAACTTGAGTACAGAAAGGTTAAATAATTTACTGACAGTCACACGCAGTCAGTAGCAGAAACCAAAGGCCCAAGTGCCCAGACCCGTGCTGTAAATGTAACAAGCAATAAGCAAATTCTGGCCATTGTCAGTAGATTTGTGTATCTATTCTTTAATGGAATGCATTGACTATGCATCCTTTGGGGCTTAAATGCTCAGTAAATCAAACTGAGCTAAGGCTTGTTTTAAATAGATGTAGATTTCTAAAACAAATAACAGCATTCACTCAGAGAAGTGCATCATAACTCATGGATAGGCTGCTGTTTTGGAAAGAATAATCAGCAAAACGCAAGAAGAATTTTTACAGTGTTGTCTAGTAACAGTTATCGCTCCCATACCACATTACATTTAATAGTGAAGTCCCTGCTGAAACTGCAATACCGCAAATCCTTAAAATGCTTCTTTGTGGAGGATAGGAATTATTACATTTAGTTTCCACACAAAGAAACGGATGTCCATTTGGAAACTGGAAAAGAACAAGATTCAGTTCAAACCAGTTTAAATTTTGAATGCCTCAAGTAATGGTATTAGAAGGAAAATGGAACTAAAATGCTACCCCATTTGAGAATCTGTCATACAGAACTTTCACAAAAACTTGATGTCAAATCTCCACTTGCAGTTCAGGACTTCTGGAATTCTAGACCAATATGTGACCCACATTAAATCTTGTTTAGTAGCATTATCATAATTAGTGAACTTTCAGCAATTAAAGAAAAAACAGCAGCATTCATATGAATAGTTAAGTCAGCAATGAATTACAATTATGGAACATCTTCAGGGTTTTTTGTAACCAATATGTATTACAGGAATGTGCTTATTTAATTTGCAAGTGGCATGGAGCTAGCAAGAATTGTGAGTACCTTGGAGGACAGGATTAGAATTCAAAATGATCCTGCCAATTGGAGAAATGACCTAAAAAAATAGGATGTAACTCTAAGAATAAATTTGAGGATCTACAGTTCGGCAAGAATAATTAACTACATAACCGTATAATTGTAATAGGAAGGGCAGCTCATTAGATGGGGATTCTTTAACAATGATTTGGAGTTTATAGCAGCTCAGAAACCATGTTAACAGTGTCATGCTGTTTGGAAGAAAAAGGTAAATATAATACTGGGGTACACATATAAACCAATTTTCAAGATATAGGAAGCCATCTTCCAGTTTCCTTCAGCTGATTCTATACGAGTGCTGAGTGAAGTGGTAGCCCTGTGTCCAAATTTGAACTCAAGAACCCTGAACAATGAGAAGGGGAAAAAGGAACACAGATTTTGGAAACACAACCTTGAAGGAAAGATTGAATGAACTGTGGTAGGATGAGGGGCGTTGATAAGTTTTCAAACATACAGAAGGCTGCTGCTGCAAAAAAAGGAAAATCCATTCCCCGTGACTAGTACAGTCTAAAGCGTAGTGAGAAAGATTCAGGATGGGCATTGGGAGGAGCTTTCTAACAGCAAGAAAGTAAAACACTGCAGTAAGTTGCAGGAAGCTCTACAATCTCCCCATCAGTGGTGAGACATACATCTATCAGGAATGACACTGGCACAAGAAGATGGCTAGATGATTTCCATAGGACTTTCTGATTCTATTCTGCTGAAATAAGTTACATTCCTTTAATATTTCACATAAATGTGAATCTGCAGTATTCATTTTTCCTGACGTACCATGAAAACTGTGTTGATTGCATTGCTTGATCTAACTCTCCACTTGGGCAAAGATGGGAAGGATCTACCTGGTGAAGGGTCTGGAGCACGAGTCTTCTGAGGAGTGGCTGAGGGAACTGGGATTGTTTAGTCTGGCGAAAAGGAGGCTCAGGGGAGACCTTATCGCTCTCTACAACTACCTGAAAGGAGGTTGTAGTGAGGTGGGTGTCAGTCTCTTCTCCCAAGTAACTAGCGATAGGATGAGAGGAAATGGCCTCAAGTTGCGTCAGGAGAGGTTTAGATTGGATATTAGGAAAAATTTCTTTACTGAAAGGGTGGTCAAGCATTAGAACAGGCTGCCCAGAGAGGCAGTGGAGTCACCATACCTGGAGGAGTTCAAAGAATGTGTAGATGTGGCACTTCAGGACACGGTTTCGTTGGCACGGAGGTGTTGCGTTGACGGTTGGACTAGACTATCCTAGAGGTCTCTTCCAACCTTAATGATTCTATGATTCTATGATTCTACCTGCACCAAACCAAGCGCTAACTATCAGATGCCCAATCCACAAGTCACTTCTTGACTACCACAGTGCCAACATGCTATGAGGAATCTGAAGCAGACATTACTCTCAGAAGGGCTGTAATTTTCAGTTGTGGATGTTACGATCAAAAACAGTGAGAATGAGTTTGAAGTTGATCAAGATGACACTTAGTTTTGCTTGAAGCTAACTAGGGCGGTAAAGAGAAAATGATGACCTAGAGCCATCTCATGCACAAGTAGATCAAACATAGTAAGTTGTGTTGACAGAAACACCAAAATGCAGAGTCAAAGAGCGTTTTAACAGATAAATCATGCCTGGCTTTGATCATGCATATGATGCATCAAAAACATTTATTGGAAAGGGCTTGGTGGACATACACAGTGCACCCAAGCCTATATTTCTTCAAAATTATTTTTGCTTTGTTGCTTCTTACAACTTAAGCTGACAAAAGTCTTTACAACAAAGGTTTAAACTAAGGTGAGATTTTTAAATCATCTTCCAGCTATTCTCCTCCTTCTTGATAGCTTAAAAATATCTATACTGGCCCTGAAGAAGTAGGCATGCATTAGCTGATCCTGACACCAATTACTAGAATTAGAAAAGCTTACTGGAAAGACATCCTCAACTGCAAACAAACAACACCTATTTTAATATTCAAATTATACTTACTACTTCAGAATGGCTTCTTATTTTTGTATACCTCCACCTGTATGGACCAGAGACAGAGTAACAGTGAGGGGAGATGAGGAGAGAAAGGGGAAAAAGAGAATAGGGGAGAGGAAGAAGAGGGGAGCAAAGGCATGAAGAACACTCCTAACCCCAGTACCTCATCTCTGCTTTCAGGGGACTGCGTTTATTGTCTCAGACCTAAGAGGTACCAATAAGCTCAAATCATACTGGAAAAAGTGCTCTTCAATAATTATATTTGATTTGAATTCAGTAAATTTATATCACTGTTAATGACAGAAGAATTTGGCATTTGAAGTTTTAGATGCTTTCTTAAATTTTCTCCCATTAAAACACTTGAAACAAAACCATCTTTTTATTAGACTTTGTGGCATTCACCAACTTAAAGAACAGAAGGCCTCCCCCTGCATTCTTCAAAGAATTCCTGGGCTAATTGCTTGACGAAATTATATTTATTGTAGCCCAAGGGTTTCTAGAATTAAGCACCTAATAGGTGCTTAAGAGTAAAACACATAGAAGCTTGTGTCTCATATGTATGCTGAATGAACCAAGGCCAGAGTGTATGTCTTCCATTGTGCAAAACTGAATGTGTAGTTAAATTAAGAACAATAGGTATTCATAAATCAGCATGAGTGCCCATGAGAAACAAGTCTTCTAATTAAATAAGAAGAGAATCAGTGTTCCTTGTTCCGGGAATTGTTATTTGGTATTGAGGCAGAATATATTGATAGTTAGTAGTGAGACGTTTTTTGTTACAAGAACTATTGGGTTTATTTATCAAAAACGACCCCCTTCCTACACATTATTAAAGTTAATTTACAAAATAGCATGCTTTTTAAAAAGAAGCTTTAAAGTGCCTTTGTAGAAAAATTAATCTTTGTGACCAGAATAAAACAAAATTAAAAGTAGTATTTGCGTGGAAACCGCTGCGGTACTTCATTCTGTTTTGCTTTTAAGCTAAAAGAAAAAAACAAAACTCAAAGCCAACAAAAAACCAAGACAGACATTAGTATCTTTCCTAGGAGAGAAAATTCTGCAGTGATTTCAAAAAAGAGTTGGATGATTTCTTGTCTCGACAATACTTCAGAATTTGAGTGGAGACTATTCAAAGTATTCACTACTCAGTGAGTAAATGTGGCTTTAGGATGGCTTCATAATTTTCTTATCCTGATGCTTGATGCCTATAGCCTCACAAGTGCAGTGAGTTACACATTTTTCTATCACCTCTTCAAGAGGAGACAGAAAGCAGCACATTAATGTTTTCTAACTTGGGTCCTGCAAACCCAACTTCTATCCACCGATTATGATGCCTTGCAGCTCTTCAAGTACAAAGAAGAACCTGAGTAGGTTATACTTGGTAATAAAGTCAAGAACATGTACATTTCAAATGATGGGGACATTAAACATGACACTTGCTTTAACCTCTTCAAAAATAAAACAGAAAAATTCCAAAGAAACTTTCAGAAATTTGTTTACGAGTCTGCTGTTAAAAAAAGTCAGCAGTTATAGAAACAATTTTTAATATGCCAGATTGATTGAATCACATTAATCACAGATTGAAGGAAGTAACTACGTTTCCTGTACAAAGTGTAAGTACTTAGATCACCAGTCTAGGAATCAGATTCTGTTCTCACAGTTAATCTGAATTCCCTTTTAAGGCATATGAATCTTTTGTGTAGACACACTTATACAGACTTGAGTTGGCTTTGAAATTCTGTCTTCAGTTTTACTCAAACTGCCTGCATAATAGTTAATACACGCAAATTCTAGTTAATTTTCCTTTATGTCCCTTGATGTACAAGTTCAAAGCAGGGAAATCCCACAAAGGCCTCACTTTGGATGAAGCTAAAACTCAGTTTTGAGATTGTCCTCTGTAGTATTTCCACATTAATGAACATTAAGCTGCGAGGGCACCTTTCTTGCCTAACCAAGAAAGTACACTATGCAAACCGAAATATATAGTGTATCTACATGACACATTTGAAACTTTTTGTCTTCACAAAGGATGATTTGAACACATTTTGTCATGAGTAGTATTTTAGGGTATAAAGGCACCTTTTTGCTATAAATGCTTTTTTAATAGTCTTAATGGCTTTTGGATTAGTATTTTTCCACCCAAACTGAGCCAGCTTCTAGATGTATATTTTGGTCTGTGAATGATAGCCCAAAAGATGACATTTGCTTAACATTTTCATTAAAATTCCTCAATGGAAGAAAGAGTTAATATTTTAATACTCTGGGTTGAAAGTCCTCAAACGAAGAAAAAAGTTATGTTTTGAACATTCTGGGTTCAAGCTGTTGTTTTCTACTGAAGCTTTATATGTCCCATTAGACTCTTTGCATCCCTGGGTTTTGTACCTTATTGTTCTTTAAGTCTGTTGTGAGTAACTTGGAAATGAGGTAAGTGGCATTGTACCAATTCTCTCTGTCATTTAACTCTGGTCAAACTAGAAGTATGATGGGATTTCTAAAGCAAACTATCTTCTATTGTCACCACAAGTCAATGGGCTAAGACACTTTTGAAAGTCTTACGCTAGGACTGCTGGAGCCCAGTCAGTGTAACAGTGGACGGAAAGCTTTTAAAGCTTTTTTATCCCCCTGCTTCAGTCAGAGCTCTCAGAGCTGAAAATTTATCTCCATTATCAGGTTAGTTGCATCATTCTGTGGCAGCTTCTAGAAGATTCAGGAATTTTAGTCATTCATCAATGTGCTTCGTGGATTTGTGTCCACAGAACTGTCATTACTGGTATTTTGTATCTTTTAACATGAGGCAAGCTTTTCCCACAAGGCTCCTTTTAAGTGACCACTGTAGAAAAACTACTGACTCTCCAAGTGTTTATATAGCTCTACCTTCAAACCTGTTGTGGGTAGTTGTTCAATTTATTCCATGCAAAAATAATAACTAAGGAAATGTTCCTGACACTTTTTTATTCCCGGTTTTGGGCGATTTTGGTGACACATCAAAAAGACAGAACCCAGAAGCACAAGGAGATAAAGCACAGTATTATTAGGTCCAGTTCTGTAGTGTTGAAAAACTTTTGTGAAGGCTGCTTGTCCAGGACTTTGTGTTTCCCTTGAGCTTCTAGAAACTGTAAACAGTAACAGACCACACAGCAGTGACCATCAAGGGCATTCTTGCCTTTTAAAATCTTTGAAATTCAACCCTATAAACTACATTAGTTTAATGGCCATTGTAAGGCTCATTTTTTCTCTGCCTGCAGCATTTTCTACAGAGTAAACTCATAGCCCATGTGTGAGAATGTATGGAACAATTCATATAGAATTTTGCCATCATGTCACAGAGGACACACATTGTCACTGCCATTGTACCCAACTCCAAACACAGGATGCTGGTCCCCTCTGTGTGCAGCACCAACTAACAACATTTTACAAGACAGAGGAAAGTAGTCTAAAGAACCTGAATTTAATATGAGGGGAAAAAAAAAAACCCAAACCAACAAAAACCCACCCAAGCAAGCATAGCTAAACTGAAACCCATTAAAAAGAAAAGATTAGGACGACATGACTATTTTTTCCCCCCATTGTTAAATGTAAACTAAGCTAATGGTCAAAAAGTCGTGGAGGATGAGGGAGGGAAGTTGTGGATGATTGCTGCATTCTTTATTACGTCCTCTCTCCATCCTGGCGAGCTGGAACATCAGTGCAGTTCTCATGCCAGCTTCCAAGTAAACAACACGCACTTCCTGGCTATCTCTAATCTGGGCAGCAATGTGTGTGAAGGGAGAGTGCTGACTGATCTGTGGTTCTGACCAGGTATCCTGTTTTGACAAGGGTGTTTGTCCTTTACCCAACATATTGCAGAAGTTATTCTTGACATTTCTGTGCTATGTTTTTTTGGGAAAGGCTTAATTAGGTCTTTTGGGAAAGATTTAATTTGGATTACTGAGAAGTTTAGAGGGCCAGAGGTAACAATTAAAAACAACAAAAAAGAAGCTGCACTGATAAAATGGTTTTTACATTCAACATTTTAAATTACAGTTAATTAAAAGATACTCTCTTTCCTCTAATTAATATTTACACTATATATTACTTGACAGCCTGTGGTTCAAAAGCAAGTTTTAAATTTGCTTCTATAAGTTTGTGAGGAGCTAACTTACCTTTACATTCAATAAGTAGAACTGCTCAGGAATTATTTTCAGCAAAAGAGTTCTACTTTGGAAAATGCCCATTAAGTAAACCCCCTGACCAATGGTAAGTAATGCTTCTAGCAATGCTTTGCTGGTGACAGCAAAATTCTGAAACAAATAAAAAATTGAACAATGCGCAGATTGGTGTAATTAATTATCTGGTACTTGGATGAGATGTGGTTCAAGATCCATGTTTTAAAGAAGGACCTGCTGTCTCCCAAGTGAGTAGTCTATTCTGTGGGCTAAAGTGAACTCTTTAATTTGACCCAGTGAGTCCTTAGCTATACTGAGCTGAAGAGTGCCTACAAGAGAGTTTTAAAAGTGGCTGAACACTAGAGATTAGTGATTAGGTCACCTAGTTGACATGTAGAAGATCTAGGTTGCTCTTCCTCTTCTGTCTAACGTAGAGCAAAGACTTGAATGTGCGGTTGCCATATCCCCCCTAATTGCTGTAGCCGTCTAGATATTGGCTTTTTCCATAGGGAAAAAAAATTCCTATGTTCTTAGTGAGAAATATTCATAAAATTGCACTTTTGTTTCCCAGCCAGCTTTAGTAAAATGCTTTATAATACAGATGAGGAAAATAAAATAATAAAGTTTACATAATCCCTATTGTTTAAATGGTCTAGTCCTTCGCACACTGAAGACTTGCTGTATTATATCCCTCTATGATCCCTTCACACTTTGGACTAATCTAACAGCTTATTTTGCTGGAACCCAGTTCACTGAATAAGATGAATATAAACATCCCAGTTGCGGTCCCAGTCCCAAACCAAAGAATGCTAAGGTATGCTTGTCAGTGACTTCCATAGGAGGGGAACGGAGGCCTGTATTCCCCCCAAAACAAATCATTTGTCATTTATGGACCTAAATTATCTGACTTAAATCTAACATAGCTATAGATTTTACTCATGATCAATAGCACTGGCATCATGTCAGAGAAAGAGGAGACCAAAAGAAGGCAGGTTACTTGCGTTAGAGGCATTTGAAGGATTTAGACAAGCTCTGGGCTGAGAGGATATTTAGGAAGCTAACAATTCTGACTATCTACTGTGTCCAGTAGTCACAGAATTTAGTCTTTCTCCACCTAGCTTTCTCTATTTACTACAGTTGCTGACAAAAAGTATTAATTCAAAATAGCTTTCACTTAGCTACAGAACCTGTTCAAAATGTTCAGCATTCAGAAAAAGTTAATGCCTCAAAATACACATGTCAAAAACAGGTAAAAATCTCTAAGAATTCCCATGAAGTTATCTTAAGGAAAAACCAGCTTGTATTTTCTTTTTTCTTTTGAAGATGAATTTTACTTCTGAATCCTTTGGAATTGTCAAACCTTTCTACTGCAGCCAAGGTAAGGAAAACTGGAGCCACGTGTTCTCTTTAAATTCCATCTGATTGCACAGAGGTAACCTGGGGATGACTTTGCCTAATTATTTTGTCATTCTAGAATTTTGCTAGATAACTCCCCTTGCATCCAGAATCCCACAAATCCAAAGATATGTGAAAATTACGGAAATGTTAGGGATCTGCTCTTAGGTCCTTCATTTGTAACTTAAATTTTTAAATTTTTTTGAGAATCAAGTATCCATGCACCTATTTTCTATCAGTCCATTTCCGTATTTGAATAAAGGCAATCCAGAGGCACAAATTCTCATTACATAATAACAAACAGGACATTTCACGGAGGAATATACAGTAAATACAGGGACTGACAGTGATCTTACATATTGTTGGGAACGCAGTGAGTCAATAAACTTAGAGTGGACCTCATTAAATAGCACTAATTTTCTTTTTCTTTTTAAGGCAAAATTCCAGTTCCCTGAGATATTGTAATGGATAGTGATTCCAGGAGTCCTTCTGAGCACAATGCTCAAATAAGGACCACTGGAGGGAACTAGTTAAAAGGATTTACTTTGAAATTATCTGGTATGAACTGCATATATTAGAAATAATGAATCATTACAAGCTGATGCCTTAGAATGCTAAATCCTCATTTTAGTTAAATATACTGGAGCTGGAATGATCTTGGAGGGTAATGAAAAGCAAAATAATGACAGATTAACCAGTTCACTAACTTCACTGATTAAAATCTTTCTCTATAATGAGCAAGCCAAATTAAATGGAGGCGTGAGGTAAAAATATAAAACATACTTTTCTGTTGAAGTTTTAAGTACTTCAGTAAATTTTGTGAGCAGATTTCAGATCCAAAGACCAGAAATGTAACCTGAGGTCTCTCCCTACATTTTACTGGGGGTATGATGATGTTCCAGTGATAAAGGCTAAATGAGTTCGACAAGTAAGACTCACAATACTGAATTTCTCAAACTGTGACTAGAAGTCAAGACTTGCAGTTAATCCCATGGCTGAAGCAAATCAATAGAGAAAGAGAGGGATTTTTAATCAGGTAAAGCTTCCACGAGTTAACTTCGCAGTGTTCTGGCAACAGCAACTTGCAAACACAGAAAGCAAAAAGAGCAGCCTTGGTACTGCCCTAAGTATTTTTTATTATTATTATTTCTGTTTAACGCATACAAATGCAGCTAATTAGCTCATTTGGGAAGCACCATTAACATCCCAGTTCCCACTGGAGAAAGATATGTTTTCCAAGAAAATGCAAAGTAATCCAAGAATTGCTTGGAAAAGTCTGAGCCCCCCAAACTGTCATGTTCTCTTATGGCTCATATGGTTTGCCTGCCTGCACAATCCACCAGGTAACATTTGTAAAACTAGTGACCCCAGTGCATTCTTTATTACTCCACAGCCCCAAACCAGCCGCATTTTAATTTCATTTACACTGCTGTCAGTCTGAGTAAATTCACTGGGTAGCATCCTGACATTTCTTAAGTCAAGGACAAATCTCCCATTTACTTCACTGAGATGAGGAGTTCTCTCTAAATTCAGTGGAGTTACTCCAGCTCATCTCAATGCTATCAACTCAGTGTCTAGTCTTTTATATCCTGGGGTTACAGCATAAATAAGGCAACAATTAGAGATGCAAAACAAGTCTCAGTATCAATCTTGGAAGCAGAATGTGTCACCCTAGGAAAATAGAAATGTGAATCCCAAATGATTTAAGCAGAGCTGCCAAAGGGAATATCTAGCATTTCACTAATGGAAAATGTGAATGTTAGATGGTAGGCATAACTGGAAAAGTACAACAACACTTGAAGCCATATGACTGATTTATATACAGCATAACTTCAAATATGTTCAACTGTTATTTCCTTTTTAAGGTCTTTAGCAAGAAAGCATTGGTCATTTTTTCCAGGGGTCTCTCAAATAGCGACAGATATGTGGAGACACTTTTCTAGATACTCTGCTTTTGAAAATTGTTTTACCACCGTCTTTTGTTAAACATGAAAGTCTGTAAAAATGACACACATTTCTATTTTCCTTTACCTGTTTTAGTTGTAGTAATTATCTGGAACTATTTTAGGACTCAGAGTCAATAGAGAGCAAATTATTTTAGAAAGGGAACTAAAGCAACCCAGTGCCTCTTTGTTAGGAAAACTGAAAAGTCTGCCTATATCAAGTCTAGCCAAAAAGAATACTAGTTTCTGCTTCTTAGGAGGGCTCTAGCTTTCCATGAGTTGCAAAAGGCTAGCACCTCCAAAATTTTCACTGTCTAGGAAGACTTATGGTTGGACTCAATGATCTTAAAGGTCTATGCCAACCTAAATGACTCTATGATTCGATAAGATTTTGTTCCTTAGAGTGCTTTAGGCTATTATCTAAAGGGCCAGTTTCTGATCCTGGTACATTCACAAAGAATTTTTAGATTTTTAGATGATGAGTTGGACTGCTTGCGTGGAGGATGGAGTGAGATTTCTTCCAGCCTTCAGCTTTGTATAGGTGCACAGGCAGTGTGGTTGTGTTTGCCTCCTATACCATGCAGCACATGGGCAAGAGAGGCAGGAAACTTCACTAACTGACTATCATATTTGAGGTGGTCTGGAGTCTTCATTACGGTTAACTGCTATTACAGACCAACCTGGAACAAATCTGAATCAAGAAACACAGACAGGAGTGGGTATTTCTGAGACATAATGTACTTCAGAGCCCCTTTTCCTCAGAACTGACCTTAAAGGCTAGAATCTGATCCTTTTTTTCAATTTGTTAAAGAAATCCATAAAGTCATAAATGTTACAAGGAAACGCATTTTTTTTTCTGCATTCTGGAAAACAAAAATAAATTAGAAACTAAAATCCTACTTCTGATAAAGAAATAAATATTAGAGGTCAGTGAACCATGATCTTGGCTAGGCCTTTTGGCATAAAGGTATGTGACTGAAATGCACTGTGAAAGGGAGTAGTAATTAGTAGGAAAAAGAAGAGGTAAACATGTCTTATAATGGTAAACCAAAGTATAAATCACCTTCAAGATCTTAATTAAATTTCTCAGCAGGAATTAGCTCAAAAAAGAAAGAAAATTCAATCCACCTAAGACAACTTCTTCCATAACACAGAGCCTGGTGGTCATAAACTGCTAAAGGTAATTCAGAGAGGAAACACAATATAAGCTTTACAGGTAGACTGGCGAGAAACTAAAAATCCTCAAGTGCAGATAAAACAAAGCCTATCTCTACCTCCCTCTTTATAGCAACAGATAAATCTGTCTTATGGTTTTAATGAAAAAAAATTTAAATTTCCCTCCATCATATTTAGCTAGGAAATCAGTGCCTTCCTGTTACATTCTTAATGGTTTTACTTTTTACTCATTTCTCTTACTCACTGGAGTCTTCTTTTTCTCCTGTATAATCTCCTTTTTATATAAAGCTTGGCTATATTTATATGCCCAGACTGCACTCCCACAGAGCTTGGTATGTATTTTTTGTCATCTATTGGATGGTATGCGTGAAAACCGTTCAAGTGCCCTCTAGTGACTGAAACTCACAGTAAATTTATGGCTCACTACAGCAATCATGAGTATTTGACGGAGCCAGTAATAGCAATAACATGGATGTGATGTGTTGTGGGCATCAAGATTTCCCATTTTAACTTTTGTTTTCCCTGTTGCTGTGAGCAACACTGGAACATCTCACAAGCAACATACTGCCTGCAAGCTATAGGGTAGGCTTCTACCTGATGTAGAGTAGAAGATAGATCTTCTACTCTACATCAATGCTAAGACTCTACATCAATGCTACTCTACATAGATGCTAAGATGACAGGAAACCACATCTGTTTATTACTTGGTCCATCTTAGGACTAAGAGCTGCAAGAAATAAAAAATATTATAATCTATAAATAGTTTATTGCATTCTTCATGAAGCAATTTCTGCTACTTCCATTACTCTATTTAAGAAAATAATGGTAGAAAAGTAATGTAGTAGTAGTAGTAGTAATGGTAGGTAAAGTTTCCATTCGACTACTCAGTCTAGAAAATGGATTGTAAAAATCATGCTCTTTGAATCAGTGCAGATTTTAAACATGTGAATTATGTAACTAAGCCACAGGCTAACAACTTATTCACAGAAATGTACTATTTATTTATCAATTTATAGGCTTATTAATCTAGAAGCTTAGCCATTGGGAATGGAGAACCATGTAACACAATACAGGGAAGTATTAAAGGCAACACAGCTTGATAAAATGAATACAAATTTTAAGTAGTAAAGTATGAAGTATAAAAGTGTAAGTTTAGTTTTAAATTTCAACCGTTTAAGACAATTAAAAAATGGCAATGATACATGGAAATACATTTTTCATTTTAGGTCATAAGTAGCCTTTCTAGTCTAAACAATCAGTCAAATAAGGGCAACAAGCCACATGACGGGGACTTTTTGGGTCACTAGAAGATACCTTGGTATGTTCGTTGGTACAATAAAAGCAATTTGATCCAGGAATGAATTATCTACTGAATATACAGGTCTTAGGGAAATAGCAAAAGATACTCAACCTGCCCGTGCCAGCATGGGCAAACCAATTTTTTCTCTCCTACATAAAGGAGGTGTACCACTTCTTTACATACTAGTGTTCAAAACAAAAAGGCATACTGCACTGAATTAGCCAAGAAAACCATACTTATTTATGGCTCTCCGGCAGTTGTTTTATACCGGGCTAAGTTTGATTATGTTTAGGGATATGTTTAGACATTAAAGACAGCTCAAATTCTGTGAAGCCTGGAGAATGGAGAAAGTAACAAAAATTCAACAAAGGGCAATTCTGGGAGTTTCGTATTGGTAAGGTATTCCTCTGGATACCCTTGGAGGCCCTGGTATTGTCACAGACTGAACGCTTCTGATAAAGGTACAGGGCTTTAATCAAAGTATCCCACTCTGCAAGCTCTTGTTGAAGTGGGATAGTTGGTGAGTAATTTGTGAGATGGAATAATCAATTTTATAAGGTGTTTTGCAAAACATCTGCCTTCTTTACAGACTTCAGTTTTCATGAGTTATAACAATAAATACCCATCCTTGTGTGGATGTCCTTGAAAATTTCTTTAGTGTATGCTTCAGTAAACCCAGAAAGCTCAGCAAAAAAATGCAAGCAGCCAAAGCTGCGTGCTTAAAATTATAGCGGACAAAAAGTTTCAAATGTGTGTTAGGAGAAAATAGTCTGTTCAAAGCCAATACACAATATGACAACAGATCCTCTCCAGGTGTGACTGTTCTCTGGCTTACTGCTAGTGCTCTGAAGTGCTGTTACTTCCCCTCCTTTTACCTCCAACTTTTTCAACCTGCAAACCATTCATCATATAACATTTTAATCCATATTGTCCTTTTCTGTTCTCCATCCTATTTCTCCCTTGTCAGTGTCCCCCTTAAAACATTACCTGCAATATTATTTTCTTGGTATTCTCATTTTCCTTTTCTTGTCTTCCCTTCTCACAATATGTAAGACAAAATGTTATATTGCAGTCCTCTTATAGAACAAACATTCCTGAAAATAAATCAAACTCAAATTTAAGGTTGAAGAATAAACCCTAAAAACATACAAAACTTCCACTGGTGTTCAAGGGTCTCTGCCTTTCAAAAAAAGCCTGCAAGAGTGGGCTTTAGTAGGGATGTTTTATTGCTGCTACAATGGAGCGGGATTTTTTATTGTGGTTTTATTTTTCATGTTTGCCTTAGAGAAACTCTCTAAAATTCTTTCTATCCCTCTTGAAGGTCTCAAAAACAATCTTTCAGCACTACCAATTTTCCTTTAGCAGCAGGACAAGTTTGCCTGCCAGCAAGCCAGTTCTTTGTAAGAATGAAGAGCTTCTCATCAGTAAATGCAACATCTTCAGCACTGCGTTTCAGTCTCTGCAGTAATAACATAGCCCTACCATTGACTTGAAAATAATTAGCCAGCAGTATCATTGGTATTTCCTTCATTGCCAGCACAGCTCTTCAAAGCAATAATTCATCTCTCTTCAGGAGCATCAGGCTCTTCAATTGAATAATGATGGACTTGAACAAATACTGGTCTCAGCAGCAAGATTCCTACTGTGGAAACGTGTAATCTAGTTTTCTTATGTAGTAATCTAGTGTTTTTAGAACTACAATCAAACCCTCCATAAAAGTGATATAATTGTGTGCAATTAAAGCAAAGTAGCTGAGATCTAAGCTTCTGAGGCCAATGTTTTCCTTTCAACACACACTTGAAACCAGTCAGCAATTCCCAAACTTCCCCCATGTTACTACGATGTTCACACATCCCAAACAAATTCAGTGACCAGTTTGCTCTTTCAGCATTGAAGTACAGCACGCAACACCGTCCCATTTGTATCAGCATGGCAATCCTCTAACTGAGCCTCTCTGACCTAGACTTCAGTCTTCTGAACAACTCTTCCAATCCCCTACACACATGAAAGTCCTGAAGCATGTCTTGTGTCCCCAGTCCAGCACTTTGATTTACACTGCTTCAGAAAGTCACAAAAAAAACCCTGGTTCCAATGCAGGCTCTGGAAATATTTAGCTTTCATTCTCAGCAGTCTTTTTTTTTTCCCCATGCACACACTATTTTTGCACATGGGCATAGGACTGATGCTGTGTATTTGTACTTTAGCAGGACTAAACAAGGTGCTGTCCAGCTTCCTCCAAGCTTGCAGCAATACTCCAACAATTTAGGAATTACTGGTAAGAAATAAAACCCATTTATTAAAGCCAAGCCTGATCTAATACAAAAATGATGGTGAAAGGCAATATCTGGAAGGGAACGTTACTGGACTTTTCATGGACATGGTCAGATTGCTCAGCTGGGTGCTCAGCTGTCTTAATCTGAGTAGCAGCAAATTCCTGACCTTGTAGAGGAAGCAGGTAAGGGCCATGGAAGCAATGTATAAGACAAGCCTGAAAATAGCAACAGGTATTCAGTGAAAAGGCAGTTTAGGTGACCTATGAAAATGTAAGTTCTTCCTGTGTTTGTTGGTGCTACAGTCTGAACTAATTTTCTTCAATGAGTTAGTTCAAGTCCACTTTTTCTTTGCAGAGGGTAATTTTCTTTCCAAAGAGTTAATCAAAACCACCAGACAAAGTGGCTAGGTATTTTTCTGATATCTTTTTTTAAAAAAATCAATCAAGGCTGTGTGTTTATGTATGCAAATATATTTGGAATATTAACTGTGTAAATCAACAGTTGATTTCCCAATTAAGCTAACTGGTAGCAGCAATTAAGATAGCAATTGGTAGGCTGTAACAGTGTAGTGAAGAGGCTATCTCTATTTTCAAATTGAATAGATTAGTGTGTGCCTTCTTCGTAAATAAGCAAATTGTGGTTTCTTTTACTACAAAGTCTGTTTTGGTTTGATTTGAAAATAAACCTCTTTTTCCTCTGTGCCAAGAAGAATGTCCTTTGAAGCTAGAAGTGAAAACTCCAGACACAGTCTGCACCCTTTCTGATAATCAAAGAGCTCTTAACTGAGCACTGACACACACTCCTCTAAATGGGGCTCGCTCTCAGATCTGCCCTGCAGTACAGCCCTCCTACCTCATTATTTGCATGACTAAAAGCCACTTGTCCTCTCCACTTCCCTGCTGATGAAAAACTCACTTCTATCGATGTCTAAGAGAAGGTTCTTCCCTTTCCTTCCTCTTGAGACTCTGCTCTCTTTCTTCTCTTCATGATCCAGTTCCTCACCATGTTCTTCTCTGGCCACTTGCAAATTAGGCAGAACTAGCTGAAATTTGTCAGTTTTAAATACCCATGTTTTGTAGAAAAAAAAATAATCAGAATGTTCTGTCTACATGTACGCAGGTTTTTTTTTCCTCCATTTCTGAACCCTTGATGTACTCCTCAATGTACATAACACAGAAAAAACCTGATTAGGATGGTATTTATACAGATCCCATCCATTTTGAACACATTTCCTTTTCTTCACCTTGCTTCCTGATAAGTAGAGCTGGTCAGAAGATTTTCTAAGAAGGCCTAATCACTGACAAGAATGCTGATTGAGAAGATCTGTCCCAGTCAAGTGGCTGGCCTCTTGGAGAACAGGCATTAATCCCTTGTTTCTTCAACGTATTACCGGAATAATAGTGCTTCTAACAGTACTGATTCGTGCACAGCATTGTTTTGGTTTGAGACAGCTACTGAGGCTACCACACTCTGTTCACTCCTCCGGACACTGCTCCATCAAGGCAGAAACTCTTGTGCACTGATTTGCCTTAAGATGCTGTGTGGGGAACTGATGCTTCCTCAGGAGTTAACTCACGAGTAGTGTTGCCATCCATTTAGGATTGTTAGGTATTCCTAGCTAGGTTTGGTAGGTATTGTTAGATCAGGTATTTGGTAGATTGTTAGGTATTCCTACCATCTGCTAGGTATTCCCAGCTATGCCCTCATGAAGAAATTCACTGTTGCATGGCATGTGAGTAATTGCTCTTGTACTTCTGCAGTTTACGTTGTATACTAGCCCTTGCCTAATATGAAGCAGTGAGGAAAAATCTACATACTAAGAAAGGTTAACTGAAACTGTAGAGCAGTCCTTTCCTCAATCTGTCATTAATTTCTGTCCAAGCATACAAATCCTGAAACATAATTAAAACTTAAAAAGCTTCTAAATAATTCTTAAACACACTAAAAATGGAACAACTCTTTAATTCACAAACAACTCAGAAGTTTAGGACTATGCACACTTGCTGCAAGCAAAACAAAAAAATAAACAGACAAGAATGTCATAACAACAGGAAAATATGATGAAAATGCCTCCAACCACCACAAGCTAAACATTTTGATACCATTCATTCCACCCACAACGCAGTAAAACCAATGTTAAATAAATACAGAAATGGCAGATTCACTCGGACTGAAGTCATTTGACGGTTCTGAAGTGAGCTGTGCAGGAAAGTGTGTGGAACTCTACACTCACAAAATGCAAGTTGCCATTCATTTTCTTGCAGTAGTGACTAATGAAGATGTAGGTGGGGGAGAGTCTGGGAAATATTAACAGAAAGAAAAAGTAAGGCATTGCTAAAAATATTGCAGGCTCCAATTCCAAGTTTATTATTTTATGGCAAATTACATAGCTAACATTATTAAGATTCAGTCTAGGTAAAAAAAGGCAGACAAACTACAGGATAAGCCTAGCGGCACAGAACATATAACCCATCTTTCTCATTTGCTCAATAACTCAAAGATTACTTTCCGCTTGAGCAAGCTGCTGTTTGTTCCCTTACATGCTCGCCTTCTTCCATTAACATTTTATACTAATTGCTATTTAACTCGAGGTTTTCCTTTTAAGAAATCAGAACCGGAAACTACAGTTGCTGAAATAAATTTGTGTCAGCTTATCTGCAGAACACTTCATTCTTCAGCAGTAAAACCATAAGCTACCATTTTGTCTGCTTATAGGACTAAAGAAGGATTTTTTTTCCTGTTCTATTTAACTGAGCCTTCTATTTCTTAATTATTATCAAAACAATCTTGCTCATAACAAGTTCTTGTAACTGCTTTATACTGACTTCAGAAAATACACGTAATCAGAGATAGTTGTCTACTAACAGCCACTCTTTGATGAACAAATGTTTATAGCCACTACAATTTATATAACTGATACATGACTTTTGTGTCTTTGAATACCTGTCCAGTTCACATCTCAACAGTATAGCCTTTGTTTTGCTACTTTTGCTATTTTTTCAGTGTGTTTGCACTACACTACACTATTTTGGTTTTCTATGCAACTATTCAGCTTTGCCATAACTGGCACTTAATTGCATTATTTATAAATATGAGGTAAAACAATCAAGACTATGTCGAAACCTTACATGACAGCTACAGGTCAGTTTACATGACATCAGTGCAGATTAGGCACAATGTAGGGTTTTAATCTATCGTTCCATACCTAAACAAAATTTGGGTTAAAGGGAGTAGAAGCTTTGCCAGTAAGATTTACACTCACATTCTGTCTCAACTCTCTGCATTAAATTCTGTTTGGAGAAAACCACCTTTTCACAGCATAGACAGTAGAAATTAGAGAAAGAATTAAAAGATCAATAGCCTGAAAAAATGGGAGTATTCTAGGCAAAATTAGAGTATCTGAGAAGCATGAAGAATTAATCCCCCAACACACTTTTGCAGAGATATTTGGAACACAGCAGGAAAATAAAGCAAAGCTGCAGCAAGTTGTTAAATCTAGAAGGCACTGGAGAATAGGAAAAACCGAACAGTTAATATCTTTACCATGAAGACAGCACAGCAGAACATTTAAACTATTCAATTTCAGATAGCCGTCTCATTATTTTTTTGGTAAAACAGGGTAAAACAAAGCAAGCTGACCAGAAAGAAAGCAGTAAAATTTCAGTTTAACCACCTCACAAATTCCCAGGAATATGTACTGCAGATGTTCGTTTTGCACAGACAAATCAAAACTAATCCTTTACTGAAAGAATAAGGTGATCATTTCTCAGATAAGGTGACTAGTTCTCAGTTGTAGGGTGCACTGCACTCATACTTTTCTGACTCACATTAAGGCAGACCCCAGAAAAGGTTATTAAATGCTTGCACTAGTTAATGACTTACTTATTCATCACTGTAAACCCTGATGCTAATCAGGAGAATAAACATGAAAGTTCTGTAAAACGCACTGAAGTTGCAGTTAGTCGGAATAAGGTGAAAACAAAATCTTGACAGCTTTTCCCTGCAAAGGTGCTGATGCACCACCAGCCCTTTAAAGCTATGACTGCAGACAAAGTGCAGTAGCCAGGCTGACTTGCTACATAAAATGACAAGCAACCAGGGAGAGGCACTGAAGCTGCAGTGTGCTGTGCTGCAGTTGCATATACTAACCAGAACAGGGACCAGCCACTTAATAATAACTGTTGGCAACAAGGAATTCCAGCTATTTCTCAGCCAACACATAATTTTTAACACCGATCACTATTCTAGAAAGTGAATTTCTTCCTCCAAAAAGCAGAGTGCTTTCAGTTCCTATTAAAGAAAATTTTAAAGGCAAATGACCTGAACCCCAGCAACCTTTGTGGCCTCAGCATCTGCCTGTGGAGAATTAGCACTGCTACTAGTTATGATTCAAGAACAGAACCTCGCTGTGTATCAAGCATAAGATAAACACAGAAAAGATGGTCTCTGTCTAAAACAGCTTGCAATCCAGACCGAAAAAATTGAAACGGGAGCCAGGCATGATAAACAGCAGGGTATCCAAGAAAACAGGTGACAGGCTGAGATACTGAAAGGATTTAAGTCACACATTCTAAAAGTCACACGTGAAATCATTGGGCAGAAGTCCCATCTCCTACTTAACTGGTCTAAACATAAATATCAAGTTACCTAGAACAAATAAGGGACATAGTAGCATGCAAGTAAAAAATCTGCAGCATCTCATGCCTAGATGCCTGCCCCTTCAAAATATATGCCAAACTCATGCTTGAGTACTGAGACCCTTATAAATGACCAGCAGTCAGAATGATAACCCAGTGGCATCAAGATGCAAGGGGAGCTTTCTAGAGAGAGCCAGCAGGAAACACTAAATCTAGAGTCTATCTGAAATCCTGCATCTCTTTGAGGCTTAATGCCTTGCACCAGAGCTCGGGCAGATGCCTGAACTCCCTCAGGATTAAATCCTCTCCTGAGAGTAGATGCTTACAAAGTTTTTTTCAAGCAGGTGAGCAGGGCTCACTTTTGAGGATGCAGCTGCCGAAAGAGATAAATAGTATCAGCTCTCCTATTTCAAATGGTAGCCTCATTTAGTAATTACAGCACGCACTTACACAAAACTTTTGGGCTCCTAGAAAAGCATCTACCCAAAGTGTGTGTAGGATAGGAAGGCATACTTCACCCTTTCAGTGGCTACCATGTCCCTGTGCAGAGTTTTATGTCAATCCCAGGGCCAGGAGAGAAGCATAGAGGCCTGAGAGGTTGCTGTCCTGCCTCCCAGGACTGTCTGTATGTTTAAACTGTGGAGAAAGGAAGTCCTGAAGGAAGAGTGCAGGACTGCCCACACTCACTGGAATCCCCTAGCCATGGACGCATAGCCTCACACCCCTCCTTGTGCAGCCCAGTGACTGTTTTACAGGTGCTCATGTTTCAGATTGCTCTACAACCACTATTGCCCCTTCCCTCTGCTTTGGGAATAGCTCATAGTTATTTGTTGAACTCTTCCTTAGCTGCTCTGTCCCTAATGCCGACTAATGTTAATAGGACCTTCTGTGAAAGCACAAAGGGGACCTAAGGCCACTACTTTGTGCTTAGAATTGTAGGGTTCCAGTTTCCTGAGATTCTTTCCTGCTGCAGGAAACAACGTGGCTTTCTCAGTAGAAAGGTCTGAGTCAGTGTTGAATCACTACCCAAAATGATGTGAGGGGGCAGGAGTGTGCTTGCAGGGTTTTTTTGCTTTTTTTATTGTGGTGTCTTTTGAATATAGGCATAAAATTAAGACCAAAACCATTTTAAAGATCAGACACCCCAAGGTGCTTTTCACACAATTACCAATCATGGTTGCATTCCTAAGGCCATTTCAAACAGATACAATATCCTGCCTTCTGTATAGTGTTGCCTTAACAGCTAAGAAGCTCCATACTGGAGAGATAACATATTTCAACAGTGGATAGGAACAGCAGGAGAGGAAAGGTGACCTCATGCTTCAATATTAGTCAGAGGCTTGAAAGATCTAGATTTGAGTTCTGAAGTGAGAAGATCAAACTTCTTCGGTGAAGTTGGATCAGTTGCTTAGATACACATTCTAAGGAGGTGTTTCATGCCTAAACATCAGCCAAATCAAAACTGTAATCCTTAAAACCATGATCTCCATCAGGCCCATCTACCAGGCTTCCTGGAAAAGCTAATTCTCAGAAGACCCCAAATACATAACGCACTGCAGAGAACACTGATTTTGATGCTGCCTGTGGAGCAAAAGTAGAGAATTTTGTTTCTTTAATTAACAGCTACAATAAATGAGGCAAGACAAAGTTCCAAGTTCCAGGTCTTGCTCCAAAGTCAGCACAGGCACTTCATCCAATAGCTGTTTTATGTAAAATACAAACCCTCTCCAAAGCTGTAACTTAAACCCAGTTCTTTCCTTTTCCCTGATAAGAGTCCAAACAAATACACTAAGTATCATGTTCCCCATCACTGGGCCAGTGAATCTGCAACAAATTCCCATTAAGTGGAACAGCTTCAACAAAAGGGAAGGGAGTATGACTAATAGCCATAGGGAGTTCTCACTTTTGGAAGACGTGGGTGTCTTCACCTGACTGGTGAAGACAAGAATCAACTGCTATCTCCTCCATCTTGGATCGGTGTTCTAGCCACTGGGATTGTCCTACCAGAAGAGTTACCTTCAGGTACCATCCTGTTACCTGAATGAAAACAATGACTCACTCTCTTTTTTGGCAGATAGGTTGCAGGTAAGCTACCTTAAGAAGTTATTGGGGGCTGCAATTCCTAGGGAGGGAGTATTTTTTCTTTGTAGAGTTGTATGGACGGAGAGGGTGGGATTTAAGATTTAACACAGCAGTGCTTTGCATTGTGCTATTAGACCAAACATGCAACTCCCTGTTGACCATTCTGGTTCCTAAATCTCTCTTGAGGCACCCAGTCTTCCCCAGGCAGTGTTTACTGGGTGCAAGAAGGAACCTAAACACCAGTTTGTAACTCTCAGCCTGCCTTGTGCTGGAGGAAGAAACACAATGAGCTGTGCTTTGCCCAAAGCCTGCAGCAAAACCATGACTGAATTCAAAGTTTGTGAAATGCTCAAGGGCTCTTTCAGGACAAAGCTTTATATAAAACACAAGATACTGTTGGACTGATTTCCACACCAGAAAGGAAGCAAACTCTCTCCTACCAATGCCACTGGCAAAATTCCTTCTTGTCAGTGACAGCAGGAGGAGGTTCCAGATAACTAGAAAGCCAGTATGCGATAGAGTGAGGGATACCACTCTAAGCGGCTTTGCACTGTGATTTATTACATTATTTGTACTTTACATTAAAGCTCTTTCCTGTTTTGTAGCCCATGGTCTAGAGAGCCGAGGGTGTGCATTCACTGCCCTGAGCCAGGCATTGTCTCCACTTCTTAGTGATGCTTTTTAATTGGGCGCACCATCCTGCTGAATCCGCTGCCACAGGAAGACCAGGTGCAAATAATTGAAAATCTAGAAATAGTAGGGAGTGAAACACAAGACAGTTGCCTCAAATTTTGCAGTGGTCAAATGCCAGATCTTTTTAAAAGTGAAGAAGATAGCTCATTTATCAGTCTCATCTCTTTCAGACTTGTACGTCACGTCCTTTTTTAAAACAGAGTTTCTCCTAGTGCAAATAGCCTGACCAAATTAGCAGTGATTTGTAAGGGGGCCCTGGACGTTTCTTTGCATGCCCAGAACATAAATCACTGTATCATTCTACGTGAAATATATTCAAAGCTTTTGTATATAAAGAATCTCTAAAGCTGTAATTTCAACAGTGGTCTTGTTCATTGAACTAAAAATGACCCGGACAAGCTGTGCTACCATCAAAATAGATAATTCCTCTTCCCCCCTAGCAGTGGTATATAAGAAATAAGAAGCAACATTGCCAAGGCAGAAATTGCTTTCTGAATCCCCTAAAAAATTAAGAGTCACTGACAGTGATACTAGGTGCTATTAAAAAGCTGGAACATACACCGAATTAGGAATTGAAAAAATGTCAATGATGATTTAAATCTGAATGTGTGAAATTCCTGAGAGATCCCTAAATGATATCCTCAAATCTTAATGACTTTATGCATTAGTGCAGATAATAAAAGTTACTGTAAACTACAAATATGCACATGTCTGTAACAAATTATTCTCATTCTATTGTACTCTTGTACTGTTCTATAAAATGACTTGAACTGTTCAGGAAAGCAGAGAGATTTCAACACTTCAGAGAAACAAGAAAGCCCTAAATAAAATGATCCTACAATGAAAATCCATGCAAATTCACTAACTTCAAAAGTGAGCGCATCTAGCAAAACACTAAAGCAGCTTATTAAAACAAACATCTATTTTTAACAAAATTCCTTTTTCTACCTAGGCTGAATGTAGACTGTAGCTCCCTGATGCCAACTGAACCTGGCAGGCTCCGTGAATAAATTATGAGATCTGCAGCAGGGCAGTGCAAAGCCAAAGGCTCAGATCTATTGAGTCAAGTTTTGGACTGATGCAAGTTCTCACACAGATGAACTGCAAATCCCTGAAAACCTTTATAGGGCCCATGTTGACAGGCCCATAACTACCAAGGAGGTACTACTCAAAAAAAAAAAAAAAATATCCAGAAGAAAGAGAACCAAAACAGCTAAAAAAGATCTGAGTGAGGTCTTGCCCATCAGTCAGAAACCAGATGAAATGTTTAGGTTTTGTGTAGACTCTCTGGCTCAGGACAGTTTCACCCTAATAGAAGGTATTTTTCCTGTTAACACACAGCAGTATGTGTTTCGCCACAGGATAGGTTAAGTTGTGTTTTTTAAAAGCTCAGCATGTGTATTCTGGGTTTGTGAGCGTATGTTGAGCTGAAGAAGACAGGAAAAAGCATATTAGAATTCAGAGTATGTTCTTCTCCTCTCTCCAATCCAGTGTTCTTGTGGGATTCTAACTACACTTTGTCTGTTGTTTGTTTTTTAACTTAGTACTTTTGAATTAGGACATTTTATTCATTAATTCAGATATGTAGAACAGAGGTTGGACACATGACTTGTACGTGTTACTTAGGAAAAGTCTGACCCTTCTCATGGCATTTTGTTTATTTACTCATTTTTTACTCTCACTATTACTTTGTTTTGCTTAAAGATAGGCAGAGGCATTACTTCCCACCCACTCTTGGCTCTACTTGCCTGTCCCTTTAATTAAGTTGCAGTTTTCTCTTTTAATAAGCTCTCAAGTCATTTGTTGTGAAAGCAGTTTTGCCCACTCTGCAAAATGGGAGTTGTGGGTTTATTTGTTTCACCTAATTCACAAAGTGTTTTTGGCATTATTAAGTGCTTACAGCTATAAATCACTATTTCTGTAACAATTGTAAGTCAAGGCTCTTACTCTATACATCACAGGACAGCTAGACAGCACCATCTACATTTTGTGCAGCGTCTGTTGCTTTGAAAGACACCAGGGTTGGAAGCCATGGCTCAGAACTGAGAGGGGGCTGGCTGGAGAAGCAGCAAGGCAAAAATACTAACAAGTTATAACACTTGAACGTATCCTTTCATGACCATGGATCATCACTGTCTAAACTATTCAAAGCAGCATGCGAAAGAGTCACTTAAACTAGTCCTCCAAAATCTGCCCACCCCAAGCAATGTGTATTTTGCCATGCAGATAGGCCCCTTTGGGTCCCTGGGTTAAAAATATCTTCATGAAAAAAGCATCAAGGAAACCTTATTTCCCAGAGGAGAATCCCCATATCTCCTTCCCCTTCCACCCTGAAATGAGCTACCGCAGTGGACTTGGAGTTGCATTAGTATGTGGTGTTATCTGAGATTGCTTCCAAGGGCTTAATTAAGATGGTAAACAGAAGCCAACAACCACAAGAAGTGTGATGTGGATGTACGGAATACAACATGCATTCTAGCTTTTTTAAAAGTTATACTTTGCTTCTGGAAAGCATTTAGTTCCCTGTGAGTTATCAGAAACCTAACATTTATAGAGCACTGAGAATTTCTTCCCTGAAGCTGGTATTACAGTTCCAATTGTCACAGGTCACCATGCCATCTGTGAGCAATTACCTTTCACTTCCTCTTTAAAACGTACTCAACATGCTAAGTCCAGCCTCAGTTCTTTCTTGAGGTTTGGATACATGAACAAATACATTTACAATAAGATGAAGTTCAGCCCAAGCCTTCTCCTCCAACTTGCCTATATCAAGAGTTGCTGCTTCAAAATGGCCCATTCTGTACTCTAAATTCTCCCTGCTTTTCTGTCTCTACTTCAGAAACCCCTTAAATCTCCGTAAGAGCAGTAGCACTCTTTGGATGGTACTACTCTCGTTTTATGAACCATATAAAAGGTTGTTCCTCTAGGGGACTGGATGCTGCAAAGCTAGAGTGATTTCTGCCCCTTTTTCCATGACAGACTATTAACTTCTCCATCCTTGTATGTTACCAAGTTTGTTCTTACATGATCACATTAGTGAGAATAGTAACCCTGGGGACCTGCGTGACATTGTAGATTTGAAAAAAAAAAAAAAAAGTATTTTACTTTTCTGTAGCAGTTGAACTACATCTTAGAAAAAATTAAAAGTGGCTGTCAGTACATGGTCAGTGCTATCCAGGTTCTATTTTATGTAGTGTAACAAAAAAAGCACCACATCATTACATAAGGAAGATCCTTTTAAAAGTCTGTAATTGTTTCTTCAATGCACCCAATCGTTTTTTTCCATATTTTTACGTGTTCAGAGGACTGATTATTTATTAAAGCAAGGACCACCAGAGCTGGAAACAACTATAATATGTGATATCTACTTGTATTTCTAGAGCACCTGCACTAAATGGAGGTCCTCAAAAGATTAAAAATTTATCAGATCTGAATGTTCTGAACAGTTCAGATAAGCATTGGAAAAGCATATGTGTTTTTGAATTTGCATCAAAAGTTCACTCAAATATACATTTTCTGAAATTTCCCACTCCCATAATCCCTGGGAGCTGAGTTAGCACTCACTTATTTTTCACCATCAACAACAGTATTAACACTATTAGCATCAGTAGACACCGTTGCCAAATGGAAGCATTCTCCTCGGAGATGCTTGCGTCCTGAAAGGAATTAGAAAACCTCAAAACGGAGCTGATTTATACTGGTGGAGCACTGAGAGGTAACTGATGCTCACCCCTGTTCTTGCTGCTCTGTGGAGAAATTTTAATTTTAATCTCTGTAGTCTTCAGTCCAGCACCAATCTCATTTAAGAAGAACAAATGCACAGCATACAAACCAGGATGATGTTGTTACGGCAGTGCTACTGTGGTCTTTGCAATGACCCTAGCTGCCAATGCAGTACTTCTAGAATGATCCCCAAAAGTCTCCTGAAGGTTTTCAAATAAAACATTAAAGTCTCTTCTTCTCTCTCCATTACTTATCCATCTGTAATACTACCAGCATTCTTCATTACTTTTCTAGATCCATACCATATTTGTGCCACTAGCGCCTACTAGAGATTAACTCTAAAGCTTACGGTTAAAAGAATGAGGAATGATTCAGGCCTCCAAGTCAAAGATGGACACGTTTCACAGTCAAGGGAGAAGCAGTTACAATAACTAAATTAAGGAGATAGTGGGTGGTCTGCTTACAACCCCACAAGCCTTGTTTAATTCAAATACATGTAAGATAGCACTTCTGCTATTCACAGTAATTGTAAAAAAAAAATCTATTCACTGTTCAGCTATAAAGGAAGACAAAATCTCTGCCTCAAGACACATAAAGGCTAATTCTTATTGCTTCAATAACACTCTAATTGATAGAGTACAAACTCCCTTAGAAAAATATCATTACTTCAACTGTGATGATGGAGTCTCCCATAGAGCCAATGTGTGATGATTCATTTTTTGGAGCCACTTTGGTGAGAAAGTAGTGTGACTTTAACCACAAAGTGATGGCTACAGGTGTCCAAGGTAACTTCTTGTGCTCACTGTACCAGTACTCCTCTAAATCCCTCAGTGTTGCATAGCCTCCATCTAATTTTGCTCACAAGATTTGATAGTGCCAACCCAAACCGTTTTATGATTCTACAAAACATCGGAACAAAAGATAAGCTGTGAGTGTGACATTGTTAATGAATAGTGAAACTAAAACACACTTAAAAGATGTGACTGGCCGAAAGAAACACAGGAGACTGGTATAAAAAACCCCAGCAGTAGAGTCTAGTCATGCTTCTTCACAAACTCTACCACACCACCCCCAACAACTCATATAATGATGAAGCATGAAGGGTGAAATGAAAGGCACCGTGTATTTCTTGCAAACACTTACTCTGTCATACATGCGCTAATGAACTGCCAGTTCAATCCCACATTAATCGTTCCAGCATCCTCTGCCCATGTTTCTAAGTCAAGCACTTGTACTCTCACTTCTCAACTTTTACACAGGACAGTTTCACCTCTGTATGAAAATTATCCTCAAATCTCACCATACTTTGTCTTTCAGTATTTCTTCTAGTTGTCACATGAAAAAGAGATCTCATGGAAGATTTGGAAAGTGATGAGGTAATAGTTTTGGGAACTATGTAGATAAATATTGAAAAAAGTAAAATAAGAAAACATCCAACACTGATTCATTTGCTATGTCAATTCCATCAAACAAGACTTATAAATTTCACACTGACTGCTGAGTTTCTAACACGAGTCTTTGATTGCAGAAGCTGAGGTGCTTTGTTCAACTTTCTAAATAATGTTTTTTCCCCTCTGATATTTATAATTCCCATATAGCCTTAGAATTTCTGTAACACCAGCCTATTTTTTCAAGGGTTTCATATTTAGCCTCAGGCAACAACCATGCCAGATTCCACAATAATATCGTCAATGGTTTCTTCTTTGCAATTCCCAGTGTGGTTTCACCTGTTGGTATGTGGGGTTGCACAACTCTCTTTTAAGCTGTGCATGACATTTTTCAGTATGTCTTTAGTGCTTCCTCAGAAACTCAGATGCTGCATTTTCACTTAAGTTTAAGAGTTTAAAACAAGTCCTGCCAAGAATGACTTCAGACACCATGGTGCCAAGAGGCAGTTCTGCCAGTCAGCATCAGTACTAAATGGCAAGAAAGCTGCATTCATGGATGGGGGTTTGAAGAACCCTGAGGTGCTCCTTTACAAAAATTGACATAATGGACATTAAAAATAATAAAGCAAACAAACAAAACCACGGCATGGCTGTGAAATGAGACAGCTCAGAAGTCAGGAAATGAGAAAGGAAGCAGGGTCTAAGAGCTCTTTCTATATGCAAAGTGTACAGAGCTCACTCTGGGACAGGTACGGAAGGGCCCAGTGGGCACACTGAAGCGCAATGGTGTGTTGGAAGCTAGGTATGGCTGCAAAAGCATTTTTCTCAGCACCAGTGTTTGCGTTCATTACGGGAACTGCTTACCTGTGCTGCCGTAACTGAGCAAAGCACTTATGCAAGTGAAAAAAAACCCACTGTCTCTCTAAGTCCCCTAGCAGTCAAGTGTTCTTCAGCAACCAGTAATCTAACAAGGCGGACAGAGCTGAGCCAATGTATAGCCAACCAGTAACATTTAGAAGGTAGTTCTGCCACTTGCTCTTAATTACCCTGTGTGCCACATGCATACAGCTATACTCCTGCCTGCTTACCCCAGCTCTTTAATCCAGTGTCTCCCAGTTTTGAGCCTTGGCTTGGTCTGATCCTAGGCTTCTTGGTTCTTGACACAACCTTCTCTTGACTTCTGAGCTTGCCTGGCCCAAGACCTAATCATGGGTGTGCACTTCCCAACTCACAGTCCACAATACAGATACTACATAGTATACATGTATATTACATAGGTAAAGAACTCTTTTATTAACTTCTTCCCAGCAAAGCAGCAATTTCTTAGCTCTCAGGTACTGGGCTCCCACCTGTATAGAGCAACTCACGTAAGAGAGAGGCTGCTCTGTAGTGTACCTGAGCTGGCTGGGCCCTCACACAGGGGCTGAAGGCTAGCACGAGCCATGCCTGGCTTTCTATGCCCATAGCACCTCTTGTTGGCACTCTGAGCTATGAATGCCTGTACATCCCACCAACCCTTTCAGCAGATGATGTCTGGGCTCCTTCAGGAAGGCCTTTGGCCATATTGTCTGCCTGAGGTTGCTTTTATGACATTTCCAAGAGGGGAAATTGAGTGCCAGGCCTATCACAGTGCATCCAGCTAAATGGTATACAAGCTCAGGATGAAAATATGGGTGTCGTAAGACAAAGATTTCTCTGGAATTCCCTGATGCAACCTTAGCCATCATCTGAGTGAAAACTTAGTATAGACGAAGCTATTGCCCTTGCATGAAGCATCATTTCCCCATGTCCCTTTGAGAGCTGTGTGGAGCTGATGGCCTCTTAGAGAGGATTGTGGCATCAATGTCAAAATGCATATTAAACTTAACCCTACTTAAGAGATCTCAGAACAGTCAAATGTTTTGCAGTATCTAGTAGAAAAAACAAAGCCTTATATGAACTAATTTTCCTGACAGTTTTTTTCTCTCATTCTTTTACACTTTTTATCCTGATCATCACCAATGCTTTTATTAATTTCATCCAGTGTGAAGCAATTTAAAATAAGTTCACACATTTGTTTGCTCACAACAACAAACACCTAAACAAAATTTTTTTGTGTGTAATTCATTTTTAAAAGCTGCACAATAAAAATAAAGCTTTCAAATAGGCTCATATGGAGAATTACTCTACTGGAAGCATAATGTCACAGAAACAATTTCCATTTTCACTCTTTCTGTGCTATGCAGCAATTTTCCACATTTAGTTTTATCACCCATGTCTTATTGTATTGCCAACATCTGTAAAAGAATTCCCTTTACCTGCCAACATTAAAAAAAACCCAAAACAAAGCAGAACACAGGCAGACAGAAAGTGTGTTTCTTTGGAGTTCTGTTTATTTATTTTAATTTATTTTTGCCCATTCAACCAACAAATTACGGATATAGGTAAATAACATTTCAAGCTCATCTTCTGACATGGACCAAGAGAGATACTTTATTTCCAGAGAGAAAGACATGGACTAAATACATGAGTATTTTTAAAATCTCATGTCAACTTTGGATTGTGTTAGAGGGGGATTTTTGTTGCCTTGCTATTTTATGTTTGAGTTTATAATGCTCCTTCTTCAAAGGGAGTCAAATCTTTTTGCTTAGCTCTATATATACTGAGACTCAACCATATGTGAAGGGCTCCCCTTGTGTGAGCTGTGGAGGGGGTGTAGATTGTCTTGCTTATAACATTATGCATTTACAGTCCAAATCCCCTGATCTTCTGATTTTGAGAGGGGAGGAGATGCGTATAAATCACATGAAACACCGTGGGACTAAATTATAGCTGAAGCTTTTTATCTGTGGTTATATCCCACTCTTCCCACTTCATGCAAAGATACAGTTATATCCTTCATACTGCTATCTGCTGCAGACTCTCCGTCGTTTCCATCATGGAGAATATGGGACACAGCAGTTTAGTTACTTTCTCGTGTAGTCTGTTCAAAGGTACTTTTGGTCCAGTTGCATACCAGTAATTGTCGCTTTGCAAGACAACAGCTTTGAAGTACTTCTGAGAAAAATTAATAACAATTTACTTAAAGCTCTGAAGTTTTGTTAGGCTTTGGTAGTAATCAAATTTCCATTTTAATCAAATAAGGATACCAAAAGAACCAACGAAAACTATTATGCAGTGTCTTGAAAATGGTCGTTAGACGCAAGCTAATTAGTCTTGTTTTGAAAGGGAGTGATTGTCTAACACACAAAAGCAACAGTTCAAAAAGGGGAGGACTAAGTAGAGAAAAAAACACACCAATGTACGCAACAAATAATAAAAGAGCTAATTATTATCAGGAGTAAACATTGATCAAGGAAATCTCTCAGATTACTAGAGCCAGAGTAGTGTGAGAGAGCGAACAAAGTAGTGAACTTTCACTACAAAAACTGAAAACTTGGAGGGAATAGTGTTGACACACACAAGTTAACAAGGGCGACTTGACAGCTGATCCACACGACATAAGGGAAACTTAGCAGACTTTTATGAAACTTTTTTAAAAAGCCAATAATCATGCTTTCTTAATCAAAAGACTATGAAAAGAGTGCTAAATTATCAAAATTAATTCTCATCTGGCAAACACATCAACATGCCTCTTCTGTTTATGCGCAGAAGCCTATTATTCTTTGAACTACACAGAGCAGATACTTCCTGGGCTAACGTTATCAAATATTCCTAGCCCTCTCAGAGTTTTTTTCTCAGCTGTTATTAAAATGGGCAAGGATTTCTCAAAGCATGCTCACCACTCTTATTTCTGTAATGTCTGTAGGGGAGAAAGATGACAGTGACGGTGCATTCCAGCAACGAATTTACCTTCTGAATATAGCGTTTGTGGTTTATGAGCAAGTTATACCTTCAGTGGAGGGGGACCAGACCATTTCTGTGGAAAGGAGACATTTTTGCAGGTAAGATGTCATGGATGCTGAGATACGTGACTATGTCTAAAAAAGAAAGCGATGTCCTCCCTCCTTGAGGTAGAGAAAAACTTAAACATCCACATGGAATACCTACCAGCTAGGATAAAACATTAGAGCTAGCATGCAGAGATATGCAATCATACTTCATGCCACCTCTTGAACAATAATTAGATTCAAATGATAACATTCAAGCCCAATATTTCTTGGCTGGCTTCCTTCACTCCCTTTCTCCTATGTGCTTTTTGGAGCAATGGATTAGAAACAAATCTGACTGACATGGAATTTGTATAGGGGGACTTTAAAATAAAATGACATTGTGGGAATGGTAATTACTTTGCTAATGGTTATTAATCTAATCGTGCCTCTTCCCAAGACAATGAAATAAGAGGATTTGGTGTCGTCTTTGAATCACAGACAAATGTCCAATCCATCCAGTAGGACTAAAACATGAACACAGAAGCACAAAATCTCCATTTTACTTTAAAGGGGTCAAAATTGTCATCATGTATCTTACACTTAGTAAAATCGACAACAAAAAAAGCTATTGATATGAAGTGAAATGGTACAAATGCAGCTGTACTTATGTACTAAAAAATCATATAGCTACTTTACTTTCCTCCTCACCTTTCCATTTCGGCCCTACTATTTACCATGATCTAATAAGAAAGGACAGTTCATGCTCTTGGCAGTAGGAGACACATCTGGATAGTAATGGATTCCTAGGGAGGAGCAATTCCCAACTCCATCATCCCCTCACAGAATCTGTGAGGAAGCCAGTGCCCTACGAACTAGGGCAGTATATTATCTTTCTTTGTGCTTGTTGGCTAAACAGGGAAAAGGAGTATTTTAAGTAAGCCCAGAATGTCCTGACCTGGGAAAACACCACCATAAACTTACTGCCTGGTATAATTCTGGGTGACCTGCTAAAAGGAATGGAGGGAGGAAAAGAGAGAGTTTGGTCTCAGTGGAGAGATGCCAGAGATAAATTTGGCCAACTACATTCACAACAATGTAAGAAGAAATTAATCTCTCCAACCACCAAAAAATCCAAACCAAAACCCAAAAAACCTTTGCAACAGCTTAACTGACAGCTTTTTAGGTTTCTAAGAAAAATGATGGTATGCCTGAAAGAATAACCCCTAGTTTCTGCTAAATGGTAACCAATAAAGAAATCTCTATTGATATCAGAGGATGAAAAGTTCTCAGAACAAAGCCATCCTATTTCCAACTTTTCCAAATACTAGTATAAGTTTCTTTTCCAAAGGAGTACATCCAAGACAAGGCAATTTTCCTCGGAAAAATGATATGGTACTAACTTACGTCAAACAAGGAAAAATAACAAGTGAGTTCCTGAACCTTAAATACCAGGTCATAAAACTCAAAGGAGAATACTTTCCTGAAAATCAGAAGAAACTGTGGCAGACTTTCTAGACTCTTTCTACAGTAGGAGCTTGTGTGTTCAAGGCATGTTTGTACCATATGGGAAAGGAGCAAGAATAAGCAAAGTGGTGACTCCAGGGAAACCATTGTAGAAAATGTCTGCCTTCTTTATAGTTCAACAAGGGACCTTGTGCTTTAGGAAGGCTGTGACAGGGAGCTGCAGCAGCACTGTATCTTATGAAAAAACTTTACATACCTGAGCATTCAGAAGCGTACTCTGCGTGCTTTTCTGCATACTAATTCCCTACGGTTTACAGTTCAGGACTGAAGAAACTTCAGTATCTCATCCCAGCACATTTCAGTGCAGTATGTAAACACAAGCGATGTGTTTTAATTGGCAGTCACCAGTGACCTGTGCTATGACAGTACAGGATGCAGCTGGACGTGTCACGAATACAGAGCAACAAGTTCAACACACATGCCCTTGTGCAGAGACCACATGCCCAAACACAGAAATTTAAAATAGCCCTTGGATGTTTTGAAACCAGGCAGAGCAAAATCTGGTCTTCACTTACATGAGTGAACTGAGGTAGTGGAGAATGAAGAGAGTATGCTTTTCCCCCTACTCCCATCCCAGGGAATCATCAAAAAGGATCCCAGCTTGAGACGCCATGAGTGCCAGGAAGGGGTTCTGACCTGGAAGTTAGCTTTGGAGGTCTGTCAGCCTCCTAAATTCTGTCTCCAATGCCATGAATTAGCACTAGCAAATACATGCTAGCCTACTATTTGTTGTGGAAGAGAAAGATTATTTTATTTTCCAGGCTCCCTTTGGCAAGCCTGCATTGCACCAGTCCACCACTCCCACACCTTCAAGCAGCAAAGAACTGTGAGCTTATAAAAATGCTTCTAAGTGTTTGTTTCCCTTTAACCATATCCACCTCCTGTGATTAATATCAATCTGCCAGGAAAATTTTCCTGCAAGTACATTATTTTCAATGCTAAAATAAAAATTAACACTTAACTCAAAGCACAGACTGCTCTGTATAGGTCTACTCAAAAACAGAATTATGCATTTATGTTCAAAAACCATACTCCTGCTACTGAAAAGCATTCGTGCTTTCATTATACTTATTTTATCATTCTTTCAAATGAAAGCAAAGAAAGAATGTGTGTGGTTATTTGCTTCTTCTTTATGATATATAAAGTACTCTGTTTACTGTTATTTTTGAAATAAAAGAGTTTTCATTTTTTTGGTAGTGGTTTTACTTGGCAATTCTCAAGATGGCAGGAAAACTAACTGGAAAACAAGCAATGTAGTTCTATTTGAATTAAGATGGTAAAATACAAACTTTTTTTTGCTGAGGGTTTTGCTTGTCACTTTTTAAATAAAAACATGAAGAAAATAAAGGCAATTATTTTCCTGATGAGTTAATGCTTACAAATTTTCTCTTTTATTACCAAAGAAACCAGACAATTTCAGAAGGAATAACAAATTTTACTGAATAAGGTTGTTTCCATTAAAATACTTTTTTTTTTTTTAACCCAAATTTTACTATAAGTCTAAATAGCACAGCTATTTCTGTTTCATTCTCTATCCAAATTAATTTGTTAAAAATATCCAATCAGGCCAGGTTCAGAGTATGGCTGAAACAGCTACTTACTCCCAGTATCAGTTGTATCCCAGCACAACTGTAATGACCTCCATTTGATGCTGTATCTCACACTGTGGTCACATCCTTGTTTTCTTTCCTGCCTCAACCTTCACGTTTTAAATTAACACCTATTTAATTCAAATTTCTGGCAAGTCCTGGAAGAACAGCTTTCTTTGTGAAATATTAATTATCCGTATCTTCTCAACTAAGGACTGAAAAATGATCAATGTAAGTTTTTTGGTTCCTTCAACAAATTATAACTACCAACTACATTAACAGCAGCAATAGCTATTATTGATTACATTTATAAGATTAGTATCTGTTTCCATGTTCTGTATTGATCTACTGGGCTGAGACCTTTCTTCCTAATTTTGAAGTATCTAAGCTGTAGGAAACAGTAGCATCCTAAAACTAGGAACACAGGTCTAACCCAAAGCTAAAGTACTACATTTTTGACTTACAGATCTGGCGACTAGCATGTGCTTATGCTTTTACTGGCATACAATGGATATATGCCAACATAGCTTGCTTGCTTTTTTTTTTTTCTTTTTCATAATCACAGCTGTTTGCAATGAATCAGTTCTTATAATTTCCCAATTGACCCATAATGAAGGAGAGCAGCCAGCTTTAAAGCACCAGTTGTTAATATCCTTTCTTAATCCAGGTTTGTGAGGCTACCTTTGCAATAAGCATATTTTGTGAAGGTGAAACTGGAAATGCGTGTGTGCATACACACATATGTATGTGTATTCTTTCTATGGAGAAAAAGAAATGCAAAATGTCATTGGAAGCAGCTGGCAAATACGTTAAAATTACCAGATGAACCACCTCAAAAAGGGAGGTTGTGCCTTGGTCACACAGCAGTGCAGTCAATGGTATAATGAACATGTCATTATGTTATGCTGTCCACACCATAGTCTGGATATAATTCAGATCCTAGGGATTTAAAAGCTTTTTGAAAGTTACATTCAATTATTATGCTGCTCAAAAAGTTTTCAACTTATTTCCCAGTGAAGACAACCAGGAAACTCTTGATGCCACCAAAATGGATAACAGTAAGATTATGATGTTGTTTGGAAGAAAAATTGCTTGGATAGTTCATAGCTATTTGACATCATACCTATTTATATGTTCCTGAGACCATGATAATAATCATAGGAACTGAAAACCTGAGTACCAGAAAAGAGGAATATGCAAGATTAGTCTCAATTCTACCTTTCTCCGTTGGTTTAGTACACACTATTGATATGTGGGCAGTAGTGTTCAGCTGCAGATTGCTGCTCTGACAGGTTTTTCTGCCTTGAGAAGTGAAGCTACCTCTGCTATATTTAACAGATAAAGCCAAAGGTTGATACTCCTGAATAGATTAAGCAACAGTAACAATACAACATTTTCTGAAGAACATCAGTATTTTTCCTGTGATTAAAAAAAGCTTTTCTAAGGCCATCTATAGACAAGTGTTATGTAATATACGCCACAGATTATAACAGTTTAAATAGACACCTCAGTTTATGAAATAGATACACAGATACTACATTCTGTTTGAAGTACTAAAAAGGTACATCAGTCAAAAGACTCACGTATGTGGTATGATCTTCATAGTAAAGCTAGAATACAAAAGAGTTGTCCAGTCTTTGCCTGATCTTTTGCCTGCGGTTTCCTTTTGATGATCAGTGACTGATCATATTTCCTAAAGAACTACATAGCAGCTCACTTAAAGAAACTCCATGAATCACATGCAGCAAGTTGTAAATGTTGCTGCTTTGAAGCAGCCAGAATTCCTCCGAGATTCCCTCTTCTGACAAAGTTTGGATACCTGTCAATCACTTGCCTTGGTGTTTAATGATATGAAGAGCAGACAAAGGAAGGAAATACTTGGAAAAAAGATATGCAATAAAAAGCTATCAGACTTGATCCACACTGCAGGTCTAGATCACAGCGTGTAATAAATCTGTATTACAGATAGTTAATAATGTACTTTGTCCATTCTACTCAGGTAACTTTGTGGTGGAAGCAAAGACAACTTTGCTGGTGGAAGCTTTGAACTGAGCACCCAAAGAGGTCTTTTGAAAGTCTGAGGAAGAAGAGTTGATAATACCAAGAACTAAGTGCAATACATACCATAAGAAAAGTAATATATTTTAAACTGCCCCAAGAATGGAAATTTATTGGTAGCATTAGAGGTGCTATAAACAGGAGTGATACGGCGGGGGTGTGTGTGTGTGTGTCTGTGCGTGTTTGAATATATTGCTAATAACCATTTTTAATATATAACATATAGCATATTTTTGTTTAGCTCTGTGAGAATCTGGTAATATGTTTTCCAAGGAAGGGTGATATACCTCAAGTGGGAAGCAGTATTCTATAATGAAAAGGATTTACCGATAACACCAGTTTTGCTTCTATCTGCATGAATGGGGACATCATACTGAAACACAGCCCTGCAAATAAAACCTATTAGTCAGGGCCTAGCATTCTTATGACACAACAACCCTTGAAGGTGGCAAAAATATCTGAGACACTTTACACACAGAAACTAATCCATGTTGGGTTGTAGAAATTCCTCTATGGAAATAATGTTTTGTTCAGGGGCTCTCAAGTAAGTGAAGATGGGGAAGATCCTTTATTTGGCGTCACTTTCACAGATAGATTGGAACAGGAAGGGAGACGTAAAAGGCACAGGCAGGTCCCTTTTCTCAAAATCATTTTGACAAAACTGAGTGGTGAGAAATTACTTTACTAACTTCACATATTTTAAGCCAAAGGTAATTTTGGCAACAGCCCATTAACAGGTGACCCGACCTGTAACTCTGGGGGAAAAAAAAAAAAAAAGAAAAAAAAAGAAAAGAAAGTACATTCCAGTGTTTCCTTTCTGACAGTATAATTCACATGAGCTATGCAAAATTCCCTCTACAACCTCAGCTATTTTCCAGGGGGCCAAGAAGGTGAAAAGTAGCCTAGAGGTAAAAAGCGATTTTTAACAGGCAATGATATCTCATTATCTCAGTGCTACAATAATGTACACTGTCATGGGAAATAACATATTCCTTCATGTGAAAATGTAACCATACACATTGTAGTCTTCATTCAAGGAGTTATTTGGGGAGAGGCAGGTGGTAGGGGTCGCAGTCATAAAACAGTTATACAAAACCATAGATGTCTCCATATATATTTGTTTACATTAGATTTGCTTTCTGACATCTTAACATGAACTAACAGAAAGACTGGAATTGGAGAGGGGAGGAAAAGATAGACAGAAAATGATGAGTGGAACTTATCCTTTACCCTGAAGGGGAATTCTGTAAGAAAGGCATATCATATTAAGAAAAGCCATTATTCCCAAATCAACAGGAATCAATTAGCTCTGGATTATATGGTTGGTTTGGTCATCAGCTGCTGTATCTGCATTATTATACATGTTTTTTCACAGCATGATTTACTTTAGCAAAAAAGACATGACAGAAGGCAGTCTGAGTTTTATGACTTCGGAAGTACAAGGGTGAGACCTAAATTTCAGAAGGACCACCTTCCTATGAGCTCGTGGAAGAACATAAACTCCGAAGACTGGCATGACCAGAGGGAACATAAACCACTCATTTCAGTCCTGCAAGGCTCCACTTAACTCCCCTTTCTGAACAGATAAATGAGCAACTGCATGAATGATAACTTAGTTCAGCTCTCAGCAGTCACACAGCGACAAAAACAGTAGAATTCACATTTAGTATTATTTTACATAAGCAATATTATGGGCATTTAAAGGGTACGAGTCTTTTTCATGGTGATTTGGTCTGCCCGACACACACTGTGCCTTGAGAAGCTGCAGGTTGCTCCTGTCAGTATGTGGGAAAGTCCTGCTTTCAAGAGCATTTCCATTGCCAGCACTTACAATCTTGCTACAAGGGTTTCTGTAGCTCTAGGTACACTAGCACAGCTATGCTCTCAGAGACTCCTGCTGGACATGTGGCACTTGCTGACAAAGAGTTTTGCTGCCTGCAAAGCTATACCACCTCCTACACGACAAACTGAGCCACCAAAAAACCTCCTCTGTAGCGATAGGTGCATCCATGATTTTTCCTTCCATTGGAGATGCATGATTTTTCCCCGGTCCTGGCTAAGTTTACAATGCCAGAATAACTTTACTTTATGCCAGCCCTTTTGAAAACTGTCCCTGTCTCCTCTACAAGCTAGTGCAATTGTTGGAAGACGTGGGGAGCAAGAACAACAGGCTTCTATCTTTTCTTCACCCTTTTAGAGAACTTTGTCTTGCCATGAGCATTCAACAGGCTTTTATACACTATCAACGTTAACAAAGTAACTCCCTGACATTTCTACCGAAACAGATGGATGCAAAGAGTAAGTTCGAAAAATTGGATGAAGCTGAATCAGATTAAACTGTTTAAGACCCAGCTTCACATGCAGTATCCTGAATCTGTGTTATCCCAATATTGATCTGAAGCCTTACTCTTCCCATTTAGTGGTAGATCTTGGTGAGAATTTTTGCCAGACTGGATATTACAATAATGACATGTTGGACAAGGACAGGGTTATGAAGCGTGCTCTTGGGGGATTTATTATTGCAGTAGGGATAAGGAGTAGCAGAATTTCAATAGGGCTGACTTTAAAGTACTATGTTGTGTATCACATGCAGTGATTTGTGAGACAAACCCACATAATTAAAAGCTACAGCTCTACCAAACAAGTACTTTTCTAAGTCTA
Source organism: Mycteria americana (assembly GCF_035582795.1). Classification (NCBI taxonomy): domain Eukaryota; kingdom Metazoa; phylum Chordata; class Aves; order Ciconiiformes; family Ciconiidae; genus Mycteria; species Mycteria americana. Next base: position 45,798,085 of record NC_134366.1, on the reverse strand, counting down.
GTAATAATTCAAACCATATAACTAAATGTTCCAGTCCATTCTGCTCTAGTTTTGTCAGATATTCCTAAGCCATACTGTAAAAAAACCCCAAACCAACAAAAAACGCAAAACAAAATGCCCCAAACCCCACCAAGACACCTGACGGTAATCACTTTGCAAGTCTTATTTATTTTGTTATAAAGTAAGGCTTTTGGAAAGCTTTCAAGACAATGCTTATTCTTGAATAAATGCCATTACAAACTTCACAAATGTATAGGATAGGCAAACCAATTTCTGAAGAGAGAATAAGCAAGCATCCAGCTGAACAAACCACAGTGCCCCACTGCCCCACTCATATCCCTTGCTCTACACAAAAGCCGGAAAACAAATTTCTTCTGGATAAAGTGAATGCTGACTGATTACCTTTTTTAAAAAAAAATTGCCACCTTGACAAAACCTGCCCATTTGCTCTATCCCTATGTGCAACCAAGATTGCTTTTCTGAAACACTTTCAAATTCCACTTACTGCCAGGATAACTGAATGTTTTATCTATTAGGCTTGAATCCCCCTGGCCACGACATTGTTCAAATACTGCTGATACAATGATCTCCACATACAGCTGCTTCTGCTAACACATACCAGGAAGAATTTTATTGTGACAGCTTATGAAAAAATTTACATAATCAAAGGAAATGTGGTAACACTTTATTTTAAATGTCCAGTAACCAGTACTTCATCACAGCACAACACCTACAGGAAGTGCATATGACATCCACATGAGTACTAAATGAATCCATTAGGATTAGTGGTATTAAAATGAATACCAGATGCATTACAAGGGACTGCGTAAAACAAAATGCTGCACAAATGTTTGCATCCCAATCCCAGCTTTCAAATAACATCAGCATATTACCCTAAAATCATTACTTTGCTATTCTAGTTCCTTTCCTAGGGAGCTCTAATGATAGTTCTTGCCCTACAGTGAATTCATATTGCATCTGGCACAGGAAATTTGGCATTTCCATTTACATAACTGTTTTCAATTGCACAAATTTGCTGTTCCCTAATTCTCAGCGTACTTTGGACAACAGTTTTCAATGCTTGACTGAGAAAGAGCAAAACTCTGAGCAAACAACTTTTCTTTCCCTCCCTCCTCTTCTGTTGGTAGGTTCTCGTGCTTTTTCAAATGGAGATAAAGGAAGGTTAAATGTCAGATTTCAAAGAACAGAAGTTGTCCATCATTTCGCCTAGTTCAATTCGGGTAGCTGGGACTGACTGACAGAGACTAGATCGTGTATTACACGTGAGAACTGCAGTCTGGGTGAAAATCCAGACACCAAAAAGTACAACATTTCCCAAGAAATAGGGTTCTCCTTTATGTCAGATCAAAAGAGACAAAGATAAATGATAGTATTTCTATGAGACCAAACAAAATCAGTACAGCTTTATTATTAACTGAGTTTCAGCTGCAGCTATGAAAGGCAGATATACTTCTCTAGAATATGTACAGCTCCAAGCTGTACCCTGCTGGATGTTGCAGGAATAAACTATGAGTGAACAGTGATAATACGCCACATACAATCTCTGTGAAATATCAGTGTGGGATTTAGAATGAAGACAACGTGGGACAAGAGGTGCAGGTGGACTGGAGGGGAGGGAACGCGACATGTAGAAATAAATCAAATCAAGTTCTAAGAAGCTGCAGACCCTCTAGCTTAATCTAGTGATAAGTAAAGTCCTCGGAGTGAGTGAGGGAGTGTAAATCGAGGGAAATGCCATTATAGTGCGACCCAGGGTTTCAACTCATACACTGAAGCTATTCACATTTCTTGAGAGAGAAACAAAAAACTGATATGGGGAAATTATAGAGAGCTACAGCTGTGGAGAAGGAGAGGCAGGCTGAGCCTAGTGAATTTTGTTGCCAGTGTCTTTGCCATTAGGAGCAGCAGTGATAAAATTATCTCTCTGCTTGCCATTGCCATCCCATGGTTTGCATATATATTGCTCAATTTTCTGACATTGGCTGCTGTGATATATTCAATGCCTGTCATTACCTGCCTGTGGTAAGACACCTACTTTTTGTAGCAGCGCATTCTCCATGACTGATACTGGCATCTGAGATGTGAAAAGAGGCAACTTGGCTTCTGAACACGGCATGTCCTGGGTAAAGGAAGCCAGCACCATCTTCATCCAGTACAGAAGAATCTACTGATAGGAAAGATAAAGCCACAAAGAATGGTGTCTCCTAGCAGCTCGCAATGAGATCTTTGGTTCTCCTTGCTGAGGCAACAACATAGAATTGATAAGCAACAGAGCTCAAGGGAATAAAGTTTGCCAGAACTACACTGTCTTGATGCAGAGCCATGTCCAGTGCCTCCTGGCCTTTTTGAAGATAGCAATGGCAGCCACAGGGTGGGCTGGGGACACAGAGACAGCAGGGATTTCCAAGTGGAGGAGGGAGGAGGAGCTGAGCTCAGTGAAGTGAAACACAATGCCAAATTTCTCAAGTACACCTCAGCCACAGAAAAGACAGGAACCACTGGTCTATGCAAATCCCTTCTGTCATGCTGAAACCTTCTTGGCAGCCTGGCCCTTCCTTTTTTTCCTGCTTCCATTAACTGCTGCCACCATTCCACCCACTACAGCTGTTCGGCCATCTCCTGCTGCCCACTCACTAGTGTGTCCCAGTCCCTTCCTTCTCCTGGCCTTTGTTGCTACTTCCCACTGCCTAGAAGGACAATATGCCAATCTTGGGATCAGCAGGTTTGGGAAGAAATTAAAAGGGCAGATTTGACTTCTCAGCCATACAACCTCTGTGACAGAATTAGACAGAAAGCCACAGAAACACAAATTGCTACTATATGTGGCATAATTATGGCTTTCACATATTTTACTGCTTGATTTTTCCCTGCTTGTTTACAAATTCACTGCACAGAATAAATGACCAATTCCATCTGGAAGGCCAACCAAAGTAAACAGGTTTAAGGGATCTTGAGACAGCAATTTTGAAGAAAAAATATATTGTTTTATTTAGGCACCCTCCAAAAGGTGGTATGGTATAAACACATATAGGTTTCTTAAGTTCCTAACAATAGAATGTATAGAGTGCACTGCAGAACGCATACATAGATGTATTTGTGTGCAGTGCTGTGGACTTACTGTACTCTTTTAAAGTAAGCACAAGTTCCAGTTTACATCAGAGAGGTCTTTCAATTATGATGCGAGAGCAAAATATTCCACCATAAAAGCAAAATGCCACAGAGTGTGAAGGAATTAAAGCTGTATTAGTTGCTTCATCCCTGTAGCTAAAAACAAGAAAAATATATCCGAACTCCAGAGTCTGTGTTGAGTCTACTAATGTCACTGCCAATAAGAGTTAAAATTTCAGTTCCTATGTTTGTCTTCTTTGGATACATTTCAGACTACTTTTACAATATGTGCTCTGACAGGGAGGTCTAAAAGAGAGCTGCCAAACTTCTCTTCCCCTATACTCACAAAACTACAAATAATCACCTCTTCCTTAACCCTCCCACTTTGATATTATGGAAGCAAAATTTTTAAAAAGAAAGGAATAGGACAGAAAAACTGAAGCAGTTTTCAAGTGTTAGCATTTTCAGAACTACTAACAAAAATTTAAAACTAATGTACACTTAAAATGGCTGCAACAGTTTAAGGTGTGGTTTTATAACTGAAGTTCAGTTCCAAAGCTTTCTGTAGCTCCAATGAAGTCAATAGGATTTAGATGAATTTTACACACTACATTTATAAAACACATGAACAATCACACTACTGTCTAATGTTCAAAAGATTTTTTTACAATTTTAGCTTAAAGAAGCTTTGAGCTTGTAAAACTGGAAAAATGTGATTTACAATATTTCATTAGTTTATAGATGCTTTAGCTCTTTGGGATTGTGCATCTCCATGTCACTTCTTATTCAGTAAACACAATTCTATACTTGATCAAATCTTTAAGAGCATTAAGAAGTGAATCTTAAATAAATTGTTGGGTTTAGTAGGAAAAACAGGGTATAGTTTGAAGGGCACTAAACTAGCACCAAGCCAGTGAGAGACTATTTTCTAGTCCAGAGCCTAAAACAGAAACTATCAAATACTCTTGGTTTCTGGTTTCGTAATACTGAATAAGTATGGCTTGAATTCTTCCAAATGGAAACAACATCAAACATTTAATCCTGCCTTTAGAAGGTTTCTATACTGCCTAGCAAAACCATTGCATTGTGTACACCTCACTGGAGCCTCATAAAAAGAAAAGTTAAAGAAACAGAAAGAAATTCCATATTGGCCTCTAAGGTTATCCATTTTGCTTCTTATTTATTGTTCTATCATTCTAGCTATTATTATTTTCTCACTTCTTATGGAAGCATTGTCTTCCCTACTTCCCACCTTACACAGGTTATTATAACAAAGTGTTGGCTAACTGTTGGAGATTTCCAAAACCGACCCTAAACAGACGTCACTGCCTGACTCTTGAAAAGCTTTTCAGCAGGCTCATTCAAACGATCTTGGTGAAACAAAGGGGAAATTTTGACTAACCTTACCCGGAATGAACGGAAGTGTTTTAATGAAAGACAAAAAATGATCTTTTACTGGAGTAGAATGGCACCCTGAAGGTCTGTGCAAGTGAGAGCTCTAGTTATAATCTACATAGCATCAAGCTTAGCTTCAAGCTAAGCATTTCATTAAAAGAATGCTAAAAAAGAAAGTGTCATTCTAAACAGGAGCAAAACCACCAGCCAGCTGGGGCACTGCTTGTTCTGGCTACTGTCTGCCGTACCAATGCTGACATTTTAGGATGCCCAATCCAAGCTATATTGAAGACAATCTGAAGTTTGAGAGCGCTCCTTGAAGAAAAAAGAGCTCTTCCAAGGAAGACTTAGTGTAAGAGAGAGCTTCAGTCTTGTTTCCTTAAAGCTCTGTCACTTTTTCTGCTTGATTATTCCTCTAGAACTTCTCTTCCCCTAAAAGATAAATGACAGTCTTCAGGCTGCTCTAATCTGTGGTGGCTGACATTGACCCAGCTAGAGTCTGCTATAGGAGCCAGCTCTCACAGTCATGCCTGACTGGGATCATCATCCCAGTGAAGTGTTCACACAACAGGAGCTGCTTCATTGCCCACTTCCTCATCATTCATCATCTATTGATTGCAGCTCCTGGACTCCTACACTTTTCTATGGATGGACCATCAAGAACAGGAGGAGAGAGACATGAACATGAGCAAGGAAGGATACGATTGTCAACCCTGCATTTTGATGTGGAGCCAACTGTATCAACAGAGACAATTACTTCAGTGGCACCCTATCGAATTCAATATATTTAGTATTGGCAAATTTCATAAGCTTTTTATATTAAGCAGGCGAAATTGGTAGTCAGGATCAATCCTGACGAGCTAGTCAATCCTATTGTCAGGAAAACAATAGTTCTTCCTGACATACTATCAGTGGCTCAGCACAATGCTAGAACTCGAGGCAGCAAAAAGTACAACATAAAACTCAAGTCCCAACAACTGTTTTGCAAAAAGAAGATGGAAAATCTTTAGAAATTCTGTCTCCCAGAATCCCTCCCAATCCCAATAGAGAATAAACCTCTTTTTCCACATGAGATTATGCTTACATGCCAAAATGATTCAAAACAAAAATCTTGTGTCATCTCCTGAGTTGTAAAAATGATATAGCTGCCAGTAGATGAAAGAATTAAAGCAAAATGAACAAAATGATTAGCAGCAGAAAGACACTCATGTACTAGCAGAACACACCCTCATGGTCAGTAATACTGAAGTTCTAGCGCTAAAACTGCCAGGACTATAGCGATGCATCTACCAGTAGTGAATTACTGTCTAGATAGCCATTTACACTCTCAGCATGATGATCTCTTGCTTTTCCAGTCTACACCATCTTCAGCTTTCATTTCCCAAGAAATTTCAAGTGCATGGAAAAGGGGATGTAATAGCTTACATTAGGGCAACACCAATTGTAATCAGATATTCAACAGATCAAAGTGATTTTGGCTCATTACCTTAGATACCTTCTTGATTACAGAGAGGGCTTGACTTCTCAACCTGTGCAGCTTAAAACTAGTTCTAGAGGCTCATACTGGGCAACAAATAACAACTAAATCTGTGTATCAGGATTAACCTTATAATTACTTGCTGACAGATTTTATCCTGGGCAAGCAGAAGCAATGCTCCACTATGGAGAATTCTCTTAAGATTTGCCTGTGGGTCTTATTAAGTTCTACATTTTATAGGATTGTCTATGTTTTTTCCAACAGTAAACCACAATTGCCTCATCCCTTACATCTTGATACTTATTTATTTATGTTAAACCTGGGATGCTCCAGTTTACCAGAAATAGATAGGAACTCTTTCAGTTCTTTATATTTTTCAGTTCTTTTTTAAACATTAAAAAGCTTCTCTGCCATTTTCTAATTCTTTTTAGCATAAACAGTCATGTTCAAATATTGAATATTCTTTTGAGATTTTTTTGTCACTTGTGGTTTTCTACTCCAGCTTGTGAGCAGTTTTGCAGATGGTATTCATTTCAAAGCTTAAGTGAGGTGATCTTTTATATTATTACTGTTCATGCTTGTTCATAACTGGCTTTCTTTCAACAAAATACAGTATTTGTGTGCTCTGTTCCATTAGTACATAATGTGCAAGTATTTTTCTTCATAAGAGTCAGGAATCCCGGCCAACTACAATCTCTCTATATAAACATTTGTCTGCACTGTTCTGTTGTTTATTCCACTCAAAGAGAGATGAGGTGCAACTAGGGGTGGGGGGAAGAATATAAATAGCAGCATAGACTATTGCATATAAGTTCATTAATCAAAATAGACAGGAGCAGGTCATAGAGAGGGTGATGATCAAGTAAGCACTTCTCATAGAGACATTGAAAAACCTATCTATTCAAAGCAAATAGCTTAGACTAACAAATAACATAGGTGCTGTTGTTTTAAGTAAATCAGCAATTAAAAAAAATCAGTGAATCTATTGGTATACACAAAGTCAGCACTAGAAATTCAACCGTATCCAAATTCAGAACAAACCCAGAAAAAACAACACTCCAACTGCAGGTGTAGTCAACCTGAAACCAGAGTACTCTACTTTGAATTCCTTAGCCTTGGGGTTTGTCTTTTACCAATATGAAATACACATGCTAGGGAATACAATGCCCCTAAATTATTTGTCTTTTCTACAGTGCACCAACCACTAGATGTGAGAAGGATGAGGAAAATGGCTTTGGGTCGCTTTCTGTAAGCAGTCACACAGCTACCTTTGAAAGCCAGAATTTCATAAGCGTGATATCTTTGTGTGAAACAGTTCACAAGCCTAGCAGCTGGAGTGAAAAATACTTGCGTTTTGTCTCAACCCAGAGTGAGGCATGGTGGGAACCAATAGAGAGGAAGAGGTGAGGCTCTAAAGATACCTGTCCAGGTCTGTGGCGCAGTGGCTGTCGATTGCTGTGGAGATGTGAGTGTCATCTGGGAACTCCGAGGAGTGCAGAACCTGCAAGACTTCTTTGTCGCTACAGTGGCCATTCAATGAGGTGTGCCCCTACTTTCCATAAGTTATCCCCATAAACACAGTGCAAAATGAGCTGGGCACTGAGTGCTTGGGAGTCAGCTGGAGAGGGACACTGAATGCACAAAGATGTGATAAATATTTTAGGTTTCTACTCCTTCTGGCTGCAACCTCAGAACGTTAGTAAAGCCAACATACCTAGTAACAGTTAAACACCACTGATTTTTTTTTTGTTCAGGACTAGGCTTCAATTCTCAAGAAACACTGAGCATGTGGAAATGCTGTAAAACCTCTCTGCAGATCTGAACACAGAGAAGTGTAACCAAATTTTGTCTATAGCCATTCTTCCACTTAATATCTCTCTATTCTTTCAGTTGGAGGAGATATTTTCTACAAGCACTCTCACCTTCATGTTGTAAACCACTGTTGTGCTCCACCCCAGATGTAGAAAGTAGGCAAACCATGCTGGAAGTCCCCACGTGAAAGGTAAGACATTAAATACCTGACAAAGTACTATTATTCAATAGGAACGATCAACACGCCAAGAAGTACAGCATACTAAATTCTCCTTTTAATAGGAGTTTCAGAAGCAATTGGAGAAAAAAGATCTCTTGGGGAAACCATTCCATTATCCTAGTACAACATGGCAAATGCTGTCTCAATTTTTAATCCCTAACTTTCAAGAAATGTGCCTACATGAAAGCAGTAAGTGATTGTGTCAGAGCTAAAACTAAACAAATCTCAATGAGTTCAAGACATTGCAATTTCCACTTCCTGTTAGCCTGGCTGGTGAGGAGGATACATCTGCCTGCAGTACAGTCTGACAATCGCAAGCATTTTGCTGTGGTTTAAATGAACTTTTTAAATATTTTTTTTCCTGTATTCAATAGGCTAGCACCATACCTACGGTCCCATGTTCTATTTGAAATAAAGGAGGGAATTTCCATCCCTTTTGACTTCTTGAATCTCATTGAGAATCTAAGTCATTTACTTTTGTTCATACTCTTGAACATCTGTAGGTTTTCTTATGTAAACTTGCTTACATCACTGCCCTGTCATCAAAACATAATTTACATAGCATCTGCACCCACCTGCCTTGTTTTGTCCTGAGACTGTGCTGGTATACAACAAGCATAAAAATAAAGCTCCAGTTAAAGTTCCAGTTGCTTTGTTGGTAGGTCACATCAACACAGATTCTTAGATATCATTGAAATAGGTGCCAATAGATCTTAGGAAGCATAGTGAAGTGTAAATTGTGTGCCAATCACACATCAGTTCAGTGTACTTACAATGATGGCAGAAAGTGTAAGGGCACGCTTTGTTCATTGAAATTGTTTCAGAAGAAGCAGGAAATTTTGTTTTGGATTTTTACATTTCAAGGTCATTTACTGCATGTCTTGTCATATACTTGATGTCTCGCATTTCATCATCTTGATCATGACTCTCCCATAGCTAGTAGCCCCCCTTGTCACAGAGTCATACTGTGAAGGGAACTGTCGAACTTGATTGCACCCAAGAGACAGGATGCAATTCATGATATTATGAACATCATTGTTGATGTCAACAGAAAGAGTCACTGCTAAGATAAAGCTGGCAGATGGAAGCCAGACAAACCAGAAATTGGAAAATACTACAGTTGGCTGCCAGTGTGAATTACTTTCAGGTGGTCAGGTTCATCCCTAATTAAGATGGCACCCTCAGCATGCAATCCTAATGAGCCCTCAGCAAAGGCATAATGAGTCCTAATTCTCAGCTTGCATAGCTACATTTCTCAAAGTGGGTTGGTTACTATGCAACAAGTGAGGCATATCAAGTATCTTGCATTTGCTAAGTGAAGTGGGAGTCAGATGAGATTAAAAATTTGATTAGTTCATTTGTGTGTGCCTGTTTTAAAAAAGTATTGGAGAAAAAAAAAAAAAGGAAAGTTCCCAATTTATCCTATTGGTAAGCTACGGAAGTTTTGTTGTTTTTGTGGAGAAGTTTATCTTAATAGCGTTTGAGTAGGCATACAGTATACATGATACACAAAGCTTCCTTTAAGTTTTTAGGTTATTCAAAAGCAGATCTCAAAGCCTAGAGAAAAAAAATGGACTTCCAGAATGGTTGCCTTGTAGTTAAGTGAGCTTTATAACAAAGCTTTAATAAGGAAAGTTGACAAGGTAGTATAAAAGTTAGGTCTTTTGTAGGGATGCATGGTCAAGAGGTTATAGGGCGAGCCGGAAGAAGACCTGACCATTCCTGGCTGAACCATAGAATTGTTCCATCAACTTTAGAGAAGCTATTTTCTCTACTGCAAGGAGAACCAACTAAGTAAAAATATATATGCAGTCTCAGTTGCTGTTTTCCATCTATAACACCAAAATAGATTCCTTGTCTCATGGGCATTTTATAACAGCTGTTGTTTACAACGTCCTTGAGCAAACTAGCCTTCAGAGGTGTTAGTTAACATGGTATGGTTAATCACAGACAATTCTAAGGCACAAATGTTTGTCCAGAACCTATTTGGCATATTACTTTCAAAACAAAGAGCCATTTTGACTTCAAAACCTATTTGAGACCTGTAGACGCTACTGTAGATGAATAAAGACTGAAATTAGTATTTTTAAACTCTGTGGGTAAGAAGAACAACAGAAAGCTTGCCTTCCCTGACAGTATCATCGTAAGTCACATAATGATGGACATACCTAGTTCACTTTATCACGTAACAGAGGTGGGTAACTAGCATCAAGCAACAAGTCTTTTAAATGTGGTGTCCTCCAAAATGTTTGTTCATAAGGCAATAATGAGTTTTAACAGGCATCTAGACTACAATCTATTCAAATTAACTTATTTGGGAGTATCTGGATTATAGATATAGTAAAAGATTTGCATGGGCTTCATGCTATATATAAACTTGCTTACGTTGCTCGCTATGGTCATAAACTTGCTTACATTGCCTTTTCTTAAAAAGGTTTGCCTGCTTCTGGTTATGACTCATTAATATTTTCTTACAGGTACCAATACTTTGAGCATTTGGGAAAAGACAACTCAGTTTTGTGAAAAACATGAAGTGCCAGATGTTCAGCTAATGTGAATCAATGTTGAAAACTAGTCTGTCTAGGGAAGTTTTGTTACTATGTCCAGGATGGTGTGCGTAAAAGTACAGAGCTCAGAATAATGGGGCGTCAAACTCCATGGCAACATAGGGTGAAAACAAACTGGTTGATTTACAAGAAAAGCTTCTTCCTTTTTCTTTCCTTAGTGCCTCAAGAAGCTGCCAATGCAAGATATCAATGCCACAAAAAGTTCCTGGCATTCACACTATTCTGACCTAACACAGATATGCTGCATACTGATTTAAGAAACTCTCATACCTTCTTCTGCCATAGACTAATCTGACACAACTATTTCATCCTCATCTCCCCCCTGTGCAACTGCATTTTAATCTTCCTTTACATTCTTTTTCCTTAGTGTTAGGCATTGCCAGATATTAGCACACACTCTTCCAGGAATTTATACATGGTTAGAGCTGGTTGGGAATTTTCTGTGATTTTTTTTTTTTTTTAATTTATTAGGAAATACTACAAAAACTAAATAGGTCATGGGAAAGTAAATTTTGTAATGGAAGATCAAGTTTGATGTGGTTACACAGTTGCAAAATTATAATCTTATTTTGACTTTTTCAAAAGGAAACAGTTTATTTCCTTGGTCAAAATGACTCTTAGTTTTGAAATTAAGTTAATGTATGCCTCAACTAAAGGTTTAGTAAAAACACTGCGGGGGGAGGTTGGCTTGACAGGAATTGGCGTTAAGTGTTGCAGCACAGAAGAAAACCTTCCTGTGATTACTAGAAAGTACCATGACAGTGCTATGCAGACATTGTTCAGTTTACAATAAAAGCATCAGACAGGAAAACCAATGCAAAATGATTAGAAAAGTTTTGTACAGACACTGAGCCAAGAACTCAGATTCTTGTGATACTCCAGCTAGAACTGGAAGGCTTCTTAGAGGCATCTTATCATATCCCAAAGGCTAGATCAAGGGTGCTTAACTAGGCCTGAGAAGTGTTTCCTACCCTGCTCCTAAGAGCTGTCAATGGATGGCAGTTCTCCAGGGTCTGTAGTGATTCTCTTCCAGTCTTCAGATGTCTCCAGCTCTACAGACATAGCTACCAGTAGAACTCTTTAGCTTTATCAGACCTTGACCTTAAAAATTAGCTTCAGAAACACTGAGAAAGCCTGACAATTCACGTCAGATGTCTTCTGAATCTATACTCAAACCTTGTGCAGTCAGGAAGGTCCTAGAGCCACACAATAGCTGCCAGAACAGGTCATGCACAGTTTTAGCACAATTTATAAAATTAACTAAGCCAAATGGATATTATTTGTTGTTGCTAGTAACAGACTTCCTTCTGGTGAGTGATACTAATGGAAAATGTCAGTGGGATAAGATGGCACAAGACCATACTTTTCTGTTACAACCAACTTTTGATAGAGGGCTTACTGCCCTCACCAAGTTGTAAAGACTGCTTGCTAGGACTAATGTTTTTCCACTTGATGAAAGCCCTACCTTGCCTGCTCCTGGCAAAGATAGTTCCAGGCACAGACAAAATAAATAACTGTCTAAGCAACAGGCAGGTAGCTTGCTACACAGTGAGGCTAGAGAAGGTTGAAAGAATTACTTGAGTACAGAAGCAGCACCATGGAAAAAGCTTTACCTGCTGCATTGCCTAGACAGAATCACAAAAAGCAGAAATAAAGCTGTTGCTTTTGCCAAAGGATGTTAGGATAAGTGGGGTAGCAGTTACTGCAGGGAGACGATATCCCACCTCAACAGCACCAACTGTTGCTTGTGAGTCACAGAATCACAGAATCGTATAGGTTGGAAGAGACCTTTAAGATCATCGAGTCCAACCGTAAACCCAACACTACCAAGACCACCGCTATACCATGTCCCTAAGCAGAGTCCTCTTACTCCATTTCCCTAAAAACAGCTGGAACAACAAACCTATTTTTTTCCAGTCTGTATCTCAAGTTCATCTTATCCCCTGTCCCTGGCTATGACTGGAGGGACTTTGTGGCAACAAAATGCAATTTTGCCTACACCACTGGAAGGCTCTGAGAAAGATCTGCATTGGGAGTAAAGGAGAAACAATGTCAGCCAATCTCATTTAGCCAATCCCATTAGCCAATTAGTCACTCTCATTTTTCTATCAGTTTCAAGTAAACTTAAAAAACAAGCTGTAATAACACCACTCTTCACAAGCAACTGAATCCCATCTCATAAAATTAAAACTATGCAAATAATTAGAAGTATTTATCTAAGCAAGCTGTACAGTTTTGAATGTTAGAGATGTTGCTGAACTTTATCACGTAGGTTCCAAAGATTAATCTGTTTCTCCATGGATAGGGTTCTAGTCCAAAGTAGACCTGAATTTCACTGAATGACTAAGGAGGATGCAGAAAAACCTCCAGCATTCTTGAAATTCCAAAGTTTATAATAGGAAAGTTTTATTAGCATCCCCAAAATTGCTTTCTCCCAGCTGCATGTTATAAAACCAATTTGTGATTCACATAATTGTAATCTCAGTTATTCATAACAATTAACTGCTTTGTTAAAAGGTTATTTACTGTTGGAATGATAGGATTTATTACCAGTCGACAATATAATTATTCATAAGTATAGAGAGGCAAAGCCATAGGGGATTTCAGTTTTAGAAACTACACAGTCATTCTTATCTTCTTTCTGCGATCTCAGATGCCAAGCTATTAAGAAACAGATAAAAACACAAAAAGTTCTACTGGTTCCAGTTTTTGCTTGTTGATCTATAGGTATTCTTCCCCTTTTAAAAATGTTTTTTTCTACCTTTAGGACTACAATTACTACAAAAACTAAAATTCTAGCCCTTGCATCATAATAAAGCAAGTTAGAAGATTCAAGGCATCAGTGCTGCAGAAATGTATATAAAAAGAATGGCGTGAGGTTTTGTAGTGCATATGGCAAATGCTCTCATCAATATTTCATTAGTTCCAGACTAGGAGAAACCAAGCAAGAGATGACTCCAATACATGATAGAAATATTAATGCACACAGGATCTAGTGTCCCACTACAACTCCTCAGTTTATGTCAGACTCATTGGACCAGCTATTCACCTCATAAGGCTCAAGAGAGTTAAAGCAGCTGTTAAACTTCCCTGCTGAGGATCATAACGGTCCTTCGCATACTTCCATGGAAGTGCTTGTTTGAGAGAGAAGAAATGCAAGCTCAGATGGCATACAGGCACTAAGAGCTCTTACCAATCAGCACCACTTAAACAGCACCAAGCATCATCTAAAGCAGAATCAACAATCCCATCAGTCCTGAGCAGCAGAACACAGAGAGCAACAACCCTCTGTGCCTCCAAATCTCTGGCCCTGTGATAAGCAGAGTTTAACTGTGGGTAGGAGCAAAAAACCTATCCAGCTGTGTCCTTAAAGTAAAGCAGACTGGAGGTGTGGTACCGGCCAGGCTGGAAGAGTGTATAATGCCCAGAACACGACAACTACATGCTGCTCCACATTTCACTACAGGAAAGCATCCAGGGATATTTACTTCCACATAACCCTAAACAGTTTGAAACTTATTTTATGCACCTATATAAAAGAATCATCTGGAAACTGTGCCTCCAACATGTTCACCTTGCAGCAGCCCTAATAGCAGCGGAGTTTCCACCGTAGCTTCTCCTCCAGAGGAGCAAACTTTCAAAGCCTCAAAAGTTATTGTTGTAGTAGGAGAGATCAAAGGCCTTGTAGCAGGTGTTTCGGCAGCTGTTCCTGTCCAATTTCTGCCCAAACAATTCACAGCTGGCTATGAAAGGGCCAGCAGAATTAGCTCTGAGAGCTACTCAGAGTTAAGGGAAGACTTAGTTTCTCTGACTCAGGCACTCGGTTTGTTATGAAGGAAGTAGATTATTATTACATGACATTTTCTATGTAATAGCACAAGGGAGAACTTTTCTGCTCAGCACCTGGTTAGCTAAGGACTGACTTAGACTGAACAGCTGTGCTGAATCATTCTGAAAGGCATCTTTCTGTCTGGCCAAATGCAGAGGAACACTTACCTCACAGGGAATGAAGCTAGGTGCAAAAGTAGGGGAGAGAGGGAAAGGGCCAAATCCTTTACATGGTGCAGGACATTATAGCTCAGCTGCAATCAAAAGAGATCCACTGACCTCCTGATGTTACTGTAATGGGGTGCTATAGCAATAAGTAAACATATGCTGAGTACCAAGTTTCTCTTAGCAAATTGGAAATTGTCCAGAAAACAGCCACACAGAATGGAAAATAAACCATACAATGAAAAAATGAAACTCAGCTTTTCAGAGCAAAGGGATTTATTTGTCCGTGGTTTATACGACATGGGCAAAAAAATTCTCATTATGAAGATGCACAAAATCCAACGTGTGAAAATTGAAGCCAGACAGTTTGTGTGGGAAATACTGCATGCATTTTAGTACTGACAATAACTAACAAATCCTTATTTAACAATGAGGCGACTTCTTCATTGTCTGCCATCTTTAAATAGAGTTGAGAGGTCGTTTAAGTTATGCGCTCCAGCTTCACCAAAAGGTTTGGGATGGTGGAAAGCATTGGGCTAAACTGCCTCAGGACATGTAAATGGATGCACTGCTCACTTCCCATCTTGGAAAGCTGTTTATACTGCCATAAGAAAACCACATAATTGGAGGACATACGCAGTGCACGCCTGCTGTCACAACCATCCTTGGGCGACTTAAAGAGTGCCCGCACTCACTGTGGCTGGCATAACAGCGTTGTGTTGAAGTAACAGAGTATTACCCCAATGCATGACAGACTCAATGGTCAGTACACACCGACGTCATTAATATCCAACTTTGTGCTAGAGCTATAAAAAACCCCAGAACTTCTATTATGGAAACACTTTTAGTAGTTAAATATTTGCTTATATTTCCATTCGGTAAAAAAAAAACCACAAAAACCAGAGGATTTTTCCTAACAGATAGAGGATAGAATTTTCTTGGAAAAATGGGGTGCTGTTCTAACATTGCTTTTCCTATTTAAAAAGTTTCATTTTGGCATGAACTTTTAAATATTTATATTAAAAACTGAAATAGTGATTTGAAATGAAATATTAAATTATTTCATTCCCAGCAATGTCAGCACCATCAAAAGTGCTAGGTAGAGATTTTCCAAAATGCAGTGTCATTGAAAGGTTTGACAGAAGGTTCTGATTCGACAAAGTTGCTTTTTCCAAACAAGAGACAAAATAGTGTTAGAAAAATGATTAACTCTGCTTTGAGAACTCTGGAGTCAAGCGGTGGTGTATAGTCTTTGACTGCAACTGAGGAAATTAAATACAGTCTACACTCTTTAAAAGGCAACATTTTTAAAAATGCATTTTTTCCCTTTAACTGTTATTTAAGTGAATTTAGCACACCTGCAAAGAGTCAAGGGGACTGTCCTAGAAGCTGACCTCCTTTTGCTAGAGAACAGTTTGAAAGCAAGGAAAAGCAGAGTTTGCTTCCTTTTTTTCTTTTCCCTGATTTTGAGCAAATCAACCTTCACCGGGGTAGACCATCTGCAGTTGTGAAAAGACAGCTCAGTGTCCACCCCTTTTCAACTTCTTGGTCTGCTTCCTGAGGCACACAGTCAGTTTTTAATTTCCTTCAAACGTAGAATGTTAAGTGGGTACTAATTCAGGCATTTTAAAGCAAACAAGACAAGTCAGCAAAAAAAGTAACAGAACCAACAGCAAAGAGAGGTCTGCTGACCCAAACAATCCTGAATGACTGTAAGAAGGCCACCAAAATCCTGCAGGTGAACGCTAGGGTCAGGGATATGGATTCTATCCCAAATAGCACAATTTCCTAACCATGCTACTGTAGCATTCCACTTAACCTCTGTGACTGAAATCATTTAACCACTTTTATAATACTGAGACCTACAGATTAAAGTAACTTTACATGCTATGCATTATTAATGAAAAATATCAGATACTAGCCTGAGGTTTGCATGACTAAATGTAGTAGTTTTACTCTTGGATTGCAGGGCACCTACACTGCAACTAACTAACCAACCCCAGGCAAACATTTTCAGGGAATTTGTTCTTTGTCAAAGTGTTTAAGAATGTTGCTCTCTTAATGGGTTAAAAAAGAAACTATGACACATGAAAGGATAACTATGATATCTACTTCACACAATGTAGAAAAATTACCTTTGGATTTAAGCCACGTGTGCAAGGAATTTATATAAGGGTATATATAAATATATAAGTTCCTGGCATATTTGTGTATTTGAAAGAGCTCAGAGGGTTTTATAGTTTTGTACATATACAGCACAGGCTGTTTGAGGGGTTATTTTGTGCTTTGTAAACAAGATAAATAACCACCCTTTAATTGCTTTGTGAACCATAAACAAACATATAATTCAAATATTTCAAAAGCTAAAATACACTGCATGAAATAGGGCCTGGAATATGTTCTTTCACAGGCACATGCTGATTTTCCAGAGAAATAAAGGGGACTGTAGCCTCTGCTCCCATTTTCCTATGGAGTTACGTTTACCATTGCTGGGTGTGGCATGAAGTCCATGGCAAATAACAGTGTTAAAAAAGAAAAAAAAAGATTTTAAAAAAGAAAAAGAAAAAGAAAAAAAAAAAAGAAAAAGAAAACCAGCCCATTCCTGCTCTATTTTCTTCTTCTAGCTTCACCATTATAACCAGCCCTTCTCATAAAGTAGCACAGACTTTCTCCTTTTTGGATACAGACATACATGACTGAAATAGGTCCATACTACTAACCATAGCCTCATATTGAAGGTAAGATCAGAGAGAGGCAAGTAGTTGAATGTAAAAGCTGTACTCTCCATCTCCTTCCCCCAGTAGCTAGTGAAAATGAGTTTACCTCCTTTATCCTTCTGTTTTGCTCCAGCTGTTCGGCCATCTTATCCCCAACAAACTATTCCATGAATACTTCAAAAGCTTTTTCCCCACCCACCCCCTCCCTCCATCTCTCAAATCAATTCACCCTGTGCTTTAAATTAATGCTGCTGAATTGGCTTCACAGCTGAACAGTAATGTCAGGAGTAAACATGGCTAAGTTATAAGGGCTGAGGCTGTTCAGCCTGTGGTTCATCTGATCTTGGCCAACAAGTCATTCACACCAATACCATTTCCCATTGGGCTGGAAAGAACACAAATCCACATAGTTTTGTACCAGTTGCCTGAGCCCAAGCATTTTCAGCATCCTGCATCTTTAAATGCATGGCTTCATAGGTACTATGAAGGGTCAGGAGATTCATCACAAATTTATAAAGCCCTCCGAGATCCTTAGAGGAATGATCAATAGCTATGACAGTGTCATTATTATTACAAATTTATTGCAGTTTGGCAGTGTTGTGCCTAGTAGAAGTGAGGGAGAAGAGAGTCACCTAACACGCAACTATATTATGACGTGAGGCATAACATGAGTTACCCAACTGTCAAATTTTAAGAAGTGCTGGCTACCTGCATCTCATGCTAAAGTCATCTCGTGGGACTTCGCTGCATTTGTAAGGATATGGGAGTTGCAGGGTTGAGCAACGAGAACAGGGTCAAATGAGGCCGAAACAGCGAGATTAGAGCAGTGTGCAGGGAAATGTAGAGCATGGTGGATCTGTACAGACAGCTGTAACAGCCCTTTTTCTTCTATAAACCCTGCTCAGGGCCTGCTTTGTTACAATTCCCAAGGAGTATGTATCTACACAGCTACTATAGCTGGCACTAGCTGCCACAGAGTGAAAGAGGGTTTTTTGTAACCAGGATGTCCCGTCTCAGTCTATACAAAAGAAACATGATGATGCATAAAACAGATACTTGACATTAGCCACATCAAATTCAAAGACGAAATATTGCCAGATTTAAACCTCAGCCTTACAACCGGATCTGCCTGGCCAGAAAGGCCCCTTGCAGTATCCAACTGTAGTATCAGAGGTTTTCTCTGAAACCAACCCTTCCTCACCCACCCCCCCACTCAGGACATCTGCTATCAATACTAGAAAACATAGTTCCATACTAGTCTGTCTTACTCACGTGAGTTTACCTATGTGAAAGCAGATGATCTGTGGCCAGCCATTTAACTCTCAAGCTCAATCCCCCTGGAGTTTTATCCTAAGGGAATTGTTCCCAGACTAATCCAGCTTTGCTTCCCACCTCCCTCCCAGTAAGCTAATGGAGTTCTAGCTGACTTCACTATTCAAATAAAAGAGGGGGGGGGGGGGGGGGGGGGGGGGGGATGAAGGCAGGACAGTGGCTTCAGCCTCCATAGAACTGTTGCCAGTGTTCTGTAAGTGAACTATCTTGATTCCTCCGGACAAGATCATCAAGTAGCAGACTGATGGGTAAAAGATTTGATGAGCTCTGTGATGGCTTGCCTCTTTTCTGCAGAGATCTTGGTGCAGGAGAAGGCTTCACTGAACCCCTTACCATCACCCATGCTGAAACAGGAGCATGTGGTGGGTACAGCCTTATAGTCAACTCTTAATAGCATTCATGTCCATTCGCACTGTCATACTGAATCTCATCTTCTTGATAGCCTTGTTCTTAATAGACAGGCCTTTTATTTGAGCCCGCTCTTGCCTGTGTGATAAAATCTTGGGTTCAGTTCTGAGAGTCAGGATCAAGCAGTTTCCCCAAGGTGATCATTATACCTCTGAAAGCCTAGAAAAACTTGTCATTTTACCAGGTCTACCAACACTGTTCCCGTCTGAAACAGAGGCATCATGCCACTCCCTACAAGAAAATCCTGCCTAGGCATTTATTTTTTGCCTTATATTCAATACTTTAAAGTCATCCAAAGTCAGCATCTGCTGCTGCTATAGTAACTGCAGCAGCAAGGGTGCAGGCAGCATTACGAGCTTCCACTTTACTGCATCTGGATTTTAAAATACCATGCACAATTATTAACTGTGTCCCCTAGCCATTTCCTTCATTTATTTTGCTCAGGCAAGCAGGTCTTGCAAATGTGAGGTTGAGTGGCCTCAGCAGCACCAAATAGTCAATGATTTATTAAGTCAAGCTGTAGGTGCAGTAATGCTTACCAGGTGGCTGATAAACAGGCTTCAAGAAAAAAACTAAAAAAAAAAAAAAAAAAAAAACCAGTGGTCTTTTCTTGGGATAGTTTCAAAAACTTCAAATATGCACTAGAGCAGGCACACACTTTTTTTTTTTTTTTACAGTTTGACATGTGCTTTGAATGTTAAACAGACATAAGCTTGGCATTTTCTAAGTCAGTATAATTCCACAGTAAAGGAGGGGGAATATATTAATGTAGAAATAGTCTCCCTTCTGTGTGGAACAGCGTTTAAATCTCATAGTGAAATGGTCTTATATAATGAATCGCAAGTATAATCCAAAGGCCAAAGAGGGCTTTGATCATGCTTCAATGTGCTTCCCCAAGCTGCGGTGACACAAGGTAACTGTGAGGCTGAATAATGTTGCAGCCAATACGCTGGGAGAAGTTGAAACAAAGATATGCTTTCTTTTTTTTTTTTTTCTTTGCTAAACACAGAAGCTGCCACAAGAACATGTTCCAAAACCTGTAAAACTGTGGAACAGGAATAAAGATAAGAAAGTATGCACTGGAGTGAACAAAATACATATTTCAACAATAAGAAAATGTCCTTTTCCGACAGGTTATCTATCTTGGGCACATAAAAAGCTTAGACAAAGTAGCCTCGATAGCTTGGCAAGACTATGGTGGATCCCAAATGTTTAAATTTCGATGGTCAAAAAAAATTTTATATGGAACTTATTTTTTTCCAGAACAACAAAATATGAAATCTTGCATTAAACTTTTGTTCATTTTTCTCAGCAGCTATAAACTTGGGCATAAAAAAATCTTTAACTAAAAAGTACCTTAATTAAAGGGATAGTGAAATAAATAAAAGGAAAAGGTAATAAAGAAAAGAGAAGAACATACTGACAGCAAGACAATAATAGATATTAAAAATTGATACAAATTTTGATTCCAGAAATATATCTGATTATATAGTTTCAATAAAGGAATAAGAGAATTTGTTTTTACAAACATCGCTTTTTCCTTTCTTTCATACTTCTCATTTTAGTAGTACCTTGCATTGTCACTAATGGTAGCTGGTAAACAGGTTGGCATGGATCAGCTCTTGATGGGTCATTTGGGAACAGGCAGCACCCTTTTTAGATGGCATCTAGTTTTACAGACCTCTTTTTGTCCATAGGCCAGGCTCTTTGGCTTACTGTGAACTTCATCACATTTGTATAAATAACAGGAAGAGAGACTATTTCAGCGTATTCAGCCACAGTGTATTTCCATTACCAACTGTCCATCCATTTTTTATGTTGCCTGCTAATCAGCACTGAGAGAAGACATAAAGACTGTCCTTTGATCATCTATGTATTACACATATGATCTGCACAAGGCATTTCCCACAGATTGGGACCCAGCAGTACTACCGCATTTCAAAGTAACATGTGCAGAAAGCATGTTTGATCACAATCAGAGAAAGGTCTCTTACTGAATCTATAAATAGGTCACTGAATTTGCCGATCTAGGAAATAGGCAAGCTCTATTTTAAAAAATTTAAACATTTGGGATCCGCCATAGTCTTGCTAGGCCCCATACACATCATCACACCCCAATATACTTTTATTACCTCTTTAGCACAAAAGGTCCTGCTTTCCTTCTCCTGCCACTGGGATTACTTCACTGAACTTCCTCAGGTTGTATAGTTCCTTAACAAGGAGCAAAACCTGAGCTCAAAGATAAATAAATCCTTGGCCTATGGTCTAAGGCTGTAGTCCAGGAACATGTGGTTAGGACTACCCATGTTCAGGAAAATACTTAAGTATGTGCTGAAGCCAGACCGATCTCAATTAGATTTAAATACATTTAAAATGCCCTCCTGAATGGAAGCAAGAGGAACTCCAAGTAAGCATATCCCTCAACCTGCTGGGAGACCTACACACTTCAGAGAGGACTCACAGATGTGCTGGGATCAACTCACTTGATGATCCTTCTGGGAAAAAAATCTTAACGGAAGTAGTGTTAAAACAATATCTTATATTTTGCCATCAGCTTCTCTTCTGTTTTAAGTAATAACACTGATGCCTTATTAGTCACTGTAAATATATTACTTATGAAAGGTGACAGATGAACACATTTGTAGTAAGAGCAGGTCTTCAGCAAGGATTTGTGTAGATAGTAGTGAATCTGTGGGTATGTCCAGGGTATAAACTTCAATACACAGAGTT
Organism: Mycteria americana; assembly: GCF_035582795.1. Taxonomy (NCBI): domain Eukaryota; kingdom Metazoa; phylum Chordata; class Aves; order Ciconiiformes; family Ciconiidae; genus Mycteria; species Mycteria americana. The sequence goes on along the minus strand of NC_134366.1, from coordinate 45,776,305 downwards.
TAATAATGTGAGATATGTATGAATAAATAAAATGTGTATATAAACACACTTATATATAAAATATGTGTGTATGTGTGTGTGTGTATATATATATATATAAGCACCGTCCACATCAGAATAACTTTCTTTCCTGGCCTCCACCGTCAGTTGTCAGAGGAATGACATCTCTCACTGATGTGCCAAGCAATGACCCCCCTTCCCCTCTCCCAATTTCAAATAAGGAATATTATCAAGTAACTTGTTTACCTTTTCAAATTTATGATGCACAGTAAAACAGTGCTGCCTTCTGCCCCTACTAGTCAAATTTCACAGAAATGGGTTGTCACAGCTGACAAAATTTCTTTTGAGAAATGGCCTCTTTTCTACTGGAACACCCAAATTACCAGTCCCAGTGGAGACCATAGCATCACCCTGGAGATGCAAGACCATCAGGATAAATAACCAGACAGAAGGACACTCATCTTAATTCTCAAGCAGTGCTCTGTCATCTTCTGAAACTTCCTAGTCCTGGGAGATTTAAAGTACTAACTAGATAAACTATAAAAGATGGCAAGGAATGATCTACAGTGACTTGCGCATCTTTTTCTAACCATAAATAACTTTATATTTCATTTCTGGCAGCATGACAAAGCAAGGAGGTAATGAGCCATTATGGAAAACCCATCTGTTGCTCATAAGGGGAAAGGCTTTGTGCTGGTAGATTTATAGAGGAAAATTTTCAGTGCAAGTCCCGTTATTGTTAATGAGAACTGCGCATCTAATTGCCTGTGCTGAAAGTGTACCCCATTCTGTTCCTTCACTGTCTAGATAGCTATTGTGAGCTTCAGCAACAAGAGAAAAATATTATCAAAAGAAAACCCAGTGTTCAAGTGACAGTGACATTCAGATGGTGGGGAAAGGGAACATGAAGCAGAACAGGGGAGGCTAGGAGAAGAGTGCGAATGTACTAGCCAAATTTCTGATCATACAACAAAAACACTAAAAGATTATTTTTGACTTGCAAGTAGAGAAGCTATTTAATACCACAAAACAAACCAGGGAGGTGTAGTGCACTTGGTCTACTGCAAAATCCATGTATTTTTACTCTTCTTGCCAAGTTTTGCACATTAACCCTCAGATTCCCAGATAGAATGCCAACCTTGTATTGTTTTACTAGATCACTCTTGAAAACTGGTCTAGACAGGGTGCCCCATGCAAAAACATCCTGTCTATACCTACTCAACAGGTTTTCAGGCTCCTCCAGAGCACTGGAGACTGCCTTTGGGTCTTGAACACCCTGGCAAGGTTAGTTTTCCTTTTGCTTAAGATTTATTTAGCTCATACACACACATTGGACCCCACTTACCAGTTCTGCACCAGTTTGCCCAGCCCCAGCACCCCACAACAACTGGAATGGAGCAAGAGGCCAGGGGAAGAGGAACCTGGGCCAGTGGTTCCACCTAGACCTTTGGACTATAAGCCTTCTCCACTCTTCTTCCATCCCTGTCTCTGCCTGAGCTTGCCAGTGCCACAGGGTAAAACAGCAAATGCCCAACCCCAGAGGCTTGGTCCTGCAGGTACCTGAACGAGCAACTCCTCTCCCCAGCTCCAAGGCTCTCAGCCTTGGAGACACTGACATACCCTGTGGTTTCCTGCAACCATTTCTCTGGTACGGGATCTGGGGCCTGAAGGATCTATTTCTTGAGGCAGCCAAGAAGCCTGATCTGATATTATGAGTTCACCAACACCAAGAAATGTGAAACAGGTGGAAAGAGTGTAAAGAAGCAATGATAACAGGTTTCTTCTTGGTTTCATATTTGTGGGAAGGACTGATAAGCACCATGGGAGGAGGAGACACGTGGGAGTGATAGCTCTACCCCAGTGAAGTGAATAAAAAAAAGCCAACCCCAAAACAGACAATATTTATTTCACCAAGCACCACACATCTAGTCCTAGCAACAGTGAAACAAAGTTACTGTTACTCAGAACACTGTAACTTTGCCCTTCTCATTTAAAGAAGAGTGTGCAAGGAACAGGCCCTGTGGCCAGACTGAAACAGCAGCAAAGCCTTACCTTAGTGACATCCAGATACAAAGATATAAAGCGAGACAAGGCAGCTTGAAGAGAAGCTTCTCTGGCTACAGCCTCCCAAAGATGCCTCTCCTCCTCCAGTCTAACGCTCTGTGTCAAAAGCACTGGGCCTTAAACAACACTGATCTACTAACTCTATCGTTCCAAAATACAGCTACAAAGGACAATCCACCACTTAAAGGAAAACAGAGCATTGTAACCGTTCTCAAAGTTTTCTCCATTAATACAGTAAAGCTGATGACGCCTCAGGTATGTTCTGGGTATACTTCTGATGGCTTGATGACCATCAGAAAATTCGTCCTGGTGCAACTACACAATGTGGATACAATTGAAGTTATCACTGAACTTCGCAAAGCAGATGTCTAAGTAACAAAAGCAACATGACAAATCAGACAAGCATGTACTTCAAGGAACTGTTGTCAACAGCCTTTCCTACTGGGAGGCCTCAAATACTCTACAAACCTGCCTTTGCTTTGCATCAGCTCAGTGAGGTAGAGATGACATTCCATATGCTATCCCTGAAACACAGTCACATCTGGAATACACAAAATAGTCTGTGAAGGAATCCAACTGAATCTGCTGAATCTAACTGAAATTGCAGAAAGACTGTAAGTAATCAAAATATAGTCAAGAGTTTGGGCAGATGACTGTGTTTGACATGAAGTACCCTATGGGTCTTTAGTTGCCACTAGCAGCAATATTATCTATATTAATTTCCTCACCAGGAACAGTTTAAGAAATAGTGTGGTCTCTAAAAGAATTACTTATGGATTCAGTGCTACTTTAGGTGGGTGATTGCAACAGCATCTTTAAACATCCTCTGTCCAAGTACTAATTCAGACTACTCCTTTGGGAGCTGGTGATAACAGTTTAGTATGGCATGCTACAACCACTGATTTTTAGAAGGACTCGTGGCTCTTAACTGGATGAGGAGCTTATAGAATTACCAGGGGAAAAGGACTCTATATTGTTGTAAGGATTCTCCAGTTAAAGGATCATACTCCTCGTTAGCTTGTGAAGACTAACACAAAACTTCAGAAGACCATATGTGCGAGCTGCAGCTTTGTGAGACAGAAATGCCGTAAAGAATGAAGAGTTATTTTAGTTTTATGTCTCAGCCTGTATGTATGTATACACGCAAGCATGCACAAGCCTTGAATTTGTAAAGGTTGGATTTTGTCTCAGAGATCTTTCGCTGGGATATGGTTTGAAAAATGAAGACAAGGGCTCAGGGAAGGTCTGGACAGCATAAAGAGAAACAAAAGTTAGACAATCAAAACCAACACAGTACAATTTAACAGAAACCACCTCACAACACTAAGAGCAGGAAAGAAGGACGCCACGTCTCCAAAGCACATGTATAATATGACTTTAAAGAACAAAACTCCTCCAAAAGAAAAGGAGAGGAATAAAAGGCTCAGGCTGAGCTGTGATGTGGTACATCTCCATGTCAGCAGATTTCAGATGGCACCAGAAGGACATCTGGCACACACTTTACATAAGCATCCTGTGGAGCTCCGGTGGACAGAGAGGGAGGACACCTTTCCCTAAAGGCATAAAGGCCTTTACTTTGCTGCTGTGGAGAAAAACAGGATGGGAAAAATATATGTTTAGGTAACAATCTAGCTGGAGGGTAAGAGCATGACTGGAAAGGGCAATCCTTACACTTCAGCTGGCCAGGGTACAAAGCTCTGTGAAATTTCCCTTTCCTTCCTGAGTCTGTATATCTGTCCAATGTCTCCATGCTGCCTGGGCCTACAGAAGGCAGCAGGAAGAAGCACTCTGGAAAATTCTGCATTTACAGATAGTACATCCATAGCACATCCATTTCCCTACTTATTTAGGCTTATGCCACATCTAAATTTATGTGCCAGAACACCTATATGGCTCAGCAAATTCTTTTGAATTTAAGAACTCCATTTAAGAACCGCTTTAAGATTCCTTCTAATATAAGCCATAATGCCCATAGCAGGATTTGCTGTTGCAGTTCTACCAGCATAACTGTACCAGCAAACCCCTTCAAATTAGACAAGACCTTATTGCACCAGCAGAAGGCCTAAAACTGTTTTTCTCTGAAGACCTCCTCTCTTCTGTTGCACATCTCTCTGACTAGGTGCAATTGCTGTCTCCCTGGGGACCTGCGGTGTGTACAGGGTTTTTTTTTTTGATCTCTACAGGCCTTGAAAGCAGCATGATCAAATGGCTGACTGAGGAGACTTGACAGGTACGCAGCTGTGTGCTGCAGCTCCACTGCCCCCTGACTTCCGAGCTCATCTGTCTCTCTTGTCTCACAGCACACAGACAGAAGGGAACAGGAGATTAAAGCCACATTACATGTTACTGAATTACATGGGAAAGAAAGCAGATATCAGCAGAGGGTAGAGATAATGCTCCCAAGTAATAAAGTAGACAACAAATTCTGTGAGTCCCTTTTCTCTGATTGAAAGGAAGCCTCCATTTCATTCTCCTCTGGATCTGCTCGGGTATTCTTGTTCAGGTTTTAGCAATTTTAGGTTCTTTAAGGCCAAACAGATTAGTTCCCTATTAAAAGACATAATAGCTCATAATTCTTCCAGAAATGACATGGTTATCTGTTTACAAATATTATAAACAACCATCTGAAAAGGATTTTTTTTTTCCTGAAGAGCTACTTAAGCTAGATCTGTGCTGAAGAACACTGTAAGCTAAAGAGATTTCTCCTGGATTTAAAGTGACTTACTCAATACCAGACACAATTTAACCATATCAGCATAAAGCTCAGTACAGGCTGGCTTACCCTACAGTGGAGCATCCATGCAGGCCTATTATAGCTGCCAAATGTTCAAAATCAGTTTTCCTGGAACAATTTTGAGAAGACACTGTAGCTCTTTGGCTGCCTGAGGGAAAGGAATAAAGAATTGCACATACCTCACCAGGAAATTTATATGAAGTTAATATTCAAGACAGTTTAAAGCCTATGTCTGGGGCTCCAGAGTTCTTCTGTATGTTGCATTTCGGCTTCCATTTCTGAAGGCTGTCCCTGCAGGGTTTAACGTTGCCTTGGACTTAGGACAGGTAGACTGTGTCATTGAATGTACAAAGGAGCAGATGGACAGGAATCTGTACCTTGAGAGTGATTCTAAAAGATACAGACTTCCTGAGGAAACAGAGGGATTAACAAGACTAATTCTTTTATTGGTATGGTTGAGTGCAGCATAGACGTTCTGGGTTGCATGGCACGGTTGTGCCTGCACAGGCAGCTGGAGCACTGTACGCACAGCACTGCCACACACACCTAGCTAGCTGTACTGTTCATGGACTCCACAGGCTGGATCAGTGCAACAAACAAGTGGGCATCCTTGAGGGTCACTTTGGAATAGGCAGACTGGTGGTTCCAAAAGCCTTCTGTATATCTTCTGCCATGCTATCAGAAGCAGATTATTAGTTTCTTCCATACCTTTCATACCTAGTGGAAATACACCTACATCTGGCAGGCCAGCTCATAAAAACACACTTCTTATATTTACAGCAAAACCTTCAGCAGGTTGCACTTGTCTCTTTTCAAAAACAAAACAAAAAAACCACAAACCCTGTATGTCTCCTTTTGAAAATGCATAGTGAAAAGGCCCCCCCAATTTTAATTTCATTTTGTAGATGGCATGGCTGTGATCATAAGCTGACAGACAAGACTACTGAAAGCGTATAACATGCACGGTGGCAAGAACGGTGTGCTCAAACCAACATTCCTGGTGAAAATATGGAAAAATAATCGATTTATAAAGTACTTTATCTTGCGTTACCCAATGAAAATGAGAGGAAAAAGGATACCTTTACATAACCAAATTTGAATTAGTCTTTTGATTTAAAATCCATCTACTGCAAAACATTAGAAAATACCTCATAACGCAGTTGATTATCATTGTATAGCATAAAGCTCAAATTCATCAGGCAAGAAACAGATCCATGGAAAAAGCACAAAATAGTTTGGACCTGACTGCACAAGTCTGGTTATTGCACTGCACACTTCAGTAATGGTGGATACATCTCCCAGTATGCATTCCTTTTCTACTCATTGATTTGACTAAGCATTCTGCAGACCAGAACCAGCCAGCATACATTATACTGGTTAATATGTTATACAGTTGTATTTACCAGCTTGAAAGAAACTTCTTCATTAGACCTTTCTGCTTTTGATATCCTAAGATTTTAATTAAGCAGTGACACAACAGGGTGTGCATTAACAGACCATTGGCACATGCCTTTGGAGCACTGTGAAGCAGTGGACCAGAGACCAATTACCTTCTACCACCCAAGCAGTACAACAGCAGCCCATTAATGCACACCCTGGTGTGGCCTGTTTCAATTAAAGTATATTTGTAAAACGACGAAAGGACGGGCGGTGTTGAACCACTGAGAAAATCAGACGGTTTTAGGCTAGGATCCCGCTGATTATTCAAACTTCTAAAAATGTGCACACTGAAATTCAGTAAACAAATTGCCCAGCTTACTTTGTTACACTGCATAGTAAGAAATGGGGCTATTAAGAGTCCAGAATGTTATTTCCATCTGAAAGTAGAGAACGCAAGGAGGAAGCTGTGGTGTCAGCACTTCTGCTGTCTCCATTCCCCCAAAGGAGGCTCAGTTTCAAGAATTTGGCGGAGACAACTTTGAGGAGAAATAGGCTCTACTCACTCCACAACAGGGTTTATCCATGAGAGGAATGGATAGAGTTCATCCAATTACGTAGCGGTTAAATTCACTAGGAACTTAACATCCTTCCGGGGTTTTTTTTGCTTTTACTACAAAACTAATTTTCTACTTCCATAAAAATTACATGCGTGACTTCAGTAAAAGACATATACACACTTGGCAAAATATGTTTTAACTAAATAGAACTAAAAATCCCATGCACATCAGGCAAGCCTTGTTCCTTCACCAGCTTTCATTTCCCTCTTCTCTCCCCACTCCTCTTCCACCTATTCATTTATGCCAGAGACTGTTTAAGGTAAGCATGACCCCTTCTGAGATGCTCATACAGCCCCAGATAGAATGCCTCCCACTTTTAATGGGGTGCTTTCAGCTACTTTAACACAAGTCACAGATAGATAAAGCATAAACCTGTGGCCAACTAGCAGAGTATAATTGCGTGTTACAGGAGGAAAGCACAAAGCTGTATTTTTTGACCACTTCCCTTTAATTCAAGTGAGCAACAACGTCAACAAAGGCCATAACAATATGAGTTGCAGAAAGCACAAAATAAGGTGGTAAGAGTTCCTTGGTATGAGTCTCACTCAATGCCCATAGAAATCAACTTATCCTAATAGCTTAGGATCAAACACTTTATAACTGCAGTGAAACCATTGCCAAAATACAGGGCTGAATGAATCTGTCAGGAGCATTAAACATGGGCTGAGCCATATCCTACCTTACTACCTACCTACCAGGGTAGGCTGGGAGGTGATAGACTGGATGATAGTCTAAAAATAGTTGGCAACTAGAAGAATCAGAAAAAGGACTAGCTAAGTAGCAAAAGGGGGCTACAGCTAGTAAACAGCTAAGAATGAAGCTAAACAAAGTGATGTTCTGGCTGAGTGTGAAAAAATGTTTTTAAAGAGAACAACTGTGGAGAAGTTCCCTGTAGGAAATTATGGTTTTACTAGCCAGGGCACTGAAACCGGTCAAAACCCCAAGAAGTAATGTTCCATAGGGGGAAGCTGGCATTCACAGGAGGATGAAGTGGATGGCACAGGGCTGCTTTTCTTTCTTCATTTTCCAATGACTCATCAGCCCAGCCATGTAATGAAATGAAGTCATATACAACAGCTCCCTTCTCCCAAGTCTCAAAGGTATAGCTCGATAAATCTGCAGTACAGCTAGTCAGTTACACAGGTGGCATTATAGCCTCTAGAGATTTTAACTGCATTTTGCACATAGCAACTGGATTTTCTTCCATATTCCAGGATCTACCTGAGCTGAATTTGAAATTAAAAATGAGCGACGTGATGAAGACACATGGCAAAATTATAAGATACTGTCCCTCCTATTTTGTTTTCTTTCCTCAGGGTATGGTCTAATAACTAAAAGCAGATGTCATCTCATGTCAAATACTCTTCTTCCTCTCTTGCTGTACTAATGGATTTTGCCAGTTTTAATTTCAAAGAAACTGCGATGTCTTCTAATCTTGAGTCACTACTATTTAAGTATTAAGAGAATGTAAGTTTTTCTTCTGCAGTTACCTGTTGAGCTGAATGCTGTGCATATTCTCAATTCTGTATTAACAAACTCCCAATGCAGACAATATGCCACCAGAGTGATGAACATGGTTGAAATATTGACAATTAGATACCGACTTCTAATCAAAACTGCAAACATCAAATGAATTTCAAACACATTTGAGCGGATGGCGATGTTTCTCCAGCTACCAATTCTCCTGGCCTCTTATCTGTTTTTATGGAAATCTATTCTGGGATTGACAGACTCAATCTCCCTCCCATCTTTTCACTTTCCTTCAAAGGACAGATCAATCTTTCAATTCCAATCATAAGGTAGTCAGAGAAGACTGGTAAAGAAGCATCTAAACCTTTCACTAGAAGCAGTAAGATGCATTTCTTCTATTTTTTCCTCTACCACATTAAACAGGATGTCTTGTAGGCCTTTCAGGATCACTTAAGAATCAAATTCTCTTCTTTCCTCTCTTTTCCAGATGAAATGATCCTATCATCTACAATTTCTCTTTAGATAAGTATCCTATCAAATTATTAATCAAATAAAGTATGTATTTATATAAAAAGTATAAAGGCAATATATAAACACACTGAATACACACATCTATATAAAGAGATATAGATATATCTGTATCAACAAAAAATAGATATATATATATCGAATATGTGTATTATTAAATGTATTAAATGTGATTCCTAATTCAATTTCTTTCTAAGGAAGAAGCCAAAAACAGCACATTCCAGATGTGGCAAACATATTTCGGAAGAAACACTATAACCTATTTCATTCTAGCTTTCCTAGAAGCTCTGTACACTGGTATCTACTAACAAAGTATTAGTGTGAGTTTGACTCAGCCTAATATCTAAACAAGGTGTAGAGCATTCAAAATTTACCTCAGAATAATATATAGTGGAGTTTGATATTCATGTTGTATATTTTCTATTTTATTTATAATACATTGTTGTTATAGATAAGATGTAAAACTGTACACTTCTTATTCGAGGTTAGTAATATCTTACCCCTTATCTACCTTCAAAGAACCTTTGAGAAATTTTTTTGCTCTCAAAATAAGTTTCTATTCAGAATGAATCAAGGTATTAGCATCTGGCTTGCAGTAAGCATATCTGATTGAGCACTGCATGTACAACTTTCTATGAAGATTCCATTTAACATTTGAAGATAACTGCCTCATTCATAATGTTCTTCTCTTTGCTTTCTGCAAAGTTTCATGTGATTGAGGGTTGTTACCATAGGGAAAACAAGTAAAATATTCCCCAAAAGAGAACTAAGTGTGCTTTCCATGAGCGCTTGTGTGCATAACATGAAGAAAAGATACTAAAATTTGCATCAAGTCATATCATGTTTAAAATACTACAGTTATTTTAGAGATGGGGAGACTGTTGGAGTGATTCCATTTGTAACATTTCCTAAAATTTTCAAAATTGGACAAGAGAAGTAAAGCATAAATTAATCTCTTAAACGGCCTTTTCCAATATGACCTAGGTTAACCCCATGAATCTCTCCTAACGAAAGTCAATTGCTAACAGCCAAAAAGAATAGGTGTTAATCTTTGTTGCTAATAATCTTTTTTCAAGACAATGGAAGATAAAAGTTGAATTAGTTCTTCATGGTTCAAAGACTATCTGGTAGAAGTTAATATCACATAAAGTGATCTAACGGCCTTCCTGGCAGAAAGGGGGCATAAGGACTTTATTTGTATAAAGGTATTACTTTACCAGCCCTATAGAAGAAAATTATTCTTCCATTAGGAATATCTTTTCTCAGCTGCTAATAATTGATTACTTGCTTTAAGTCAGCCGTTTACTGCTGCACTGAAGCCATACAAAGTTGAAGCCATTACACCAACAAATACGGGAAGTTTTTTAAGTTCAAATATTACCTCTTGTTAAAAGTTTATTTAAAGTATAAGGAAAAATAAAGAGTTCCTCTATTATTTTCCATGTATTGTGTTGACAGCACCGTTACAGCTCATCAAAGATTTGTAGGTTTTGACTACTAGCTCATGATTTTATTTTGTCCTGACACTTCACTGGTCTTTTGCACATCCTACTAAAAAGGCAGGGAGCGCTAGATTTCCATGTGTGTTTTTAAACAGCAGCTCATGGGGCTGATCACTAGTTGGATTGATTTATGTTTTAATTTTATGGATGATATCACACAATTATCTCCAGATGGAATAATCGGGATGAAGCACTGCCAAAGAACATTAGACACTAAAGAAGTCAGCCAATGCAATCCATTCAGTACTGTAATTATTTTTGTTTTGGCTTCAGACATTTGTAGAGAGGCACAAATTCATTCTGGTACGGTCTCGTTCAGTATCTAAGTCAATGGAAAGACTTCCATAGATGACAGGGGACACTGGCTCAACACCCCACAACCCTCCATTCCCTCCACACTTTCACCTATGGAATATCTCAGAGATCTTTTCACTGCATTTCCTTTCTCTTTTCCTTCTCTCTCAGCCTCAACTCCTGCTCCCCACCTCCCCCTTTGTTTTCCCTCCCAGCACTTTGCAGCTGCTATTTGGGCCCATCATTTGTGGTTTATTAAGCACAGACAAATGAAATCAAAGTTGTTCAGCCTGGATAAACCAGAAAAATATTAATTCCTATAACAATCTATACAGTACTGATTTGTATTCATTTACTGGATGAGCAAATGATAACAAGACTGATCACTTCAGGTTTCTCCATGTTGAACTCAACCAAATATTTCTTCCTAGATTAAATCTGACAAGTCAAAGGGATAGACAAATTTCTCTCTTTTTCCTGGGAAAACAAACACACACTGTCTTGCTGAACAGGCCCTGCTTTACCAAGCATCCAACATTTCAAGGCATACAATTAGTTTTCTAGGAGTGGATTTTCAAAAGGACCTGCCTCAGCTAAGAGCACAGTCCCCATTCCAAACCCTCAAACCATATTTAGAAACTTAAATAAAACAAAAAAATTGATTTTGAAATGTAAGTGTAGGCTTCAGGTTGTGGCTATTTTGGCTATAGTGCCTACTGCAGAACCCAAACAAGTGCCATGGAGGAACACAGTAGATGGTCCTCTTTAGACATGTCTACATTGCTAAATGCACTGCCATAGAGCTAATCAGCTAACTCAGGAATTGGAAGCTGTGTGGAAGGAATTGCACACCAGTGCACCTTGCTGAAAGATAGAGGTAATTACTGTGGATTCAGACCTGTACCAGTGTGTTTATAATGCTTTCCGGACACACGTGTTTCATCATGGAGCTATAATTCTTCCTATAGACCCACCTGGAAGTAAAGCAAATACTTCTACAAATAAATCTGACCTGCCCATAGATCTGAATAAGTTACTTTCTCTTCATCATTTGCTCATGCTATGTTAAGTATATTTGTTTATTATTATATATTTATATCTGGCTTAATGAGGCATGACGATCTATACAGTGTAATAATGTATAGAGTTCTACTTGCTTTTGTTCCAGAGTCTATGAGTGAAGCTTTCAGGCTTCAGGAGCCTGAGCCAAAATTCCTGAGTTTCACAGCTTTCTACTAGGTTTTGGATCAGCTGCATAGGTTGTAACTGACATTTATTCTTAGTTGAATAGCATGTTCTCTTTCTTCCTACAAGTAGAAACATATAAAGCTTTTGGGGTAGGGCAGCATGTCTGCTTATTTCAACTAATTCCTGAAAATGCAAATGGAATACTACTTTGATGGTTTTGTGTCGTGTCTGGGGGTCCTTTAATATCATTTCATTAACCTCCATTGTAGGCTTTTCCCTTAACTTTCTCTGAGAGATTCTTTGCAGAATATAATTGATCTAAATATAAGTAGGAAGCATTAGGAAAACAAACAAACAGACATATATTTGAGAGAAGCCATTATGTTCTTTCTCTTCTCACTAAGCATTCAAAAAATTCAGGTAGCTGTAACGATCCTTTCCTTACAGAATTCCCAAGATGTTATGTCAACAATCATACAAAAAGTGCCACTTGCCCCTCATTTCATAGAAAAGAAGTTTATACTTGGGTTTTTAGCCATAACCGAAGAACCAAGGACATGAGTTTACAGCTTATGAGCTACTCCATGATAAGTGCCCCTCTGTATTATCTACAGTAAATAGGAAGCAATCTGTGGTGGCTTATCCTTTAACAACAGCAGTAAGCTATCTCAGAGGGTAGAAGTATCCTCTAAAGCGGTTGTCACAGATTAGCTAATGCTGTGTAAATTCCCTGAGCTCGCACCAAACAAGCAAGAGGTAATGCAGCCTCTTGGTAACTTGCTCTATTTCACCATACCAGCTGGGTGATTTGTCAATCCCTACAAGTAACTTGGCAGGATAAATCCCATTTAAAAGCCCACTGTGTCCCGTTGCAGCGCACATACATAGCATAAGAAAAGAAAACAGAAAGATGGGATCTGAAGCACAGAGACACCATAGGCTAAATTGTGATACCTTTTTCACCAGAAACTTCATGTTGAGTTCAAAAAGTTCTTGCTGAATAAGGTGCTTCCTCTAGCCACAATACAAGCAGACATGCTGACAAGGCGACAAGTGAATTTATTAGACTGGCATTGAACCTGAGCTAATAAATCTTCTTGGAACCTCCTGCGTGGTATAGAGATGTTCAGGTGGCACTTAATAAGCTTGGCTGGCTCTGAACTGCCTCTGCGCAGTCCCAGTCCTTGTGGGAAATCGCAATGCAGTACTGAAGCCTTCCTGATGACTCCACAAAATGAGCCTGGGTCTTTAGGGCTATTAGTTTGTGTTCTGCAGACACAATGTGGCTAAACTGCTCACAGACCCAGGCTGGCTGGGAAGGCACTACAGCTGTCTCCTTCTGGCATTGGGCCTGAACTAATAAGCCTAGGCAGCTCAATGCTAGCTTGGTAAGCGGAAAGCTCAAGTATCTCTGCTTCCGTGGTATGATTAAACTTCAAACTGGCCAAAGCACCCACAGATAACTGAGTATGGATTGCACATAAGTTCAAAATCACACAGAAAACATGTGGTAGAGCCAAGGGCTGTATCTACACCTCTTGCATCTCAATCCTGTGTCTAGAAGAAATAATGTACAAGACTGCTTCTCCTTACCAGAAAGAGGTGTATTTTCAGTAGCGTGCCAGTAGATAAAAGGTTGCTCCTCAACCCAGATTTGTTAGTGCATGATAAAATCATAATTAACAGAAGACATCTATGACTGTGCCTAGGTTGTTAAATAAAAAGTAAAAAAATACACAACAAAAAAAATTAAAATTAGAAATAAAATTAAAAGAGCCAGGGACCATTCCTTACACCTGACAAGTGGAGCACAGCCACTCTGCTTATATGTAGTCCCCCTGTGGCTAACTGCTTATGCACAATCTACATAGCATTTCTTCTCAAGTCCCCTCTATTGCCTCCATGGCCCTAAGACATAATTACCAGTTAGCGGTTTTATTTCAGACTCTTCAGACTGACCGATGTGATTATTGACTGTGCTGTAAGCTATCAGAGTTCATAGCATGAAGCTGAATTTGTGTGTTCCATGAGCACGTTACGAGGATGCTTGAAGGGGTAAAGGCTGCTGGGATCACGTTGACGGATTGTGTGGGAAAACGCAACCAGACCTATGGCAGCCTTATCCACTGAGCTTTCTGGGGACAGTCCCTTGAGTGCACTCTCTCACAGACTTGTACCCATGCAGTGGCTTAGAGAGCCAAGTTGTGTGGCCCAGAACAGAGTTGGGGTGGGGAGGGGTGCAGGGAAGGCACTGATAATTACAATCCAGGATCCAGTGCTTAAGCATTGTCTGGTCCCCTTTTGTTGAACAGCCTACATGCACCCTGATGTTCCCAAACTCAACTGGTTTCAAAAAGAGAGATTTATATTTAGAAGTTATTTATGTATTCTGGGAGTGATGATGGACAGAACTTGTGCATACTATCTACTCAGTACGTATTTCTTTGCCATGCAAATAAAATAGCCTTTCATTGAAAAGCTTGCTAAAGTTGATTTCATTTTCCATCCTAGGAGTGTGCTTAGAGCTAAGAGAACTGTTCTAGGAAGAGGCTATGAATATGTCTTTCTCCCTGCCCCCTCCCCCAATTATTAAAATAAAACACAATATTTGATGGTGAGGAAAATAACCTGAGAGGAAAAAAACCCAATCAAAACATGCATGTGAACTTTGTTGGAAAAGGGAAATATATCCACCATTGTATTGTGCCAACAGATCCCATTGTATTTGTTTGACACACACAATGAGTTTGTACAGTACAACAACTGAAAATGAGAGAAGTCACCTTTGCTTCCTCCTAATTATTATCAGAATTGTGCAAGGAGTTTGAAAAATTCCATTACTGGGTTGTGACTTTATTATTCACAGCAAAAAGAAACTGTGCTAATAAAGATAACAAAGGTAAAGGAAATGCAAAAGCATTCAGCATGCATGGATAGCAGGGTAGAAATCAAAATGCAGCACCAACTTACAACATCCTGCCTGACCTCTCAGTGAAGGTCAGTAGCATTCTCCTCTGCATTCATGGACTTTCATTTCAGAGGAACACAACTATAGAAGGAATGCATGGGTAGCCAAAATAACATTAGGAACACAACTACAGAAGGAATGTTTGTATAGTAGAAATAAGATGACAATAAACTCAGCTAGCCCCCTTTGATTCCCAGACGAGGGCAGAACTAGCTACTTTGTTGTATTTAAGAAATTTGAGCTCCATCTTGTGCTATGTTTGATGCAGCATATTCTTAGGCACTAATGAAATACCAGTGGTACAAATAGCTGCGGCAATAAGGTAGGGTAGACATGTCCAGTACTTGTGGGGGGCAGAGCGTACTGGTAATGGCTGAAACTATTTCATCACCAATGGTCTCTGCTCCATTACCCAAATCGACGTGTCACTTGTCCTACTCTATGGAGTCGCACTGTAAACAATAGCTTGGGGATTATTCTAGTTCATAAAAAACGGTATGAATCTTTAATATTCTAACACCTCCTCTGGTGTTATTTTGAGCTTTCAGTACCAACTGCATAAGACGACATGACTAAATATAAATTCATTCTGGAAAAGCACTTTGAAGTGTTCCCGGAACCCAAATCTGCAACAGACCCAACAGTGCAGCCATGTAGCTACCATTAAAGGACTTAGAGACCAACACAGTTAGCCTGTTGGCAGCCTGCAGCTCTCTAACTTCTCACTCTCAAGCCCTTAAAATAAGGCATTTGCATTGTAACACTGCTAAATCAGGGGCCCAGAAAACAAAATACCATGAACTAGGGCAGAAACCTCATGGGTTATCTCAACCCCTGGTTACAAGCTCCTGAAGTTAGAAGTCCAGTGAAACATGCTTATGAAAGAAATGTAATTAAAAAACCTCATTGAAGACAATCTTCTGAATCATGACAAGTTGTCATGAAAAAGTAGCAATGACTTGTTCTTGAGATTGTAGAATTATCTTTAATACTCTTAAGTGATGTGTAACTATTTAGAGGACCTAGACTTGTCTAGTTAATATATGTCCTATCACCCAAATTTTCTCCTATGCTGCAGTAACTGCCTTGGGGCTGGGGTGGGGAGTGAGGGTTAAAAAACATTAGATGCAAGTTATCTTGATTTTTACATAGCATTTCCATCAGCAATCTATGAAATATAGTATAGATTAATTTATCATCCAGTAGGTGAAAAAGTGATTGCTTTGGCTTCCAAATTGGTTATTAAAGGGATCTGTTCTAGGCCTGATTCCCCTCAATACTTTCTTGATGACCTGGATGAGGTATGAGAGAATATGCTTATATATTCAGGAATGATAATAACTGGGAGGACTGCAAAGAGTAGGATTCACCATAGTGTTGAAAACTGAATACGGTTGAAATAACACAAGTAAATAAAAACCAAATGTAAAGTACTACATGCTGGAAGGACAGACCAAGTATAAGATGTGGGCTAAAATACATAAGCTGGTCTAGAGCAAAAGAGAAGCTGGCAAATTATAGTAGGTAATAAATATATTTTGAAACCAGAACATGGCATCACTTCTGCTGGTGCACTGTATGTAGTGCTGTGCTGGTGAAATTTTTCTGGTGCACTCTGTTCAGTTTTGGGCATAACAAATTGGAGAAGGGCAGAAAATATCAACAAGAATGGTATGAGTGCTGCAAAGCTAACCAATGAAGAAAAGCAGATTGATTCGGTGAAGAAGTATTCTCTGGAAAGAAGAGAATAAGAGGATGTATAGTTGAAAATACACATTACAACAGTCTTCCAGTATGTAAAAGAGAGAAAAAAAAAAAAAAAAAATCAAATGCTACTGTGGGTAGCCAAAGGAAAGTTCTGAGCTTGAGTGTAATCAAGAATTGTGACATATTATTTAGGGAAAGGGAATGATTAATAAATCTCTTCCACTACAGTTTATTTTTTTTAGATAGCTCCAAGAAGGGCTGCTAGGCATACTCATCCTGCATCAGGGCAGAGGAATTTCTCATACACACTTTCTGAAGTCCCTCCTAGCCCTACACTCCTAAACATACACCAAAAATTATTTGTACGTTGACAAAGAAGGTTTTGGTACAGTGCTCATATAAATATGCTCAAAGCTGAACAGCCCTACAGTGACTCTCTTCGGTGCCTTTTAGATGTTTGTGCTAGGACACCACGGGAGTTTAGGCACACAAACGCTTCTATGCTTCAAATTATACCTTTATCAGAAAGCATGAATCTTGATCTAACTATGGAGTTTTTTAAAATTGTGTTTCTGGTTTGCATTTCTGTTTTGCTTATCTTGGTAACAGCATATAAGGTACAGCATTACACTTTTGGCAGGTGGTGGGAGTTCAGTGCACTAGCAAGCACTTTGACACTCCAGAGCATACACCAGCAAAGGTCAAAACCTGCTTTAATAAAATACATTGTTTAAAGAACCAATGCTTCATTTTTTAATGACTTCTACTAATTTTTTGAAACAGATTGCCCAATTCCTGTACATTAGGGTTACTTTTAAAAAACCTGCTAATGAGATATCCCTGTGTCATAAGGCACGTGCATAAACCAGTCTGGCACCACTGATGTGTGACTGGTCAACTCACTGCTTGCTCTAATTCTAGGAAATCTCCCATTGAACAGTGAAATGAAAAGGTAGCCAAAGGGAGAAGTGAAAATGGCATTTGCAATGTGCTTCTTCAGCTTGTCTTGAACTTCATGGACACTAAGTCATTCTTTGATGCGTGAACTGCATGCCACAAACATGATCTCCTAGAAAATAACCTCCAATATCTATCTTTTGTAAAGCTTGATTCCAGATCCCCTTTTCACCTAGGGCTAAACCAAATCTGCATGGTCTGCACTGACTTAATCTGTCAGCCAGTCAGGAATGACAGTCTTTTGACTAGTCAATTGAAGGAATGAGAAATATCCTCTTCCCCTGGCCCTCTAAGCTAATTATTGAAGGGAAAGGCACCAGAAGGGGAAGGTGGGACATAAAATCTTCTGGCATAGGGTTTTTAATTAATTCACACCCCCTCCTTAAATTAAACAATTCCATCACTAATGCCAGCTTCGAGATTGCAGTAAAATACTTTATGGGGCCCAAAGTAGATAAGTACTTAAAAAACAAACAAACAAAAAAAAAAAACAAAAAAACCCCAAAAAAACCAACCCTCAGAATAAAGGGTCTTGTGAACAGAACAATAAACTACTGTCAACTGCTGCACGGCAAGCCCTGTGGCAGCTGTTTGTTGTGAGGAGAAGATATTTCAACTAAGAAATTAATCTCTCCTTAAAGGTAAGCCTTACTCCCAGTGAAGACAGAGGCAAGATCTGAAACAAATTCACCACAGCTAGAATTTTACACCTACCTGTCGGGAACATAAAGTCTGGCCAGCTCTGCACTGGCACTGCCCCAGTTACTGTAGTAGTACAAAATATACAGCCCTCTACCCTAGTTCACCCTGACGATGCATGCAGAATAGGAAATGCTTGCAAGGGTAATTTAATCTATCTGGCCTGTGTAAGGCTCTCTTGATAATCTTGGATGCCATGCCATGTCTGAATAAATGAGAAGCATGCCTCTGTTTTTTTAATTGAAACTGATTTCGGTGCACAGACTTCCATTACCCAGCCATTCCCCTGAGATTCTGCTGAATCCAGGTGATGACAGCATTGCCATTGTTGAAGTTTATTTCTGTGCAATCTTGCATAACATTGCCCTGTTGGGAAAGAGCCCCCGAAAGGGCTTGAAAAAGTAACCAGTCTGGATAAAGAAAGAAAGCAGGCTTCAAAATCTGAATTCTGACTGCCTACTGCCAGCCAGTCTGAAACACTGCCCGATTGTCCAGGGTAGCCTGCAATCGCGTGGGAATACAAAGCTACGCTTGTAATCTAGACAAGCGAATTGGCTGCTATTTCCCACACAATGATACGGATTTAGCTGGAATGCTCTCCACTGCGAACACAACTGAGGTAGAAACCTTTACCACTATTAGCCAACAGCCTGGATTTTGGTTTTCTCCTTTGAAATGGACAAGTACCGAAAGACTGAACTGAAAATGCAGACATTTAAAATTGGGCACGTGCCTATTAATATTCAAAGTACATCCGTTTGAACCTCATTTTGAAAAGGATGACCAATAATTAGTTCCTCTCTGCAGAACCTAAGATGTGGTAGTCCCTATTCTGATCACCTACTTAAAATGCAAGCCAAGTTTCTCTTATCTCCCACCACACTTTTTGCAACAGGTCTTCCTCCAACCTAGATAAATACAACCTTGCCCTACCCTTATCCATTCAAAGCTCATTTTCTTAGCTCATCTTCCTGTTCATCTCGTGTTCCGTATCTCCTTTAATTCCTCCCCTGGTTTTCTTACTCCACTGAATCCAATCCAAGCTGCTTCTCTTCACTTTTTACACACATCACAGCCTAACTTCAATTTACCTGTCACTCGCAGTGGAAATGCTGACTTTTACCTTACTGTCCATACCTGTAATCCTTGCCTTCATTTGCATTTGGTATTGGTTATCTAAGATGCAACACTAGATAAATTGGTGCAGAAACCAGCTTTTAGCATCTGAAGTATGAGATTTTATTCCATAACAAAAACTCTCGGGCACTACAGTGATATAAATTATAAGAGATAGCACTAATCTAACACACTAAAACAATCTCCAATAGTCTTCTACTGGCCACTGAGTTTAATTTGTTAATTACTAAATAAATAGGACTGAGCTTACTAAAGTCAGTAATATATTTAATATTTATAATTTTCAGCCACTCCAGTTCTTCTCAGCTAACCTCACTGTTGGTATTTGTATAGTCATTATCAGTGTAGCATATAAGACCAGCAAAAAAATTTTCTTGGAAAAGCTAGTTTGCCATTTTATTGTAGGTGTGATCAAGAATACATCTCTGAAAACAATATACATCAGTTATTGATTATACTTAAGAGTCAATCTTCATTTGCAACTTTAAGGACTGCCATCACGTTCTTTAATGATTTACATTTTTGAAGAATGAGATCTCGTACATAAGATTCTTACTGTGTCATTGGGAGGCATGGTGGTGTAAGAGTGAAGGGCTCAATTATTCTTTGTCTCTTTTGGAAGGAGTACCCAGAAGACTTGGGCCCTTTGAATCTCTCTTGCTCCCCATGCTTCCCTCTGTCCATATATATGTGTATAAATATATCTATCCATATATATAACTTGTCCTCCAGAATCTGAATCTGGATAGTTGTGAGTAAAATGTGCCCAAATTGTGGTTTTGCAGAAGTCTTCTGAGAGATACAAGGTGTAGTGTGCTATTATCAACTGAATTACATTTAACAGATCTAGGTATTCTTCTTTAGATACGTATTTCGAACTTCTGCAGTTGCAGAGACTACAGACTAGTAAATTGACAGAACACCTAATATTTAGTCTAAATCATTCCCATGAAATACTTCTTTAGCCTGTACTCAAAAACATATTCCCCCTAGCCTGTCCCAGTGCTCACTGACTCTTAAAGTTAGCATTCTCCCCTGTTGGAAAAGAAATCACTCTCACAGAAATCTAAGCCCACCACTTTGTCTCATCTGTCACTGAGATGGAAAGTAATGCAAACTCTTTCCTTCCTCTCTATAGCACCTTTTTATATATCTGAAGGCTGCTATATTGTATCCTCCCACTCTTCTGATCAAACAGCCTTAGTCTTCCTAGATCATTTATCCTATGTGTCCAATCACTATCTCAAGACTGCTGATTTTGCAGGTCCCTTTGCAACATATATGCTTGCCTGTATAACATAGTAGCTGCTGTGGGAAACTTGAGATTAATCCACATAAATCTGACGGGCATTTAGATTCCCATTTGTCTTGTTTTAAAGTTTGTAGGACTCTTCACATTGCCTTCAACATGGGTTGTATCAGATCCCATTCATGGCAGCATGTGTGTTCAGCTTGCTTTTCAGGTATTCTGAAAGATATGGAAAAGTCAAGATTCTTCTCTAAAAAAGGATCACACACATGCTGTAATTCCCTTTAGAGCTGAGATAACCCATGAGGACAAAGCAGTAACCTTGGCTCAGACACACATTGGCTTTGTTTTTATGTTACGCTTCAACATTCCTTTTCTTTCTGCATACTGTAGTGGAAGGATTTAATCGGGATGAAAACCAGCAAATAACTGCAATGATCAATGAAGCTGACAGCATCTAAAGAGGACCTTTTCTTAGCTTGAAAGGTGTTTATAAACACAGCACTGGTTAATTTATTTTACTCTCTATATATATTTCATTATCTTAATGTTGTCTTTCACCTGCAGGAATTCATCACACACTGCATGCTGCGAAATGAGTTACCCAAGCTGCATCTTAGACAGGAAAATTATCTCATTTCAACCAGAGTGCAAGATCAAAATAGATGGAAAGACTGTAAATGACTTGGAAAAATAATTCTGACTGCTACTTCACTAGTCAAGATGCATCATTCATGCACCACTTCTGTGCAGGATTTTACCACGTGGGACAGGGCTACTCATTAGAAACTGATTCTAGCCAATGTTGAGCCTAGTCCAGGATCAAACTTAAGTGTACCATCTTCATGATTCAAGGCACAAAGTGCTGCAGCTATGAGTATAGTTTAGGAAGCCAGTTGGCCACAGTTATTACCTGCAGAAGCCAACACAAACCACAATACTAGCTTGTTATGACAAAATAGGCATCAAAAGACTGGGTTTTAAGCACATAAAACATCCCTTCCTCTGGAGTAGATGATGCTGTAAGCAGTCAACTCATTCCCCAAATTGGGCAGCATGACCAGGATATGATTAGGATGGACAGGGAAGGCACTGATTTATCATGTTTTCACAGTGGCTTTGATTGGAGAAGAATTCTGTCAATCCTCAAGCACAGAAACACACTGCTGCCCAGAGAGGGATTTCAGAAAGTTCAGTGGTAGAAACAACTGCTCTTTCTTTAATGGGTATTTATGCTGAGTAAAAGGTGTACATGCTGTCCCATAGACACTTAAAATCCTTTCATAATTAGACCAAGGGAAGCGTCCATAATAAAGACAGACAAAACAGTTTTAGTAGATTGAGGCGGCAGGTTGGGGGAATTATTAGTTTATTTGGATAAAATTCAGCACATACACACACACATATATATACAGAGGAAAGAATGCTGCAGTGACCCCTTTTGACAAATACAAAACAAAGCCATCCTGATTTCCTCAGACCTCACTTGCAATAGGATGTAGTGCCATTATCTCCCTTCTAATATAGCATTCATAGTCAACACTCTGAAAGACAAGAGAATCAGGGTCAACTTCCACCCATGCCAGCTTGGGGTAGGGTCTCACTCAGAGGCCTGGGCTGACTGAACTGTGCTGAAATGAATCTCTTCCAGCCTTCCCAGCAGAGACTGTTAAACTTCATGTATGTGCTCAGATGTGTTGAAACAATGACTCCTATCTCACCCTCAAACAGGAGAGTGCCATCACGAGCTATCTGTAGACATCCACTCTTTTTCTTTCTATCCCAATGAAGATCTGACAAGTGATCTACCTCTAAGAGAAGATGCCCGTCCTCTGTGTATAATCTTTTCACAGTGGCAGCCCAACTCCTTACTCCCAGTAACACAGGCATCAGAAGCAATGATGATCAGAATTCCAGTTCAGAAGACTACCTGAGGCTAGCTGTGGTATACTTGCTTTTATATTTAAGACTGATCTTCTACCATATTTTCTTAAAATTAATTCTAGCAAGGTTTCAGCTAGCCACTCTCCACTCTTCATTGCTATTCTACCTTCTGAAGTACTACAGGAAAGAAGGAACTTTTCTGCTCCAAAACATCTATGGAATTTAGGTCAGAATAGCATTATACTACAAATGCTATTAAATTACTGAAGGCTTGCTTTCTCCACCTAGTGGCTAAAATACAAAGCTAATGTTCTCTACTACACAAGTGCCCGAAGGAAAAAAAGTAAAATAAAAAATAAAGTTATTTTTAAAAAGACAAAAAAGATAAATCCTCTGATTACCTAATACTTTGGGGGCTTCATTTTATCTGAAAAACTGGCAAGGTTTTCTTCTCCCCTCACCCTCAATAAAAAAAATTTTACCTTTTCAGGCAAATCAAGGGACATGGATTTTGCCCTCAGTGAAAGCTGCTAGGCTAAGATCCCTTGAGGTTCAAATCACCTGTTTTCTCATGGAAGAGGCACAGTGCAAACAAATCAGCTCACTATTATGACAGTGCTCCAGACGCATGCTGAGCAATATGAGAGGAAGAAACGCAAAGGTACTATTTTTCTTACATTTGTGCTTTTAAGCTCACAGTGGGTTAAGTTTTCCTGACTGCCATGAAGTAGAGCAGCCCAAGGTTGATCAGGCTGGCAAGAGCTCCCTTGGCCCAGAAGCGCAGGCTGGAGGTTATGAAGTCATAGGAAGGCCCCAGCCACATCGTTTCTCAGTTACATCCTGTAGATTTACAGCAATAGGAGCAAGCTCTACAGCTGCACTCAGTGAATACCTCCAACAGGATTGCCCTTCATCTGGGCGACTCTCCTGCTTATATCGGCTTTGTAGGAACATTATACGCTTGATCTGGTCCACAGGATCCACATTGGTTGTTTCATGACTATAGACAAAGTTTACTGTGCATGCAATTATTTTCCAAGGCCAAATGAAATCAATACAAGGAAACAAGAATGCTGATGGTCCCTATCTAGAACGTAAAGCAATCAGGCAAAGTAACCAAGCCACTGCCCTATAAAGTTGTTCTAACTCGCCCACCCTTCCTTCCCCAACTCCAAGTAGCAATGAATACCAGTATCACCTGCTGGGGACAGCTTACAGAAAACAAACTGTGGAAGTTAAAATACAGATAGACTACAAACCTATTTGTGGTTCCACAACCTGTCATTTCCTCTGAGACACAAAAGGGAAACAGTCCCTCCTCCGATTACCTTAAGGTAGGATCTCACCTAAATCTAGGTACCTCAAGCTGGACTTCCAAATGTAGTGTAGTCTCCCAAGGCTCTCTTCATAATCAAAGGAGATAAACAGGTGACTCCATAGAGTGAGTTATCTGGACTTTCTCAGATCATCCTGCGTCCAGGATGAGCTGCACTGGCTTCTGTAAGGTCCATCTCCCTAGAAAAGACCTAGGAAGACTAGTTCAGAATCAAACCATCTCTAACATGGGGTACTAAAGTAGAGTAGGTGATTCGTACCCTAGCATACTAGGACTGGAATTTTTAAATGCTACATGCTTTACTTTTTAACCTAAAGAGCAACTAGCCTCTCAGAGTAAGGCTCAGAGTGAGTGTTTTATTTTCAAGATTGAAAGTCCGGCCAGCATATTTTTTACTATTTCAGAAAAGGAGGGTGAGACAGGGAGGGAGAGGAAAATTTTTTACTCATATTTCCCCCTTCATCATCTAATCATCTAATCTAACCGGCTCTAAGTTTCACAAAATTGAAACAGACATGAGAGAAGTTTTTCCACTTTCTAACGGCCCAGTCCAATGAATTCTGAGGTATCATAGAAGTAGTCTGGCTCAGCAGCTACCCGCTACTTATTGACACATGCAGATCTGGATGGAGATCACAAACCCCTTGCCCATTGAGTCATAAGGGGCATGGCTCTGGAAAAAGCATCTCCATCATCTCTCTAA
Organism: Mycteria americana; assembly: GCF_035582795.1. Taxonomy (NCBI): domain Eukaryota; kingdom Metazoa; phylum Chordata; class Aves; order Ciconiiformes; family Ciconiidae; genus Mycteria; species Mycteria americana. The sequence goes on along the minus strand of NC_134366.1, from coordinate 45,751,888 downwards.
TAACAAGAAACAATAGAAAAAACTCCCTTTGCTCTTAATACCCAATAAACCCAGTCCCATCCAGATGTATATGTTTGTGCTTATTCTAAAAACCCAGGGAATTCAATGTGCTTATGTTTACAAAGAGAAGAACCAGAAGAGAGTCTCAAGTTCTCCATGCAGAATGAACTTTGCAAAATAGTTGCAATTATTAAAAGCATGTTTTCAGTTGTGGAGAATGAGTAAGGTTGGTTTGAGTTAAATGGAATTTATGTTTGCCCTTACAATTCAGCATATGGTTAAGTGCTTTCCTGAACAGAGACGGATTTAAACGTTTTGCAGGTCTGGATCATCTGTACATCAATGACAGTCATAAACAGAACCTAAGAGAACCATTTTTATTTCAGGATTTTCAACATTATAGGAGAATTACAAAACAATATGTAAAAACCCCAAAACACAACATATGGGGAAAATAAGCATTATTTTTGAAGTTTCTAAAGCCATTGGGGATGGTGAGAAAAAGGGCTTGTTTTTGTAACATTTACACTGAGGACCTCCAGTTTATATACCACTATCCTCATCAATGGGTCATCTGTATCTTAAAGAATGAAAAGCTGAACTATACCATACTTAGGAAAAGATTATAATTTATATTCTGTAAGATAAATCTCAGATAGATTTTTTTGTTAATTGCCAATGTCCTTTCAGAGTTACAATACCAAGTCTCTCTGAATGTCAGAGGAAGGCGCTTCCTTAACAATATATTGTAAGAAGAAATATTACTGACCTACTTCCACTCTTCTCTTCAAGCAGTGAGAAGTATTGAACAGACACTTACACTGTTATGAAACATTGCAAAAGTTTAATGCAATTTAGGAAGCAGCATCACCCAATGGCTTAGCACCTAGCTTAGAAGTAATAGGCTTCTCTGTGCTTCTAATAAGTAATGCTAATTAGTAATGTAAATCACTATAGTAGTGTATGATATAGTAGTACACATTACTAATAGGCCTTCTGCACTCAGAGACAGTGTGGCTTAGAAAACAACTAACCTATTTCTGATAAGTTCAAAAAAGCCCAGGACTTCTGCCTCTACATCTTGCAGTTTCCACCTGTGAACAAGCTTAACACTTAGAGCTAGCTATTGCATGACACTTCATTCACCACCTTTTTTTGGATTTCAGTATTTGGTTTCATGCCAAATTGAAGAACGAACAACATATCCTGCATGTTTCCATAAACCAGTACAGGGTCACAACATCCTCTTCAGCTCAAACAGGATAAGTTATTACTTCAGGTCTTACCTGAGTCATACCCGCTGGGCAATGCAGCACCAAGCCAGGGAGCCCTGAACTAGAACAAGAGACCCAGCGGACTTACATGGCACAGCACACTACCATGCAAATCCATCAGCTTGCTGATTGACGCAGAGATAACAGGAACAGTCTGGCTGTGTTTGCGCAACACCATACCCAGGTTAATCCACCTTTTCTTTTCACAAAGCTGATAAACAAGCACTGTTGCAATTTAGTAAAGGTATAGATAAACACCTGCTATCCAGAAGTGGCCAAAGTAGGTAACATCAGAATCTTTGCTACAAAAAAGCCAAAAATCTCTATTGACACAGTATATTTTAAAAGGAACTCAAAAATGCTCAAGCACTGCATTACTGACAATACTTTTCTACAGTGCGGGTAAGATTACTGTAACCTGCTAAACATAAAATTGCTAGTCACACTGCCTTTCTCTCTAAAATCTAGCTTAGCATCTGCCTCTTCAGTGAAGGGTAACACCAACCCAACCATGTATAATAGCTGACATTGCTAGGTTAAATCTCCTTTTCTATGCTATCAAGACCCACGGTGGAAATCTTGAAGCAGCTCTTTTGTTAAATCCCTTACTAGCAATCTCCAATTTAAGTTCCCTCTATCTGACCAAAGGGTCAGATCAACAGTACAGAGAGATAGAGCAGGATGACTCTTTCAAGAAATTCTTAGCATTGCAAGAAGAATTTGCAATTACATTTCAAGCAGGACCTAGAAATACCTGTGCACTACCTCTGCTTTGTTAATTGTTTCAATGGCATCATCTCAGCACCAAATGGATTCTTTTGCCTATAACTCAGAAAACCCGTGCTTTGGGCCAAGTCTACTTTATTAAATCTTGGGCGACTTCTGCCCCCACAAAAAGATACCCCAAATATAAGCGAGGGCATTCACATTTTCATCTAAGAAATTACCCAAATATTTGGAATCTAATACAGGTTGACAGAAGTCTCATAGGCAGGCTGCAAGAACAGAGCTGTATGCATTTCCCACTCAGACACAGGCTATTTTTAGACGATATTGGCTCACTAGCTAAGCAAGATTTACTGCTATCCTAAAGGTGAGATGGAAGGGCAGTAGAACTTGTCACTGATTCAGTAAAAACAAATGTTAGTGTTGCAAACATGAGATGTTTTTGCCTTTATTTTTTGAAAATGTTATTAATATTCTCTGAGTTACTTAAAGGAGAAGAGGCATTTTTGTTTCATTTTGCTTTTTTTGCAGAGATTGCTTAATATCCTACTTAGATACGCAAGTTACATGTGTGTATATGCTACAGCCAGCAGTCAAAGGCAATCATACATTCATATCCCACATTTCCACCAGGAAAGATAGTATGTTGGTCGTATAAATGACAGCTACTTGCACTGCTTAGTCTTCAGACCTGGCAAAGGTTATTAATAGTCAGCATGCACCGGAAGACTTTTTTTCTGTGCTCTTCTGCAGTGCTTAGGGGACCAAAATAACAAAGCTGTAGGCAACATCTTTTTAAGAGGTAATTGCAGGTAAAAATACAAACAGAAACGAGAAATAAGAAAAACACCATTCACTTCAATCAGTGAATTACTTGGGCAGGGAGAGAGGAAAGGGGAGAAAAGGCTCACCACCACAGGCTCTGATCCTCACGGGCTCTGCTCCTTCCCACACTGTCCCAAGCTATTTCACTCTGCTGAAGCAATTTCACATTGAAGTGATTGAGACCTTCAGAGGCTGATTCCCCATCACCACACACCTTGTATTTCTGCTGCAGTAAAATTTGCAATTTCATTGTACAATGTTTTACTTCAATTGTCTGCTTGAGCAGACAATTAAAACATAGTACCACATTAAGCTTATACTCTACCACCTACTAGAAGGAAATCCAGAAGATGAAAGATCCACTTCAAATCAGAGCTGCTGCAAACAAGGAAGAGTTTGCAAGAGCAGGACCTTGAGACAGAAAAGAATCAGTTGGGATAAAACCTGGTTTTATCCCAAAAATATGTATTTCAGCTTTCTGAACCTTCAAGAGATTCTGATTTAGACTGGTACTTAAGACTGAAGCCATACTTCAGTTTAGATATGATCTTACAAAGCCGTACTTCAGTTTAGATATGATCTTACAAGTCCATTTCAGATTGCCTCACTATACATATCACTTAGACACATTTTAACTGCATCAATGCACTGTGTCTTAATGCAGTCCAGATAGATCATCTCCACCACATCCCCTTTTTTTGTGGCAGCTAGGGTAGTTTGAACCAGTAACTTTTTACCTGTAGAAACTATTTATCTTTCAACTCCTGCCTAGCTTGATGCCAGTTGTAATTTGCAGATAAATCTCAGGAGACAGACTGAGAGCTGAAAGAAAGAGAGAAGCCTGCAGCTACGCAGCCTGTGATACATGCCTACCTCTCATCTACAAACTGCTCCTACGAGTGGCTTAGAGTCATAATAGGCACTGATCTGATGCAGGGCCTCGTTGTTTGTAGGTAGGTTTTTTGGTTGTTTGTTCGGTTGTAAATCATATGCCCCACAGTTAGGCTAGCTGTAATTGACTAGTGTTGTAATCAACACCATAACATGCTTTTTTGACAAGTATCACTCATTCCTCACACTTCAATCTGACATGCCGATGTTTTTGCAGCCTGTTTCAGTGTTCACGTTTTACACTTCAGGCATAGCACTGAAGCATCTCTCAAGATCTGCTTTCATGGCCCCTGACACACTCCAAGGCTACTTCAAATTCCATGAGTTCTTTGCATGTCCAGAGAAGGGCAGCAAAGCTGGTGAAGGGTCTGGAGCACAAGTCTTGTGAGGAGCAGCTGAGGGAACTGGAGTTGTTTAGCCTGGAGAAAAGGAGGCTGAGGGGAGACCTTATCGCTCTCTACAACTCCCTGAAAGGAGGCTGTAGAGAGGTGGGGGTCGGTCTCTTCTCCCAGGTATGAAGTGATAGGACAAGAGGAAATGGCCTCAAGTTGAGCCAGGGGAGGTTTAGACTGGATATTAGGAAATTTTTCTTCACTGAAAGGGTTATCAAGCATTGGAACAGGCTGCCCAGGGAAGTGGTTGAGTTGCCATCCCTGGAGGTATTTAAAGGATGTTTGGATGAGGTGCTTAGGACATGGTATAGTGGTGGTCTTGGTAGTGTTAGGTTTACGGTTGGACTTGATGATCTTAAAGGTCTTTTCCAACCTGTGCGATTCTGTGATTCCGAGTTCCTTCCTTGTCTCCTTCTTCCCCCAGTAGATACCCAATACTTAAAGTTCAAGTCTGCACAGGTTATGTCTAAGTGGCAGCCAAAGCATAGTGTGGGTGCTCAACAGTCCTGCTCACCAGCAAAGCAGTTGAGGGAACAGAGGAGCATCTATTACACTCCTGTTCAACAAGTGCACTCAGGAATGTCCAGCACGTGCTCCTGTGTCTTATACTATAAACATAGTCTCAGTTACCCAAAATTAAAAGGATGTGCCAGATATATATACCTGTGCACAGGTATTCCACATCACTTCTCTGGTATTAACTGGGTCGCTGAAACAGGGACAGTAGCTTTAAGTTAAAGTTTCGAAGGTGCAGAGACCTGCCTCCTCCCTCAACCTGAGAGCAGTGCTGCAGCAAGGTCCCTGATGCCTCATCTTCCTGCCTTCCTCCCGCAGTAACAGTACCAGCGAGCGCGATTCAAGTACCTTCGCCTCAGAGATACCTCGTTCCCTCTCCTCTCAGGGGCTTCATTGTACCATCCTCTTGAAAAATCTCACTTTTCTACTACAACAAATACATCTAGGAATACACCATGCACTTGCAGGAGCTGCTTCGTTACACTCTGGTGTAAGCAAACATTTTCACTCTGCTAAAAAAAACAAACAAAAAAACAACAAAAAAACCAAAAAACCCCCCACACAAAAAACCCCCAAGAAAACAAAAATCCCCACAGACAACCAAAAAAAACCCCCCAAAACACCAAAGAAAACAAATATCAAAACCCACACAACAACCACCGACCCCCTCACCAAAAAAAAACCACAAGAAGAGTGATTGAAAAGAAATAATCTGGGTGGTTTGGTTTTTTGTTTTTTTTTTTTTTTTTTTTAATTTAACTAAGGGGATTTTTATGTTTTTCTATTGTTTTCTGCCTGTTTGGAGGGGTTTTTTTAGGGAAACAAGGTATTTCTGTTGTTTAACAGACCACAGCTACTAATTTCTGAACCTGTTGGTTAACTTTACCAAATTTGAGAGTGAGGCAGAGGTCTCAAAGTAACAGTATATTTTTTTCATACACTTTTTTTTTCCATTAAAGCGGCAGAAGGGAAGTTCAGACAGGAAGATGGACACCACTGGTGAAGCACCGAAAGGCTAGTTAGCATAGACAGGCTGGCCATTTGGCACTCATCTACCAGGCAGCCAGTCAGACCACATGTAGCTCTGACCCAGCCGTAGTATGATGGACTTCCAGATCTGAAGGGCTTGGGTGGGGACAGATTAGAGAAGTTTTTTAGAGAAGGGGATAATAAGAATGCAATTGGGGAAAGAGGAAGACGTGTACGTATTGCAACAGGAGACTGATGGGGAGGTAGGGAAGTGAGGAGGATGCAAGATCCCGATCTGTAGGAACACAGGCTTCGTTAACTCAGCCACAACTGATTTATTGTTCTCAGTATTCCTGTTCAGAATTACAGAAGACAGCTTCATTTATTCTTCCCGGTTTGCTCATTACTTCTATGGGAAAGACTCCAATAAAAGTAAGTACAACACCAACAAATTAAGCTTTTCACAACCACACACACACACAAACCAAACACCCCTCTTCCATCTTCTCCCATACACAGTACCCTCAGAAATGCACACTATGAAGAATGGATGGGCAGAGAGCTAACGCTTATTACTTCATATTGTTCTGTGAAAATGAGATGTCTATATATGCTTTCAAATTCTGATGCAACACAGTCTCGTATGGTTGCACCCATAAGAAAAAAAAGATGGCTGAAAATCAGTCTTAGTGGGACATGTGCTAGATATTGGTTAAGAGGATGAATTTGTTAGTGTGCTCCTCGTCCTTAATAGCACTAAAGTAGGCAGGCAATTGTGCACTATTTATTTTGTATAAAAATTGATTTTATATTAAAATGACAGTCTTACAAAAATATTGCAGCATCCTTGGGATTCAAAGGCAATCATATCTCCTAATTTAATCTCAGAATACATACTGACCACGTTTTACCGTGCGTTTTATTTCTAGGAAGCATATCGTACGGAATATGTTGACACTGTGATGTAATACACATATATTAAGTAACCACAGGGAATTATTTATCCTCAGACATGGGTGTACAGTGGAACTCACTTCAGTGAGTACACAAGGGCAGGCCTGGACCCCTGTTTTAAGTGTAAGTTCAAATGAAGCATTAAAAGCCTACAAGCAGGAAAGCAGATAGAAAATAACACTGCTCTCTCTGAAACAGAAAGGAAAGGCTAGGCTATACTTTTACTGTATGTCTTTAGTTGTCAGTTCATTCATTAAAAAATACTAAAGTATAACCACGCAACTGCTAGTTTAGCTAATTATAGGCCAAGAATCTCAATTGATGATCTGGCATATTTCCACTATTGTTAATGAAATAATGGTAGTTTATACCAGTTGAAGGTATGGTTTCTGTTATCATGGAGTAACTATTGGCCTTGCCCTATACACTTATGGAATAATTCGTTATCAGTTATTTCTGAGAAAGTTACATTCCAAGTTGTGTCTTTTAGATCTTAAGAGAAAATTCTAAAGAATCAGTTCACAATTCAGAAGTTTCCTTCATTGGATATTAAGTTTTTGGTTAAAAACAGGGTTGGCTTTTCTGCCAGGCTTCTGTAATGCATCAGGGAGTCATACATTAGGTTGAAATACACTGCTTTAATATGATTTCATTTCCTGATTGGAGAAAATACCAGGAAAAAAAGACAAAATGACACCTTATTTTAGCTCCAGAAATGGTTCCCTCAGGTACTGAAAATCATAAATACGAATCCAGTAATGCTACATTTTACAGTTAGTTAACTCACTACCTCCATTTTGACTTTACCTGAAAGCAAATCACCTGCTGCAGACTCATGTTTTAACATCTTCACCTGCCAAAACAAGCCTTCTGGTCATTAACCCCTCCCCCAAAACTGCAATAAACAAAACAAAAAAAACCCCAAGCCAACCAACCCACCCCCCCCCCCCCCAAAAAAAAAAAAAGTAAAATCTTGTAGCATTGGCTGTCAGTGTTGAATTACATATCAAGGAGAAGAGTTTTCCATAGGTTTGTTTGCTTTGGTAATTGATGTCTCTTCCTCTTGTGTTTTAAAAGCTGGCTTTAACAAAATGACAACTTAAAAGCCCTCTTTATTCACAGCTTGAGGTTGAAATGGAATCAAGCCGGAGCTGGAATGGCTTTCCAAATTAGCAAGGGAACCTACTGCTGAAGTAGACTATTACCCTGCATGTGTTTGTCCGTACAGCCTTATTTCCTCATACCCACAACTGGGCTAGCTATCATTTACTCACCTCACAAACCTGCCTCCTTCCTGTTCTTCTTCTCAAAAGAATTTAGTTAAAACAAAAGAAAAAAAAAATCAACATAAAGTCTCTTGTGCTTGAAAGCACTTTGCCACTTCAAATGGCCAAGCAGCATCACATCATTTAGGAAATAACAACAAAAGAGTCGTGAAGCGTTCAAGGAAAACACAGTGGGCTACATTTTCAAAGGGGCTGTCTCATGTCTAGCGGGTCCGTATATGGTGTGAGTACTTGCATGCAAAAGGCCAGGGCTGCAATCACACCAAGGAAACATACAGGGCAAATTGCATAGATCAGATGGCTTGCAGGTCTGCTAAGGAAGCTCTTAATATATATGCAAAGTCAAAGCTTTTTTTATTGAATGCACCCAATACCACACATTATGGGGAGACCAACAGATGCAACCACTTTAGAAATGGGAAATCTAAGTCACAGAAAGGCACAGAAGCATAACAAGAAGTCCCTCAAAGAGTTAACAACAGAGACAGAACACGTCCTTCCTGTTCTGTTTCCTACCCTTGCACAGAAGAATCCTGAATTTTAATGGAGATTAACAGAAATTACCTAGTTATTGGGCTGACTTGCTTACAGGTATTAGCATTCACAAAGCAGCCTAGTGTGCAGAGATGACGGGTAGTGATTTCCCGGATGTCTCTTGATCATCTCTCCATGATTTTAGTTCACACTGAAATCCGCACACATCGTCAGTAAACGTGCTCCTTACAGAGGCACTCCAGAGCTCAGGAGCAATGAAGAAGGGCAAGAAGAACAGCAAAGCTACTCTGCAGCTCCGGCGAGATCAAGGGGAAATATCACACACTATCAACTGCGTATGTCTATGGGCTGCAGTCACGGCACAACTCCACCTTCCAATCCAAGAGCTCCGTGCTGACAAAGTTTAAAATAAAAGGAGCTAAAAGTAGGAATTTCGTAACAAAGTAAAAGGCGCATGCAGAGCCTAAAGCCACCAGTAAAGTTGCAGCAGCAGCCAACGTGAGACCACATGTCAAGAAACTAAAGAAACTGCTGCCTATGAGAATGAACCACCTTTGAAGAACTACAACCTAACTCCACCATGCCAATGAGTCAGATCACACGTTAGCTCCCAAAGCAGCAGTCATTACTTACAGTTTCCTTTCTCAGCTGCCTTGCTGCACTCTTTGGACTTGAACGATGGTTAGGATAGAGCACCACGCAGCCAGGCCCTCCTAGGGCAGCATCCAGGGCCAGGTAAAGGGGATGACGTATAACCTTATGTGCCTGGTGCCTCTCCCCATCAGCTGCAAGCACTTCTAATTAGCCCTCTGGAAAAGGCAGATGCAGCTAGGACTGACCCAGCTTTTCCTGCCATATGCACTAATCCCCAAAACCTGGGTGAAGTTCAGCCCAGCCCTGGTGATTATCTTCTTCCAGCAGGAGGAGAGGCCATCAGAAGCTGCCCTGAGAGGAAGAGACGGCCACTCGTTTCTGCACAGCCCTGAGGCGTGGAGCTGCGTGCCCTTTCCCACCTCCCAGCCCACGGAGGTGCTCGTGCACAGCACGAACACGCTGTGAGGGACGGCATGAGGGTGCCACCTGCTTCTCTGCCATTTACTGTGTACACCAAGCATTTCACTGAAAGACAGAAATGGAGGCAGCTGCTGGGCTGGGGATTGCCTAGAACCTTCTGGAAGGGGCCGGGGCCGGGGGCCACCGCTGACCACGCTCAGTGCTGCTGCTGAGCACACACAGGGCCGTGCCTGGCAGTCGCGCTGCCAGAGAAGGTCTCAAGTGCTGGGCGTTATCTTTTTTCAAGCTGAGCTCGCGGGGCTGCTCGGGTGACCCGCGCTGCCCAGGAAAGGTGCTGATGGGAGTCCATGAGCAGCCAGCGAGGCCAGCTGGTACCTACAGCACAGCACAGCTTGCAGGGCATCCAGGTATTAGTTTTGGTAGTAAATCCCGAAGTCAGGCAAATGTTATTGTGCTTCTGATACCAGAACGGGCATTTTTCATCATTTATAGGTGGCTTTTTCAGAGGTTAATCTTGCTTCCTAACAACCCAGCTTGCCTTTCCGTAAATTATTGCGAATGACAGTTTCAAAAGATGCATAGAGGAGACACAAGCCCAGGGCTTTGGGTTTTTTTACCCCTAAATTAAAAAAAGCCCCAAATTGGTTTATAAAATCTCCCTTTTTAAAGCGATTCCCTACTTGAAACTGATTCTCTCAGCAAAGGATCTACCTTGGGATCAGAGCTCAGTGGGCAGAGATGGGGGAGCTGCTGCAGATCAATGTAGAAGCAGCGAGGACCAGAGCTGCTCCTGCCCAAGCAAACTAACCTTGGCGAGAAGAGAAGGCAATGGTATTTATGTTGTGAAAGGCCAAGGCTACTGAAACTGTGATGGAAAAGAGATGTAGGCCCCTCTGACCAACAAGGGTCACGCAGTACCAAGTAGTGCTACTCACAACTGCAGCATTTGTGCACGGACACGTGCACGTAGATCACGGGTGGCATGGACTGCCTGTGCTGGTTCTTGCGCTCAGACACATGCTCTTCAGTCACTCTGATGTGAAAATGATGAGTTGTAATAAATCCAAACTTTTCCTGTCTCTCCAGATTTTCTGTTCCAACTTCTATGCAGCACTCCAATGGGCTCTCGAAGTACAGCCCTCTTGTACATGTCCCAGCTGCGTGATTGATACAATCTGACTCTCCAAAATACTTTCCTGATGGGACTTAGTGGAGTGAGAAAGATGGGTTGGCAAAGGATTATTAGACATTAATCTTAATGGCCAGGAAAACCTGGAATTTATATTCTAAAATAGGAGTATGGCTTAATATGTTGTAATATTACATAAAACGGAAATGAATAAAAACAATTCTTTGGGGGAAAAGCTTCAGATCTACTATACATTGGGGGAGGCACCTTCCTTGGGGTTTTTTTCAGGTGTTCTATCATTCAATAGAATCAATCTTCACTTAAAATAAAAGATATGTGCCAGTGCAATGTCGTACTGCTTTCAGGGGACCTGTTTTCACAGCAGAGTATTACCTGGCAGGAGTAAGCCCGCCTGGCATGCTTTATCTGTCTGAAAGAACCTGCTATGTTTTGGGTGCTCCATCACTATACCACCAATTTTAATATTCATAGCCTTTGTTCCCTAACCTAAGTCTCTCCCCCATTTCTTCTGTTTATCTCCTCATTCTGTGTTCCAGCCTCTTTCCCTTGCACCTCCCTCCTTTTGTTCTTTTCCGTATATCGCAGCCCTTGAATCACACCCCTGTTGCCAGACAGTTTGTCCTCTGCAGTGCTGAATGGGCACTTCAGAAGGCAGCGTGTCTCCTCTCAGGAAGCGACTGCTTATTTCACACACGGAGAGGAGCATCAATTCAGCACAGCGGGAGAAATTACAGAACACAGCCTGGAGGGGAGGTCGATGAGACAGAACACTGTTCTGGAGCATTCTGGCTTCATTTAACCTCTTAATAAAAGTAGGTTAGAACATCCTGATATTAAGGACCATGTGAAGGGGGGGGGGGGGAGAAGGAAAAGCATAGAGGGATGAAGGAGGAGGAGTAGGGAGTCCTCATCTGGGAAACATGTCCTTGTGGATAATGCACATAGAAATCCTTCCTGATGTATAGTACGTAGGATGGTATTATCATCCTCTGCCCAGCAGTTTGCAAGTGTGCATTCTTTTTGTCAGAAAGGGGCAGGTCTGAGCAGTCACACCTCTAGCTGTGCTGCTTCTGCATCTGGGCAGTGCGAGGGAGACTTAGGGGGAGAGAGTAGAAAAAACATTGTCACCTACAGGTCATACAGATAAATCTAGAAAATAATCTGTGCTGCATCCTTCAAGAAAAAAAAAAAGGTGTTTGGTTTTTTTTCCCTAAAGAAAGAAGTGTCTGAAGGTCCAAAATACTTTGCAAACATGATCAATTATGCTTTGAAACGGGTGCTGAGAAAAGACTCTTATTCCCATTTTTCTACATGGGGCAACTGAGGAACCTTCCCCAAGAGTTAGAGACAGAGCTCTGGACTCGCTGGGCACAGGTGAAGGGATGGGGACGTTACCACTAAACTGAAATGTAAAATTGCATGTTAATAGAAAACACCCAGAGAACCATGAGGAGGCTACTGCTTTAACTTCATCACACTTATTAATGTAGACTGATAGTGAGGGAAAAAAATAGCCCAGCAAGCCAAGACAGTTTTTACCTCGGAGTTATGATGGATAGCTATGATCCAATAAAGACATTTGAGTGGGATTTCATAATACATTATTTCTGTTTTAATCAGGCACTATAAAGCAGCAACAGGACTTATATACTTCACAGCCACTTTGGATTATTGAACGCTCACAGTAGGCTAAAAGAGCACTTACAGCTCATCAAATTAAGCAAAAATGTACAAATTAAGTACCATCAAGCCCACAAGCCAATGCATTTACAGGCAGTGAAGAAGGGGAAACAGAAGAGAATTAAAGGATGAGGCATTAAAATGTACTTTACAGTATGCTTTTAAGAAATGACATTCATGACTGAAGAAAACAATTAACAAGCATCTCAGTCCATCCCTTGTACCAAGCTAAGACCTATTTCCACACTTCTCCCTGGTCAACTATCTATCTTTCCTGGTCATTGATTATGGCAGTATTTCCAAAGAGCATGATTTATTGCCTCCCACACATACTGCAGCTTATATAGCATGTCTGTCATGTGAGGCGGGCTCAACCCGGAGCTTCACAACTGCGGCGTGGATACCCAGCTCTCACACCCAGAGCCTGTTTTGCAGGGTACCGTGTGGAGCAGAAGCACTGGTATGTTAGGAGCCAAAATTGCAGCCTTCTGAATGCAGAGCAGCTTTTCTGTCACATAAAAGCCTTGTCCAGGTTTCATGATCCTAGGAATTATGTTTCTTCTCCCTCTCTCTAGGCTACCATTGAAGGTACTTAAATGGAGACTCTCGGCTTGCTTTTTGGCATTATGAGTTTGCCAGTAACTCAATCGCTATCCCTTTCCTTTGCTGCTGGTTCCTGGACACCCATCATAAATCAGCAATGCATTTTTTTGCCTGGTGGCTCCCATGCAAGTTTTCAATAGACTGGGGATTGCTTAGGCTCCCAGCTAAGACTGGAGGCTAAGAGAGGCTGAAGATGTCTTCAGCAGGAACTGGAGGCAGCAGGTGCCTGCCCGCTTCGGAAAGGGTTGGAAATTAATGCTTTAAAGATGTAGGGTGAGAAGAGGACAGTTTCACCGCTGTGACACCTAATCAGGAGCAGGGAAGGAACAGCTGGAAATGGACAGATGAAGAAAAAACCGCAACAAACACTTTTTTTTTTCCATATACACTACCTAAGACTGCATCATTTCTGTTGTGCCTCTTATTGTTGTGCTAGATTACAGGAATTGCCACAAAGTAGTGATAATAGCGCAAGCTAAGATAGCTCTTTAAAGCGTGGAGGGAAAAACATTAGGAATTATGAAAACGTCAGAAATTAAAATAGCTTGGAAATGAATCACAGACCAAAAAAGACTTCATGGATCTGATAAACTGTTTGCAAAGGATAGTCACATAACTTTAATCTACATTGCAGCATGAAACAGCACCTTTCCAGCAAGTCCTTTACAGTAACAATTAAATATGGGTGTCCTCAAAAACAGTAATATTATTTCACATGTCTTTGAAGGCAAGACCTCAGACATTAAGCAGTCAGCTGACAAATCCCACTGAAGACTCTTCAGATCAAGGAGAGCTTTTGTTTCTAAAGCAAACTGAAACAATTGAGAATTAATTAAGAAGAAAAATGGGAACACTAAGTAACAATCAAACTTGTCAAGTGTGTTTTAAATATATAACCCACAATATAATGAACGTTTTATGAATGTTATTTGCCAATTTCTTTTAAAACTATTTTTCTGTGTGCATTATTAATTTCTGCTCATGTTTCAGATCTCTATAGTATTCTTACAGTGAAGGTGTTTGATCAAACTATCGAAGAGTCTAATTAAGGTAAGGAAGGTAACCAGTTACGATAGAAAAAGCATTCCCTTTCCATTTCCTACTAAAGCATTGGGTAGACAGCTCATATTGCAATGTGGAACAGTTGGACTGAAAAGATTTCAAATTTGGATTCCAAGGAATAATCCTTCAATAACTGAACTGAATTTAAGAAGGACCATGCAGCAGGTATTGCAATTTAGAAGAAAGTGGCTACTGTAAATTGTGCTAGAAAGTAAAAATTCTGTCCTGGTTTTGGCTGGGATAGAGTTAATTTTCTTCCTAGTAGCTGGTATAGTGCTGTGGTTTGAATTTAGTATGTGAATAATCTGATAACACACTGGTGTTTTAGTCGTGCTAAGCAGTGCTTATACTAAGTCAAGGAGTTTTCAGCTCCCCATGCTCTGCCAGGTGCACAAGAAGCGGGGAGGGGGCACAGCCAGGACAGCTGACCCCAACTGGCCAAAGGGCTATTCCATACCTTATGACGTCATGCCCAGTATATAAACTGGGGGGAGTTGACTGGGGAGCAGTGATCGCTGCTCGGGGACAGGCTGGGCATCAGTCAGCAGGTGGTGAGCAATTGCATTGTGCATCACTTGTACATTCTTTTATTTTATTATTATTATTATTATTATTATTATCATCATCATCATCATCATCATCATCATCATCATCATCATAATCTCTTCTTCTGCTGTCCTATTAAACTGCCTTTATCTCAACCCACGGGTTTTGCTTTTTTTTTTTTTTTTATTCTCTCCCCCGCCCCGCTGGGGCAGGGGAAGTTGATTGAGCGGCTGTGTGGTGCTTAGTTGCCACCTGAGGTTAAACCACGACAAGTTCATAATATACATTGTCTCTTTAAGCATCTTTTTTTTAATAGTACAGAGTGCCTCTACCATGAATGTGTCAAATATAGAAGCACTATTTCTAGTGTGATCTCAGTGCAAGGTGTCGGTTGGTCTTTCTTCTCCTTCTGTGGTAGGATAAGAGACAAGTAAAGTTGGTGTGGTTTGTAGGTGTCTAGCACTCATACATTTGCACCAACAAATACATGCCTATGCCTATGTTCATATGCACATACATTTACACAAATATATATACACCCCCATATAGATAGTGGCTATGGATTACAGTCTGTGGTGCCATCTGGTGGAAAGAAGTCAGCAGCAGCTCTACTGGTATGTTAAAAAACACAAGTGCAGGTATCCTTAAAATAAGGAAGGAATGAATAAAACCCCAACAGAACGAAGAACTGATCCATATGATTTATAGAAGCTGCAGTGTTCATCAAAAACCAATCAGTTCCAGTCTGTCTCAAAACCCAAAGCTTCTTACCTTGACTGTCCCAGACTGTCACACTCATTGATATGGATCAGTAGTCATTGATGAGCTTTTAAAACCACAAAAAGCTTAAATGGGTTATGGAAAAATGTAAAGACTCCCTGACATTTCTAACTGTCTCCATCCCTGATTCTATCTGAGGTAGATGGGTTGGAGTCGTGCAGATTTACCGGAACAGCAAACATCTTTGACGTCTTCAACGTCTGCATCTCATAGCGAGCCTTTTTACAGTGAGTGAATATTTACATGAATACAAGGTCAATTATTTTTTTCTGATGCCCCGTCAACTTCATCGGGCATGAGTTGTCTCCATTTCTCTCAGTAGATGCAGTTCTTGAGATAGAAATGGGCTTCTAGACAATAATAAGCAATGATTTATTTTAAAGATTACTTGGGAGTAATGTTTGCCATATAGGCAGAGGAAGGCAGTCTTCATGTTCTAAATGAAGAATTTGGGCTGGCTTTCTCAAAATTCCCTTTAGTTTGAAGGAAAAAAAGTATAAATGGACTAGTTACTTTCTAAGAGAAAGCTTTTATCTTCAAGGACAGCGCTCACATCACAACAGACCAAGGCCTGAGGGAACCTGCCCCATGAGAGTAAGGTCTAATTCTTCACTAGGTTATGCAAAATTTGGTTATTTGGGAATATTCTTTTATACAGAGTTATTATATACTTGTAACTGTGTATTTACAGTTCTACTGAGGACTAAGGATCAGGCATAACATTGTTAAGGCTTCCATGGCAGAAATAAAGGCAGCAAAACCAGAGTGTTGTAGAGAAACAAACAAAAAAATAGTTGAAATGTTCATCACTAAGACTGGTGACATTATATCTTGTTCATACTCTTTTAAAGGTAGCTTGACCTATTTCAGCTTTCTTATTTTCAGATGAAAATCCTGAAATGAGTCAGTTAATCAAATGATGATCTGGGATGTTTCAAAAAAGGACGGAAAGTTTGTCAAAGTGTGTCACAAAGCAAATACTCTGGAAAGCAGAGACTGTAAATACATAGGTGAACAAGCACAAATACACATCCATATACTAGCTGATAATTAGCTTCTGCAGATGAGGCAAATGTGCCACCTACACTTCTTCTTCCTGCCTTTTCTTTCCCCGGGCTCTCTTTACCCTTTGCCCATTCAGCGGTTGTCTATCACTTCCCCCCTTCCTTCTCAGGCTCTCACAAGGCTCCATCCACCTCCCTGACAGCCATCAAACCCTCTCCGCAAAGCAGATGGAAAGGCAGTGGGGAAGAAAGGTGATGTGACCAAACAATAATCCCATCCCTGCTGAGATAACATCCTAATCCAATAGCAGTTTTTCTTGACAAAGAGAGAGCAAAATCTTGGAAAAGATTTTAGGACTTGAGTTGTGGTTAAACCAACTTTATAGCTGGCAAATTAAATTTATTGCTTGCCCTCCAAAACATAGAGTTGTCAAAATGTGTTTTCAAATCTCAGTCAAAACAAAAGAAAAAAAGGAGTTAAAATGTATGACTCCTGTTTCTGCCATTGCCTCACTTCTGCAATCCTTGCTTTTTGCTCTTGTTTTCCTTTGTTTCTCATTGCTTACATTACGATGTCTGAATCACAGGCTTCTCCTTGTATCCAGTGAACTCAGCAGAATAATTCTTATTGACTTTACTGGGTATAGAATTGGATTTACTGTCCATTGCTCTAATATGTTAGATTACTTTCCTCCTGCTATTTCTTTCCTTTATGTAAATAAATGAAGAATATAGGGAAGTTGTTCTTATTGGCTAATGTAGTTGTTGGAAGAATGGAAGCTAAAGAAAAGCAATGGCTATTTTGGGGAACAATTTTTGTACATTTTTAACAAAATCTTTGTCCTTAGTTTTGACTGACTAGGAGTTATTCAAAAACAATCTTCCATTTACTACAGAAATTAAACCCTTTGCCAGTAAGTATAGTTTGCCCTTTCTATCTCCCTGTAACTGAGATTCTTCCCCACCTCCATCATTAAAATCCATTGGGAGAAAATGATCTATTTTTTCCCAGTTTTTATAACCAAGCTCCTTGTGTGTAAGCCCAGAAATAATTACGGGGGGTGGGGGGGTGGGGTGGGTCATTTCTAGGACAGTTCAGCAAGTTCAGTGGTGAATCCTGGAAGACCCTGTGATGTGCATTGTTACTATGATTAATGACTCTTATTATTGATGCACAACCATAAATTTATACAGGATCTGTCAAGAATAAATAAGAGAGCAGTGTATTCTGCTATGAAGAGTTACAGCAGGAAAATAGCAAAGATTTATAAAAAGCAAATCTTAACAGATAAACAAACACATTACAAAACTGTGAACATACACGTGCTCCCTTTGTAGTTCTTGGGAGTGTTGTCTTTTCTCTATGATGGGAGGGGGACTGGGCTCTTAGTGGCTATAAGAAAACCAGAACATAAAATAGAATTGGGATTTAACAAGGGAGCTGATTCATTTCCTCATAAAACCTTGAAAAAGCCATTTGAAGACAATTTGTTTATGAACACTCACCTGAACTGACATCTGAGTGAAGAAGCTGAGAGTAAATGGGAAGGCGTCACAGTTTTGGGGAGCAGGGAAGGGGGTTGCTTTTTAGCCTCAGTGATTTCTTTGCAGGTTCACAAAGGAGCATTATCACCTGCAGTTGCAGTGTGCTCTTTTCTCTGGGGTGCTGCTGCACATCCTCACTCAACAATAAACTCTGCTCATAGGTAGTGCCACAAACTTGGAGGACGCTGGTAGCATCTGGTAATCTGGAAAGTATTTAGGCAATCAACGGCAAGGAATATACACCTTGGGATTTGGTAGTATCTGCCTTGCAAGTTTAGATATCCACCTCTGCTGAGGGCTAACAAAGTGGAACCACTGTAATTTCACCTGGGGCCTCAAGGACAGTCAGGGAGGTATAGCAGAAAAATCCTTCAGGGATTTGGGCATTCCATATTGAAAAATATGCTTATCCTATGGGTCAAGCTGACTTCTCTTTCAGTGGTTTTTGGTTGTAAAAATGCAGGAATGTCATCTGATTTTGTGCATAACGGAATGTATCTACGAAGTGATTACTATGTTGCAAAATATAATATGGAAAAAGTAAGACCAAAACTCTCGACAAAACCTCCAAACCCTGTAACTGGATGTACAAGTGAAATCTAATATCACGAAAGAGTACAAAATAAGGAAAAAACCAAAACCCGAACCGTCACATATGGATGCTGTATTAGCCAACAGGGAGGGAAGGAACAGGATCAGAAGTGTTTCAAAGCTGAGGCAAGAGGGGATATACGGTAGCATTTATTCCTCAGTACCTCAAAATCAGAAGAATACCTTACACTCCCACATGCCTCGCACTTCCTCTGAAATCACCTCTGTCTGTCCTGCGTCCTCGCACCGTCCTCAAAGGCATAATCTAGGCTCCTCCACGCGTGATTCTTCTGGGCTGCTCTTTACTTGTTCCCTCTGTGGTTGAATTCCATAAGGTTTCCCATTACGAGTAGCATTCAGCTGGCACCTCTCACACGTTGCTTCTGGCTTCATTCTTAACACACCTCGTAGGTATTTCCATTGCTTTTTCTGAGCCTTAATTACTGAAAATGTGCCTGGGCAGTATCAACTGACACTAAAATGATTTCCTCTTTAATGTCAATTGAAAAATGAGTTCCGTTTCTTGCTCCAAACATCACTTTCATGTCAGTTATTTCATGAGCCCGGGAGAGTTTTACTAGAGCAGCCAGCTGCCACGGGTGGAATCCTGCCTTGTTGGACCAAGCTCAGCTAGCACACACTCAGCTCTTACTGGCGTTCTGTGTTTTGAATGCTCAATACCTAGAGGAACACCAAGTATTTTGAATAGATCTGCATTTGGTGGGAAGCGGAGACAGTGCTGCAGGGGCTACTGTGCAGACAAAAGTAGTAATGAAGCCTACTGCAAGGAAAGGAGGATCGGAGGCTTCTCAAGTAAAGCTATGGGAGAGGAGCGAGAAGTTTTTTTGTTGATTACGGTGAAAAGATTCCCCTACTTAGGTCCTTCTCTGACCTCTGCACAGAGATCATTTTTCCTGTCTAGAGACTTACATTTGCATACTTTTTATTCTCCATAGACCACATCTCTCTGCTGTGTCTGTTGCACCAAGTAGCACCTGCAGCCATTAAAAATGAGGGCAGCAAAAGCCCAAGCTCACACTGGCATGCAGTGAGGCGGATCAAATGTACAGGCACGTTTTACACATATGCCTTGCTACCAAGCGGTTTTTATTACTGACAGTGTTGTGGGAAGAAAGAAACAAGTTGTTGGCTGTGCATTTTGCTTTTTCATTCGAGTTCTGAGGATGGGTTACGGTTTAAAGAAGATTGAAGATAATGCTACATAGAGCCCCTATTGCATAAAACTATCATGGGTCTGTTTATATACACGTACATACATTGATATCCACAGCACAGTGTCTCTCTTAAATGGCATTTTATACATGGGCAAAGGCAAGCAGAACTTTGCAGAGGACTGAAAGCAGCCATCTTTCTTCCCTCTGGTCAGTACCTTAGTCTACAAACAAACTTATCACACAAGTATGAATCTTAAGGAGTGTATAATTCTTTTTTTCTTCTTTTTTAATTTAGGAAGTAAGCCATTTCAGGGTGCAGTTCTCCCTTACCCTCTACAGTAATTCAAGTCATTGTTTTGTTTTGCTTGTTTGTTTTTTTTTTTTAAGCCTTATTATTTTAAATTAAGTTACCTCTATGTCATCTTTCCTGTCAAAGAAAATCAGCAACCTAAAATATGAATGATACCGAGGAAGTCAAGAGAAACAAGCCTGAAATACTCAGGGCTACAGCGGTCTCTCTCACTGCATTTCTGCTAATGTCCCTAGTCAGGTGTCGCTGTGCTGATGAAATTTCTGTGCTGGGAGCAGGGGCAGGCAACGAGTAGCTGAGGGAGGAAAGGGACTGGGGCTTTATTTTGTAAATCATTTTATTTTGGATCATTGTAGATAGCACTACTGGGAAAAGTAATCCTGCTATAAAATTTTTCATCCCGTGTTTCTGAGCCCTTGTTACTGATAAAGTGAATGCTTGTCTGTGCCACGTTGAGGGGGAGACAATTTTCTGGGCCAGGTGTTGATGTCCTGCGATCTGACATTCAAGTTGCCTTGTTCCCTCACAGCCTGTGTGCACCTCAGCCATCCACCCTGCTTCAGTCCTTTCCCTTTTATCTGTGCGCAGAATTAATCAAAATTATTTGCTAATTCATTCATCGAGGCAGCTCATGCTCCGTCTACCTCAACCTCCCTAAACCGAAGCTGCCTCCAAGGAGAGGCAAAATGGGGCAGAGCCTCACTAGTCTGCAAAGTCTCTTCCAAGTTAGGGAAAGTAATTTCCTGCCTCTTTTTTTGGTGAAGTTTGTCTATTTTCGCCCCTTTTTGTCCAATTAGCCACAGCCTTTAATACTCCTACTCAGCAGATGAACTGCTCCTCTCAGGTAAACAGTCTACATTACCACAGTGAGCTTTGATGCTCAAATCCCTATTTTTTAATGAGAATTTTTTCCAAGCCTAATAAAAAATAATATGCTTTGGCAAGAAATAACCAAAGAAGTCCCAGCAGAAAATCCAGTGTCATTATAGCTTGGCACTCATGCCTTGGGTACTTTTTGAAGGTTTCTTCTACATGCTGTGTAGGCAAGTAATGGAAATCGCCTCAAAAAGCTCACACTCTACAAGCCAGACAGGATGCGACACGTGGATGGGACAGACGGATTGTGAGCAGAAGGAAGTTATAATAAAATAAACTAGAATTTAGCTGAAGAGCAGAGGTTTTTGCTTTCACAATTCCCTGATCCTGGGTCACCACAGCTGTAGGAAGTTTCTGACACCTTTTTATTTTGTTGGAGAGGGGACAGGGAGGACGTTCTCCCGTACTTTCTGTCAGGAGGAGGTGTCTGCAAGAGCTGAAACATATTACAGTAATAAACATATTTCATGCAGCCAGGGCTGACAAATGGAAGGACTACTGCTGCAGCCCAGGGAAGTCCTTGATGTGGAAGGAAACTTCCTTTGTCCAGGGGCCTCTTGCGCCTCTGTGCGGGGGCACATTCCTCATCAGAAGCACAGACACTGTTGCCAGTATGCAGTGAGCACCGAAAGGGTTGTGTTCAAAGGGAAAGCAAGGAGAAAATGTGATTTGCAGAAAACACCTCCAACGCAACCCCTGCCCTCAGTGCAAAAGACAAAAGAAGGGACAGTTTTATGGCTAGCTCACCGTACAAGTCCTTAAAGAAAAGGGTTTCCCATCTAGGTTAAGTTTAGGTGAGGCCCTCTTCTACAAAGACAATTCAGCTGTCTTGCGTACTAGAAACAACCCTGCCATGAGCATCCTATCTCAGTCATTGCTATAGACAGCATTCATCACTAGTCAGAGCAAGCTCAAAGCTTCAGCACCATTTAAAGGTCAGTCAGGCCTCCAACATGAGGTTTTTTGGATTGAAGAAATATCTCATCCAAGCCATACGGGTCTGGACAGGGATGAATCATACACCTCAAGATGATTTTGGTGGCAGCACTTTCACCAACTGAAACTACTGGGTAATTTTATTTGTCTAAACAGCAGTAGATGTTTCTTCTGAGCATGTTTTCTTCTGGGAAAAAAAAGAATTGGATATTCTCCAAAAACAGTCATCTGCAAACAGCTGTTTACATCCCAAAGCCCTCACAGTACAATCAATATGTGAAAAGGGAGACGGATTTTGGAAAGCAGTCCTCGAACTCTGCGCTATAGCCAGCTATTGCTGTGAAAAGTAACCAGTAACGCTGAAGCCCGCTGTACTCAGCTCTGTCCAAGGGTCTAGCAGAAATATGAATCACTTAATGGATTAAGCGGATCATTTTCTGTCACCTCATAAGCCTAGAAGAACACACCTTTTTTCTGTGTTTGCACAGTACCCAGTGGAGATTGGGGCCTCTGTGTGTCTAACAAATATCTATTTGCTCATTTGGAAGCATGCACGGGACATAATACCAGAGACGCAGTTGAGAAACAGGGAAGAGACACTGCAAAAATGAAACAATTTAAAAAAAAGAAAAAAGTGGTAACTTTTTGGGTCTCTTGAAGACTCACCTCTACAGCAAGAAAGCCAGACTGTCGGGGTGGTTGTTAAGAAGACAACTGTTCACTGCTGGAACTTGCAGCACCAGCTGAGAAAGGAAGCATTGGATCAGATCTCCACTTCTGATGGCTTACTCGGTTCTGTTCACTGTGCATGGGCGTTAAGGCTCAGGTGAGCGTTCGAGTGGCCATGAACAGGAAGACACACGCATGTTTAGCTATGCCAATGGCCGCACGCTGCACCTGAGAACGCACATACACAACTTTAATTCTGTTGGCTGGCTGTGCGTGCCTCCCAAGCAAGAGAAAGAGAGAGGGAGGGAAGTTTTAAAGAACTCTGATTTCTCTATTGCTTTACCTTCCTCAAACAAACAACTTCTTCCTTGTTTTTCTCCAGCTAATGATTGCTGTGTCTTGGTATCAACTGTCTACTCCTCTGCTTCTGCTTCCTCCTCTGTACTGAAAAGGGATTCAGTGGTGGCCAAGCACCTCCTTTGCACGTCTCCAAGATTAACTAGAAAATAATCAGATCACGTGTGGAAAGCTCAGAGGAGCCTGAGTTCCACTACAGAGTATTTCATACGAGATCGACACGGGGTAGAAGTTGCTCTACCTGAGGAAGAGAGCATCCTAGTGGGCTGCTGTGTGGTGTAGCACAACTGTTAATAAGGAGGAAATGACTTTTGAGTGAAAAATGTGGGATTAGATCCCACAGGAATGATGTTCAAGGAGTTTACACAATTTTCAGTTGGCCATGTATCAACGGCTGAATTCCACACAAGATAGAGAATATATTGTCTGGTAACAAATGGTGAAATAAGTCAAATAATAGGTGTAAATCATGCTTTCTATCTGTTTCTCAGACACTTCTATTTTTCAGCTATATTTCAGTGCAGCAGAGCTTAAGGCCTCGGCTAGCCACCCTATAAACCCAAGCCTGTTCAACTTTAAAAACCAGCTACATCATTTAAACTAGATCAACTCTCAATTCCCCCATTTAAAGTGGTGCCCATATCCAGTAGATTATTTACTTATCATTGATGTCCCTCCAGATAAGTTCAGTGATGTATCAGAGCAAAGCAAGCTGATAAAAGCGAGCGTGCTTTTGGCAGAGGTTTGTATGTACAAATTTTTAAAGGAAGGAAGTGGTTTGGTCACAGCGTCTTTCCCCCAGAGCGGATTTCTTCAGGAACATCGTAAACGTTCCTGACCACGTCTGTGTTTCTCTGAGCCGACAGGCTCTGGCAGGGCTTAAGTAGAGAGCTGCTTGTCTCCTGCCTGCTTCCCATCAAGACGACTGCCTTGCGTGCAGCAGCGGGCTGCGGCAGCCTGCCTGTCTGGATGTGCCGGGCAGCACGCTCCCCGCCAGGCAGGCTTACCAGTTGCCTGGCAAAATCATCCCCTGTTGCGTGCAGCCTCAGGACCACGTCTGCCAGCCGCTAGTTATCACTGTGGCTTGTGCTCTGCTAAGTCAAATGGAGGCTTTTGCATAGCATACAGTCTTCTCCTGAAGACCAGACCGACAACAGGGGGGCAAGCAGCCAAGGCACAGAGAAGGACTACAGCAAGTTTGTCAACACTCGGGCAGACACTTAGGTTTGTATCTTGGTTTGTTTGCCACTGTCAGTAACTTCTGCTGCAGTCCCGTCTGCTCCTGAACCTTTGCTTCTGTTTTGCTGATCATTATCGGCACATTGAGACCATGCTCTCCATTTGCAATCTCTGGTCACTCAAAAGAACACAAATAAAATGTATTTAAACATGGTAAGTGTGGAATTATCCTCAGTTTATTCTACAGCAGTTGTTGTCTTGGGTTTTTTCTCCCCCTCTGCCTGAAATCTCAAGGAGTGATAATCAGAGCACGTGGCTTTCTCCACATGAAAGTCCTGGACTTCCATTCCAGATACAGATTACTGATAAACACAACTGTCTCCCTCTGGAAGCAACATACCTCACACATTACAAAGGCCCATTTGTCCTTGTGATTTTGATTTTATAGTACAGATAGGGGACTTAGTGTTAAACACAATCATATCATTTACCAATTAACTTTTTTTTTGACACTGATGGTGAGACCAGGAGGATGAGAGGAGAAAGCCTTCTTACCTGCACTTTTGTGGAAGATGATGCAAAACCCCCTTAGCCTGGTTCCATACGCACACGGACAGCCAACCGGCACACAACAAAACCAAAGGCACTAACACCACAGATGTTAGTGATACCCTCGTTAGCAGAATTTGAAGTGGAATGAACTTGGAAATGGAGCAATCCTGGAAGTGACAAAGATGAACCTGAATGCCAGAGCATCAGCTATAAAACACCTTGGCATCACCTGTGTTGGTGGGACGAAGTGTCCCACTTTCTGGTGCTCTCCCCAGGCTCCTCAGCTACCCCTCAGGGTGCCAGGCAGGCTCCCTGCTTCAGGCTCCCTTCCTCCTTCTCTCACCATCTTCACGACCAGCAGCAATGGACATTTCAGCATAGGTGCAGTAGAAAAAACCCCTCTCACCTGCTTCCTCCTCCCACTCCTCCGTCTTCTAAAGATTTCTTTGGGCCTTCCTGATTAGGCTGAAGGGATTGAGAAGCTCACCCGTGGAGATTTCATTGGGCAGAAAGAATGAAAAAGAAAGCGTGCAGGCAATCCCACAAAACATGTTTAGTGCTGAAGGAGCCAGCCACGTTCCTGGTACGTAAAAAGGAGCACTCGGTGATTTCCAACCTGTGAATAAAGCTCCTTGGCTGGGGAGGAGAGTTACTGGGCACTTCCAGCCCACCCTCGTCTTCATCACAGAAACGGCCCTCGTGGGAAGGAATGCACATGGCAACACGAGAGCTGCTGACTGAAGCGGCCATGGGGAAATGCACCAAAGAGCTTTCTCATTCCCCGTGAGATGTGGCCAAGGAGGCAATTTACTTTCCAGTTCCCTTCCAAGACGAAGTATGGCTTGCACTACCACTGCCTAGGCTGTACTTACTCCGTAAATACAGTTTTTCTGTCTTCCATGTGGCAACTTTTGCCCTGAAGTCACTTCTTAAATAAGCCTCAGAAACAGAGGCAATGTTCTTCTAGCAAGTTAGCACAGCTGAGAGCCTGGAGAGCAGATACTTGTTAGTATTAAACACTCAGTCTTGGTGTGAGAAAAACTTTCTCCTGTATTTCACCTCCTAACATGTGGGTGATTGTGCTGATGACAGGGCAACAGAGCCGTCCTGTCTCTCCGATTCTTTCCTTCCATTTGGTGAAGACGCAGAGGAGGCAGACTTTGCTGCAAAGCCTTTCCGCTCCCTCTGTGCTCAGCACAAGAGCCACGGCCTCGGGAAGCCTCTGCAGAAAGGTGCCATAAGAACACAGAGTCACCCAGCTCTTTTCTTTCTTTATTTTTTTATTGAAAGCTTCATCAAAGAAAACAGAAGTTTAAACCTAACATCCACTGATCTACAGAAAGCCCCAGGAGTGGGAAAATGGCAGCTATTAGGATTGTGGTACAAATGGAAAACATAAAAAAAAAAAAAAATCATAGCAGTACAGATCTTTCAAAGACATTCTGAGACATCAGCACACAGATGCCCATATAAATAAGATTCATAATTTAATGTATCACAGAGGTTCTGTATTCTACATTTTGGCTACAGTGAGGTCTGTAAGGGCTTTAAAGAACCTCTGTCCCATTTGTGTGATGCATGTTTTCTTGATAGGAAATTCATCTGCTTTCCAAGCTGCTTTGATTTTTCTTACAGACAGAATCTGTTCATTCTCCTTTAAAAAGGAAAACAATTAAAAATTCCTATATGAATTCTGTACGCCTCCTGGTTTTACATAAAATTGTTTTGCCTCCAAAAGATAGTAGAATTTTCTTCCACTCTGGAATACAGCATATTTAATAATACTTTAATTACATAGCATCATGTTCTCTTCTCTAGGCTGTATTTTTGGGATTTTAAAAATATAACCGACTGTAAATTTCGCCAAATTCATAAAATTATTATCCAAGAGAAAGACACTTAAAGGCAGAAAATTAATGTTGGGCAGATATTCTCTTAAGGACAACAGATCCAGATCTTGGAAGGTGCTTACACCTTGCAGGCTTTGGCCCTACAAGGAAAAATGGATTTGTGAATCTGTCAAAGGCTGACATTTTTCACTTCATTACACATTTTTATTAAGGTGAAAGAACTCAGCTGTCACTGTTGGGGAATTAACAACTGAACTGAACAACTGAAATAAACACAAGAATTTTTCTCATCATGGAAAGCTAAACCAACACTGGGATTTATTTTTTTACAGCTTTTCTCTCATAATTTTCTGTTTAATTTTAACAAAGAGCATGTTAATAAAGGGGAGAAGAAAGGGTCTCTTCTGCCTGCTTTGAGGCACAAAGGTGAATAAATCTCTGGGGTACATACAGCGCTCTAGCCTATTTGGGTGACAGGAGCAATACAGAAAAAGTTGGTGCTCTTTTCGAGGGGAAAATAACTCTCCTTACACTGCATCTTTGCTGCTTGCTGAGATTCTAGAAATCTGCTCCACTGAGGGAGAGGAGAGGTCTGCTGCTCACTCAGCCCTCCTTCTGAGAAAGTGTGCGCGCATGATTGTGTGTATGCATATTAGAAATGAAAGGAATCATCGTTACTAGAGTCAATTGTCATTAAACAGAAAAGACTAATACACCAAATGTCAGCGTTTTTGTTGTTTTCTGTTTTGCATTTCCATCACACCGTGACTGTTTTCTTAGTTCACATGGGCTACTGAGAAAGACCAGGAAAATCCCTTACCCTAGGGCACTTCTTTTATATCTGGACCAATTTCATGTTAAATAAAGTTTTGAAAGGAAATGTTGACCACGTGTGTATCAAACATTACTATCTTCAACTACCACATTTGGTCTTATCACTAAAAATGGATTGATTCATTACTTTAAGCACATTATCACTCTTCAGCATGACTCTTGCTATAGGTGGAGTTCAGCAAGTCTGCCTAAACCTGTTTTGCTCATGTCAACCTCAGCATTAAAATGAAGTGGCATGAGGAGCACCATCAAGCTTAAAATCATGAAGCATGGCAATTTGTTAAACACTTAGTATCAGTCTCATCCTTCAGTACCATAAACAACATAATATAGATCCAAATACTATGACATATTAAAAATAAACTTTATTACAATGCAGGCTTCCTCAAATTTGCTGAGTTTTGGTACACATACATACATAAATAATACCCTTCGTTTGATTTTTACTTGAGTAAAAATCCATTCGAATCCTTCAGCCCATTGCCCATTGTAAGTTTAAGCCCTCACTTCTCTAATCACCAGCCTTTATCTTCCACAGCTGGGCATGCATCCATAGCAGAAGATGATACAATGTGATGCAATTGCTCTCAAATATGCCTCATTCTGCATTACGGTGGATTTCTTGACCAACACAACCAAGGCAGTCTCTTGGTAAACAGAACTATACAAGTAAGCACAAGCTAAGGACATGTCAAGAGTCTGTTTCACTGGAAGGCAATAAGAGGACATCCACAATTTGAGGCCTGACTGTCACAGGTGAAAAGTGCTTACAAAACCAGCAGTAGAGCCAGATAGGAAGAAGAGTCCCTCAGCAATCTCACTGGGAACAGTGCGACTTTTCAGTGCCCTGATCTACGCTGGGGTCAGCACCTGCACATATAATACTCTCTTCAGTTCCACTGTATCCATTTTTTTTCCTCAATATTAAGCGACGAGCCCAGGTATTCAGAATTTCCTAGCCATAATTCATATTTTTCTGACAACCCTTCTGTATTTATCCTTTAAGGTAAAAACAAAAATACCAAACCTGAACATCCAGATTTGACTATTTACAAGAATTCAGGTGTGATGGAAAGTACATACGCAGTTCAGCTTATGGATTTGATGTTACTTCTAGACCTCTGGGCCAGGCACCATTGCCTTAGACTTCTAGAGCTGTTTCTGCAACCTTTCAGGAACCCTCCTGATATTTAAAGCTAAATTGGTAAGACGGACATAGATATTGACTTTACAAATTCAGGTCTTCAAAAAAAGAAAAAGAAAAGAAAACAGAAACTCAAACAGGCAATAATAATAAACCTTCCGAAACATCTTATTAGCCAGAACATAAAGAAAACCAGTTTTAGATTTCAGAGGCCACCAAGTATTCCTGTCCTACGACAACACCCATGCAGCGTGTTGCTCTTCCGCTGTTCTCTTGCATCTCATCTTTAACTTTTACAAATAAGTTACCACTTTCTGAGCATTTTGTACGTTCCAAATAAGCTTTTTTCTTACCTTGTGATCTATGACTGTTTATACTCAAGGCTCACATTGTTTATAATTCATAGACTTTCAAGTACCAGTTCACTGGTTTTTTGGGGATCAGTAAGATGATCAATTGTATTTAAGGGATCCATTTTCTTTCCTCTTCTTCTTCCTCTACTTCTTTGCTTTGTTTCTTTTGATTTCAAACACTATTAAACATTATAGCATGGAAAAAAAAGGAACAATTCTAATACAGAATGCACTTGAAACACTTTAAAGTGACAGGCATCGTGATATCGTGTTGCCTGTCTGGCTTAATAAAAAACACTGAGATTGTTTAACTTTGTTTGCTGAAAAACATAAGAAAAATGTTTCTGAATGTATAAATAAAGCAGCAGAGTTCTGAATAGAAACAAGAAGGTACCTCAGCATATTCATCAGCCACATGGTAGCTACCTTGTAGCCTCATTGTTGATAGTAAATGAGACTTTTTGTGTGTCACGTTAGAACTAACACAGAAACAAATGTGTTTATTTCATACTTAACTGACTTGTGCCTGGGGTTATCTCTATTTGTACAAAGAATTCAGAGAGAGACAGAAAGAGAGTACATGTAGAAAGGAAGAAAATAAGGCTAGATAGATTTTTTTCCCTCATATGCCCTCCAAAGAAAGAGGGAACCTTTATCCAAGGACAAAATCCAAGTGCCACTCTCAAAAAGCAACAAGTAATGAGACAGCATGTGAAACAGAAAGTTTTTTTTTTTCTCAATTGAAAACATGTTGTGGATGTTGTTGTTCTTTTACTTTGGCATCATCTGGTTTTCAGAAGTGTTGAATATCAACAACTACTCTGGAGAAAGCAGAAGTTTTACCACTTCTGAAAATCAGGCCCTCTTTCTATGGTGAAGAACCACGTGAACTCCCATTTCTCTCTTTTCTATGTTGCATATCTAGCAGCCATTTACTTGGGACCCCCCCCTCCCACCCCCCCATTAAAAAATACGATCTTGTTTTATCAATTTAAAAAAATAATTGTGTTCTTTTCCCCAAAAAAGTCAGGTTAGGGAAACACAGATCTCTTTTTAGAATTGGGCAGCTGAATCAGATTGATCCAATATATATGTTTTAATTTCATTATTTTTAATGGATACCCTGTCTCTAATGCACCACAATAAATGTGATGAAGCTTCCCCTCTCTTCTGGATGGAGGAAAGTTTAAAAATGTTTGGTTTAATTTTTACATATAGATATATGTGTATGTATGTATATATTTAAATGCTGCTTCTCTTCTCCCTCCATAAGGAAAAAAATCATCTTTTGACTTGCTTCTCACCTTTTTTGTTTGTTTGTTTGGAAAAAAGTAAGGGCCAGAATCAATATTTCTCTGTGGAAAATAAGTGTCATTCCTAGAACAGGTTTCAGTGGATTCAATTTAGTTAGTGTCTTTTTTTGCCTAATCATACTAATTAGTGATTGTCAGCCAACATATTAAGACAACAGAAATCATAGCAGAGAAGAATAATTTTTAACTTCCTGCCTGCATGACAATATTAAGTCAACTTTCAACTGCTTGTATGGGAGAGCTAAAATGAGAACAAAGATCAAGTTTGCTTTCTCTTGCATCTAACTGGCAATTCAAATGCATCACTGAAAAGAAATGCAGAATTAAGGTGGCTATGCATGCTGGACGATGACAAAGACTGAGGTGAAGAAATGAATCTGCGGTATGTCGGAATTCAGAAGGAAGACTGTTGTTTCAGTAGAAATACCAAAGATCAGGCAATTTAACAGAAAAACTCATCAAAATTAAAGCCCACCTGGACAGATTAGTTGGTAACCCACTCCCCTTTGCTTTGGGATGTTCTCCAAAGCACACCATCGACAAGCTTCTAATACCAACTATTCCAAAATTTCCACTATAAACATATGCAGTATGTAAAACACCAGTGGAAGATAGTTTAAACAAACAAGAAAGTAAGAACTGGTCCGGCCATGTAGGTCAAATAAAGATAAAAAAAGAAAAAAACCTCTATCTTCTGGACTGCGTTAGGGTGTCACTTCATCTTTGGTATAAAATAGGCCATCCATAGGCTGCATTTGTTCACAACTAGGAAAGACTACAGAAATTGTCAACAATTTCTTCTATCTATTGCTTTTTTTGCACTTTTTTGACCATAAGCTCCTATCTACTTAAGTTTTTTTTAATGCTCTTAAGCTAGGTTTTTGCAATGTGACAAGCAAAGCAGACTAAAAACTTCTTAAAGCTCATAAAAAAGACTGCAGATAAAAAGCACTAATGCTTTTGCTAGCGATCACGCTTTGTAAATAAAAAAATCTGCATTCTGCAAGAAAAAAACCCTGCATTCTCTATAATGCAGCAAGTTTTTTTCTCAATTCAATAACTTTACTGTAAAATGCTTTAGCCTTCTAGAATTTTTTCTGTCAACACTTAAGACAAAGTTCATAAAAGTCCCAGCATTTTTCCAATCCTTTCAGTTGCCACAGTTCCTTTATCATCAACTTTTCTTCAAAAGAAGAAAATCATTTTCTTTTAAACTGTACAGTTTATTTTTTGTTCACCCCAAAAACTCAGTCTATTAAACTTCTGCACCAGCACCGGTGTGAGCAGTTTCAATTCATTCTCAGGTTTTCTAACAAGACGTTGACAGCTTGCCTTGAGAGCCTTTGACGTCCTTAAAATTAAGGCAATTAAGATTCAAGATAAACCTTACCTAAACATTTCTTTAAAAAAACAAAAAACCAAAAACCAAAAAAACCACTCTAGATTTAAAACAAGAAGAAAAATAAAATGAGAGAAAAAGAGTAGCTTAATTTTTGAGGAAGACAATTGGTTTTCATCTCAACTTGCTCCCTCTTGACATCATCAGTTTTTCTGTTAAAAAAAAAAAAAAATCTAGCTACACCTCCAGGTAAATTCTGAATTCAAATGTTCATCCAGATGAAATGTCAACCCAGTGTTTTTCCTCTGGGTTTTTTCTTTAGTTAAAAAAAAAAATATAGCAAAAATAAAATTGTCAGACTACATGACGGAACCATTTGCACAGCACATAAAAACACTGTTTTGTTTTCGTTGGGAAAGGTAGAAAAAAAAAGCATTCATTTGACGCCTGTGCAAACTGGAAGCCAACTTCTTGTTCAGTGAAGTTTCTCCATTCAAGGCAAAGATTTCAGACCGACATTCTTCAGTCCTGTTTATTGTCTGTAAAAACAATTGAATTAAAGTGGTCATTAAGTCAAAACAACTTTGAAATAGGCTCCTCTCCTTTTTTTCCACCCAATTCCCTTTAAAAGTTATCCAAGCTAAACTAACTTTGCAGCTGTTTAAATATGATACCACCACTAAGCTGAAAATAGTCAGGCAGAAACAGGGAACTCCTGCTTTGGGGACGTTAACACATCCTAAGCAGATGAATTTACTCTTGTTAATGCCATACTTAATGGGCAGTCTAACTACAATGAAATGAGATGAATACGTGGCTTAACATTGTGTAAATATTTCAAGAGTAAT
The DNA here is from genome assembly GCF_035582795.1 of Mycteria americana. Classification (NCBI taxonomy): domain Eukaryota; kingdom Metazoa; phylum Chordata; class Aves; order Ciconiiformes; family Ciconiidae; genus Mycteria; species Mycteria americana. Next base: position 45,719,850 of record NC_134366.1, on the reverse strand, counting down.
ACAATAAGAGAGCGAATATTTTCATAATAATAAGTGGCACTGTTTATTTTGGATACGAATAATAAAACGAAAGATAAAATTACAATAAAAGGATACATCCAATCTGCTAAAAAGAACATATTTTCTGATGGCAAGAACAGTTAGACTGTGGAGCAGTCTGCTTAATGAGCCAGTTATGGCTAACTTAGTAGAAACATTAAAGATAATATTAATTAGATAAATATAATTTTTGATCATATAGTGTCAAATCTTTCTAAATTTAGCACAGAGGATAAGCTATACTATCAACCTTTTTCTTACAGAAGATAACTCATTTTGTGTTTTTGAGCTTTCACATCATTTAAAGATACGTCACATCAAACTTATCTCAGCGAGACTATATGAGATCTTTGGGGAGATGTAGAACCTACGTATAAACACTGTTTCATGTCTAGGGCTATCAGTAAGGGTTAGCTATTGCTTCTCCTACAGTCCTCAAAACTTGCATGGAAAAAATCCTTTTCCAACCGAAGTTCAACACAAGAAAATCCAGCACCTTTCCATTTGCAAGCATTAACACATTTGCCTTGCTTAGTTTTAAATTAATTTTAATATTAGGAGTTAAATTGTGAAGAATGTTGATGACATAACATTTGCCACAGAACTATTTCTCTGGGATGGTAAACATAAAACTAACTTCAATTTTAAATACCAAATTTACCAAAGGACTTCCTCATTGCGTGAAGCCTGAAAATTAGTATTTTGAATGTAACAACAGATTTATGTGGAAAGCAAGAATTAATTATTTTCTTAGGGTTTTCTATGCGTAACTTCTGGTAGGAGTACTCAAGTTGGATGCTCACCTCCTGAAATTTTACTGCCCCTCTGGGTCGAGTGGCCACCATATGTGTGAAAGACCAATTCCACTGAAGGGTCACAGCACACACTCTCTAATCTAACCTGTCACTGAGTTTGTCCACAAAACACTCCAGGAAAATGTAATTCTTTCCACATTTAAAATCAAAGTATGTTGTCCAGCAGAGTTTTGCTTAGAAGTAAGAGAGTACACTTTTCAGGGGGAAGGATCTCAATTTATCTCCACTTCATAGATTTCACACTCTTATGTACAAAATTAAAGGTTTACAAGGAAAAAAGGGAGTATGGGTCTAAAATAATTAAGGCGATTTCCTCATAAAGTAGAGTCCTCTGCTCAGAAACCAAGGGCTGTTTCATCTATATTGCTACACAACAGGTAGCCAGGTTTTTGACATGAAGTTATAATTTCTGAACATCTATGGGTGGGATCCTCAAGTACAGCAGCCAGCATATTAAATAAAAGAACATGTATGCTGATTAAAAAAGTGGAACTTAAATTTTAAGTCTCGTGGTTTATTTTTACTTACAAAGAGAGTACAGAGTCCTTATACCACCCAGTTCATTCTGAGTACATTGCCTCTCCTTCGTTGCCTGCAATTTCATGATTGTTGCAAAGAAAATAGATATAATGAAATACACTGTTATAACTTTTCTCCTGACTGATCAGCTCCTATGAAATAATTTTATAGTGTCTGCCTTTTTCTTTGCCTATATCTGACAAAATCATTGTTCGGTCATGTTAATTACTTCCTCTCATCTCGCTTTGAAAACAGCTGTATATTGGGCATGATGCTTGCTATTAATAAATGTGCCCTTCGAAGGCCAGATTAATAAAATTATATTTTAATTACAAAATAACTTCACTTGATTTTATATTAAAGGTTACTGAAATATTCCAGCAGCAGTTGTTTTTTTAAGACAGAGATTGTGTATATTTTGGTTTGTTTCTGCAGCTTCCCACACTTTGCATTTCTGCCCGCAACTGGCAGATATAAATAGAGGGCACATTTCAGAAAAAAATACTGAAATAATCATAATAAAAAATCTGTAGTGGATCTGCCTGTGTGATTAAAAAAGAAAGAAATTCCTCTGAATATAAGTGCCAGTGCCATTGGAAGTGTATCCATCATTGCAACAAGGCAGTAGCTGACAAGGAAAGATGAGGGATCTCATTCTCAGAGAAGGTGGGAATTCACCAGACTGGCAAGAAACACAGCACCCATTTCAATAAAGAATTGCAATGTATTTTCCTCCTATGTGGGAAAAATGCCGGAATCCGCTGCTCACAGCCACCTTATGAGGGCTTCTGAACATAAATCCTTCTGATCTGAAACTTAAGTGAAAGGGAACTGGAACACAGGAATGGTCAGATCCAAACTCCTACAGAACACAGTCACCAAAACAAGCCAACAGGACGTTACGGTCACATATATTTCTCTCTTTGTCCATTACATTCCATAAATATTTTGCCATCATTTATTTACAGATACTAGAGAGACTGATGGCTAGACGGGATACCCATGCATAGACCGGGTCTCCGACTGGGTGCATCAACAAAAAGCTTGTGATCAATTGCTTTTGTAATATGTACCTATAGACAAACATGGGCGTGACATAAGAAATACTGAGGTCTTATGCTTTATGGCAGTCAAAAAGGGACATTGTGTGATCTGAAACCATTTGTTAGTCATATGTTAGACAAATAAATGCATCTTCCACCTCCAGTGGTCAAAAATTAAGTAAAGCAATTGACAGATTCGTATAATTCTAATCTTTCCTATACCAGCTCATATCTTATGCCTCTATAAGTACTGTGTCATGATACACTGACATATCTAACATCTTTCTTATCTGACTATTTGCCTACTTCCTTCTCCAAGATAAAAAAAATGTGTAATTCTCTTTTCACAGTGATGCTGGCGTTCAATATACATGTATTAATCAAGGACTGGCTTTGGGCTCCTTCCTAGAATCTGTCCAACATTGATCGGTCCCGGTCAGTACCCTGTTGCTAAGTAAGCTTCCATTCATAAGGACCAATTTTATTGTGGCAAAGAGGAGTGTTTGAGGATTATTCTGAAGATGAAGGGACTCTTTAGGAGCTCCAGATCTAGCTGTCAGTGTATAAATTTTAAATTTTCCAAGGTATTCCATGGGAAGCAAACAAAGGGAGCAGAGGACAGGAGAAAGACAGAGCAGTGCTTCTCCCCATCCCTTCCTTATCCCTTCGTCCATTGCCGGTTCCTGCCCACTCAGTGTCTGCATGGCACCAGTTTTGCACAATCACAAATACTAACTTGGGGAAATTTATACTGCTTCACTAGCTACACTTTCAAAAAGAAACCTTTACCTGTGTACCATGCCAATATTTTCACCCCTGCAAAATTTAAGCCCTCTTTTTAACCTCTGACGCCAGATGCTGCTTTAGCCCAGCATAATGATTGTTAACGCAGTTGTTGAGATCCTTCTAAGTCCAGAAAAGCAGCAGACAGTTAGAGAGCATATCATTGCAGGCAGGAACTCAAGGACATTTTGCCAAGGTGAGGCCATCAGCCAAAACCTTTTGCTGATTACATTGCTATATATCCAGAATTCATCTGAACTTAACGAAGCTGCTCAGAATTTATATTGCTGAAATGGGGAGCAGAATTTGGCCCACTATAACCAAGAAACAAAACCTTCTGGTTACAAAGCGTATGCCTACTTACTTAGACTGTTGGTAAGAATATGCAGGCGCATGTTCACTGGATGTTTCCACTGTCATCTGTTGCTGTTGACCACTGGCTTCCTGTGATGAAGATGCTACTGTCTGTGGAGAAGTATCAGCAACAACACCCTAGGGAATCAAATGAGAATACGAAAAACTTATTAATTTTACTCACTGCAGTGAATTACACATAAAAGAGCTCAGCACCAGCTCACCATTCCTGTATTTCTCTAGAGGTCAAGAGAGTTTGAGATAGCAGAACCATATGCTAACACAACAAACTCCACCAGTTTTAGAGAGCTAATCCAGCAACAAGAAGCTTCCTTAGTGTACCAGCCCCTGTAGTACTTTGCTCTCGCACGCTGCAGTGGAAAATACCTCCACCTTTGAGGGCAGTTCCCTGCCCATTCAAAGCCAGAGGCAAAACCTCTGACTTCAGCGGAGCCTGGATTTTACCTCTTATCTTTTTTACAATATATATACAATATGTATGGCTCTTACGATTTTCACTTACCTACCCCAACTTCACAGTGAGTTCACATTTATTTTGTTTGATTTGCAACGTGATAAAGGCAGAATCTAGGCCCCCACTCTCTGCTTCACTACACATCCAAAAATTTTAGCCACCTTAGAAAAATACTGCACTCCTCTACACACTGCTTTTATGCATGTTCCCTTCAAAAATAAATTTACTTCAGACTAAAGACTTTTATCTGTTAAGTCAAAGCTCCAATGAAGTTTATATTTATACGTTTGCAAAAAAGTAAACATACAAAAGATGATATGTATGAATTTAACATAATGCACTATTTCTTATCCTATTTAGACAGTCTGAATAATATTACTTTTAAGTATTTTTGTACACTTTTGAAGTAAGGTATATTTTCTTTCCTTTACTCTCATGCTTGGTGTGTTGGTCACACGAATAATACTAGCAGGTCTCTTCAGGGATCATGCTTTATTACTGTATTGCACACAACAGAGCCAGAAGAGGGAGCACAAAGCACTTGCTTTGTTTTTATTTGAGTTCTGTGTAAACAACAGGTAGTTTATTTTAAATTATCTGTTAAAAATATCAGTTTCATTGTTCAGAAATTATTCATATCTATTGCTTAACAGACTGTCAGTATTATCTTTTTCTGGCTACTTCCTTGTCTTTATCCTTCTCCTTTTGTCCATCTCATCTTGAGATTGTAAGCTCTCTGGGGCAGAGACTGTATTTTTTCGTCTCTGCTTGTGGAGCATCCAGCATAGTAGGGTCCTGGTTCATGATGCTACATGAATACAGATAAACATTAACAATAATCATCATCACTGGATCAGAGCAAGACAGGCTATATATTCAGATAATATTTTGATTATTATAGTAGATGATTATGACATCATGTTACTTTAGCAGGCATGAACATACCAGTGGGTGATGGGGAGGAGGGCTCAGGAAGAATTAACTTAATTTCTCATTCGCACTGGGCAGCACAGTATGCAGCCAGTACTGCTGTATGAGCCACTCTCCATCCCACCATCTCCTTTTAATTTGGATTTGTATCTGCCCAGTTTAATACGTAAGAATAGCAATTGAAAAGAGGCACCCATGGCCCATTTGTAAACAAAAAAGGTTTAGGCAAAATTATCCTGAGGCAATAAAGACTAAAACATGACCACCTCAGTATGACAGAACAGTAGCAGCCTTTCCTGTGGGACCTCATTTGGGAATCTCAGTAATTGCAAAGAACGGGAGAAACCAGGATGAGTCCACTTGACTGCTGGTGGAGCCATGCCAACAGTACCACTAACTCAGCATCCTCAAAGCACAGAGTAGTAATAGTACAAACTCCAAAGTCCACACAGCTGAAGACAGAAGTACAGAGACCCTGGCACTCCTCGCCACTACCCCAGAGTAGGGGAGAAGTTATTAAAAGAGGGTAGCACCAAAGAGAAGCACACAAGGGAAGAGGATGCCAAGGCTCCCTCCTCTTGCTGTGCTCAGTGGCCCTTATGAAGCTTCACAGAAGTGGAGGCCAAGCTGACGCTCTCCCGGCAGCTTGTGGTCTACAGGGTTGAGTAAATACTTACTCATTAGACTGTCATCAGCATGACTCAGCCCCAAGGAGGGAGGGAGCGAATCCTTCCTCAAGGATGAAAAGCACTCAGTCAGTGCAGCATCCTCCACGTCTGTATATACAAGAGGAAGGTTTCCATTGCTCAATCACTTTTTCTGGTGGCTAAATGTTTCAGCAATTACCTATACTTGCTAAGGACCGCATCAAACCCTCTTGCAATCTTCTCTTCTTGGAATCTTTTGGGTTCACGGTCTGCCTGCTGGGTTTGTTTTTCTGTCTCTTCCCATCTCCCTCCCAAGTACATGGGGAAAAATAGTCATAATCACTGATGTTTTATTCCATGTCCTGCTGTACAACAAAACAAATGCAAAACAAGAGCCCTTGCAAATGATTAAAAAAAAGGGGGGGGGAAGAAAAAAGAAGGAAAAAGAAAGAAAGAAAAGAAAAAGAGAAAGAAATGTGCAGTCCTAATTTTAAAAGCTGGAAGCTTCCAGCCACCATTCCATAAAGTAACTTTAGGCCCCTTTCAAACAACAAGTGCAAGGAGGCATAATAGGTAAGAGTTCTGCTACCCCTTCACTCTACTTTCATGGATGGAGATACACTTACTTCAATAGGGACAGCTGTTGGAGGCACAGGAGTGTACTGGGGAATGTAGGTCCCTTGCATAGGTGCAGCAGCAGTCATGTACTAGAAAAAATCAAAGGCAAATGAATATTAGAAAACTACAATCAAGATGCATAAAACCATATTACAAGCATGACACTGTTTCAATTTCCTGTTTAGAGTTTGTTGGTTAGTGTATAGCCTATTATTTCTTTTAATTAAGGATTTTAGGCAATGGTAGGAATTACCTAGCTACCAAAAATCATAATCTTGAACTTCAAAGTCAGGTCATACCTGAATATAGGCAATAGCAAACATCTTTCTGATAGATTCAGATTGTTCACATGGCTTCTAAAATTGAGACACTCCTATTTGTACTTATGAAAAAACCAGTAGAGACACGATAGCAGCATATATATAGTGGTTACAGATACAAAACCAGTCTAAACAACCTTTTGGAATCTTATTGATCTTATCTAATGATGCCTACAAAAAATTTAAGCATGAAATTTGACAGGTTTATTCCAGTCTATATTTAACCCTTTGAAGAACAGCAGTTGAGTTTACAGGGATACAAAGCTGCAGAGAGGTGCAATTCGAGACAGGAAAAATAAAGGAAGGGGAAGATATATTTGGGAGTTTCTCCTTTTGTACAGAGAATCCCTAGCTAAATTCTTATGGCTTATTCTTAATAACCAGGGATCTTTTCTATGCATTTTGAAACTTCTGCAAATTATTATTACAGCAACACTTTGTATTAGCTTCTCTAAAATACTGTCTCTCCCAAGCACTACAAGACAATCTTTTTTAAAATTCATGACTGCATGAGAATTTTGCCATTGGTATGGCACTAATCTCTTTATGTACAGCACTTCTTAAAAAGCTCTTGAACTGAATGCAACAGGTATTGTTCAAATCTTCAAATAAAGTATCAATATTAAGTCGTTGGATCTATATGTACTTTCCTTTCTACAATCCAGTCCTCACTGCATGTCTTCACTGACAAGAATCTCAGAATGTGCCCAATCCCACAACTGACTGTATGACACTTCCACTACATGTTATCTTCAAAGACACACCGAAGATCTGAATCAGCCCAGAATGTATTTGATGAATTTTAAAATGAGTTAAATATAGCTTTGCTTCCTGGCAGAGCTAGGAAGTGCTTGCAAGATTTTATTCCGCTGTTTATAGTAAAATTTACATTTAAAGCACTCTCTCACCTCAATTCTAAACTAACTGGATGGTTTGATATGCCTGTCACAAACATGCATTATGAAATTGCATAGTGGGGTGCAGACTCTGCAGCAATGCTGGAGAAAGGCCTTAGGGAATGAGAACAGCATATTTAAGAATCCCACAGCTGAATTCTGAAGTCTTCATTCAACTAAAAGAAAAAAAATTACTTCAATGAAATTGTTTTCTATAGAAAAAAAAATCCATGAAGAACATAGCTGACATAGAATGTATACTTGGAATACGGGTAGCATACTGTTTTGAAAGCCATTAAAATATTGTTGCTAAAATTCAGTGTTTTCCTTAACTTGAGCAAAGAAACAGGAGTGTCCCCAGCGTCTGTGTGCCTGTATCAGGCCATGATTTTCTGCAGCTCCTTCTCCTTGTTCTTCAGAAAGAGAATTGAATTCAATAGTTGTTTTATGAATGCTAACCCACCAAAGACATTAGGCCAACTATCCCTATTGTACGCAGTACAGTCGGGCTATTCTCCTGCCTTACGGATTAGGAGCTAATGAGAATGTTACAGCAGGGTGTTCCAGAGCTGCTTCCGCTGCATTCATTCTGCCTTTTAATGTTGCCGTCACATGTTGGGACGACATCTGCTGTGTAGTATTGTTCTAAATGTGTCAATATTTAACATTAACCTGAAGCATTCATTCTTACAGTTCTGCAAAGACCTACAAGGGTTTTAAATACCTAAGCAGGCTAGCTTCACTCAGACAAACATATATAGATTTTAATTAAAACTGTTAATTTAAAGAATAAAGTGGTCTCATTCAACTTGGACTTCCTCAGAGTTCTTCCCTAAACCCAGCAGAAGATCAGCGCTCAGAGTCTTACAAGATGCAGTTGCCAGCCATTCCCTTACCTTACACACAAACACATATGAGTTCTAATACACAGATATCGAATTATTCAATTGCCTTTTAATTCAGACCACTTTTTGCAAAATCCTTTAGCATTGAGTTCTGTAGCACAACAATTGAAATATCCGGGAATTAACTGGTGTCTTTGCTGGCTCTGCAAGCACTGCTCTCGGTAGTCGTGCAGTTTCTTACCTCTACTGTTATTGTTTTCTTTTTGAGCCAGATCCTGATCCTACTCGCCAGACTACTTCACGTTGCTTCCTTCACCGCTACACAATCTCTAGGGGAAACTGTTCTGTTGACTTGAGTGTGACTCATGGCCCCGGCCAACCCCTGCTTGCCCTGGTCTTCCCAGACACTCACACCTCCCCATACTCTCCCAGGTTAATTTTTTTGCATGAATTTTAACTGAATTCAGCCAAACAGCAGGTGATTTACAGTGCTGGAGTCCAAAGCCATCTAGTTACTTGCCAGACTCCCTGAAGAACTGTAGGAATGTGACTTCTCCCCTGTATATAACATATTCTGCTTGTCTAAATGTCCACTGTAACGGTGGGTTAAATCATTAGTTAAATCATTGAGAGCTCTACAATTAAAACAAATGTTGTGAGCCATTTGTAGTTCCAAATGTAGTTCCACCAATAGCATAAATGAAGTCACAGGTGTTGTGGCAAAGAATTTGGTCCTAGTAAAAGTTAGCCAAGGCTCAATCCTACGGGGTACTGCTGCTTAACGTCTGGCCCTTGATCACACAGCAGCAGGCTGGTCTGTATTACAGGTATACACACTGTGCCCTTCAGTGGAATATCCAAACATATTTAATGTATTTATCTTTATGAATGTAAAGAAACCCTTATCATTTCAGAAAAGAGTAACCGGGTCAACAATTAAACACGTTATTGGGGCTTGGAACTGATTCTCAGTCTCCAGACTCTCACTTAAGGACCCATTGAGGCTTCTGTAAAAAACCTTACAAATCTATAAAGGACAACTTGGGCTTAATTCTCAGAGATACACAATTGGTCTTAAGTATCTGAAGTCCCCTCACATGCACAGGGAGTTCCAGCTGAGACCACATGAATTCAGGAGTGTCTGCCCTGCTCGATCTGTTTTCACCATGGGAAGCCTAGTGCTGAGAAGCTGCTTTAGTTTATTGTTTACTAACAGTATAATGAAAAAGGAGGACAGATGAATTTTTGTTATAACTGACATTAGCTCAATCAATGCATTTCTTTCCTTTATGAACTACATAGTCCTAGTTCTCTGATCTCACGGGATAAATACATTAGACAGTGCCAAGGCACAATGTCAGTGTCAATACTTACATCAAGGACTTTGGATAATGCAAGAGTTGAATTTCTTGTCATGAATATTCACAGTTGGTTGTTAGCAGAAAGCTTCCTGAACATTGCTTTTCAGTAGCTTCCACACCCAGCACACACAGCCCACTGGAGTCTGTGTCTCTCCCTGGGTCCCCCTGCCACTTTACCTAGCTATTTTGTAAAACAGTGGGCTCTGCATGGGTTGGAGTGAGCGCTGCCCACACTGGGAGGTGGAAAAAAGCTTCAGAAAGAATTGTGAGATTCAGAAGACAAGTTAAAAATTTTGTATCTACCCTGCACAAGGACCACCCAGGATGAAGATTCTGCTCTCAGGACATCCCTTAGCTGAGGGACTCTCTAGTGATGCAGTTCCATGGGGACCACAGGTCCTGTAGATGACATAGTCTGCATATGGCTTCCCATCTACTTCAAGAAACTAACGCAACTTGGAAGTAGGCAGATGGCAAGCAAAGAAGACATCTATGTCAGAAGACCATCACAAGACTTATTTTCTCCATGAACCACACTCACTAAAGTTCTTTACCCACATGTACGTGTGAAAAAGAGACAGTATGACTCATGCTCAGCTTAGCGGTACCCAGCTAATTCCACTAAATATTAGTATTATAAGCATTGAAATAAGAGAATCTGAAAAATCCAAATCCATTCTTTCTTTGTCATATGTTTCCATCAGGATTAAAGATTCTTGAGCTGTAATGTGATCGGTCATTCAATAAAGTGTGTGCAAGGCAGAAGAAAACACTGTTCATTCTTCCACAACTGTACAGGCTTTGTGGGTCTAAAAGTAGAAGCTGCTTATTTCTGACAGTAAAATGAATAGTGACTCTACAGGCACAGATGATGGATCGGTAGGGTATAAAGGAGCTTTTTTGGCACACTGATCCTTTAAAAGCTGATAATTTCTACCACAGAAAGAAAAAAAGAGACATTGCTGGTGGCACTGTGCTCTTACTTTGTTTATGAACTATTATTTTATTCATACAGTATACAGAATGCGTGTTCTCAGCACTGAGGATGTACAGTATTATAATATAATGCATGCTTTACAATGCCTGACTGCTTAATTCAGACCGCACTTACCAGGGCACCAATTTAGCCTATATGCTATATTAACAATTCTGCTCACACCTTGTCCAATGGGATTTTTGTTTTTCCCTTTTTGAAACTGCTTAAGTATGTGAAAAAAATATATAGCTAGAAAATGAGAGAGTAGTAGTATACACTCACACCTCTGCTCTCCTTTCAGATGTCACCCTCTGTGACTACACAGAGTTAAATGAAAGGAGGTAACGAATGAGGAGGTGGGTTGAGGGGACAAAACGAAACTGTGAGAAGGATCATGTTTAATTCAGAGAGCAACATCAGTTCTTACAGATCTGCAAACAGTGGGGTATCCCAGCCTGGCTCCAGCAAGGCTCCTGTTGAGCCTGCAGCAAACACTAAACCCATAAAGGTGGCAGGCATTGGGAAGAAAAAAAGAAGAGGAAGGCAGCTGCCTGCACTAGGCAGAGTGAGGGAGCATGTTGCAGTAGGGTAACACGTTTCACCCCTCAAAGGTGGAGCTGAGTGACCTGCAGGGAATTTGCAGGAGATCTTACATCAAGACTAGGGCACAGGTAATGTCCATTTATTCATCTGCTCTAGTAAACCTCTGGCCTGCCTTTCTTGGGCCCAGGTTAATGCAGAGTCAGGCAACTGCCTAACAGGCGAGGCACATAGCAAACACCTCTTACACAGGCTATTAGTTACTGAATTTCAACTGAGACAGTGCCTGAAAGAGTGAGTGTCTCTTGCAGGACCAAACAATTTCATTTACATTGCCAGAAGACTTTGGTCACACACTTCGTTTAAATTCTGATGGTCATCATTAACAGAAAGTGTAAGAAACCAGCCTAAAGTACAGTTCTATTTATAGGGCTAGTTGCCTATAAAATAACACAGCTGTTACTAGAAGGTGGCTACAGGATACATGTTATCTCTCTTGGCCACCGTGAGTACTGTGAGATTTTACAGAGTGACAACAGTTGATAACCTGATCAACATTGAATAAGTTTCTTAGTATGAAGAAAATCTGAAAGAACTTACAAAATGAGACATTAACATATAAGTTTGCAGTAGATTTGGAAACCTTGAACAACACTTACTCAGAATTAGTAGGCTTACTAAGGACAAGGGCCAATGAGCAAGGAATAAAAGTGAAAGAAGAGGTCTTTTATAAAATCAATGTGCAAGCGCTGCATTCTAGTGTTTCACTTTGTTTTTATATAAATGTATATCTGTAGCAAGAATCAAAGACCGCTTCCCTTATTTCATCAACCTCCATGCTCCTGAGAAGCCACAGAGCCTTTTCAGTCAAGGTGAGAGCCAAATTGCAGAATCCTTGTATCAGCATATGCTGGTAAGCATTCACACCACAGCAGCCTGCTGAAGGGAGATTAAATGGGACATCTTATGTGAGTAAATGCTAACCCATGTGTCTTAAATGAGCAAGGATTCCAGAGTCTGGTCTTCAGTGACTATTTGTGGTTTCATATCACTGCATGAGCTGTAGCACAGTGATAATGACTTAGCTTTTTAGGATTCTCAGAATTAATGCCAGGGTTTGTTTGTGTTTTTTTTAAAACCATCTGAGAAGTCTAGACACTGCATCACTAACAGAATTATGTGAAAACATTTGCATTGCTGGAAAACTGAAGGAAATGAGACTGTTGGCTGGATTTATTTTTATCATCTTTTTTTTTTTCCATGAAGGAAATCTGCCCTCCCACTTTCAAATCTCTTTCCCTGCAAAGAACAAAAATTGCATCTCTCTTCGACCATTGTGAAGTGGTTATAACTTTAATGAAATATAGAATAAAACTGCTGGGTTTTTTGTCCCTGGTTCCACCTTCTCATTTGAAAATACCCTGTTCTCCATCAGAAAATAACATTGTCTTGCTGTGTCCTCTTATCCCATAGTCTGGCATGGAGAGGTAGGAACTCAGAAAGAGAAAAGGACCATCTAGTTCATCAGCGCCAGTGGCAGATCAATGAAATACAATATCCAGCCGCCACAGTTTTTACTTTAAACTTCAAATATCTTTTGCTACCCAGAAGCATTCTCATTTTCCAGGTCAATCCTGTAATTATTCAATGGCTGTTATTAATCTTAGTTTTTCCCAATTAAAGAATGTGAGAATAAAAGATACGGAGTTTTTGCATATATTACAATATTTTTGCTAACAATTATCAGCCTGGCCTAAAATATAATAATATAATGCTATTTTAACACACAATTACCATAGCCCTATCAAGAATAGCACTGTCATTCAACAGAATCCCATCACTGGGCCACTGCACTCATTGTTCAGGCACAGAATAGAAATCTTCACAAAATTTAACCTTCCTTCCCTGCTGCTCAGTAATACAAACGTATTTAGGAACGCTGGCTATCACTTCCCTTTCAACCTTCCTAATGAAATGTTACCTAATTCTCTGAGCAAGTTAAATGAAGGTAGAGAGAATAATAACTTCAAGAACTATATTTACAAACTAATCTCTTTTTCTCTTCAGGAGTTCTAAGCATCCTTCACAAATCCCTACCTTTAGAAATCAGAGTAATACAAAGGTATAGAAGAAACAGTGCAAATGAGCTAAACCTCCCACAGCTAACAGGTCTTTTCTTTATTTCTGAAATTCAGGCCTGCTACTAAAGCAGAGCGATCAGGACTAATCAGATAAAGACTATTTAGAGTAAACAAATGTGAGAAGAGTCAGATCACCACATACAGCTGTGCACCACGCTCTCACTAGCATACAAAATCCTGGGTTTGTAAAAACTGTAGTAAATGCAAACAGCATTCCAGGAATGTCTATAGAAACAGATAAATAAAAAACCGGCTCATTCGTTTTAACCACTTTTTAAAATCTACAGGCTGGCATTACAAAGGAACTGGGTGAAAGTCTCAAATCACTTTCAGGTATCTCACCAATGTCTGAAAAGGGCAAAAATGGAGGAAAACCCATCAGGATGTGAAAATTAAGCTCCCATTTTGATTGTATCTTTCATTAAAGGCAAGTGGAACTTCTTATAGGAATACTTCTTTATAACAAATTGTTCATATTATGTTTGTCAGTTTATACACAGCTATGGTACTCGACCTCAGGGTGCCAGTGATCCTTGTAGTCCCTGCTAGTGTACCTAGGCCCATGATATTTTCAATCTTGTCTTCCTTGTGACAAAGCCTTCACTGTAGGCAGGGATCCATGGAGGCTGTACAGAAATGTAGACTGATTCTCCGAGTATGACTATATATGAATAGCCTCAAGATGTGCAAACTGCTTTTTTGCATAATTCTAATAATGCCATGGGTCTGATGGATACATTTGCAAGAGAGCAAAACTACTCCTGTGCTTAAAACAAAGACCAAGACTGTGGTGTTTTGTCGTACTTTCAATTCTTAATTCTTCAGTTCTTATCCATTTCTCTACAAAAGGGGTATTTTTTTTTAATACCCTCTATGTACCTGTTCTGTGAATGTACATTATGAGATCTCTGGGGCAAGTTTTTGAGCATGGGTTAGTACATGATTTATTACAGACTGTCCTATCTGCAGCACCCTATATAAAACCAGGGTATAGGGACTATATCATAACAAAAGAGTATACTGCATCAGTCTTGGTCAGCCAGGGTCTGTAATCACTGAGATTCTGTCACATTTATATTCTTCTTTCAGATCCTGTATGCTGAAGAACAAAGGGATGATGCAGCAGAATTATAACTGCTTCTTCTGACACAGAAATTCCCTATGCACCCGCTTGGTTGGAAATTCTTAGGAATTTCCATCTGAATACAATTTTTTCAATTAGTCCCTGATGAATGGCTGCTACTAAGATGAAGAAAGACTGATCTGTACATTTTAATATTTTCAACATAAGTAAATAAATAAATGTGTCAGTGAAACTCTCAACACATGAGCACATTAAGCTATTATTAATAACATATCCATTTATATGAACAAATAATTACTTTCTAGAGGTAAACCTGTCTTCTAGAGGCTATTAAATCTCCATGAATTTGAAGAGTCTAAAGAGAAGCAGACTACTGTGCACAAATGTCCATACTGTACGGATGAAGTTGTTGTTAAAACAACAGGAGAACCGCTTAGACTTGTTAAATAACAGTTGCTCATCAATCACATACACTTTCCATTTATTCTTTCAGACCAGACATAAAAGTGGACAGCTCATGGGCCAACTGTCCAAGAATGAAGCAGATGAAAGCAAGGATAATTACAAACAAAAAAAAAAAGAAAAAAAGCACAGTAGAAACACACAAAAAGTCACCTGAATATTAGTATTTCTAATTATCCTACAAACAGGAGGAATTTCATCACATCCTGCATGAAAATACAGTCATGCCTGACAGATGTAAGGTAGTAAGATAATAGCATCACACCACCAAAGTACACCTTCGATGTTCTTAAGAGCAGCTGAAGCATGGTATTGCTTAGTTCTTTGTCTCTAAAAGATCCCTAGAATCCAAAATATTTGGTAAACTGTAATGAAGGATATCACTGGCTTAAAAAAAAAAAAAAAGAAAGAAAAAAGAAAAGAAAAGAAACCATTTCAAAACTTCATAAAAACCAGCTGTCCACAAGTACCCTGCATCTAGAGATGGAGGAGAATTTGCCAATTCAGTGAGCACAAAATACCCTGCAGACATCGCCTGCGGTTCCTGTTGGGGCTTATACTGGAAGCTAACAGTGGCACTAGGGATGCCTTAAAAGCTGGCCTTCCTGTATTGATCATGAACATGCAAGTCCAGGCTTAGGCAGGGGGAAACGCATTCCCTCTGGGAAGTGCTGGGCCCTTATGCCTAAGGATGCAAGGCAAAGCAGCCTGCTGTCAGGTGTGTGTGGCCAAATGTCCTGCAAAACATGCACTTGGGGCTTCCAGGCTGCTCAACACAGAGTTGGGGTGGTTGAGTTGGGAGTTTGCAAGCCCCAAGAGCCCCACTTCCACCTGGGTCTCGGGTGAAGCTCTGGGATGTCCTTGCCTCTTCCCGCACACCTGGGAACCGGCAGTCCCTGTTCATTCTTCGAGCCGGTGCCCTGCTTTTCTTCCAGGACAATCCCACCAAGTCACCTGCCCAAAGCAACATTCCTGGGGTTTTCTGACTTGGCTCCCAAGACTAATGTGGTGCTCAGTAAAGCAGACCTGTTAGCTGACTCATTAGGAGATCTGGAAGCCTGCCCAAAGCATCGGACATGGTAGGGCTGCTCTGGAACATGAAATCCTGGGAGTGCTTTGCAGCTGCTGCCTGAAAGCTGACATGGAGCAGGACAGCAACTGAGAGCGATGTTTAAACCAGTTGGCAGCTGTCAAGATCTTGCAGAGTGTATTTTGTATTGGGAACACCATGAGCCATTGTTTCCGAAAATTAATTTTTGTTTGGAATTTCTGGCTCATGGGAGAATCTTTCTGTTTTGTTTTGAGTTTTTAAAAGATGAATCAGAATGAAACCAAATTTCATAAGATGAATTTCCCACAAACTGGAAACCATGGATGTTGCTCAGCCAGCTCTTCTTCTATCTGTAACTTGGGCAAAAGAATCTGCCATGTTCATATTTGGAAAGGGTGGGGATAATAGAGAGTACTAACCTTTAATGGCTGGTGGCAACTTCAATACATTTAAAGTAATGTTTTAAAATAATGCAGTACAAAGTATTGCTTCTCATTAGCATGCAAAGTGGTCTGTTAAAATCTTTAAATATATTTATGTAATCATTAGCTTTGCTTACATGGCAAGGCTACAGAAGGTGGCAACAGCATTTTTGTGAGGGCTTCCTTTTTCCCGCTTTCCACAAACTCTTGAAATTCTTATGGGAGAAAGGCCCCCTTAAAAATAATGTCAAAGCCCTACTGATAGAGTGTGACTGAGTAAGAATATTACAGTCTGCCCCTAAGTATGTTCATGATCAGCTGTGGGAGGATCTTTGAGACACATCAGACTGCATCAGCCCCAGGGCTGCATAACCAAAGGAGAAACCTTGCCTTTTAGCAGGGTGCTGGCTAAGTGGTCTGAACTATATCGCCATGCCATGAGCTTGTCTACCATGTAAAAAAGAGTTGCTTACATTGTTGAACTCCTAAACTTGCTTTGCGGTAAAAATTACACAGAACCTCTCCCAATTTGTCATCATTTCATCCACATGACAAGGAGAGAAGGGAGGGGAAGAGGACAGATACCAAAAAGTAAAAAAAAAAACAGCAAAAGAACAAAACAGAAAATGAAAGAAGGAAAAAAAATGCCCAATACTTCAAAAAAACAGTCACCTCTCCTTGCCTTAAGCCTTCCTGTTTTGTCATCTGATCACTAATTCCACCCCTAAACTGTCCTAAAGAGGTCCCTTGAGAATGTCTCCCATTTTTTACTACTGCAGGTCTTTCACACTATTTCATTGTACTATTTTCTTTACCTTGTACTGAGATGCTCTCTTTTGTTGGGAAAGTGCGATCAGCACAGCTGATGAACCATAAGTGAAGCAGCCAAGAATGCTAGCTTGACGCTTCAGCTCTGAATCTCACTTTGTACAGGTGAGCAACTTAAGACCTAGGAAACCTGAGGTGTATTTAAAAAAAGAAAAGTGCAAGCATCCATTCACCATAAGACATTATTTAATATAGCTTTATGGGTGTGCTTAGTACTTCTTTTCCCAGGAATTACATTAGCAATGCTTGAAGGGGCCAGTAAAACAGATGTGTTTTAGTGCTGGCGGAATAGCAGCATTCCAAGGCTGTTTTTTGTATCCCTTCAGTGCTAGCTTTCCAAAGGAGACAGAGTCAGCTCATATACATTCGAATTATATACAATTACCAGTCGGTATGGATTTGTGTTTTAACACCCTCTTACAGTTCTGGACAGTATAAGCACAAATACTGGTGTATGAATTTTAATATTTTTTAGGGCTAATAAAGTCCAGGCCAAGTGAAAAGCAATTCACTGCAGTGGGGAAAAAACCCTCTTAATCAGTCTTGTTCTCACTCTCAGTGTACTGATTGTAAATAGTTTTAGACAGGGCTAAAAAAAGCATAGCAGCAGTCTCAGGTAAATGCTTGATAGATGAGTATGCCATAATGGTTGTTCTGTTACATTTTTTCAGGTTAGCACATTCTGTGAAAAATTAAAAGCAAAGCAAAACATAATAAAATCTTCCCAACTTCCTCCCCTCTCTCTAATTCTGCTAGGCAATGGAATATGAGGAGGATAATCCATGAAGGGAATCAACATTGGGGAAGACATTAATACATGTACAAACACCCATATTTCCTCTTTATGAATGCCCTTTATATGACAGAGCTGTCCAAACAGCACTTAAGGAGCAACAGCAAAATGCTTGACAGACAGGCGTGATAAGTTATGGCTCAAAACGTTTGCTTGCCAGACAGAAAGGGTGACTTTTTTTTTTCCTCTTTTTTTTTTTCTGAAAATCCTTTAAGGTAAACTCACTCCATGTCCGCTGGCATGCAGCCATTTTTCTATAAGCTCATATTACAATGCCGTATTTCTAATGGATTGGGTATGGTGCTTTTCCATTTTGCTAATGAGAAAAGCTAAAGGCCATTACTTGTTCTGATTAAGATCCCGAGGGAAGAAATGTGATGTGTATATTACCAGGCCATACGTAAAGGAAGTATGTGGCATTTCTAATCAATCAGATGAAGGGTAGACAGAAAAAGTCTTATCCTGTGACTGCAGAGGAAGAAGATATAGGGAGGAAAGAAACCATAGAAAGTGTCTTTAAAAGGTGACTTACGGGAATCAGTTATAATGATATTAGTATGATCAATGACTACGGCTACTATCTGGGAAGGATGTAATTACCAAAATGAAAACTTTCAAATGGGAAGCCTGATCAAGGGCAGAGGTACTGTCATATTTCTCGGAGCACTGTCAGCTCTCATCCAGGCAATGCATTACCATGTCCCTCACAAGCATTACCGTACCACCAGGTTGAGCTGTTCTTCCCTGGGGTGGGAGCAGACCGAGGGAGTGAGGGGTTGTGAAACTTTGCATCCAGCTCAAAAACGTGGGTAAGTCTTGGCCCAAAGGCCCCTTCAAGATAAGGAAAGGCAAGGCTGGGAAAAGGTAAAATGGAAAAGAGAAAAGTCCCAGTCATGACTGGCTTTAAGGAAAGTTTTGCAGTGGTGCACATCTAAAAACCGTTCCAACCAAAAGAAAGGAAATTATGTAGACCAGTGAGCTATTCATCGGAAAAGAGATCAAACGAAAAAATGTACTAAGAGATGCACTGCTGAATTTGCAGAAGAATACTCTGGAATATGGACTAAGATGTTTCAATATGCAATTTCTACATGTTTAATCCTGATTGCATAGAATTATACCTGCTTGAAAGACAAAGTTTAGAGACATTTTTTCATTCCTTTTTAAATGGCTGCATAGTTACAGCTTTAAAATGCTACAAGATACATATTCCAAATGGCAAACAAAATGAATAGAGCTTGAAGATGGGTGTTCTAAGACAGGACAAGATCTTCCAAATGTGTCATAACGCATAGTCAGAGCTGTAGACATATTTTTAATAATATATTAATTTCACAGAATATTATAAATCACTGCTGAGCATTAAAACTGACAAAAATTCTAACACACTACATCCTCTCAAATGGAACTCCATGTGGCAGAGTAATGAAATATTACTGTCAATGATGGCAAAACTAGAACAAGTGATAAGGCCAGCAGGAGAGACAGTCTCGTGCACTCTCCCAAATCTATATTAGGGCATCTGGCTCTATGGGACACCACTGCTTCTTTACAGATACTTGGGAATGCTTCATATAGATCCACCCAGGAACAGAAGAAAACCCTTTCCCCCATCTGCTTTAAAGGAATAGTCACAAGAAACACTGGGACTGTGAATTTGGAAAACATCTTCAACCCTTCCTTTCATCAGAAGGCAATGCTGAGAGAACTTACTCACTTAAATGTCATTGGTGACAAGGCAGGATGCCACATACAGTGTTGGAAAAAAAATAAGAATCACAGCTGAGAAAGCCCATCTACAGCTATCAAACTGAAATCCAATCATCTTTAGCTTCCTTAAAGGCGTATATTTAAAAAAATTCTGCACGGGCCCTAACAGGAGTTTTCAGTGAACGTTTCTGATCCCTCTGCTCCGCTCATGCGAAAAGGAACAAATACTGCACAAGCGCACCTCAACCTGTGCAGGCAAATAAGCAGGATGGGGGAAAACAGCCTGGCCTCTTCTAAATGCCGCAGCCCAGTCAGAGAATTGTTCTTCTCAGGAGGATCTTGCAGAGTATCTATTTCTAGGCCAGGTTGTCCTTTCTGATTCTTTGATGCACTTCTGGCTTTGGCACATGGACTGACTGGAAAGCTCAGACATCTTAATTTTGCATTGGCGCTCACGGATCAGCAAAATGTTCCCTTTCTGCTTTCCTTTTACACTCAAAAAAGAAGATTAAGTGCTGTGCAAATATTTGCAATGGAGAAAGTCCTAACTGCACGACAGATTTTCTTGTCCAAGAATATGACAGAGATGACAAAGTGGCCATTTTTCCATCAAATAAAGTTATATCAACACCTTTAAAACCATAGGACTTTGCATGATTCACCTTACAAAGAAGGATTGCTGCTGACATATGAGAGTTATACTGAAGTCCCAAGCCTCACTCCTAAAATACAAATTAGCAGAGTTAACATTTAGAAAGTGTAAAACTGGCTGTTCCTGAAGCTGAATAAGGGTATTTGCAGATTCCTCTCACTTAGTGGCTGATGTCAGGGACAATGAATTTAATCTTAGGATGGAGGGAGGTGTGTGGGGGGTGGTCTGCCAGCCTGCCCAGCCGTAATATCCCCTAATAGCCTTGAAGGAATTGTAATTGTGAACTGAAACAGCATCTGCTTAACTGTCATCCTAGCCTCAGGACTGGAACTTTTTGCTTATTGTGAAGGATCATGAGAAAGACTACAGAGAGCGTGAAGATGAAAACAGAGTGAGATTAAAACCATTAAATACAATCACCAAGACACAGCTGTCCATACTGCTAGTGAACTCAAGGAAATATAAATGCCAAAATGTATTTGTCATTCATGATGCATTTTGGCATGGGAATTTAGAACATTGAGTTGACTGAAAACTTCTAGTTTACAATATTTTTCATTATTATTATAGAGGACAGATTATTACAGATTATTCGGTGAGAAGCAAATAAGTTTCAATGTACATTGAAGAGGTAAGGAGTAAAGCCAAATCTAACCAGAACTCGTAAAATCTACTCTTTTTTTACTGGGAAGAAGGGGCCAATTAGTTCAGCTGCCATGATCGGAACAGCTACCGCAGTCCATCGCGCCGAGAGTCTGGGCTTTGCCTCAAATACTCTGCTTGCATTAGCGGTACAGCTGAGCCATCCCTGGCTTTGGAATAGGAGCTGCTGTCCATGCTGCAAGAAAGACTACACTGTATGGAGGTCATTTTCCTCAAAGGAAATCGAAGGTCTTGCATTAATTTGCTTATTTATTTAAGTGGTGCTATAAGGTTTAATTAACGTTTTTAAAACACTTTTTGCACTAAAATGCAATAGAGGTGCTGCTGTTGTTATTTGTCAGTTGTTTTCTGCCTCAGGATGCCTCTCAAAAGACTGGACTCCTGTTGTGTTTGGGAGGAATAGCAAATGCTATAGAGTCCCTCCTGTATCACTTGTACTTCGGGGAAAAAAACCCCAAAAAACGTTCAGCAGAAATCTACATGATATGTACAGATGGGAGTTAAAATATTTCCACAGAAACTCCACAGCTACATAAACTGAACTGCCTACAAAAGAAGTGCTTCAAACTAACAGTAAGTGCTGCATTTTCTTAGTTTGCAATGGGCCCAACTCTGCCTGCAAAGATCTCTATAGAATAATTACAGGCCAGAGACACTAATCCTTTACACTTCTGTGCCAGACTTGTAATTGTGATCATATATTACCATTCTTTGGAACACATATCCAATAGTGTATGAAATAAAGTAAAAATCCTAATATTAAAAATAAACTCAAGATGATGCTGTGATGCTTAAGACATATTTTTCTCTTTTGAAACACAAGAAAATATAATGCTGCTCATGACATTTGTATAAAAATTAATGAAAAGGAAAAGTGGATTTATAATCCTTGAAATACATCATTCTTTTCTTTGCCTTCTGTTGCAGGTTAATTACTTTAAATTTTTCCATCAATCATCTGCTGATTTCCAACTATGTTATATTCAGTTTTAAACAAAGGATAGGAACTTTAGGGAGGTCAGTGGTCTTCTGCTCTCAATAGTTCAGGCACAAGCTATACAAATAAAATAAGGAAACCTCCTTATTCAACCAATGTCCATACACTGAATGAAATCTGTTTCTACTGACTATTTCCCTATGTCCCATAACACATCAAGGAAATCTGCAGTTGTTGCTACTTGCATTTTTTATTTACTAATAAACTTCATGTAATACCATAGTCTTCTAGAAGGTGTAAGGGAAAAAAGATATCCTTTTTCTTACATCAAAGTAGAAAACCTCAATTAAAATAAAATACAATGAATCAAATTATGGCCACCTTGATGAAGCAGCTGTTTATTACCAGAAAACTAAAGTTTCTGAGCAAAGTCCATTATCTTCACAGGAAATCAGCCCTGCTAATAGCTAATTAGGAGCACCTGCACATTAGAAGAAAGGCAGCAAAATAGTTTTTGCTAGAAAATTACCTTTGGCTACTCAAATTTTGAGCACCAATTTGGATTCTGTGGATAGATTAGGCAGGGTCATCTGTGGGAATACCATCATAGCCAAATACTCACTTTACCTCATTATTATATTTTTGTCACTTTGATTAGCACTGCCAAAAATGATCACTGAAAAAAGAACAAATACAACCCATTTTTTAGCCCGGTGCAGGTGTTTTAGGTGGGAAGGGCTGGCAGCAGAGCAGAATCAGGGTAAAACAGTATGGGAGGAAGGGAATAGTCAGGTGCCTTAGTGGTTTAAAAAATAAAAAGTCAGTTTGGAAATCTTTGGTCTATACTGCAAACCCTGTGTACAGCTGTGGTTGGCAGGCCAGAGAACACAAACAGCATGAAGTTTTTGCATCAGTGAAATCAGTTTGCGTCACAGAAATATTATACTGATTTGAGGGAAACCCCTAAGGGAAACACACTCAGCACAGGAAAACAGGGAGCTGAGGCTGGCAAATGCACAATAATTTGGACATTCAGATACTAAACTCTTAAGAAACTGGCTGTTGCTGTATTACAACTGCTAAAATTAAAAAGGCAAAATTAGAAGCATACAGGTGTGCCTATCACATTTGAAAGCCATAACAAATCCCAAAGGATAGAGCAGTTCTCCACGGGATGGAAAAGGATGTGCTTCTTTGAGATACGATTGCTCCCTGGACCCAACCCGACGTGGTGCAGCTCTCGTCTGCCACACAGTAGAAATCTGCCGTGTTCAACAGTTCATTTACCTTGCTAGAAAAACAACTCAATTCAGCAAACTCCCAAATTCACTTGATGCAGCTGCTCTCAAACCCCTTGTTACAGTTTAATGAAATGTGCTGACTGAGCTGTTTCATAGTAAATATTAGTTATAGCAGAACTCTCCTTCCAAATTGAGTCTTTTAGGAGCAAGAGGATTCTACAGCGCCATAGTACTGACACAGAATCGCCCATAACTCACAAATAATAAAATACCGTCTGAGGGCACAGAGGTTATTGCCATCAGCAGCTCCCTATGGAAGTGTAAATAATTTGAACAAAGCTTACCCTTTTTTGAGAACTTCAGTCTGAAATCACTGTATATACAGGATCTCAGTGTCTCACACAGTGTATGAAGACTGTACCTTTAGCTCCTTCATTTAACCTTGCTTCACAAATGAGTGAACCCTGAACAGGCTGCTCTTTCCGGATGAAAATAAGAAAGATACCTCAAAAGCACTGGCAATTTGTCTTAGAGGAAGTTTAAACCTTTGAGCTACCAGCTTGCCAACCATCTGATAAGCCACGTGGATTAACTGTGCAATGCACTGTGCACTGAAGTTCAGTGGGATATGCTATGGGAAAAGGCAGTGAAATTCAATGGAATATGATCTTTGTGAGCATCTGCAGGTCCAGGCCTTTGCCCAACACACAGGTTATGTTATTTCTGTCACTGTGATTAAAATATGAAAAATACTGAACATCCTTCAAATTAAATTCACTTGCAACTCCATTGTATGTGTTTTCAATACTGTGGCAATGTGTCACCTTCAGAAATGCTGCAGCATCTATAATCTAGTGTTTCTGTGAAGTCCCGGTGCCCCTGGAAGTGAAATTTTCTCTATGAGAAAACACTGGGAATGTAATTAAAAGGTTGCTGCTCAGAGTAGAAACATTTTGCTCAACAAAATGTACCCATTCCATTGAAAAAAACAAAAGCCAAAAGGAAGCAATATACTTACTAATCCACACAACACATGTTGAAATGAGTCAATCTTAACTCTTGGTCCCAAATGTTTTTTTCTAAGTGAATACTGTGAATGGTCACTGCAAGATATGTTTACTCTTTGACTGCGTAAACTTCAGACATTGTAAATAAAATGTTATTTTGATGTACACCTCTTTCCTGAGTCTTGGTACATCATGCTCAGTAAACATTTTTAAAACTTTTATAATTTCCTGAATTCTCAGTACTTAAATGAATAGAAAATAAATTAAATTATTATTACTTGTTTTGAACTGAAATAACAATGTTTCTTTGCAATAAAAAACAGAGGTTGGTGATGAAAAAAAGGCTGTTAGAACATTGCTCTGTTTTTGTGTCAACACCTGGAAGTCCCTCCTTGTGGATTTTAAGGTGTTTGGCCCAGTTGAGTTCTAGATGTCCCAAACAATGACCTTTCCATGATTCATTTCAAACACTAGTCTAGGTCTTAATATATTACCAATTTTTGCAAGATATTCAAGTTATGCTTTCCCTATTTTACTTTCAGATCCTTACTTATATTGTTAGCACTATTAAAACCACCTCCTCCTTTCCATGGATGCCCTTCACATACCTACATTGTGTTATAAGCTACCGTTGTCTATCACCTTCATGCCCTTTTCTTTCAGCTAAAGTTTACGACATCTGTGATTGAAGTTGATACAATTCAAGTACTTCACCTTAGACAGAACTGATATTGTGTGAAGGACTGCAACAGTGCTTAGCAGAAACTAATTGTTCTTCCATATAATTTATCATGTTGTTCTTTTCCATTGAGTATACGGCCCCTTCAAGGATTTCAGGACTTCTTGCTGTGCTTGCATGCACTTGTAGTGTGTGGAGACATGACCACGGGACTGTTTCCCAGCTCTTGGCAGAGAAGAGCTGTGGAAGCACCACCTCTGGGAGACACTTCTTGCTTTTCATATGATCATAGTTTGGCAAAAAACCCTCACCTCTCTAAGATAATCAAACTTATTGTGGATTACAGAGGCCCTACAGAGTTTGTCCACACTGCTGATAATTCGGATTCATTACTTCTCTGGAAAGCTGTATTCATCGTTTCCGTCAGAATCACCTGAGTCTACTTTAAACACAGGCAGCACAATACAAACAAGTTTTGTTCTAATAAAACAAAGAGTTACAATCTTGATTACAAAACTGAAAACACATTTACAAAAGAGAAACACATCAAGAAAATACAGATGACAGACCTGACATTCAGAGTCATTTTGTTTTCCACCTTTTATTGAGTTTGTCAGTTGTAGGTGTGGCAGAATGTTTCAAACCTAGAATTATTTTCAGCTCTTTTTAATCTATTATTTGTTCCTCTTTTCTACTTCCCCATCTGTTAAATAAAGAGTCTCTTTCAGCTAAATCTTATACAAATCACTAAAATCAACCAAATCAAACTAAACCCACCTTCTCTCCCCAAAACCTGCCCTGTTATTTGTGGCATCAGCACAATTGCACATGAACATGTGGGAACATATACTTTTTTCCTCTTAACATTCAAAATTTTTAGGGGAATGATCTATTAGTAGTTAGAAAAACGAGTTCACAATCTTGGTTCATCTCTAGCAGAGAGATGAACAAAAATTTCTGGGAGTATTACTAAAGGTGGGCCTTTTGGGGGAGGATATGCTGCAGACCATTCACTATATGCCAGATACCAGAAGTTTTATGGCTTTCAGTTTCTATTCACTATTGCAAAATAAAAAAATTCATTTTATACGCAGTGCATGGCTATCACTAAATAACAAACATGCTTTGGAAAAGGTGGCTTTGAACTACATTTCCATTGTCCTTCAAAGTATCACCACGTAGCGCTTCTAGAAGTCACAAAATATAACTGCAACAGCCATATGTAAGAAAATACTGGAGAAACAAGCCTCTAAATATTCTAGTTCACAGATATGTCAAGCCAGCTGCAAATTAATTATATGAATGACATTTGTCTGATGCTGAAAATGAAGTTATATTAGTTATGGCTCTTTTAGCTTTTTTGCTTTGCTGACCCATCACTGTTGCTTTGTATTGATTTAACTTTTTATCACCACAGTGAGGGAGTTTGGGCCCTTCTCTGAAAGGGAATCTAGGCTAATGTCGCTTTGAGTCAGTAGCTGATAGCTCAAAGAGAGGCAAGGAGTCCTCAACAAAAGCACTTGTTCATTTGTGGAAGTGTTGTGTGAAGGTAAAATTTAACACAGAATAAAAGCTACTGACACACTGGGCTCATATGAAGGGCTGCTTGAACCGAAAATGGAATTCCCTCCATCTGTGTTTATTCTCCTTTTACATTCCCCTTCTCTGCCTATGGCAGGCAGTGGCTTTGAAGGTAGGCACACTTGCACATAAAGGCAAACAGTAAGCCACTACCAACAAATGGTACGAAAGTAAAGCTGAGTTCAGAAGAGAAGGGGGAACACTACAGAAATGGGATTTTATAAACTCTATTCATTCAAAAATATCAATACAGCTGTGGTCAAACGTAGACTGCGGAACCTATGCTGAGAGAGCCGATTAGAAAGAGCCTCCTCCACACGAGGGCTGATCAGCCCAGTTCTTACAAGAGTTTGTGGGACTTCAGGATGGTCCAAAAAGGGAACAGATCACATCTTTCCTTGTTCACCCCACCAGGTGTTTGGCCTATACTGTCAAATTAAGAATTTTTCCACTCTGCTGTTGCAGCTGCAAATGTTTCCTTATAGAAATGTTGAATCTGGTTTTTTAAGATTGCTAACCTATTTGTCTCAACAGTATTTAGTGGCAGTGAATTCTGCAAATTGATTAAATGCTTCATCAAAAAGTTATTTGTTCCTTGTTGACTGCTTGGAATCTGGTGCTTTTCAGTTGCACTGAGTGCCC
Organism: Mycteria americana; assembly: GCF_035582795.1. Classification (NCBI taxonomy): domain Eukaryota; kingdom Metazoa; phylum Chordata; class Aves; order Ciconiiformes; family Ciconiidae; genus Mycteria; species Mycteria americana. The sequence goes on along the minus strand of NC_134366.1, from coordinate 45,692,796 downwards.
CCTTTTTATCTCACATTATGTATCAGGCAAATTGGAGCTGCCTTTCAAGAGGCTGTTTGGGAAGGAAGGTGCAGGAGGAGTTATTTGTTTTTTATAAATCTCGAGAGGAGTTATGCTGTTCTTCTCCTTTCCAACCAGAATAATTTCTCCTTAAATGGATCTCCTCCCCCAGATAGCTCCATGTTGTTAATAACTTGCATTTGCCCTGGACGTTGGATGAGTAAATGGACAAGGATGATCTTAGTTTCAGCCTGAACTAAGCTAATTTCATTTGCAATGGGTTCAGTCCTGTATTTTCCACACAAGCAGTAACTGAAACAGTCAATAAATAAAATAAAAGAGCTTTAAGATTAACACCTGATAACGTGAAAGGCACAAGACTGCAAAGAAACTTTGTTCCTGTAACTCTCCAGGGACCTTGCGACATACAATTAGAATAACAGAGAGTGCTTTTTGAACAAGGATCTGAACATCAGGGGAATGCGATGATGTTTCGGCTCCATGTAGCTGTAGTATGTGCAAATAGAATTGCAGATTAAACAGAAAAAAACAACCCTATCTAACAAAGCAGTTATTCTGCTGAGGCCTTTAGGTGACATTTTAAACCACGAGTGACCATGGAGTATCCAAAGGAAATAAAAGATAAAAAACTTATAACAAGCTTGTTGTTCCATTGAAGGGTTCTGGAGATATCATCACGCTCTGCTGGCAATAAAGAGAACTAACAAAGTGAAAGATAAGACTGATGTACCCGCATAACAAGCCTGTTATTCCATTGAGAGATTTCTGGTGATACTATAAACCAGGAAAGCTGAGTTAGGGTGGTTTGCAGTTTCAACAGAATCCCACATTTCGTCAATGCAGTCCTTCCACCTGACTGCATTTTTATACAGAGGTATCCAGAACAATTAAACAATTTTTTTAGGGTTTTTTGTTGTTGTTGTTTAAAAAGTGCAATGGAGAGCTTATTTTGTAAGCTGCCTATTATGTTTCTAAATTAAAAACTGAAAGCTGAGTGAACCGTCTGCAAGCGTGAAGAACAATTAAGCAGCACAGTTGAGCTAGCAGTTTTAGTAAAAAACCTGGCTTCTACTCACGCTCCCACTGGTGTGGGCCTCAAAGGTTTAAGATGAAACAGGCCTACGGTAAGGCAGTTCCAGAAGAGAGGGGAAAAAAAGCTGGAATTACCCCTCTGCCAACAAGGACTAACAAAGGCTGCCTCAATCTGTTGGATGAAACTGGAACCCAAGCGGTATCTGAAATGGATGCTAACAGCAGGGAGGGGAGAGAAACCTGGACCAAGAAAGTGCAGAACAGAAAACCTCCTTCAGGAATGAGCAGCAGAGGAGAAAGAATAGAGCAAATCTTCTTCCCACTGAAGAGGCAGATTATTGCTGCTGACAGCCAAATGTGGAAGTGCTGCAGTAAAAGGGAGGCGAGCAACAGGGACTGAAAGCAGTGATCAGGGACTGAAAGCAGTGATCAGACTGCTCAGTTTTTATATTTCTAAAGGTTTTTGTATTATATCCACTCAGGCATCAATCACAACTTTATTAAACCACGAAACAGATGTCAGATCAATGGCCGTATCGGAAACATTTTGAATGACAGGCTGATGATGGAACAATTCCAGCCTCCATACATTATTAAACACATACTAATGCTCCTCTTTCAATGCTACCCTTACAGACTCACTCACTCTAGTCTCCCTCTATGGTACCTTTTTTAATAGCAGACCTACTTGTAGATGAATATTACATAGGAAAACCAAGACTTACTGTAATAAATAATAATAAACCAGTAAACAAAAGAAAAATTTCAAGGTTAAAACTAGTTATCTGTCTTCACATTATGCCTCCTGGCATTAAAATTTCATTTTAATACAATTGTAGGAGCTGAGGCTGTGTTGTGAGCCTTAATCAGAATATTCGGAGTTATCAACTTTTTGCTGTAATCTTGACATAATTTAAGCTTGGGTTTTCTTTACATGTTTGCCCACAGCCAGCGCACCCATGTAAATGCTTTCTGCTCTTTTTGAACGAAGAGGTTTGTATGAAAAATACATATAAATTATGGCAGAAATCACCCCTCTGGCAGATTCTCTGCTTAACTCCAGATTTCAGGCAGATTTGGGGAGGTGATCAGAGCAGCACACTTGTTTCTCAATTCATCAGTAATGTAAACTGTATTTTCACTGGCAGAAATCAATTTGATTTTCATAAAGGCAGAAAGGAATTATGTTCTTGGTGGATGAAGCACACAGCACAATAACTGGGAGATACAAATGCAGTATGAAATTCTCTCACAGCACAAAAACATGGGGTCGAGTTGCCACAAACTGCAGACCATTCCCTCCTCTCTTCCCCCGGTGCCCTATACCATCCTTGGGGCTGCAATATTTGCTGCAGCTGTATGTTTTCGTGAGCTGGGCAGTGAGATCAAGTAAAGATGGATTTGCAGCTTTTCACTTGGCCTGGCATCTTGATAGCCTTAGTGCATCCTCCTGATTAGAGGAGTGCTTAGTATAGCAGACGTGTTCGATTTTACGCAGACAATTCCATAATAGATAAGAAATAATAATGTTAAAAAAGATAAAAATATAAAATTAAATATGCATTCTTTGGGAGTTTTGGAGAGAAAGAAAACTTCTTGTTCCTATTCATGGCAAATAGTTTCCTAAACAAAATTCTTTGTGCTTTTTGGGGCCAGTAACTGAAGGCTTCCCATAGCACAAGTGGAAGGCAGCTGGCTGTGAGTGAGGCTGGAGGAAAACTGCTCTGTTTTGCCTGCTGAATTGGATGCTCCCAGGTGGAAGTGAGCAGCCCCACCAGCATTTAGCCAGAAATGCCCTCCCTGGCCTGGTGACTACATAATCAAGTCCGGGCAGGGATGGAGGCAGCTGCCCCTCGAATTCCCATGGGGTTTTAATGTGTGCTTCAGGGCTGAGAGATCAAAACTCAAACCCAATTTTTGGTGTTGAGGCAGGAATTGGCAGAGGCCGCTCTTACTCAGGTAACTTGCCTCACCAAAGGGCTAAAGAGGGCTCCTCCGTGAAGGGTCTCTCCTCTGGAACGGCTCCAGCCTGGACAGAGTATTTTAATCTTTCAGAGAGCATCAAAAGGCAGAGTAATTCCCACAAGATACAAGGCATGCATAGGCCCGTATGCTATTTCTCTAGCTTACTTGCTGGAGGTAGATTTTCTGTTGAAGCAATATTTTAGAAACCCAGCCTTCATCCTGAATCAGGCAAGTCTGGAAGTGGGTTTGAAGTCAACTCTCACTTAAGTGACCACAGAGGTCTGTTTTGGCGGAAAAATATGTTATGTTAATTAACAAAATGGTTTGTCTAAGGAAGTGAATGTATGAAAGCCTTTTAATAAAAACTGCTTTGCATACTGCAAGCTTTTAAATCAGATTGGGGCAGAGTTATAGCCAACACTGAGCAGAATTGTTTGTGACTTTTTGGCTTGTTTGCTTAAAAAAACCTGGCTGGTTTCTTGAAAGATAGCTGGTGGCTCTTTATAGCACCCTGTTGCACAGTGATAAGGATAAAATTAAAAAATATGTTCATAAGAGGAATGTATAGTTTATACCTTATATCTCCCATAAAACTTAGTCCTGCTGAGGTACTCACAGTAGCATGTTTTGGACTTGGCTCAATTTGTCATGGCTTTATGCTCTCAATGCTCCTCTCTCTGGACTGAAATTCAGACTTCAGAATAAATGAAGTAAAAATATCTCTAAATAAATCATATCTCTAAATAGGTTGTCCATTTTCCCCACATTTTTTTCTGTAACAGAACATGTTAGGAAGATTCAATTTCAGGTGAGGATGGATACATCCAATAAAACTGCTACTGGCAGCCCAAATCCTAAAGTTCTCCCTTTAATTCCTGACTGGAGGAATTCCCGATGACCTCTGTGATTATCCTGCTTGCATGAGGACTTTAACTGAATATGGTGCTGATGGTGTTTCTACCAAAGAGAAATCCTGTATGTGATAAAATAGAGTGTCATTTGAGATTTATGAAAAGCCTATGGATATTGTAACACCCATCAATCATTCACTCTTTCTTGCTCTTTAAGTTTTCTGTAAATGAGTTAGGAGTGTTAAAGATACTAAACATAAACCTATATGGTATACCTCTGAACGTATTTCAAGAAGTTATCAGGGAATATTGTGACCTTGAAAGATAAGACTGTGTAAAGAGCTAGGAAAAGGAAGGAAAGATTTTCTTTACTTTCAGTTGCATTAAAATAAATTCAGAATCTTATTATCACCCAGTAGATCACCCACTGCCTTCCAGACTCCTTCCCCTGCCTTCCCAAATGGATTTTTTACTATGGATTTGTTACTATGAGCATTTTAATAGTGGTCTCAAGTCGGAAGAGAACATTAGCTGGGAATTTTCTAGTTTGCATTAAGATTGCAAGAAAATGAGTGCAGAAGACAATGTCTGTAAGAGTCTTGGAAATGAAAATGACAGACAGAAGGAAAAATTCATAGGAGCTGCCCAGCAGCACAACCAGAATTCATTTTCCATTACCTTGTCTTAATTTTTAAACACTTTTGAATCACAGTAATTACACATGCAGAAATTCTCACTCGTCCTAGTATTTCCTTCAGTTTCATCTCCTCACAGGGGGAAAAATGCTATTATTAACTTTGAGATATAATTCCTACTTCTTTTGGTTGTTGAAAGAAACATTTAAAATAGCAGGAATAAACAATGAACCATCATATTCAAGTTTCCTCAGAAATAAATACAGAAGTGTCAGATCTCAACAGAGGTTTGTTTGGTTTTTTTAAAGGGGGAAAAGACACTAGAGTTAGAATTCAATTCAACAGATAAGAAAAAAGGAGAGGAAGAGAAGACCCACTATAGTGAGTTAAATAACTTTGTAAGGATGCAACTTTATTCAGTACCTTATTCAATTTAAAAAAAACCAAAAACACCAAACAAAAACCAAAGTTGGAAAACTGTTTCTATAGATTAGTATCAAGTAGGACAGTGGTGAAATAGAAAAAAAAAATTGTAAATCCATAATCGATCTTTCATGTAATTATTACGTAAAGCGCGTGTGTCCTAAAGACATATAAGTGTAATGTTTATGCCTGCATTTTCATAAAAATATATGTGTACTTGCAATGTGCACACATATCAAACCACCATTTATTGTGCGTAGGCTGTTGTATTTTAGGAACATTTCAGAGAGTTTTAATAATTTTTATTAACAGTATTTTTTGCCTTTCTCTGACTCTGGGAGAGTTAATTGAGTCTGACTTACACAGCTTAAAGAGAAAATAATTGTTGAAATATGCATGTTTAAATATAATATACTGGAAACACAGCTGACCTTGACCCAAAATCACATTTCTGAGCCAGGAGCAAACTATGTATGGCTGGCTGCTGTGGGTTAGAAGTGAGTACTGGATCCTACCACAAAGCTAGAACTCTCATTTCCCAGTGGTATAAAACTTTCTAGATTGAGAAGCAAACAATTTCTGATTAAAAACCAAACTGACAGAGGAGTGCTTCCATATTTACATGAGAATTAGTACAGATAATTCCTGCTAAGTACAGGGCAGGTTTTGTTGACCTACTGTTTTACTACTTGTTCTTCTTTGTCAGTTCTGTTCTATAATAACTCATGCTGACTGTATGAAGGTTTTAGAAACATATCTGTAGATACATGTTTGCGTGACGTAGCGATATGAGAATATTGTTTATGTACTACATCATGTTTGGGTCATGATGAAAGGCACTTTGATATATTTGCCTGGACAGGGCCAGACATCTCTGGACATGGAGAAAAAACAAAGTAAACCACAGTGATATTAAACTGCAAAAAGGTGAAGCACTGAAAACCTGAGTAATAAATTACCTTGAGAAACTCAGTAAGCAATAAATGTTTTGCAAGATAGAAAGTAAATAGTATAACCTATGATCTTACCGTTCCTGTTGTGCCCAAGGAAAGGTGGTTCATCTGTTGGGTCAGAGGGCCCATCATGCTCGCTGGCTGCATTGACATAGTGTGGTCCATTGTTGGTGTTATCACAGCACCCTACAAACATACATAATTCACACTTCAACATTTCATTTAAAAAAAAACCAACGCATTCTCTAAATGAGTGAACCTGGTTGAAAACTTGACATGAATCTTAAAAGAGACTAATATGTCTGTCAGAGGAAATATGTTTTGTTCCTATTGACAACCAAGCTACACACATATATTATTTGTACTACTAATGAGGCCATTTTATGTCAGTTCCAATTAAGTGTCATTTTTTACTTCATTGCTTCTGACAAACAAATGCATATGTGCTTTCTATGATGAATGCTACTGTACATTGCAAAATACCTGTCATTTCTATTTTTCCATATCCTATATAGAATAATCCTACAGACAGAACACATATGTCCCCAATTTTATTTGACTTCTAAAACCTTCAGTCTCTGAGATCTTCAACCTATTATGGTAATTATCTTGGATTTTTCCAGTCTCAATTAAGAACCCTCACTCATGACATTTTATAGCTGATTTAGTAAGACTAGCTATTGACAGCAAGTTTGGTAGTCACACCCATTTAAAACACATACACAGCATTTAAAAGCATTTTTCTTCTCCGCATGAAAAACAAAGACATTAATAACAAACAGCATATGAACTAAAGCAAGAACAAGACTTTGAACAAAAATGAAACAAAAGACATGCCAGAGGAGCTTTGGAGAAAGCTTCTTTGCCATTCATACTCCTTGTTTTTTTGCTCTCCCACTACCCAAAGTCCCATGTTGGTAACCTCATGCCTTAGCGAAGTGTTGATTCTCTTCAGTTCTATGGTGTAAAATGCTATTTCCTGTGTTGGTTAGAGAAAGTCACTCAGAAACAGAGTGGTCTGGTCTTTCTCTTGCAGATAGTTAAATAAGGAGGTATTTCCAGCTGTTTCTTCATATGAAATAAGAGCTCTACTTTGTGCATATGCATGTTTGCGTGCACACATAAGTTTGCACAAACAATCACATTACATCTCCTACAAAGTGTGGGAAATGTGGATGAAAGTATTTGTTTAAAAAAAAGGAAAACTGACATTTTTTCCATTGAAATTACTGACAAAATCCACCTATAAACAGGAATTTAAAATAAACTAGTTCCAAAAAGCACAGTACACCTGTTCTTAAGTGTGTCTCACATTTACATAGAGCTATGTGACTGCATTGTCAAGAATCTGATTAGAAGCGAAAGATTACAAAATTTCAGTCGCAAATAAAAAATAAACAAAAATAAAAAATGCGGGGAAGTACCAATTCAATTTTTTCTCACCTTCCAGCAATATTTTGTCTAAGCACATCCTATCTGAGAAGCTATGATCCTGCAGTCTCTGCGAACTCATTACTTGCATGCAATGGTAAAAAGGAGGTAGGCTCAGCTTGGTCAGTCCTTTTTGTAATACCCTCAGCATACGAAATACATACACGCTTGTTTTATGTCACCTAGTGGACTACGTTTCTTGCACTGACAAAGAGTCCCTAGAGGAATTTGGCAAATTACAGAAACTAGCCTCCACAGACTATCTGTCATGATTCCAAATAAATACTTATAAAACAAACTGATCAGTGTGCAAGTATCAAACCTGCAATACTTGCGAACACTTTTGCCTCTTTCTTGGCTATATTAATTTGCACTGTTTTATATAGATTAACCCATTGATTAACTCATTCTAGTGAACTACCACAGTGCTAACCTTCTCCTTGTTGGCATGGGTCCTTACAAATCAAGATAGTCACAAACTTTCAACACAAAATTTCTTTCAAATTTCTTTCAGCATAGTAGAGTTAATATTTTATTCAAAAAGCCCTTCTTTCTTCCTTACATGACATTCTTCTCTTTCATGCTGCTCCTCTCTTTTTGCTGAAAAAAATATACCCTTTTGCTGAAAGAGTCTGAAAGCAAATCTGCGGGGCATACACTCATTCAGCCCATTGGGCGGTTCCTGCATAGCGGATTCAGTGCAAGAGTCTGAAGTAGCACCGTGCCCAAGGAAAATGATGTTCTTGCTGTATGTTCAAAATCAGTGGCCTGGGATACCAGGGCTGCTCCTGTAGAGCAGCACGCAGCCAGACGAGGTCTTGGGGTTTGGACATCCACCTGCACTTTTTGGTTATGGTAAGAAATCATAAGCTTTATGCTCAGAATGATCCACATCACAAAACAGCATTTTTACTGTACCAAACCATAAATGCTCAAATCAAATTTGTCAACTGATAAACAGCTCTCAGTTCCCTCTACGAGCAGTTTTCTCCTTTGGCTTAGAGATGGACAATTGCCTCAGGGCTTTCCGTGACAGACAAGGTGAGCCCCCACTTGTGATGTGTGATGGGGTAAGCAGAAAGTCACACCCGCACCACAGCTTCATGCAGCCTCGTACTGCTGGCAGTGGTGGCTGCAATTAATTTAGGATGTCCCAAAGCCTTAAAATACCTAGCTTTCTTTGCAAAGATGTTTATTGCAAAGGTATGGTTGGAGGAACTTGCTGTGATTACAGATGTGACAGACTGATAGCTATTCCTGTGTATAAATTCAGGAACCTGGAAATGAAGAAAGGGCAGCGGTGAAGGAAGTCTTATGATTTAGTGTAGCAAACACAAGTGCCAGACACACAGTGGAAAAATCTGATAGCAAATGTCTTTCAGTAAGTAAGTAAGCAAGCAAGACAGGTTTTGCAAATAAACTATTTTAAAAAATATGAACTGAAGAGAAAAATATATCAAGGACAAAAAAATCACTCAGAGACAGTAAACATATTATTTTTAAACAGAAAATACATATATTCTAGTCCCTAAACATATACCGTTTAATACGTTAGGAAAAGAAGTTGGGAAAACAAATCAAGTATTCGCAGCTTTCCTAAGACAGCTTAACGTGTTTGAAGCTGACAGTTACCTAGAGCAGAGAATTACATGCATTTGCCAGACCATTAATTCACCAGAGTTTGCAGAATCCTCTTGTGATCACGTAGGGGAAAAATTATACTTAATTAAGGAAATATCGTCTGGTTGTTAGGGCGACACCCAGCCTCCAGCCCATAATGTGTTTCATAATGCATGCTGTCAAGTCCATTCGTATTCAACCTATTTAGCTGTAGAAGACAACAATGTCTTGCATCAGATGTTGCCATCATATTAAAAGTAATTCGATTCTTTTCAGCCTATAATAGGTATTTGCTGATAAACATCCACTTGGCGGCTGGCAAAGGCTACAGCAAACATATTTTTCATCTTCATCTGTTTGGATGTCTGATTTTGTTGAGTTTGTAAACTGCATAGAGAGACATCTTAGCATGGCATAATACTACTGAAGGCCCAGCTTAGTTGAAAAAACCTGTAGAAGAAATTATGATGAGGTTTTTGCCACTGCCTTTGCCAAAACAAGTAGTTGGCCTGCCAATTATTTAGGTCTGCCCTGTTGCCTCAGTATGATTAATTTTTTTATAATTCCTGCAAGAAACTGGTTACTATAATGACTTTTAAATTTGGCAAGGTATTCTTGGCATATGATTTGTCATACAATTCTGTTGATGCTATAGTGGCTTTAAAAGAAATTAAGATTAACAGGGCAAATGGTAAGGAATCAATGATACAGAAAAAATGCATGATTTTTGCAACACTGCAATAAGGCCAAGATAAGTTCATTGACATATAGACTTTAATTCCTCTTCACTTTATTTGAAAGACCTTGCTGTTTTAATGTGTTCTAAGCTCTAGGGACATACCTTTCATATAAGAAAGTGAATATATTTATTTCAGAACATTTTCTAGTCTATCACTTGCAAAGAAAGAAGCCTGACTTTATCAACCACAAAGACCGTACACTCCCTGTATGGCAACAAACTGAAATCTCAAGAAGGACACTAAATACAGCCTGTTTATTATATTAAGTAAACTATCTTTAAGTACTTGCCAATACCAAAAGGCACCAGCAGAAATAAAGTTTATGTTAGTGCAACGATACATGCCACCTTATGTGCCCCGAAGGGTGGGAAAGTGACATCAGAAATAAAAAGTGTATTAGGGGGCTTTAGGAACAAAGACTTCACTAGTTGAGAGATGCACTTGGGGGCCAGTGGGAGGAAGGATTAGTTAGTCCTAGCTTCCTAGAATAATGAACTGCATTAAAGGCTTCTCTTTTATTCCAGTGTTCTAATACTGATATTGGACTTAAGGCACAAATACCAGCTGAATAAATAGTTTTTAAAGCTTACAGTAAGCATCTGCTTATTTTACAGTTTACTTTTTCTTTATTTAGGAAGTTTTAACAAGTTAAGCATACTTACAGATTCTACTTTGTAAATACTGGCCAATCTAAAGCCAATAAACATTACAGCAGCAAAATTACTTTTCAAATTTGTTTACAGACACACTGTGCAGTCATATAAGCACCACGTCATTCCATCTGAAAAGTTATTACCATACTACCAAGTGAATGTCTTTATGTTATCGAGAACATGTTGTTTCTTGAGGTTTTATTAAACAGAGTGAAAGGATGACTTTCCTTATACTTATCAGACCAGACACGTCTATCAAGAATTAATATGAGAAAACCCAACATGCATACTTTTTTGCAGATAAGTGTACTCTCTCTGCATACTGAATAAATGATGACCAGATTTGTTCTGTCTAGATGGTCTGTCTAGATTGACTTGTCTCATCTCCTTGGGCTGCCTCTTACAGGCAGCAGAAGAAATAGGGTTCCCTGGTCAGAGCAGTGAGCCTGGCGAAGTGCTCTGAACTGGCTGTTAAGTGGCCAACCTTTCACGACTATAGTAGGAAGACTAAAGGTAGCTGTGAAATCCTCTCTGCCCTCGGTCAGCAACACTGCTGGGGATACTTGTTGATATTCCAGAAAAAACGATTATATTTCAAAATCAAAGAAAACCTATTTTCCCTTTCTCAATGAGAAGTTACCAATTGCCTTGGCATTTACTAGCTAATCAGAGATTAAATTGTGATTTGAGTATGTTGAGGAACATCAGCAAACATCAGCTAATAATGTATATTCTGCAAATCTTAGGATTTAGTATTTGCTTGGCAATTCCATTCTGTTTACGTTCTTATAGATGTTTTCTGATGTGGACTAATTCCTTCATCCACTGTCTCCCAGTGGCTGATGTACCATCCTAATAAATGGGAATCAGGACTTTCTTTCCTGTGGAATAGTTTTTCTTAGCATTAGAATGGAGTTTCATCTATTAAAGCTAAATCCAAACAATATTTCCTCTCCAAACAGTTCTGCTGTGTTCCCTCCCTTCATGCCTATAACCAGGTGTGAAAATTTATTTGATGGCACATCCTAGTTCTAACAAGGTGCAAAAGGGAAATTATTAAACAGTACAATTAAAATATGAGTCAGCACCAGTGTTTGGCCTAAATTTTCACTTCCCTGCCTTGCTGGGTTCAAATGAAACTTTCAAAAAGGATGCCATATTTGCATTCTCAATAGTCTGATCTTACATATATATACACATATATACACACTTATAATTGTATATGGGAAGAAAAATTATATTGCCATTTCTATTACACTCACTCAGGCCACACTGTTTTTTCAACATGTGGATAATTTTTTTGATGTTTGAAACTCTCAGTCCAGGATTTATTATGAAAAAAGTAACTAAAAGCAACAGTGACAGGTTTTTAAACTTCTTATTTATGCACAACATTTAATAAACGTTGAGTAAGAGCTTCCGTTACTAGCTGAGAACACTTATTTTATTTTCCTCAGGGAAATATGCTCAAAATACACGAAAAATGCCTAACAGAAAGACTTGTCTTCAGAGCTTGTGCTTGGATGTAGAGGAGCAGCGCAGGTTGGTGGCATGAGAGCGTGTATGGCGTGTTTAATGTGGTAGGACCTTGGCTTTCCCTGGGTCTCAAGCCTTCCGGGCAAGGTGAGGCAGCCCTGCCTGTCTGTGTGTCTCCATGAAGTCATGACAACAGACGTTTGATCAGACCAAAAGTCTGAGACACTAGGCTGTTGATCTCTGCTTTGCTGGTGAGATTTAGTACATAGGTCATTTGCCAGGCACAGAGAGCGGCTAACTGGGTTTGGGGAGGAAACGTCTGTGTCATTTCTTCTATGTGCACTTCTAGCCTCGACACTACAACGGCCAGTGACAGGACAGCAGCTCTGATCTGTAACAGATGTGCTGCGTTTCATTTCCTGCCTGAAACCAGGAGGGACTCGCGCTGTGAGAGCTGCAATCTAGCGGCTGTGCTGGAAGAAAAGATTCACTCATTAGAACGACAAACACTGACACTGGGAGATACTAGAAATGCAGAGGAACTGGCTACCAACAAGAGAAAAAAAAAACAGAAAAGCAGGTGGGTAATATAACCCTACGTATCCACCAGAGGCAAGATGACAAAATGACATCCTGCACAACTGCAGCCAGAGGAAAATGGTATGGCTGTGCACGGTGTTAGCTCCACAGCACTAGAAGGACCTAAGCACAACCAGTCTTAGATGGAAATATCCAAAATATCTTCAGCTTTCAGGAAAGTGAGGTGGTATCACTGAATGAAGCACCAAGGAGACATGTTGAGGTGCCAGGGTGGCAGACAGCAGAGTGCTCCTCTGTGAGATCCCTAATCCTTGAGACGACAACGGGAAGAATGGTCAAGGGATGGGTAGCCTTCAGGATGTCTCCCTGCAACTTCAAGATCAGATAGGCTCTTGCAAGCCAGAATTTACTAGTGATGGTCAATACAAGTGAGAATGCTTCACACAGTTCCTCATAGACTGCATGGTGGCCCTTGCAATGTCAAGCCAAAGGCAACTCTTGAGCATCAGAGCTAACTCCTCGGCTAGGCCCGAATCTGAGCTGCACCCTCAGAGCCATGCAGAGGCTGCCACATAATCCAGGTATCTAGCTGCATGGGGCGGGGAGAGAGCCACCTTGAAAAGCTGAGGCTGATGTTGCTGCATCACTCTTGAAGCCAGCTACAAACCCAACGTTCATCCTCCATGAGAGCACACTGTGGAGCACTGTCATTTGCTGCCTGTGCCTAAAATCCTTTTTGTGCAGCTCCTGCACGAAGGAAGATTAAAGGCATGGAAGGTGAGAAAATTACGTCCTTTCCCTCCCCATCCCAGTTTCTGAATTTAAAAGTTCTGGAAGGCTGACGAGGGGCCGTAATATCCACATAATCTTCTCAGGAATCCTTCTTAGCCTACCTACTAGGAAAGACAGATAGCAGAAGACACTAGAAATGAAACTCTGAGTGGGTAAGGATGCTTTTCTAAAGATATGCTTCCTTTTGATAATAGATTTTAGACTTGAAGTTGATAGACGGGGGAAATCCTGTACTGAGCCACAATTCATGCTATGTATCAATTCAGTTCTAGATCACAGTGGTTCATTCTGATCTTGAAATCTAGAAATGTCTCCTTATCAGAGAGGACAAATACAGAAATCTGTGTCTGTCATGTTCTGTTAGACTTGTAATCTGTTATGTTAAACAAAGCCCTTTCTCACACAGTAACGGAAAGAAAACTATTCCAGCCTTGCCTTCCCTCTCATTTAAAACCACAAGTTTTCACAGCCTAAATGCCCTGCCCCAGATCCCAAATTGCATTTCATTTTCTGGACTTGTAACCCTTCAGGGGAGGCCATAGGTGAAATCCACTCCATTCTGTACTGGGATTTGCCCTTTGACTGGTTAAAGCTGGCAGTGCCAGCTTGGTGACAGACCTCGAAACCAAGACTGAAGCACGGATTTTCAATACTGCCTTCTTACCTTATATTCCATCATTAAAAGTAACGTGAGTCTATGCCTCACTCGTGCCTTTACAAATTTTAACTATGTTTTTTCTGACTCTAACCAGACCAATTGCTGCTTGGACTTGAATCTGTACAAGCCAACTGCCACCAACACGTGGCTTTTGCTGCACCTGACAACTCCACCATCCTTGGATGATGCCCTCAGTGACACCTGTGAAGTTTTCCATTGCTTTGAACAACTGATAATATAGGCACAACATGGAGAAACTGCAGCTGCAAAAATGTCCTTACCTAAAAATTCTGTCCCTGATGCATGAGACCACAAGAAGCCAGTAAAGCTGATGGCAGCAAGCACACAGAGCGTGTACTTCAAAGGTAACCACATTTAAATCAGTGAAGGTACAACTGATGTTAAGGGAATCAAATTCAAGCCCTCGGTTTTGTGTCTATAGTTAGAAAATAGGAGTCTACAGAGGGTGAACACATTTTATAGCCAAAAATTTGATATTTTAAGTTCTTGTTTACTTTAAGGTACTTCCAGTGAAACCAGCCTGTGTATTACAATAAATCCTTGACATTTATAAGTCTCCCTTCTACCAAAGACCTCTAAGCGCTTTACAAACTGCGTGATACACAGAGGGACTCAGGAGCTGGTCTGTTGTCAGGGTTCTAGGATGGGTCTGGGTCTACATCTGAACTTTCCCAAGTCCACGAGCGTTCAGACTGAGGGTACAGCCTGGGTCATCATCACTGCAGGGCTGAAGAGAACAGGTGGTTTCCATCACACACTCCAGTCCAAATTAATCAAGAAAAGGAAACATTTTACCTCTTGATTTACGCTGAGCAGATTTGAAGTAAACAATAGAAAATGGCTAGCTTAAGTCTACTTTGCTCCATACTTTATTGTCTTTTAAATGAAGATGAAAATATTGATGAAAAGCACTTTAAAACTGACCCTTGTCAGTAAAACTTCATTGTGCAAGTGGTCCAGCTATAGTATAAAAAGTAGACGTGAAGAGTTCAAAAAGGTGTAGATTTTGGCTATTATTAAGCTAAAAAGAAGAAAAAGTAAATAACTGATTGGGCAAGGATTACTTACTTTCTTTTTAATATATTTGTACTGATTAAGAATTACTAAATTGATATATTTTCCCCTTTTTTGTCCAGATAAAGTCACTCTTGGGCTGAGATCTTCCTTATAAAGTTTCAGCCTGGAGCACATTTTTACAGCTGAGTTATTATCCTTAAAATATGAGTTCATACTGGAAATGCTGGCAGCCCTCTTAACTATTGTATAGCAGTGAGCACAGCTGTAACATGTTAAATATGTTGAAAGTACATGGTGGGAACAGAGTGGCTCAGAGGACTGGTAATAGAATAGGGAGTCTCAAAGCTGGGTCACCAGGTTCGGTCATTGCTGGGACTGAAAGTCATTATCAAGCTACAGCTGTTCAGTTATGTCCAGGCATCAGCTACCCACAGAGAAACTCTCCATCACAAAACTACATTACTGCAACTGGTGATGTCCAACAGCCTTTCCCAAGGTCTGCGAAAGGTGGGGGGATGCATCCCCACAGCTGCATCCCCACAGGTTAGCTCCAAGGTGAAGAGCACCGATGGCACAGACGGAAGAGGCTTGCACGGCCAGTGCCCCGCATGCTGCCCAGTCTACGGAGGGTGTTCATCACCAGCTTATTGCTACTGTGTCTTTTCAGGGCACTCTATTTTATCAGAAAGTTGTTAACCACCAAAGACTGATCCCGAAAGAGCCCATTTCCCACGTTAGCGAATGGACCACATTCATCCCATCACGCTACCAGTTTCAGAGGAATTCTGGTGATACTGGTTAAATGAAGGCAGAAAGCAGATGACGAAGTACTTTTTCAGCTCCCCAGTTACAGTAATGCCTAGAATGACCAAATACTTTATTATTACCTCTCTCTACTTTGATAGATGGCAACCTCTTGCTATTTGCATCAAATTATAATCCATTTCAACCTACCCCAAAACAGTAGTCAATTTTTGCATGAGCAGATGAATGCAGAGAGTTCTGCATTTCTCAGAATGAGGCTGCCCGCTCGAGTGCAGCCTTTTGTCACAAACGAAAGTAGCCAAAAAAGTAGCCAAAGCAACATGGGCAAATGAAGTCCAAGTTTGCTGCTTCAGTTTTCTAATGTGAATGGATTTATTGGAGTAAATTAGGTAAGTCTCTCTGGTTCATGTTTATCCATACATGCTGCAGTAATCTCTATAAAAAGCTTTGATTTATTACAGCTTTTTGGTGCACCACCATTTCCTACCAGTCACTGTGTACAAGCCCATGTGAATGCACAGCAGTCCGATCCTGACACATGACAAAGACTTTCTTTACTTCTTTATGGCTTTGTGTCCTCCACACACAGTCTGATTTGCAGAATTTTAGGTTGAAGTCAAAGATGTTTCTCTGGGCTGCTTTCCTGAATATCTTTCAGCTATTTGAATATTGTAGAGGTGCTCAGTTTTCTCTGGAAAAAATCTTTATGTCTGTTTTATTTTCTCTGGCATCTAGAAATCAAACTACCATTGCGGTCAACACTAATTTCAGAGGTCCTAAGGATGAGCCAAGAAAGAGCAGTTCAAGAATTGTCAAGGTCTTTTTCTAAACCCTACATTTACACTTACTCAACAGAAGTCAGTTCTTCAGGCTACAAGGCAGCTGACTAGGAACTGCCTGCTACCAAATACCGCTGTGAAAATGTCTCAGACAACATAGAGCACCTTGCTCTATAGCCAGAGAAGAATAAGCTGGTGGCCCACTACTGTGGTAAATGTACCAGAGTGAGTCTTTGACCCAAACCGGATGATCAGCCTTCTGGGAAGCACAGATTGGGCAGCTGAGTCTGCCACGAGTTCAGGGAGACATCTTTTACATGAAGGTAAGAAGATCTCTATGCTTTGGAGGAATAAATCATAGTATAAGCTAGAGGAAAAAAAGGCCAGCTGGATGGTATACACATATTGCTGAGATGAACAGTAAATTATTTGGAAAAAACACTTTGAGGGAGAATAAAACATCCTGTGAATTCAGGTCACACTTGGCACATAATTGTGACCGAAAGAATGAAAAAATTGGAGCTGTCAAAATGCAATGTTTCCACCATATTTCAAAATGACATGCCATTTCAGAATTTATCTAAATTTGAAGGGAAAAAAAGCTTAAAATTAGTTCAATAACCCAGAAATGAAAACAGAAAGATTATAGATATTTTGTCTTTGTTCTTCTCACTATCTCCCCACTCTCTAAGTTCTCTCCTGGAGTGGAGTCAAAACAACATTTTCACAACTTTTTCCATGTCACTACCCTCTCCCTCTGCACATTTTCACTTCAAGAGAAGTTTTAGAGTTACTATTTGATTCTGCCCACAAAGCTAAATTTTATTATTCACAGAGTACTATATATGTAATAGTCTTGTCAGTCCTACCCAGAGGCAAAGGGTAGCCTCAGAGGAAAAGGAAACAAGAAACATCCAAAGGAAGATAAATAGGAACGAGATGATAGGCAAATGGGTAATACTCCCATCTTTTCTTGAGAGCTGTGTGGATAGAAAAAAGAGCGCTCTAATTAATTCCAGAGCGATGGGGACTCGAGGGCTGGACTCTGTGCACTGCATGCTTGTGAATCTTCATTCCATGTGAACCCCCTTCCTCCAAAAACCAAACAAACCCTTGTTTTGTCTTTGACATCAAAAGACACAGCATAACTAACAGCAGATGTTCCGATAAACTCCAGTAGAGACCAAGCCCTTGGCAGCCATATTTCTCTTCTGCAGTGGCTTTTCCAGGCGCACAGAAAATCCATTTGTGGGACTGAAAAGTACATGAAATGGTTTTCTGGTAGTATTTCTTGTGGTATTTTCTGGTACTATTTCTACTATCGAGGAACTGCAGTATCATGAAAGACCCTGTTTTGTGGTGTTTCAGCCCTGTGTCACTGCAAATGATTATAAAGGCAGGGAAGTAACGCAGAAATGCACAAGCTTGAAGCGTAAAATCAGAACTAGATGAGGACAAATTTTTAGCAGAAGCTGTTTGCAATTTCAATGGTTAAAACCTCCATAATCCAACAATCACAGTAACATACAGATCTTAGTTTAGTGAATTTGAAAAATTTGGCCTGAAATCCTGGCCCCACTGAAATCAATTACAGTTTTGTCACCAACTTGAATGCTACCAGGATTTCACATTGTTTTAAACCGCAGAGACAGACGGCAAACTGTACATTACTATGCAGGTATCCAATAAATTTTTATACCACAGACAGATTGTCATTAATTAATTATCCCAAGCAGAGATGATTTTGCTCTTGTTTTCAGATTCAGACTGCAATTCAGTGATTTTTTTTTCAACAACCCAACTTTACATTTTGTGTTATTTTTATTTTCTGCAGTACTTGCCATATAGGCAGCCTATGGCTGCCTGCAGATTTGTTTAATCAAGAAACAAAATTTTATTTTATGGCAAGACAGTCATCTTGTCTAGAAGTGAAGTAATTAATA
This sequence comes from Mycteria americana, assembly GCF_035582795.1. NCBI lineage: Eukaryota > Metazoa > Chordata > Aves > Ciconiiformes > Ciconiidae > Mycteria > Mycteria americana. The sequence continues at coordinate 45,674,481 of NC_134366.1, read as the reverse complement.
AAGATAAGGACAACCAACCTGGGAACAGGAAGGCGGCAAGTCTAATAACAACTTCCAGTATGAAACCATCTAATAAATACTTGTTATGCACACTGAGAACAATCCTTAGGCTGAAATGTTGCCATAAATTATTCATACGAAAGTTTTGGACAGTAAACAAATTTATGAAGATAATGATCTCTTTGCAATTCATGAACAAAAGCGGGGGGAGGGGTCAATCCCCAGAATAAATTGCAACGTATAAATCCACCAGCTGTAGGCATAAAGTACTGATTCAGAGATTCGCTGCAGAAATTGTAAAATAATCCCTGTGTGTTTTCTCTTTCCAGAAAGACAGCTTTGAAGAGCAACTGCAGAGCGAAATAATTTAGCATATACTCATTTGCTGTTCTTGACCAGAGCACTAATCACAACTTAGGAATCAAAGCCTTTGGACTATAATGGGTGAATCAAATCAGAACTGTGCACAGCATTAGCCCTGGTCTGCTTAAAACTAACAGCAAGCAAGCGTGAAACCTTTGTCAATGCAGACCACAAGGGGTTGTTGCAAGTTTGGGAAACATTGATGTGCACTTTTGTTTGATGTACCAAACTGCTTTTCTTCAATTGAGGATCCATACTGAGTGACTAGGTGGTTTAAAAAGCTGAATGAATTTCACAATGGCAAAGTTTACTTCCAGTACATTTATTTAATGGCTGAGGCAACTGATGAAAGGGAAATAAAAATCTGATGAGGAGAAAAAAAATTAGACTAGAATCTAGACTCCCCCAGGACCATTTCTTGTGCTTTGTATCCTCTGTACTGACAGACAACATATTTGCTTTCTAGCTAATTACCAACAAGACTAAAATTTTACATCTTTGATGTGTACGAGATCAAAGAATATTAGGAAATAAAAGTAAGATTAACATAATTGTCTTGTACAGCTATAATAAACTATGACTACATATACAATCAGACACCCTGCTCATCAGGAAAGCATAAACTAGAATCAATTGAACTCTACAAGAATCTTGCTTAACTTTCCTTCCTCAGCAGCTTCTCACCTCTCCTGACACCCACTACGGGATCACAGATGCAAAGCCAGGAAAGATGCCCTCTCCCAATGGCCCATCTGACACCCCGGGACCCACGGGAGCTCCTGTTTCAGTTGTTGAGCCTTTAAAAAAAAATGTAGCTGCCTTGGGCAGACATAGCGGGCCATCAGCAGGGAAAGAACTAAAGGATCTCCACGTCCAAAATCACATATCCCTACCACTTACTTGATCTAAAGGATTAAGTTCTATTTATTTCTTTTACTACTATTGTCTACCTTATGTGCACACACAGACTGGGCACCAACCCTCTTTGGGAACATGCTTTGGTAGTGCAGCCTTTTTCTATTATGCATATAGGATACGGTTCTCATCTATCAAATCTGTGTGCTAGTTAATATGCTCACTGTAGAAAAAAAATAGAGAGGAACCAGTGCTTTGGTATATACCTGCATCTAATTCATCCTTACCATGGCTAAAATACTGTGTTAGGAGTATTGCATTTTCTTTAAACTGTCTACGGGAACAATACTGCCCTGTAATAACTGATAAACACCTGGCTTTGATTGATCTGTCTTCAGCCTTTATACACACAGCGTGTTTGTTTACTCCAGAAATATCTAGTATTCCTACTTCCTCATCAGCTCAACTGCGAGAAAAAAATCAAAGGCAGCCAAAAGTAACTGCCTTGTGAGAGTAAAATGGGGTGGGAACGTTTGGATCGCTTCTGCTCATTAAGGTGACGTGAAAGGTCTACTTCTGGCTAGGAGCTGTGAGCTACCATTTGAAGGTTTTATTTGTCATCAGGTGGCGGTGACAATGAAAAACGTCTGTTGCGCTTCAAGACAGCTGGTAATAAAGCAGTGCGGGGAACGGCTGACAGAATAACAGTTACTGTACCAGTGTAGCTTCTAAGTTTTTACAGCCACTCAGCTGGAATTATACCATTGTTTAGAAGTGGTTTAGGGTATAAAAAACATTTGATACAGAAGGGCTCTCTCCCTCCCCATTGCCGTATCAGGAATCAGAGTAACAAAATTCGGGAAAAGCAGGTCTTTTGCTTGATTGAATTTAGGTATTTGTACTGTGTAGTTTTGCTTTAGTTCACACAAGGGCAAGCCTGAAAACGTTTCCTTGCTGACAACTGCCTCATTCAGCACCCTTGCAAGCAGCTCCCAACAAATCGCAGTCTTCAAAGGCACATTGTTTTTGTTTGTTCTCATTGTAACAGATGTTTTGTATCATGTACTTCAACGAACTAATTCATCTGCAGAGGACCGCCTACTCTGGCTGGTGTGCATCCAGCTGTGGAAATAGCTCAAGTGTCATCTGTGGCCACTTTCATTCCATTCTTCTGATCTCACAGGATCTCAGTGACCGCATCCAAGCCCATAAAAAATAAACAGACCTGAGAACATCCTTTTAAAAAATTTCCAGCGGAGGAGTAATGCTACTCCAGGCAGGAAGCCTTTCTGGAAAGAATGTAACTGATGCTGAAGGAAGATTCACTCAGCTCTGGAAGTCTCCTCCAAAACATGCTGCTTTTATCATATGAACTACCCAGTCAATATTAAGAGGCACTGGAGCAATGTCATGTGTGATTTTGATGGAGCGGAGAGCTTCTGACTAACTCAGTGCCATATCAATTAGCCCGAGCACCAGGCAATCAATCACCACTTCTTCTCTAAATGTACTGAGCTCCCATTAGAAGCTGCAAATACGGTGAGGCTAGTTCATCTCAACACACTGAGCACTTTTATATACTGTGGGTCTACTGTAATATATTTCTGAAGTAGAAACAAAATCAATCTGAATTGCTCTGGAGTGGAAGCATATCCCATTAATAGCTGTGCACCAAGATTAAAATGTATTAGTGGATAAAAAATAGTCTGCGTCTGTAAGAAGTCAATTACTGCTTTCTTAAAAGTGACCAAATAAAACATCCAATACTAATAAAGAATAGACTTTCTGAAAATGCCTTTAAAATCAGCTGGGATCACTTCATCACAAGTCAAAACATGCCTGGGACGGTGCAAACATTCCTTGATTAGCTTCCTTAGAAGAAGGAGCTACAAGTTGCCTTCTGAATTTGTTGAGAAGTCGACCACAGTTTCCCACAGGAAATAAGTAGTTCCTGATAAGATGCTGATCATACACTTCAATATCAGATCCACTGGGTTTGCTAATTACTTTCAAACCACTTAGTCAAGTCACCCATTAAGAGGAAATGATTCAATTGCAGATCCATTGAACTGAGAAACTAGGTGACCAAAACTCCTTGTGGAGCTTGAATTATCCACCTGTGTAAGAGGGCTCACAATATGTCAAACCAGGTAGTTAATTTTGGTTTTGAGAAGCAGCTATGGCTGTATTTAATTAGACAGCTTGGCAGGATTTTTAATATTGTACAACACCAATTATTGGAATATTTCAGAAACATTTCAGAAGCCTTTGAAAACTTTCAGGAAAATTAGAGCCTCATATCAATCATCAGAACTGATTCATCACTTTTAGGAAGTTGTATTCCAAGTCCCTTAACTCTGCAGAGAAAATTTTAAAACTTGCTGGCAACTGTCCTACATTTGAGAGATGATTCATCTTTTCACTTCTGATCAGGCGTATTCGCTATAAACTTGCTATTTGGGTATACCTATGGGTCAGCTGCTTCAAGGTCCAAGCAGATCACTGCAGAAGGCCTGAATAGCTCACTGCAGCTCATGACATTTACTGTAGTTCCTAAGTTGGAGGTCAGCAAAATGGACTCAGTCACAGCGAAGCTAAACAATTTCACATTAGTGTGCACTGACTTCACAGAAACTAATTAACCGATGATATCCAGGGTAAAAAATGGGTGCCTGACAGAAGATTCTTTTGGGATTTTTAAGTCTTTGTCTGCCACACATTCTAACCTTCTGCTGATTCTGCTGTTGCTTGGCTTGCTTGGCTTGGGCTTCTACTTTGGAGCATGTCATAATGATAGATAGCGTTCTTTGAAATAGAGAAAATACTTCTCAGAGGGAAACCACCACATTTGAGCAAAACTATTGTCCTTTAGTACATATAACACACAAAAGCAATGCCTGTGACGCGCCTATGACTTATACTGGATATTGGAATTATTAACTTCAAAGAGTTCCGTCACTTGTATTTATCCACAAGAATTTTACCAGCACAAAAGAGTTAACATAGCCTTTTTGTCTGTGAGAAGAAGAATATGGCATAACACCCAGTTACATATTGTCTCAGCTTGGCCAAGAAGATGAAAGGAAAGAGCAAGGCACAGTCTCATACTTCATTTGACACAACAGCACTCATGGCATGCTCCTACTTACTCCTTTACTTGACTGTTGAACAAAGTGATGAAAAGAGGCTCAGAGAGGATTCGAATACCTTGCATATTGGGGAGGCAAGCAGATATCATCACAAACAGATCGTGGCTAATCACCATAGCCCACACTCTCAAAGCCATGACCTGTATCACTGATTTTTATCTGGCAGACAGATTTGAATGGCATGTACAACTCCAGGAAGAATGACGGACACAGCTGAACATCCAGTCCCCATGCGAGGAAGTTCTCTTAGATTATGGTGCTTGAAACGCCTCAAGCTCTATTCCAAAATCTTTACTGGAAGAGATCACGCAGCTTATAGCACAAACACCTCCAATATTTTTTTCCTTAATGGATGGCAGTTACATACATTGATCTATCTATATTATCCCTGTGGAAACACCTGTGGTTACTATCCACTTAAGTACAAAGCCCAGAATCTCAAAGATTCTCAAAGATGTGCACATCACCTATGCAGTCCCACCAAAAGGTTTCTCAGTCTTATAGCCAAAACTGAACTTTGTCACCCAGGGATAAATGGTCTGGCTTTGCTACCTTGGAAAGTGGAGGCAAAACAAAGGAAAGGGCAAAACTAGTATGGAGGTCCTGGGAGCTACTCCAGGAAAGTCGCACCTGCCTTTACCATAAACATTGGCATGGACTGAAGGTAGGTTTGCTGTTGTGAGTCCAAATCTGAGCACTGAGCCCAAACTCTCTCTTGGCAGCAGCAACAGTACCAAGACTACCTTTCAAAGACCATTTCCCCCCATCACTGTGCCCCAAGCAACTGCCTAAAATTTGCTCTATAGTCACCTCCCGTTAAAACCAACATGCACAAGGTGCTGAACACCTGTGAATATTTAGGCTGAAATGTTATGAAATTGGATATCAAGTGAAGGTTGAAGACCTGAACCGGGTGTTACTGTCTGTAGAAAGCAGCATGAAACCAGGGGAATTGCACAGGTCTTTCCCTTCAAATTCTTGTTATTCCTGTGCTGTTCCTGGGGGAAGATGGGGACTGTCACAGCTTTAGCTGTCATGATGAGTGGCTTTGCTTGCTGAACTTGGAGCGGGAGCTAGCGAGGGAGCTAATACAGCTTTGCTACTTCCACAGACACGAATCAGGGAGAAAGTGCGCTGCATCTGCCTGTCTATCAGAAACACTCAAACTGCTCCTGACAAATGTCCACCCCTTCCTCTCCCTGAAGTAAGACCTCTGACAAGCACCAGGAAATGCTCATTGCATCAAACACTTCATCCCCATTTAAAATAAGTACACCTAGAGCAATCCTCTCCTTTCCACAGAAATGACATGGCCTGCCAGCAGGAAGAAATGTCAGTGGTGGAGTGCGTACAGTCATGCTTTTCCTCAAACACTGCTGGTGCTGCTGGCCCACCGGAACCTGGGGTTAGCCAGGAGCAGTTGCGGCAATGTGGATGGACCAGCTTTACAACGGCAGGTCTCTCCCCCTACCTGCCAATGGAAAATATGCCCCTAGCCTCAACCCCATCAGATGTGGGACATCTGTGAATGTGACGCCCACCCTCTTGGCTACAGGCAGGCAACAGACTAGTAATTTCCAAAGCTGCAAGCAGGAGTTTTTTATTGATCGCGCTGAAGAGGAAGGCTATCAAGCTGGGAGCTGACACAGACTCACATCCTGTGTGGATTGGGCAAAGAGGGGGTGCATAATGATTTACAGATTGCCGTACTGGAAAAGTACAAAGGCTGTTTGAAAGCAGGCTGGCTGCTGTGTGAATCATATGTAACCCTCTTGTCTCACCACGGAGATCAGTAGCAGGGTGTCAACCCTGTGACCCTCAGCTTGGAGCTGGAGAAATCATCCTAGCTATCCTGGACCGAGCCCTGGATGAGGACTCTGCACATGTTTTTTCTCTGTGAATTACACAGCTTTATAGGAGGCAGAAGTAGATATCTGATAATGAGGAACCCAATTGCCTTCCTGCTTTGGGACGTGTGTGTGGTTTGCGGCGTGTAGAGAAAAGGTAACTTCCACTCAATTGCTCCCTCTGAAAAGCACAGTGGTGAAGGGCTGTACATGGGATTTGGGATGGATGCTAGAGACAGGGGCTCTCCTGGGCAGCAAGGCCTGCAGCGACATTACAAAACCTCCCAGGTAACTTATTTAAAAGGCATGGAGTGGGAAGGCTGTTCAGCAGACATCCTTTAACTAGGTATGCTCAAGGCTGTAGTCAGTAATAAGAAATTACAAATTGCATTTAAACCACAGTTAGAAGAAGTGAAATTTCAACCCCTAATTTCCACCTTCCTTTTAACAATAGGCCATTGAAAACCTACCCTGCTGGAAGTGCATCTCTCTTTGGCAGGTAGTCCAAAAAATAACCATTCAGTGGTTTCACTAAATAACAACTCGGCACTCCTTCAAAATTCTTCAGACTCTGTTGATCTGTCACTGTGTTACACAACTCATTCTTCATCAATCCACTATGAAACAGTCAAAGAATGTTCAGTGTTTATACTATTATATTTCACTATTTGTTTTTGCAATCATGTAAGAAAGAGGTTGAAACCACGCTCTCAAAAATGTTGAAGATACCACTGTTTCATAACAAGAAGCTTTTTGGCACGCACTGTTGAATGCGTGGACTTACAATGGATTTATTCCTAATTTACACCAGTTTGAGAGGAAAACAAGGCCACAAGGTTACAAACTGAAAACTGTAATTAAGCAATCACTCCACTTCAGTGGGACTGAAATCAGTTTAGGAAAGATACACATGATTTGATCTAGATTTGCCTCTGTACTGCAAAGCTTAGGTCAATATTACATTCTTTATAAAGACATTTGAACTGAAAAGAAAGCATTTTATCTAACAGAGTAAAAAATGAATGGCAAATACTGTTTGACCCGATTACATTCAATAATAAGCTATTACTTATGATATCTTGGATGTTTCTAACTTCCAGGATGTCAAATCACAGTGTACATTTATACATCGATATAAAAAAACCTGTTAGCACTGTCTCTGCAAAAATAACTTAAAAATAATTATGTTATTAAGATGCTTCACCAGTTACAGTCGAGGAGGTGTTAATTACTCAGCCACTTACTCAGACACCTCAATAAGAATATCAGGAATGAACACAGAAGGGGAAAAAAAAAAGATAAAAAAAGCTACATCTAGAGGCCAGAAGTAAGATTCGCTAAAAGTCTATCTGAGACTTTGCAAACGGTATTCAAACACCTAACAAAAGCTTTCTCATATAGATAAATGAAAAACAAGGACAGAACCCAGAGCTGGGCTCCCCAAGCAGTGAGGACGGGGTACACATTAAAGGTACTTCAGAAGTAGTCCCAACAGGATAAGGACGCTGCCTCAGTTTCCCACATGAGCCGTCAGACACCAGAGGCGGCTTTCTGAGAATGAGAGTTTGGGCAGAGGAATGAATACAGTCAAAGGAGATGAAAAACCCAGAGAAGTCACCGAACTCAAGGTACGGATGCAAATGAAATGAGGAACCAGGACTGAATCATCTCTACTGCAGAGCAATGGAAGAGCTGGAACACGTAAGCACAGGTCCAGTGGCCAGGACTAAAGAATATTAATGAAGATAGAATATAGATAAACCAAAGATAGAGCTACCTAACCTCATTTTTAAAAATGAAATGACCTATTTTCTAGACAAAGGACATGCAGCAGATCTAACCTCTCTGAAGGTCAATAAAGTATTTCAGGCAGTGCTACACCAGAAATTACTAAACTTTGGGGATGATAAAGAATTAACTAAAGAGGGAACGACAACAGGTTGTGCTGAAAGACAAGCTATACCGCTTCAGTGGGAGGGTCACTAAAATCTCCATAAGGGTTGTTCTCATCCAATATTTTTATTAATGCCCTTGAATAATAAGATTTGGGGAAATTATGAAGTTGTGAGGCACATTCAGTAAAGTGGCAGATTGAACTACCATACAGGAAGGACTGGATTAAACAGCAAGGCATAAATTCATGAAAACAATTAGGCTAATATGTGGTTTCCTTTATAGCATTACGAGCATTTGCTGGAAACCTGGAAGAAGGAGAAAACCTAGGTATATCAGTGAATTACGGGATGACTGCATTACTAAGGTCATGTGCACAAGGGAAAAAAGATGTTATTTTACAATGCAGCAAAGTACTCCCAGTGAAGAGAAGGAAGTATTAATGCTATTGTACAAAAGATTGGAATACTGTGAGCATCGGCTGTCCCAGAAAAATGAACTGAAAGTGGAACGGATCCAAAGAAGGGTCATTGTCACAGCCAGAGGTACAAAATCCCTAAGTTACTGCAAATGCATAGTGATGTTGACATAGTTAGCCTAGAAAATGAAGATGCAGGTAAGACTTTTGTCTATAAATTAATGTGGTGAACATCCAGAAGGGAGAAGAGTTACTGAAGGTAGGGGAGAACGTTTGACCAAGAACAGATGGATATAAAACGAATAGGAGTACCTTTAGGTTGGAAATTAAAAATGCAGTGCTAAGCCTCAGAGCAAAGGTGTTCTGAAATGAGCCTCCCGATAGGATTATTGAAAGGCAAAAAATCAAAGTATTTAATCAGGTTTTGGAAGGGATTATATAGTATGGTTCCTGGATACAACAGGAATCCTGAGTCTTATAAACTGGTCACTGAGTCCTTAGAGGGCATTATTATAATTTTTATGCAACTCCTGCACTAGATAAATCATGATATAATCATAAGTAAAATATAGATTAGCTAGTTTTCCCTACTTATGTAAATTGGTCCTTGAATACACTTGCATAATATGATGGTAATTTATGGAAGTGCTTTTGTTCTAAGGATTAGGAAGGTGCCAGAGTTTCCTTCATCACCTCATTGCTGCAGGCGTGATTCTCTTCTCATTCTCACTGTTTCACACCTATGCAATTCAATTTTCTTAAGCCAAGTTAACTCTTGATTTATACTGGTAAAAACCAGATCCAATATTTCCCTTGGTAGCTAGGACAGGCTTATTTTAATATTTAACAGGAAAATCCTAAATGTTAATAGTATCATTGTGAGGCTGTGTTTAGAGGCATCAGTCAAGATAGGCCCTTGTTCCACCAGACTTTTTGTGAACGTCTAGTAAAAGCTATTTAGTGGTATGACAGTTTTATAATCTAAATAGATGGGATTAAAAAAAAAGACAAATGAGAAACTGAGGCTGGGAAGAAAGATGTTTTCTCCAAGGTCACACAACAGATCAGTGGCAGAAGAAAAAGCATCTGTCACTAAGTGCTCTAACCCTATGTGCATCCTTTGAAACCAGTGTGAGGAAAGGCAGGCTCAGGTCAAAAAGGAGCTCTGGCAAGGATGAATATAGGTGTACATTACATTTATAGCTGAACAAGTATGCATGATTTCCATTTGGAATTTGCTTCCAATAACAGTTGAATCCTCTGGGACAAAACCCCATATGAATACCATTATTTTAAAAAATAATAATACAATAATTAACTTTGCAGTTTACACCTTGATTCTTACATAACCCCCCTCATACTCAGCTGTATATAAAAGACATCTTGTCAATAGCCTAAAACTTGACTTGATCCTTCACTAGCAGGAATTCACATTTACAACTTTGACACGTTGTGCCAGTCTTTATATAACTCTTATTTTGGAGTCATCATGGTTACAGTGCTGCCCCGGCATTACTCTAGTTGTATAACACAGCTGTTCCTCAATAATGCCTTTCTGGGTTCACAGGGCTGTTCACGTCTCCAAAGCCGCCCAGTGCCTCACCTGTAATGGCAACACTGATTTTCTGCAGTGCAGGGATGGGGTTTGGGAAGCTGAAAGGAGATCCAGGTCCCTTTCTGCTGGAGAACTGTCCTGCAGCAACATCCTCTATCCTTAACTGCACTATGGAAACGAGAACTACATCTCCATCATGGGAAAGGGACCCACCACTTTGTGCAGCAGGCACCCACAGTAGGCCATGCCCAGCCTTGTCACCAACTAGTGTGAAACCTCTGTGCTCCCAGAGCACAGAGCTTATTCAAAGCGTTCTGCTGCCTGTGGCAGATGAAAATTGTTGCCTTCCCTTTCCACCCTCACAGTACTTGCACGTTCGGCAATTGCACTATACGACCATCTGTGTTGCAAGCGGGCTTGTGTCCCGCTGACTACATGCATATCGTCTGATTTGCTTAAGCCAGCATAGCAGAGCTCTCACTGCAGAGGTTGGATAATATTAGCATCAACTGCAAGGCAATGGACATTACCAGGCAAAAAATAAGAGATGGTCCATGATGGGGGATAAATTTGAGAGGGCTGTAATATACATGTATCGCATGCCTTTCTAGTTCACAGCACACATATGCATGCATAACCATAATGCAATACACATGGCAAATATTTGATGGTGAACTAAACTGAGAAATCATCTGACAAATTTATATCACATGCTTACCTAATTCACCACTCTGCTGAGCCCATTACTTTCCGCACACTCATTAATCTAACTCTTGGCCTATAATTAATACCATGTGCTTACGCAGTCCATCGCTCTCTCCTGATCCTATCACATTCTGCCTACTTATTAATCTACCACCTGGACAATAACTAACTTGACCAGTGCTAAACAAATGAGGAATTTTTGCTCAAAATGGCAAACATGATATATGAACCTTACAGTTTGTGTTCACGTTTTTGACTTGGTGTAAATTTAAAACTTGATGTAAATGCAAATCTACATGCAACCAGAGACGTTACATATATTATATGAAATAAATAAAGTATTAGTGATTTGCAGTCTTAGTTGATGTATGTGAAGTTAGAAAAGTTAAAATAGACTGCAGGCTTTGTACAAAATTAGAGATTGATTTTTTTTAAACTGCACTACGTTCTTCCACAGAAGGTACTCTAATGTCTATTGATTAATAACTATCTTTTAAAAAAATAGCCCCCTTTGATAAAACTTACTGCTTTTAACAGCTGTTTTGTTAAGATTTTTCTTGACAATGAAGGTTGATGGCTAGGGTTGCATCTTTTCTGTTAAAAAGAAATCAATATTCCATAACCTCAACCAGAATTTCCTGGCTTCAAAATCTCTGGGGTACCTTCCAAATTTAGTGTCAGCCTTCTTTTCCAAATATCTTTTCCATTTATGTTTATAGATTTGTTTAAAATATATATATGTTTTTTCCACTAATGTAAATGTCTTTAAAAAAATCTTAGACTGAAGGTTTATCCATTTAGTATTCACACTATCTGTAGAATATTTGGAAGAAGAGAAAATTTTACTAGAACTCTTAAGACTTTTTAGGATAAAACAGCAAAGCACAAGTTCCTCAAATGCAAGGGCTGGTCCACTGGAAACGCTTGTGGTTCTCCCATCCATGTTTTCTAAGTGAATCCATATGTGGTGTGTCTTGCTGCCATGACAAAAAAAGTCCAGTTTCACTAGAGGGCTCTAGCAGAGTGTCAAAAGGGGTTGGAAATCTAACTTGGATATATCTTTTTCTGCCATTCATATTAATTCACATTAATTTCTACAACAGCAGAACAAATGACTGCAGCAATACTTTGATATGATTCCAGAAGAGCTGTATAATCAAACGTACAAACCCCTACACTTGAGTACGAGATGTAACTTGGGTGAATCGTTTATACCTATTTCCTTTTAGAGGCATGAGTTGGTTGAGCTTGGCCACTGCTTTTCTGACCTGGGTACCCTCCTCAACACAACAGCACCTGGCACTAAAGAGGGTCGGTAAACGCGTGCTCAGCTGAGTCTGAAATTACCCATTTAGTAGCACCGAGACAACAGCTATATACAGTGGGTGCTGGGTGACAGGCAGGCAGAAATGACCTCATGCGAGCCTGCCTGTCCCAAAGGAACATTGCCAATTACTGTCTTCATTATCACAGTTATAGAATTGGCAGTCCTTGATTTTCTGCCTCGGGAAACACTGGAATTAAAGTTGTTCAGCAGAACTTTGGCATTGGTATTTGGTTAGTTATTTCAACCTCTAAACTCTTTAGCCTTAAAAGTTCAAGTAAGTTCATGTTCAAAGGACCTCTTAAAAATACACAGCTACAAGCTAAAAGACTAGCTGGAGATTCCAATTTCTAAGGATTATTTCCTGTTTACTTTTCATACCAGCTAGCCGAACTCTCACATATCATCTGGAAGGCAGGACTCAACTGTCTGCAGAGCACATACTTTGTCCCCTTACACTCAAACAGGCAAATGCAAGATGGACTCCCGGCTCTATTTGCTAAAAAGGTAGAGCAACAACCAGGAGGTAGAGAAAGCCGTCTCGGGAGAGGGACACTGAACGCAGCACAAGGAACTTCTTTGTTCGAGAGCGTAGGAATCAAAACACTGAAACTACTGTGGTATTTTGGGTATTATCCAAAACAACAGAGTCACTAGTGAGAAAATGAAAACTGATATATTTCAGTTGGACAGTTTGTACTTTTTATGCTACATTCATGCACAACAATCAAAAGGCAAGAATCTGGAGTCCTTACTCAGCCTCGCTTCTCACCAAAGTATGGGCTTTACACTGCTTACGAAATAAGAAACATTTTTGTTGTTGCTTTTAAAGACAGACAGATTTCATTCAGCCATGGGCCAGAGGAAGAAGACAGAAAAAAATAATAAGGGTGTTTGTTAAGACATTGACCTTTTTAAAAGGGCTGTAAGGGCTTGAGAAATGTCCAGAAGTTCTCCCAAACGCACTTTATCGTTATCAACGGTACGTTTTTCCATATGCTGCTCTGCTTGCACCCTTCGTGCTCCCACTGGCACATTCCTTCTGCAGCTATGATGCAGAAACTATTCCAGACTGACAAGAACATCTATCTATGCATACACAGTGATTACTTATGGTCACACAGTTTTACTTGCAAATAAAAGAGGATAAGTGTAACACCAGTGTGCACATACAGTATTAGGGTAGAGCATTTCTGTTGGTTCACTAAAAAAATTGGCCTTTAGAGAGGAAGAGTACATGTATTATTTGTAGTAAAGATTTGAATCAAAAAAGTTTTACACAAATGTCATCGTTAATAAAAATTAAGATTATCTACATGTGAATTGACTTTAAACAACATGTTTTTCAGTTTTCCCTGAACTGTCAGACAGCCTTTGGGGACTACAGGAAAAACACACTAATATGGCAAATGTTATAAACCCCCAGAATAACTCTTATCCCATTTATGTTTTGATTCTGTCATCGCTATTCAACTACCCTTATCCTGAGGCAGTAATGAAATACAAGACTTGTTTCAAGTAGGGATGAGTGAGCACTGTACTTTGAAAGCTATAGTTAACTAAATGGAGCCCAGACTGCCATCAGTGCCTTAAATGTTATGCCAACACGAGTCCAACCCCACACTGCCATAACTCTTCTGGAGCTTGTCTTCCATTACAGCTAGTGATAGGGACCAGGGCATGTGGCAAAGCAACAAAACTGGCAAATTTGAGGCATTCTTACTCGGACGCAGTGCAGTCAAGATGGCCAAAAAGTGGTCAAGGCTCCATTTAAAAAGGGTACATTTTTCAAAAGTGTCTGAGTCACACATAAGCCTCAAGGTAAATTTTTCATCATGTTCACATGATTCAGGATTTCTGCTTTCCAAAACCCTGAAGGTTGTGCAAACACAAAGATGTGGGAGGTTTGCATGAGTGACCCTACTATGCCAGAAGAAGAATATTTTTAATACTATTTATTCTGAAATAGCAATGCTACCTCAACCTATTTGCTATTAATTTTCCATGGCTCTTAGTATCAGGCCAGCAAAAATCACTGATAACAAAAAATAAAAACCCTTTTAAAGTTGTATTTGCTCACTGGCATCAAGCTATGATATCAAGGTTAAAAGTTACAGGGAAAATCATGAGTAAATTGTGATACACCTCTAGAGTCCTTGACTGCCCATATGACTTTCTCCCATTACAAAAAAAGTTTTCTGACATTTTTCTCATAGAATGTCATTTTGGTATCAGCTTTTAAGGAAATCACAAAAGTAAGAAAACAAGCAAGGCTGGGGAAAGGAAAGCAATGTACGCAAATATTTTCCAGTTAATATATATGTTATTGCTGTCTATTAGGGTCAGAGGTTTATCTGGTTGTAGTTAAAAAGCTACGGAAGGAATTGGAGATACAATCTTTCACTATCGTCTTTTTTTTTTTAATCCACCAAGTAAATGGATACAGAACACACACATGCACACATCAGGAAAATGCGGCTGAAATCAATATATAAAGGGAAATAAAGGAGCAGCATCTCCGGCAGGCCAACCTACTGCAGGGGATATCACTGAAGAAAGAGCATGGTATTGAAACGAGTGGGCAGGCAGGTGGCAAAGGAGACGATGTGGGCAGGCAGAGCAGAGGCAGGCAGACACGGGGTGGGAGCACCGGGCGGCACAGCTCTTCCCTGCAGTCGGTAAGCTTGCCAGCCTGGGAGAAAACTGTCTTGTCTGTGTGCAGCACGCTGAATGAAAAACCTCCTTTGTCTCCTCTACAGCATGGTCCTGCCTATTTTTCTGTCATGAGGGACACTACATGGTGTTAAATTATACATAAGTATCAAGTAGGACTTTCTGTCGGAAATGAAAAGCTAATCATCCAGTAACATGATTTAGTGGATACTTATAACCAAAACAAAGAATTAACCACCAGCATTTGAGCAATTCAAACTGTGTTTGCTGTAAGAGTTCCTCTCTACTCACAAAGAATAATAGAGGCTTAACAAAATGTTCTCCTTCCTGGGGCAAGGGGAATGTAATATTTATCTGCACTGGTTTCCAGTGGGACATCACGTACCACAATCAATCATCTCATAAAATATTATGAGGTAAAGTGGTGGCAATTTAGATAATAACATGGCAAACTAAGTTACAAGAAGAAACAAAAAGCTAACCAAATTAGAAAGTTCCCAGTTTCATCAGCTCACAGGGTTACCAAAACTCACTTCTTAAATTCTGCCAACTTTATCATGATCTTTTCTTCATTTTTTTTAAGCTATGGAGGTGCCTAGAATAGAGTCTATAGTTAGGCATGAAACTACAGCAAACTTACAATGGACACAGACTCTTTATTTTCTTTCAAAACAGGCCATTAATTCTGATGCCTCTTGAGTCCTCTGTGTAGTAATTCTCTGACAACTTTTCAGACATTGCTAATAAAGAATTCATCTCTGAATGAAACCTGGGGAATGGTAGTTCTGCCTTTTTGCTTTTATACTTCTTCAGTACTAAATGCCTCATGTCCATTTATTTAAGAACATAATCTTGGGAAACACATGGGAAAAATCTTTCAGTGAAGAGACTGGAATTGCTACAGACAACACATGGAGGTAACCCACAATGGCAATGACACTGGAACTGAAACGTTACAACACTTACCCACTGTCCCTCTGCTTTTCCTCCTACAAGCACACATCCTTTCATTGACACAACTCTCTGGCTGGCAATGAACACAAATTTAACTCAGCATATTGAGGGTGCCACTCACTATAAAAGTTATTTTTCTCTTCACAGCCTTTTACCAAGGGGTAAATACATTCAATTACCACACTCAAATACTCACCGTTTCTAGTAAGGCAGAAAAATGCTTTGCTAAACATTGTCAAATAAAACTCAAACACGCATATACACAAAAACTGGGATTGGTAAAGTGCTTAGGTTCTCCTTTTAGAAAGGGAGTCTTTCTGCAAGGATCAGAGATCCTTTGGCTTCCACAAGTCTGACAACTCATCATATACACACATCTAAGATTTCTTGTGGTCTGCAATTCAATCCAAATATTAGAACACAGGACTGATTTTAACGGTGAGTTTGTTCAATACAGCTTGTCTCCCTACAAGGAACACAGCAGTAGCTTTACTCCATTGAGATGGAAACTTCCACCAGGGTCTGGCCAGAGATGCAGCATCACAGGGGGGAATTGGGCTTCCAGGAGACAGTCTGTCTCACACTACAGTCATTGCCTGGTGAAAAAAAAGCTGAAGAACTTGGCTCCGAAGAGTTGAGGGATGTGGAAGGGGGCTTCAAATTGGGATGAGAGTCCTGTGCTACTAAATGGGTATGTACTGTAATTATATCCATGCTGTTGTATAGCTAACTCCCACCAGAGGTTACTCTATTATCAAGTCAAAATATTTGAACACAAATGTGAATAACAAACAATGCTAAACTATACACCTTCATTTTAATTTTACCCTCCTCATATAAATAATGTATTGATGCTTATGTGGAGTACACATTTGAATTTTTATTAATGACACCGTTAAGGGGATCCATACCTGAGAAACTGATCAAAGGTAGGATACAAAACTAAAGCAATCTGTACATAGCGGGATTCAGTATGTTGTTTCCTTCTGGTATACTGCTAATATTTAGGCAAAGTGCATCAAAACTCTTCAGCGAGGTAAACAAAAAATCACCTGCACTGCTTCTAATGAATGTTGGTAGATGCGTAATGCAGCTTTAAGCAGTAGTTATAAATTGATGAAAGATGACAATTTACTCAGGGAAAAAAAAAAAAAAAGAGTTGACTGGTCAAATCATAAAGCAGATTTGGATTTGGCAGAGACTCTGTAAGACAGCTGTGCTTTACCCTTTTCCAGTACTTGAAATGCATTACTGAGATGTTGAGGATCCTTTAAAGTATATACAACTACAAAGGACTTTTTTGATGGATAAGCATATAAGGGAGGGCTAACATGTGTTGATCCTGGCAATTCAAAGTATGCAGGAATGCAGTTATCTTGCAGTCCCTGAAGCAAAGCTTCAGAAGTAACACTTTACAGCTTGTTATTCTCTTATAATCAATGCAATTAGATAACATATCACCCATTCTTCCCTTTTCACTAAATCACATGGTGCTCCTTAAAGAAGCAGAATCTTTATAGCGGAGGGCTCTTGTCAAAGGGAGCAGCTGGCTGCTCTTACATGACCTAGGACTTTAATGTGGCTGACAAGCAGAGCAGGGCTACAGTGTAAGCACTTTTAGCTGGATATAAGCAAGCATCCACTTACTGTTGGTTGCATAACATATGGCGGATGAGGCATCCATGAAGTACTCTGGACCTGCATATCAAATACTTTTAATTAGCACAGAAAAGTTTAAAACAGAACTCAAAGATTTACTTGAAAATATTCTTTCTATTACAACCACAGAGCTAATTTTGGCAAAAGACTTAAGTCATGTAACTCAATGCAAAATTCATTTATGCTTCATAAAGTTATTGACAAAGGAAAAAGCTTTCAAATTTCATTTGATAATGTTTTCTACCGAAGTCAGAAGTCTGAGTGATTGCACCACTGCTATGACCCACACTGTTTTATCTCATAAAGCAGTCTTCAACATTCCATGTTGTCCTATTTTTTCATTTGTATTGTTTGCTTTCATCCATCAATATAATCATGAACATGTCATCCAACCGACAGTGCAGGAGACATAAAATGTTCAAAGTTTATTTTCAAAAGTATCTGTATGAACTTTCAAAGGTATAACATTTTCAGAGATCCCAGAATGATTTATTCTGTTTTCAGTAAGAACTGCAGATCTAATTCAGAGTTTTTGAAGCTCATTCTAATTGCAAGATTCGATGGCAAAGCTGGCTTAAGATGTCCCTTTCCCCCAGAATCAGCTCTTACTTTGGGCATTGTGGGGTCTGTTCCCACCAGAACTCTACAGGCCTCACTGAAGTCTTTCTTTGTTGTTCTGCCTTATGACTGACATGTAACAGATTCCATGCATATACCAATTTTCCTAACAATTAAATGCATTACAGAGTTCTTGTGCATTTGTGGTGGCATCTCTGAGCCGTAACTCCCTCTTGTGCTAAGCGTGAATGGCCCACATGCTATCATAACTCAGACTCAACCCTAAGAACTGTGTATCCCAGTTTCCTTTTGCATCAGTCTGGGCACCACAACACACAGGAGGTACACAAAAATATAGCTGTGCTACAGCCATCGCTGGCCAACTCACTAGCTATCCCCCAGCTCACAGAGATGGGCATGTGGCATCTCAGACTGAGCATGAGCACGGATGACTAGGAGAAAACTACAAGGTCCCGATTCTCCAGATGACCTGTGAGTTTTGTTCATGAAGCAAGTGGTGAGAATTAATTGTATAATTATGTGCCTCAACACTTGTTGAAGTATATCGAAGTAGACTTTTTGTTGAAAAGCAAGTTCAGCGAAACATCTTTAGAACCAAAACCAGCGCACACACATGCAAACACACCTCTACTACAGAATTTTCTGTCGTGAATCCCCACTAGTTAAAATAGCTGCCAGTTTGTTGCTGTTCATTGCTCCCACTCTTGCATCCTTGGAGTTCCTCCTCTGTGCCAGGGCAAATGCCTTTGGGCTTACACTGCAAACTATCTACAGAGAATGATATGGGTTAAAAAAAAAACCACCAATGGTTTTGGTGCAAACGCATCAAACCATGGAAATGCATCAAACCATGAACCGATGCAATGGTTCAAGTCAGGATGGGAGAAGGGCGTAACTGTGAACTGTGGAGCAGTGATGGCAATAAGCGGCTGGGTGGCCTGAATTCAGTGGCCTGAATAAGAGGGAGGAGGTATGACTCTTAAGCCAGCTTTGCTACTGAGAAAAGTGCATGTGAGCTGCACTCTTACGTCTCTGGCACTGACATTTCTTTGGCATTGCCATTTACTGAAATTTAGTGAATTTATCTCACCAAAACAACTTTTGTTTGGCAAGTGTTACATAGCCATCTAAAATTAAATAATGCAAGAGTCAAAGAAAATTACAAGAATCATTCCTCTTTGAAGATCAAGTTTAAAACACAGTAAGTGCAAACACAACCTCCCAGAATGACCTGTAAGCAGTAGCGTACCATCTCAAACCACCCCCCCACCCCCAACCAACCCTAACATTAAGAACAACCCACCATGCAGCTTTGCAAGTTTGAGTAGCCTATCTCAGGTAGGACTCAGGATTGGAAGAGCACTGATGCTATAGGACAGAAATAACTGAAATGGGAAAATGTATAGCCAATGACCAGCTTCAGAGTGAAGTGATATGTTCCCAGAGAACAGCTAATAATAAAACTATACAACCTGGTTTTGACTTCCATCTCAGAAAGCCAGAGCATGGCAATAATTTCCCAGTGGAGATCTGTGAGGGATATGCTGAAAAGAGAAATTCTGAACGACAAAACATGTGGGAGACTAAAGAAGGATATGAGGACAGCTATCCTCAAGTAACTTGCTTTGTCAGGGATTATTGGATAAAAATGAGCGCTTTTAAAGGATGTTGTTACTGGAGCAAATACAGCTGAGGTCAAAAGGTCAAAATACGATGCAGTCAACATAAATTATAAAAAAAAGGCATTTAAAAAAACTTTTGGCTAATGAAGGGGAGCCAAAATGACATTTCAATAAGAATGATAAGCTTCTGCTGTTGTCAACTGGAAATGAAGCAAAATGCTGTTTATAGGGAAGCTGATTGAAATAAGAAAAAATTACGGTGGCTTTCATTGCTAGTAGAAAGAATGCAGGAAACACTTCAAACCCTATGATACCTGAATACTATTAGAAAGCCTTTTGTTTAAAGTGTGACTCAAGAGCACAAGCACTCACACAATTTTCTGTGGTATACACTCTGCCTTCATCCACATCCAAAACATAATTAACTGGGAAACATAGTAGACAAGCGCAAATCTGACGTACCTGATATGTAGAGACAGGGGAAGCAGCAATGAATGGTGTGATTGATGTCTGTGGAATCATGCGGTTTGTTGGAATACTGTACGGTGAGGAATAAAATCTGCAAACAAAGAACAAAAGCGAGATTTTTTGAACCTTTCGACTGCTAGGCTCTGACTAACTAATTCATTGCCTCCCAGGCAAAGACAAAAAGAGTCTACACAGGTAATTATGTCCATCTATTTCCAAAACCACAATAAAGAAGATGTGATGGCTCCACTGAACAGATCTTGAAAATGGAAAGGAGGAGGAATATTTACACAAAGCATATTTTTTTCACTTCAACTAGCACAAATATAGAACTTCACGATACAAGAAGTAATTATCTGAAATGCAAAGACAGCTGATTTTCCAGAGTGCTAGCTAGTGAAAGGAAATTTCTTATGCGATATTGAAGACAATATTACTGATTTCATTTTTACATGCGGTACTGTTTTCTTTTCAGATCTTAATGCTTCAGTGCTGAGAATAACACATTCCATATGCATGCCTGAATTATTTTATTAAGGGATGGCTACAAAATCTCTGGCTGAAATTTTCATATTCATCTAGGCTGAAGGCAAAAACCGCACCTTCTGGTGAAATGTATCACGAATTATGAGTCTAAATGCCCCAGGCAGCACTGAAAATCTCAGATTTAGGTTTTTTTATTTCCACTGTTGCATGCTATGAACAAAAGTTGCACCATCTCTTGCTTGATGGTAATAAATGTTATATTTCTTCTCCTTCCCTGTGGGTTAATGATTATTGACAAAATTACCACTTGGAAAATATCGTTACTGGTGGATTGTGTAAGTACTTAATATGTGTGTGGTTGTAAAGATTCCTGCATTTGCCCTTTTTTCAGTTTTATAACTGTATGCCAGAAAAATAAAATTGCTTAAGAAAAGAATGTTTGTGGCATTGCAGCTGTCAAAATGCTGATATATTGGACTCCGAGAGAGAGAAACACTCCTGTGCAGTGTTCTCCTGTCCGATTTAAACCCCATGCAGATCTTTGTCATATAGCATGCACCAACCTTAAGAGTAACAGAAGATTTTGCACCTATGCTCTCTCTGTAACAGTGAAGTGGATTACACTCCCTGTCTTTTTATGTTTTTTTTCTGCCCACGCTGAGGCAATCAACAGTAGCTTTCCATGAGGGCCATGCAACAAAAAAATCATTACTGGTGTTTAAACAAGTGCTCTATTTCCTGATCGCCCTGGCATCCCGGATTTAGTACTAATCAGTCTAGTTCAGACTGGATGCATTCATTCTGGATGCAGGCTCAAAAAACCACCGACTTCATCCAACCAATAGCCTCGGAAAAACAGGCTGCTGTCTTTGAAGGCTGGGTGGAAACATTCGAAGTTAGGAGGGGAGAGGGAAACAGAGAAGCAATCATTTGTTCTCTCTATTCCAAATAAGATTTTAAAATGCCAAAAGCAGCAGGTGGCATCTGAGTGATTTTTTGTTTAATAGAAATATATTGATATTTTAGGAACATTTATCTGCCCTTACAATGCTCGCAAAGAGACTATTTTAAAACTGTGCCTTTGCCCAGTTTTATATATATCCTATTATGAGAACTTAGCGGCGTTTGTATCCCACTGCTTGTAACAAACTTTAGGGTCACACAGCATTGGGGGGGAAGGGATTTTTACAGCACTAGCCGCGTTCATCTATGGCATTAGCATGATGCATATGTTATCTAAGTCCTGTTACAGGGGTCTTCTCCCAGAACAAGGTTCACCAGAAATCCCTTTGGCTATGCTGTTGCTAAGTGGATGAACTAAGAAATGCTGCGTGCAGCAAATGAAAACAGTCAATGGCAGACTGATAGTATTCACTCTGTAGGTAAAATGTATAATAGAAATACATATAAACCTCTTGAACTGAAGAACAGTATAAAAACAAAACTCTTTTGAGAAAACAACGTATTTTTGTTCATTCTGTTCTCATTCTGTCCCTCAGCCTGGCACTGATGCTGCACTCGTGCTCATATCGTGTATGAACTGCTCGGACAAAGATGAGTGCAGGGGACAAACAACTTTCCATTTTCAAGTCATGCTGACTCTTTGGAATAAACTCTCCAGTAAATCCCAGCAAATGCTACCAAATTTACAGAAAACGTGTGCTAAGCCAAGAACTTGACAGACAGCTAACCATTTCAGTTTCAGCTTAGAGATGCAGTTATCTGAACAGTACATAAGCTTGTAGAATATACACTCCGGTAATGTGAAAAATACAACCCTTCCAACACCCCTGCCAATACCATTTATCTGTCGCAGTTTGGAATGCTCTCAAATAAGCATCAAATAAAACACACTATCAGGACACTCAGCTATATTGTGAAAATGCACGCACCAGAGCGTCAAAGAAGAGAAAGGAAGAAAATCTGATGCAGCAAATGACAATGTGAGAAAATCCAGTTCATATATTTCAATTTTAATAACAATAAATCAAGTATAATAATCTGAGTCACTGTGACAGGGTGTAGGTCAAACATTTTGCAATCAGGAATCCCTTACACCCAGAGACGAAGGTTTGTCTTCCTGCCACAGTGTCCCTTGTGCCCAAAGGGATCGAAAAAAAAGGATTTGGATATTGCCTGAGGGAATTCAACAGAGCAAGAACTGAACAAGTATATTCTGAAGGCCTCTCTGCCACACGTGAAGTACAGTGGTATGGTGAGGACAGGAATGCCCCTGCTGGGGACAGGCTCAGGCAGAGCCTGACACACACAGGGCTCAACATGCTCTCACCCATGGGACATGGAGGCATCTCCCCAAATTCCCTTTACATACAAATAGGCTAATGCCCTAATATGTAATTGGCATAAGTGACATGCTGGGGACCTAAAAAAAGACAGGAGGAGTAAAAATGCAAGGGTGGCCTACTCTGGTGTAAACCCGATAGCATCCCAACAAGATCTGCAGCTGCTGACCTTGCCATATTCGATCTTAGGCTTTCCCCCTGTTTTTTTTCTTTAGGCTCAGGGGGAGGTGAAATGAGGTGGAAGATGCATGTTGTAAGTCCAAGGGAATACAGGATTCTCAGTCATCAGAATATGTACATCGGAAAGAGGAGTGGAAAGAGACGAATTATACTGGCTTTGACTCATTTTAGATATATTGTTCAATTATGCCCCCAAGTTTCCTGGCATTAACATGTACAGTATCTGGTATGGTACTTTGAGAGCTGTAGGCTTTGTGGTAGTTGACCTGTGGGCTCTAAGGAGAGCTCTCCAAAAGGCTCAGCTGCATTTTCCACAAATGCAATTTGCATTCTTATATTGGCCCATATAGTTTTTTGCAGGCGCAAGTCAGTGTCCCTGCTCCTCGGCTGCAATTGCAATGCTAGAAGCAAAAGCGTAGAAAGGCAGGTGGCAGGGACGAGGCAAAATCGACATTGCCCTTGTATTAAAAATAGATCTTTTCAGCATGCCCAGATTCCATAAGCACAGGGAAAACTCATCACTAGGAGGCCAAAAGATGTTCCTGGATGTTCATGAAGAGGGGTTTATAAAGGGCTCAAAAGAAAATGTTTTTAAGAGATGTTAAAAAACCACGTTCCCAGTACATCATCAGGTACACACAGGCAATGCTTTAAGAAGAGTTTCAGTTGCTTAACAGACAAAGCACATACTTCCCTCCTACATCAACCCTCCCTCCGCATTTGGGGACTGCATTATCTGTAGCGTCTGGTCGCTATTTCCCTGCCAAAAAATAGAAAAAAAAATCCATATGGTTCCCATCCTATGGGGGAATGTGCAAGCTTCCACACAGAATCTGCACAAGAGCAAGACCCTATTTGCACTGCAATAAACACCATTTGCTCATGCCTCATGCCTGCAGGCAGTACTGAAAAAGTTAGATTCATAAATAGTATCCTGGGGCTCACATAATGTAAGAGTATTACCAAACGTTATCAAGGCAGCAATTTTCTGTTGCAGTAAGCCACAGAGTCAGATGTTTGAGATGAAAAAGACCTATCTGAATACTGAGCCCATTGGCCAGCAAATGTGCGGTATAGTCCCCCAGATATCAGATATTAAACTGATACAGTACATTGCAATCTTAGTCAAATGGCCAGGAGGACTCAAGCCTCAGGAACATTTTAAATGAGCATCCTTACAGTGCAAGAACAAGAGCTGTATTTTGTTCTTTGTATGAGTGCATTAAACCACTAAAACAATATTAATACCACAAATTGAAAAATCAATAGCATATTACAACAGGCACACTACTCCCCAAAATAAAACCTGAGTACCTTTGTAAATGCAATTCAGAAAAGGCTGATTATAAAACAAAAAAGGCACAGAGAGATTGGCAGGGGAAAAGAGCTTATCTGCTGAAGTGTGTGGTTACCATGTCTTCAGTAACTCATACTGCAATGCTATGGTACACTACGGGATGGATTCTCCACTCCATTATACCAGTTTTACGCTGATGTAACTCCACTGGATGCTTAAACAGAGTTACATGGGCATAAAAACAATATAATGAAATGGAGAATCAAGCTTTACAATGTAATAGACTCAGAAGAAAATTATCTATTCCTTTGTGGGGAAAAAAATCTTAGCTATTTTTAGTGAAAGCCTCTCTCTCACTCTCTTTTGTTTTATTCCTGCTATAGATTTTCAAGGCAAATATGCAGTTATACAGTAATAAAAGCAATAGTAGTACACCATAAGCAATGAGAACGCACCTTTTCATCTGGACAACATACAAGAGTCCAGATTCTTCCCTGAAGTTTGGTTATGCCCCAACCCCAAACCTAATATAATCCATGCCTCTTAAGGAACTGCAAATTTTAAATACCACCCCATGACACCTGCAGAGACACGTCTCTAGTAGGCTTCCATCCTCCATATAATCCTGTGTGGACTTAGCAACTTACATGCATCAAACTGCATCTATCAACCCTATAAAGGACTCTAATAGATGTCAGCATGTGCAGCCAAATCTTTCTTTTATTGGTAATTCATACCTCACCTGAATCTTCACCCTGGCTTGGGTATCTTTACATTTCCCATCTCCATCCTCAGTTCACTAAGCTCCATGCTGGTAGGCACCCGAAGGACTGAGTGACTCATGCTTGTCACAGCACATCAACAAGTCCTGAGCTGTGTGCAGGGTCAACACCCGCTTAACCTGACTGCACCGAACAGGCCTGCTACAAGGAACGGTCTTTGTTTTACAGACCTTTGGGTAACATTGCTCCATGCAAACCTTAACTGCTTGGTCCACCTTACTGCAAAGTATTACGCAGCATTTTACCCACAGGGTGGTTATGGGCACACCATCAACACAAGGTGGCTGCAAGCAGCGGCTCTGTGCTCACTTCCAGACTGTCCTCACTGTGAGGAAGAGCAATGTGTTTGCCTAACGCCTCTTCCCTGACGATTAAGTTAACCTGTTTTACTTCATAGTGCTTAAGAGCGTTTAACTCTCGTTCACCATGGCCACACACCTGCTATGATACCCATGTGTTGTGTCTGTGAGCAACAAATCGCATTTGCACATTTTACAAGCAAAGCATCGAGGTGCTCCCAGACTTAGCTAAAATAAAACCCATGAGCTAGATTTTTATTGGACTTGCAAGTAGAGGGGTTTATGAAAAATAGTAAAAATTTATAACTACAGGACATGTAGAGACTATTAAGTGAATGCCTGGGGAGCTAAAAAGAAACCCTCAGGTGACAGCATTTTAAAGATGCAACCAAAGGATGGAACAGCAGTTGTGTAACTTTTGGTGGACAAATCAATTTTTCCGCATAGTAAGAGCTTCTCCTCATGATACTGCATACAATCAAGATCTCACCATAAGAGCATTTTGAACGAGATGGTTTTGTCCTGATGAAATTGAAAATATTTTGACACTCTAGAAAGAAGAGATATGTCAAAGCGATAATTAATTGTCACTCTTACAGAGACATGCAGTGCTGTAGTTTATTTCATGCTTTACAAATAAAAGAACATTTAAAAAACTGCAGAGCTGAAATTCTCCATTGGGTACTATTTCTTTTCCCAATGATCAGTGACAGCATGTTCAAACAATTGAGAGACCAAACCACCTGAGCAGCCTGAACACCTGAGCAGCATGGGTACTCTCTGATACAAATAATGTCTGATTCGGAGATAACTTTCATAATTTCAAAAAAATTATTCTTGAAGTAAAATGATATTAATCTCAAAGGATCATTCTAATTACAGTTTCCAAAACATTCACACAACTGACATGCAGGAATTCCTTTGAAATAAAAGCCAGTTGTCCAGATGAAACACTGGTGGATTATGAACTAGTGATGGCTTTATTTATAGCCTATAACGTGTTACCAACTGAAAAGTATGATGATAGAGGAGAAAGACTCGTTTGGGAGGTCAGAACAGGGAAACAGAACCAGAGGATTCTGAAATCACAACTATGTAAAAACCCTCTTTTTTCTGAGTTGCTCTAGTTTGGCTGCTTCCTCCCCAACATGGGAATATCACGAGTCCTACAAAGCTACTGCTTGTAAAGGGCAATTAAGCAAAATATACTAACTATTATAATTGTGGTGTTTTTTTTTTTTTTAAACTACTGGGAATGTCAGTATTTTCCTAAATGTTTCAACTAGCAGTGCCCTAAAAATATTTAAGAAATAAACCCATTCTTGCCTATATCAATACATTATCCCCTTCAGCTGGAGAACGCAGATGGGGGTATGCATGGAATTTGATAATCATATCAAACACCTCTCTGATCAAAGAGTGACTCTCAAAGAGTTCAGGGCTGAACCTCCTGCTTCTCTTCAAATTGTTGTTAACATCTCTGAAAGGATAGTGAGATTTCAAGGCTCTGTTTTTCTAGCTCATGAAATAATTGGAAATGTAATCATGCAGGTAAATAATACAATGATGTAACTTCTCTGCTGAATTTGAAAAAAAGTTACAATTCTTTGTGTCGGCAAACCGTAGCTGAGAAATGAAGAAGAGTGCTGCTCAGAATTTCACCCCTAAATCCCATCTGCTTACACACTAATTTAAGGCTTTCTCCCTATTTGGCATTTCTATTCAGACAATGCGATGGAAGCCAGCCAGCCTGTAGAAAGAACCCCACATGAAGTAACAGCTCTATTATCCAAAATACGCTGGAATCTTCAATGATTATTTTAACAAAAGCAAAGTCAGTAAAGGGAAACTTTATTGGTTTCCATTTCATGACAGAGAGCACTTAAAAAAACATTCACTAGCATTTGCCAAATAGAGATGGAAACTATTAGGAAAAACAACTTCCCATTCCAATGGATATTACAAACAAGAGGGCATAAAAACAAAAGGGAAACTAAAAGAAGAACTTGACAATATAGCATTACATGCTTCAGAGAAAATATGACTGAGTGCATTTGCTTCTGAATAAGTTTCACCACAGAAAGAGAAAACAGAAGATGGCATTCAAAATAATTTTTAAAAAGGCATAAGAAAACATGCATTCCTTACCCATTCTGTATAGCAGCTGTTGGATCGTAAGTCAAAGCCATGCCAGCCTGCACATAGTTAGGGAAGAAAAACAGATTTTTACTATTACTGCAGAAAAAAAAAAAGACACCAAAAAAAAGACGTTAAACATACTCTAAACCAATATGAATAAAGACTGAATGCAACTTAAATGGAAATCTAAATTCTCCAGGGAAGCTCAGATGGCCCAAAGCAGCACGGACAGATTGGCTACCTCCCCTGCCTGAGAGATCTCTGAGAAACAGATCTGATCAGTATGTTGGTTGTCATCTCTCCATAACATTTAGGCCAAATGGTGTTTTTGTTGCACCAGTAGCAGTTAATAACTCCACTGAGATCAATGCATTTACATCCAGTTGCACACTATAACAAGACAGGGCCAAATCCTGCTATTGCCTGCGAGACAGGTAGTTGGTAAATATTCTAAAGCCAATTTCACGAGAGCTTCTCAGGAAGGAGTCTCATCTTTCCTACAAAGGCGTGACCCCAGTCTACCATTTCCCCAGGCTGTCACTCGTACTTACAGTTAATTCATTACCATGAGACAAGTAACAAAAAGTGGCCTGTGAAGCAGAAAAGACCAACCAAAAAAAAAAAAAGTGCTTGAGCTTTTAAACAGGGCTTTTAAAATACTTCAGAGGTCTGGACAGCAAAAGAATTTGTTAATGGGCTACACAGAGCCTTTCAACTGCCATTCACCACCAAGCAGATGGTGACCTGTGCGAAAGGATTTGGCAGTGTCCAAACAACGTCCAGTTAACAACCGTCACCACCGCCACCATTAGCAGACATGTCCACAGGTACCGCAGGAAAGGCAGGGAGAGAGCAGGGCCGGAGACTGAATTTCTCACTCCACCTTATGCTCCAAGAAGGCAGTCGGGGCCGTGCGGGAAGGACCAGCTTCTTCCCCAGCATCCACTTTAAAACATGGGACTGATAATCTCTCCTCCCGCATAACTGCATTTGCTTTGACTTTTTGTCTTCCTTATTATTTTTTTTCCTCCCTTCATGAAATACTTTCCAATGTAAGACACTACCAGGAGACGGGAAGACAATTCCCTTTGTGCAGGACTAGGAGGAGAGAGGAGAGTGCCGCCATTACTCAAGGTGCTCCTCTCCCTTTGGGAGCAGCTGAAAAACGGCCACGCCACCCTCCCACCCCAACGCACTGTACTTCTCTCCGCTTGTCATACAGACCATATGCTCGCTTGCTTCAAGGACAGGTGCTTTACTAACTGTGCAGCAGGGTCCACACTCCTGGTGGGAGATTTAATGCCCCTGGACCCATCTACCAAAGTATTTTTGAATAATGGCATCTGCCCCCTTCCAGATGGCTGCTCAGACAGGTCAGGAAAGCGTTCGGGCTTGGCTGGCTCCCATGCAGGCAGGTGAGCAGCCCGGGTAAACGCTCTGGTGACGAGCAGGCAGAGAGCGGGCAGCACTGCTGGAAGAGCCAGGTTAGCCCGGCAGCTGCACGCTGGTCTAAGAGGAGACGGTCCAAGTTTCCAGAGGCCAAAAATAATTTCTGATCTGAAAGGGTAGGCTTCACACTACCTTATGTAGCCAAAAAAAAATGTTCATGTCAGTATTAAATTAGTATATTTTTCTCATTATTCTTTCAAGCAGATGCTAGGGCAAATGCTTCGCTTATTGAAAATGCCATTGTTTTAATAAAATATGTACTGTCTCCCAAGCAAAGGATAATTCAGGAGACTGAGGCCAAGAACACATGGCGATTTTTTTTTAAATGCATTCATTTCATACAAAGAAAAATAAAAATGGCTATTTCTGCAAGTTTAAAATGTCAAAGCACCAAATTTAGGGTGACCCCAACTACTGCTAATTTTGATGTAAAAAATAAATTAGCTTAGAAAATCATACGAGATGATCTACTTTACTTGTTTTTATATTCTTATGTCTTATACATTCTCAGCATATTATGTTGTTTGGTAAGGTTGCATTAATTACTAATGGAAATGTATACAGTTCATCCCGAAAGAGAGCCAATAAAACTTTAATATCATAAACATTTTTTGTCTGCAATACATTTTAGTGAAAAAATCCTCTCTCATATTCCTTTCTCTTTTCAACACTTGTAAAATTTGTTATTGCTCTCTTTTTCTATTCCTGTGCTGGTAAAGACAACTTAAATAGTATGTACAAGCCCTAGAGGGACAGAAAAATTAGTTCTAACAATTTTTTAAAAAACTTAAAAATAACTTAAGATATTCTCTATAAATCAAGGTGTTGACATTTTAACATCTCACCACACATCTACTCAAGACTAAGAAAAAAACCCCTTATAATCCCTTGGGAAAGGAGAGATCCAAGCTTTCTAAATAAGGGAGTTTCTAGATCTAAAAGTCCTTAGAGTTGCCTGGATCAGAGCCCATTATATACCACAGCTCGCATTAGTGTGACCTGGGGACAAAGTGGCAACAAGGGAGGGAGGGCTCTTATTTTAGTTTCTCTGACATAAATAAGTATGAGGGTGCAGAAAGGGTAAATTGCAGCAGCTCTTTCACTGGAGCCCTAACAACGCTCAGTGTCCAGACGAGACCTGCAAACACGTGGTTACGCCGCTTTCAGCTGATATTAGAGCACGCAGTCGTGCACCGACCCTCAGCTTGCCCTCCAGCCCCATCACGCCCCAGACCGGCGTGTGGGTGCATGCAGACAAACTGCACATACTCCGTTCTCTATATATTAGCATCACGTCCATTACATATGATTGGTACTAGGAATAAGGGACACCATTGTGGGCCTGGCAAGTATAAAATATGAAAGGCTAGACACTCATCTCCTTATCCATGCTCCATATCCATACTGCACGGTGACTGATTACCAGAATCTGTTCAAGTACTTCAGCAGCGACCACTATAAATATCACTATCACATTTGCCAGTAAATGAAAGTTTCACATTAGACAAATACGACACAGCGTGTGGCAATACGTGCATATGGTACACCACCTACAGTTTGCCTAGTAACATTGCTAATATCCCCCATTGCTGAATAGCCTTAAACAGCTGCTATTTCCAAGAGCAGCTAACAGAGGACTATTTACTTCTTTCTCATCAAGTTGTGTAATTCCTCCCTACAAAATTATGCTGGCTGGAAGCCCAGGAGAGGCAACAGTTAGCCTGGACCAGTGAAAGATTTATGGTCTGAAGCATCCTCATTCATCAGGAATAAAAACTGATGAGCAATAATAACTTACTGGAAAATTGTCTGCACTTTCCTCCATAGCACACAAACAGGAATTCCAAAAATACAGAATATTAGGGTTGGCCTCAGACTTCCACGTGATGGAGGTCCAGCTTATTCTGTCAAAAACAGTACCGAATATAGTTGTCACTGTGTTTAATATGGTATGAACTACACCGAGGCACTGGCTGATGCCTCTATGGCAGTCCTCAGTTGTACTGAAGAGTATTTTCTTCCAGGCCTTTTCATCCACTGTTTCACTCATGTTTCAGTGGAAGGACAGGGTCTTATTCCTTCTTCTGATAGTGACACTTCCTGATGAAATAGCACCCGAGAGAGTGGCACTGATGATGGAATGCAGCTTTAGGAAAATATTTGTCAGATACATCTTCCATGAAGGAACAACTGAACCACAAAATTTTTATGCCGCTCAGCCAGACAATTATTGAATGAAAATCCTGCACCTCAACATTTCAACATGCAATTCCTTAAAGCAATCAAAAAAACCAACAAAAAAAGGATATCTGCTATCAGTCCAACACATAATAATAAATAAAGACCATTCTCAATGATTACTCGACTGGTGTGTTCAGAATGTCACAAGTGACGCAGAAACAAAACCAGCTCATTTAAAGTACTGATTTTTTAAAAAAGACTATTTAAACCATATGTGTTTACTTATCACTTATTTTTACCAGTGTCTGAACTTAAGACAAAGGAATGAAGATTTTTGCTATTTTGCTGCTGCAGTTTTCTAATTGACATTGGTGAACCAAGAAATTCTAATAACAAGAGATCCACTCTGCACCTTTCTTTAAATTTAAGCTCTTTCCTTCAATAAAGTGCTGGAAATATCAGAAAGCCTCTGGAAGGCAAGGGTTCCCCCAGGAAGTTTGAAGGCCTTTGTTCAACACTTTACTGTGAAAAATTTTCCATGGGCAAAGACAAGGTGTTCTGTTTCTGTTTTTTTTCCTCTCTTTGTTATGATTTGAACATAAATGAGCACATTTGCCTCATTAAAAAGACTCTTAGACCATCACATTTGCATTGCTTATGCAAATTGGATTTGTAAATCTCTCAAAGAAATGATTAAGTTGTGGAGTGATTATTAAAAAAATGATCACATCTTCAATATCATGTGAAATAAGGTGGGTTTATTATTTCTCTTCCAAATCTCTCTGAACTCTCACAAGAACAACCTTTATCAGCCCAGTATCTGTCTTCCAGCAAACAGAAGTATCTGTAAATGACCGAATTTTAGGATGCATGATATCTTCTTTGCTGCTGGGAAGTAGCTTCCAGAAACAGCTTCACCAACATACCATCACCTGCTCTCAGTGTATGCATCTTTCCCTCCCTACGTGCAAAAATTCACCATATTATTGACCTACTACAGAGATGTCCCACCTCTTCCTCAGAGGTGAATCTTCCACATATCTCCTCGAACCTGCTCTGGCCAGCCTATGCCTAGTGCTGGAGCACCTGCGCAAAGCAAGGCTGCTGCCACCGCAGCATTTCTTATTGTGCAGGAGGCCACAGTCTCACTGGAAAAATATTGTAAAAGCCTACAAACTAAGAAGGGGTGAAATCCACTGATGCGGTGGGTTTTCCAAGCAGGAGGCTCCCTGCGTTTCTCCTCCTTAAGGTGAGATTTGGAAAAATAAGGCTCTACCCTAGGACTCAAGGGATTTCTGTCCTGAACCAATGTGGGAGTTAGACCAGAAGATAAGTCTCTCTTCCCCATCTCCTCTGACTCATCCCCTCATCCTTTCACAATGAAGGACTGCCGTCCCAGGGCAATGGGTGTGCTCTTGGCTACTACAGTGGAATAAATTGAAATTTCAACACTGAAATTCCTGTACTTGTTTTGTTACCACCGCTAATATCTGCCAGGCATCACAGCACAAGGATCTCTTGTGCCCTGACAGCAGATACTCTGACTGAAACACTTTGAAGAAGGAAGACAGAGGAGGGGGAAGAAACCAACAACCCAGATGAGATTCGTTTAGAATACTGATTTAATAAAATAAGCTCAGTCAGCAGTAAAGTTAACTTGGCAGAATTCCTTCCTTTGATTATTTAAACAGTTCTGTCAGAAATATTCCACATTATTAGAAATATTTCTGAATTTATTTCTGAATAAAAAACACCTTTCTTTTTTAGAGAAGGAGAAATCTAGAATGTAAATGTGACACCTCTTAAATATATAGATGTGTATGAAAGAAATGGAGCATTTCCCAGTGATGTGTGCTCCTTAAGCAGCTGCAAGTTCTGAGAAAAAAGTGGTTGTGGAGAGAAATATATATCATATTGAGGTCAAACTTGGGAAGCGATTCATGAACCTCAGAAGGTCAGAGGTTGAGCTGATAAACACAATGACAAGTTCAGATATCCAAATGAATGACAAGAAACCTTTTTTGTCCTACAGAACTGGACTGGAAGTCTGACCTACACAGCTTCTGTTCTCGGTGTTGAGTTACTTTGTTCCCACTTCAATTTATCTGATGAGTTAAAAGATAAGTGCTGAAGTTTACAAAAGCTAAAAAGAAAAAAAAGAGGATAATATCCTCCTCATAGAGACATATATAATACAATGTAACTATTCTGTTTCCACAGCCAACTCATACGCTTAACCTTGCCATCTTCAGGTCTACAAACCATCTGCTTTTGGGGATCTGGCATACCCATTTTGCCATCAATCTGGACCAGTGTTAAATCAGCTGTGGATTACAGTCACATCTGCACGCTAGATGTGTGTGTTACAGTGAGTTGGGAAGACTTCCAGGGATGGCTTGCAGCACTACTGAAAATGACAGCCCACCAAATATCTGTCGGGGATACAGCAGAGTGCAGAAAAAGATAGGTCCTTTTCCCCTGTCTCCAACATCTGTTTATTCTCCATAAGAAAACACTGTCGTAGCAGCAGAATTTGGAGGAAAACCCAACTGCAAGAAAACCTCTGGGGCAAATGGCATGACATCTTTCACCGCAGAAGGAAATCCAAAGCCAAAATGAAAACTAAGAAAACTAATCTCAGAGAGTCCTGATTCTACTTTAACCAAACCATGGCCCTTATTATGAGTAAAAACGATCCCTTTTAAATTCCTGATTTCAGGGACAGTGATTTCATATAGGTCATTATTTTAAAATATTTGAAGCTCAAACCCAACCATTTAAACTGTTCTTTGGTATTTGTACCACTTAGGCACCTTTTCAAAATGTTGCCCACAATGACAGCGTCTTGTGTCATGAAGAATTTTTAACACATTGCTCTGTATCTTTTTACTTATTTGCCAGTTAGCTTTTGCCCTTCTAGTTTCTTCCTCTGTGTAGGCCTCTCTTCAGGTTCAATTCCTCTCTTTGCTAAACTAAGCTTTTGCTGAAAATAAGCACACAAAATACTGACCAATGTCTAACTTACATGCACGCTAAATATATAGTAAATGTCTTTCTGTGTAGTTTGCATACGAGGGTACTACTGCATATCTGGACAGACCTGGAAATTGTCTCCCACAGAAAAGGAAAAATTATTTGTCTAGGTATAAAATAAATCAGCCCTCGACACTGAGGATTATGGAACACAACTAAGTAGTACCTATCTCCTTGGAAGCATAAAAAGAAATCTATGTCTGAGTTATAAATGAGCCTGGCACAGATCTACTAATCATTTCTAAATGCCTGCTGCTGGTAAAGAAGCGACGACTGGCACCAGGATCAACTGCTTCAGCCCTTCACTGGTACTGACTTTACAAAAAAATCAGGAAGTCTCTCAAATTACCTATTGTGTGTTTTTCTCTCTAAATTACTGTTTGCATCAGACAAAATTGTAATGAGTAGCAGATAAAAAGAGAAACTGTTAAAAGCAACATTCCAAAACTACTAGGTCATCTTATTTTTTTAAGAAAGAATTAAAAACATGTTTAATTCTTTAGACATTTCACCAACTGATCTTGAAAGAAAACAAAGGAGAAATGGGGAAAGAAGGAAGAGAGGGAAGGGGAGGAAATGGAGGTTAACCTCTTTGCTATTGAGAAACAAAACTGTAACCCAGATCACAGAAGCAAGAAAGCAATCAATAGAAGAATTATTGGTGGCAATTATTAAATATCATTATAGACACCAGTCCAAATTCAGTGACAAGGGGGTCGCATTCAATGGTGCATGTCGCTGTTGTGATATATGTAGCAATACTGTAATGGTGATATTCTCTTGCAAGAAAGACAACACAAATATTTAAATGGTCTAAATTTTACAGAAACTTGCAAATGAAGTATCAAGGGTTTCAAAATATTGTGACTGTAAAAAAAACCTTAATCACTTTGGGCTGACCAGATATAGAAAGGCTACCATTTCTAGAACTGTTCTTTCTATAAGAATGTAAACAATAATAAACTTTGGGCTGATGCAAAGCATTTAATTTGTTTTCAGTTTATGTGAGATTTCTCCCTTTCTACCAGGTAAATTTCAAATAAACCCTCTATAAATACACATATCAAAAGATTTTATTTCTGAATAAACAAACCAGAGTTTCAGTAACTCTGCAATAAAAGATTATGTTGTAAAATTTAAGTTTCAGTTTTTAATCCAATCTGATCTCAATTTGTAACTACTCTTGATTCCCCAGATGCATTTTCGGTAATGAACATTTTTTTTGAGAAATGTCACCCACCTCTATACTTGTCAATTGCAATTTAGAGGTAAATTAAATCAAATATTTTACAGACAGAATTTGAATATGATTACCCTCTATCACCATCTCAACGTGATCTTGTCAGGGAAAGTTTCAAAACAGAGTGCTGAATTAAACTGGTATGACTCAGAAAAAAACTATCCTGAAATAAAAAAAAATAAACTAATAACGCAGTTATTAGGTCAGAATTTCACTGCAAATATTTCCAACATTTGCAGGTTTCACTGTACATTTATTGCATCTGTAGGTTAGATGCCTAATTTGACAGCCTTTTACAAAGCCATCAGTAATCTAAGCTCCTTAGTCCAGAACTGGTCAGCCATCACAAATCCTCAGTCAAATGCCTCAGTAAATCTGCTGAGTATTTCTTGAGGCTTCAAACAAGAGTGGAAGGGTAAGGACTAGAAAGTGCTACTCAAGGTCAGGCATTCTTCCCTGGTTACAATTGGCCAAGTAACCAAGTACCCAAAAAAACCCCTGAAAAGCCCTAGAGAAATTCAGTGTATTCCTAAAGACTTGACTTTAAAAGGTAAGCCAATTTAACAGCCAACTGAAGTATTTCTATATGGCTATGAAGCAATCTACGAAAATGTACGATAGGAATATGATTTTCTATTACATTCCGCAGTATGGCCTGAAAACTTTACCAAAAAAGTAATCCTCTCTTACAAAATTCCCCAAAAGCTCTCCATAAAAGAGAGCAAAACCTCTGAGAACAGCCTGGCCAGAGAGGCAAAGCCTGCTGCGCCCCACTAAATCTCCTGCCATTTCCCCCTTACAGCAGAGTATTGGGCACAGCCGCCTGTCTCTGCTTCACATACTCAAATTTTTGAGGCCAGTGACAGAACTGTTAGTGCCATTTCTCTGGGGTCTGTCCTTCCAAGCAATAATTCTCACGCACGCTCAGTGTTAATGCTGGTTAAACCTCAGAAGTTTTAGAAATGCCCTTCACATAAGTATGCAAGAATGCAAAGGCTTATCTGAACAACAGCCAAATACATCTTGGTCTAGATACCGCAGGATTTGGTCAGGATGGAAATACTGAGGGAGTAATCTCTTGGACACTATTTCAATGCTTTTCTTTGGGGAAGAAACCAAGAAAAAGCAGAGGTTCAGGGAATATTTCCAGATCCCATTTGTAATCAGAACTATGACACTTGTCATATATCAATTATTTCTCACTACTCGCTGCCTGTTCTTTTTTAAAGAAATTAAAGTTGACAGGAATAATTGTAGGAAGGTTACCCGAGTGCTGCTACACAGAGAACAAATGAATGGTACATCGTGGTTAGAGTAGGATCATTAAAGGACAAAGAGTTAAGAAAACCCTACTGCATATAAAATATGAGAGTAATTGCACAGAAGGATTTTACATTGGAAATAAGAAAATTAACAATAGTGGGGAAGAAATCCAATAAATGAATGACCCTAAAAGAGAACATGCACTCTTGTCTTTGATGCTTTGAGTAGTAAATATCCAATGGGCAGCAAGGTCTTAACCAGATGTTAGTAAACCTCAAAAATCTAAGAAAATCTAGGAAAACAGAGCACATCCCTAGCCTGAAATATTTCTGAGTTTGTATCTTTACAGTCTTTCCACATTTGCAGATTACACCATGACCACAGCTCTGTAGTTGATTGTGAACAACAATAAGGAATGATGTCTCCCAGCACTGAAAACTAGTTTTTAAATGTTGATACTATAAACACACCAACCACACCTTGCCTCTAGGTCACAGGGATGTCACTGAGCTTAATATGAGCCACTCCACTAGCAGCAAATAAACCAAGTACAAGGTAATAAGATGATGCCCTGAGGCCATAGGCATAATGGTGGCTTGTTGGCTTTCACTTTATATTCTCTTGTTTATTGATTTGAACTGAAGGAAGTATAGAACAGTGGAGATAATAGCTATGATGGCATTTACTATTTAAACGGGGATTTAGAGGTCTTTAAAATATAGATTGTTGACCTTATTAAGGGTTTATTATTGTGTCCTATATATAGACCTTTGTTTTTCAAGCTCTGTATATGATGACCTGAGTCTACTGCTTGAAGTACTTCTTGGGCACTTGTTCCTCAGCAGATCCTTAACATGACAAACCATAATGGTTCCTAGGAAGACGTCTCCATTTTTTGAGACATACGACATAAGAGACCGCAATGAACCTTTGGAGACTTCTGCAATCTCTTGTAGCAAATGTGGCTGCCACACTGGCACTTTCAGCCCACAAAGCTAAAAATATTTTGGAGCATTGCTGTTGGAACAGTGCACAATAACCACCTTGCTGGAGGGAGAAATTTCTATGCTTTCACGAGGCCTTTCTGTTTGTTTTAGGAGCTCACCAATTGTGCTAGAGTATATATGTCATAAGCTAATGGTCCAAAAAGTATTAGCAAGCAAAATCAAGTAGTTAGAAAAAAGCAGAAACCCTGTAGAAACACATAACTTAGAAATACCAAATAGTTTTCTTGTTTATTTGCTTTGTAAAATTGAAGTAAACATAGCAAAACCCACCAAAAAAAAACCCAGAAAGAAAAAAAAAAACCCTTGTATTCCAGTGGGTCACAATTGAGCAACATACTTTTTTTTTTCCTTAAAGTCTCTATCATAAACACAAAGAATAGGTGTTTAGGATGGAAATACTTGTAAGTCCTTCAGCCTTCGTAGCTATAATCATGTGTAAGAAGGTACTATGACCAGATCTACCTCATTTATTCAAGTGTCTTTATACTATAATAACATTCAAGTAGAGTAAACAAACTCTTGAAGAGTCAAATAAATTCCTTTCTTATTTCACCCACATTTGGAGTCACTTCATGTACAAGTACACAGAAAGGAAACTCCAGTAACAGACTATTGGCAGCAGAGCAGAAAGCAACCGTTAGATTTTCTTTTAACTTTGTACACATGATGGAGCTGAGGCTACTGTAATCTGTTTTGTCTTGGACAGAATGAAGAGCCCAGCTCAGATAAGCTTTTGGGAAACTTTTACATGGACCATACATTTGGATGTGCAAATGCATCTTTCCCTTTTCTAACAGCCCACCTATTTCCTGATGATGTTTTATCACCAGGAACTATATAGAAGAAATAACATTGTTGAATTGCTTAAGTGTAAATTGATTTGGGGTTTATAAAAGGTACGCTACGGGTGCTGACGGCACACCAGTAAGAGAATACTGGGCTCAGGTCTGGCTGCAGACAGAGTGCTCGTGGTGGGACAAGGCTGCGCACGGTTCCACACCAAGCTCTGAAATTCTCTTTTCCTGTAACTTTACACTCCGCGCATTATTATAAGCCTCCCTCTCCCCCCTGCTTATATATCTTTTTCTGCGTGAAACTATTGTATTTTGTGTGCAATCTGACTTCTTCGTAGCCCTGAAAGGTAGACCTCCAGGTCTGCAGCTGACTTCTGCCAAACCCGGGGAAAATAATTGCCGCGTGGCACTTACCTCTCCTTCTCTGGGCCACGGCCTTCCATTCTGTGTGTATTTGCTTTGATTCTGGCGCTTCTTTTGCCCTCCATCAGCAAATTTGCACAGCAAAGGCTCAGTGGGGGCTGTGAAGACAAGAAACCCAGTCTATATTAGCATCCCCCCCAAAGAAAGTGATTATACCAGCAACAGTAGTGCTTTGTAATACTGATCTTTTGAAGTAAAATCTTGCCTTCCGCAGATATTTTTTGCCTCTTTTAGCTTTGACTCCACTGGCAGCTGTTCTTACTAACTAAGCTTCAAAAAATATATACTGGCAGCCCTTAAAAGAATTTAGCAAATATTGTTGAAAAAATAATCAGCCTACGCAGAATGTTAAGTTGCTGTAGTGGAATAGTAGAGTCAGGCATTAGTTCCAGCTAAGTTAGACACGTATTCATGACCAGCATTAGTGCAAGGATAAACACTGCTTTACTAAAGCAGCTTTCTGTTTTTATTGTAAAAACTTTGCAAGAATCTGTTTAACGAATAAGTGTTCTCACTATTTTTGTGTTTCTCGGCACCCAATCCTTTAAAAATCTGAATAAACAGAATAAAATAGAGACTTTTGCCAAGCACAGTCCAATTAGCTTTCTTTTCCTCTTAACTCCTCTTTTAAGCAAGTTGGCAGCTGAGAAAGCCCCTTTCCTCTCCAACTGAGATCTCGTGCGTGTGAATACAATAGTCAGGGGGGCCGGAGCCCCGGGAAGAAAGGCTATTCACAGAGCTGCACACCCCAAAAGGCAGCTCACAATAGGGCCCCCTAGTGAAGAAATTACCACACATCAAATGGGTACAACAGGAAGGGAACTTTGTGTCTTGGGATCTTTTCCCATCCACCCAGCTTTTAACAGCCTCCTAAACCTTTTTCAGCCAAAACTGTAATTAGCTTGCCGGTGGGAGCTTGCCTTTGCTGCCTCCTTCTTAAAAGCGGGGCCAAATTCTACCCACTTCATTAGGTGTATGTCAAGACTGTCCTTTATTGCCTACATCAACAGATAAGTAAACCAATATTGGCTTGGTTGAAAGAAATCTAAAAATGATGTGTCACATCTGAACTTTTTCAGGAATTTTTGGGTTCCCAAGCATGAAAAGTAGAGGCTCTAGTTAATTAACCAGAGTTTTTGATGGAAAAAAGGCAAGAAACCTGTTTTTTTTCTCCTCGTTTCCTGTTTCTGGGAAGCTAGAAATGTTGAAAGAATAAAAGTGCAGGGACGTGAAGGAAATGTTGCAGTAAGGGCGTTAGTTAAGTTGCTGACTTATTTATTTGTAATAAAAGTAAGGATTTGGTTAAAGGATGAGATAAGTTCATATAATATTAAAACAAGCTCACCTCCCCCAACCTCTTAGTTACAGCCAGCTCAAAGTGGGTCAGAAAGCGCAGATTAAAACTGTGACCACTTCAAAACTGCAACCAAGGAGCAATGCACATAGAGAATCTCACATCAAAAACACAATTTCTCATTGGGACAGCATCACTTTGGCTACTTCTGAAGCTTTAACAGCTTTGTTTTTTCATTACCATTTTACCAGGCTAGTAATTTCCAAGGTCACTAGAAACTGAACTGCAGGGAACAATCCATTATTGGCAGAAAGCTTGACTGTGCGACCCCAGAGGTCCTTCCCCACCTCTGACTTCGATTATTGTATCAGATTTTGGTAGAAGCAATGCTCAGCCAACCATTTTAAATTTAAAATAATGAAGGTTTAGAAGCATCCAGGTGGCTGTGGAGATTCTTTCTGCAGATGGAGAGATTTTACAGGGCTGATTGCCCTGCACTTTCACCAGTTTTACTCCACAGTGCGATGCTGCATGATTTCAGAGGGGTTACGTACAATTCACTTTGATGGGACTGCGAGGGAGAAGCAGGTGCTAAGCCAGCATTAGAGAAAGACCTATTAAACGTCACATCTGAAGCTTCAAAAGCTTTTTGTTTTAAGCCCTGAACAACTATCAAGCAACATACGATACCATTAGGAGGAGCATGCAAAACCAATCTGCACGTTGGATATTTACACATGCCATGATCATCTGCTAATGTACACATGTGGTATTAGCCCATATACTATGATGTGGTTGAGCAAGCTAGGAAGTCATATGGTTTACTACACATCCTCTCTATATATTAGCCAACCGCAAATAGGAAGCTGTTGTTTTTCTGGACTTCCCAATATCCAGCATTACCATCTGACAAGCTCTTATTTGTTAACTTGGGGCTTCCTAAAGTTGACTAAGATTGAACAGAACTGCCAAACAACTTTACCCCCCTGCATCTAGAAAAAAAGTGAAAAACATTGTACAGACTTTTCAAGGGGTAGGGAAGAAGATGGAAAAGGACAACGGTGCCATGCCCTTCACAGGCAAGTTTCTGCACGGGAGGTTATATTCCTCTACAGCAAACTGAGGGGAATTCTGGGGAAAAAGTCAATCTGTGTCAATCAACATTAACATTAGCAAAAAGATCAAAAGAAAATGTTCTGACAGGAAGACAGAGTCCAGATAAGATGGTTTTGGGTTGTTTGGGTTTTTTTTTTGAAAAACACAGACATGCAGGATATTACATCCAGCAAGATAGAAAATTATCTTATTAGCTCTGAAGTGGTGTAGGTCTTCATGGTTTATACCTGGAAATAACTGTGGAAACCAACCTCAAAATATAGAGAAATCAAATTAATAACCTTTCTTCTTTGAGGACATAAGGTAGAGCGTTAACAGAGTCTTAGGAGTTCAAATGTGTTGTTCTAAGTAAACAGAAGAACTCCAATCTCTGGTTTACTTCAGCCCTCTTGAAATCCCTTGTAAGAAAGGTTCTCTAGGCTTTGCAAGATCAGACGCACATGAATATTTGACATTAGTACCATCATTCTTACTAATCAAATACATAACAACAGAAGATACCGGAAGGAGCATATCCTATTCCACTATATCAGCAAAAATAATTCTAAGTAGAGTTCTTTTTTAATGGTTTCATGAAACGTCAGAAGTGCTTTAAAAATAATAAATTTACTTCAGACAAGAAAAAAATCACAATTAGGTAACTACGGTTATCAATCCAAAAAGAAAATATTTAGGAACTATTCAAACAATATCAACATTATGCAAATAATATCAAAGAATTGCAGCAGAAGCGGGGTATTTTACCCCCAAATACTTCAGAAGAGGAGGAAGGAAAAAGGGGAATCTTTTAAACTTTTTCTGCTTTAGCTTTCTTCCATTCCAGACAGACACTCTTCAATTTATGGACTGAATTTTAACTTTTCTCCTTTTCCTCTGTATGAACACACTGACTGAAAATAAATGCCTGCGTCCCTGCCTCTTCCCTCACCTTTTGTACTGCTGACTTAATAGAAAATGTAATTTGGATATCTGCAGATGTTCATATTTTGAACCGATAAGCACATCTTTTTGTATGATTCTTGACATCCTCAAAGTTTTGAGCATGTGTGGTATTTTGAAGCATATCTGGAAAATCTACTGTTGGTATTTTCCTGTCAGAAAACTGAGAATTGATTCACTTGAGACAAATTTCAGGCTATTCCATCCTGATAAACTCTTCAAGATAGAAGGCACTGCTCTTTCT
This sequence comes from Mycteria americana, assembly GCF_035582795.1. NCBI lineage: Eukaryota > Metazoa > Chordata > Aves > Ciconiiformes > Ciconiidae > Mycteria > Mycteria americana. The sequence goes on along the minus strand of NC_134366.1, from coordinate 45,631,948 downwards.
TTGACTTCTACCTGACAGTAACAAATACAAATATCAAGAATAAATAACGGCTTTAACCTGAACAAGGTTCATTAAGCCATAACCCATTTTTCAAGGAGAAGATTTCAATGCTTGCTGTAGTTCCCATCCAAAGCCTGCTCTAGTTAATAAGACATAAATAGCCCTGAACTTGGCTTTCAGTCCTGAGAAGGAAGCGGGATCAAATTGATAGTGCTTCTAAACAGCATTTGCCAAGATATTCAGGGCTGCTTTAGGAGAGGGCAGTAGTTGCTAGTGTTCAAATTCTGTTCCCATGGAAGTCAATGGCTAAAGCCCTATCTCTCTTCAATCAGGCCCTGAATTTACTCTAAGAGTTCAGTGGAGGTGAAAGAGAGAGACTGGTTTTATGTCAATCAAGCCTGTCGATATTGTTGGAGCTCCCTTAGGAGATCAGCTTCTCATGCTCCGCTACTTTAGATGGACAGACTGTGCAGACAGACAGCACTGAACTGCCAAAAGGCTGTTGTATCACCAAAAGCAACCCTGGTATTTAAAATAGGACAAAACCTTTAGATGGAAGGAGATGGGGATAACAGTGCCCCCTTCTCGAATCTGGCAGCCTCTTAGAAATGTTCCGTCTCAGGAAAGCAACTTCAATTAAATTGGAGAATTCAACAAAAAAAGCAAACTTCTAACTAGTTCTGAATACATAATTTCCTTATTCTTTCTTTCATCGGAAGGCAGATACACTTGAGCTTCTACATATGCAAAAATGTATATATTCATGAGCATGTGCTTCATAAAGGAAGATGAAAGCTGTCATTTGCATTCAGTGAATCTTTTTCGTTATTTCAGGTGCTTGGAAACTTTTTCTCTCTTAAGAGTTACTGAGGAAAGCTTGTTCTCCACAACTTCCAATTCAGTCATATAGCATCATCTGTCCAGCAATGGCAAGAATTACATATATAAAAAAGTAATAACAACAACATACTTATGTATTTTAACTGCTTTCACTATGAATATTTTTGAAGACAGAATATTTTTCAGCATGTCAGGAAGAGTTTAATCTCTTCTTCTCATCTTCTGCAAAAATGAAAGTAACATTTCCAGTAGACAGCCTAGCAACAAGTGCATTGTGAACATTCATGTGGATCTTTAAAAATCTTCATTTTGTTAATGTGAAGAAAAATGATGAGAAAGTCATTGGTATACCAATGAATGGTCAGTGCACAGTCAATGATCTTTTTCAAAGTATGTTTTTATGAGAAAGTTGGATTAATTTATTTTTCAGCCTTGGCAAATCCTCCTCCACAATAAAAAAGGAGCAGGGCAATAACTGAGTTCACAATTACACCAAGCATCCAAACTGATCAAGCTTTGATAACCGTTTTTCTTCTTACCTTCCTTCCAAATTTTAAGTATTTTGATAACATTTTCATGTACAAATCACACAGAATATCTGATTGAAACATCCATGCAAGAACCAACCCCTTTGTCTGCCACAGATCAATCATTTTTAGTCTTTAAGAAAAACTTCATCCTACAGTAACATCAAAGCCACTTTGTAAGCAGACCTGTTTACTCACACAGTATTTCAGAAGGGGACATGAGACACACAAAAGCTCTAGAGGCAAAGCAGGACAGAGCAAGTTAAGGTTCTGATTCCATACCCAGGCTCAGATGGATATACCCAGCAGGACTACAGTCTTTACAAAACCTGCAGAGTTTATTTACAAAATTAATTTTGCTGTTGTAAGCTTTAGAATTGTAAAAGTTTCAGGATCCCATCAACAAAGCGACTCTCTGCTCTAGTGAGTCCACTGGCTTCTAGGAAACTTCTGTCATGCAGTACTTATTCATCCCAAAGTCATAAATAAACAAAACCCGAGCTTCAAGGAAGATTAGAAAACACAACCATAGCCATTCTGCTCTTGGAAAATGAAGATGAAGAATTACAAAAGATGGTACGTGACACAAAAGGACAAAAGGACACGTAAGGAGAACGCGTTAGCTGAGTAAGGAAACTGTTAAGTAATGAAGCAAATAAACATATCATCCTATCCCACATGGAGTGCTTGGCTTGCTGAAGGACAGAGTTGATAATTTTGTGGAGTAATAGATTTTGTCCCAGAAGTCCACGATACTGGATGTGATGTCACAGGACAGACCCTAACATATATACATAGAAGTATAATGAAAGCGCACTATTACATGTTCAAATGATTCCTTGCTGCTCAGTGTTTTTGCAAGAGCCAGTGCTTTTACACAGGTCAAGCAATATACAGCATATTTGTCCAGTAGGTTTACAGTTAAATTTAACTACATGATATTCAGTGGACTTGTACAGCTGATTATGAAAGCAAAACAATGAGTTAACATTGCATTTTAGTTTCTACAACATACCACTTTCACAATATAATTATAGAAATCGGGGAAACGGCTTTACATAACGGAAAATTACCCCAAAGCAACAATTAAAAAGCAAACATCTGTTTGGCTAGCAAGGAAAAAAAAGTGATTTACTTTTGATAAACTGTATTATAGTTTAAGTAATTATCTCTAGTACACCTCTTTGTCTTAAGAAATGGGAAGCAATCCTTTCATCTTTTTGTATAATAATTATTTCTAAAGAGCAAGAATATACTAGAAAAGGAAAATAAATCCCAGAGGAGAAACAATGTGTCAAGCATAAAGTTAGTGTTTCTATTCTGTGAAACAGAAATCACTTGGAGCAGGTAGAACAGCTAACCGTATGCATACATTGGAGAAACAGCATGCCAACTGTGAAGTGTGGTCCAGATCTTGTTGCTATTGATGCCAACACTCCAGCTACTACATAGAAAAGTTATACTTAATCATATTGTTGCAGAAGCCCCCATAAAGATTAGAGCAGAGCAGAAACTAGAGTCTCCTTTCTATGAGAAACTGCAACATTCATTTCACAGTTTGCTTTTGTTTAAAAAACTATTTTCATTTTTAAGCTTTCAACAGAAGAGCAGATTGAGAGCTCCTGATTCAGGCCTATTAAAATGTTCCATTTCAATGTTGCTGATAAGGAGAAACTGTTATAACAGACAGCATTAAGTCGATACATTATTTTATGGTGATAACGTATAGAAACAGATGCTTCAATATGGTATTGAAACTTAAATAAAATCAATCAAAATAGCAAAGCTGAAATGTAGTATTAAAACAGTGCTGAAACGTTGTAACACAATGGCATATTTTTATTTTAACAAAGTCAATTTGTCCACCAACTCTAGTGCTGGTCTCCATAGGAGAGCATGAATGGATGAGGAGCAAATCCTGAACGGAATTAAGGAGTTCATTAATTAACTTTATTAACTAATAACTAATTAAATAATACACTGTACTTTAATGTTGGATTCTGCCTTTATTTTACACAAAAGACCTGAATCAGAGCTCACAGAATTTAGAGAGAGATTCTCAGTGAATCCAAAGCCACTCTGCTGAAGCCAAATTTAAACTTGAGGTAACTGCGATCAAGAGCAGAGTCAGGCCCGTGATCTTTGCCAGAGAAAGCAGCTTCCTCCAACTTGATGATACAGCAAAGTTCTGCCCCATTGGAGGTCCCTGGTGTAAAGCTGAAAAATATCAGCTGTTGTTCATCCTTTGCGCCCAGTGCTATGACAGCTCTTCACAACCTTAAACTATCGGATGAAAAGGAAGTGGGGTCTTTGAGGAGTGATTTGTTCTGCAGTTTTTAAAGTTCTCCAAGAGCCTTGACAACAAAAGAGGAGGTCGTTTTATTGAACGACTGTGCAATCAAGCCAACTAAGTATGTGCATCAGTTTGCAGAAATAATTTCATGCATCTATGCTTAGACCTGTATTTTCCATGACTTTCAGACGGGACCCATAACCAACTGAAATTTGGGGCACATTGTTTTAATGTGCCCATTCTAATTACAAACCGTATGATTTGGCTGGGTTAATACCTCCTGCAAAAACCATTTTGATAGACTCCTTTGGATTCCTGCCTCACTGGAAGAGCCGTGTACCAAAAAATTGAGACAGTAACATATTTTGAAGAGGAGTATTGGTTACGAGTCATTCAAGGCACTTCACATATTATCTGTGAGATAGATAAGAAATAAATATTGAAACAAGCAGATATAAAATGTTATTTTGTTAAATGAGCAAAGCCCCACACTTGCTCAATCAGCACCGTTAAAAAGTGAATGTTTAAGAAACCAACCCACCTTTCCATGCTTGAACAATTTTCTTGTGGCACTTATGTGCCCCAGCTCCCCTATATTTCTCTCATGCCAGAGTAACTAAGCAAAAAGAAAGAAGAGCCTACATAGTCTTTCTGGAAGCTATGCAAGTAATTAGTAGAATAAAGATATGATAATGCAATGGTCCCCTATCAAGAGTCTCTCCCCGTTGACAATAGCTGACAAGTGTGAACAGTTTTCAAAGAACAACAAAAAATACATATTGTTATGTTTTTTTATAGATTTTGCAAATGCTAATTACTATCTGGGATTCTGACTTCTATGATTTATTAAAAAAAAAAAAAGGTTGTTTTTACCATTTTTATGCCATTGGCTTCTCGTACAGTTACTGCTGCAGAGGCTTATTGTACTACACATGTTTGGGCAGGAGTTGATTCCTTCAAGTGAAACGAAAAAAATGCCAAACTTAAAAAATATTCCTGAAAGCATTTTAAAATGTTTTACTGTTTTTCATTGTGAATGCCTAGACCATGACTTGCCACACAGGCACACGCTTCTGCCATGTGTGACAAGAAACTAGGAGGGATCAGGTGAATAATATCCAACCCAAGATCCCAAGATGCAGTGAAGCTGATGAGAACACTTTCAATACCTTCAATGGCTCCTAGCTTATGACTTGAACTGGAAGGAAATACGACAGCAGTTATGCTGGAGTCTCTCTTACGAACTTTGTTCTCTCTCCCAGCATTTTTCTTTCAGTGCCACCACTCAGAAATTACAGGTACTAGTGTTTCATTGGGTCTTTAAACTGAAAGCTGCAATCCCGTCATATTAGTAACAACGTGTACAGAAAGTCAAGACAACTGCTAGCCTGTCATTAGGAACTAGTTTTCAGCAAAAAAATATAGAGTGAGGTTCTGCTGTCTCACTGAGTTGCCTCTCATCCCAGATAAGCATTAAAGCTGAAAGTTCTATGCTGCAGCAGTGAGCTAGAGGACAGTTCTGAGTTGGATCATGGTTTTAAACAAGTAGCACCCTGACTTTAGTGCATTTACTTCATACTGGTGTACCACTTGAATGCTCCTGTACCAACGTACACCAGCTGAGTGTGTGGTCCCAGGACTCCAATCTGCGGGTAGAAGTCGACTGAAAAAACCTCATCCTCTAAATGTGAACCCAAACGCACTCTTTAAATCCCCTCTGAGACTGCCCTACGAGCTTTTAGGAAGATTGTATTTCATATACCTTTTTGCCCTCTCCCATAATCTCAGAAGTTATTTTGTTTGGATGAAAATGGAGATCTTGTATTTCTTACTGTTCAATTATTAAGGAACAGCAACAGCGTCAGCTTCATCTGAAACGCTCAGCGATTTTTAAATGATCTCATGTACCGTAATTTATAATGGAAAATCAGGTACAAATAGTGTGAGATGCTTTCTAGTTCCCCTCTAATGGAAATAAAATGAATCCCTGGTAATGGGTGACCCTACTTGCTTCTGTGGTCACCCATTTTACTTTTTAGTGTTCCCTTTAGTAGTCTCGGGAGAAAAGAGCAAATGCAAAGCTTTTATCCAAAGCTGCTTCTCAAAACAATAGCTCTGCGCTTCTGCTCTAAAATCTATTTTTACTATTCTCATAAACTAATGTTATTGATCACAGAGACGTTGCTATTATCCCGCTAAGAAAAACTTAGTTGTACTGACAGTCCAGAGACAAAATGATTGGAATTTAAGCAGTACAAATAATTAATTCTGGCTCTGCTAATACAAGGTTATTTTATGTAGCTGTTTAAGTATTTATTATTTAGTATTGAATTTATTTATTTTAAATTTAATTTTATTCAGTTATTTATTATTTTTATTTAGTATTTATTTAGATAAACCAGACCATTACCATCATATCATTCCCTGTCTGTGTGACACTGCTAGAACTAACACTACGGAGAAAAGAAAATTCTTTTCAAACATATGTTTTCACTATAAACAAGGAAACCTGGCCAAATGTCTTATGTCAATACAATGATTTCTTTCCACCAGCATAATGATAATTGCTGTACACAGACATTTATTTTTGACTAATTAAGGTTCAGTCTTGGCATTCGCTGCTCACACTCCAACATATGTATACCATTAATGTCCAGAAGAGCTTATGCAATCCAGTGTTAAACTGCCTGAGGAAAAATGCTTCAGTTATGACCATTAGCTTATTTAATTCAGAAGTACATGTTTAAATACTACATTTTGTTTACTGATTGTGGGGAAAGACACATCTGTTGTGTCTCTGTGAATGGTCACTGCAATAAAAAAGTGGCCATATATATAATGCTAACATTATTTGCAGCTCTACTCATAGCCTGTTAAAAAGTAGCAGTAGAAAATTCTTACAATGGGAGAAAAGATTTGGTTTGGGTAAAGATGCGCTGTGCATGGTCAAAGCAGTAACATGACCTTCTTGATATCAGAGCTGAAACAACATATTCCTAGAAGCACTGATTAGTGTGGACGCATGAAATATTCCTGTGTAAATGAAAAAATAAACCCAATTTTTAACCAGCTATCAATCTGTACAACAGTTTAAGAATATTCAGAAATATTCAGGTTTTTTTTCTCAGACTGCCTGATGAAAATCCTTTTTATTTAAATCAGTTCTAATTAACACACATTCCAACGACTACTGGGTGCAGCAGCAAAAACTCCAATCACTTATAATCTAAAACATAGCTGAGCAATATAATTTTGCCACTACTGTGAGAAAGAAGGAAAAGCTGAAGGGAAAATTCTTTTTATTGTTATTGCCCTTCTTTCATTTTATTCTTCTGCATTCACTGGAAGACATAATGTGTATGTCCTGAAATGAGGGAGTTTGCTAGAAGCTAACACACAGCGTCGCCAACTTCCTCACTTAAATGCAGGAACACCTTCAAAAAGTGGATTTGACCCTGACTGTGTCAGAACCGTGGCTGGATATAGGTTACACAGCAGAAAGCATTTACGAAATGGTGACTGACTGATTCTTAAAGGCAGGAGTTCATTTCACTGTGGTAGAGAATATCCAAATCACACTAAACACCTTGGACAGGATAATTACTGTGTATCACAAAACCTCACCACGTGCCCTACGATCTTCTCCTGTAAACATGCCCAAAGGGAGGGAGGGAATACTTCAAAAACAACATATAAGTAAGGACACTGATACCCCTTCCCTTTTTTTCCCCGGCAAAAGGGGCGAGTAGCAGCTCAGAACATGGACTGCCGACTGCGCAGCTCCACGGGACACACCAAAACCCCCTGCAGCTCCAATTCGGTGCATCAGCTGCTCCTTATGGCAACTTCCAAGCCCCGAGTCTGCAAGACAGGCTTTTCTGGGTGCTACTGAACTGAACGTCACTGCTCCCCCTGCCACGTGCCTGCAGATGGGAAGCAAATGTGGCACTGGCATGTATGTGCCGAGAAAGGAAGAAAGGGTCTTGGAAAAAAAATTGCTCCGTGACTCCATTTCCTTGAAGGGCAAGAAGGCAACAAGCCCTTGAAGCATACCACCTCCTGGAGCTCCTGCCAGGACATGAGGCTTTGCACCAGCTTAAAGTAAGGCTCTGCCTTCAAGGCACAATTGTACCTGTGATTTCCATGACAGAAAACTGCACAGTGTTTTCACTGGGAATTTTCCACTAAGTCACCTCTTTATGACAATACTTTATCCAAGGGAAAGACAAAAAAGTGAAATTATAATCTTCTCCCAAGAGAATGGAAGATCTTACTCATACTTCTTAGCTCTTTTCAAAATGTGTTGATGATACCAACACTAAATCTAATATGCTATGACACAAGGAAAATTCTAACCCTTCCAGCTTAAAACTCCTTTATTACTATCTGAGACAATATCCTAGAATATTAAATAGATAACACTAAACCCTTCTGAAATTTTCAAGTGCAGAGCTCTCAGCTGAGGGTAGAGAAGGAAGCAAACTTACATATTAGAGACTGAGTGATAGCCTAATCTTCTTTAACTCTGTGTAATACATGTCTCAGAGGTTGTATGAAGGTCATGCTAGATCCTGCTTTGCCATGGGTCCAAAAATTATGAAAGGAATGTGATTTCAATGCTAAGCTTGGAAAAGTAAAAATCATCCTGTACTCTTTCAGTTAAAAATACCAGAATAATAAGAACAGGAGCGAGCCAAGCACAAGAAGAAAGAATAGGTGAAAAAGAAAAAAAAGGTATAGAAATAGGCAAAAAAAACCACCTTAAGAAAATGAAGGGAAAACCAGGAAGAGTAGGGAGAGGAATAGTTCTGAATTGCCCTTGAAAATGTTCTAGCTTCATACAAGAGCAAATGCAACTCATGTCCTTATCCATTTCTGGATTACAACAGAGGCTTTCACAAGTATAAAGACTGCAGCAAGAAAATACTCTAACTAAAAAAGCAAATGGATGGGCTAAATGTCACTGCCTATAGCAAACAGAATGACAGAAGTTTATAAGAATTGTGGTTTTGTCTGAAAACAGAGACTGAAGACCTGTTCTGTTGCACTATGAGGAACCCACTAGGACTGTAGATGGTCTCAATAATTGTATGGCATCAAAACATGAATGAAACTAAGGAGACTGTAGAGTCTCCTCTACACAAAAATACCAAGGCTCTGTTATTAAAGTTGGTTTAAAAGCTTATCTCAAAACTCTATAGATGATCCAACACTTATGTGCCACAGAAGATAAAATTAGAGATGACTACACAAAAGAGGAAAAAGCAAGGATCTCTCTTCCAGCTAAATTACATTATGAGAAACAGTAATAGGCTCTGACACCAAAATCCAACCACTCTTTAAGGTTTTGTCCCCATTTGGGTGGGATCCTTCCTTGGTTTGCAGGCATGTGGATGCAGCCACGCTGACATGATGAATCTGTGTGCAAGTCTATTCAAAGCATGATTACACCCAAACAGCAGTATCAGAGTCTGCCTTGACAAAAGCTGTCTCCAGCTGATGTGAAGCAGCAATTTTCTTCAGAGCAAATGATTTCATGAATCAGCCAGCAGGGAGTGACAACATTCTGCTGCCAGTGACTAAGTGTATGACCTCTGGGTTGCAATTTCCACCAGCTTAATAAGAGTCCATTGCAAATGTGATCATATTTTTCATTCTGCTGTTAACAGAGATGCTAATCTGGCTCTCAGTTTCCTTTCTTTCCTTTTTTTTTTTTCTTTTTGCCAGCTTTATTGCTTACAATGTAGTATTTCCCTGGAGACAGAGAACAAAGTCTACTCCACGTTGCTAATAAAACTTGAAGACAACACAGTAGAGTAAGAATTAAAGGGCAACAACTTTTCTACTTTGAGGAATGTGGCAGGCCTAGCAGAGACCTCATGGCTTTCTCCTCCCATGAGAAGACCACCTCAGTACTGAACTTTGCAAGCTAGTGAGAGACAAACGGAAAACCTGGTGAGAGACAAACAGTGAGAGGGAGAAAACCTTTTCTAGGACATTTTCTGGTACAGATCCAGAGATGGAAGAAAAATCCCACAGTCCTGAGGATGGTCAGAAGAGGAACGATGAAGATTAAATGAAGGGTAAAGTAAAGACTGAGTAACAAAAGCATGAATACTACCCAAATTTTTAAATGTTCTCTAAATACTTCAGCTAGGATCTGTACACAAATAAAATCTCCAGATAATGAACCACAACACATGGATGTCAGTATTAATGCCACACGATTAACACAACAGAAGAATACTGTACTTCCTTACGAGACTTGATTATAACTCTAAAACACAGTAGGAAGTGGTTTATTTACAGCTTTAATAGCAGGTTGAGGAGGGGAATAATGAAAACCTAGATTTTATTCAGAATCAGGATCCTAGCTGATTGTTGATCCTAAAAGGATCCCCAACAAATGAATAAAAGTCCTGCCATTTGTTATTCCTATGAGTACAGTTCCACTTCTTGGGCTGTTACCAGTGGGGAGGACAGAGCCTCAGGCTCTAAAACTCAGCTCTGAATCAAGAAGGAAGAACTTCTAATACTGGAGATAACTAGTGATACTAAGACTCCATGCCAAGGGTGGAGGAAGCTTTATTGAATAGGCCAGCATGGACTTGCTGGTGGAGCCGGAGATGAAAAATGTAAGATTCTTTGTCTCCACCTCTGTCTGAGGTGCCCAGAGAACTGGACTACTTGGACACGTGCCATATAATTAATGTGCATCTATTAAATTGTGCATTCAGTGGGACAGAGTCATATGAGATTTCCTGGAAACTTACTGGTTGGCTACATGGCATGTGCACTAGGTTTTTAACTAGCCTGGACAGAATGTATTTCCTGGACAGAAATACAAGCACATGTGACATCAGATGCAATCGTGGTGAGCCAGGGCTCAGCCCAGCCTGTTCACACCAGGCTGCTTTTGCCCCTGGATAAGCAAAGATGAAAGTGCATTTGGGCAAAAGCTCTTGCTTGAGGGTGCCTTTGTGCCAAACCAGAATAATATAGCACGATTGTACCAGGAAGACTTGCTTTACAATACTAGAAGAAAAATAATAGTTATTTGAAATGGTCAGCTTGGACCAAACTTGCTTTTATGATCAGTTTTTAGTGTGTTTACAGAACATATAAAATGAACCCAGAGTTATTCGAGGTTTAATCCCATATCTGTTATTCCTACTTTATAATGCCATTGTAGGAGAGTCTTCTTAATACTAACTGAACTATTCATATTTACATTATGCAACATGTACTATTGTTGCAGGATTAGGGTACAAGCATGCTTATGTAGTTCTCAAGCTGTGTCATGCCATGCTTGACATTACCTTCAAGGTAACTTCTGCTGCCACTTTTTGTATACTTAATAAGGGTTGGGTTTTTTTCTGGTGCTTATCACAGACTTTGTTTGCAAACACCTCACAAGCACTAATGAATTCATTCTCCCAGTAGGTAGTGAAGTATTTTCTTTGTTTCACAAAGAGATGAGCTGCAGCACCGGGATAATGCAAGTTGTCCAGTGTCACAGAGTCACTGAGTACAGATCTCCTGAGTTCTTGTGCAGTATTTATTCACAAGATAACCCTCCTCAAAGAGCTCTGCCTAGGTGCCCTATTTTCTCAGCCTCATTTCCCACTGCAATCTATTTGAGGGAAGATCTCTTTCACCAATCCAAGTTTGCAATGCCACCATCAACTCACTGAAATGCTTCATCAGAAGACAGCTCGATCTACAGTGCCCATGAAAATTGAGCTTGTAATGATAATAAGGATTGGATGCCATTATAGGTGTACATATATACACTTCTCTGTGTGTGTTTGTCTCTCTGCACATAACACATATACACATATATCTATATATGTGCATGTTACCAGGTATCTATGGAAAGTTATCAAATACAGAACATCAGAACAAAGTGCAGCTCTCTAAAGCTTCAGACAAACCTGTATTATTTACTGTAATATTTAGCTATTCCACACTCACACTCCTATATCCCTAGAGGGCAATGTCACCTAATAGGTTGTGCTCACATCCCTGTCATCTTCATATAAAGCCAAAGTTGATGCTATTGCGAAGACAGACAGAAATGTCTGTACTTAACAAAATTTAATTTAGCTAAATATAGACTTGTCCCTGTTTCCTTTCAAGAAGTTTTGCAGCCTGATTTCAAGAACAGCAAAGTACAGTTGATTATCCAAAATTTACCTACCTTCACAAACCTCTGAGATTTTCCTACCACGTCCCTATGTCGAACAGTCTTAGGCACAAGGAAAGAGGCAGTTCAAGACACCGAGGGCTTAGAGAATAGCACGCACAAATCTGAATGCCTGCACAAGAGATACTATATTTATTGCCTTGCTGCTTCACAATCAATATTCTTTTTTTGTAAAGCCCAGTTTCCTGTTGGCAAGGCCCACGTCCATCCCCAGGTCTCGCTCCACATTTACTCTCAACATTGTTCAGCCTGCATACTATGGCTCTGACAACTCTGGTGAAGATGATTTCAATGGTCTCCTCTCCTCCATGTGTGAAGTGAAACTCCTCACTTCAACAACAATTTGCTACCTCTGAACAGAAAATGATGTCTGGGGAGTGAAGTTTTCCAGCAAAGCTGCTGACAGTGTGACCATGATGGAAGCTGTGACTGTTCGACATCTCTTAAAATCAGAATAATGCCATGTAATTGCTTTATTGATGGATTTAGCAGCCCAGATTTAGCCTATGAAATATAAAAATGTAGGCTTCTGTTGTTTGCTTCCTTTTTGTTTTAAATGATGGATAATTATTTCACAAATGTCTTCCCCTGACATTTGATTTGCTAGATAATACATAAACATACAGTTTCTAATGGGTTTTCCGGCCTTTTAACCTAATTTCTTTTCTCATTACTTTTCATTTCATTTCCAATTCTGATATAAAATCTATTTTCCAGAAAATATTTTGCGTGATCTGAAGCTCCCTCACTTTAATAACATACAGAATGATATTTTAAAACAACAACAAGGCCAAGATCTTCCAACCCAAACCATTCTATGATTCTATGATAAATGATAGCAGAGAAGTGAAATCAACCCATATTTTTAACTTTTCTCTTTCATGTTGAACTGCTTCACACACACTCTCTCCAAGATGGTTCCAAAATTATGTTGGAAACTAATAATTATTTTGTGTATGTGAACCTTTAAAAAAAATGTGCCACATGAAAACAGCTGAGTGAGGACAAAAGAAGACAGTTCAGCATAAGAATACATACATTTTTCTGTCAAATACTGGCTGGCATTGTTACTCTATTGCAAGGATTTATTAGCTAATTAATGATTAGGCAGATCATGGAGATAATAATTAAGAAATGAAAATTACATCCTTTACATTTTTGTAACACAGAGAGAGGAAATAATGGCTAGAACTTGAAGGACATATAAGTGTGCATAAAACAATGAAAAAAATCTCAATGTTAAGGGAAGAAAAGTAGTAAGTAAGTATTCCAGTACACTCACTAATTTCAGTGGCAGTGATTAACAAAGTCCAGTAATTTATTTTCCATAACAGCACTTACACTCTTTGGAACAAAGCAGGTTGTAGTAGCAGTTTTTCTGAGTGTATCTTTGGGATTGTATTAATTTACTCAAATTTCCTCTGCATAAAGAATTAAACTGCTTTTTTTGGTCTTCCTCAGCCAGTATAAATCCGTTGAAGTCAGTGGGACCATGTGATTATTGGTGTTATGGCACTCCATGTCCATGCACCACTCCATTCATAAATGCATGAAAATGCAGATCAGCTTTCTAAAGAAAACTACTTAGAAGTTTAAAGGATCATTGCCCTTTTTTTCTCTTTGACACAATCCTACATGACTAGGAGCAAGACATAATTTTTTTTTTTTCCAGTGAAGATTCTCAGTATGCCACCTGTATATCATCATTTTTTACATAAAGGCCCATCGAGATTTCCTAGCACTACATTAAACAAATTAAGCATGTTTTTGTATTGCTACGTTATTCAAAGCATTGCTCCCATGCTCTAAGACTCAGAACAGAAGTCTTCTGAAAGAGAAGTCTAAAGAGAACACATCCAGTCTGCTATTCGAACACATCTAATCTGCTATTCAACCTATTTTTTCTGTTCTAAAGTCTCTTTTTGTTGAAGGTGTGGCTGTGGGTAGAAAGGATAATGCAATAATGATCTCCAAGCAACAATACTTGTATTGTAAAATCGCAATTTATTCAGATGTCCTTTCCAGTGTAGCCTAAAGAAATAACCTGACATGCTAACAGACAGGTTTCTATTTAAACAAAAAAGAAAAAAGAGAAGTCCTTAAGAAATAGCCTCTAAAAAACATGTTTTTGACTTTCCTCCTTGAATTCCCCTGACAAAAGTAATGAGTGAGGTGACAGGAAACCTGATATTAATTCTGCAAGTTCTAACTAGATGTGCAGGAGATCTAAGCCCAAGGAATAGAGCTGGAATGCAGAGCAAATAGGCAATTATTCTGAGCAGAAGAATTCTGTGCCTGATGATGACTTGCCTGTCTCCGTTCTCCGGTGTCGGTTCTACAGAGACTGTAATCTTCTATGTTGATGCCTATATTCAATCTTAATGCCTGATATTGAGTGATGGGAAGCTGTAGGGATTCTTGCAAGATTCATCATTAATGGGTTTAACTCAATTGGCATGTCTGCCCAGGATATTTCATAATCACCTATGCTACGTGATGGGAATAATTACTTAGAACCATGCAAAGCGCCTATCTCAACATGGCACTTTTTGTTCTACAACTTTTGCCACCTTCTGCTCTACCTTTAGCCACTCATCTTTTAAAAATAATAAATGCTGGTAAGAGGATATGCAGTGATTTCTCCCCTTCTGCATGCACCCACGTGCACTGTCACAGTTCCTGCTTTTGCGATCTGAGGTTCTGAAGGAATCCAGCTCTCAAAAAGCAAATTTTTGCCACATGCTGGGATGGCTGCAGCTCTCCTTCTCTACTGTCTGTGTGGACCATTCTATACTGATGCAAGTTATACTCAGAAAAAGAAAACTCCTGTCAGAAAGAAAACTAAAGAGTTTGCATGAAAAAATTTTGAGAAAGAAAGAAAATCCTGCTCCAAATGTGTTTTTCAAGTAGCCTAAAATTTATCCAGCTGGTTTTTTCCATTATTAATCTTCTGCCTCTTGGTCCTCTCTTTTCCAAATCCAACATCTGCTATCTTTGTTAGCATATGACATGCAGGAGATTTATTTGTCCGTAAGGCTTCCCCGTACATAATGCAATTGCTATGGTGTCTGACCTATCTGAACACTATCATTTGCAGTGGACTGCATTCATCTATATGAATGGACTTTCATGACAAGGATCTCAATGACCCACCAGTAGAAACACTCTCGGTATTTGCCTCTCTTGCATTATTGTAATAAACAAAACCAGGAAAATGACATAGGGTCTACCCCAGGGGAGGGTGTTCCAATTTACTGTGCCGGGCATCTGACAGATGATTCAGGCATGGTGACACCATGCGTGCTCCTTCCTCTAAACCTACCTTCTGTTTTTCTGCAGTCTTCCCAGTCACTTCAAAATTAAGGAAGCATACTGAATAAAATATATGTTCAGATGTACAGGACTATCACATGACACAAAGTGTTCCCACTCAGTGTATACGAGAGAGTCCCATGGTTTTATTCAGTTTGCTAATAGCAACCGTGCTGTAAATCACTACAATGCAATCTCCATTTCCAATCCCATCACAACACGTGGTTAAAATTATTTTCTGAAAGCTGGATCTCATCAGATCTTCATATCAGAGTTTATGTGGCTTTTCTGGAGATCAATATGAACATGTGAACATTGGCCCCAGTAACTAAATAAGACAAGGTCAACAAGTGAGAAGCCAGCAAAGCTAAACAAGGAAAATCATACGATTTCCATGTTAAGATCAGATTGACAATAGGTTGTGTTTGTTTTTAATAGTCATGCCTAGTTAATTCCCTTCAATTAGTAATTGTTGAAACTTTAGTTTGAATTTTAAAAACTCATATCACAAAGTAATTTAACAATGGTTATTACTACTTAAGTCTTTCAGACCTGCAATTATGCAAATCCACCAAGCACAACTCTGACTATATTTTCTTTATTTGGTTGAAATCACTGTTAGAAGTATGAATTTACATAATGGCATCTGCTACTCCTCTTACGATTTGTATTTCAAAAATAAAGTGTGTGTAAGGTAACCTGTACAACAGTTTCACTATTCCTCCTTTAAAACAGTTGCCATTTCATTTTTTTCTTCCTTGTTTAGTAAGCATGCAAATGCAGGACTGAGAATAAGCAAGGAATCAAGAATACAGTTTAGGATATTTGCCAGTACTGGTCTCATTTCCAAAGCACATGCTGTCTGAAATGTGCATACTTCATTTTAGATATAGCCAGAACATACATGCAGAGCTAGGTCCAATAAAAGTTCCCATTTTGGGAGTACCATGAAAACGCGTATGTTTTACAAAATTCAAAGCATAAAACAAAAAATTAAAATATTCAGCTCAATACTCTCTGCTGACTCCCTCCTCCAGTTCTCCTGAGTGGGGTATTTGAAGATTCTGGGCTCTTCAGTACTTTATCACATGGCAAGTTAACAAAATGGTCCTTCATCCTTACAACCTTGTGCTCTAGCACATTTCATATCAGCTCTCACTTGGTAAACTCCTTCTGATCCAATTTCCTACCAATCCAGTTTTCCCTACTGCACTGAATGACTCTGTATTTGGTGACATCTTATTTTCCATTACACTTATTTCTTGACTACCTAATTGGTTGACTTGAGTCTAACAGCACTCAATAAATCAAAAGCAAAAATCTTGACTAAAAATAGCTTCATATTTCAATAACCCTATGATTCCACTTACAGATTAATGCAAAGACACCCCCAAAAAACCCCAACGAAGCAAAAAAAACCCCTAAAGGCATAAATGGACCATTTTATTCCTATAATACTGTGGCATACTGGGCTGAACATCCTATCATCACCCTCACCATTATTATGGGTTTGAATTACTGGAACACAAGGGAGTCTATTGTATTAGGTTCCCTACAAGCAATGAACAAAGCATTTACTACTGAAGTATGAAACAAGAAACAACAGAAACATAAGACAATATCTGGCACTGTTCTTTATGCACAAATAATATAACTCATGTCAATTTTCTGGTAGTGTCATCGCAAATAGAGTTTTAAAGATGGACCAGGAGAACTGTGATGGGGACTTACAGATGCTTCTGCATTCCAGATACATACAACACAGAAAAAGACTGCACATTTTAGAGTAGAGATGGACCAAGAAAAAGGTATTACAGCCCAAATGAACATTAGTTCAAACTCACGTTCAGGACCATTGAAATACCTGAGGTTTCACTGCTTGGTCATATGCAGGAACTTTCTGCGATGTTCATTCAGGAGAGAAATGCTATGAAATCACATCACTTTGGACAGAAAAATAAATACTTGGGAATAAAATAAAATACTGCACTTTTGTCTGGTTCCAAGTTTTCTGTTTGTTTTCAAATTTTCTGTCCTTGTTCTCAGTTTTCTTTGTTATTTCAACTTAAGTTTCCTTCTCAATTTTAAATGGGAAAAAATCAGCACTTGTTTTAGAGGTTGTCAACTCTTTCTGAGTTCTGTAACGTGTGCCCTTGTCTAGAGATACCTAACTTTGATTCCAGCTTCTCCTGCTTTGAGTGACAAAATGAGAATTGGATCAAAGAAGCTGAAGTTCAGCATAGCTGTTGTTGACACTTTCTTTGCGAGTCCTTTTTCTCACCATTTTCACCTAAGAGATTTCTTTTAGTTATTCTCAGTGTTTTCATTAAAACATTTCATGTTTATGTATCTGACATATATTGTGCTTTAGAGTTTCTTGGATATGAAAACACTGAAATTGTGTTTTAACCCACCTTAAGAGATGAAATTCTTAACTTATGAAACATTTCACAGAATGGCGTTTCCATTTTTTGGCACTTTGGCACTAACTCTAACATTAAACTTGAACAAAGAACTGTCTGCCATTCTCTGTGTTTCTCTGGAAACAAAAGCAAAGTATTGTACACACGTTCAAGGACTTAAATCCCACGTCCATATATCCTAACACCACCAACATTCAGAATGATTCAACAGTCAACTACTAATTGTCTCACATCTGTATAGTAAGAATCACAGAAATAAGAAAAGACTCAGTAGGTGATTATTCAATTATTACCAGAAGTAGAAGTGGTGGTAGCAGTGCGTGCGTACTGCCTTGGAAAATACCAAGATAATATCTATGCCACAAAGAGTACAACCTAAATTAGGGAGACAATATAATATAATGAGAAATGCATACAGCCTTTGAATAGCACATTTGCACATAAATGAATTGAAAATAACACATATTCCATATAAACATTTCTTGCTCTTTTTTTGTTAACTCCTCTAAATTGACACATCTTACCACACTGCAGCACGACTGCTAAATTTGCAAAGATATCAACACCAAGAAATTCTGCCTAGGTGTTTATTTCTGCTTGTAGCATACATTTGGGAACTGTGATAGAACGATGAGGCTGGGCTAGATCCAGATTTCTCTGAAGCCTGTACATTTAATGTATTGTTTTATCTGTTAGTACCTCAAAAAATCAGTTTCTTCAAAAATGAGGCTGATACCTGCTCTTGCCTTTTGCGTTTTAAGCCATGCTGCTAAATACTTTTTTGGTTTTCTACATAAATAAAAGAAAACTTGCCTATGTAATAATAACCCTGGATATTCCTTACTGTTTACTCCACCTTCTGTAAGTGTGCTAACCCAGTACTTATTGATCGGATACTGGTAACAGGCACTACCTACAGTACAACATCTGGTGAATCAATCACTATTACCACAGCGCTACATTACAACTCCATCCAAGGTTTTTGTGTTCACTGCACAAAGTAAATAATGTCTATTGCTGAAAAACTACCAACCTCAAGCCAAGCCTGCTGTGTTATCGCATATTTTATTATAACTTGCGATATTAGACCATGCTCAGCATGCTCATCTGCACACTGGCTTTCTGAGGGAGGAAATGGGGGAGTCTCATCTCTCTGCCAAAATGAACTGTAAGAGAGAGTCATTACAGCTAAGCCCATAATAAAAGATTGTGCCATGCCATCCGCAGTTCGAGTAATTTCTCATATTCTACTGCATTTTGCATTTAGCTTTAACATTGAACAAGTTACTTTTCTCTCTCACTGATGGGTTAGCACCTTTCCAAACCACTTTTTAAGAGACCTGGCAAAACCAATGCTGCTGTTCCCCTTGCTCTGTGCAATCAGAACCGAATTTTTGTTGAAGAGAAACACACTTAGACCACCAGCCCAATACTTACTGTAGGTACAATCAATGAGTTCTTTTTCTATGAAGTAGAGTGCATGGGAGAGGCTTCTCAGGATGATTTCTCTAAGCAAGACCTAATGCTACAGAGATGATGGCTATCTGCTTCTGCCGGAGTCTGCCTGAATAAAACAAACTAAGCAGGTTTCACTAGGGACAACAGTTATATTTTGCAACTAGTAATATCATGTTTCCTATAAAGTTTATATACACACTCGCTGGGTGAAAACCCTGCTTTGGGTAGATGTCCTCTCTGTGGAGGCAAGGAAAATGCAGCAGAAGGAACTAAGCATACATGGAGCAAATGGTGGTACCACACCAAGAACGAAGATTCCCTTTGATATCAGCTCTATGGTTACTAAGCAAGGTCCCCTCATGGTACTGAACTTCTACTTTTGTGAAGGATTTGTTTCATCTTAAAACAGATGTGGGCATTATAGACCTCTACATGTGAGCTGGTCCTCCTGATATTCCTCTATAATCAATTGAGAAATAAAAGAGCAGACTTATGACTTCAGACATATAACCAACTTTAGGACAAGATGAAACACGAATTCAAAATACCTATTTCTTTGTTAACTGTGAGAGCAGACCAGGTGATGTGGTGGAATGTAAGCTTCTACATTCAGCTCCTGGTGACTATATTCAGTCTCTTGAGCCTGAAGATTAGAATTGCTACTCACAGAGGTGCTTACCAAAATGGAGTGAGATTTGATATTTTCTAATCTTTCTGGCTGTCAACACTATAAAGAGAGCAATATACTTAATATAATATACTGATCATGTTAAAAATAGGTAGAAAAGAAAAAAAGGACAGTTAAATCGTAAAATCAACTAAGAAAGTAGGCAATAGTGCTTTACATATGGAAGTTAGTGATTCTGATTAAGAAAATCTGAGTTTGTTGGCCGCTTGCTGATGACATGGCAGGAGTTGATGTCATTGATTTATATCAACGCAAAGGGCACCTTAGGCTGCCAGTATTATGTCAAGTGTCCCCACTGTACACAGAATTCATTTTCCAAAGCCAAAAGGAAAATGAACCTTGATCTTATACATTAAATGTATGTGTTTGTGTGTGCATGTGTGCATCTGTATGTTGGTGAGAGAGTGTGTATATATGTGTATCAGCTCTCTTTAATATCAAGTGAAGCTGCTTATGCACAAGGACATTCTCTTCTTTGTTTGGGTTATGCTACTGTTAGATTAATTTATCCTTTAGCTTAACAGGTCTTATTTCTGACACGGTGATGGACGAATGTGAATGCGAGTTCAGGGTGAAGGATTCCTTTCAGCCCTTTTTGTTGTGCAAAACAAAAAAGGGAATCTAATTATAAAGAATTTGATTAAGAATCCAGTGTCTCTCTCTTTTTGACTTGTCTCTGGAAACTGTCCTCACCATATGGATGGGTGAAAGACAAAAATAATGACAGAAATCACCATCGCCCAATTTTCTCTGCCTACAGAAGACATTCACATTTGATCCACATCCCAGGCCCAGTTCTTATCTTCTTCAGAATAGTCAGTCCCTTACTTCTCTTAGCCATTCACTTATTCTTATATTACATCAGTCCAGCACAGCAGATGGTTTCATTAAAAATGCTGAGAAATAGAGATGACTGCTGGTCTGGCCTGGAATTTGGAAAGAAACTCAATTTAAAATCAAAATGAATTTAAATGTCTCTGGATATGGCACTGCTGAAAGAAGCGCTGCTGAAGCTCTCAATTTATTCCGCCAAGAACTATCAGGTTAACATATATTAATGCACTTTTGGTAGGTCTGCAATGCAAGTTTTATTTGTGTCTCCTAGAAGCAATTTACGTTTAAATTCCAAAGCTGTAGGCATCTGAATAATGCTTGGGTTGACTTAATCATGGCAAACCAACATATACAGGGATTAAAGGAAGCCAACAGCCTACATACAGTCTATTTAGAGAAGTAGCTACTTGATAGCATTAAGGTGGGATACAAAAAGAAAACAAACAAACTAGAAGTTTTAAAACTTCTAAGCAGATTTTTAGACCCAGAAGGCCTGATCCTGGTGTCTAACCAATGCAACCAACCTTCAGCATAAGAGCTTAGAGAGGAACAAAAGTGAAGAAACCTGTTTGAAAGCTGTCTTCACACACTCCTGATGCATTCACAAGCCTACTCTGACCCTTCTTTGAGTTAAACGAGATGCTGGAGAGGAAGTTGCAGCAAGAATTTCAGCTGCAGCGGGCAAAGGTTGTGAACCAACAGCTCTCCTCCATGGACAACGGGTTTTTTCCTATTTCCACAAAATTTGAACTAGAGAGACAGCAGCACCCATTGGGACTCTTCTGTCATGATGAGGATCCCTGGCATCCAGCTGTCAGAAGAGGCAAGGGGAAAATGTAACTGTGAGAGTGGAAGGAGATGCTTAACCACTACAACCACTGGTAACAACCACTGTATGCAGAACACACAACCAAGGAATGCTCCTTGGGGAAAGGGGTAAGCTGGCTTTTTTGAAGTTTGACTTGGGACGCCTTTTTACAATGACATAAGAGGAGCAGTCCACCTTCACTGTCAACAAGGGAACCCCAAGCCTACTTATCTTATCCTGGGTTTCCCTATCTTCATGCAGCTGCCTTTCACAACACTGGCCATTGATCTCATGGTAGTTCACACATTTATGCACAACAGACAGCAAGGTGTTAATAGGGAAAAGTGGCAGGTTTCTAAGTGGTCTATTTTTGTTTCTGCAATCTTTTTTTTTTTGTGCTGGAAAAGCTAAAAATCCTATTAAAATAATTTGGCTGGCTTTCACTCTCTTTACTAATCAGACTGGCTAGCAAGTGACTTCTTGGTAGCTGAGAAATACCTGTCTTCCAGACTTTACTAGTAACACCAATTAACACAGCATGAAATATAAATAATTCCACCATGCAAGTGATCATTGCAAGGCAACCACACTCTGTCAATCAGGGTGAATAATGACTCCCAATACCTGGGCAAGTTTCTACTCTCCAGCACTGGAAAAGAGAATAGGAGAAATGTATTTTTAACCTTTTTCAAGAAAGAACGGCTAAATTCTTAATGAAAAAAAAAATCCCCAAACTGTATTTGTCAGAATGTGAAAATGCATGTGAGATGTAATGTCTATTAGCTTCTATTTAGCGTCTTCCTCACACCGGGGAACTTTATAATAAGAAGCAGCTGAGGAGAAATCAATGTTGGCCTCCATGGATGTTCTGTATTCATAGGGATGGCTCCTCTGATTGATTTGTTGGCAACATGAGATAAAAACAATTTAAATTAAAAAAAGAGCCTAATGAGAGATAAAGTCTATATGAGAGAAGAGTGGGAGGCTAACACCAAAATAAGGAAGAGATCCCTAACAGCTCCTCTGACCTTGCTTTATTAATGTTTTGTGTACATGGACAAGGACAATGGAAGGAGAATGGCTTCTCCCCTAAATTTGACCCCCCAAGGTAAAATAATCAGGTCAAAACACTTCAGGCATGGCAGAGTATGAGAGGAACTATTTGGCTGAAATAATAGCAGAGCGCCATTTATTCTTCTCCAGTTTAGAAACTAGACAGCCATATTCTTACTTCTTTATGCTGATAATAATGTCTCCCTAGTTGCACTGCTGCAAAGCTAATCCTCCAGGCTTCCATGCAGCACTACTGGGACAATGCAAGAGTACACAGTAGCTGCAGGTCAGTCCAGCACCTGATACTACCTTCAGAATATAGTCCCCCTAGAAAAGAAATGCTTCTCATAACAGTTACAACACATACAGAATGCCCCTTTCCTCCTCTGCATCGAATTTCATACACTGTACTATATACATGTACACTTCATAGCCACAGATACCTATCTCAGCAACTGTTAAACAGGGAGCCTATACCTGAAGGAAGCAGAGGGGGACCTGGAGCATTCACAGAGGCATAGATGAAGCTTCAAAATGGTATGAAACATAAATTACACTGTACCTAAATTCAGCTCAGTGCCACTCTCCATGTAAAAAGCTAACTACATGTTCTTGGTGGGCAATCTTCTGATGTATACTTTCTTTCCAATCGGTGCTGTGCATCTCTTTTCTGCACCACAGGTCTCTGCTGTATATCCTGATGGTGCCTACTGCACAGAAATCCTGTTGAGATCAATGAAACTTCTATGCATAGAAGGGGCAGGGAATGAGCAACAGAGATCCCTAGGGTAGGTAAGTCTTAAAAATCAAGTTCAAGGAAGGTGAGTTTGCCCTGTGTGACTGGTTGAAGATTTATTTCAGGCTTTATACAATTCACTGAAAGCCAAAGACAGGTCTGGGGTTTTACTTGTTGTCATTGCTTTTTAAAGGAACACTGAATTAATTGTATTTAGAGGCAGATCATGCAGCTCTGCACGCTGTCCAACAAAGAGCAGCAAGTATTGTCATCTAGCACAGATACAGAGTCAGCATATAGATGCACTTAGGTATAAAAATTCCAAATCATCTGGGAGTCTCGAGCCTAATGTATAGCTGTGCACTTAGTCTGAAGTGTTTTTGGCAGAAAAGAATCAAGGCATAACACTTAGGCTTAACAGCAGAGTACTTACTCTTGTCTTTTGTCTCCTGGTGGTGGTTAAGTGGCAGAACAGAGCTGGTTATAATGCAAAGTGCTTTCATCCATGCAGGATTACGCCCCTCTCTCTTCCTCACAATTTGCATTTGTGTGCTCTCCAGGATCAAGTATATTTTCCTAATACATGACAGAATTATCGGGGAAACTGAGCTCTCTTAAGGGTTCATACCTTATAATCACTGAGCATATCCTAGTATTTCATATAGACTTCCCTGGATCACAGCTGCTATAAAACACAGAAAACTCTGAAGGACACCAAGATTAGGCCATCAGCTGACAACAACATCAGAACACAGAGTAGAAAGTTTGCTTAAAGATTATCTGTTTATGTGATTCACTTTGCCTCAAAGCTTTGTAGTTAGATAAAAGCTTTTTTTCTTCATCTGGGTTAGTACATTCCGGTGTAACATCACAGTCTCTGCAGCTCATCCCCTGTAACTCACCACTATAATCAAAATGTTAACATGAATGACCCAGAAAGCATGCAATCACTCAGCATCGACACAAAACTACCTCTGTCAGGCCACATGGGCTTACAAGGTACAAAAGAGCTTTTTGCTGTGAAGGACAGATATTCCAGCAAATACACTCTGCTAAACATCCACCTACAAAAGTTAAAGCTCTTCATCACACAGTTCTGATCATACAAGTATTCCCAAACTAAAAAATAATATGCCCTTGTATTTTATGCTCTGCAGCATGCTTCCACATATTGTTAGTCCATTCCACTGGAGTATACATCCACTCAGCTCTATTTTTTTCTTAATTTTATGATTTAGCACACCCCTTACATTTTTAAGTTAATAATTTTTTTTTTTTTTAAAGTAATCTTCTCCCTCCAGAATGAGGAATCACGGCCTGTTTTGCTCCTGATGAAGTATGCCAGCTGCCATCCACTACACGGCCTTCTCTGTTACCAGTTCAGTTTCACCACAGGGCACCACTTTGCAACTGTTTCAGCAGTCCACTAAATCCTAAGAGTAAGCGCATGTTACTGCCCAACTGCTTAAACACAGAAAACATATCAACCAAACAATGCAAATAAATGCATTTATACAGATACCTTCAAGAACCATGCTTAGCTGAGCGTAAGGCTTGTGCTACAACTCTATCCCATCCAGGTTACTAGCGCAGCAACCGGCACTTTGTCATTTGAGCATACAATGCATGAAACATGGAAACCTGGAACCCGCAGCAGGGGATGGCAGGCAGGCACCACTTCCTCCTGTCACGGTCTGGAGTATTAGGAAATACTTCAGGAAAAATTTCAAGCTTCAAATCCTTTGACAATCATTTGCATAGCAAAACGCATCATTGTACACAGAGCAGAGACACCTTTTCTCACTCAGGGATGTCCACCTTGGCTGATGTATGCCCACGAGCGGTTAGGGAGGATACACGAGGTGGTTCTATCTCCCGTAAGTGTGAACTTCCCATCCTGCACGGAGAGTGCGGAGTCATTACTCTTAATGATTCAGTCAACTCACCTGAGGATACATCTGGTCATGACTGCTAGGCAAACCTTGGGAGTTCAATTCCCAACTTTGGCAGCGCAATTTATTTACATATAGATGATGAAAAATCAGCTTGAAAATGTAATACAAAACAATAAATCATATATCCAGATATAGCTGTCTGCCACGAATAAAAACATCCCAATAAAAATCAGTGAAATACATTTTAAACAGAAAATGCTCCGAAAAGCACAGGACCCAACCACTTACACTAAAATCAGTTCTCACTAATCCCAAGATTTATACTCTATTTTGAGGGCCAGTCAGTAGAGATTAGGAGGATTACAAACATTTGTTCTGGTCTCAAAATTAAGGCCCAGGTTTAGAAACCTGGAGATGTGGGTTCTGTTTCTGTCTAGGCCTCAGAGAGACACGTTGGGAGGTTTTCACACTGACTACGCAGCAACTGTCTTTGCAATTCAGTGGGCAAAATACAGGGGCTTCAGTTCCCCATGCATTTCACAGAGAGAGCAGGAGTCTTTGGAAGGCCAAGTCAACTCATCTGAGCAGGACGCTGAGTACAAAAGGTATCAAGCACTCCTACCCATCACCTCACTGTATCTATGCCTCAATCCCTTTACTGGGGAAACTGGGAAACTTTCCTCATGTACAGGAACTGAAGGAAGCTAAAATAATTGGTATTTGGAAAACATTACCTTGAATACTGCTGACAGAAACCAGATTTCTTAATCTGTTGAGAGGATCTGACAGAGAACAGCAGATTGCATCCCTGTGCTCATCCTAAACATGAACAACATTGTATCCTCAGGCAGGAGGAAAGAAAGGGGCAGTTGCAGTCCTTGTTTGGGACTCTGTGGCACCATCAGCCACTGAACTCTCCCCAGCCCTGTCCCCTGTAATGGCCAGATTTTCATACAGTTCCACCCCACAAAATCACCTAGATGAAGGTTAGGTTTTTAAAAGTGCTTTGTCCCTTCTAACACCCATGTTGACATTTAAGACTGTACACTTTAAGGATCTGAAATGTCGGATATTTATGTTTGTGCTCAAATGAAACCTGAACTCTAAACAAAACATGCCCCAAATCTTTAGTGAGCATCACAGCAGCTCAAACCATTAAAATCCACTTGCCATTGATCGCTTAGAAGAAGAGGAAATCCTTCAAAGTCATGTAAAATTTTCAACTTAAAGCACCGACTTCTTTTGCACCAGCTTTGTAGATATCTAAAACGTAATTTCTTTACATAGTATGAACAAGATCTTCAGGGATTTAGTGAGAGAAACGTGTGCATTTTGTTTTACTCCCTCTGCCAACCTTCCCCTCTAAACACATAACCAGGTCTAAAGGATGATTAAATAGGTAATGGAATGAGGCATAATGTGACATCTTACTGAAAGATAAGAGGGCAAACACAAGTATTTAAACCTTTCTTCTAGCTCGTGATAGATAAAGCAAGCACCATTATGTAGAATAGTCTTCATGTTACTTTAAATATCCTGTACATCTCCCATAAAGCTTTTGTGTAAAATTCTTCCCTGCATATACAGAAATGAATCATATCACATTATAGCTGGCTATGCATTCTTCCCTGAGCACACTATGTTTTAAATTGCAAAATCCATTTTTATTTTCTTTTTCATTTGTCACCTCACCACTGGAAGGAAGGTTTCCTGGAGCGTATTCCATTGCATGTCTGACAATATCAAGTCTGCCTTCGATACATTAGTATAAAAAATTGAGGATAAATGATTACATTTACATGAGGTCAATGAAAAAGTACAGGAGACAGAAAGCCTACACGATTCATTGTCTCTTCTGCTACAAACCTCTGTGACTTCTTGATGAGAATACAGATATAATAAATAAGCAGTTAGCAGGGAAATAACTCATTTTTTATTACTCTGATAATTTTCAGATAATTTCATGAATATTTGGATAAATAAACCTGATACGAATATGTCGTCTTTGTTATCTGCCACCTCACAGTACAGCAAAACACTGCACAGTTTTAGCCTCTCCTTGTCCTTACCGTAAGTCACCCACTTGGAGAGGAGGCAATGATAGATTCTATCTCTGAGGCATCCTCCTCTAATTCTGAATTACCACATCATCCCAATCAATGTATACATTCACAACATGCTAATGCAATAAAGCTTTAAAACTGGTTCAAGCATAGTATAATGCTTTATGTCATGCATGCATGTTTGAAAAAAGAGGAAAAAGAAGACAATACTTGTAAAACATGTATAAAGCAGAAAGGTTGAGCATCCTCTGCAGGGCTAAAACACTCTTCAGGATACTAAGGGAGAATCCGTAAATATTTAACATTGCTACAAGCAGTGGGATTAACAGAGTAGAGCTCTTTGATCAATACTTGCAGCATCATGTATTATTTCCAACAGGCATGAACAGCAAAATGCTATTTATTGACTGAAGCATGCTACACATCATTGAAGTTTAATACAAGGGGACATGAAATTCTCTCTTGATCAGGAGAAAGCCTCTGACCTGGCTGTAGCCTAATCAACCATCTCTTGCACTGCAGTAGCACTTGTCGGTTCCCAACCTCATTTTTCTGGGAGCTTTCCAAACCATAGACAAATCCAGTCTCTGACATCAAGAGGTTAAAGTCTTAGATAATTTAAGATGAAATTAAATAAAGGTGGTGCAACAGAACAAATGGAAGTATGAGTCGTGAGAGGGTAAAAAGCACAAAATGACTTGGGTTCCTAGACTAATTAGGTGTTCAATGAGGAGTTCTGAATAAGAAACATTTTTGTTTTATTTTTCTAGCTTATAAAAATAAGAAGAAAGAGTTTTGGTAGCTTTTGTCCCAGTTTCATTTTATGCAGAGCCACGCAGGCCGAAAAGGAACAGCAAAGGGGAACACGGCAGCCGGGCAGAAGTTAGCGCTTGTTGCGGCAAACCAGAAACCGCCCCATCAGACCCACGGCTGGTCTGCCCCAGACAGTGCTCTGTGTCTGATACACAGAAAGAAAGTTCAAGAAAGCAAACTGCAGACATCGTGAAATAAACGGCCTGTAAGAAAACATTATTTGCCTTGTCATTCTGAGTCTCTGAAGATATATTGCAGGATTCTCACTCATTAATCTCATTGGAATACATATGGAATTACCTGGCACTACTTGGGAAAAATCCACCTGTGAACTTAACTCTGCTCTTTTAAATTTCACACT
The DNA here is from genome assembly GCF_035582795.1 of Mycteria americana. NCBI lineage: Eukaryota > Metazoa > Chordata > Aves > Ciconiiformes > Ciconiidae > Mycteria > Mycteria americana. The sequence continues at coordinate 45,603,638 of NC_134366.1, read as the reverse complement.
CTTCCGGTAGCTCAAATGCCTTGAAACAAACGGTACGGTTCCCACCCTTCATGCAAAACCCTGCTGCACATTTGACTGCAGAGGAAAAGCACAAGCAAGGAATTTCACATCAGTCACAGAATCACAGAATCGTTTAAGCTGGAAAACACCTTGAAGATCATCAAGTCCAACCGTTAACCTAGCATGGCCAAGTCCACCACTACACCATGTCCCTAAGCACCACAGCTACACGTCTTTAAAACACCTCCAGGCATGGTGACGCAACCACTTCCCTGGGCAGCCTGTTCCAATGCCTGACAACCCTTTTGGTGAAGAAATTTTTCCTAATATCCAACCTAAACCTCCCCTGGCGCAACTTGAGGCCATTTCCTCTCATCCTATCACTTGTTACCTGGGAGAAGAGACCGACCCCCACCTCGCTACGACCTCCTTTCAGGGAGTTGTAGAGAGCGATAAGGTCTCCCCTCAGCCTCCTTTTCTCCAGACTAAACAACCCCAGTTCCCTCAGCCGCTCCTCATCAGACTTGTGCTCCAGACCCTTCACCAGCTTTGTTGGTTGCCCTTCTCTGGACACGCTCCAGCACCTCAATGTCTCTCTCGTAGTGAGGGGCCCAAAACTGAACGCAGCATTCGAGATGCGGCCTCACCAGTGCCGAGTACAGGGGCACAATCTCTTCCCTAGTCCTGTGGGCCACACTATTTCTGACACAAGCCAGAATGCTATTGGCCTTCTTGGCCACCTGGGCACACTGCTGGCGCATATTCAGGCGGCTGTCAACCAATACCCCCAGGTCCTTTTCCGCTGGGCATCTTTCCAGCCACTCTTCCCCAAGCCTGTAGCGTTGCATGGGGTTGTTGTGACCCAAGTGCAGGACCCGGTATTCATACCATTTTGTTGCAGTCCACTGTGCTCAAGTCTGCTCCCAATTTCCACGTTGTCTGTTGTTGTAACATGCAATGTTTCTTGTATTTACATAAAAGCTTGGACTAGATAATACACCAGACAAAACCTCATAATAATACAAGTGCTTTACTATAAGGCCTAGCAACATATACCTGTACAGGGGCAACACAGACATCACATTCAGAGTCCATGTGAATCTCTTTTTCTCTCAACGTTGAACATGGATGAATTAATCCCACGACAGTCTGCACCTGAAAATTGCGCTTACCTGTTACTGAAGAGACCAAACTGTCACTGAAGTGCGAGGGGAGGCCTTCCAGTGCATGCGAGCTCAGCTGCCTCCAGACCCACAGCCTCGCAGGGCTGAGCTCGTTTCCCATAGTTCATAACCTATATTCGACAGTGCTGCACACTGCTGAATTCAAACCTATGCTGCTTATTTGGAACTAGGTAATCTGAATAAAATGACGTAACTTTTGCTCAGAAGAGAACTTTCTCAATTTTCCCATCACAGCTGCATTCTCCGTCACTCAATTTCAAGGAAGCCAAAGTGACTGAACGCACCTGACCTAATCTTTTGAAAGGGCTCATATTTGGCTTTCAACCTCTTCCTCGCTGACTGACGTATCATATCCAGGAAGCAAAGAGGAGCTTCCCATGTAAACTCTGAATAAACTTTTCCAGAAAGTGTATTTCAACTCCTATTTCTAAGAAGGAAAAAGGTTAGTCAAGTAGACAATCACTATGTATTTTATTTTTTTTATTTCATTTATCCCATACCTCTCATAAGGTTTCTAAGTGATACATGTCAAAAGCTAAATGTGAAAGTCCAAAGAAACCACGTACACGCAACCATATACCACCTTACATAAAATGTCATTTATTCCTCAAGAATGATTCTTGAAGATAATTCCTTAAATTACCATTTTATATTTTTTTCTTTTCAAATACGGACCTCCTTTTCCTCTCAAAGCATTTTGAGTTTTCTTCTGCAGTTATAAGCTTTTCTTCTGATTCATCAAGAGTTATGATAACACTTTATATTGCTTTTAACAATCATACATAATCCTAAACATCTATGAGGGATTTCAGAGAACAAATTTCAGCAGTCACTGAAATAAGAAGTCACCAACTTTAAAAAGGTTGCCACCTCAAGCTACCAGACTGACTTGTTTGCTACAGCTGGTTTAAGAAATACAAACAACTCCACAATCCTAAAATAAATTAAACCAAACCAAACACTGCAATCATTGAAAGTACTGATAGAGGAAAAGAAACCACAAACTGAATAAAATTTGAAAATCAAAACCCTTTCCAGCACTGCAGCCAGCCCACAAGAAATCTTTAGGGCATCTGAGCAAATGATGGATATTCTCTTGCCTGATAACAGGACTGATGTGCAGAACACATTGTGTATATAAATTATGTGAAGAGAGTAAAAGAGGATGAAGAGAAGAGGATGTATGCACTTAAAGGGGAACAAAGGCATCAAGAGTAAGACAAAATATCCTGGAGGAAGTTTCTAATGGCACTAAAGAGATAACTCAGAGAGACTCAGAGAGAGAGATGACAGCGCATACTGAGGTAGGTGGCTAAAGGCAGACCACAGGTATACATTCAATACATAAAAAACTAAGGGAAAAAAGAGAAACAGTCATGTTAATGAACGTCCTTGCCATAAAACCTTTTCCCACCTTTTATCCTTTTTAATGCAAACTGTGTACATAAATGTGTGTAAAGAATTTTAATGAGATGTAGACTTTAAATGTATTAAAATGAATTATGCAGGAAAGCAGCAGGAGAGCAACAGATGTACAGATTCAAGGGTGACATGCTTAGTTTCACTTGATGAATGTTTGTTTTGTTGTTTTGAAAAATTAATGTAATGAAATATTTAAAGTGAACAAGAAACTTTAAAATTGACTTGGGGGATGGATTACTTCCTTACAAGAACAGGGTTTTATTAAAGAAAATATGTTGCTGGCATCTGAATCAGGACTCTATGAACAACCGTTATATTACTCTAGACATTTTAGGAATGTCTTACAGACAGCGTGTTTCCAAACTATGGTATAACAGCTATTATGGACCATGAGGCCAGAGAACAAAGTCTTCACAGCAAACTTACAGGACGGTGTTTCTAATTAAAAAGGTGGTGATATGATAAACTTCAAAAACTTCTGAAGGCTGACAAAAGACCAAGGCTGTCCTTTGGTCCAAAAAAATTATGGACCACTGCTTTTACCTATACCAAATAGAGACAGTAATAATTCTAGAAACACCATTAACGTTTAATCGTCTCCCTTTCAGGTACTTAACCAAATGAAGGAATTAGAAAATTATAAAAATCCCTCCATCTTGTATTACTGTTCTTAAAAGTGTCTATTTTCTTATCTAGAGCATGATTTTCTGAGTTTCCTTTTAAGCAGCAGAACTTTAGGTGGTCTTTACCTTTGAAAACTACCTTCAGGTATTTAAATTTAGGCATCTAAACCAAAAGGACATATGAAAAACAAACAAGAGATTCTCTGCCTAGGCTCTTCAGCTTTCATTGGCAAGAGCTATGAGGGAGTCAGATACGTATGCTTGACTCTGAAATGCAGCCTGTACAGCATATAGAGAAAAAGCAAGTACTAAGCCTCCAATTCCCCAGCCTGAGGTCAAATCCCAGAATTGTAAATAAGAGTGAGGTTGTAATGCCCAATGGAAAGTGATCGTGAATGAAGCAACAAACAGGAATTATTAACGTTGCCCACAGCGCCTCTGGGAATCAGAAAATTTTTATTATTTTCAAAGAATAAGAATGTTCTTGAGAATATCCAGTCTCTCCTCCATGAGAAAATTGTTCATGAAGCAAGTAAAGAAGAACAGAGGAGGTTACGATGACATAACTTGCATGCCAAGCCTTTGAAATGATAGCCTCGTGAGAAAGAACATGAATCAGAAGGATTCTTTGATTTTTCCTTTAAAAAAAAAAACAACGAAAACACAACACAAAAACCTCACATTGTCCAGTACTATGCTCTTTACCATTTAGAATGGCTGGTAGCCAAGAAACGCAAACTAACCACATATGAATGATACAGCTGCAAGGTTGTTCTGCAAAAACAAAAGAACTTTTTGTGGCCTAATAATGTTCCCTGACTCTAATCCATCTATGAACAGATCACTACCGATAACAGCAGCAGCAATGAAAAACCTTCTGGATGAAAACATCTAAACTGCATAATATGTGGAAATTGTATTATTTTTATAACAATTTAACCTCAAGCCTTATCTGTGTATCTGATAGACACCCTCCCTCCTCCCAGTATCTTGATGCCCTATATACAGGATCCACAAGCAGAACGCATTTTCATGGTGGACTTTACCAAAGTATATTTTAGGTTCATGAAAATTCAATTAAACAACAGTGTGCAATTATCTGTTTACTGGCAAACAGGCAGTCCACATTAGTTCAGCTCTGCTTTGCTGAACTGTGTTCAACTGCTCAAAGCATTCAAATGTTTCATTATGAGATTTCATCAGACACCCCTGGCTCCAGCACCATGGCACAGAAAATGGGATGCACAATGCCCACTGCTCTCTACATTTTGGCTGCTGCTTTTTAAAAGCTGCCCCTTCTCTCTACAGAAACTGTTTACAAGTACATCAAAGGGTAGGATAGTTTCATGTATATATGGTTTGCATTATCCACCTCTTATCTAGGCTGCTCCCTCCCTCCCTTTTTTTAGCATGGAAAATTGAAAATTAACTGTAGTGGCTTTGCTTTTGCTTCACTTCAGCCATAATGCCTAAAAAATCAACAGCGATGGTATTTTATCCTATATTAACCACATATAGCCTTACATCCTGGTGTAACTTCCCACCAGCACACACGAAGCCACTCTGTCCCTGCATGGCTGAGCTGGCATCCACATGCTGATGGCACAAGATACATCTGACTGAATTGCCATTTAAACCTGAAACTCCTGATAGAGCCAGAAAAAGCCTTGATCCTGGGAAATGTTTCAAGTGAGCTGTCCCCCTTCCTGATGCAGACAGATCTCAGATCTGAAATGTCATGCACAATTACCCTAGAGTCCTTGACTCTGAATCTCCATATAACTCCCAGCATTATGCAGGCTCTCCTCTTCCCCTCCCCCAGCAATTTCCAGGACTTGATTTTAGTGAAGTGCAAGATTCGTCCTTCAGAAGTATTGGCTAAAATGAGAGCCACGACTTAAGACAGAAAAAAAATACAACATTCATTCTTACAAATTAAGCAGCAGAATGCAAACTATTAGGAAACAAATAGCAAGAATGCCTCACTATGCAGGCAATCTAAAGATTTCCAGACTACTTTTTATTCAATCCATTTTTGGGACCTCTCTAATTAGCACAAAAGCTCCCTCTCTGTGATGGTGGAGCATATAGACACTGGTGTTGGGAATCAGGTTTGTATTGTGATTCAGTATTACAATTGCGTATTACAGTTGCTGTATCATGCTTGTGTTGTGATTTCCATATACTGCTATATCACTCTTCTAAATCAAAATCCCACGTAACAGCAAGTATCTTCAAATATGTAAATTTGGTATTAAAACATTAAACCCTCCTGCTGCCTCAGACATGTTGGATAGACTACAGCCTGTAGGTCTGGACTGGCAGACACCAAGTCTCCTTGGTGTTATAGGGATGAGGAGGTTGGTGAGTTGTGGGTCCGCAGTAGGGGTCTATGTTTCTAAGAGGCCCAGGAAGCAAGGCACTGAGGTGGCTCATCATATCAAGAGGCCGCTTTGATGGCCACACGCATGGGCCACCATCACAATGGCCATCGGAGCAGTCTTCTGATGCTCCAAGTCTCCAAGGAGACCTGGAGCAAGCAGGATCCAGACAAACAGAGGCTGCTGTCCTTCGGGTGGCATGCCAAAGAGGCACTTCACTGACCCATGGACTGGATCACTTGGCTTGGCAGGGAAATGCAACAGATTAAGAAGAGGGACAAGAGGGACATCTGGGACGACATCTTTGGCACAGGAGTCATCACCAGTGCTTGTGTAAATGATGATGGGGTGGACCCCATGGTGCAAAGCAACACAGTTGAACCCATGGAGGTGGGCCCACCAGCATTCCCTATAGGCATATGTTCTCACCCTCACTGTGCCCAGGCAAGATGGCTGGTCATTCATGTGATGAATTAAGCTCACTGTGCAACACCAGCGATTGCTAGTGCTGGTCTGAGATGGGGCTAGAAAATCACCACCAACACCTCCTCCTCCTTGGAAGAAGGCTCAGAGGAGATGGGCACAGGTGAGGCATGTGCTCCTGAAGCTCATGGAAGAATACAGGGGGTGACCACAGCCTTGGTCAGAAAGCTGAACTGAGCTCAACGCAAAGGGCACTGTAAAGTGGCCTTTGTTTTAGATAAACAGCACTATCAGTTGAGTGGATCACCAGTTTGTGTAAATGGACTTCCCTGAGTTAATCCAAAGGTGTGAATGTCCTCCCGAGCTGGCCAGACCAGCGTGGACAAAGTGTCTACAAGCCTCAGGCCCACATAAAACATAAAAACAGGACAACTAATTCAACAAACTTGGAAAGGAGCAATAGGTTTGAGCTGGCTTCAAGCCACATATTCCTTTCCAGCGGCTGGGGATGCTCAGCATCATGATGGTTAAGCATATAGAGACCGGCCCTGGAAATCACGTTTCTATTGTGATTGCACTGTATATGACAACTGCTATATCATGCTTGTACTGCACTTTCAGCATATTGCTGTATTGCCTTTCTAAACCACATTTCCACATAATGTCAAATATCTTTAAATAAGTAAATCTTGTATAAAAACATTGAACCCTTCTTGTGTAAAGTATCTGAAGGAACCTGGTCAGGGAGTATTGGACTCTGACAATTAGAGTCTCTGGAGGAAAAATGTTTTCTGTGGGCTGTTAAAATTATACCACTTACAATCTAGTACACAGAGACTCCAAACTTGCCCCTTTTTAATTTTATACAATGAAAAAAACCCAATAATCATAACAAAAACCATAAATAGAGTAGATTAGAATCTTCTCTCTCAACCAAGCAATAACAGCCATGGGAAAGCAGTGATGATGACGTTAAGTGCCTATTCCCCAGCATCCTCTTCCTGTGAGCTCACAAGCCCAAAGACATTCTCAGCACTGTCATCTCACTGTGCATAGAAATGAGCAACCAATTTTAAAGCAAATAAGGTGGTGTGGGGGGGCAGGCATTAGAAAAAAAAAGGAGAAGTCTTTTAACCAGGAAATTAAAACCAGGATCTAACAAAAGCCTTAAGCATGTTTCTAATTTTGGCAAAGGAGGAGACTTAGCATCTTAAAGACTGTCTTTTTGTCTGGAATAGAGCTTTGAGATTTCCAAACAGGCAACAAGCAGTGAAAAAATTTCAACACACAGAAAAAAGAATGAAATTGAAGACAAAATAGCAAAAGAAAAATCTATCAGGATGTCGAATGCAAGGGAATGTGCTGAGAACTGGCTGTTTTTAAGACTGACGCAACTTTTAAAAGCTAGCACGGAAGAGGAGGAACTGTTTTAAGGTGATAGATGCTTTAGAGTTCTTAACAAGAGAAAACAGGAAATACCTAAGGAATTGTTATTTTGGTTTTGGCAGATATTAGGGACAGACCTTTAAAGTGCCACAAGAGCAAAAAGATATTCTCTTTGAAAGGAACACGAGTCCTTTTCTAAGAGCTAAGCTCAATTGCAGAAGCCTGTAAAAACAAACTGATGCATGTGAATGTTAACATTCATGGCTTAATTCCCCATCCAGCTCAGCTGAGATGTAATTCCAAGAGACAGGTATTTCAGCACAAAAGCACATGCCAACAACTTAAAAGCAGTATCCAGATGGAAGATGCAGGCAGCAATGGTCTCAAAAATCAGCACACAATAGTAAAATGTCAGGAAACTTAATTCCTTAAAAAGGATTACCTAGGAAAACAGATTTATAATCTCTAAAAACAAAATAAAACCCATCAAAACCATCAAAACAAACACAATCTGACTTTAAGAAGAGTTAATGAGCTTGAACTAAGATGTAGGATTAAAACCCAGATTTCTTTGAGATCTGCTAGTGAAAAAGTATATGGAAAAGCTATGCATTAATTCTTTTTATTATTCTTAGCACCCCAAACTTCCTACATGATATCAAGCAAATCTTCACTTCTTTGGTCTCACCTTCCCTGTCATAAAGAATGGCCAAAGATTACTCGGTATATTGCCCTGTGAGTTAATTCTTTTGTGGGATGCTCAAGTATTAGGGACATTGAATGGAATGGAAATAGATATGCATATTGAACAAACAAAAATCTCCAAAGCATTCAAAGTATAAAAAGAACAGCACTGTTTTTTAATGTTACTGGACGTCAATATGCCTCTATAAATTTGGTGATTCAGAGGAGTTCTTAGCTTGTTAAAAAAATTCAGATAAATTGATTTTAGTCTATCCAAAATTATTAACTTTCATTTGTCTTTAAGAAAAAGATTCAAAACCATCCTTCAAAACCTCGGCAGATGTTAGAAAATGAACTTTGCTCTCTCACCCGGCACTGTTTTATTCTCTAAATAGAAGGTTCAGACCTGGGAGGCCACTGCTGTTCAGGACAAAAATCAAGCACGTTCTTAACATTTGAGTAAGGGTTATTTAAGCATGTGCTAAGAAAACTTTCTCAATCAAGGTCATCAATGACATTTCAGGGGGAAAAACACCCCCAAACATATATATGTATTTATACACACACACACAATCCTACAAGAATCAGTTTTCATAAAAAATGGGCTTGCCAACAGTTCTGCATGATAGGTGGGACCACAACCCAAATTTTCCCAGATTGGTAGCCTGTATCTTCATCTACAAAAATCAACAATGCAAGGCATATTCAGTCAACATCTTTCACATGTACCAGAGCTCAAAAAGCCCAAACAAAACAGACAAAGCAAGACAAGTAGCTGTCACACGGATTTAGCTCCAATGATACAAACTTGTTATTAAATGAGGTTACCAGACCACAGAAGGTTTCTCCTGTCTAATCTGTCACAGTATAAAACATTAAGCAATTCTGACTCTGCATTGAGAAAAGGACAGCAACAGATAGGCTCTAGGTCCAAGCCATTGGCACCCGGCCTGCCTACCAAGAGTGGAGGAATCTGTGCCGTGTCATCAGCCGGCAAAACCCTTCCTTCAGGAGCGGAGAAGTGACAAGATGCAGACAATGTCTGATCTAGTGCTGCAGGCACAGGACATGTAGATGCAGGACTGTATTTACAAGAAGGTCAGTGCAGCTGAGGCTGCTCCAAACCCATGGAAGAAATTTTTGAAATGCTTGCATGAAAGAGATGGTGACAGCAAAGCAACGCTAGCTGCAGGGAAGACACACTGCACTAAGCCTGCCGGGAACAGGAAAGAGTGATGGACAACCATTTTATTAATCAAGATACTCTCTCCAAGGTGCTCAGCAGCAAGGAAGTGAGATGCAGTCAGTTGTTCTTCAAGTAGTTGCTTGTGCAGGTTAAGCCTGTTCTTACCAAGAAAGTAGTAGGTTAAGAAACACTAAAAAAGTAACAAAATGAGGATTAAAACAAAGAACAAACCTACGGTATTTCTAACAGACGCAGCTCTCTCACAGAAAGCATGCACTGTGGAGTTTCCACTCTGGTACCTAACAAAGATCTGTCTGCTCATGGGTCTGGTGGAAAGACTGACATCCTAACGAACCTGGCGTCATCTCTTCCCCTGACTGATCTTTCTCTGCCACATCCCCCTTAGATGGTGTACATAAACCGTTGATAGACCCATAGCTGGAATCCATCCACTGTGTTAGACAGCTGGGTTATTCTGATTTTTTAACTAGTGTTTGTAAGTTCTGACAGCCACATTTAATTTTATTAAATGCACTTGTGATGGCTAAAGCCTTTCACGATGCCTCCTTAGGGCTCTATTACAGGTTTCAGATTGAGACTGAACTGCTTGGTATTCATTGTGTTCCTGGAAAAAGGGCTAGATTACAATGGCAATTTTGCACAGCCGTTACTGCTAGTCCCTGCTTGTATTGCTCTTCCCTTGCAGAAGGTTAGAAACATGAAAATAAATAGAATTAAGTTTGTGTTTGTTATTAGATGATGTGCAGCAATCAGGCGGAAAGGTTTTCATGTTCACTGCTAGGTACAGGATCTGATGCATGAGAAATGGTAATGAGATAACGAATTAGCCATTGATTCAGACCCGCCGGTGGTGACTGAAAACCATTATGTGGTGACTGCTCTTTTTTGGGGGTCCATTTGAAGTATGTTGGTGGTCCTCATGTATTTCCTAGGAGAAAAACATCGGCTGAACAAAAACCACTATCAAAATCAATATAATTAGCATCTTTTTGAAACTCTCAGCTTAAAGGAAGGCTGGATCTTTTTCCTCATCCTGAGTTGATCTTTCTTGTGTGACAAATAAAAGCTTTCAGCTTCCAAGTTGTTTTTGTTGGATAAAGAATCAGTTTCACTTCCCAGGTCTGACAGTCTGGCTCCATCTATTAATTTTCATACACTTGGTTATATTAATGTTGATTAATGGTCGATAGTTTCAATTAAACCTAAAAGACTTCAATACTGAAGTATCCATGCAATTCAATGGGACTGATGTACCTCTCACTCAAACTACTTAAAAAAATGCCAACGATGTTAAATTAGGAACAGATACCAGAGGAGTAGTATGGAGCCCACTTACAAAATAAGCCTCCTGTACATCACTACTCTGACGTCCAGAAAAACCTTCTGGAATCAAAGATCACACAAAATGGTCAGAACAGAAGAATCCTGACTCAGACCTCTCATTATGTACATTTTTAGGGGTGCTGAACATTTTTTACTTTTCCAAAGCCAGCAAACAAGCAACATCTTGGGAAAAAAGCTTTAAAATTAAACTTAGACACACTCCAATATCTTCAATATTTTCCATCTTGAACTATTACTGTCCCATCTACATCTTTTATCTTCTTACCACTGAAATTAAATCCCACTTTGGATGAAATGGCTAGTACACAGTGCTAAAGCCAGTGACCTGGGTCATGAGATGCACAGAAGAACTGTATTTGGTTGAAACTACAGGCAGGCAAAACATATCCTTACATAAATGAAAAAATGCCTACCAACACCTCAATCACAAAAAATTGCATTTAGGATTTTTAATAACTATTCTTTCTTACATTATATGCAGTATGCTGAAACACAGATAACTCCTATGGAAAAGGAAAAACTGGTCAACCTAAACTTGCATCCACCACACACCACGCCTGTTGGAATCACAGCTTCCGAAGGCAAAGGCAAGTTTCTTGGTGCTGCCGCTCACATGCAGGGAAACTACTCTCTGCTTTTAGAGAATCCAGCGCACTTTTCCCTGCTTTCTGTTAGAGCCACCCTTGGGGCTAGTCTGAAATAAGATAAATTAGAGATGAAAATAACCAATGACATCAACTCCTGCATCAGTGAAAGACAGACTCACACAATGTATTTACTCCTATGCTACCAGGCTTCTTTTGAAAATCCCAAATGCTGAGGCTTTCATTACACTGTAATGTAAAACTCAGCTGATGGAGAATGTCTTGAAGGAAAGTGCTTTGGAGGGCAGGTGCTCACTCATGGTGCTGTTATAGTGGCTGAGCTTGGAGGGGGAAATCCAGACAAGAATACAGTTTTCTTAATTTGTCATATTTTCTTAATTTGACATATTTTGGTCATATCTTCTTAACTTGAATACATACTTCAAAACTTTATAGTGACAGTTCTGAACTACAAAACTTTACACTCGATTACAAAGTTATGGTATTTACTGAAGGGGGGGAGAGAGAAGTAGGGGAAGGGCAAGGGAAGAGGAGAAGTGAGGAAAGGAAGAAGGGAAATGAAAAGGAAAAGGGAAAAAGGAACAAGGAAGAGGGGGAAAGGGAAAGGGAAAAGGAAAGGGAGAGGAAAGGGAAAGGGAAAGGGAAGGAAAAAGCCAGATGAAAAAAAGGCTCAGAATCAGTGAATTCACAGTGTAATCAGTAATCTAATTGAGGAAGATGCTGAGCGTATTCAGTAATGTAGTGTTGTAACTGAAGAGCCACCCACGACAACTGGAACATTTTTTTGTTAGGGTTTTTTTGTGGTTAAAATTTGCACTTTTTGAAATGGAAAGTCTTATGTGAAGTAAGGCTTGTAAAATTTGGCCTTTGAAAAGTATTTTCTCATAACATATCCATGCAATCAAAAAGTTAAATTACTCCTTTCCCCCTCTTCTCTCATTTTTCCGTTTCTTTTTCTTTGCTGAACAGCAGCAATTCTGGAAATACTATATACTCAAGGATTATATACAGGGTGGCGGGGGAAATACTACATATAAAGTGCTGTTTTAATGAGCTTTAACAAAAAGGATAAATGTAGAATCAGACATTCAGCACCCTTTCCCTCCCTCTTGATGTCTCTTACATCGTAGAAGGTAAATTGCAGACACATCATAGACACTGAGGCTGTTCTAGTAAAACGTAGGCTGTTTTGCCCCTCTTTCAAGTTCCTGTGATTGAACTTGGGAAAGATCTTTCTATGATCTTGTGATCAAATGCTGCCATTCAAACAAGAAAGACTAACAGAAATGGCCAAGAAATGGGGCTTTTACAGCTGCTAAGGACTGCTGACCAGCATAATGACATTGTTGTTGTGACAAAAAAAAAAAAAAAAGAAAATCAAATAAAATGTTAGCCTCCTTTCCCAGTGCTTTCAGGCTGAATTGCTTTTCTCTGTTGTGAGGTACCATCTGAGGAGGAGAAGGGGGAGAGAGAGACTTCAATTACGCAAGAGGCTCCTGGTATTCAAAACATATGGAAACTGCTGTTGTGATACCGCTCATCGTATTTTGCCTGGATGAATCACAAAGGGAAAGATATTCACACGCTACTTCAGACGCTTCATGCCACTTCACGGTCTCAGGGGGGAGCCCCAGAGAAAGGTCCTCAATGCTCCTCTGGTGGCAGGGAAAGGTTTGCTTTCCTGGAGGGAGGGAGGGAGGGAGGGAGAGTGGCAGAAAGGCAAGACCAGGAAGGGAGGACAGGTCCCACATACTCCTTTCTTGTTATATGCGCCTTCCCTCTCTCATTACACTCCCTTTCTGGCTGCACAGTCCTTCCTAAAGGCACCAGCACCAAATTTCTCCCAAAACGCTTCAGGACACGCCAAACACCTGCAGGCTGACTTCCATTCACAAAAGCACTCAGAAGTTGGGATACATATCCTCTCTTTCAAGCCACCTAATTCTTCGCAAGCTCTGCCAGTAAAAATGCGTTTGGAGAAAACCTTTCATACCAGCCCCGACGGCGCAAACCCACCTGAGAGCCTCCGTAAGGCTGACTGCTGCCCGAGCGTGCCCGAAGGCAGCAGTCACCGTGCCCCTGTTGAGACCTGCAGGCAGCACAGACCAGGCGCACGTCACCTGGATGCTTCCTGATTTACAGTGGTGTTCCAAAATGTGGGAAAAAGTGAGGCTCCAATTTTATCGGGATGTCTGAATCCCAGATATCCAATCCCAGAGGCCTCCACTTCTGGTTGAAATATGGATGTCCAAAGGAGTGCATCGAAAAACATCTATTTGTACATTGTTAAGTTTCAATAAAACATTTTTGTTCAGGTTAGCTGGAATTTATGGGGCAAAGGTTCAGGCTGAAACTTCTGACTTAAGCTGCTCTATACTTCAAATTTAAAAATGTTTAATGTGAAAGCAAGTGCAAAAGTGTGAGGGAGGGAGGAAAGAGGAGGAAAGGAAGAATTTTTCTATGAAAGGGCTGAAAGGGAAATAATTCTCCTCGGTTAAAAAAAAAAATCATGTAAACCACTTGCTGGATATTATTGAGCATAACACACTATGAGCTCAAGTGGTTAGTCTGTGCTCAGCTAGATTGATACACTTGCTCAAGTTAGCTTTTTAAATGGATTTTAAACTAGCTGGCTCAGGTGTGACAACACTATACGGCAGCAGTAGGGCCTGCAAAGCAGATGTACTCCATCATTTAAAGTGTCCTGAAGGGACTAATAAAGTAATGCAGGAGAGGAAGAAACAGGCGGAGTTGTGCCACTGCTGGCCACAGTTGATGCAAAAGCAGAATTCCTCCCTGAAATCTGAATCATGTACAAATGACTTTACAATGTTCCACATTGTTTCATGCTCTTATTTGCATGTTTTTATTTGTTTGTTTTGCTTTGTTTTAAATTGCCAGCCCTTTAGACCTAAACAATCTGAAATTCAAGCTGTGAATCTTTCTGGCTCATAAATTTTGCCTGCCATAACACCTGCGCAACTCATCTGCCTCGTCTTGGATTTTACAAGTGCATCCAAGGAACAGCACTGTCCCTGGACCAGAAACTTGTCGACGCTTCTCCTGCTGATGTATGAGGCACGACAGAATTCAGTGCACATGCTCTCAGCTGTGCTGGTTATGCAGCAGTAACATGTAGAAGAGACTTTTTTCTTCATAAGCAAATATATCTGCCTTTGCCTATAAAGGGAATGGATTTGTTGAATTAGAAGACTTCCATAGTCACTCTTCGAAGCAAAAATGCACTGTGAGTTAAAAGAAAAAATGTACATATTAAAATTAGTTTAGATAAACTGTGACATAGTTCATTACCACTAGATATTACGAATGAGAAAGGAATGCAATTCTCCATTTATGCTGCAGACTTCGGGAAATCTTAGGAAAGATATGACAGGTGATACTGCAACAGAAAGAAACAAGGAATGATCTTTTCTCATTTATATGCCATATTGTTCTCTAACTTCAATCTTATAAACCAAGTGAAAGATCTTAATCCAAACTGCAGTAATGCTGTTTTATACATCACGACCTGAATTACTGCAATACCACAAACAAACTGATCTTATGCGTTTTTTATTACTTCCAGTTACAAAGGAATAAAAAAATCTGTGAAAGAATTTCTCATTAATTACAAATCCAGATTACAAAAGTCAGTATTTCATAATGTGGTTATTCAAAATACATAAAGATACAGTTCTTTTCCTAAGAACTTACAGAGCAGTACAAGCTCAAATAAACCAGACATAAATATTTAGCACATCAGGTCTCTGAGACCATCCCCATCATCAACATCTTTATATATTTTGGGAAAAGCAGGCCTTAGACAGTGTCAGCACTCTGTCTTCTCTCACACAAATTCCCTGAAGAGCCCAAACTACGTGATTTAGCACTGATATGCACCTCCTAATATCTCAAATACAAATTAACCCAACTCGTGTTCCTCCAAGAAATAAGTGCATATAAGCTATTGGGGTTTACTGGGTAAACATCTCATTCTGTATCCCGCTAGTTAAAGGGAGTCTTTGTTTGAGCTAAATGGAAATGAGATCAAGTCTTGAGTAGACAGGGGAACTTTTTTCTTCTAGAAAGTATCCCTTATCTTTAAAGAATGTACAATCTTCAAATTCCAAGAAATCTAGGAAATTTGGGATGGATCTTTGCAGCAAGACATGGAATGTGTGCTATGAAACCAGAAGCATCTACACAAATGTCAGCACAGCAAGGACAACTGAAGGTTACATAAACATAATTCTGGAGGGAAAAAAAAAAGGAGATAAAGATGGAGAAACCTGTATTCTTCAGTGATCAAAAATGACACAGCTCACATTTGAAATTCTCAAGAATGCCATGAAGCAACACAAGTATCGTTGGACTTTTAGAGGCTGTCTTTGAAAGGAAGGAGACACTCCAAGAAACACTTGATTTCAGTTGAAAAAACAACCTATTGGAAATCTATGGCTGAAGCGTTGGTACAGGCTGGATTAACTACAAGCAATAGTTGGCCAAGTACCAGAAGGAGGGCAAAGCCAGGAGCCTCTGCTGGTGGTGTGTGGCAGCCATGGCTGTAAAAGGCAGAGCAGAACATGCAGCACTGACGAGGTTGGCCACAGTGCAGAAACCTGCATGAGCCACAAAACAAAGCCACAGAGACCTAACTGGGGAACTGCTTTCGAAGCAAAAGGTTTTGTATTTTCTAGTAATTCAGTACCCATCCTGTAGTTTCTTGGCTAGAAAGTCCATCTTTATGGCCTTCTCCTCCAAAGCCTATGTGATCTTAACCATTCTGTGATGTCCGAAAAATGAAACTCTGTTTCCCTAGGGACACTGACTTCTGAGATATATATACACCACTGAGCCACCTCTTAACATCCAACAAGACCCAGGCAGCAGGTCCACAGAGCCCATCCTGCACTGAGCAGCTTGCCAGAGAGACCTGAGCTGGGGACTGCCGCCTGCACATTGCCGAGGACCTGGGAAGCACCTGGGGTCCAAAGCAGGAGCAGTTACAGTGGCCTCATAGTTATCACCAGGACTCAGGCAGGACAGCAACAGAGGGAATTAAAGATTTTAACTGTCTGTCAAAGATGAAGGCCGGGAACTGACAGAAGTTAAAAGGATGTGTGGAGGGTTCAAGATGTAAAAGAAATTTCTGCTAACAATGAGCTGAGCACGTGCATTCGTGGAGCACAGAAAGCAAAAGATAACAGCGATTCCATAAAAAATGACAGCCAGGAATTGGAAACAGGATAAAGAAATAGAAAATTTGTTAAACAGTTATATTTTACAAAGGTCTTTACATGGATTATATTTTCTGATACAGTAGGGAAGGATTTATATACTGCAGTCAGCAGATAACAATGAAAATATTTACAAAACTGAATTCTTAGAAGGTAGACAACATAAAAGATTCAGATAACATTAACATCATCTACGTTAAAGGAACTGAGGATACAAGTGAGGGAATTTGGGTTTTTTGAATAAGGATCATTTCTGAGGATAACAAGATGTAAAAGAAAAAGCCCTTTTTAAAGTAGCACCACCAAGTATTACCAGTACCAAACCTAGCAGAATGCCCTTTATTCTGTTTAAGTTCTCTGTAGCACTCAACAAATGTTTTCAGCTTACTACAAACCAATATCTAGTTTCTACCTTTGGCTGCTGTTTTGTCTTGTTTAAAATGTCAAATGCATACACATATATAAAGAGAGCAAGACAGAAAGACATGGATATTTTAGTAATGTATTACTTACCTTGATAAAGCAAGGTAAACTCCCCAAGAATATAGTTTTGGAAGAGTTTTTTAGTGTTTTATACATATAAATGCAGACACAATGAAATAAAAAGATAAAGCACCAAACTAAGAGAAAGGGGCTAAAAAGTTATCAAACAAAACATTTTAAGTTCATTCATTCAGAAAAACAATTTATAGCATCACTAATGACAAACAAGTTATCATTTGTTCATCCACTAAGAGAAAAACAAAACCAGTGTAAAATGTTGCTACTATCCATTGCACAGTTAACCCTCAACTGGAATACTGTTTTCTCATGACCATTTTAGCCACAATCTTCTAGAAAACATGTTGCTCTACATACATTATTCCATGTTCTAAGTCTACTTCTCTGAAGCGAAGACTAAGTATTTGAATTTACTCTCCACTGCTGAGAATCTAAGAGACGACCTAAGAGAAACATTTAAACTAAGGAGAGAGGCAGAAAATATCCATTCATTCTGGTGAAATGAGTCTGTAAAAATACAGTGCTTGGGCCCTTTTCAAGAGAAAAATGCATAGCCAATAATGATTAAAGCAAGATATGAGGTATTTGCAAATACATCTGTATTGTTGCAGATAATTACTTTCTATTTAAGAGTTTCTGCTCAGGTAAAAGTCAGTCCCAAAATGCCACAGTTACTTGTTACTTGTCAGATTCTTAACCTACACAAGAATAGTAATTCCCTCTTCTTTCTTGTTGTCAGATATTTGTAACCTGGCATTAAAATTAGCAATAAAAGCCACACAGAGCTACTACGAAAGAGGAAGATTCTTGACCGTGCACTGTAGCATTCATGTGTCTCACTTTCTTGAAATTTTCCCTGAGATAGGAATTGGCCCAATGTCCTCTGACAACCAAAAGTATTTACCAAGCAAATGAAATTTAGGAAGTACTATAATGACTTGAAAATGCTGTGAGGGAGCATAATGGACGTAACAGCAGAGGATAATTACCGCAATTGAGGCATGTTCCTGTGAAATTCTAGAGAGAAAAGTAAGAACTCGTTAAGTCTTTGCATTTATTCAAAAAGAGAAAATTAAGTTTTTTAAAGACATCCAAGGATACTGGGAACCGACCAAAAATTCTTGTACCTTAAGCTTGCCCATCCAAAGAGAAATCAATTTGTTACTGACAGAAAAGCTAGGAATTTTTACTTGAATTCAGTGATTGCAAAATGTGATAGATTAGCAGTATTATATAAAAAGTCCCCTATTCACCAACAAAAAGAGACGCAGCACTGAAAGACTGAGGGTGAGATACCTTCATCTTTAATAGTGCCCTTCACATCTTGATGGAGACATACAGCGCTGACTTCTCTTTCAGAGTGGCAATACGGGGCCTATACAATTAGTTTCATGTGGGGTGCACCCTCTATAGGAAGAAAATACACCCAGTAGGCCCTGGTCTATTTATCTCAGAAAAGCAGTGCTGATAAAGGGAAAACAAAAACAAACACAAAAAAACCCCACTAAAAAAAATAATCACTCAAAGCTACTCAGAATATTTATGAAGTTCACATGGAATCTGCCAAGCACTGAGAGTTTGCAGACTTCTGGAGACAACTGTGCTTTCTCAGTTTGGAAGAAATGCAAAGATATTAACTAATTATTTATGGGACAACCAATTATTTTGTACTGTATATCTAAGACTGAACATCATGAAATGCTTATTAGTTGAGCAAGCAGGACAGTGGAGCAATTCCCTTTGGAATGGAACGAAGCCAAGGAGTTGGACAGAGAAGCACCCTTAACGAGAATAATTCACTAACAGCAGACACAATACTGTTTAATTTATCTAGGCATTACACATCAGACCAGCAAAACATTTCAAGTGCCAGAAAATAACCTTTACATTGTTACTGGGTTGAAGGAGAGTGGTCTGGAGCTGCAAGTGCTCAGCTCTACTATTTTTACGAGACAACAGACAGTAGTTGAAGTTAGAAAGTCAAACAAGGAATGATATATTTTTGCCTCGGGAACATAGAGAATACAGAGCCTCCAGAGTGCCCTGTGTGCCCTCCTTTCTTTGCAGATGCAACACTGCTTTACCCTTTCCTGCCACATTGTTGGCCTTGGTCAGCTTAGATGTGTGACTCCTGGCTAGGCTCAAATGTCCAGGTACACAACAGTGACTCTCTTGTAATTTCTATCTTATTTCCAACAAAAAAAAAATTACACCCAATTAAATTTACATCTCATTTGCCAAGGCAACACAAGTTGGGAAAGACCTCTGTGTTCAAAATGAATGTTTGAGAGACCTCTTTGGGAGGATATAGCTAAGTCATGGTCCATAGTTTATTCATTGTGAAAGCCAGAGCCATGGCGCCCCGTCTTTCTTATGGGCTGTTCAGCATCACGTGAAAGCTACCCACTCCAGTCCTTCTTCCATTATGACTTGGTAACCAGGCACAACCACCCCCACAATACATGAACATTTTATCCTACAGACATGGTATTCCCACACAGACACATCCTACTGTGTCACCAGGATCACATCTCAGGGAACACAACTGGGGAAGACGGCATGGATGGAAGCCAGCTGCCAAAACGGTTTGTCTGGTCCATAATCCCACTGCCTCAGGAGGCAAGGTAGTACAAAATGGCCTGCAGCCAGGCTGATTTCTTTCCTAATGGGCCTCATGCAACCTTCTATTAGCTGGCAAGCCTGAACTAGAATATCAGAGCTTGGATGCGAGGAGATGTGGACAAAAATGTAAAACCCTCCCAGTTCACTGCTACGCCTGAAAGAAATCCAGCTGAAAATCCTAAATCAATTTAATTTAACCCTAAAAGGATTGATTAATTTTCTCTCGCAGTAAGATCATGTCTTTGAGCAGTAGAGGTTAATAACAGATAGTGTTGCATACTTCCGCTAATGTTCTCTGGTTCCTCATTTTTTAACTGAAATCCATAAAGAGGTCACAGCAATAACTAGAGATGATTTTCTTTCTCTACCAATTACTGAGATGCTGGGAGGATAATTTTCAGACTCTGACTGTGATTTTCCAAGTACACTAGGAGACTTGATTTTCCTTCCTTCTCCATGCAGGAAGATAAGCAACTGCCAGGAGGAGGATAAAGGAAGATGCTTCTATCTTTGCTGAGAGGCTTAAATACAGGTTCATAGCACAGATGTATAAACTGAGTAGAAGCTCTAACAGGAAACTACGTCAAGAAGAAGAAACTAGGACTGAGTGGTTTTTGCACTGGATCAATGGTAAATGAACACAAGTGGCCAGTATCACTTGAATCGACCCAGCTGCTCAAGTGATCATGTTTGTCCTCTGGCTTCTTAAGAAGAAGAGGAATGAATATGAAAAATCTTTTAAATATGGATTTGAAGAGTGCCCTACTCTAATAATGAGGCACAAATATTCTCTTTTATGTGGATCAAATACGCTATGATAATTTCTAATTACCTGTGTTTGGAGCTACAAAATCTGTCCTCCAAAAATGGAGGACAAAATGGGATCTTACAGATATCTACTGCATAGTTGAGTGAGTTCAGTTACTGGTTCAGTGGCTTTGCCCCAAGCTGCATTATGCTTTATCTGCATCTGAACGGTACTCAGGTAAATGAAAACTCTTAAAATAGTCACTTCCCAGCTCATCCTTGCAACTAAATGCCATCTGATCATAACAATCATGAGAGAAACGTAGTAGACAATTTTCCCACATGGACACCTTCTTCAGGAAACGAAGAGCTGATTCATGTCCTTTAATTGAGAAAGCGGCAAAAGTTATAACCATTAAAATCCAATTTCAGTGTATCTCTTGGAACAGAAGTAATCATGCCATCTTATCAAGACTCCTATTTTGATGTCCCACATTGTTCATGTTGAATACCCAGTACATTCCTGACTAATTTAAAAATTTTAAAAAAAAGGAAAATTATTTTTCAACTTCTAGCTTTCATTCTTTACCATGTAGCCTTTTTGTCTCAAGCAGGCACTGTAAGAATATTCTGCTTTATTTCTGGCTCAAATGATGTATCCTCTCTGAGACAACCGGGAATGTGACCATGGAGCATGCAGGGTTATAATGACGAAGCTGCGCTTACTGATTCCTTGCTATTCACACTCTTTCCATTGGGTGTTGCTATGATATTAAACAGATTACTACTGGGACTCAATGTATGCATACAAAAAGGGATGCCAAAGGTTTAAGGTCTGTGCCTATGTTGCTTTGCCCATTGTTCTACGCAGCCCGAGTCTGTTGTACTTCAAAAAGTTGGTGTTGTACTTCATTAGTTGGTGTTGAGAAAAATTTTCAGTGACTACTTTTGAGAAAGAAATCCATACAATGGAGTCTTCCAGCTTGTACTAAAAGTTTTATATTCTTTCATGAAGGTGATCTGACTAAAATTTATATGTACGTTGCTGCTTTCAATTACTGTACACAGTAGCTGTGCAGATGGCTCTCTTTTAATTAGAGTATTTAGTGCACCTTCTGCATAAAGAACCAGGCAATGAATAAGGAGGAATTTAATGAAAGTAACCAAAAAAGGAAATAGTTTAATGGAAGTTTAAAAGAAGAAGGAAAAAAAAAGATAATAACTTGGGACACAATTCTTGCAAGGATTTCCTGTTCATTGAAGTAGCTCTTTAGACAATCTGAGGGAAAAACCTTTGCAGATTTGTGGTCTTGGGGAGGTCTTTGTCAAGCACTAAGAATCAAGCAACTGATCACTAAACTTTGCACAGCTGATGGCCACACAGATGACAGCTGAAGATTTCAAAAGCAAGATACTGGCTGGAACTGAGCTTTTGATGTGGCATGGGCACACGACTAAATGTGTTCTATGGGTATCGTCAGAAAACGGCAGGATTACATTAAGTTATGGCAAGTACAAATGGTATAAAATCACTTCATATTTGAAATATCTTCAGTTAATATTAACAGCTGCTGCTGTTAATACTAGTAACACTAACTAGTAACACTATCTAGTAACTGTAAAGAATACAAAGCTATTACAACCTGAAATCCTGGCTATTTTTTAACCTATAATGCAGTTGCTGATCTAGTTATATTCCTAGGTTGTTAGAAACGCACCGGCATTTACTTACGTGGCCTTTTCTCTAACTGGAAAAAAATCACAGTAAGACAACCAAATGAAATTAAAACAATTCCAATTAAAAAGGAAAAAACCCACAGTAAGACAACATGATTTTTATATGTACTTAAATTTACTACTGTCAGGCATAAATTCTTGAATAATACTAACTTGGGCAAGGAAGAAGTTGTTATGGGTCATAAATGACAGGCTTCAACCAGGAAAGCTGTACGCCCTCTTAGCAGGGCCAGTAATACAAGCCACTCTCAACATAAATTCCAGCATTTCTGTATTTCTAAACTCTTCAGTGAATTTTAAATTTCATAATGATGGCTAGACTTACCTGGTAGACCGGGTGGGGTTTTCAGATATTTGCCATTAAAATGTTGAATTACTACTTCACATTTTTCTGTAGACTCCATTCTGGAACAGAGAAGAGGGTGGGATGGGGAAAGAGGCAATATGTGTTACTAGACTGTTATGGAAGTGCTCAGTCAGCAAAAACAAAAAGCAAAAGGAGAAAAAAAGGACAAGCACAGATGCTGAGAGAAATCTTCAAAGCTGTTCTTGCTGATTTCTGCGGAGAAACTGGTTGAGCTCATCATATATCATTATGGTACGGCGTGGCTTGCAAGGAGGACCTGCCACCCTCAAAGCCTGCAGCTGTGCTCCCGGCTGTGAGTGAGCCACAGCAGTGTCAATGAACAGTCCCCTTTTGGCTCCGGGGATCACCCTGAACAACGACATTCTTTATGCTCTCACGTGCTGCTTGGAAAGGCAAAGGACGTGTTTCTAGATTCCTTGTGCACCCAAAATAACTTCAAATGGCATAAATAAAAAATACTGGATTTGGAGAAGAACCCAGAGGATTAAGCAACAATTATTAAGGATAACAATGTTAAAAAAATAACCTTCAAAGTCAGATTGTATAGCAAAACCAACGAAAATGCATATATGCCTATTACAACATAAAAGCAAATTTTGGGTGAATACAGTAATTTACATGTAATACTGGCAGGTGAAATGCCTTACTGTTCATCTCGTATGACCTCAAGATACCTTTAAGCATTGAGACATTAAGGCATTAACAGTCAACTGGTACATATATTATTGAAGGAACTGTAAAGAATACAAAGGTACTAGTCAAATCCCAAACCATGGTTATACCACATCTGGGAATTCACCATTCTTTCAAGTCTTGTAAATCGACTGCACACTAGTCCAGAGAACAGTTGACTTTACTACAGAGTGAGTATAGAAACCTTGAAGAGGGGAAAGAGACAAATGGAAAGCTATTAAGCAAGCAAAAAGAAAAATCATACTGCTTTTGTTTTTCTTAGAAAAATTTTGTTTAAAAGCTATGTTCAATGCTCCTTCAATACACCAGTGCTTATACTGAGGTACTCTCCACAAAATAACTCCACTGACATAAATATTGCTTACTTCTCACCAGTCTAGACCTTTTAAAAATGAATTTATCTACCACCCTTCCTGTCACATGGTTTTTGGAAAGAGTAACATGCATTCCGCGTGGCTCACATAGAGTTTAGGGCAGCAGTTTGTCTCCTGGGGTACAAGTTTCCCAGAGTTTAAAGGACCACACCACCATCACAAAAAAATAAAAAAAAAAAAAAAAGGAAAAAAAGGGGAAAAAAAAGAAAAAAAAAAATGCTGATTGCCTGAATAATTCTCTGTGCAAGTCAAAGTGTTTTGTCAGTTTGTTTCAGGTGGACTCATTAAAAATTGTTCCTTCCAGGTTGTATCACTGCATATCATGTGGGCTGGGCCATTTCTACAAGCACAAAGACAGCAACTTAGATTGTTCACTTTGGCTTCATTCAGATTTAACTAAGCGAATGTCTGCACTGAGCCTTTAGAGACTCTTGTCTCTGAAAGAATAAATGCAATAAAAGTCTGTTTTCTGTAGCTGCAGGCGCTTAGTGTCAAACCACGTTATGTTGCACCACACAGCAGTGACAATTTCATTTTAATACATGGGGTACATTTTAACAAGCCAAAGCAGTCCCTGCAAAGAATGCAATATATAAGCTGCCAAGTGAAAGAGACTCAGTGCACTTCATGCATTTTATGTGGGAAGAGAATAAAAGTGAAACCCACAGTGTTCTGGGATAAAAAGGCCATCATTCGAATAGCACTCTGAAAAAGAATGTGCACATTTTCTTCTCAAGTTTCACAATTAACGGCTCTCAAATGCCATTGCTAGCTATCTGTAATCTGGCACACGCTTCGCTTGAAACCAACACTGGCATTATCGACTCAGTTTGAAAAGGCAGCACAATAGACAAAGCCGTCTATACGCGTTCCCTGCAGACGTGTTGCTGAGTAACAACTGCATCCGTCCCTCATCTCCCCTCCCTCACCCTACCTGAGTCCCCACGTGTGCCCGTGGGGTAGACCTTCCTCCCGGCCACGCCGAGGCAGGCCCAGCAGCCGCTACCTGATCAGGCCTGCATCTATCCCAGGGCCACCTAGGTACGAATTTGAATTTTCACTTGTCCACAATACCTGTTTTTTGAGAAATACCCTTTTCAAGTTGTGTTCTGCAGGCTGGTTAGCTCACTGACTGACTGGGAACTAGGGGTACAGAGCAACGAGATATATTACTAAAATCGTCCCATAATTGGCATCACGAGACGCTGGTTTTAGTTTAGTTAAAACTCTTGACCATTAACCACTTAGGTGGCAATTCCTACGGTGAGCACTTACCCATAAGCTGAACGTATCTGCACGCATCAGTGCAGACATTCCTCTTTCTCTCCTTACTTGTTTTAGCCATAAAGACCAGCTATACCTGGGAAGAGGCCCAATAATAATATACTTTTCTTAGGTCTGCACTAATAAATCCTACTTACTTTTTCTTCAAAAAGCTGTGCCACTCCTCTAATGTAGCATGTGTTTGGAAATTCAGGGGAGATGGACAAAATATGCTTTTTGTCATGAATTTATTCTGCTCGTCTGAGATATAATGTTTCAAAACATTGGTTGAGACTGGTACTTAATAGAAATATCATTAACAGGAACGTTACATGTTAAAAGTTAGCCTCCAGGGGACAGGTTTTCTACAAAAGAATGCCATCGGAGCACAGGTAAACTTGGGGGAAGAGCACGCTTAAATCCATTTTTTTAGTGTTGGGGTTTTTTTCGTAATTGCTAGAACAAAAATGTGGCAAATGATAATATTCTGGAGAAAAAATAAAGATCTTAGATGCTTCAAAACCTTCTATTGAAAGATACAGATATTCAACTATCCTGCTGGAAAGGGGAGGACATCAGCTTCACATGGTAACAGAAATTTGCTTCTGATCAGATCATTCACAAAGTATCATTTTCAAATTCACTTCAACAGTATGTTTTTGGTGCTGCTCCCAAGAGGATCTTAGGCAATAATTCATGTTTAAATGCAATTTGGAGATAACTATAATGCATCTGAGTATAATTTTGCATCAGGAAATGCACTACAGAAAAAAAATTATCAAAGCCATAGGACAGATTCTTATGATATTTTTAAAGGTACGGTATCAGAAATAGTGTGGCCAGGGAAGTGATCGGGAAGTGATCGGCCAGAAATAGTGTGGCCAGGGACTTCCCTAGTGTGATCGTGCCCCTGTACTCGGCACTGGTGAGGCCGCACCTCGAATGCTGCGTTCAGTTTTGGGCCCCCCACTACAAGAGAGACATTGAGGTGCTGGAGCGTGTCCAGAGAAGGGCAACGAAGCTGGTGAAGGGTCTGGAGCACAAGTCCTGTGAGGAGCGGCTGAGGGAACTGGGGTTGTTTAGCCTGGAGAAAAGGAGGCTGAGGGGAGACCTTATTGCTCTCTACAACTACCTGAAAGGAGGTTGTAGAGAGGTGGGGGTCGGTCTCTTCTCCCAGGTAACAAGTGATAGGACAAGAGGAAATGGCCTCAAGTTGTGCCAGGGGAGGTTTAGGTTGGATATTAGGAAAAATTTCTTCACCAAAAGGGTTGTCAGGCATTGGAACAGGCTGCCCAGGGAAGTGGTTGCGTCACCATGCCTGGAGGTGTTTTAAAGACGTGTAGCTGTGGTGCTTAGGGACATGGTTTAGTGGTGGACTTGGCCATGCTAGGTTAACGGTTGGACTTGATGATCTTCAAGGTGTTTTCCAGCTTAAACGATTCTGTGATTCTGTGACTGATGTGAAATTCCTTGCTTGTGCTTTTCCTCTGCAGTCAAATGTGCAGCAGGGTTTTGCATGAAGGGTGGGAACCGTACCGTTTGTTTCAAGGCATTTGAGCTACCGGAAGAGTGTGAAATTTAAAAGAGCAGAGTTAAGTTCACAGGTGGATTTTTCCCAAGTAGTGCCAGGTAATTCCATATGTATTCCAATGAGATTAATGAGTGAGAATCCTGCAATATATCTTCAGAGACTCAGAATGACAAGGCAAATAATGTTTTCTTACAGGCCGTTTATTTCACGATGTCTGCAGTTTGCTTTCTTGAACTTTCTTTCTGTGTATCAGACACAGAGCACTGTCTGGGGCAGACCAGCCGTGGGTCTGATGGGGCGGTTTCTGGTTTGCCGCAACAAGCGCTAACTTCTGCCCGGCTGCCGTGTTCCCCTTTGCTGTTCCTTTTCGGCCTGCGTGGCTCTGCATAAAATGAAACTGGGACAAAAGCTACCAAAACTCTTTCTTCTTATTTTTATAAGCTAGAAAAATAAAACAAAAATGTTTCTTATTCAGAACTCCTCATTGAACACCTAATTAGTCTAGGAACCCAAGTCATTTTGTGCTTTTTACCCTCTCACGACTCATACTTCCATTTGTTCTGTTGCACCACCTTTATTTAATTTCATCTTAAATTATCTAAGACTTTAACCTCTTGATGTCAGAGACTGGATTTGTCTATGGTTTGGAAAGCTCCCAGAAAAACGAGGTTGGGAACCGACAAGTGCTACTGCAGTGCAAGAGATGGTTGATTAGGCTACAGCCAGGCTTCACCTTTGTCTATATATCTCCAGGTTCTGGAAACTAAGTTGTAAAGTTCCCAAATACAATATGAGTAACTAGACCCTCTATATTATATCCAATTGGAAAGGAAGTGAATTTAAAAAAATCTGAAAGGAAGACTATTTTAATGATTTTTTTTCTAGCCATAGTTAGCAAATTTAAGTCGTTTCAGTACGATTAGTAAAAGAACAAAAAATGGAGGTGCTTAAGCAAGTGTCACAACCAAATAATTTGATGTTCATTTCTTGCTATTAAATATTTATTTTAGATAATTTAAAAAATGTATATTACTCTCTCTACAAACCATAGTTGCTCCAAAGTAGTCATTATGTGTTGTTATAAGTAATAGGGAACATTTACCATTAAAAAAAAAAAAAGGAAAAGGAATTTCTTTTAAGACTAAAGCTCTTACACATGCTTATTTTAAAGATTGATGCAGTGTCAAGAAACAACTTAATAAAATTTATATACAAGGAATAACATGATGATTACATAATTATTACATGAGAAATATTCAGTACCATGTAATTACCACATAGTGGTAAAATGTGGGTTTGGTTTACATATACCCTATAGCCACTTTGCTTAATAATAATAATAATGTAAATGAGAATCAGGACTATTTTTTTATTATATCCAGAATAAATATTTAAAGACTAAATTGTTACTACCACGTTTATGTTATGATCAGCATATGAATATTGTTGTTTTCTTACATTTATAAGAGCAGGAATAATAAATCTTGGGGGGCAATGTTTCTTTACTATTTAAGGCATTTTGCAAAGATGGAAGTAGGTAGGTAGTAGCAATATTATACAGCAGAGCAGTCCAAAGAACTGAAGCCATAGTTAGAATATACACCGGAGTTCATAGTTAGAATATACACTGGAGTTGTGACAAGAACCAGATAAATTTGAAAGAGAAATTAGGCAGAAACATTTAACTGCAAGGAAAATGATCCGCTGGCACACATTAGATATAAAAGAGGTGGCTTTTTTCTCTGGTTGATGTCTTCAAATCACTTCTGAAAGTTGTATTTTAGTAAAAGACAAGTATTATCTCAATATTAGGTAACTGGGAGTACTTCAACTGCCTGTGATATAAAAGAGGTCAGGGAAAATGATCTTCAGGTCTCAAATACTCTAAAGCTACAAAATAGCTTTGATTAGTATGAGGTTTCTTAGTACCTCCTTATGTTCTACTCTTCATCCTTCTACAGCAACACGTTCACTAATTTCTTTAATTCATTTTGCTAATTTAATTCCAGGCATTCTAAGACCCTGAAACGACTGCAACTTGTGATTTTTTTCTCTCTTGTAACTGACTTGGGTATCTTATGTCCCGTACTTTTCAGCTGGTAAGAGATAGCTTCAAGATGTTTGTGCTTTTTGGTTTGAATCCATTTTATGCTGGAAAAATTGTTCCCTTTGTCATTTA
The DNA here is from genome assembly GCF_035582795.1 of Mycteria americana. Classification (NCBI taxonomy): domain Eukaryota; kingdom Metazoa; phylum Chordata; class Aves; order Ciconiiformes; family Ciconiidae; genus Mycteria; species Mycteria americana. Next base: position 45,575,128 of record NC_134366.1, on the reverse strand, counting down.
CAGCCTAGGAAGAGATATTAATTTTGACAAGTTCTCCTCATCGCTCATAAATTATATCTTTTCCCCACATGTCTTGCCTGTATGTTCTTCATATTCAGTCCTGTTTGCACGAACAACAGGAGGTTGTTTACTATCTCAGATGAGTATACAAAATCTGCAGAATCCACTCTAGTGAGGACAGGATATGGTCCATACTATACCTCACCGCATGACCCATTATGCCAAGGTGACTGTTTTGAGCTGCCTTGAGTGAGTATCTCTGCACAGAGCTACAGTGCTCTCCATAGAGAAACCTCTTTGTTTCAGAAGAAATCCAATATAACTAAATGACACCTACATTATCCTGAAAAACCCTGAAAGATGCACAGCTTCCTTTGAGGAAAAGAACATAGAAATTAAAGGCTTGGCTCTCTCGTTTTGCTTCAGTGGAAACTGGAGCACATCCATGTCTACTGAAATCCATGCAAAACTTCTATAAATAGAATAATGATCCTGCAGGGGCTCAAAATCTTGTTTCCCATTTTCTGTTGCTCCCTTTCAGTTGCTGAGTCGAATACTGTTTCCAAAGACTAAATTTAAGACATATAAACCACAGACAAGCAGGAGATAAGTTTAATAAAAAACATACGCAGGCAGAGAAAAGCATCCCATTGAAAGCTCTTCCAGAAGAACAATGTAGGGGAAAGACAAGGATGAAGCCCAAACTCCCAACAACAAAATGGGTAAATGCCCCGCTACAGACCCCCCAGCTCTGTCACAAAGGGATGGAAGTATCTCCTCACTATATCCTTTTGCTCTGAGATGATAGAAACAGCTAATTGAGAACCTCTGGACTTTGGTCGTTTGCTGGGAACAGCATCATAACATTCTTTTATGACAGTTTGTGTTGGACAAATTTTCTCATGTTACTGGAAAAGAATAGTATGAACACACAGTCATTTCCACCTAGACCCAGGCTGATTTATGCTACTGTCTTCACAGTCTCAGGTTAAGTATTATACTGGTGCCCGCCAGCAGTGCAATACTTGACTGTCTGACTGTCAGCATTTCCATCATAAATTTCTGTTATCAGAGGCTTATGACTTCGTTGTAAAATGTCGCTCGGGGGGTGAATCTTGCAAGGTCGTTTTAAGTTACAAGACAGCAAACAAAATAAAAAAGTTAGTGGTTCCTAACTCTTTCTTTGCACTTTATCATTTAAAAGGACCTATAAAACACTTGCTCCACTGTTCAGCTGAGTGTGGTACATGCATGTATGTTATCATTAACATTACTTTCTCTATAGGGAGGATACTTAAATAATACTTGAATGGTATTTTACCGTGGGGTTATAAAATGCCATTTTTATTTCATTGATTCAGTAGTATCAGTAAGTCCCTCCCCAAGGTATATCCCAATACCTCCTTGCCTCCTTTTCCACGTCCCAAGGAGGTCTTCTATTAAACTCACAGTACCTTGGGTTTGGGCTTGGATTATGAAAATTGCTCAGCCAAATTATCTGATGGCTCCTAACTTTCCTTGTTCCTCCCTCTTCACCTTTAAGGGCTTCATATCCATTTTCATGTTATGGAGTCCCACTGATATTTGTCCCGGGATCCTGCCCCACCTGTCCCTCTCTGGAGTTTGCTTCTCCCTGAAAGTGCAGCTCCATGCCTGGCAATTTTCTTAGGGATGTACTGAGTCTACCAAAATTTGGTGTAGATTGCAATGCCAGATAGAAATGTGAGGGTCTCAGAGATACATTCTCCCACAGACCTCCCCAGCACCCTGCAGTGATGCTGTGAGCCCCTTCCAGGGAGGCATTTCATAGGACATTTATCACCACAGGCATTGGAATACTTTACAGATATCATACAAAGTCTTTGGGGCATGTTTGGGATTTCCAGTTTCATCTGAGATATCCCATCATAAAGCGATTTCCTGTGTAAGATGCAGGATGTGACAGATCATTCTTCCGACTGAAAGTAGGAATGTTCCTCATAATATAGAGGCTGCATAATAGACCTGCACTACCGTCCCAGGTGATGGATTTGTTCAAGCTAAATTTATAGCACCTTTTCAACTGCCTTCAATTAAACCCTTGAATAAGGAAGAACAAAGCATTTCCCGTCTTCACAAATGCATCCTTAAACCGCCTGGATGTTCTCTATTCCCTGGTGCTGCTGACACTTCTCTGCCTCCAAAGCAGCATCATCACTGATCCTCAGAAATCTCCCTCTAAATATTCCCCCTTTCATTTAGAAAAACAGCACTGCTGCTTTGGCTCCACTTTGATTGTATTACTTCTTTATCTTCTCTCACCTTAACATCTGGAACTCACCCTTCATTGGCCTACAGAAAGCCAGGTCTTCCAGCACATACAGTTACCTCTTCACAAGTGACAACAAACCTTCAGGATGAAGTTAAATATTTCCCTTCATGCTCTTAGTACCTTCTGCTATCCAGTAATTCCAGCCTCCCTCAAAGACGTTCTCACTTACTCACTACCTCTGATCTGCTTTTTACTCTCACCAGCAACACTGGTAACGTCCTGTTTGCAAAACTCAAGTCATAAGAGATTAGCTTTAAAATTATATCTCAAAAAAGTCTTCAAGTCAAGTTTCTGTGGCTTTTTTTCCTTTGCTTTTTTTTTGACAATGAAGGACTATGCTTTTGTTCTAAGCTCTGAGGAATCCACTTACACTTTTTAAATGAAAGATCAGATGCTGAAGTCATTAGGTGACTCTCAACAGCAGGGATTTAAGAGAAACACCTACGATTTTAAGTCTTGTGATGAAATCCTGTGTGAGGGCAACACTGCGTCATTCCCTCTTTTGACATGCAATCTTATGATAGACTGAACTCAAAGTTTCTCATCCGCACCGTCTCTTTTTTCCAATTCCTTACATCTAGTAAGTATTTATTCCCCCTCCTCCTCCTAATTTCTCTCTCTGCTATACGATAGGTTGAGTTCAGTCCCAGCTTCTGCTTGTCGGTGTCAGCAGAAACCCACGCTGCCAAACGACAACAGCAACACAAGCCCTGCAGAATGCCAGCTCCTACAGAGAGCCTGGAGCCAGGTAGCAGCAGCTTTGAAGTACAAAGCACGGGCAAGGGGTGAGGCAGAGGTGGGTGTCCAGAGGTTACGGCAATTCCCTTTCAACTGGATGGACTTCTGTAGAGCCACAGTCGGAGTCTAAAGCTTCCCTTCTCTGGCCCCTTGCTCATAAGTCTCCTCCCCAAAATCTCCTCTGGGGTGTACCTAGGCACAGTTGGGCTCAAGCCACAGTGAAATGCTCTGGAAAGTTTTGGGAAAATCTGTTCAGTTGCTTTTGAGGGACGCAAAAGAGAGGAAATACTTTCACAGCTTACAAAAGAGAGCTAGCTTTGTACGTGCATACTTTAAAAGAGGCTGAACTCTAATGTGGCCAGACATTACTCAGATAATTTTGATCCAAAAACATTTGAAGTTACCTGGGTTATAAATGATTAAGTAGCCACCTGCAGTACTGTGAAACTGCTAATCACACCCTTTTAGGAGAAAAATCTGACAATAGCTGTCTGCCGTAAGTCCTTACTTCCGATTGCTTTTTGAATATACTTATTTTGAGATTGACTATTCACATAATTGGGCAGAATCAAAAAGTGACTTTTAATCATCATAGCGCTTAATTAATAACTTTGAAACATCAAATTTCAAAATTGCTGGATGCAGCATCATTTTAGCGTATGCAAAGTTAACTTTTTCTCTGGTGCTTCGGTGGCTTGGTTAAGAGCTATGCTAAACAGCATGGGGCATTTCCACAAGCAGGCAAGATATCCTGTGAACAAAGGCCCCAGGTCGGAAGGTATAATAGCCAGGATGGCCACACGGGTTGCCGATGTGAACTTCTGAAATCTTATCTGGACTGAAATACAGCTGACATCCCCTAGCTGGACCTGCTCAGCGTGTGCTCACACTGTAGGTAAACTAGAACAAAACCTTAATGACTACAAGTAAAGCTAATCAAACTCATCTATTTGGATTGACATGCAGGAAAAAGATACTAAATAGCACTTTATTACAAAAAGAAGGTCAGGTGGTCATGTGATTAAAGCTTGTATTGATAATTCTGCAAAGACGAGAGTCAGCATTCAACTACGGTTCTAAATTTCTGGATTAACTCTGGCCTCATTCAAGTCAATGGGAGATCTGTTGTACGCTTTGATGGAGCAAAGGTTTTACCCCTCTGTCGTTTGCATGGTGAATTACACGACCTTCATGTTAGATCACTAAAGGTTTCTTGAAATATGTTACATAATTAAATACATTTCCACAAACAAAGTCAATTTTTTAAAATGCAAGTTTATCTGTGAGTTACAGTAATCTATATTTAGTGAGCTAGAAAAATTCATGTTATTATCTGCAAGAATGCATAAGGAACAGTGTGTCATCTTTCAGCATAAATGTGTTGCCTTTTTCCATTTGAATTCAGACAATATTATCTTAACATTCTTCGCGCATTATGATCTTTCACATCAAGGACAAAGGTAACACTACAATGCCACTTATCTTGCAAGCTACCTTTTTATCATACAGTACCCCATTTCACTCAGTGGTGTTATGACAGTTACAGAAGCGCCATGATATACCAAGATGTGGTGTATTTCAAAGAAATTCAAAAGATGACTAAGTCATTTTGCCTCCTCTACAAAGCACGATGTTATGAATATTCTGTAGAAACAATGATTTGGGATTTTTTTTCCTTTTCTTTTGAAGCAGAAGACCAATTTACAGCACAATTGCAAATTTCTCTTATTTGCTTTTTCAATACCTTTCTATATATAGCTTTCTATTCATTGGTTTTTCGAAAGAAAACTATTTGATTTAAAAATGTTTCAAGCTGAAGAGAATCTATGTAAATATTCCCTGAGGGTAAACATGGAAACTTGTCTATCTGTACTGACAATGAACTACATGGTAATAATACGTTGCCCATTCTGTCTAAAATATCTGACTATTCCAACAGGGCTTGTTATATGCAAATATTTCTTCTTAAGCTGTTCTCACAGGCTTGAGTACCCTGCAGCTTTCAAGGAAGCCATGTTTCTTCAGTTATAGTTCCTCCCCTTTCTCTTCCAACTGCTAAATTTACTTTTTCCTGTTGCAAAATCTTTGCTAAACATTTAAACTGTTTTTTCACCAAGTGTGTGCTTTTGGCTGTAGGACATTTATTATTATACAAGCTTGATACTGCATGGATAGCTCACTATTCCTAGTGATTTTTATTTACGTACACATACATACAATGAACTACTTTTTACAGCAATGAAATGAACATCCTTCTGCATTAGTATTCTTCCGCTCGGCGGAAAGACCAGACACACAATCTGATAAAGGTGCTGCTCGGCATTTTCCATAGCTATGAGGCTTCAGAGTTACGTAACAGACAGCATTTGCAAAGGACCAAAGCCAAAAAATGTGCACGAATCAAAAAAGAGTAAAGGTTTCACCTGGCAAAGCCGACTCCTCTGCTGACTCCATTAGCATCTCTTAATATTCTGGTGGAAATGACATGTCCAAAGGGTTTCAGCATATTCTCCAGTTCCTGCTCATCCATGGAAACGGGTAAATTTGAGATGTATAGATTTGTGGGATCTTGCTCTTGTTGCTATGACAAAATAAAAGAAATATCCTCAGTTAGGCTTAGCACAATAGAATAGCTTATGGCTCATACAACGAGGGCTACTCAAGATAGGACCAAGCCAAGAATTTATAGCTGCATTAGAAGCAAAGCTGGGCAATCTGTTCATGATGACAACATATTTGCCAAATTTCTGCAAACTCTCATGCATGTGCTTAATTCTGTGCGTGACTGCTCTTACTGAACTCAGTGACACTACTCATTTATAGAAAATTACTCTCATGCACAAGTGTTCTCGGGTTTGTGTCCTAATTTAGCAAACAGATTGTGAAGAAAACATGATTTCCACAAATCTGCTCACTGTTAACATAAATAAAGAAAGAAAACTCAACACATGTTTTAAACAGATGTGCTTTCCAGCCTGCAGACTTCCCATTCAACCTGTTCATCATGAGCAAGGTTGGTTGAAAACACAGAACACTTCCCATAGCATCTTTTCTTTTTTTTGCCCATCAGAAATGTCTTGGTTGACGATGTGCAACGAGAGCTAACTGGGTAGGGGGAGTTCTGCAGTTCAATCTAAGGTCCTGGTGAGATAGGTCACATGTTTATTCTCAGACTGAATTAAAATATCTTATAAAATAAAGCTTGCAGTATGAATAATTGAGAAAACAAATTTGAAGACAGTTTTCTCATTCTGTTTCAGATTTTTAGGCTAAACTTTCCATTTTGGCAGCCATTCCAATTTCTATTCTTGCTTGCCAAACTACTGCAAAGAAACATGAAAGGGGCATAGATGCTGTATGTAAAATAAGTGTATTAAAGCAGTAAATAAAAACCTTGTCTACAGATAACCAGGTCTTGATTACATTAAATCAATTTAGTCAAGCCCTTGCAAATTTTCATGGCTCTGGTTCCATTTTCATTGATACGAGCTTTACATAATATCTGATCACCTGTCAGAACAAGCCTGATTGGGATCAGGCATGACTACATAATTTTAGCTAATGCTTAATAATCCAAAATATAAAATACAATCTTTATGCTGTGCAGTAAGCCAGACAATACCTTACCTGACAAAGTCTTCTAAGACAGATTTTTGGATTCTTTGTCATTACACATTTTAATGGGCAGAATTAATTTGTACTTGTTCAACACTGAGATTTATATGACAACAGTATTATCTTTTTTTGCTATGAGGTGTCCTAAAACCAGATTAATAATCTTGCAGCAGCACCACAACCTTGCACTGAAGAAATTACACACAGTCCTGCAGCCATCTGCCCTGGTTTAACTAAACTAGTTTCAAATTACACTCCATTAAAATCAGTGCAGATGTGTCTTGTCAAACACAGAGAATCACGTCTTATTTCTAGAAGATGTACGAAGGCAGGACAGAACCAAGATGTCTGCTCCATCACTGCCTTGCACATTCAAGGCCTTGAAAATGGAAGCAGCAATCATTTCAAGCTGTGATTCACACATCCCATCTTTACAGGGACAAGAATGACTAAACAAAGTCTAGCTTAGCTAAATACCAGAATCAGAAGCCAAAGAAAGTTTTCAGCTTCCCTTACCCTTTTGGATGAGAAGAAAAGCTGCAAATGGATACCCCAAAGGGTCCAAAATCAGGAGGTGTGTAATACTGTTTTACTGCATAATTTGGATTCTGACCTAAGAGCTGTGAACACTGGCCTTCGGACATACTGCTTAATGCCCATTGCATTCTAGCTTTGCATCTTCCGACCCATTACCCCATGAAACGACACATTACCATGCAGGTCAAATTCCCCATTATTTTACAAAACAGAAATAAAAGAACAAAGTAGGCACATTTTCAAGCTGCTGTCCATAAAAATATACCTGGTTGTTATTACCATGCCTTATAGTAAGGGGCAGAGGAGCGGAAAACCACACACACACAAACAGTGAACTTACTGCAAATTGAACTGAAGTTACAAACCCCAAATCTAGAAAAACATTCTTTCCCTTTCCATTCATCTTTCCCTGCAGTCACCTTCCTTTTTCTGACTTCAGTTTACATTCATACAGATCCAAAAGCCAGTTCCTCTCCAATAATGAAAAGATACTAGTGAGGGGTCAGAACTGGTACAGTATCAACAACGCAAGGAAAATCATGCAAACAGTCCTGGAGGGAAGAGAGGAATATGAGCTTCAGATCACACTTTTAGCTTTGGGAAAAACAAACAAACAAAAATGCAACACATTTTCTTTCTCCTTTATTTTTTCCACATTTTTTCCCCTTTTCTGTGTGCAAGCTATTTAAATTTTATTGCTTGTAACTTCTTTTTTCCCCACACAGGCCACAGAAAAAAAGGAAAGATATAGGAGATTAGGAAGCATCTTCATTGTACTTTGAAAATGTGAGCAACAGAGGCAGTTAAAGTAGAGGCATTATAGAAGCAAATCAAAATAGAAAGGTTTGCTATTCCAATAGGCACAGTTTTTCAGAAATAATCACATCATTATGCAAACCTCTGCCCATTGATTGGTTAAGGACTTTGATTAATCAACCAATCGGTGCTTGTCAATATTCAGAAAAAACCCTAACAGTCTTATGCAGGTGAGATCCCCCTAGCCAGAGGACAGACTAACAGGAAAAAAAGCAGAGTTATGCATCAGTAACTGCACAACAGCCTTGGCTTTCACTGAAGCGATTCAGTCCTGCAGAATATTAAAAGGAGAACTTTTCTTTTGACTACTCAGTGTTCAAGCTGGGGCAAAAAAATAAAATAAATAAGAACCACTGCCGATGCGTCTCACTTCTGGAGTAGGAACACATAAGCCTTTTAACTGCGCTAGAGATTAAATGCCGTTGTTTTAAAAATCTGTGGAAAGTTTAGCTACACTCTGAGGATGAATGAAAGACTAGCAGGCCATAGTCATTCTCTCACAAGGATTTACCAAGCCTATCTTTTATCAACGTGATAAACAAGAGCTGCAAGCAGAGAGAGACAGATGAGGCCACTCATGCTACCTCCGCAACGCAACAATGTTTTCTAAGAAAGGAAAAAAATTCCATGTTCTTTTTCCTTACTATACAAATATAACATTTAGAGAAATACCCTTTTCCTTTACAGAGAAGTATCACCCCACAGAAGCCGTATGTCACACCACAAACTGAAACAAGATGAAATGCCTTCCCAGCGACGACGCCTGGAGCTGAGCAGGCTTTACAGGAGGGGTGCGGAGCAGGGCTGCCCTGCCGCTGCGCAGCCAGACCCCATGGCCACCGACCCTCACAGACCCCATGGCCACCGACCCTCACAAGCCCCCATCTCTCAGGCTCAGCCCCGGTCCCAGCCTGTGGCACCGGGGCTCCTCGTGATCTTTTCCAGTTGTGCAGAGATCCCCTCTGCAGCGTGGAGGTGCTGACACACGCTCCTCGTCTTGCCCGAGCCTTTTCATCCCGGATTCCCCAAGCTCCCGTGTGATGTACTCGCTTCCCCAGCCCCAGTGTAACTGCTGAGCTTTTCAGCTTGAAAGGCAGGCGTCCTACTGTTCAAAATGTGCCTATTTGTTGACAAGATGAGCCTAACCAGAACCGTAAGTCCAAGCACCCCACAAACTACTAGCCTTTCATAATCCCAACTAGTTGACAGGGAGGTTTCTGCCTTCAGTGAAGGATCACAGCCCAAGGCTCCAGGAATGGTGGTGACTGGGGTGTCTGGATCCACACAGCGTGTGGATCCAGGCCTTCTCTGGTTCATTTAATTCTTTCTATGGCTTTTCACTAGGCGTTAAAAATTGCTACTTACCACTTTGGGATGCTAAAATTCCATTTACTGTTGTGTCCGGTCCCAAACTGACCAGTCAGCAGTGAGAGAGCTGAAAGTCATTCTTGTGACAGTCGCTTCAGAACTGCGGTTTCCTCTTATGCCCCCAGTATTTCGGACAGGACCAGAAGGGGTCGGACAGCAGAAAGCCACACACTGCCTGCAAACACCTCCAACAGCACCGTGCCTTGGATGCCCCGCGGCTGCCGCCTTAGAGCCACCGCAGCGTGGCCACCAGCCAAGCAGAGCCCCCAGTGCTACCTGGGCTTTGCGGTCCCTGCGGTCCCCGCTTTCCCCCTCCAGACCACACCAGCAACACCAGGCTCGTCCCGCGCTGCAGGGCAATGACACGCCTGTTGACACAGTCTTCCCAAAGCGCAGCAGCCTCTCAGGTTTAATCCCCCCATGCGTGAGAAGGGTCCCCCAGGGGGACCAGGGCCGGCCGCTGCAGCCGGCTGCCGCCCCGGGGGCTCAGAGGAGGAGGGGGCTGCTGGGAGCGGCGGAGGGCTAGCTGCAGCGCGGCGGCACGGCTCCGTCCTTCCCAGACCCCATGTGCCAAACGTGGCTAATTAATGGATACAAGACCAGGCCAAATTGCTGCTTCTTAAAGGGAAGGCAGCTGTGGAGCCTGCTGTGTGTACCAGCTGCAAAAGCATCATGCTCAAGGCATGCAAACTTGCAAGCGCAGTCTCAAGGCACCGTCAAAAGCCTGCTCCTGGCCATCCTCGCGGAAGTTCATTTTACCCAAGATCTCCCATTTGACAGCCCAAGGAGGGTCACATTTTCCAAGTACAGCTTGCGCTTGCACCGCAGACCCAGACAAACAGGGCTGAATTCATCCAGTCAGCCCCAACCCTCCGAAATCCTGACACAGCCTCACGCCCTAGACTGAGCTCATTCTGGGGTCCTGGTGCGTGCCAGTCTGCGTGGGTACACCGAGCGCCACAGAATGGGCCAACATCAAAAAAAAGAAATTAAGCCAATTGAAGCTCCTTTCCAGACAAGTGCAGGGCTTTTTGCAACTCTTTTTGCTCCCACCTCAGACTGTTTCCCCACTGTTGTAGCCCAAATACCTGAGCTGCTCGGGCCTGTGGGCTCCAGGGGCATTAGCTGCATGCGGACGTTGTAGTTAGGGCATTCTGGCTGGGAGGGTGTACAAGACAGACACTCCCAAACTGGCCAAAACCACAGCTAGAAAGGTTTAAAATTGTGAATACTGCAAACTAACAGTAGGTCAAACCCAAGTTTTTTATTAGCTCAGAGCATTTCCAGCATTCAGCAGCAGGCGTCCTGCTGCAAGGCTCTGGAGTTCAGCAGTCAGGAGCAGTTGTACTGGGGAAACAGCCAGAAATTTTGTCACTGCCTTTTAGCAAGAACTGGGCCAGTCACTCAGCTCCCAAGGCCTGTGCCAAGGAGGCAGAAGAAGTTTATAATGCAGAGGATTTGAAACACGCTACACCAACAGCATTTGAAACGGATAAAACCCAGCGGAGGGCGCGCTGCAACTCAAAGTTTGCTGTTTGCTTTGCTGGATCCTCCCAGCCACTCTTGAAAGGACAACGCTCAGATGGGATTTTCCCTCCCATCTTGAGATAATCTTTGGAAGCAACGCATGAAAAGCTGAAAGAACAATTCCTGCTGGTGCGAGAAGAGGCTGAGCCTCTTTACGTAGTACATTTAGTAATGCATTCTTTAAAGACACGTGTAGGGAGGGGTGGGCAGTTTTTGGCTACATTATTTTTTCCCAAAAGGAACTCAAACCTCTTGTAATCTCACTAGGGCTGGAAAGCAAGTGTGTTTGGCTTATCTGGGAACCCTATGTACCAATTCTTTTCAGTCAACCTAAATTATTTCTCCTTAGAGCAGTTTGCTCTAGGAAGCTAAATGCTGATTATTAGTTCAAACGATTACTTTGTCCATCTTCCAAACTTGTTCTGGGAATATAACTTTGCGTGTGGATCGATATGAGATTCTGAACTCCTCTTTTTAAAGATATAATCAATATTTATGTTAATAGATCATATGCTTTTCTTGTCTTTAATAAATTGAGACTTCATATTAACATTGACACGGGTCAATATCACAGCTCACCTTTAGAAGCACAGTTAGGTCTTTCCAAACATTTTAGACCCAGGTTCAAATCACCCTCAATTAGTATTTTCCCAAAACTAGGTCATCTCTGCCTAATGGCCACTGCCCAGATCTTCAGGCTATGTATGTAACTTCTTCCCTCCTTTAAAGATCTGAGCTGAACTTCTGTCTCCCCTTAACATAAAAATAGTTATGCTCTTTAGGGAAAAAGCCATTTATGTGGAACCATTTGTATGAAACCAGATCATTTATATGGAAACATTTATATGCCATTTCATAAATTTTCCAGTGTTTGCTCAGTATTTTGTAGTTATACTGTAGTTATACTGTAGCATCAGTCTGATCTTTGGTTTATTAGATTATTTCTAAACTGGATTCTATACAAGCCACTGAGCTTAAATGAAATTTAGAGGAAGTATGTAATACTTCCTCTCAGTAGATTCACATTCAATATCTCTTCTTGTTGTTTTATTATTTAATATTTACTTTTTTAGTACTGCAGATCATAAGAACTTTCCAGGACATCTGAAATAGACATTCATTTGAAAGCTGATTTGATATGCATTTGATTGGATTCACACACCAAAAATCTGAATTAAAGGATTTTTTTTCCCACAGTTTTCTGTTGTTTCCCCACTTATTCCTGCTGCTTTTTCACATTAGAGTTAATGTGGCATATTTTTGCACATACATAAAAGACGCCTGGTTTTCAAACCTGTAGATTACAGATCTAATACCTAACGTCTGCAAGTAACATTTGGAGAGGTTCTCTCTTCACTGACCTATCCAAGCACGGCAGGATGCTCCTAACTTAGTTAGCACAGTTAGATAGGATGAATATGGGCCGGTGGTGTGAAAGGTAAAAGAAAGTCACCCCAAACTCCACCACCTCCCAGCACCAGAGAAGCGATGGCAGGAAACCCTTTCCTCCTCCTCAGTGGAGGCGTGAGGGAGGGGTTCTGTGCGGTGGTCGGGGACTGGGATCTTGCCCGTGTACGTCCGCATGGCGCCTGCAAATCAATGAAGATACACTGATCTGAATTAAGTGACAGTAGCCCGCAAAAGAAAGGTCTTTTTCCAAGACCTTTCATATTACAGTTTCTTTTATAAAAAGAAGGAACAAACAAACTGTCCTGGTTTCAGTTGAGATAGAGTTAATTTTCTTCGTAGTGGCTGGTATGGGGCTATGTTTTGGATTTGTGCTGAAGACAGTGTTGATAATACAGAGATGTTTTAGTTGTTGCTGTACTAGTCAAGGACTTTTCAGCTTCCCGTGCTCTGCCAGGTGCAGAAGAAGCTGGGAGGGGGCACAGCCAGGATAGTTGATCCAAACTGACCAAAGGGCTATTCCATACCACATGACGTCATGCTCAGTATATAAAGCTGGGGAAGAAGAAGGAAGGGGGGACATTTGGAGTGATGGCGTTTGTCTTCCCAAGTAACCATTACGCGTGATGGAGCCCTGCTTTCCTGGAGATGGCTGAACACCTGCCTGACCATGGGAAGTAGCGAAGGAATTCCTTGCTTTGCTTTGCTTGCGTGCGCGGCTTTTGCTTTCCCTATTAAACTGTTTTTATCTCAACCCTCAAGTTTTCTTACTTTTGCTCTTCCGATTCTCTCCCCCATCCCACCGAGGGGGAGTGAGCGAGCGGCTGCGTGGTGCTTAGTTGCCGGCTGGGGCTAAACCACGACACAAACAAACAAATCCACATGAACATTTACTATAGCAACGGTCCAGACCATATAGCCTTTCTGAATTGCTACCGACATATTTTGAGGCATCATTGCAGTAACACGAGGTGAACAGGATGAATCAAGTGCAGCTGCCAGGGTTCCTTTGACTTTTTACTGGCTTATTTGCTTCCCTTCGTGTGGGCACATTTTTAACAGTGTAGACAGCTAAATCAATGGCCAATTAACTATTGATCCCTGGCTGGTTTCACTCTCTCGTTGAGCAGCACACCAAAAGGCTCACAAGACTGTACAGAAAGCCTAAACTTTACATGGATTTTATTAGTGCACTAAGTACCGATAATCCAACAGATACAGTGAAAGGAAACTGGTAAAAGCGATGCTGGCCGCCTTGTCAAGAGTCCTTCCAAAGCTCTTTGCAGCAGGCACTGCCAGAAATACTAGCTATCTCCTCAACCAAGACTGAAGGTTTTGCAGGGAAGGTACTGCAGAGCAGAAGACACTGGGGTATCCAAAGAAGCTTATTTTGTCTTAGGTAACTTCAAAAGAATCTGTGTGTTGTTTGATGGCCTTTCAAAGACTCCAATACGTCAAGATTTAACATCCTGAGATATTAAATCTCTCTTTCACCCTGATACATCTACTTCATGGTAGTCACTGTACCATTTTAGACTGAGTGCTGACTACACATTTCATAAATTATCTTTCTTCTGTATCCAACCCTACCTGAGTTTTACACTACAGCAGTTCAAAATTTATTAGCAATGTGTTTTTTCCACAGCGCTGCAGGAGATTCAGCCTCAGCATAATTATGCAACTATTGTACAGCCATAATTAAGCCCAATCCATCAAACATTATAAATATATCTAAACCTAAACCTGCAGCATGCATTTTCTGTATAAGCTTGATTGTCAACAAGTCATGTCAAAAGCCTGTTAACAACAAGGACACTTTCTGAAAAGACACAGTGGTTCTGCACATGAACACAAAAACCACTTTTAAGTGCTACTTTGAAGAAAAGCATTTTCCCAATGATTTTCAAAAGTATTTTACTGTTATTTGCATAAGTAAGTTTAAGCACTTCTGATCTTTATAATGACCCAAGAAAAGAACTCCTGCCATTAGAAATCCTTTGCCTGGGATCATCTAATCAGAAAAGAGAGCTGTGACTCAGGCACCCAGCTTTACTCTGCCATCACTGAAACACTGTTTGCAGTTATTCTCAAACAAGACACAGGCTAAAATTTGTTCTACCAAATTTTGTCAAAAAATTGCACGCAAGCAAATTCCTAAAAACCATGACCTATGAAGAGAAAAAGAACAAAACTATTGTAGGAAATTATTTGCCACAAATACCTGTATCAGCTCCACAGTGAAGTATTATTTATAAGTACTGTTTTAATTAAAACCATGAACTTTAAAAAGAGTTCACAGTTTATATATGCCCAGGATTTCTTCTCACTGTGCAAACTATCGGAGTGCTGTGCCGTGCTGTGTAAGCTGGACCCAGCTTTCTTTTAATTAAGTTTGTTCATGGACAGCACAGCATTTGCTAAAGCTAAATATTGCTGGAACTGAATTGTTATTGGTCTGTCCAGCGCAGAGCTGCTGCAGACCCTTCCATCATGCATTTCATCTGCCAATGGTGATTTGATTTGCCCTTCATCTTGTGTGGCAAATATGGACTTGAGTCGCTATGGTCGCTGCCCTCAGAGCATTGTAAAAGATACATGGGACCTCCTTTTATTTCCACAAAATACGATCATAACCAGAACTATCACAGACTGATACAAAAACCTATTTTTCATACTTATGCCATTATACAGTGAGATTTTTAGGACTTCTTACTTGTTAGTTTTCTTACAAACAAATTTCCACAGTTTCCAACTTGCACAGTGCACTGCAGCCAAAAAGGCAGCTCAACCTCTGCAAAAATCACTGTGTCACTCCAGCTTTGGAGGTGTTCAGTTGCTTCCGTATTCTCTTCCATACTGTTTCAACGACCGCTTTGCTATTTATATTGCTGTTAAGTAAGAATCAATTAATCACCTCAGATTACCTGAAGCCTGTCTATAAAAATTTCTGAAAATGCTACATAATCTCGTAGCTGTGAACCCTAAATTAGAAACTCACTGATGACCTCCAGAAGCAAAAGGCTGATTTGCCAGATGAGCTGCAATCTAAGTCGAACACCTTACCTATTTATTTTGATTTGTCACCAACTGTGTCCTAGTGAACTTCAGACACAGTGTCCTATTGCACGTTAGACAATATTGCATCGAGTATGTTTATTTGCTTCATACTATACTGGGTTAATGACATGCTAATTCTCGTACATTTTCCAGGATCTTCTTACCAATATTTAGACAGGAGTCAAGTTCTTTGCCCCTGCATGGAGGTAATGAATCTTGCAATTTAACTCCTGCTATTCACATTGTCACTGAATTGCCTTTACATGATACTGTCCCACAGAAAGGGTGCATTCGTGTGTGTGCATGTATATACTTACACAAACAGAGAAAGAAGAGGTCACAAAAGAGATGATTTGCTTTACAGAGGACACAGCATGACATCAGGCCACGGTATAAACTTTCCATTATCAGTAATGGAGGAAGGAAAACTAATTCAAGCTAAAATGCTGTATGCACTAAATCAAGATTAAATTAACAGCTTAACTTAAAGTGCTCTTAAAAAAAGATCTTAGAAATACGCACACAAACCATCCTGTTATCATGGATTCTTGTGATTATTTGGCATTTTGAAAAACATGATAGACACAAACAGTATTTAGTAGCACTGCTTACTTCAGTTCCTTAAAAAACATCTGCAGTGTCAGTGACACTAATTAGTTGAAATGCAATTTTTTTTAATATGTAAAATGTTCAGTGCAAAAATGCCCAATTGTAATAATATCTAAAAAAGAAAATTACAATTATTTTTGCTTTACTTAAAATCATAATACTGCAAATACGTAACATAAACACGAAGAGTTTCAAGATGGAACTCAGACAATATAGAACTCTCTCAAGAATTCTACAGTTCTCCTTTGCATAAGCTGAAATCTGGAAAGTTATGATAATAGATCTTGAAAAGCTGGATTTGTGTACAAAGCAATGGAGATTCTAGAGTAAAGGGTTAAAATTATTACAGAATTTCTAGATTTCACTTTGTTAGTCTACATTTGTCAAGGTGGCAACTCTGAAGCCATGGTCTGGTGACTCTTGGAGCTGACTGGGCTGTGCCACTTTCTCACCTCAAGGTTTCAAGCAGAATGTCTCTGTTCTCATGACTAACACTGGACCAAACAGATTACAAATGGTAGTGGAAATAAATGGTTTTCTCCCTAATCATCTCAGGATACAATAATACCACTCACTCAGTGCTGACAGAATCTAGTGTTGTGGAGGACCAACTTGTGTTCCTCAAACTGTAGATTTAAAGCATTTAGATCAACCTATGGATTAACCCCTCCTATGTACTTTGTGGAGACTGCGCCAGGTGTTAGAGCAGAGGTTGCATGTTGCTCCTCAAGCTCAGAAAAGGAAACAATGGGACTTTCTAAATGACAGGAGTGTGGCAACGGGGAGGGCTTTGCTGTCTGATCTTCCAGTGGCCATAGGATATCATAACGAAGCAGCAGAGGCACAAGTTACAGATGTTTTCATGCACCCGTCACCCGTACTTGGCCAGGGTGGCGTTAGGAATTTCTGTCCACTATTTCTAGCAGCTGTTCTCCCTAAGGACAGAGTATTTGCTCTGTCATGGCCTGGTCCTTCTCTAACTGAATTCTACAGCAAAATTTTCATTGGCCTCACTTGGCAGTATCAGGATCTGTGCTTGGAAAATATTTTCAAAACTATATTCAGATTAATAAACATGAAAAAAAACAAGTGGATGCATCTCTTCTGATGATTATCATGCATTTATTGCTTGCCTGTAATATTTCCTTTCAAAGCTGCCAGCAAAATGAAGACAACGTAGATTTGAAATGCTACATATGCACATGGGGTTAAATTATTATCAATATTGCATCTATCTGTAGATCAATAGGAACTCACACGTTTCTCCTCAGAAGCTTCTCTAGGTTGGGGCTAAGACAGGAAACTCAGATTTCTTCATGTAAAATTCAAAGCCTTAGCATTTAACTGTCTACACTTGCACTGGAAAAAGACTGTAGCTATTAATGGTAGTAAATTATCAGCAGTGGGAAAGCATTAGAAGCTTTAAGAGGACTTTTTGGGACAGTATAATGCTTTTTAATATTTGACCTACTGACCCAAAGGCGAATTCAAGCAGCACACAGATCCCATGTGATTGCTTGTGAAGAAAACCGAACGCTTTCTTTTGTCATGTTTTACGTTACTTCTTATAAACCATAAATGAAGTCAGAATTTTCTTGTCTAGAAATTCCTGTTGGGATAAAGGTTGAGGTCTACTTAGCCTGAGTCCATACAAACTGCTAGAGAACAATTATTCATCTTGATGCACATGCCAGAAATGGAAACCTACTAGTCCTTGAGGATGCATCAATTTTCAGGGAGTCTGGATTCTTTTAACTACTACAGAAACTTAAGAAAAAATCTACATAGATACTGCTTAAGAAAAACAAAATCCACCATAAAACACAGCCTTGACAGTTTTATTTTGAGAAATCTGTATTTAACACAGACAAAAATACCGTTCCCATTTAAGATCAGACACAACTCACAAAACATACACTGCAGAAATACTTAGACTTTTCCTAAATTCATCAGATATAAAAAGGCACCCAAGTCATGCTTCAAATGTGACAAGTGATGGTTATTGCTCAGAAGCACGACAGACACAACAATACCACATTTTCCCTGCGTGTGGAATTCTCGGTGCTGAGTCAGCAAGTCCCAGCAGAGGGTTACCAAAAAGGCCTTAAAATACTCAATTTCCACCCTCACAGATGAAAATGAGGAAATATTATTAGTAAGTGAAGAAACTGAAACTTTGCTTTATTAAAAAAATAAGATATTAAGATAGAACAAAAGGCAGGGTTGAATTGCTGTGATTACCACTGCTGAACCTCCTCGCGCAGAGCAGCTGAGCTCTCTGCGCTCTCCTCAGCGCCCATCAGAGCAACTCCTACTCCATGTGATGAGATTGCCGTGGTAAATGAAGTTGAGGTAGAAGCCAATGGCAGGAAAGCAAGGAAAAAGGGTTAACGATGGGGCTAAAATCCTGCCTCTTTGCCAAATGAACCAGGCACGGTCCCACGCTCTCCAAACTGCAGTCTCAGCAGTGCTGGCACTGTCCCACCACATTTTTCCCAACAGAGAAGTCCACTGCCCCACAGCTGCAGTCAGTGTCGAAAAGCAGAGCCTAGACAGCAGGTAGCCTGCAGGGCGGACTGCAGGTGTGGGACCACCTCCCTCCCTGCTCTGGCCTCGGCTAACCTGCGGCTATGCCCAACTCCAGGGGAGCAGCAGAGTCTACAAGTAATGAATGAGAAAAGCACAGCAGTAACATGAGGTGAGTGCGGTGGGTTGACCCTGGCCAACGCTAGGTGCCCACCAAGCCGCTCTATCACTCCCCTCCTCAACTGGACAGAGGGAGAAAAATATGACAAAAGGCTTGTGGGTCAAGATAAGGACAGGGAAATCACTCAGCAATTACCATCATGGGCAAAACAGACTCAACTTGGGAAAATTAGTTTAATTTATTACCAATCAAATCAGAGTAGGGTAATGAGAAATTAAACCAAATCTTAAAACACCTTCCCTTCACCCCTCAGTTTTTCCCGGGCTCACCTTCACTCCTGATTTCCCTACCTCCTCCCCCTGCGCAGCGCAGGGGGATGGGGAATGGGGGTTGCAGTCAGTTCATCACACGTTGTCTCCTCTGCTCCTTTCCCCTCACTCTCTTCCCCTGCTCCAGCATGGGGTCGCTCCCACAGGAGACAGTTCTCCATGAACTTCTCCAACGTGAGTCCTTCCCACAGGCTACAGTTTTTCACAAACTGCTTCCAACGTGGGTCCCTTCCACAGGGTACAGTCCTTCAGGAACAGACTGCTCCAGCGTGGGTCCCCCACAGGGTCACAAGTCCTGCCAGCAAACCTGCTCCAGCGTGGGCTGCTCTTTCCACAAGTTCACAGGTCCAGGTGCCTGCTCCAGCATGGGCTTCCCACGTGGTCACAGCCTCCTTCAGGCATCGACCTGTTCCGGCGTAGGGTCCTCCACAAGCTGCAGGTGGGTATCTGCTCCACCATGGACCACCATGGGCTGCAGGGGGACAGCCTGCCTCACCATGGTCTTCACATGGGCTGCAGGGGAATCTCTGCTCCAGTGCCTGGAGCACCTCCTCCCCCTCCTTCTTTTCTTCACTGACGTCGGTGTCTGCAGAGTTGTTTCTCTCACATATTCTCACTCCTCTCTCTGGCTGCTGTTGCACAGCAGTTTCCCCCCCTTCTTAAATATGTTATCCCAGAGGCGCTACCACCATCACTGGTGGGCTCGGCCTTGGCCAGCGGTGGGTCCGTCTTGGAGCTGGCTGGCATTGGCTCTATTGGGCATGGGGGAAGCTTCTAGCAGCTTCTCACAGAAGCCACCCCTGTAGCCCCCCTGCTACGAAAACCTTGCCAGACAAACCCAGTACAGTGAGGGAAATCAATAACCCATGGTGGCCACTGGACAAGCAGCAGAAGAGACACCACATCAGTCTCCAGATGGACAACATAGGGAAGAGGGGCCAGGCGTCTGTCATTCCTCATAGCCCTTTCAGGAGAGGGAGACAAGCAAAGCATCAAAGCTTCCATTCCCTGACACAAAAAACCCAGCACCTCTGGGGATGAAAGCATTATTTAAGGTATATTATGCTTTGTGTAGACAGAAAATCAGGATCTGAGTGATGCAATGCATCAGGTTTAGGGAAAGCCAGAGGAGAGTAGTAGACACTCCTACAACTGTACAATATTGGGGGGGAAAACAAGGATAGAGAGGGCAGTAAGAGAAAATGGTTCTTCTCTTGCCAGTTGATGAAAGCAGAGAGGAGAGGGAATTTTATTGTGCTTTGCCATCTACAGAGAACATAGCCTCTCCACAAGATGCAGGGCAGCGAACCAGAAAGGAGTCTATGAACTCTCTTACTTCCCAAAACCGAGGAAAGCCTGCGTTCTTCATGAGAGTTTTCCTACAAACCTTTCATTAGTTCCTTCTGCCTTTCATATCAGCTACAGGAGTGCAGTTTTCTGAGCAGTGAATGCTGACTCAAGTTTTCCAAGCCAATGAATGTTTCCAGTTGCATATTCACATACAAAAGAGAAAGTCAACAATTTTCTGCAGAAGGAAGCAGAAAACCACTCAGAAATTAGAACAGGTATAGCAAGGTGGGCAACGTGGCCAGTTGTATCCACCTACTACGGATCAAGACAGAGCTATAAAGCAAATTTTGTTGAGCCATGAGGAGCCATAACCTGGTCCTACTGTGGACAGAAAAAAGAAATTCCCTCTGCTCACGAAACTGATGTGAAAGGGCACACGTGCTGTTCCTGTGGCAGAAATTAAGAGCTTTGAGAAGGCCAATAAGCAAAGATGTTTGGCATTTGAAATGAAATAACGGACGCGGTTGTCTGCAGTGAGCTGGTGAGATGCAGCAGAACTGGGGTGGCCGGGCGGGAGCTCTGCCGCACAGGGCTGTTCACAGGACAGCGAGGAGGCGATGCTGCGGGAAGGGTGCCTACCTGCAAAAGCTCATGCAGTTCAGCTCCTTTGTCACCAAGAGACCAGAAGGCAAACTGTACAGGAATGGCACTAGATGATATAAGAGAACAGTATAGCAGAGACTGAAAGATACTAGAAGTTGAAATTCAAGACAGAGCACAGTGCTTGAACCCGAGTACACGTGACCAGTCCCTGTGAGGAGGAGGAAAGGAAGAAGGAAATGCTCCAAGCCCTGTAACTCTGTCTTTCCTTCTATTTCCAGAAATCTGGACTTGGTCGCCCTGCCTGGCACACAACTGGCTGTGACTGCTTGCGTGTCAATGATTTGCTGTGTTGTACTAAGCTGGCCTGTGAGAAAATGCAGCAGCATTCCAATATTGAGCTCTCCGTGGCTCGTGCTTATCTGTTCTTCTTAAGCCTATACAGTATTTCAGCTGTGGCTAATGTATATATGTATATGCATGTGCCAGGGTGCGTGTATATGCATGGGAATGATGTGTTTAAGGTACATAAGTACAGCTCTATATTACATATGTAACAGCAAAATATATTATACACATAAAAGTGCATTCCAGTTTAAGCATGCTTTCAATTTTGAAGATCTGGGTAAACAGATGTCTATGTCTAAAGACATACAAGACTATACCCACACTTCCAAAAAAGGAGGCACGTTTGAAATTATGCATACATATGTGTGAGTGACTGTGTATACAAAGGAGGTATCCCCACACATAGCCACTTAATGTGCTTAGCTGGTGGTATGCTTGTGTGTGATTAAAAATATCTGCATGTAATCATATTTTACATTTATTTGTATACATGTATAAACTGTTCATATAAAAAGTGATGGCTGTATCAATCCAACAAATGAACGATGTTATTATCCTCTTTCTCACTTACAAACCATAAGCAACTCTAAGAACTTACTGCAGTAATAAAACTGTGAGACAAGATACAAAGGCATTCCTTGAGTCCCAGGCTGGAAAGGAATTACAAAGAAGGCATTTTGGATGTAGCAGATGGTTGGGAATTAAAGGCAAAGGAGAATCAGCAAGCAGGGTGTAGAGGGAGTGGTGTGGGTCTCCTCCTAGGATGCCGAAAGCTGGACCTAGCTCTTCTGTTGGTCCTTAAATGATCTGAGTCATTTTGCACCGGCTTTAGAATCTTTTTTATAACTAAAAAGACAGCGTTAAAGAAAGGAACCTGAACTACTGAACACTTTAGGCTTCTGAATTACCTCTCCCAGGTGCTGTATCCGCAGCTCGTTTTCAAACCTGTTTTAGTGAAAAGAAAAGTTGAACGTCTTGAACTCTCAGCTATCTAATGTTGCACCACTAGGGCAAAGAACTAGAATGAGAGAGACCCACTTTATCATGTAAATTAGGAGTGTTTTATCAGAGGCACGCTCCTCATGCCAGTGCTTATCCTTGCTGAGACTGGTATCAGCAGTTGATGACATAAGCAGAAAATCACCAAATACTCGGGAAACAACTTCAACCATTTTCTGAGGAGGTAAAATGCAGTTGTTCCTAAAGAAGGTAGAACTGAAAGGTACCATGTAGAACGCCTTTAAGTGGATGCCTATGAAATTCCAGAGTTTGCTTGTGAAGTTCCCATCATGACTGTAGCAATTCCCAGTGGCTCGTGGTAAAACACATACAGCTGTGGACGTGTGTGCGTTCTTCACAAGCCATGTAAACAATTTAAACCTAAGGGACCAAACTTGATAGTTTCCAGTCCTGAGAAATTTGTGCTCAGCTCAACTTTGCCCAACAGACCAAGCTAATGTTAACTGTATTCTTCGGGCACAACCCCCCAGAAAAACCAAAATACACCCCTATGTTCTAAATATGGAAGCTGGTCGTATCTACACAAAATCCCTTAAAACCTCTCCGGTTCCCCAAGAGAAAAATAAACACCCACTGGATCCCACTGAGTAATGTCTCAGCCTGATGTTGACTCAGTTGTGGATCTGCAGATCAGTGACTGTCACAGACGGACGCACATCCAGCAGCCTCAGGATGGGATTTGACATTCAGAGGCTTCCCAGCCCTACCCCGCCAGGGAGGGGATGAGGCTGGCTCCACTGAGAAAAGCACCAACAGTCTCTGCAGCTTGTTTGCTTTTTAAGGGAAATAGTTTCAAGTTATGTGACCCTATTTTTATAGATCAATCAACTTAACCTGCTAGGCTGCCTTTCACAGGTTTTTGAGATATTACACTGTTTCAAAAGATCAAGCAATTCCCAGAGAAAGTGAAAAGTTAAGGAGTAGAGCTATTTGCATTTACTCTGCTATTAATTTTAAGACCTAAAATAATAATATTTAAAGAGTTCAAAATAGTGAAGTGTGGGGAAAATATTTTGAGGGAGCCAACCAAATCAGAAGGTCATGCAGTGAAATAGGAAGAAAAACCCAAATACACAACCAGCTTCTGTCACTTGAGATACACCTAGAAAATTGTGTTGCACTGTCCCAGTGTTGCTGATCCCCATGTAAGTAAGAAATTTCCCCGCTTTTCAATTCTGCTAAACCTGCCACCCATTCTATAAGCTCCAAAATTAACATGAAGAAAAAGAAATACTATTCGGAGACAAAGCACACTTGAAACCCAGGCCCTGAGTACTTTGGGACAATTAAAGCGCAGCCTGGGTATATTAATCACAGTCTTCTGGCCCGGTTCCAAGTTGGGCAATTACAATCTGCCTACCTCAAATTCTCCCCAGAGTTTCAAATGCAAGAGTTATTTGTGATTTCCTTCCTATAAAAAGTGTTGTTTAGTGCAGCCAGTAAAGACTGGTTTCATTCAAGTGATGGGTGAATGACCCACATTGACTATAGAAAATGTGTAAAAGCACTTTGGGATCCTTCAGGAAGAAGGACACTTATTACATGCTCATTTTACAGTGCTTTTATTATTCTAAGAGGAAGTACTCCTATCTAGATGTTTCTTCACGTGCCTCTTAGTAACCAAGTAGTTCAGAGTTTGGGCTTGTTTTTCTAAAAATTAGATTAGGTTAGGTTATTTTTTCTGTAAATTTAAGATGATAGATTTGAAATGCAAGCACTGTATCATGAAGACAGTTTAGGAAAACTTACACAACTTCTTCTACTTTGAAAACTATTCACATCATTTTTTGAGCCAAAAAAGATTAATGATTTATTATGGGGCTCATTAATCAAAAATTGTGTGTGCATGTTTTTTAAAGGACCAATTCCACTGTTCAAGTCAATTAGGTCCTCTAAAGCTATTATATCGGGAAGGAGCCACAATATTACCAAGACTTCCTGCAATATTGTTGAGACTTCCCCGAGTGTATTTAGAGTATAAAATAAATGCTATTATTCAGGAGATACTGAATTGCTAAGCTTCTTAAATTTGTACAATTGGGAACTTGAAGTACATAAAAATGCTGAAACTCATTAAGAGCCCTTTTCACAGCTGCAAAATCGTTGGCATTCACAGCACCGTGCAGAACAATAAAACACTCCCCACACCTTTGAACAGGGCGACTTCCGTTCCTCCAGCTCCGCTTTAATGAATCACTGAGGCAGAACTGGTATCTAACCTCTCCGTCAACCTCCTCCATTGAAAGGGAGAAACAAAAAGCCACAACAACGCTAATATTCTGGACAGAAAAGCAAAATGTACAAGCATACTGTACTAACCCTCCCCCAACACAAACCCCTCAGCTATCGCTGCTACTTTGTTAGAATATAATTCAATTTTCTCCATCAACACCAAACAAAGCACCTTCAGAGGCAGAAAACAATCCGTGTTTTTCTCCCAAGCCACCCACCAAACTATGCCCAAGTAGACTTTGTTTCCTTGGGTGCCATTTTTCTGGACCCAAAGCACAGGACACAGCATTTTGGTGAGTGTTTTTGCTACTGCTCGTTGCATATGGTCACTCCGCATGCCAAAAATGTCCTCCTGCTCTGTTCAATGAGGGGCTGGATTTTGTGTCTGCAAAGTGGCACCACAACAAACAGCCCGAGTCCCGAGCAAACCTGTGGATGCCCCATACATACATGTTTCCTACACATCTTCCAGCAAACTCACGGTGCTGGTCCTGACAGTCAGAAGA
The DNA here is from genome assembly GCF_035582795.1 of Mycteria americana. NCBI lineage: Eukaryota > Metazoa > Chordata > Aves > Ciconiiformes > Ciconiidae > Mycteria > Mycteria americana. The sequence goes on along the minus strand of NC_134366.1, from coordinate 45,550,171 downwards.
CAGCACCTTTCCAAGATTCAGCAAAATTACATCTTTCTCCGACTGCATCAGGATAATCAGCGCTCAACCCTTCTCAGCTCAAAGCCAGCCACTTTGCATACCGAGTGATTGCAAACAGCACTTGAAAACAATTCTTCTCTTTCATCTGGTAACAGCATGTTCTGCCTCCTCCTCCGTCGGGAGGGTCACAACTGCGCCTCTAATATCTACAGGTCTCACCAACCCCAGGGCAAAGCAGCCCAAGTCTTATCAACACTAGTGTGCATCAGTCTGATGTCTCCAGCTGAAGGATTTGTTTCTAAGTAAATTTCCACTGGGCCACCTACCATGCTTCCTTTGGTATTTGAAAAACAGAAGGATAAAAATCCAGTAACTGACCAAAAATTGTGAGTAAGAACTATGGGAATAGTGACGACTCTAGAGATTTCACAAGTTTCCTCATCATAAGCTTGGTGCTGGACAAAACTGAAAAAAACAGTCTTGGGACTATTATTTAGCTTGTTAAATTCTATGTGCAAGCTCTATCTGTTTATTCCAAACTATTCCCCAAAGCAATGAGTGGATTGTCTCCCTGAGAGGGGGAAATTGTTCCCTTTCCTCCTCTAAACATTTTTGAAAGGAATGGAGGAAAGTGCAATGCCAAACTGGTGAAGATGATTATGTATTTCAGAAGTGGGTTTGAAAGATTCAAAAAGAGATATTCACATTAAAGATTACAGAATTAATTACAGAAAAAAGGGGGTGGGGTTCTGCGTGGGTGTTCCCGTCTACATCAAACAAACTCAAAGAAAGCAACATTATGAGGAAAGATTAGCGTATGACAAAAACAAGGCATGTGGTTAAAGCAAAAGATGCTTTGATAGCGTACAAACTGAGGTGGTTTTGTTACGGGCAATGAAAATTGTAGCTTCCAAAACTTAGCTGAAGAGTACTACTCAAGCCCTATGGCTCTTGATAAAACACAACACGATTGCTCTTGAAATCCAACTATTTTGGCACAGGATTCTGACTCCGTATTTTCAGTTGGGAATACCCAACCCACGCCAAGTGAGGAGAGCAGGAAAACCTGCCTGCTGACCAACACGGGAGCGCACACGCGCGGACGCCCACAGCACCCCACCATGATCAAGTTTCTCAAGTGCTTCCCAGGCACGGCTGGTGCACGGCCATCAGCAGCACAGGCAAAGGAGGTGTCTGCCTCTGTGTCAAACACTGCAAGTGACGCAGCAGTGGCAAATCCCAACTTTTCCCCTGAAAACAGGCCCAGTAAGAAAAGGGCTGTACCAGTTTCAGCTGGCCAGTTGTTTAGGGTTTGGAACTGATTGATGCTCGCATGGAGACAATAAAAAGAAGAAGGAAGGGAGCCCTCTAAGCTTTTCAGCACGTAATTTTGTTAGAAGATTTTGCCATCTGATCAGGAAAACAGTCCCCTGAAGAAAAAGAAACCTTTTTAACAGCATTTCATCCTTTAAGTGTTTTGGGTTTCCTTCCTGAAACCATCTTACTCCTTCTATCGGATCATTTCATTACAACAAACTAGGGCGTTCAAGCTGACAGCCTTAAGATATAAATAAGAGGGGATGCGACAAGAGGTTTTCAGGGAAGGGATCGCTGTTGAATTCATTCCCCTTGCTGAGTCCAACAGAACTCAACACCTTCCACCTTCAAGTCATGCTGCAAAAGCTGTCTTTTACAGACAACTCGGGGCTTTCCTCATCCTATCATTTAAAGTGAGTGAACTTCTGCCATCTTGCATTTTGTGAACACTTTAAATTGAGTGATAACTTTCTAACACAATCTTTAAAAAAATCTGAATTTATTTAACCTAAGCTTTTGTTCTCTTGGAAAATAACAGAACCGTGCTTATGTGCAAGCAGCGCAACTAAGCATCTCCCCTTCTGTGTGATTGAGTACACAACCACAGGCATGGTAATCTTATTTATCCTAGAGAATGGGTCAGTGTTTTTACACAATAAGTACCCTTCTGAAGAGAAGATGTGGCTTGCAGAGATTTTCTCAGGATCCTTTTAAAAATACAAATTAAAACTTTCTATTTTGCACCCCAAATCGTTGCCTTAAAAATTGTATCACTGCAGTTGAATAATACTGGGCATTTGGAGCTGAATGCACATGGTTGCACGTAAAGCTACTTGCTAGTGACTGAACTGCACACAAAGGCAGGGGTATGTGCTCAGATATCTGCATGCCCACACCATGGAGGTTTGGATGGGTACTATGCACCTGGCTTTGTATATCCCAGTCTGGCTCTTCAAGGAAAGGGAAAAAGAGACTTCCCTGATTTTAAACACAGTGCCTTCAGGCATAAAATATTTTCTATTTTTCAAACTGACTTTTAAGAACAGTTTGAATTATTCACTTTATTCATTAATTATGCTTTGGCCATTAATGTGGACTGCGCTTTCCAAAAAGAAAAAAGAAAATCTGAATATTTTACGGGCGTTGATATTTTACAGACTGCGCACTGTGGAAAGAAAAGTATTTACTAAAGTTTAAGGTTCATAACAGAAATACTAGAAAAAATAGTATTCAGTTAGCCACATAACCTAAATACTGCAGAATATTTATATGCAGAAATACACAGAATGTTTCTGTGCAGTATTTAGGTTATCTGGCTAAACTGAATACTGGTGTAGGAGAGCAAGCCCCTCTGGCCATGCAGGAGATGACAGCCCTTTCACCTTCCTTCGTTGCACTGGGACACAGTGGCAGAAAGGAGAGGTGGGAGTAGGTACCTCATCACATATAGTTTCCCTCCAGCATACGTGAGAGACATTTAAGAGCTGTTTTAGCTTAAGCTATTGCCATAAGGGAACTCAATTATCCTAATCCAAAACTGCTCTGCATTAGCACCTGCACCTGGTGCTAAAGTCCATGTGAACAGGCAGAGAGGGCTGTGTGGATTGCGGACCCCAGCCTGAAGACTGTGTCCGATTTTGAAAGCTTTTTCTTCACACTGCCTATGCTTAACCTCTCAGAGATGTAAATCAGAGGAAGGAGTTGTTCTAAACGATTGGACTAAATTTAACTTTGCTATCTAAAGTCAGCCCAAGAATTTTTGGCTAAGAGTTTGCATTATGCTTGCTTTCACTCCTAAGTAAGTATCAGCTTGATCCCAGAAGCTGCTTGGAGCACCTGAAATTGGTACCGTCCCTTCAGACCTCGTCCTCAGACAGATCTCACTACTATCCCCTGCAATCCCCTGTGGTTTTGAGCATCTGGCCTTTCCTTGCCAGACGACATTAAAGGGATAAGTGCAAAGCTCACGGTGGGGCAAATGAACAGCTCATTTTCACGAGCAACTCCTGATGTGCAGATACGGCCTGAAAAGTATATGCAACACCAGAACCTGTATTTCTAAAACAGACAGTGAGCAGAAAACAAAAAGCAAAAGAACCCAGAAAAAAAAAAAAAAAGAAAATGTGAATGTATAAATGGATTTCTGTTGCAGTTGTTTCAAGTATATAAATCAATGACGTCTTAATCAGCTGACCATTTTGCTGATCTAACTTACACTAGCTATTTGAAAACCTCTACCACCAACAGGAGCAAAATTAAGCTGTGCAGGAATACCTTTCCTAATCTATTGCTGTAAATACTGTACGCATAAGTAAATCTGGAAATGCAAGACTTCTTACATGTTTGATACAAAGTAGCTAAGCTAAGACCTAAGCTAAGCTTTGGTCCAACTTCATTGAAGCAGTTTGTCAATTACCCAAGTTGGAACTGACAATAAAAATCAAACAAAGAGTAAATATTGACTTCGCCGCGGAGGTTCAACACCAAATTATGCTGAATGGGATGGGTTACGTACAAGCTAAAGCATAATACTTGGTTGTAAATCCCAGGATGAAAGGCTATAGAAACAATAAAAGAGTGCACATCACTAATCTCATAAGCTCCTAAAGAATACCTAAAAGTAAGGAACACTCTTAACCAACATCAGGAAAGCATGTACCAAATGCTGTTTTGAATTACTTTTGAAAATACAGCCCTTTGGTTTTGGCTCTTTTATGCTTGGGCCCATTGTATTATAAATAAACATTATTCCTCCCTCCCCATTTTTTAACACTGTCAAACGTCTAGCTATACTTGGGCTTCTGGACTCCCATGTTCACATGGTTTTAACCAAATTGTTTAGTTCACCGACACAAAGAAGATCGAACGTAGTTGAAATCTTCTTATGACAACATGTTCAAAGCTAGGAAAGCTTTCTGTTCCTAGCAAGCTGAACAGAATTTGCAAGTTAGAGTTTAAGCATAGTTCAACCCCCCTGAGAACCACTACAAGACCACTTTCTTTCTGAAGATACATAAATAGTTAATAGAGGCGTTAACAGTAAATGATGCTTAAAATGCAGATCTTAATTCATGAACTTTATGAGAACAATAAAATATAGTGATGGGCTTTTCTAATGGCTTCCACAGTTCAGCCATCATCTCTTAATGGGTAGGACCTCAGGCTTTACAGTAAGCATAAAAAGGCAGCATTTGCCATCCTGGGTGAGGCTGCTGGTCCCCCTAACCTGGAGATGGCATCCCTTTAGTATCAGTTTTGTCATCGCAATGCAAAATCAACAGCAACTTTCACTAATATAACAGTGGAGTTTACTCATATATAAGGGAAAATGAAAATACAAGAGTCATCACTGCTTTATGGAGTACTTACAGAATAGCCTAAATTAACTCACATTTCAGACCTAAAGTTTCTTCAGGACTGCTCTTTGTTTGCCATTAAAATGGAAGGCTGGGTTAGGAACTTCCAAGGCCGTACGTACATTGTGACACCGGGTCCTGCCTGGCCCCTGTCTCGCCCAGCATGGCAATGATTTAGGAAATCCGCCGTTCCCTTCTTTGGAGACCCCGGGACAACACCACGGCTTCTGCTGCATGGAGGAACGGCAAAATGTTTTCAGCAAAGCGCATCTTTTAAGTTGACATCGTCCTTCCGGAACATGTCAAATACAGCCACTAGAACTGCAACCTACATATGGTCTAGATTAAAACTAACAAACAAACAAACCAGCCCTTAAATTGCAAGGCCTTCCAGAAGCAAGGAGCCAAAAGTACAATAATTGCTTTATACTATACTGCAGGGACTGACAGCGGAGCCGGCCGTGAGCGCAGCGCTGCAGCGTATCCAGCACCACTCAGAAAAGAGATGGCTCGCCGTTTTCCTGCGAGCACAATTCCCTAACACCCGCTCCCAGGGCAAAAGGGCTGCCGGGCTGCTCTCCTCCACCCTGCGCCCCGGCTGGCAGACACCCCGGAGAGTGTTTGCACCAACGAAGAGGAGGAAAACAGAACACAAACCACAGGAAAACCCGCCGTGTAACTGTGCAACAGGCTTCAGAGCTCAGCCCCGAAGAGCAAAGAGCTCCAGGATGGTTTGGTATTAATGACAAAAATGAAAAAATTAAATTTGTGCAGCTTCCTACATTTAGTAAAGGAAATTATGCATTTCCCACAAAGCCTAATGCTAGCTCCACAGGGATTATATTACTATTTATTGTTTTGTTTGCTCAAATAAAACACCTGTCGAGGTCAGCTATTCGAAGAATTTTTAATATACCAGCCTTACACTATGGAGAGTAAGAAATGTTTATAGAGGCACTCCTGGTAAGATTGTTGGCTTTTTTTCCCCCCAGGTAGGTGCATACTGATTTAATAACAGAAACAGCATGCCCACAAACCTCTGAACCTCAGATTTAAATAAAAACTAATATATCTGAAATCTGGGTATCAGTCTCCACAGCTCCTTCAGCTTTCCCTGTTATGAAAGGAGGCGTAACCCTAGGATACGGCATCCTTCTTTTATAAAGTCCCATCTTAAAGTGTCAGGAGTCAAGGAATTAAAAACAAAAGCGGCATAAATCGCTGTCAATCATTAAAGTCTTTGATCTGCTCTTTGCTTCAGAAGGCATTATGCCTCCTAAATGGAGGGATCAATCACCGTACGCCAGACCCGCCGCTGGGCTCTCTTGCGCCGCGCCGCCCGCGCGGAGGGCAGCCCATCACCGCGCATTCCAGCTCGCCTTTCAGACAAACCAACGGGCAAAAACATGCCAGCAGGAAAACAAAACGACGCGACACAAACCCCTTTGTGCAGCTACGCGACATGACTACTTCCCCTTTTGGCATTTTTTTTTAGGCTTTTCTGTTAAACGGCAGCTCGCTTCGGCCTGTCTTTCCCGATTCATCCTCACCGGGTGCTCCAGCATCACCATTCCTCACTTACAAACGGGATTATTGGGTTTTTTTAAAAAAGGAAAAAATGTTCATGTTTTCACTCATTCATAACCATACGAAATATTACGTTGGCCTGCCTTTACTTGTTTGCTGCTTTTTTACAGTAACCAAACAGGTTGCGTAAGTAAAGGGGGAGAAATCTATTTACCTCTTCCTCAGCTGCAAAACCTCCCAAAATGCAGCACATTTGTCTCACTAAGAAGAATGTGCAGTTAAAAGAAAAGGAAAAAAAAAATCAAAAAAGTGATGAACTTTCTCACCGAAAGGTGTGACAGTTATTTTGGTATAACAGCTACGTATGCTGGCTTAGAAAGTCACGGTTCAACCCAGACGGGCCCTGCTGTCCTGTGCGGACAGATCCCACAAGAAGGCTCCAGCGGAAAGTAACTGCAATGCTCTGTACCTGCGCAGAACGAGATGCAACGCGCTCCACGTACATATGGCAGGATCAGGCCCTTAACCACAACGCTGGCTACTGGTAGAGTTGCACGGATTTGGTGAAAAAGAAAAGGACTGTAATGATAGCAAATGGGATCAACTGCTGGCCAAGAGACGGTATGAACAGAATACCTGTTTAATAGGGGTGTACTTGGCCTGTGAGAAGAGTTAAATGGTTTTTCATCCTAATTCAAACAGGTTTGTCACTTTAAGGCTGCCATTCCTCATGCGTCTCCCATGGCTGAATTCTGTTGCCCTTCCTCAGTTTGAGGAGTACTCTTTTCCATAAACATTCCCTTTAATTTCGGATTATGGCAATCATGGGCACAATCTGGTCTTTATAAACAGGGAGTTGAAGAAAAAACAAATGTCAAACAGAGATAAAAGTAGTGCTGTACTTTTAATTATCAAAGTATTTTATTTCATTTAAAGGAACAGATTCAATGGTCTTTTCCAGCTGCCTTGCATCATCAGAGCAATGCAAAGCATTGTAAATCTAGTTCAGTCAAATGGTTACAGTGAGTTAGCAGCTGCCTTACATCAGTGGAGCAGCATAAAGCAGCAAGCATTTGAACCTAACCCATACTTTTTCAAGGCACTTTTCTTTACCAAAAAAAAAAAAAAAAGTTTTTCTTCTCCATCAGTGACTGCTGCTTAACTGAGACAGCACAGCCATCTAGTTAAGAGGAATAAAAGGTACTGGAAAAAAATCTCTGCAAACAATTCTGAGGTGGAATTTGCTCACTTCACTCTCCTTCGGCTAGCAAGAACATTTCAGTCTCATCAGTGTCACTGATGGGAGAAAACTGTTTAAACTAATATGCCTCTTTTTCAAACCTGATTTTAGACGGTTCCCAATACAATGCTTCAACACAAGTTAGAAGGGCAGATTCACTGTTACTTAGGGCTCGGAGCATACAGAAATCAATACACAGAGATAAAGACAGATAAGCACTTTGGGCAGATATGAAATAGGAAGAAAAATACCGCTCTCAAAACCCTCCTGCTTAGCTAATGCAATGTAAGTGGAAGCGTGGTATCTCCCACAAGGTGACTGCAATGCTTCTTTCGCTTGCTTTCAGTCTCATGTCCGTTCAAGGCTCCCTCTGTTCATGCATTGCACTGCAGCACGATTAGCTGAGCAATTAACTATGCCCTACGTTGTTCTTTTTCCACCTAATTATTGCTTCATTTCTCAATTAGATGGAGCAATTGCTCCTGTTCAGCTAAGCTCTTAGGAACCACAACTACTAATTTCCCAGATTTTTTTTTTCTAGTGGAAGACAACCTGCAGCTCAGAGTGAGCGTTTGCTTCTACTTGAATGCCAGAGAGAAAGGGGGAATAGCTCCATGGGAATGGCCTCCCTCATCAATGTGTGCTCCACTCCGCGTGTGCGCGCACACACACACACACACACACACACACACGCATGCTCATTCGCTGTCAGTTGTCTCCTTTTACCCTGCCATGTTTGGAAGATGACTAGAAAAACAAAAGTAGACTTCATTCCCATCTCCTATCAGTAAACAGTGGCTGTTTTATCCTAGTTCCTAGGGAAATGAGGCAAACATGCTGTTTGTCTGTGTTCATAATTTCTTAACATAATGGCAGTTTACTGCCAAACCCAACAGAAAGCTAAGGTTTTTTAAGATAAGCTATAGTTCTGCATGTCTTTTGCTGTAGAGAGACCAAGCAAGTTCCCCCAGCTGTAAGAAAAAAAAGTAGTGTGTGTTCACATTTTGTTAGACAGCAGAGTATCCACGTAGGAGAGATGCCTTATAAATGCCTTCATCGTGAAAAAGTTTCACTCAGATCTTGCGAGCTTCTGAAACACCCCCATCAATCAATTTTCCAACAGAAATCTGCAGGAAACTAAGCTTTGTTAGTTCTGGTGCTCAGGGAATGATGTGTTAACAATACCGTCGCAGCTAACTGTGCAGCATCCTTTCTTGGCTCCACTCTCCGATACGCCTGCACCATGGGTGGCTGGGTTACAGGAACATTCAGGTTGCCCGAGTTACCTCTGTATTTGCATCCTCATTGATCTGCACCGACGCTGCAAAATGCTGAACTTCATTTACACGCAGTGCTTCTGCGCGTGAAATTGTTCATCCTTGCATCCCTCTCTCCCATCAGCTGCGGCACGTCTTAGGTGAGGTTGGGCTGGGCGCTCTAGCCTGGCTCATGCGTCACTCCTGATGGATGTCCCAGAAGCGCTGTACTGGTTTCCCCATCCAGAAAGTGAATATGGAAACCTGAATGCAGACAATACTTTCTCCAAATGACAATTACTTGAGTGCCTTCTTGCAAGCCATTTCAACTCAATTACTCCAGTGAGCAGTAACATTTAATTTTACAGCCTTGGAGCACAGTGATTCTGTAATTTAAATGTTCCTGGCAATTTTAATCATACTACAGTTTTCATGCAATTTTCTGTTCCTGACACCCAGTGGCAGACACCGCAGAATTGATGCCATTTGCCATAGTTGCACACGCTCATAAACGCTCTGTCACAACAACCTGGCAGCCTGGTGCCCATGCCACCAGGTCCTGGGCACATCCATAGCTCAGTACTACTGTCCAGCCAGATAAAAATGACACCAGACGACGGGGAAGAAGGCAGAGCTCTCACTAACACACCTGCTGCTACTTCAGGAAGCCAACAGCAGTAACAACAGCAATTCACCCTCCAAATGTCCCATTTTCTGGATTCCTTATAACACAGGAACACCAGCACATTGCATCCCAGAGATTTCAAGCGCAGCCCATCACGCCAGACCGCCAGCCTCATTTCCTACCGCTGGCATTACCCACTCTGAATTTGCTGTAGGGACAAGCACTCTCTCTTCCCCTCCCTGCACCGCAAGGAGGGGCTCAGGGTGATGGGGCAATGTGACGATTCACCAGGTGACAACACAGCTGTGCAGCTCTCACAGTCACATCCCCTCTGTATTTCTGAAGGATGGCTGAAGCTTATGTCTCTAGGAAATTAGGACCCCATCTTTGGAGACAAGTGTAGCTGCTGTCACTCATAGATCGGAAATGTGTGTGCTCACAGTGAATGTGCAGACCTTATTACCAGGAAAAAATAATTAAAAAAAAGACATCCCCATTTTAGGTTTGAACTCAGGGAAAAAGCATACCTTTTAGACTTGTCTTTCCCTTTTCTACAATTGAAAAAAAAGAGAAAGGAAAAGTCAATTTAATTTAAAACTTCATTTTGAATACCAGTCATAAACATTTCTCCGGACTTTGTGGTATCCAGTATGGACTGTTTGGACTCCTGGTTTACCAGTACTGACACCCCCACTTTCTATTTCCATGCCTGAGCAAGGTAGGGATGAGTGGCGGACATGGACAGTGCCCATTCAATGTAGGCACCAGTCAGAAAATGAAGAGTTCGTTTTCCTCCTTTCCCTGCCAAAACGAACAGGAATGAGATGCCTACCATAGCAAAATAGGGGGTCGTCGAATGCAACGCCAGTGGCACCGCTGCCATTTTGCACAGGTGCTCTTTCATTCCTGTAGCTGCAGGTCCCCTTGCCACCTGGCCAGCATGCAGCAAGGCGAGCTGGAAAGGAAGCAAAGGACGGCCGCCTGGCCGCTGAGCATGGAAAAGTGCAGGGATGGCTCAGCACCAGGCACGATCCTCCTCCCTACGTCTAGGCTAGACAGGGAGTAACATTTCCCAGTCTTCCTTGCCTTCCCTCCTTCCTCCACCCAATTCTTTTCTCCCAGAGGACAAGCATTTATCACAAGGAAGGTCACTTTAGAGATGCAGAGTTTCTCTCTGGCCGTGAGTATCCTCAGCTGAAGTTAGCACATATAGATAACGCTGGGTGTGAAGCAGAGCCCTGCAGACCAGCTTCTATCTGAATCCCCAGCGCTATAATTAGAGTAATTGCTATGTCCAATGAAAGAGCTTTAATTTCACAGGAATTCAGGCAAAGCCAGAATGCATCTTTCCTTCATGAAGGCCATGTAACAAACTCTAATGACATGGGATTTTTCCTTTGTCATTTTTATTAGTTATTAATTTTGAGGAAAACACCTCAAATGTTTTCCACAAGTATGATCAAATATGTTATGCTGTGGAAAATGTGCTGTCTCCAGCTGAAAACAATTACAGACAATGTGTAAAAATACACTACAGCAAGACACTTCTTTCAAGAAAAAAAAATAGTCTACTCCAAATGAATATGCTTCCCATGAAGCAGCAGGTTTACCTAAAGAAAATTTTTGGCCCTGGAGCAAGTATTTAGTCTTGAAAGACAGCTATTCTTCGAGTTGTTGATGCAAAAACTAATAATAAAAATTAAATCTAAAGAAAATTACAAGCAAAAAAAGAGACCCAGTGCATGACATCAATGACATCAACGCTACTTTTTCTACTCACGCCTTATGAACCTCTCCTCCTGTGTGGACTCCAACAATTTTTATCCAGGAATTTTTTGGAGAGAAATCTATGCCCATAACTATTGCACATACTTGCTAAACTCAGTTTAGGAAAATCATACTCTATATGTTCTTTACAAACAGTTGACATGTCCACATGTAAATCCCAACACAATAAATGCCGGATTTATCGTTTTGCACAAATCATCTGGGTGACACATTCATGGCTCAATGCTTTGGATTTACTGTGCATTGCGACACAGCGTAGCATGCATGAGCAGTGACTCCAACCACACTGCACAACATCTGCACACCGTGGACGTGGCTACAGCCCACGGAGTTGCCCCAGGGATCCCTAAGACGGTTGGCAGTGAAAGTGGAGTTGAGTCGAGTTTAACAAAGGTCCCATATACTGCCCAAATAAAAAGCCTTGAAATCTCCCCGGACAATTCCATTTGGAAAAGAAAGACTTTAATGGGGAAAAGTGGGTTACGCTCCTTTTATGAAACTCCCCTCTGTTATCAAGGGCTGACCATTGCACAAGCAGGAGGACTGCTTGGGTGGTTACCTGTTTCCCAGGGAGGCACAGGAGCTGTCTGCAATGCGCCAATTCCAGAAAAGTAAACTCAAAACATCTGGAGCCTTTCTTTTCTTTCTTCCCAAAGAAAAAATGAGTTAAATGCTTAAGAGCCCTGGGAGAGTTGCCGTTCAACTACACATAAAACATCCACTCCCCTCGGTGTGTGAATTGGCTGCTTGATAGAGCTATGTGGAAATCGGGGGGCTGGGGGAGCTGTTGAGTAAAAAGGATGAAAGTACATTTTTCCCTGAGGCTGTAGTTTCAGTCCAGCTCCAGAGAGCCAGCGCTGTTGCTGCCAGACACCATTTCAGTTATTCCCGTGAAATGATGGATGGCCTCAACCCATTCCCTAATGCAGATTTCATCAGGAAGGTCGTCGTTGCAATTAGCTTCTTTTTTAGGGCAGCCTTAAAGGATAGGCTAAGGAAGGAGAAAAAAAAAAAAAACCACCCCACCTCCCCATGCACGGATGTGGGGCCAATGTCGTGAGGCTGGAGTTTAAGACAAGAGATAGGGGAGAGTCCAAACTCTGGCGTCACAAGTTGTACCTGTTTCGTGGGGAGAGGGCAGCCATGGCTGCTGAGCTCTCCCTCTGCTTCCTCGCACCACCATCACGCCCAGACCAACCCAGGGCCCCCCAAATCTCCCACCATCTCTATACGCTTCTGAAAAATGAGGTGCTAAATGGCAGCAAGAACTTCTTTGAGAGGTTCCTCTATTGTGTTTACTAATGTCTCCTTTGTTGAAAGGAAAGGAAAGGAGAAGAAAAGAGGCCTCTCCCATGGGCTAAGATATCTAATTTTTCCCCCTCCCAGCAAGAAAGGCAATCTTTAAGTGTAGTACTCAAGGAGCACTAATAAAAGGCAGTGGCGGAGGAACGAAACCACACATGTGGAATAGTGGCACTTAAGCTTCCCAATATAATGCTGTGAATTCAGGAGGCCAGCTAGTTATAACGACGAGGAATTTCTATTGAATTTTATAGCATCGTAGTGGTCAACAGGAAATGTTTCATCTGATAGTCTTGCAACAGTTGCTGCTGAGCGCTCCATCAAAACCTCTCTCAGGCCCCTCTTCTTTTCCCCAGTGTGTTTAAAACAAACTTGGCCATACTTTACATTTTATTTGAGAGAAAGAGAGTTAGGAACAGAGGAAGGCTATACTCTTGTATACAAACTTATACATTATACCGACCTGTAAACTCATTATGAAACAGAAAAATAAAATAAACGCCTTTTCTTTGAGTCTTTTTTATGACAATGGCTACACTAATTGGAAGTGCAAATAAAGATGACTAGTAAAATTAGAATTGAGAGTGTTTATCTAAACAAGAAAATAGAAAAGATTCACGTCTAGTAGCATGAACGATGTATTTAAGAAATAACATCCCAGAGCACATCATTGTATTTGCTGCAGTGTGCAACGTTTTTGTTCTCTAAATTGACCCGGTGCTCCATTTTGACTTAGGAAAAAAAAGATCCATCTTGCTCAGTGCTTTTGGCCATAAAATGTGCTTTGCATGTAGAATACGTGAAATGTTTACATAAACCTCTGAATATTTTACAATATATCTGTCTCATTTGATTCACAATCCTGCAGCCGTTGTTCACTAAACTTAAACTTCCTTTTTTGACACAGTCAAATACCCCGGTTCTCAGCTGGAAGATGACATTCAAGTAAATCAATTTCATTACAAGTTAAACTATTCTGGCTGATTGCTTTCAATAAACAGAGCATGCGCTGTTTTCTTCGCTGTCTCCTACAGATCACTAAAGGTCTAATGCTTGCTTTAGACATCGTTTACTCTTATTCGTGATCTTCCAATAAAAGCACATACCACTCCACCTCCTCACTCCAGTTCTGGTTACGGCACTTAAAGCATGGAAAGTATGACAGGCACACATCAGAAATAATGTGATACAGATACATGACTTATATTTGTATGGCCTATTAAACTAATATTTATCTAATTCCCCACCACCACCACCAAACTGCCCACCACAGCTGAGGTCTGTCTATGACCGTTTGACCCTTCCCCAGCTCTGATGTGTCTTCATCTAGCAACTCGTCCCTCCAAAAATCTTTTCAAGACTGTAGACATTCTTGAGCATCATCGCAACAGTGTTCCCGACTACACTGTATTATTACTGGTGCTTACAGCTGCCTCCTCCAAATGTCCTGACGGGACAGCAGACAAAAACCCCAGAATTGCTCAGAAAGGAAGCAAGGGCCCTGCTGTTGCCCAAGAAAATACAGCAAAGTACAAAATTGGAGTTGTAATTTGAATGGTTACCAGCCAAATTTCTAGCGTGTCTGTGGCTGGTTGGGTTCCAAAAGAATGAATGAGGGTTCAGAACATTTCTAATGCTATCTGAAATGGGCAATGCGGCCCTACTTCATAAAAAAAGGATATAGCATAATGAAACACAATATTATTTTAGCTGATGAAAACAGAAAAGAGCAATTCTTACCTTAAACAGTCTCTTGTATTATCCAGATATAACAAGGACAGACCAAAAACTCAGCAAAATAAATACAACCAGCCACCTAAAAATTAATGTTTATTCTTTTAGCCATATTCTTTTTATCTCAAGTACTATGGTCATCTTTATCCATCTTTTGGGGAGAAAGAGGAGACTAACTGTTCACCAGTGTTACACTACTTTTTCAGTCATCGGCTACAATGTTAAGAAAGCTAAGTGCTATTTAGTCATCTCCTCTACAACAATGTTTTATAGGAGGATTTTCCCCTCTAAGATTAAAGACAGAATAATACAAGTAGACATGGTACATTTTTCTAAAGAAAAGAGCACTGTCTCCCTTAAAGCAGAATAAAGCCCTAATCCTTCCACAAAGCCATCAGCTGAGTGAGAGCGGCACCAGGCTGCCCCCATCGTCTTCTGAGAAGCCACGGAAACTTCTTGCTTTCAGAGCTTAAACAACATTGTTGCTTTTAATGCACTTCCAAAAAAATGCACCGGCCTTAAATTTGCCCATTTGTAAGTGGGCACAAACTGGCCATCCCACCAACAGCAGACTAGCTGAACAATTTATTTGTAACACTCCTCCAGATGCAAATATGAAGTTGAAAAATGAGCAACATCATAGCTGAGGAAGGTATGATTTTAAGAGTGCTGAGACCTGTAGAGTCCAATGCACTGCCTTTACCCAGCTTCCACTGTTGTTAGCAGGGGAGAAATGCTGCAAAGAATATTGATAGGAACCGTTTCCATGGCTCAAAGCCTAATGAAACATTATCGCTTCACTTCAATTCCCATAGCTATTGGTTATGAAGAAGCACTGTTTCAAACAACAGCAATATTGATAATGCTAGACTTCATAACGGTGGTGCACGCGTTGACGACTTCAGGGCACTGTATCTGAAAGTGCCTGATGCACTGTAGGCGCTACCATTAATGATCATAATTTCAAGTTCAATATGAAAACTTTAGGGAAAACAAACGTGTCCTCAAGATAATTACACTCAAATGCAAAACGTGGTTTTACTCGATGCACATTTTGAAACAGATTGCTGGGCTGCAGGCTGTATTTGCTAGTATTAGCAGCCCTCCTTTGCATGTCAGTGATACAGTTTCCCCTTACTCCATCACCTGCCATGGGTAAGTCAAACCCTACGCTCGGTCAGATGTTTCAGGGTTAATGCAGATTGATTAGGTGAGGTTCTAAGGCCGGTTTTGTGCAAAAAGCTATCTGTTGCACCAATACCTGTGAACGCTACGGATACCCATTACTTTCAGAAAGACCTCATGTGAAGAGAGGTAGCTGCTCACAAACATACACATTTTTCCACATAGCCTTTGTGGGAGGCTCCTTCTCATGTAGTGTTCCCCTCACATTCAGAGCGTGTGCGAGGATGTAGACTTCAACATCATAAATAGGGGGTGGCTCTTTTAGGAATGTGTTAGTGTTCCCAATAATCATATTATCTGTTTTGTTATTACTCACTGGTATCCTGTGTGGATAAGCTTTCCTTGTTAAAAAGCGTCCACCAAAAGGAGGGCAAAGAACAGGAACAATTAAAGATGTTTTAAAGTTTTACAGAAAATTGCTTTTCCGCAGCAATACTATTAGGATTCAAAAGTCTGAAGTCATTCAGGGATAAAAGCAAATCTTAGATCACTGAGATGTTGGGTGTTTCTCTTCTCATTTTACTGAAATAAAATTCCCCTCCTAGCTACCAAAAGGCATATTATTATACTGTGCAGAGAAATATCCTACTACACTTTCACAGTGCTTACGCCTCTTCCTTAAGCATCTGCTAACAGCCACTCTCATAAGCCACTGCATTTGGCCAGGTTCAGGGCAACTGCTCTTACGTTGTAGTGGACAACAGTCCAGTCCAAAATTGTAACTTCTATCCTTTTTAAAGTGAAAATGAGATCACAGCAGAGAGAGTACCCTCTCCTTTTCAGATCACCAAAGTGATGTGTGCTTTATGCTGTTCAAAAATTTCAAATAAGAGAAACAAACCCCAGGAAAGACGAACTAAAGGAATATGCAGGTCAAAATGTCCAAAATTAATCTTGTACACAAGCTGGTATACTCCATACTTTATTTTTGTACATTTATTTTCCCTTACAGATGAATACATCTTCAGAAGTAGCTGTCATATTCTGCAGTCAGATGTATAGAGAGACATGTATAGACACAATATTCCCTTCACTGGTAGCTGGTATTATACCCTATACTCGTATAAATTATACTTGTTCAAATAATTCTGGTTGCTGTTCTTTTCCTGTTTATATTAATCCAAATTTTTACCTAAACGCTATTTTATTCTTACTTATCAAATCCCTTTATCAAATAAGAAACTGGAAATGGCTCTCTTTACTAGCCCCATAATATTATGAATGCAATGCGACTAAACTCTAATAAAAGAAAAGGCACAAATTGTAAAAGATGACAAACTGGCATCGCTTTGTAGCTCACTCGGGCGTTGTGAGGAGCAGGTCCAACCTCGGCAAGCACCGCTTAGTTTCAGCACGTTGTAAAGCTACCTCATGTTGGGACTTAGGGAGAAATTGAAGCTTCCATTCAATCCAATAGGCCATGTTAGAAATTTATCCTGCCTGGACTTCATTAAACTTGTAAAACATGACTGCTAGAGTGCAGTGCATAACACCCTCTAATAACACGGTTTAAATGCCCGTCAACACAATAGAAAAGGTAGAGAAACGTGACAGAAGTATTAAAGCTAAGTCAGCCCTGAAATGTCTGGAGTTGTTTAAACATCTATCCAAATCTCTTTGGACTTGGAATCAAGAAGAGAAGTCTTGTGTGAACATAGAAATGTTTTTCTCCAATACCTGTTTGCAGTCAGGCTTCAATTACCAAGAAAAAAGACCAAGAATATCAAGGAAAAAAAAAATATTGTTTGAATAAAAAGAATCATGTTTTTTCCTTTTCACCTCTCACTGGCTGAAATCACTCTGTCACCCCACAGAATACTTAATTCCAATAAAATGCTTCACTTCAAAGAGTTCCTCCATTATCTTAAAAAGGAAATATGAAGCAAGTATTCTCCAAGGGAGAGTAAACAGTAATCTAACTCGCTGCTGAATTTTAGAGTGCGGGTTGGGGGAGAGAGCATTCAGTAAACACCAAAACCAGCCCCATATAAAATGAAAACAAAATTAAAAAAAAAAAAAAAAAAAAGCATAAGTTACAAATCCAGTGATAAGGCAAATTGGGTTTTAAAAGAAAAGACGCTTTTCTCCTTAGTGTTTTCAGCATTAGGACAATTTTCTCTTAAAAACACCCTACCTATTATTTGTCTCTGAGCATTTTGAAAGTGTATGTGGGGGCTTTTTCTCTAGCTAGATTACTGGCTTACGGCATTATGAACAGAAAGTTAGGGGATACTAAGGGGGCTTCGTTTCAGAGAGGTGTGTCTAGGCAAACTTTCAAGTTTTGCAGGAAAGCGCGTGCTTGCCTTCAATGTTTTTAATCTTGGCAGAGTTTTCCTCTTTGAGGCTGAGATCTAGTAAAATTTCAGTGCTGTTGACTTCACGGAATTTATTTTATTTCAAACTTCAATAGTAATAAAAATTCAGTGGAGATATCTGAAAACGGGCTTATTGAACTTATCTTGAGCTATATTGATGGATAGGAAAGTAATGTCCAACGCATAGATAAACATACAGAGCATTTGTAAAGATCTGAAAGACTCCCATCCAAAAGATTGTTTCAGTAAGTCTTTTTCTATCTTTCTTGCTTAAGTACTACAGGCAATAAAATTATTTCCACAATGTTTCTTCATAAAGTAAGTGTTCAAGTGAATCAGTACTTGTAAACAAGCTCTACTGAGGATTCATGCTGCCAATTTAAGATAAACTATTTTGTATATTCAACTCCACTTCTCTGGTAAAATTTCCCTAATGAAATGTAGTAAAACTCACAAACCATCAGATCAACACACACCAGCAAAATTAAACCCCTGAGAATATTCACTGCTTTATTTTTATTAGTACTGCTTTAAATATTCAAAATGTATGGGTCATGAAATTATGCTTAGGGCAACATTTTCTCATAAGTTCATTTGTGCATGTTTTTAAATAGATTTAAAAACTAAATAATTTCAATCTCAACCTTAACGCAGAGACAACCAGCAGAAGTAGTGATGGGAGCAAATCTTAATAACCCCCTCCTCAAATTGTTAATCTTAGGGTATTTTAGGGCTAAAGAATGCCCCAGGCAGCAAAAGGAATGTATTTAAATGCCTGGAGCAGTTTATATAACGCTTCAAATTTCTAGAGCAGCCCCCACATTCCCTTCCTTACAAACACAAGATAAAATTACTTGGAATTTCCTTATATTATTACTGAATATAGGACAAACAATAACACTGTCAAGAGTCAGACAAGGTGACCTGTGATTATTTTTCATGGAAAGATCACAGGACAATATAAAATCTGACCAGCCGGTTAGAAAAATGGGTTTCCACGTAGTTTACACACATTCCCCTCGGCATACAATTTATCATGTCATTACCCTGGTCACAAAATCCAAGAGGAAAAGTTCACGTCTCTACTTTCTTGTAAGAGATGCTCTGGCATGCCGACCAGCTCTCAGCATACCCAGAGAGAGCAAAGCACTATCGGCAGCACCCAGACTCGGCCCCGCAGACTTATACTCTTGCGTATCTCATGGAGGTATCGATTGGCATCGCTGCAGCCCTATGCACAGAATAAGCGATGGAAAGCCACAATGTGATTTGAAGGGGAAGATTCCCCCCCCTCTCAAGCAAGCCAAGACAGCCTGCGATATGATGTGGATAGCTTCAGGAGATAAAGGATGCATTATCTGCAGTCACTGGGAGAAGGGTGTCCTCGCGTTCACCCCAAGAATGAAAAGATGCTAGACCCCTGCCGAGTCGCAGAGGACAGCCTTGCAACTCCTCACGAGTTTTTTGCCAGGACTGAATGTAAAAGCAAGGCTGAGGAAGAGGCGGAGGGAGGCGGCAAGTTGTGCAGGGAGCCTGGCAGGCACCGAGGGAAGACAAGCTGCTGCTAGCGGGATCTGCGGGGGATGTGACACCTCATATTTATCCACAAGAGCTTGGAAGCATCAGGGACGATATTCCGTGCAAGCTATGCAGCTCCACAAAGTGGGCTCGGAATTGAGCTGCAGTCTGCCCAACTTTCAGGTCAGCATGAGATCGGCAGGGACATCACGAGAAGGTGTCAATGCATTGTTGCAGGACTCTGTGCGCCATCAGGAGAGGATGCAGAAGCTGCAAGAAAAGTCTCTATGCACAGCCACCTCAAGCACACGAAAAAGCTTTTCCTCCTTTCTTTCCTCCCTCCCTCCCTCCCTCCCTCCCTCCCTCCCTCCCTTCTCTCCTTCTCTCTCCCTCCCTTCTCTCTTCCAGCACTGTGTCCTCTAGGAACAGACATTAACTTTCATTTTCTTTTACCCTTTGCTTGCAGGCAGCAGCAGAAGCTTCCACAAACAGAAAGTCCCAATGCCAGTGACTCCTGGGTATAGACAGTGCAACTGCCCACTACTGTGAGGGATTCCCTATGTGAAGAAGTCACAGTTGTGAATACATAACTGCCTCTTGACTTTGTAAAAAATGTTGCCACGGTGCAAACTGGCTGGAGACTCGCTAGGGCGGAAGACTGCCTGGCTGGAGACTTTCTCGGTGTTGAGACAGACAGGTATCACCCACGGACAGCACCAGTCGACAGCCTGATTGGCAGCATGGCCGAGGAATCCTGGGAAGGAGCAACAGGTCGAGGGCTTGGATTCAGCTGTTATCACCAGGAGAAGTTTGGAGCAAATCCCAGCCCGCTCCTTTGATCTTGAGTCAGATCTAGGTGTGGAGGTTTATCCTCCCATGTTACAAAGTTTTGCATCCAAGAAAAGTCTGCCTTGGCTCTCCCTCACAAGAGGTCCTAAATGTAATTTCACAGAAAATTATTCTTGAGGAGAATGGGAAAGAGTACTTCTGATTATCCCTCCAGAGAATATTGTTTTTCTAAGGAAGAGGAATGAAATCCAATGCACATCACATAGTACACGGCTCTAAGACAGACAAATGGACCCGAAACGCACAGCTTATCTAGCTTCTCTTTGGTTTCTTTTTTGGTTCAGACATCCCATGCCAGAAAATGATGATAAGATAAGAATCCAAACTGACTGGCCGCACAAAAACCACTTTATTAGACTACACAGTGAGGTAAAGAAGAAATTTTGGGTGAGGAGTTTAAAAAAACTTCTTGGGGAATCCAGTGTAGTCACAGAGCAGACAGCAAGAAGGAACAAGACCAGGGAGGTGCAGAATATGATAACCTTTCTCTAGAAAGTTGTCAATGTTCAAAAGTGACAGGACACAAACCCGCAAGTGAACATGTACAGAGACATTGTGTGATGTTATAGCTGGTTGAAAACTATTTTTAACAAAATAAGCCTTTCAAATGCAGGGGGGAATATAACAGCCAACAAATCACCTAAATGCTTTTCATAACAGATTCTGAATAGAATATTATTTAAATATTAAGACTTATAATTGATGAAATTGCTATTATAAAATATGTTAGCAATAATATTTCCTGAAACCTCCTCCTTGCATTATACTGCTCTTTATTCTAATTTCAGGCAGCCTTTCTAACATGAAATGCCAACATGGTACACATCGATGGCCTCGAGGGTATAATTAACACTTGTTATTTACATTTATTTTTTAAAATAATTAACTAGGAGCATGTCTAATGAATGGTAATGGGGCTTAAATTGAGACACAATATGTCAACTACCTTGCCATTTAGAAGCGAACTCCCATGCAGCTCGGGTCTGATCAGAAGGACGGGGCTGAAGTGAGAGCCCTGCGGATAACACTGCCGAACGCGTTGCCTGTCTCTGCCGCTATAAAGTCAATAGCACAACAGGTATTGGCTGTCTATCGGTAACTTTGAAGAACCTGATTTTCACATACATCGAATATCAATGAGTTAAGGCACCGGTTTGTTTTTTGTAGGCTTCAAAGATGAAATGGAGGCTAACCCATACGTTAAGCTAAACCCGCTGCGGCCCTTTGTTACTACGCTCTCTCTGCTTTCCACTACTCAAAGGTATGTCCTCAGTTGACACAGTTTATAGGACATGGCATAAGCAGCTACTCATGCCAGAATAAGCTTCTGACTCAGAAAGAAGCTATGCATAAAGAAAATCCTCACACAGTGATGTACTTTCAAAATGCATGACCTCATTCTTCCCCAGTCAGGCTCTCAAAGGGAAACGGACCCAAACAAAACACTTCGTGGAGTGAAACGTGAAACCAGTGTCTGCTAGTTCATTTTCAAGAGCGAAAGGCAAATCGCAAATGCGTAATCGATGCAACAATGTTTCTGTCCACTTAGTAAAGGAATAAATCCATTTTCCCAGCATCCTGAAAGATTTTGCCATCACAGTACACTTGGGGTAAAAGCAAAGAATTGGCTTATAAACACATAGTCATTCAAACCTGGTCACTGACTGGGGGTGCTGGTGCTAATCATGTCCATCACTTAAAATAAAAAATATGCAATTTGCAATGTTTCTCTAACAGACTCATATAATCAGTTCGACTCTTACAGGTTTAGACAAACTCCCTAGTTTTTCATGGATGGCTTCAAATGTATTTTCAGACATGATTAGCAGCTGTTTACATGTAATACGTATACTCCATAGGATGCACAAAAAATCTCAATAGGAAGAAAACCAGAGGGTCCTTGTGTCAAGAGCAAACCACCTACCACATATGAAATAATCATATGAATGAAGCTCCAGGTTGTAAATACAGTAAGAGAAGGAAGTAGGAGGAACGTGATATTTTTCAAAGACAGCACCCATAAGCAGAAGAGTACAGTTACATGTGTATATCACTAATTATCTTCCTCCCCCTGCCTTTAACTTCTTCCCCTAGGTCTGTCCATTTTCAGGCTATTTTTTCTTCCTTTCAAACTCCTCCTTGTCCCCCCCTCCTCGCAGGTCATTTTTTTTGCCTGTTGTTATGGGCTGTAGTGCTAATATTTGATACAATCTACTTAACTTAGGCAGGTCTTGCACATATCAGTACTCATGAGTTCATAATAAAGGCTGCAATACCTAACAAAGCTAACTTGACATCAGCACAGCTACTTTATATAACTCTATGATGACAAATTACAGAAATGCAACATGAGGATTAAAGAAATACAGGGATTTATTTATCTAGACCTGTATTATGCTGTGTGCCATATACAGGGATACAGTAGAAAACGTCCCAAGTAATGGGGCAGAAAAGCATGAGTGAGTTCCTTAACACAGCTAAAGCAAAACTGCAGCCCACGGAGTTATCACTTCAGACTATAGCCTGTCTACTCTTTTGTCCTGAGTGTCTATTCACCTTTCTATAAACATAAATGTGCACGTATGTGCATCAGCTCAAAGTAAAAACAGAAGAGAAGCAATGCTCCTATTTAAATCCTAAATATTTGAAGTTTCAAAACAGCCAAATATTTGTGAATAATTGTATAAGCAAGGGCAGTTGCTCTAATGAAAGAATGATTGCTTTGACTACCACGTACGATATACAAAAAAAGGAAGTGTATCACAAACACGTATATAAAACCGGGTGCACTTCTATACTGAAAGTAGGAAAGCAGCAACCATAATGCATATGCTAAGAGAAACTAGAAGGTGGTATTCTAAACAGAAAATGTACTGTACCTGTAATATCTGTCAGTGTGAATAATTTCTTGGCTGCTGGCTAGAATATATTCTGCAGTTCATTTTGTTTTATCACATTATTCACACTTTTTTCTGGAACAAGCAGTTCTCTTCTTATAAGACTACATTCTAGTGGAACAAATGAGCTCAAGCCTATGATTGATTCCCTAAAATAGTTGAGATGCTATAGCTTTATTCACTTTTTTTAAAAACGGCTTTATTCATTTACTACCTCCAGCATGACTCCAGAGTGTCAGCTGCTGAGAAACCGCATTGTGAAAGGTTCCCTCCGCACTCAAGGAGGTGGCGGTGGGGGTTTTTTTTAATAGTAAATTCCATGATAAGGAGGAGGAGAAGTGCCTGATACAGACAGACTGTCTCTGCTCAGCAGTTCAAAAAGTGCACTCCCAGAAATATTTCCTAAAAGCTTATCAGTCTAAACATTCCTCTTCAGCTCTGTTTCCCTGATGAAATGCTGCGCGAGCCTGTTTGGATCAAGGCAGCAACTCCCTGTTTTATTTCCTGCCGGGGAACTGGCAGGGACGGGAAACCAGCAGCATCCTGACCAGGGCCCCTTCATAAGCTAAACCCATGCTATGGATGAGAAGGTTTCACACAACACTGTTCTGTTGTAGTGTCACCAGAAAAAAAAAACCCTTTTTTTTTTTTCAAAGCCTGTATCTTTTTATTTACCTCTATAATAACCAATGAAAATAAAGGTTTTTGGGGGATACACAATTCACACAGAAGTCACTGCATTCTCTTCTTGCATGACTCTCATGCTAAGAGTAGAATGACCAGGACGACCATGGATTCCCGTTTCTCTGGACTTGCCTTTTTTTTCTGGTGGAAATTTTGTCTAGGGAGGGGAAAAAAAAAAGGCCATTTGTCCAAGATTTTCCTCAGTGTCTCAAACCCACAACACATGGGCTGAATGGCTCATGCGCAGATATTTCTGCTCAGGAAATCCCATGAAGAAGTATGGGAGAAATGTATTCATTCTCATTTTCAAAACCAGGCATTCAGAATAATCCTGGACAAATAACTGCATTCCTGAAACATCCTAGTAAAGCAGAGATTTCCAAAAGGCCACCAGGAATAAAAAAAAAAAAAAAAAAAAAGTTTCATGTGCTAGTTTTACAACTCAAACTAGCAGTAAAAAGATTAAAGGAAAACGTGGCTGTTCTTCAGGTGTAGGTATAATCTAAAAGTGACCTAGGTCACTCTTCTTTATGACCAAGGAAAGCAGGTAAACTGAGTTGGGCTCCATCAACTGGAAACTATCAACATACAGGCAATTCTACGCCATAAATGTTAAGATCTGTGTGGGTGAAATGCAATGGCAAATAAAACTGGGTTTAGAATAAATTGTGAAAATAATGTTACACATATGGAATGATAATAGCCACTGATATCTCATACTATGATGTTTTTGCTCTTATTTGTTCAAAAGAATTTATTAGTTCTTTTAAATGCAAGAACTTTACATTGCATAGTAACCACAGTTTATAAAAATGTAAGTCTCTAAAAGGAAGACAAGAAGTAAAAACATGCATGAATTTAACTCAAATTTCATGTAACAAAATGACCTTTTCAAGTTCCACTTAAAAAAAAATAGAAAAGCAGCTGCATAATTTACACTGCCACAATCATTAAAAGGCTCAGAAGGTTGGATAAGGAACAAAATTCAAATATTTGGAACTCAACCACTGGATTTTGGAACCCTTCCTTTTCCAAAGTCTTAACTTTGTTTATCAGCAACTCTTCTGTTGTGCAAATAAAATTATAACCACATAACTGAACAAGCAAGAGATGCCTTAAATTAAAAGTGCTCTGTGAAGAGAACAACTGTGTAAAAGCAACATGCAAACCAAAAATGACTAGGAGCAGAAGCAAGCTAAGTAAGCTCAGGAGCTCAAGGATCTCAAGAGGAAAAAGTTTTCATTCTCCAAAAGCTCTACCCCCACTACGTTTCCAACATGCAGGACACGAGAAATGAAGGGAGCAGGATTCCCCAGGGACTGCAGGGGCAGAGAGACAGATGAAGCCACAGCTGGTTCTTGCTTCTGCTCACAGAAAGGCTCCTTGCTTTTAGAACATGTCTCACTGTCAGATACTAATCCTCTTGTGGGGAGAGACTGAGCCCACCTCTCTGCTATAAAACTAATACTCACTAGGTGCTACAGGAGTGGAAAAAAAAAAAGAAGAAATAGTAAACATCACCTTCGTCGCTCTAAAGGACATAGGGGTGAGAATCGCTGACTTCACACAATTTCCTTTAAACTTGACTTGTAAACGAACACCAAATCCTTTCCCCTGCAGTAAGGGAATAGTCTTGCAGCACCACACCCTGCTCCGGCGTTACACACTTATCTGCCATTTTGTGCTATTACACTCGGTACGATTCACCTCAGGTTTGTCCTAAACGTGAAGCTTTATTCTTTCTTCCCATTTTTTAAACCACTAACGTTATTTTCGGCTTAGGGGAGAACTTGTAACTCTTCTGGGCTAGCTAGAAGCCATTCACAATTTGGCAATTTGTAGTTCACATGTTTTCTTCATTTTGCTTCTTGTGACATCCCTGTCAGCGGTTTCAGAAGAAAGGGAGTTCACAGCTGCTGAACTACCCGGTACCCTTTCATCCCTAGTTGAGGGCCACCCTGACTGCTGCCGTAGGCTCCGCAAAGCAGCGCGCCGCTGCAGCGGCATCTTCGCTCTCTGCCTGTAAAAGAGGCTGAGCATTTGGCACTCTGCTGAACGCTGAATTCAACTACAACTAATCGGAAAGAAATGCCCGCTTGATCTCAGCCTCCTCCTCGCAAGCAGGGACTTCTCATCTCTCCTCCTACCCCTTCCGCGCCGTAATTTAGAGCACAATTCTAGGTCTGTTACCCACTACTTGGAAGTTATCATTGCTCCAGCTATTCATGGCTCATAAAGTATTGTTCTGCCAATTGCATTGTGCGGCTCTTTGTGTGGAAATGATGGATGAAATGGGATACATACTACTTAATGATTAGACTTCTGCAAAACATGTTCAAACAGATATGCCAGGCTTGATGATACCTTATTATCATCAGTGAAACAGAGACAGCATAATGGTGCCATGTATGTATTTCTCGGCAGTAAATGCAAGCGAAATGTTTCTGTTTCAAACCCCGACAGCTCCTTAGTCTCAGTTATTTCAGTTCAGCTAAAGATGACATGCTAAAATGAGGGCATTTATTACTAAGTGGCATTAAGAAGGGGGATATTTAACCTACCATTGAAATGCTTACAGCAATGCGTGGAGAAATCATCTAATGTGTGCTGGCAGTAATTTATGACATTGGAAAAAATGCTGCTATCTTTTTTTCCACCGTCTGTGGTCTGGCTTTGCAAACTGCAAGCCCTGAGGAGCAAGTTTGATATAATACGGCTAATGAGAATAAGTGAGTGCACTGCAATATTCTTAAAGGGTTACACTGCTGAGTCTTTGACTCTTTATACTTTTTAATTTCCTTGTACAAACAGTGCAGTGAAAACGGCAAAATCCATTTGGCTGGTCTGTGCTACAAATTAAATCCTTGATTAAATTTTGGCAATTACTTCTCCGGGTCTTTTTCATTTAAACATTTTTAATTCATTTGAATAAGCTTCTTAATCATGATTCTGGCAATCCATTGTATAGCAAGACAAACTCAAATAAATACTATAATGCATCAACAGACAAACAGAAAGATGGATGGATGCTGAAAAGGAAGGGTTCTGTCTTTTTTTTTGTTTTGTTTTGGTAAGTGTTGCCTATATCCATCTTTTGTGAAAGTTGTATTCCAGTCTTCTGTGATGTTGAAATTTATCTCATTATGTGTTGACATTTTCCTTTGTGATGTCAAAAGCTAATGAAGACTCCAGGTAGGGTTTCAAACCCTCTTAATAAGAGGGTGGAAGAAAGATTAAATCATCCTTAATGCACAAATCAATACTATAGTCAACCAAAGGGTACAAATTAAGAGGGAAATGTGAAGGGCTGCCACTCTTCTAGCAGGAAAGATGCTAGATGGACATTTTCAGCAAAGGTGCTTGAATTTAGCTACTCAGCCTTTACTGCACAGCATTGTATTACCTATTGAAAAAGTATCCCACAACTTGAGCTATTCTCTGGAGGGTTTTTTTTTTTTTCTTTTCATCTGTGAAGACAGACATGAGAGAGCAGGCGGTAAAGTACCTCCTTAGTCAGAGAGGAAGGTCCAGAGCCCTCCGCGTGTGGAGAGCAGCACCGTACCATTTTCTGTGCAAAAAGGATGCGGGGAAAAGCAGTGGCAACTGGATGAGCAGAAAGAGGCAGGAGAGAACAGAAATGAAAATAAACCCTTCAGGACAAACAAAACTGAGTGGAACTAATTAAATGTTAACCATTTTTTTTTAATTATTGTGCTACTAGTCTACTGCTGGTATAATGGGTAGAAAATATTGACAAATATGGAGGCTCAAAAATTCACACAATGTTTATCAGTGGCTCTAGAAAAGAAAGAGTTAAAGTCTTACTGCAAGGCCAGCTCTCTGTCGGACATGAAATATGCTAATATATAACCTGCAGCATCCCTACTCCCGTAACCTCTGGAAATGCTTAATCTCACCAAAAGAGAAAAGACAACCTCTGCAATCCTGAGAGGATAAACAAAGGGATTGCAGATGCCCTGGTTTTTTCCCTTTCCCTTTAAGGCAGAAAACACCTGTAGATGGATTTGCTTCTTTTTCCCATTGCATTCCAGAGGCCTGGCTTCATGTAGTTCAGAAAGGAGAAGAATGTAAGAGCCGTGCATTTATTTAGGTGCACTTAAGTGCAATTTCACCCACACCTTACATTGTGAGGTCAGTGTGAGGTAAAGGCACAAAGCAGCCAGATAAATAAAAGACCGAGAAAAGAATCCATAGATTATATTAAGACTTAAAAGAGGGGAGATGCTAACTCTTGGCAAGCTGTAGCAATGTTGTGCCTGCCTCTCCTTGTCTTCAAAGACAAGGAGACTGTCTTGGGAACGTAAGTTGAAAGGTGAAGGTTCTGAATACTGGGTAGTTAGCATGCAGGGGATACAAAGAGTGGGTAAGCTCACCTGTTTGGTATAAAGCAGCAGCGGATAATGATATATTACCCAAATGAGGAGTCTCTCAATGCCATATACCTGTGCTTACGCTCCATTTCACCAACACATAGAGCCATTTTAAGCTTCAAATGTTGGGCCACGCAATTTAGTCTACAAGTTAATAAAATCATGGTTTTCTTTTTAAAGCCTCTTCTCCTGACAGAATTTCATTCTCTAGAGTGTTCTTATCAAACCCATGTTATGATCCTGAATGAAAAGCTAGTGCCAGAATAATACCACAATGAAGAGTGGGAAAAAAATCCCAAATGAAGCACAAGAGAGAGAAATCCTTACCAAGATAAAAACCTTCAGTGTGTCACAACAAAGCAGATGAGAGCACAGGTGACAAACACTCCAGATCCATCACCAGCAAAGAAAAATAAGCTACCATGATCTATTTATACAAGTATAGTGATAGAAAAGGAACAAGGAAAGAAGTATTCACAAGAAAATTACAAGCTCTGGGCTTCTAATTTTGTAGATTATTGCCATTTTCTCTAGAGATGTTGGCACAGAGGCTTCAAGACCCAACTTTAACCATGAATTCTCTTCTTGTATAACTGAGGGACTATGAGCCTCCTGATACTGGATTCAATATAATCTGAAAATTAAGTTTGGCACAAGTAAAAGTAAAATGCCATGTATAAATGCTGGTGTGCCAAATGTTGGGCCTCATATGTAAGTTTAGATGACTGAACGGGTAAGACCCAGAAGTCAAATATAGTACGTTCAGGATCAGTATTCCATTGTAAATAGATTTTATTTCTGTAGAATCACTTTAATTTAATAAAGACTGGGAGGAGAGGCAAAGACTTTCTCAACATGATTAGAAATGAAGGCCCAAATTATACTTCTTGATGCACAGGGGTATCTCTAAATGAAGCATGGCAGCGTCAGGGAGACATGCAGCTCTCCATCTTCTGTAAGTAACCAGCTGATGACAACAATGGCAGCAACTCAAATTCTACTCGCAACTGGGCTCTTCACAGGTGCCTATCATTTGCTGGTAAGACACTTCTGTTTTCTACACAGTCTGAACATTACCTCAGTTTTGGTGTGAAGGGAAAGGTCCTCTGTTTAGAAAGCAATGGGAAATATAACTACTGGCTGGTTAACTGGTGCCTCAATACATTTTTGACATCAATTATTATGTACTACAAGCTTGGCAGCAGGAGGGATGTATGACTTCTGTAACCAAAGGCTGGAGAAAGATGACACTATGTTCAGACAATTCCCTCTCTCTATTAGCCATCACCTGGCAAGCTTTTTTCACAGGTCTACTTTTTTGTTGTTGTTGTTATTTTTTTAAAAAAAATCTTACTGTGAGCTTCAACTCCAGCACATCACAGCCTGCCAAATTCATCTGCTTATAGCCTTAGGCTGAAACATCTTTTAAAACTCAGTTTCTACAAAGCCCGAGAAGGACAATTCCTGCGCCTGTGTTGTACCCACTCCTTCCCTACCCTACCCTGCCCAGCCGGCACCTCCTGCCCAGCCGGAGGGGCACCTTCAGGAGCCGGGGCTGGCAGAGAGACCCCCTTTGTTAACAAATGTTGGGGGCAGGCTGCAGCCCGGCGCGCGTCAGGACATTACCATGCAAGCCAGCGTGTTACTCTTCTCCATTCAGTCCCTCAAGGAATCGTGTTTGACAGAAGTGAACAGCTGCTGTGTATTTAGAGATGTGAATGTATTGCATTATTTAATGAATTGTGTCATTTTAATATAATTATTACTAAAAGTCTGAATGTAAGCCTGTTTTTGTTTATGCTTAGAATTTTTACCCACTAAGCATTTTCAACTCTGTTTGCAGCCAAAAGTGCTCTCTTTCCTTTCCAGATAGTACCAGGACTGGAACTGCACTGCTCGCACTTGAGCCAGCTCCCCTGCATGCCGCTAATATTGCTATCTTGCACACAGTATTTCTGGGCTTTTAACAAATTACATCCACGCAAGGATTCCTGTTCCTCCTCCTTTTCTGTAAAACTCTTTTATTACCCCAGTGCCTCCACCTACGTATTCTCTCTTACTTAATACCATGACAGTAATACCTATGCCAAAAAGTCTTGCGCATGAATTATTCCCTCATGTGCAAAGCGAGTACCTCACGTGGAGGAAAGGATGAATTTCAACAAGCCACTTGATGCTACCAATATCTTAACGCACTTGCAGCCTAACAGGCACCACTGCAGTTCAGCAGCTCTCGCTGTCAAGCCCTTGGCAGAGCTCGGTTCCCACCACGTACAAGGACATGACAAGGCAATTTTGATCCCGGTGTTCACTTTCCCTTCTGAACAGCACTGCTAATAAACTCATGGGGTTTTCGGAACAAGAGGGAATAAAAAGGGAACACAGGTCGTGACGCTTGGCTTCCTTATTACTGGAATCCAGAGCGTGACTCGACTCTGCCTACTTGCCACTTAAAATTACAGCGAGGTAAAAGGCTTTTAGAAGCGGTGCTCTGCCTCTAGCAGGGGACGGATACAAAATGACCGGTTGCAAGGCTCTGGTGACCACATGCGTTTGCAGGCTTCTCATTTTATGCACTTATGCAATAACCTCATTTTTGAAAGTCATCTGGAATCCTTCTCTGGGGCCGGGACCCTGGGCCTGACACATGTTCTTTTTGGAAGGTGTTTCTGGTTTCCCAACTGTTCTTCTGCATTGCTCTAGGGCTTACAGACACTCTAGCGCGGGACACAGCCTCGCGCCTCATCCACATACCTTTATATTGCTACATTACTGGGTGGATACTGAATTACTCATCACCATGGGTCACTGAAATATTCACCTATTACTTCATTTGCAGTAGATGTTCCCGTGGATGCCAGCCAAGTTAATGCTGAATATGTTTTTCACTTGCAGCATTAGACAGAAGATGCCCTTCTTTTTTCTAAAATATATGTTGCTATCAGAAGGAAAATATATCTCCATGTATCTTTCCATATATGCTGCACACCTCTAACATCTGAAATCAATCAAAGACAGGAATGTTGCTAGCCTGCCTTATAAAATGCTTAAAAGGTAAAGCGTGTGTACACCAAACTACCCCACACTGTGGTTTTTTTTTTTTTAAGATACCAAGAAGGTATTTAAAACAGTCAGACTGAATGACCTGCTAGCATATAAAATCCAATTCAATCTTAAACAGCATAGAGAAGGTGACTAAAGAAGGGTAGTGCCCTGTTTCTCTCTAAAGAAGTAGAGAACATCGTATGAAACTATCAGGCAACAGGTATAAAACAATTACACGGAATTTAATTAAACTGTGGAACTCACTGCCACGGGACATGTTAGATGTGTGCATTCACAAAGTGATAAGTATGGAAAAAAGATCCAATCTGTGTGGAGCGATCCAACCCAGGGACCTCGTTATGTGTACGTCTGTATTTGCATATCGTACCCTTACATGCCTCAGAAGAAAGACACAAGCACATTGAAAGCCTCTCGCACCAGTGCACCCAGGCATGATGCTGTTTAATCTGTCCCTTATTACTAGTTTTCATTTGCAAATTGAAAGGGGGAGCTGTGGGCGGGAGGGATGTAGCCTGTTCCTCCCAAAGGGGTGCTTCAAATCCAACCCCCTTTCTGAGCAGCCGTGAGTGCAGAAGGCGGCAGAAAAATCCTGACAGGCACTCTAATGAAAACGCAGTCTGTTGTAGTCCCTGTGATACAGAAAAATTCAAAGAAAAAGAAGCCGCAGCCAATGGGGCTTCACAAGGGACTACTCTGAGGGTTTTAAAAAAGCGGGTATACTGGAAATAGAGAGGATCTGCACAAGACTACAGAGAATCAGTTAAGACTTGCAGGGAAAATAAGAGTAACAGAAAAGCAAGGGGAGTTCACGCTAGCCAAAGGGATTAAGGGGAGTAAGAAAGGCTTTTACAAATACTTTATGTCAGGCAGAAAAAAAGATGGAAGAGCTTTGCTAATAAATGAAGGCTGGGACAAAGAAAAGACAGTGACTCTAAAATGATTAAATCGGCTTTTAAGAAGGGACATAAATAAGAGAAAGTTGGATAATAAAAGGAAGAACGGGAGAAAAGGCAGGTAGAGGAAAGCCGGGAAAGCCCAGCTGCTGTGTGTCTGCGCTGGGGGTGCAGAGGCGCAGGAAGCACGGGGCAGCAGAGGAGCCTCTGCAGCAGGTGCCCTGCAGGCTCTGGCCCCATCTGCGTGGGGCAGAGGGGACGGCACGGCCCAGCAAGGGCTCCTCGCTGGCGTTAGAAGGCACAGCGTGGGTCTGTGGCTGCGCGCCTCCTTCTGCCGGCTGGTAAGGAGGGAGTGCAACAGCCTTCCTCCCCCTTCTCCTCATCCTCACCTACCTTGGAGCCCAAGGGAAGGATGGGAAGCTCCTCCTGGGATCTTGCAGAGCTAACTGACTGCACGAAGCTCAAGACAGGAGCATGTGAAGCCAACAGTTCAGATCTTTGTCCCAGAACCACGTTGTGAGGCCACTGGGCAGAGGATTAAGTGGGGATTCCCTGCCTGTAATTTCAATGTACATACAGGCACTTCACATACGCTGTCTCCCTGTGAAGATACGCTGGTCCCAACGTTGTGGTTTACAGATCAGACCTGCTGTGATACCTCTCGTGGCAACTCCATCAAGAGTTTCAAATTTAACCTGCTGATCAAGCTCAGGCTGTTTTCCAAGGAAGCACAAAACCTCAGTGGACGGCAGAGAAAGGGTAGCAAAACTCCTCCTTGGACCATCAGTCACCACTGGTGGACACCTATGGAGGCAGGTGACACATAAGAGCTACCAGCTCATGTAGTGGCTTCCAGATCAAAGATAATCTCATCACAGAACATCTATAATACAGGTAGCAACAGATCAAAATCACCCATAGGTTTTAAACTGCCCTTCAAGCTTGACCTTGAAAAACACCTCTCTGGAAAGGATCAGGCTATCAGCATAGAAGAATGCTACAAATATGATGGAAACGTGTGGGCCACTTAGTTGTTGTGTGCCCTTTACCATCTCTAAAACTAGGCCAAAATGGTAGCAATAGAGTAGATGTCAGTGCCTGAAGAACCACACAGCAATTTCTCAGCAACCTTGAGAAACTTTCTTTCAGAGGTTAAGATATTAAATAATTTAAATAATTTAAATACATTTATGGACATTTTCATGATAATCATCTGACCCAACAAACCAAACATTTGTTAAATGTAAACTCTGTATTGTTGGACTCTCCAGCTTGGCTATATTAATTTTTCTCTGGGGAAATTTTGCAGCTCCGGAGCGTAGCCCAGATCCAAGGAGGGGAACAAGCCTGCAGTTCCCAGCCCTCTCACCCTCCTAAGGCCCCATGTCTGTACGATGGTTTGAACGGCAACTGAGTAAAGCAATGCTCTACAGAGAGTTCCTCCCATCAAACACACGACTGTTAACCCAAAGTCACCCAAAGGCTGTGACCCCAAGCAGTAAGCCTTGGCTTTGCCTGTAGGGGTGGTGGGATGATGCCTGCAGCCCTTGGCCTCTCTCACATGGCCTCCACCCCTCCATGCGACCACTGCCTGCTTCTCCTTCCTTGTCAAAAAAAGGGTCTTTAAACAGTTTACTTCTATTCTGCGTGGAGGCTCTGGGTACAGGCAGGAAGGGTTGCTGAGCCCCATGGGGAGGCACGGCTCACCCCTGCTCTCAGCAGGTACGTCCAAGGGGATGCCAAGCCCACCTCCTCCACTGCTGCACTTACTGCTGGTTTCCTCCTAATGGTCTTCTTCAGCTCCATACTAGCAGACAGAGTAAGACAACTTATGCTGGTAAATGAAGGTGCACATAACAAATGTACCAAATGGTAGTGGTATTTCACTCGTTCCCAGTCAATTCTACTTTGAAAGGCACCCGGTCTCTTTAAATTGCTGATCAGAGATGATTAACTCTGAGTACTTCCTCTCCTTTTGCCCAGCTTTCTCTTGGTTTTCCCTATCACACCCCAGACAAACCCACTGACTTTGTACCAGACTTTTACTCAGTTTAATAAATTAAAGTAGAAGCAAGAATGGATGGAGCCCTAATACAGTGTGTGCCAAACTGAAAGTAGTCAGAGCTGAGCTATCGTGTTGTTGGAAAATAAGCAAACCCAGCCATTTACACAGAATCTTTCTCCATATATCAGTCTCTCGACAAAAGCATCTGAAATTGCTTCTCCTGTTTCAGATAAGACATAACGAGGGTGAATATTTAAGCTCGGGATGGATTAAAACCTTGAAATCTGATTTCAAGTACAAATGAGATTGTTCTAAGTAATATCCCAGTATACATGAAACAGTATGTGTCAAAGACACCAGAAATTTCCAGGCATTAAGACACAAGAGAAGCAAAATGCTGCTAAAGCACTGACCCAGATTAATTATTCCACGGGAAACCCAGAAGCAGTCAACATTACTCTAAGAATGGACACAACAAAATATGTCAGAGAAATAAAAAGTTACCTCAAAGGCTATCCATTATTCTTTGTTAATACCCCTAACCTTCCCCTAGGTTTTTTGATGAGCTAATGACACAGGCTGCTGGCGGGGAAAAATCTGCCGTGGAGAGAGAATTGGGTAAAGCCAGAAATCACATCTCATGTGGGAGTCAGAAAATCAAAACCTTTTTTAGATATTTAAACAGACTAATTTATGCACTAACTTCGCTTTTCAGAATAAATTTGCTGCTGAGGCCCCAAGGATGCCTCTCACTGAACTAGAATATTATCAAACAGGAACGAGTGCTTTGCTTTCTCAAAATCCCAAACAACTCTAAGAAGAAAAGCTGAAGCTTATTTACAAGCATCACTTGTGCACCCTCAGCCATGAGTAACAGATTTCCATTAACACTCTGAAAAAGAGCATTTGATTTTTACAGACAAGCTACAGGCTGTACTTAACTTTGAATGCAGGCAGTGACCAAGCTAGATGCTTCAGTGATTAATTTTTATGTGAACCACAATTATTATGAGAATGTCTGTGCTGTTTTCTTCATTTTCTGATTTTTCACTTTCATGTATTTATGTCAGAGACTTCAACAAAACAGATTTATAAACAGGGACTTGCATTATTACCCTTGACTCTTTCATCTTCTGAAATAATCTAACATCTAGTGTAAACTTGGACAAAACCAATATGATATACACAGTTTATCTGTTCACAATAAAATTACACAGAATAAAAATGACTTAAAGATTATTTCATCTTTTCTTATCTTTCATGTAAATTGAATTTTGCTACTGTGAGCCCTTTCTACCCAGACAGGGGGGAAAAACAACTACTTTTTATGGCATAATGAACACTTAGATAGCTGCAGAGAGAGGCATTCAATTGCATTTGCATTTGGCAATTATTTAATGTCACCTATTAATATCCAGCTACTGTCTCCGGCAGTCCTACCTTGCAAGGTGGCTGAGCATGCTAAATGTGCTAAAAAGGAATTTCCTCCTCATTTCCATCTCTGTTATACTTAACCACGGCTCCCGCTGTCCCCGCGCACCCTCCCCACCAGGAAGGCAGCTCGCCTCTAAGCGCTCCCGCAGTACGGCAAGCCTGCCGCCAGCACACCGCGGCAGAGGCACGGCTCGGCTCTCGGCGCTGCTCCTCTTCTCTGCTTGCTTGCACATTACCGGGCCTTACTCCTTCTGGGTTTTTCTACAATCATTACCTTATTGTTGCCTAGGTAGTTGAGTTCCTCGTCTGCCTTGGGGGGGGGGGGGGGGGTGGGGGTTAAAAAAATCATAGAGTTGAACCCCCCAGGTTGCGATCTTGCCTTATCTTTCCATCTAAGCAGAGTTGGAAGATGCAAGTGTAATGTTGAGACTTGGAGAGGCAAGTTCACACCGTGCCACTGATGTTCCAAAGATAATTTTCTGAGAAGCAGGCATCTCTCTAAGCTGATCTCATGGCTAAATTCCAGTTTTCATAGTTTGGATCCCTGCACGCCTTAGATTTGAGTACTGTTTTCCACCTGCCTAAAGCACTGAGTGGTACTGCTGTGCCTTGAAAACCTTGTGGTGTACCTGTACAAAGATGGCTGCATGTCACCAACACAGAGATTCATGCAAAACTTTGCACAGAGTGATCTGAGGTCCTACAGCATTAGAGGAAGCTCGTAGTATACCGTCAGAGCTTTACCATATTACTGACCCTTTTCTCTCACTTAATCAGCCTTTACGGTTTTAGTTTCTTAACACAGCTTCCTTCACCAAATCCACAAGTTGATCAGCATCTCCCTCAGGAGCCCTCATTCCTCCCCCCCCAAATGAACATACATGAAGTCAGAGCAGCTGGTGATTCATCCCACTATGGTTGTAAAGGGTCCAAATGTTGGCAACAGCATAAAGTCAGAAATTACTTGAAATCAATGGTTAATCTTGTAACGACCTCAGCAGGACTGTGATTTCACCCGTCCAAGACAGCTTACACAGACAGCTTGCTACCATGTGGATCTAGTTTGGACCCCCAGGGTGTTACAGAGGTTGGCAGCCAGAGCAAAGATGGGCAAAAATTCTCTCAGCCATATTGCAGATGGACTTCTAGCTATGCTGCAAATAAGTCTCAAAAGCCAGAAAAAAACCCAGCTTTCCTCCTAGTGTCATTTCATTGCTGATGGCTGTCAACTCTTTCGACTCTTCTCTGTTATGTGTTCTAAGTTAGGTCATTTGCTCTACAAAGACTGCGCTAGCAGAATAGGCCCCAGTACCTGAATCCATGGAGACCAGTGGCCCAAGATCTTGACATCACACTCATGGATGAAACTCACACTCATGGATGAAAGATGCTGTGCAAGTGCAAAGATGGTTGGCATCCTCTCGTGAGGAGAGCCCAGAGCAGACTGGGGGAGCCTCTCACCAAGCAGTGCAGACAGCCCACTCGGTGTTAGGGCTGGCACATCACATCCTCTGGCCACTGACCAGCTCCGAATTAAAAACTTGGAAAAATCTTCCTTTGTATTTTACCATGTCAGTGATAATTTTTCATTCCATTAGGTAAAAATTTCTAAATGACAGGAGGACCTTACCTAAGGTCCTGGGTTTCTCTGAAAATTACCTTACAAAATCCACCAAAATCAGCACCTCCCAATGTGCAGCAACTTTTGCCTGCATGCAATCGTATGAGTAAAAAAATCAGCAAATGAGTTAAAAAATTAAACTTAAATGTCTGCCTTGCCCATGCTCATTTTGTATATAACAGTTGTTTCTTCTGCAGTACTCCTAAATAACTCCTAAAGGAGACTCCTAAAGGTCTGCTTTGGAGGACTGAGAAGCAGAGTAGGAGACAGGCAGAAGAAATCAGCTCGTATAGAGAACACCTAATAGCAAGCAATTTCTTTTATACTCGAGCACCGTTGCATATATCTGCTATGGCAACCTAGTATCTTACAGGGTAGAAAGTCTGAAGCCACTCAGCTCCCTGATACAGAATAAATTTGCCCATTTTGAGGAAATGTCAAGCCCGTTTGACAACAGTGGCAAAACTTCCCTTGGCTTCAGTGGAGGCAGAAATTCATCCTCTAAGTTTCATTCAAAAAGCCCCGGGTTTACCCAGTACTGTTCCTCTGAAAGCTCATAAAAGGATTTGGGCCAAAACTTGCAGATTTCCTACAAATCTACTACATATCATGACCAGCACAGAAAATACATTGATTTTAACTTGGAATATAAAAACAAAACTGCAGAGAAAGGCCTGTTGTAGACCAACTGCTATCCTCTCCAAATTATAAGAGAGACCAGCAAATGTTTATGCAGCATTAGTGGCATCTTCTTTTAGCTACAAATAACTATTCTAATGCTATCTATTGCAGTCACATCTGGTTTAGTCAAACATTTTCAACCCATTCTGCCTGGGTGGGAACTTCTTTAGATACACGGGTCTGGAAAGAGAATTTAAAATCCAACAACAACCATTACACACTGTTAGTTCCCCCTTCACAATTTACATACTTCTTGGTATCTTCAAATGGTATTCAGAAGAGTAGTTGCTCAAATTCATTGCCAGAGACCTTATTTTCATCCTCTGCATTCTGGCTGAGCTGTCTTTGTCCAGACTCAAAGCAATCGATATCAAGAAGCAGCTGATACCAAATGGTTCTTTTTCCAGGCTCCAACTCCCTCCACAACCTCCTTACCTAGACATTTTGAGCCTGTCTGGGCCTCATTCATTTCCTTCTTTCTCTTTACTTTCCGCTCATATTCTCCTTTCCATTTTTTTCTACGCACACCTCTACAGTATCCTATTCTTTGCTAGGCACTATCATCCCCTCTGTCTTCTAACGCACCGTGTGTCACAAACAACCAAGGCAGAAGAAGAGAGCAGGCTTTTAACTTCAGAGCTAGTAAACCACATGCGGCAGGTAGCAGAAATGAGAATAAAACCAGATTAATTATTTAAAAGCCTGAATTACTAGAGAGTCCAGTGAATCAAGCTGATGCATGCGTCAACCCCAGACAACATTTCGGTCCAGATCTTGGAATGGCTTCTGGGTGTCCTGTTTGACAAACCCCCTCTTACTGCTGGGTATTGTAAAAAGCAGCATATGAGAGAAGCATCCAAAATTTTAACATTTTCACAAATCTTTGTAAAACTTCTCCAGACCTTTTTGGAAGAGGACTGGAGAAATGCTGAGAAGAGACTACTTCACAAAAGTTTTCTGATACTCTAGTCTGGAGAGAGTGGGTCAGCAGCCTGCCCAGATGTAATTCTGAAGCGTTGCAGATAGCAAGATCATACAGAGCACGTGAAACAATCTCACCGAAAAGTAAAAATGCTGAAGAAGTCACTGTGCCAGTGCAAGGGTACCATCAGCTCTGAGCCCATTCTTTCTGAATGGCATTACTTCGCAGCCATGAAAGGACAGCAAGGTTTCCATGGACGTAAGGAAAATCTGAGATGCAGTTTGAAATGGAAAGCTTTCGAGAGAGGTATGGCCAGCACTACAAAGTCTCTGTACTTGGGGGGGGGGGGGAGAATTTTGCTCCTTTTGTTTCCAGTCCCAGACAAAACAAGGAAGGAAGAAAAGTTCTCAAAGATTCAAATTTGGGTTTTAAATAAATGTCCCACTGTCTTGTGAGAACCAGTCTTTTGTGGAACCAGCGTCCCTCCCTCATACAGGGAGAAAAAAGGGAAGGTTTTTAGATCTTGACTAATAAAATGAATCTATGAAATCCTGACCAGAGCTACTCCTCCTCACAAAACTGCTACACAAAGACATCATTTTGTGTTGCTGATATCTGACCAAAGGCAAAGAGGCTGAGCAATGTGCCTTCATGTCAGGAAAAATAATGCAATGCTTAGATTGTGCCAAGAGTGTGGTAGCCCACTGGGGCCGAAAGGGAGGAAAAGCAAACAATAAGCCTTTAGTTTCTCACTCCACAGCGCTACTCCGAGGCTGAACATCCCAGACCCATTCCAAGTGCTGCCTTCGGAGCCAAACAGTCGTCT
Source organism: Mycteria americana (assembly GCF_035582795.1). Classification (NCBI taxonomy): domain Eukaryota; kingdom Metazoa; phylum Chordata; class Aves; order Ciconiiformes; family Ciconiidae; genus Mycteria; species Mycteria americana. The sequence goes on along the minus strand of NC_134366.1, from coordinate 45,510,739 downwards.
TCTGCATGGATGAAGCAGTTCTAGCTTCCCTTGCTCAGGGCTAAATCAATAAATAAAAAATAAAATAAAGTAAAATAAAAATTAAAATAAAATAAAATTGTAAATCACAGGTTACCCTTCTTCCTCTGAATCGCTAGGCATTGCTATTAAATCAATCAGACAGGGTTTTCGCCCAGGTACCTTACAGCCTGAGGCTCATCCTTGCCAGCCGTTACATGCTGGGATGCCCCCACAGATGTTAAGAAGACTTTGCAAACTGTTAGCCTGATATTCCTCCTCCAAAACTCACAGCTAGAGCGCTACTGAGGTACTACTGATGAAAAAACCAACGCCCAAGTGCCCCAAAGAGAACAAAACTCAGAAAACAAAACTCAGAAACACCGCTCTGCCACCATGTTTCAGAGCCTTCTTGCAGATTAAGCTTTGGAAAAATTAACCTGCTCTTTTAACTTTTTTAATTAAAAAATGAATTAAAATGAATCTAAACTATTTTTTAAATTAACCTGTTTACCTCTTAACTAAACAACTACCTTGAGACAAAGTGCTTGAAACACACGTAAAAATGAATATTAAACTCTTAGTATAAAAATACCTCTTGTGGATTTCAATTTTGCTTTTAGACTCCTCTTGGGAAAATTGTTTTAAACACAGGTGCAGATAACAGTAGGCTTAGATAAAAAAACTGGTTTTCAATAGTACAGGGCTGGATTAAGGGCTAGTAATTCCTCTATAAAGTCACAACAGTAAAGATAGCCTGGACGGGCCCTGAAAGCATACATATGCACCCTATAAATCTTGCGCAAGATTAGATATTGCTCTTAAGGGTGTTAAGAACCTGACAAAACCCTCACAGCTGTAATGAACAGAGCCAAGAAAGACAACTTAAACTTGTAGTTTCGGACACCTTTTCCTCCCACAAGAGGTTGAATTGTCTGAGAAATTCAAAACATACCGTTAGCCCCAGACTTTCCAAAAAAACACTCTGGGTGGGTTTTTATGGAATTTCCATGCTTAGGAGTTAGCTTTTTAAAATCTGCTTTTTAAAATCTCCCTGCAAGCCTACTTGCATCTTCAGATATCTAAAATAAATTTAAAATTCTGGCCAATAGTGTCCCATTTTCTCCCGTCTAGCCTCCATAACTTAATCAGCCAACTCGTCACTTTGAAAGCAAGAGCAATTAAATCCTTGTATTAGAATTGGGTCCCATTAGATCTCCTCCAGCAGAACACCTTCTTAAATGAGATCTGCAGAAAAAGACATCTGCTGGAAGAACTGGGCTGTAAATTACTATTTGAATGCTGATGGCATTTGGAAAAAAAAAAAAAAAAAAACACCGAACTAAAAGCATTTAAATTTCTATACCTAGAGAGGTATGCTTTTTAATTAGATGGGAGAGTTGACAAAGCTTGGAATAAAAATATTTTCATGTGCTGTGCCTGCAAATACAGATCTCTCTCTTCAATTCTAAGAAAACTATCATTTGGATGTGACTCTGTGCTAACTCTATTTATGGTGTAGTTTAACACATTCCACTAATGTATTCCAAGAGACAGCTCCCTGGGAAAAGTCGGCATCCATGCAAGCAATGAAAAAATTTGTCTGTGGAAGGCATGCCTTGCAGTGCAGTGGGAGCAGACAATGTGTTTGTATGTACTGCTCCATCGTGTCTGCTTTCAGATAGCCCTGCATTCTCTGAAGGCAGTTAAATATCTCCAAAAGGAGTACAACTCTAGTGCTCCACATATTAAATCAATTTGTCCTGAAGGAGGCTGTGCTAATGACGGCAGCAAAAAAAAAGTCTCACTCTTTGCCTAGCCTGACTTTGGAAATAAATCTGTGGCAAAGGAAACATTTGTACCTGGTCCAAGTAAGTTGTTACTGAATGAGTTTGACAGATTGATAACACTTTCTTTGACGCAGTAATAAAAATTTTCAAACAGCAATCAAGATGCCTCCTTTCTGTTTTAAACAAGGATGCTGCTGAGAGGTCCAGTATATTCCATTCAATATTCCAGACATATATTCAATTAAAAACAGCTCAGTAATAAATATTTTTGGTTTTTGTCAAGTACCACAATTAAAGAATGCTGTGGAAGTGCACCTTTTACCTCTGTACCCTGTAGCGAATACAGAGATGCCCAGTAATGACCCTGCATGTGAAAACGGTGGCAGGAAGGCCAGCGGAGGTACAGAAATGTCTTCAAGAGATCTCCCACCTGCCAGCCCAGCACAAGGCTGAAGCACAGTTATTCACTGTCCTTTACACGGCAGAAGACGGATTTCAAGTGCTAGATAAGCAACACAATGAGTTTGAGGAGAAACCAAGGTCAAGGAGATGGTTTGAGGGAGCATTGCTATGCAAACTGGATCTCTACCCATTTGGCAGGCCGTCTGATCAGAGACGAAGGGAACTGCTTGCTCCCATGAATCTATTTAGTGTCGCAGGGCACCACTTCTCTTGTGATGAGCAAGAAGAGATCAAAGCAGATCTCTGAGGCTGCCGCGTGCAAGATGCCAGACGAGGAGAAAAGTCTCTTACGGACTTCCTAACCCCAGACCTTCCTTCCTTTCTTTCCTTTTTTTAAATTTTTTTGATTCACAGATGCCCAGAGTTCTCTGACATTTTAGCAACCTGCTGGGGACTGCCAGATGAGTAAACGGCAGAAAAGCCACAGTAACAACCTACACTTTCTTCTCTTGCCTGGATTCACCAGGTAACGCCAGGAGTTTCATACGCCCTAAGAGCTCAAAGAGCAGCACGGGCGACTGACTGTCTTGTGAAATAAAGATGATTAAGTCAGGTCAGAGTCATTGTTTGCCTTTATGACCCACGTCTAGTCTTTCATCACATTTACAACACTTAATCCTTAATAGGAAATGCTCCATTTATTTTGACCACTGATGTATTCAGGACAGTCTCAAGGGTCAACACGGTTTCCATCTTTCTTCCTCCCAAGCTACATTATTATTACCGTCCCATGGGAAAATCAGGCTTCAGCTTATCACATCAGTTTCTTGCCATCTGATGAAGGAGCTCCCTGAGAGGAAAGCGAGCAGGAGGGAGAGCCGGCGAGCTTTCCAGCAAGGGCCTGAACTCTTCCCCACCTTAAGCTTGTCTGCCGAAAAGGTGTGACATGAGCTTTGGTTGCTAGTTCACAGAGAGTTGCCAGAAAGGTTTGGCTAACATCAACAGCTTTTCCCCCAAAATACAGACTGTGCAATACTGTCACTCCACCTCAGATTGTATTAACAGTGGTATTTACGTAATATAGCTAACCTGGGGTGATAATCATTGGTATTAATAATTCTGTTTGTATTATTTGTTTAGCATATTTGAATGATTCACATAAGGAAAAGAAAGAATATATTATGTTTAAGGAAAAAAAAAACAAACGTATTTCAGGCCTCCATATCTGTTCAGTTGTTATTCACAGAAGACCAATAGATACACACATTTTTACATCATTGCATTTTTACTGAGGTCTGTTCATTTGTCAAGTTTCGACGTCAAGGATTTCGTGTCTCAGAGAGATTCAGGTTCTTTAAACTGACTTCCCAGCTTCTTTCACAGAGTGTTTGACCAGGATAAAATATTTTGCCTTACAAACACAACGTGACAGCTTTGCACTCCACATATTTTACGCATTTAAAATAATGCAATAGTAGACAACCAATGGAAAACCGACAGACTAAAATATATAGGCTTATAAAAGAGGACTGCATAGACAGATACATTTTGCAAAGTCATTTTCTACCAGCCTACGGGTATTGAATATCTAAATTCTTAGCTCTTTATTCATTCACCTTCGGAAGGTTTAGTTGCCAATTCATTTTCTCAATCTCTCAACTTCATAAATTTTCATTATCTGCGTTTTAATACAAGTATGACCTTCATTCTAGATTCAGAATGGGTTAAGATACGACAATAACAAAAGAAAAAGGTATGCTCATAGGTGGTAGAAGTAGAGTGAAATGAACGGAAGGAAAAAAGTTAATCACAGATATGGAAAACTTAGAAACACCAGGGAGAAAGCTATTTGTTAAAAATCGGAAAAGAAGAAGGGAGAAAAAGCAAAAATGAATGGAGTAATGGTTAACAAAAACATTATGAAACAGGAAGGAAAGAAATTTAAGTCCTTTTAAAAGAACAAAAAATAATATAAATATCAGAGGAAACCATAGGCAGGGGACAGCCTGAAGACGAGGCTGCAGATGTCAAAAAGGAGAACATGGAGCGCAGAGGAAGGGCACCCTTAAAAGGTCATTCTTTCCATCCATTGCATAAGTTTGACTTTGCCACATATTTCCAATACTCACAGCACTTTCTGTGGTATGTGCTGACCTTTTAGGTTTGCCTACTGTAGTATTTTCTTTTACTTCAATATTTTTCTTTAAACATTTTGAATCAATGATTTAATGTCCTGTTCGGTATAGCTCTAGTAAAAATAAACCCACACACAGAACAAAAAGAAAAACCAAGAAAAATAACCCTTCAGAACATTTCCAGCTTGGGGTCTGGATATCAGCATAAGACCTCCTCCTCAGAGCTAACCTCCAAGGCTTACCGGGGTAGTTTCAGCGTTGTGCTGAAAAGCTGCCTGGAATAAACACCTTTATATGCAGCATCTCTTAGGACGCTAAAAGCTTAAGCGTTGACATAGCAAAGGTGTAAGCCTGTGGCTGGTGTGGCACCCGAGTGTTACGCTGGGAGCCAAAAGACTTGGGTTATAAAGCCCAGCTCTGACATAAGGACCTCAATCAAGTGATTTACGTTCTTTGGGCCTCTTTCTCCTCCTATGCTCTTATAAATACTATACAGACCACAAACCCTTTTGCCTCTCAGCATTGCCTGCTCACGCTGTACCACTTCAGGTACACACAGGCAGCCAAAGAGCAGCCCACCGCTGCTCTTGAAGAAGAAGGGAAAGTGAACGTTTTCACACAGAGCAATACTATTTGGTAGCGTTGGTATTTATGGCCTGGCAGTAGGATTGAGCAAGTCGGACAAAAACGAAACTAATAAATGAGGCTGGAATTTGTGGTCTGGTTAAATAGAAATGTTGTAGTTCCAACCCAAAGTATTTCCACTTGATGGGGGAAAACACATTGAAAGACTATAGCGACTACATGGATTAAATCGGTCAGGAATGTGACCACAGATTATTAATACAAAAAAGCAAAGCGAAACAAACAAGTTAAAAATTGGATAAAAATGGAAGGCCCTATATATTACATCAAGATTTGAAATGATAACCCCATCATCATTTTCCAGAGTTCAAAGTCCACAGTTATTTCCTTGTACAGAAAGGCAGACTGATAATTCCCTTACGTCAGTTAAGGTCTTTTTTTCCCTCTACTCTTTCCACAAAGCCCTTCTTGTCACTGGGAAATTCCTTAGACAGCAGCAGGCCCTCTTGTTAAGAATGAACAAGACACAAAGCTCAACTTCTGCAAAGCACTGCTCATTCAGCAGATATTAATTTGAACACTGAAATCAAAGTGTCTGCTGACAAACAGCTCAGCATCACTGGAGAAATGCAAGACCCGAGGTATAAAGCAGTGAAAGGACCTTCAAATTTGTACATACCTATGCATTGTTGCTGCACTGTTAAGCAGGAGTTTTAAAACTGATGCTCTGAGTCTCAACATCTCACTCATTAATCACAATTTAAATAACCAATTAAAATGGACCTCAAAAGACAAGGAAGCCTTTCACTTCTCCTGTCTCACCTGGAGCTGAAGGTTGAGGATGCTTTTTTTCTACTTAATGAGGTTGGTTCCACAGGCCCCTACCTTCAGATTGAGGTAGTTCTACTTACAAAAGTTCTTTTAAGAAAAAAGTCAAGCAAAGCATGTGTATCTTATTTATCCACATAGGGAATACTCAAAACAAAGCAAAAATCTCTAAAAGCAATAACAAGTCCTGCTTCTTTCAACACGCTGGTTTCACGGTCTCAAAAAGTCAATCACATAAGTACATAGGTGCACATAGGTAGCATAACCAAGAGTAGGAATTTAATTTATTTGTACTTTGTTAAAGAATAACAATGAAAGAGGGTTTCTGAAGAACTTCAGAAGGGGAATCTCAATAATATTTCTAAAGGTTACAGATGACTTGTGACCAGGAAAAAATAAACTAGAAAGGGAGGATCCGAGGCTCCTGAATATGAAATCAAGTTTACAAGAACCATATTTGCATATTAAATACATTGCTATTCTTTGCTAGTCACTATAAAAATATAAATACTTTGGGCATATTAACAATTGCTTACAGGACTCTACAAGATCCCGGTACGTAATGCTAGCACCTTCAGTTCTTAGAGGTGCTGTGTAACTGCTGTTTCCACTAAGTTAAAGTTAAAAAAGGAGGCTTTTGCATACTTTGTTTTCAATCTTTCCAAATGCATTTTTGAAGATCAGCTCAGATCTGGTACTCATTTGCAAGTGAAATGCCAAACTTGGCATGAATTTTAGCTCGATTCATCTAGCGGGGTCATTTCTTCCCATTCTCCCTTTTGGCGTGTAATGCCTCCTTGTTGACTTCTATTTAGTCACTAGTGTTTCAGAGGAGGCATTGGTATCTCTTTTTAAGGAATTATTGTTATTTTTAATTGGAGCCATTTGCCCTTCTGAAAAATCCACATCACTGACGCCAGCTCCTCCGTTTCTGACCTCCACCACCTCCCTGTCAAACTGGAATGGAAAACAACCAGCTCTTCCATTTAAATCAGCTCCTGCTGTCAGTGACAACACCCAGAGTTACACAAGTAACAAGAAAGCTGAAAAAATGCACGACCAGTCTGTATGGACTGCTGCTGCAGAAACTGTCTTCACTCGGTTCAACCTCTTTAATCTGAACAAGGTAAGAAAGATGAAAGGAATTCAGGTAAAGCAGAAATCAAATTGAACTGCAACATCTGGATCCAAAGTGGTGTTCTTATGTCACTGCTGGAGGGAGACACAGGGAGTTTCGGGACTGAGCTGAGACCCAGTTTAAAGCCCACTGCATGGGAAGACCGCCAAACTTCAACTATTGTACTAATCAGGCCTTTTCTAGAGATGGAAGGAAAGCCCATTCCTGGCGGAGCTGACATTCTGGCCTGGCTCGAGGATGTGCAGTCTTGCAGGCAAGTCAGGTGCATTAGTGCTCTTCCAATTAAGCAAGGCTTAGGGAAGAGATCTGACTGTGCATTTTTCTTTTCTTTCTTTTTTTCTTTTTCTAATTCAAATCTATTTCTGCTTTATGTAAGGGTATCTCGTGCATGTACCGTGATGCTGTCCAGAGGCAAACCGTTGCGGTCCCACAGGGAATTAACAAAGCCACAAGGTGCGTGGTGATACCCGAGCAAGGTGCTTGGTGATACCCAAGCAAAAAGAGAGTTCAAACCCTCGTCTGTCACAAGGAAAGCTGAGAAGCAAGCAGTTAAATATCTTCTGGCAGCACCCAAGAATCCTCTTTCAAATACCAAGTGCGGGAAAGGCACACACGTAGAACCTATCTTTCATCTTCTACTGAAATAAGCGTGAGATGTATCTTGCCCACTTACGAGAACAGTGGGTTGGACCGCAGAAATAAATAAATATATGACAGCACCAGGTCTGCTGCCCTAGCAAAAAATGATGAAACATTCAGGGATCAGCATTTTTCCCCCCAACTACTTACAATCCAAAGTAGATATTTCAGGCTGGCAAGTTATACCTCTGAGGACAGAGTTATGAAATAATTTCTCCCCTGGCTTGACAATAAAATGTGTGGGGGTAGAAATGACAGAGAGGATAAATGTGCCTGTCACACAACTAGCAAATAGTAGAATCAAGCCTTAAGCACTGTTAAATAAAAAACAACAAAAGCAGAAAACCCAAACCTCTGAACTTTTGTCACAAACTAAATGAATTTCTCTCCCTGAATAATCCCTCCAACCCACCTTCTATACAATAGATATGTCATGTTGTTCGACACCTGGCCTGAAGATAACTTGACAATCTCTGGCGAAACACCAGGGTTTGGGGTTTTTTTATTCAATATGCCCCTTAGTTTACCACACTGTGGGCATTAGGGAGAAGAAAAAAAGGATGGAGGAAGGACAGTTTTTGACGATATTATCAGTGGTGGAGGACAATACCTCTTTTCCTCCATCTTGGGACACCCAAAATTAAAACGTGTCTTTTGTAGTTAATGAGTGATGGTGAACTGAGAAATTATCAACAGAAGGTTATCTCACAGAGCGAAACCAAATCTGATCAGAAACACTTTAGCCTAATTTTTAAAAAACAACCCGACAACAAACAAAACCAATGACATGATGTTCCTCTTGTGTCTACCATGGGATACACTGGGCTAAGAGCTCAGCCCTAAAAGCTCTGCATGTGCAGTTGCTAATGCATGGGAAATGTGATTAACTGACTGAGAAAGGCCTAGAATTACTCCCATTCTGACTAGATTACTGGATAATTAGATTGGTGGCACTCTTCCCTTACTGGGCTGTCAGATTAAATCCTGCTGGTTTTCTTCAGATAACTGTCATGTTCCACAATAACAAACAGGGACTGACACCTAGTGCTTTTCATGTTCAAAGGATGTAAATGCCTCTTCTACCTCCACTGGACCAATAAGCAAAATGCCCAGTGCACCTACTATTTCATTGAAAATGTCATTAAATTTGATTAAAACATACCTAGTTGATAAACCTGGTCAGAAACATTTAATTTGACTTGATAAATGGGAATTGCAAGGCTTTGAATACTCATCTGGCCAATTACTTAATGGAAGGGCAAAATTGAATTATGCTTTAAAGGGGGTAAGAAGGAACATTTCAAAGTTCTGCTTACCAAGAAACAAGTCTCTTATTCACATGCTCCTTCTGGAGGTCTGTTCAGCCCAAGAAAGGAGCTGGCAGGTATCTTTGGATCTTCCACATTTGCTTAACATGGGAAGTGAAAGCTTTTCATATTCCTGAATTCCCATAACTGGTACTGCACCACATGTTGTTAAAACAGTAACAGGTAGATTTATGGTATTGGGTTGCTCTATTCTGTCCTTTAAGAGCTTGACAGAGCTTGACATTTAAGTCTGTTATCTGCCCAGACCAGAAAGTTGAACTACTAGTTCCCAAAATACACAAATAATGTTACTATTGTCAAACCTGTACACTTGAACCTCATGAGATTGGCTAAAAACCAAAACCAAAACAAACCCAAACCAAGACAGGAACTGAAACTTTAAGAATTTAAATATATGTCAAGAAGTATAAAATCCAAAATGGACTACTTTGATTCTCTGAGTCCTTACGATGTCATACTTTCAATTTTTAGTCAGCAACAAGGGTTAGAAATGTACTGCTCTTTTTTCTGTTTACATGAAAGCTGAGATTTTCACACCAAGGCTTTTCAACAAACATCTGGAAAACACAAGATTTGTGCTAAAATTGCAAGGGCTGGCAATAATCGCTTTGTTAATTTACTTTAGTGCAAACAAAAATCTAAATATATTGCAAAATATATTGCAGCACTTCTAATTCTGAAACAATTAACACTAACTCAACCAAAGATAAAAACCTTGTCTTCATTCAGCAAATCCACTGAGTTCAGCAGGATGTTTTTCCTGAGTAAGTTCTTAAATCTAAGATAAAATGAGTAAAACACCAGACGTCGGCTTAAGAGGATCAGTAAGTTTGGTGTTTCTTCCTGGAGTGATCCCTGGATGGAAAAAGTTTTCTGAAAGACAGCAACGGGCACAGACCAAACCTGAGCCAAAATCTTGATTGGGCTGAAAATAGCGGTGAGTCTCCCATCGTCCTGAAGAGCACAGAGGAACGGTCCTTGGTGGCCCGTACACAGTGGGGCTCTGCTGCCCCATTGTAACCCAGTCCCAACGGCAAAGCAGCTATCCCCACTGAGGCACCCACTAGCCATCACACCACCACTGGGGTTTTTCCTGTGGATTTCAAGAAGGCTGCTATTTGGAATAAGGCACAAAAGTGGACATTTTAGACACTCTAGTATTTTTTCTTCTCACTTTAAGTTATGCAATACTGCCATATTTGGAGTCTTTCCACAGCTAGTTAATAAAGGTGAAGTTTCTGTACATCTGGTCTCACTGGCAAATTTATGCAACGTGATGAAAAACGTATTTTTTGAAGTTTGTACAAGAAAGAGAAGATCGAAACCAAAGAAAAGGTGGAACATCTCTGATAGCGCATGTCAGAATATCAAAAACACTTGAAGCTGTAAAGCTATATCTGGGGTTTTTTTTGCCTTCTAATGACTTTTTAATTTTTCAATTTATTTTAAACTGTAAAAGTAGTTTACACTTGCATGAGATTATTTTCCGATGAAATGGGGAAAGGGTAGAGTTATAAACAGCAATGGTAAAGAATTAGAGAGCAGATAAGCAGCTAAAACAGCGAACTATAAATGTACAGAGCAAAAGCTAATGTTAAGAAACAAACCACTGTTACATAGCTTGTATTTACAATAGTAATGTATATTTATCATATCTGATATGAATAATAGTTCCAAGGACTCGCAACAATAGTTAGAATAACAAACTTAATCAAGTTAACGACATGGAGATATTTATCTAGAGAATTTTTTTTTTTCACCCACAGGTTCTGTTTTTTATAAAACTAGATAAGAATAATTTGTCTTTTTCACTTATGGCTGAACTAGAACCACCTTGGAAGGAAAATGAACTGGCTGATTTACAGTGCCCAGCAAATTTGGATAAGAAGTGAGTGACACTTTACCTAAGGAAAACAGCAGAGGGATTACAACAGGTTTCTTGAATTAGAATTTGACCAAAATGTTCAAATCAGCTCTTTCCAATCTCACAGAATGGGATGGATGGTAAATATTTTGAGATCATTTCTATCAAGGTGCAATAAAACAGAATATATTCTCAGATATTTATATTAACTCCGTTTGTGAATACATGCTAACTTGTTATCTTTATGTTGTGAGTCACCCAGCAATGAGATTAGCAACATAGCGCCTTGAATAGACCTTGCCATTTACATATGTCTTTTGAATGCTACAGAAAACTAAGTTCCCACAGAAAACTAAAGTTCCCAACAATTAGGGCCTATGTGCACATAACAGAACTGGTGTAAAACCTCACATCTCCATTCACTTCAACGGAGCCAGGCTGATTTGTATCCATCAAGGGCATGATTTATCACATACCCTCACCCGTTCCGATCCCAGAGCTATGACGTTTCTTACAAAGCTATGCATAAGAAAATTGCTGATGGGCCAGAGCCTTGGGTTGATAATTCTGGGCTACTGGGTATAAACATGTTCTGCTCACTACTCAGTGAGGTGGGATTAAAATCAATACAGAAAGGGGTTTGGAGTCATCTTTTAATAAACGATTCTTCATCTGAGGAAAGGAAGGATAAACGTCTTTGACTACTTGACAGAAGCAAAATGACATTTGTTTAAGGTTGCTCAGGGAATAGGAATGGCAGAAAATGACCTGTGAGAGATGGATTAATATAAAGTTAATGCCGACATAAGTACAAATACATTATTCACCTGCCTATGCTGTTTATCAGACAGATAGCTACATGCACATGCAGTCAAGCACTCATAAAATCCTGACTAAAATTCGAAATACTCTGCTTTTCCTTAATTGCACTGTAACTCTTCCCCCTTTGAGGCTGCTTTGATAACGCCATTTGAAGGAAAACTTTCCTGGCAGCGGCAGCAGGGGAACTCCATTTCCCTGGGCTTTCATCCTCGGGCTCGTTCAGGAGCACGTGTGTTTGTGCCGACTGCGACGGAGGTCTTCTCTGATGTGGACACCTGTCCAGCATGGGCTGAACGGAAACCACCGACACCTTTCACAGCGCCTAACAACTATCAGATGTTAATACATTTTGGCTAATAACGAGTGGGATTATGATTCAAGCCAGTATAGTAGGAGGGTTTTAATCCTGTTCTTACGTGCACTGGGGAGCGAGCGCTCTTCAATTTGAAAGGCTATCATCCAGTCCCTTTATGAGAACTAAATGCACTAAACCAATAATACGAATAGTATCCACCACTTCACGTACTTTGGGTGGCCTTATTTTAACAAAAGGTTATTCATGCTGTTACATTATGAGGATCCCTAAAACCTCATTAGCAGCAATGAAGCAGATCCAGTGGCAGTAATAAACTCTCGTTTAAATTAGAAACAGCTACGTTTTGCACATTCACACGCATACACACGATCTGTTCGCTGATAACTCAAAATGACCAATTTGTTAAAGTTTACATAACTTAAAGAGGAAAAATAATAATAAGCAACCTCTGCATCCAGAGCAATAAATCCTTTATTCATCCTACAGCTGAGCTGTTCCTCTGACCATTAAGGAAAAACTAATTAAAACAGGGCTTCATACACCTTTGCAGAAAATTGCATCCCAGGGTGAGATGTGGTAGAGCCAAAATAGGCTCGCATTTATTTGCAGTGTGTGGTCCCTGCTGTGAAAAAAACACACAACTTACAAGAGTCACTCACATTTTAAATATTTCCAGCTTGGATGTTCACTGCAAAACATCACTGCTAAGTTTGTATTCAAAAGGCACGGTGCAGTAAAAGTTCTCTTTAAACACAAAAGGAATGCTTTTTGTTTTACAGCTAAACACCCCTCTCCCTCTGCCTTTATTCCACTGAGAAAAACGCTATATAATGCAAACCCAAATCATGTCAAGTTTGCTTTCCTCTACAAAAATTCCCATTTCAACATCACGACTGCTAGTAACTTCAAAGGAAGCTGACAGTTCTCCAGTTATTAAGTTAAAAGACGGCCAACTTTCAGCTGGAGTCATTGCAAATTAATTCTGCCTTACAAGGCCACATTAGGTCATTTCCTGAGCTGATGGTAATAAAGAGCCCTTTCCGTAATGTAAGAACAAATGAGTATAGTGAGGCTGTCCTGATGTGAAAAAAAGGAGGACTGGGCTAGGCTGGGCTCAGGGAAATGGTGTCGGGCAGCCTGACCCAGCCACACTCAAGACCCGCCTCCACCGCAGCTCTACCTGCAACTTGAATCTGCATCTCGACGTACAATGAACTTAGGCGTGTGTCCAAGCTGGACTGCCGCAGAAGGTATGATCTGACAGTACCTCTTTTACGGCCCCCTTTACTTTCTCATTTCACATTTTGTCCTGTGTACTTGCCAGCTACGGGACAGAGCTGGCAGATCGGAATCAAAATGGGCTGAGATCAGCAGTTTTCTCTTACAAGCTTGATCTCTACCATGTCCTCACCTTTGAGGGGCATTTATTTATTAACGGATGTATAGGAAGAAATAGAGTTGGCAGGAACATGCTGTGTAAACAAGCATCGAACTACTGACATTTTCGCTTCTTGCTAAGTAATTTGCCACAGTCATGTGAAAACATTAGTTAACAAAGCCTAAAAATCCAGGATTTTCTCTTCCTACTAAACTATTCCGACAGTGACCTCCAGGCAAAACACTTCCTCAAGCGGTGGGAAAAATCCTGCTTAAACCTTGCACGGCCTCAAGCTTGTGCAACCCTCTCTCCCTGCATACAGAGACGGCAGTGAAGACACCAAGACATCCAGGTACACGGCCAACCTCTAATGCATGATGAGTATTATCCCATGTCTGTCATCACCTGCTGTCTCCCACCTGAATCTCTTCAACTACCTGGGGCAAGGGTTGCTCTTTTCTTTTGATTGGTACAGGACCTAGTGGAGTCATGGGCCTGATCCATTACTACTCTAACACCAATAATAAAGTCTCCCTGGTGTCCATGTTAAGGTCACGATCAAATGACAAAAGATGGTGCAGAGCCAGTTTTTCTGAAAACAGGAGCAAAATGTACGGGAGTTTTGCCATTACCTTCAGTGAAGCCACTGCTTAACCCAGAAGGTCCACAGCTCGTATTGCAAGCTGAATAGCAAGAAGTCTGTGCTGGGTCTCCGACACCTGCCTCTCATTACAGGAACACAGATTTCCCCTCTCTAGCATTTCTGCTTTTTATCTGCTGAAACCTCCATATCTGTGCTCTACACTGGTTAAGTGAATTTCAGTGAAGAAGGCACAGATTAATTTTCATTATTACCATTATTACCATTATCACTGAGTTAGTACAGAAAAAGAAAAAAACTCAGACTCCCTGACCACCAAATGAGCTTAGGTTTAATTATAAACAAAATGGGCTTGATGGTAGCTTTTTGCACAGCCTCAGACAATCAAAGCTACTGATAAACAACAGGCATTGCTTACGACGGGAATAAAGTATTTTTTGCTTAGTACAGAAGAAGGAAGCCTGAGAGCCAGGAGTGCAACAGGCTATCTCTATGGATTAAGTAGTATGTCTTACAGCACACAGAATATTAGTAAGAAAATCTATACAGAGAGGGCTACGCAGCCCATTGTATTGCCTCTTTGAGGGAGTGATGAGAATGCAGGTCAGTATGAATAGCTGGCGGATTATCCTGCCTTTGCCCAAACCAGAAAAGAACATTAAAGCGTAGGGCACAATCTGACAGCACGAGGTCCCACAGGGACTCCGAGCTTCTCCAGCAGGATGTGGGAGCTCTGGGTTCAAGGCCCTACATCCCTGATACCTAGCAGGCCATAGCTTTAGTCTCTTGCACTGCCCCAATGATTATTCAATTATTCATACAAGGTGGGAAAGGTCTGGGTGAGAGAGAATGAGAGAGGCTTCTTTCAAGACAGCCAATAATTTGACGGGGGGCAATCACCTAGCATGTAAGAGACCCTCCTTAGAGCCCCTGCTTCAAATTAGACTGACACAGGACTGAAGACAAGCCACCAAAACCTAAACGAGTTCTTTAAGCTCTGAATTATTAACTGTTCTGAAGAAAAGAGATTCTTTCACTATTAAAATTCATTTTGGAAGCTCTAGGTTTTTTTGTCTAAATACATTTCTACAGCTTTTTTTTTTTTTGGTAAGGTCAAAAAAAAAAAAAAAAAAAAATCACCATTTTCACCACCATATTCATCTACCATTGTAAGTGGCAAAGCAAAGTGAGGTTAGGTGGTCCATGATGTGAGATCCATGATGAAGGGTCCTACACACAAATAGAGAGAGATGTAAAACAAGTTTCTAAAGTCCAGGAGGAAGAAGGTAGAAATATTGAAAACTGATAAACAGCCTACATAAATTGAAGTTTCATTGATTCCGCATTCAGAAAATTGTACTTGGAAGGACTTCAGCAGTGAATTGAAGCATTAGAATGTTTAGGGTCTTGATAAATAGAATTTCTTCATGAAAAATAAATTCACCTAACATATTTCAACAAAGAATACAGCGACTAGTCAGGTGATACTGTAGATTAATATATACAATCAGGATAAAGATAATTTGTTCACACAACACATTGCAAAATAAATCAAGCAGGCTGAGTATCTCCTGTTACGCTGAAGTCAGAGATAATTGCTAATACATCAGCATATGTTATTTATCATAATACTCATATCTTTCATCTCAGAAAGTAGCCACTCATTGTCCTTTGCAAGCATTTAGTTATTTCCATTGCTTTGGGATCTTAATATGGGTTGTCATATTAAATGCATTATGGCTACTACACAAATCCTTTGCAATCACAGTCAAAATTTCTGAAAATGGAAAGAAAACCAGCAATATAACCAAGTGAACCTCGAGGAGCTGGAAGTCCCGAGAGAGCTGTACAGTGCAGACAATTAGTTTCTGCTTACCGGTAATGTTTTGCAGGCAAACACAGGGGAATCAAACAAAAAAAATCCCCTCATAAACAAGGAGAATGGATAAGAACTCTGAAAGGGGCAAACCGCAAAGCATAGGAAGAAAATAAAAAAAACAGAAAAAAAATTTGAGATCATCAAAGCTTGCCTGTTTCACCTCTGTAAGGTCTCTCCCTTTACTTCCACCTATCGATATATATCCTGCGCTGATGTTTTGAAAACAACACGAAACAAAGCAGGTTTATTTGGAATAGCATCTTTCATTATTTATTTACTTATAAACCACAAACTGCTATGCAATGCATTCGCTGTGATTGGAAAAAAAATACTTTTTATTGCATTCTGAGTCATTTCCTATTTTCTTCCATTACCGAATAATAATTTAACACAGTAAACAAATATACACTCATTAAAGTTTCTTAGCAGACTAAAGCTTTGAGTCATTGTTCTGGAAGAATTTACTTCTCTGAAAGCTCTTGGAAGTGCTTTGTGAGCAATCTTACACAGGTAATGAACACAGCACATGAAGATAAATAACATATCTTCTGTGTTTCAGCACACTGAAAATCCTACCACAGGCTGCAGAAGAGCTGTACATTCATTAGGCTATGCTCATTTTACAGTCTCCTTTGGCAGCACTCCGGCTGGCAATCACTAACCTCGTCACCGGCCAAGCGCGGATCGATGCTACGTGGGTCCCATCAGAAAAAAACCTGCTAATTAGCACGCAGCTCTGGGAGGCAAAGTCTTGGGTCCACGGTGGGCACAGAGACGCTGGGGAATAATGCTGTGAACAGCACACGTAACATGGGCAGTGATGACCATAAAATCACATTAAATGATTCAAAGGTACCTCCTGACTGCCTTGATTTAGCTTAACATAAGCCAGGGTTCAAACCAGCCATCTTGAGGTACAAGGGGGAGAGTGACCAGCTTTGAGGGCCTGTTTCTCATCTCCAGCGCAAGCACAAGTTCGCACGAGCACGTGCTGAAAGTGTAGAGATTGAGAAGGAGAATAGCAGTTAAAAAAATTTGGTAGGAAGGCGAGAGGAAGCAGGAAGCCATTTCCAGGTGCTGTCCAAGACGACACATGTCAGAGACCACAAGAAAATCTGGAGGAATTTGGCCTTCTCCTAAAACTTAAAGGAGAAGGCAAGTTCATGCACTTTTTGTTTAGATCTCTGCTTTCTTCAGTGTTTTGGTACTCAGGGAATATTACTTGGGTTTAAGCAAGGTTTTTGCCATTTATGATGGTCACCGTTTATGGTGCTCCCAGAGGGCAGAGAGCTGCAGGTGCTGAGTCCAAACTAGACCTGCTGAGATAATCACCAACACGTGTTCCTGCTTGCGGTATTAAAATCCGACTATGGAAAAATTGCACAACCCTGTCCCAAGACAGCCAGTAACCAGGAGGCTGAAGGCTGAAAAGGATACTGGGAAAACCAGGAAGGAACAAATGTCAACCTGTGGCAAAGACTATTAAAAATCCTGACTTTAAAATCAGAGAACAAATCCTCTTGTTCTAAATACCTATACAAACTTCCAGGTAAGGATAGGAAGATAGTGCCCATATATCCATGCAAACGAAGTTGCAGCAGACTTTGGGTGAAAGAAGCAAACGTGGCCCACGCCGGGGCGGCTGAAGTTTGTATCCCTGGCCCAGGAGGACAGGCTCCAGGGTTACGCTGCTAGAAATAGCTGGAGTTGCACCTGAAAACTCCTCAGGAGCAGAGCTGGGAAGCCAGGTGGTCCTAGCAGCATGGCTCCGTATGCACGCACCCGCACCCTCCTCTGGCAGCATGACTGCAGGAGAGCTGCCGAGGACGTCTCCTCCAATTTGCAGCGAAAGCATTAAACAAAACAAAACAGGCCAGGCAGTCATGCACAATCCTGCTTTTCCATATGGTTCCAGTGAAGGATTTTGAAGCCACAATATGCTGCCACGAAGCAGAGCTGCTGTCCTACGGGCAGCCCCACTGGAGTGGGTCTCCTGCCGCACGGCGGCACAGGGAAGGGGGGTGCAGCTGCCCCAGCTCCTGCAGGGCACTGCAGCCCCAGGGGAAGCCAGAGATTAAGAAACCACAGCAACACGCACCCACCGTGGGCTCCCGCACCGCCGGAGGACGACTAGCACCCACCGGCTCTCCCATGACGCCCTTCGTCCTCTGTCATCCAACATGTTTTGCACACAGAGGAACCAAGAGCTTCCCTCTGAGTGATCTACTACAAATAAATAAGGTATTAATACTAGGGCAGACACTGATCTTCTTACAACTCTGATTTACTTCAGGTTTCTTGCTGCAGGGTTAACACATCTAGCACACTGAAAACACACACATGCACCAGCACTGTCATGTACAGTGAAACCAGTGGTGCTGAGGAGGTTTGGAAGCTCTCAGTTTTTTTCCATTAAGCATCCGGGACTAGTTATTTCTCAAAGCAGCCAGAAATTTAGCAGAGGGCACCTCTCCTTCTCTCCCTCAACAATTGGCAAAACATTTCTTTTCCAAACCATAATCAAAATTTGTTCAGCAGGTATTTTAGTGTCTGGGACTCAAAGAGGCTGGGGAGGAAGGAACAAGCTGAGAGAGATAAGGAGGTAGAGCAGAAACAACCGGAGTTGACAGGGAGGAGGAGGAGGAGGAGGTTCAGACTGGTTTTGCACATTTCAAAATATTTTACATTCTAAGATAGGACTGTGAAGCTCCAGATGACACGGAGGTCTACGGCAATACTCTCCACCATGGTAATCTACAGCACTGATATTAAATACGGGGGGAAGAATGCATGTGGCAGCCAACCATATCAGCAAATACCTGATTACCCCCCCCACCCCGCCCCGATTTTTTTTTAAATCCTGAGAACTCAGGAATTGCCGGTCGTCTTCTGTCAGAAGTGGCTCCAGAGACTTCTGAACTCTGTTTTGAAATCTTCCTTGTTACTTTATCATCTTTTCTACTTCTTCAGCCTCCTGTCTCCCCATTTAATTATAGAGGTGTCAATGAGGTTGATTAGAGCACAGTTTTTGGGAGCCAGGGGACTGCCATGATAGCAAATCTAAGGAGAGACAGCCCAGATGAGAATCTCTTATAAATAGCTACAATTTGCAAAAGAATTTTAGTCTACTTAAGAAAGGAGGCCAGAGGAAAAAGGCATCTTAACTCTGCTTACTTCTCTGCCACTGCGCAGGACACCTAACTACACTTCATGATCTAGCCTTTGAGTACCTGGACATACCCATCCTCACAAAACTCCCCAAATCCTTAAAATGTAAGGTACAAAACCACTACAGCAATCCCCTAGTAAATGTATATTAAATCTGCCTGCATGCCTGAGTCCAGGACCCTAAACCCTACTCAACATGAGCACTTAGCACCTTAGCTCAGGCTGTACCACACCATGCTTTGAACTCTGTGGGTCCTCAGCCCAGACCCTATTCTACGAGACACAGTGGCAGACACTTTAATAAGGAAAACAACATTATCTCCATGATAATATTAGTCATACATAAATCACTGAAGTGATACTTTACAAGGAATTCAAAATGTAGGTTACATTTTTTCTTCTCCATGCTTTTAGATAACTGTTATTCCAGACAGTGCACGCCACAGTATTCTAAGGATATACTGAGGAAGAGTTTTGTTTCAAAGGGCCATCACGCATCAAGGGCTCACGTAACTACAAAACAGAGTCTGCACTGTAATGAACAGATAACAATAGAAGAAAAAGACAATCCAGTATTTCCTTTTCACCTTATAAAACAATCTACTTGCTCTATTAAGCTCTTTTTCCCATAATGGCTGTATGAAGTTATTTACAACATAAATTAAGGCAATTACTAACCTTGATTCTCACTTACCCAGTGTGCAATTATTCCCATAGCCTAATCTACTCTCACTTGTTTCCTTAGCATTTTCCAAGAGGTGCAAAGTAGCCCAAGTATAAACAGGCACGAAGCTCACTGAGGTTGCATCTACATTTGCATTTTAGTGTGAATCAGGAATGTGCCTTTGAGGCAAATTTCCTAATTATTCCCACTTGCCATGTGCTGGTTCACATCGCAGAGTGGTTGTGGAGCACAGGAACTCAGGTCTTTTCAGATTAAATTTACCCAGAAGTTCAGTCCAGGACTACACTTGATGTATTTCTACCACTACCGGGCATGCAGTCCTCAGGACCTGGCGAGACCTAGGGAGAAATACAACCCTGCCGAAATGCCCAACGTGGATGTCAGCTCTGCAGCACTATTTCTCTGCCCAGATCTGCTCCCATTAGTCCATACTGCTTCTTACTGTAGACATAACCTGAATGCTGGACTTGGGCAAAGCCCCACAGTTCTCAGCTCAGCTCAGCAAACATTGCCCAGCTGAAAACAACAGATTCATTTTTCTCTCTTGTTAATGAATTTAATAGGATTATGAAGATCTAAGGATGAAGCAAGTGAATGAGGAGTTCAGGATCAGAAACAAGTTTGGTCCCCTTGCCTCACTCCAGCACCATTCATAGCAGCAACGTCCAAGAAGGTAACACACACCACCTTTCGGTCCTCACTGAGTCTAGTTAAGGATAGAAAGGTCGACTGTTCACTACTGCCCATGTCTGGACAGAAATGCTGAATACTTTGGAGCATCAGTTTAAGAAAACATCACACTGATCCGGTTGCTAAAAATTCCTTCATGATTTCTGTGGGAGTAGTGGCGCTACTTCCAGAGAAAACTTACTGAAGTATTTATACTCTTCTGGTAGCGTGAAATTGGATTGGTTAATAATTTTCTTTTATTAAAAAAAAAAAAAAAAAAAAAAAAAGGGAAGGACAAAATCTGGTTATATTAATGAGGACATAATAGTTTTCACAATGAACGTGTCCTGAAAAGTACCAAAACCATGAAAAAAACCCATTATTGTAGGTCCCACTTTGAAAGAGAACTTACAGCAACGTGGTCCTAGTGACCACTAACGCAAATCTCCTTCCTTCATGGTCATGGCAAACATGCGTGCTGCCTAGAGTAATGAAAAACATACTCATCGGACATGAAGTAGACTTAGTATGTCCTGAACTGGTTTGTAGGACATTTAGTAGCACTTGAATTTTAAAAGTCAGCTTAAATTGGTAAGATAAATAACACATCTGTACCTAACCTTTTATAAAGATAGTAAGCAAATACCTGTAAAGTTTGCCCGCATATTTGCTGTCTACAAGATACAAAGCATCATCCTACCCTCCTGGAAAAAAACCTCTTTTTGGCAGGGCTTTTTCTTGTCAAAGACTGTACGAGGACAACATAAAACACAGACCACAGAATAAAATTAAATACTTAGAAGAAACCTCAACCTATCAGGTCATCCTTCCGTCTGTACAGGAAGTGGCTTGTTTAAAGATGGCAGGAGCACATCTTGTCTAATTTGCCTTGTCTAAATTTGCCAATTGGCAGTTCCATGCCATAATTACATTAATGTTGTATGTTTCCTGGCAGTTTTACTATAAAGGATTTGCACCTATTCAAACATTCTCTTTTGCTTTTGATCTATGTGGGTTCTCTCCCCCAACTCCTCCACATCTCTATTTGCCTTCACAGAATGGAATGAAGGGTTTTCAAAAGTATATCCAAGAAAACATTTTCATTGCGGTAAATTACAGGAAAAAAAATACTAGTAAAGCACTGTTCCAGCAAAAAAAATCAGCTTTTTTTTTTTTTTTTTTCCTCCTCTCTGGAAAGGCTGAGCAACAAAGCAGGTGCACTGGGGAAAAACACATCTGCTGGCTTTGCACAATGGAACGGAAAGTCCACTTTGTTTTATTACCATTTCAAGCCGCTTACAAACTTCAGTGTGGAAAAAAAAAAAAAAGAATGAACAAAATCCAGATTTTTCTTGTATATTCTTTAGGAAATTCCCTTGTTAAAGCAGAGCAGTAGAGGTTTTCTCTTGTTTCTCTACCCTCTCCTCCCTTTTGAAAGGACTGTTGTGATCTTGAAAACATAATCTGGGAAGAAACATCTGGTCTTCACTTTTTAATTACATTTCAAACATCTCAAAGGCTTTCCTGGAGGTAGACATACCTACAAGGGCTTACTGTCAAAACTACAGGAGCTACAGGGCTGCTATATAAATGTATCAACTGTAATGGTGGATTTGGGACCAGTCTAAATAAATAAGATCATGCCACGTAAAACTTCCTCTTCAGAAGCGGGGACTGCATACAAGCAGATTGCAGGTTTCTGACGCTGACAGAAGCATGTCTTGGGGCAGCGCAGGGAAACCTCCGGGGGGGAAGACAGGGCCAGGGACAGAAGGAGCATCCAAACCGGGCAGTCAGAGCATCCCGGCTGCCTCTGGCCGCTGCCCAAACCTTTTCACATAGGGAGCAAGAGTAGTCCCTTTTAAACGGCAAAAGCAGCGCCTTCCCTGACCAGTTGTGTTTATCTCCAAATGAAGACAGAGGGGAGAACAGCGCAGCGGCAGCGGGGCTGGGAGCCAGGCAGCCGCGCAGGTGGGCTGCAGCAGCTTGCCTTGCGGCTGGTACTTGCTTCCTGAGCCTCCCCCAGCCCAGGTGCTGACACTGGAGACCACGCGGGGGGAGCAGGAGAGCTGCCAAGTACAAGGTGTTATCCCGGACACTAAAATGCCTTGCTACAGCTCTGAAGCACGCAGTAATGTAGATACGAGAGGATAAGGAATTCACAATTTGTTCGGGCTGCGATCCAGCAAAAAGCACTTAAGCAGGTGTATTACCAGCAGAGCCACCAGCTCCATCACACACAGGAAGCTGACGTCCAGCTTCCCAACAGCAGGATCCACACCACGCCGAGGGAGCAGGGGAATCACTTTGAGAAAAGCCCTTTTTCTTTTTCCTTCTATCCATTTCCAAATTTCATGTCAATCTGGCCCCTAGAGTGCAACGGAAACAGCACTGAGTAACAACCGGAGAGAAGCGCTTCTCTCTTTCTCGTCACTACTATGTATGCCGCGGTAACTGAAGCCAAGCACAGGGCTGCTCTGTGCTATGTTCTGCACAGACGGAAAGTAAGAAAGCCTCTGAAAGCGAAAATTATCAAACGTGAAAAAAAGCTAGAGGGAGTGACAAAGGTGGTGAGAAGAAATGAGTTGACCAGCGTCACACAGCAGACCAGCAACAGAGCGTGGAACAGCATCCACGCTATCCCAAATTTGAGTCTCGTAGGCTATGTTGCCTCTTAACCTACGCACTGTCATCCACGCCCCAGCAGCCCAGAGCCAAGGACCAAAATCTGAAGTAGCAGACGTAGATATTGTTTCTATACTCAACACTACCTTCCATGCCTCAGAGTATTTTTGAGGCAACGTATCCTACACCAGAGCCCTGAATCCTGGCAAGCATTTTACCATTTAAAATTATTTAGTAAAAAAAATGGTTAAAGAGTCTTCTGTCTTTCTAGATGTCTGTGTATGTATGTATACATATATGTCCATATTTAGATATTAAATCTAAATAATATCTATTGACAAGATGAAGTAGTTTTCCCCTATTCTTTCCTTTACCCTTATATGAACCTAATGAGGTTCTGCAAGGAGGTTATGTCTCGAAGTACCATCAGTAAAGGAGTGGTAAATAAATAAGTGTTTCATCAGCACCCCTTTTAAAGACCTTTGCTCACAGTGTCTCCTGCTGGTAAGGTCAACCTGACATAAACCAGTTCTCAGCAGGCATCTCCTGGCTTTCAAAGAAGAAATAGAACTTAAGCTCTGCAGATGATAAAGCACCTTGTGTCAAAATCAGTGCCTTGTGACTTTGGCCTCGCAGTTAAACCTCAAAGGTCTGTTCTGAAGTAATGTAATTCACAAATTATCTTTGTTCATTACTGCTTTTAAACTTCTTCATAGTGGTGAATAAAGAATATCCTCTAGATCAACAGAAAATCCTGACAGTCTAGAAAAATACATATGGGTAACAAAATGACAGCAGGAATTATTTTAAATTTTCATTATCCTTCCTTACTACAGATAGTTAGCAAGATGGAAACAGCTGATGCAGTTCTAAGTAGCCTAAGGCACGATAAACAAAAAAGTAGTTATATCTCCCACTTCGATTAGCAAACCAAAACAAACCCCGGTAATCTCAGTTGTTTGCCCTTCCCAGGTGGCAAGGAATGGGTATGACTTCTTTTGTCCAGAATAGAAGCATGCTGACCCTGAACTTGACTCAGCCACGTTCAGGGGATGGAGTTTTCCCAGCTTTTACATCTTGTGTTGGCTGTCATTTCATTAGTTTATACAGCCTTTCAGTCAGATACACAAGACCCTTCAAGTCCTGAGCTAGCTCCACAGTCCACTTTAAAAGTCATTTTCTAGGAAGGAGCAGCTCTCATCAAACAATGCCCTTGCAATGTGATCCTGCCAATATTCATATTCAGTTGCTCGACCTGTAGTGGCAGAATACTGCATGAACCTATTGCTGCTCATCCAGTAGACTCACATTTGGCAGTGATGGACACTGCTGGCAGGCAGGGCTGTTGGCCTAGTCCAGCCATAAAAGAAGGCCAGTTGGGGTGCGTATGTGGTTTCTTCACTACACTGATTAATTTCAGCAGCTTAGATGATATGTGATATTTATGGATTAGAGGCAAAGATGGGAAATGTTTACTTACATTTTAAAACCACCAAGCCTTAAATATGGGATGAGAAAACACAGAAGGAATCCCAGCTCGGAGGGCAACTTGCTTTTGAAACCGCCGCAGCCAGAGAAGGGCGTGTGTTTGGGCAAAATTTATTCTTATGTACTTGAGGACCGACCAAGAACAGAGCCCTGCCACACTCCTTCCAAAAAGCTCATGAAGAAGCAGTCAAGAAGGCAAATTGCTTCATTCCCTCTCCCGTTCCCCCTTCAGAAACTCTGCCGTGCACAGGTGATGCTTTTGATGGAAGGATGTCAGGGAGACAGAGCAGCTAGTTTGGCACTGAAGGTAGGCTCATGCACATACTATTGTATCTTGCTAACCATTTACTTAGAGAAAGACTCCTCAAAAAAATTCACAACAAAGGCCTGGGACTGAGGTCTCCCAAACATTTTTGGGAATAAACTCTCTAGGAATAAAGGGTCCTGTATACTTCAGAGGAAGGAACTGTTAAGAAAGATAAGGGAAGAATCGTGGATATTCAAACTTTGGTATTTCAGAAGCACAGGGTATTTGAAGCAGGGTATTACACTGCAGGAGGTTTGGTGCCTAGGTTCTGTAATGCCCTTTGGATTTCCATGAAGGAAAATCCTGTGAATAGAAACATAAACACTCACAAAGGCGCACAAAACGTACAACTGAGAGCGAGACACAAAGAAGCTAGCAATGCTGCAGTTAGGCCAGCAACAGCGGCATATGCCTTTTTGTTACCGTAACATAAAAACATACATACAATACTTACATCCTGCGCCAGGGAGCCTAAGCCCTGCAAGCTCATCCTGGGGTGAGAAAACCAGTACAGAATTTCTAATCTGAACGTAGCCTAGACAGGCACAGTACTTGGGATGAACAGCGAGGAGGGCTAGGTATCTGCTAGCGGCATAACTTTTTGGAGGGGACGTTAGGTTACAGCACAAATGAGGGCAGCGGCTCAGAGCTACTAAGCCTCCTTGCCACGACATGATCCAGACACCAGTGGCTCGTTTCCACGCTGCAGCGCTGGGCCTCCGATCCCTCTTCCAGCAATCAGCAGTGCTCCAAATGGAAACACGGCTATAGGAATTTGTTTCCTTGTTTGTGCCTTCTGCACAAACATTTACACCTTTTCTTTGCACTCCTTTAATCTTAAAAAAGGAGCTACCGATTCGAAAGGTCGTTGGCATCTCTCCCTCCTTCTGCGCTGGCCCATCCAGCACTAGACGAGTTACCAATACCTTTATATTTCCTTCCAAAAGAGTCTCTGGTTTCTAAAAAGAAAGGAAAATGAAAGAGATGGGATTCTTCCCTAAAGTCTCAGTGGATATTTGTTTTCTCTGGATGACTATTTTCCTACATTTCAGCAAACGGCCTGGCTGCGTGACCCTCCCCCTCGGCACCTGGGAAGCACATTGTCAACTCTGGAAGTGTTTATTCTCTGTAGATTAAACAGCATTTGCTGGATAGTGATCACAGAAAGTTGTAAAAACAGATGGACAATGATCTGTCCAGACTTCCAGAGCTCACCATGAGAAGGCTACTTACATAAAAACTTTTTGCTGAGGGATCAAAGGATTTTCTTTCCCCCCCTCTATACTCAGTTACATGAGGTCTGTTATATAAACATGGGAACACAAAACAACTATCTTAAATAATGCCAAAACTCTGACTTTTGAAACTAATATTCCAAGTTAGGCTATTAGAATTAATGGATTGGTTTAAAAAAAAAAAAAAACAAACCCCCAAAACCAAACCAATCCTATTCATGATCCTTTTCCCATTTCACCTGCATCGCAGAGTGTTTCTCTTTTTTTCCAGATATACCATTACTCCTTGGTTTCAGTGGAAACAGCAAAACTATTTATTCTCACTAGAGCTCCAGATCAAACTGATTTAAAAGTTGACATCAGTGTGCTCTCTTGTGCATCAACGTAACCAAACAATGTGCTATTTAAAAAGCATACAGGCTTTCATCTAGGAATAAGAAATAAAGAGCATTTTTCTAGGTGGTGAGCTCGACCCTGAGCTTTGCCTCTGATAAAGTCGCAAGGTCACGCTAAATGATAAGATGAACATGAATTCCTAGTGTAACGCTGCTCCAAGAGGCTAACGTGACGAAGGGGAGATAGGGGATGGGCAAGAACAACGCCGTGTCTGCCTTCGGCTCTAGTGCTCGCAATACAGGAACGGTGAGGTCCAAGTTCTCGCTTCCGCACTAAGAAGGACTTGGAAAAACCAGAGCGGTTGCAGGGGAAGAAGCAAGAAGAATGATGAAAGGATCAAAGCATTTGCTTCACAGCGTGAGATGCAAGATGATCAATTTATTTAACTCATCAAAAAGATGGTTTAGAGGTGACTTGATCTCAGCCTATGAGTACCCATATGGGAAACAGAAATTTAATGGAGGAACAAACAAGCTAGAACCTGAAGTTTGTTCATGTTATAAAATGATTCGCTTACTCTCTGCCACCGATCCTGATTCTATAACCATCTGGTCCTTCTTCACATACTTCATCTTGAAAACTGACCAGCAAAATCCAAGCAAAGAACAAAACAGAATAAAATGGGAAAGAGAATTCAGGAACATACATGAACAGAAATAACACCAGTGATCTGAGCTGTATGCAAATAGTATTTTCCAAGCACTGACTTCCCTTTCATCCCATGTCCATGTTTTTCTGCCTTCTATGTTTCTATTAAATTTATTTAGAATATTAATTCCTCTGCCAACAAACATTCTCTTTATACTTGTCGTCATGCAATCAGGTTTCTATACTACGTAGGAACTAAAGATGACTAGTACCTTTACTTTGTATACCATGAAGCTGGAGCTAAGCCCTAGCCTGGAGAGCAGCAGTTTTCAAACTGGGCATGGAGGATTGCCACTTCAGTGGCCCTTGAGAAGGCTATCAAGGGGACGAGATGACTAGCATTTCTGCTCCTACACAAAACGTGGCCTCCCATGCTTTCAGGAATTTGGGGGTACTGTTTCGCAGTACTCATGCCGCATGCATCTTTGCACAGGCATTCAACCAGAGAAGAGCTTGGGAAATTTTACTGTACAGGAATGTAATAGTGCTGCCGTCCAGAAGGCAGGTGGCATGAGAAACACTTTTTGCTTTTTTGCTAAAGAGGAATTATGTATACTGTATTAAAAGGTCTGAGTAACACTGGAAATTTACATATGCAACTTTCAGTATAAAGCTCATTATGTTTTGAGAGTAATTGCTGCTGTTTATTTTTTCTATTACGGTAGTTAAGCATTGGACTTTGACGGACAGTTTAAAAATAAAACATAAGGAAACTCCCAGAACAGGTTTCAATCTAGGCAAGGCAGATAAAGGTTGGGAAAGGGGAAAACCTCATGTCAAGAACACCTTATTGCTTGGCATGCAAAGTAACAGCGTGATTGTTTGGAGTTGCATGCTTTCTTGGTCACATCCTCAATATCATCATGCCCTATCCAGAAACGTGTAAGGAAACAGGCAATATGCCAGCCTTTATCACAGAAGAATGCTGAATGCTTCAGTATTAAAAGCCGCTAGCACAGTATAGCTGCATGCTGTACATATTTAATCCACAAGCACCAGCACTGCGCAAGCTCTTCTGGACGAGCATTTTGCCTTTCGCTTTTTAAAAATACATTTAAAGCACTTTGTAAGAGTAATAGTCCTGGGATACACAGAAAGAAAAGTATTTGCCATACCAGCGTGTAAAATCTCTAAGCTGACGAGCTGTGTTATAACACAGAACAGAAGAACACCCCACACTTGA
Organism: Mycteria americana; assembly: GCF_035582795.1. NCBI lineage: Eukaryota > Metazoa > Chordata > Aves > Ciconiiformes > Ciconiidae > Mycteria > Mycteria americana. The sequence continues at coordinate 45,482,633 of NC_134366.1, read as the reverse complement.
CTTACCTAAAGAGCTCTTCATGAGCAGCAGAGTCAGACTCAGAGCCCTTACAAGAAGGCTAATTAAGAGCTTTCTGTTATGAAAAGTTAGGAACAAACTACAGGTACAACAAGGGAGGACAGGGGGACACAAAAGTTGAGCCCTCCGCCTGCATGGTCCTTGTAGGGTACCAGGGTGTGGGGAGCCCAGCGGTTGCTCTGTACCCGCTGTGAGCTGGCGAGCAAGCAGCCTGCCCCTGAACAAGTCTCCTCTGGCAGTCTCCTCCTTCCCCATCTGTACTGTCAGACTGGGAAAACTCAGACACTCCCTCTGAATGAATAACCTGACAGCTCTGCGTCCGGGCACAGGGAGGAATGAGAAGAGTCCTCTGTGAAGGTCCCTCAGCTTCCACCCCGTACCATGAGTTGCACCTTGGTGACACAGTCGTGCCCCTGAGAAAATAATAATTAGATGAACATCCTCAAGGAGGAGGAGAGAGATCAACTGCCTTTTTCAGGAGTAACATTCATAGAAGATCTCCTCTGGATCGGGCCAGAGCTTTGCTCCTCATGGTCCTCGCCCTGCCAGCCCCCGGTGTGGCGTGAGACCGGGGCCACTCACTTTCTGATTGACACATGTGCACGTACACACGCTCACAAGAAACAGAGCACGAGGGAAACGCGGGCATTCACGCCATTACTGATGAGCAGAAGGAAAGTGGTAACCATTTAACCTATGGAAGCTGGGGAGGAGTTAAGCCTGTCTTCCACCTTTCTAATGAAGTAAACAAACCGAGTTAATTCTTCTTCTTTTCCTCCCCATCTGTCTCTGCCATTCCCTTCCCCACTATTAAGTAATGCATACTGTATCATACATTAATACAAGTATCAAACGGGGTCCTTGCCCCTGACAATCAGCGCTCTTCTTGCTCCCCGCCGCGGGAAACACGAGACGTTTGGCTAACTCTCCCCTTCTTCTGTTTTACGGAAAAGAACTACAATGCTGACTAGCAATTATAAGCAAGATTAATGATTTGCCAAGAGACCTCTTTGTACTTTCTACTACCTATACAAAAGCTGCTCTTTGTTTACAGAAAACAAATAGTGTTTTGAGAGAAAAGATGATGCAGTTACCAGTTTGGAAATTTTCCCCAGAAAACTACAGGCTGAATATTTTAAGCCAGCACTATGGTAAGCCCTGCTTTGCACAGTGTCTGTTTGTACCAAGTATACCCTACCAGGCAGAAACGCCTCTAGCTTACTCAAACCCTAACACTGCAGTGTTTTAGAGAGGGAAACCTCCCATCCGAAAGTAGTGAGCATGATGCAGATACACCACGTAGCCAGTTAAGCTGCCTTCACACTGATCAACATTTTACTCAAAATACTGCTACTCCAGAAACAGTTATTGGATCAATTAACTGTAAAATCAGGCAAAGATTATTTATTAAGTACCTTCTCTCTGTCACTGAAAATATTTTTTTGCAAATTTAGCAATTTTTGTAGGAAATGAGGAGAAGAGTGCCACTGCTTGCTATTGCAATAAGGCAAAATATATTTTCTTTTCTCCAAGTCCCTAGAAAGCACCAGTATGCTTTCTAGGTGTCACTGTGTTCGCTGTGAGGCTTCCTGAATGTCCTTTCTCTGTGTTGAATTCTTCATCTTTGTGTAGCTTAAGATTTAAACACATCCTTTACATACCACTGCGTGAAAAGAAGACAGAGGCCTACAAAAACGCACCTAGTTGTTGTATTTTCTCAATGTGCCTTTCTTGCTGCTCGGGTTTTTACCTAATTTCAGAAAAAAAATATGAGCAATACTGAGAAAAAGAAAGAAGGGTTATTCAAAATAGGAAATGTGCAGAAAACAGATTTATATTCAGTAGAATTATACATAATGTGCTTAGTAATGTTTACTTCTGTCAAATACAGCTCGAGCCTCCCACATACACATACAGAGGACAGATATTTTCACTCTACACAGTATCTTGCAAAGAACTGAAAGCTTTCAAATCCCACTAAAATTGGTGAGAATTACTGGCAATTAATCATATCCTGGAATTATTCTGTGACTTGGAAGAATAAGCACTGGGACAAAAGAAATACACCCAGTGACTAACATAAAAATATGAGTGATTTGCTAATAAAACCAAATAGCTTAACAGGGGATCATGCTTCCTGCCAACAGCTTTTTTTTTTTTTTTTGTGAAATCTATGAGGGGAAATCATGTCAGGGAGTCACTGTAGGTATTCTCCTTATGACTACTTATCACTTCCACAATAAATCTGTGCATAATTTCAGTTTGCTATTGACAGATTCAGATTACCAGCAAAATGGTGTATACATCAAACACCTGCATTTGCTTTCCAATACAGAGTCATGCCATTTGAAGACAAACAGGTCTGAGTCTTATGCCTTTAAAAATTCCTATCATCTACCTGGGAAAAATTTTCCAAGACTTGTGATTTGTGCTGTTTTACTCTATGCTGGGTACTAGATGCCTTAGGTAAATGTGATTTCCTCACCCTCTTTCTAAAATTTATCTTTTCCTGTTACTCCAGGTAGTTAAACCAAATACAGCCTCATACATTTTCCCTCACCCAAGTTGTGGAGGAACCACAGTCAGTCCAAACACACAGGCAAGGCTGTGACCAGCTTCTTGCTTACACGTAATGACCTAGAAAGTCACCATTCAAAACTGCTACTCAAGCTAACACAGTTTATTGGAAACCTCACATCCAGTGCACTGACAAAGCTCACTGCATATGACTCCGCAGTCCAAGGGCAGCCTCAGTCCTTTTCGTTAGCAAGGGGGCTGTGTTTATGGGGTAATTTTGTAGGGATTTCCCCAGGAACTCATTCTGTCCATGCTCCGAGTGAATTGAAAAATCAGAGAGCTGCAGTTAGAAGAGTTGAGAAGAGAGATAGAAAAGCTTGCTGGGCAGTTCATATACTTCATTTTAAACATAGTTAAGCTCAACTTCCCCTGAACAAAAATATGATAAATTACAATACTATAATTGCAGCATATTTTAAAATATTTTGCTGAACTAGGGCTTGAGTTTCAATTTCTCATAGAACCTCTTAAAAAGACGGAAGGCTTTTCTTGCTAAGCCCATTCAGACATGTCTTGTAAATGACTCATAATTCAGTTGCTACCAACAATAAAGCATTTAAGCAGAAGATGATACTGAAGACTGCACATGTAAAATAATGCAAATGGACAAAAAAAGACCAGAAATTAAAATGTAACCATAGCATTGCAAAAGCTGAGAAAATAGTGACAAAGTATATAAATAGAGAATGAGACTTAATATTCAATCACAGTGCTGTTTCCAAAATGCAATCTTTTCTTCTTTTTTCCTCTTCTTCTCTTCAACATTTGACCTGCATTTCAAGTAGAGGAGCATGCAGGGAGAGAGTGATTGCTGAAATGAGTATTTACACAGCATTAACTGTTATTTTCAAAGATGAAATAATTAGCCTTAAAATCTGACATTTCAGAAATGACAGGACAAATACTGCTGGTTAAAAATGTTTGACTAAGGTAAAACAATTCATGATTATTTTTATGACCCCCAGAGTGGACTTCGCAGAAACCACAGGTAGCCTGTAGCTGGTTCTAGGGTAGGACTTTTGGAAAACTCTGCTTTATAAGAAATAAACAACTCTAATAAATGAAGGCAAGCCGTCTATGTAAATAAATACTTTCTTTGATCATCAAATAAAATCCCTTGACTGAACATCAATCTTCCTTACAGAAATGTAAACTTTCAAAGTTACTTCATACCTCAGTAATAGCTATAGGTTACCTGGCTATGGATAGTAAACACACTCTGTGATATTTTAAGTATTTTTTTAAACACTGGGCGTAACACCCAGGCACTAAAGAAAGATATTAAGGCAGTATTGTTACAGCAGACAGTTTGCAAGTTGATTAGTGGAACAGAGCATATTCCCAACTAACCCTATTTCTGTTCTCCGCAAAAGAAAGAGAGTATTTATGAAAGAAAATCATAACATATGCCACATATATCTATAATCAAAGATCCATCCGCATTCCTGCCACAGGACAGTGGATCATTTACATCCTAGCATCTTCAGAAAGATTAATGTTTCTTCTATAATTGCTCTCTTTTTTATGCTACAATGCTAAGGCGCTGCCACACACTGGAAATGGGAATTTAAACAGGGAAGAGGAAATCCTACAGATGTATAGGCATAATGGAATAAACTTTACCTGTTGGAAAACAAGGAGCATTTCTCTTCTGGATGAGAAAAGGCCAAATTTTCAGAGAGGAACCATCTTAGGCTCTACATCTGGGCTACTACCAGCTTCCACTTGATGTGAAACCATTTCTACACAAAGATCAGTACTTCTCTATGGAAGAAAACCTACTGCAGAGTTCAATTACCTATATGCATAACCATCTCCCACCATTTCTTTAGGCTGGCAAACTTTCTGTGGATTACGTACACAAGGAGGAATCTTACTGGCAGCGCTGTGAATTTACATAGCTTTTTGCCTGTCACCTAAGGACTTGACTATTCTCTCTGCGTGAAGCACTCGGTACCATTTATGCATTTGAAAGTTCTTCTGCCTATAGTAAACCAAAAAGAAAAAGTATTTATTTCTATCAGTTCTTATTTTCAAAAGTTTCCTTTTCTTAAGTTTCCATTCCTCACTCTCAATCCTTTCTTAACCTTCTTTTACTTTCACTTACATCTTTTATCGACTTTCCAGTAAACACGTTCAGGAAACCTCTAGATAAGATGGTGACAGATCTAGGAGAAATAAAAAATGCATAGCACCAAAGGCAAAAAAATACATGAAACAACATGAAAATTGCAGAGCAGGCAAACGCTCTCTCTTTTCAAAGTTTCCCACGATCAGCTCTAACATACTTCTCATAAGTAATACTATCTCACAAACTACAGAGATAAGGCGAAAGCCTTATCATGTAATTAGACAAAATCTTGTAATGCCACAATGTGCACTAAATGTCCGATCTGACGCCTAATAAATATGTGGGAGGCTTTCCATCTACTTCAAAGGTTGCTGGACTAAACCCTGAGTGTGTGGGCTCACTAATGAGCAACCTGACTTGTGCCCATGAGCCAGGCAGAGGATAGCCGCAAGAAAACGCAATCCCTACAGCTCATAATTGTTTAGATGCTGGAAAATGGAAAACCACAGAAATAATTACCTGGTCGAGACACAGCCCACGACACATTTGCTTTTCATGTGTTCTGCTAATCAAAATTTGTGACACATGATTGGAAGAATAAAAGATTTACAACTAGAAAAAATGATGCTTAAATTTGCTATCTAGAGTGGATTGACAGCTCATTCACAACCTTAGCAGGAAAAGCCAGTCATTTACACCAGCACGGAGGCAGTGCAAAGGGAGGCACACTTAGGGGCATGATTACACTGCAGTACAGGAGAAACCCAGCCGTGGTCCCGGAGAGTTCTCCACAGGCTAATTTAACTTGCTAAGAAAATTAGATATAGACATAACAGGAATTATTTTCCCAAAAGTAACTTTAACCCTCGCACATCCACTAAGTAGTATCAATCTAAAGCTTCTTAAAAGCATCAGGTCTTGAAAAGATTAAGTTGAATTACAAACTTGCGATTGGTACTTTGATTTACTTTGTGCTAAAATACAGCCAGCACACAACATTGGTTTTTTACTGCTTTATGAAGTATACAATTACATGAAATACACATCAAACTCATCTAAATAGCTGGCCATTTAACTGTCTGTTTGGAGCAGTTGCACACTCTGTCATCCCGTGTGATCTAAAGCACAGAGTCAAGTCTGGCTGCTGTTTATAATTTAAGATGGGTAGCTCTGAACAACAGGGCCTTTCCCCCTCCTCCCTCCCAAGGAAGAGAAAGCTCTTAAAAGGTCAGGCACCAATGCAGTTTACTGAATAAAACTCAAGTTTGAAGAATGTGCCTTCTAAAGTGATTTTACTACCTGGGATGTAATGAGTTTTACAGGCTCTCTTTGTTAAATTGCCCTGACAATTTCCATTTCCACTTGCTTCAATCATATTAACAGAAGCTAAAGTTCACAAGGAGTAAAATATTTCAGTGTACTGAGTTGGATCTCTAAAAAATAGATCACACACTTGACAAACATATAGGACATAACGTTTGGCATTCCATTTCATGTTTGGCTTGGTATGTCTCGTTTAGGGCAGGACAAGATGCCCTACCACAGTATCTCATTACTCATGGAAATAAAACACAGCTACACCAAGGACTTGACAAATCCCATTAGGCATGTCAGAAGGACAAGACTGTCCCCGTGAATTGGTGAGGGAAGGAAAAGGGAAATACTGGAGATGCTCCAGTGAAGGGAAACGTACTTACCATCATAAGACTCAAACATACAAAATCTGGGTATATAGGTAAGAAATGAAACAGGAAATCCCTCACTGAAATGAGAAAAGGGAACAAAAAAGCGAAGACAGCAGGGATAATTCTGCTTCTCATTAGAAGAGCACACAAACAACTCTGCTACTACCTTATTGTGGTTTTGCCTTTGCCTTTTTAAATCATACAGTCCTTAGGGGATGGGACGGACCTTCCTCCATCTCTGGTAAGTGTCTAGCGCTCCTTGGAAGGTACTGCAATCTAAATAACAACGACCAACAAATGATAGCTTCCTCTTTTCCAGTGCTGAAATAGTTCAGAAAGTTCTGTATAGTTTGCAGAATATAGGAAAGAAAGCTTCAGTGAATGACTACGTGATGCAAAGCAGGATTTGAAAATGATCTTGCACTAAGTCAAAGCAAAAGCTTATAGTGTGCAGCACAAGAGGCTCACCCATGCCTTCGTATTTTGATTTACAAATTTTGCTTCCCAAGTGTTTTTCTACATTATTCTCCTAGAGTGCTAAAGCTCTGACAGCCCTGTAATCAGCACTATACTGAGATTTAAACTGATTTACTGTGACTTCAGTTTAAAGTGCAACTTGGTGCAACCAAGAGAAGAGCTAGGCCAAGAAATGTTTTTGCTAAGATGACCCACACTAAGTGGCACGTGTAGCAAATGGAAGATCTAGACACATGTGAAATATCCAACAGCAATCTACAAACTCACTGAGTGAGGGAGTCTGACACAAATCTTTAGGAAGATGGTTACTGGGCTACTGAGGCTATTTGGAGTCAAAAAGGTAAAAGGAAAATCGATGCTCTCAAAACAATTCTAAAACAAAAAAATTGGAACTACGCATTATCATTCAATCATTCTCATAAACATTAATAAAGCTGAAGCAGGTTCAGATACAGTCAATACTTAACATAAAAAAGTAGTAGTACTTAAATAAATGCTGTACTCATCACTCATTGCTCCTCCTGAGGCCCAGAACACAGTAACTGGCTTGACAGCATAGTAACCAGCTCTGATGTGAAAGATCTTTATTATATATACTTATCTGGCGGCACTGACTGAAGGTGGCAGACAGTATGTGAAGGGAAGATGAGTGCATAATGGGAATACAGTTCCCCAAATCCCAGGAGGAATAAAAACCTGTAGCAATCGAGGTAAATCAAAGCTGTATGAAAAGAAACGCTCAGCTCATTTAGATGCAAATATATCCAGACACCACCATGCACCACCTCTGAACAGTATTGCACATCCAGTATTACTTCCATTGTACCGAAAAATGCCTGTCTTGTCTATAATAATGTTCTCTTTGACGTATATGCTGTGGAAGAGTTAAGGCATATTTACATTCAATCAACAAAACTTCATCAGCACAGCAAGATGAAGAAAGATCATATCCATAACTGGCATCTGACCTTTTCATCTCTCTCCCCCTGAACGCATGTGTGCAAGGCAGGCAAGCGTGCACGTACACATGAGCAGAACCGATACATAATGTCTGAAATCAAACTTCTGGCCAAGGCATCCCAATATTTTCTCCTACGGTGAGTATTTTATTCACTGCAAGCACTGGATTTTAATTTGTACCATCTACAGAGCTATGCACAGTGGTGCTGAAGTAATGGAGAACAGAAAATACATTTGTTAAAAAATGCAACACCTTTTAACGTAAATCACTTATTTACTAAATTACTTATACACTAATTCACAGTATTCAGCCAGGATGTGACCTACTCAGCACAGACCACTAAAATTAAACCTGTGCATATTGCAGGACACTGGCCCAACAACAGGTTATTGCACATCAGCCACTTTTCAGACACCATCTACATACATATTCTTTTCTGAAAATACATGCAGCAATTTGAGGTAGTTTATCCTTCAGTAAAGGACGGATAAATCACTAATTTATTACTTTGAAATAATTTGTTGATGTGTCAGAACCTTTACACCTTTTCACAGTTGCTTCCTGATCCGATGTGTCATTCATCATCTAGAAATAAAATCTTTACACTTAAAGCGAGCGGTAGAAGTTAATAACGTTCTTGATGCTACTGTTGCAGCTTGAACAACACAGGACTTAGCACACATTAATAGTCTGACAGGGCGCTGGATGGCCAGCTTTGGTTAACAAGGCTTCTTTTTTAAACTCTGTAGTCTGTAAGAAGCTATCGACCTCTAATTTGCAGCAAGCAGATTAACTGAGGGTTTCTACTTTGTTAAGACTGTTTTTGGAAACTCTAAGCTGGCTTAAAACAGCTGAAATATTTGCCTTAACGTACAGTGCTTATACAAATCAGATGCAATCCTCTTTCAAAAGTGGTTCTTGAAGAAACTGCTGGATCCTTACCTAGGATTTAGGTCCCAAGATGCCTCAGTTGCACCTCCTTTTAACTCTTCAGATTTGTGAGGGAAGAGACGGTTCGTGGATTCAGCGGGCCAAAGCGCACATCACTGACTGTGGCTGATAATTTGAGAGTTGCCCAGAAGGCCAAACTCTTAGATTTTGGTTCCAGCTTGATGGCCCAGCTGACCTCTGGGCATGATTCTGTTATCTCAGCTTTGCCTTTGGGCTTCAAACTATCCACAGTAGGCATGCAGGGCCCCTGCTGACAGACACAAGAATTTTGTGGAATGATTTAATAAGGATATTTTCCTCTAGCTAGGACTTGAGTTTTAAAGGCAAATCTGACCCCTCATTCCTAAATTCTTCCAGAATAAAATCTTGCGCTGCGCCACTAAGGGTGAAAAATAAAAACAAGATCTATATAAAAACGATGTTCATTGTTGGTTTTTAAAGAAAAAAATTGTTGTGTGGGTTTTTTTTCCTACCCAATACGTTAAGTGGGGGTGGTTACATTATTGAAGACCAAGCAGAGCAATATCAAAGATTTGAGGTTTTCTGGCCAAATACATACTGTCTTGGATTATTTTTAAAAAAAAAACAAAAATTAAGAACAAGTGCTAATGGAATTAAAATGAAAAGATCAACAGAGATCAGTTGTTGATTAAAAAACTCCAATATATTGCATTTCTGCTGCAAAAGAAGACAATAAGCACAGATGAGGTAGCAAAGTATTTTACCTAGGTGCAATATCAGCTAGGGAATGAGGATGCCAAAATCTTGAAACAATCCAGCACATCTTCCTAACAGAAGACTTTGTATTCCAGTATTGCACACTGAATGCATCTGTTAACTTTGGGTCCAAAATATAGGTCTGTATTCTAAACCGGCAAACTTCAGAACCACAAATCACTGCTCTGTAGCTCTGAGCAATTTTGTTTTTAAACATGATTAGAAGTGGTAGTACCAACAAGGCTGAGGGTCATCTAAATCATCCAAATTTCCGCATTTGAGCTCCTGCTCACAAAAATCGAGTTCTTTCTTAAAACAACGGAACTTGATTCCCTGAAAAATATTTGTACATGTATCTGTCATCTGGATATTTATATTGGGACCGCAAGATTTCATAGTTGTCTAAAACAAGTATTAGACACAAATATATCTCAAGAGTGCCAATCTGAACAGAGTAGATCATTCTCTTAACAAATATGTTTTGCATGTCTCAAGGTTTTTCTCTACATAATATTTATGTGAACAGTAATTCTAAAAAAAAAAATCCCAAACAACCAAAAACATGTAAGGAGAAGTAGTAAAATACCCATTTGGTTCTTACAGATCTATAAGTCAGGCCTATATTTCTCACCATTCTATCTTTATGTTAAAACTTTTTAGCAGTGAAATACCTGCATACGAATACAAAGTTGTTGGTGGGTTGTTTTTTTAAATAATCTTAAAGGTAATAAAAACCTGCCAACCACATGGAACCTAATCCTCGTTTCTTAAAGCACGTGAGATTTTATCATGATTGAAGTAAATGTTCCTTAGAGAAAAAATACCAATATTTAATATGTTAGAAACTCGTCTACCCTCTACTGGCATTTTCTCATTTCCACTTTTCTTTGTGAAATGCAACATTTTAGAAAGCATTTAAAGTTTAGAAACACATCAATTTAGCTTCCTTTCTATACCTCCTATTTAGCTTACTATATTTTTGGAATTATACATACCTAGAAATTAACATCTAGGACACCGGGCAAGACTTTTCTAGCACAACTCAAGATACTGAGCTGTCACATTTATGGTGTTAAACAACCAGTTGATATAATCACTAAAGACAAGCCAAAGAACAGAACTTTAGCTGTGAACATTTGCAAACACTTGGAGGGTCATTTTAAAACTTGCACTTATAAGTTATAACATCTGCATTTGACTCAAAACCTGGTAAAGCATTCTGAGATTTAACTTTAAGAGAGCAAATGATTTTTAACAGTTCAACATGCAAATTAATGCAGTTTATACACTTGCTAAAAATAAGAGTTTCTGCTGGAAAATCTAGGGTGCTCATCAATTGACTAAAAGGTAGTAAAAAATATGTATTAGGCAAGGTACTGCCCAACTGAGAGATGGTACCACAGCACTGCAAAGACCCTCTCTGAAAAACAGCGTACAGCTCTGCTCAACCACATTCAAGAAAGATGGCTTGGAAGTGGAAAAGGTATAGAAAAGGGCTATTGATCAGTGGAATACCACAAGAAGAACTGGTCTCTCCTAGAAGAGAGACTTTGCCTACCTTGTGCAACATACAGCCAGCTCAGATCCAAAATTCATGTAACTGCAACAGGATGGTGGTAAGTGTGTAGGAATACCCTCGAAAGAATGTGGCGTATTTACAATAGCAAAAGGAAGGATGCAAATGGGATACCATTCTGCTTTACAAACGCTTCATGTGGATTGACAGGGGTGGAAAAGACTGAAGTGAAAGGAACGCATTTGCATGGGAACAAAGGGGGACGTTACAGAAGGAAAGACTTTTGTGAAGGGAAAGATCACTATGAAAAATCTCCAAAATATTAAGTGAAAGACTAACACATAAGGGGTTATCAAAGAAATACCAGCAAACAGACAATAAATAGTATTTACAGGTATCACTCAATGCCTGAGCTGATCTATGGACCATTAAGACCAGCCGACATGAGGGCTGTGTTTTGTGAGAGGTTTTCATCGCAGTATAAAGTGTTTCAGGTCTCAGCTACTACAAACTCAAAAGACCTCTGACCAAAGAAATGGAGAAACCTTTAGTAAAATATAAAGGATAAAGGTACTGTATAAGGGATAAGGTACTAGATGATGCTCCCAGGAGGAAAGCGCCTAAGTTGCTACTTTGTCAGACCGTGTCCTTTAGATAAGCCTGCACCAGGCTTCCCAGATGTCTTGCGATCAAAGAGAGCCAGTACAATAGTCACTTACAGGAGTGCAGAGAGGTACCCTGGTAACTAACCTAATTGCTGACTGACATAAAATGTCCAGCCTCTTCAATGTACTCCCGTAAGCCAATCTGGAAATTACTTATATACTCAAGAGAAGTGAATAGCATGCAGCAGTGCAATCATGTAAGATGAAACTATTTATTTGAACTTCAAGCAAAGCAAAACAGAGTCTGTATCCAACACCCCTTTTTAACATAGAAAGCCTGAGTTCAAGAAGAATTAGAAGATTGATCATACAAAAAGTAAGCCATTACGTATTTCAGCTAATGACATTTTTATTCTGAAAGGGAAACGTTTCCATTACCGTAGGCGCAGCAGCCCCAGGAGAGAGAGCAAGGCAGCGAGACCCCTGCAACCTCATTACAGCCAGATTTCCACCTGGTTTGGAGCGGTTCTAGCTCCTTTACCAAACCCACGATGTTACTATTTGAAATGTGCTGTACAGTAAGAAGGTGGTCTGATATGAATTAGGTCACGCTATTAGCAATAGGCGACCTTTCACTGACGAACAGTTTTTAAGCAAGGGAAAAGATTTTTTGGAAGTTAAGACACTGCAAAGACCCTCCCTGCAGTGACTCCACCTGCTGCTTTACGCTGCATCGCTATAATAAAGCAACACAGCCATATAAATGATGTCCTGGTTTTCCATAACAAGCTATAATTGGAGTAGGTGACTAAGAAAATTTTTAGATAAATGGTGGGATCATAACCTTTTATGCAAAATGGACAAATAAGCTATGGAAGTACCTGGGAAAGCTTGAGGCTGTGCAGCTCTACTTCAAGCCATAGACACAGTTAAAGCAGACAGTAAATCACTAAATCTCATCTCAGACTTTACAATTTTGTTGTTGTTTTGGTTTTTGCCAGTTTTTGCTGACAGATGGAAAAAATACTAGCTGAATGTGACCAAGATTTAATTTACCTCCAATTTCCTTCCTATTTCTACAGCACATTCCTAAAAACACACAGCATTTTATTCCCAGTGCTTAGAAGAATTACTAGTAAACAGTCGCACTCCAACGGTACATACTATAAAAATACCACTGTAATACTTTTTGCTACTCATGAGAATTGCATTGCATTACAAAATTTTCTCAAGAATATTTCTAAATGATCATCTATAAATGTGTGCATACATTTATATAAAAATAGTTACTTGAATACTTATCAACTATGCATGCACATACTAAACGACCGTATGTCCATGTACAGAGACAGAACTGTGATACTGCACTGAAAGAGCGTTGTGTATTAACTGAGTGGGATAGTGAAGTGGCAAAGATACCTTTGAAGATGGGGAAGCCTTTCTTCAAGGCATCTTCCCTTTCTTTACCTATCAGCTGCATGTAAGAACCAAGAATGATTTAACTCCATGAAGAAATGACATCTGAGGCACAGACAACTCTCAGAAAGATGTGGCCGCTTGTTCTGAGGAATTCAAAGCCAAGCTTTCCAGCACCAAGGCTTAACTATCCCAGCTCCAAATTTTTCTGACTTTAGAAATGAAACATCTCATACTCCCTTTCTTCGCTACTTCTTTTCCTTTTTGAATCTTGATAAAAATATCAAGATTGCAGATGACTGACGAGCGGTAATCATTGAACACACCCCGTTTTGTTGCTTACTGGCACCTGGATAAGCAAAGTTATATCCATTCTAACATGGGAAAAATATACCTCCTATCAAATAGCGTATCCATTCTAATTCTGTGTTCAGCCGGGGAAGGTCCAACTTTTCCAACTACAAAAAGGCATTTACAGCTGCTGTCATCAAAGTTTTCATTGTTCTCCATAGTTTTTGAGACTGCAAAGTTATGAGGCATAGTACAGGACGTAACTCTCGTACCTTCATTACTGCAGTGTAAGGGGTGCCTTTAGTAGATGTAAACGCCCCAGAGGTCCCCAGGACATACTCTTGTATAGGTTTCCTGGGAATCAAAGACTCCTTCTGCTTACACAGCTAGAGAAATGGGCAACTTAGGGTCCCTAGGTTCTCCCATGCATCCACCATTTTGGACTATGGCTCATAAAAGGGTAATTTTCCTCTGTGAGCACTAAGGAAAGCAGAACAGCATTAATATACATCCTTCCTAAATAAGGATTCATCTGCACAGCATGAGATCTGCTGCAGTCCTTTCCTCCTTTTAGATATGAAGGCACGTGCTGCAGCGTTGCTGGTAACGTCATGCCCAAGCAGCGAGCGCAAGATAAAATGCGCAGGGGTTCTTACAGTAGTCCCTGGCAAAGGTGATGTCCTCAAGCCTGCTGACAGAACTGGCCAGACATTGATCCACTGGTGACATTAATTTCAGGTATTACTCAGCAATATGACAGACACTAGTTTGATCTAAGATTTAAGGAAAGCTGAGATCAAACAATCTCAGAATTTAAGGCAGGCATTTTATATTGCCTTATTTATAAACAGATGGGGTTGTGGGGGGTTGTGGGGTATATTTCCTTTTGACACAACATTGAAAATATGTCCTCATACTTGGGGTTGTACTTTCTTCACTTGCTGTTTTAAAGGAATAGTTATGTCACTTCTTTTAACACTTCAATTATTTCTGGGGTACATTTTTCTAAACCTGACAGTTCTTATTTAAAAAATTGATCTCCCTAGGTTTAATCAGCTATGTGCATTTATCCTTGTACAAAATGAGGTACACCTTACAAAATATCTGATATCAGCCAAGTGTACCCTTTCTCTGTGTGTCCATTTTCCCATTTCCCAGGCTGCAGCACTACACAGCATTAGCAATACTCAGCTGATGTCCAGCATATTGATGTAAAATGACCCTCTAAGCTTCCCATCAGCCGTGCTCTCGTATTACAAAAACACTTTACCGTGGTTCATGTTCATTACTTAGCAACTGCTCCTTGCTTCTAAGAACCGCATCCTTATTTACGCATGCACATCCTGGCATATCTGTCTTAAAAGTGGAAAAAGAACAACGATTAAGGGAAGCTATGATTGCATTTTATAAAATCATAAGTGGCATGAAAAAGATTCATAGGGAACAAGAGCCTTCTCTCTCTTCCAATACAAGAATTAGCAGGCAATCAATGAAATCAACATTGCAGGTCTAGAGCAAGCAAAGGAGATGGTTGTTCGAAGAACATATAGTTAAACTGAAGAATTTCTTATGGCTGGATGTCGTGCTGCCAAAATTTTAAATGCAAAAAAGGCAGGATAAATTCCTTATTTGGGGGTGGGGAGGCAGTTCTACAGATTCAATACAAGCTCAGGAAACCCCAATTGCAAATTGCTGGAAGCTAGGAGAGCACTCTGGGGAAGTATCCTCAGATGCTTGTGTCTGGTTCTTGTACTCTGCTGGCAAGTGCTATAGCACAGTATCAGAAAGAGAATCTGATGTCAGGGGGACCTTTGTTCTGGCCCGATATGGCCAGTTTTACATTCTTATATCACTTATATTTATTCTGATCACATCAAAGTTAGTCTAATGTGACTGCAAATAGAATGTGACCCCTTCATATCATCATAACCTCCCTTTCTGAGCACAAATACATAAAGGGAAAGTCCAAGGACTAAAAAATTCAATGAGCTGCCATCATGACTCAGTTTGTTGCATGTATCATGAGGAGAGCCTAATCTGATAATTTTATACAATGGAAAAATAGAGGGTTTTTTCCAGCGACAAAAATTATCATTCATTAGTGAACAAAATTGCATCTAAACCTAAATTTATTTAGATTACAGCCAAACCACTCAGACATGTCGGTTGAATGGGAGACATTCATTAATAAGGAAATAACAAGCAGAGTATTCACTAATACAGTACCATTTAGATACTCAGAGGGGGATGCATATGTGCACAGCGAATATCTATGCATATTACTAGTAGATCTGTGTTTACTGGCAGAATATGCACCTGTGTATTTCCAGGCTGATGAGCTGTTACACAGGCACTCACATCAACTCAGAAGAAATGCTACTGAAGTTTGCACACCTGCTTTTCAAGTCAAACAAAATGATCTGAAAGCAGCCTGATTTTCACACAAATCACACTGCTTTGTTGAACCTGTGTCTCCGTCCAGCTAAGTGGCACCCCAAAAAGCATGCACGTATCCTCCCACTGGTGGTCATGTGAATCATCTCCTCCTCCTCCTGAGGAAGCATGCTAGATACAATGATTTTTTGTTTCTCACCTTACAAAAGCATCGTCCTCATGCTGAGCTACAGAAGAACATGATTAAATGATATGTCATTGAAAGAAAGGCTACGTCCATTTTCTACCACAGTAATATTTTCTAAAACCACAGTTTCTTGATCATTTCAGAGTGCACTGGGTTTTTCCTGGTGAGTAAAGATGTGCTTACTGAATTTAGAACATAGTTTCTCTCAGTCTGAGCTGCAGATTCCCAAGCTGCATAGTTGTGGTTGGATAACTCCTCCGTGGGGCGTTTGGAGTTTCCTGAGTATGGAGGGAAAAAAGAATTAATCTGACTCCAGTGTTTAACTCATTTGCAGGACACAGATTTCCTGTTCTGCAAACATAAAGGGTTTGCAAAGAGTGCGTAAGAGCTTCCAAGATGTATAGCTATGTGAGCGCTAAAGATAGGGAGCCCCATTCTTCTCTCCGGCTCAAATTGCCAAAGCTCTGTGGATTTCAGCTGTGTTATTACCAATTCAAATGTGTTCCAAGTCAGAGGAAAGTCAAGAACAATGTGTATTTATGAAAAAAGGCCAATTCTTGTTTGGCTGAAGTTCATAACCCGAAAAGAACCCAGTAATTCCACTACTCTCCAGCCTAAAAGCTGGCTACATCTTTCACTTATCAGCATCTGTTCTGTGGTGCAGGGCATTAGCAGCATGGAGGTGGATATATTTACTGATTATTTACATTGCAATTTTCAAAGGCAGAGGAATGTTTTAATCTTAGATGAAGTTACAGTATGAAAAAAATCAAGTCGATCTAGAAACTAAAGCAGCGCTTGAAAAGGGAAGTAAAATACCACGGCAAGGCCTATTGGAGGTGATAGCTAGAGCATAAACATGATTGTATGTGCCGTAAGATTTTCTAAGCTAACTCAGTGGCTAAGAAAGGTGCTGAGCTAAGATTTTGGGGAACAAAGGAACATAGCACTGACCTAATTCCTCTCCATTAATCAACAGTAAAGTCCCATTCACTTCTAGAGAGTAGCATTATGCTAAGTTAAGAATTTCTGAAAACTCCCAAAGAAATTTTTGTGTATGAATTTGGCAGGTGTGGTACAAGCACTGCCAATGCACACCCCCTTTCATACTGACCTACATGTTTTTAGGAGCAATACATGCAAGTGTGAAAGGACAGTTGGATTTTATTATCCCCAGGATTGCTTGTTGTTCTTCTTTCAAGAATGGCTCCAGCTAATGCATTCTATGTTGGCTTGTGAACATGCATCTAAAAGAGGCAGGAACAGGATCATAAGCTCATTTCACATTGGCTACCATATAGTTCTCAGCTAGAAGCATGAAATTTTCCAGGCTAGATGAGGCTATGAATTCTTTCCATTAGGGTCCTGTATCTTCACCATCACCCCAGTCCATCACGTCAGCTGTTTCTTACAAAGCTGCTCACTGCTTTAGTCTTGATTGTCTAGGAAACTCATAAGACACAATCATCTGCTACTGCAGATCTTCTGAAATTTGAAGTTAGCACTTTGCTATAGCACATCTGTGATTTGAATCCTGAATTTAGAGAGTGTTTCATCTGGTAAAAAAACTTCCAGGTTTGGAAAGGCACATCTTCCTAAGGTATTTTGTGATAAAACGTGATACAAGGAAATAATTTAACATCTCTTCAATGCCTTTACTTCATCAATCACTATCCTTTAAGGAATGAAAAAATGTCCTGTATTTACAAAACCCGCATTTAAGGGCCAGCTCCAGCTGGGAAACTACAATTCCCCATTACAAGAGTGAAAGACAGTTTATGGAAAACAACACAGGTAAACAGGCGAGAGAGGATGAGGAGGGCATGGCTTTGATAAGCGGCACTATATGAAACTGTTGGGCTTGTGGTTATTGCTTCTGCAGGAGTCCTTTGGTATGGCTGAACCGGTATAAGAAATCAAACGAGAGAGACACTGGCACCTGTAATTTACAAATCGAAACCGACCCACCTTTCACTTCCTCCCAGCTATAATTTTTCATTGTCATTGCACCTAGGCTCGTTATCGATTCGGGTCAGTATTGGTCAGTCAGTACGTACTGTGCCAAAACACAGGGAGAGAGAATTAACATTTTAGGAAGATAAGAGGAGCGTTCACTGCATTTTAGGAAGCCAAGGGGAGTGCTCCACACACACACACACGCAGTTGTGCCAAACGTCTCCGACAACTGGCGAAGCAGCAGCCCACGCCTGGCTGTGCAATGCGTTTGGAAACGGCGTGGAAGGTGGCCAGCGTCAGCACAGCCCAGTTCTCAGCTGCTCCTACGTTGCTGAGCACGCTGGGGTTTCCAGAGTCACCAACTCCGGCTCTAGCAGCAAACGAAGAAAATCATTTTAAAGAGCCAATACAAATATTTGACTCCCTAGAACGGTTTGCTGGGGCGAGGGGGGACGGGGGGGAATCAGATAATTAAAGAATTAAAGGATTACAACGAAGGCTGACAATTTCAGTATTGAACCCTAAAAATCCTAGCATCCTGCTTTGGCATCAGAAAGAAAGTTAACTCAGTCAATAAGGCTGTTACCCACAAATATTGTCCAAAAATGCAAACAACCATTATCCCGCAGTTTGGTTAGCTAAAATTTGCAGACATATCAATCATGAATTAAGAAACCACTTGTGGGATTCAGCGTATCAGATGTTCAGTGTATAGGCCACTTTTCATATTTTGTAAGGATAGCATTTTTCTTAAACATTTTCATGAACTTTTAAACTGCAAAATACAGAGAATGAAAATTTTCCATTAAAAATCTAGATTAAAAAAAATATTAGGAAGAAGGGCTTTCACTGGAGAGTCTTTCCATTTTCTGCAGTTTCCATTTTAAGGAACAGCCCTTTAGAGTATTGGTATATGACAGAGAAAAAAGGGAAGTAATTTAAAAAGAAGAGAAAATGAAGCTGAAAAATGAGCAGGCAGAATGGACCTATTTGGTCAGCTGACTCATACCAGAGCAATTCCTGAAACCTACGCAAAAGCCTGGAAAATAAATAAGATTCTTCTGTGGGATTTCCTTTTTCTTGGTCCTTGGAGAAAAACTGTCTATTTAACTATAGAGCAACCAGCTCTCTGTTCCTCTTCAGAAGCTCTTCTGCTTGGCTCTGTCCTGTGGGAAACAGCTCCCTTTTATGTTTCACCTAGATGGTGATTGCTCCCTGTATTTAAGCTTCTGCATGATGGAGAGATGAGAAAAATACCACACAAGAAGCAAAATCACATTCTGTAATTCCCGTGTCGAGCAAAACACACCAGAGCCTATTGGCACAGCCCTCTTTCAGAACCAGCTCCTTCAGTGTACCCTCTGGATGGCAATTACTGCAGCAGAGTAGTCAAGAAATGTTCCTTGGACTTAGACAACTGCCAACGCTAATTAAATATTTCTTCAATGTCCACATTTCTCACACAGGTGCTGAGGATGTCTAAATGCATTATACATACAAAATGAAAACCCAGAGAAGACACACATAATCAAATACATTTTTTAATCCTTATAAATGCACTTGGAATAACCACAGGACTGAAAACACCTCCTTGGTGATTGTGTTTGTTTCAACACTCTTGATGGGCTGCTAGATATTAAAGAAGCTATTATATACTCTCTGCAAGAACCTACCTTTGCCTGAACTTCCACTCTACGCAATCTTACAGCAGACTAGAAGTGGAAATAAAAGATGGTAGAGAGGATCTCAAAATGTCCGTGAAGGTATAAACTGATTGCACAGTCCACCAACTTCAGGCTGATACAAGTTCAGACACTCCAATTTATTTAGAGAACAGGCTTCTATTGATTCTTCAGGTGATTTAGACTCCTCGGCATCATTAAAAGCTTACATATAAAGCAGATTAAGAAGTGTCCTCATGAATATGTAATTCTGGGTGAAGGACTATTGCGAATCCCAAGAATAGATGTGGCTACAGATTTTATTAGAACATTGATATGTTTTTCGTGTGTACTAGCTTCCTTGCCTACTTGTCTGAGCCAACTCCCATATTACTAAGATTCTCCTTATTAGTTTTCCATGTTCTGTCTATAACACTTGTCTAGAAAATGCAGGAAAGGAGTAGATGGAAAAACTCAAACTGATCTATTAACCATGTACATAAGCATTGTCTTTTCTGTGTCATGTTTGTGTAGTCTCTAGCACAGAGACACACAAATCAATAATTCCTGTGAGATTATCCAGTGGCATATCGGTTGTGCCATTTTTAGTAGGAAAAGAAATCAAAAAAACACCTGGACTCTACAAGCCTGGACAAGCAAGCACTACATACATACAAATGAATCTGCACGTCTGAATGACTTCCAAAGGCAAGCAGGAAGCACATAGTAAAATAAGCCAGGCCAGCTGAGAAACCATCACTCAGCAGCTCCATAGCATTAATTCTTCTCAATAAATGAAATTGTTAATAAGCACTTTTGAAAATGATGGACAACTCAGATGAACTTCATTGGACATAGGACAGTGGCAGTAGTCAAAACTTCTGCTTCAGGTACCTGCGTGAGGGAAATGCTGAAGAGGCAAGGGAAATGCTTAACACGCGTGTACAAGAGCCTCATGCAGATCTCACATGGGTGGGAGGCTGTGAGGATCCTTGTCGCACCCAGCGGGCAGCCATCCATGGGCCCATGAGACCTCACCTCCCAGCTGCCACCAACCACTACCTCTGCAGGCATAATACTGCTGTTCCTCTCCCTCAGCCAAATCCTCTCCTGACTACTTTACACCAGGCTGAACAGCATCCAAGAGAATAAAAAGAGAGATTCAAACATGTTTAATGATGTTTTTCCCTGCGTAGGGTTACGGGGTGTATTAGCCTTGACAGAACAAGTTTTCCAACAGTGATGGGACTTGGAGCATCGATCCACCAGAGTTTAACCTTCTTCCAGAGGCAGCACTCTGAAACAAAATCAGCCAAAAAGGTGTCCAAATGCTATAAAAATGAGGGAGGTGGCTGTATTTCAGCATCGATAAAATGAGTATATTTTACTCAAGTATCCACAAGATACTTCTGCTAGCCAACATGGGTGGGGGTTCAGTTCTACTTTTTGTTTTTCAAAGAAGATTCCTGGATTTCTATGAGAAAAATTATATTGTGTTAAAACTGAGAAAGAACTTCTCTTTCCGAGCAAGACTTCTCTCCAGGAAAACAACACAGACTATACCGACAGTTCAGCATACTTTCTCTTGCTACTGGAGAAGGCCAGGGCATAGCAAAAGCTGGCCGACGCCTCTTTCACCTTTATTCAAAAGTGTCCACGACTGGACTGAGATATTTGACATTCGCTGAACACAGGTTACAGTCTTCTCCTGGGTCTATGCATGGGGCAGTTTCACTGCTTTGCAATGCAGGACAAAAGATACAGGACACTGACTGTATTTTTTAAAGGTATGGCATGCAAAAGGTTTAGGTAATTTCTTCACACTTACTCTTTGTTCTTTGATTTCATTTTCTAGCCACCATTCATCACTAATTAAAGCAGTTCTTGAAACAAAACTGCTCTGGATAAACTTCCAGAAGTGGAGGCTAAATTCTTCTTCTGCCTCTTTCTTCAAACCTCTTCTGAGCCCTCACTATTAATTCAGACACTGGCAGGTAACGTTGTCTTTCAGTCCTGTTATGCAACTTGGCTTCCAACATGTGCAAGAACTAACATGTTTCTCCAGATAGATTTGCTTTCCCAGGCTCCTGCCTTCTCAGTAATGTGAGGTACTTTGTGTAGAGTTGTCTCAATTTCCTTTGAATGCCCATTTTTCTAAAGACTTTGATTTTTTTCAGAGATATGAAAAGTCAGTTGTATATTTATCTTGAACTATCAAACACACTAAAAAGAACCTATCTGGGATTCCAGGCACCATGGCTAAATAATAAAAATACAGTCAGCCTTATGCAAACAAATGTGTACACACCAGCCACCTCAAAATCATGCAGGGCAAAAAACTACTCCTGCCACAGATCTTGCAGAAAACAAACCTCAGTGGCTGGTACAGCCCTTCCCACTCTGAAAGCATCAGACTTTGCTTTCAGCCCCCAAAATATCGGACAATCCAAAACGCAGTATTTTAAATCACCTTCTGTTTTGGTATTTCCACGCATTCAAGTGCTGAAATTGTTCATTGTTCTGAATCATGAGAATACCAAATACAGATTTATCTTTCAATCCTATCTTTAAATCTCTAATTTTAAATCTACAACTTTACGGATTTATGTAGTTAGAGATTTACTCCTCCCCAGAAATGGCTATTTAATATCAACCAGTAGGACAAAACATATCTCCTGTCTTTGGTTTCTTTTTCACAGCTTGACTAATGCGTCAAATTGCCTATATTGTATCAAGGAGATGCAGTATATCTGAAAAATAAAATAGCACAGTCCTTAGTAGGTGTTCACATTCTTCAGCTTGCTATCTTTTACCCATTTGAAGCAAATATTTTTTATAGCCACATGTCAATAAAAACTAAGAGCCAATAAAACAGCATAGCTTGCATTGTGGGGCACTGTTAAACAGAAATACATGGATGACATCCAGTTACTTTAAGGCACAGTGAGTGTAATTCAGCAGAAGGCAAAAGAACCTCACTTGCCACAAAGGATTTTTTTTTTTTTCTTCATAAAAAACCCCAATATGTTTTTAGCATGATATTGTTGAAAAACAAAGGTTTAAATCACCAGCATTCCTTTAAATGGGAATCTTCAAATGTGGTGGTTGTTTATTAGTTGATTTGCCTCTGTTTTTGTAATTACCTGTTTGTTTTTACTGCTTGAGATTCTAGGCCAGCATCATTTCTGCAGAGACGAAATCAGGCAATATTAAGGGCTTTTTGTGATTCTAGGGCAAGGCATTTTTAAAGTACAAAGCAACAGCTATTTTTGCTGGCCGACACAGTCTAGAGCCCAAAGACACATGATTATACCTTCAAAAAGGCAATAGCTGGAAGCACATGACGGTCATTTACTATAACCCCCGTCTCCCCGTCAGCCCCTTTGCTTGGCGACAAAGGACAATTCCAGGACAGAGTATCTGAGCTCACTGCGCTTGCTACGAGATGTACAGCGTGGCTCCCGCAGCCTCTCTGAACAACAGACGCCAGTCACCTCCAGACAACCTCCAGCAACTATTCTTTCAGCAACCTGCTACACTTCCATTTACGTCCTCAAAATAAAAAGACAGGAGAAGCCAAACCGAGGCAGATCAAACAAACTTTATGTTCAGTCAATCACTCCTTCAGAGAAGCCCACCAGGCACGTCAGAAAAGAATAACTGTTCCAAGGCAAAGGAACCAAATGAAGACAACTCTGAGGCAAAGAAAAGGCAACTCCTTCACGCTGCAGCCAGCACAAAGGCATTTCCAACCGCTTTGCCACTCCAGCGCTCTCCATCTTACAACCCTCTCCAGACAGAGGGGCAGAGAGAGAGTATCAGAGCAGAACCCATCGCATGAGACACAGCTCTCAAGAACACAGACAAACCATAGGATGAATAAGGCGCTGGAGCCAAAGGACAAAAAAAACCATTGGAATAAGCAATCCGAAACCTTAAGAAAAAGAGGAGCAAAACCAACTTTTGGAAATTTAACCCAACAACTCAGATAATCCTGTAATAACATGGTTGCTCTTACCTTTGCCATCTGTGCCTGCACGCCATTTGCTTTGAGAGATGCTACTGCTTTCTGTGCTGCTGCCGGACTGTCAAAATCTACAAAACCGTAACCTGAAAGAGATAAATAGACATTTTCATTATTATCCATGTGTATGTGCATAGATAAAGATTTATTTTTATAAAGAAGGAAACCCTTTCCATTCTCTCACATTGTCTCATAGTCTTCCAGTAGCACTGCCACCACCACCAGCCATCACACCTCTATTTCTCACACCTGTCCTCCTGAACCTAGTGGGGTTTAAGGAAATGCAATGACCTGAAGCTTCAAAGTGCAGGAAGGTATGCAGCAGAGGGGGAGAGAAGACAGCTCTTTGCCTGTCCTAACAGATAAAAGGTCCCTGGCAGAGGAGGGCACGCGCTCGTGGGGCTCTGGTGCTCTGCAGTCCTGCCCCATCTCTTCCATAAGAGGAGGCAGCAGTATGGCCCTCCCCGGGATACAAAGCTACAGCTTGCAATGGCTGGTTTCGTGAGAAAACACCACCCTTTCCCTGTCCCTTGAACCCATACGAGGATTAAGCTTCAGAAGAGGAGGGCAGGGGTCTCTCTGGCAGGCTGGGGCCATCTGTGTAGGGGCAGGGAGCGCAGCCTTCCAGCAGGTGGGAGCAATTAAGGCAGAAATCGCAACCTGCGCTCTACAAGTGACTGCCAGATAGCTCTAGAAGATGGTAAGATAATAAAGTCGCAGCCTGGTTAAACCACAGCCCTTTCATCTCGCTGCCCTCTCTGCTGGAGCAAGGGCCAGGTCCCTACCAGGAACTGCTTCAGGGTATCATCTGAACAGCAGCTTAGTGAGGTTAGATCTTAGGGATTGGCAAGGGATAATCCTCTGCTTTTAAGTGGCTTTCCTACTCTCAGAATTTGCATTAGTTTAGTTTATAAATCAGCCAGTCACTTCCCATCTTCTCTTCTTCCCTCTCCATTTTTCCTTCCTTTAGCCTGCGAGACTGGTATGTTCAAGCAAGACCAGTGCTGTTAAGCCCCTACTGGGTACCAACAACTCTGGAAGTACTTTTATTTTCCTAAAGATACAAAGGAGGGCAAAGAGGACAAGGAATGGACTTTTCACAACTTCTAAGCACGGAGCTACCTCTGATCTTCAACAGCATTCAAATGTCTTGCTCATAAAGATTTCAACAGAGTTAGGAAGATTTAAAAATCTCACCAAGCAGCTATTTAGGCAGCTGCATATATTTCACAATCCACCCAGGGAAAACCCCAGCCTACATCTTATTATGCAATTACAGCGCAGGTAGGCACGTGCTGCTCGGACAAGCTGTGGCCAGGGGCCACCTTTTTGGCATCTCCCTGGGAAGCCATACGGACAAAACTGAACTGCCTGCAAGCTTTAATAATATTAGCACAAGCATATTTATAGCATAGCAGCTCCTTTGCAGACATCTCCATTTACTAGGTCAATACACATCATACAGGAGGCAACCACAGATATGCTTTCCTGCCGTATCCATTTTTATTTCTTTTGCCAGCCTTTCTTCCTGCTCCTGGGGGGCCTTATTGCCTTCCTCTCTGCACCAAATCTAGGTATAAGAGTATGTGCTTGTGATCACCTTGCCTCCCCAGTTATGAACATCTCTTTATTATTATTTTGGTATGTATGTATTACATGGTGCAGGGGTTGTTAGTACACTGATGAAAGAATTTTTGCACATGGACTTTTTTGTTTTCTTGGCTTAAATCTCATTCGCAAAGTTTTATGAAAAAGAAATAAGAAGAAAACAGAAACAGGCAAAATTGTTAAAGAAACTGCTGACTTAGAGTATGAAAAGCACTATTTTGATAACAAAGTCAAGATCTGAACCTTTCTGTTCTTTTCTTCCCTCAGTTTTCTGGGTTTTTTTTTGGTTTGGGGTGAATTTTTTGGTAGGGCATTACCACACACTGAGGGAAAGCCTAGAACAACTGTACACTGGGACGGCAGATCTCATAAACACCACCATGAAGAAGCAGTGGAGTTTGGTCAACTTGGGGGGGGGGGGGGGGGGGGGGTGTTTTACCTGCTCAGATTCCCCCATTTGATTTTCCCTTTTTATTGCTACTGAGCATGCCATTTTAAAATCAGCTTGTTCTACATCCCATTTTACTTTGCAGTGTTATCCAAGCTCTCTCTTCACTGCAGAGCCGCAGTAAAGCTGATGCTGCTTTGAACCAAAAAAACATGCTACAAGAGAGCAAGAGTCCTCCCTGGATTTCTCCAATGCCTTTGCCCTTGGAGAGATCCTGACAAGAAGCCAGAGCTGCCAAGTGGGAAACCCAAAATGCCTTGGGAAGTCATGGGATGGCTTGGATCAAACACAGAGCAACTTATTTTTTAGGATAGCAAGGTGCCCTTCTCAGGAGACTGAATTTCTTTTTATTTCTCACCATATTCATCCTCAAAATCTAGGAGGTGAAAGTGCAAAAATAAGTTTTAGTATTGGCATTAAAAACAGGTAATAGAGTTAGATTTTTCTATTTATCATCAGCGTACAGTCCAGGATTCATGTATGCAGTAACAGAAAGGAAATGATTTTTAATATGACTTTCTAGACAGCACGGTAAGTATTCACATATAAGTTAGTATTGCTTGTAAATATAAACTGGAATGTGTAAGAATATGCCGGCGTTGTATTATAGAGATCAGGTATATCTAACAGTGAATTACTGAAGATTAACATCAGTCCATAATATCTAAAACCACGAATATCTTCTAAACATTTATTCCATGGGCACAAGGGGCTATATAACTGTATCAGAGATCCAGTGAGAGTCTCGAGACAAAAAAAACCTTGCATCTTAGCTGCCCATTAAGCATTCTAGTATTACTACTCCCAGCCTCACTGCAGAGCTGCTCTTTTCCCTTCCCTCAAGTTCATTTTCATTCCAAGTATCTTTTTCTGGCCCTCCCCCCTCCCGACACATCTCTCCACCACACACAGAACATCAGGACAAAATCACTCCATGGCTGAAAACCCGTCCAAAGAACATCAATCTGCCGCAAGGGAAGCCAAGTTCCCAGGCTGTTTCAGCATTCAAGTATCCTTACAAGAACCCTGCAATGCTATATAACAGAAAACCAGGCATGCTGCCTTTTTGCACAGTTTACGTTCTTCCATGTAGATGTTTATAGCCTATGTTGGTGACCTACACTAACATATTTCATTTGTTTATAATGTCACTTCATTTTTGGGGTCTCGGGCACTAACAAAGTAGCGCTGGCTTTTCTGTTTGGGTTTTGGGGGTGTTTGCTTGTTTGGGGTTTTTTTGTTTGCTTGTATATACTTTTCAGGGTAGATCAAGTTTAGGCCCCACAAAAGCTAAAGCTGGGTCTTGGAACACCCCCTCCAGCTCTCCCCACAGCATAAATGAATCCTCAGACTCCCTGTGCCGGGAGTCCTTCCCTCCCGCCCAGACCGCGGCTGGAGCGGGCGTGGGCTGGCCCCACCGGCAGCGCCGGGCTGCCGGGGCTGCTCCGGGCAGGTACCGGTACCGCTCCCGCTCCCGCACGGCCGGGTTTGGCTGCCAGGCACCCACGCCTGCCCAGCTAACTATTGCCTGGCTCCTCCCGGGAAAAGGCAGCAGGCTGGCTGGAAGCATCCCCCCGGAGGGACTCAGACCGGGCTCTGCCAAGCGGACGCTGCTGCTCTAAGAAAACGTCTACATTTCTTTTTCCTCTTTTAAAAACAAGTGCAAGCCCCACCAGCCCCACCCTCTGCTAGCCTCAAATTCCACAGCTTTTTTTTTTTTTTTATCCTCCTTCTTTTTTGTGTGTGTGTGCACTGCCTCGTAAACATTCCGGTCAATGGATTATACTTTCCTTCCCCCCCCCCCCCCCCCCCCCCCCCCGGTTTTTGTGCAGAACATCATGAAAAACGCACTCGGATTCTAAACCGGGACCTTCAGACTCTGCTCACAAGAATCCATCACCACCACAGGAAACCAAAACCAAAACTATTTCCCTTTTTTTCATGAAGCAGGCTGCCCTTTTCCTTTAAGAGCTCCAAACGCAAATAGGGAAAGCCGCGTTACCCCCTGCTGCTTCGAGAGACGGGAATTGAATTTATCACTAATGTGAGCCCCTCAGCTCAAGTGTATTTACACTGAGGGTGACTTCGGCACTCCAACGCTACAACAAGTATTCCAGGACCCCGAGGTTTTTTTGTAGAATGACATATTAGTAGTTTATACATGCAAACACACACACAAAAACCCCAAGACAAGACTATCTAGATTAATTGTTAAACCTTTTCTCTAAGAAATAAAATGCCTGTAATTTTGTTTTGGCCTGATGCCATTAGAGCTAAATAATTACATTTAAGGAATAAAACCAGTGTTCTTGTACCTGTGGGGGAAAGAAAACAGCGAAGCATCAGCAAGCGCAAGTTTATAGCTAGCTGCAATAAGTGCTACCCAAATACACTGGCAGACACTAAACATCTCCGTCTCCTATAACCTAAACGGCTGGGGGCCTCCCGGTCTCAGCTTCTCAGTTCCATAATTAAGCTTGGCAGCAGGTTCAAATGAATTAAAACTGAATGTCACTATTTCCTCAACAAATCCCTCATCCTTGTTTTTTCTTACTTGTCAGGAGAAGACCAGCAGAACAGCAATTAGTGGTAAGCAGTGCAGTGAAAAAGAACCAAGTATACACTAATTAGGTCACTCGCCAAACACATTCATTTCATTGGCAGATTTAATCAATGTTTTCCTGAAATGTCTTAAATCTCCTATGCTAATTTAAAGTTTTGTTATTGTTGTTACTTTAAACACAGATGGGATGCCTGGAGATTTTCAATTGCTTTCCGCAAATCCATTTCAAAATAACAACGCCTCATATAGTATATCATCAAAATTTAGGCACAGGTTTTAGGAAATGGCCTCTAATTTTATGCCAACATTTTTGTGCCTGCAAATACCTATGGGTGCAATTTTGTGGATTTAAGTAATTGCAGGTGCGTAGAGCTCTTAGACATCAAACTCTGAATTGCCCGGACTGATCAGGTACTTAAGGGTAATGCCAAAGAATTTAAGGGACTGCCTGCCACTTGCGGTTCCCACAATTATCGCAAAGTGCCGGAGCGGTGACACACGGCAAAGGCGAGCTCCCACTGGTGCACGTGGGCTTCACAGTCCACCTCCGGGAAGCTCCAGTCGCATAGTGATGGGACTGAGGGCCTGGCTGCCTTTTTGGAGAGTTGAGGCAGCTCCTCTGTCGCTGCTGAAAGCGGCATTAGTTACTGGAAGCGAATGGGAACAGAGGTTTCAGGGTATCCTGGAAGTTTGGTCCCCCAATTAGTACTTACAGCTAGCACAGCACAGCGCTTTTTCACATGGAAGACTAGAAGACTGTCCATCAGCAGACGTCATTGCTGACGCCATCGGAAAGGGAGCTGTCACGGCTGCTGAACTAATCCGCACCCGCGCCAGCCAGGCTCTGCCTGCCTTCCTGCCCTGACCACACGCCCCCAGGTCCTCGCAGCGGCTCCCTCCTTCCTGCTGGCGCTGGCCCCTGAACCGGCTCGCCCTCGGCCCCATGACCACCAAGGGGTGTGAAAGGGCAACCATGCAGCCAGCCGCAGCTCCGCACCCATCCCAGCTCTGTCCTGATGACCCAGTGAGAATAAAAGAAAAAACAAACAGAAGCATTCTTTCCCCAAAGCAAGGAGCGGAGCACCTTGGCACGCTGCTGAGCTGGAGCTCTGCAAAGGCAGCAGCCTCCGGCGGGGGCTGAGAAAGGAGAAGCCATGGTGAACGAGGGAGGATAAGTTGGGGCTGGTGAACTCTCAGCTTCACCCTGCCACAAGGCCAAACATCACATCTGACCTCTGACCAGGTGCTGCTTTAAATCACTTGAATTCAAGTCAACTAGTACTCCGCATTTTGCAACCCCCCCCCCACGCACGCACTCACAGAGATAGGACAGCTGACGCACCCAGCCAGGAGACTGGCATGGAATCTGTACGTTAACTCAACTAATGTGCCCAGGTAACTAACCTTGTTATTTAAAAAAAGAAAAAAAGTACCTAAATATACTGATGGGGAGCTCATACACACTGGGGAGCTCTTCTGGTTCCACTGATGTCAACAAACTCACCTCATCAAAAGTTTTAATGCTTTGTTTCTGTAAGCTAACATCTTTGTATCCACAGGAGAACACATCCACCCTGACAGACGGGAAATGCTGACTGACGGCTGTCCCACGCAACCTTCACTGCTGTGGGTCCCTCCGTACTCAGCGGCTGACACGGGAGTTTGAGGGAAGATACAGCAAAGGAGGGACTCCAGCTCTGCCATTGTCCTACCTTGCAGTGTTTGACTTTCGTGTGTAGACTTTTTCTGGCAACATAAAATTTGTGTAAATTTTGCATAAAATTACATAATTGTGGAGAATTTTATTTTTAAAGATAAGCCTCAAGTTGCTTATGTGTAATTACAGCAATTCTGTTATACCTAAAACTGTTTTTCTAGGTCTGATATACCAGACTACTTGCAACTCTGCTTCCCACCAGGACACAACGTCTTTTTAACATAAGGAAGTTCCCAGTCCTTGTTTTCCAGCCATCTAGAATTCAATATATCAGATCTGAAATCCAGAACAGACAAGACTGAGCATATCATTCATTTTGGGTCTTCAAGAGGTGTAGGCTGTTTGGACAAAAAGGAGGATACAGTCATTTTAAGACAGTGCTTGCTTTTTTTCATTAGTGTTTTTGTTAACTTTGCTCCGAGTTTGGAAATTTAAAATCACTCCCAAAAGGGGCTGTGACAAAGGAGAGGAATAGCAGCCTAGGGAAAAGGCAGCAGTCAGAACTACTTGTTGAATTGGGAAACAATGAAATAAAATACATTTATCACAAATATATTTTTTTAACTTTATGATGTCACTGCCATACATATCTGTACACATAGATGCACACATTTGAAGACACCAGCACAAAGTTTTTACACAAACACCAATATATATACACACAATTAAGAAAATATATAATAATTAGTGGGCATTTCTCCTTCACGCTTAGATGAAACCACTTGGATTCCATGAGAACCTCAGTCAACTTTAGCTGTAAAGTTCACTTTTGCCCAGCACTTATTTAGAGTGTCTCTTAAAAGGCAGTATTCATTCTGACAATCAGGTAGTCCACAAAAAAGTGATCATCCAGTAATTTACTATGCAATTTTCAGACATTGTTTTATGCTCAGATAAAGAATCAAATTAAAGTCTTATAAGCCTTGGAAAATTAGACTTAGCAAGCAAAGAGGTTGAATCACCCTTGAACACAAAATTACTGAAAACAGCTTTTTCTTTCATTGTTCAAATTGTGCTAAAATATTCCTATAGGTCCAAATGCTCAGAGTAATTGTAAAATATTCTACATTATTACTATTTTTAAACCTCTACTTTATAAAAATGTTCTCAGTGGCTAGAAAGTGGTGAATCATCACCTTTTAATTAAAACAGCTAATATATAGTTAGAAAAATAATTGGAAATGGAGAGTCTTAAATGCAAGAAAGAAAAGATAGTCCCTTCATTTCAGATCACTCCCCAGAGACACACCTACATTGTTAAACATGCATATACAGCTGAATTTTTTTGTTTGCTTTAGCTTGATATGGAAATACGGCACAAAACTGTCACTTTGATTATGTTCCTGCAGTGATTTCTTTTGCCTCTTGCATTATTTGAATCCCCTTTATAACAACAGAAACGGAGAAAAACAGCACTGTAGGTAACTAACTAACAATTTTTAGACATCTGTTTGCAAACGCATTCTTAATTTGAACATTCAATTACTTTGATTTAAACAGAGTGTATATGAATGCAGGTTATTATTAATTGCACAACTAATTAATGATAATATTTACACACAAAACCTAAGTATGGAACTTGTGACGATCCAAAATTGAAACATTTTTGCAATCTCCAATAAGTAAAGGTAACAGTAGAAAGAAACCTATAAAATTTTGGTATGTGGGAAAGAAGTACTTATTCAATACATAAATAACTATATGTATATGCAGATGTATGTGTATTCTTCTGGAAAGTAATCCTTCTGAACACATACTCTCTGAAAGAATAGAAGCAGACCTCAAAACTGACAAAAGCTCTTTGTGAAATGTGGTTGCAATAACAACAGCAATGGGGAGAAGGGTGAGCAGTACAAATTTAGTAAACATACTTATCAAGAAAATGATATTGCACTTGACTACCCTCCCTCAACATTTACACTGCATTCCTGGCAATTCAGAACCACAAAGACTGGCAAACTGGAGAAAATTCTGGAAAGAACACAAATATAGCCATAAAAATCCAGATTTTACGAATGGCAGAACTTTATTTGAATACCCCTAACAACATGGGGCCTTAAAAGTGAACCTAGATGTGAGTGAGTACCTACGGGCAACCAAGTTGCAGCACATGACCAGCATAAACAGTGAGACATAAGACTTCATGAGGACCTGTCAAAGAACAAAAATGTTGGTGAAAATAAACTGAGAGGGAAGTTGAGAAATATTTCCTGGTATTCTGCTAACAGTGTGAACTTGGAGTAATCATACAAAGCCAATGATGGAAAACTCATTGCTCGAGTTACTAAATATGGACTGAATAAAGAAGAGAACATATTGTAAATCTTGCAGTGGCAGAAGGACAAGAGATAAACACACTTTTCCATCTTTAACTTTTGAAGTTACTGTCTCTGCAAGTCCCACTGATCCACTGTCAAAATCCAAACTGAAGGTTAATTCTGTTTTTAAATACAGGGATAGCTCACGTCTACATTTTCCATATAAACCAACGTAGGATTTCACATTAAAATTATTTAGCACCACAACATTTCTTGTCGGTGTATTAGTTACATAATGTAATCATTAAGATTATTTTTACTAGACTTGTTTAGCATAAGACATTCATTGCGGCTCTGCAGCTGAGCTAAATTTCACACTTGAAGCAATGACTGAAGAAAGCAGAATGTTCTCCAAAAAAACAAGTACTCCAAGAGCAGTGCTTAGTTACATATTTACATAGAAGGAAGGGAAGGATACAACAGCAGTTTCTTCCCTTGACTGAAGAAACACTCAGTGACTCACAAGTTATAATATTTTGCAGTACCCAGAACATAATAGCCAGAACTTGCAGCTTCAGATGAAGATCTCCTACTTTCAGATACAGAGTTACGGTATCAGTTAATGCCTTCACTGAAAAACTAGAAAGAAACATCACACCCAAAATAGAAAAAGGGATTGCTTTTTAAACAATTATTTTTCATATTCACTTTCCTCTCTAATCACAGTGATGTCCAGATGCTGAAGTTCCAAAATACCACAAGAAAGACTATTTTCTTGGTATTTCCAGCCGGCAGGAAACACTGACACTCTCATGAGAAAGTCTGTTCTTCTGAGGTTTCATGCTCAGTTATGCAGACTCCAGAGCTTTACTTAGCTTGGATAATGTTTGGGTAAGATATGAAACCAAATCTCTTGAGATTTGTCCATCACTTATTTTAGAGCTGAGCGACTTGAATAAAAAACCTGGTGTACAGAAACAGTTTAGAAAAAAATCATTCAGCCATTATCTCCGAGAGCTCCCAGCGCCTGTGTAGACAAGCAATTTTCTCTTCTAAATATTGGACCTCAGTTTACCCGAAGCTAAGCAAGTTATCCACCAGCTGCTCACCAAAAGAGCATATAACCTAAGAAGCTCCGAGACTAACTCCAGCACTCCCATGGACTAGTTAGAAATGAATGTTAATATTGTCGGGCTAAGCACCTTTCCAGGCATGGTATCTGGCACGGCACTCCAGCAGGCATTTACGGACAGACATGGAAAAACGAGAGTATCAATGGGAGCTCTGCTTGCAGTGTACGGTACCTATGAAAGAGAGCAATAAAATACTGGGGGGAAAAATGAAGTCCTTCAGCAGTCAACTCTTCCAGCATTAGGTTCAAACAGTGATACTATTCTAGGAGGCAAAGGAGGATGTTCTCTAACACCCAGTGCTCTTTGTCAGAAATGAAATATTCTGTTCTCTTCCTCCCAATGCTGGATTGCTCAGCAATCATAACATTAAGTAACTGCAAATACTCGTGAGTAGGAAGAAACAATCTGACAAGAGAAGATGCACTTGGTGATCACACTGTGATTACTGTACTTTATTAAAAATAATTTTCATTTCAGTATGTTTTGACAAGAAAATAGAAAGCATCTTGTGCAGGCTTCAGGAAATATTAAAATAACCCAAGGTGATGAACATGTTATTATCCAGTCTGTTCCAGAGGGAGGATGCTCAAGTACTGAAATGGTTTTCATTTCAAATACACATTCATTTTCAAGACGCCACACTTGAAAAATTGGACTGTATATTTGTCATACAGTAAGCAGTGATAAAGAGCACAGCAATTTATGTTCTTTATGCAAACCACTTGTAATTCAGAAAACAACTATAGTTTCTAAAAGGCAGCAAAGTGATAGCACTTTCCCAAGAAGTGAAATGTTTTTTTCATGCCAGTTGGCCAATTCTGGCATGTCAACCTTTGCTATGATGAACATTTTGGATAACATGCAAAGAGCTCCTATTCCAACCCATCAACGCTCACGATGTCTTGGAGCTTTAGGCAGAGATGAGCAATACCTTCTGAATATTTCATGATTCTGATACTAAGAAAAGGATCCTGATACCACCATCACCATAACGCTAAAATACCAGCAACCTTTTGAGCAAGAGGGTAGTACACCTTCAGGAAATGGTTGGTGGTCACAACCAACGTTACACCTGTGCTACGGAGGGGAAGCACAGCAGGGATGGGCAGCACAGAGCAGGATAAGCCACAACACACAGGTCAGAACAAAACCCATGTTGAAGATACCGTGTAGCTTGATTCAGTGCCCAATGATTTTGGTCTTACACAGCATTTCAGACAATCAGAATTTAAGTATCCCCGTAGTGTTATAGCTATATTGCCCATCACTGTTTATAGGGTGTTCTTTTTCTTTTGCAGTAGATCCTTTTGTGGCTAAATACCAGTTGCACCTTCTCAGCCTCTCGTCATATATCTACCACATTTATCTGTAGCCTGAAAGTTTCAAAATGCTATTATTATGGTACCCCAGAAATGGCTATTAGTTTTCCAGGCCGAGAAAGAAAGAAAAAAAAGGAATAGAGAAGAAATCACATCAGAAAATCTCTTTTCAAGATCTCCAATCAATTTTTCAGATTCAAGATAGTTCGACAATCTAGGTAAGTGGAAGATGCAGATAAATTGGTTGAAATGGTGGCTTTTAATCTAATCTGAATTTCTGAACCTGTAGAAGTTTTCCTATCATTACAAATCACATACTTCAAATATATGAAAAAGAATCAAGTGAATAACACAATGTTTTAATCTTAAGCGAGCACCTTTCTTTCTGTGATTTAAGGTAGCTATCCAGTGTTATTTTGACTGTCAGCTTGCATTTAAAATTACCTGCTGGTACAGTATGTGGCAGTCACACACCGCAAAGGTATGATGAAGGATGTTATCTGGAGGCTGTACTGAAGCCGCCTGGATGATGACTGCGAGGCATCAGGAGGTCAAACCAGCAGAAGGACAATCCCTTGTGCACAAATGCCAACGTGTAAGAAGCTTCTTGCACACTGAAATTCATGTCCACAACAAGCTTCCACACACCTTGTAGAGAGAGAAGGCACAAATATGGGACTGGAAGAGGCATCCTGGGTCTTTCTGGGAGGCGGATGACTTATAGACCTACACTAGATGACCACATGGGGTCACACCAGTGACTCACACAATTTCTCTAATATTGCCCTTTACTTACTGGAAGGATCTCACCTGATACATCCTTGTACCGTATTTGTTGCCTTCATAGCTGTGCACATTTTTGGCTTGGACACTTACAAGACCATCTAATACTTCTGTCATCCTTTTCCTTTATTCACTATAGATAAGCTTCCAACTTCCTATGCAGAGTTTTTCCTATTACTTCCTAAGTAGATGATTTTACTATTGGATTTGTTCCCTGTTTCTCACAATCCAGTCTTCAGGATCATCTAATTACCTTTCCGTGTAATTGCCTAATGCTTCCCAACTTCGTGTAATGAGCAGGTATCGAGGGAGTTTTGGTAGCAATATCATTAAAGATGAGATGAGAAATCTGGTATATGCCTTAAAAAGAGAGTGGTAGGTGGGTGTTGCCAAAGATGCTGACTGACATGTCCAAGCCTGCATCCAGATCATAAAAATTTCAGCAAGGAGCTACATCAGTAGTGACTATCCTCAGTAGCTCTTCCTAAATGTTCAGCCACCTTCTGAATGTACAAACATTATGTTTAGGGTCTCTGGAGAACCTTAAGGGTTTAACTAAAGAGCAAACTCATTGACGTATATTGCCAGTGAAAGGCCAAATATACAACGGAGAACAACTTTCACCCCATGAAGCCAGTTTAGAGAAAGGTATGCATTTCAATGCTTAATAATAGAAGATAAATGGGAAGGAGGGGGAATTTATGTGCTGAAGTATTATTTTCAAAAATGAAAGTGAGGACAATTCAGATATAATAATATTCTCTTATTTGTGAGGGATATTTTATTTTTAAAAATCCCAGAATTTTTATTAAATTATACAGAAAATGACTGAGAGATGCTCAAGTCTGTAGTAGGATTTGAGTTTGTTTGCAGAGAGTGCTTCTCTATCAGCTTAGTACATCAAATAAACCAAAATGAAAGAGAAAGCAGGGAGGAGTTTTGCCAGGACACACAAACCCAGCAAACATATTTTGTTTAGGAAGCCAAAATGCCTATAAAGAGAAAAAGACATTTTAAATGCCCAGCAGCATCCTCATACACTGTATCAAAGAAATAAAGAACCGGCGATCTAAAATTATTTTTTTGTCTTTCAAGAGACAGTGCTGAATCTCACATACTTGTGTGTGTAGGTTCTTGGTCGGTCACTTGGTCAGTCACTATACGTTCGTTATAGCAGGCGAGACAGCTAATAGCCAAAGGGACTGCAGCGCATCTCTTACGCAGATGCCAAGTACATGTTGGTGTTGTCAATGCAGAGATGTGTAAATGTTTTGAGACTGAATGTCTGCTTCCTGTCAACAGCAAGAATTAGCCAGACGAATATCCGGCATGTATGGTTGTGCTTTCTTAGAGTATAAATATTGTACTAAAAAATTTGCAGGCTGCTTGTTTTATCCTTGGGCTGTTGCTCTCAAAGCTGTTTTTGTGACCAAACACAAAGGAAAGCAACTTCCCATACCCCCACCAGACCCTAGAAGCAGTGAGGTGTGGGGAGAGGAAGATGATGAGGTACCAGCTGGCTGAAAAAATTAAGGCAAACACACAGAGTTACTCAGGGCCCAGGACCAAAAGGGTGCCCGCAAAAGGCAACCTATCTCATTTCCATTACGCAGTGATGGCAGCCTTGGCAGCAGCTTGCTACTCTAACCATTACACCTTCCTAGCTGCTATTTTGTATTTCTGGGGCAGACCTGGGACTCTTTCTTCCAGAGCTTCCATCAGGTGACACAGGCAGGTGGTGCACGAATCAGGAGATGGCGTATCCATGTATTTCTGTATATAATGCCATCAGAAGATCCTGTACTGGGTATTTCTATTAGACAGAGATGATATTTTGTTATGTGACCCTGAGAGCAGGTATATTTTTCACTGCTAAAGGGTGGGGGTGAGGGGGACATGGACCTGCTCACTATATCTAGCTGGGAAAGGAAAAAACAGTTCTCATGTTCTTACCCCTCAGGGTGGCAGGTGTCTAATTCAAGTAATGATTCCCCAGAGGTGCAGATTCCCTCACACACCAAGCTTGGAGCCTTTGAAGGAAATGGGGATTGCCACTCTCATATCTAGTCACGGGGAACAACAACCTCACCCTCCCTAGTGCTCTCTCCTGCATTTGAAGACAATATGAGGTTCCAGCAACAGACACGGGAGATATTTGGAAAGAAGAAACCTTCTAGCCTTCTAGAAATTGTACCATCCTGTTCTCTCATTTTACTGAGTTTTTTCTTTTTTCTCCATGGATGGCTGGGACAAACATTGCACATGAAAAAGAAGTAGCCTTTCTTTGCCTTTATCTAGAAACAAGCAGATGTGGCAGATAAAGGACCTCATGCAAAACACGATGGTGTGACATGATGGGAGTCAGGCTACAGTACTAGGCAGCCTTAGTCTACATTGCAACTACATCTAACTTGGCATGCCCACTTCACCTTCCTACCAGGCATTTTGTCACTGAGGAAATTTGCATTTATTGCATCAAGGCATTTTTGTCCCAGATAATGAAAATGAAAATCCTTTAAAAAAAAAAAATCCCCAGCAAATCATGTGATTCCAATGCTAATGCATACACGTGGTACAAGTGTATTGCACTTGTTTAATGGGCTAACCAACAGAATCAAGCTTCCCTCAGGAAAGTCAACATTTCAGTGTACACTAGGAAAAATTGAGAAAAAGTCAGCTTCCAACCAAAAAATAAACTCCACATTTAATAGCTTAAAATGAAGCCACTGAAGACTAAACATCTGGGCTTTTTGGATATCATCCCAGATAGTGCGTGTAGCACCGAAGCTCTTCATCACTGTATCCTCCTAAGAATTTGAATAAAATCATTCCGCCAATATATGCTGTTTCTCTGCAGAACATCACAAAAAAGTGCCTGTTGCAGTAAGATCTTGGGGCAAGGCCTGTTTTTTTACTACATGTGCAGAGAGCGTGCAGAACCACAGCACTTTGGTTTTCTTCAGGATCTCCAGGACTTCCCATAATACAAATCACCATTCTGCAGCAGTGGCAACAGCAACAACCCCCGTAGACCACAGAAGCAGCCAATTAGAGGAGGATTATCAGAAACACTCCAATAAATCAGTAGCACTTCTAGAAGTGCCACTGGAAGTCAATGGGATTTTCTGCTCCTGAAACGCAACAGGCACACCCACAGCGCATCACACCAGCATCCCTTAGAGACCTCCCCACCAGCACCGAACAAGGGAGTACGCCTACATGGCACAGAGCAGTGCATTAACAGTATGGTCCTTCCAGGGTATTTAGGCCTGATTCTCATCAACTATAAAAAGACCTAGCAGAGCACCACCGTGCCACCACATTCAGTGCTAGCTTGGAGAGGTCTACTCAGTACAGCACTGCGCCGTATGTTCCTAGATGCTCAGGAGCTCCTGAAAACCCCAGTTCCTGCACAACCTACTTTGAGATCTCCACTGTTCCCAGCTGCCACACTTCACAGTCAGTACCAGCCATGCTCAGATGCAACCTGGATTTACTGGGATTGCTCAGGGATGGCTGCACAAAATTCTGTAGCCGGTTCTGTGCAGGAGGTCAGATTAGATCGGTGCATACATTTAAACTCTGTGAGCTGCTGAGAAAGAGTGTATGGAACATGGCCACTGGAAAGCAACTGAACCAGCACAACATTTCATAAGCCAAAGGCACATGGATTATAACTACAGCCAAACTACACAGCGCAAGAGAGCCACACAAAAGACAAAAAGCATTGGATAAGACTGAAACAGAATTAGCCTTAATAGACAGTGCCTCCCTGGAGCTTTTATGCTCACAGCCAAGCAAAACGGTTCTGAGCAGGAAGACAAGAACTGCAGACTTCTGGCATGGCTCTTGAGACACAAACAGTATGAGAGACTTGTTCCCATAGTGGAACAAAGAGGTGAAGCAGACCCCCTTGAAACAAACAATTCCTGGCCATCGTACCATCCAAACAAGCACAAATAAAATGGAGTGTTTCATCCATGTTTTCACTTTATTTTTATATATATAAAATAAAGTAGAAAATAATAATTTAAAAAGTTGCTACCCTGCCTTTTTTTTTAATTGACCTTCCTCTACTTCCTCTAGCCAATCATGCACAACCATATTCTCCCTTTTTTTAGAGATATATTGGTATTAGGAAGCTCTGTAGTAAGCTGTTCTTTTTGTTTCTTTTTTCCAGACAGCCTTGTCCATTTTCTTTCCAGCCCTGAGATGATCACTCCTATTCTTCACTTTCCAGCTCCTCCTCTCCCTGCTCCTCTAAGGTGACTTAAAAAGAGACTCATGCATAGGCTAGGAGGATGGCTTGATTAATGACTCTTCCACTCCTATAAGTCATTTCAAAGGAATCATTCTAGGGATGACAACGGGGAAGATGTTTCCATAAAACCCTGTATGCTTCCAGCAAATACATAATCATACCAATGGAGACAAGGAGAAAGTGAAGACCTCATGCTCTGGCAGTGCAATTCTTTTCCTTTTCTGTTTGTTTGCTTTTTCTCTCCGCACTTTCTGTTTTTCCCATACTTCCTGCTATGTTTCAAACAGATCTCTCCTTTATTGCATTTTATGTATTTCTGTCATTTTCTTCCATCATCTCCTCTTTCCTAGCCTGTTTCTCTAGCCTCTCCAGCCCCCAATTTCACTTGTCTGCTAATTTCAGCTATTAAGATGGAAACAGTAGTTCTCAAAAAAAAACCAAAAACCACCAGCTTCTAAAGTTGAAACAGGAATACTACAGAGGCAACAGATGTCTTAGGAGTCCAGTACAGAATATGAGGGCTTTGAAAAAAGGTGAAAAGTAAGCAGAAAGGTCTGTTTTGAAATGATAGTGCAACAAAGGAACCAATTAGGGAAGAAATAAAGTGAAAACTAAGCCAAATATTTTCTTGGAATTGAAGCTTTTTTTCAGCTAGAAAAAAAAAGTTAGTATACTACATCCATTATTTTTCTTGTCCAATATGTTTCTGTACTTACTGATTTTATCCAAAATTGGGAGTAGACTTGCCAAAATATCATTAGAGTCTTCCTACTAATGAGACTTTTAGACAGAGAAAATGCCAGAATTTCTAGATAAATCGGAAACAGAAAGTCCTAGGTACTCATATGGAAAATTTCTTTCACAAAAGAGTCCAGCCCCTTATCCCAAGCAAGACCAAGCCTCTGAAGTGCTGTCTTTTTAACACACCAACATTTTAAGCAGCTTTTTAAGATTCAGTCTGCCTGCCTCCGGAGGGGCTTTGCTATCAACGCCCCCCAACACAAAGGACAGCCTGGTCCTAGCTGAAGGGCCAAGGGCACAGAACAACAAAACTGAAACCTTATCTTGATGGATGGTGCAGTTTAGGGTTGCAGCACATTTCTAGGGCAGCATGAGAAAGCCAATACTCTGCTGGTGTCACAGCCTTCAGTTGCCTGCTGCAACAGTTCCCGGCTGCAACTTGCTTCACAGGCACTTACTTCTGTCCCATAAACACAGCTAGAAAACACTTAAGATGGAATTGGGGCCATGGAAAGTTTTTGAACACACTTAAAATAACTAATTTTTATCCAAGGAACATGTATCAGAAGATTATTATTTTGCTTCTCAAAGTATGGTTGCTACAGGAGAAAACTTGTTCACCAGGGCACAGCTGAAGGTAGCTCAGCTTCCAAACTTCAATTTTGCCCACCTTCAGGTAACGTTGACTAATTTAGGAGGGAGGGAACCCCAGGTTCCTCATCTGTCAGTGGAAATGGAGAGCGGCTCCTCCATAGGACATTTCAGAGCACCAAAGCTAGATTCATTTTCTGAACAACCTTCTGAAGGAGCTTCTCTTGGCAGGTTATATACAGAGTCTAGAGAAACCAGCTTTTAAACTGAGACTTCTGGTTTTGTTTCTAAAACTGGGCAGGGTGAACATTTCCCTCTGCAAGTGTCCCTATTCAGCCTTCATCAAGCTTACCGTGTGGGGCAAGAGCCAGCTCACGGCATGTGCCGAGGGGAGAAGAAAGGGAGAGAAAGGAGGGCGAGACTCTCGTGCTGGGATTGTACACAGAGGAAGGGACAGGGCAGCAAGGCACGGCAGAGGTGGATGAGGAGAGAAAAAAACCCCCACAATCAGGGATAGTTGCACATTGGATTTTAGTTCTAACAAATAAAAACTAGGGCAACACACAAGGCTTCGCTAATGAGAACACTGCTAATGAGAACACAACACGGACAAAAGCTTCTCGCAAAGCTCGTTCATTCACCACCAAACACTTCCCAGTCAAAATCCAGAAAGACTTCCTAATAGGGATTAGCTCATTTTCATTGTGAGCCAGGGGCCTTTGGAACAATAATACCAAGTGTTTGGTCAGGAAAACTAATTTGGGCCAAATATTGTTCTCATTTGCTCTCGGTCTTTCTTTCCCTCCCCTCCCTGTTCTCTCCCAGTGATGATGACAGGTACAACTGTCACCACTACTTCTTCCTGTTAGCACATAGGAAAGACTGAGGCAAACAGCTCTTGCTCGATTCCATTCATTGCAGCTGGGTCATGCAGGCAAACTACAGCGAGCCGATACAATGAAAAGCGAGTATTAGCTGGAAAGCATGAACTTTTTTGCCTCAAATTCTTCTGCTCCCTTACATCTTTTTAAAGCAATGTGCTACTATGTATATTTTAAGAAGCTCAATGAATTAAAACCAATTAATCCTTTCTTCTTTAGCTTTTTTTTCTCTTATAAAGTAGGTGGAGTATACAAGCATGCACAGTATTATATGTATGCATAATAACTTTTAAATAAAAATAGGAGGTCAAGTTCTCAGTTGGTGTAATTTACCATATTGACTACATACCCACCCACCCCCAGTATTCAGCACCCTACTAAACCCTGAAGTGCCTTCTTAAATTTGCATAATACATATGTACTATCACTCAAATCCGAATGTGAATTGATACAGACA
The DNA here is from genome assembly GCF_035582795.1 of Mycteria americana. Lineage (NCBI taxonomy): Eukaryota > Metazoa > Chordata > Aves > Ciconiiformes > Ciconiidae > Mycteria > Mycteria americana. Next base: position 45,440,366 of record NC_134366.1, on the reverse strand, counting down.
TACCAAGGAACAAACAGCTCACTGCATAGATGCAGATGTAATCATTCTCTGATTATGGCTGATGCCCAACAGATTAGCTAGCTCGTGGAAACAGCTCTGTATCTACCAAGCTGGCTCAATTTAATGAGCATTTCACTCACCCTCAATGAGATTCTCTTTGAAATAAGAATGCAGAAACCAAGTGTTGTAGATTTTCATGGTCTTTTACTTAACTGAAAGTGGAAGAAAGAATTACGAACTTCAGGTACATCTGCTGAAGTTCATCATTACCATGGGAGATTAAGGCATTTTCCTTAATCTCTTTTTAACTAAAATAATTTAAGACCGTTTTCATTGTTCCTTCCCCAGGCTGTACCCTTTCAAGGACAGTTCCACTGTTTTTAATCTAAAATACAATAACCTGCTTCATACACAACACACATAAATTTCCAAATCTCTCCGTGCCAGGCAAGGGCAGTAAATTAAGAAAAGGACAACGACAGTAACTTCACATGTGCAAAGCCGGTTTCCTCGCAGAGGATCAATAACAGCTGACTGGATTACGGTCATAGGGAAGCCAGCACCAGGTTTGCTGTTTTGCTGCTGCAGGTCACTGGTGCCCTCAGTACAGCCAAGCCTGACGGTGTATATACATGGCACAGGGTAGAAATGTGCAGAGATCCCTGAAAGAGCTGCAAACAAGCCAGCCTGGGTGCTGGAAGCGATATAGCTGCAGGGCCCAGGGAAACTGGTCAGTGCAGAGCACAGCGAGCACCCCTCAAATATTTTCACTCCTCGCACAGCCTAAGTAGGACTTCTCTTTCTTCTTTTGGCTCCACTCACATCATAACTTTACCAGCTACATCCATCTTCCCAGCAAAAATAATAATGCTAAAACCATCTCTAAAGTATTCTATCTCAGCTTCCCCTTTGGGGGAGTTACTCTTTCCTTTCAGAAAGGAAGGACTAGTTTGTCCAGCTCGCAGGGCTACAAACCTAAGGGTGAAATGAAAGATAGAGTTCTCAGTGATTGTCCTAGATCACCAAAGAGGGAATATTACCTTCTTTTATCTCCCTTTCTATTTATCAGTCGAGCTTATCCTTTTTATTCCCTTCACTACACCAACGCTAAACAGTCTGCAGACCTTCCTATAACTTAACCTCTTGCTGCCTCAATTTCTTCTTCTGTAAAATGGGAATAATACATTCATATTTACTTTTTGGCAATTAGACTAACCCAATTAACCAGTTATTGTGCATTTGTAAAGCACTGTAAGCTCCTCAGATGCAAAGCATTACAGTAACACAAAGTTTTACAGTTATTGTTGTAAAAATAATCAAAATTCAGAGGGGAAGGGAAGATGCCAGCTGGCAGATTGAATATCCAGTCTCACTTATTGGCAGTAGTTTCATTGTAATAAAAGCAGGACCATTGCTGATTATGCAGGCTTGTGCTTCCAGTCTTCAACTGGTTAAGGAGCTGTTGTCAGCTTATTTCACAGAAAGCTCCTTGTGGCTCACAATACTGTCTGATCAGCTTTCTTGCATGGAGCCAGGATTCCCAAAAGCAGAAGTCCTTTAAGCACATGCTTAGAGTAAAACCAGCGTTTAGGTGCTTTGGTTAATCAGACTCACAATAAAAAAACCTCCTCAACATAAGAAAATGAAAAGGTTTTTCCCTCCCCAAAATACAGATATGTTCGAGTATTCATGGCCAAAAATCCTCTTGATTTAACTCATCTCTAAACCCCACATTTGCCTAGAGTTTGTTTCAGCTAAGTATATGCATATATACATACATACAAACGTACATATATATTTCATTTAAGTAAATCTCTTCCTTGGGCCTCGTGCCTTGATGTTGCAGAAAGATTCTAGAGACACTACTAGGCTTTTGCTCCTGTTCATGACACCTGAATTACACAGGGCTAAGGACTCAATTCCAATTAAAAAGGACCTTTCTGGCTGTCTAAGAAAAGTTACGCCAGCCAGTGACGCAGAAAGATGGATGCGTGGCACAGAACATACCGAAGTAACAGACTCTATACTGGCAAGTACAGACTCTTGTTGAAAGCTGAAAAGTAACAAAATCTCTGACGATGTACAACAACTTCTGAAAGAGATTTTTGGAACATTTGGACCATGGCTGCATCATCAAAAGCCAAAAAAGGTTACAAAAGGAGTCAACAAACAGAATCTCATCCTGGAGTAATTACTCCTCCTGGAATAAGCAATAGTTAATAATGAGAAGCAGACAGAAAGCCACTGAAAAACGAAAATAAAAACACAATTTAGTTGAAGAGACAAGATGGTTACCACTCACAGGAAGCATCATTAATTAGGACTTCTAAAAGAAGATTTCTCATCTTGTAGGAACTTATTAGCAACTGATTGCTCCAATGTAGGTTTCAAAACACGTGAAAATGACAATTATATAATGTTACTAACTAAAAGACAACTATGATGATGCGATCAAAGATTAATTCTACAATTTTTTTATTGGCAAATTCCCAAGAATTAGAATGGGAAACTTCAGTGTAGTGTTGGGGATGCTGACAACACAGCAGAGAAAACAACAGGCAAGTCAGACGCTGGTAACCACTGCCTACTCACTAAAAGGCCAAGCTGACCAGCAGAGCACTGTTTCCCCACATCTGTACCCGTCTTATGACTATGCATTAGACCACCTCCCCAGGATATCAAAGGAACTAATGTGACGAGCAATCTAATTTCTGATTAGTAAAACTATAAATCGAGCTCAGGAAAACCTGACGCTCTCACAGTCTTAGGAGAAGCAACAGCAGAAGGCTATTGGGATCCAGTAGCAGAAGGCTAAGGATCCGACAGAAGATTTGGTATCACTAGAGAAATCTAAGCTGAACCGAAGAGCAGGCTTCAGTGTTCTTGGGCTTAGTTCAGATCTCAGGAAGTCACTATTGACATATCACAATTTTGTCTATATAACAAAGGAAAGGCAATGCAGCAGCTACAGCTGCAAACAGTTTCCAGGGAGGCTCATGTGAAAGCCCGGATAAGCGAGGATACCAGCGCGAGAAAGAGAACGCGTCAAACCAAATGTTAATTCCTCAAAAATATGTCCTCAAAGAAAAAGGCAGGAAAACATAGTGTAAATCAAAGGTGGTCTAAATTACTCTGATTATTGGTGACAGGCAAAATAGGTGACCCATATTAGCATATCTAAGGGAAGAGCGGACTGGATTTCACAGTCCAGAAGATCATGTGCCAACCAGATTTTCACCTTCAGAACAGTTACTGAGAAGCACATCAAGTGGCAAAACAAGCTCATTAACTTAATCAGTTTTTGATAGCATCTGACAGCCTCCATCACTGCTCACTCAAACACTAACAGAGGCATCTGAAGGTTGATCAGGAGCAAAACAGACCTTTGTTGTCACAGACACGAGGGGCCATGCCTGGGTTGTCCCTGTCGCAGGAGGAGAACAGCATCAACTGTTGTTTTGACTGCCTTGAAAGACAATGTGGACAGAGCCTCATTACCCTTCCTCCTGTCCCTGGAGTAGCCACCCTCTTGCTCATCCCAACACCTCGTTGGCCACAGAACCAAAAAATATGGGTTCCCAGGGCTCTGCCATGGGCAACATACACAGCTGGGCCACTGCTGTTTTCGTCCAGGCTGCTGTTTACTTTGCCCACTTGTAGCAACTCTGCATCTTTATACACCATGGGTTCCTATTAAAAATAATGACAAGCCTTAATACGAGCTATCAAAGTGAAGTAATGAAATAAAGACATGGGAGCAAAATATGTTGTTTGTCTTCTGCAGGACACTGCCACAGATTTTGATATGAAGAATGGATAAACAGATACTATCTAAACATCGTCTTGGCCCTCTAGCAGGAGACTAAGGTTTGGCATTCAATGCCAAAATAGCAGTCACAGTTCAACTATCACACAGGCATGCCTCAAAACTTCACACACAGTAATGATAACACAAACAAGATGCTGTTAATGCTAAGTTAACAAAAATCAAAAATCACAAATGAATTTGGAAAGTAAAGAAACAGAAACATGACAGAATTCATAGATGTTGGCACTGGCATGAATGTTAGGAGGGATATTCATAAAGACCTACTGGCAGACTGTTAAGCATTTACTCATTCAAACAAAAACAAAATCTGGCCATCAAAATCAACACTTAAGACTGCAATACAAGTACTTTCCACCTTAACAAACTCGTATAGACAAATACCCTTGAAAGACGTATTTGTTGTATTTTGTCTCTGTAATTTATCTTAAAAAATAGGATTAAAATACCTAGTTCATTTGCTAAGAACAAAGCCTTACTATCTATCTTGGCAGGAGCACCATCAGGCAGCTGGGGAACATGTAAGGGAGTCTCTCCATTGGCTTTTCTTCAGAGAGGGATAATATATTAGACCTGATAGAGAGAATGCACAAAGACCAGGCCAGGGGTATCAACACGTGTACAAGAGCGAGCTACTATTTGAGATTATAGGATGTATACCAGTTATAACACATCATTTATATACATTTATTGTGCTTATTCTGTTATTGTCTATATTTATTCTATTTATTGTCTGTACTGCACAGGATATACCACTGGACCTACAAGCATTTCTGGGGGGGTTTTCTTGCTATTAAAAAAATACTGGGTTTCTACTGTTGGCAGCTCTTTCATCTGAGATTTCTTGGTATTGGTGACTTTACCTGATAGTCAAACCCAAGAGTTTGTTTTCCTAATAATTTTTGATTTTTTGTTGTTGGGTTTTTTTTAATGTTTGGGTTTGGCAAAAGATGAAGCTTGAGGAATTGGAATAAACAAACCTCCCTAAGCACATAATGCTACCTCTTCGAGTGCTATTTTAAAAGATGATTAAAAAAATAGGATACTGCAATAATCATTGATTATTTGCATTATAGGGCAGAAGAAAGGCTTACACTAATCTCGGGCCCCACATTGCAAAGCCTCGTAGAAACCAAAAAGGGAGATATATTTCATTTCTCAAAGAACTATGGATAAAATATGCGTGACAATTTAAGCTTGGGAGGCCCAGAAAGGTTATTTATTTTTCCTGTCTGGGAAAGAGTTATTTGTTTGTTTAATTGTACTGTGCCTTTTAATAAGGAATGTTAAGGAATCTTCCGTTGACAGGAAAAACAATACAGTCCAAACCATTTCAGCAAGCATGCCTATTATTCACTGGATAGTATTATTCATATGACACGCGCTGTATTCACTGCGAACAGGAGAAACATTTGCTGTTTTGCTCAGCTGAACAGAGAACAGCTTCTCAGCCATGCTTTATCTATTTTTTTCAAATATTAAATATTACATCACTGTGAAATAAATTAATTGACCTGTGCTGTGAACAAATAAATTACAAAATTCAATATGCTGCTTTGAATTTGCAGCTCATTTCAGCAAGCCGGTTTTGCAGTAGCTCTAACATATGAGTTAAGTAAGCCTTTCTGACAGGTGTAAAAGCCTTTCATACCACTTGCAAGGTTATGCTAGCGAAATATGACAGAAAACGTGGACTAGTCACAATATCATATGTTCCATATCAGCAAGTATCATAACAGAAAGGCTCTCTACACCAAATAAAATGTACTATGTGGTAAAACAATGGGTGTGCAGAAATAATGACATAACAGATCAGGCAGGAGCTGGGGCTCTAATTTGGCAGGTTCCTTTGCCATAGGATTAACCCAAATGAGACCTCATTATCTGAGAAAAATAAAATAATGACGTTATCCATCAGGAGCATTACACTATGTTTGGCTAAGGAGGGAGGAAGCAACGTTTATTTATTTGCTTGCTTTTTTAATGCTACAAAGAGTTATACAAGATTTTGGCAGTTTCCACATGCCTTGCCCTTCCTCTGCCACCCTGTTGCGTGCCCTTTCTCAAAGGGACTTTACCGACCTCTCTTCCCAGATGTTTCATATTCGAGGATTTGTCATAAATCACTGCTGGAGCAGGAGATAGTGCTGGCTCTGACACATACAGTGCTCCAAATCCAAGTTTGATTTTGTTTTGCCTAATTAATTGCTCACGCCCACCCCTCGGCTCACGTGCCTGCGCCCCGGCTCATCCAGGCAATACTTTGCATACTTCACAAAGAACATTTTAACGGCCTTGCCAGGGGATGCTTTTGGTTGTTACCAAAGCTGGGTGACTCTGCTGAGCGCCTCCATTCAGAAGAACAGCGAATGCTGGAAGGAAGCTATTTCTCTATCATAAGACTGAACAGCTGATGAGCCAAACATCATCTAACTACTCACTTGTGCTCTGTGCCTTGGAAAGAGCTCTATCCTGGAAAAAATTAGTCTCTGCGGAACTGCAAGCTGGACTTCAATCAGGGTCTCCGTGCTACAAGGCCAGCGTTGCATTTGGTATGTGATCCAGAAACTTCTGCAGAAGGTTCATGTGAATTACACATTGCCTCATGTTGAGAATCAGGCAGCCAAAACATATTGTTCTAAACATCCTTGTTCACATGAATTTCAGCCACTATTTAGTAGCATTCAAGGAAAAAAAAAAAAAAAAAAATGACATCAACACTGATCTAACATTTCAATTTTTTACTGGGGGGACAGCTGTTTATACCAGTTTGCCTCATGTCTGCGAAAAAACACAGCTTACCAGGACAGTTGAGGGCTGGCAGTGAGCAGAACTGAAAACCAGGTGGTTTAAGTTCCTCAGACTTGAATTCATACAAACAAAACAGATTTTTTCCACCTCCCTTAAAAAAACAAAAGCCCTAACGGGTCTTCAGAGAAAGAAACAAGAACAACTGAGGTATCAACAAACACAAAACCAAGCCACCAGGATAAATAAACTGGGGATTAATTGTTTTGCTCTATGACCATCAACAAAGTCTATCAGCTAGCATCTATTTCTAGAACTTCCAATTCAAATTACATCTAATGAGTTTACAGTACAATTTTTAAAGGGTCTCGCCTGAGTCATAAAGACTGAAGCAACCATTAAGCCCCATTTGTTAACAGCTATGATAACTACACTGTCATTACGCACACTGTAGGACACTGTGCTACACAAAGGACTAATGTTATTGCACCAGACTAGAAGCACTTTAAAGTCATCTTGTGCAACTAGTAAGACAGGCAAAACACATTTTCTGATCATAAAAAGCATTCTAGAAATTGCCGAAAATCACACATTAGCATCAACTGTACATTTAAAATATTACATTATTCTACTATTTAAATAGACCACGTTCACCTGCCAAGTTTAGCTTTGCAGTTTTTGTTAACTATGGTTATCAAAACACACAACTGTTGTGGTTACATTTTCATTTGGGTTTGATGATCGTTTCACCCTCTTACTCCCTTTAAATTATTTTCCTTTGAGGCAGCAAACTCGTCCCCCCTTCTTTTTTTTTTCTAACAACGTTAATTAACATGTTATTCTTGTTATAACTGTTCACTGAGTCTAGACAACAACATGTTGTACCAGCAGATATGTCAGCGAAAGTGATGAAAACTGTGGAGCTATACTTGAAGCTTGATGGGTAATCAGAGCTTATCTACTTGTAATTAATTTGTCACCACACTGAAGATTTGAAATTGAAATCTGCTGACCAGACTCTGATCTTAATGTATACCAGGAGAACACTAAAGATATAAGAGATTATTCTAATTTCATAGAATCATATCATAGAATGGTTTGGGTTGGAAGGGACCTTAAAGATCATCCAGTTCCAACCCCCCTGACATGGGCAGGGACACCTTCCACTAGACCAGGTTGCTCAAAGCCCCATCCAACCTGGCCTTGAACACTTCCAGGGATGGGGCATCCACAACTTCTCTGGGCAACCTGTTCCTGTGCCTCACCACCCTCATAGTGAAGAATTGCTTCCTTATATCTAATCTAAATCTACCTTCTTTCAGTTTAGAGCCATTACCCCTTGTTCTATCACTACATGCCCTTGTAAAAAGTCCCTCTCGAGCTTTCTTGTAGGCCTGCTTCAGGTACTGGAAGGCTGCTATAAGGTCTCCCCGGAGCCTTCTCTTCTCCAGGCTGAACAACCCCAACTCTCTCATCCTGTCTTCACAGGAGAGGTGCTCCAGCCCTCTGATCATCTTCGTGGCCCTCCTCTGGACTCGCTCCAACAGCTCCATGTCCTTCTTATGTTGGGGGCCCCAGAGCTGAACGCAGTAGTCCAGCTGGGGTCTCATGAGAGCGGAGTAGAGGGGCAGAATCACCTTCCTCGACCTGCTGGTCACACTTCTTTTGATGCAGCCCAGGATACGGTTGGCTTTCTGGGCTGCAAGCGCCAATTGCCGGCTCATGGTGAGCTTCTCATCAACCAACATCCCCGAGTCCTTCTCCTCAGAGCTGCTCTCAGTCCATTCTCCATCCAGCCTGTATTTGTGCTTGGGATTGCCCTGACCCATGTGCAGGACCTTGCACTTGGCCTTGTTGAACTTCATGAGGTTTGTACAGGCCCACCTCTCAAGCCTGTCAAGGTCTCTCTGGACAGCATCCCTTCCCTCCAGTGTGTTGACCACACCACACAGCTTGGTGTCGTCGGCAAACTTGCTGAAGTTGCGATCAATCCCACTGTCCATGTCACTGATAAAGATGTTAAACAGCGCCGGTCCCAACACCGACTCCTGAGGAATGCCACTCGTCACCGGTTTCCACTTGGACATCAAGCCGTTGACCACAACTCTTCGAGTGCAACCATCCAGCCAATTCCTTACTCACCAAGTGGTCCATCCATCAAATCCATGTCTCCCAATTTAGAGACAAGGATGTCATGCAGGACAGTGTCAAATCCTTTGCACAAGTCCAGGTAGATGACGTCAGTTGCTCTTCCCTTATCCACCAACAATTTACAGCAGCATAGCTAACATTGGATTCTGGGGTTTTGTCTTCAGTTCTAGAAAATCAGTGTTTTTGATAAAGCACATACATCTGAGATATTGTTAGAAAAACCACCTTGATCTCAGTCTTAAGAAGATCTTTATCTTCCCACTTATTTAAAGAAAATGAAATGGAACAATGACACATCACAGGATCTTGTGGCCATGACATGTCAGGCTAGAAATCATATAGGAGACCTTTGACAGCTTTTCTGTATCAGAAAGAAGTTGTTTCTGACAGACACCATTGGCATAAGGTATTGCAGTAGTACTGGATCAATGCTGAGAGGACTGGTGGAATGGATATTGAGTGATAATGACTGCTACTCTACTACCTAGGTGTTCACCCCAAGAAAATATTTTGTACTCATATAGCCAGCGTGCAGCTGAGAAGCGTATGGTTTCCCTTTAACATTTCACCCAAGGTATTCTCAGAAAGCCTAATGACTTAGATCCAATGAAAGCAGATGTATTATACAAGATGCACTAGTTTATAGAAACGGATCAATCACAGCACAGCATTCCGCTTTGCACAGAAGAATGTGAAAGGAAAGACAACTTAGAATAAAACAAAAAAAAATCAAGTCTCTGGAATCCCCAGTTAATGATGAGTTTATACACAGCTTTAACTATGATATTGCAATGATTTCTCTAGATAAAAGGGAATAATTAGTGCACTTGTTATATAGGCTTAGCAAAACTAGAGAGAAAGAAAAACCTGGTCAAATCTGTATGTTGAAGGTAGCCTTTGTATTCTAGAGAAGGAATTATCGCACCATTTGTTTATATGCTTCAGAATAAACAAGGCATCGCTGCAGGGAATGAGTCCTTGTCCTCTCTTCCTTAACAAGTCACTTTATCATTATCATTTTCTGAAAGAATTATTTATAAAAGATTCTCTATGGATATTCATTTAGGGGCATACGCCTAAAGAGATAATCACTTAATATAATAAACATCTTAATTTAGAGTTAACGTTTGACAGCATGTTCCTCTTAATGTTCAACTGGTAACTACCAAAATGTCTCAGCTTAAAGAGGGACTTGAATCTGAGGGAGGAGGATGGGAGGTGCACAACATCTAATGGCAGAGCAATGTTTTAATCCTCTTATCAGTCACAAACCTTCTGTCTTACAGTGTTTATACTAGTTACTGTAGCTATTTAATTTCTAAATCAAAGGCTTTCCCACATCTTACTATGACCTCTTGCTGGATGCTCCTGCCCACAAGGTTTTGACTTCTCCTACTTCCCAGTGGAGTCACTATCTATCTTTTAATGCCCCACAAATTCAAGTGGTCAGGGTCACAACTTGCTACGTGCTGGTGGTCAATTCATGTCTAAAAGTTGGACGCTTACTTCTTCTCATTAAATTAAACTTTTAGGCAAGACTAGTGACCTTCTTACTGGTTTGCTTTAATTCCTTCCAGTCTTACACTCTCACCGCCAGTGCAGACTATGCCAGCCTGCTTTGGGCTTTCCTCAGACCAACTGCAGCGTGCAACCAGCCCTGCACCCAGGCGTGTTCGCTCTCCTGGGCTATATAATCCAACACTCCAACTCTCCGAGGCGTTCATCATTTTGCTGCGACTTGTTCCTAAGGCAGACACAAATATTGCACGCTCAACAGCAGAATGGGCTGGGAAATTGCCAGACAAATAGTCTTCCTCTAAAAAATACCCCCATCCATTTAAATGAACACAAAACAATGTAGTGGTTTCCATGGACCTTTCACCTCCACCTTGTAAATTCTACTCAAAGTTGCAACAGGGCTAAGGGCGGCAGAGCAGCCTGAGGGTCAGAACAGCCTTGGGGGGGTGGAAGAGGTCAGGCTGGGCACCGATTCAGACCCAGAGCTCCTACCTGAGTTTTCCACCCCTCAGCCAGCAGTTTGGACGGGGTGTTTCTTTCTGGTGGTTATGGCACTGTAACAGTGCCAAGCTAAAGACAGGAGAGAAGCAGGTACAGAGCAAATATCTTTCACTACATCAACAGATGCTTGGAAAAGATACTTTTGCACACACAAGCTTTTCTTCGGATTCGAAAAAGCAGCAGTCTGGCTCCCCCCCTGTCCCCCCTTTTTCCTCTGCCTCCATTTCAAAATATCTTGGGTTCACCCCAATACAGAATAGGTGAAGAAATCCTCAAAAAAACTTAACAGATGGGAAACCCATTTTTTGCCCTGTTTCATCCAAGAGTATTAATTCACTGCTGACTGCAGCTGACAGAGAAGTTGGATCCTGAAGGATAAAAAAACAACTGAAACAGCACTCTAAATGGACATAGGAAAGTACTAGGCAAAAGCTTATTTCTAACTTAAAATAATTCATGGAAGTGTTGTTCCAGCTGACACTGCTTGCTCATATGCATCTTCCAAAAATAAAATAACTGGTAAAAAAGAGAAAATTTGGACCCCCAAAAATTGTACAGAGATTTTAGGGTTTGAGTCTGAGGGTCTTCTGTTTGTTTAAAATGGATGTCTGTAACTACACCTACTTATAATTGAAACATTTACAGACAAGAACATTTATGTTTGGGAATGGTCTGCATTCCTGGCTTTTTAATGCTAGCCAAGAAAATAGCCCTTCCTTTAGTTCAAACTCTGTATTGACACATCAGCTTTGCTATCCAACCAGTAAAAACACAACTCAGCTGAGCTGTGCAGATGTTTTGAACAGGCTCAAAAGGCCAAGCAATGTGATCAACATCCTACCACCTTAAAGTTGTTTCCCTGAGCATTCAAGCACACATCTGTACCGCATATTTCTTCTTTCACCAATGACATCCAATAAAAAGCAACTAATTTAACAAGCTTGCCAGTAGATGCTTCAATATTTCACTTATGTTGAAAAGAAAACAGATTGTTTTTTAAAAAACACAGCTATTTAATATATCATTGCTGCTTGGACATAGAAGCCGGGCATCAGACGCGCAGCTTACAGAAGTCACGGAAACCAGGGAATAAAAATATATTTGTAAAACAGTATATTGATTTTTTAATTTTTTTTTTTAAGGGCACGTGGAATTTTCCCTGGGAGTAATTCAACATGCTTCGTCAAAGAAACATTTTCTTTGTGTGTGCAAATTGAGCGTTTATCCTTTCAGCCGTGTGGAGCCAGCAGCTTTGTGCTCTTGGGTGTCCCTCGTGCCATTGGCATGCATAAGCTTCCCTTATCCGTTTCATACCAACCTTCCAGCATTGTGACCACTGGGGATGGACTGAAGGCTTCCTCTTACCTGCATTCACTTCTGCTATTATTCGCTTCCTTTGTAGTCCTTCAAAATGGACAAACTTTGAAGAAGCCCTCTAATACTCAAACTCTGAAAAGACCCGCTGCGTTCTCAGCTTACAGTCACCACTGGTGCGCACTGGTCTTGTCCAAAGATGAAAAAAAACCCATTTCCAGCAAACACGTATATTGCCTTCTCTCACCTTCCTTTTCACAGTCCAATCCCCTCTTTTTTTTTACCTCCAGGTATTTCTAGAGCAGTTTGGCCCTTTCCTTTTTATTATGTGCGATCTATTAGCTGCATAACTGTACAGATCAAGATTTAGGTTTCACAGCGATTCTCAGGCACCTAAAACCTCAGCAGCTAAGGGAAAAAATGGACTAATGGGGGCTAATTTGTCTGGCTGCCCACGCCAAAACCATAAAGATGACAGGAAAATCAGAGAAATAACTGTGTGGATAGGTGGTCTGGCTCCAAAGAAGATGGTTCTTGAGTCCTAACATCCAGGGGAGCGATCATTTTCCATGTATAATAAGCTCAACTATTTATTAATATAAAAGTATTTTACAAAGGGAAAAGTAGTGTAGAACAAATACCAACTAAAAAACCCCACATCCAACAAAAAGGAAAAAAACAAAGACATTTTAATTTTCCATATTTAATAATGTTTGTTCCCATAAGCATAAAGCATTAGTTCTCTCCCTTTACGATAATTTGATAGCCATGATATTAAAAATACAGTGATACCAGAAAATGTATAGAGGGAAAAAAATGCCAGGAATAAATGAAGTTATATTGGTAAACAATGGGAACAACTAATGGAATTCTCCAATTAGAAAAGTGACAGCATTTTTTCCCCTTAGTTTTTTAAAAAATGTTTAGTATTAAGAACTATTTATGATTTCCTGTACAGACCTTTTTGAAAATGTTTAATTAACCCCATAATTTCCCCTTATCCTCCAGCCATTGGAAGCAGGTATCTTGACAGTGGAAAACTATCTGCAAGTACTGAAGTGTTTAAGATTGGGAAAAAACATGGAAGCTAGGTTGGTTGTGGGATACTGCCCTAGCCTTTCACCTCTGCTGAGCTGGAAAAAAAAAAATCTGTCTTGGGTCATAAGTCAAATGGGCTTCGTGATATGAAGGAGTCCCTCAGGAACGCAAAGAAATGAGGAATGAGAGTGACAGACGAACTAGGACTCATAACCTACTTCTGTATTGCTGTGAGCCTGCTTCCTATTAAAACCTCACACAAGCACGCTCCTTCCTACTGAATTTTACCTGCATGCATCCCAGGAAATTCTTGAAAAATCTAAGCTTTCAATCACCGAAATCACACACACACAAAAAGCCCTTCAACAGTTCTTGGACCTACATCCATCCTTATTCAGCGGGCTGAGTTCTCAGCATGGAAAATGCTGGGTGATTTCCTGCTGCCCCTGCCTGTACATAGAGGCATTTGTGTCCCACATTCAGGGAGGTGACTCCAACAGCAGGGCCCCTGCCGCTGCCCTCGGCAGGCTGTGCCACAAGCCTGCTCTCAGGAAGTGGGTTTTGAATGTTCAGCCTCATCTTCCTTCTCTTCATTTAATCCTGTAAGCCTTCATCGTACTCTCCTGAACCACCCTCCAGGCCAGGTAGTTAAGGAATCTCCTATTCATATCAATACCTAGTAGCTCAGGACAGCAGTAAAATACCTGTGTGCCAGGAGAACGGTGCACACGGGATTAACTGAGCAGAGAGGTTTCCACTACGATACTTTTCCTCTCTGCCATAAGCGCTAAAAAAGCAAGGCCAAGCCTATAATGTTTGTAGGGAGTAGCAGTGACTTTCTCTAGTCCAGCTCACATAGCTGGAAGCGAAGAGAAAAAGCTTTGGGGCACAAATGACTTTTTCAGGGCTCCCTGTATCATCATTGCAGTGTTGCAGCTACAACTGTATTTCTACTCCTATGATAAACACTAACATTGTTATGTATACTCATATGTGCATATATGTAACTATGCATATGTAGATACATGCATCACCATGTATGTAGCAGAGGAAGAGAGCCAGACAATGAGATTTCACAGACAGTGTGATGAATACATCGTACTACAGGCTTTGCAGTAAAGGACACATCCAAACGAAGTTCTTTCCTCCAGCTACTAAACGCAGTGCTTACGCTGGACATATTGCGACAGAGCTGTAGCGACTGTATTAAAACTATATCCTGACAAGTAATCGTACATTTTCACGAGGCTTTACACGTGGTCAGGGATTCAACCCTGCCATTAAAGAGAACAGTCAGCCAGTAAATATCTTGTGCCGTTCTTCCCTAGCAGGAGTGTAATTACACCCCAGCACACCAAACCGCTCTATCTCGTCCTTGCGACCTTTGTCCTTTAGCAAACCCACAAAGGAAAAAGAAAAAGAAAAAAAAAAAAAAAAAAAAGCTGGCATTCTTGCTCCAAGTGCATCACATACTACTTTTAATCTGCTTCAAGATTTCGCTGCCCTTAGAAACGCTGAACTCTCTTCTGTGTGAACAACCTGACAAGAAGCCAGGCAAAGGGCCACTCGTCGGTCAACAGGAAGTAAGCTGGGACAAAAGGTCCAAGTTGAGGAACGCTTCTCCGGGCTCTCTCTCGATGTGCAGCTTCGGCAGCCTGCGCCTGGGCCAGAGCCAGCATAAAAATGTACTCCGGGTAACTGTGGGCTTTGATTAAAAAGCCACAGTGCTTAATAACAAAACCTGACTGGAGAGAAAAGACGACCAAAAAAGAAAGAGCCGAGCTTATGAAAAATAGCTCGTGCCTTCAGGCTCATTTTAAAAATGTGTTTTATTGACTTTTTACTCGATTAAAGGATATTCTTATTCTCTCCTTAGATACTGTCCACTGCTTCATACTGCACATCAATAGATGGTGAACCAATGCATAAGGCTTAGGTAAAGCAATCCAGAGCCACTGTGTGAACGAGTTCATGTTTCTCTCAGCATCTCGGAAAAAATGAGCTTTTGAACTATTCGGAAATCCCATTAAACCCACACATGGACGGAAAATAATTGCATTTCCAGAACATCTGTGCGTGCACTGACACTAAATACTAAGTACGTGTAGACCCAACTAGTTTCTAAGCACTTCTGAGTTAACTGCTGTGAGAAGCAGAAGCTTCCAGGCAGCTGAACCAAGTGGCATCGCCAGTGCCAAAAGATGTTTGTTCACTGAAAAATCTCCAAAGTGGGACTTTGGGCAGACATAGGAAGGCTCTTTAGATATCACAACAGGTGTTCAAAACTAGCTGCTTAACCACAAAACCAAATCACTTACCTCACTTGCAATAGCCCTTTATACGTACCGAGAATATGCAACGGTCTCTTGCGTGGGAAGATCTGTCTGTAGCCATCCCTGCAACTTGACTGTACGCAGCCTTGGGGGATTCAATCGGATGTCTCTCCCCCCCCCCCCCCCCCCCAAGCTTCTGAATTTCTTTTGCACATAAGGAAAAAGTATGCTTAAAATGAGACTCAGAGCTCAAATATTACTTTCTAAAACAGGACTGTGGATTCCTCTCCAAGTAATTTTTACTGGCTGACTAAAAATTTCAACTGAATTATTAAAAATAGAAAGATTCTTTTTCCTCACTGCCAGAAAATTTCTGAGTGCCCTGAAGTCAGTTGGCTCAAAAAGTATCACTAATAAATTGAAAGAATAAAAATAATTCACAATTTAAAATTCCTCATTACAATTTTTAATTTTGATGAGAAACCTTTTCCACTACATTATATGGTATGCTTATAAAGGCCTTTGTATTTAAAACATGGTTAACTAGTTTTCCTTACAGTTCAGGACGACACCGAAGCAGCAATACAGAACAAATTACCACCCATCATCTGTTTGGCTGCCCCCTTTGCAAGTTCTCACTCCATGAAAAATGCAAAGCAGCTTCCTGCTCCTTTGCTAAAGGTAACCTCTCTCATAAATAATTCGCATTTACCCCAACTTACTGGGTGGTGCGTGGACCTGAACAGTCACCAAGAAGCATGCAAGAACTTGCCGCCTTACGGTAACTTGCTCATATGAGCCTTCCCTCCCTCCTTCCTTTGTTGACTTTGTCATATAAATAGGAAGAATAAAAAGTGCTAAGAAGAGATTTTGCAACCAAAGTGATCCAATATGATGCTTAGGTCATAATGGGGACATACGTTTAACTAAGAAGGGGAATGACCACCTGGCAACACCTTTGAAAAACACATGTTGGAGTTCATAGTGCTAGCAAACTGAACAATGCCATAGGAGCACCAAAGAGCAGATCTTACTCCAATGCATGAACAGGAAAGTGGTGCAAAAACCAACTAAAATAATCCTTCCACTATTCAGTTTGGAGCTTTGTGCCCATTTATGAAAGCCACATTTCATGACCAACTGGTTAAGTCCAGAGTAGAACAGAAAAATAATTACAAGCCTACATAGTATGAGCTAAGAGGAAAGACTGAAATAATTGGAGTCAGTTATTGGGGAAGGCAGAGGAAGACAGGATAAGAGTCTTCTGGCAAAGTAACAGTTCCTGCAATGTGTAAAGGCGAAACTATTTTACCATGTTCATTGGGAACAGTAGCCTAAAACACAGCAAGGAAAATAGACTAGATGTCAGAAAAAAACTGTGGGTAAGCATAGCATACATTGCCTGGGAATGTTCCGGAATCCCAATCGTGGAACTTTATGGGGATAGGATGTAGGAATAACCATAGGAAATAAATCAGATATTGTTAAGCCTGCCTTAAGGTCAGGTGGGTGGACTACATAAATTCTTACCAGCCCTATCTTCTCTAAGTATTATATTTATAGAGCCCCACTTTAATCTCCCTTGAAACTGCAGAATTTACACTAATATTACACTGAATCTTTCTCACAACAGGTTTATATTACCTAGCTGCCATTGATAATTTGAAGCCTGTAATAAATATGTTTTGTAACTAATGAAACATTATACATATTAAGCTAACTACGAGCTGAAGAAAGACCGCATATTTCATTGCGGTATTTTTTCACTTCTAAGGACACCCACATTTTTTCTCATGTTAACTTCTGTAAATTAAAAGACAGATTAGCGTTCGAAAGCTTATGTATGAAGTGGACCTACAAATCTCAATTTTATCAAAAACCATTGCATAGATATAAATTTCAGGCTATTCAGACAGTCAATCATTACACAGCTGGCACTTCTGTTGCTTTGTCTGTTACAATCTGTTTGAAATTATGTTCATCTCTCACTGTAAAAGCTTTCAGAAAACTTGAGAATGGTTTCTGATCCCTTTTATTTTCAATGCCCAGTAACAAGACCCGTGGAGGACACCTGCTTCTACCTTCTGGACATAACTTTCTTCAATTTTAATTTGACTGACAGAAAATAATATAAATAATAAACCTCAAAACTTCATGATAGCAGTAGCCAGCTCCGTCATACTGACTTTCTGTAGTCATCCCCTCTAGAAGTCAGACCTTCAGACAGATTTATTAGGAAAATCTGAAAGATATTGTGCAGTACAGTGTCTGAAACACAAGGAACACTGATTTTCTATTTCCTTCTTTTGTGCGTTTTGTGTTGTTTTCCCTCTTGTTTGTTCATATGTTACACTGTCAGGCACATTGGAATTAACCAGAAGATATGACCCAGATGTCAGTGCATTTGTAGTGGAAAAAGGCAATTTCAGAGTCTAGTGCTTAATAAAATTTTTGCATGATTTCCTACAGCTGTTATCCATGTGTTATTTCAGGATAGCTGAATCACTGCACTGTTAAGGAACTGAAACAAACATGCAAAACACGTCGAAAATGCAAATCCACAAGTTACTCTAATGTGGGATGTAAGTGAAACAGAGCATTTGGGGCTAGCACTGATAAATAACCACGACATTATCCTTGCCACCAGATTCTGGATTCCAAAACCAAAAACCTACTAAACATACGTATTCGCCGTATGTAATTATAACATCCTGATTTAGTCACTGGAGTCTCTTCTTTCCCTTAGGTTTAATCCTGTTTACTTGTGACACAATGTGGGTTCTCATTGCACTCTAGAATCTAGAGACAAAATAAAAGGCTGTGGTTTAAAACAAAAGCTAAATAGAAATCCTTCTGTCTGAACTCCGTGTCCGATGATCCTAAGGGCCACAACAATGCATAAGTTTCAGATGATAGTCCCGGAGCTTTAAAAAAAAAATAATAATAATTCCTTTTCTCTTGAAATGTTAAAGAGAACACAAACTGGTTTGCCCTATGTTATGAACAGGGATGTGATCACTCTTCATTGCCTACACTGTCTCTGAATAAGGAGCGTTTCTCCCAGTCTGTCACACAACAGCAATACGAGTTCAACAAGTGTTAAGCTTACCCTAAAAAAATAGATTGAAACAAATATCCATGCTTCTGAATACACTGCTACTGCACTTGGGTGGCCATCTGTAAGAGAAGAGATGCTGGGACCAAAGTCTCCTCTGGTATGATTCCAATGACCTCAATGTTACACCAAGACATACTTGCCCACTGCACTTACTGATACACATCAGGATTTTTAAATAAAAACATATCTTGGGTGAGAGATTTCCAGAAACAGATGCACAAAGCCTTAGAAGGGTTTTGTACACAGCATGGCGTAACCCAGTGATCCTGTCCAGCAAAACACCGGAAAGGCTCATTAATCAAGAGCCAAAAGCCCACACTCTGGATTTTTTTGTTTATCTTCGCATAATTTGTTTACATAAACTTTGCACGATATTTTTCAACCCACTGTTCCTTTGGTATTTACTTATCTTCCTAGAAAAAGCTTCCTGCCAAATAAATAATTAGAAAATAGATTTTCCCCTTCCTAATTATTAGTTATTGCCACTAGTAAGAGAGGATATTTAAAGCGATTTGATAGCCAAGAACAGCCTACTCTGATATGTTCATCAGTAGTCCCACGATTTCAGCTCGTCACACCATTTCTGATAAAAATGTAATATAAAATCATTTGAAAATACAAGACTTATACAAAGGCAGATGGCTGAAAAGACCATTCCAGGTATAAAATACTAAGCTGTGATTTAAAAAGGCCTTTCTGGAGGAAAGGAGATTTTGCAGAATTTCAGCTGAAGTCAGCTGCCTTCTCTGTAAAAGCAGACAGGGTTTACCGGAGCAGGGAGGAAGGGACCGTGAGGGAGCGAGTTAGGGAGACGGGAACCAGTAGCATACCCTGCACCCTAGAAGGTGGCCGAGTAGTCACTTCTGCAGAGCAAGAAGTAGGATCTGGATCAACAGAGAATCCCTACTGCATCTCAGAATGATCCTTCCACGCCCAGAGCTCTGGCTATAATCCTAGGGAAACACTGACAATGGTCCTCTCATGCTTCAGAGTGGAACACAAGATTGCTGACTTCAAAATGCTCTACCACTGCCTAAAAAAATTTTTATAAAACTCCTGGAAATGCCTGTATCAAATCCCCTTCTAGTACCTTCATTGGAAGTCATTAATGATGGAGATCTATAGGTTTGCACAGAAACCGTGACCTGCAGGACGAGCGTTCATGATAGAACTTGTTCGTGGGTGTTCATGACAGAACTTGTTTTTCTCTTTTAAAATACCTTAAATAATCACTGAAAAGACACCTTTGAAACAGGTTTTGTTGTTAAAAAAAATGGTGGCCTACCAATAACAAAATAACCCACCCCCAAAACCAGCTGCTTCACATTCCATTCATCACTCTTTTGGTTGCTTAATGTCAAACATTGACAGGTTTAATGTACTGAGAGATAGGAGTTTGTCCTTGGCTCTAGCAGAAGGGAGGAAATGAAGGCTGACCACCAGCCCACAGCACACATGCTGAAAAGCCTTAGTAGTAAATTGGGGCCTTGAAAACACTCACCCTTCCGTGCCCTGGGATCACCCCGTGCGGACACCACAGGAGACGCAGATGTGTGTGTGCGTCACCCTGAGCAAGGACAAAAACAGCGATCCCTGAACTAGAGCACCTTCTTTTGGATGCACTTTGGGCAATGCAACAGTAACAGGTGTAAGCCCCAGTACTACAACCTGGGCAATACCAAAATCTCTCCTAGGCTTTGTAAAAAACCAAAATAAATCTGTCTATACAAACGCATATACCAGAATGTTCTGCACTAACACAGAGCAAATAGCCCCTGCAAATGCAAGCATGCGCTAAGCAGTCAAATAGATTTCTCTAATTTCGATTTTGTGGGCAAATCTGAGGAGTGCCAAGAAAGTACAGGTATCGTCAAGAGGCACGTGTCCCATACATCACGAAGCTCTGGAAATGAAAGACTAAGACCAAGTCATAGTACCTGTTCCCTGCTGAGAGCGCTGACAGAAGGGAGAAAAGAGGAACAAGTGTGGAGGGCTACTGTCCTGAACCATCCCCACGCATTAGGAAATAAAAGACGCTGGCAATACTGAATTAGGACCTGTGCCTCCTAATGATATTATTGTACAGAGAGTTTGGGAAACCATCTGATCACAACTTGTACTGGGACTTTGTCCTGTCTTGCAGTGTCCCAGAGCAAACGCGTTTACCCTGGCAATCTGCTGGTTAAAGGAAAAAAGAGGGCTGCAAGGCTGAGCTCGAGCGCAGATCCTGTTTCCCCACAGAACTGGGAGCATCTCCAACACTTCTCAGGACAGTCCTCGCTTTCCTTGGGACTCCTTCCCCCCAGCTCCTTCACAGCTTGCTACGAGAATCAGGGCAAGTTCATTCCCATGTACACTTTACCCCAGATAATTTGCTTGGGAAAGAAAGGCATCAACTTCAACCGCAAAGACAACAATCTCTCCTGTAAGTTTGTAATACCAACATGAGTCCCTCTGGTGCTGTAGAACATGTCAGTGTTGCATGCCAAATTCAAGACACTTACTTTACCATACACGTGGTTTACATTATTAATTATTAAATCCATGTTAAACACAAGATTGAGTATATTTTAAACATTACCTGGTCATTTACGGAAACACTTTCCATCCTTACACTGGGCACTATCCCCCAGATAAAAAGGAAGGTTATGTTCATTCTCTGGTCTTGGTCTTCTTTAGTCCAGGAAATGCAGTGCCTAGGCTATTGTGCAAACACCACCTTCAGCCACCCAGCTCTAATCAGATTAGGAATCCCTACAGCTCATTGAGAAATACCATTGCTGTGGTCAGGGTCACAGCCTATTTCCTGAAAGACTGTCCTGATTATAATGTAAGTAGGGCCTACCTTGGCTAAGATAGGCAATAGGTTCAGAGTTAACCAACTCAACTACCCAACTGACACGTTCACCCAGGAGGACAAAAAAAAGCAGATGTTACTTACAAGATCCTCCACCTTCTCCGGGTATTACATACGGTCAGGGGGAAAAAGGTCTCATGGCAAACACTGACCTGGAAAATCTGCTCTACCACATTTCATTCTACAGAATCTTTAAAATTCTGTAAAATGGCATTAATGGTACTTCCGCAACATCCTGGGGTGTTGGGAGATCAAATGCATTCAAGACTGTGAGGCAGTCTGCTACTTCAGCAATGCAAGCCATGGAGGAATGCAAGATAGAAAGATAATCCTCATTTATACCAGATGGGGAAACACTGAAGCACAGAGAAGTTAAGCAACCTGTCACTCAAAAATAATATGTGGAAAGTGCCGCGAAGAGAATTTCATCCCCCTTTCCCCAGTACTTCAGACATTTGGAACAAGCTTCGACATGAAGAATATTACTGGAAATAACAGCATGGGAGACACGTGACTAGCAGATTCCCAATTACATAGCCCAATGAATATAAAACACCCTCTCCTCTATCCCTTTACTGGCGTTAGCATATATTACTGCACAACATGACTGAATGCAGCATGACTATACTCATTTTGATAGCGATTGTTTAAGTCAGTCAAGGGAAGAGCTGGCTGTCACTTCTAATCCTTTACTATGAAAGGTGGCAACACCAGCTCTACTCGATCCTTCTGCAAGATCTTACACCTCCGAGAACCGAGGGGCTCACTGCTACCAAACAAGTTTCACGGCAACGTAGTAACTGACATTGGAAGAACGACTCTTGATTTCCACTGGCAATACCTCTGCCTGAGCGGTTTCAAGAAAAGAGTTATCAGTCAAGGAATAGCAATTTAGAAGCCGTAAATGTGGGGAGAGAGATGCCCGTGGGATTTGTGTGTGTTAGCTTTGCTTGCAACAATAGATTAGGAAATCAGATCGAGAGTTACAAAAAAAAAAAGGAAAAAGAAAAAGGAGGAGGGAGAAGAAGGGAGAAACTAAAGTTAGACTGATGGGAACTGCTGCAAACTCTGCACTTTTGAAAAGATAGGTCTGATAAGAAGATACTCGTAGGTTAAGAGTTTATACCTCCCACATTCAGTCACAACAGTTACACAGCTAGAGTATTTCCCACGTGCAAAACAGCCACCTGTGGTGATTTAAACCACCCAGGAAATCAACACTTTACAGAATGATTGTTTTTACTACCAAATGTTCAAATGAAAACTCAAGATTTTTCAAAAGTGTTTACAAATCAGAAAAATGTATTGCCATATCTGTAAATGAATAAGCACCAATATTTCACCAGAATTTTTATTACAAATTTCTTCAAGCTCAGCCCTCCAGAAATGTCCAGTTCAAAACAACGCATTTTTTAAAAAAATGAGGTGAGCTGTAAAAATCATATATTTATAATAAATAATTTATAGCAATTTGTTATGACAACACTATTTCAAACTCAGTGATATGATTAGGCAAGAAAGCAGCCTACTTAAATATGAAGTTTTATGTCCTTTCTTACATCACATATACATCTATATTTAAGCTTTTCCAGGAACAACATCGGCATTCCAGTCAATCATTTAAAAAGCAAATACAGTTGTCTGATTTTTTTTTTTAACTATCAAAAACCTGCCATTGTGTAACATTACATTCAGCAGTTCATCTGATTCTCTCTGGACAAAACAAAGTGCTGAGCTCATAGAGTTTAAATTTAAAATAGCAAAGTACTGTGACCAGGCTTCTGCTTTCTGATGGCCAATACTGCTGGAATACTCTGCTCTGCCCAAGACTAAAACATGTCTCACACTATTCTAAACGGTACTTTCCATGAACATTGACAGCAGTGAAAGTCACTGCGTAAAAATACTAATGAAGAATGACAAAGATGTATGGCCACAATAAACTCATTACCAATTGAAAAGCATATGCATGGGAACATATCTGAGTGTTTATCCAGCACTACTACTACATTTTTATTTACCTGAGTCATTGTAGTTATCATCTGCATGAGGGACGCTGCTGCATATTTTTAAGTAGATAAATTTGGAATTTGCATAGTAATTCTAGTAGCTTGCGTGGCCAGAAATCAGTACATTTCCTACAATCGTGCAATACGAAAAACATGGAATTAAAGGGGCCATCTCCATTTTTAAACTCAGTTTTACTGCACGGGATTTTAAATGCAGACTATATATTTATCATTCAATAATTATATTTCACTTGCCAGGGCTCCGGTGTTTTGGTTTTCTTAATTACACCAATTAAGACAGGCTTTTTTCTTGTCTAAATGGTTTTTATGAATTCTTTACTTCCTGGAGACACTTGCAAAGAGTTTTGTGACATGCACATGGGACAGCAAAGAAAACTCAGAAAGTTTAATCCTAGCTTTGCCAACATGCCCCTCTGTGACTGTGGATAAAACACAACCTCTCCCTCCCTCCTCCTGTAGCTTCAGTTTCCATGAAAGGATCTCAAAATAGACTAACAGACCTCCTGTGAGGAGATCTTAAATCCATTAAACTATTTTAAGGAATAAAAGTTCTGGCTATTAATAATTTAGTCCTATTGCTGAGCCATTTAAATACAGACACTGCAAAATCGCTTCACATGCCTATTAACTATAACCTCTCAAGCTAACAGTAGTCCATCATTCCTGACAGTTCTCCAGTTTGAGCTTACTAGTGGCTCCTGTTGCACGAATTAGGAGTCTTCCATCATCTCTAAGGTAAGGACTAAAAATGCATGAATTCAGACTACCCTTTCAGAGTAGTCCTTATTCTTAATTTTTCTGCTTCACATTTATTATTGGCTTACAGCAATTTTCCTCAGGCCAAGTAGTATCATCACCGCTTTCACACAGCTTGGCCCTTCCTCCAAATCAATCTTCCATGGGAACATGGTCCAGAGAGGATTTCCTCTTTTTCAGGTGACAGAAAACCACAGATAATATTTTGATCGAATGATTAACAGAAAAATAAAGCCCTGTGGAAATTTTAAATGATAATTTACAGGACTTTCTGCAGAAGGAGTTGGCCAATGTATCCTAACAGACAGTCTCTAATAAGTAATTTCTTTTTTCCAGGCAAAGCTCACATATTTCCCACTTTTTGTGGTGGTTTATACCATATTTGCCACATGACAAGGATATGCGCTTTCCAGCCTTTACTTGCTCATCGTCTGGGACTTGGGCTTGGGTTTTTTGTTTGGGGTTTTTTTTGTTTATTTTTAAGATGATTGGTAATATGTGATGGTACTGTGCTCCCTTTGTAACTGAAGGGCAGACTTTTAAATGGAAAAATTATCCTAGGTGCCCTTTTCGGAAGAAGGAAGAGAAGTAATGATGGTTTGGTCAAGATTCAGATGACTAATGACAGACTAAGCATTTGTTTCATTAGTGACTAGCTTCAGTTTACCTGCACTGGCATATTACGCCTAGACAATAGGCATAATACTCAGACGATATTTTGCCATAATATATTATATCATAATACTCAGACAATATACAGACAATACTCAAAGGAAAAAAAAAATGAGGGAGGGCAGATGTGATAGCTGTCTACAAATACATGAGAGAATGTCATTAAGGAACAGAGAGGCTGATTATTCACATTACCAACAAAGGGTAGAATAGGAAAGAATGGCCTTCACAACGTTTAGAAATCATTCCAGAAATAGTGCTTATTGAAAAGGAGAGACATGCAAACTGAGACTTCTGAAAGGTTCATGCCAGGTCACCCACATATATAACACATTTCAAAAATCATCAAATTATTAAAATCACCTATGCCCAGAATCTTTATTAAATAGGACTTCCTAAGTACATTTAAGAAGTGTCAGACTCTGGTTTGATTTCAAATCTGATCATAAAAACTATGATCAATCTCCCTCAAAAAAAAAAAAAAAAAAAGCCCAAGAGAAAGCAAACAAAAATGGTTTAAGGGCACTGATTTATAAATTCCCAGTTTATAATGTCACTCACACACTTACCTGGGGTAATGCATCTTGTTCTGATCACTTTGATACCAGCAATTTGTAAACAAACTAGAGGGTTTTTTCACTGATGAACAATAACATTGAAGAGAGGTCAGCAGGAACAGTTTTACAAGGAAAGATTGCTGGAGCTAAAATATATCTGTTGGGCTGAGTAAATACAAGAAAAGAGGAATGCATTTTAACATTGAACTATAATATTGAAGGGTAAAAAGCAAAAACCAGAGAGGGAGATGAATTAATTAGTGTGGTGCCCAGAGGTAGGGGAGGAGGGATAATGAAGAGTAGTGGGATTAAATTAGGAAAAGCAAAATTTAGGCTGAGTATAAAGAAAAAAACCTTACTAATAATGAGTTTTATTATTTCGGGAATAAGTCTCTCAAGTGAAATGATGGAAACACCTGCCTAATATTTAGGGCTTTTAAATTTAGGTTGCGCAAAGGCATTAATGCATGATATACAAAGTATGCACAAAGGCATATACACTTTGGGGAATACAACAGTGCTGGTGGGGACAGAAAGAGCGGATGAGGCCACATCCTGTCACATCTCCAAGACTGCAGTACAATTACCAACATCCTCTTCAGTAACTGCCCGAAACACAGCCTACACCCACATCGGACAAGCTCTGCTTTGAAGCACTGCCCACATGGAAAAGACATGGGCATGTGCACGAGGGGACGGGCACACAGGGAGGTGGCAGAAGTGGTTGGCTCAACGTAGTCCCAAGCACAGCGGGGTAAGGACGCGTCAGCACACCTGGACTTTGCTCCCAATTCCAGCACCGACTCTCTTTGCCACCCTTCCGGGCTTTCCTTAGCATGTCCTTACCTACCACAGGCAAAACAGTTTGAAGGCAACAGGGAAAGAAACCCATAAAGAAAAACATAGAATTTCCTCCTTCTAATTCAAGTATTTTGTTACTTTGGAGATTAGCTAGGCTATGCCACAGCATTCAGAGGCCAGGCTTGGTGCTCTAGTCACAGCACGCTGGTTTTTTAGCACTTTCTGGAGTAAATATGGCAGTTCCGAGGCACGACTGCTATTGCTGCTCCCTCTTCATTTAGTTCACGAAGGCCAAGCAAGCCAGCTAACCCCACCATAAAACAAAACAAAGCATGCCTTCAAAAAGGGCTGCAAGACGAAAATGCCACAGTGCAGTTGGCAATCTGATTTCTTGTTCGTAGCAGTTTTCCTGCTATTTTAAGTGGGAAACATCACCCAAACCTGTTCGAACAATTTTCTGGGTTTTGCTCTGCCTATCTCACATAAAAGTAAAAATCAGCAAATGCTTTGCAGGCAATTCTGAGAGTACTGCAGGGACCACAACTGGATAAACAGTCTGTGCCTAATAACAGGCAGGTCGTTCACCCAAGTGAAAAAAAAGGAAGGGTTAAACGCTGTAGCTTTATCAGGAAATTTGATGCTTTAAACTGGAAGCAATTTGTTCAATGGCTATTTTGACCATAGAACTTCCTAATCTCAGTTCCCATAAAGTTTGGCTTGATGCCAGCCAGAATGGTTCGTTTCAGCTGCACAGATATCTTCCACAGAGGAAATAAAAGGATTTCAAACCCCGGAGTCATTTCCTTTGGTTCTCGGCTCATTCAGAAAAAATGTCCTTTCGGTCAGTGATATCTCCAACTTAATTCCTGCAGCATGACTTTAAAAAAAAAAAAAAAAAAGTCTTTGTGGGAAACTTTTTCTGAAGGTTTGGAAGTGTGCCCTGTAAGCTCTTTGCCAGTTGGTGTAAAATACCTTCTTTCCTCCCAGAAGCTTGCAAAGTAAAAGGTCCTCTTCTCTTCTGCATTAACTCTGAGCTTTCCAGAAGTTCTTACTCATCTTGCAGTCCCATTCAATAATTAAAGGGGGTATTCACGCTCATACACATAGAAGTAAGAGTCTGCAGAACTGCACAACAAGATAATCCACTAAATGTACTCGAATCACAGGGCGTGATTCAGGTGCAGTAGTGCTTCAGGTGCAGTAGTGCAAGCAGAACAAGTAAGCATTTATCAAGAGGAGCAATATATTGTTTTCCCAAAAGTACCATAGGTTTTGAGGCATGTAAGCATAATACATTGCACACCTCTGTGTCTCACTTTTGAGAGCAGTTGACAAATATTTGAAGATTCAGCCCCAAATCTGAAAAGTGATCCAAAAGATCCAAATAGGCTATGTTTAACACAAGCATGCAGGCCAGCCAACATAAATATCAGGAGCGTAACGTCCTCTCCAAGTGAGTGCTATACCTACTCCTTGAGGCTACCATCTTAAGCATGTAGTCAGGGTTTCACTGAAATAATGGAGAAAATATTTTTGACGTGCAGTCTAGCCGTAATGATCACATTCATTCCAAGCGCATCAGACCTGGGAACACTACGTTTACATCATCACAAAAGAGAGGGGAAGCTTTTCAAATATATCCTCAGGCCTGCGATATTTCTAACAGTACTATAAAACAAAATACCGAGGTGTAGGGCTCAGTATAAACAGTAGCATTTGTGGGTCCTATAATAGTGAGCTTACGCATCCTTTGTCCTAAAATGAACTTTGAAGCACAAGGTTACATCAGAGCTGACACACGTTTTATGAAGAAGATTGATTTTAGTGAAACTCAAGGTCTTCTTCAGTACTGAGCTTTAGCACACATCTAATGCTAAGTCTACACATCCTAAGGTGACCCTTTCTATATTCAGAAAATTCAGAAGGCAGGGTAAAGGACACAGCAAAATGGAAACGTTAATGAGTTGAACCCTATTGTCAACTTAAAATGTCAACGCCAATCTTGTGATCGGTAACTAAATTGCTCTTTCTAGGAAAGTTTATCACTAGACCAAAATTATATTTTTAGTTATTATTTATGAATTGTGACTTATATAACTTACATTTAAATGCTCACAATTGTCAATTCTTGCATTATAATGATGCAAGGTATTATATGAGATGGACTGATACATCAACTTCTAATAAAGTAGTTCAACACACATATACACATATTATATATCTATATCTATTTGTATATAGATATATAGATATCACAAGCTCCTTGATAACACTGCTCTGCAGTGTTATCACAGGGAAACTGAGGTCTTAAAATTGAAGGCCTTCTTCACCCCAACTCAGAGATTTTCTTACAGTGCCTTGAATAGTACAGACAAGATCTGCAATCTACAGCAAGGACCTCTACTAGAGAGGAGATAAGCTATAATATTAGATCTTATTTCTGTTTTCTGAAGGAATGTGGGGAGCTGTCTAATTTATAAGATAAATAAGTAAAATAAATAAAGAAGCACACTTCTCTATATGCCAATCCAAACATTTCCCTGTTGCAAAGTTTTCTCCATTTAAATCTTTATTTACCAGGATAAAATAACAATGCAGAGACATTGATGCAGCATATAGAATGAAAGGTGTACAGGAGGTTTACAGACCAGCTGGTGTTTCTGAGGTTAAAGTGGACCAACACTGGAACTGTAATGGTACTTTTTTTCCTTTTTTCCTTTCTTTTTTAAAGTTATATGTAAATTCAAACCAAATGTTGACTGGAAAGTTTCTCCCCTTTTACATTCCACTTCTCTTCTCCCTTCCAAGAATGCCAAACCCAGGAGCAGAGTGTCAGTAAAGACTGTCTAAACTGAAATGAAATGTCTGGTTTCACTTAGTCCTGTGGGCAACATGTGCTTCCACTCTTCCCTAAAACACAGTGGGAACACGGGGCTTTAAAATCATAATCTGAAAATCCCATTTTCTTATAAGCTTTATTAATATGAAATGACTGAGTGATAGTCTCAACTTTCAGTTAAAATAATAGGGGAGCATTTCATAGCCATTCCTCTGCCTTATCCTCACTCCCAAAACACAGCGAGCTCACCTTGCTGGGCTTTTGAAGGTTAATTTGACAAAACCCATTTTGGAATTATTCTATTTTCTTTAACGTGCAAACCTACAGACATTTTCTAGGCCTCACACTGGCAAGCACGGACGTAATTCGCAAGCAGATGAACCATAATGCAGCCACACTTCACTCCTCTGCCTCCTGCTCCCCAGCATTTCAGCAAACCATCGCAACTCCCCCACCCCCCCCACCCCCGTGCACCCCAACACAGTCAGTCAGCCTGGGTAAGGGCAAGAGAGATTGCTGGGTCCCCCTTCAGCCCGAGAGCCAGGACCCGCGCCCGGAGGCATCCTCCAGGGCCAGGCTTGTTTAAAAGGGCAGCAGAGAGCACTGGAGAGTGCCCCAGCCCCAAAAGCCCTGAGCCAGCGCCCACGGGAGCCCAGCTCCCACAGTGGCTGCAATGGCCCCAAAGAGAGCAGCCCTAAAGAGAGTACATCTCCCTGCTCCCTCCCCAGCGCTCCTCGTGGAGTTGCAGCTGTTTAGATTATTGTAGCAGTTGAAGGAAATGCACTAAAAAGCTACATCTGACCATACTTGCCTGGCTCTGAACTCACAACAGGAGAACTCTATGACATAAGTGCATGCGTTTGGACAAGAAGTTGGTCACTGAACCCTCACCCCACTTTCAGGTAGCCTCATGCCACAACTCCTGTTATAAAAACTGAGCTTGCTCTGCCTCCTGTGCCAAAACTTTGCTGCTTTGGGGGTCAGAAACTCTCACCCGTATTTCACCCGTCATTTAATCACGGCCCGTTTACCCTCACTTATTCTTGCTGCCAGCACTGTGCACGCTTCCCCCCCCGCCCGCTAATACCAGACACCAATTTCTTCATAGTCAGTGCCTTTCCTATTTTGTTTTGGTTTTGTAAATGTTCTCTCAAATGCTGTCTTCCATTCCCCACCAATCCCTCTCTACGCTCCTTTGAATAAGATGAGCCCCAACGTTTCCAAGAACTAAGCTGAGACCATAAGAGCATGAGTTTGACTGCATGGAAGGAGGAGACAACTGTAGCTTTTGTCCTTAGAGCAGCAACCGGAGGGGAGGTGAAACAGGTCACCTGCAGAGAAAGCAGCTGAAGGAACAACCCCACCAAATACTCAGAGAGAAGAAATTAAGGTGGGAATTACCCAATTTACTATGCCAACTATCATTTCTATGTCTTCCTCATGGGAGAGCTGCACACCTGAGTGCGCTGTGCAGACAACTCTTCAGCAGGAGATTCTGACTCCTGAGAGCAGGACAGCAAAATGGGATGGACTGGATAAGACAGAGAAATTCAGCAGCTGAACCTTCAGGGACATCACTTCCAAGTAATCAAGCCAAATCTTGCTAAGGGAGAGGGGGGAGAGGTTTGCAGAGGGTATTTCAGCAGTGTCATACAGCAGGCCCAAGTCCATTAGGGCAGCTGCCAGCTCAAGGCAGCATTCAGGCGGTGAAGCAGGATGTGAGCCAGTGCTGGATCTTCCCCACTGAGAGCTGCTGACTTTGCATCTTCTGTCATTGAAAATGTCCCTCTAGAACTTGGAGCTAACCAGAAGGAAGGAGCAGGTTGGAGTGACAGCAATCTCTCTCACCAGGCAAACAGATGGAGGAGTTGGTAACCTTGGAGAAAAATCACAGGGTGATCACTAGATCTATCCCTCTTGCAAACAAAACCAAAGGCCAGAGAATGTAAGTGGTCATACTGGGATGGAGACTAACCACGGAGCCACTCAAATACAGTGCCAACAACACAACTGAAACACTAGTAGCTCCCTACTAGTGTCTTTACTGACACTAGTAGCCTAAGAAATAGGCAAAGCCTAAGAAATAAGATGGGTGAACTGGAATACATACTACAGTAAGAAAACGCTCATGTATTACAAAGACCGTGAAAGTGAGGCAATGAGCGGACGGCCATAACACTAAGATATAACGTGCACGGCAGAGAGAGTAGGCCGTGCTGGTGGTGGAGAAATGATCAGGCTAAGCACGGCAGCAAGTAACGCAGAACCTGCAAGAACTGAAATCCCAGCCCTAACCATGAAGAACAGTAACTCTGCATTACTGGAGAGCTACCGCTGTACTCCTGACTGCCGCGCCAGGATGGCAACACCAACCGCAACGCGCAGAGGCAGACGCAGAAAAGCAGTAAGGGCAGAAAGCGAGCCCAGCGCTCATAGGGGACTTTAATTATCCCTACACAGATTGGGCAAAATGGGATATAATGCAAAGATCACATTTTTAGGTGCTGTTTCAGAGAGCAGCTGCTTAGGAAGCCCAGAAGAACAGATGCAACTCTTAATTTGAAATGACCACAGAGGAGGTTATGGGACAAATTGACAAACGCGAACACTAACAAATTGCAACAACAGATGGTATTCACACTCCCCGTTTGAAAAGAGCTCCAGGACGCAATAGCTGACTACACACACTAATAAGTGGTGTGCAGCTTCTTTTCTAAAACCAACTTCGTACCTGAGGACCGGGAGGTGGCACACGTAGCGGCAATATTCTGAAAAGATCCCAGGTGAGATCCCGGTATCTACAGGTCTGTAAACCTGGTGTCAAATTACCAGAAATTACAGAAGCAGAGTAAAATCAATGGAAATACAGTACGTCGAAAGAGTTAACCTGGCTTTTGTAGGTTTGCCTCACAGACCTATTGGAGCTCTTTGAAAAGGTCAACAAGCCTGTGGATAAGGGTGATCTGGCTAATACAGGATCTTGGATCTCCAAAGGCATTTGACAAGGCCCCTACAAAAGATTTCGCAGGAAACTAAGCAGCCATGGCTTAAGAGGGAAAGTTCTTGGATAAACAATCGGTTAAAAGATAAAAACAGAGGGTAGAGGGCATAGTCTTTGTTACAAGAGGGGAATGGCACCAATGGACTTCCACACGGAGCTTTGCCGGGACCCATACTGCATAACCTGTTTCTAAATGACAAGAGGAGGCTAAGCAGTGAGATGACAAGGTTATTCAGGAGAAAAAACAGGGGGAGAGAAGAAGTTCTTCTGTGAAGAACTACAGAAGGACCTTATTAAACTAAGCGACTGGATAATAAACCAGCAGAAGAAATTAAATGTAGATAAATGTAGTGATGCACATGGGAGAAAACAATTCCAGTTTCACATTATAAAAAGATGCCCTTTGAACTGTCCATAGAAATGTCAGGTCCATATTTGCTCCAAAAGGCAAACTGAATTCTAGCAACTGTTACAAAAGGAGAAAGAAGCAAGGCAAAGAATATACTGCAGAAATATCTACATATGTCAGCCCCTCCTTCCCCATAACTTTTGAACCAACTGACTCTATTCAAACAAATTTAACAGAGGTAGCAATCTCAAATACTTTAAGTTCCAAAAACTCAGTCTTTTGACTAGACGCTAGAGAAAACACAGCAGAGTCACAAAGCAGAGGCTTATTAATCCCAGCAGCCTCAGAAGGACTTGTTGCATGGCATAGACCCTCTGCTTTAAGTGTAACTATTTTAACACCTCTACGGTAACAGCCCAAGAAAGTAGAGCATGGCAAGCAGTAGCTATGCAATTCTTTCCGATGTAAGAACTCACATTCACCCAACCTGATAAATATGTATCTGTCTCCGAAGCTCAAGGCGTATTTAATGCCTGTTCCATGAGTTTTTTCTCTAATAACTACCTATACTAGCAATAAATATAGTTTTTTTTAAAAAGGAAATAACTCCTAGGATAATGTGCAACAAATAAAAATTAAACACTAGAATTTTGAACACTGATTTTTCCTTGGTTTTGGGGCTTTTTTTAAAGACACATTCCATCCATTATGTGGAATTTACCCTGCAATTTACTGTGAGCTGAAGTGACTGACAAGAGCAACCAAGATACCTCAGGCAAACTGGGTCACTCATGACTTTTTCTTGCTGTTTCATGATTAAAGGTTGACCACAAAAACCTTTACTTTCTGCAGAATTACATGCTTGGTTGGTTAAATATTCAGGCAATTAACATAGAGATAACATGCATTTAAATGGTGGTCCCATTGACCCCCATCTCCTGGCAGCAACCTTTGCTCTGAAAGCAGACAGCTTAGCAAAAATATTCAATTAATAAAAAGCCATGAAGGGCAACAAGTCCATTTTAATTCATTTAAAAACAAACGGTGTTTACTGCCCCATATTTAATAAGTTAATAAACAACACCACCACAACTAATACCACAAGCAACAAGGGCATGTGGCTGAAAGATCTTTATAGAGATCATATAAAAAACATAAATTAAATTTCCGGTGTTCTCCTTTGTTTAGAATAAAACAAATTATTCTATGAGCAATGAAGTGAACAAAGCCTGTTGCCTTACACATTTGAGCCCCGTCTTTCCTGTCTGCCCACGTCCTGTCCCAACCGTGATGCTACAACTTGCTGCAGTAACTCAATTCCCCCCACCCCAAGCGTTCCTTACTGCTTCCACCCTCCCCTCCAACACCCGTACCTCCCTCCTAAATTCCTTGTTGGGCAAAACCAGCACAAGCTCTGGCTCCACCATAGATGAGCAAGTGGTGATTTACTGTGGTTACTTTAGGTGGAGTAAAACTAAACCCACCCTGCATTTCCTTCTGTGGGAGCACCGAGTCTCCACTCTACGTAACTGTCTGTTTTCTGAAAATTTTTAACTCGGTTGTATTTGAAAGTCCCAGTTCTCTGGCACATTTGCTTGAAACTGGCCAACAAGTTGTAAAATTCTATGTGAATAAAAAATTGAAAGCTTGGAGGCTCTGAAATTATAAACCAAACTAAGAGATGGTTTTTTAAAAGAAAAGAAAAATTGAACCATTTGTAATTTTTTAATGAAACTTGTAATCTGGGGGTCCAGATAAACCACATATCACACCACTGCCATCTAATGGAAGAAAACATCAGCCGATCATTGGTCCTGAGGAAGACCCAGTCGGACAAAAACTGTTTCACCAAGTAGGAGAGTCGTTTCTACCACCCCTAACATGGCCTCCTCCTTTTCTCATATATAAATTTAGCTCTCCTCAAAACATTCTGGGTTGAAAAAACTCACTAAATGTTACCCAAATGTATGACTATTCTCAGGAGAGCTGAAAGACTGGTTTGGGGGTTTCTTTTTTGGAGAATTCAGTATTTTAAAAAAACGTTACTTAACTCCATTCAGAGTCATAAGATTACTCACAGTACGTAAAATTAATTGTGGACCCTGCCCTTTTTCAAAGCCCTGGGCTGCAAAGTCCATAGGACAAAGTTGTCTTTTAATTAAATTTTGTACAGTACAATTGTTTTCTGTACCGTCAATTAGCACCTAGACCTTTACTGCTGTACGGTTACCATAACCTAAATAGATGGAGTAATATTAATAATGCCCACCAGTTCCTTCTTCAGAACTGGTGTGGGTGGGTTTTTTGTTCAGCGTTGAGGGAGCTACATCTTTATTGCCAGAGGTTATGATTTTTCTCCTGTGTTGCACATATATTCCTACTCTAGCAATCCTATGCCGTCTCCAGACAGGCAGCCCTCGAATACTCAGAAAAACAGATTTAATAAAAATGATGGTACAGTCTATCAGTGTTTTACTTTCACAGTATATTATCTACCAAGAAAGAGAACATTCACTTAATTCACTTGGGTAAGAGAGTTCTACTCTTCTGAACAGAAGCCAGGGAAACGCACTAATAGGGGAAAATACAAACGGTGACTTCTCTGATTGCTGGCATACTGCAGAAGTGAAGTCACGCTATAATTAACAGATCTGATTCAGAATGGTTCCTGTTGAGTACCCGTGTTCAATAAGAGTCTGTTGATTGGATTTATTATCAAATTGTCACTGTATCAAGTAAGCATTTGTTTTGCATATGCTGTATACTCTGAGAGGGTGTAATGCAGTCGGCTCTAGCAAAACTAAGAAGCTGGGCACTGTCTCCCGTCTAGGGGTTTCCACGGGTCAGCTGTTGTGCTGAAGGTCTTGAGACTTTTGAGAAACTAACTTCTCAAGCGGAGTACCACCGCTTTTGGGAGAGATGACCTGCCTTCACGCAACCGGAGGCCAAACAGATTTGAGATGCTGTATCATGATTCTATGATTATACGGCATAAGAGAAAAAAAGCTCAAGCAAAGTGATTCTGCAAGACAGTTGAAAAAGCCAACGCATTGCAAGTAAGCTTTCAACAAAACTGATTATGAGCCGCTGTTCAAAGAGAAAAAAAATTCTCTTCTGCTCACTTCTGTGATATGAAATAGATATTTCCAAGTCTGCTGAGACCACTAAGAGCCTACTAACATTACCCAGTCCCAAAATGCACTTCAAACGCATGCCAAGCTATTGGCAAAGTTTTATACAGACCAATGAATCAAAACATTAATCACTGTGTATAAATGGAAATTTTACTTTTTTATTTCTCTGGAAGGAAACAAAATTAAACCAATTATTTGCCAGCGATATGGGCCTGCAAATTTTGGAAGCAGTAAATTAAGAATAATCAC
Source organism: Mycteria americana (assembly GCF_035582795.1). Taxonomy (NCBI): domain Eukaryota; kingdom Metazoa; phylum Chordata; class Aves; order Ciconiiformes; family Ciconiidae; genus Mycteria; species Mycteria americana. Next base: position 45,404,634 of record NC_134366.1, on the reverse strand, counting down.
AGATTAGATATGTCACAGAATACTTGAGCATCTTGGGTCTCCTTGCAGAAAATATTTGCTAGGCCATGAGTTCATTTATGAAAAGATAATGACCCAGGAAATATTTTCCTTAATTGCAAAGAAGCCGTTTAAGAAAGTGTCTGGGGAACTAATTAGAAAGGAGTTTCCTCTGTAGAGGACCTGGCTTTAAACTCAATAAGCAATTTTTAGAGGACTTGCTTGAGACAGAGCACTGTTTAGATGCAGTCAAGAATGTTTGCTGAGGTGCAGCAAGATTTTGGAGACATGGAGGCGGGTACGTCTCCAAGCCCTCACCACGGCAGGGCAGCGGCCAGTGCTGGCACACTACAGCTATGATGACTTGCTCGGCACGACTCATCAAACCCTTTCCTATTTTACTTCAGCAGATGTGGAAAGCATTCAAAAATATACAAACAGGAGAATCTCTACCTCCAAGCTCAAGTGAGATTTTGCGAAACACTCGCGCATTTGCCAAGACACGTATAATGCCTGCTGGCCAACCCAACAGGTGCCAGGAAAATAATCCACCCAACAGCATCACACACTCCCACTGAGTGCCACTGCTTCTTTATGTTACCTAAACATCCATAAACACATCATGTGTAAGTTCAGGGGGATAGCTACATATATATGTTTGAATATACACATGCACTTCTTTTCCCCCCCATCTAGTTTCTGGTGACCTCTTAAAATGGTCAGATTTACAGACCATCATAGTTCATGAGCCTGCAGATCAAACAAACTTGCATTTGATAAGGTAGGGTGTGAACTTACAACACTTCACTGGTGAGCGAACAACCTCATGATTTCTTATTAGCAATTCTTTTCATTTTATTTTGATGTTTGCCTGCCTTCAGCGTGTTCAGATGTCTCCTTTAGGTATTTTTCCTAAAGACTGGGCTCCTAGTTTCATGTGATTACATAGTAATACCACTTTTTAATTTAAACAGGGGAAAAAAAAAAAAGAAAACAACCCTCAACCTTTACTTATAAAAAACACAGGAGTGAAACTAAAGTTTCAAGAAACAGAAAACAAACTAAAAAAACCCCTCCAAACACTTACAAATTTGAAATAAGTAACCTCATGATGTTTAAATGTATCTCTTGTTATCAAAAAACAGCATGGCAAGTTTGCCTTTTTTTTTTTTTTTTTTTTTTGTTTTTTTTTTACTGTTTTGAAATGGGGACTTAGTGACACTGCTGAAGACTTTGTCCTTCTAACTCAGGAGATGTGGGTTTATCAGCTGGCTTGCTAACCAAAATTGGCACAACTCAGCATAGTTTGTTCACTCTGTTCAAGAGACCCAGGACCAGATTGGTTTGGGCTGCTACAGGTCAGTAGTGAAATGGATCAGCAGAGCCATAGATAAATCTTGCTGAGTGCCTGCCCACACTCAGCATCTATCCAGCCTTCACAAACGCCTCACTGCCAGAAAACCTGCTGAATTAAAATATTACATATTGCTACACTTTCAATAACTTGTGAACTGTTATGCCACTGATTACATAAAAGTTTGTAGTGGATCAAAAAAAAGACACCACCCCCCCACCCCACCCCCCCCCAAAAAAAGAAATGCAAACAAACAAACAAAACTAATGCACAAAAAATCACCACATCTATTGTCTATGCCAGCATCGAAAATAGGATTGATTTATTTGTTACACAAGTCTAGAGTTTCAAAATTAAATAAGTCTGTTTTACAAATTATTTACTTTCTACAAGATCCATTTCCCCTTGAAGCACGCTGTGCATGCCCTCCTAGTGTGAACAGTTTACAGTCTGTGATCAGGCACAGACCTACTTGGCTGGATTTTTTCTCTCGCTCAAAATGGCAATTCTGAGAATCATAAATAACACAGCACAGTTATTGCAATTTGAGCTTATTCCCAATAAATAAAATTTATTAACTAAATAGCTTTCCATGCAGCTTAGCTCTTTCTTCACTAGCTTATTATTTTATATAAACTTGCTTCACGTTGCTAGTCACAACCAAATTGTGCCATCTCAAGTATAATAGGAATAGAAATTAATAAATATAAATCGAAAATGCATAATTTCATATGATCACAAATAACCCTTAGTCTTCATAGAATATGTGCAAAAAAATTACTTTCTAAAATTTAAAGTTATGAAAGTATTTTGTCTAACATACACACCAAGGTATATCTACTATATGCTTATAAGCTTTGTTTATCAGAACACCAGAGCAGAAGCCTCCAGCTCATTAAGCTCCAATGCATTAGGGTACTTAGGGATGCTGGTGAACTTAAGCAGATGAGTAGCACCATTGACACAAGGCAGGACAGACTCCTTTTGGGAGATATGAAGCACCACTTTATCATGCCATTCCAATTATCTCCAACACTTATAGTAAGCCTCCAGTTATCCCATTTTTGTTACACAAATAAACTCTCAATTTATAAAATAGGTCATGGTAAATTTTAAGTCCTGGTCTAAAAACAGCAAGGCAAATGGAGAAATAAAATTGCATGTGATATATGGTGGGTTAACAAAGATGACCTCATGGCATTTTTTTACCATAAACCCACTGCAATCCTAATGACTGTGTATCTGCATCCCCAGTTTTCCTATTTTAAAAATGAATAGATCATTGCTAACATTTCTCAACAAGAAAAATGCCATAATGAAATATTAAAATTATAAATAGAGGCTCTATAGTTCCCCTCATCGTGTTAGGCACATTTCTTTCCTAAGACAAACACTGCTATTCAACAAATCAAGTCACGCACGGTTTGAAAAAATATACATAAAATGAAGAATATGCAGTTGAAGTGTTTGTCTCCTACACATTACTGTGATTCATAGGTTTTATTTATTAAAAAAATTCCCACAGGTGGGATTTTGGACTTTTAGTCATTCTCCCGTGCCCATCTTCTAAGGTCCTAGCAAAATGCTCAAAATCGTACGAGCTCCTGATTAAACCAGGAAGTAAATCTGCATGCATGCAATTAAAGTGTCTGCAAGGGTAGATGCAGATGACAGTAATTCATACTCTAAGAAATGGGCTTGTGTATTTGGCAGATTAACTGTTCTGTATTCCATTGCTATGAGGTATGGAAACTGTGCTGTGAAACAACCATTACTCATTCCCTCGGCTCTAAGCATGTAGGTCTATCAAAGGCAAGCCAGTCTGGAGAGGGTGGGGGGCGAGGGCTGGAAAGAGAAGAGTCTACGCGTTTCAGATTAACGCTTCTCTTGAATGGTTTCTTTTATTTCATTTCCCCTACTTTTTAAATTAGCAAATACAGTAGACCCAGAAGGGAAATGCACAAGGGGGAGAGGGAAAGAGGGGAGGGAAAGAGAAAAAGCAAAAGCAGCCAAAACTCTCTGACTTGTTCATTAGGGTTTTTGTGTTTGAACATCTGAATGAATCATGTGTCTGTTTTTCATTATTCTCCATATGTTATTGTTCCCTGCTTTGTTCAGTGATTTCTGGCCATTTTGTCATGACTGTGCTTATTTTGTTTTATATATTGTTCTATTATGGGGTGACTGTTGCTTCTCCTCTGCCTAACTTAGCAGTTATGCCACCAACAAAGAGCAATCTGAAAATGAGAGGTTACGTCAAAAGGTTTCCCCAGTGAACTCCCTTGCAGCATATATGATTACTTTAGACCTGACTGCTTAATTCATACCAGGGAGAAATCCTCAGATAACACTATTCCTTAGCACGACAGGAATGTAGCCGGGTATCTTTTTAAAAATCTGAGGAATACTGGAGAATGACTTAAAGTCCATTGCAGAGTGTTTTCCTCATTTTTCCAAGAGGAAATCTAACACTTCTTGCTAAGCAGCAACCTGTTTTAACAGACCTGCTGTTGCATGGGGTATTTGAAATAATTTCTTTGCTATATTAACTTTCAGCTCTACTCTATACCTTGGTCAACACACAAATGGCACAAATAGATTCTGAAATCTCCAATCGTGATAACTTCTATCATCTCCTTGAATTTAATCCACCCTACTGCATTGGATACACATCACAGGATGATGTCTTCATTTAACAAGATATCTCATACTTTCTGGAAGGTGAGTGAGATCCAGAAGACTGGAAAGGAGCAAACAAATCACCTGGTTTTTTTGCTTTTTGTTTGTTTTTTGTTTGTTTGTTTGTTTTAAAGGAACGGATGTAGGCCCCAGTGTATTAGAGAGACTTTCAACTTCTGGAAAAATCTTAGAGTCATATAAATCCATTCACAGACCCTCAAAGGTAACAGGTGATTAGTACCATGCAGCATGGATCTAGCAAGAACAAATAATGTCACATTATACTTCCGTCTAGAAGTAGGTAACTAGTCTTACGGATAGGTAAGAACTATGTATTTTAGTTAAACCTTGGTTGTCGCTCATAACTTGAGCAGATGGGAGAAATACGATCTAGCTAAAGCTGCTGTGATGTAGGTGCCAAACTGATTAGCAGATCCAATTTAAAAAAGAAGTACTCAGTGGCTCAGTGTTGCACTACCGAGTGTACTGAGAGGGTTTCCTCAAAAGTCTTCCCCAGGTCTGTTATTATTCAATCTTTTCCAAATTATCTTGTCCAGTGGATTAGAGAAATCATTTATTAACTGTGAAGAGGATACTAAAGAGGTAAGTGCTGCAAGCACTCTGGAGACTTAAGATTTGAGAATAATCTTAGCAAATTAAGGAGTAGCCAGGAAAAAAATAGGATAAAATTCAATACAGACAAATGAAAAGTACTAGCCTTAGGAGGGAATAATCAACAGCACAGAGCAAAGCACACAATAAGGAATGCCTGGCTGGCAGCAGTGCTGGAGAAAAGAATAACAGAACCGTGGGCTGCAGAGAATCTCTTAGCATAAATCAGCTCTGTTGTTCTCATGCAACTCCCTGTGCCTCAGAAATGTATCTATATTTTAAATATACATAGCTATTTACATGGATATATCAACAAAGAGGAGAGCCATGTGACCACAGAGAAGACAAATGAAATAACCTCTCCACACTATTGAAAATGGTAAGATTTAGGCCGTCTGACATCCTGTCTCTGACATCCTGACCCCTGGCTCTAAGGACTTCAAGAAAGAAGTGAGCTCATTAGAGAGACACCAGGGAAGTGCAATATAATCAGAAACTTAAAACAAATTGCCTTTAAGGAAAAGTGAAAGGACCAGTGTTTAGTCTAAGGAAAAGCAGTCTTCAAATATACGTTTGCTGCAAAGAGGAAAGGAATAAACTGTTCTGCATGTCCACTGAGGATAAGAAAAGAAGCAATAGGCTTAAACTGCATCAAGGGAGATTTGGGTTAGACATTAGGAAACACTTCATTATAGTGAGGAGAGAAAGCGCTGTCACAGATTGCCGGAGGAGCTCAAGGAATCTCCACCGCTGGAGGCCTTTGAGCGCAGGTTACAGAAACACCCCGCAGCAGTGGGTTAGAGCTGATCCTGCCCCCAGGCAGAGGAAAGGACCAGCTGACCTCTTCAGGTCCCTTCCACTTCTGATTCCTGGGAAGCTCTTTTTTTTTTTTTTTTTTTTTTTTTGGCAGCCTTACTGAAGAGGAAGGAAATTGTACACAGCATTTAAAGCAGCAAAACATCTATTCTTTTTATGCCACAAAGCATACTGTTAATAAATCCAATTATGTTTACGATCTTTTAATGGCACCACTTATGTCATAAAGATCCATCTTTGAAAATACAAATAAATATCTCTGCCCTACAGTGTAATACAACAGCGTGAAAGCAAACTTTTACAAAATTCCAACTCACTGTTATATGGCCCCCACCACAATAATCTCAAAGCTACAATATAAAGAACACCAAACCCAGATGTTTTTCTTCCTCTAAATTCATTACCGTTTCTCTACCATTTCTCTAAATTCGTTACCTTTCTCTACCATTCATATTCTTTACAATCTTTTCACTTCACATTTTGTGTTTCACAAACAGGTCCATTCCTTTCCTTGTCTACCGCTGGCAATGGGGACAGAAGGAAGTTCTGATCACATGGCACCACGTTTGTGGAGTGGTTACCAGTCAAACATGCATTTAAAAACAAAACAAAAAGTTAAGAACAATCATCGAGCATGCTTCCCCCAGATTCTCTCCACCAACCTTTAGGCACCCAGATGAAGCACCTACACTGACAACACAGTGGTCTCAGACAACCAAGATCAGCAGAAACAAATACATTTCTCTCTCCCATGGACTTCATCTCATTATTCAACACACAGCCCAGTTCAAACCCAACTCCATCTGCTTGATTTGTGTTGCCATTTCAGATGGACAAATTTCAGAAAAAAAGATGAAAAAAGGATGGAGTTGACACATGAGAGAACAGAGAACACCTCAGTCTTGCATGGCAGTGGAAAGGGAGACAAGGACCTACATGTCCCCGTCCCCAAAGAAAGGTCTCAGTTGGAGTGTAAGACATGAAGAGTGGCCCAGGGTAACCCCAACCTACCTGATCACAGACTTCTTATTTTTCATCCCTCACATCAGCGGCTCAGGCTCCTCCAGCTCTCCTAGGACTAAAGCCCCAACTCCATCCTGCCCCAGAGCCCTATCCCCAAGTGTTCCTAACCCAAAGCCCTTCCTATCCCACCGCAGCACTCTTCGTTCTTGTTAAACCAGCTCAGAGCCCATTTGATCCACTCAGCCCCTTTGTAGCCCCATCATGCTGCAAGTCCTCCTCTCCCTACAGCTCCCCGTGCTGCACCTTGCCTCCAAAACTCAAATCTCCTGGCCACACGGCAGCCAGCATCAGGCACGTCCATCACCTCCTGGCTTTGAAACTGCAGCACTCACCTCTGTGTCCCCCCAGCCACCTTGCCAGGGCTTTGCGCTTGGCCCAGCCCCTCTTCCCACAAGGAATACTACATAATACAATCAAAACAAACAAACAAAAAAACCAACAAAAAAAAAAACGAACCAGGTTTTGTTCCTGGTGTAATATTCAAAGAAATACAGACAGAGCAATGTTATCAGAAGTCTGCTGGAACAGTGCTCCAAGGAAAGGAAAAACATCTTCAGGCAAAAGCAAATGCATGGCAGTGCCACTTCTGATGATGGCCCACGACCGATCAGGTTGGTGTAGTTTTCTAAGACTAGAACTGCAGTCTTCCAGCCTACTTTTCTCTTGAATGGTTAATGAATGCTGCTGTGGCAGGCAATAGGTAAAGGCACACCCTTCCACAAACTACAAGAACATCTTTGGTACAGATAGCAGGATTTTTTCCCCACCTCATAATTTCCCCAGCTGTCTTCCTCTGCTTCTTCTCTTCACACCCTATCTGGCCACTCATTAGATATGCCTGTACTGCAATGCTTTTTCTTTTTAATAACTCATATAGACATGCTGTCCAGAATGTGCTTCTTATCAGAACCCCACACTCTACTAGATCTCATTACTCGAAAAGATTCTGTATACCACTAGTGTAAAGTTACAGAGTAATTTTAAAGTAGAGCTTCTCCCCCATAGACTTGATGGCTCTTCACAGTGGTAAATGAAAAACAATTCTAGTCCTGAGATACTACTAGACGTGTTAGTCAATATTTATCTACGCAAATATAGCTATACACACACACACGAAACTTGTTATATTTCAATAAAAAAAGGTTTTCATACATCAGCAGACAAATTAAGAACATAAAACTAGAAGAGGAATCATTTTTATATCTTGGTATCACAACTTGTGGATCTATTTGTGTCAAAGAATATTTTCTTCTTCCAATAGCGTAGTCCAAGACTTCACAAAAATAGAAAAATTAAACCAGGTTTTGCTTGGGAAACTTTTCCCAAAGGTTTCTCATTTTTATATAGGAAATCAATTTGCATCACTGATGATATCATTCAAATCAGACAGCACTATGTGGTTAGAAGGTAATTTACTTTTCTGCTGAAGCAATTTGATACTTGTTCTGATTTGTGATTTTCATTTTGTTTGTTAATGAAAAAAATTAATGAGCAATGTTACTGGAAACACAACTCAAAGCTTTGGCATTATTAAATATGTTTGTAATATACCGTACATTATGTTGATTGCACAGTTGGAGCCAAAGCCTTGGCAGTCAAGCCACCAGTCAATCATTCAAACAGACAATGAACTCACAGGGTGGATGTTTTGCACGTACCTTTGCACTGATTTGTGTTTTTGTCAAGAATTGCCTTTGTGGATACAATTTTCCCATACCTATGGAGAAAACAAAAACCAGAAATACATGTTATTATATTTTAATAACGTACATAGTTATTTTTGCATACATAGAACACATATACTAGGAAGAGATCTAGTGCTCTTGAAAAATGTTTTCCTGATACTCCTGGAGAGGTTCCTTCTGCTACTGCAGTTCAACAACCACCTTTCAAGTTCACCTGACAAGCACTGGTCAGTTGACACACCCTGTCCACCTCTGGTCATGGTGCTGCACTGCCAGCATCGATGCCGATTATAGTAAGAATTTTAGGACATCAGCAATAGTAAAGAGGTTTCTTTGATTAAATTAATTAGGTTTACTTAATTTTTTTTATTATTTTTTTTATTTTTAGCTGCCAAACAAGGTTTGTTTTAATACAGAGGGACCAGATTCCTCCAGGATTAACAAAAATGCAGGAGGTACGGTCATTTTTTTACATGCATGCACACACAACTGTGCTCATGTGTGCATCCATGCCTGCACATATACACTCTAAACTTCTGTTTTAGGTAAACAGAAGCTTTGAGGTTTAGGTGCATCTCCTAGCTCTTTCCAAGATGAATGTTAATACTTCTTTGAATTTATGTTGCTTCCCATAGATAGCACGGCACTGCACTGCAACTTGGTAGACTTAGCATGACGAAGAGGGAATTCGGGCACCTACAACTTGGTGCATTAAGCAACTAGACCATAAAATAGGTATCTGTCTTTACCTCACAGACATTAAGACTAAAAATGCAGACTTAATAGTATGACAAAACCCCGGTGAAAGATCACAGAAGATGGCCATTTGTGGCTGAATATAAGACTTCCGGAAAATAAGGAAAATAATTTTATTTCTCAAGTCACTGATATGTCTTGGTCTCTGCTTCACTGAAGAGAACTTCCTCTGAAATGTCCTTTCCCAGATTTTTTTTTAAAAAGTATTACTGAGACTCTGATAGATTGGGCTTTCATTTGGAAGACTTTTCCATGGAACGCGACCTTTGCCATCAATGAAGGACATATTATTATAAAAGACTGTAATAAAATTGTATCTTCTAACGGCAAAGCAACACCCATGGAAAATAACCAACAGTTCATCAACTATAAACCACTGAAATGTATGGCACACCAATTTTTATTTCATTAATCTTTATTAATAACAATATAAATTTGGTGTTAGTGACTTCTACTTGAAGTCCAGAAACCAGGATGCGGAAGACGTTGCTACAATTCCCTTCTCTGCCTCAGGAGAAAACCCATGTCTCCTACTATACAGAAAAGGACTCCAAGGGCAGCTAGAGCACCGTACACTACTCATTCAAGGCCATGCTCTTCTCTGTCCTACCAGTCTGTAAACATACCCAATAAACCAGAGGGGGAAAAAAAAAAAGGGCAAAAAAGACAGAAAAACAAAAAAAAAAGACAGGGAGCCAAAGAAGGAACGGCACCATCACTCGTAGGGAAAAAGGGACCTTTGGGTTTCGGTCTGGGACCCAGAAAACACTTAAATACCATGAAGGGGGAGCAGCACCAACGGGAAAGACTGGGAACAGCCTGCCTAAGCATACTCTTGGTACCAGCAAAGAAGATTTGAGGCAATTTTGTGCCTGACAAAGTTCTCAGCTGAAGTTTCCACACTGTGAGTGGCATGTAACCACTCAGCTTTAGATACAGGCCACTCTCTCTCCATCTTTCTTTACTGTTTTCATGACCGATGCAAAGTGAGACTTCCATTTTCCCTGTTTTTCCTTTCTCTAAGAACCTGCAAAAACATTTGTTTCCATTGGACTTTCATTTTGGGGAGTAAAAACATGCTTTGCTGTGTTTCATTTCAGACTGAAACCAGTCAGAAGGAGGGCAAACGGACCTAAAGGCATTAACAGTTTGTGCAAATCTAAGTTGAGCCCCCATTCAGCCATCTTTTAGGAAACAAACAAACAAACAAACAAATTGCACAAACCTTCCTCCCCTCCACACACCCGCTTTTCTTGCTGGCTCTGTAGACAGGCAGAATTTTGTGCTCTGAAGGCAGGCGTAATCCATTGTACGCTCCACCATGATGGGTAAACGGGCAGGTAGTTGTGGGTCTATTTTGCCATAGCTAGCTCCACTTCAAACACATACAGAACAGATGCAATGTTAACCATGAGATCACATGCTTTTCTAACCTCAGGTGTTTCCAGAATTGGGGCCTTTATACTCACTTATGTTCCACTTAACTTTATAATTCTTCATGGTAATACCTGAAGTTGACTTTGGCCTCGAAGACATCAGAGCACATATCTTAAGAAGGCAAAGCCAAATTCTCTGCCAGTGTGATTTATGGTTGCTCGGTGGGCCAACTTACCCAGCAGGAAATTTGGCCTGTGTGGTGCATCTTCATTTATTTGATTTATTTAGATGTAAAACCTAATACATGAAAAACATGCAAAAACATGCCTATCTTGTACAGTAAAGGGCCTCTGACAGATATATAGAAAAAGAATCCAACAAAAATCAGCGGCTAACCCACAACAACCTCAAATAAAACACAACCCCCACCTAAACTTCCGCCAACAAAAACTAACACCCAGCCTCCATTTCAGTCCAGCCACTCCTAATGAATTGATATGTTGTTTCATCCAAGTCACATGAGAGCTAAAAGTTAACATTTCTTGCCAGCAGAGACAGGCATTTGTGGTTCCACTGCTTTTATTACAGATTTCCCAGAGTTATTTGCTACATACTGTGATCCTGCAAACAGTTACACTAGAGATTTTACTCACAGAAGTAATTCTGTTCAGTTCAGAAGAGGTTTTCTCCAGCATGTAAAGTTACGTGCACACCTTCATGTTTGCAAAAACAGACATCAGAGTGGTAAGAGGCACCACAATAACAAACACTGTTATAGGCAATTAGCCATATGCGGGCAATTTAATCTACCGCTATAAACCTTGAGCGCTACCACAAGAAAGTAATTGGAATTAATTTGGACACTGTTTTCCTAAATATTTCAAGTAATTATTTTACAGTAATCAGAACATCAGTTCTGATGAAGAACGTTAGTTTGTGTGCTGTGTGAAATCAGGAAGGTATTTTGTTCCTACAAATGTAGTCACATTTCTTTCTTGCGTGTGTGGAGAGTGGTATCAAGTTATATCTCCTCTCCAAAGTTGTTTGGCTTTCTGTTTGTGTTACCTTTAATTGTGATCTGATTCACCCAGAAGTACCAAAAATGTATTCTTCAATGGAAATGCCCACAGAAATAAGGATAAGGTGCATCACAAGAGCTGGCCTCTTGTTTTCTTATGTTTAAATGGAAACTACTATAAAATTCAACAGCCTGCACACCTCTGTTCTACAAACTACTGATACCATTAATGTAAAGGCATGGTTTGCTTGTCGTGAGAAAACATGAACACTGTTCAATTTCCTCCTGAATTACAGTGCATGGAGGTATTCTTTCTAAGATTTTGAATCAAAAATTCCGGTCAGAAAAAGATAATTGTGGAATTGAGTTCATCTCCATACCTTATTACCAACCCTTCAACATAATGACTGTATCATTAAGGATAACCTACTGCATCACAGTATCCAAGGCAATAGACATAATGAATCTGTGAGATGGCTACCTCAACAATGTCTCTACTGAACATCTGAACTGAAATCGCTATGCAAAAGATTTCCAGACATACAACATGTTGTTCTTCATTACATTCTTCCCGAAGTGTTATCTAAATGCATAGTAAGCACAAATAAAATTCTTTACATGCTTTTTTTAAAATCCTTTTAAACCCTTACATTCAATTTGCGTTGAATGTTTTTGCAGGTAATAATTTTCATTTAAAACCAGGTGGTCAGATATTTGAGAGAGCTTCCATGTCAGGAGCAACTACACAGACTAGGACTTCAGCTCATTAAAGAAGGACCCGTGCAGTGAGATGGTGACCAGTTGTCTTAATTGTTTCTCATAATACATAAGGACTGCCAAGAAAATCACAGTGTTTAAAAACTGCAGAAGCCAATACTTCCCCAGAACGGAACATTACTTGTGGAACTCATTGCCACAGCCCACGCTGATGCCACACAGAGCGCACCTCTACAAAAAGCTATCAGACAAGTTCTAGGATGGAAAATCTGTCACGAAATTAAAAGCAAAGACACATTTGTAGCCCTGGAAGTCACATACTGCAGAAACTGGGAGAGGATACCAGAGCAGTATCATCGCATGTTGTCCCTGTTTTAACATCAAGCACCTCCACAGCTGCCGAAACAAATTCCTGTCTGACCCAGTCCAGCCATTCTTACATTCCAAGAGAATATTAATTTGGGGGCAGAAATACCTTACAATCATAGAATCATTAAGGTTGGAAAAGACCTCTAAGATCATCTAGTCCAACCGTAAACGCAACACCTCCATGCCTACTAAACCGTGTCCTGAAGTGCCACATCTACATGTTTTTTGAACTCCTCCAGGGATGGTGACTCCACCACCTCTCTGGACAGCCTGTTCCAATGCTTGACCACCCTTTCAGTAAATAAATTTTTCCTAATATCCAAATCCTTCTTACAAACAAACATTTTTACCTTCTCTTGTATATATTGGTTTGGGGTGAAACTGTTCAAGTCATCTGATATCCACTATTAAAATTACAAAGGTCACTTAAAAACACTTCGGTTATAAACGGCAGTGACACACACCGTGTCACACGGAGGGCAGGACTAAGGGAAGACCCTACGGTGCTGTGCACAGAGAAACAATCTCCCTGTTCAGTCCTGGCTACAGAGCTACGTCAAAAATCACTCTGAAGAGCCCCATTCCACTGCACCCCACATTTTCTGACTACTCGGCAGACTTGGGAAAGATGCAAGCAATGCAGAATAAACCCTTAACATACATCAAAGTTGCAGTATCAATAGATCATTTCAGGAGCTTGCAGGCAGGCGGTCGATCAGCACTTACACTGCAGACAAAGTTTGACCCAGTCATTCCTGGGAAGGTATTTGATAACTGCTGTTAAAATGGAGGTAGTTCCTGAAGAAGCACTTCAGCTGCAAGTGATACCACTTCCAAGATGCGGGAACGTTTCCCACAGCCCACACCAATCCCAAACTGACGGGAATTTGCTGTCTTACGGCACACAAAGGATTGATTCGAGCAATTTCTGCTTCTGCCTGAGGGAAGCCGGGGGTGCAGGGGAAGGCAAGTGGGCGACCAGGGTTAGGATGGAAGTGAGATTCAGCCAGGGACTAGCTCAAGGCAGAGGAACCAGGCACCATGCACCCCGCTGCTGGCAGGCAATACGCCAAGGTGGAAGCCTGCTGAGGAACAGCCACCAACAAGAGCCGCTGGGTCAAAGAAGGGATTTCCTGGGAGACCAGTCTGGTTGTGGCCACTCAAACTTTTCAGCTTTTCCATGGCATTACGGAAAACAAAAGCCTCTGGGATAGTTACATCTTATTCTGTCCTTCAAGCCGGTCTTCGGGCTGGCCACAGCTAGTTCTGTAATGCAAAACAGCTGTCGGACGGGACAGGCCAAGTCTCTCACCACTCGCCCAACGCGGTGCTACACGCACGCTGCCATCCTCGTCTACAAGGTGGTAGGTTCTCAGGCTTGTACGAAACACAGCTTTTGCCCAATTCCAGTTACTGCTTATATGTTTCAAATAAACGTGAAACTTGGGATTTAAACCCGAGTAACCGGTGTACAGAATTCTTCCTTGCTTAGTTAAACCAATGGAGTTACCATGTAATTTCCAAGTTGAGAGCTTAATAATTATATCCCCAGTGTTAGGGTTCACTCAAGGCCTCACGCATTGCTCAGAGCACAATTCACCCAACTGAAAACAGTCTGCATTTCTGGGCATTTAGGTAATATATGCTTTTATCTCGGGAACTTTTGTACTGGGATGAATTTGACCAGCAGTAATTGGATTTAGATAAGCAACTCTGAGGCTCTTTCATTCTTGTGAATTAATATATAAATAGCATAACTGGGTTTATTTTGTTTAAAGCAGACTCTATTAGGAAAATCATGGATTTCAGGAGGAAAAAAAAAAGCCCACGTTATGAAAGCCTAAAGTACAGAAGGAACTGCTGCTGAGTTTCTCGGAGAGATGTCATTCCTATAATACACCGCCACGTGAACCTAAGACATCCAAATACACACGAAAGGGAAATTTCACTCAGAAAGGAAGTTCTGATTTGCATGATCATTTCTGGGCATTTCATCTACTTCATGACATTTTCAATGTTTGTATTTTTTCCTCAAAAATACAACACATTACTATTCTGTCCATTAACAAAGATTGAGCTGCTTTGTTGTTGTTTCTCTGTATGTTATTTTTAATCTAAAAAGGAAAAGTTAAGACTAAACACTTTTATTCACATAAAAATACAACAGTAAAATTCATGCCATTCAGAGCATCTTTTATTTTCACAGACTAGCGCATGGCGTGGTGAACAAACAGGAGGCGGCAGTTGCAGAGAACCTACGGTGTACTGGATTAACAAGACCGTACTTCTGTAAGAGTTTAACATTCACCTGCTCTGTCTTCTCCACTTACTTCAGTCTGGCTGTCAAGTTTACAAAAATCATTCCTTCACTAAATATAATACAAGTTAGTACAGCAATTTAGAGTAACAACTTGTCCAAGAGTTTCAAAAACAGCACAGAAAAAGGGAGGGGGGGGCCTCTTAAATCCTTTGGTTGTACATCTAAAACAGCCCTGGACTTTCAGAAGGGCTCTTGAGTCATTAGTACTTAGTTCTGTAAGGGCAGGTGTTGCTCAGCAATTTTGAAACTCAGACCATGTATTTCTGTTCCTAACAACGCAGTTAAGAGCCCAGTTTTAAGCAGACAGTAACGAATATTGTAGCATCTATGAGAAGTGAATTTTCAAGAGAATGATGAACCACTGAAAGAATGGATGCATATTCAATAATATCTTCTGGTACAGATATTTACTACTAAGGATGTAGTGATTTGACTCATACATAGGCCTAGTATGAGAGAAAAAAGATACAAAACCAATAAAATAACTATATGCACATGTCTACGAACACTACTATTGCTTTAGACAAATAAAACCCAAGATCATACCATACTCTTGAATAACAGCTCACAGAATCACAGAATCGTTTAAGCTGGAAAACACCTTGAAGATCATCGAGTCCAACCGTAAACCTAACACTGCCAAGACCGCCACTACACCATGTCCCTAAGCACCTCATCCAAACGTCCTTTAAATACCTCCAGGGATGGCGACTCAACCACTTCCCTGGGCAGTCTGTTCCAATGCTCGATAACCCCTTCAGTGAAGAAAAATTTCCTAATATCCAGTCTAAACCTCCCCTGGCGCAACTTGAGGCCATTTCCTCTCGTCCTATCACTTGTTACCTGGGAGAAGAGACCGACCCCCACCTCGCTACAGCCTCCTCTCAGGGAGCTGTAGAGAGCCATAAGGTCTCCCCTCAGCCTCCTCTTCTCCAGGCTAAACAACCCCAGTTCCCTCAGCCGCTCCTCACAAGACTTCTGCTCCAGACCCTTCACCAGCTTCGTTGCCCTTCTCTGGACACGCTCCAGCACCTCAATGTCTCTCTTGTAGTGGGGGGCCCTGGAGCAGCTGTATTGGATCCTTTGGTGCTCTGTTATTGAAGAATATGGAAAACTTGGTAGTTTTAGTGAAGTTTGCTTCCTGTAAAATTTCAACAACCTAGGGCACAGAATACTGTAAATAAACCTCTTAAAATGTGTGTAGAAACACCTACAACCAAAAAATCCCTCTGCTGTTAAAATGCTAGCTTTCCCTTCCAGTGTCCCTAACATCTACTGCTATTAAAGAACAGGAATGCATCTCGCCTTCATCTGCACTAAAATGATAGAGGCATCCCACATTCAAGTTAGAAATGTATTTACAAGACAATGCAGATATTTACCAACAAAGAAAAAGTCATATTTCCTATTCAAACTAATCTGCATTCATAGTCTTAAACTTTATATGCCCATTCACCTCTGGAAAAACAGTCCCATATGAAAGTGTACAGGCTCTGGAGACTTATTGTAATTGTTTTCAGTACTTGGGAAATTAAGCCAGGTAAAACAGAAGTTAAAGTAAATGAAATTTAAACAGATACTAAATTTCTGGAAATAGAAAGAACTTGAACTTTCAGACCTGTAAGAAGTATATCACTTCAGCAGTTCGAAGGTAACTTTTCCTGTAGCCTTGTTCCTTTCCTTGCCAAAATTAAAAAAAAAAAGATTTTTTGTTTGCATGTAAATGAAATTAAGTGGCTTGATCCAACACTTGCAGAAATCAAAGGCAGTTTTTTCATTGCCTTCAGTAGGTACAAGCTCAAATCCTATTCACAGCGCTTATAATAAGGCTACAGATTTGTCACACTCTTGATACCCAAGACAGAATAGAATGCCACTTACTGAAGTGGCACTTCCCATAAAAGCCTGACATTTTACAGTGTTTTTCCCCAGTTTGTTGCAAGTAAGACGCTTGGCCCTTAGCTGTAGTTTTTATTCTAAATGCTGTTTATTCTGAATTAGTGCTATATATTATATTCATATTATATCTGTATGTTTGAATATTGAAGCTATTTAAGCCTATTTAAAACATGATTACATTATTGTAAATCATATTTAAATTAAAATTCTGACATTTATGTTTTTGCTTTGGTAGAAAGCTATGTTTTTCCCTCACAGTTCTGCCATGACAAATAACCAGTGTTAATAATTAATTAGCAAAATATTCTACAGTTGCTAAATTACGTATGGAAAACCAAATTCATGCACAAATTAATAACTATGATTTCATGCAGAACACTTCAGTCCTTCTTCTGGGCCATCATTAAATCTTCAACTACTAATTATTCCATATTTGCAAGAATTCAGATGTCTTAAAAAAATAAAATGCAACTTTTGTTTGCAGACACTCAGCAGTGCCGCTAAATTTTCTGTATAATGATAGGATGCATTATTGGGAAGACAGCTTAGGGATCTGAAACCCTTCACAGAATGAGATGTGGTTTACCGTAGCCTGTCACAAATGATAATGCCAGGCATACTCTAATTTTCAAAGAACGGGGGGAAAAAAAATTAAAAAAATTCCAAAACCTATCTTTTCTACTATAAAGACATTGCTCATCGGCATTGGAAGAAAAAATTAAGCAGATCTTCAAACTTGAAGAATCTCCTCTATCCAACAATTCAATTATCTCAGATCTTGTGGAAATAAACCCCCTCAACATATCATTCCTGTGTGTAGAATTTATTTACTTTGTATGTTCTTGCATGCTGTGCTATCTTATATCCAATTTCTCATTCACAGTCTTGCTTGCTTACGGAGGATTCATTGTTAAATTACAGTTGGTACGAACCAGCATGCCAGCATACCATGATATTAATCTCTAAAGTATTCAATCATTTAACAATAGCCTCATTATTCAAGGGAACTCTGAGCATTCGGTTTGTGCAAATTTTCTGACATTTCACTAAAACAATTTACTCTTAAAAGAACTCAATGACTGCAACATGTTGTAAAATATATATATACATATATATGTCTCAATCAGATGGTTCCTCTCCAATAATAGCCAAAAAAAGAAAACGAATTAAAAAGAAAAGGAATTACAGAAAAAAGCAAGAACTCCAACTACCACCAGGGACTGTGAACTCAAACTGATAATTTAAAGCTAAAGCATTTTATAGAGTTCACACAGAGGCCATTTGAATCAAAATGTGTGAGTCAGACTCCTTGAGTTCACAGAGCTCCCATTTCATTATTTACAAATTAGAAAAATCCAGGTACTTGGGATGTCTTTGGAAACAACGTAGTTTTGAGAGGAACTGTTTCTTGGGATTTTTGCATTGCAAAATACATATTTCAGGAACTACATCACAGAACTGCTTCTTTTTCTTCAATATATTTGCTTTAATCCTTTTATTTCCAGGGCTGGAATGTCACAGTTGTATTCATTTTCCAAAGGCCGAACTTTGACAAAAGTGGTGCAAAGGAGCACATTTTTCTCTGCCTGAAATTTTCAAGGAGAAACAACAAGAGCATGGATTTGGATTTTTATAATTACATAGACAAAAGTTCACACTGCTTCCCCAGGACTGGGACAGAATACCTCTGGTTTTGAGTTTCTCTGAATTTTATTTAACTCCACAAAGTATATTTTTAAACGCAAAGATTTTTATTTTTTTTTTAGTCTTTTTATTTGGGCAACTCTGTAACATAAAGACAGCCTCAGGAGAGGGTGTGGAAATGGATTCGATAAGCTGTTTGTCCACGATATTTTAAAACATTCATGCACGTGTGCAACTTCAGGCACATAAGAAGCCCAGTTGAACTTAAACAGGAGAATCCACGTTTCTCAAGGTTAAAGCATGTTTGTAGGCTCATAAATTAATGTGCTTGTTTGGTGTGGGAAGTCCTCCCTACAGCCCCAATACAGTAAAAAGACCTACACATGACAGGCAAGTGCATGTTTCCAGTCAGTGAATGCTTTGCTTTCCTCAGTGCAAGGCCTATAACTACTACAGTAATTAGTTTTAAGAGGACAAATCTGTTCTTGCTGGTAACTCGCCACAACTCCCAGGCCAGGGTCCCAAAGCAGGTATTCTCCAAAATTTTCTCTTAAGTGATAGCTTTGTCAACAGTAAAATTCCAACCAGGTGAAGCTGCCCAGTATGCAATATAGATAGGTAATATATGAATCGTGTGTTACTTTTTTGGTTTTTTTTTTTTTTCAAAATGCTTTAAAAACCTGCAAGTAAATATAGCAGAAAACAAAGTCACCTGTTACAAAAACACGTTTACAGGTTTGAAAAGATATTTAGTTTAGAGCCCTTGTCTATTATAGAAATAATTCTTCATTCTTTATTGTCCAAAGAAAGATGGACATTGTTGAACGTATTAGCCTCACTGTGTCAGCCTGGTAAATAGCTTTGGAGAGGGAGGGCTTATTAAAAACCGCACTTTGGATCACTCTCTTGGTTTCCAGAAATGTGGTGCCCTCCTTTTGGGTCCAATGGGCTGCCCCAATTTACACCAATGGAGCAGCTGCCTGATTATTTTGTCTTTAAGCATTGAAGTTACACTTTAAGATAACATCAAGGGGCAGGGAATATGGTGTAATTAGCACGTCTTATAGCTCTCTGCTCGTCAGTCAGCACTTCTGAGAACCAATGAGCCTAAGACAAAATCTTAGTCAACCAAAAACTCCTCGCTCAGGCTCTGTGCCAGCTGCTCTCACTGGACATCCTGGCCGTGAGTCTCCTGCAGAAGAAAAGCCAACGTTGGCAATTGCTGTGCTCTGCTGTGGTTCAGCCTGCACCCAGAAACAGCCAATGTGAACCAGGAAGGGGTTAGATAAGCCATGGGATTCACTAAAAACGCTCTTTATCTACTCAGTGTCTTCTGTCCTTAAAAGGACACTTGGTTGGTCCTGCCAGGCAGAACCCTGGATGGAGAGCTATGAAAAAAGACGTGCTATGTAACCCTTCCTTTCTGAAATAGACATGGGCAGATCTGGAGGAAGGAGCAAGAATTTAAATATTTTGCGTTTCTGCTGAGAAATTTTACCCCAGGAACGAAAGACTCACTGAAAAACACAGGGAGCACATCTTGAAATCTGATCAGTAACACTGGATTTGGAAGCAGATTAGCTTTGTAGTTTGGGAGCCCTCAAGAAGAGTCTTTTGTATATTGCTGGCTTCAGGCGCCTTCAAATAAACTAATTAAATAAGATACGATCCTCAAACCAGTGGAAAAACTGAGACCTCATTCTGAGTATTGGGCATACTTTGAGAGAGAGAGAACTGTGATTCACTGGGATAAACCCACAATTCTTCCTGTAATGGGCCAAGGAGTACAGTATTGACAATTCCTGTTGCTCACTAATACACCAAAAAGTTATGAAATTAACTTTTGGTATTAAAAAATAACTCGGAAATAAATATGTTTGAGATAAAAGGGTATCTTGCTTATATATTTTGAGCCTTTGTGATAGGCTTGGGTGTATTTTCATGCCTCTCTTTACAGCCATGAAGGAGAGAAACCCACATTTTTTAAAAAATTGAAAGCTGAGATTCCCATCTTATCACATGCCTCAGGATCTAAGGGTTTAAGAAACAAATATCGTGAAGCTTGCAATAAACTTCTGAGGGTTGGCAACACCAAGGGCAATATCTTCATCAAATATTAGTGAACATCCTCAGCTAGGGAAAAAACACTGCTTGGCAGTTGCATGTTTTGGGTCCCAGAAAACAACCTTGCAAAGAAAAAGAAAAAAAACCAAAACAGAAACAACAATGAACAAATCCACCCTGTGTTCTATTCCCCACTTTATAAAAAGAGCTGGATTTAAATATTCATGAAAACCCCAGTACTGACACCCCTCACTTTACTACTGCTATCATACACATAAATGGCAAGTATATCCTATACAGATAAATTATATTCCAGCAGCCAAAATATAATCTGCCAAATGTGCTTGGTTTAAAAATTAATAACAAAATTTACAATGATCACCTCTTGCGGCAAGCAGACTGCTTTTTGAACATCCTATCAGAAGCAATGAAAGCACAAAACCAATGTAAAAAGGACACAGTCAAGTGTCATGGAGTCAAAGAGACATTCTATAAGAAACAGAGCTATAGTCTGCAAATATTGACAACTATGAACAACTGAATTCATACTCTGGACAGTCCTGAACACACCCAATGGCCAACTCTCATAAACCAAGCACTTGCAATATCAGGCCATGTATTTACACATCCCTGAAACATCTTATTCATTAACAGCATTTGCACCCTTTCCTCCCACTTACGCAGACCATGGGAGTTTGACCCTTTCCCTTTCTGCTGTTCAAGAGGAAGTTCTCAAAAGACCAACATCTTGAATAAGAAGCCAAATCAAAAGAAAAGGTCCGCTCCAGCTATTCATCTCCCAGATGCCTCTGCCCTTCGCTTTCTTTGGGCTTGCTCCAGAGACCACTGAGATCAAGAGAAAGACCTATGGATTTCCCATTCTGCAATTTCTGAGAGCCATTAAATGTTACTCTACATGCAACATTTCATTTTGTAAGACAATTTCCTAAGTTTAGACTTCAGTTTCTTTTTGATGCACATTCTCAGGACAACAGCTCCTTTGTTCAAGCTTCCATGTTTATCGGAATGTTATCTTATCTCTGGTTTAGCCTTTAATATTGAGCAGAGTCAGAAAAGAATCATCCTCTTGTTTGAGATTTAAAGATTTACATCTGCTTACATTTTTAAGATACATAAACATACAAACATACTTACAAAGTCTAAGCAAATTTACTCTTATTAGAGCTGTTATCTGAATGATGATATTTAACACCAGTTACAGTTAAGTTCCCTTATCTCTCCTGTGAAATATTTTTTTCAAAATCTGTTATGAGAGTAAAATGACAGCATCCTAGGGAAAACAAGATTTTCCAGCCTGTCTGCAAGGGAGCAGCAAGGTTGGAGCAGCAAGGTTTAAGCAGCAGGAAATCAGCAGAAAAGAAGAGCAGGAAGCAAGCCATTACAGTATGGGTGAGGACTTTCATAGCCACTGGGCCACCCAAAGTTGAGAGAGACATTCAGTGCCGCAGTAAAACCCTGTGATTCAGAGAAGAGACACAAATGTGTAAGAGGGGAGAATGGCAGAAGAAAATGACCCTAGTCTGAATTCCCAACTACACCCGCACACAGCGAGGAACACAAGGACCCATCCACGCCACAGTCATGCAGGTTCTGCAGGACAGCATGGAGCTACCTCAGCTAGCTTTAACCTAGTCCCAGGTTTCACTGCATGGCTCTCAAACCCAGAAGCATCCACAATATAGATGCTCCTTCAGGAAGTTAAATGCACAGTACTGATTCAGTTCTGCATGTTTGTTCTCCATCTAAAACAGAAACGCACTTTTAAACAGAATCACCATTTGTCTAAACCCCAGGCAGTCTTCTCCCCAACCTCCCCATGTCCCCCATCCCAGAGCTTCTCCAGAAGGCCATTCTCTCTCCTATCTCTAAGATTAGCATGTTCAAGACCTGCTCAAGACAGGGGGGGGGGGGGGGGGGGGAATCCACCTTGAACAGAAAGCCTTTTGAGCCTTCCCTCACTTTTGAAGCCTTTGTATTTTTTAATCCCTGCTCTGCCAATTTTGTCTCCCCTTCCCCCCCCTCCCCTTCAGTGGAAATTTTCTACTCTTTACAAGCCCGGCTCTCTGCAGAAAATTGATTTCCCCTAGGATACAGCCATCCTACTGTTCTATGCATGGTCATTAATGACCATCCTGTTCACCAGAGACAGACACAGTGGCACCCTTCCCCAGCTCCTTAGCACAGAAAGCACACAGGGGGAGCATCAGAACCACCTCAGAGCTTAACCGTACCAAGAGTTCATCACCTCCAGAAAATACCATACAAAATCTCCAAACGAGCTATTATGAGAGTAAAATAATTCCTGCTGGTTCCTGTCACTCTTTACTTCCACTGCACTAGATGAAAATTTTTAAATCTCCCCCAAATAATGACCGTCATATAGTTCCCTCTCTCCCAGAGCCACATGGGAATGAACTCTAAATCGGACGTGACTTGAGCTCATGTTGGTTTTACTTGGGCACTGGTATCAGGGTATCCAAGGGCAGAATGCATTTCAGCACAGCCTGCAAAACCTGCCTGAAGATGTGAGAAAATATCTGGGTCCTGCACTTTTTGCTGTTTTAGCTGCTTTGCAGTGTACCTGCTGGCGTCACCATCTCTGGGAGATCTGCAATCTCGTGTTTGATTGCAGTGAAGACCCATCCTTGGAGTGACAGACAATTTCTCCCCTAGCTCTTGCTTGACTCTGATGCCAATAGGTAAAATAAAATGATTGTACTCACAAAATAACTTAAACCTTCTCTATAAACATTTTGCGGATAGACTGTAAATTGACTCCCTGCTCCTCCTTGACCCATGGACCCCTTGCAAGAACTACCCTTTGTCCCTGCTGGTACAGGGAGGTACAATGAAGGACTGGAAGCCACAAGAAAGAAGATGGGATAGTCAACACCTTTTCTTCTTCCATTTCCAACCAAGGATTTTTATGTGATGAAGCTAATCTTGCTTACCGAGTTGCATTACTAGTTTGAGCAGGACCAAAAATAAGGAAAACTATTAATAAGGCCCAAAGATGGGTATAGGGCTTTTATTTTTTTCCTCCAGTATAATTCAGCTTAGTTCCAGTGACTTCACCTCAAATCAATAGGAGCAGTGCCTTTAAATCAAAAGGTAAATTTAAAACAAAACAAAATCTTTTTAGTGACTGTTGAGCAGAAAAAAGCAACCCTAAAAACTAGTTCTGAGATTGGGAGAGGGACTTAGCTACTGAACTGCAACTTGGTCTCAAAAAAGTCAACACAGCTAATGCCTGATGCAGCACTTCAGAAATGCTGGGATGGGTAAACTGCCCAAGCCAAGAAATTCATATTTAAAGCCCACATCGTCCAGCTACGCTCTGTAAATTGTGCCAGGATTTCTTTATATAATTCTCACTAATGCTGGCTGATGTTAGGCAAGGAAATCCTCCGTAGACAAACAGGACAATCCACCCCACTGTAGGTTCCATAAAAATCACACGCTCTATGGAAATTTCCAAATACCTCGGCACAAAATGGGTGAGTTAAGGATAAAGTTTCAAGCCTGAACTCCATAATTTCCTGTCTTTTGCTAGTCTACACAGCTCTTTAATGTTATGTTAATATCCTTTTTGTGGGTGTGATTGAATTACCCGCTGCTCTTGATGCCAGCATTAGTGGATTTCAGTGTAATAGGAGAGCATGCTTTACTGCACATACTGTTACTAAATACCATTAAGCAGACCAGCTGCAGACCTCCTGATAGCAGGACTGGAGGGCTACCTCGTTAGGAGGCGACGAGCACTTTACTGCTGGCACACGGCCGGAATCCCGTGAGCCCTCAGCATGTCCAACTCGCCTCGACGTCCCCAACCAGACAGCCTGCCGCAGCAGGTCCCCTGGCTGAAAAGAGTGCCCAGCCCTGGGAATCTGCTGACAGTGCCGAGATCCCTCTCTCGAGCTCAACATCCCGAGTCCTATGCGGTGCTGCCGTGACTTGGCAGTCTGAAAAGATAGAGATGTATTTACTTGGCAACATTTCGACTCCAGGTGCAATGGAGGGCTGCTAAATTCTCCACTGAGAGCGTGCCTCACACACTGGTGACAGCTACTAACTAGTGGTGCAGTCCTTTAAAAATCCCTTTCAGGAGTCTTTGTGGAGAGATTAAAATGCCACGTGTACGTGAGTTGTAACAATTCTAGGGCAGCCTCCAAAGGGAGATTTAACACAGGCTTTCTCATCAATACCCTTGCACTGCTAACCAGCACCTACTAAGCAAATGATGAGCCTGACTACTGTGCAGAAATATCCCTCTTTAGAGGAGGATTGCATTAGGGAAGAAAACAGGGGTGGGGAGCAATGGAAAAAAGAAGGAGGGAGGACAAGGAATTTAAGTCTGTTCCACGTAGCTGGCTCCGTACACACTGAACTGCACCGATAGACAACATCATCCAAGGAGTTGCAATGTATTCTAGTCACTTCTTGCCGCTCTGACCCACCTCTTCCTCACCACAAAACGCCTCGTATGCTGGCTGGTAGAGCTACACTTACCCAGCACCAATGGGAGATTCAGCTGCTAGCGCCTGCCTAACAGCAGCCCCATGTCCCCAGCATACCATGGGAACAGCATGGCAGCGACTCAGCAGGGACAAGCAATGTGATCTTGTGATTAAGAGAAATTCTCATTTCTCTATATCTAGGTGTAGTAAGAACCAACAAACAAATGCAGGAACCTAACAAGAACTAACAATTGCAAATCAATGTTACAACAAAGCCAGGTTTTTCTTACCACTCGCTGAAAATAGAGATGAAACAAGTAGAAGTCCTAAAAGTGCTGACAGCATTTAATAGCTGTATCATTATAGCCTGTCTCCCACGTCTGTAAGACCTGCAATCAATCACATCTTTAGTCCAATTCTTATGTTAGGCAATGAGCAAAATCATGGCATGAGTATACTGCCCTACTTTGATTTAAACCCCAGCAATGACTTGGTCATATTCCATTTTGTTCCACTGTAGCCATCACTTTTCCCTTCCATTTAGAAGCAATTGCTTTGAGTTCATTTTATTCTGAGAGTCAAGAGATTGCCCTATAGGAATCCATCAGCTCCTTGAACTGTCTGTATGTTTGTATATGTGATAGGAATTCATTTGTTATGCAGTTCATAAGGCACTTAATAAACTATATTGAAATATTTGTGCTAAATTATTGTAGAGTAATTAAAAAACTTCATAGCCTCACTCCATTTAATTGACAATCCTAAATTTGGTGTTGATTTAAGTAAAGCAGAGGGGACAAGAAACATTAAAGATGAGCAGAGAAATTAAGTTCTACAAAATTAAGTTAGGTACGGCTTAGATCCAAATTCCTTACTTTTTATAATAAAGCTTCAATGGTGCTGCAGTTTTCTCATCGCATGGGGTTTTGTTACTCAAAGCCAAGAACGGACAGACATCTGATTTACAATTAAAGGTAATCAAAACTTCAGAGGTGGAGAGATGAGCTTCTGCTTCTGACATAGTGCAAGTACCAGTGTACCGTGGTCTCCACAGAGCACATATTGCACCTCCTTACACTCCTGCTAGGACAGCACGGCAGCTTTTGAGCATCATTTCTCCTGCTCAGGAACATGGACGTTCCAGTGATACAGTTCATCCACTTAAGGACAAATACAAACAGATATGGCTACATAAACTATACATAACAACAAATCTCCATAAACATGAAAAGGAAATTACTTCTAACCTCAAATAATTAGTTTTTAAAACTTTTAAATGTCCCCTGCAGTCCTTGATGAAATTATCCAAAGGCTGGAGAAAACTGCCTTATAATCAGAGACAAACAGCTCCATCTATTTTGATTATTAAAGAAAGAAGTCTGAAAAGTGACTTGGTTATAGTGGGTAAGTACATCTGGGAGGAAGACGGGGGAGTGGGAGAGAATCTGAAAGGTCTTTAATCTGATTACACCAAGAACCAACAGGTAAAAATCAACACTGGAAAGTTGATTTGGAATTCAGTCAGAAATTCTGACCAGGGAACGCAGTTAACAGGAACAAACCATTAGCAACAGTGGTAGGTTTGCTGTTGCCTTCATATCTTCAGATCCAGAGTGTGTGCTTTTCTGGAACATATTCTTTACATCAAAATAAATTGCTATATTAAATCCAGGAGGAAATAAGGGAAATTTAAGGACCCGAATCAACCAGAAAATAATGGTAGACCATCCCTTGGCCTCTTCTGGATCTTAAATTCTATGAATCTGTGAATTATTTCATCCCTTTTAATTACTAGTTCCCTACTATAAAGAAGCTAAAAAGTTAATGTTCTTCTTGAATCAGTGAATTACAGAAAATAATTGAAGTTTCATAATTGGATTATAACCCCAGGAGTATATGGAAATGCTGAACTGGGAAGCTGAAGTAAGGAAAGCATGTCTGTTTTCTTTTTTTTTTTTTTTTTTATGTGATCACCAGGCAGTAATAGCCATAAATGCTGCACTTATTACCTGTATTACACTGAAACAATAACATGGCTATGATCCTGCAATAACTGCTATTTGAACAGACTGCTGTGCTTCCATGAAGCTTATATGAGGCTGGGTTTCTGTTGGCAGAGAGCTTATTTGAGAATAGGACCTATATTTCCACATTGCTCTTACCTTCATTATTTTATTTGGGGTTGCCCCCAGAGCTGTGGCTAGGTACTTTCCAAGAGAACCAGAATCCAGAGGTCTCCACTTTCCCTGGAGCTCATGATGGGGACACAGAAAATACATGCCCAAAGAAAGAGAAATCAGATCTTTTCAGATCTCTGTCAGATCAACATCTTTTAAAAATTAGGCTGAAAACATTCCATCTTTCCTGTCTCTGTTTTATAACGAGGCAGACATAAAACCTCTGATGCAGTTGCAAAAAATCTAAGAAATTCCTTCTCTAGTGAACATCTTTAAAAAAAACTGAAAAGTCTCCAGTTTTTAACACAAATCTAGCAGCAGCGCTTGTCACACAAATAATTCTGGGAAGTTACCAAATACTTGGAACGAAGGACACTGCATGCTGCATAGCACAGAGCTCTTGTCGATGCTTGTTTGGAACAGTACGGGAAAGTCTAGCCGCTGAACACAATGACATTTTTGTTTTCGTGCTGATAATATTCAATAGCTTTGCCATCAAAGTTGGCCTGCCACTTCCCCTTGTACAGAAATTACAGGCATGCTCTAAGGTTCTTGCCGTTAGCTGGAAGCAGTGCCCAGGTTATTCCTGTTTCGGGGGTGGGGAGTTATTAAGCATAGCTGGTATTGTTTCCTTCCAGCAAAGCTTTAGGACAATGTATTTCTCAAACAGATCAGAACATTACCTGCGTCATACCTTCTAGAGAAAGGTTACAGAAACATTTCTGCTACACAAATGTCAGAACGTGAACAGTGTCTCTCCATCCTCTCCCCGAATTTGGTGACTCCTAAGGAGTATAAACCACATCCCAGTCAGGGACCTTCCTACTTCCTTCTCTGCTCTCTGCGCATGTAATACCGACATCGATTCTGCTCTCCCACTGCTGCCATCAATTCTCAAAGGACAAGAGATCAGAAAGACCCACTGAACGTGACACCACGGAATTTAGGAGAACAAATACCAAAAATGCAGACAAATCTAAAAGACGTGGATGAGCTTCAAAACAGAAGAACGAAACATAACCAGAACTTTCATTGCCGCTATTCCCATTAAAAAAGCCCACAACACCTGAAGGGACAGCAGTGAAGGAACCTTTGTCAAACCACCAGTGCATCCATCAGCCTCATTGGAAAGCAGAAACCAAGCATCAGGGTTTTACAGAACGCCTTGAGGGGCTGGAAAATTCAGACTGTCAAGAGTCCCATGGTCATGAAGGCCCTTCCACAGAGCAACACCCACATTACAAAACCAGGCATTAGTCTGACAGACATGCACTGTGCAGAGCCTGTCTGTCCTTTGGCCGGTTTTTGGCCATGAGCATTTTCAGACTGTTATATGCTTACCATCAATAAGGGGCCTCACGGACGGATGGTGATGCCATGGTTAACTGGCTGCACACAAAATATGCTGGAGAAGTGGAGGAAGAAAGAGGACAAGGAAAGACTGGAAACATGCACATCTCAGAACAGGTCAGAAGAAGCTCATTAAGTGTGTTTGCCCTCTTTCTATCTCAACATCCCTCCTGCACAGTAAGCAAAACAAGTGGCTGTTACAGTCATGCCCTTCACACCACTACACAGAAGACTCAATATTTCTCCTAAGAGCTCTCTGTTTTGTTGTGGTTTTTTTTTCCCAAGGACTTTAATTAAAATTCATCAGAAGAAATGTTTTCAGCAGCAGTGTCTGAGAACGCTGCCTCCTCCCCTATCTTCCATTAAATCAGGTTCATCCAACTTGAAAGGAGATGAGAAACTCTCACTGACACTCTGTCACACTCCAGTGAAAAGACGGGCACATTCAAAACAGGGAAGAGTGCAGGTGCTCATTTATTACTTTACGTAGATTATTTTTCTGCCTTGCTTCCTGACAATGGGAACGTTCACATCCCAGATGGAGCTTCTCTGTAGTACTGCGGGCATTTGCTGACCTAGAGTTTTGTTTTCCCTGACGAAAGAGGCTAGGTAAGAAAAGGATGAGTTTATTGCCTACTGGGCAATGTTTGTTTTTAACAATGGAAGATATTTGGAGATTATTTTAATGAGGAGTGAATATACAAATAATTTTTTTAACTATATCATCAGGTAAAGGAGAAAAAAACCTGTGCACATCCATGTCCACATTTACACACTGCAAAGATGTAATATTACACAACTGAGTGCAAAACTGCAAATCAACTCATTTCAGAAACCAAGATCTCGCTCAGATGAAATACAAGTTCACTGCCTTGTACCAATTCAGACCCAGAGAGCAACTCCACAATGTTTCTAACAGCATTAATAAGCACCATCACCATGAAGATGTCTTCAATGCTAGAATTAAAAATCATGTTCACAGCATTAGGTTCTTGTGCTTTTATGTCTACTTTACGCATCCCTAATGTTCACCATTTGGTTCCTGATCAAAGGCATTTTGACTTAAAAGTATTAACCTGAAATTAATTTTTTTTCCCTTTCCTGCCCCTCTTGATAAACTTTTAGGGAAAGTCCCTGATACAAAGAACTTGAGAAGAATACAGATTTCTCCAAGCTAGCCCATCAGTGCGTTTTTCTCTGGTCTGAACAGACACATTAACAAACGAGAGGAACAAACTCATGTAGTTCCCTCATTGCTTTGAATCAGCGTATTTCGTCCAGCAGGACACCTTTGTTGTGCTTGGCCCAACACTACACCCTTCTTGGGACTTTACCTTCCTGATTTTACTTGGAATAACAAAGCAGATCTGGGGTTTTCTGGAGTTTTTTTTATTCCCCTCAAGTGTGGGCATTTCTTTGGTTCCCATGAAGACTGATCTCTTCAGCAGACTTCAGAGCCGTTCACATTTCTCATATTACCAGGATACACTGAACCAAAACATCCACGAAGATTTAAGCAGGAACTGCTCTATATTATGCCACATGGTTCCTATATGAGCTAATCCCACTGAATGAGCATCTCACCTTCATGCCCTTTCAGTCTCTGCTATATCACAGAGCAACAGTGTCAGCTGATATTAATTACAGGAGAGACGTAGATTATGTGGTTCTGTTTGAATTAATATTGAAGCCACAGTACACCTTGCCTTAACATACACAAGGTTACAGAACACAGTGAATTCCTTTACAGCTCCAAATATTACTTCTTAAAAATACAAAAGCAGACATGGACTAACGCTCTGCTGCTGCGTAAGTCACAGATAGTTTGGGTTTTGTCTTCACCAGGGCCAGGGTAAGAACACCAGTTTACACTGGGTACAAATT
The DNA here is from genome assembly GCF_035582795.1 of Mycteria americana. NCBI lineage: Eukaryota > Metazoa > Chordata > Aves > Ciconiiformes > Ciconiidae > Mycteria > Mycteria americana. The sequence goes on along the minus strand of NC_134366.1, from coordinate 45,374,415 downwards.
TGGCCTGACTTCATTGTAGAACACAGGATTTGCTCCAGGAATTCCTTTGGTCTTTTTGGTTTTGAACTCACTATGGGGATTTTATTTTGGTTAACCTTTATTTTACTTATAATTCACAGTAATTATTTTTAATTAACATTTTAATGAAGAAAAACAGGAAAGGAAGGGAACTTACTTTCCCCACACCTTTATTTCATCAGTTCTCATATAATATGGACTTCTTGTTATCTTCATAAAGGAAAAGGAAAATAAAAATAGCCAGGAATTTCAAACTCTTACTGTTGTAACACATGGCAAAATGGCCATCATGAACTTGCTATGAAGCTCGGTCTAATTCAAAATGTTGTACTTGTTGCAGCTGTTAACAAGAGACCCTGTCCTGACCCTGTCCTCAGCAGTTTTCTGTGGGGACAAAAGGAATGCACACAGTTCATTTCAAAAAATAGTCTAGGATTTAAGTAAAGTAATGTGTGTATTTTCAATTAATAACCTCAGTTACATTATCCTTGGGGCTAGCCCTTTAGTAGAATCCAAACAGTGGCAGCCTGAATATTTATTCAGATGTTCCACAGGGACAAAACCAAGGACGTCCAGAATGGAATGAGAGGCTAAAATCTCACACTTGATGACTTGTCAAGGAGACAATCATCATACCTTCAGAAAAGAAAAGGAAAAAAAAAAAAAAAACCCACAACAAAAAAACCACAACCGCAACCCAAAACCTTGAGTAATCTGCAAAAACATGGATCTAGAAACTGTATATACCTGAGCAGCATACAGACTTGCTCCTTTTCAGGTTTAGATATTTTTACTATTGTTGATTTATTTAAGTCCTTTAATTTTACCTTGGACCACAAGGAAGTCAAAACTTGTTGAAGGGTGATGAGATAGCTAATCCAAAAAAGAAGAACAAAGCAGACAGAAACAGAAGATTTCTGAAGGTACATTATAGGTGCAAAGGGGAGGACTTTGCACCTATCAGGACAAATCAGGACAAAACCATATGTAAGTTTAAACTATCAGACACTAGAAGTTTGAAGTAGCTTTCTTTCAGGCTATAGACTGGGCATGAAAAATTCATGACTGAATCAAGATGGACAGGGATTATCTTTTGAACACATGCCAATGTCTTAATAGTGCAATGCACAAGGCTTTTTTTAAGTCAAATGTTGTTCTTTTTAAGCCAACTTTTCTTTTCAGACTGGGTGGGGGGAGGTAGAAGAAGAGATAGTTTATGTCTCTTTTCCCAAATTCCCATTCTCTTCTCCAAAAAGTTATTTTATCTTTTAAAAAAGTTTTGGGGCTAAGTCTTCTTCAGTGCAAATATGTAAGAAGAGACAGACAGAAAGACCAAAATCCTGAGAGACAGACTGAGTTTTTGAAATGAAAAATGTTTCAAAGTAATAAAGCTCAAATGTTTAATTTGTGCATGAGATTTCCTTCAATTTATTTCCACTGGGATGTAGTTAGTAAGAATGGGATGTGTCCAGTATACCAAGAGGGGACTAAGCCATCTGTGTATGTTTTTAAGAGAATTTTTGAATTCTTCTGGATGCAATATAACACTATGCATGAAAATTAGAGTGACAGATTATGAATATTTCAAATATAATAATTTATATTTTGCTTGTACAGTGACACACCATGCACATTTTTCTGTTTATAATTACACATCTTAAGGTTGATTATCTTTCCTTTTGATGAAAAGCATATTTTGACTGGGAAGATACATGTATAATGGTGCGTACCACTGCACCAGCAGAGACTGTGTACCTCAGAGAAATAAAAGCTAATGACGTGGTATTTACTATTATTTTCATGAAATAATTAAAAATCAAAATTTTAGACTAATAAGTTCTGATGATCAGTATGATCACAGATGGGTATAAAACCTCTTTTTTAAAAACCTCAAGAAAGATTAAGAGAGGCCAACGTCTATTTTTGGAAGTTCCTTTAGTCAGTGTTTATGAAAATCCAGAAGATACAAACATAAAAGAACAACATATTCTTGACTGCTAAACATTCCTATTCACTCTTTTTCAATGTAACCTTTGCCAAAGTCATTGTATAAAGTCCCAAAAGATACAGTGCAACCTAACAGCTCCCTGCTGCAAAAGAGAGTTTGATGCAACTTTGCTGGACACATGTTAAACCAAATACTGAGGATCAGAACCACACAAAAAGAAAATCTTCCAGTAGCAATTTTTTTTTTTTTATTTACTCAGCAACTGTACAGCCTATGATGACTTGTTTTCCTTTAGTTATTCGAACAGTTTGACAGATTACTGTGACAAGGTTACTCTTAAATTGATAAAAGGTTTGATAGTGTCGGAACATTTGTCAGAAACGTCTGACATCACGTGTAATGGACTCTGCACTTCAAGCATCAATGGTACTCCAGTCTGCTGTTTTCTGTTTAGTGTGCGATACACACCACCTAAAAACACACAGCAGAAACACAGAAAGGCAGGCAGGATTCACCAAAACAGCCCCGTACTTTATCAAACAATTCCGATTAAAGTGTTACTCTTCCATAACCCACCTGGCAAAACGCAATTAAATAAAAAACGTTACACGTCACTTAGAGGGAGGCATCTTTGCTGGAATAAACCTGGAAATGGGACGGGCTATGATACATGAACATAGCCATAAGCATTTCCAGCGTTCCCTGTAGTTCCGAGAGAGAAATATTGTGGGTTTAGAACATTATTCCTCAGACCTGCCAAATGTCAGACATTGCAAGTGATAGTTGTACTGCTGGCAGCCTTGTCACGTGCTAGAGCGGAGGAAATAGGTTCAGAAGGGCTCATTTTAGGCACTGGCAGCTAGCCTTGGGGAACCAGTGTCCCGGGCATAAGCTAGCTTTGGTGAATACCACCCTTAAACGCAGCTCTCCAAAAATCTTGTACTGCAAAATAATAATATGGCTTATGGATAGGAATTCAGGTTTTCACCTCACATCTTGTAGCAAATTACGCTAATACTTCTATGCAGGAAGCCTAAGAGCCAGCACCTTCTGCTGTTTTGTGAATACCTGTTTACATGAAGTCTTTAGTGCGTGATGAGCCCCCAGCCAGGTAAGCTGAGAGAGAGCTCTAAAGAAGACAACCACTTCTGAAGAGACAAATTTATGTTTTGCTCACATAGCAGCAGATTGCTGCTATACAGACTGTATTGGGGGGGGGAAGAAGGGATTTGGACCTCTATCCACCTCTACTATGTAACCATCTGCAAAGGTAAAGAAAATGTCTTGCAATATCTTACTTTAAAAATCTACATGCTGCCATGACAAATTCTTGTATCTTCAGATGTTAAGTTCCCCTATATTGTCCTTCCCTTTGATAAATACTTTTAATATTCTGAAAAAAGACAGAACAACTATCTGGTTTCTCCTCACTTCCATTTAGCCAAAGGATAGAAAATCGGCAAAATGAATGTCAGCATTTTTCTTAAAAGAGTATCTGTTCACACAGGAACTCCACGATAGCAAGACAAAGCCCTCTATCATAGATCAGATTAAGTATAGTGGAGCACATTAAAAATTTTGCCACAGTGACGAAAGGAAGCTCTCGGATACTTGATGTGCACTTCCCATACGCAGACAAGGGGTAGGGACGCGGTCTCTGAACTTGATGATTCAAGTAACACTGCTCGTACCGCAGCCGACTTGTGCCTCACACCATGACTGCAGCACTAAGCGCCAAAGCCATGAGGCTCCTCTAGGAATAGTTAGTTCATTCCCAATCAGCTGCTCAGCTGAAAGCATTTGTCTGGACTTGGAAAGGGTCAGACTGCAAGAAGATGAATAGCAAACCAGCTTTTTGAACGTCAGCAGACTGCAGTCAATTTATACCTACTGAGGATCTGGCCCTTGAACTGGAATTACCTGTGACTGTCACAAGCGGGAAGTGTCAACGAATGTAGTTTGTACAAATGTCAGACAGGTACACTCGCAATTCAGCTTGCATGAAACATGAAAAACCACCAGCATGCTATACTCCTGTGAACAGTGAGCCAGTTCTACCTGTAGCGGCTTTAATAGGAGAAAGTCACAGGGAAGAGTTTCAAGCTCACGTAATTTTGCTCAAGTTCAGATATCACTTCACTAAGAGTGCTAGTTCCAGTCCTGGTCAGCCATGTCCACATAAAGCATACTTAGGGAAGTCTTTCAGCATTTTTGGTCAAAATCAGGAAACGCAAAATGGCACAAAATTGTAACACCCCATTAAATTGTTACTCCTATTGCAAGCTTCAAAACGACAGCCATTTGGATTCAAGTCAGCAGATCAGCCCTAGACGGTTCCTCACTTCACCAAACTTCATTTATTGATCCCTATTTGAAAGGCTGATTTGTGATGAAAAATATCAGACGCTGTTGTCTTTTGGAATAGACTATTCTGTGGCAAAAACACTGCAGTTCTGTATAATCACAGGGGTGGATTTTTATTTTTCAAGTCTCTCCATGTTCTTATTTCAACACAAAAAAAATGTGTTATCCTAAATTCCACCCAGGTGATCTCTGGTTGGGATCTCAAACCGGGTTACTCCCTTCCCACATGTCATCAATAATAATCAAGACTTTGGCAATCCAATCAAGTTCTCCTTTCTACTCACATTAGCCACTACATTCAGTCGAGTGAGGAGGGGTAACAGGGTGCAACATTTTAGGAAACGGTTCTGTTGATGACACATGAGGAGCAAAGAACTCCGTTCTGCTGCCTCTCCAGTTTCAACAGGAATAAAACACAGCAAGACTGATATTTCTCAGTACAAACTGCAAACATGACTCAAGATAAACAGGGAGGTAGAAGGCGCTACTTTCGACATCATCGGGTTTCAGTGGAACTGCAGTTAATTAGATGTTTGCTACAAGGCTACCTTCAGTGGGTTTCATACTTCTCAACCTTTGAGCCCGGCACAGCAATCAAAAGATGTGATAAATGACTGAGGTGGGAACACCCATGTTTTGTTGTGCACCAGGTTATGATTCACAGATCATTGTAACTATAAAATCTGTCATTAGGGAGGTTTTCTTGCCATGCAAATTCTCCTTTTAACATAAGAAAGAGACCAGATTAAAATAAACAGAAGTCAATGTGAAGGTCTTCACCTCTCTATCCCCCAAAACTCATTACCGGAAGGTTTTCAACAGCCATTAATTAGCTGTTCAAACTAAAGAAATAATGGTTAACCTTCGAGTGCAGAAGGCTTCTGATGTCTTTTTGTGGACATACATAAGTTTAAACAGAAAGGCTAGCTTTGACATTCTCCTACACGAAGATGCCGAGTGTTTTAAGTGCACTTACGGCTGGCACAGCTTGATAAGGTCCTGGTCAGTGGTGCCGGGCGGAAGGCCTCGAATGTACAGGTTGGTTTTACTCAACTGCTCTCCGCTGCTGTTGTTGCTGCTGTTGTTGCTGCTGTTTGTGCTGGGGCTGGGAGGAGCCATGGGGTGGGGAGCTGGTGCATAGGACTGCTGGAAACAAGACAAAAACAAAAAGGCTGTTACTGGAAAACCAAAGCGTGGCAGACTCGTGTGCTCTACCCAGGTAACGCCAGAGCTGTGCACTGAGGGCATGCTCGTCCTGCCCGCCCTGCCCGCCTCCAGCTGCCCACTCGCTCCCGCAGCGCGTGCACCCACCCCGCGCCAGCAAGACCTTTCAAAACGCCAAACAAGGCCGAGATTTTGGGTTTAGCCACGGCTATGAAGTGCATTATTTTACTTTATTTTTTAATCTGGAATTAAAGGAGCTAGATTATGAGCCTATTTCATCTAGATCACAAAATAAAGCTCTGAAATGACAGATACTCGGGAGTAACTGGTATTAAAGAAAGAAGTTAAACACAATCTGCCGTAAGAACGCTCTAAGACAAAAATAAGAGTATCTAGCCAAAGGTACGAGAGCTGATGCCAGAAGCCTAGCAATTTTTTTCTAAACATGAGCAGCATCCCGTACATGCACAGTCAGGTGGCAGAGAGTTAGCTAGCCTGAGAGGGGAAATAATCCAAAGCAGCCTGAAAAGACTCTCATTAGGAATGTCTTTCACAACAGAGAAACAGGGTTTGGAAAAGATGATCAGGCTAGGACCTCCTGCTCTCAAAACCTTACCCACTTCTGAACAACCACAAACCACACACAACAACTGAGAAATATCACTTAAAAAGGGAGGCATTCTCACAGGGAAAACAATACTCTCCCCTAACTCCCTGGTAAATACATGCTATGAAAGAAGACACACGCGTGCTATAAAAATTAGCTAAGCACCTCCGATCTGGGGCAGCAACAGGGAATTTAAGCTGGTGCAACCATCCCCGGCTCTCTAACCATCAGCATATTTATTGGCAGCACAGAGCGCTTGTCAGGAGAGCGGAGGGGTGGCTGGAAGGAGGACACCATGTCCTGTCACCGCTGGGACCTATGCAGAAAAGCTGAGATCTAGGGGAGAAGCTGGAGGATGCTGCGGGCCGAGGCTCCAGCCGGGCAGCCGGAGGAACCAGAGTCAGAGCTCCAGGCATGTAACCGCCTGCTGAGAGGGGGGAAATCTGGTTTCTGCAAGGTGATCAGCTTATTCTGCCAGCAGTATGTGTGGTTACAACTGCAGGTAAATGTTGGGCCAATGCTAAGTTAACGATGATCTGCTAATGGACTAATAAAAGCAAAACATATGCAATTTTCATTATAGTATCAACGACACTTTAGTGACTTCTAATATGCTCATTCTGCATTTAGGCCTTGAACAGAGAAAATATTTAAGTCTGTGAGTAATTCTGATCACGCTAGTCAACTGCCCCTTTCATTTCAGTGGCCCTGCTTTAGTGCTTATAATTATGTGTGCACTAAATCAGAGCCTCGGTAGATGGATATTTTTGAATTAGTAGCTCTAAACTCTTTCAAACGAGTCCCTTCACTTAGAAGAACCAAAAAAAGTTGGAGAACATACGGGGAGCATCAGTGATAGGTAAAGCTCAGAGGCTTTGATGAAATACATAAAGCACCACGCTTGCAGGAATGCCTTTCCTGCTGCCTTCTCCTTCCTTCTTCCCAGTTTCTCCCATTTAAACCAGGAGAGTAGGAACACACCATCAAGTGTCAGGACATCAGAATTCCTCTGCAATCGAGCCTGGTTGTAATGTGACTTAAGTAGGACCCATTAAAAGGAAAAATCAGTTTAATAGACAGTGCAATCGCCATGCTAGCAAGTAATGACATTTGCTCTCATCTACGGTAATAGAGAAAGGGCAATGAGCTTCCTTCCCCAAGTATCCGTGTAGATACTTTTGCTGACAATCAAAAGCATTTAATGCATACAGATCACATTTCTCTGCGTACACATTTTATCACTGGGTAATCCCCACCCACCCAACCTTCAATGTCATTTGCAGGAATAGAGAGCTGAAGCAGCAGCCCCGAGTACCAGCACAGGGAACCGTCTCGACTGAGCCCCAGTGCCGTGGGCACGTCCTGGAAATCAGCTCCACACCACAGCCATGGCACGGCTGGGTGAAACTGCACACAATGGTAACCTCCAACACACACAGAGACACGTGCATCTTAAAACATCTTGGCTGAAAGCATATTTAAATCTCTGGGCACTCCAGGGCCATGGCAAAGGTAGATGTGACTGTGTGTAGCACTTCTTTGGTTTTAGTATACTGAGAGCGCAGTGGTAATCAAAAGTGGGCTCAAATATCCCATGGTAATCTTCCACATTTTGAGCATTGGTAATGTAAAATTAAAAAAAATAATAATTAAAAAAAGGTCAAGGTAACATTCTTACTGTTTTACCCCACACTTCCAAGTTTACCATACACACTGAATGCATATAAATGATGTAAGGCTAGGACAGAATTTTCTGTAAGCCAATAAAGTGCTATGTACTTTAATTATTAATTGTTATTATTATATATGTCTTAGCAGGGGATAATGAGTAAATGGCCTATTCTCACACCAACCTAATAAGCAAGAAAAAAAACAAGTGGAAATATACCTTTGAAATACAAAGAGCAATTTTCATTCTATTATAAGATCTTTATCCTCACACAGAGGAAAGCACTGGGGGCCTAATTCTAATTTAAGCTTAAGACATTTTATCCCTCTCGGCCAGCTGAAAGGGGACCTAGAAGTGAACATGAATTACATTTACACTGATTTTAAGGCCACAGCTATTAAAAAAAAAAAAAAAAAAAAAAAAAGTCCTCGGTATACCCAGAGAATTAGGCCATGGGATAGGTGGTCTCTCAAGCAAGAGCTGCTCAGACAATAGGCACACAGAGATGCCCAGGTTCACAGCAGCATCCACAGAGATGCTTTAAGGGTGGGCAGAGAGGCAGCCGTGCTCCACTTTGGAGGATGCGGATCTTCTCAGACCAGTAAGCACCGATATACTCCAAACCCTCTTCACTAATAAATCTCAGCCACTGCAGCCCACAGTAATTTCCATGCATATCCAATACCCCAGAATACCATCCACAGAAAGATTACAAAATTGCCTGTACTAGGGCTGATGACATCTTCTGGCCGGTTGCCAGACTAAAAGCTTCAGGTCAGAAGAAAGCTTTGAATTCTTGTTTCCTGAGCTGATGAGTGTATGACTGATGGCAGAAGTATGCATTTTGCCTCCAAATGAGCAAAGGGTCTGGTTCGTTAATCTCCACATAATAACTGGAGTGAAAGAAATGAATGGCAACCTGATGATGATCCCAGATACGGACCACTTGCTACAGGATCCTAGATGATGCCGAAGGGGGGCATTGCCTAGGGAGCCACGTGTGCACCCAACAGCAGTAAATTTGGGCCTTGTTCTGACGTCGGCCCCCTTCGTGGCTGGGGGCAAAGCACTTAACTTCTCTGCCACAAGAGCCATGAGGAGCACCGCTTTCCAGAATGGCTCAGAACACCCTGACACCAGCTGTAGAAATCTGGGAAAGACGTTTTGCCAACACAGCCGAGCACAGGAGCTGCAGCGCTAGAAAAAAGTATTAGGCAAAATCTACATGTTTTACTTCAAAAGGGAGCTGGAATTCACAGCTGGCTTTGCCGTTAATTTTTCAAATAACCAATGCAACCAACTCATTTTTCAATTCTCATGCTTCATTATTCAATGGGGAGTGTGGAGGGAATGAACTGGTTTGTAGATCATTCCAAGCAGCTTATTAATTTAGCATGGCTAGCTAATAGGATTTGTTTTCATCTTTGAAAAATGAATGAAATTTCTCCTTTTTCATTATTTAAATGTGAGAAATTAATGTGCTTAATTCCTATCCAGTCCCAGGAACGCACCCTTATGCTTAAACCCTACCGTTGAGCTCTCTGAAACAGTGTCCCATGGAAGCGTGCACAGCTAAGCATGAATAACGAGACACCTTGGTCTTTCTTACTCAATAACCCACAAATGCTGAACCAGAAGCCTCTTGGTTACTAAATGAACAACACTCCCCCTTCCAACATCCAACCTCCTTACACAAGAACGGTATTTATCTTCCCATGGCAACCACAGTACTCTTATGTAGTTTTTCACTTGTTGCAAGTTTAGTCTAAAGCATTTTTCTTCCAAAGCAAAATACTACTTAAAAAGACAAATTTCAAATATTTTTCACATACAATTCTTTTTGGATGGGAATCACAGGCCCCAGATGCCAAGTTGTAGAGTCTGCTTTATTAGCAGCAGCTGGCTCCTTGGCAGGCTTCTGAGGCGGTCAGACTTGTGGTTTTGGAGTGGCCTCAGAGCCTAGGATGCAGCTGGACAGCTATGCTAATGGACTAGCCAATTTGTTTGTATTCACCTTTGGCTATCCCAAATTTGTACTCTTATCCACTTGAAAGTAAGGTCTTGGAAAGATTCCCCATTAACACCGATACGTTGACTTTTCCTATCGTAGTGCATATTTTACATTAAAAAATTAGTACAACACACAGTCCTGCATTAAAGCATGCATTATTTAAGCAATTGTGAACATACACTATCCATTTCGCTTTGAACAGAGTGTTTTCCAGCTGATAGATTCATCTCACTTAGAGCCCAATTGCTACACAATTCCCTTAGCTCCTGATTGAGAGGATAAAATAAGGCAAAGTAAATACAAATAAATTGTGCAAATATCACTTTACAGCTCACACTAGCAAAACACTGTTCCCTTTACATCCTACTGTACAAAGGAGTAATTTTTGAGAGCTGGAGGGTTCTTAGTGGCCAGTTACAGTAATGATAAGAGGATGCCACCAACTTATTGGCCTGTTGATGGGATTTTGGAGCTGATTAAACGGCAAACCTCATATTAAGCAAAAGACAATCATCACAGCTGAAAAGAAAACAGAGACGTAGGGCAAATATAATAAAAAGAATTAGATAAAAGCCACAGCAACTCTTCTGCCTTCAGTTGGCTTCCTCAGTGAGGTAAGCTGTATTTCTCGTCCATAGCCAGGTGGAACAGAAAACTGAATAAAGGATGAACATTGAACTGGCAACACAGAAACCTCATGTATTTTAGAAAGGCTGCAGTCAGGGGAGCTCGAGTCATAATTTTCTTCCTGAATTTGTAGGGCATTCACTGGTCTTGCAGAATCCAGCCACGACTATTGTCTAGCTCCCATCTGGCCAACGAAGGCCTGGAAGGCAGTGCTCTTCTTGGACGCTTCCCTATATAGGCAGACCTTTCCCTAGACATCTAACAGAAAACAAACAAATGTAATAGTGGACATATTTTCTAACCTCTCTGCACAGTGACAAAGCTTCCTGGACTGTTTCTGTAGGAGCAACAACCCACCGCTTGGCAACCTTCTCCATTTGTAAAGGAATGGCATGAGAAAATGTAAGTAAACTCAAAAGATGAAAACAGATAGTAAGGTTCAAAGTCTGCTCCATCACAGTCCTTTCCATCAGGAAAAACAGAACACACCTCAAGAGGATTTTGATTTCTGTGAATCCCTTCCAAGGCCTTTAAAAGTGATTTGCTGGATACAAGATGACCAGTGAGTCAGAGCTGCTGGGTTACGCTCTCTGTACCGCCACTATATCACACTGCTACCCAAGCAAGTCATTTAGATTCCTTATGTCTCGGTTTACCAATCTGTAATGATTCTTCTTTACCTTTTCAAGGCTTACATAATGCTCCGTGATTACTGGATGAAAGACGCTATTGAGGACTGCAATATTACTTAAAGATGGGAAAAATAGTAAAATTTAACTTAACAACCAAAGCTGTTTCTAATTCTTTTGCAGATAAAAATGATTTCTGCATACAATGATCTTGCTACCCTGTATCTAAACTGAATGAACAAAATAATGTTAAAGCTTAAATAGAATGCCAATCCAATTAGCTTTCTCATTAAAAATAGTATTTATTTTATTTTTATAAAAACCTTAGAATTATTCAATCACAGTGCTCTCTTGCTCATGCTTTTTCTATACATTGAACTTTTGTTTCATTCTATTCCAAACAATATCTTTAGTTCATAGAAAAAAGGCATCATTGTGTTTTGCTTACCCTTTCTTTTCATACAGCAAAAAAGATCACTTGTGAAAAATGACAATTATGGGGGGAAAAAAAAAAAAAAAAGACCTAGTCCTCCAACAGGCACAGTAGTCATTCAACAGTCAGATTAAAATTGGTATTTGATGGGTCGATATGATACTTTGAGATCTTTGTTTCACACACAAAGCTGTTGAAATTAGTAGGCTAAATACTCCTGGGGTTTACAATTCCCTTGAACCCAGCACAAAGCACAAGAGCTCCATAAAGCATGAGCTCAGGAATAATTTGGCTCAATTTCCTCTGTTCTAAAATACTTCTCTTCCAAATCACGACTACCTAGCTTTTAGCGCTTTATAAGCACCTACAGGTAGACAATACATAGGAAGCAAAGCATCCACAGGAAGAGGAAGAAGTCCTTTATTGGACGGTACCTGCAAAGTGTGTCTCATTTTATACAATTCTCTGCATTAAAACCAATCGACCAAGCAACCAAAAAACAACAGCAATTCACTCTTCCTGGCTATCTTTAAGAGCACTGAGAGTTCAGCAATCATTAGCCAGAGTAATATACACCAGAAGCCTGAAAATCTTCTCACTGATCACAGTATCTCATATTTCCACTAAGAGTGACTGAAATATATCAATATGTACATCACTCCATTTCCCACTATTACCAACGGGAAATTTCAAAAGCAAATTGGTCAGGTGTAAAGTGGCTTATTTTGAAGTATGATGACATTTAAATAACAAAGTGGATTAGAGCACATATCATTAGGCTAGACTGATGGTCATGTCACCTGAGGATGAGCAGACCCCGGCAAAAACCAGTCCAAGACAAGGGAATGGCACAGAGATGAAGAGCATCGTTTGCAGACTGAGAACGCCCTGGCCATCGCTGCCCCCTGGGTTTTGGCCGCTAAATAGATGTAAGCTGCCGAGCCACCAAATTCAGCCCTTCGCCCTCTCCTCCCTACATGTTGCTATACCAAAGATAAAACTACTCATCTCTCGTAAGTGATTTTCTGTTTATCCGTGGACTGCCTGTCACTCTGGACTAAACTATGGTAGCTTCCCTGGATTTAGGGCTTCTCGCATCCAGACAGGAGGGTACTATTTAGTCCTTAGCACTAAAAAGTCAAAGACTAGAGATGTGTCACCAAACAAATATTTTCCAGAGCGGAAAATAACCTTCACAGCCTTGTCTCCTCCCGTTTATTTCATGGCAGGAGGCTCCCGTGACAGACCATTCCTGTGGTATTACTTATTTCTCAGCAAGGGAAAAGAAGAATTCTTTCTATAGATAAAGTATTTTGGCACTTTGGCAAACTCGTAAACAATAACCTATATTCTTTGACATAAATTAGTGTTATTGCATCATTATCCAATCTATTCATATTTTATTGATGTACTGAGACTAAATGTGAACAGAATCTAGATCTGAAAAATACTAAATCTGGGCAATCTGGACGATAAAACATTGCAATTCCCCTAATAAGAATATTTTAGAGCACAGATCAAAATATGACAGCAATTACTGCCTGTGATACAACAACTTTGTGGTAAAAAAAACAGGGGGAAAAATAACAAATTTAAGCAGAAATTATTATTTGTGTTTACATTTCCATGTAGCCAATTTTTGGGCTACAATGATGAGTTGCTGGTCCATTTGAAGGTTAAGAACAGCAATGCAGATCGAAAGGCTGACACTTAACTTTCCAAATGTTGGCACAAACACACACATTTTTGGTTCTGAGAAACTAAATTTACTCTCTGGATATTTGTTTACATGTGGCAGACTAAAAGCATCTTGGAAACAAGATGTAGGAGGCACGTGCTTTATTGCATTGCTTTTCTGCACACAGTCCACACATACCACAGCATCATCACTGGTGCGAGAACCTCAGTATAATAAAAGCCCATCACATAAAACTGAACTTAAAGCACAGAACAAAACCAAAACATCGATATCATCTCTTTACTGTCCACTTGAGAATATGGTGAGCAGAGATCAGAAGCAGATGTGTTTTCGTTCTGCAGAATGAAAGCCCAACCAAAAAGGTTTTTCAAAGTCCAACCCAAGTTTCCTCAGTTTGTCATTCGTACAGAAGAATGAGGTGGGAAATCTGCCACTGCTGACATGAGCATTGGTGGGATGGTGGAAACAGGGGTGGCAGAGCTCCCCAGGAATGGCCCTTATCATCTCCCCCTGTTACCACAAAAATTTTTTGTAGATGTGTACGGGTAACCTCTGCCCCCTCCACCCAGTGCTATATAAAGATGAGCTGTGCCTCCCCTCCTGCGGCTAAAGGAATCCATGGAACACAGAGTTTGGGAAAGGTTTGTCCCAAAGATAACAGTGTGACACCATCAGGACAGAATGTGGGGCATTCCACAATAGCTGGAGTTCATGTTTTCTTCGGGGCCCCTTGGGCTACAGCAACACACTGCTCCCAGGCCAGGGGCCAGAGGATGCCCACAGAAGATATGAGCCATCACAAACCTCACCACATTTTTGCTTCCAGTGCAAACTCCTCTAACAAGTTCACGATAGCAAATAGCTTTTAAAAAAATTGCCCATACAAGTCATTACAGTTGATACCTAATTCCTCGCCTAGGAAGGAACCAATCTCATGAGACAGATGTCTGTAATGTCATTTAAAGGACAGCTAGAAAGCCCTCTAACAGTAAGCTGATACAGCTGGGACAAGGATCTGACAGCAGCAGTTAGGATTTAGATGTCAGCCTATGGGGGTAGTTGGCCAAGGCAGTGGTGGGCACCTTCACGCTTGTCACAGCCCTGAACCCTGCATCACACAAGGCTGAGAAAGGCAGGGAAGCCGGGGTGGCCACGTGTGGGGCTCACCGCAGGCAGCACGCTGCAGGAGGCAGCTGGGTCTGAAACCCCATGTTAGGAACCCCTCTGTCCCATTCTAGGTACTTCTCTACATCCTTAAAATGAGTTGTCTATGTGAAAGAGTGAGTTTTACAATGAAGTCACCATTACACGAGCTAGGAAACTGTTTGGGTCCATGTAGAGACTGCAGTGAAGGAATGGGTCTGCAAGCCTTAAAGGAACTTGGTAATGAGATGAGTTGCAGACCTTCATCAGGACAAAGGCAGCTTCGAGCACCCACAACCAACATCCCAGGAGCACACAAAACGTAAGGTACCTGGGAAGGTGAACAAGATTTACCATGACACATTCTGGGATTTAAGCACTTCCCTTTTCTGCTAGTGCCACTAAGTGCTTAAATTCATATGCTAAGGAAGTTGAATACAGATAAACACTCTCCACTTTGTTATTGTAGACTCTGGTGTCTTATAAAATCTCCATTTTCTCTAGATTTCATGCGTCAGACGTGAGACGTAGTGTGGGAAATGCTATTTAATTTTCTTTGATTTAACAAGCAACTACTATAATTTATGTTTAAATTTTCTCCCAGACATCAATCAAATCCACTTGAGGCAAAACTTACTAAATAAACTAAATAATTAATGCAAAAATAGAGAACCTCTTTATTCTATTTTTGGAATTTTCAGAATGACACTATTTATTTACAGTCATTTCTACCTTTTTCCTTAAAATTCAACTTTGTATAAATGGTATTGGTTTTGAGGATGAATTTACTCAAGCATGCTATGAATGTGTAAAAAACCCCAATACTGCTGTCTTTTTGAATCTATGAAATAAAATAGTTCCATATTTTGTTTCCATTCATACTCTTCTTATTAGGAAAACATATGTACCTTAGACTGAATTGAAGCCTGAACACTAAATCCTCAGGATACATCCTATATTCACACCAAGTGCAGACTGAGGCAATGGTCCAACCTGATCAGCCCACCCTCAGGGGTATGTGACCACCTGTGTAACTAGATGTCATAGCAGTTGCTGCCTACCATGCACTTTGTTGTCATGACTGGAGGTCCTGGGAATGCCCACAGGACTACTGAATGATGGAAGTCTCCTCCTAAATTTTATAATACTTAAAGTCACTGGAAGATGATAACTATATCTGAGCAGCTAGTGAGATTTTGACATCTGTTTTCGCTAGAATGTAAATAACATCATGAACTTTTTTGAAAAGTAAAAAAAACTTCAGAAAGTCCACTTTGCTTCAAGATCAGTGAATCTGAATATGCATAACCCTGCCCTGCTGGTTAGATATACAAAAGACCTATCATTTCCTACACTGTAATCCAGTATTATTCAGCAAGTCCTTTCCCTTCTAATTCCTACTTCTTTCTTCAATGTTTCCACCATCTCTGACTTTTAGCACTTCTCAGAGCAGGAAAAAAAAAAAGTCTAAATTTACTATGGGCTAAGTTCTCAGTCTCTTCCCATTTCTTCAACAACAGATTGTGCTTCTGTGCTTGTCCGAAGTTTCAAATGTCATTTGACTCATGCGCTCAGAAATGTTGACTCAATTAAAATATCCGTACAAAACTAAATTTCAGTTTGGTAAAAGTAACCTACCCTTCTTTTTCTGATACACTTAGAATGGCTCATAACTAGTGCAGAAATTTAATTTCATTGTGACAGCTTCCTTTTCACAGTTCCCTAAAATCATCATTATTTTCTGCTAAATGTTGTGGGATCATGAGCCAAGTATCTTGCCACCATACACAGATTCAGCTGAAGACGTTCCGCCCAAACTGTTTTAGGCTTTGTGCCATGCACTTTTTCCATACTGTGCATAACAATACGAAGAACCTGAACTTGTGTGCTCAGACCTCAGAGGTGAAGAGCCTTGCAATGTGGGGACTCAGCTGCTTCGTTACGCATCTGTGTAAAATCCAAGGGAACACTAATTGGGATGATGAGGTACTCCTGTGGCAAGCAATAGGAATTGAGAGTAAGAGGATACATATGTTAAAATTCCTGAAACAAACCAGAAAGTTTGGTTGTGTGTGTTTTTTTTTTTTTAAAAAAAGAGCTTCTAACACATTCATCTGTATTTACTATGTTTTTCATCCAAATTATATATTTCTTGATAAACAAAAGCTTAAGTTTCCTCCTGCACTGCAACATTGCCTCCAATCTCTTCTGTTAGCTTTCTGGCGTTTTGACCTTTTAATATTCTTCATTCAAGCTGATTTATTTTTTAAGTCTGCATTTTTTTTCTCTGGAAAGAATATGTGTTTGAAGTCATTTCAAATGTTAAATCAGGATAACTAAAATAAGAAAGAAAGTCTCCTTAATACTTTTCCTTAATAAATCTTGTACCAAGGTTTAGAACAGAAGCTTGAAGAATGTTAGCATGTAACAATAAGGTTTATATTCCAAATTAGATACACAGAAATATTCTCAAAGTCTTAATAGCTCTTAATACCACTGTCTTAGACTCATGTGCATGAAGTGTTGAGCAAAACCAGGAAATTTAAATCTAAAATGAGAAATAATTTACATCATAAACCACAACAGGGAAGAGTGACAACTACAATCACTTCTAACAAAACAGTAATCAGATCATAACAGTAACATACCATGTCACCAGCTGGAGCAGAAATTGGTTAGGAACACCAGGGCAATAAGGTTGTCTACGGGCACACTGGAAGCAAAAGGAAGACTAAGGAGAACATTTGCCCACTACTGAATAGGGCAGGGGACTAGTGACAAAGGACACGGGAGAGATGGAGGCACTTGGTGCTTTCTTTGCCTCAGTCTCCACTGGCAAGGTCTGCTGCCAGGCCTCTCGGGTCTCTCTGACAAGTAGTAGAGCCTGAGGTGAGAGGCGCTGCCCCAGAAGGGGAGCATCGAGTTCGAAACTACTCCAGGAAGCCACTTGCAGGTTACTCAACACCAACTGCAAGGGACAATGACTGCAAGGGAGCCAGATGATGTCACCGTGAAGCTGCTCTCTCTCGTCTTTGAAAGGCTGTGGCAACAGGAGGCATCAGGATGTTCCTGATGACTGGAAAAAAGGCAAACGTTACACCTGTCTTCAAAAGAGGGAGGATGTGGGGAACTGCAGGCTGGCCACAGCCTGGCAAAAACTAAAGAGCAAAGCCTCCTGGGAGCTGTGTCTAACCACCCAAGGGACAAGAAGGTGATTAAAAGCAGCCAGCATGGATCAGCAAAGGCAAGTAACACTTGGCCAACTTGCTTGTCCTCTGTGTTGAAATAACTGGCCCTACAGATCAGGGGAGAGGAGTGGACGTTATTTACCTTGACTTTAGCAAGGCTTGCAACATGGTCCTCCACAGCATCCTTGCAGTCAAACTGAGGAAGACATGAGCTGGAGTGATGACAAGGAGGATAAAAAACTGGCTGGAAGGTTGGGCTCGACGGGGAGCTGTCAATGGTTCGAAGCTTAACCGGCAGCAAGGCACAACCGAAGATCGATACGGCAGTCAGCCATGTGGCACCATCACCAAGCAGCCAGACAACGGGAGGGAGTATGCCCTCGCTGAGATTGCAGATAACACCAAGCTGGGGGGAGCAGTTCACTGACTGGAGAAAAGGGCTGTCTCAAAGTATTATTATCAGTATGTCCAATGCTATAAGAACGAACTGCTTAACACAAAACTCTTTCACCTCATGCATTACGTATGTTAAAAACCCTCCAAGTTTACTTACAGAACAAATGTCTACTAAGTGATTTCTGCAGGTGCAGATAAATCCTATAATCAAATTCAACTGCACACAAAGGATTTACTAAAACTGAGACATCCGAACTTTATTCCTTTGCTATGCTTTGACCTCAAGTTTAGTTCATTTGCTAAAGTCATTATTAAACAACAATGTTCCACACAGATTTCAGCAGCAGTAGTATTTACATTAATGCAATATCCTTGGGTTAAAGGAATTAGAAATGCTGAAAATCCTGTTCCTCAGCTTCTTTGAAGATCTACACTGTAGTCTAAGGAAACACTGTCTAAGAAAAAAACAGCACCATTTTAAAGGCAGTCTGGTTCTCAATCATTTGGGGTGAAATAAACTGCCAGGTCTTTAAGGATCTCTGAGACTAAAAGTTACACAATTAATGCCACTGCCAGCTGCCATCAGATAATCAAAGTTCAATTTTGGTAAGATTTTAAATTAAATGCAACCCTAGTTATAACAAACAGATTTTACCTTCTTCCCCCTTCTCCCCCTTCTGGAAATAAGGAAGGCAACCTCACACTTCCCCATCATATCAAGGAATAGCTTTCAATGGGCAGTGTACGCAGACCAGGTACTAGGCACAATCTCAGACATAAAATGTCACACACAGTAGATCTAAAGTGGTAATTACAACTTAGGCCTCAATTTCTGGGAATTTGGCCCAAAAAAAGCTTGAAAAACAACTTCATCGGTGATCTTAAAACTGCAGCGGTACTCTGAAAGACATCAGCAGATATACTGCCGGGCTCCAAGGTGTGTCTGAGGACAGCTGCAGGACTGAATCCTACTTACAACACAAGGAACTAAACTATCACTAAATACCTCTGCAAAGGCTAGGGTCTTATGGAAAGCAGAACATGTTAATGAAGTATTTAAATGACCACGTGGCCATGACTACTCACACAGGATCCAAATTTAGACTGCACAGACTCATGAAGTCCAACATTTCCTAACTTCTGACTCCTTGACTGTACAACCTTAACTTCTTTTAACATAATTAACAGAGTCTGATAACAGAAGCCGACAGTTACTTTACATAAGAAACACCACATTTGGGGAAAACAAATGGCCCACCTAGAAGAGAGCTTTACATTTGGGAGTTGCTAATAACAGGTGTTTTGGGAAATGGCGTAAGAGCTGCAAGCAGAGAGTAATTATTCCCTGGACACCTTTCACTTTGGGACTTCCCAAGCAGAGGCTGAACGTGGACCATCAACCTAACACATACCAAAGGTCCTACCTCTTCCATGATCTGAGCCGTATAGACTTCAGTCCTCTAAAAACCTCTTTGCGGGAATCAGTTTTAGAATTTAATTTGATATTAAAGAAAAAACTTTAAAATCCTTTTATTTTAAATCTGCCACCAAAAAACGTAATTGGTGCTGCTTC
This sequence comes from Mycteria americana, assembly GCF_035582795.1. Classification (NCBI taxonomy): domain Eukaryota; kingdom Metazoa; phylum Chordata; class Aves; order Ciconiiformes; family Ciconiidae; genus Mycteria; species Mycteria americana. Next base: position 45,354,946 of record NC_134366.1, on the reverse strand, counting down.
CCCCATTCTCATTTTACAAGGAAAATTTTGCAGTGATTCTTTTCCCACCTTCTTCCTACAATTCAGAACATTTTATGTGAAACTCTGTCATACTGTATCCCATGTCTTACATAGATAATCCTCAAAAACATGAGGAAGTGGCAGCCACCCAGTCAGGGGCATTGCTATCACATCTTTTCGCAAGTAAATAGAAACATCATTGACATGGTGTCTCATGTGCCAAAATACAGAGTCATATTATTAAAAGTGCTAGATGTTTTTAGCATGCTTTGAAAAACAAATGTCTATATTCAAAAATATTTATTCTTAGGGATTCCTCCTAAATGGAAAATGAGAAAAAGGGAATCCTAGACTAAAAATATATACTCTTTTAATTTTACTGGTGTTAAGTTATCTGTGTTATCCCTCATACGCCTAACATTTTGTTTGCGATGGCTTGCCGCTAGATTTCTTTTCTTGAACCTGGGCTAATGCAGTTCTTGCAGGGCAAGAAGTCCTTCCATGAAGGAAATAACCTGTTATCACACTATTACATACTTCACTGAGGTCCTTTTAGCATTACAATTCCCTCATCCTACCACCCCTAACAGATGAAACTCTGCTGCAAAGGAGGAAATACATGCAGAAACATGGCATTCCTGGGAGGGATCCTGCCATTGCCTTCTGTTGCCATACAGAGCCCAGCTCTCCCTGCCCCGTCTCTGGCTCCCCATGCTCAAGACCTTACCCTGCTCCCAACACATCTGGAAGAGCCTCTGTAGCCAGCAGACCTTTGACAATCCACTGGTCTGGCAAGGATGACCACAATTTAAAAGTTCCTTTGTGGGCTGTATGCTGAGGGTTTCTGAGCCGCAAGTGGCCTCCTGGCATCCTCCCCCATTTCTCCTCCTCCCCCCTTCTAAACATCAGCAGCTGCATAAAGATGCCTCAGCATCTGGAAGGACAGGAGTCGTTCAGGCTCTGATGGTGAAACAGGCAAGTACAGGTGAGGGTCAATATGCAGACTGATTCCTGCAATTAGTAACATAGCTCTGAAAAATACGGCAATGGCTATGAAGTTACACATATGCATGCATTACGCTTCTCTGTCTCCGTATCATACATTTCTTCAGCAAAGAAACAGTTTTTCTTTCCTCATTAATGCTTTTTATGAGCTTTGGTAATTCTTCTGCAAGAAGCTAACCAGCACATTAACACAAGCCAGGAAAGCAAGACACTGAAATATTTCCCCCCAGCAACGCCATCAAGTACGATGACACACAGTATAGCCTGGTTTTCCTTAAAGCACTATCCTCCAGAAGCGTTAACTGCCAGATTTCTGCAGTGACAGTCTGCAAGGCTAAAATTAGCAAGCAACACCTTCCCTTGCACCTCATCACATGATAGGAAACAAATATAAATAGGGAAATACAATATGTTCCTAAAGGTGGAGTCTGAATACGTTCATCTCCATAACAGTGTAGAATTAAAGGACACTTACACAAGCAGCTTCTCGTGATATGTCATCTGTTACTAGCATTATAATTCGCTTTCTGCATAGTTAAAAAGAAGACCACCTCTAAATATGCTCCTTTACAACCCAGTCTGGCCTGAATCAAATTACTTCATGTCTATGCTACAGACAAATTGTTTTATTAGGCACCACTATGTTACCAGATGCCTATTTATTCTAGCACCCTTCTGCATAGATAACACAAACCTTTCAGCGGATCCATCTCATCGATAACTGTTATTCTACATTTCACCCAGGAGTATCACAAACTCCTTCACAGGCCACATCCCTCCCTCCTGCACTACTGAGGTGCAGCTGATTGCAGGCTGGATGGCAGGACTTAGAAGATAAAACACAGGTCATATTTCTCTCTTTTTTTTTTTTTCCTCCTAAACAGTGCCGTGCAGTCTTTAATGGCCATGCAAAGCAGCCACGGCCCTTCTTTTTTCAAAACCTTGTCCAGAGGACACACATAAAATCAGGCGTATTTAAAGTCAATCTGCTAATTCAAACACAACGAAGGGTAGAATTAAGTCTGCTGAAGCTGCATCACAGTCCGCACACAAAAAGAAAGCGTAGCCAAATTATCGACTCATTTAGGGCCTTTATTTCTCCTGCATAAGGGAAGCAGGAATAGTCCTTTGCACATATACAAAAACCCAGACATATGTCACAGTGTTGCATAACACTACACAGCATACAACAGGAGCGCATATAGATAATATGATTCAACTTACACAATGCTCTGACAACCTGCTTCTAAGCTTATCATCACCTCGCTGGCTCCGTTCTAGCTCAGCTCGACTATCTCATCTACTCTTCTTGCTGCAGCAGCGTGCCTGTGGCTGAGGAAAAGGGATAACTTCTCCCTGAAGCAAGGCTCTGGCTTAGCCGTGAACTCCCAAGGCAGTGCCCCGGATGCGCCGAAGCCACAACGATTTCAGCAGACCTCAGGTAGGGAGAGGCAGAGATTTTTCTGCAAATCTCCAGGGATGTGACTGCTTCTATTTTAGTATCCCCCTAATTACAAACATCGCTATTTTTGGTCCTAAAATGTTCTGAGCTTTTTTAAAATTAGCCACAGCATTTTACTTGAAGACGCCCTGGCAGCGGGCAACTCCACAGGCTAGCAGCCTACTTGCTAAAATAGTGTTTATCAGCTACTCACTTGAACACAATAACATTTCTGACAGTTTAAACTTAAGTCTCAATTTAAAGACATCTTTAAAAAAAAAAAAAAAAGCCTCTGGATTAGCAGTTCTCACCCAACATCCCAAGTTTGTGAACTGACCTTGATGTTTAATAAGAACCATTTATGCCAACAAAAGGGAATTAAAACCAAAGACACACAAACCCCCTTCCCCTGCCACAACGGCTAAGGAGCAAACAAGGCCATTGCCATCGATTCCCTTCAAGCCATTCATCAAACTATTGGCAACAAAAATAAGGCCCAGCTTCATTACAAACAGAACAATACAGAAAAAGGAAGTTGAAAATTAAGGAAGAAGTTGCCACAGACAATAGATGGGTTTAAGTTTTTTTATTTATTTTTTTGTCAACAATCCAGGCACCAGAGTTCTCTTCGCTGCACTGAAAAATTACTAACAAAAGTACTAAAAAAAATTATGTGGCTGTTTCTGATTAATTTCAGGACTTCAAATTTCAAGTGGTTCTTGAAATATTTCATTATTTATCAGAGCTTTTTAAAATATATACAACATTGATTAATGAAATCAGGACAGGACAAACCACTTTCATCTTCATAAACAGTAGCTGATCTTGCTGAAACAAACATGCAAAACAGCTTACTTTCACTCCCTGTGATCCCATCATTCCTATTTAGAGATTTTTAAAGTGAACTCAGCCTCCTTGAAAAACAAAAGCAAAAAAAAACCCCACAAGACAAAAATCAAACAAAAACTCAAACCAACAAAAAACTCAACACTTTATCCAAACTAAGCCCTCGATATTTGCCTTCAGCAGCCAAGGGCTTAAGAGTGCCTTAGCTGTATTTATTAGCTACAGGGTGGCATCAGTTAGGAGGCACGTGCACATCAGCTCCGTTCCCCACCCCACGCACCCTAAGAGACAGACACCCCTCCCACGAGGTTATGGTCCAAGGGTTCAGTCATGCTTTCGTCATCACCAAGGAGGGACACACGAGGACCAACACGCTTGCCCAAGGCAGGCGAGGCCAGTAAGCAGGGGCGGACGAGGCAAGAGAGGCAGAGAAGTGCCCCATCAAGAGGGGGATGCAGACCACCAGGATCTCAGTGCAGCATCGCTCAGCTGAAGCCCCCTGCCTTGCAACAGCACCCAATACTTTCTTCACATGCTTCACTCTGTTGCTGGAGCAGAGACTCTCAGAAATGAATGTGGACGGTGGGGTTGGCACTTTGTATCAATTAATAAATTTTACAATAAATAATACCAGTCATGTGACAAGGCTGACAAGTGATTACCAAGATGCCTCATAAATCAGTATCAACTCGCCATAGTTTGAATTTAAAGCAATTAAGGATATGAAAGGAGAACCTTTCTTCAGGGAAGGTAAAGTTGGCAGGATAGAAGGTCTCTTGACATCTAGTACCAATGTTCACACTTGTGCGCGAAGCGAGGTAGCAGGATAATTATCCTTTCTGAAGATCTGGTGGCATTGCTTATGCTAGCAGGTTAATTTTCTCTATTTTCTAAGCTCCCAGCAGTGATCCACTGATGGCTGGTCTCCCTCTCTAAGTTGACGGTTTATCCAAGTAACTGACACTACTGTTGTTATCATTAAAATAGCTTCCATTCAAGCTGCCATTGTTTAACAGACATGTCTGTGTATACAAAAAGAAAACCCTTTAAAACTCATTTTGAAGATGTCTGTTAGCCCAGAAAATATTTAACAGCAGCAGTAGCTATGCAATGAGAAGGTTAAGCTAGTTAGTGTTTGTGACGATTGCACTAAGCTTTTCTATCCAATGGCAAGAACATCCTTGCGTTTATCAAGGGAACAGATTTAGTAAGAAACTGTACACAGCAAGAAATAAATGAGAGATGCAGGGAAAACTCGTATTATTGTGGCATCTGCTAGAGCTATTTTAGAACGGTGTCCCCCTGCGCTGCTCCACTGACGGGCTTGTGAGTATTCACTAAAATTAAAATCCATTTCTCAGGCATTCGTAAATAGGCCACAAAAACTTAGCAAGTCTCAGAGGGTTTTTTTATGGTCCCATCATTTTCTCCATCCGTTTAGAAAATGTTACAGCCTATGCTTTGCAGTGGCCCTTGTGCCCTGGACCTGCTGTGAGAAAGGCTCCCCTCCTCCTCCTCTGCCAAAGACGACATGCTTTGTGGTGTGTCCTCAGGCCTCTTGCATATAGGGCCAGTCTCAGGAAGAGCTTGCCCTGAGGGCTATTCGTTCCTCAAACTGGACTTTAGTATTAAACCCAAAATTTTTGTAAGGACAAAGCAGGTTCTTTGTTCCCAACGGCTTTGTGCATCCGATTTCCTTAAATGCATGTGAAAAGCCCAGTTCATCTTCTGCTTTGCCTATGCACAGGCAAGGCCAAATATTTATGTCCTATCATTTTTAGGTTTTTTAAAAGGGCTGATTCACTGTCACATGAAGCACAGTCCACCTCTTTTCAAAGCAAGCTGTTCAACTCACCAACGTTTAATTACGTTTTGTCTCCCATTAGGATGTGGCAGTCTGACCAGACAGCCAGAGCAACATAAATGCAGAAATGGCTTCCAGCAAGATTGCAAGCCCTCTGCTCCCCTTGGCAAATCTGAGCTACTCACACAGGCACTGAAATAATTGGGGCGGTGTGAAAATATACTCAACTGTGAGAGCAAAGGTTGCGTAAATCCAGCCGCAACTAACTTCTAGAAGAATGTATATACCATCTCTTACTGTGATTTTTAATTTTTTATTCAGTTGGAGTTACATGCTACGGCAAGGTGTATATGACCTCAAGAGACAAAGAGGAAAAAAAAAAAGAAATATTGGGAGTGTAGGACAGAGAACTAAAATGGCATGTCTGAAATTTAAACTAACATGCTAATCTAAAAGCCTCCTTATTACGTGACTGGGTTTGGAACACAAAAAGCAGATTATATCATGATTTGAGTAAGTTGCACTTAGCACTATGAAGGATAACTGCTGAATTGCTGACTTCTGTTTCTGGAAAGGTAAAGTTTATTCTGATCCCGGCTATACCAACACATTAACTTTTAATGTTATCAGTCTCCACACAGTAGTATCAAAAGGGCTTTTCTTCTTCCTCAACAGGACGATAAAGGGAAATCCCACTCTCTTAGCTACATAAGCATTCCCAAAAACCCAAAATTGCTGACTTCGGTAAAAAAAAAAAAAAAAAAAAAAATCTGTATCATCAAAATGGCCATCAGCTTAGGTAGAGAAAATTATTTGCACGCTGAAGAAGGAAAGTGCCGAACAGGAGAACAGAGCATCTGCTATGGAGGAGGCTATAATTATCTCATGCATCTGAACACCGCTGGGCATGGAAGTTACACTAGCTATTTTGCCAGATACTCTGTGTTCAGGGCTCTTACATGACACCAGCAGGAAATAATCAAGAGTTTGCAAAGCCTGTCAATACAGACCTTACACACTTTGAAAGGCTCTACTTTCAATGGCATACGCCTAGTCTTCTTGCTCTAATGCAATGAAAATCCAAACTATTTTGCTGTCGCTGTCTCACATTACAAAACGCTGTACATTGCAACCGTAGCACTCTCAGGCTAACAACTACTTCTGCACCGTCCATCTGGATGTGCTGTGCTGGTTAAGTGTTTCTGTGGGGGTCTTGAAGATTTCAGAAAGAGAGCAAAAACCAGCAAAATTACCACTCTGCAGCCTTACCTCCATCCAGCAGAAAAAGCAGGTGGCTTCCCTCAATGGATGTACAGTAAGTGCTACTGCTGTCACGGGAACTTTTCCCCTGGGGATGCCAAGCAGAGGAGAGGCTCAAGCCTGCTCCCAAACCTGCAGGCAGGAGGTGTGCTTCTCTGCCTCTGCAGGGGCAGCTCTCGGTCCCAGGTCCCACATTCAAACCCTTTCAGTGAAAGGCTTTTACAGGTGCCTTCTCTGGTATTTTGTTAGGTTATCGTGCACTTCTGGTCCACTCACAGAGAACATATCAACTACAGCTGATCCCCAGCAAGTCTTTTTTACTACCTACCTCATTCCTGTCATCAGCAGATCACACAGGAAAATATGGAAAAGGGTTCTAAAGCTGTTCTTCCTTTAGGACAACAAATAATTACTGTTCTGTTTTTCCACAAGTAACATGCATAATCGTTCACTTCTGGAAAAGCAACTAAAAAAAAAAGTAAACCACATTTTTCCCTGTTAATTCACAGTCTATGCCTGTGCTTTTCTGAGAAGGGATGAGGGGAGAAAAGGAATGATAAAAACACAAACTGCAGCAAGAAGAAGAGTGTACAACAATTTCCTTTGATTGTGGGAACACTAGAGGCTAGAAGAAACTCGGCTGCCTGGGTATCTCAAGGACAGATTCCCACGTGAGACTCCAGCCCGGCTGTATCACAGACACTGACAGATGGGTTTCCCCAGCCCTGAACAACCTAATGGAGCTTTTAGCCAATTTGCATACTGGCTGTCGCTGGGTGAAATGGGTAGGTGTCAAGGACATTAAGCAGGCCAAGACAAAAGTGTAATAGCCTTGTATACAATATCACTTCTTATTGCTTGCTATTTCCCCCCGCTCCCAGGGCGGGGAAAAAAAGAGAAGAAGAGAAAAAGAAAAAAGCAGCCTTGCTGGAAGCCGGTTCTGAGGCAGCAAGTTCCTGCTCCTGGGAACGGGCTGAAGCAACAAGACAAGTTTTCTTGCAAAATGGAAGAACAAAAACACTGCCCAGATAATTACTAGCTAGTTTCTTTTCTTTTTTTAAAGCAAAACATTGCTGGAGTCTCCCAAAGCCTGCCTATATTAGTGATCTATTTTGGTCCCAACCCTGCAAAGAGAAGCACGTGGAGCCGATTCCTGTGCCTGAACGGAGTCCAAAATAACACCACTAGAGCCCCACGCAGGTACAAAAGCCCAGCTGCTGCCGCTCCGTACAAGAGCGAAGCCTAAGGCTAAGCCTTCTCAGGCCTGAGTCCAGATTTTCTTTCATATCTCCTAGCACCTCACACATGGCCGCGTCTTAACAAATTAACAAGAAGAACAAAAAATTCAAATTGGACTCGCAACAAAAATTTACAGCCTGATGTGAAATATAAGGTCAAGCCCTGAGGGTGGCTGTATTACCTGCTGAGTTGTTGCAGCTCTCACTCACTCCAGGGAAAAGCACACGTATTGCATATTTGCCTGGCAATCACCACAACCTCCTGGCTAGAGCCTGCCCTACGTCGCGTTAGAATTAACTCAGCTACCAGCCAACAAGGTGCGACTAAAAAGTGGGGCTAAACTGCGGCTTGTACAAAGGCAGCCCTTTCAAATCACTTAAAATCTTGTTGCCGTGCCTTCTTCTCCAAACTTGTTCCTTTCAGCTTGTCTGCAATGCACATTGGAGGGTCTGATGTTGTTTAAAGTCACTTTTTAACATTTACTAGAGATCAGATTAAAAATTAAGCATGCAAACAGAGGCTTCCCTGAGGAAAGCTTCAGCTCTCGCAACCAAACTCTGCACACAGCAGTATAAAATGTACACTGGAAAGTGTCGAACAGTATCTTCAACAACTAAAACCATGCCAAAAAGGCTCAGAATTTAACCCAGTTGAGCCACACTGCTTCAAGACACTCATATGTGATGCTACTAGACACTACAGATCCTTGGCAAAGAAGGGTGTGCAGAACCACGATCTGTTTATGACCCCCTTGTTCATGTTGAGTAAACATCTATCATGAGAACATATGGAGGACCAGGAAGGTAGGTCCTGGTTTGGAGCGCAGCTATCGGTGCTATTTCTGATTTTGTCATTAGTTTGGCAGGTGATTTTGACTAAGCTGTCACTAGGGACTTCCCTTTCTTCCAACCAAAATAAGAACAATCTGATTTTAGGGATTTCTGAGATCTTTGGATAGGAAAGCTCTATAAATGAACATTATCATTGTCAGCCATACTGTTTTACCACTTCCATGGTTATTCAAAATCAGACCCAAAAGTAGTGCACAAAAGAGCTATCTAACAGCTATCTGCAAATGTAAGCCAAAGACAGAGGTCAACACTTTAAGTGTTAAAACGCTGCAGGATTTCCAGATGAGCATCTTCAGTCACCATAATATCTCAGGCCCGGTTCTGAAGTCCTTTTAATTAGAAGGGGTGGAGAGGCATAAAACCCAGAGGGTGTTTTCGCTTGGGTTATGTGTATACCTCTGTTTGTTTAGCATTACAAGAAATGTTACCAGCTTAAGTGTAAGTAATTTCAGCCTTTGGCACTATTCAATTATATATGCTAATTTTAGCTGGAGTAGATTGTACTTGAAATAATGGGATTGCATGTGAGCAACGCCTTCTATGGTGAAATCCTGCTGATACTCTGTCAGATCTTCTTGCTTGCTGAGAGACACCCTTTCTCCCAGCTGATTTTAATCTGCCGGACTTCTATCGTGAAAAGAGGATTCACACTCAGTGTGACAAATAAGTAATTCAATTTAAAATTCCTCATTCAGTTCAATTACATAGAAGTATGCACATATCTACTTCAGTAGCTAAAGACAGGTTTTTTAAATACTCTTTCACATGGCTTGATTTTAAGACTTTCAAGGATATCAGAAATATATACTCCACTCCAGGTGTAAGTCACCAAATTTATACAAATTAGGTGAAAATTTTGTGGTCACCTTATAATAAATAAGTTGAACAACTTTTTTCTAAACATGTTAACCAATACAATATAGCATTTCAGCCCTTCCTCGTTTCATCTTTTCCAGACACAGACTGCACAACTAGCAGCAAAACAGCCAGTATAGCAGAGCCAGAACTAGAAAGGCTAAGGCTTAGTCATAAAAAGGCTAAGCCTAACAGTAGAGTTAAACTGCTTTTTGCACTTGAGTTGGTTGCTCTGCAGTAGTGAGCACAGACCCAGCAGCTCATTCAAAGTGAGTTGAAGTAATTTAATTTAAGGCTGCGTTATGCCAGGTAGACAGTTCCTCGGACAGTTTGAAAAAGTATACAGGGTATAAAAAAAGGTATTTTATATGTAAGCAAGAAAATGCAGCCCAACAATACCAAATGTCTAAAAATCTGGAGCCTATGTAGAAACCTATCTTCCTAATGGAAACATCAGAATAACACTCAACAGTGTTAGCATTATTTTACAAGTAACATTTAAACAAGGGAGATTTCCTGTTTCTTGTATATCTGTCCTGGAACTAGAAAAAATTCAAGTCAAATCAGAACAAAATTATTCAGGGCTTGACTTTGGTGTTTTTTGGTTTTGCTTTGGTTTTTTTGTTTGGGTGGTTTGGTTTGGGGTGGTTTTTTTGGTTTTGTTTTGTTTTGTTTTTGTTTTTAACTCAGTTGCATTTACTTGATAATATGGATGTCAATCAGATAATTTTTGAATAGCAAAAGGGCTGTAAAAGTAGAAAAATTATTAACAGTACTTCCTTCATTAAAGTATGTTTAAGTTTTATACACACAGCAGCAGTCCAAAACGCTGACCTCCTTTAGATCTTGCGTTCGCACCTCAACACAGCAAGGCAGGTTCAAGATTTACAGCTTAGTGACAAGTCTGCCAATTCATCACCACTAAACCATCTCAAGTCCTCTTTGGAAGCAGCACAGGTCAAAAGAGGAAACCACCAGCTGCTGAAGAGATCCCTTTCCAAATAAATTCATTTCACGAGTAGCCAGCCTGGCACTGGCACATCCCCACACACACACACACTCTCTCCATCAGTATCTGCACTACAGCGGGGACATACAACCCTTGACTTTTCCACTTACCTTCCAAAACTCTACGTGTAAATTTTAAAAAGCGTTACCAAACTTTAAGATGAGTTAATACAAAGAGTCAAGAAGAGAATAAAATACAACCGCAAAGCTCCAGCCCGTCTGACGGTTGAGTTTTCTCTAAAGACAAAAGTGGCTGTCCTGTCTATTACCAGTTTGTCTAGGCCCAACGGTTGGACTCCTTAAGTTGAAGAGTAAATGAAAGACAAAAGTTACTTCTATCAATCTTTAAAGGAAACTACAAAATAAATCAAACGGCTTGTGGAAACATCCAAACAGAGGGTTTTCTGTGGAACTAATGCTCTTCTGGCAAAGAAAACCCAGGCAGTTCAAGCTGGCCTGACCAGGAAATGCAAAGCCATACCTATGTGCTTACAGTAGGTCTACCTGCATTAAATTTTATCAAATATACTCACAGTTCAGTTTAAGAGTGACTTACTTTACCTTAGTTTAAACCTTTGTCCTAATTAATTTAAACCAAACTGCTATAAAGCCAAGTGAATGTTGACTTAGGCTTACACATACAGTCTTTCGCGTCGGTTTAACTACATCAGTTTGAAATCACACCTTTAGTCAGACTAGTGTCATTCTGCATAAGCTTAGCCCTTGCAGCATCGGACACCCAAACCCCATTGAAATGCAGTGACAGTCCTGTGCTTAATTGCCTCAAATTCCTTCGGAAATCCTAGCCTACACTGTGAGCAGGAAGCAATCACGCCAAGACCCCTTAGAGGTGAATCAGGCAGCTCGCATCTCTACCAAAGCTATTGCTCCTTTCTTACCACCCCTCGTTTAACAGAACACTTTAACCACATGCTTAATATTTTGCAGAGGAGCAGTAGGGTTACTCAGGTGTTTATGGATACGTTATGCTTAAATTCTTTGCTGGGATCTCAGAAATTACTGTTTTGTATACCTCTGCTCCTCAAAATCTGTCATCTAAAAGCACTGAGGCAGGTTGAGCATCGATGGGCTGGGGACCAACCTGCCAGGTCGTCTTCCCATCCAGTGCCCGCTGAGAAATATGATGGGGAGGACTTGAGTGCTGCAGGGCTCATCTCCCGCAGGCAGACTCACGCCAGGAGCTACCAGAGACAGCACACAAACCCGCTGAGCGGCCTGACCGAAGAGGAATTCCCGTTTTGCCGCTCCATCGCCGCAGTTACTCTACGGCAGCTGAAAAAAAGGATCCGATGGCTGTTAGCCTATAACTTTGCATACCTCACTGCCACTATTTCAGGAACAGTTTTCAGATGAGTAATTTGGTGAGATTCGCTGTTTGCAAACTGCATGCTTGGTCTAAAGAGCCCTTACAACGATGTCTACAGCACTAATGCTCAGCCCCTAGGACTCCGTTTACCCTGCTTTCCAGACCACCCATCCTGCCCGCCTCCTCACAGTATTGATTGTTACTTACTCTTCAAAAAGTTCAGCTAATGACTGTTCTGATACATGGAGTACTTTTTGGGTAGAAATAAAGGCAAGAAAAAGTATAACAAAAAAAGCCCAGCCTAAACCAAAAAAGTCCACGTCCTGTCATCCTCCATCTAGGAGAGCTGTGAGGAACAGTGGGATATAAAAAGACGAGTTCTCTAACTGGCAGCTCTCCACCAGCCTTTACAATTAACAAGCCAGCTCATTGTCTGGGTTGTTATCTAAATTACAGTCTAGGCATTTTCTGCTAACATATTTTCTGACTTTTTAAACACTATACTGTACAGTACCTAGTACAAAGGCGTCTTTCTCTAATTCTATTTAATTCTCTATTTTCCTGTTTTAAAAATTAACTACTGTAACCATAGCCTTAAGCAAAGAAAGGGAGAAGGGGGGAAAGGAAAAGAGAACGTACTTTTAGCAAGGAGGGAAGAGAGCTGAAGTTCAGGTGCTGGGGTTTTCTTTGAGACAGAGGCAATAAACGCTCACTGCTTTTAAGAAGACTTGAAATCAAATTAAAACAGATCTGAATCCTTAAGTTTCATTAAAATTGAAGATTCACGTTTCCATTTTTGGTCCTATTCACTTCCATCAGCACTCATCAACAGCATGGCAGCTGACAGGGGGAGCAGGATCCCTCTTTTCTTATGAACTTTCTGAACCATAGAGTATACCTTCATTTTTTCTTTCTTCTTTTTGTGTTTTTTATATCTAGCCCCATTAGAAAAAAATATATTTAAAACTAAAAAGGGATCATATAGTAGGGGATCCAAAACAATAAATGCTAAGTGTCATTACAAAGATCTATTCCATTATATCTATTGCAGATACAGCAAATGAAGGATAAAATACACAAAATGTAGGAAAAGTATAATATGCATTTCACTAAAACACAGAAACAGGCACCTTTGGATCAGCCCCCAGTAATGAGCACTTTTGCAGTTTTTATTTAACTGCTTTCATTTCTTGAGATTCCCCTCCCAAGCCATCCTTTGTACGCACAGTCTTGTTTGTATAGGCAGCTATGCTTTTCAGAAGTTATTTTTTTATTTCAGATATTTGAACCGCTTATAAAACATTTTAATCACAAATATACAGAGCCCATTATACTCTTCTTTTAGCCAAGAGGAAAAGGGAATAGGCAAAAATGGCACCTGTTTCATCAGTTTTCTGTTCATTTTGTGTTTGTGGAGTACTAATGTTTCACTCCAAGTTAAAAAATATTGTTTTCTTCCATTCCTGAAACCAAAAAAGCAGCAAGGCTTTTTTCACCATGTATGTCATCAATAGGAATATTAATTATGTGACTGTAGGCAAGCTAGAAAAAAAGAGTTTGCCTTAACTTTTCATGGTGAATTTATAAGACAGCCCATCAATACATCAGCAAAAAAAAAAAAAAACAAACAGCAATAATTACAAAAAAAGCCCCAGCAATAATTAAAAAAAAATATCAGCAATAATTACAAACCATTGAACAACTATAAACAGGATTTCCATGATATCTTTTACATTTGGTTTTCAGCACAGAGTTTTACCAGTGCTACTTGTCAAATCTGGCTGTCATTCTTTAAACTAGAGAGAAACAGAAGTAATGCTTTCTTTGACCCAGAAAGTTTACAGATATGGGAAACTTATCAAAATTTACTTTATGCTTTTACTTAATGGCTGTCCTGACACACTAAATCATTACGCTATGGGAAAACACATTGACTTCTCAAAACCTCCTTTAGAAGATTCCTACCAGCAAGTTGGTGTTTGCCAAGGAACTTGTTTTCCCTTAAAATACATACTTCTTTCGATTTTACAGATTAATTCTGAGGCTTCAATATACCAGCAAAGAACATGGATTTGGTTTTGCTGAGTTCTTTACATTTCACATGGGATGTGGTGGTGTGCTGTGATGACAGTCTTCCCTCTAAAGGTGCAGACACGCTTAATTTAATGTGATAATGCATTGGGACATTTTTCTGATGCAAAAGCTGTCGTTTCAGACTACATTGGGACAACAGTAATTTAAGATAGGAAGTTAGGACAACCCCCCTCACTACTGTAGGTATTCTTGTGGTTCTTATTATTTTTGAGAATTCTGTCACCCTCACTTTTCCCAAGCAGCACTTATTGCTAAGACACATTACCATCCCCTTGGTTACAATTCCCCGCAGCCAGACAGCATAGGTGCCTCACAGCAAACCCTGGGCATCAGCAGCAGGGTGACACCAGCAAGGTACAAATCGCAGCAAGTTTTAGTCTGCTCCATCTGGCACCTGGAAACAAACCAGTCCTCTGATGGAAAGCTGTCATGATGTCAAGCTCATTCTGACCCATCCTTGCAGCTCAACACCAGCAAAACCACAGAGCCACTTCAGGATCAATAACTTAAAAAGCCATTCGCTCTGATTTGTAATCCAAACAAGTACGTGGGAGACAAAGAACTGGAGGATTGAGCCCACACTCATTTCTTCCGATTTTATACCTCCAGCAATTTGCCTTAGCCATGCATTTACCAATTAGTCTAAAAAATACCCACATTTTGGAGGTTAAACATATCTAAATTGTAAACAGAGCACAGCATATACTAACACAGAGTTTTGAACATGAAGCATCAATATTTATTCAAAGTGTAAGGCTTTTATGTGAGAAAATAATAATACCTTTTCTTAGCTGAAACATTTTTAAAGGTTCATCTTCTCTGAGGAAAGCAGTAAAATGCAGTCTGACAGATAAAAATCCAGCACATACCATGTCCACATTCACATACAAAAAGATATTTTCAACATTTCAATTCAAAGACCAGCAATAAAAAAAAAAACCCTCTCATATCCTTAGGATGCCAAATAATCATTTCATCCATGTCTCAGTATTGACTTACAAAGACATGACTTGCCTTTGCTGTGTAGTTTTCATATACAAACGAACTGAGGATAACTCATTGTTACGGAAGTCAGTGGGATTGTCAGCTACTTTACAAAAAAAGAAAGAGCCAGCTAGATGCAGCTGGCTCAGAACTCTGGAAAAAATATTAAAGATGATAGAAAGAGCATGATGTCTTGGCTCTTCTGCAGCCATTATGATATTGAGCAATATGCTGCAAAGAGCTATTGCAGTAAAGTGCTGCAAGACCACCTCCTTGCTGAATAAAGGTCATGTAAGGACTCCATTGAATACTCTAAGCTGTATGGCTAAGTCTGCATCTTCTGAGGGTTTTTTTTTTATACATCTTTCCACCACAAGTTTTGGGTTCTTCACATACCGACAGAAATGCTGTGGTGGTGAATAAGATCTTCCAATTCCAAACATCACCAAAAATCTAGATTATTTGTTTCATCTTTACCATCAAAACTATATTAGCTGTTCTGCTCAAAATAGCCAGAAGAGCTCTCCACGATTCCCGCTACAGAGTGGAGAGACAGAGGTGTCGTTCTTTCCTCAAGGAGAGACAAGGGGATACTGCTGAGAGCTCTTCTCCAGGGAGTATGCTGGTTATCAGAGACGTCCCTACCCACCCGTCCCCACTGCACTCGGTGGTGATGGCCAGCTGTACAGAAAGCAGCGTCCTGGGACACCCCTGGCACACCCACCCTGCCCCTCGGGCCGGTCCTGCCGTCCACCCAGCACCTGCCCCATTCACATGCCGCTGCCCAGCACCCAGCGCCCATCAGGGACCCAGTGAGGTTGGCCTGAACAGGCTTCTTGGTTTCCCCCCCTCTCTGTTTTAGTTCCATTATGCTATGTTACAGCACATTCTATAAGAATATAATATATACGTTACATAGATACATATATTTCTGCCTACATGATGTATACAACATGTATATATATATACATGGCAGAGAACACACACATCAGCAAAAGGCCTCTTTATATCACAAACAGGGATTGCATCAGTCACATTAATAGCTGACATGGTAAAACAATTTTGCAATTTGTAGTGCCTTCCATATTTTACATTCTCAGAAGGGGAAAGCAAAGAAGAGACTGGAATTTCTCCCTCTAGTTACTCAGACCATAGAGCCAATGTAATTCTGCTGTCTTCATTACATTATTTTTCCCCAGAAACAGTAATACTCCAAAAAGATTAAATTAAATAATACTTTAAAAAAAATCAAGCAGTTCTTTAATTTCATTTCAGTACCATCTTGCTCTTCCAACAGCCTCTCAGATGTGCAGGAAATGGCTTAATGATGTGCCTTTATTAAAGGGAAGTGCTGAGGTATCTCTGTACGTTGCTCCCATCCCCCCAAAGTTTGCACAGCCACCGCTCAGAGAATATATATCTGCCAGCAAAAACATCTTCACCAGAGCCTCCTTTTATCACAGAAGCTGCAACAAAAACAGCACTTAAAGGCCATAATCATCTCTACTCACGGTACCTCCTGAACTGTAAACACAGTTTAAAAACTGCACGCCATGGAGCTCAGGCGTGTTATCTAATCCTTTAGAAACTCTATCCTACTACAAACACAGGGAGTAGCAATGCCAGCCAGCACCATGTGCTTCCACTTACCGACCCACTCCCTCTCCGCGAGCACACACCATCCCTCAGCCCTCGCCGCCCGTCACGGAAACGCTGACACGGCCCTCACGGCCAAAACGCTCGGGGCCTCACCTGGGAAGCCCTGCCTCTGCTTGTCGCCCTCCTAACACCCCACGAGCTAAGAACAAGTGCAACTATGCATTACATAGTGTTATATATATATGCTGTTGTCTAGAGCCCAAGCAGCTATATTCCCTCCCCCTTGCCCGCACCCCTCCAGTACTACAGCTGCAAAATCTAATAAAAGGAGTGCTTTTTTTAATAGAGTACGTGCGGCTGCTGTCCTTGCTCTTACCAGTGGCCTGTTTGAAACATTACTTACCTGAGCAAGTGTTGTAAGGCTCTCGCAACACTTACTTTGTTAGCGAAGCAGCCAAACGACCCAGATGACTTTGCAGCTGCCTTGCTGGGCAGCACTGCAACAGATCGGGCTTTGACAGCCAGACCTGTCAACACAAGGAGGACACAGGCTTTGTTCTTTCTTTCCTCCCCACCCTACCCCCCCCCCTTTTTTTTTTTAATCTTCATTTACTCAGAACAAGGTAATTTGAGCTAACTAGAAAGCCATTCTTTCCTTTTTTTTTTTTTTTTTTTTTTTTGCTAACAGTGCTGAAGACTCCTGACAACACGTGTGAGCACAAGCTTCACTCAAAGTGGCCTTGGGGCAGCAAGAAGTGCTTGGTATCAGTTTCAGAGCTTGGAGCGGCTGGGACAGGAGCAGCCCTTCACACATCCTCCTTCCAGCCACCGGTACGGAGCCAGAATCCCACTCGCAGCATCGATACAGCCGCTCACTGCAGTGATGCTATCGTGACTTGCAATGGGATGTGGCTACTCCGTAGTAAAAGCTGACACTGGATGTCAGGTGAATAATTCTGGGCAAGACGAGAGTACAGCTGAAGGGTGTGGGTTTTACCACCTGCCCCAAATCCTGCCAGATCAAACCGTGCCTGAACAAACTCTCCCTTTGGTAGATCTTACCTGTGTGAAAAGCTATTGCTTTTTACAAAGCGTTGGCAGAGCTGCTTTTTTCTTCTCCCCATACTTTCCATCTAGCTTACATTTGGTAGTAGGTTCACTGAGGACCACATCACGTTTTCTAAAAGTCGTTACCCATTCCTGCCTCTGTTAGTCTCTGTCCCCACACTCTACATCTCATTTGAAGTGCTGAACCAGAGAGCATTTAAGTCGTAACCTGCATTGATTTTTAAAATCTGCCCGTAGAGGAAGAAGAATCCTCCTCTACAGATCAATTTACAAGACCGTCATGGCAGTAAGGTCACACACACAGGAACAACCTTCTGCCGTGCTGTTACCCTGTAGGGCCTGATCCAGCTCTCCCGGTAAAATCAGCTTTGTCGTTGGGTACATACGAGACCCTGGTTAGGGTCATGAGAGACTCAAAAACTACATTTCAAAATCACACACAGAAAAGGAGCATGCTCAAAGGTTTATCATTTACTACTATTTCTTACACAACACTAGTTTTTAAAAAATAAATGTACCTTTGTTAAGGGACAGACACACCGTAGATGACGTTAATCTGTACTCGGGCCAAACACCTCACTTATCAGCTTCATTCAACAGCTCTCTTGCATCACAGGTCACATACTCAGCAAGCACAGCTTCAATACCAAATCACTTTTCCCTCAACTACTTCAATGTTCTCTATAAACTTTACAAGATCTCTGAGACACAAGTGAACAGGAACAGAAACTAGAGCAGAAGATACTGTGTTCCTTTGCCCAAAATTATATACCTTAAAAAAATTCTTATATTGTCCCCAGATTAATTACTTGCTCCAGTACAGGGTAATTTTACAGGATTAGCATACATTGGTCTAGCAAAGGGATACGAAAATTTTTGCTTGCTTCAGGCCAGACATGACTTCCAAACACCACTGGAAGCCACACACTAAGCTAGACCTTAGCAGTACCCACATGGAGATACAAGTCATGTTGCATTAGACCGTACGAAGTGAAATCACAGGCCACATCCAAAATGCAGATTGTGTCCTAGCAGGCCAGATGTTGTGTGCATGATTAACTACCAGCCTTCTAGGGGAATGTGAGGAGCATACTTGTGTATGTCCTCTACTCAGATTGTCCCTGAAAATCTATTTTTTTTTTTTACCTTGTGAAACAGAGTTATGCTGCATTTCAAATAGCTTATAGGTGCAGTCTGACTCCCACTGACATGACTTATGAGTAGACTGACCCACAGCAAGGAAAGGCAGCACCAGCTCACAGGGAGCAGGAACTACCCTGCAAGTCCCCGCTGTGAAGCTTTCTTGGGAGCTATGCGTTGATGTGCACCCAAACATGCACTCCTATGATCAGTCAAACCACATCATGGCCTTCAACTTAGCAAGCATTAATCATAACAACAAGGAATAAAGACACCTGTCCAAAGGTACTGCTGCGTTAACTACCTAGAGAGACACATCACCATTATTTCTCATGGAAGAGATGGGGACCTAGTAACGAAACTGGGAGTCAAGGGAACACAAGGGGAAAGAGTTGCCACAAAAAAAAATTGTGTCAGAGGGATCTGGACCATGAGGCAAACTAGACAAGGAAGAACGAGTAAATCTCTACCGGCCTTTGCGCTTGAGGCACTCAAGATTAAGAATGCAAAGGTGCTAATCTGACGTGCAAGTTTTTGGAAATGCCTTTTGGTTTTATTCTTTTTGTGTAGAAAAAAGTTTAGACAGCACAATGTTTAAAAATGAAGCACAGATTTCTTTAAAATGTTTCTATGACATAGGGTATGAGCAAAGGCCTTACACATCTCGCTTGCCTGAGAACTAACGAAGACCTCAGAGAAAGCTAATTCACATTTTGTAAGAGAGTCTGAAGACATTGTATCCATGCTTATCTTATTAGCATCAAGTAGCTAACACTACCATGAACGCTGCAGTGCAAAAATATCATGACTGTACCATTCAGAAGTGTTTCTACTGTACAGCTGAGGACTTAATAGACAGAGCATCAGAGGGAGGAGGAGATTTTTCTGCTTCCTAATTAGCTGTCAAGTGACACAGTGCTCCTTACTGTCTGCAACAGCATTTGGGGAAATGGCTCCTCAGTACATTAGGTCACATAACCCACGGAAAGTTAAATGCACAGTTACGGCCACTGGATGAAGCTGCTTCGGTTTTCACCAGTACTACTTACTCTGTTCGTGTTTGCCAGCTACCTTGATTTCCTCCACATCTCACTCCCTGTTGGTCCATCCCCCCCACCCCAAGTGCAAATAACGTTGATTTTTGAACTCAATCTACATTGCACAATGCATTTGTTCAACTGTTTGTCCAACAGTTCGCCGTCACTTTGCAGTCACTTGACGTTCCACTGAATTCACTGTAATTTTAAAGCTTGCCAGCAACACAGCGAAAATTTATCAGCACACACTTCAAATGTTAGGCAGGACATCTAAGGAACTATCAGATGCAGAGAATATAAGACATTAAATTTTGCATCCTTAGGGAAAAAAGCAAAAATACTTCTAACTGTGTTGCTACCTGCCCCCCCCTCCAGGCATCAGGTGAATACCTGTATCTTTTTTGGTTGCTTTACTAATTTCTAAACTATTGTTTGAGACTGATGCTTCAACTTCCTTAAAAAGCATTAAGCCAGTTCTGCTTGCATTTGTGCCAAGTTCTTGGACTAAAGTTATCAAACTAGACAGCTGCACCAGTAGGTCGCTGAAAAATAAGCCTCCATCTAGAAGCTTTCTGCATCACACAGTAAAGGAACACCTCAGACTGGTTTCTCATGTAGGGACCAGAGCTCACAAGACTGCAACTCAGATGCTCACCATTAGTTCAGCAGCATCATGAACCCTTTTAGCTCATCAGCCCCTCGCATTTCGTGATCATTTATACTTCTGGATGAGTTTTGATTATAGCTCAGCAAATGTTAGACAAAAAATAATTAACCATAAGTACATTCATTACAGGCAGGCACCCATAAACTGCAATAGGAACATCATCCATGCTTCCCTAAGTGACAAGGAGTCCCTCAAGGCTCAATTACTTGCCACTTTTTGCTCCATTTCAGATGTTAGCAGTCCTACTTTTTCTAAATGGGTAATAACTACCAATAACCATTTACAAGCAGCAATTAAGAGTTTTAAACTGATACCAATGATTTGTCTCAAAACTGGGACCAAGCTTTACTTATTTTTCCCAACTTTATAGATAATTATCTCAGTGTGTTCCATTTCCCACATAATTTACTTCAGTAAATCACTATTTTTCACAACATACATATAGCTAGAAGTTTACTGAAAATGCCTACTCTGTAACAAGGATCCTGCCTGAAGCTGAGAGAGGAGTATTGATACATCCAATAATGTTTTCTCCATAGCCTAGATCCAAGAATGGTGATTAATGATGGATGAGACCATGTTAGTTCAGAATACCTGCTTATATCAACGTGCAATGCACAAACCAGGGTGAATAAGATCTGAGCCCCATGTTTTGCAAAAGCAACTCCTACCCCTTTCCAATAATTGAGCTTAGTCTGACAAACATACTTCCAGCAGATACTAGAAGAAATCAGTATCACATAATGACTTATCATGTATTAATTAATTGTCTATTGCACATCCACATGACCACACTTGTGCAGCTTTCCCTGCTCCTACACTCACCTGTTAGCTGCACAAACCCACTCGAGACAGGAAACAACAACAAAAATACCCCAAATCAAACATGACTTGTCCCAGCACACTCACAAACTGATTAGCTAAACCAGAGCCTGATAACACACTCTGGATGTTGACAAAACATCCAAATGTCTGACAACCTGCAAAAGGGAAAACTTGCAGAAAACTTCCAGCAGAGGCATCTGAGCTGATCACAACAGCGAAACTGTCAGTTCACGCCGCAGCGAGTGGGAGCAGCAGCAGCAAAGCTCTCGGCACCACAGGCCACCAGAATTACCCTGAGTGATAAAATACAGAGTCAGGTGTTTCAAAGTCTTCACCAACACCCTTTAAAAATATTTCCTTTATTATCTAGAATATTTTGTTCTCCTCTTTCCTTTTACCCTGAACAGCATGGCACTTTGCATTCTACTTCATTAATTTATTAGTGATGGTTTGACTCTCATCATTTCCATGAACCAGTGCCATCTAAATACCAAATAGACATTTCCATGGACTCATAAAGAAGGTAGTGGGTAAACTGCAGAGAGTATTTTGAAGACAGAGTTTTGTCTGTGTTAACAGTGAAGGATATACCCTGCCTACATTCCTTTTATTTAGGATTCATTCTGGAAGGGAAATCTTACTCTTCAAACTACTTTTAAAAAAAAAAAAAAAAAACAAAAAACAAAAACAAACCCACCTTTTCTACCACCTGCATATCTCCCTTTCCCAAGGTTACGAAGCTTGTGGCAAAACATACATATAGAAATAGAACAAGAAAAGTCCTTTTACAGTTGTTACCCTGAAACCTAATCAAAAGCCAGAACCAAGAAAAAATAAAATGAAAGAATCTATTTTTTTTTTAATCATATGTTCAACTCAGGTTTTTAGGGTTTTTTTAAATCAAGTTCTCCATTTGGGGAAAATAAAAAAAACCAAACAAACAAAAAACCCACAAAAACCAAAAACCCCACAATAGAAAACAATAAGGAGGTTGGACACAGTGCTTGCCTGGTGAGGGATTTTTGTGGGGGTTTTTTGGTGGGGTTTTCTTTTTGGTCTATGGTAATTACGCACTCTAGTCAGAGAGGGAGATAGAGAAGTAAGAGAGAATAATACTTTCATCTTTCTTCAGAGATGTGCTTGAATGGGGCTAAGGGAAAAGAGGAATAAAAGTGATGTCTGTTTAACAGCACAAACTTTCAAATGCATACTACTTTAAAATGAAATATCTAAACATAGCATCTGTAGTAGTCGACAAAAAACGCGGATCTAGCTAACAAGACTGTTGTTATTGCCATGATCTCGGATGCTGAGCTCATGCAGACGCCGACTTGAAAACAATGAAAATTAAAACTCGCAAGCAGCAGCAGTCAAACCGCTCAAGAATGTTGATACCTCTCTCACAGAGTGCCATTGGCTCCTGACAGCCGGATTCTGACAGGCAAGGTAAAACGTTTCAATCTGTGCATCCCTCTGGTCTGTCTGCAGTGCAACGTACGACTTCAAACAGCCCTCAGTAAACAGTCTTCTCATCACTCCAGCCTGGGCTGAATTTTAATCAAGGTCCTTTAAATGCCATTGAACAAATCCATATACTATGGATTGCTTCTTGTATGCCTCTGGCCAACCACTATTTGGAGGGTCATTTATTATTTTTAGAAAACCAAAACAGTCCAAAGTAACGGTACAAATCACAGCACATCTCGAAGCGGGGTGCAGTCATTTCTGGTCATTTCATATTGCATGTGAACGAATTTTAATTATTCCTTTAACATGACATAGTGGATGCATCCATCTGTTAGTCACACGAGAGGAGGAGTTGGATTTATCTCATGATTAAGCAGCAGTTAAGTTTTCAGGCCACTCACATGTTAAACTTGGATTCCAAATTCACATATTGT
Source organism: Mycteria americana (assembly GCF_035582795.1). Taxonomy (NCBI): domain Eukaryota; kingdom Metazoa; phylum Chordata; class Aves; order Ciconiiformes; family Ciconiidae; genus Mycteria; species Mycteria americana. Next base: position 45,331,995 of record NC_134366.1, on the reverse strand, counting down.
GCACTAAAGGCAACCAAAGGACAGAAATATGGGAAGAGCTCTCAACCGTAATAGTAGCAATAAAGAGTCCACAATTCAAAAGGGATGCTACATATGATGAAAACACCAAGCCTGCTTGTAAATCATTTTTCTGCAAATCCATCCCAGGGAAGGTTAGACTCTGCGTATCAATTATCAAACCAGGAGTATGTCCCCAGCAGATCTACAGGCTCAGCAAAAACTCATTGGAAAGTGCGTGTGTGCAGGGGGGGAAATGTGGTCATCATTTGACTGCTCTGTTCTGCAAAGAACTATATTAGGGAGGTATAAGCCAGCAGACTGCTGACTGCTACAGTTCTTTCTATCTCCCATAGATAAGTCAATTAATCAAACTTTGCCCACTACCTGTCAAAAGCCTGTCTCTGTCCTCTTGTTGAAATACAGAAAGAATGCAGGGGCTCTTCCTCCACCTGCAGGTTCTCTCTTACTTAAGGAGTGGTTCCAGTCATTTGGGGAAAACATTATTTCATGTTGTTCAACAGCTTCACAAAAATCTCCTTCTCTTGTCTTTCTCGCAAATAGAGCAGCTGACAGGCAGGGAGAGAAGACTTTCACCTGAAGAGAGGAGTGGGGCTTAGCACAGCATCTGAGTGCAGCCCTCAAAGCCACCACAGTGCTTCCGACACCTCCCTCCTGTAAACTGCTGCCCACAGGTTTGGACGAAGCATCAACGCGGGCCACCCCGCAGCTTTTCTAATTAGTTGTGGAAACGCGTTTTGAAGCCGTGTGAGGCCACGCTGGGCAGACACTTGTTTTGTGGCTTCAGTGTGCGGCTTCATGGAAGAAGGTTCCCTTTGGGTTTTGAATTCCTCGCAGACAGAAATCACGATCGAGTCTTCAGCGCGCTTCCCCTGACTTCCACCCCCGACTCCAACACGGCAGCCAAAGCAACGTGCTCCAGGAAGCCCAGCAAAGAAGCACGAATCGGAAAGGCTGTGTGTAAGCCCTAACTCTCCTCTGGCATAGAGGGTGTAAAAGAGACAGTGAACGTGACCCAGAATTTCCATTTCCCTTTCTCTGAAGTAAATAATGCCAACAGGACATTGCAGTCTAACACCTAAAAACCAAGGGAACCACATGCAAGCAAGACATAAATTCTACGAAAATAAGCAATACAAGCAATATGCAGTATTCATTCCTTTTGCAACTTTGCCCAGGTTGATGGAGTTTGAAGGCATGGGCATCATCCCTTGACTTTGCAATTGTGCTTTAGAGTTTGACTTTCAGACTGGAAGGGCAGTCTCAGGGCTAGCAATCTTTGTAGTTCTGCAGGCCCAGATGAGGATAATCAAAGCAGAGCTTTCAAGAAATGCATGTCTGGGAAAAACGTTCTCCCTGCCTCTTCATGTCAGACCACGATACAGTCACAAGACCAATGTGAGATGGGATGCTGTTTTTCTTCTGCCATTACAATTACAGGCATTCCCGTCCATTAGGGGGAAACTTTTGTGTATATTCTTAATTGGACACTCAAGAAGTATTCTTTGAGAAATATGTCGAGTCCTCTTCCCAGAAGGAAAGAAGCAGGAGGAGGAGGAGGAAAGAAGAAAGTGGCAGAATTTTCCCCTCGCACCTTGAAAAGCCTGAGGAACTGAATTTGTACACATCTGGAACTCAGAAATCTGCTGAAAGCAGGTTAGGCCTTTTTGTTCAATTGCTGATGGTGCAATTAGTCAATGTGCAAGTGGCCCCTATATTGTTCCTGGAAGGTATCCTAAAAGAGGGATGTTTCCCAAAGACTTTGGGGAAGAAGAATGGAGTTCCACTGAGGCTCGTTTTCATCCAGACTTGAGGAAGGTGTGAAAAAGGCTACATATATAAATCCTGAAAGATCTACGTCAGGGAAAACAAATGCAGGTTAAGGCCATTATTGCTATTGTTCACCCAGGCCAAAATGAGCCCAGGAATCTCGGCAAATAGTCACCATATGATGAGTTCAGAGTCCACCAAAAGTTATGGAAACACTGCTACTTGTTACCATTTGTTCCATCCACCTCAGGATTTTGCTCTGTGATTGCCTAGGTTCTTTAGTACTTTTATAGTAGATATTTCTTTCACGCTGTAGCTTGATGAAATGTTAAAAATGACCAGTTGTTGAATACCACCAATTCCCAGAATACACTTGTTTTGGATTAGTTTCTGAATTAGGTTCAGACTAAGCATTTTTAGGTCTATTTTTATTTGTGTTGAAATAGATGCTTCAGTGTTTTTAGCTGTTTGAGCAGCAGCTGTTGCCACAGAATACTTTGCTGCAGCATGAGCAGGAGTTGGATTCAATGTTATTATTTGGAAAGTATTTAATTTTTTTTTCCCAAAAAACCTCTCCTGCATATAGATTTTTTCCTAACAGTTCCTGCACTTTCTATGAGAGAGAATCAAAATGTTCTCGATTAAGTTCCTCAACCCAAACATAGTGAGAGGCCACACTCACATTGTGAAGATATCGTTCTGGCTGTGGCTGAAGCCAATAAGACACATTTGATTTCAGTTAAAGTTGTATCTCTCTCTAATTTTTATTTGCCAGACTATTTCTGACTAAATAATATTCTTTGGGAATCATAGCTTAAGGTATAAATAAAGAAAGAAATTTCTAATCAGAAGAGCCAGCATCCTCCATAATCACAACCTCCAGACATTTAAAAAACACACAACCGAGCCAGAAATTATAATTTTTCTACTCCCTTGCTTTTAGGCAGTGTCCTTCAACTCACGATGATCAGTTTCATGATTTGAATTCTCCCATTACGACAAAATCAAAATTTTGGAAATGGGAGAAATTGCAACTTTTGTCTAAATACAAACACCTTTTTCTCTCTAGTAAAGTCAAAGTAACTTTAGTGAAATTTATGAGGGAGCATTCCATATCAATTAGTCAAGGTATATATCAAATTCTTAACTGGAAGATAATGATTATAGCCTCCTACAAACCTCTCTCCAACTCTTCTACTGTTTTCCTCACGTATTTGCCTCCCCCTCATGCATGTTGTGCTCCCCCCCTTCCCCCACATGCATGGCATTGGTGAATATTCTGAAATGCGTTCAATAATTCAGAATGGCTAAAGATAAAATTTTTCAGGTCCAGTAGCTAATTCTAGTGGTTCTAGAAGCATCTGTTTTTGACAGAACATGAAGTATATCCTTTGGTTCTTACCACTTCATAAACTGGCTGATAAGTACCTTGAAACATCTAAGCAAATACACTCATCAAATGAAGCAATTTAACATGAGCAAGATGTTTTTGGAAAATCAATACTAAAAGGCAAAGTTAGCCTTTCATCCAGAGTCAACTGCAGATTCATGCAGGCACTAGTCTCAGAGATTTTCCATGAAAGAATTGTTTCCCCTGGCTCCTTGACTTTTAGATTCTTGGAGTTATTCTTCTAAGTGATGTTTCTCCAGTTGCAAAACCTGATGATTTCCATTTGTCATCCTGATTACACAATGTATGCAAGGAGTCCATTTTACAATATAATATTGACTAAAATATTAATAGACAGTGATGACAGAAACCAATCCAAAAATAGTAACGTGCACTTTGTTATTAGCTGTGTAGTCCCCACCATTAAATAGTCTATTCCCCTTAATTAGATTTTAGCTGTTGCAGCACTAGGAGTCAAGAAAGGAAAAGAACCTTTCAAAGCATTAACATCTCAAGCTCTGCAATGTGTTTCAGGAGCCAGCGCAGCCCAGTGACTCATTATGCATGTAAAACTTTGCAGAAGATCACCGATCAGTTCCAAAGTCTCATTTCTTTAGCCCTTGAGTTGAAAATTAGAACATGGCATATAAGGAATTTTCACCTGAAGTTTAAAATGCCTGTATACATAGAAGTTTAATTTATTATTCTAATGACTTTCACAGCTTGAGATTCTCACTGGGAGACATGCCTGTATGCATTTAATAAGGCTGCAGAGATTGGGACTATTCCTGAAGGACTTTCTGAATCATTTCCAAAGCATCTTTTTATAGCTAGCAAAGTATAAATTATGTAAAAAGGCATTTAGATAGATACCATCAAATCTATTTGACTGTTAACCCCTTTTTGTTAGATTAATCTATAAACCTGAAAAGAATCCACTTTTAGCATTCCAAGCCCATGCTCACATATTTAGATGTGAAGATGTAATCACTCAAATAGCTGGGGCGGGGGGGTAGGGGGAGGCAGGAAGACTTCATGCTCTTCTCCTTTACTCTCGAGACCTAAACAGCACGTTCATGACAAATCTTCTGTCCTATTACTGTGATGTTGGTAACTCACAAACATAATTAATGATCCCAGCATTAGGTTTTTGGAAATCTAGTAAAGAGATCTCATGCACTCACATAGTAAATGGATGTTTATATCTGCTCTCCTTACCGATGAAATCCTGGTTCTTTGGGGAGGCAAGAATGGAGAAGAAACGTTCCCATGATCCACATAAATCATCCAGTAGCAGAGAATGAAGAAAGCCAGTGGCAGAAAGCAGAGTTCCAATTAAGTCACATAATTTTTTTTCCACAGGATCTCCCCATAGATAACAAAAGATCAGGGTTGGTGCAACAGCTCTCTGCTCCTTTTCATAAAGGGCACTTCATTGCCTCCTCGGAGTTCACATATCACAGCAATGAATATTAAACAATGGCTTCACAGAAAGGACAGGAGTGTCTACCAGGGGCTAACTCTGAGTCAAAAATTTCTCTCCTCCTCACGAGGAAGTTACAAACAAGACACTGTGCGTTTCTGCCATTTGAGGCCAAAATACTCCCGAGAATTGCACATCTCCGGTTTCAGTGCCCTTGAAGCCAGACAAGATCATTCAGCCTCAAACACGAACTGCAGCTTGCCTGTAATCCAGACTCAGATCTGAACACTCTCTTTAACCATCCCTAATTATGGGTAACCCCGATTTGCTTTTTCGCTGGGTAAACAGACAAGCTGGCTAAAGCGTTTCTCACACGATGGCAGAACACTAGATAATGCATACATCAAAAGCGCTCTCTTCCCCTTCACCGCATGACTTCTGTTTTGCAAGGCATGCCCAGAAGTAGAGATCATGTTAAACCATTTGACAAGAACATTCACTATTTTTCCCCCCATAGAAACCCACTGCGAGATTCTAGTTACACAGACATTTTGTCAGTTCACCACCATAAGTGGCCACTTTTCATACGTGCCAGCTAAGCAGAAACAACCTGAGACTTATGAATACTTATCAGATGGTGTGAAAGTCACAGGCATTACACTGCTGTCTGACTCTCAATAGCAGGGGACTTCTGGGTGTCATTTGGGAATGAAAGGATGCTGTCATTACTCCAAGAGGAGAAAGAGAGCCAAATGAGACTCCTTGTGAAAGCAGCCCAATGATAGAACATTTTGATTAGAATAGATGACACCAAGAAATTGTCTACTGGCAACCACACATTTTCCCATTACAACAAGAAGATACAATAAAGGAGAATTTCTTTTCCAACTCCCATTCTACTGAGAGGGAGGTTTTGGAAACCTCAAGTTTCATGAGACAACAGCCTCTAGAAATGAAGAAACGGGAAAGTATTTGCAGCAAATATTTTTCTGGGGAACAAAAAGAAAAGTTTTCTTACTTGTATATACGTGCACTTCCTTTCCTACAACTGATCTTGTTCCTTTTACAGCGTAAAATCTTGCATTTCAAAGAAAATAGGCTATAAAGAACACCGTTTAGTACAAACATGCTGCCTGGCCTGTGAGAGAGTTCATGGATATTACCAATGAGCACTGCTCGCGCATGGCCAGCGCGACGGATCTTCACGAGGAGCAGAAGATGGCTGTGTGGAGAGCACTTGTGAGCCGCTGGTACCCGACAGCATTCAAAACTGGAGCGACGTCTGGCTCGGAGCTCTCTGCGTGCAGTCCCAGCTCTGCATCTCGGCGAGTGCCCCGTCGCAGGGCAGCGGCTGGGAGGTGTCTGTGCTCAGCTGCCTGCCTCTGCCTCCAGCTCGCCTCTCTCTCTCCCCCCCGCCACGTTTTATAGATACCCTTTCTATTCACATTAAAAAAAGAGGCATTGCTAACACATGTCTGTGTTTTGGGGGGAGTTTTAGCATAAAAACATAACTCGTGCCCTTCCTCCACCAGATCCTTTCCCTCTCAGTCAACGACCAGACGTTCCACCCTGGAATGAAGCTATCTTCCAGACCCTTCAAATGAATGGAAGGATTCAAAAGAGATCGTTCTGCTGTGCGTGCCACGGTAAGTGCCTGATCCATGCAGTCAGAGCGCCAGTCCCTCTCGAATGAATTTATATTTAATGCTACAAAACGGAACCAATCTAAGAGATGGAAAACACGGTAGTTTTGGGTGCAGGAAACCCAGACGCTGGAGCCTGTATGCAACTTGGAAAGCACCTGGAAACTGCACCGTGATTGTCCTCTCTGCAGGTGACTACCCCAGAAAAGGTGTTAGTGGCTACGCTGAGGACAGTCTTCCTCTCTCTCAACTGAAAACTCACCACGTACCTCAGAAATGTTTACATAAAGAGTTTTGTTGAAATGGGTAGGTATTTGAGTGGGAAAAGCTTAAGTTTGGACAAGAGGTGTTCTGTAACTTCCTGCCCGGCTTTGCCTGCAACTCCCTCCAAGTGGTCAGTCACAGTGAAAATTGGTTTAAAGGCCAGCTGAGAGCCCCAGCAAGCCTGAAAACTGAACTGACCTTGGATTGAGTCATGGTTTGTAGAAAGCTAATCATGTACCTGCAAGTCCAAATAAAAATAAGCACATAACACTTTCAGCTAGATCAGGGAAGGGGGAGGAAATCAATACTAAATACACTGGAAAATGTATTTTGTATTTTGAAATACAAACAGAAACTATCCATGGTTCAAACTCAGGTAACAGTTTCAGTGAAGGAACTGTTTCAGCTGCTGTATTAACTGAAATATTTAATGTATAAAATGGTAAGGTTTTTTCTCCACATTTTTCACTAAACTTTTCAACAGTTCACTTGAAGTTGACATTGTTTAAGTATTAAAAACCCAAACAAACCCAGAAGTGAGCAACACACAGGATGTTCCAAGCAGAAAAGGTGGGTTTTTTTTGATTTAAGCACCTTTACATTAAAGGACAAAGAACCATTAACTAAGATGGAAAGCTTTAGATTTATTCGGTTCAATGCAAATCAAATTTTTCAGCCAATTCCTCAATTCATCAACAGATTTGAAAGCCCTGTATACACGCAGTTCCGCAGGTAATGCGCCTCGCTCCTTGCCCCACTCCTCCAGCTCTCCTTTGGGTCACTTTCTACATGGCTTGGGGTGGATGTCCCCAAGTGGTGGTAGCACTCAAGTACAAATGAGCTTCTGAAAAGCCAGTGGGTAGTTGTGGTAATCCAACATCGCTGTTGTTTCCTCAACTGCTCAAGTTCCAACAGGTAACTTGCAATGGGTGAGTGCCCGGGACAGAGCGGTTTCAGTGTGCCTCAACCAGGAGGCACCTAACCCCAGTACCTCATCTGAAAGGTAAAGCACTGCGTTGTCAGGTCAGTGCTCCAGTGCTCTTGGGAAGTCACCCAGGTGGGAATCACAGTTCCCCCCATCCCCGTACCCCCCCAAGAGCCACACTCAAACAGTCTGAAACCCAGCTCCTGCGAGTGAGTTAAAGCTGTGGGGTTTTTCACATTTTAGACCAAGACCTCAGTCTCCACATCAGCTCCTTTCTGCCGCATCCCTGAGGTGCGGTCGCCTGAAAGCCTTGCAGCCGACCTGCGGAAGATGCCGCAAAGATGCCTGAACTGAGAATGGGTTTACGATACTGCAAGTACCACATTTGTCCCAGGTATTTACCCTGTGGAACGCTGCACTGCTCTCACAACACCGCTCATGCAGTGACTAAAACCCACTTATCCAGCTTCTAACCATGCGGTCAACGCTGAAAGTGTTTACTGGAGCTCTTCAGGCAGGTAAGCCTGACAGCAAACACGCGACAGCTTCGCACAAGCACAGCCACCGTACGCTCTGCGGAATACGGACTCCATCTTGCTGTTTTATAAAGCATCACATACATCCTTGGGACTAAGGAATACACACCAATAGCAAGAAACATTTAAAATTAAGAAATTATATTTGTCCTACAGTTGTCTTTGATCATAGCGAGGCACTCTCTTAGGCACAGAGGCCCTTCCGAGCAGAGCTCACCTCTGGCAAGCACAGTCATATTTGTAAGCTAATGCTATTATTAGGAAATAGCTATTTATGTCTTTGAAGATACAAAAACAATGAAATTCTGACCAAATCAGACTTCACAAAGGCTCATCTGAAAAATTAACTGCTTGTAATTTAATTTAGAGGTTTGGTTTTTGGGTTTTGGGGGGTTTCGTTTTTTTTTTTTTTTTTTTTTTTTTTTTGTTTATTTTTGTTTTAAGTTAACTCCCCCAGAGGTGTGTTAAATTCCAGCCAGATACACCAGTTTTAGTACCATTCTTGCACCCTCTTTCCAACACGCTTTATTACCATACACCACAAATAAATTCTGTTGTAGAGCAAATGCAGAATGAAAACCTTTAGTGGCAGAATGCAGATATCAGACATTTGAGTAAAAATAAAGGTCACAGAACTCCTGATGTAAAACGTACAAACAGCAAACCGAAAAAAAAGAGGGAAAGGAAATTCTTTCTTTTACATTAAAAAGTTACTTTTGTTATGAAAAAGACCAAATCAAATAGCAAAAATTCCTGCGACTCAAACTATATTATATTAATGTGGCTCCACAACAAAGCATGTTGCTACGCTGTATAAATTAACTTTCATTTTCTGGAGACAGTAAGTGCCGAGTGTTTTGTCTAGCTATATGGACCATGAACAATGTAGCAATTTCAGAGCATTCCCTTCACGCATAAAAAAAAAAAAACCCAACCCTGCATACTATTAATATATCCTGACTAGATTAAAAGTCTTGCAAATGATTTTGCCTGAAATGCCCTAGTATGAGATCTCCTTTAGGGAAATATCTTCAGCACCAATTAGTTTAATTGACAACGAAGCTGCGAGAATAGCAGCGAAGAGACAGCGTAGACCAGGAAAAGGCTCCGTTTCCACATTTGCTCTCACATCCTGGAGTCTATTTGCTATTAGTATTTGCAGCCTTCCCCACCCTAACTATTTATATTACTACCACTTCACCGGTATGTTGAAACTTTAAATCATGGGAGACCAGCGGAGTAAAACTTAATAGGTTACCAGCACCGCAGCCGTGCCTCGCGCGCTTTTCTTTTTTTCTTTAAAGGCCCCACTTTCATCACTTGCTGTCCCCAAATAGCTGGTATGCTTTTGAACAATTTTAGCACACCACGATTGTTTTTCTCCACCCTCCAGGGAGGAAACAAAGAGACCAAATTTAACCTACACAGTGCGATAAAAACTGTGAAATCTTCTGCTTTCCCTTCCTTACTCCCCCCGCCATGCCCTCCAGAAGTAACCGGAGCCTACCATCCCATCAAGTCAGTGACATTTTAGGGCCCCTGTGCAAGGGGGGAAGAGAAAAAAAGTTGTTTCAACCTTGGGAATCATGTGGAATCCACATAATTTACTATTTCCTGTGATTCATCAAACTTCCTTCTTCCCAAGAGTAATTGGTCACCACTTATTTATACATCACAGAGAGGCTTAACTCCAAAGGTCAGTCCAAGATTAAAAAAAGCAGATCATTTGTTCAAGAAATCTGGGTGGTTTGGGGCTGGGTGTTTTGGTTGTTGTTGGGGTTTTGCTTTTGGGCTTTTTTTCTTCAATGTGTAAAGAAAAACTAACATGTTTTAAGCAGGCATTTAGCCTGTCAAAAAATACATGGGTTACCATCGCCAAGGCGGTATCACACAATAGATCCAGGATGCAGAATCTTTAGGAAAGAAAACTGCTTGCATACGTAGTACATCGAGCCTCAATTTCAGGCAGAAGGACTAGGAAAACCGGGAGCATGCAACACAGCATCGCACACTCGCTTTGGCAACTTCTTTGCACATTTTAAAAGAAAAGGATGTTACACATATGGACCAGTCGTGCCTTGACACCCATGCAGATGGGACGAGTGCCGGTGTCGAGAATACTTTTGCAGGAAGAGTGTGTGCGCAGTTTTGTGTTTACAAAGCAAAACGTTTCGTTCCCCTACAATAAAAACGTTTTATCTTTACCATAGTAAGAAGCAAGGAAAAGCAATTACAAAGCTAGAAGCCCAGAGGAGAGAAATAAAAATGACAAGCTAGTCCTCAAGCTCCAAATTTCAAACAAAACTGTCATTCTAACATTAAACATCTACTCTAAACATGCATGCACTCTTAATATACAAACACCAAGAGACTATAGAATTGAACACTTTCTCTAGCTAAACTTCTGCCCAGTTTTAATTTTCTCTCTGCACCTTACAGGCCTATAAACCCTGCCTACACAAAGGTGTGAAACAGTATAAAAACAAATGCTTGACTAGGTTAATATCACATAAACTGCAAAACCCAGTTTGTGTGAACAATTAATACTACCCATGCTAAAGTTTTCAGCAATTAAAAGCTGAGATATAAAACCTCCAATCAAAAGGAAAGCTTACATGTAGAAGCTTAAATGCACATATATTACAGCATCCATGAGAATACAGCATGTGCCATAGCTGACATTAACAGGGGGACAGACTAATTCAGCCTGTTTAAGAACTAGAAAAATGCAGCCTAGCTCTTATTTTAGGATATAATTAAAGCATATCAAATAGATTTAATCATTGTAACAGGAAAATAAAAGAAACTAATAGAAGTTAAGCCAATTGTTATAGAACAACCACATATTTTCTAACCCTCTTCCAGATTCCAAAGATCTCTTTTATGGGGAGCAAAGGAATTCCAAACATCCTTGCAGGGCACTTTGCCCCAGGCATTAACTGAAATTCCCACCATGATCCAGACAGGGAGAAAAAGAAAAAGAAACTGATCTTTTTTTAATTTATATATGTGTGTGTATATACAATTTAAAAATACGTATATACTCAACATGTAGTCAATTGCATTTCAGATGAGGAAAATAGATGGAATTAAATGCAAAGAATATTTAGTGCGTCAATTATGATTTTAAATATGATTCTTTGTGACAAAATGGCACATGCAGAAATCCCTAGAGGTTTAGGAAAGAAATAATACGTAATTGCTTTTGTTCATATGTTTAGGTCAGGTTTTGTTTCATTTTTTTTTTTACCTTCTTCATTTTTTGTTAGGAAATATTTAGGAAGTGTTAGGAAATAAAAGGAAAAAACAGGAATCAGACAAAGCCTTGCCTTCTTCAGCTAACACACTTCTTCAGGTTTTTTTTTTTTTTCCTTTTAGTATTTCTATGTACCTGCCTAACACTGGTCAGATGTATGGTCAAGATCATAGCTATTTTTTCAAATTAGTTCAAAGTACTTATTCTACTCCAAATTAATCATTTTAATTATGCTGTCAACAGCTGCATCAGGGCTTCAAATCAAATCTGTTTCGTTAATGAGATCTTGTTGCCATACATTTTTTACCCAATACCCTTTTAAATAGCTAAACTACATGTTAAGAGATTCCATTATAGGCAGGTCTTCGTATAGACAGTCACTTTAAATAATTTAAAGAACACACTCTGAATTTTCATATGCACATGGAAAAAAAAACCAAACAAACACCTCCTGGAAGTCCTGTCTCAGGAAGACAGGAATTTTTGTCTTTCATTCCAATTCTTATAAAAAGTAACAGGGGAAAAATCAGTTTAAATGGAAGTATAGCAGAGAAGGAAGACAACCAAAAAAACTTGCTGTGAGAATTTACTCTTTTCCTTTTTCCTCTTTGTGGTAAGCTGTACTGTACTCTTTTCCTTTTTCCTCTTTGTGGTAAGCTGTGATTGCTGTTTCTGCATTTGCTTCAGCGAAACCTTTCTAAATTGGCAGAATTTGACGAAACAAAAATATGTAACGGTAAGGTCAGGATTTTGCTCAGCTTTTTTTCCCCCCATCCCTGGTGTTCCTTTAAACCTTGCAAAAGAGCCTGTAGACAAGACTGTCAGGTAAAATTCACAGAACAAAAGAATGCAAATTGCCACCTATTACCTCTCGGGCACATTTCAAATAACCAAAAGAAGTCTAGATAAATGATAAGATTCCAGTCAATAGCTCACTTCTGCTATAACCAACCACACAGTCCTGAAAGGAAATACACTGCAGTTAAGCCAGTAGTGATTACTGGACAAGAAAAATATAGTTACCTTTTAACCACGGCATAATAACATTTACAGATCAAAACCATGTTATTAAACTCCCAGACTGGCCGCTCTCCACGTCTGCTCAGAAATATTTCTCAAAAGCTAACATTTCTAACAAACAATACAGCACCTGAAAGTATGCATACCTCACATTTTCTTTCCCACTTCAGCTTCCATAAATCCCATCCGCCCCTCTACGTGACTAAATAACTATCCTTTTAAGAAAAGTATTAGCTTTTGTAAAGTCACACGCTTAAATCTGCCACTGAAGCAAGGTGCTTACAAGCACTTTGTGTTGGCCTAACCCATACTCTTTTGAAAATACCACCCTCGGGCAACTAAATCCTCGGCCTAATTTTCAAAATTGCTGAAGATTCAGCAGTTTCTAATCATTGCACAGGAACTACTGGGGTGTTAGCAGTTTGAAAAAACAGGCCACTTATTTGAGTCCCTTAGGACCAGAGCTTGGGATGCCTGATTTTACACAGCCATTTTAAACCAAAACAGCCTTAAGGCAGACTTTTTGCCTTAAGTTTGGCCAAGCAGCTTGCCCCTTACGATGAGACGCTAAAAAGGCTGAGACGTGAATCTGGAGAGGGGATGGCTGGCGGGGGGCTGGGCAGTAATAAGAGCGAGATTTACAAAAATTGTGCGGGCAATGGAAGAGGTGAATGCAGAACTCCTACTCCCCAAATCCTGTCATGCTAAAACCAGCAGACAATAGTTGGAACTAGCAAATAACCAGTATAAAACATAGAAGAGAGAGAATTTCACACTACAGCGGCTAGCTCCTGGAATCTGCTGCCCTCAGAGGCCAGGGTGGCAGGCGGCATGAGTAGGCTGTAATAGGGATAAGAAACTGCGGGACAACAAATCTGTAAGCTGACACTAAAAAGCAACGGGCAGAGTTGTCCCCTCTCTCGTGCTGAATCCACCAGCTGTGGATGCTGGGGCAACACAGGAGGAACAGGCCAGGCTCGTGCTCATGCCGTCATCGGAGGTGGCATATTGAGCTCGTGGGGCACCTGGCCTGACCCAGGGGACATTTCGGCTTCCTTATGGAGAAGGGGCTGGGAGCAACGCAGTAAGCGCTAGAAACACATCAAACCTTTGAAGCCCTTCCCTGCAACAAGCATCACCTACCTGAAGTGTGGAGGTGAATATACTTTACTCTGTCTCTGGTATGGGGTTAGCTCATCTGTCCTTCAGCCTCGGAACGGAACAGGAGAGAGTAGAGCAGAGACCTGAGAGGAGCAGGACCATCTCTCCTCTGGACCAAACTCCTTTTAAGCACAAACCAGTCATGTGTGATACTCAAGCCAGAGAAGGGTAAGCAAGAAACAGCGCAGTGTATCACACGCACATCACTCAAAGCGCAAGCAAGAGGACTGCAGCTGATGCTGAGAAAATGAAGCAGAAAGATCAACTAACAGAGAGCAGAAGGAAAAGGCACGACACTCCCTCCTATATTTGATGCTGTCATTGTCACTGCTCCATTGCAATGCTGATGTTACTCAAGCGATGTGTTTCACCAGTACCACCCAGAACAAACCATTACTCAGTGAGACGCCCTGAGACTCAATGCGAGTTACTTGGTTTCCACACATGAGGAGCAAGGCACAGTACCAGGTCTTACCAACGTGCCAGCTTCCAGCACTTACACCAAGATCAGTTTTTTGGTCATCAAATATAAAACCAGAGCGATTGGCAGTTCACTACAGGAAAGACTATTGTATTAGAGTTGGGTGGTGGCATTTTATTTATTGAAATACTCCCTTGGAAGCTTTTTATCTGGGGGGGGTGGTAGGTGCCAGGAAGCAAGGAAAGGAAAGCAAGTAGAACCATCGTGAATTAGCTACTTGGAAATGCAATATATGTATACATCCTACAGGAAGACATGAAATAGGGCTATAGCGGTTAGACTCCATGCTGGATCATAAGAAAGTTGTGCTATAAAAATGCTGCTTCCCAAATGCCTTAACTATTCTCCTGGTCTCAGTATCCAATACTCCCCTGGCAGAGCATTCCCCAAGGTAATTCCTGCTGATGGGCTACCAGTAACAACTAGTCCAGCATGCTAGCATTCCTGATGGAGCTAGGTGCAGATTTGCCCTGGCCTGCCTAGGGGGGCAGGTGAGGTTGGAGGTTCCCGGGGGCACTGGGAAAGCCATCCATACCGAACATGGCATTTGAAGCCACACGAGAAGCTCCACCTCATTTGAGCTTAAAAACCAGCTTCCAGTTGCTTTTGTACAGTATTTTGCTCCGTGTTACAGCTGCTTAAGAATTAAAAATAACACGCACAGGAAAGGACAGACTGCCATACAGAAAGCAGTTCTCTTGCTAAGATATCAAGCATTTGGGGTTTGTAAAGCAATAAGCAGCTCATTTTTGTCACCAAATTTCTGACGACTTATTCAACGGTAATATCCAATGCTTCACAATGCTGGTATGTAAAATCAGCTAGCACCTGAATGGCACCGGGCAACTAAAACAGAGAAAACAACTGTATGTAAGGTCAAACTCTAGGGATTTCTGTAACTTTTACACAGATCTGCAATGTCTATTTTCATTCATAGAGTAAGCAGTGAAAACAATCATCAAGGCTGGATCCAAGTCCTTTGAATATCCCACAGGAAGGCATTTTATAACGCACTGAATCTATTTAGCAGTTTGAGAACATCAGCATCATCAGCCAGATAATAACGAAGTCAAAGCATTACCCATGCAAAGTAACATGCAGACAAATTCTGTCTCCTAAACGTCTGGGCTGTATTGGAACATATTTTCTACATAAACATTACTGGTGTAATCCAACAGATTTATAAGATGTAGTCTTAAAAGCTTGTAATCAAACAACAATATTTTATGAATGATGCTACGTTGTGCTTTACAGCAAGGTTCTAAGGTAAAATTTTAATTTAAATGCATACAGTAAAATGGTCTTAAGCATTATTTTGGCAACTTCATCTGTAAAGAATTAATCCCTACTCTAATTTCATAATATCTTTTATAAATTCTTGTAGACTGAAATTGTGCCTAGCAATTATTTAAGAAGCATGACTCAAGAATCTATATATAGTTTACAAACATTGCTAAAATGTTTGCCAGCAAAATACTAAAGTCTTTTGACTTTCCCCATAATACAGTTAGATCTCTGGTTTGGTTTTTTTCAGTGATGGAAAAGAATTTTTCCCTTAAGATTAGAGATACAAGTTCAAAGGACAGGTCCTGTCTGGTTTAAATCAGGCAGTTCTGGGTAAATCTATTTCACTCAGCTGACGATCCCCCTCAAAGAAAACAACTCTTGCTTTTTATGTCATCAAACCACTTTTCCCACCATGGATTTCCATTGCATTTTTCTTTTATGGAACATAAACTCCAGCAACAGCCTATATATCCCTTCCATTTCCATTCTGCTTTCCTTTACTGCAAAGTTTCATTGGCCTCTATTCCCTTCTCCTTTTCCCCTGAAGTAATTGCCAGGATTGGTTTCTTCTTTGAAATGTCCTTCACATGCAAATGCTGGAGTTAGCCAGGCTGGGCACTGAAATAAAGAAGGTACACTTCTCTCCCCTCTCAACAACAGAGGAAAAAAAGCCACCTGATACGATGAATCAGAAGACTTTTGTGCTGTTTCTAATTTTAACTTCTCATGTTCAAGTAATGCTGATCGCAGCCTTTTCTTTCCTAATTACCGTTTTGGATGAACTATATGATTTTTAGAGCTGGTGGAAGAACACCAAAAAAGTACAATGAGCAAGCAGCATTGCTGAGAGCATAACACAGCCTAGCACAGCAAAACCAATAAATACAAGATTGAAAAAGGGAATTAAACGTATGCATCATTAAACAGTTTATTCAATGCAAGACAGTTTCAATAAATCAGGATTTTAACAAAAAAAAGGTTTGTCTTTGATGATCATGTAAGTTATGTTCACATGATTTCGTTCCCCATACGTTACTCCTTCATGTATTTAGGAAGAATTAAATATTTGCTTACTAAGAGAAAACTAAAATAGTTGACTATTTTATGAAGCTGTAGTAATTCTAAAAAATATATTTCTAGTTAAAATTTGGGTCTCAGCAAGGCAATGTAAGATAACAAAGATCTATACAGTTATATAAATGTGTTTCCCTTCCCACTTGAAAAGCACCAGATACAGAGGGCAAGTTGAAAAACTTCGTATTTCCAAGCAAAGAAATGAAAATAGAGCAAATTTCATTAGAAATGCATTTCCACCTCAGAAATCTTCCTCCAAGTCTCTCTCCATGCCACAATCTTTATGTAAATAAGAAAATTTTTATGTAAACAAGAAAAAAAAACCACACACATACAAAAACCAAGTGGCCACGTACTAGCACCTGGAAGTAGCTTTTAACTAAGAATAGGACCTGAGAAATCAGATCCAAAAAAAACACTTCACCAGAAAAAACTTTCAGAAATTGGTTTCTGCCCAGCCATGGTTATCCTGTCCTAAACCTGCGCATGTGCAAATTCACGCTGTAGACTACTGCATTTTGTGCTTCCCATCACATCCACACACGTGCGTACACAAGCGTATACGTAGCAGCTTAATTGAATGAGTTACAGTTATTAGCTTTTAACAAAGCAATTATTGATGTATTTCCACAGTGCAAAATTCTACTGAGATAGATTACTTCTCAATTATCAGGCACACTTTACTCACTCCTTAAACTCCATTGTTTGGGGGTCATCTCCTTGCCCCCCCCCTCCCCCCCAAAAAATCACTGGTCACTTTCTTTGTCCTGTAATTATTTTTCTGCTCAGAGAATTTAGTATTATGAAACTTGCCAGACTGATGTCATACAAGTCACAAATTTAAAAAAAAAAAAAAAAAAAGTGCAGCAATCTCTGAAGTAGATATCTAGGTTATTCAGATTCAACTTATTTACAGTACACTCTACCAGGAGTAAGCCCACAGTATACCTGGAACCCAGGTTAGCCAAACCCAGCATCTTCTAGATGCTCTCTAAATTAGGGGGAGCTACAGGAGTTCAGCACCGCTGGGAAGAGTTACTTCCAAGAATCAGGGTGTAAATTAGCCTAAGTCTCATTACCATTATTAAACAGTCAATTACCAACAGTGACGGTAAGTATGAATCCTGTGGTCATATTTATCTTAATTTTCAGCAATCCTAAGCAAAATGTTCCTTCTATATTTAATACAGAAATTCATATGCAGACACTCACGGACCTTTACTGTTATCTCTGCCTCCACTGTTATCTAGAGAATGTTTTGATGTGTGCATAGTGTTGGTTGACAAACTGTGGTATAAGGAAAACAACTATTATTATGTAGGGTTTCTTCAAAAACTAAAGGGCAGTAAATCACTTCTTGCAGTTCAGCAGGTCTGATTAAAACAAGTATACAGCATTCAGCACCTCTTTATGGCCATGCATCAAGAACTGAAGACTTTGTTACCTGTAAATTTGGTAAAATATGTTATTCTGTATATTTGCCTGGCTCGTTCACTAACTTCTTAGGCTGGCTTAAACACAGGACTACATAGCCAGGCAACGCGTGATCATCCACAAAGTTTAAGTAGTCTTTTTGCCCTACTTCAACAAGTCAAGTTTAAGGTAAGGAGGTGAATGGCAAACCAGACTGGCAAAGCTTTATTTTCCCCACGCTGCACTTGAGTTATTTCTAAGGAGCACTCAGTAATCACGAACCCCCATATACTCTAGTCCTAGTCTTATACCTTGACCCTGATTAAACGTTTTTTTCCTGCCCACTATCACTAAAAAGGATTTTCAGGACTTGCATCTCATCATGTCAGCTCCTCCTTGCAGAGTTGACCTCTTTGCATCTCAGAGTCTGGAAGCATCAGGGGAAAAAATGCAGAGCAGCCTAAGCAGAAGTCATACATCACTTACAAAGACCAGACGAGGAGACTAGAAATCACATTCACATCAGTGATGCTGCAGTTAATATACAAAATCTGGCCTAGGAGTTCTCTCCCTCCTTCCTGGCATTTTTTCCCCCCAGTCATTCCCACACAACTGTTAAAGCTGCGCATTCCTGAACGTGAAGCGTGCGCAAGGGTAAGATGATGACTTCAAATCCTCAGAGTTGAGCAGAAGCCACAGTTTAAAAACGCACATTTCTTCTTTTGGGCTTTCCCAACATTTCAGTATATTTCCCAGACGAATCTTTGTAGAGACCCTTTTCTCATCAGAATAAATCAAGAGACAGAAAAATGATAAAGGAAGCGGTAAGCTACTGCAGAAACACTTAGAGAAGGGAAGACAGGACTGTCGGATGAGCCTACCTGAGCTCCCGTGCCCCAGCTACGAGCACCAAGCCAGAACAGCTACTGCTGCCCGTTTTCTTGCCAGGGCTGCGACTGGAGACGCGAGTCAGGATTACAGCCCAGCTGTGCTACGCAGGAAGGGATCTTTCAACTCTACCCATGTCTGTAGCATAATAAAGTGAGAACACAACTCAGGTGCGTTTGGGAATGAATCGCATTTGCTGAAAGCGTGTCTCTCCAAGTTTATAATCCTGGATTATTTTCTTGTCTTTTCCACCGTACGCAAACCCTAGATTTTGGGTGCCTCTGTTTTCATCCTTGGACACAATGTAGCACTACTCCAAGACCTGGGGAGCATTCAGGACCCAGGCCATGATTACACATAAGGAATTGGTATTCCCTGATAGCGCCCGACTCGTAGTTAGA
Source organism: Mycteria americana (assembly GCF_035582795.1). Classification (NCBI taxonomy): domain Eukaryota; kingdom Metazoa; phylum Chordata; class Aves; order Ciconiiformes; family Ciconiidae; genus Mycteria; species Mycteria americana. The sequence continues at coordinate 45,313,045 of NC_134366.1, read as the reverse complement.
CCAAATGGTTTGAGATGTGCTATATAAAAGAGGTAGGTATTATTACTATCATTTGTCTCTTCTGTGCCAGAGAAAACACTCTGAATTGCAGCTTTCCTTGTTTACATGAAAACAAGGAAATTAGCTTTCTGTCAATGCTATCTAGGGAATGCACAAAGGATGCCCTAGAAGACAGGCTTTCCGAGTTTGCCACCATAAAGATACTTACGGGGCAGTAACCTATGAAAACGCCTTTGAAGTAGGAAGTGCTGCTCAAGGGCATCCTGAACATGAAATATATTACTGTACCTATCCAATTATTATTCTATCTACCAAATTTTATCTGTATATTAGTACACAAGCACACACGCTTACATCTTTTTTATAGTTGTTATAGATACTTAGATGACATTAAATATTTATATCCATACATATAGCAAAACATGTTACATATATAATTATTATATTGTATATAGCAACACATTTCCAATTAAATACACACGTATGCATAACTGGATGAAAATTATTTCCTTAACATTTTAGACACTGGTTTTCCATATAACTCATGTACTTGTGTAGCTCTACTCTGACTGCCTAGCTTTCTTTTTAAAGGACCCTATGCCAGACACACCATATGATAAAACAGAGATTTGAACTGACTTTTTCTTGTTTGGTTGGTTTTTTGGTGGGTTTTGGTGATGGTGGTTTTTGGTTTTTTGTTTTTGAACATATAACAAGTACACTAAGGAACAGGAAACACTGTATTTTAATTGTGCTAAGCAACAGGAATACTTTGTAGTTAATTGCATTTGTGTTTTCTCAGGCAGCTCAAACACTGAGAAGTCAGAATCCTCACAAAGTGGGAAAATATTATCTTTTCTAATGAGAAGACAGAAATAAAGATGAAGTGACTTCTTCAAGGCCACTGACAGACAGGAGAACAGAAAGCAGAAGAGTCAGGCTTTCAACCATTTGATCTTTCCTCTCACTAGAGGCACGCCTCCTTCTCAGCTGAAACAGGTCTATTTTGGGGACTGGTAAAAAAATAGCTTCAGTTGAAAATCAGGGTGTTTTTTTTTTTTTATTTGGCTTGCTGAGTTAGGTGGAATGGGTAAGTAATGGAGAGACTCATTAACTCCTGTGCTTTTCACCACTGCTTTCAAAGCAATCATGGAATTAGCTGAAAATTGTTCTCTGGCCCATCCATGTTCTCTATTGAACGATTCTCATGATGGAAGAGCCAAGATCTGTGACCTTAACTTGGCTCCAATAATGCAGAGAGCAGCCTCTCCTCTGTGGTGAACTGAGCCTTGAACAATTTCATTAAAAGGAATCATTGGAACAGATGAAATCGATGCTCTCATAACACAATACTCTAAACCATTAGTTAATACAGATCCTAATTTAAAGCAGGCAAGAATGTAAATTTTCCCTATCTTCTCCTCTCACAAAACGGCATGTGTCGGGCTTTCATAGGAGGCATAAACACACCTGCAGTATTGATAGCTCAAGTTCAACATTTATTCATTTCAACAACATAAAAAAGAATCAGGGTGCCAGCTCCATTTTGCAACATGCAACTGCTCAGACCTAAGTGCACAGCAGAAAGTAGGTGGTCTACCTTGTAAATGAGATAGATTGGATGCAAAGAAATCGGCATGTTTGTCACCAAACAATACTTCTGCTGTGAAGCAATTCCAGTCCACGCACAAAGTTCCCAAGCACTGGTCATGGTAAAGCATTCAATTCGATACCAAGAACCTTATCGTATTATTTCACATGAAGAAGAATTATATAGTCAAACAGCCTGACAGCTTTGCATACGAAGGACAATTTCTCCAAAACAAATGCCAGCAGCTTATTAAGTTACCAATACATTGCTAAGCTATAGTGACTTAATGCCACCAGACCAAAATATTTTCAGATCATTTTTAAAGGGCAGCACTGGGAAGCTTGCAAATCACACATTCACATTCTAATGAAAGGTGCAATTACCAAGCATTTACCTTGTATTTAATTAGAATGAAACATCAATAAGGCTCATTTAGCATCTCTCTAATATGTCAGCGACTTTTTTAAAAGGTGGTAGCAAATATTAGTTTTTGATTTATACAGTTATGCTGCAGAACAGCATTGCATTTGCTGGGTTGCTACTAAATGACGGAATGACAAACAGTGCAGTTTTGTCAAGTCTAAGGCAAAGAAAACTCAGCTGTGGTTCCCACACAGAAGACAAATCAAAGACTAATTTAAAATCAGTATAATTTCCTTTAAAATAACAACAATGGAGAGGATTATCATATGCAATTACGACGGAGGAACGCATCTGTTTTTCTGACCTAGCTGTCACTGTTTTGACTGCTTCCTAATGCATTCAAAATTACAAATAGCTGGTGTATGTCTTCTGAAATAAAAAAAATTAAGATAACTGCGAGACAACATGAGAATACCTTTGCTGAAGACATCACAGGTAACACAATTGATTCTACTTTGCCCATCTACTTTCAGCATAAGCTGTTTCTTATGCTGCATACCTCAAACTCCCTTCCAGCTGGTGGCACAGTTACAAACCAGACACAAGGTCTAATAATAAATTTCCTTCTGGCTCCACAGTCTTTTGCTGTCCCAAGCACATTTGTAGTCACAAGACTCTAGATCTAGATCTAAGTTTCTACCAAGATCCGCTAATCAAGGAGAAACGCAATGACTCCAGCTCCCCTGGACCAACCGCTTCATGGCTAAGAACTGTAGGAACCACCTGCAGCTTCTTCCCCAGAGACCAGAAAATGATGAGAGGGATAATGTAACATAAACAGAGGGAAAGACAACACATCTGGAGCCTTAGAAAATTTACCCAAGCAAAATTTACTCCCATACCAGAGCTGGACCTGCATCTGTCACCCAAGTACTCATTGCATAAGCTTGCCATGTAATGCTGTGGCAGCTGGGATGTACAGATACTCATGAGACAGACCATGGCTGGTTTGGCCAAACAGAGCTCACAGCATGCTTGATTAACATCCCGCTCAGAAAAGCCCTTATGCCAAATGCCAATATGGGAGATGTCCCATGAAAGCCAACAGAACAACTTCTGTGCCTTTACCCTACAGTACCAGCGGCAGGTGCTGGCTGCCACTGACCAGACTCTTCAGGACCAGGCTGTTATGAGATTCTTTTGAAATAAAAGCCTTAATGCCTGGAGTAGCCACTTAACTATGAAATTTCAATAGCAAAGTTTTACTTTCAATGAGTTCAATGCTTGTACGTTACAAGTTGACACCCAAGCAAGAAAACAACTTAAGAGAAACTTGTCCTTCTAGTTCAATATCAAGCAGCAGCCTACCAGGTAGGAACCTGTTACAGGAAGATTTAAATATTTAACATCCTATGTGATAAATATCTAATATTTACTCAAGCTCATAATGAATGCTTGTCTAGGAGGAGGATATGAAACTGCACTACAACTATGTCATTACTTAATTAAATTTCCCTTTTTTAAAAATTCTAATTTGCCAGCCAGCTTGCTAATGATTTCATGACCATGCTACATAAATATTATTTCCCTGATTTGCTTTAGATGTGTTCAAGCAGATATTAAAAGGGCATAAGGTTTGCCAACAGCCTCTCTGCTCTCACTTATGGAAACCCATGACAAAAGATCTGCCATAGAGGGCTCAGAAATGAGGAGACGGTCAGAGACATTCAGAAGGCACCCTGCACAGGTCAGGGCTTTGAAATAAAGCATAACAGAGCATCTCAAGGCTTTCAGATTATTTCCTGCTCCTCTCAGGTCACCTGTACATAGCGAGGACCCATTTAAACAGGAACATCTTTGAAAATGAAGGACTGCAAGAGACGAAAAGAACAGTTCTTCGATTGAAGCTCCGGACTGAATCTCCCGAGTTTTGAGTTCAAATTCAGGATTCTGCCAGGCTGGCTGTGGGATTTGAGATGCTTCACCCACTCTGCCTGTCATTTCCAAGGGGGATTAGTTGTACTCCCTACGCTTTTATGAGGCACTCACCTACAACAGGAACAGGGTTTAGGAGCATACACATCCCTGGGCGCATTCTCCAATTAAAAGCAGAAATCAGTAAGTTTTGAGCAGATTGCTAGTATTCCTGTGCTACTGGAGAAGAACAATCTGTGAGCATGTGTGTGGTAACACTGACCCCAGCTGCCCTCGGAAGCAGGTGCCAGGTCTCCATGTACTTGCACAGGAATTAAAAGCTCTTCTGTCGAGTCAGCTTCAGCCAAGTGCTAGACATCCTTCTGCCTAAGCATACACCGAAACTTCTTCTGGCTCACACTGGCAGGTCAAGTTTGTTTTTTCCGACCAATGCACATGCACAAACAAAAAATAAAAAATAAATTAAAAAAAAAAGCTGGAGTTACGTTTTCTGATGGAACCAATGTAACGGGCTGAAAGGGGAAAGAAGCCTCTGAAGGAGACTCTAGCGAAACCACACTTTATGCGTCTTTATAACAATGCTAAAATCCAGGGGAATTATTAGCTTGGTTTGTTCTCAGTACGTGCAGACTCTTTTCTCCCCAGAGTAATAGCTCAGTATTTCTTACCCTCACAATTAGCATGGTCTCCTAGCCTCACCGCGGGTGAAGTTAATACGAGGAATGAAAGTACAGCTCTGCCTATCTTTCTGCAGGTAGCAATTTTGTAACATCAACCTAATACACACCTGCCTCTAAGAAAACTGCTCTGTGTCACAGGCCATCTTGTAACCATCAGATGACAACTTCTCAACACTGCCGATCTGAACTGCATTCAGGTAGGGACAACACTGACAGTTGTTCTGATTTTCTCATATTTGATGTTTTATTTAAAACCCCAGCTCCTCCAAACAAATGATCATTTAAGAATGTCAGCTTTCACTTCCTAAAGCATACTTCCAGCCCTCGCACTGTATATAAAAGCCTGGGAACAGGAACCAAATGTACCTTGATGTCTCAAAAATTCAAAGCAAAATGAAAGAACCCAATGTGCACTTTACATATCACCATTTTAGGGGATCAGACTCCTTTCCACTAAGATTAGGATATTTTTTTTCTAACAATAACGTGACTAACTAGAAAATATACCTTGCATTAAAATTTGCTTATAGTAAGAACTGTTCAAAAGGTGTATGAGGCAAGCTTGAACAAAGAGTAGTTCGGGCTTCTTTTTTCTTTCTTGTTCCCCCACCTCACCCCGGTCTTGAAGAGTGCTCATTAATCCCAAGCGATGGAGGACTTCATACTGGCTCTGGCTTTGCACTTATGAGGTGCCCGCATAAAGTGGATTTGTTAGGAGTTTGTACTTGATGCAGCGCAGGGACTTGGGGATGGACTGATTGGTCGGAAGGGGTGTCCTGAGGATTTCAACAAAATCTTTAAAGCAAGAAAATACTCTAAGTTATCACAGAAGAAAAGGAGAACACCTCATTTCTTAGCTGAAAGAAGGACCACGAGGAGTTAATTTCTGACGGACTTGCACTCTTTCCTCATGTTTCACTCAAATGCTAAAGAATGAATTTATAATGCCAAGTTTCAACTTTGCAAAGCACCACTCTCCAAGCATTATGCATTTTTTAAAACTGGTTTAATAATATACATTCATGCACAAACCAATGCTATAATTGCAGATTCCTTAGAACAATGAAAGACTAAACAAATCCGTAATTTATAAGGCTCCGCAGTGCTATTTAAGGACATCCCTGTATTACTGTAGAATTTCAAGCCGAGCTCTCCCACTCACGTGTGGCCAGGACCTAGCTAATCCTACCCAGCACGGCATTTTAGTAACCCCTTTGCAATTAGTCTGAGGCCTAAGATGAAGCAATGCAAAGCTATCACCTACCTCCACCCCATTTGCTTTGGGGTGTGACACGCTCAGACTCCAGAAGGGTTAGAAAGCCCCCATCCTCTTGGCAGAGACCCGAGGAAGGCGAGGAGAACTTCTGGCTGGGCTGGATGCGGGGACAAAGTCAGTCGCTGATTATCTGCGTGGCACTGGCTGAACAGCATCGTTATTCACATGCCGACAGCTCGCATCCAGACACCACTTGACGCTGCGAGACAAGCAACCCACACACGCACTTTGCTTAAGTCTTTGGTAACAGACTGTCCAGGAAGGAAAACATTGCCAAGGGAAACCTGAGCTTCAGTTCAGCATCCAGTATATTCATCATCAAGGGATTTTAATAAGAAGAATAGCAGCTCAAAGAACAGAACAGTTTGCCAGGGAAGACAGAAATCACCACAAGCAAAGAGATTTCACGTCAGACCTATCAGTCAGGGAGACTTTGGGCTTCGTCGTCCCCCCCTTAACCCTGGTGCATACCCAGTAACGTACCTAAACTCAAAGGAATTTCACATGAGAGGACACAGTATGTAAATGAAAAATCAAATCTGACGGGACATATTTGTTAGATGTGTAAAAGGAGCAATTATAGGAAGGTAACAGGTATTGTGGCACTTCACATTCTCAATCAAAAGGTGTTAAAGAAAAAAAAAAAGAAAAAAAGGCTTTAGGTCTCTCCAGCTTATGTATTATCCACAACTGTGAAAATTAAATTCAAATTTGGAGGACAAAGGCTCCTACCTCTTCCAGTGAGTCACTGTATGTACATTTTCTATGCCTATTCCACTACAAATCTAAACAATTTCAGAATTAGTTTAAGAATGCTGATTTTCTGCTGTCTGCTGTTACAGACCAACGCTTCAAGAGTCACACATGAAAAAGCAACACACCATACTGAATTAATTTCTCATTCAGCTTTTATAATCCTGTAGCAAATAATGTGGTTTGCACACTTATCACCCACACGCTACCTTGAAAGTTTTCCCTAAACTGACTACATCAGAGAACGTAATGTTCCTTTCTAATAAAACTGCTTTTACAATGAGGCTATAGGATCAGAGTTCCCTGCACCTGTGTAGTCTCATGGTTTAAAAAAAAAAAAAAAAAAAAAAAAAACCAACCACAAAACAAATCAGAAAAAAATACCCTAATCAGGAGACATACAAATTGTTTGATATTTGGAAGAGGAAATGATGAAACTTCTTTTCTAGGGCTATTAATATTTCACTAAACTACACTGTAGACTCATCACAAGTAAGATGTTTGCAACACCGATTAGACAAATTCACAAATTACAAGAGACCACAGAAGTCTTCATTTATCCATGGTCAAACCTCGTTATAACTTCAGTTATGTGACATATAACCGAAACCACATGTGTTCACAACATTTCCGAACAGCATCAACCTGTGTTTTAAGGCAGCCCTCACAAAATACTCTCAAAGAACTGCACAACATCGCCACTGATGGTTAGAAATAAAACCTTACAGCATGAAGTATCAGTGGGACTGAAGAGTTAAAGAGCGAGCCCTACTTTAATGTAAAGAAAAATCCATTCCCACTGTTGTATAGACACAAAAAGAGTAATTGAAGGTGATAAGAGGGGAAGTGTTACAGGAGGCAAAAGTATCGCTCCACCCCCCCAATTCTCTGGAGTAACCCCCATTCACTCCAAACAGAATCTTTCCTAATTATTGTTTGATGGGGCCAGAGGGGAAGAAGATGTGCAGTCATCTTAAAAACCTTTGATAACGTTTCCCTTCAATTTTATTAAAAACAGATGGATATTTCTTCCACTCAGCAGCCAACCCTAAAGTCAGTTTTTAAATACTAGCTCCATTCTCTCTTTAGTTCCCCTTTATTAGGACAGCAGAACAGTTCCTACAGGAGAATTAAAGCCAGATGCTGACAACTGGGCCATGCACTAATGCGTTTCTTAAATCCTGAACATATACACCTCCGACCTCCACAGTATCTCTGGGCAGCTGTATCTCATACACCTGTTGCACAAAGTAATACTTGTGATCAGATACTGGCCAGTGTGAGGAATGCCAGTCGGGCACCTCCAATTTTGAAAACCTAGCTCTTCATACTTTGAGGCCCAGATAAGAAGCATGGTTAAAGACAGTGTATTGCACAAAGAGCCAGCAATATATTTTTAGAATGGAGAAAAAATTTTATTGAACCATTTTAAAACCATGCACACAATGGCAAAGTCATCTCTCTCACTTGCACATCAGCAAAAAGAGACAGAAGAAACAACCTAGTATGAATAGGGTCAGATTCCTTCACTTTCAGACCACGACTTCTCTATTACCAAGGGAACACATGAAGGAAAAACGAGGCACTGACAAGGAAAGAACTTCCAAACGTTGGAAAATGGACCTCAGTACTGACGTGTTTGGTAATCCTGCCCTGTGACCCGACGAGCTTACTCATGCCCAATATGGAGCTGGGAGCTCCGGCAGAGACAAAGTTTCAAGGATGCGGCAGTGATGGAGGGAAACATTCCTGCCTTTTACAAGCACATGGGCTCCTGGTTTGGGGCAGGGCATCTGGAATCGACACCGCCTTCCACAGTCGTAGAAAAGGTTTAAACAGCTTCGCTCTGGGTACCTCCGCTGATGCTCATGACTCTTCTCCCCTGCCCTCTCCAACAGAGAAGCAGACAATGACCACCTGGTGAGTGAGTTTGCCAGAAGGCATAGCTGAACATTTTCTTCAGCCCAAATATCGCAAATCCTACCAATTGAATAGGAATGGAAGAAACCTGATTCTACAGCAATGCCTTCAAATAGCCTACAGAAGTGCGCAGAGATTTATGGGTCTGATCCAAATCCCTTTGAAGGCAATGGAAAGACCGCAACAGGGTAAGGCAGGAATTCTGTTCCTGCTGCTGCGGAAATGCACAGAAGAGATGTCATCCTCTGTTAACTACTTTTCTTCTACAAGGAAGTCTCAGGAAAGGAAAATTTAGCCCTAAAACATGAGAAACAATATATATTACTGAACTTTTAGATTCCACAAGAATTGATTAAAAGATTCTTTAAAAGGTATTGATTGAAAATAACATCCAAGTTTACTTTAGCAAATCAATAGGCTTTTCTTTACCTTTTTTTCAATAAAAAGAATAATCCCCTGCCTAAATTACAAGTATTTTGATATTATATCACAACTTTTATTAAATCATATGAGCATTATTATTTATTAAATCATATGAAATCAGTAAAAAACCTCTTGATCAAATTATACTGGCAGGTGGGTAAGAATGATACCATCATTCATACCTACACATAGCTACTGACTACTAATGGTTGTTTAATACCAGCATTGAATAACCCCATTTGATTATTTCTTACAAATATACTCTAAAATCTTTACTATATTCTCATTGTATGTGTACCTTTATAATGTGCTTAGGAAAAGTTCATGAAATTTCTTCTTAGCTGTTTTTCACTACAGTTTCCAGCTACCATTTGAGCTGGATGGACCAAAGTCCAAACAGAATTTGAAACGTCGTATGTTCCAGTTCCACTTCAAATTTGCATTACTTGTCACACTTTTGGCGATTCCCCCTCCCCTCAAAAACATGTTTTGGGGTTGGTTTTTTTTTTTTTCCTAGTAGCACTGACAAGTCCAAGCCAAAGCTCTGCTCCCTGCACAATCTCAAAATAAGATGTCTCTGCTCAAAAAAATTTACAAACTAAAACAATAGGAATTCAAAACAAATGGATGGAACAGCATCTACTTGTTTAAATCAACATTCAGTAACAGACTGATTCTGGAATGTAATGATTTTTCTTGCACACACTTCTTATTTGTAAAGCTGCATTATTCATATGCCCTGCGTTTCAGAACCACTGACTTAGCAATTCCTTGGGACCAAGAAGGATAAAGATACAGAAAAGTCTTAATTAAAAAATAATTTATTGCAATACTAAAAGTTGTTTTCTTAATGATGACTGGATTCTGCTGGCAGCTGTCTACGTTGCAATATCTAGGTTTTAAAGCCACTATCACCTTATTCCTTCACTTTTAAAAATGCAGAAAAGGTAACACTGCATTAAGATTGATGCAACTAAACTGAGTTCTTATAGTGAAATGTCATTCTTCTTTATTATCTTTATTCTAATACTGCTTGCAAATCATACTCTGGCTGCACAACTATTTATTTGAGGTTTGCTTTCAGAAAGCTAAATAGGAAAAACGCTGTTTGCCTCATAAAACCACTTTTTTTGTTAGCTTTGCTCTACAGTATGAGGAAACAGTTATAAAAGAGTTTTCACAAGGAAGACATACAAATTTCCATGGCTATATTCTTGTTTACTAATAGATGAAGAATCATGTAGCAAACTAAAAATTTAACATTTCTTCCTGATTCCATTCTTAGCAATGAAGGCCAGATTTTGCTGGGGCTGCTTGTGTGGCATCCCACTCCACAGGCAGTTCTACAGAAACTGCAGTTGGGTTTCTATGTTTGGCTCAAATGCGACTTACCACCCAAAACGAGCACAGAGGCCCTTAGCAAATGGCTGGGTATTTGTAACCACTGCATCTTTACTCAAAAAGGAATCAAGATTCTTCCAAACCGTTGCACTGATTCTTCAGAGCGGTATGCAACTGCTGCCCAAACACCCCCTCTTCTGCATGTCTGAACGCTGCTCCCAGTGCCAGCATCACCTCCCAGCGCCAGCATCACTAACGGCAATACCAAACTGGTAAACCCTTGCCCCCACCTGCTTGTGATACCTGTACTCTGAAACATCTTCTAAGGAAGAAGGCTGAGAGCTCAGCAAATTTCTGCTTTGCTTTTGTAAGAGCTGTAGTACTTGCAGAAATGCACACACAGCTGCATATTTTAGGAGTTTTAATATTCATGATGTATTATGTTGGAATGGAAATCAGACAGCCAATTTCCACTGAGGAATGGGAGTTGGATACCATACTCTTTTAGGATCCCATGAGGCAAAGAAAAAAAACCAAACCCCCACAACCTAGCCTTCTATCTTTTCATAAGGATCACTGGCAATGGGTGAGGGGAAGGAAGAGAACAGTGTTCAAGAGATGGCAAATGGAATATGAAGGCTTTCCCCTCCAGCACAACGAGACGTTAGTAAATAAGATGTCAGGTCAGTGATGACGCATCATTTTTACCAGGCCTACAAACATATTGCCTTTTGAACCTCAAGTTTTTACTCTCATGACGATCTTAACCATCATAATGAGATTCAACCATGCTGGGGACTGCAACTTAGAACCTTCCTCATGCCATTCAGCTGTGCCTATTTATATAGTATCTTTGCACTGAAGACAGGATAAAGATTTAAGATCACTTAAGGCTAAGCTAAAATTGGAATACAACTTCAGCACGGCAAGAGGCAGTTGTGCTAATGTGCTACACTACTTACCCAACAGCATCAAACTAAAGAGGAAAACCAAGGTTTACACCAGGCACATCTTCAGTAACACGCAACACAGCCGCTGTTCAGACTGCAACCCCTCAAAATGTAACTAAACCTTTAAATACTGTGTTGAGCATACCCTTCTCACGCACAAATAGTTCACTGAATACCTATCACATTCTGAGCAGCAAAACCAGAGATTCAAAATAAACACTTCTGCGTCATGCAAAATAATGTATTATTATATTATTAGAACCCTGGAGAGAAACACAGTCTTGCCAAAAATCACTTCTACATGTAAGAAAACCTACAAATCAGAACTAATGTATAGACTTGCTCACATATCGAGAAAATAAAATGGCAAACAGGAAATGTGATACCTTATTTATAACTACATCTTGGTAATAAAGAGGTTAAAGGCACATCATAGACTGCAGACATAAAGACAGCTTTCATCTCTCCAAATGGACAACCTGACAAGCAATGCACGCGTGCGTGCCCGTCTGTGCGTCTGTGTGCGTGCACGCGCAAATGAGAGAAACAGTGTCTTGTATGAAACCAGAATTAGAGGACGTTAATTATTTGTTTACAAAACATTTAAAGGGGATATTCTATTGCTTGGTAATTTCCTACACACAGAAATACACACTGATTTCCAAGTACAAGCTGGGGAAAAACTTATAAACAACTTTTAAAATTATTACAACATACATTCTGAATATATGAAATGCAGAGGTTGCATTCTCAGTAATAATGACCAAGTCATTTTCTGACTCTCTCCTCCCTGATCTGTTTATCTTTACCAAAGTTGTGCTTGTGGATCTTCTTGTTCAAAGAAAGAGGATTTTAAAGTAAATACAGACACATTTTTTCCTATCAATCATGATCCTAGGGATCAAAGATCCTTTGTAAAGAGAATTTCCACCTCTTCCTCTGAGATACATTCCTTAGAATATAAATATCCAGAATGAGACAAGTTGTATATGGTTTTCTCTCAATAAGCACCAATGCACAGAGAAGACTTTTAGACACACACCCACAGAACTGGTAGCAGATGACAGCAGAGAAAGCAGCATAATGGGTTGATTTCTGTATCACTAACCCTGAGGCCATTTGGCCTATGTCACTCCAGGCAAAGTGACTGCTCCACCTTGAGAGCCTAAGAGTTCTGCTGGACTACATTTTTAAGTTTAACAAAAGAAAGAAAATCTCTTAAATTTACTTCGGAAAAAATTGTGAATCGGTTCAGAAGACTACTACTCTGACTTCAGAGCATAATATTAGGCTTCAAAAACTATCTGATTAGAAGCAGGGCCTCTAAACATGTCTATCTTGATGGAGAAAGCAGTATACTATTTATTTTTGCAGGTATTTGACCTGGATAGTAACACACGAAGCCAAAATCATATTCAATTACTCTGTAGGACTAAGAAAGAACAGATCTTTCTTGCTTGGACAGCATTCTCCATAAAAATGCAAGCCCTCCTCGAGGAATTCATTTAACATGGTCTTTAAACAATGCATTTTGTCTAAGCCATTACTGTATGTCTACTTTTCTGCGTCTGTGAGAGTAATAACAATTTCATTCAAGTATCCATTTCAACTCATCTGGTCCTGGATTTCATTGCAGCAGACCAGCTCTGCAAGCTCAACATACCATACCCAGGGCTACGTTATCCAGATAGGAACTTCAGCTCAAAACCAGCACCAATAGCATAACACTGTTCTCCAGAGTCTGAAAAAAGCAGATGAAGAGATACAGCCCAGTTTTGTGGTTCATGCTTCACTCTGAATGGAGAGGCCACAGGGTACATTACTAGTCTTTCAAGGTGCAAAGTGGTCAAGTACCAAACTGGCTTAGAGTGAAAAGAAGGGGGGGGGGGGGGGGGGGGTAGATTTAGGGGTCAAGTCTTCCTTCTGCTGAGTTTTCCCTCTATTAGGCAATGCTGAGACATACAATAAAGCTTTGTATCATCCAGGACAGGTTTACTCAGTAAATCAGCATCAATGTAAGGTAGCTGCTCGCAGAAAAAGCATTGCTCCGAGATCTTAGTGAATCACTAAGTTCAGGCGGATGGATGTTTTGCTTTTTGATTTTGGACACAGATGAGCACCTCTCCTCTCAGCATCTGAAATGAGGATCAAACTGACAACATCACCAGAGTCATACTCTCTATTCAGTCAAGACAGCAGGGAAAGAATAAAAGACGATGATCATCATAGCCAAGGTATCTTCTAACGTGAAATGGGGAAGGGATAACAGGAATTAATGGATATCTTTTTGATTCACAGAAGACTTTTTGTGCAAGAAGGGCTTTCCCAAAGGCTTCAAAAGAATGTGTTGTTTTGATTTTGGAGCAACAGTTCTTTTTCTTCATAGCGATTTTCATCTTCAGTTAACATTCATCTGAGCTGAAACTTGTTCTTGACAGCATTCATCCCGCTGTGTCCATGGTTATCGCAAATCCAGGGTAATCCAGGAACTACATTACCAGGTATGTTTCCCTCAGCTCTGTCTCCGGACAGAGCTAAGATCGGGGGGAAAAAAGTCCAGGACAAAGTAAAAGTGAATATGCTTCTACTTCACAACTCTATTGGCTTTATCTGGGAAAACATTCAAATGGTAGCAACCAAAGGTGGAAAACAAAGCTGCAATTCATATTCAAACTAAAGAGACTATGAAGATGCACCTATTTTTGGAACTTACCTAGATACACATCAGACAGAGCTTTAGTCAGCTTGTTCCCCAGTCACATGGAGCTAGAAAGAGGATGCCAAATGGGTTGCACTGCTCCAAGCTCAGGTAGCTGAAAAAAACAGCTTTATTCATGTCCATGCAAGTCCACTGGTAACAGCAAGAGAGCACATTTGCACTTCTGATTCTTGCTCATTTTCAGAGCACAGCCTTGCTGGACAAAAATTTCCTTATGATAAATGTTACAGGTAGCCAGTGCCCCCAAAATTAAGAGCCAGGCAGCAAAGGTAGGAACAAAAAGAGCTCAACTCCATAGAAGCAAGACTTCTCACACCACCTTCATTTCTTTCCACGGAAAACAGAATTTAAAGCCACTTTCTCCCTAAGAATAACTTACGGTTTTCCCCAAAGCTCTCAAGTATATCACTTTACAGACCAGACACCTCATACTACCTGCAGAACCTGCCAAGCTCCACAGCAAAGAGCTTGGTAAGGGGAGTGAAGAGGAGGGCAAGGACACTTGCTTTCATCTTTGGCATATCTCAGCTCTCTTTCCTAGAGGTCTGTAAGAGCAAAAGGTGCCACAAACTCCAAGAAGCAGCAGAATTAAAGTAACAGTCTCCTTGTGAGACAAAAGCTGCCCTGTGATATAACTAGGAATGAGACACAGCTACAGTATTGCTAGTCCAAAACTTAAGTGTCTCTAATAATAATAACTCAGAAGCACAAAGGCTGTTTTGAGCCAGACAGCAGCTCAGCACAGAGCATTCATGGTTACTGCTGTCTAAAGTTCCCCCTTCCCTTAACTGATCAGGCTGAAGCATCATTTTAGGCAGAGGACCTTGACAAGATGAAAAAAAGAAACACATGGCTCACAGCATACTAATTATTCATGAAAACTGAGCTTATGAATAGGATGTTTGATAAGAAAGGTTTCCCTTCAACCAATATTCTGCTTTTTTTTATTCTCCGCAAATATGTAGTAGTGCTATAGCATTAGCCACGTCAAGGCAAATGCACACAAACACTGTGTAGCAACAGCAGTGCTAATGAAGGAAATATCTGGGGGAAAAAAAAAAAGAAGTCACTGATGGTAGGAAAGTTACTGAGCATTAAAAGAATAGCCAGTATAAAACTAAATTGGTTCTCTATCTTATTTCTGTTGGGGAAAAAAATAAAAATCAAAAGCTGGATTCATTTTTCACTGGATCATTATTATGCTCCTCTGGAAATTGTGTGCAGTGACTTTCATTCCAGGAAATAATATAAATCTAGTATTAGAGCTGAACTCAGGAGTCACACGCACTTTAAAACCACAAATTTAATTGGGTTCTGGGATCAAAAAGTTATATCCGGGTTGCATTTGCCATTCTTTCAGCCTCCAATTGTCCTTTCCAAATCAGAATTGCTAATAGAAACTTTTACAAGTCTATAATAGTGAAAACTCTCACATACAGATAATGGGCTGGATTGTGTCTGGCTCTGTGAAGGTGTGCAAAGGGGAAAAGATCACAAAGAGCCTACAATACACAATATATTTTCTGCAGGGCCAGCCAGGATTCACAGCCTTCCTATTTATGGAGTATAGGCCAGCGCTAGACTCTCAAAAGCACTCGAGGAGGGTTATGGCTTGTTACTCCTGTAGCAATCAGCTTGCCTTGCACAAGGGAAAGGGACAGGCATGCTGCACCTTCTCAAAAGGGGCAATAATGGCCAATCTTTCACAGAACAACTGAAAGCTTTCCTTCTGCTCAAACCAGAGAGGTCTCCAGATCTTTCAAATTGTAGTAATCTCACCCCTGCTTTTAAGAACCCTGAAAATTCTTAGCTTTGAGTTTTGGCCAAGCCAGGGATGCTCATGTCGGTTTTGAAGAGAAAGCAGATTGAAACTCAGTACTTATTATGTGCTGCTCCTGGAGAACGGCGCTCCTCAGCTCTGATTGCACCCCACAGAGCTCAAAACCACATCCCCTTCTGTGCCAAGAGGATGATAAGCTAAGCCTAGCTGTTCTCAGAGAGGATGCTAGAATGTGGAATTGGACTTGCAGTAGCCGGCTGACAATAATAGTTTTAGGAGAAACACATGTTACACTGACAGTAGCAAGTTTAAACTCTGGGTCATATTAGTGACACTCCACAGTGCTGATAAAATCATAATGCCAAACTGTAGCTAGAAGACCAAGTTTACATAATAAATGTTCTTTCTCTACTATGCAATAGGCACTTAACTTTCATTCGCTCAGAAAAAAAAAAAAAAGAGAAAAATCTCTTCTTTGTCTTTGCTATCAGAATCAGTCACCAGTCTTTCAAAAAAGACCAGGAAGTCAAATCATCAGGGGAGTTTGTTGGTGTTTGTTTTGGGAGTTTTATATTTGCAATTCAAATTATCTTCTAATACAGTAAAATTTAATTTCATTTAAGATGCATATTATTTGCCATACAAATAACATTCTAAAACACTTGCTGAAGTTAGATACAGTCACTTGACAAAAATATGAAGGAAAGGAATGAACATCAAGAGAAAAAGAAAAAAAAAACCAAGAAAGAAATCCTGCCACAAAGGTGCCCTAATGTCAAAAAATGACTCATATGGAGTTGCAGGTTTTGCACCCATCTCAGCAAAAGGGTGGGAAGGAATATCATTTACCTTGTTTGTGGAACAATACCTCAACATTTTTCTTTTCTGTTAACATGTACTGATAAATACGAATCGAGAACAAATCCATCAGCTGCAGGGAGTGCCTGTACTTTCAACATCCTTCACCAGCAAAGAATGTTTTCCATTCTGCTCAGGAAGTGCACCCCTTTATAAACATGCAAATCAAAGCCCTCTATTCTTTAACAAAACATGTCTCAAATTAAAGCATTAAATCTTTCCTTAATCAAAGGAGCAGCAGAGGTTGAACATCTGAGCAGAATCATTCAGCTATTCAGATTTATCATTATTATTACTAGAATAGCAAGTAGTGACATAACATGGACTGAGAGCTCCTTTGAGCAAAGCACTGTGCGGAACATAGGGGACAGACCAACGCAATGGGAAGCCAGTGAGTTAGTACACCCTGGGACGCTACCCCATCTCACCCGGTACATGTGTGCTCCTGACCTATTACAATTTCAAAGTTAGTGTAAACCATTTTCATGGGAATGCTTCAGGATAGTTTAATTTAACCTGCTTTAATTTACATCCACAATGAAATTAAAGCATTCACAGTCAGCTACCAAATTTCACCTGAGAGGCAGAACTTCCAGCAGTGCAGAGACAAGTCCTTGAAATGCGCTGCCTCGCTTGCGACTGTGCAAACATGGCCTAAGAAAGTCCTCAGCTGACAGAGCTGACAACTGAAATGGCAACACGGATAAAGGGTGCATGCCAGGAGAACGGGAGAGTCGAGTCAAGCAGATGAAACAACTTGTCCCAAGTTGGACAGCACACTAACGGCAGAGCCTAGAAAATAACGGATTTCCTTCCAGACTACCTACTCTATCAAGGTAGCTATCAAAGCTACCAGTTCGTCTTGCCATAACTTTCCAAACAACTTCTGTGACCAATACATATCAAACATTCCTACAAGGGCAGGATTCCCAGATCGGTTTATCAGAACAGCTGTCTACACTAAGCTGTTGTGCCTATGGTTACAAGAATGTGCCATGGCTAATCTGGATCTGCGTGGGATTAACTCCCTACAGCTGCTGGTGCTGAGATTTCTGGCTCTATTTAATTTGGCAAAGAACCACACAGGAAGCTGAAAGACTCAGTCACTATAGTGAAGCTTCTGACATTTTTGTCCCTGGACCCTGGAGAACCCAAACACAACTCCTGCCAGAAATCAGTAAACTATTCAATTTACACAAACAGGCATGTAAACTCAGGTTGTAGTTTTGTTACCAATTTAAGCTGCCCAAAGTGCAAGTTGTCTCTGACAGTGGAGTCCTGCCCTCGCCACCTCCCTTGGCTGTGTGTTCCCACTCCCTTTCGGGTGCCAGCACTAGTGCTTGTCTGGCCATGTGCTGAGCTGGCTCAGGGAGCCCAAGGACAAAAAAAGAGAAGGGGAAAAAAAAAAAAAAAAAGCTTTCAGCCAGATCTGCTCCCTAGCCTGATTCACCTGGTAGCCACACGAAAGCAAGCACCTGCAGTAGGGAAGGAGCAGCTGCCAGCAAGGACAGAATTACCTCTAGCACTAGGGCTGGATTAAATAACCATGAAACAGCAGCATGGGTAAGGCTGCACTCGCTTTCTACAGAGCTCAGTGGTGTTGCAGCAAAGGAAGGGAACGGGTCTGCTTGTCTGCAGCACCGCGTAGATCACGATCCTGCCATGACTCTGGACAGCCACTCCTTAAGATGATTTAAATATCTATAAACATCGCCTATTCAAGATTAAACAAATTAGTTGGTCTGACAGTGCACATTTAATAATTACTTCACCAGCCTTGGGATAGTTTATCTAAGCCATTAAGCCTGCCTCAGCTTTCTTAATAAAGAACATACTTCAGTAACGATGTGCTGTTCGGATCCCGGCCTAATTTCACGACAACAAATACAAACTTCACAACCTGCCATCTTCATCCCTGCTGGGTGGAGAAAAGGACTACCTGGCACCCCTTGCTCTTAGCCTCTGGAGAAATACAAAGGTCTACGTGAACCTAGGACATAGAGTATCCTATTCTCCACAAGACCTGATCTTTCCATGTGAACATTAAATCAGATGGTCAGGGAGGGAGGGGAGACTTGCACTGACCATGCCTGTTCTGCATTTGGAAAGCTTAGGTTGCTGTGAATGCCTACCTGGTGCATATCCACAGCCAATTAGTGGTAAAAGGCACCTCCTGCAGAGCCCATCAAAGCCACCCCACCCCTAACAGGGTTGCTGCATAGAGATCTGAAGCTCTGCCTTCTTCCTAGAGGGAGGCAGGGATTCCCTGCACCACACAACACAGTAAAAGATCAAATCCAGGAATCAAACTTAGATATCTCACTCACGAGATCACCAAGGCTGGCAGAAACGTCGATTTTAATCAAAATCAAGTAAAAAGTGAGCCAGTGAACCTTCAGAGAGCTGCCACAAGCAAAATATGTACAAGCTTCACTTTAAAGGACAACAACAACAAAAATCTCATAGCCACATCTGTACTAAAATACATTTGACATCAGCCACGTTAGCCATCCCACTTGACTTATTCCCACTGGCACATGGCTGCAAATTGCATCCCCTTATACAGTAACGCCTAAGAGGATCTGCCCCAAGAGAGAGCTGACATGACTGCACCAACCTTTCCTCCAAACCCCCCAGGGTTTTTCCCAGTGGAAGCAAGCTTTAATTTGCAGCTAGTACTCTACAGTACTTTCTCCATTAGAGGCTGCAGGGGAAAAAAAACACTAAATCTGTGCACCTCTATGCAACCAGGACCAACTACACCTGCTCAGAGAGAAGGAATCTTGTCCTTTTTCTACTGATATAGTCATTCCTACCACCAGGATCTTTGATCCAATGTCCTCACCAACAAGGGGTCAAGTCTACGGACTTGTATATTCTCAAACATTTAGTGCCTCTAGTATGCCTCCATTTACGGCTTTGATTTCTTAGGCAACTTCCTCACCAGGAAGCTTAACAAAGGAGTGTCTGAGATATGGCCAGAAATGTTTCCCCACGCATCCCCTTCAAACCTTCCAAGATAAGAGTCATATATAATGCCTCCTATTAACTAAGGACTTTTTAGAATCAAAACCAGAGGCAATCTGGAACATGCAAGTGAAGCTGTTGAAGTAGGTTTTAGGAGTAAACAGAGGTTTGAGTCTTTAGATGACAAAGAAAGAGCCGCAATGTCCACATTTAAGTACTGCAACATAATTTTTTAGACCTGCCAAGCAGCATTTTTTTCCTCCTTTACCCCCTCCTTTTCTTCTAAAGCATCCTTCTGTACATAAAACAATTTTCCAGCTCCTTTGCAGCCAATGGATTCCACTAAGCAAAAATAACTGAAAAAGTAGAAGAAGAAAGTATAAGGAGAGCCACAAAAAGATGTAGTAGCAACCCAGACTCACCTTCAAAACTGGCCTTTTCATTTTAGTTAACGAGTTTCATCCTTGTTATAGAAACAGGGACAATTATGTTCTCCAATCTTTAAGGAGGGTGGCTGAAAATCATTAGCAACACCTGCATCTGCAAATCATTTTGTAATGCTCTGAATGAAAGATGATAATAAATTGCACTGACATTTATGGAACATTTGCAATTTCATCATTCAAGAGAACACAGGGATTCTGGAGGAGAAGCACGATAGAAAACCTTATATGATAGGAAATAATATGGGTAGTTTGCATTTATATAGCTCCCACCACCTGAGAATATTAAAAAAAAAAAAAAAAAAGACATCAACTGCATCTCTGAACATCTTTCATAAGATTCTATAGGCTTCTTCGCGATCTCAGATCAGAAAAGGAAGACACAAAATAGCGACTTTTGTTTCAGTTCATACAGCAGGGTAAAAGGCAGAAGAAGAAACCAGTCAGGAATTCCTTGCTCTACCTACCCAATGACTTCTTAAATGCTTAAATGCTAAAATGCTGAAGTGCCAACATCAGAAAAAGAAAAAATTCCCTAAAACATAATGAAGTGGCACAGAAATATTTATCAACATTGCAATCTGGGATAGAGTTTAGCCTTTTTGCAATATACCCTCAACTGAGAGATAAAATAAGTTGCATAGCATGTATGGAATTTATTCCTAAAGCAAGTTCTACTGTAACTTAATTAACATATAGATACAATTTTTCTTCCATTCAATAATAAAAGGAAAACTCTATTCTATTTCCTAATGAACTAGTTAAAGTTTCCTTTGTTTCAGCTCTCCAAGAATGGAAGTGTTACTAGTTTATTCCTTGACTTTTTATTTTAACCTTATTTGTTACAGGAATTTCAGGGAGTACAAACAAGCATAAATTGAAAAAACTTCCTAAAGCCATTTGGACTTAATTGTCTTCAAATCAGCAGTTTATATTTCAGCATTATTATGTTGTCTAGCCCTCTTCTAATTCTCCCCAAGACTCAGAACATGGTTAGCTGGGGAGCAAAGAAGAAACCAGGTGGCTTATGAATAATTATCACTTTTTACAGTAGTTCTTTACACGCATTTCTACCAGCACACTGTTCTAAATTTAATGGGATTCTGAATACTCTGAACATAAAGAGAAGTATTTACACGGAGCAGCATTTTCTGACTTGGTTGATTTACTGTTGGTAGAAAGAACTCATTAGCTGTCAGGCCAGTTGTTGAAAAGACCATAATGCCAATGCACAAAGTTGACATAATGAAAATAAAGGAAAGAATCTGGGCCAAATTCAGAGGCAATCTGTAAGGTAATGTAATTTATACCCACTTATGCTCACTCAGATTCCCTTAGAACTTGTTCTGCCCAATCTATTGATGCATGAGGGACTCTAAATTGATGTCATTTATATGCCAAAGAGTCAGAAACACTATAAGGCCCCAAAGTCGAAGGCACTTAAAGTCCTGCTTTCCTACATATTGTTCTCTTTGTTAATCTGTCCTGAATCCTCCCTCCTTTTACCGTTTCAGCCTGTGATTTATGCCATCAAGAATTCCTGAGACGCAATGGGTCAAGTGAGAGGCAGGGTGCAGGTAAGTGAGCATGACTCTAAGGAAATCTAAGTTGATGTAATACAGAAGCTAGGGAAGCCAGGTGTCTCTCACGTGCACATCTACTCTCCCCATCACTTAGATTCAATTTGAGATTTGGCTCTGCACGTCCTCCATTACCACTAGCAATTGAGTTTGTTAGTCAAACGATACAAGCAGCTACAGCTCACAGACCCTCATTTTAGGGCCAGGAGGAACATTATGATGTTTGACCTTCTGCATAACAGAAGCCATCAAATATCACCCAGTAACCCCTGGATTGAACACAGCAAGTTGAGGATGAATGAGAAAGACACCCAATGTTGACTTAAAGACTTCAAGTGATAGGGGAATCGGCTGCATCCCTCAGCAATCTGTTCCAGCGGTAGAGTACCATTACCTTTCAAAACATGCACCATGTCATCTCTTGAATTTTACTGGCTTCAACTTTCAGCCATTGGCTCTTTCTTTGTTCTACTAGGCTGGATAAATTTCTTTCTGTATTTCTTACAGAGGGTATATCAGACTGCCTCTCAGCCTTCAGTTCAGTGTCTCACATTTTCTAGATGTGAAATCAAGAGAATACAAACACTGTAATCAAAATAGTTTTACAATGAGTTGAGCTTCCACTGAAAAATATTTATATATGCTATCCTGATAAAAGACTTTTCATTTGGAAGAGGAAACAGGACAGCTGGGATCTGGTGACCACAGCTTCCTTCTTCAGTTTCTGAACACTCCAGGATACTATCAGTTGAAGTGTTTACTTTACTGTCTCTGCTAGGCTATCTGAACATACTGGGAGGAAGGGAAAGAGAGCCAGGGTTGCAAGCAGCTTGATTGTTAAGCCACCACTCTTCAGTCCCTTCCAAAGGTCTCTGACTGACAGCTACTCTGCTATTCCACTCTGCAAAGACACTCCATCACACACAAAAATGTTGCGTGTATCCCCAAAATTCAGATTTTTGTCACTATCTGCTAATATACAGAGGTACGTGGTCAGCAGTAACTCTGGTGGCAATGATATACAGTCATATTTTCTGGTTTCCTGTTGAACTACAAAATACTGTGTAATAAGAAATCCTCACACCTCAAGGGAAATCTCATTTCAAACTCCGTTACAACTTGAGGAGTTGCAGGAACGCGTGAGACACCACAAAGGGATGTTCCAGAGCAGTGTTCTGGTCTTCTACCAACCAGTAAATGGGATTATCCAGAACAGGATGTTTTCATGTGGTTTGCGTTCTTGTTTAAGCCCTACAAGAAGATTCATCAGCCAATATAATATGCCGCTGTTATTTCTGATTTCAGAGGTCAGCACGCTAATCCGTTCTGCACAGGAGCGCTTGATGCTGCCTGTCCCAGCCAGAGAGATGTTAAAGTTTTACACCCTCTGTGAATGAAAGGACTGAAGCATAAACTAGCCTGATTTCTCTTTCGGTCAGAAGTCTAACTCCTGGATAGAAACAGCTGGCTCCCAGCAAAGTTAATGTTCCTCTATTATCTGTCAGGTTTAGCTGCCGTTCATTTGGAAAGTCTGCTCCCCAAGAGAGGCACAGCCTTCTCATGGGAGCATCAAATGGAGCCACGAGGAAGCGCATCGCTGCAGCAAACCACGAAGAGCAGCCAGCATCAAACACCAGTTCAGTGCTTCCTATCAGGTAATGCCTTTCATCCCGTGGCCTCCTTCACCTCCAGACTTGGCCTCAGTCTGCATTTACACCTTCCCAGAATAAAACCCTTGCTTCCCCCACCCACTTGGTAACCATCATTCAGCTAGTTTGTCTATGACTCACCCACTTCAAAACCCTGCTGACTCACAGTCCTCAAAAAAGAAACTTGCTCAAAGAACGTACTGAGACGCGGGTATGCCGTCCACGCCAGCGAGGAATTCATCCAAGCTGACCCGGTCTCTTTGCTAGTGAAAGGCAAGAAAGATGCACTTCGTTTGTGAATCGTTATCGTTTTAAAACCTAATTAGCTCACAGTTATTTATAACCAAAGTATA
This sequence comes from Mycteria americana, assembly GCF_035582795.1. Lineage (NCBI taxonomy): Eukaryota > Metazoa > Chordata > Aves > Ciconiiformes > Ciconiidae > Mycteria > Mycteria americana. The sequence continues at coordinate 45,289,464 of NC_134366.1, read as the reverse complement.
TTTTGATGGCCTGATTTCCAAAAATATTATGCACCCAGTAGCTCCCACCAAATCTAATGGGCACGCAATAGTGAAAAGTAAGATAAGGCTTCACAGCTTTTGAAACAAGAATATACAGGCTGACTTCTTGAACCCACTGGTAAAAACTGTGACTTCAACATGTGATAATACATGTTTAACACCTTTGAAGAATATGTGAAGTTAAAACAACAGCTCCAGAAAAAAGAAGTGTATTGTAAAAAAATAATACTTAAAGACATTTCAGATGGAGCTGTCACTCCCGAATTGACCGTGCTCCTTCACCTCCATATATTCTATTCAGAATGAAGCATCTGTATGGGGGAGGGACAACAGGCCCTCCTTAAAGGACAAAAATGAAAGAACCGGACAAATTTGCCTTTTTTTTTTTTCCCCTCACTACAAAATTATTAGCAGACTGGATGAGCACATACCTGGGGAGGTAGCAGAACCCCTTTCACCAGAGGGCGAGGGCTTCTGCAGCTTCCTCAGCCAAGCCTCTCACCCCGAGGTAGGAATTCCTTGTGTCTCATTATAATAGACGCCACTGACTGAGAATGTCTGGTAGAGATGCTGTAAATGTACTTGATTTCACCTCTGAGGAAGGAAGGATGGTCTGGATGACTTCTTGAGGTCTCTGCTAATACTGTACTAATACCAACAAAATACTATCAAGACCATCAAGGAAATAAACCAAACTTGTCACTGCAAGGTTATCCTCCTTGCTCTCTCCCTGTTTCTCCTGGACTCTACCAGAATTCCTCCTTCTCCACGAATTGCCCATTAAATGCAGTCTAGTTCAAATTCCTGCCTTAATATTCAGTGGCTTACCTTCAACTCTCTCTAGCTACCACCAGCACCATTTGTCAGTCAAAAGTTACCAGAGACATCTATCTTCACTAGGATGCAATTGGAGGCACTCATAAATGCTGGCAGCAGGACAGGTCCACAAGCTTGCTCTAGTATCTGGAGCTCACAAGCATGCAAGATTAAAAAATAAAAACGTCAATAAAGAAATGATGACAGGACCAGTCGTCTTCTGAATTAACCACAGGACTCATCACTACAACTTGAACTTCTTCAAAAATTTCTTACTGTTTGCATCCAAGGAAGGCACCCACGTATATAAACTAAGTATAAACTAATCCAGGTATTTCTCTGACAGACTGGAAAGAAAGATAGAGAAAACAATGATGTTATTTTTATTTCTCTCTGAAATTATTTGGGAAGAGCCAAGAACCTTGTTTAAACAGACAGATTACATAGCTGGATAGATAGATTAGCCACACAAGACTAATATTGAAATGGTTCAGAACTGAATATCCAAACCAGTTAGTAAATCCTCTCCATGTAATCTTGCTAGTTTTAAGAATTTATTCCTATCTACTAATTTAAATGTTTGTTTTTACTTCCATCATTTTAAAAGATAAAAGACTGCATCTAACAGTTCTCATGAGCTGATACAGAACCGGTATGCATCACCTGTAAAAATGTAAATATTATTTGAATGTTCTCAAACAATCTAGATAACATTGAACAAAAAAAGAAAACCTCTGTAACATTAGATATTTGATAACTTGTTCCTTATCTGCTTGATGTGACATTTAGGAAAGCACATTTTTAAAAGTCAGTAATGTATTCTGACTTTAACAATGGTGCTTCTGGTACCCCAGACCTCAGTAAAATCATAAAAAGGAGAAGGAAGAAAAACTAAAAACTTTAATAACATCTCCCAAAGCAATAATTTTAAAAAACCTACTTTACTATTATAATGTAAAATTATATTTTATTTGAAAAATCCCACCCAACGTACTGTCTCAAGCCCCTAAAGAAAGATGTGCCAAAGATTGCAGAGTTCACTGGGGACTTCAAAGTTGCTATCAATCTCTATATAGAAAGCATTCAGATACTGCAGTGATGGGCAGCAGTATAAAACCCTGAGAGAGAGAAAAATAGATAAAACGCCCTCAGGAACAAGCTTCTTTCCTGGAAAACTTACTAACCCAAAGCTTAAATTGAAACAGTATTATTCTTCTATGTAGTGACAGTTTTTCATCTCTTAACTCTCTATTGTTTGTAATACGCTCACAAAATGAAATTTCTCTCCTAAAGGCCAAATTCTGCCAGTCCTCTTCCCACTGAATAATTCCTCATCACGTATGCAGTGCTGTGGTTTCAGCAGAGTTGCTCACAAGGTGACGTTCAGCTGCGAGCACACCCAGACGGCAGGATGGGGCCCAAGGGGACAGCACCTCACAAGTTATCAGTCTCCCAACGTGGGCACTCCATTTGTCAGTAAATCACTTCTACCAACAACAATAGGAAGAAAATTAGTACAACTAAACGAATCAGACACAGGTTTTTCCTCTAGATGTCTGCTTTGGATATTCCCACTGTCAAAGCTGAGTAAGCAACGGATACAGCAGCACTCAGCAGCAATGTGAAACACAAACCCAGAATTTCAAAATACATGTCTAATTAAAAAAATTCAATGATCATCAGCTGAGTGTTAACCCGAAAACCTCAGTCTATAAACTCAAGAAATACTCAGGACTGCAACCTACACCTAAACCTAGGGAGCCCTGGTGAGGCTGGCTGACACGTCCCAAGCTTTTTATAAGACTGCGTTCTGCCTTTTTTCCGTGACTTTTGAGCCTTTTAGGTATACCTGGGTTAGACATTCAAGCTTTTCTCTGCAATCTAGAGGGAGATAAAAATTGGTACATATACAAACACACATATTGAAAATTTAGATCCTTTTGAACTAACGTACCTTTAGGAAAAATAATTTCCTGCCACCTAATATAGCTATGAGAGCTGGTAACAGACCAAAGCAGTGAGTATTTTTCAAAATGCATGTTTCATAAAAATAAACTCCATGTAACTGCTAGAGAAGCTTCCGTCACATTTCTCCTCATCTAAGCAAATAATCATTTTCTGACAGCCCTTGCATCCCAAACACTACAAGATTTTTAAAAACTAAAAAAATATAAGGGAAGAAATTATGTCCATCTTCATTATCCAATCTAAGTTACCAAAGGCAAACAAACATTAAAGTTATTTAAATCATTTTATTGCTAACAATATGAAGCGTTACCTGTAAGAGATACAGAAGTAGTTGCTTTTGGAAATACATTCTATCACTGCTGTAAAAAAAGTTCTTCCCTTGGTCTCCCAACCCCCCTTTTTTCCCCTAAGAAAAATACAGTAAAAGTGAGAGAAGATTTCCCTGTCAGCTTGTAACTGCTATTAAAAAAAAGGTAACATTTAAGCCCTAAGGAGCTCCCGGTCTTCAAAAGTGCAAAGTACATACGGTTCTAGTTGAAGTTAATAGGAGCTGCAGGTGACCAGCACTTCTGACTCTGAGGCCCCAAGCTACTGTACAAAGCAATGTCCCTTTGAAATTTCAGCCTAACATTTATCATCAGCCAACTTGCTGAAGTACAAGACATATGCATCCCTTTCCCCCCCACAGTATTTACTTTTTCAAAGCACCAAATAGTTGTGGGAAACACGGCTCTCCTGCAACATTACTGCCCTAGTGAAATGGGAAGCAAGTATGAAAAAATACCAGCTCTAATCCTCACCAAGCGCGAGCCCCCAGCCACTGCACACCATGATATTTCTAGAGCTCTCCTCTGCTGGGAATAGACATGCTGTCTCACACTGACCTCAGCTGCTTTGCTTTTGTCCAGTTCCATTTTGTTCCCCATGAAGCCAGCCAGCAACATCAGCTAAGGCTTTATTTTTGAAGTGCCAGCATACCGACACAGGCACCTCCAGAGAACCACGCCGCGGCTTCCTTCATCTTGCTGGCAACACCTGAAATCTGCCAGACAACAGCGCACGGGACAATGGCCACCAAACAGCAAAGATGGGGAAATCAAAGCCCAGACAAAGCCCAAGGAAGCATAAAGGTAGTTGTGAACCGAATGCGTGCAACTGCAACCCTAAATATTAGGAAAGAAAATGAAAAAAATTAGTAATGCATGAATTGGGAAAGGTAGAGTGACTCATTCCCAAGGTGATGGAGCAGCACACAGGGTAAACAATAGACACTATTTTACCATCTACCATCCAGGTCCTGGCACTGCTCTGCAATGCAACCTCCCACCAGGCACTTCACTTCTCTCCGCTTCTGTTCCTACCCACCTTTGTGAGCCTGCCTTATTTACATTGCTCATAAACTCTTGCAGGCAGGGACCATCTCTTACCCTGGTTTTGTATGCAGCTCAGCACAACAGAACTGCAGAGTCAGAGGCGGTCTGCAAACAGTAAAACACCATCAAAAAAAAAATAAAGAGAGGAAGAGTATGACTGGCTTAGGAAATACAATTGCAATTCTATATAAAAAAGAAATTGTGATGGTCAAATGGCAGAACAAGCACTATGACGTACACATAAGCATTAGGTGAAAGAAAAATGAGAACCAGAGGAGCTCTTAGAATCATTTAGGTTGGAAGAGACCCTTAAGGTCATCAAATCCAACAGTTAACCCAGCACTGCCAAGTCCACCACTATACCATGTCCCTAAGCACCACAGCTACACGTCTTTTAAATACCTCCAGGCATGATGACTCAACCACTTCCCTGGGCAGCCTGTTCCAATGCCTGACAACCCTTTTGGTGAAGAAATTTTTCCTAATATCCAGTCTAAACCTCCCCTGGCACAACTTGAGGCCATTTCCTCTTGTCCTGTCACTTGTTACCTGGGAGAAGAGACCGACCCCCACCTCTCTACGACCTCCTTTCAGGTAGTTGAAGAGAGCGGTAAGGTCTCCCCTCAGCCTCCTTTTCTCCAGGCTAAACAACCCCAGTTCCCTCAGCTGCTCCTCAGAAGATTTGTGCTCCAGACCCTTCACCAGCTTCGTTGCCCTTCTCTGGACACGCTCCAGCACCTCAATGTCTCTCTTGTAGTGAGGGGCCCAAAACTGAACACAGCATTCGAGGTGCGGCCTCACCAGTGCCGGGTACAGGGGCACAATCACTTCCCTACTCCTGCTGGCCACACTGTTCCTGATACAAGCCAAGATGCTACTGGCATTGGCCACCTGGGCACACTTCTTAAAAGGATGAGAAAAAACAAAACAAGGGGAAAAAAATCCAAAACTGAGAGAAAATGATAAAGAGGTAGATTTGCTAAATCACAAAAGATGGACAAGTCATAGAATAAAACTAAGGCTTCTGGCTTTCCTTCCATTCATTGCGTGCTAATGGTGCCCACACCTCATGCCTCAGCCTTTTCAAGGTCTGTCCTTGTCACCTAAGCGTCGGATCGCCTCTTTGGCACTCGGGCTGGTTAAAAAGAAGGCACAAACTTACCTGAGAGCAAATGAGAATGTGTGACAGAGGAGGAAGGAAATAAAATTCACATATCTCTACCGCAGAATAGCTGACTAGGACAGAAAAGAAGTCACCCACTGAAGGTTAAGAAATAATAAACAACTAATAATTTACTCCCTTGCTAAAAGACCAGGAGAGATGAAGCATAAATGCAGTCTACTTCATTGGCTCTTGTTGGAGCATGGCAGTCATACTTCATTCCTCAATACACATTGTAAAATCACAATCTACATCTTTGTGGCCACTGGCACAGTTCCTTGTTCTGCTTTAAAAACACCAATAATCCACCCTTGTTTATAGTGTTTTCACATATTTAAAACAAAACCCTTGGGACACAAGAAGTTATCAGCATTGGTAATATCCATTTCTCTCCCATCCACAATGCACCTTTGAGTTAATCGAGCTGTAATTTTTAAAAACGCAACTACTTCCAACACAACAGTAAGGGAAGCACATATGATAACATTACAAGCCAAGATGAGAGGAATTAAAAAAAAAAAAAGTAATGACAACAAAAAATCTAAAATAAGCCCTGGCAAGACATACAATGTTGGGCATGAGAAAACCAAAGCCAGTTGGCTCTGATGAATCTGTATCTATCAACTACTATTTAGCTAACACCTACCCATAAATAACTTCTTTGCTATTCTCTTGCTGATTAACAAGGTGCTGTAGATTGGAAAAATTATCCTGAAGGACTCAAACACAGACCAGTCCTCACATGATGTTGATCAAATAAGTCGCGACAATCGTTTTGAATACCCTTCCCAGCAGCGCCTGACTGGAGGCTCTGCAAGGGCCGGCAAGGCTGGGGGCTGTGCGCGGGCACTGTTTGAAGGAGTTTTTCCTTCTGTTACTTGGAAGGATGAAGTGATCCTTTGCATCCTTATCCAGGCGTCCACTAAATCTTTAACATCTTCTGGAAAAACTGGGGCCAAGCACTGTTTGAATCTCTACAACAGTGCAAGCTGGGCCCTGATCTGCCCCTCGTATCACTGGTCACACACCACGACCGTCCTTTTCACCTGGGCGCCTCAGCAGGACTGCAGACAACCACCTTCCCCAACACTGAAACAACGGGGAATTCCTCTCCTCCAGAAAGTGCATCCTTTTACCCTGCTCCATTTCTCCTCTTCCCCAACAGAAAGGCTCCAGGGCTGGAAGATGTAACGTTGAACCAGCTAGGCGGGTTCAGGTGCTCACTTCAGGTAAGCGATTTTTCAAAGTGCTCTGTACTTCTGGATGCCCCATCTGGGAGTCGTATTGGGCCTGGCTTCAAATGTTTTTGAGACCTCCACCTGTTGGAGTTGTGGGTGCTCAGCACTTCTGGATAACCAGAGATTAACATGCCACCTTCTGCAAATGTTTTCTCTTTATTTTCCCAGCTTGCCTCTGCTCTTGTACCACTCACGCACTGCATTTGCTCATAAAACAGCAACAACATTCCCCACCTCCAGGTTCTGCCCTAAAAGAGAAGGTATGGATGCTACCCAAGTCTATCCCCAAACTCTCGGTAAGCCAGTAGAGGCTTCCGGAGGCTGCTGAGGCCGTTATTTGCATGCAACCATTACATGAGCAAATAAGGTGTTTAAGGCACCTCTCGGAATGGGCTCTGAAGATTAGTTAATGTTTATACAGCCCGCTGAAAATTGAAATGACTGCTACATGCTAAATATTACCATCACCAGGGATCCATTTAAGTGAAAGCAGGGCAGAAAGTGAAGGAAAACAAAACTTATTTCTTCTGTCCAGCACAATTACTGCCAGACTTATGCATGCTAAAAACACCCAATAACCCATCTAACACAGTAAATTAATGTTTATGCTATTAAGTTTAGACAATCTTATGCTGAAAGCTTTTCAAACTACAGGAAATTGCACGTTGCGCAGGGACAACTGTATACAATTACAGTGATTTTGTAAAATGACAGAGATATAAAGCAGAAACTGAGTGGCCAGCAAGGCTTCTAAATCACACAGATAACAAGTATGTCCTGGTGGGCTAGTAGTCTACAGCTTTCTCACGGCTGTTTCTAGAGATGGGAATTATAGCCATAATCTCAAAATTCAAGATGACTCAGTGCATTGCACACCTGTATCTGTGAGGCAACGACAGACAGGTGGGATCAGCGTATACCACTACTGCCACCCCGGAGTCACCATACATCAGCCAGATTTATTATTATCCCACCTTGCACCACCAGCTGGCACCCATGGTAAAAACGCCACCGAAAAGGACACTTTTACTGGAAATACTTGGATCAACCCCTGTGTTTCTTTAGGATGCAAAAGCTCCAAAGAGATACAAAGAGCACAAACACGAAATCCAGCGAGTGCGATGCTCTCCCAAGCAGAAAGCTCCCAGCTGCTTTGCTAAAGGCCACAGCAATATGTCTGCTTTATGCTTGTTTTCACGAAGGATTGTTTAACAGTACTTAGTGCAGCTCTACCCTGACACAGTAAACGTCGTCTTAATACAGCCTAGGTGAAGCATTCAGCTTACCAAGTCCTACTGCACGCTTTGTCAAACATCTGAAGGACTGCGGTGCCTCTGACTTTTTTCTGATGTCTTTCAGGTATAGAGCGGTATTAAAGGTAGTTTCCGTGAATGCAAAACCAGGCAGGGACTTGTCTAAGAGCTATCAGTCCTATTCTTTACCTTATTCATTGTACCGTTCACAGCTCTTTTCTTCACCAGTCTCTCTTCGGCTAAACAATTTCAGAAGTGTCATTTGCACACGAAACGCGTATATATTATACTGTTCAGTTACATATGGCAGATTATCGGTTTGTGTGTATCAGCTAAGCAGAACATCGACAGCTGTGTAGACACATCTCAGCTGATACTAAAAGAAGTCTTGTCGGCAGTTTTGATCTTAAAGTAAATACACTGAAAAACTTAGCTCTAATTAGGCTGAAAGGCAGATACGATTTTCTGGAATGAACACTAAACGAATGCTGCCGATAACACCATCTTTGCAAAATATCTTGTTTGGTTTGTCTTAAAAAGATAACATTTTCAAGATAAAATATTCTGACTTACGAGTGATGTGTCCCTGCTGTTTGTGTGTTTACAAAAATCTGAATTTTGTATTTTAACCCGTGTGTTATGCTTCATTAATATGAGATCACCATCCTGCATCACAGACATACTAGCCGAGCTCCAAGTGACCTAATTCATTTTTAATATTTCATAGTTTGTTAAAAGCTGAAACGAGAGATCACTAACACAGCTCTGACACCCCCTGTCACGAATCAAAAGATGTAGGGAAAAGGTCATGTTCTTACTAACTGGAACCAAACCAAATTCATCACTATAAAATGAGGGACCAGAAATGAAGACTGCATTTGCCATTATGCTTCTCTCCTCGTAAGAGCATCCGTCAACTTGCACAATACCAACAAGCAGAATTTATTTATATGCATGTCCCCCAATAAGAGGTCAGAGAGATGCGAGAAAGAAGAAATAAGGATAGCAGCCTTTGTCTAAGCAAGAAGTGGTGCCTTCCCTTTAAAGCAAACTCAGCAGCAACAGCCTTTGAAGACCAAAAGGAGAAACAATTCCCAACCACATAAAGAAACTAACAAGTCCCTTATATGGCTAAGAATTGCAATGCCATTTTTTTTCCACAGCCGGAAAAATTAGAACAAGAGGGAAAAATAGAGCAAACTTTAAACAGGCAGTTCTCTGAGCACCAGGGAATTCACACAGGCACATCATTCCAGCTTTAAGAACTGCCAAATACTTTCTTCTTTAAAGGGAAGGAGGACATTACACCAGGTGAGTCCCTGAAATCTAGATTTTAACTCTCCTGCTGTAACTATGGATACCTAGCTTTAAAAACCTTTTGTGATGTAGCGGTACACCAGGCTCCCTTATCTCCTCCTCTGGCGAAACGCCTCCATCTGAAGTCCCCTAATCTCCCTTTATCTCGCAGGTCACCAATGCACCACCTCAAGGTTCTGCCAGCTCCGGCACTGCGCGTCCAAAACAGCCCTCTGCCCTATCTACCGCATCTTCAATCTGCCTCCCGCCCTCCGCTAACCCTGGGGCGAGGGTTGCCAGCTTCTCACCCAGGAAGGCAACTAGATGGCATCGCATGTTGTCTCAAATAACCAGAGAGTTTCTCGCAAGCAAGTCAAACGGGACTCGATGGGTGATCCAGCCCTGCTGCCTCCCGCCGGCGCGAGGCCGCGTGCAGAAAGGTCAGGCTCCCGTGCAGCGTCGATACTGAACTTGGAATGGCTCAGCCTGGCTGGTCTCTAAATATAGCTGGGCAGAGGAAGGGCTGTGAAAGGGGGTGGGGAAGGGAGCCGGACAGAAGCCAAATGAGCAATCAGTTAAATAAAACAACATCATGCCGGTCCACCCGTAAGACTCTCCCGCTCTTCTCTGCCACGCTCTGCAGTGGAGGAAGAGGAGTATTTAAGCGCAGCTTCAGCATTTAGCCTATTAATGCAAACTCACAGAATAAGAAGAAGAAGCTGCTTGATTTATACTTGGGGAGGGGAGATACAGATCTGTTCAACAACTTTTCTTCTTGAATAAATTTGAGTCACACAGGAGTGACATCACTTCCACTACATGACAGCCCATAAATCATCATCAGCCACATGGTACCATCCATAAAACATGCGTCATGGAGACACCAACGAGGAACAAAGTATCACAGAGAGCTTTACGTCGTAAACATGCAATCTTATGCATCTTCAGGCTTCTACGATGATCTATATAAGTCGTGGTTTATTTCATTCATTTGCATCTGAATGAAGTCAATACAATTAACAGAGGAACCCTTATAGAAAATCTGTCCAAACAATTTCATCTGCATAAATTTACCACAAATGAAACACTTAAAAATGTAAATATTTACTTTTTAAATAAATGACCATGTTTGATACTGAAGTTGACTTTACAGCAAATAAGCAGAGAGGGAATTTATTCCCTCCATGGTTACAAGCAAGTAAGCACAGAAACAAACAAGGAAGACAAGAAATTTAAAAAAAAAAAAAAAAAAAGTCCTTGCATCTAAAAGTAGGAAAAATAATCTTTTCTCTTATTTGACAGTATCAGGCCTGAAAAGTCTTTCAGCTAATAAAAACTTCTAGGAGAAGAGATTAGACTTCGCTGTAAACCAACAAAATCAAAAAGACAGCATGGCTGAGGAATTCAACAGGAGCCTCCAATCTGCAACTACAGATAGAACAAGCAACCTTTGCTTCACTTCCCCATTTAGAAACACTGTATCCTCAGAAAAGACCTACACAGAAAACTGACTTGTTTCAAATTTCAAAAAGGCTAGACGGTATTTTTATCTTAAGAGTTATACATATAAAAGCAAAACCAGCTCTCCACTCTGTCCTTCACTTTTTGTGGATTAACCACACTTGCTCTCTCTCAGAAATTGCTAATCTTCATTACGGGCACCGAGCTCCATGCAAGACATCTCCTATGGCAATTAGACTTCCACTACATATAAATCATATCTCAACTGTGGCAGAGAAAGAAACAGACAAAGACAGAGCATCTGGTTTTTGCTGCTCGTTCTCTAAAATTATAAATCAGAATAAATAATGTTAAATAGGAATTATAGCCACAGAAAACCCAAAATGCTGTTAAGTATCAGATGAGGTATGTCCTCACCCACTTGTACGACGTAGAATCATTTTGATAGGCAGTTCCCATTTCTTCTGTAATCTGTATTTTTTTTTTTTTTTTAACCTGCATACTGTTCAGCTGTCCTGGTTTTGCCATGGAGAACAGTATGTACTTTGTGGGCCTGATTCTGCCTTACTGCAGACAACTGAAGCTCTTTCATTGATTTTAAGGGAAGCAGAGCAGATCCCTCTTGCTATAACCTCTGTTCAATAGTATTGTTGTTAACCAGCTACTTAAAATATCGGTATGTCATTCTGCACCAGTAGACACCATTCTCAGCCTGATACCCTGCACATTTAGAGTAGCTCTCTGTGTAAGTGTTTACTTCTAAACTTTCCTCCATCACTCAATCTTGCCCATACGAGTGGGAAAGCAATTGCGAAACATCACTACACAAACACTCACACTATAGGCTGTGACAATATCCGAGTAAATCACTGTTCTCCATCTCCCTTCTCTGCCCATCTGCAGTCTTTGGTATGGAACAACTATATCATAAAAGCTCTTATTCACACATGCTTTTGATATTACACCATTTAATCACATACAGCTGTAGCTGATGAGACTGTTACAAAACACAATTTTAATGCAGCACTGGAAGCAAGTTCTGGAGAAACATCAACCATTTTCCTCTACATAAAATTTCTAACATTAAAAGACTTTTCTTCAAGAAAAAACAAAACAGAAAAAAAAAAATAATAAAAACAGCCCACTTTTAAAAAAAAAAAAAAAAATCTGCTTCTCTTCCTGGACACTCCCGAATGGGCTTGTTTGCAAGTGAACTCAAAGTCCCTGCCTGGATTATAGATAGTGACAAACCCACTTCCCCCACACCAAAAAAATAATAATAATTTAAAAACCCTGCTTGCAATTATATGCAAAGGGAACACTATCCAGGCTGCTTACAGCAAGACCTGAAATGAACTCAGACATCCTACTTGGAACACATCTTTTCTTACCTGGTTCACAGGAAAAAAAAAAAAAAAAAAAATCATGGAAATTTAAGAACAGACAGTCTGATGATTTTACCAAGATTTTTACCAAGATACTTGAACTAAAGTGCGAATACACCCTCAAGCTTACTTTGAAAGGCCCCCATGCATTAAAAACTAAACCAGTCCAGTTCTGAAGCATTGTGCTTTACTTTTGAAGGAGCAGCTTGTATAAGGCATTCTAAATCATAACCGTTAACACACAGCATTTGCCACAGCAAGATCTATGTAGCCTAACCTGGCAAATGCTTGTAACTTCCATCTTTCGTTATGGTAGTAAAATATATGCTTGCAAAATAAATCTCCGTAGTATACAGTAATACACAAATGTTCAAAAGAGTAAAAATATGAACTTTCCTTTCCCACAGTTTTGGGGTTTGTTGTTGGTGGTTTTGTTTGGGTTTTTTTGTTGGTTGTTTTTTTTTTTCAAATTTAAACCGACTTGCATTGAGACAACACATGAAAGGAAGATCAACTAAGAGATTCAATATTATTTTAATAGATATCGTGGTGTCCCTTACAGCAGCAAAAATATTTTTATCCAGGCATGTAAGGATAAATGGCAAACAGAAATAGAAAACAAACGAGTTCATATATTTTTCCATTTTTTAAGAAGAACATAACTTTTATCTTCCTTATTGTTTAAAGCAACTGGCAAAATACTAGAGTTAGATATTAATATTACTGTCAAAATTAGAGCCAGGCTTAAATATTTTTAAATGGCATTTAAACTAATTCATATTTCTTTCGGGCAGCTCTCGGAGGCATTTAAAACACGCTGCGACGTACCAAATCAAACAGGGGCTAAGTGCGAACGAACCTCATTCCTAGAAATGCATTTCTCTATTTGCAAGTGTTTGCCTTTACTTTGGCACAATCACATGGGCTCCAGCTAGACTTTTGAGCTCTGGCAGCAATCCAAGCTGCAGATGGTTGGAAATGCAGCCTGAAATCAGTGTGTGGTTGATGAATTACTCCTTACACCTGACCCCTGCTTCACACCAGGCACCAAACACAATCTGAACACTACCAGCCAGAGAAGCCCTGTCAGGCATCTCCGTATCTGGAACGCTTTCTTCAAGGCCTTCTGTAGGGCCAGATGGCCAAAAGTGGGGAATGCGGTAAACTCGCTAAACAGAAACGTGAGTGACAAAAAAGCATGGGATTGGTAGGTGCAAGGTGAAGAGAGGCAAGAGCTTTGCGCCAATTCCAAAAATATGCTTTCTAAAAGAGGCTGATGGAGCAAAGCGTGCTCGTGGCACGCAACTGAAAGAGGTCCCCGATTCCTTCATGCCAAAGGATGCCCTAAAAATGGCAAAAAGGAAATAAAACACATACACACACCTAAATGTGTACCCATAAAATTACTTCATTGAGCTTAAACTCTTCTGAGTACACCTGTTTGAATTTCCCAATTGTTTTTTCCTCAGCTGGGTCACGTATCTGTCACTTCACGGACATGCTCGTTAAGCCGCTCTTGCCTGTGGGCCAGTCTGCACGCTTTTCATATCCGTGGAGACAGGATTTTATTCATGTAAGTGTTGGGAAATCACACTTCTTCCTTTTGCATGTGTTCACATGTGCATCAGGCATACAGAGATGAAGAGGTATTGTGGGTACAGTAAACGCCGCCTCTCCGTTTGGGGTATTTCAGCCTTCTGACTGGGTAGCGGAGTCAATGCCATGAGAGTTCGACTACCAAACCGACTAACAGGTAGGAAATATCTGGAGAATGCATGAAAGCAAACTGCACAGAAATACCTGCTAAACTAGCATATTTTTACCCCAAATCCAGGTACAGCAATCGTAAACCAAACAATTCCTGTCAGCAGGTAACTGTGGCACCTCCTCCTTTCTACCCAAGTGATTCAGGTTTTTTCACTAGGCTGTCTGCAGAGAGAGCTTACCCCAGCACTAGGTCTAATCATAAGCTGCAGAGGACGAAGATAAAACACAGCGTCTACTAAGTTAAAGAGGTTCTTTCAAATATATTCAAATAGTTCTGTTAATATTTTTTGCCCCCGTTTTCATATCATTACATGATATTTCACGGTGCTTAGCTTTGTTTTCCACTGTGCAAAACGGCAAAGAGACAAGAATTTGCTTTGGCAAGCAAGAAACTAAAGAAATAAATTCAGACCACAATGCAAGATTTGGCATCATTATCATTTCATATGTGACAATTCACAACATACTGCTGTAAACCAGTTATGCCATCAGCAAGGATGCAACTAAGGAAATTCACTTAACGTCTCAAAATAAAATAAGAAACTACTATTGATTCTCATCAGATATACATGAGCCGAACCACCTCCATGCAATATTCTTTGCAGCAAGAACACAAGACTATCCTTCACTTACAACAGTAACCAAAAGTGTTTATTCTGAAATAAACTCCTAGGACAACTAGACTCTGCTCTCAGGATCTGCCTGAAGAAGTTCCAACACTGTACTTTCAAACTGCAGTTGTCAGACAGCGTCATGCCAAAACGGCATGAGAAAAATAAGGTTATGTCTTTCCTCAAACTCAGTGCTTGTCCTTAAGAGACTTATTAAATTCCTTGCAATTGTCTCTTAAAAATTGACCTTTCCCCCCCTCCCCCTTTTCATTTTTGGATGACAATGGGTTTGTCTAAACCTGCAATTAAAGTTTTAGCTTCAGTGGTGGCATCTGATAATGAAGGAGCACAAGTAAATGGAATAATAAGAGTGCATGCTTCACGTTCCACAAAAGGCCACAAAAACACTAAAAACTTAAAGCAATCAGACAAACATATGGAATCCATTTTTTCTATTTATAATCCCATTATCCATATAGCTATTCATTTACACCAGTTCTGCACAACAACATACTAGCTATGTTAGAAGACACAAACACAGAGCGTAGACTGAGATCTTGCGCAGCTCCGTGCTCCCCCGTGAGAAGGACGTGATGTACAGTAACGCAAAGAAGAAGAAGCAAAGAAGAACTGAGACAACTTCACCGAACAAGCGAAGCAAAAGCAGTGCTTCACCCAAATGCGCTGGGGAACACAAATTTCCAAACTCTGCCCGTTGAACGTGCTGCCACTCCACGTTTCACAAGCTGTACACAAATGCCATAAGAAAGCCTAGAATTTCTTTCTTAATTACAAACGAATGCACACACACCCCCCCCCAGCGTGCATGACTATGAGCATAAAAACACATTCTTTCTGTAGAGCTGAATCCTACCATGCTTGGTACAAAGAGCAGGTTTTGGAAAATAAAAAGCTGGAGTTCACAGGACAGCTAGAATCATACAGGGGTTTATTAATATGCGTTGCTCCAATAGGCATGATAAAAGATACAGCTCTCCACCACAACGTTATTTGATTACCCGACTATTAGCTTTAGACATACAATGGATCTAACTGCTTTAAAATATCCCAGAAGCTGATGGCTAGCTTTAAGGTAACAAAATCCAGATGCTGCCTGTCTGCGCTGCTCTAAACTCTTAAGGTCTATAGAAGAGAAATACTTGTACACGTGTGTATATATATGCGTGTGTATATGTGTTTATTATTTAGGTTTTATGTATGCACCTAACCATGGAGCAAGGAAAAAAAGAAAAATTAATGCCCTATAAAACGTATCGCCAATGTGAAATTTTACCTGTCCTTACGGTAATAGTGCATGTGTGCAAAGACAGATGCACATGACTTTTCACGGGGTTGATAATTTTATATACCGGCTATAAAAGTGCGTTTAATTTATTTTTTAAAGCATTGGGTTAAAAAAAGTCACAGTACAGAAAAGTGATTGTTACTATTTTAAGCTCAAATACAAGGTTAATTTCCTCAAAAAGCTTATTTTACAAAGTTAAAAAAAAAAGAGGAAAAAAGGGGAAAAAAAAAAAAGAGACTGGCAAAATGTAAGCTACGTGACTAAAAGGCATGGAATGTCCAATATTTCTCCTCCAATACTCGAGGCTATTGTTCTTTCAAAAAAACACCATCAATTGTTTCATGTCCTTGGCTTGCCAGGTTTTGAGGAATAGCATCAGTCTACATCCCCCAATCCCCCAAACGGTTAAAGCTATAAGCAATATTGCAGTCAAGCTAGTGACGGGCTGCTGCTGCAACAGCAACAATACACACTAAATGGTCACAAAGGTAAAATGCAATTTGGATTGACCTTGAAAGGAATAAAAAAAACCTCAATAAAAATAACTCCAAAATACAAAATTAAAAAAGGCTAAATTTTATACAAAAAAAAAATCTGCACAATACAGTGGAAGAAACAGCAGAGCAAAGAAGCGAGAGGTAACCCTGCCATGAATTACAAGGCTGTAATCATATTGAGTGGTTTCGGTGTCATCGCAACTCCAATCAGCCTGAGTCACAGTTTTGACAATTAGTTAATTTATATAATGCAGTAGTCAGGCTATAAACGTTAACGGGAAAGTAATTTTATTAACAAGGAAATATAACTAATCCTTTCAGAACTGCAGCCAGATCAACGTGCTTCAAACCAAAAGTCTGGAGAAGTCAGCTTCCCCCGTGGCGCTTCACCACACACAGATGCACACGTCAAATGTCCCATGCGTTAAATTTGCCACAGAAGCACGATGTGTATATGTGTATGCAGTGCCATACGCACGTGTGCGCGCCCTGCCTATTTTTTTTAGCCCTGAAGGACGTTAGTTTATTGACTGAAACTGTTAACCTGTGGCTGTGAGGTCACACTTCAGAACAGTATTTCCCCCCTCCTTTTTCTTTTTTTTTTTTTTTTTTTTTTAAATAATACAGCGTCCTAACAGGGTTTGCAAACTTTTGGTTTAGGGATTTCTTTTGTTACTGTCCCTCGGTCACACAGGAAATCTTTTCAGAGAGCAGACTATTATACAATGGCATTAGAAAAATAAAGCTTTAATTAACTAACTCATGGCCAGGTAGCATTAACTTCACTGAGCCTCTTTAGGGGAAGCAGGCCTGCTTTCCAGTCTGCTGGCATTTTAAAAATTATTAAGAAAAAAAGAAAGAAAAAGGAAGAGTCTGCACTTAGATACACTCTCCGAAAGTAGCTAGCCTCTATTTCTAGACCTTCTAAATGCAACAGAGTACAGCTGTATCATCCTCAATATTTAATGAAATATTAAAAGCAGTGCAATGCATTGAAACAAACTCCACCAGATTTACAGTCGGTTAGCTCCGAGCTCTCCTCCGAGCTCCACAGCATCTCCTCCTCAGCTGATTAAAAGTTTGAGTTGCCACAGACAGCTTTTCTAACAACAAAATGCTTTTAAGCTCCAAATAAACTGCAGAGATCGCTGGAAGAACCACCAAACCAGTGTTTCGTGCCTGATGCTGTCCAGAGCAATTTTTATCCTATGCATAATAAACGGACTACCTGCCCGGTGTTACGATAGCGGTAACCGCATCGGTCTCCCCAAACAATAAAAGGAATTAGCCAGCAGCCCTTGGGAGGAAAAAAAAAAATTAAAATAAAGAAACGAAGAGGAGGGCAGACAGTAACCTTCCTGCCTCTCTCACGCCTGCTTTCTGCCTACCAGCTCGGCTCTGCGTGACACCGAACCCGAGGAAGCGACAGCAAAACCGCCCAACAGCAGAGGCGAGCCCGCAATTTGCGCCGCTCCGCTCTCCATCACCCGCCGAGCGCCCGGCCCCGCCGTACCCTACCTTGGTTTGGAGATAGTGGGGGTAGTAGTAGGTGTACTGGGGGTACATTGGCTGCTGGTCCAGGCGTTTGCCCATGTAGCTGGAGTCCTTCTGGCTGGTGCAGGGAACTCGTTGGCAGGGTGTAGTGCCCCAGGGCCTTTCTTCCTCTCACGCCGCTATTCCTGACAGCGCGGGCGACGGAGGAGGCTGCCGAGACTTCCTCGCCGTCTACCGTGCGCTACTTCCAGCGCAGCCAAAAACGCGCACGCACGCACATATATGTGTGTGTGAGGAGCGGGGGGGGTGCGGGTGTGTGTACGCGGGGCTGGGTGGGTGAAGCCCCCTGCCCGGCTGCCCGCGGCGGAGCAGCCCGCCTCCCCCGCTGGCAGCAGCGTGCCTCCGGCGGTGCCCGCTGCCCGGCTCGGGAGGGAAACGTCCTGCGAGAGGAGCCGGGAAGACAGTGCAACTCCAAACCTCCGCAGAGCCGCTCGCTCGCTCTCCTCGTCCTCTCCTCGGCTCGCCCCGCTCTCGAGCCCTCCCCTCTCGCTCCCCACCCACCCCCCTTCCAACGAAGAAAAAAAAAAAAAAAAAAAAAAAAAGGAAAATAAAGGAAAAAAAAAAGAAAAGAAAAAAAAAGGGGGGGAGGGAAGAGCCTTCCCCAGCCTAGTTGCCGCTGCCTCCCTCACGGAGTGACACGGTGCTCAGGGCTCGTCCTGTCTTTCATTCAAACCCCCTCCGCGCCGCGCCGCCGGTGGGAGGGACCTCGGCGCGCCGCTCCCCCGGGAGGCCGGCGCAGGCCGCGCGGCCGCCTCCGCGCCCCCGCCCGCCCCCGCCGCCGCGCCCGCGGCTCCCCGCGCCCCGCCGCCGCCCCGGCTCCGGCCCCGCTCGGCCCCCGCCCCGCTCGGCCCCGCCGGAGCAGGGAGCGCCGAAGAGCGGCCGTGGGACTCGGGAAACCCTGACGCCGGGGGGCGGGGTGCGTGGGGGGGAGAGAAGCCCCACCACGCTGCCTTTTTTTTTTTTTTTTTTTTTTTTTTTTTAAGAAACAGGCAGGGGAAGGTCACGGAGCCTGGTCGCCGAGCAGGGAAGTCGTCGTCCTCCCCCCCCCCCCCCCCCCCCCCCCGGCCTCCTCAGAAAACTACTCCGTGCCGTCATCCGGCACTTCGCGGAGAGGCGACCCGGGGCCAGACATATTAAATACATACTTTGTTAAACCGCTTATATAAGACCTGGTTTATTTAAAGTTGGAACAAAATGGAGGAAGAGGGTAAAGAGGAAACCCGCCCGGCCTGACTTACGGGTGCCTTCAGCCAGACGCGTGAAAACGCCACAGTGCCACGAAAGTTCCCCGCCGCCCCGTTTCCCCCCAGAAGGGCCGGGCTCCCCCGGGCGCAGCGGCAGCACGCCCCGCGGCCTCCAGCCCGCAGCCGCCGGGCCCAGGTGAGGGCCAGGTGTGGCACCCGCACCCGGAGCCCCGCACCCGCGACGGATCCCGGGCGTGCTGGCCCTGCGTTATTAGCACAGGGGTCCCAAATATTTATCCTCCGACAGACGCGAAGGAAGAGTATGTCTTGCAACAGGACTATAAATCACCAGTAAGAAAGTGCATGAATAACAAAATGTTTCCTCTCGTACACAAATCCCAGCGTTTCTCCTTTTTTTTTTTTAATCACTTATTCCTTCAACACGTCATCAAATTCCTGGGCCTTTCTAGAGTGGCTTCGCCTATTTATAACTTTGGGGGGAAGAAATGTGGGGCAGCAGTTTCTTTTTGTTTTTATTTAAATCATCGGTAGTATTGCAGCAGGATTGTCAGCTGCTGTATTATCAACCAAATCGCTTCAGAAAAAAAAGAATTATAAAAAGAATTTCTTTAAAGGGACACTTCTCAAGGCTGGTAGAGCTAAAATTAGACTTGCCAGCTGTGTTTTGGTTTGTGGGCACGTGCTTGCACATGACAGGAACATGGAAATATCACGCTTTACTCTGGCAGTTCGCTGTTCTCGTAAGCAGAGGGTTTTGTTATGGATTCCTATAACTGCCCCATAGCCAGTTCGTTCACGAGCAAAAGAAAGCAGCTGACGGAAATGGGCAGTGCGGGAAGCCATACACGTGCTCAAAATACTGCCTACATATCTGTGTATACTACACAGATACACTGTGCTTTCATCACCAGGCATTAATAATTATTAAGTATTGGCATTTAGGTACCAGTCCCATGCCACACGGTAGGAACAAGGTGCCACTCTTACACAAGTAGTTGCTCCATGTTTCAGGAGAAAAACTTTTGCCGAACAAGTGCTCTGTTCGCAGAGCACCATACAGGCATTAACTGGGCGCTCTTGCCTACCTGGAGGAGCACTTTGGAGCACTCCCACCGCCCCAGCTTCCAAACCCTCCAAAACAGATTCAGAAGAAAGGCCAGGCTGGGTAAACTATTGACTATTTCCAATTCCTACTGAAGTCCAAGCTCGCCGGGACCGCGTGGTCCCTCGGAAGCTCAGACCAGAGGTGAAAGAAGAAAAAAGATAGGAATGGGAGGAGAAGCCTGCGATTCCCAGCTCCCAGCCCTATGGTTTATATTGCTGCTCAGCTTTAAATACGCTGCCTCTCATGGTCGTGTGTGATACTCCAGTGATACTCTTGCTTACACTCTTTTTTTCTCCCCCTCCTGCTTTCCCGGAGGGTGAAATAGACTGTTTGAGGATTGGTCTCTGCAGAAGTGAATAGTGATTACTTGACGGTACGTGATACTTTGCGCCTAACAACTTTCAGATTGTTCTTTCAACTGCCAGAATTAAGTTGTTGTGCTTCTCTCCCCACCTTCTCACTTTTCCCTCAGGATATTAACGCAGTTTTTCTTTCTAAGCAGTTTGCTTGTAGAAGTGGATGTAACCAAGTTTGGGGAAAGAAAGAGCCTATGTGTACAGGGTGAAATAAAAAAGAAATACTAAGGAACCAGAAAACCGCGCATTCTGACCGAGGCATCTACCTGAACGTGCAAGGTTTGCTGTGGCCGTTATTTTAAGTCCAGGAAGGACCATTTTGGCTATGTCACCTGACTACCGTGAGTATTTTACATCATGCCATAAAATTTCAACACAAGATTTCCACACGCCCCCCCATCAGACGCACTGGCCAGTAGCGCCAGCAGTTCTCGCAACTAGGAAAAGGTCAGGAGCTGCAGGAGAAGCCAGGCTGCTACCTGAGTGGGTAACAGCTCCACCTTCCTCCTGCTCTCTCCCAGCAAAAGTCTTAAATATTCAGATGGTTTGGATTTCCCTTTTCACCTGTAATCCTGACGAGGTGCTGAGCAGTCTCTGCTGTTCGTTCCGAGTGCTCAGCACCTCGCGTGATTGAGCCTTCAGAGATGCGAGATAGAGTGCAGGCAGCAAAAATAGGAATTCAATATAAAAGAGCGGGGGGCCAAGAGGAGAAGACGGGAGGCAATATAGCATAGCAAAAATGCAAATGAACAGCCACAAAAGCAGATTTAGATAGCACACGGCCTCTGAACAAATGCTAGCGCTGGAAAATGGAAAATTTCCATTTGCAAAATACAGACATCAAAAAGATCATCTGTGACTCGGGAGCACACTGTTTAAATAGAATCCCCTTCATTTTCTGGCCTGTGCATTTGAATAACCGAATCCACTTGCAAACTGAAATAGCAGTTTGCCTACCGAGTGTTAAGTTTAAATGTTCCTCAAAAGAAAAGACAAGCTGTTCGATCCCAGTGAGCAACAGCGAGCAAACTTCACAACTTTTTTTCCTCCTATTGGAGGCTCATTGTCAAGCCCAAGCCAGGCCCGCTTGCGGGAACCCAGCGAGCCAGCCAAGTCCCAGCACACCCGCAAAGGTGCTGCTGCCACCGGTGTCACCAGCCTGGGGGGGATTCACAAGACAGGCGAGCAATAAGGTTCTCTTCAACGGGAAATTTAGAAATGAAATAAAATAAATGGGAACAGATCAACTGTAAACCAGACAGCCAAATACATTCAAAGGCAGGCGCCAAAGGATATTAACTCGGCAACAACCAAAGCCGTGGATAAGAAACCCGGAGTTAACTGACAGGAAAAAAAAAAGAGAATGCTTCTCCTGGCAGCCTGAAGTGCAGAAATTACATATGTTTGGATGTATTTTTACCTTTCATAAAACACAGATTTCTTCATTCACAGAAAGTGAGTTAAAAGAAAAAAACAGACACCTAGGAGGCCATAATTCAGGGGCTCTTCTTCGCTAAAATACAATTCTACATACACTTTTTTCTTTTTTTGTTTTTTAAATAAGCTTTTTACCTATCCTATGAAAGCCTTCTGAAGTCACAGGTATCAATCAGAATCAGGGAGCAATTCAAACATTTTCTAGCTCCTTGCTCTCGAAAAGCAGCAATAAGTATTCTAGAAGTATTAACTTTTGACAAAATTATGTCAAAATTGTCTAAGTCAGGACTAGGGCAAATTTGCTTGTTGGGTGGCAGAAATACGGCTACCACCACCTAAAGCAATATAATAGGTTAAAGAAAAAAAAAAGAACAACAATTATCTTGGGCTTACATTTTTGACACAGTCTTTCTGCTTTTATTCTCTCTATTTACTCATTAAAGCTATTTCAAAGGAGACCATAGTGATGCTTGACAGCTTGTTTACAATGGGTTACAAGAAGAATACTGATTTTATTTCTAGACCTGTCAGCTCCTTCAGCCCAGGTACTTTAAAACTATATTGATGAACACAGAATCTTGCTATTTAATAGTTCATTAATCAAGCTAATTTGCCTAAGGATAGCTAACAATTTCTAACAAGGGATACATCCTGGTGCAGCCATCAGTAAAGCATGTGATAACCGTGGAGGAGGTGGAGGAAAAAAGACACAGAGGAACAAAACACTTAGCTTAACAACGACAGCTTTAAGCGTCTGGGATTGACAAAATCTCTCTGAGGTGGGGGATGCCACCATTTTCAGATGTCCTCCTCTCACAAGAGACCAAACACCGCGGAGGATGGCTTATGGCTTTCCCCACACACGCACACTCCTGCCTGCATGAAAAATGGGCCAGGTTTGCCCTCCACACTTTGGCACTAACCCTCACAGCACCACGAAGTCTAGAATTAGGCAGAGCAGCAGATGGTCCAGAGTAAATCTGAAAGAGTTAATGTATGAGATTTTGGACAACAGCAAAGGCTTGCCATCTATCCATCATTAGATTTCATTATTTTTCACTTCATCATCTTCTACCTTAATACTATGGCTCAGGTATTTCCATTGGTCTACTTGTACATAAAGGCCAAATCCTAAAGAAAATCTTCAGACAGCAGCAGAGTGAAAAATTTTGGGAAAAGTTCATTTCCCAAAACAGTTCCCAAAACTTTTCCCAAAGTTTTCCCAAATGAACTTCAGCAGTGAACATTTGCTGCTACCAAATTGTGTTTTCCATCTGATATAATTTCTTGCCTGCACAAGCAAATGAAACTAGCAGCCAGTTGTACAGACAGCCCAAAGTTATGCACTGAAGTCCTCTTTCTGCAGATGTTAATGGATACAACCAAAGTAAATAATACTGTCTTATTCATTTGTCTACAGTCTGTTTCCTACACATGTCAGAATGCTTTGCAAGTGTTAATTCATTCTGTGATGTGGAAGAGAATTAAGTAACGCGACCAGTCAGTGGCGATGCCCCAGTTGTCGCAAAGAACGGTGGGTTCCTCTCTCCTCACAAAGCTTCTTTGCATGGTAAAGGCTGAAGCAACTACGACTGACGGGGAGGAGGATTGGTAGTTCCTTTCAGTTCTGGCGGAGGTTCATGAGAAGAGAAGGCGGTGCAATGGCAGAGAAATGCAAGCTGAAGAAACAGGAGAGGAACACTGGCTGTAGCGTATCGCTGCTGTACCCTTAAATAGGATCCCACATCAATAATTTAGGGCTTTCAGAAAACACCAGGATTTTGCACAGGTTAGAAGACATGCCTCTCAAAGGTGATCTTTCCTATGGCAGCTCCACATCACAAGTTAGTAAATATTGCGTCTGTTCTTGAGTCTAAACTCTTAGGATAAAAAGGGCAAACAAACCCCCAAACAGTATGAGGACTAACCAAGGCCATTTCACTCTTGCAGCGTATTAACTTAATGCTACCAGCATTAGATGTGATACAATTTCAGAGGGAGAAAATTCTCCACTTCCCACCTTCCTCCCTCCAAAGTCCTGCTTACTAGTCACTTTCCCCACCCTCTGTTTACTTAAAATCAGATTGCAATCAGGGAACATGAGATGTTTTTCTTAAGGAAGTTTATTTCTGAAGGTAATGGGGAGACGTAAATATGCCGCCTGTTTACTGAGGCTCATAAACACATAAGAACACAGGCAATTAATTGTCACTGAGAGAGTTCCAGCAAACACGGAAAATCCTAGCTTTTTAGGGCATGATTAACTAAATGTTCACCCATCATGTACTGAATTACTTAGTGAGATATTAATTTTGTGCTCCAGCTGAGAGTAATCACAGAACAAACTGGCATTATTCAAGTTGCTCTATGAAATTACAGCGAGTGTAAGCTTAAGAACAAAGGCCAGCAGGAGTCGAGCCTCTCAACTTGAAAGGAATTATCTTTTCCTCTAATTGAAGTGAGGGCTGTTTTGTTTTGTTTTTTCTTTCCTTCCTCTTGCTAAATGTCCAACAACACTCCTTGGCAGAAGGTCTCCTTGCAACGGGGCTATCGCGGTTAAAGCCCAGGAGCAGGGACTCATCTGCCTGGAAAAGTTTACTAACGTAACTGCACCAGCATCCTCGACAGCTAGAGTTATACCCGCGTAACGCCTCGTGTGGGCATTCTTACCCGGGAGCGATTACGCTGGTAAATGCCCCTATTTACGTAAGCCCAGAAAGACTGGAGGTCTGGGTCCTGTTTGCCTGCTGGTGCTGCCCCTGACCTACGCCATGACCTTGGACAAACCACTTCTCCTTCTCCCTCCCTTCTGGCTCTGTCTCACGAACTTCGACTGGAAGCTCTTTGTGGCGAGAACAATCTCTATGTTTTCACAGTACCACAGGGGAACCTCGATTTTGGTAGGGCACCAAAACAACACATCATCAGAAATCTGTAATAATGTATGTAAACAGCTTGTTCTTCCACCATCCAGACAGCTGCTGTTAGAGAACTCCCAGGCTGTGGCATTTTTTTGCATGGGAAAAAGTTAACAATAGGCAAGAACAGAGGGTCATCTCAGGCTACATTCCATCACTATCAAATAGAATACTTTCTGCTTTCTCCATACTTATCCTCCCCAGCGTGCCAAGACACATTTCTTCTCATCTCTTTCATATCTGGCAGGCTTATTTGCCCACTAAATAACTCTTCATCTAATGCTGGCTGTAAATAAGGCCTGAAGGAGCCTTTGCTAATAATTTCTGTTTCATCTGCTAATAGACCCCCTTCTACAATGCAGTACAATTATGGCACTACCCTTGCAATTTAGCCCAAAACTTCATTCAGAAGTGTTTGTAAAAATAATTTTTCATTACGACTATTGCAAATTTTATGGTTTTGATGAAATCTCAAAATATGACCTTTTTTTCCGTTTAGTTCAAATTTTGATCTTTTACTTTAATTTTTTCATACAAATTCTGCCTTGACCCAACTGCAATTAAAATTTCCCTACTTGGTCCCCCTGAAAAAGGAAAAATCAAAGTCTAAAAAAAGTCTCTAATATGTTTTCAAAAATATCTTAAGCAAAAATTCTTTTTTCTCTATACATGTAGGAAAATATTGTTTAGGAATTATACAGATGAAATACCACTATTTAAATCAGTCTCTAGGGAAATGTGTTCATTGGTTGTTTGTTTTTAATTGAAATTCATGACTGGGAAAAGCAATCTGCACTTTAGCTTGCCCCAGTAAGCCCTACAGTAATTCAGAGTCTATTCAGTCCGAAGTATTTTATAAATAAAGAAAACACACAGGTTATGAGAAGCTGTAATCTTCGGACATAACAAAATGCTATTCTTCTCCTTCTCACCTAAACATAATCGGGAAGTGAAGTGGAAAGCGCATAAAAACACTTACTAGGACCTCTAGTGCCTTGTTATCAACATGTAAAGCTTCCCCGTGACATTACAAGAAAAATTATAAGTGTCCACTAAATACGGAATCAAAAGATTGTGCGTAACGATTCCCAACAGAGGGGGAATTTCCAGCTCTCAAATGCTGTCTCACCCAGATAGGGAGAAAATGCATAGCAAATGGAGAAGTACCGTACTGGGAGTTGGGTAAAAAGTTCCACGCGTGCAGGTAAGCTGGAGACTCGAACCAATTCTCCGTTTTTCAAATCAGTTCACTCTTTTATAGGAATAATGGCATTTTTTGTAATGGACAGCTTCCATTTACCACAGAACCAATGCAACCTGCCGTGCAAAATCAAACCTTATGTCACACCAGATTACTGTCCATCATAACCAAAGCAAATGTATTGAACTGATTATATTTGGTTCAGGAAATCTGTATTTTGTCAGCTGCAGTATAGCTCATTGTCCATTAAACAGTACCAAGCCCATTCTGAACAGAGCACACCGTAGAAATGTTTAACCTCCCAATCCTATACTTGTCAACTTTCCAGAACAAAGGGGAGGGTGATACCTGACATCTAACAAAAACAGAGTCAGGACTGCCACTTTCCTGTACCAGAGAAATTCTTTGGCTAAGAGATCATTTATTTCCTGCAAACAGACAAATGCTAATTATAGCTCAAATATTCCCTCTTTTTTTTCTCTACCTTTTTTTTTCTTTTCCTTCCTCCCCTCCCCAGTGCATCTTTTCTTCAGTCTTGTTCATCAAATATCTTTTGCCTTCAAAAAAAATCAAATCTCTACCTTCTCCTTCATCTAAAAGTTATCTGTTTTGAGAATAATTTGCCTGCCTTCTTTCATATATTCCAGCTAGAGTTTTTAATAAAGCACAGGGACTCAAGGCTACTGTATTTTTATTAGGAGTTGGTGGAAACTTTATAATGATTTCTATTCACATTCAGCAAACGCTCTTCCCTATTGTTCTACCCTATTCACCTCTCCCAACATCCTATTCCCAAATCGTTTTTACTCTGTAATCCTTCATCCGTTTTGTCTCCTCTTCATTCCTGTCCCCACCTAACCCCTATCTTGCCAGCACAAGTACTTTCCTTTTCTTAACCTTTTCTCCTTTTTTTTTTGTTGCCCTGATTCTTCAGTCACAGATGCTTCAGACTCCACTGATATTTTATTACTTATGTCACAGTTCTTTGAATGTAGAACCAAAATATTCGGAGGGGAACAGATACCACTGAGCTATTCTTTTTAACTTGGAAATCCATCCTGCTAGATTGGAGGAGAAAGCACTGTGTGCCATAAACATCTAAATTCATGGCAGCCGAGGTGCCTCAGCAAGGTTGCGGACAGAGTTAGGGAGTTTAAAACATAGTAGAAGGTGAGGATATTAAGTTCATTAATAGGGGAAGAATTGGGTCTCATAAACTGAGGATCCAATCAATCTCACCTCTTACTGACTTCTTGTCAATAAAGGGATTTAAAGAAGTTTCTGCTAGGTCTAGATGCAGACAGCTTCCCTTCTCCTCACAACTGCAAGTTGCACACCCCAACATCAACACACTTTTCTTTTCAGGATCCTACAGCAGCAAAATATATCAGCTTAAAAACATAAAAACAGTCTTTGCCAAAGATTTCTCACCCCACATACAACCGGGTAAGAATGACAAGGAGAAAACACTAAAAGCGAGCGGAAGTGAAATATTAATCTTTTGATACAGTTTTCCAGCTGAAATACTGACACAAATTCAGCTTGCAGATAAGTTGCTGTTTGGCTATTTGGTACATTCCCCCAAAGCAAACGTAGATGTTTCTGTACTGTGAAGAGGTTGTAGCAGAAAAAAAAACCAACTTAATTTAATTTAATTTGGGAGTTGTATTTTAGCAATAGATATTTCTTTGTGCTAGTCATCTTATTTGAATGTTTTATCAGAAGGGCCAGTAGCATTCTGTCACTGTGGGGGATTGACATTTCCCACGATATCAGACCTCCATTTGAGTGAACTACTGGTTTGTCAGATCTCTACCATTTCAGCTGAGTATTTCCATCCTGTAGATCTCATCCTCCCTTCGAATTCATGGTGAGAAATTTCCATTAAACCATTTGTCCTTTTCTTGTTTCTCAAGAAAGATATGAGGTTTTTTTCCTGTGTTGGAATAAAGTGGTGCCAAATGTAGGCAAAAATGTCCAAGCTCATCCAGCTTGTTCTCCTTGGATAGTGGCTGGAAGGAGCCCAAAAGAAGGCAAGGTTTCTTACTACATGTGGAAGAGGGACCTGAAATTTGGCCACATGGGTGACTCTTTCTGCTAGGGATGTGCCTTTCGCCTTTCTTGTGAAAACTTTCCGGATTTGGCGACATGAGAAACATTTGAAATCGCATAGTCCCTGCATGCTCAGCAAATACCTCCCTGGAGTTTCTGCACCCTCTTCCCTCCCAGGTCCCATACACCTCTGTAGACAGACAGGGAACGGCATCTACCTCCCTCCTAGCTGTGGAGAAGCGTGCGCACGGAAAGAGGAGCTGGGCAGAGCAGCGCTGGTCTCGCCTGAGCAGCACAGCGTGAGGCATGGGTCACAGATACGGCAGGAGATGCTGGCACCTAACTCTGGTATTACTGTGGAGTATCGCATTATTTTTGCAATTACGATGCTGCTGCGGTGTTAGGGTCTTGCCCATCACTCACTGAGATGAGGAGCTGTGGAGGAGGGAGCACAAAAGGAGACTGAGGAGGAAAAGGGGGATATACCTAGGTTATAGGGGGAGATGAGGACAATACATAAAGGCATTGGTAGTGTAAAAGGAGCCCAGGGTGAGTGAGTGTTACAGTCTAGACTGGAGAAGATTCAAATGGGGAGCTGGAAATACCTGTGCAAAATGGGACATGAGATTAAGAATCAAGTAAAATTAAGAATAAAAAAGCAGCAGCAATGGCTACCAGGTAGTTAAGAAGAGCTGAACTGATTTCGGGGGGGTAGACAGGACAAGAGAGGAGCCAAAATGGGTGAGAATGGAAGGGGCAGAGCCGTGTATGAGGAAAGAAGAGGACGGCCCTTCCCCTCTGCATCCTCGCTGTAAACCCCAAATTCCTGACGTTGACCACTCCTCTGTTGTCAATAAAAATCATCCACGCCCAGCTGCAAAGTGATCCAGCCCCTTCTAGCACTGGTCTACATAGACGATTAAAATCTAATGCTGCCAGACTCTCTCCGTGTCTCTGTGATAAATATAAAGATTTCAACCTTGCTGACAATGCATTTGTCAATATGTCATGGGATGGCATTTTCAGGTTCTTTTTTTTTTAAAGCTAAAACCTTTTTCACATATAAATTAAATTAAAAGAACAAGGGGAAAAATTCCATGTGATCCCACATTTAAGGTTAATGAGTAATGGGATAATTATAATGAATAATAAAAAGATAATGAGTGTTCACAGAGAAGCCCATTACAACTGCGTAGACAACCATTACTCTGTAATTTTATACCTTTTGAACACTTGACTTTGCAACCTTAATGCTTTTTTAACATTGTTTTTGCCTGTGTAATGATATATAACAATCTTCAGACACCATCTGCAGTCTTCATATTTCCTCGATCTCTTTCAAACAAATTTCAGTACCGAGTATGAGAAGAGGCAAGTGATTACCTCATTGAGCAACAGCCAGGAGATAGAGAGGGATGCATGTGGTTGTTTCCTCTCTGCACATTCATAATTCCTATCTCAACAGCTGGGACCATGCTACAAGCTCTTGGGCTTGGTTTGTCTGCTTTAAAGCCTCTGCATTTATGACACTTCTGTCAAAATTTCTTGATTCTGCAGTTTGCTTCTCCCATTGGTCTAACAACCGAACCCAAGTTAATGAGGCTTCAGGACACAATTAAATATTTAAGGGTTCAGTTAGGGTTGTGGCCAAGAGGATGGCATCAACCATTTTCTTGATTCCTTTTCATCTGACACTGTGCCGATTATTTTAGTTGTACGTGCTGTCCTTCACTGCTGGACCCCTGCTTAGACATGGTACTACGCACATTTTTTTAATTGGAAAGAGGCATTGCACGCTTACAGAGACTATCATCATATTTCACGTTTACTGCTAGGAAAAGCCAAATAAGGGTTGCTTTTGCATTTCTTCTGGCGTTACATAATTTAGCTGCAAATGTCAGCTTTTAGCAAGTTCTTAGCTCTTGTTTCCAAAGTTATCATAATATTAATAAATGGAGTGTCCCAGCTCCTTGTCACTCTATAGGGCTGTCCCAGCTCCTTGTCACTCTAGCAACTCTGGGTCACCTTAAAGCCACTGCAAGTCCCTAAACACCTGCATCATTCAGGCTGGAATCCTAATGTGTACCGTGTAGCAACCATCACTAAACTGCCTGCATGCTTATATGCAGGTGGTTCTCTTGGCAGCTGAGATTACTATTTGCAATAAAAGAAAAAAACCTGTTTGCAGTAAAGAGCAGACACTTTGGGGGACCAGCTCAGTGACTCGACTACCTGTGGAGCACACGTTCTCATTTCCACCCGCATGACCCTGAAGCAGTCATTGCAGTCTGAGTGGAAAAGGGGAGTTAACACTAAATAATATTAGATAAGAGCCAATCTCTACTCAGCACTCTTCAAACAGCAAGAGAAACATGTCTTTGGTGTAAAGTGAGAGATCAAGTAGGAGGAAACAGTGGTGAAGAACGATAGGGCAAATGAAAGACCCTCTCTGCATGCCTCTCTAAATTGGTCTTTTCTATTATTAAGTTCTTGGCTATAAGAGAAAGGTGACAGAGATCCCATGCTCTCCCTGTCACAGCAAGTCATTCACTTGTTCTTCAACATTACAAAGAGCAGTATATGAACCTCACAGTATTTATATCTCTAATTTTATGCAATAATTTAGTTGCCTCCTCCTTACATGAAGGAAACACAATAACACCTAATTCAAGAGCTAGCCTTGTAACAGCACTAACCAGCAAGGCAAAAAAAAAAAAAAAAAAAATAATCAGGTGATGTATGGATACCTAGTTGTATAACTCCTATAAAGATGAATGAAAACAGAGCCTCCCTCTAAATTCCAATGTGCTGCTTTGAAAAGGACCGTCTCTGAACTGAAATGATGGACAGCTTTCTATATACAAACACTTATACACATGTAACTCATGATCCAAGTAGGCTGGTAGATGACAGTGTGCCACGGCACACTTCGGTCCCACAGGACTGTCTGGAAAGAGTTTGACCCAGTTCAGCAGAACTGTCTCTTAAACATTGCAACTGTTTCCTGAACCAGCTATTAAAAACCACTTCCAGCAGTGGACTTTGCGAGCTGCACACCCTGGCACTTGCTCCGTCTCCCCGAGGAGCCGCAGCGCCTGTGGCTCTGCTCGGTGTGTGGCTCCGGTATATACCTTCGTGCTCAGTCCCCAGCTCTGGCCTCCTCCTTAGAGCTGGCGGTTGTTGCACGTCTGCCAGCATGAATACCAGTTCCTTTTGGCTGGGGAAGAGGTGTCATACCAAGCCCGGGGTTTCTGGAATATGATACTAGGGTTTCTACATTAGCCTGATGGAGCTTCTAAATTTCCACCTTCGTCGCTTTATATAACAGAGAGTATATTAAAAGACGAGTTGCAAAGTAAACAACTAAAATTTCTGGAGTACCAGAATTAAGACTGGTTATTCCACCTTAACTACCCCCTTGAGCCTCTTCATTAGAATAAAATCTGCAGACTTACGTCTAATTCTAATGTGAGGCACCCCTGCCTTGTTCTCAGTGTTGGATGGGCATTGCTAACTGAATGACAAAATATTTCGTATTTTATTTTCTCATCACTTTCTAATACCATACCATGTTTACTGTACAGCATTCAAACTCTGCTCTGAAGACAGAATTATTAATGTTTGCATAGACTTTCGAGCAGGTGTTTTTCACTACAGTGACAGCGTGCTTTATAACACATGTAAATTTATCTTCCTAACACCTGAGGAGTAGAGAACTATGTTCACCTCCGGTTAACAGTTAGGGAACTAAGGCACGTAGAAAATTAACTAAAAACTCAGCACTGGGTTTTGGTGTGCATTTTGAGGAAGGGCCTACTTTTTCAGAATACTGTGCATCATATAGCACAGTCCTGCTCAAAGCCCAGGCTTCTGCCAGGAGACATACGCTCATTGGGCCCAACTCATACGTAAACTGGGGGCTTCAAGTAAGCCATCCCTGCCATGGCTCCTCCACAACATTAAAACCTGCAGCTCCTTCTCAAACAGGCCTGGGCCACGAAGCTAACAGAGCGACCGGTAGCAACAAGACCTTCCTGTCCTCCCCTGTGGGGTCAGCCCACCGAACTGCAGCAGCAAGCCCCGTGGATATTCCTGGCAGCAGAGAGACCTGCTGAGCCTGGGCAGGCAGGTACTGCTCCAAGCCTCGGACCCACATGCTGATTTCAATCTTCTTGCTCAGTAAACTTAATCCTACTCTTACAGCAACTGAAAAGAAAGATTTTTAATGGGAAAGGATGGGGAACCTTAACAATAAGCAGTTCCATCAATCCCTTTCTATATATAAATTAATGATACTGAATTGTAAAATTATCAGAGAATGAAGCAATAATTTTACGAAATAGAGAGTTAAAATAGACTCCAAAGGATTAACATCCACAGTAGATTATCCCCTCCATACTAAATTGGGTAATGGATTTCTCTGAATAGGATATTTCTTTATAGCAGAAGGATGAGATACTCTTTTTAAAAATATCTGTCATGTCTTACTTTACATATGCTTTTTGTTTTCTTTTGCTATTTGCTACAGTCATTATAGAAGTAGCGAACTTGACTGATGACACAGGCACATATTCTTGTTGAGATGTCTTAATATAATGGGGAGGAACACACAAGCCACATGTGATCTTGTTCGGAAAGATAGAGCAGAGTTCTCCGCTTGAAGACTTCTGGTCGCTAACGGAGTACAGTGGGACTCAAGTAAGCAAAAATAGCATTGTGGTTAAGATACTGGACTAAACTTGGAAGATATCTTCTGGTTCCTGGCTCTGCTGCAGACATCCTGTGTGTCCTTGGATAAACGCCTCTTGTGAGGCTAATTTCATTTATGTGCTCATGTACATAGTAATGAGCCTCATAAACAGCCTATAAATATAATCACTTGAAATCATTTTTAAGGTACAATCTCTCATATTCAGTGAGGGATTTCATGTTCTCTTGGGAAATGCAAAAGTGTTTGCTAGGCTAAAGGCATGAGATGGATTTGGATCTATCTCGATTTCAGTGGCATCTGTGTGCACATTTAAATTTGGCATGTGCAGACCATTACGATAAAAAAGAGTCTGCATTATTTGCACTATTTCTCATTTTCTTTCTCGGACTGGGATTGTTCCCAATTATAGGATGTCAGACTGTAGGAAGCAAGGAGAAACACACGTATAGATGATGATATCTTTGAAATATGCACTGGCTCTGTGTCCTTTTCGTTCAAAATTCTTGGAAACATCCTGTAAAAATCTGTGTGCATGCACAACAGTTGTAATGGTTCACACAGACCCTGCTGTAAATCACAGACTCATATGTACAGCTGGAAGTTACACATCTCAACACACACAATGCATGTAGCTGGTTCACAAGTAAACTTCTACAGGAAGGGTGGTCCTACAGCAAATGCAGATCTGCCAAATCTGATAGCTAGGGTGGTATTTCACCATTTGTGGTGCAAGCTACTGCTTTGCTGCTTCAGGGGGTTTGTTGGTGTTCTGGCAGCCTCTGCTACAGACATCCAGAAATCCCAGGTAAACAACTGCTGCTCACAGCAGGTCTACGTCAGGCGGGCAGCAAGTGCAATACACCACGGACCCTGGGACTAGCCAGCAAACACAAACTGTGTCAAGCTTAGACCACCGTAATACTACTCCCAGTTTTGTTTCTCGATCCCTATTCAGCCTCTTCCTTTTCAACAAGAATGATCTCCTCCAACACATATCTTTAAGCAGGTGTTGACCTTCTGTGGCTTAGATAAAGCAAAAAGTAATAGGAATAAGTAAATTATACAAGTACATTTTGTAAGTCTATATGTATTGTCTGCACCTACCACCTATGTCTAACACAGATTTTGTAAAAATACAGCTACCCGCTTTCCAAGCTAGACGTGCCTTACCTGGGATATGTCATTATAGAAATTTCATCTTTTTTGTTTTAACTTAATATATCCAGTTAAAAAGCTATGCACATGCAGTCATTTCTGTATGGATTATTTACAGGCAAAATGGTGTCTGTATTTGAAAACTCCCCCCATCAGGAATACGGTTAACATAAAGCAAAGAGTTTCATAATGTGAAAGTGTAGCTGAAGATACACTTGATGATAAGCTAGGAACTAGTGTTCGTTATTCATTTGTAAAGAAACTATTGTTTCCCTTAAATCTCTATAGCATTCCTTACATCATGTTACTGTTTTCAAATAACTAGAAATGCCAATACCTTAATGAATCAGACTACTACCAAATAGCTTAGGATTGTTAGAACATTATCAATTTCTAACATAAAAGGGAGAAGGCAAGAAGACAAAATTAAGGACATAAGCAAAAGATACCTGCTATCTCCAAATGAAAAGCATCTCTTTAGATGAGATGCAATGCAGCTAGAAAACCTGTGACGGCAGCTTCTATGAGCTGATAATTCAAATGGGATCACTTATATATATAAATAAAGCAAGTACATAACTACTGTGTTAGGGTTTGGGGTTTTTTTCCTGAATGGCAGCCCTAGTGTATTATAGTTACTGAAGTGAATTCAAGTTCATTTAAGGGCAAAGGTATGTTTCTGGAACTAACCCTGCTGTCTGGTCTGTCGGAGAATTAACAGCCTTAGCAATTAGGAACAGAACCTTACCAAGCAGTACCCTTTTGTAAGGGAAAGGAGAGAAGACATGAAATGAAGAACCAGTGCCCTCTTTCCTTGCCTCTCAGGAATGGTCTGAGCTATTCGTTAAATGCCTCGGCACTGGGATGTCTCAATAATAATAAGGCCTGTAGCAAAGCAAGAATCTTGACACTCCCAAGAACTTGTTAATTTTGGCAAGTAAGTTATGTCTGGGGAGCTGAAGTGGAGAAAATGAGGATGTAATAATGTCGCAATGCAATATTATAACATTATGAATAACATTCATAATGCCATCGGATACCTTCCAAAAGAAGACTACTGATACAGCAAAAAAAAAAAAATATTGGCTCATATTTTATTAAAGCTGAGGATACGGTGACAGCTCAACAGTAAACTGTATGTAACAATTACTCAATAACAGGTTTTACAGCAAGCTTGGATAGTTTCTTGCTTGTATCCTTTTGGCATTCACTTTTTTTTCTTTTTTTTTTTGTGTACTGTAATGACAAGGGCATTGCTCATGTTCACTGAAATACCTCCAACTACATACAAGCTGTGATCAGTATCACATTTACCACTGTCTCACACTGCCCCTATATTGCTATTTTCTATTTTTCAGGGAAATACATTTAACATACAGGCACAGAGTAAATCCAAAATGAGCCTTAAATAATCTTGTTCAGGGCAACAGAGAATAATGACTGTGTCTTCAATGAGGGGCATAATTACAACAAGCTGTCAAAGGAAACTTTAAGAAGGTTTGGGGGCAGGGGGAATTAAAAGCTATTTACCTCTATCAAAGCAGAATGAATAAGGGTAATGAGTAATAACCCTGAGAAAATGACAACAAAGGGGAACATTCTCAGCACCATGAGTGGGAAATTAATCAAGTCCCTCTTTTGTTAAACAGGTGTTACACAATAAATTCCCTGTGTTCCACCCTGAAAAAGCATCCTTAATATTAGAAAGGAAAAAGTTCTAGGAAGAAGTAAACAAGAAAAACTGTACCTTGTCCTTAACAATGCATTGTTTGCGAATGTCTCAAAGCACCTTTCAGTTCAAAACAGTAAAAGAAATAGCGAAGTTAAGTATCTTAAGGTGTTTTGATTTAATATCACGGAAAAAATACAATGTCCTAAATTAACCAGTAGGCAATGGATCCATGACTACGAGATCCATTTGGACAACACCAAATGATTTTCAGGAAGCTTTATGTAACAGCTAACAAAGTACCAGGGTGCCTACTGGAGATACACAAACTTGGACATCTTGATTACATCTACACCACCTCGGTCCCCTAAGCCGGGGAATACTTAGTTCAAGTCAGAGCAGCACAAAGCAGTTGTGTAAACAGAAGACTGAAAATCAGGAAATCCTTAGTTCTAAAATGGGATCCAACTGTGCCCCTTTTTCCTGTCCACAAAAAAGTTAATGAAGCAACCTAAG
Source organism: Mycteria americana (assembly GCF_035582795.1). Classification (NCBI taxonomy): domain Eukaryota; kingdom Metazoa; phylum Chordata; class Aves; order Ciconiiformes; family Ciconiidae; genus Mycteria; species Mycteria americana. Next base: position 45,253,431 of record NC_134366.1, on the reverse strand, counting down.
TCACCCGCCTTCTCCTCCCTCTCGGACAGAAATAGTAGTATGTAACTACCAGTCTCAGTGAAGTGTTGGACGGATTAAATAAATTAACGTGGATGGAATAAATAAGTTCACATCTTTAACACATTTTGAGGAAGAAAAAGGCTCTATAAGCATTAAATATTATTGAAATAGTGAGCAGAAGATCTTTTCAAGGGGGAATTACTACATTTCCTTTCTTTATATATCGATTACTCATTAATGCAGCAAAACAAAGAAAGATTAGATTTGACAGTTCTCAAGGAATGGTTTTCACTTACATATGCTCTTGATTTGACACTACAAATGAAAACGTTATTCAGTGGACCCCGATCATGTTCCCAAACCATTCCTGAGGGCTACAATTTTAAGACTTTCTGTGCAAACTATCTTCTCTAATGTCCAGGCCAGCTTAGTCATATACTTAAGAAACAGGCATGCACAAAGCATGTTACTGCTACTCCTTGTAAAATTATTTGAGGACGATTAGTTTAGATGCTTACTCATTTTGGCGATTGTGAAATATGCCTTGCACCTCTGCACCTTCAGATTTATCTAAAAATCTAAAAAATCTAAATCTATTTATTAAAATAAATCTAAAAAACCTGAAAAACAAAGCCCACTCTTAAGCAAAAAAACAAGAGTATTAAATGTTCTGTATGAAAGAGCTCATGCGAATGCCCAAGAGATCTGTGTGTTTTAATGAAAAGCTATGAAAAAAGCAGGTGAAGGCGTTATATCAGATCATAAAACTGTGAGCTTAAAAACAGTTCAGGAAACTGAAACACAAGAGGGACACCTTGCCAAGATCATTTTGCCCTTTATATCAAATATCACATTTACAAATTGCAGTAAATTAAGGGGGGGGGGAGAGGGAGGGGGAAACAACCAACCGAAAAAAACCCCAAACAACAGCTCTTCTTCACTGTTTCCATTTAGGCAACTGCTGTAGTTGTGGTGAGGGATGTAGGTACCTGAATGCCAGTAGCTAGTATAAATGAGACTGAATGGGAGGGTGGTGTTTGGAAAAGACCCTCTAGGAAGAAATGAGCCGTGTAGAGAAAACATGAGAACCCTTTTGCAGAATACAAGGCACAAAATTGCTTTTGAATTTTGCTCTTCTTTTAGAAGCTATTTGAAAACAAATAATGTTCTTCTAGTAACCATAAATAGTTGTTTTAAAAGGAGAATGGTCCTGTATAAGCAATCTCAGTGTTGAAGTCCAAAGAGAAATAGAGGGTTCTAAAAGGCGCAAAATTTACTATCAAGCCAGGCACCTTCCTCCACCACCTGCTTTGGAAAATCTTCCCCAAAAAGCTTTCATAGCTTTTTTATTATGCAGTTTTGCTTCACGTTGAACAAGTATAATTAAAAGTAATGGTACATAAACGTGAGAGTCATGGGCCTTGGATAAGCCAGTGAACCTATGCCGAGTTATTCTAGCTGCATATTTGGCCCTCAAGTGAGATTTCCCATGAACGTATAGAAGCCTTACATTGCTTATTAACTTGCTCTGTTTAGAAGAAGCCAGGAAAGTTGATCCAGTCACACTAAATTTTGAAGAACCAATATATGTCTTGAAGCACGTGAAAAAAAATCTTTACCCAGACTACATGCTTCGAATACATCCAAACTTTCTGTGTGTCATCAGCCATGCTGGGCAGGCAGGCCTATGATTTCTAATCTAATCAACCTCAGAGTGATTGTGAAACCAACAGCTGTGTCTGAGCAATTGGAAAAATAGATACAGAACAAAGGGGAAGACCCATCTCAACAGGGCTTCTCCCACAAGTGCATAAACTCAGCTTCAGTGGAAAGTATAAATATTTCATTCACTATTTTGTACTGTATTTCTCCTGTGATTTGTGCTCCGACTACTTTCTTTTAAAGGTGCATTAATGTCTTCTTTTAACAGCATCCCTTCTAAACTTTTCCCCTTGCTTAATGGGCCTGAAGGGATTAAACCCTTAGCAGAAAAATGCATCTGTTGTACGTAACATCACAGTATTAGACTATCATAATGCCAACTCATTTATTTTCATTTTGTGGAAGTATACCTTCCCTTGAGAATGATGCTACAGGGTATATTTCCTTCCTGATGCTTCCTTTCATGTATTGTATGATATTAAGGAGAAACACTTGTATTCAGACATCAGAAGCCCAAGGCCCCCTTTTTGCCTTGCATTTTGAGGCCACATTATACCAGAAAGATAGCTAAGCTGACTAGCAAAGAGCTCCACAAATCCTGCCTGTCTCAAAGAAAAGCGATGCACGTTCTTTGCGCTTGTCACAGTTCTGGACACTGACCAGGCTGAACTGACTTAAATTTGCTTTTGGTTTAGGTGACTTCCTTGTGCATAAATTAGAGAAAGCTGAGCTTAACATTTCAGCGAGGTCAGCTGTGGTCTGACTGCTGGAACACATACCACAACAGTCAACATCAGCACAAACAATAGTGCCATTCATCTTGTATTGTTGGGCAAGTCTGCATCTACACGCAGTTACAGCTACGGTGGTCCTCTGGTTTTGCAATAAAGAGGATTCCCTGCAAGGAGTGCTCATAGTCTCAATCATATACAAAATCAAGACCAGGTAACCAAAATAGCCTTGAAATCAAGAAATCTGAGGGACTACAGTTATCAAAACTGGTAACTACACTTGGTTACTTTGGTAACTTAGCTTTGGTAAACTTACCAAAATTTTTATGGTTCACCTGAATGGAAAGACGTTACTTCATCTGTAAACTAACTTCACTTTAAGCCTGCTAAGAGAAGCTGTGTATATTTGGTGCCAGAATCATAATGGTCTTCAGTTTCTTAAACAGATACGTGACAGTTCAGTAGGATTTTCCAAAAGCATCTGGACACCCACTCCAGGGTACATCTGTCTAGATTTTGGGCAACTGCATGTCTTCCATCACTGCCATCTAATTTGGCTGATTTAACCCCTTTCACACTTAACATGCCAAAGCCTACCTGACTTCCCAACACATTTCTAATGAGTATAGTAATAGCAAAAGATATTGCACAACCATTTGGAGATCAAGGAAACTCTTTCAGTGTTTTCTTTGAAAGAGCATAGGCACAGTGCAAAGCATTTCCTAGATACCCACAGAGGTAAACTCTTCTGGAGCAACAGCTGCTGCAGGCAACAGTAGGAGCAACCCTCAAACTCGGGTGCAGTTCTCTTTCTTCTCAGTGACAGGTTAAAACAGCCAGACTCTCTCTCATTGCTGCAATAAGCAGGATACAAAATAGTATTTCAGAGAGAATTACAAGGAGGCAATCACTTTTATTAGCTATATAGCACCTTTACATAGCACCAGATAACATTATACACCGTCGTTGGCAGCCTTTAGGACAGAAATATGTGAAGTTAGAAACAATATAGTACCTTGCTGCTTTTAGTGTGAAAATTATCGTACCGGGCGGACACAGGATGACAACCACCTCAAGCATTTAGGTGGATTTGAAATGCCTCTATTCCCTACCCAACAGCAACACGGAGTAGCTAATACACTGTACACTTCCTCCAAGGACTTGTTGAAAAAAAAAAATTAACAATCCTCTATAACACTTCAGAAAAAAACTGAACATTTCTAACCATGCCACGTTTTCATATTTTATCTTCGTTTTTTGCTAGCATAGTGTGAAGAACTTACACTTTGTGATGTAATTCCAAAAACAAACTATGGAGAAGGATTCTAGTTTTGTAGAGAAATTGCAGAGGTTGCATGTTGAAGGATAAAAACACAAGATAGCTACCTTCCTATTAGGGCAAGAGAGGAAGGACAGCCTTAGGCAAAAATTTCCAGGAGCAGTTTTGAAGAAGCAGTTTGTCGAACTGAGTGGAGAAGGGTGTTTAATTCTCCTACCTAACATGATAGTGATCAGGAAGAAATACAGAGCCAATGCTTAATGGTTCAAATGGAGGTGTTGGCAAGGAGCTGTTTTGGAAAGAGACAGATCTGCAGTGGTTTTGACTTAATTTTACTCTATGTTGAACTGAAAACCCAAAGTGCTGGAGAGTGAAAATGTACCAAATTTTCCAGACTGTTTCTTCATGCTAGCCTTTTTGCAGGATCCTGCACTCCTCCAGGGCTAAGGGCAATCATCAGTCTTACCTTAAGACAAATTTAAGATGTCTGGTAAATAACACAGGCAGAGGATGGAGGGGTGGGGGAGAGAGCCATTACTTCTCTCACTCTATCAGAAAGTAGATTATACAGCCTGCAGTACGTTTGCAATGCGACAGACTTCCTACAGTATACAAGCGTGTTAATCAATAGTTAGGATGCGTCTAAATGTGTAACAAGCTTCACCTTTTGACAACGCATATTATCCAAGAGGGGGGTTAATGAACATTAGAACAAAACAGAAGTATGGTTGCAAAATCCTAAAATGACAGGGAAAGGAAAATAACACCGACTTGGAATCACTGCAGGCTTAGCCACTGAATGACGCTGAGAAGGGCACAGTCCCTGTTGACTGAAACTAGAGATGAATTCAAGCCACACAAATTCCAGCTCAGTTTCAGACTTGCCATTATTTTTGCAACCCTGCACAAATCAGCAATCTACTGTGACTGGACTGCCCTTGCTGTCCTTTTTCCCAGTGCAAGCAGGGGAACAGCCTGCTCTGCCTAACGCACAGAATTACTGAGGAAGAAACCTGTGCTTCTTACCCGTTTCCATGACTTTCCTCTTTACTGTAAAGCTTTTTCCATTAGCAAGAAAAAGCAAATGCATTTGACTGCCATCTTGCAGCAATGTATGGTTGCATAATCTTTCAGTCTGGTCAGCTTTCCCAGTTGTCTTTCATCTTCCCTGCACAACATCTGTTTTTCAAAGACAACAGATTCTCCACTGTTGTCTTGGGACAACACTGGAGCATCTTCCCCAAGGAGGGCATTTTCTTGCTGGTTTGCCTTGTGTAAATTAGCAGCGACATCTTCTGAGATTCTTGCTAAACCTTCAGGGCTGGATTTCCTTTGTGAAGTGTCTGACTAAGGTGTCAACTGTGTTTTCGCGCTGGACAGCCAACACATACTGCTTTGCTGGTGTTTTCGTTATGATGAACTATATAAAAACCAAGGGACAGTGTGAAAGGCAGAGCACCCAGTATTGTATTAATGACAGCATCTGAAATATTTTCATGTTCATTTATCTCAGGATATGGATAGGATACCTGAGTCGGGGTGGCAACTGCTATTAGGTGACTGTTTTCCGTACCACCAATATATGTCTGGCAAAAATACACAGCACTGTTGTGCAATTTTGTGGTCTGTTTTCCTTTACCCACAGCTGATAGTTCTCATTTATTTCTTGACATCATATATAATGTGGAAGCTCCTGAGACCAAGAACTTTACTAGGAAATAAAAATTGACTTGTTTTGGTTCTTCCTCCGTTATGGAGAAATGTTCAATTAGAAATCCCCAAAAGGGACCAAATCTTTAATGTTTGGTATCTTGGCACTTTTAGAAAATCAACCCATTTTGAATTGCCTCTTATTAAGCACTGAGGATCAAATTTGCTTATCAGTTTTGAAAATATGGATACATCTATCTATCTATCTATAAAATTCCTTTTACGTCCATACTGCTAGCCACTCATTTAATAAATCTGAGATGGGTCCAAGACTATATTGATTTTCAGATGTTGGCTGTGTATATTAATCTCTACTTCTTTTTTCAGAGTGTATTTCACTCATTGACAAGGTAATTGAACCACTGGGTAGGTATAATGCTACAACCATGACTGCTTCCACAGAAAGCCCCTTTCTGATTGCATTTTAAGTTACTTTTCCCCAAATCTCCTTCGTCAATAAGTGTTGACATTTGTGCAGCAATGGAGGATTACCTGAATGATGTAGAAAAGGAATATATGAAATTACCAGGTGCTTGTGATGGCTGGCCAGAAAGGCTATGAAAGCAATAAGCACCTGAGTCAGGTAAAAAGTTTGAATATGCATGTAATATGAGAATATTGCCAGTCGTAAGTACTCTGTTCTAGTCAAATCTGCAATAAACATCACCATGCAGGCTGAGTTTGAACTTGTCAAGCTGATCAAAACCAAGTTGTGCATGTGAACTGAAAAGTAAGTAAAACAAAAAGCTCCATCAGGCGGTAATATGTAGTTCATCTTTCAAGTGAGGAAATAATGACTCTGCATGCATGCCTTTCTGCAGGACGATGACTGCAGTTTTTGTGGAACACGGGCAAAGATAAGACTCTGGAAGTTAGATTTGCTTTCTTATCCCTTAAGTTGGCACATAACAACAGCTGTCCTAAGGATTACTAATAGGAAACAAAGCCTGGAAATTCTGCAAAAATTTCAAGGTACCACAGAAGCTAAAGTTGAAAAGACTGAATCAGTATTGGGTCAGTCAGACCAGCATCCCTCTCGCTACAGGCACAGTGCTAGCCCAATTTCCTTCTCACTGAAAGTCAGGAATCTCCAGGCGGTGATGTTTGCCATGCTTCGATAGGAAGATCATTTCATTATACTGCTAGGGTCAGATTCTAAACCCAGGTGTATTAATACAGAGCTACTCCATCGAAAGCAGAAGAGCTGCTTCAAATTATTATATAAAAATAAAATTACTATTTTTACCTGAATATAAGGAGACCATGATTTTTATTTATTTGCATGTGTACACATCTTTTTTCAGAGGGCAAGTATGACCCTGAATTCAAGGAGACCTCAACACGCTTATATCCTGTAAAAGAAAACTCAGCCTTCCTACATCCCCCGCTCTCCCATCCGATCCCTGCCTGATTTCCCAACTCATGATCATTGCTCTCCAAACCCTCTCACTCCCAACCCACTTTTAAGTGCTGAGTGAGATAGCAGGAGCCGGAGCCTGCACTGAAATCCTACAAGCCTACCTCATGCAAGAGCAAGTTGGATGCTGAGCAGCCAGATCTTGCTGAATTCCTGCTGGCTGCCTTGCCCAGCAGCAAGAAAGTGCAAACCAGCTGACTGACAGTGACCGGCTCCTGCCTCATGCATAGATAAGACATTGCTAAAATATATTGCCAGATATATTGTAGAAAAATTTCCTTGAAAAAAAGGATTCTCTTAACACTCAGGTTAATACGGCAGAATTGAGAACACGTGTGTCCTTTTGATTTGGATTAAAAAACTCTAACTTCCATTTTGGGGAAGGTCCATGATGTAAATCCCCATCTCCTCATTCCACAGTCTAAACCAATAAATTCACAGAAACTTGATCGACTTCAGAAGTTATTCAGAAATTGTATTGGGCCAAATGAACACATAGTTTCCATCTTTCTTCCTATTTAGCTAGTTAAGTAACCAATTTTTCTTAGAGGGACTCATTTCACATTCCTCAACTACTCCTGTTGCACTTGTCCCTAAGAAATTTAATAAAGAATAGGTTCCTTAGAAATGGTCATTTAAATTGACCACCAAGAGTAATGCAGTTTTCATCTTTCCTCAAGAGGAAGAGGGTAATCAATTTTATTTTAGCACAAATTTCACTCACGCTGTATTTCTGTAAATTCAACATTCTTACTACTCTCCAAACAACTTCTTTTAAAAATATCCTGTATTTGCCATACCTAAGGATCATACCAAAGCTTTGAAGTGATTTAATAGCAGACAGCTACTAGCCAAAAGAAATAATTTGCAAACTTCAGAAGCTATAGAAATTCATTGCTTCTTTTAGCTGATTATATAGCTAAGATTACACAAAACAAATTGTAATTATTGCTAAAGAACAATAAGAGTGTAAATTCAAGCTGGGTCTCAGAAAAAAATTAAACAGTCTATAAATAGTATCTCAAAATAAAATGCACTAGCTATATTCTGTGCTAAAAATAAATGATCCTGCTATTATTCTAGTGAAATATTTTTTAAAATCTTCTAAAGTCTGATTCAAGGCCCTGGGATTCACCCCCTGCCAGTAAAGCTGGTTAGAGAGAGAGTAGATACAGCTCACAACTACATAGTTACCACAAAAAATCCTAAGTTTTGCTTGTGAAAAAGGACAAAATAGTTCTCTCTGCTGTGTGGTAACATATCGTCTTCCCATTTTAATGGTAGTTGGACCACTGCAAGATATCCCAAATACATGATTTCCAATTCAGGCAACAGGTTTAAACCCACCAAAATATTAATTAAATGTTTCTTCCCAGCAAGCATAACTAAACCATGGAACTCATTGCTAGAAGATAGCGAATAGACCAAAAGCATGGAAAGGTTGAAAAATCTTAAGGCCGTCAGCAGTTACAAAATACTAGGATTTACGTGTAACTGTGATAAGGAAGTCATACGCTGCCAAAGGTTGAAAACTGTATTAGTGGCAAGATCTCTACATAGGTCTTATTAACAGCCTGTTCTTTGATCTCTGGGCTGGCCTGAGCCTGTCCGGGTGCTCCTGCATGTCCACAGGCATGGCCGAGCACTTCTCCCCACCACTCTCCAAGGCAGCTGCATCAGGACATTATGGTTGAATTGACCTTGCTCTCTCCTGAAGCCCCAGGATGTCTGGGTATACGCATTTCAAACTGAGAAGAGAGCTAACTGATAGAGCAGTAAACACTTTGGAATTGATGGAAATATGGAATTTGCTGGTGACCTGCTAGGAAGGAAAGATAATTATCTGCCAAAGACCAGAATTCGGACCAGAATATCGGGCCTGTTTTGCAAAGTGATTTAGCCAAAATCTGGCCCATACAGAGTAACTATAGTCTATAATTAATATACACTTTGTGTAGTATTTATTTTATATCTAATTTTAACTGTGCATTTATTTTCCCTCAAATTTAAATTAAAGAAATTAATTATTTCCCTTCACATATCTACCAGCATGGACAGTTGTCTACCTCACTGAATATTATATTACTTCAAAAAGAAAGAACAGTAAGATAGCAGATGTACTGGGAAATGTTTATTTAATGTGACAGTGCTCCATACATACTGATAGTCTTCATACTTCGACAATGCAGTCCAGGGGTTCTGATGACACAATTAAAATTGAACTTAACTTTTTGTCCTAAAAACAAAGACTTTGCCATATTTCAATTTTATTCAGAAAATTATCATAGGAATAAGCAGTTAAAAAAACCCAAACTATTAAATTCTACAATTAAAAAAAAAAAAATTCTCAGATTTCAAGCTATTTGTTACTCTTGTTCATGAAGGTGGTTGTACATACACCCAAGAGTTATTGATGACTAACGAAACACTTGAACTGAAAATATTTCTGTCTTTTCCCACTGTTCAAGTGTTTGTTCAGATGAGAGGCATCGAGTCATTTGGCAGCAGCTTAAGTAAAACCTCAGAAGGCACTCGAGTCCTTCTACCATCTTAGCTATTCAGTTCCTAACCCTTCGGCCCACGGGTAGCTTGACTTCAGTTTCGGTACAACTAATGGGCTATTACAGCCATTACTGCTTGGGGCAGTGTCTCTTCTGCTTCAAACACAACAGGAAAGAGAGGCATCTCAATACAGGCAAGTGAATCATTTCACTTCCACCAGAAAAAACAGCAATCTATCTTTCTAAGGAGACCCTCACTCTCACATGCAACTATTATGTATTCTTTCTCATTTTGTACCAGTGAGTCAGCTCCCTACTTGCAATTTTAATCTTGGTCCCCACTAACCATGTATTAAATTGTCAAAAATACATGTTTCCCTCAGGCTGTCCCTCACAGGAACTGCCTATGGGAGGAGTTCTCCATAAAAATCTTTGAGAACAATCGTTCTTCCCATCTTTCCTTAGAATTGCTGCGATGCCTCCAAAAACGTTGGTAGTTAAAAAAAACCCAACACTTCTGGCTCAGGAAGCGCCTCAGCCCCAAGCTCTCGGAGGCTGGGAGAGCAGCAGTGTCCGGCGCTGCGCGTTTGCCCTCTCCCATACCATGTCTTACTCATCTGTGTTGCCACTGGTGAAAAGAGGTACCTGGGTTAGACAGACCTTTGGTTTGCTCATCTTTTAATTGCATATCATGCCCTCAGCACAAGAAGGACACAGAGCTGTTGGAGCAGGTCCAGAGGAGGGCCACGAAAATGATCCGAGGGCTGGAGCACCTCTCCTACGAGGAGAGGCTGAGAGAGTTGGGGTTGTTCAGCCTGGAGGAGAGAAGGCTGCAGGGAGACCTTATAGCAGCCTTCCAGTACTTAAAGGGGGCCTGTAGGAAAGACGGGGAGAGACTTTTTAGCAAGGCCTGTTGTGACAGGACAAGGAGCAATGGTTTTAAACTAAGGGAGGGCAGATTTAGACTGGATTTAAGAAAGGAATTTTTTACAATGAGGGTGGTGAAGCACTGGCCCAGGTTGCCCAGAGAGGCAGTGGAGGCCGCATCCCTGGAAGCATTCAAGGTCAGGCTGGACGGGGCTCTGAGCAACCTGGTCGAGTTAAAGATGTCCCTGCTCTTGCAGGGGGGGTGGACTAGATGACCTGTAAAGGTCCCTTCCGATCCAAAGCATTCTGTGATTCTATGATTCTACGATTCTGTCTTACATTCCCACGTCACCAGCTGCCTGTAACCACTCATCAGCAAGCGAGTTGTTCCTGCCGCTTCGCTGGCAGAAGCTTCCGATCCTGTCCAGATTACCTGAGCCAAACCTGCACGCCCTTAGCTCTGCCCTTTGAAGAACATCATGGGAAAATGCCTCAACATGGAAAGAAGAAGTTGGAAGCGTAAAGTGGCAGATCCGTACTACTTGCATGAAAATGAAGGCTAGAAAAAATGCTAATGTATGTATTTGGAGAGTTAAATTAGAGAGCAATGTTTAACAAACTGGTTAAAATTGTTACTCTATCATGAAATTACTGGTGAACAGCAGGCAAAACTAAGGTTACTTCGCTGAACTCTCCTTCAGCAAATAAATATTCTTCATTTTTTCAAAGTGTCCTGTGTCTAACAGATATTCAGGCAGATAACTTGCCTTTTTTTAGGATGGTAAACTAGTGTAAAAAACATTTAGCAATACCCTAAACTTCCTCTGGCATCAGATCACGACTCATCAAATTCTCAGGGCTATTCCCTTTATAGGCTTATTTAGATTTGAAACTACAGTTGTGCTGGTGGCTGGTTTATGTAGCGCGCTCAGCTTGCTATTTATTTACAGCAAATAGAGCTCAAATGGAAAGTGCTTCTCCTTCTGTACCCTAAAATTAATCCTGATAGATGACTATGGCTCATTATAAGTAGTTTAAAAAACAAAACCAAACCAAAAAAACCCACAACCCTCTCAAGTACAGGACCTCCTGTATGGCTGATGGCAGGATGTCCATGTACACAGGGAAAGGTGGCTCTTCAGCTGGAATGAACTGTCAGATTAATGGAGAATGGAAATTTGCCATTTAAATCTGTAGCTGATTTCTACATCATCTGAAACATTACAAATTACATTTCTCATTATGAAGAAAAACAAAATCACTTGGGAAATTAAATTTACTTCTCACCTTCTTTGTGTTAAAAGCAGAATGTAAAAATCTGAAACGAAAAACAGGAATAATTGACAGTCTATTTCCCCAGTGAAGGATTATTATGGGAACATATAAAACTGGACAGGTATTCTAAATTCATCCTATAAAAAGAAAGCAAAAAACTTTTTGTTTGTTTGTTTTATGCAGGTATCAAATAAAAATCTTTCTGTCCTACAGATTACAGTCTTGAAAAGCCTCTTTAAAATATTCTGTTAAGATCTCACTTATCATCAGTGCTGAATTCAAATGAGTTTCAAACGTACTGAACTATCACTTTGCAAGATATTACTTACCCAGGATTATTTTAATTTTCATCCAGTGCTACTAAAAATTCAGTTCTCCTCCTTTGCCACATCTTTGTGTACATAATGAATTTTATGATTTCTTACAGGCACCATCTATTGCTTTGGGTTTGACTTTCAGGTAGTTTTTCCCAAGTCATTTTTCAGTAAATGAAGAAAGCCCAAATACAACAACTTGCCTTATGAGATTTGTCATCTTATTTTATTACAAGACAAGATACTTGGGGTTTTAAAGATTAATGCATTGGATAGGTCTTGGCAGAGTATATGCTTCAGAAGCGTTCACCCTCATGTCACCTCTAATATGTCCAACAGCACACTCTTTCAGAATTAAAAAACAAAACAAACAAACAAACAAACAAAACCCAAAACCTATGTAACTTCTCTCAATCATAGATCCAATTTGTGGAGGCTTCTGCAAGTCTATTGAAAAAATACTTTACTTGACCAGGTCAGATTTCATTTGACTTTGTACTTTGACTTTCAAAGTGAGAGATCAAACATGTTGGGGAAAAAATATCCCAAATGCTTCAGGAAGATCCATGTGGGGAGCCCACCTTCATTCCTACCTCAGGCAATCGTATCTATGCACACAGGTTTAACACTGCCTCAGAGCTGATATTAGTTTCAAAACATCAGGATGGCTAATGGCAAGTATTACCGCATCATTCTGCTATGGGGGAACATGCTACAGGAAAAAAGGGGTGAGTAATACCTTCTGGTACATTTAGCAAGGTGGTAGGTAATAAGAAACATGAGTTCCAATCTCAGTAATGCTCCTCATCTAATTTCACTGTACATCAGTTCTCCTAAGCTATAAAGGAAATGTTCCCCCATTGAAATACTGAGCATAACTGCCAATACTTGTAGGATGCTACAGAATCCTTTTATTAATTAATCTGAAAACCATCGTCAACCAAAGTGCAGGGGAACCTCACAGTTCCTGGGTCTAGACCCTGGGCTTCTTTCAACAGTCCGCATTGCCTCAAAGGGGGCAAAAGCAATTTGCAAATAAAAACAGTGGTGAAAATGTATCTTCCAGAACTACCAAAATAATTTATAAAAATTAACAAAAATAAATTCAAAAAAGTGTTAAAGTAAGCAAAAGAAAACAGCAAAGGTACTTCCATGAGACAGAGCTGGGTGCTGAGAAGAGAGTTGAGGGATGAATTCCAACCTTGTAGAGCTCTGCAAGTGGGTGGTTGTGTCAAATATACTTTATTCCACCATTTTTAAGCATTCTGAACACTTCTAACAAAATAGTTGGAAATAAGAACTATCCACAATTGACAGAACAAATGTAAGCAACAGCAACCATACAAGCAATTATGTAAAATGTGTCTAGGGAATTTCCCTCCATCAACTGAGAAAACAGCACTGAAGAAAACCATATGGGGATGGAACATAACATGAAAATATTTTAACTGTTGCATCAATAGGAAGAGTGCGAGGATTTTCTGCGGGAGCATTCTCATAGATGCCATTCCCTAGAGGTTATGCATTTGTCTCCTTTACCAATTGCAGGAATACTGTTATTTTTATATTCATCTTATTTAAGAGCGGATACAGAAATAATAGGTGAATTTCCTAATCGCATTCAGAAATATTCCAAACATTACTACTTACGCATTCTGGAAGTGATGCAGCAGAGAATGATCAAGGCAGCTAATTAAAATGAATAGTGTTACTACCTCTCTCCCCACCCATCCTAGAAAGTTAGTTTATTATCATGCAGTACTCCAGGAAAATTATTCCTATGTTACAATTTTATTTATAGACTTTATTTAATAAAATACTACCAAGATAAAGAACATTTTAATCTAAATTTTTAGGTTTAAATTGACCTATAATGAAAGCAAATCCTTTGTAGGACTTCATTTTATGAGATTTGGAGACTTTTAAGGCTTCATCAAAATATTCAATGGTGTTAATGTCTACACTAATTAATCTCAGGAATGCTTATTATTTTTTTCTCTATGGGTTCATTTGCTGTTACTACTGCACAGCACTCTCCCCTCTGATGCATAAAATCCAATGGAAGCAAAGTGACTAGCCAAAAATAAGTTCATTTTCAGGTGTACACTCCCATTTACAGGTGCTGGTCTTTGAATTTTTCACGGTTTGCTGAGCACTTCATTCGGGTTGGCAGATCTGGTGGGTCATATGGTGACAATTTTCATTTTCTGCAGCATCTGAAATGTCCACTCATTGCATCATTGACAACTAAAATTAGATATTTGGCAAAGCAGTCCTAGGAACTAAGGGCTTGATTAAGTTGCCTAATTATAGCTGCCTAGTGCCGTTTGAGATGCCCCGGAGTACTGCGACAACCACAGAGGCCTGGCAGGTATCACACAAAACCTATGGGAGACCTGTGGCCCTCCAGAGCAGGAGCTGTAGGCAAGGAAGAATAACCCCTACGACATTTCAGATGGCACAGGGAACTTTTGTTTAGACTCATTTAGGAACTGAACGCTACGTGTTTGCCACCGGGATATTGAAGAGATCAATTCTCCTGTCTTAGCTTGTTCTTGCGTCGTATTCCCTCTCTTTGCAGGCGGGTGCGTGAACTCTCAGTGCTGCTCTGTGCCTGCTCTCCTGCACGCAGCGCAGGGAATACGAAATATGAAAATAGGTCAGAGCGAGCTTTAATTTGGGGGGGGAGGAGGGTGGTGGAGAACCTCTTCCAGGGAACGGAAGGGAGGGCTTGCATACTTTCTCTGTCTTCATCTCATCACTCTTCACTCAGAGGAAAAAGAGATGTGCTTAAGGAATTGCGCATGCTAGTTCCTATTGTATCATGGGTTTTCCTTGGAGGTGTCCAAAGCAGAATCCAGCCTTGCTTAATTTGTGAAATTTGACATGATTACAGACTGGGGTTGATAAGGTTTGCGTTTAGGGAGTCTTGATGGCATCTCTGAAGATTGTAATTCTTCATCCACCTCTCTTTCTTGACAAGATTGTATAAAAGTGGAATAAAAAATTGCTTTATTCTTCTTTTCCACATTAAGCAGAAAATGGCTTTCTTGAGAGTATGCATTTGCACTGGACTCAAGAAAACAGACCCCTGTGGAGCATGAAATGACACTGGGGAATATATTTTCCTTGACACACTAGGTATTTTTCATCTGTCTGAGGCAGCTCTCCACCATCCTCCCCCCCACCCCGTTTTGTTTTAACAAAGTTATGCAGTACCTTATATCAGCACTCGTCCTTATATTCTCCTTAAAAAAGAAAATGAGCACCAACAGTACAGAGGGACAAATAATGCTTATCGTAATAAAAACAATATGGTCTCAGAAGAACCAAGCACTATTTGGAAAATGGTATAAAAAAATACAATGCTTATAGAGTTTCCTGATGCCCAAAATTTCACATTTACTCATGAAGGTGTAAAATATTTCCTATAAACCTGCTGAAATTACATGAAATCTAATAGTTTGATGCCCAAGGCAGGGCTAATAAACTTTCCCTGCTTCAGCCCAACAATTCTACTGCCTGAATAAGCAATACTCAACAACTACCACAGCTAAAGAGTCTCCTGAATATCAAATCCCCTTCTCCAGCAAAATAACTCTCATTGAGGCCAATATTTATTCTGACTGGCATATATTTCTGTTCAGATCAGCAATTTACTTTTTTCAAATCCGAGTCAATGTGCAAGTGAATGGTCTTATATTTTTATGATAGGGAAACTGCTTCCAAACCCCTCCGCTTTCTGCATTAACCTGATCTGTTCAGCTGCACGATAGATTGGTTAAGATGATTATTAGCGATATGACTAAAGTTATTCTGCCCACCGTCGTTACTAAATAGTGCATTCAGAGCAAGAGCTAGAAATAGCATGCTTAAAGAGTGGCTAAAATGGAACAAACATTTAAAAGTAGTATGTAGTTAATGAACAAGGATATTCATTGAAGTACTTCTCAGTCACAAACTGAGATAAAAAGCTTGCTGTTGAGCAAATGTCCTTTAAGATATTTTGAGAGCCAATGTAGACTGGTGGTGGCATGAGAGTCCCTGGTAGTCAGTGACTTCCATGGGTTGAATTGTCCCCAGCTGGCACGACCGCATGGGCCTAAATCCCACCTCGCTCTTGCCTCCCTAGAGAAGGCTGTGTACCCCAAATTCAGGAGGAATAAGCCGATGGGAAGCACAGTGACTAAAGGATAGACTGAGTGAATACATTGGTTTGGTTCCATTTTAGTACCTAAAAATTTACGCACGCTGGTTTGAACCATTTTATTTTCTTTTTAACTGTTAGTCATGCTGTTATAAAAACAGGATCCAGGAAAATGTCTTCAGCTTGACTGAAAAGCACATCACACGTTTTTGCCATCTTAATATTAAACTTTAAGGAAAATTTGTATTTGGTTGAATATTAGTAAATTAAAATGTAAAAATATAAGTATATTGATACTCCATTTAATAAATGTCCAGCATTTAGCAGTCCCAAATGGTTTAAAGTAATTCCAGATACAAGGGGTAAGATTTGAAGAATTTTAAAATACAGGTTAGCCTATTAGACAAGATTTTGAACAGATTTTAACAAATTACATTTGGATTAAAAAGATCATGTATTCATTTATTTATGCCTTATGTTTCAGCTTTGGTCTTAAATCTGTCATAATCCTACAGAGAAGAAAAATATTTTAAGATGGATAGAGATGGGAGAGTAGGAGAGAAAATGAAAAAGTTTATGAACTGCTCTCCATTTCCTACGCTGTAAAAGAAACACACACTCTTCCTATTAAAACCCTGCGGCACCCTGATGCGACTATCACTTCGGTAGCATCTGGCAATGTCCGGTAGAGTTTCTTGAAGGCTCAGATCTTTTGGCTTCGAAAATAGTAACAAATAACCTAAACCAACACTCTCCTGAATCACCGTACCAGGCTGAAACAATCTGTACAGGGAGGCAGATTTTTCAAGGGATTTTGTGTGTATGACACTGGAGAAACGATGTGGCATCTGAATTACTAATATACATCTGGTGAAAAGGTTCCTTCATTTGCCGTGTGCGTTGTTTAAAAGTAAACACACAAAGAATTTGACAATTTTAATCTTCTGTTTATCTGAGAAACTGGACACCTATTCCTTGTACTTAGAAAGCGATTTCCTGTCAGCATTCATGAATTTCTCTCTTGACCCTGAGCAGCGAGAGAAGCAGCCTGAGATATACGGCAAAGCCAAATGTTTAAAGTTTATATCAATATACACGTGGGACAAAGGTAATTTACTCAGTGAAGGAAGAACCCCCCTGCTACATTTAATCATGCTCAAGTACATGGGAAAGTGCCCTTACGGCTGTTGTTTCTCCCTGCCTTTTTAACCCAACTGTTGAGAAGCCCTTTTCTTCTCATGCAACACCTTAAACCAAAAGCCTAATTAAACTAGTAAAACACCATTAAACCTGGTGAGCAGACTTATCTCCAGCCACTGCAGTTTGCAATTAGATTTTGGGTGAGGGTAGAGGAAATCAATGTTATGTTCACCCCTTAATGAGAACATAAACACTTCCACATTAAAAGATTATTTTCTTAAAATCCCCACAGGTAGGTGGGGGATTCACTTCAGTTGTGAAAGAATAAAACATAGGAAATAAAACAGTGGTAAAACCCAAAAAACTCTTTGCCTCATGTGAAAAAGGTATTTTCCCTTCTCCCATGATCTCAAGAAAAGCCAGAAGGGGACAGAACGAAACAGCATATATACGTGATTAAAGCAACATGGTCAGGGCAAAACTCAGAGAACAAATCTGCCTCTTTTTAGAACCACAGGAACCAGGCTTGTTTCAGTGTATCCACGCAATAGATAATACAGACTTAAGAACATGAAAAAGAAGTCCATGTCGGAGTCAAACATACCCTTCGGCTACTTTTGCTCATCAGACCATCAATGAATACAAACAGGAGTGTCTTGGTTGAGGCCAATGGGACTTTGTCACCTCTGGTCATCTGAGAGCTTGGCCGAGTGTATTCTCTACACAGAAAGAGCAAGTGTATACTTTGGGGTTTTTTTAGAGGGAAAAGCAAAAGTGAAATATCTGTGGGAGACATTCTGCGCAGCGATACACACCATCACCTCTTCAGACTGGAAGACACATTATAAATGTCCAATACATCGGCAAGGAGTCTCATGTGCAGCTGCGGATCTGCTGATACCACAGCCATCACTGGACATCACTGTAGTAAGCACTTCATTGAAGAACCCTTCCCTTCCTCACAAAACTCAAGTATTGTGCGAAGTAAGAAAAAGGCTTCTCCTTCCAGCTATGTAATTTGCGCAGGGTGACTCTCGAGTTTCTCCTCCGGTTCCCCATTTGGACCAGCAACTCATCCCTTTGTGATCGCTGGCCTTATTTACATCTGCTTTTGAATTACATTTGACTCACTTCAGTTTAAATCAGAATGAAGTATTTTCACTTGGGTGTAGGAAATTGGATGTTTTTATTCCTCCAGATATATGACTTTTAAAAATGTATAAGGTCAGTTTAAAAAGCATTCCTTGAGTGGGAATGACATCTCTGTTGGGTCTGGTTTTTTGGGGGGTTGGGGGTAGTGTGTTGGGTTTTTTAGGACTAACTTAAATATGGTGAAAACAAAATTCCTTAAGAATGTTACAGGTAACAATCTAAGTTCACTTTTGCTGAAAAGATTATATTTGTGGTTTTTTCCCTCCTTCTTTATATTTGACATGTTGTTAATAGACAGTTTAACTGTTTCCCCAAAACCATAATTTAATTGGCACTTTCCCTTCTGTGTGGGTTTATCATTCCTTTTTCAGAGGAAAACATCCTTCCCCTCCCCCTCCCTTTTTTTTCTTAAATAAGGAAAAATATTTTTAATCATGCAAGTTACTCTACCCAGAGAGACCACCACCAACGCAAACACCCCTAATGATGTTAACAAGACTAGCAAAAGGGTTTGTTCACACAGAACATCTTAGAGTAAAATACCAAAATTAGATGTAGTCCTTCAAATCAATTAATTTCTTTTTAGTCAGTTAACAAGATTTCAATGCTGGTTGCCCTTTAAAAACAAGATATTCACGAAGCCATGCAACTTAGCCTTCACAAAAGCACTAACATGCTTGGCTGTCTTTTATTAATGTTATGTGATTTTTTTTTTCTACTTCACTAACATTTCAAGAGAAACAAAGTGATTGTCATGTGGTACACTCAGTCCTGGAACAGCAGCACAGCTGTTTATTCCCAGACTCTAAAAAATGCTCATTTTTTAGATCTACACAGCAGTCTGTATTTTCTCTGAAGGGAATTATACATCTTACCATAAGCAGATATAGTTTCCATATTCAGTTTGCCTATTGTACGATACTTGGCTGTAAGAACAACAAATGTAATGCTTTGTTCTCTTTCTATTGCCCTTTTTACCTCAAATTAACTCCTTTGGTGCAAGAAAGGGGGGGGGGGGGGGGAGCCATGGCAGAGAATCACAGAATTACTCCATTTTGCATTTCAGAAAAATCAAAATGACCAAACATCTGCTTCAGACACCCTCTACTGGAAAGCATCAAGTTTATCTCTCTGCTCCTGAATTAACTGATTAGGGGGAGGGGGAGAAGCATGAACGTTTAACTGCCTGAAAAGACTGGTCTCTATTCTACAAATCATTGTCTTGCATTTAGGGGGAGGAAAAGATTTGATGATTAAATTATTTATTTCAACAAAGGTGGGAAACGTGCATCTGACTTCTTTGACTATGAAGGAGCAAAAAGGACTCTATTCAAAATTCTGTGGCAACTTGCCTTTAGGATTAGACCAGAGCTGATAGGTTTCTTCCAGAAAGGTGCAAGTGTCATAAACTGAACAGCGAGTAAAAATAGGGACTGCAATGAAAAGACTTAGCCACGATACACACAAACAGTAACCTGACTTATTTTCCCCACAGGTGTGAAAAAAGGTCTTGAAACTTGAACTAAATTTCTTTAAATTAAATCTGTTCATTTTCTGTAATTCTCAAGCAACAAGTATGCTGGGACACAGCTGCTCTGCAGTTGTCAGTGACCACAGCTAGAAACCATTAGTCTACCCTGTGCAGAATATTGTTCTGTAAACAGATCTCTCCCATCATTAGTCTATTAAATATCTATTGAATATATTCACTCTGGGCTGAAACCTCTATCTAGTCAGAGTATCTTAACTCAGTGGTGGGCAGGGTTGCTCTGTAAGGTAAAGGTGAGAACTTCCTCTCTTCAAAACAAATTCTATGCTACATTTTTGATCATACCCCATTTTCATCACAGTAAAAGAAAAAAAAAGAAATAAAGGAACAAAAAAAGATTAAATTATCTAAATAATGATGGATCTGCTACCACTGCTTTCAAATCTACATCCCAATGAACTAGTCGGAGAACCTTCACACATCCTTTTCCTCACGTAGCAGTGCCAAGAGATTTTGTCCTTAAAAGACTGAAAAGACAATTCTATCAAGCTTCAATCTATAATTAATTCTTTTACTTTTCTACTCCCAAATAAAGTATTAAGATAAACAGCCTGATTTGGTACCAAGCATTGTTCATCGTATGCTCTCCTTGACGATGCTACAGCTTTCACAATTCTGTTTGACCTGCATAACGTACTGTATGTGGGGCAGTGAATTACATTCCTTTCTAAGAGACCATGCTGAATTACAATTTCTTTCCCAGGACTCAGAGGTGAATAATTGCACCTGTCCTCCTTAAGCAGACAAAAGACATTAAGTAGCGGCCAAATGGAAAGAAAGGTTTAAAAAGAAAATCACTTTATAGTTTGGTAGGAAAACAACTCAATCCAACCTTTGATCCAGCTGTATACAATATGAGGATTTCTACTAGTGCAGCTCCTGAGGAAAGGGAAGCTTTCAATCAAAGACAGACTACCCTGATAACAAAGCAAAAATTGGGGTGCTTTCTAGAAGTTTAAAAGAGCCTACTTTTAAAATAAACCATTGACAATACAAAAAAAAAGTCAGCTGCACATCTAAGTGCTTGTGGGCAAACCTTCTCATTTACATGATACAAATGAAGAAATAAAGTAAGATGGGGGAACAAATAAAGCCGCATGGCTTTTCCAAGACCACACAGAGACGCAGTAGCACAGAGCAGAAGTGAATATGCTGGAACAAACCGCAACCTAGATCTCCTGACAACCTTCACACTGTTTCATGGAATCACAGAATCATTCAGCTTGGAAAAGACCCTTAAGATCATCGAGTCCAACCAGAGAGAGTTTGTGACCATGCTGAACATAAAGGCTGACTTTTGCTCTTACTGACCGCAAGTGCTTGGCAGAGAGACCTGCAGCGGCTCTGGTTTCATCAGAGCCATGCTGGCAGACATCCAAGGAAAGGTCACCAGGGCAGAAGGACAGAGCCTCAACAGAGCATTTGCCTTCGGTGCCAGGACATTCCTAGCACCTGCCCATGCCAAAGGGCTAATGCTTAAAAAGATGAGGAAAAAAAGTGCAAAAGGTGAAAATGCTGTAGAGAATCTCCGCAAAGATCTTTGAAATATTTTCAGGCCCTTTCAAATTTTTTCTTCTTGCACGGAGGCTGCCTGTATACCCAAGGAAGATAGGTATTTGCACATCAATGGACCAAATGGAAAATATTCTGCTCCTTGTGGAACCTAAAGGTAGTCTATTTGGCAAAATCCAGGCAGTCCATCTTGCAGCTATAAAGAACACCACCATGGAAAACTATACTAAAATACTGACAGCCCCCCAAATAAAATAAAAGCAAGGAAACAAAGGAGTGATGCCTTAGGGAGTGGTGCCCTTGCAGGAAGCATGTCTCTTTTTCCCAAAAGCACAAATGTCAGTACTTAACATCCTCAATGAGAACCTGATATAGCACAGAAGAGAGACACTGATTAAAAGCCAAGAACATAACTAACCATACCTGCTTTCAGCTAGAAGTTTTGGTCTTCAAGGAAACACCTCAATCACCTTATAGTTACAGGTTTTAGAACAAAATTAAACACTGTCTAGTTATATACTTGGAAAAACACAGAAAAACCGCCTGGTTTGACAGGTAAGGCACCAACTTGGAATTAAAGAAAACCAAAGCCTACTGCCATTCTTTTCCTTCGACAGCTGCATGACCTTGGGTAGGATCCCTTCTCTCACTACCCCTGCTTCCCTTCCTACTTTCTGTCCCATCTAGTTACATGCTTTGGGACAGGGACCTTCTTTTTACAGTATGTTGGTACAGCTCTCAGGTCAATAGAGTCCTTATCCAGGAAAAAGTCAAGAGAGCACTGTGATGAGTTGTTCCCTGAGTAGCAGAAAAACATAAAGCCTGGTTTCTTCTGGACTTCTGTTTTCCCTTCTCAAAAACACCAGCTCCCTCTCTCCTTCATGTGTCCTGGGGGAACACCTTCCACACAATGCTTCCACTCTCCCCAACATACAGTAAGTCCTCCCACAGTAACCTTCATCTTGAAACTGGCCAAAAGTAGAGAAATAACTGGAAAACAGGCCCAAGACAGATGCACAGATCATGTTATTGCCCAAGGTGTTCCTTTTAAAGGAAACCCAGCTAATAAAAGCAACAGCAAACATGTCAATGGCGGTGATAAAAATAAAAATTCAGACTGCTTAGCAGATTAATTATGGCCATGCAAGGAACTCTAGGGTTTTGGTCTTTTTTAGATCATGTGCTCTCAACAAAGTGTCTAAATCACTGGTGGAAGGTATGCCAGAAAACAGCAAGGGACAAATGATCTTTGGCCAGCATTTGGGTTTCCAGTAAAGCAACAACATTTGAAATTTGTTAAGGGTAAAAAACCTGAAATTTCATCAAAAGAACATTTCACTTTTGACAAATCGGTATTTCCCACAGACATGCATTTCTTCCAGCTCCCTTTGTAAACAGAAGTCGCTGTTGACAGTGCTGTTGAATATCATCCCTATTGCAAGACTGGTGTAAATAAAACTTCAAGGCAAGGAGGTAGATCTAAGTGCAAAAGGAAAATTTTCATCCCCTATGCCTTCACTAAATTGGGTGGGTTTATATTAAATCAATACCCCCAATTAAAATTAAGAGGGAAGATAAAGAATCCATCAGCAAAATTATTTGAAGCGGTTTTCGTTCAGACTAGTCCAAAACTCTTCACCCTTGGGGGCTGCAATACAACAAGGAAGTCTCCTGAGCGTATTAATTATTTAAAATGAAAGCAACACAGTTGCTGGCCTTTTGAAAGAATCAATTTTTCAAAAAAGTGTCAGGTGGCTCCAAAACATGTGACAGGTTGGCAGTTTGTAGCATCTACTCTCAAGTCCTAATACCAGGATTTTCTCTGGAGCCTGGAGGAACTCATCACCTTTACTAACAAATCCTAAAGACAACCTGTCTGGCTCACTGAAAATGAGATGGAGAAGCTAAATTAGAACCACGGACCTCCTGTTTGCTAAATTAAAGCAGCAAACCAAAACCAAAATAAACATTAGAAGCACGTATGTACATATATATAGACACACACAGACATATATGAATGCAGACACAAATACATGCAGAGATATGTATAGGTAGGTATATATCTGTAGCTGTAAATTATAGACATTTACTGAGATCCGTATTTACTGCCTCCTACAAGTCTATTTTACAGTCTAAATTTAGGGAATTTTCTTCCCTTCTTTCAAAAAAAAAAAAAAAGGGGAGAAAAAAGGCAGCATCTGGTTTGTATTTTTCAAGTCTATTCAAAAATACCTTCTTTCTGCGTGTATCTGCCACTTCAGTACACAAGAATAAAAATGTAGAATCAGCAAGAAAATTCCTGTAGAGTCTGTTTGTAAACAAAAAGTTTCCATCTCCAAAACGGTTGACCTTATTAGCACTAGGAGGTGGTGAGAAACTTTTCAGCAGTACATATTTTACCAATACCATGGATATATATCTGTATGTATTTTTTGGTCATTTCAAAGCTTTCAATTATATTTTCCACAAAGAAATCTTTCTTATTGAAAATAAGTGCACAAGAGTTACACATAGGGATTTTTTCCAATCTCCTTAATATTACTAGTTCAGAAAAAATATTTTGTCCTGTGGTTTTTGTGGAAAATTTGAATTTTTTCTCTTAAAATACAAGCTAGAGACAAATCTATAAAAGACATCAACAAACATCAATCCACAGAATTTTTTAATTAATCTGTTGAGAAAGAATAACAAGATGTAATATAAGGGATGTGTAAATGGGTAGTGGATACAGGAAAAAATAACATTAAAATAACATTCACAGAGAAAAATCAGAATTCTGAAACCAAACATCTCCAAACTCAAATTTAGGTGGAACTTCTCCATTTCCCCAGACTTTTTGAAAAATATTTGTTGTAAGTCAGTTGAAACATTTTGTGTTATCAGTGCTCTCCACTCTGAGAGGCCCTGCCATTTTTGACCAGGGCAATCAACTTCGAACTGTAATTGCCATCCACCAAAAGTCCTCCAGAAAGGAAAACCTCACTTGGTCAACCTGAACCACCCATGGGCAGTGGCCTTTCACACATGCCACGTTAGCCCTCCCGGGTCTGGCAGGCTGCACCCCCAGCATTGTACCTTTGCATGAGCCAAGCGGAGCTCAAAGGCTGAATGTAAAACACATTCGTGGATTTTGTGATTTTTCTTCTTTTAAAGGCCTGGCCAAGTTTTAATGGGCTGTCACACACGAATGATTATGAAAGCGCTACAATGAACTGAGCTGATAAGCTGATCTGATCGGAATTAACTGCATGTGATTGCTGCTTTGAAAAGCTGGCCTAAAGAGGCAGCATTGAAAGCAATCTCACAAGTCACTGGTACCGCTTGCCTCAGCTATAAGTAAGCACAGATGGTGAGAAAAGTTAATTAAGAGACATATTTGTTTGGGGGTTTGAAATTTCCACCCTCTCTTCCCCAAAGAAGCTGAGCCACAGTGAAAATGTGTTTTACGTTTGCGGCCTAATAAGTTCATGGTTTTGAGGCTCTCTTCCTGTAGATGGAGGTAATAGATAAACAGAATAAATAATTTATGCCAGCAGTTAGCATATGGATTTGCACTTGATCACCAAGCTACTCATTGCACCTGATAGCTACAACATCTTGTCAATTAAAAATATTCCTTTCTCCATGATTCTTCACTTACTTTCCTCCTACCCGGCACAGCTTTTCTCTTATACCACAACTGACACCCAGCAACAGAGATGCCATCCTTTTCATTCTCACTTTAATGACTGTCTCTTTTATTTGCTCCCTCACTTCTTCTTGCAGTATTTCATAAGGAACATATCAGCAATTACAAAAAATAGCTTCTGGTGATAAACCTTTTTTTTTTCTCCTGGTTGGGAACTCACTTTCCCGCCTCCCTCCAGCCCACACTTGAGCTTTCCCCAGATTAACTAACGGGCTTCTGAAGCTGGGGCTATGGCAGTGCTCTGTAAAGTGATCACCATCTTTAGAGGATCAAAACACATCCCTTACACTTTATACACTGTAAGACTGT
This sequence comes from Mycteria americana, assembly GCF_035582795.1. Classification (NCBI taxonomy): domain Eukaryota; kingdom Metazoa; phylum Chordata; class Aves; order Ciconiiformes; family Ciconiidae; genus Mycteria; species Mycteria americana. The sequence continues at coordinate 45,228,178 of NC_134366.1, read as the reverse complement.
GACCAAAGTGTCATGTAGCAGACATTTCGCTCAATGGGCCTTCAAAAGAGTATGATTCTTTGGACCCATTTCCATTTTTTTTACCTGTGGCTATTATAATGACAATGGCCAGCAGCACCAAAGAAATACTGGCTGCAGAATGGTAGGGATCAATCTCACATGAAAGGCCCTTGAAGGTAAGAAAGGGTTAATGCTAAGGACGGAGAAAACCGAGATTTCAGAACTTCAAGTGAAATTGAGAGGTTCTTAGAGAGACATTTCCAATTCATGCCTACTGTACTATTTATTTCCTTTCCCATCATTGCTGATTATAAGGATGTGCATGTGTAAAAGGAAGTTTCTTCATCTCTAATCAGAGCAGCTCTATTCCATGAATCCATGATCCACTGTTCGTGACATTACAGAATGAATCAGGCAGGAGGCTCAAGCCAGATCAGAAAGTGATAGCTTCTGTTTAAACAGATACCTTGGAAATTAGTGATGACAGAGGACAGTATTATATTGCATAAACATTTAACTCTTAGCACTGTCTCATTCTCTAAAAAGAGGTGCAACAGAATTACTCACTGGAAAGATTTTGGTATAAAAAAAAATGATAAATTGGAGTGCTGATCTGTTCTACTTATATTTCTAGAGAAATAAAGGCCTGTTTTGAATAGGACACCCACGCTATATGTATTGAACTCTCCCTGGATTTAAGGAAAGTTGCTTCTTAAAACATTATCTTTGCATTATAGCGGACAGTCACATCATTTATGGTCTATCTTAAGAATTTGGCCTGTATCAGTATATTGCTTCTGTCAGTCTCATTTCTGTGCTATAGAACCGATTTTGAGTAGGATATTACACTTAGAAGCATGTGTTCCCTAACTAGGTTTACATTTCAGATGACAGGATCACATCAGAAGACTAGAGATTGACACCCAAGACCAGCCCTGCATTGAGAACCTTCCTATGTCATTCTGCAAGGATTCTAGCCAAAAACTTGATCTGTGTACCTAAATATATATATACAAACTAATAATTTAGCCATTATATATATATATATGTATACATACAAATTAATAATTGTGTCTCACATTCCCAGGTGGTCCCTAAATGTTGTGTTATCTAATCTCATAAAAATGGCAGGTTTTCTAATTTTGTAAATGTATACAAAATAAGTTGTTAAAAAAGTCAATCATTGAGAGCTCAGTGCAGATGTTAATCCAATTTGTGTGGTAATGATCAAAACAGTCAGTTTACATAAAGCATTACAGCTATGCAATATTGCAGTCCTGCAGTTCTGTCATCAGCAATGAGGGTTACCTACCTGCCACTGGAAATTTTTCCGATGAACTCTGCATAGTCATGCTGACAGTGAGTACGACCTTCCATTAGTGTTGCCCACAGTGACAGCCTTGCTCCTTTTCTGCTTTTCTGTCCAAGGATTGTCAGCAGGAAAGTGTAAAGGGAGCTATAGCTCCTTCTACTGGGTCTTAAGCTTCCTAAGATTAAAGATTTGAGATCCTACTAGGGCTCAGAGAAGTGAGTGAAAGAAGGCCAGTAGCAGCTCACAGAGCTCTGCGTCACTTTTTTCTTTAATTCTGCTTTGCACATTCCCACTAACAGCACAATTTCAGAAGCAATCATGCATTTAAAGAAGCTAGCAGAAAGAAGGCTGGGGACAGACTGTTGGAATGGGGACAGAAGTACTGCTAAGCAAACTGATTGTCTGATCCACATATGACATCTCAGATGTAACAGCTTGTAAACATTATCTGTAGAGCTCCAAATAATAACTTTACAGATTTAACCAATCATGCTTTGAAGGCTGTCACTGATCTAGTGGAGCATGACCAAATCCCGTTAGAGTGCAGAATAGATTCTAGCGGGAAGTCTCACATATGCTGAGTTGCATATCTAGATAAGGAATGCAAAGACATCACTTATGCTACAGAGATGTATGCACATGAAGAAATTAATACATGCAACTAAATTCATCATCCCATGGGACTACAACAAAGGTTTCAAACCCTGCAGGGTAACTCAGTCTGCAACAGTACTGTGTGCTTCATCAAAGAATATCACATTGACAAATTCCTTCATAAGTAAGGACTGACTTCTGCATAAGTGAGCGTGGCAGCTATCTGTGACCGATACATGAATATTCAAGAAAGACATAAGAGACTCCCTTACAATTTCAACTGAAATAGTCAAAAGCAGATGAGATCTGTGTTTTGTTTGCCCACTTTACACATGGACTTCTTTAAAATTACAGCACAATCTAAGTTGTCACTTGTTAGAATTAATTCACTGGACAAGATTTCCTCAGATCTGCTGAAATTCTATCGTCCTTCCAGCAAAATGTGGAGAAAGGGAAATTAAGTGAGTCTTTGAGACACTGGAAAAAGCACGGGTAGGAAACCTGCACAGATGTGAAAGTGTTCAAAGGACTGTTCCTGTCTTGCCCAGTGGAGATAATCAGAATTACTTTGACTATTTTTTTATCGTCCTTGTGTGAAGAAAGTTCAAGAGAAAAGCACGTTAAATGGCTAAGTGCTTCCTCCTATTTTGAGCACTACGTGCTGTATTTATTTCTCTGGCTGCAAGCCTCTGCATGTGAATGCCAGGGGAATTTCTAGCCCCTAATATCAAAAACAAGTCGTCATATACTTTGTAAGGGCCACCTACCACATTATCACTCCTATTAGTGTATACAGATCCTACAGGGTATCCTGCCTGCCAGTACAGCTAGGAGAACTTAGCATCTTCTTGTTTGTTCAAAACTGCGTTGCACTGTTGACTGTAATGATATGCAGTCTTTTTTTCCCTTAGATAACTCCAAGAGCTGAGAAATTATTCTGTTTAAACAAACTTCCTGTTCTTTTCTTTCCTAGGGTGAAAAGACTGCTTTTAATCAACGATTGTAGCACTATGGAAGAGAGATGCAGAGTGTGCTCTTAGATAAAATAAAATAAAATAAAAACCCCACCTTTGGCTCAGACAGATTTCTCAGGACCAGCCAGAGTCATAAGAGTCTCTTAACACTGCACTTCATATGATTTTTTTTCTCTCATTTAGAAAAAAAATAATTAGAGGAATTTTATTTTTTTTTTGTTACATTTGGCCCAATTAACATGAATCTTTTTTGTCTCCTTCAGCTTTTCTCCAAACAGTAGAGAAATCCAAAGCTTTTCTCTTGGCCCTCTCTCCAGGGACTAATATCTTTAAGTACTTCAAGGCCAGATCCAACTCCCTGACATTTGTCTGCCTTGAACTTGCAAAGCACTCGTAAGTTTGTTAGCCTCCAAAGCGTCAAGAAACTACAATGATCTTTAGACATATTCCATGTGGGAGGTTTTGCAGAAAGAGCTTCATACAGCAATAAAATCTACAGCTTGTTCTGGTGAACCTGTGTCAGATGAGGGCAAATAAAATCCTCTGAAGTATAGTAGATATCCAGTTGAGCATGTTACACTGGGATGATTCACGAATAAAGGAGCTCCTCCATATCCAGCTTTTATTGTTGTAATTTGCCATAGAAGTGTTGGTTTGAGCCCAGATTAAACAAATCTAAGTTAGAAACAGGAACCAGACTAATTCTAACTTTATCATATACACTGCAACAGATATTCAAGCAATATTAAGGCATTGTTTTCTCTTGGAAAACTTGACCCTCATCTGATGCTTCAGGAGGGAGCAGCCGAGTCTGCTGGAGTGCCTTGCCCGGGCCCCGTTTACGGCCTCACCCTCAGAGCGTGCAGAAGTAGGGAAGGTATGGAAAAAGTATGCGATCACAGTGGTAGGCACTGCAATGGCAGCTAACCTATTACAGCTTCTTACCACCAGCCTAGGAAATCAGTCTGGTTATCTGCTGAGTAGCACCGCAGCAGAGCTCCTCAGGTGAGCAGGAGCCAAGGAATGTGCCACGTTTTCTAAACAGTTGAACCCAGGGACACTGAGGGCAGGAGTAGTCGAACAATTTAGTTATTCATCGTGTACTTATCTACTTGGTTTTGGCATTTCTCATCTGCACAAAGGTTTATGCAACTCTGGCTATTCTGAAATCTCTACTTACCAGCAATCAGCTAAATAAACTTCCAGATTGAAGTATTGTTTCCAACAACTACATATTAAGGTGCTCAATGAAAACAAATATTGTACGTAAAGCAATTCTAGTTGAGGTACCATCAGCTTTAGTCTAAACAAAGGAAAGAGGAATTGTGGAATTAGCCCAAAAAAGACTCCTGTGCCTTGACTGACATTTTAATTCATACGGATACAAAGACATCTCCATTTTTAAACCATCTTACAGGAAGTATAGCATTCTTCTTGTATGCTCTTTTGCTTAGTAGAGTCAAAGCTTGACTCACAGGGAGCGTAGTATTTATTCTAAATGGTCAAAGTTAAGGCGCAGTTAATGACTTGAATACCCACAGTTTAAGTTACATTAAGCTGTACAGGGACTCTTTTTGAGCCACCATTCTAAATGAGGAAAATATCTGTGCCTTTCCAATGCCCAATACCGTTTTTTCCTTCACAACAGTTTTTATCATTTTCAATGACACTGTAATGGAATTGAGCAAACAGCAGAATCCATAGAGATGTTTAATTCATTCTGAGATCTCACCACCTCAGAAAAGAGATAAGATTTTACAAATTTATTCCCCTCCTTTATTTCAATTACCATGTTAATGCTTGAGACAATTCCTAACCCAAACTTCTAGCCAAAAGTCTGTTGGCAGGTAAGATAGCAGATCTAAATCAAATCACAAAGATCTTGCAATCAGATTGCATAGCACAATTTCCCCTCTGTAGTAAAAGCTGCACTTTCCCCTATTTTCCTACTGGAATTCACAATAGGATGGCAGAACTTCATTACATACACACGATAGGATGTTAAGATAGTACGTCCTTTAAGAAGTTCTAACAATATCCAAAGCTAAGTTCAAATCCAGACATTCAAACAACAAAGTGTAGAGTGGGAAAAAAGGAAGATTGCTTACACTAACAAGGTCTTCCCCAGTTAATTCCCTCAGAGTCTTTCAAAATCAGAAACTAAAAGAATGAAAGGGCTCTGCTATAAGCAGTCTGCTACACCAATATGACAAAAACCACCATCAGCCTTCAGTTGTGACCCTTTCATGGTTGTCAAATTAAAACACACAACAACAGTGAGCCCCCCCTCCCCATTCTTTTTGGCCACCAGTTCATGCAAATTACAGAAGACCAGTAGTCTTCGCCTAGCAACAAGACTGCATGTTCACTACTGATCACATTAATGATAAAGTAGTGAATATTAGCAAATCTAATGATGAGAAGAGATGCCCTCCTTCACTGACTCATCCGTACAATTTAAAATCTCTGAAATAGAAAGCATAATTCATTCATCTAACAGACTCACTAGAAACTGAAAAGAAGCCATCAATAATACTGCTTTCCAGCCCACATCCCTGACACCGAAACCCAGGCACACAACAGTAATTTCATGCGAGGAGAAGGATTGCTAAATGTACAAAAATAGATGTATTTTTGCTGAGCCATGAAACTTTCACATTTGCTTACGTCTTAGACTCATTCTAATATTTCCTAGAGTTACGGTTAGTACACATGAGCTGTCCTGACTGCCGTGGGACACAAAGAGCGCCGGCGAAGTGTGCCGAACTGTCAGCCCCTGAGCGCCTCCACCTCCCAGGGAATCATACAGCTCATTCAGGTAACTGCAGAAAAGGTTATAATTACTTACAGCAGGATGTCCAGCACAGTAGGTGTAGCTAGCATGAGACTGGTAGTGCAAGCTTGCTCTTGGAAAGGTGTATGTATTCCAAGCAGGTTGGCTGCTATTCCACTGGGAGCTAAAGCCAGGGCTCATGGTCACTCTGGATTTACTGTTTTGGTACGTTCTCACTGTGGAGCTGGACTATCAAAAAAGAAAGAAATGCAACGTAAAAATAGCTTTTAGGGTAGAATACAAACAATGCAGCTACATATCATCATTGTGCATATACATACTGCCACACGGCCTGGAACAAACTTGAATGTTTCCTGTCTGGAACTGGGAAAAGCAAAAAACTGACTCCTTCAAAGATATGTATCAGTGGAACAGCTATGTCACTGTAATGCCCAAAAGAAAGACTGATGACTGTTAGGCTTCAGACTGGGATGTAAATCAAATGGGCAATGGATAAGTGATAAATAGAGATAAGGGGATGTTCCGAAAATGTGTAGAGGCTGCAATCCTGCAAGATTAATAGTTGCAACTTCCATATTTATTTATTACAATGAACTAAATATTGAGATTTATTGAGCTCCTGATCAGCTATGTCCATTTTACAGTAAATGGCAGTTTGGGGCCAATGTTTAGATGTGTTTCTTGAAGTCTTGAAATCCCATCTAGTGGCTAGGTAAGGCCAAACCGTCACAAAGCTACCCCTACATTTCAAGTACGTAACCTTCTAAACAGACTACGAAAGTTCATGACTTTTTAAATTACTTAAAATGCAGAAGAAAAAAAAAACAAAACAGAATCTTAAAATAATTTTTTAAAGTTAATTCAATAACTTCATCTGAAAGTAACCCAGACTATGGATGTATAATTCACTTTCATTCTTTCTGGCTTTCTCTCATTTTACTTTATTTTAACTGCAGTTTTCTGCTTCTAGTCCTTGTTTTATAAAGAATATTCCTAATAAATGCTTGCACTGATAGGGGTGGTTTATTAGGGCAGAAAAAAAATCAATTTTCAAAAAGAGTAGAAGATGCATTAGAAGTGGATGCGTTTTTAGCAGATATTTAGGTTGGTCTTCAAAGACATGCAAATGTACTTTTTCTTCCATATTCTGTTCTGCATTTGGGTTTTGCTTGCTTTCTTTTTATTGGCAAAGGTGTTCTCAATATCCCATGCAAATTTACACCAACTAATTGGAATTGTTATAAACCTGAAACTGTTCTTTTTAAAGCATTAAATTCACAGTGACCTTAGTAATACAGTGAAAGCTTGAGAAATAGGAACACAAATAATATTTCTTAGAAATGCTTATAAATGTCCCTGTTAGTAAATTGATGCTATCAATTTCAAAAGCTATATTCAAGAATGACGCTTCATTTATTTTTACCCTCCTTTCAAAGACAACTTTTATACACAATATATGTAGCATTAACCAAATATCAATATGGGCCACCATCGAACAAAGTGTTTCACATGGTCCAAGACCATCCTTACCCCAAAGTGCTTACAAGATAAATGAGAAGGTCAGGGAAAGGATGAAAGAGCAGAGTCTGATGCAGGAGCAGAGAAAACAGCTTCGTAAACATGACTTTCAGTTTCATTTCAATGCTTCAGCTCAGTTTCATTGGGAGAGGATTAATGAAATGGAAGGAAAAGGGAATGGAGAGAAGACATACAAAAAGGTTTCAAGGACACATTCCAGCTATAAAAATATATACCCTGTATAATCTTTCCAATTTTCAATACTGTATTTAGATGAGCTGGTTGTGGAAACTACAGGCCACGCTGGCATCAGCTGAACGTGCCCTCTTTATTTCATTTAATTTTCAAAAGTTTAAGTACACAAAGTTTGCCTCGGTTATCAATTGCTGTATAAACTTTAAGTTCAAGAAAAGGCCAAACGACTTCCTGCATGTGTTTATTTCCTGCGCCGCCGATTAGGAAGCCTGAAAAGAGCAGTTTCCGCTCACCAGTTCTCAATATCTCAACAGATTTGCCTCCCGCCCCCACCCCTAAGCGAAGGATTCCTGCGGTGGGATTTCTAAAGATTTAACTTACGACTAGCTGAACACAAAGCGTATGAATGAACACTAAAACCCACACTAAACTCTCATTAGTCACTGTGTGTGACAAGTGGTTACTTTGTTCTTACAAAAGGCTTTAGGGGGAAAAAAAAAATCTGCCCCTACAGTTAAAGGGGCTTATTTGAAATAAATCTTTTTGTATGAATTTAAATCATGACAAATCAAAGGAAAGAGGCTATGGCTACAGCTAGAAAAAAACTGAAGAGATTTAATGTTTTTTTTTCTTTTTTTCTTTTTTTTTCCCCTTCCCCTTTTACCCTCTTTCCCCAAGGAGCAGAAACTGCATTTTCTTTCCTTTGACATATTACTTATCTTGTAGATCGCTCCTCAAAGACAAATCTCTCTTTCTGGGCCCTGGTAGACTTGCTTCTACATGAGAGATGAAGGCTAGGTTTTGTTTCGGACAGATCAAGTAGGTTTTTAGCTATAACGTACTTATCCGTGTACACTTCTCCCCTTTATAAACATCAGGTATTCAAGTGTGCCTGCTTATTAACTCCTCTTGAGGAGTTCATCCCCGGCCAAATATTCTGTGAATATTGAGCTGCTGTATCCTAACAATAGCTTCGCTCCTTCCTATTATTTCTGCTGAGTCTCAATTGTATGGACCAGTGGAAAAATATCTGCGGCTGATGGGATGTGAAGATGCATTGTCAGCTGTGATAATTGTTAACTGATTATTTTCACTATGGCAGCGAACTCCAGTACAGTAAGGAGAGACGTGCTATTAGCACTATACAGACATGCACAATACCTGTTCCTGTATTAGAGAACAGGAGCAAAAATAAGCCTGTTTTTTAAACAGCCTGCCTCAGATGCTGAACAACCTTCTGCCTGTTGACTGAGTTTTGTTTCGCGCTTGTGTGCTACACAAAACACCTTCCCGTATCTGCCACCGTGCTAGAGGCACGGTTCAGCCCCGGCGCTAAATCCAGCCACAGAGATGAGCCCCTCTGCCCCGCTTCTGCTCCTACACCCAGCTCCCACCTCACGGGGGACACATGAGAAATGGTGAGCCATTCAGGCTGGCAAGGATGCGTGGGTGTCCTGCCCGTGCAGGTCACTCGGGACGCAGAGGCGGGAAGCGAGACCCCACGTACCCTGCTCCCCCTCGGGGCGGCCGGGCAGCCGTGGGAGGAAGGTCCCTGTGAGGAGAGCCCTCTGCTCTGAACGGCTTTGTAGGGGGGCTACTATTTCTGACCCAATAAAAGCTTCTCTCCTTCTGCTGGCTCGCCTCCAGGAAAAAAAAAAAAACAAAACACCAAACCAAAACCCGAAAGTCAATACACAAAGACAATCCCAGGATAATTGGCTTTGAAATCTTGAAGCTACCCAGGTTGTCAGCCAGAGGAGACATCTGCACCACCGGCCACCAAGTCCTGGGACAGCCTGGGCACCTCACTCTAACCTAGGGTGGTTGGGGAGCTAAGACATGACATCAGGGACCCCAAAAGTCGATGTGTTGAACTCAAGGTGTCCTCTGAACAAAACACTGCACATCTCTGCAGCCTTCCCAGTTCAGTGTTGAACTCAAGGTGTCCTCTGAACAAAACACTGCACATCTCTGCAGCCTTCCCAGTTCAGTGTTGAACTCAAGGTGTCCTCTGAACAAAACACTGCACATCTCTGCAGCCTTCCCAGTTCAGTGCAGAGGTGGCTGTGGGAAAGACACTGGACCAACTGGTGGAGCTGGGAGGGAAAAACGGTGCACTGGGGGCAGGTGCCCAGGTGCTGGCAGCGTGGGGTGCAAGGCAGCCTCTGTGAGGAGAGGCCAGGGCTGCCCCATGCCAGACACAGGCGGTTCCAGTCGGCTCCGGCCAACCCATCGCAGGGCACAGCTGAGCCCCTCAGCCAAGGTGGCGGTGCCTCTGGGAACACGTATTTAAGAAAGGGCAAAAAGCTGCCTGGGAGTGAGGAAAAAAGTGAGAAACATCACTGTGAGCACCCGGGGCAGAGCAGGAGGAGGGTGAGGAGGCTCCCCTGCAGCTCCTGGAGAGCCCACCTGGAGCAGGTACTCCGGGACAGGATCCGTGGAGGATCCCATGCTGGAGGACATGGATATGTCCTGAAGGAACTGTGGCCCACGCCAGAGCAGGGGAAAAGCGTGAGGAGCAGGAGAGAGGAGCTGTTATTCCCCATCCTCCTGTGCTGGTAGGGTGGGGAGCAGGCACAGGGTCAGGAATGGAGGAGTGAAGCTGAGTCTGGGGAAAAGGGGGGGAGGGGAGGTATTGTCTTAATTTGTCCTTGCTTCTCACTATCCAAACTTATTTTAATTGGCAATAAATTAATTTTCCCCAAGTTGAGTCTGTTTTTGCCTGTGATGGTAATTGCTAAGTGATCTCCCTGTCCTTATCTTGACTCACGAGCTTTTCCATTGTATTTTCTCCCCCTGTTTTGTTGAGGAGGGGAAGTGAAAGAGCAGCTGGGTGGGTGTCTGGCAGCCAGCAAAGGTTAACCCACCACAAACTGGCAGGTCTTGTGGCACACAAGCTTTTATTCAGGCTCTGAAGTGCATTTATTTCCCCCTAACTCTCTTGATTACGCCAATAAAAGGTATCACCTCTTCCCATAACCCTGTCTTATTTATGTCTCTTAGGTTGTCAATGGTAGACCACCGCTGCCACTCCTGGGACAACTTGATCAGCTTTTCTCAGAAAACTTCTGCAGAAAATTATCAGATTACAACAAAAAAGAACTGTTGCCCTCCTTGCTATGCTTTTCCAGAAACAACAAATATTACAAAGCGAGGGGAGAGTTTTCTTTTCCTTGAATAAGTCACTCCAGTACCTTTATAACCTAACAGCCTGATGCAATCTAAAATTGAGATCAGTAAAATGTAAATGTCTAAGCATATTTTAAAATATGACCCTTTTTTTTCTGTGCCTTAATTTCTCTGGCTTATAAATATGGATAATCTTATTTTAAAACTTCTAGACTAACCTTTTCCTGATGTTTGTAACAGTTTTGAACATTTTTGGACATAAGCATGAGTGAAGTGCAAAGTACTGTTAGTATTATTACTATTTTTTGAGCTTAACTGCTTTCAGTTCTTAGTTCTTTTAATAGCTGATGTGTGAAGTCTAACAGTGGAAAAAATAGAACATCGTATTTATGGAGCCCTTTTTATCTTCAAAGCACTGTGCAAATGTTAAATGGTGGCAAAATTTTTGACTGGCGCAACATTTCCAACTTTTAAAGCAGTTTATAGTAGATGTAAGAACTAGCAGCCACTCCTTCCTACTTGTACGTGAATAAAGCACACTATTTGACTAGGACATTAAGCAACATATATAGTTCTGACGTAGACTTAGTCTCCATGTAATCACACCTGTGCTCTCCATTCTTTTGCAATACAGCGTCATCATGCAGTAAACTAACAGGAAAAATATGTGTTAATTCTGAAATTCTACATCATGTCAAATGCAAGACTGACTACATCTATCAGATACCCTTCTGCCAACTGTTCCAAAACGCTGCGATTATTATTGGCTTTGGCACTCCAAAAGAAGAGAGAGGCTCAAATATTCTGCTCTATGTTACCTCTCTACTTGCACTGACTTAAAAAAAAAAAAAAGACAAGTGGGATTAAAGAGGTGTAAATAACATCTGAATTCAGCCTCCCACTACCTCATCTTTTAAAAGCAACTTCACAGAGCTATGATGTCATTTGCTTAGCCCACACAATTTGAGCTGTCTCCAGTCCCTTGGATTTTGATTACAGAATGGTTCTGTCTTCAGCTGCATCTTCTGGGGTTTTTTTGTGAAAGGAATTGTGTTTGAAAGGGTGTCCACCCTCTTCCCCCTATCCTTTCAAGGAATGTGACATCCCTTATTTTGGATGTCAAAATGATTACAGGAGTTGGGAAAGGCCAAGTAGAGAAACTGCCATTCTGGAGATACTGCTTGCAGGAACTCTATATGCCTGTATTTGGATCAGACCATGATGCAAAGCACAGTCCTATGCTCTTAAAAGTTTGGATGCTTTACAAAATACTACCGTTCCCATAGAAATCAAAGTTTTCCTATAACCTGGAAAAGTCAGAAATGAAAATAGCTGCCCTGGAACATTATTGCATGAGCTAAAATGATGCATTTGTTTTCTTGCACAGAGAAAATATGAAACTGGCAAACCAAATCTGAAGTTAGTTCATCACAAAATCCACCTGAGAGACCTTAAAGATTGTGGTAATTCTGAAATTGAAGAGTGAGGGTGTTTTTTTCTTTTTGGGTTGTTATGAAAACTAAACATGGAAGATATGGCAGATTATTTTTTTTAATAGCAGGAAAGAGGAATTTTGTGCTGCTACTTTTCCCAACATAATCTTTCGCTATAGCTTGCAAATCTTTTACAGTCTAGGACCAGATTCCATCTGTTTCAGTAAGAACTGAGCTCTTAATATTTGGCCACTGCAGATTTCGAGTTTATCAAGTTTGTCTCATAACTTCTATGAAAAAATTTCAGGGACATGACCAAATTTAAGAGAAACATTGTTTTTCCAGACATAGGATTGAAACTCAATATGCTGTACCTGGAAAAACAGGATAAACTAAGAGAAACGGCATTCCACTGAAACCACAGAGAAATGATGAGGCTATATTTCATATCTCGGCATACATGTAAGGCTATAGCTCATCCCGTGGATCCAAGAGCACCGAGCACTAGCCCACATCATGCCAAAACCCAGGGTGTGCAGCCCATCTGCTCCCTTCCGGTAGGTGGGAGAGGAATGCTCTCCATGGACTACCTGTGCTCAGCAGGCTTCCCGCAAACAGGATGAAGGACACAACCAGCACAGCTGAATCACGTAGAGCTGGGGCCCAATAGGAATGCAAAGTTGAGAGACTTTTTGGGATAGGTCCCAAATTATCTAAATAACTCTTGAGGAGTGTATTCTAGAAAAAGAGTCTGCCACTCATTGTTATTTTTCCCCAGAGTTATGCCTTGAAAACAAAGTATATATGGTTTTCTCACTTTTCTGGTTAGAATTGCTGTCATTTCCAGTGACTCAACACTGTAATTCATGTTGTACTTTTAACTGTTACTTGAATCCTAAGAGCATTTTTTTTCTGGGCAAAGTATGAAACATTGCTCTTGTAGTCACAGGGAGTGAGCCGGGGAGCTGAAAAATGAAGGCCTTCATGGTTTGAGGAAGAGGCCATAAAGAGCCTGGTTTCCTGCCATCTTATCCTCCACGTCAGTGCCAAGGGGCAAAGAATTAGTGACAAGAGACAGGCCAGTGACAATTCAGATTAAAGCCTTAAAGTCTCTTGGCAAACTGTATGGAAGACCTGGGTGTAATCAAGAGTTGCTGTTACCTAATGGTTCTCTAGGCAAGAGACCACTGGGTTTCAGTCAACTTCTGTACACATGCACCTCCTGAAAAGCATTACCACCACCAGTATCTCAGCAGGCAAGCTCAGTGCAAAGACCAAGTAAAAGTCACAAGAAATGCTCCTGTGCTTCAAACTGGTTTCTCCGGAATAAGAAAAGGAAAAGAAATAAGAGAAACTTGCATTGGTTTTGTTACCTATGTTGTACCCAGCTATAGGGAATGGGGACACCCGTGCTCCTGGACTGCTCATTCGTATGTCTTCCTTCCACAGAAGGAAAAGTGAAGGGAGACTTTCCAAAGGATATTTTATTGTTTCTTTATCTTTGTTAGGTTATTTGTAAAAAGTAAATTGGGATTAAAAGGTATGTTGTTAGATGGTATTCTTATTGGTCTAGTTTAAACCGTTAATTTAGTTTTGAACTCAGTGAATATCTTGACTCAAGTCCCCTCCTCCTCCCTCCTCCTTCACTTTGAAAGGAATAAGGGCATGGAAAATGTCAAAGTTTCCTCTATTCAGAATATTATTTAGTGAATCTATTGTGAGAAATTTAAGTCATAACAACCTCAGAAGGACACTGAATATGACCCTGTAATGGTAGGTCATAATTTGAAAATAAAGCACACTAGCATCTGTTAAATTTACTCCAGCCTTTTTTACAACACCAAGGTTACAATTTAAAGTAGTGAAGCATTATGTTAACCCAAGATGAGCATGATCTGAGTGTTTCCAGTAAATTCTGGCAAGATAGCACTGGTTAAGACCCGCCACAGATGACCTGCAAGTGCTACATAGTTGTGATTTCTAAAGAAGTCACCCATATGAAATAATCACTCAATCCAATACTCCTATGAATGCACATACAGCTCATCTGTACAGAGTGACTGGAGAAAAGGATGTTCTTCCACCAGGAGCTGGAGAGCCCACAAGTCACAGAGGTAAAGAACTTGAAGGGGAGGATTTGTGCCAGATAAGAAAGTCTAATGGTGAACATTACTCTTAAGGAAAGTTGTTGATTACATACAAAACATATCATATTAAGTCTCTGATCTTGGCAGATCTCCACAGTGGTATTTTTACAGGGTCTAAGAATTCCTCTCTCGCCACTCTTGAAGTCTTTTCTGCAAACTACACAGCAGTATTTGGGACTTGCAGCATTCCCTTGGTAAAATACAGGACACAAAGGGATGCTGCAAAAACGGAAAAAAAATTTAACATGTGATAAGTGCATTTCCTAGGATCACATTCCCCGGTACAGAGGGCTCTTGTACTATTTTGGCTGTAAATCAACAAACCACTTTTACCTACACCTTATTTTTTTATGTGGACCTATGTACCTCTGACTGAAACACAAGTTCAGGAGCTTTACTGATTAATGACTGGTTTTAGCATTTACCTGTCTGCTAAACTGGGACTTTTTACAGACAGCTAACATCTTTTGTGAAACTCATTATTTTTTGATAGTTCAGGGAGAAAAATAATTATTTCATTAACACTTGAATTCCTTCCCCTTTTACAGTACCCAAAGGTATGTTTCACTATGTTCTGCAGTATCTTAATGTTTTTTCTGATGTATCTGTTTACTACATATATATTGAATTACTCCCTGAACAATAAATCAACCACTGTCTTGGATACAAAATGCTTTTCCTCACACTAGATCTGCAATGTACAACCTTTTTTAGACAATCCCAAGAGTAACAGCTGGCTGACAATTTAAGCAAGTCTGCAACATTAACCAGTGAGTGCAATCCAGACTCACATACCGGGGAAGAGGGATGCTTATGAACAACCAAAAAATGTCTGTGGCACAACATCACTTCTACAGTTCTACCAAATGAGAAAAAGTCAGATTTCTTTCCTCAGCTGCAGTAGGCAAAGTGTTGATTCCAGCATCACATGCATATTACAAGTCTTTGCATCCACAAAATGCTTACTTTACCAAATGCAATGCGGTTACGACATTAATTTGGCCACTGGGAAGAATTCTATAAATCCTGCAAAGCTACCCAATGTACCGCTCTACAGCTAACTCCTGTGGATGGACCTGCATGCTTTTGTAAACCTCACTGTGGGATTAGGACATTTATCAAAGCTATGATTTCTTTCCCACAATGTTATATCTATTGTATACCAGGGGTTCTGCAGGTGCATGATTTATCCATCCTGTCATTAGCTACAATACCCTGCAAACAGTTCTTATTTTGTGCTGGAGAAACAAATACTCCTCCCATAAATTGTTTTACTGCTGATTGGGGAACAGGTTCCTGCTCCCTTGACAATAAAACAGCTTCCTTTCTCTGACCACGGAGTTATAATTTCCAGCATAACAATCTGAAGCTCAGCACCATTTCTTATAGAATTAAGTAATATAGGGAAAATTATAGCTTACTTTTTTTCAATATCATGCCTGAACTCTTGTTATCTGTTAAGTGCCAACATGTCTGATCACTCAAGGGACATTACAGACAACACAGCCCCTAAAGATCCAGCTGAGGGAACACAGGAGGAGGAAGCAAATGTCAAATAAATTGAACTGACAAAATTCTCTTTTAAAATGAAAACAAAAACTCAATATGAATTTTGTTACTAGGATCAGGATTTGCCAAAGGTTTCAGTTTGGCTGAAAATGTTCAACAAACATTTTAAAAAGCAAGGAAGCAAACTGGGTATCCAGGAAATCCAGAAATGAAACGCGATTTCTTCCTCAGTGAAATCATACTCAGACAGGCCTTTCACTCAAATTAAATATTCATAGAACCGCATATATTGTATATGACACATTTGAATGTGAAAAGGCTAATATCCTCTGGCTTTTCCAGTACTCAACTAATCCATTAGAAATGTAATAGTCAGACTAACCATTCTATGACTTCAGTAGGAGGTATGAAAAATAAAAGAGAAAGCAGAATGAACTACAAAGAGAAGAAGAAAATAAGAAGTAAGATGTATCCAAGACCAGCTCTCAGGGTACTCAAAATCAATTTCAACTGCCCCAGATATCTGTTGAGTATCAAATACAGAACAGAGGAATATGCATACAGGGCTGCCGAGTTGCCTAGAAAAGCTGCTTTTTCTTCCCTTAAGCTTTGGGCACTCATGCTGGAGAAGAGAGAGATCACTGGTTTATTAAAAGGGATGAGCAAATTATGACTGTGAAGTTGACTATAAGCTATTTGAATTCAGTGTAGCAAAGACTGGTTTTCCAGGATACATCCATACAAGGTTACAGATTTCCTTAAAAAATAAGTAAATCTCAATGAAAAATGGCATGAAAATTCCAAATATAAAAGACAACAGAAATACCTAAGAGACAGCAAGTTAAGGCACAAAAGCTTATGGGGTTTTGTTCTGTTTTTATTCCGCCGGGGGGGGGGGAGGGGAGCAGTGAAAGGTTATTAAAATCCAAATGATTCTGCAGACTATTGACAATCCTATAGTCTGAACTAGTGGGAAGGAGACATAGGCATCAACAAACAAAAATAGTATTAAGTCAATGAAAAACTTAGTGAATATCTTAAATGAAGGAATAAAGCAGCACGAGTTAACACATGCTGAAGGTTTGACCATGCAAAGCTTCTCTGGCCTTGGTCAACACAGCATTTAAAATAATGGGACTACTCATGACCTTAAAGTAGACTGTGAGTATAAGCAAACAGATCCCTGACAAAGCTTTGTAGAAACTACTCCTTAGGTTAAACACAGTTCTCTCCTGCATATTTGTCTACTGCACATAAAGTGCTATCATGTGACCAGATCATAAAAGAAAACTTCCCTCTAGATAATGTCAATCAAATGTTCCTGAATATATAAAACCACTTTTACTTTCAAGTATCGACGTGAATGCAAATAAGCCACCTTCCCCTCACAGTACCTTTCCTTCAAAATATAAACCACTCCTTTTATTCTTATCAGCTAATGATCAAGAGTTTTATGAGCTGACTTGCATTTTGGCCATGCCACAAGTGTTTCAGATTGGCATTTTATACTCTTCGAATTGGTAAATAAACCTAAATAACAACAAGAACAAAACTCCAATAACTTACATTTTAGCAAGGTTACTGCAGTAAGGAAAACTCACACAGGTCTGAAAATAGCTTCAGCTTTCGTGAAATTACACTGCTGAGAAAAAATAACCCCAACACATTACACATTGAGGGGCTCAAAGTGGAAAGCAGAGATCTTTTGAATCCTGTTGGAGGGTGCTCAAATAAGAGAAGTCCTCGCCCCTCGAGAGAGGAAATCCAGCTGAGGCTCCTCAGAGCCTGGCATGTGGAGCTGCACTTCTTCGCTTAGGAAATACTGACAGCTAGGGGAATGACTCCCTGCAGCTCAGCCTAAGGGATTTTTCTGCCCCAGCGCCCAATGGTACGAAGAAGATTCAGATCCTTCCTATCAAACTTCAACATCATAAACTTGACAGGCAAAAGAAGGGGAAAAAATGACGGAGAGCTCTGCTTTTGTGTTTCTCCGTGCTGTAACCAGAGCCCCCTTTGCTATCCCCAAATGTTTGTTAAAATGTTAAAATCTAGATTTTAAAATGGAAGTACAGCAGTCATGTCCAGGCTGCAAGAACCAGATGAGAGATGAGGAGCAGACACTGAGGACAAGAGAGAAGACGACCAGAAACCACAGCAGGAGGCTCAGAGGATAAACAGATGCTACCCTGTCTCATCTGTGTTTTCTGTTTTGTGTTTTTGAGCCTACTTCTCAAAAGACTAGACATGGAATGAATGCAGATGGAGATTTCTGTCACATTGTTCCCAGTCGGTTTAAAACCTCCTCTTCTCGAGTCAAATCCTTTCTAGAGTTGATGACTGCATTTCCAAAGCCTGAGGATGGATAGAATCTTACCACTCTATAAGGACAGTGGTCTAAAAATGCTAGAGGATTAACAGCAAATTAAACTAATATGGTTACCATAGAAATTCCTTTAAAAGGTATATTTTGAATTTTGTATTTCTATGTCAGTAGATAGTCTCTGCAGCTCTGTGCTTAGAATATACATTTCAGGAAAATTTGCCGTATAGCATATTCAGTCGTACATTGTATTTCCTGACACGTGTGGGTGTCATAACCTTACAGCAGAAACAGGAAAAAACAGTAATATTAACGAGATTTGTACAGAAGCTTACAACATTAGTTACCCCATTATCTATGAAAACAGTTCAGAATGACTGGTGGGAATATCTTTGAAGATTGCGAAAATATATTTTTAGAGATACATTATTTGTTCAGTTTAAAATATATTTTAAAAACTCCAATCACCTATACATATCTTCATTATTATTTAAGTGCAACTTTTAGTATCTAGTGAACTGTTATGCAGATACTAAGACAGAAAGTTAATGGGTATAGATGTAAAAGAAAAGAATCTCGCCTACTGTACTTGGAAAAAAAGGATGGTCTTTCACCTAAAGAGGAAAGCTATGATTTGGAAGATCAAAAACCACCATTAGCTCTGGATCAGGCTGCTTCTGTGACTCAAACTTTCCACAACTCTTTCCTGGTCTCTACAACAGAGATTTTACTGCTTCCCCTTTTGCACCCTTTGGGAGATGGTATGACATCTTTTGTCCATTCATATAGAACGGCAATGTCCCAAATCACCTAATCAATCACCAATCACCTAATCACCAAATCAATTTTTTGGGTCAATTTTCAGTTATATAATGAGTACGAAAGCTACTATAATTGGGAATAAACACAACAAGAGACACAGAGAAGCTTCCAGTAATTCACATACATATACGTAAGCATAATTAAGTGAAATAAAGAAGAACACAGGCAGAACACAGAGGATATTTCCAATGACATTTAAATCTACTGGCAGAGTAAGGAAGCTAATAGTAGAACCATGAATTAGGTGGATTTAAGAAAGATAAAGCACATACGAAAGCAAAGACAGGGGAAAGTAGATTTGAGGAGCTGAATCATAATAATAGAGCTTTGCTCCATCTCATTTATCTATGTATATTTACATTTATACATCTATGTATATATTACATGGGGGGAAAATGTTGTGAAGCTATTCTTTAATTCATAGAGACTAAAAACAGACCTTGTTACAACTTTTTGAATAATCTTTTTAAATTTTATATTTTAAAAGAAATATCTAGAAACATTTATTTCAGAGGAAAAGGTAATTTTTAAATTTTGTTTTAACTGACTGCTGCTAAGATTTTATGTAATATGAATGAAGAAAAGCACAGGAAAAAAGATGATGTTCTACAGCTTAAATATGGAAGAAAAGATTTATCTTGCATTCTAAAAACTGAAAATATATTTATGCCCCTAACTCCTCTAATTTTAGAAATATCTGTTGTATACTGCCATTATACCCAAATTGTTTGCAGATGCTGCTGCACAATGGAATGGTCAGAGATAAACTGTTAAAATATTTGATGGCATTGTCAACCTGTTAACAAAATCAAAATTATTAAATGGACACTGAATAGATGCTAGTAACACCAAGATTTGAGGATTTTACCGTTTATACTGCTCTCTCTTTTATTTTGGCCATGATACAGAAAAATATATATTTCCTAAGTAGACTTTCCTAATAAGAATTTTTAACTTAGATAGATCAAATTCATAGAACATGCATAGGGTTTTTTTGCTATTGCCTAAAATTCTGATTTGAGTCAGAAACATTTTCATTCATAACAAACTCTCTAGAGAAATTATTAGTTAATGCAAAACAATTTAATTAGTTTATGCAAAACTGGTTTTATTTTTAAAACTTATTTTTAAGAAGCAGAACATGTTACTCTAAAAATAAATATGTTATTGTATCCTAAAGTTTAAGAAAAAATACACAGGAATATAGTTGCTACAATTTTAAGTAATTTTTTATTACTTTTTTAGTAATCAAATTTTCAAATTTGATTTTTTCAAAAATCAAAGACAAATTTTAAGTAATCATTTGATTTCATGGCTCACATCTAGCTGCTCAAAGGATAGCAAACTTGTTAGATGACGCAGCAGATATACTGTTTATTTGTTTCTTTAACATCAGAATCATACAGTGTGACAAGGTTCTGCTAACCATTCATCTGCAAAAATTTGATAACTTTAGGAAATGCCATTCAGGTACTGGATGTCAATTTTGTTCTAGATGCTAAGGTCCCAGTGCATCAAGACCCGTATGCATATGCATAGCTGTAAGCACAGTAGGGTCCACTGAAGCCCAGAGGATGCATTATAGTACTAGAATCATACACAGGTTTTCATTTGAAAGGCTTAAATATCTAACGGAATTGATCCTGCGCTGAAGACAAAAATTTTATTTCTTTGCAAGAACAAAAAGATGGAGACTTAAGATAGGAAAGGGGGGATTTTGTTGTTTGTTTTAAAAGGATATGAATCTTCATGATGCAGGCTATAAAAGAAGGCTAGGAAGATTAATACTCTCTGGGCAGCGTATTCCACTCTTATTATCTACAGGATATCTTGCACCTTGTTCTGAAGCATTTAGCAATGGCTCATGGAACAAGAGGTGTTTAATGGTCTGATATGGCCTTGCTGCATCGATCACTGTGATACAGCAATCAAAACCAGAGGGTGCGTATGGCCCTATTTGATCTTTACAAGAGAATTCCACTATGCTAATCTCTAAAACATATCATCAGATTATTCATTTCTCTCCCTTGTGTATTTCCTTACTTAAAAATAAATAAATCAATCAATACAGCCATTATGCAAAATTTCTGAACTTAAGGGAAGTCAATGGCGTTCGCAAGTGCTTGGCAGAACACTGCCTCTGTGCGTATCAGGGTTGCAAATTGTAAGGAGCCCTATTGACCCTTTTCTTTTAATAAACTCATTTTTGGAAAAAACACACACATTCATTATGTGTCCTACTTCCTGGAGGAAATATTGGTGCAGCTGAGGTCTAGAGACAGAAGACTCAACAACAGGAACAAACAATTGAAGTATTTCACTGTCTTGCTTTTTCCTTCAATATTCTTCCACACAAGCATTCTTCTGACTTGTACTTACTTTCTATTAGGGCTAAATTGTTCAAAAGATGAGTCATCCATTGTACCTTTAAAAAAAATGCACATTTTTGCATGAAAAAGGATGACTGAACAGAAAAGAAATGGTTGTGTAATTTGTACTTGAACACTGACATTTCCCTTTAAAAATTCAAGAATTTGCAGACAAAGTAGGTGTAAGTAGGCAACTTGCATTTAGATTTGAAATTATGACCAGCTTCAGGCTATTCCTTAAAATCTTGGGTATCTATTTCAGTGTACCCACGTCTCTTCCATTCCTCTCTTCACTTACTTGCACACGCTTCTTGTGAAACTTTTTTCACTTCTCTTTATTTAGATATTGTTAACAGTTTAAAGTTAGGTCAATATATGAAGGATCCCCACCTGAAATTTGTACCCTATAATTTGACTCTCAGGAAACAAACAACAATTTAAATTACAAGATTAAATGGGTAATAGAAGAGTTTGAGGTATATAATGGCCAACAAAGCTTCAGTACCCAAATGCCTGGCCCTGAAGGAATCTACTTTTATTAATTGCCTCCAATAAGGAGCACAGACATTGCCACTGATTTTAAGAGCTGACATAAACTTTCTTTCTTTTTTTTTTTTTTTTTTTTACTCTTCAGGGTTGACTGAGTTATGTGGAGATAGATATCCATAAATTTATAACATTCTTGAGAAGAGAGACTGTGGACTATTTTTTTTACTACTAAAACTTGAATGTATAGGTTGCAGAGTAGTTTCCCTAAGGTTCACTTTGCATCATCATCATCATCAAAAATATTAATATTTTGTTGTTGTTGTTGTTGTTGTTTTTATTAAAAAAAAAAAGAAAGCAAAACAGTCACAAGATTGTCCTGGTCGGAAGGATGGGGGACGTTAACTGGGGAACAAGAATTCATGCTAAAGTCCCAAATTGAGCAGCAGCACTCTGAAAAGGGTTTCAAAGAGAAAGCCATCTGCAATGCACCATTACATGCTTCATTGTCACTACAAAACCCAGACGTGCTGCTGCTTACTTTCAAACATGTTGTTGTAAGCATGCTCTATTAGCATCTTATAAGAGTTTAGTATTTCCTTAGAAAAAGACCTCTTACTGCAATTTGGCAAATAGAAACGCCCAGGGGTAGCCCTCCTTCCACTTAATAATTGACAACTTTCCCGATGAATGCACAATCTAGGGTTTTCCTTCTTCGCAGTACAATTTAAAGGCTA
The DNA here is from genome assembly GCF_035582795.1 of Mycteria americana. Taxonomy (NCBI): domain Eukaryota; kingdom Metazoa; phylum Chordata; class Aves; order Ciconiiformes; family Ciconiidae; genus Mycteria; species Mycteria americana. Next base: position 45,205,839 of record NC_134366.1, on the reverse strand, counting down.
CAAAGAGCAACAAGTGTTTGTCACCATTTTTACCAAGTCACCATTTCACCAAGTATCAGTGAAGAAAGAGGTGATAATCTGAAAAAAATCCACAGATGACCAAACCTGGGTGAAATTTTGAAATTACAGGAAAAAAGCTGGGAACACTTCCACAGGGACTTTGTTATGCAAAGATTATAAAGAGAGAAACACTATTCTTGCTTAATGATATCTACAGATAATATTAAGCAATACTGAGAGCTATACAATCATGGGACACTCTACCTAACATTAACTGTTCAATAGATAAAAACCACTATAGGCCACTGTGAAAACCAGTAAATTTCTTCTATTGAATGTTCCCTAATGGTCATAAAATGGCCAAGTCACTCTGGGTGTGTTATCAACAATACACAGGTTTCTTCCTGTTAATGTTACCCCAAACTAGGGAGAAACAGGAGGAGCTAAGTAGAAAATCTACTTTTTTACTTTTTCTTCCGAGGGGGTATAATGAAATATCAGTCTGATGCCAGCAAATGCGAAATCAGTTCTTTTTGCCTACTGTATCTGAGAGAGATGGTTGTAGCTGGAGAACACAGTTCAATTGCTAAATTAATATTCACACTGTAGTTCCACATTTCTCCCCCAGAATGAAAAAGGTCAGATCATGTGGAGACAGATCTCGGGGGGGAAGCCAACCACTGAAAGGAGAGCTAGGAGAGCTATAGCCATGTTGTGTAGTGCAGAGAGTGGAAAGATCACACAATGAAGCACTTTGACTTCTTGCCAGGTATACCCTGTGAAATGAATTTCAAAATAAAGTTTTAAATTACAGACGGCTTTTCCAAGCCTTTGCTGGCATGAGCACTACTGCGGAAAAGCTGTGACACCAGCAATTAGGGATAGCAGAATCTGAGATATTAAGGGAAACTTGTCAAGCAGAACTTAAAATATCTAAATATTTCTCCCAAATATTCGCCGAAAGAAGAAATAGAAATTGCTTTGGCTCTGCTTGCCTTTAAGTTTGCACCTTCTGGATTTTTTGGGAAAATATTCACAGACATTAGTTCAGAACTTCTATAAACATAATACTAATTCATGTCTAAAAGTATCAGGAACAGGGAGGCTAAAGATAGAATTCTTTCAAAATATAGCATGTGGTGTGCCAGCGACACAGTCCTACGAATTTTATGTTTGTCCTATCCGTCCAAGCAAAACACATTGTGAGCATCTAACCAAAGCTCCTTGAATCCCTCGCTTAATGTTGGCAAGGAATGCAGATGAAGAAGTATTTGCCAAAAGAATTAAGTTGATGAAAAGAAAGCATACACATTTAATGACTGACAAATAAGGCAAAGTACTTCAGTCCTGTCTTAAATGACCCTTATCCCATACTAGTACTAACCATTCATGGAAAAAAAATCCAAACTAATAATTAACATTTTAAAACGTCATGTAATGTCTGCACAAATGCTAGCAGCACCATCAGAAGTGACCGCTACAATGAAAAGTGTCATATAATTTTTCCAGAAAACCTTGAAAACTGTTAAAGAAAAGATGTATTGAATAAATGAGTTCCTGGTACTTAATAGAAAATTATGTTTGTCCTAAATAAGTATCATTCACCAGCTAATGAGCCTGTTTTAAAGTAGGGCAGAAACAGTTCTACGGTCTCCAACACCGGACTCCAGTGACAAAAATTACTTGGTACCTTTAACTCCCAACAGAAGACGCAGAAGGTATTACATGTAAATGCAAACAACTGGGCTGGCTCCCGTTTCCACAGGGTGAATGAAAAATTGCCATTGGCACAGTTTCAGGAACGATTTATTTTAAAAAATATCATCCTAATGTACAATACCCGTCTAATGGCTCCACCAAGCTGCTTGTCACTGTCACCACCTCCTTAGTCAGGTCTTCTAGGAGAAAGAAGTGGAAGAAAAGATGTCCAAGCCATACTCTGGCTAACATGAGGTTAAATTCACATAGTTGCAGTTTGCTGCAGGAACTATTTCAGCTCTTAGTAAATCTCACAGCACACAGACTTTGCCTTTTACTTCTCCTGCTGGGTCTAGCTAAGGATTGAGCCCCATAGCTGAATTTTGAGTATCCTTAAAGTTTGTGGATCACAAATTGTAACAGATGTCCCTGCTGTGCAGGGAGTTTTGTTTAAAGGTCCATCTGCCTGCAGACTGAAATCTGGGATTCTTTGTTTGCATCCTGCAAAACCAGATCTTTCAGACCAGTCACCGTAAAAATGCAGGGATTTTTCTGAGGGGTAAGGAAGATCAATATGTTGCGTACGTTCCTCCCTCGAAGTAGCTTAGACCGTCTCAAGGTTTGGCAGGATACAATCTTATTCATGTTAACGTTGCTTCCACAGAATCAGTTGCCTGCTGTAAGAAGGAAATTAATAAATGCACCTATGGCTTTTTTCTTTAAACCCCACATATCAGACTTCGGTGCTCTCCACTTCTGGGGGTGTGGGGAGGGAAGGGGTCACCTCTGCATGGCTAGATGGGGTACGTGGGCCAGGCGGTGGAACACAAGGTCCAGACTATGGGCATTTAGAGGAGAAAGGCACAGAGACTAGAGCACTGGTATATTTAGCAAAATGATTTAGATACGTTTCCAAAATCAGAGCAAAAGAAGGCAGGATGGTGAAATGACAGATGAAATCAGAATGGAAGAGAAGTGAGAGACTATGAAGGAATGAAAATCGGGAGATGGGAAGAGAAAATAACCGAAAGGGGACAAGTGAAAAGAGAAGGAAAAAGTATTTACTATGCAATTAGATTTCATGCGGGGAAGCACTCAATTCCTTCCTCTGTACAGCTTACAATACCACTTTTCAGAAGAAATTCTCCACACTCCCCTCAGCATACGAAAGGGGAGGGCGGATGGGGGAAGGGCTGCTTCATCCCCGTCAGGCTCCACTGCTGTTTTCCAGGTTCTTCCATTAGATCACCACATTTTGGGTTTCTGATGAGAAACTTGCAGGAGTGAATGGATACTTGTACTTGAGCAGAGCCAACCCCAGCCCTAGGGGCTTTCTGTGCAGGCACTCACAGTACCCTTGGGAGAAGAGGCTCCAGTCTCCTTCCTTGGCTTCCTCAGCTCACTTTCAGCCCAGCAGCTCTATGTCTCTTTACAGAAGTAGCACCTCACTGTCTCTACATTCTCCAACCATCACCAGATTCCAGTGGGCCAACTACCCTTCTGCTCATCCTCTAATAGCATGAGGATATCTCCTCCTCAAAGTTTTAGTTATCCTATTCACAGTTCATCTCCTTGGTGGCCAGCAGGCAGGCCCACAAGCTTAAGAAGGGACTGTACAGACAGCCAAGATTTTTTTTTAGTTTTCTAAACAGTCTCCAGTGTTGTCTATGCTTAGGTCAGACCTTCCTAAAAAAGTCCTTATTGCCCTTCCTTTGACTCCTCTACCAAATCATGCGTAACCTCTCCTTTGTAGCCAGCTTCCTTCCTCCTGGATCAGGTCCTGCATATGCAATCGTGTCCAACACAAGCATGCCTCTCTGTTTCTCTCCCCTGTCCAAGCTGAGGAATGACATACCTCTAGACATGAAGCCATGAATGATACAGCAATTTCATAAAATTAACTAGAATTCACAGGTTATGACAATGTCCCCTTACTTGAAACTGGTTGCAAGGGTCCTTGTGTCTTAATTTCTTTACTGTTTTAGTACGGTGCATTTTACCTCCACTTAACAGCCCAAGGAAGTCAAAGAGTATATCTTCCAGCTATTTCAGAAAACATTCAGCAACAGGAAATATATTTTTTCAGGCACTTATGGTAAATGTTTGCCGTTGTTTTATAATCTGGCATCCTGTTCACCAGTTTAGAGGTAATCTATTAGAGAACTTGGAAAACAATCAGTATTAAACACCTGGAAAGCTGGGTAATGCTATTCATCAGCAGAGGATTCTTTTTCAGATACATTTATATCTTGAAACCTAAGAATGAATTATTTTTATATTTAAATCTTTGTAAAGGCAGAAGGTACTGGTCATAATAACCACAATGTGGCCACAGCTAGTATTCTCCTGTAGAAATACCATAGGTTTGTTTTCTGCATAAAGTATTACTTTATTTTTATGGAATGCCTTTATATTTTATTGGAAATCAGATGTCCATGTTCTTTATTACTGGCAGAATTAGAAAGAGGAACAGGTCTAGTCTTCAGCATGGCATTCATAGTTTTTCATGTATCAGTGAAATGTTCCGTAACTCCTTTCCAGGTTTAGTCTGTCATTTTGTCAGTCATCTATATTGTCCTTTTGTTCACATTTAAAAAAATGGAAGTTCTGTATATTCTTGAAGTTTTCCCCCTTTTTTCATGTTAGACGATTCAATTGTGACTTCTCACATTAGATTCATGTGTATAGTGGTCAAAATTTGTTACAAGACTTCTTACAAGGCCCCATGAGTGGCAGACATATTCTCTATTCTTCTACTTCAAGCATCTAGTTAATCTATTTGCTTTTAACTACTGCTGTTTGCCCAGCAAGATCTTTTACTGCCTATCTGTGACTGCACCTCCTAAACTGACAGTCAAATTGGGCTTGGAGAATTTTTAATGGGCATTCAGTCCTACTGATAGCTAGAGAGCAGTTCAGTCCTCTTTCCAAGGAAAGACTCCTCAGGCACAGTGCAATCTTTAATTGTTTCCATAGTCATTCAATGTGTCCAAGATCCAGAAGCTGCCATGCAACTCCATTTCCCATTTATACTAGTGGGTGACAGGTGTGCTGAAAAAGGGTCAATTTTAAAATACGGAAAAGATTTTTTTTTCCCCAAAAAATAGAACATGCACACAAAAGCAGACGAAGAGAACACATGCCGAAAACAAAAATGAATTAGCTCCACTCCACTAAAAGAAACCAACAAATGCTTTTACGACAACAGTGAAAAGCTGACTAGGGCCTGAACTTGCCCTCACTAATGTCAGTAACAGTTTGATTCAATGGGAGCAAAGTAAATCCCATTAGAGCCTTTTATAGAAAAATCCTAATAAAAGCAGACACTACAAAGTAAAGGCCCTGTTCAGCCCTCACTTACACCATAGCCATTGTAAAGTCACACCATCGTAGCTGGGGTCCGCATTCAGACCTGGAGCATTTCAGTCCTATGCTCACCGCACTGCAGAAAGCTGACAGGAGATGCTGTACCGAAATGAGAATTGCAAGTCTCTCCCGGCCGCGGGTTTAGTACGTTATTGTTAGGTTTACATAAGATCTGGCCGGGTCCCAAACGTGCATTCCCCGACACTCATACTGCCTGATTTATGCTGTCTTATTTGGCTGGTAAAAGAATCAAATTGGTGACTGGTTTTGAATGAAGGCAATTAGGGTGGTTGATTGGTTTTGTAATTTGGAGAACACCACTCTAGAGTATAAGTCAATTGTGTAGAACTATCCAGGTCTTTAATCACTGGTTTCCCTGTGCAAAGAGCTGATGCTTTACATCATCTGAAATTTATACCAGTTATAATCAATTCCATCCTCCCCATTACCCCCCTTATTGCTTCCTCCCCTGCCCCGCACCTGGCAAAAACATGACATTTTACCAGAGAAAAAGTTAACTATAGTGTGGCCAATTATATTTCAAAGGTGTATCCAAATTTAATTTACAGGGTCAACTGAGTATGTGGGGGTAATTATCTTTACAGAGCATCTGACAGCTGTTGTGATATAGCGGTCCAACAGTTCCTGCTAGAAATCTGTCGGGAAGCACTTGTTTAAATTTGAGTAAGGTTAAACAACAGACTTCTGTCCGCAAATCCTGGAAAACAACGTCATCAACAAAGACACCAATTCTACGTAAGTCTCTTGGGTCCCCCCTGAAAGACTGGAAATTCTCAATTCGAAGAGTTTTGTTTCTGAATGGATCCTAAAATAGGAAGATCTGCAGGTATAACACACAAAAATTAAGCCAAGCACAGGACAGGAAATCATACATAATTTGCCTACGTATAGTAACCATATACCTTTATGAAACACAGTTTCTTATTTAAAAATACAGGCTCCAGAAATTCCAAAGCTGAGAAATAAAATTTCACTCAAGAGTTGCCTCAAACAATTTTTTATTCTCAACAGTGGACAAGAATTGAAGTGTACATTCATGGAATAAATATGTAAAAAAAAATTCTGAAGTTACATCATATTTAATTGGCTTCTAGGCAACATCTTCTGTTCCCTCACCACAATCTGCATTTCTGACATTCATTCAGAACAAGGCTGTGTTTTGCACAATGGCTTTCGGATCACTAAGTCTCAAACTTTTGGGCGAATGGTCCGCTGACGGTCTTCACCACTGATCACTGACCACCACGAAATTACACCAAACATTTAGCTGAAATATCAGTACATCTATACAATGCTATAAGCAGATGTGAAATCCTGAATTCCACTTCTCAGCAAGGGTGTATAATAAATAACCTGTGCTTCACTGAAGGCTGCCATGAAACCTCTGTTCAGCTCAGAAGAGGCGAGGCAACTTCAGGGCTTTCCATAAAGTGCCATATCTTCACGCTCCTCATTGAAAGGCCTCGCTATAAGCTGAACCCTGAGGCCCTGTGCAAACTGACCACTACTGACAAATCACAGATTGGAGATCCAAAAGTTACATTAGTAGTTAATTAAGTAACTAATTAAGTTATATTAGTAGTTAAGAACATGTAGGGTTATGTATCTTTGTACAAATTCCCTGTATACACCCTTAATTTATTATGGTCCTGAGATTTTAATAAAGTCTGCCAAATAGAAGGAAACTCTGGTTCCCACACTCAAGTAAGCAGCAAATCTTACTGATTGTGAGGCAGTAATAAAACCATGTCAAAAGGTTTGTACAGCACGGAGTAGATGATGTAATTGTTAGCTGCATTCAATACTACTTACAGTGAGCAAATTCCATAGATATTGAAATGATCCTATTCCTTGAAATAAAATGTAGGAGGAAAGAAGAAAAGCCCTGGATTACTGTTTTGTTTCACCACTTCTAAGCAACAAGGAATAACTGAAAATTCATTATCATACTGGGAATATTGGTCCTTTGGTACTGTAAACAGCTGTGACATTGCTGTGCAATTTTAAATACCCAATTTTCTCATTCCACGTCACCAGAACACTGCACGTGGTATGCTTGAGAAGACTGCTGAATTTGAACTCGACTTACTTTAAAGCAGCTGCTTACCTAGTAACGTTCACACGCAACACTACACATAGAAGAACTTATTTAGACAAAAATTGGTTTTACCACTGCAGCCATTCTGAAATCGCCCAGCACATATTTGTAATAACCCCTAGGAGCATTCTGGGTAAAAAACCACAGACTGGCCAGATGCTTTGATGGATTTTCTCCTCCTAGGTGAGCGGGCCCAATGGAGAAAGGGTGAGGCATCGCATCTCTGCCAGCTCCCCAGATCACCCTTCATGCCTGCGTGACGTTACAGGGTAGTGCGTGGAGTCGGCAGGCCAGCATTTCAAGCACGTAATAGATTAATTTGTATCTAAAAAAATATCCCAAAACTGGCTTGAGCACGTTGTTGTGCTCATCACATCAAACATAAAGAAAAATGCTTACAGTCCCAAGCTAGGCTTCCTGGGGCCTGCTGTCAAGGACAGAAGGTGATGCTTCTTCCAAGAACAAAGGCATAAATGGGTAAAAATCAGCTGTGACCATGCCTCAGAGACCTGGTTGCAGTGTGTTAGCCCCCTATGAGAAACCCTGAGTTATTTCTCCTCTTGTGTTCATGACACAAGTCTGAAGGGGCACACGGCATATTTGTGACTGAAGTTGCCTGTCTACAACACAACTGTGCTTTGCTGCCTTCCTATAGCTAGAGAGTAAACTCAGGAACTCAGATCCCAGCTAGAAAAAGGAAAGGAGAACAAATATAAAAAATACTGTCCTGGGGCCGGGGATTCACAGCTTCAGCAACCCACAGATGATGAAGTTACATCAGGGTCCAACAGTGAAGCAGAGGAAGGTACGGGACCTTCCAGTGATCCCTGGTTGGGATTGCAGGGTTCTTCCTTTGTTTCTACAAACACTTGAACCACAGATTGCAACGTGTGGTTCAAGTGTTTGTAGAAACAAAGGAAGAACCAGGAGCTCTGGATGCAGACAAATTGGTGACAGACTACAGGCCGTGCCACGTGCCTTGCTAAGATAACGGAGGCAGGGCAGAACAGGGTTATTTCCAAAACTGCCTCCAGACACAAGGAAATGAAGGCACAGCTCCAAATCAAAGGCCCCAGTGATACCAGCCAGAAGCACAACCCAGGGCAAACCAAGGAGCATCAAGCAACAGCCGGCAGGAAGGGGAAATTCTTCCTCATGATTAGTGGCACTTTCAGCAGTGTATCTGAAAGGGATGGTGGCAGAAATGCTTCGCATCCCTCCCTCAGCGGCAGGGAGGCTGGCTCCAAATGAGTCAGGAGATTAAAGGATCCCTTCCTTTGGAGGGGGAACAAAGAAGGAAATAATCTGCCAGAAGCTTCTTGGGCTAAAATCGTTTCTACAGGCCTCTGTTTGGGGCAACAGCAAGTCAAAAATATTAGGAGTACAAAAGGATGCTGGAGAGGAGAGTGGGAGGGTAAGAGAAGGTGCGAGTCCTCCTCCTAAGGGCACCGGCTTCCCCCGAGACCACAGGCTGAGCTGCCTGCAGAGCTCTAGGCTACTAAGCTAAAGGGTCTGAATAACATCTGGATACAGGTATAATTATAGAAATCGCTCTTTTAAAGCACATGACTTTGTGACTCACAAAAAGGTAGCAAATGAGTATTTCATCGTAGCACTGCCCACTTCTCATTGAAAAATCAGACCCCCAAGAACTGGGAGATTTAGAAAAGAGCAATCCAGCAGACTTGAAGCTGACTTTCAAACTCCCCTCTGGCCCTCCTGAACAAGGTGCAGAAGAGAGAAGACATTAGCTTTTCGGCCCGCACTTATGCTCACAAACACTCTCCATGCCCCCTGCTGCTCAAATTTAGTTTTACCTTGAAGCAAAAAAGCCATCATTTCTTAATAATATGAAGAATTTTCTTGACTGCTCTGTTAGCTGCTCCCTGCAATCCCTAAGAGCCACACATTTCTTCACAGAGCAGTAGGAAGCAGAGGGAGGAGGAGAAAAACTGCTGCCGACTGATTCTAATAACAGAACTGCTGATTAAAAAAAAAAAAAAATTAGAAAAAGCAGCAATTAAAAGTGCCATAGCTGGGCCAGGCACCAGAATTTTCAGATATTTCTCCAAACCCCAGCTCCCAGGCACCAGGATTCTGCCCACATATCTAACAGCAAGGGTAGGTTCATGTCGTCAACTCTGAAGCCCGCACTAGAGATGTTTCCCACTCTGGCCCCAAAAAGCCTCCTAAGAAGTGAGCTTCATGCACCCCTGCAAGGTGCCAAAACCACACAATGACTTCACAGGAGATGGCTAAATGGTTCCTCTTGAAATAGGAGCACAAGGACTCCCCTAAGAGACACAAGAGAAAGCTGACTTGCAAATGTTTAAGAAACTTGTCAATGTACAGCTGACTGATTGTGATTGATTTAATGAAAGTGGTCTGTACTGCTGAGGGGGTATTTACAAAAGCAGAGTTTAATCTAGTGAGACTGTGTTCCCACCAGAGCCAATGAATAGACATAGGCTTGCCCTGGGCTATGTAGAGAATGAAGTCATGCTAAAGACTGTCTTTGTGAAATGTTCCACTGTTTCCCACCATGCACTGAACAACCATTTGCTGACATGGGCCATTTCATGTATCGTGCACGCTTTTTGGAAGCACTTCTATGATAATCTCAAGATCAATTAACATAGAATGATTCCAACTAATTAGAATAATGAATACACCAAAGAGGTCAACTGTAAAAGATTCTCCTTTCTCCACCAGCTAATTTGCAGAGAACAAACAAGGAGGAAGTACCAGAAACCATTGTTAAAGGTGAGTTTTCTGAGCAGAAAAGACCTGTAAGCCTCCCAACCCAAACAGATTAATGGAAGGTACTGGAGCTACAAAGAAGAAAAAGAATCTGAAGACTAAGCAGAAGGAAAACAAGCTTTGCAGACCATGGAAAAAACTGATCAAGACCACCTTCAAGTAAGGCCAGAAGATTTTTTGGATGCATCTTGCATCATGCAAGATGTGTGACTGTACACATAAGCATATAAATGTTAAGGTCCTGCAAAAAAATACTCATCTTAGTGGCTCCTACTACAATAAACCCACTCGTTTTAGACGTTCTAGATATTCTATAGATTACTGAAAAAGTTGCAATTCAAAATGAAAGCATCAAAATGTTGTTAGTAACGTCCAAATGGCACATGCCCTGTATTGGACAGTTTTAGCAAAAGACTGTCTTCTGAAGGCTGCCAGAGTCTTGAACAACTCATACACTCATTAGTTCTTGAAATAGGGAAAATTGCCTAATTCCTTTTGAAAAACAATATAAATATCCTTCTGAGAAAGAAAAAAATTTCAAAAGTCTGTCACTCATACAGACTAATATTATTCTAGATAATCAAATATTGGCAGAAGTCTTGGCAAACTGACTCTGCTCTTACCACTACCACCAGATCGCTTGGGCTAACCTGGCTTCATTCCACAGGCAGACACAATTCCAAATATTTGGTGAGCACTACATATTATTCTTCACTTAAAATTATTAATATAATCTTTATTTTATATTAGATGTAGAGAAAATGGCCCATAAGTATTCCTTTAGACTATTTTGGTTTTAACACAGGAGAAATTCAACTTCAGTTAGTCTTACAATCCCTATCAAGGAAGTCTACAATTCTCACTATGCCTTCCTCAATTGAAACAGGTCTTGACTGAGATCCTACCCTAAAAAAGCATTATAAAGCAAGCATATCTTTCGTCACTTCATCTGCTCATTCTACACATTCAGTTCTCTTCAATAAGTACCTTTGAGCCTCACGGGTTTCAGAGCATTGCTATCCATGCTTACATAAAGAAAAGAAAAATCCTTTCATATTAACATCCTTCTTTCTTATAATCAAGTGCAAGCCTCTATTCAGTGCCTTAAAAACCCCCAGAGTCTGTTGTACCTGGTTTTCACGTAAATGTGGCCAGTCAGAGTTCATGTCCATAAGCAGCCAGATTTGGTAATTTTCCATGCTGCATTTCCTATCCAAGAGCCTAAACAACATAACTAGCCTATCCCTGCTGCTTAATCTCTTATATTAAGACTGGCTGACACAATACAAATTGAAAGGACCTTCTCTGTATGACTCTTCTCAAACATATAATTACAAGTCTTCTTACCTGCTCGATCCATAGCAGAATTCATGCACAGTTATAACAGGAAAAGATCCTGTTTGCTTGCTCAAGTCCCGAGACAGAAAACTAACCATAACAAGGAACTAGTAGCCAAGGCAGCAAAAGAAAACACGAAATACTTTGATTATTCCCGATCTCAGCCTGATATCCCAGCTAACACTGCTGAAACGGGGTCTCCCTGAATCAAGGTTTGCCAGCGGGGTAAAACCGCTGGCCTTGGTATCCTTCTGCTGACTTCGCTCTGTCAAATCCTAGGGCTGCATGTTTGGATGTTACTACTTCTAGTCTTCAGTGGCTGCCACCATGTTTGTCAGAAACAACCTGCCCAGTATGGCTACTGAGCAAGAAGCTCCATGATTCAGGAAGAAATAGGTAATGGAAACATTTAATGGAGTAAACCAAATAAGCTCCTATCTCTGTGGCCGTCTCTTTCAGGTACGGATGCTTGTGAGCAATCATTGCAAGTTCTACATCGCCTGAAATTCAAATCTGAAAATTGCTCTGAAGAAAACTTAGTGGGAGCGAGGCAGGTACCTCTTTTGACTCCAAAGGCAAACATTTCAGAGAGCTTATCCATTTAATTCAGTTCACCTCAACAGTAGAGATACTCAGAAAGTGCTAATTAATCAGCTCATTAGATTATGCTTGGATTACAGAGCCAGCATTATATAGGTCAATTCTGGCTATCAATTCTACATTTCATCAGGTTCCAAGCAGACTGTCATTTAAGGGAAACACACTCAAAGGAAGTTACTTGTGAGAGCAACTCCTGCCACGTGGTCACGTCAGGGTGCAGAAGACATCCCCAAACCTTCAGACACAACAGAGAACAACCAGAGAACTATGCAGCCAGCAAGACAGCTGAAAACCAGACTCATTTATCATTGCCAAAATAAAACCTGTGTGAACTAAGGGATTCATATATAAATATCACAATAAATAAACTAGCAGATAACTTCTCTGATTTCTAAAGCTACCAAATCAACACCAACATCAACCATGTGGCCAAAACACTATTTGGAGCAGGAGGGACAACGAAGAAAAGGTTATTATCTTAATAAATATTATCAATATGCAAGAAGACGGACAAAACTAAGCACTCATTAACAGCAACTCAGAACACACTTTTTTTTCTTGTCAAACACCAAATGCAGAATTCTTTAGTTGTCCTTTTGCTTTATTCTGAATGCAATGCAAATCAAAATGAATATTTATTAGTAAAATGGCTTGAAGGCCTTTCCTCCTTCAACCCTCTTACACACACTTACTTTTTCATTCCTCATCCAGCTCAACTCATCTCATGTTTTAGCTATCAATTACCAAATAAAGAAAATACAATGACTATAAGGAAGGGAGATAATTTTTAAAAAAAATTAAAAAGTGAAAGGAGAAATTTAGTTGGAAGAAGCAGCAAGAGGAACAGAATGCAAATAAGTCTGGACTGCAGGAATGGGAAACAAGAAAAACTGTTTTCACTTCTGAATTAGATAGTTCCTTCCCTTTCTTACTATTTCCTTGAGTCAAGCATTTTCACTAGATAATCTACTTCACCTTGAAGTGTTTTTCAAAGCAGCAGACCTCAAAGTCTTTTTTTACTGCAGAAAATTGAACTAAAATGGACTTGCATTACTAGCATTATTAGTCCAGTTTCATTTATTTACACTCAGACAAATTCCAAGGTCATATTTTAGAGTTCACCATGTAAGACTAGAGAGAAGAACAAGACTCAATGACTTTTCCTGATGCTTGCACTGACTCATCTTGTGATTTCTAGGCAGAAAGCAGCTGGAGCGCAATGTGATAATATTACATAAGGACCTCATTGGGCAGCGAGAAAACAACTTTTTAAAGCACATTGATATCATTAAGGATTTTACTAGGGATTATGTTACTGCAGCAAAAATTGCTCAATTGTTCCGTCTTTCCTATCTTTATCAGTTCCCCTGTCCTATGAACCCTCGCTGCGAAGGGAGCATCTGTAATCCTGAAGGGAAGGAATAAACACAGACTGCATTGGCTCTGATCCTTCCCAAGTTCAGATTTAGTGACCCTGCTAATCTTATCTTCCTGGGTTACTCCTACTTCCTTCAAGGCCTGAGAAGCAAGGAAAGGAGAGGTGGCAAAGGCTCGTTTTAGGCGAATGCAGTATGACTTTGAAAAAGCGTAACATTTTAATTGAGAGCTGGTGTAAAAAAAACTGTATACCATTAACGACACCAATATTAGCTCAATGTGACAAATTTTCATGAAAAAAATTATTTACAAACCAGCCTTCTTTCTAAAAATGGATTTTTGCAGGAATTGTTGATTAAAAAAATCACTTCTTTATTAAGTATTTATAATGATATTTATCTTTTCAATATTTTTAATAATAGTAACAACAACGTTATCAAGAGAGTCCTTGGAGTAAAAAACATGAATAATTCTGCAAAACAGGGTAAAAATAAAACAGGTTGCAAACTATAAACCAGAAATTATTGTAATGTTTGGCAAAAATGTTATTTTTACATTAATTTGCATTAAATAATGTGATTTGAGATGTGGACACAGATGACATGAGTTTATAATTTCTGCTTTATAAACTGTATAGTAACTAGTAGTCTTGGTAAAAACTCTCCGTCACAGATACTGAATTCATGAGGCTACTCTTCAACACCTCTCCTTGCCAGCTGCAGCAACTGTCCCTTAACAGCAGAAAAACACCTTGTTAGCAGCTCACTTTGTATGACGAACACAACGATGGGATTAAGCCCTAGGTATAGCAATACCTAACAATGTGACCTACATTACCTGTCAATTATTATTACATTAATTAATAATAAATACACTAATTATCTAACAAAGCTCTTTGCAACTCACTAGTGCAATATATTCTTATGGGTTTGACTTACAAAGGCTTAAAAGCACTTGGGACACTACTTGTGCTCTTCCTCAGCTGGAAATAGCCCCATTCAATAGTGGAGGGGTCTGGGGTTTGTTTTTTTTTTTTTTTTTAAACTAGTTACTAAACCTAAGTGATGGGACTTTGTTATCACTATTTCATTTATGTGCACAACATACAACGTCCTTTCAGGGAATTTAATGACCCATGCAGAAAGAAGAAAAGAAATATATCAAAGGAGTTAGCGACCCTTGTCCCAAAAGTAAATTGTAAAGCCTTTCTACTATTTTTGCTGAAGCATCTTTCTATATTTGTACTGTATCTATGCTGGAAGTCGAGTTGTTATGACAGAAATAAAAAAAAAATATGTACAACTTGGGAAAGCTGATTGAGGTGTCAAATGTCCACAGGTTTAGAGAACGATGTAATCAATACAAGAGGTATAGGGCACGCAGTTTGTATTGGCGTAGCTCGAGTCCTTTGATGCTTTGTTGTTTATTTACAACAGATTGGAAAGATCCTCTCCATTTGAACAGACAACTGACCCACTGAAGTTCCCACATGAAGGTCAGATGCCACTTGCAAGAGAACTTCAGAGGGTTCCATCATCCTTCTCCTCCTTTTGCAGGAAATAGCTTCAGCACGCTTTCAACAGAAAGAAAACTACTCATCATTCCAACCCAGAGCTCTGGAGCCAAAATACTGTAATTTAGGAGAAGTCTGGATCCAGATTTTGCCAGTCCTTCTCCAATTTGTCATTCTTCACTGCAAGCAGGAATAAATTGGGCAACTATAACATCAACTATTTGGCTAATTTTAGTTTTCAACTATTTAAGCCCCATTGTTGAATCAAAAAGGTAGCTGTTTTTCTTAGGACAACCTCCATAATACCCCAGTAGCCAGCTTGTGCAAATAGCATATTTCTGCTGATTTAGATAGAATAGTTTTAAGTGAAAATAGATCATATCACTTCAGCACAGCAGTTTTGATTTACTCAAGCTGAGAATTTGAATTTAAACAGTAATTTAGAGGTTAGTTTTCTTCATTTTTGTTACCTCTACTTATTTTCCTGCCATTATTTGTGGAACAACCTACCAATATTAAAAGGTTGTATTTTCAAATTAATTTCTGGGGTTTCCCTTCAATAAAATCGCCTATACTTATTGCCAGTTTTGGGGGGAAAGAAATGTTCACATTTAGTAATCATTTTATAAAATGAAAACACTTCTTCAGCATTGTACTTTGCCAAGAGATCAAATGTAACAATAGAACCAGATTGGAGGAAAAACTTTCATTACAGGCAGAAAAATAGTCTGAACTGATATTAGTCAAATCTCAACCTCATAGAACCATGAGAGGACTCTTCAGGTAACAAAAACATTGCCTTAATTTATGTTAATGTGCTATAAAATGCAGAGACATGTTGAAGAACCCAATAAGTTTGACTCTCTCACTTTTACTCTGACTGCTACAATGATTTGGATAAATGGAGCTGTTACCTCCCCACAGGAAAATCAGATACTTTGTTGGTAACAGGAAGAGTGTAGAAGAGGAGGCAGGACACAGCCGCTCTCCTCATAACTTAGTAGTCAGGATCATCCATGTTTAAACAAAACAAAATGGAAAAAAAAAAACCCAAACCCAAACCCTATTTTTCTATTCAAAATCTGGATTTTTATGTGGCATTAAATGGGAATTGTCTCCCTTCTTATATGTCATCAAAAGCCAGGTGCTGTTGAGAAGTGTCCGCGTTTGGGGCAGAAATAAAGAAATCAGTACCAGCAACACTTCACTCTTCAGAAAGGCTCAGATTATCATCCGGGTTATTAGAGTAAAGGATACATAGAAAAGTGAGGAATGTGAGATTGCAAATCTACAGGTTTTAACGAGCTCCACTACGGGAAAGTGGGTGGCTATTTCATGCCAAACCACAATTTTGTCACTGGCAAATAGCAGTGCCTTGGGACCATCCCTTCGGAGCTCAGTGGCACAGAGGTCCCCAGGGTGGAGGGGCTGAGCCCTGGGCTAGAATGAGAGATGGCCTCCAGAGTGACAAAACATCACAAATTATTTAAGAAAGGATACTAAACAAACAGAAAGGGCCCTGTTATGCTCTACTGCAACCACATCTGAAATAGTGCGTGGCTCTCTGGGCACCTCATCACATGATAACCATATACACAAACTAGAGAAGTTACAGGAGGAGGCAACAAAAGCGATCAGAGGTGTGAAACAGCTTCCACCTTGGGAAAGAGAGAACACCTAGAGAACAGGGCAATAAAGGTGTATTAAAGAAAATGCAAGTGATGTGGAGAAGTGGCAAGGAACACAAGGATGAGGAGCTGCCCAAAGAAGCTACTCAGTAGACTTAAAGCCAACAGAGAAAAGCTTTTTCAGGAAATGCCCAGTTAAGCTGTGCAGCTCACAGTCACCAGATGCTTTGGTAGCCAGAAGTATAAACAGCTTCAAAATGGATCATGGAGGACAGATCCAGTGGTCACTGTGAAGGCTAATAGCCTGGATGCAACCTTGATCTCAGAGCCATTGAGCTGTTTATTGCCAGGAACCGGGGAAGTAAGCAGCACAGCAGGACTGCTCTTGACCAGTGCTTTTCATATTCAACCCATATTCAGTTTATACATGCAATAGCACTGTATTTCCATGAGAAATTCCACCTGGCTCTTTCCCAGCACAATTTCATCAAAAAAGGTATGTTCCCATAAACGCTTCGGTTTTGACATAACTGGCTCTTTCCACCTAGGGAAAATAAATAAATAAGAAAATCCAACCAGTTCTTACACTCCATGTAACGGAAAACCCAGCGGCAATTTTCTTCTGAGCTGCTTTAAACCTGGAAATGTTCCAGTCAAACCAATGAAGATACTGCAGAGTTCATAAAAGAAGCCGCCCACTGAGTTGCTGTGTGTATGGGAGCTGCATATAAGGTGAGCGCTCAATTATGTCTGCTGCTTACCAAAACGCATTGCATTTTGAGTTGATAATTTTAAATAACGAGAAGGAATGTACGGCCTTTATTTAAACAGATTTTTAAAAGAAATTGAATCCAAATTACTAAAAAATTGAAGTCATCCTCTTTCCTTGCCTTACTTTTCCCCTCTGACACAACAGCAAAACAAACACAACAGAAGAAAGAAAATACACAATATATGAATTCTCTTTCATCGTTTTACACAAAGTAGTTTAAGTACTATTTCCAGTGCTGTTGTCAGCCATGACAGGGATGACCTGCTTTATGGGAAACAGAGGGAGTTTGCCGACTGAAGGCACAGGGTTTGAGAAATACTAACTATATTTACAAAAAAAAAAAAAAAAAAGTCCTTAAACTGCTGGTGCTTACACATGGTGATATTCCAGCAAACAGCTCTATGTATGTGTAAGTCACCATGCATAAACTTGAATATGTACTTGTTTGATCCATTAGGGAATAATAATAGTAGCAATAAAAACAAAGTAAAGGTTTAGAAAAAGGTCTTTACAAAGGGAAAAGAAAACAGCAAAAAGTCTCCTTTAAAAATTACAGATGCCGCAGGGGAAAAAGCCGTCCTCTCTCCTCTTGGAACAATTCTAAAATCAGAGAAGGAATGAAGGAGGTAGAACAAGGAAAGTTCACCTCACCACAAATCAAGCAATCACTTCTTTGGAGCACAGTTATTTTTGAAGTTACCATATCGGGTTTTTTTAATACTAAAGGGTTCTTAAGATCAAAATCTAAGATTTTAAAAGCTTTTAAATCTTATTTTTAAAAAGTCTTATCTTTAAAAGTGACTCATCACCTCACTGAACTGAAATACAGATCCGTGTTAAAGATCAAAGAAGACGCATTGCAACCCAAATATAATTTAAACTTGCAGTTTGTCAGGGTACCACCTTACAGATATCAGCATGGTGTTTTGCAAAACTATTAGCAGTTCCTCCCTCAGTGTGCACCATGGTAGGATCAGCAAGAACGCGTCACTGTTAGAGAACATGCTCAACTGCATACCAAGTCCTCTTCATATTTTTCTTTCTTTGCACATAATTCTCCTATTTTTAAGGCATTAAAAACAAGACCAGAAAGCAATATTGAAGGCAAAATACCTTGCCTTGCTCTTGAAATATCCCTGCTTTTATACAAGAAAAATGCCACAAAAATTAGAGGAACTGTAGGAAAAAATATCCCATATTTTTCAGAGAAAAATGCTAATTTCCATTCCCAGTTGTGTTGAGGCACTGCCAATGATTGGCTCCATATGTTTCAGCAATTGGAGCCATATTAACATTCTTACAGTTCTTTTGCTTTCACATGCTTTGTCTTGGTTACATTATGCAAACCTGGGAAATCTAGCATTTCTTAACACCCTCCCCCCCAAATAAAGACCGATTCGGTTTCCTGGCTACAGTGGTTTCTCTATCCCACTCGCAACAACAGTGATTTCTCCAGACAATGCAAGGAGGTAGAAGGAAACCCATACTTGGTTTCCAAAATATGTTCATTTTTGAGGAAATTATGGTTGACTGCATAGCAACATGCAAAGATCACTTTTAAAGGAAGAGCATCCTTGCTCCTTGTTACAGCAAAATGTTAATAGATTCTGCTTGTATTTTTCCTTGAAAAAAAGACAAGCAGAAATATTCATCCTGATCCAGTGACAAACTAGCAGTAAAACACTAGTTGGGCTGAGACAAAGCAGACTAACTTAATAGCTGTAATTTTCATCAGTACTGGAATATGAGTGGTAGGATGGAAAAATCACTTTCCAATGCATAACACTGGCAAACTTATTTTTCCAAGACAACCTGTTTTTCTAATGCCGTTAACCACAAAGCCATTCAAATGCATGGTTTTCTTCGGAGGAAGGTAGATCTGCTTAAGGTGACTAACACTACCACAACATGAATTTTATGCCGATGGTTCAAAAAAGTTTATTCTTCATCACAGAAAGTACGGGACAATCCCAGCTGTGAGAGAATTCAATACTTCTCTTTCAAACAATATTACTAAAAGTCAGCAAGTCAAATCACGAATCTTTTGCCCCATTAAAACTCCTGCTGAAGTTAGTGCGGGGAGCAGGGATGTAAGTAAGAGCAGAGCATTGAAGAGAGGAAATACTGGTTTCTTGGATTTTACTGCATAGCAGCTTATAGGGTGGCAGATCATATTCCCACTCCTAACTAAAAGATGAAACATCATCATAAAACAGGCTGGCATGAAACAAGTGCTTGTGGTCTTGCTGGTGTGGGGTTTTTTAATTTTAAAATCTGACAAAAACCAAATCTGATTCTGACTCCCATTAACTTAAAACAAAAATTCTTGTGTGACTTCCAACCAGCAATTTCACAAAGCAGAGCTTTGAAGTGCCACCTAACCAGCAATAAAGGGGGCGTCTATGCTATGGAAACACAGGGGAATTCAGAAAATTCCTTTCAAGGATGGTGGAATTTTTAGGACTGTGCTCCATTTAGAAATACCAAGCATTTTCAAAGAAGTAAAGAGGAGAAAGGAAAATTAAAAAATTCTCCTCAAACTGAAAGCAAAAACCTTCTCCTAGCCAAACCACAGATTATGGATAGGCTTTCTGACATGCATTTTATGGTATTTAAAGAACTTAACTAATGAATCTCTCAAGCCGTTGGTGACTGAGATCTTGCTGCAGCAAAGCCTTTAAAGCATCTACTTATATTTAAGTCAACTGGAGCAAATGAGTTTTGAGCATGCATCAAAGATTACTCTGGTTATAAAGTCATAAGGATATGCCAAAGGAACAAAGTAAATCAAATGACAATTAATCAGGTGATATTTATGAAACACACACTTTCAAGTCTAAAGTAATTTCTTTATAAAACAATGCAGAGAACAGTCAGAAAAGGGGAAGAAAACCACCCTAAAATTATGAAGGAAAATAACTGACAATTCCAGGCAGCTATATCACTGAGGAAGAAATCACAACAATCACTCTTATATTCGACAGATCTTCTTCCCTCCCCCCCCCCCCCGCCTCCAAAATGTGATGACGGGAACTCGGCAGACATAACAGATTTTGAATTTTAGTGCCACATTTGTCAAATGCCATTGTGAAATCTTACAAAACTATTCAAGTTCTGTTGGATGTAAATAGTGCCATGTAGACTCTTCCCAACAAAAGGCACCTGGGTTAAAATCAAAATCGAGATTGTCCAGAAGCATTAAACGATGCTGGCAAACTGAATGACCACAGTCTAGGCAAAACACATCATCCCCTGCAAACTTGTTTTGCAGACAAATATTCCTCACTGTCAGGGTATTGTACTGAATCAGGTACCAAATCTCCACTACCTCGTAATTTCTAAAATCCCATATTCTATCATTTGCAATAGAGATTTCATTTGACAGTTGTGTGCAAATCCTTTTTCATGTAGAGCTCCTATCTATTTGAAATGATTTTCAAAAGATTAAGTACTGAATATGTATTAAGAAAATCCATAACGTGAATACAAATGGAAATATTTACCTTTAGCAAAGACACTTTGTAGTTTTAGAAGATCTGATGAGCATGACCTATATTTTGCCCAACCATCTTCGTTTTACAGTGGGGAAATGGGGGCAGAGCAAGTTTGAGCAACTTGTTATGGAGCTGCATAACCTTGAGGGAGAACAGGACCTAATCCTCAACCCCCAAGGCCCTAAATCTAAGCACAGACTACAGTGCTTCCCAGTGCCTTACTCTTTGGGTTATGCAGTTGGCATGAAGACAAACACACAAACCAGGCAAACTTTGGCCACTTACATATAGGATGCAGTGGTGTTACCATTTGCCTCTTAAGTCTTTGGGGATCTTTGTTGAATCTCCTCATCTCTCACTTACAGTAGCCAAACAAGTTAATAGAGGTCCTGCTCTACACCAATATCTTCTCAGCAGATCCCTCAATCACTCTGGAGATGATGGAGGAGAACGGTGTCACATGCTGCTATTTTAACCAGACAGTTCTATGTCACGGAGGAAGGAAATCTGTTTTCTTCCTTTTATTTACTTATTTGCCTGCAGGGGGGCTGCTGAGTATCCTTGAATGGGCCCAAGACAGTAAGGCAGGCCCTGAAGTATAAAGAAGCAGAAAGCAGCAACATCTCCCATAGTAGCAGAAGCATCAGCAGCAGGTAAGCAGAAATGGAAGTTGGATTAGCAGTGTTCAGCAGAAAGTTTCAGCAGCAGTCACCAACTGGCTCTTCTCTCAGGGATGACATCCCAACAGGGTGTACCCATTTTTCTCCTGTGTCCAGTGGCATATTTATAAGCTGCAGAACAAGGACAAGTGACCATTATGCACAGGGATTCACACACCAACCTTAAAAAGGTGACAAGTAGGTTTTTCCACATGATCACACCCACAGACATTACTTGGCAAAATGGATAATGAAGTAAAGCAACTGGGTGACAGTAAATAACTGGTAAGGTGAACTCAGAGTCCTTTTATTTTGCAACAGTACTGCATGCCATTAATTATGGGCAAGGCAAAACAAGAGTGTACCTCCAAGGAGGATATTTGGAGAAGCAGAACATGACAGTGCCAGAACACTTCTCTCTGGAAAAAGGAGGATGCACAGGAGGGAGGTACAAAATGCTCAGACATGAACCTTAATACTGCCTGAAACACTTAGCTCATCAATAAATTTGTCTGCCTAACATGTACACTTGATAAAAAGCAAATATCCTGAGAAACAGAGGGCTTTACTACTTTCAGCACAGATGTAAAACCGTCTGTGTATTTCTCTATGAAACAAGCCAATGAACAATAAAACCCCTGCTCTGTGTTTGTAAGAGGCCAACTGTCTCTAATAAGAAGGACAATAACATGGGTTTTAGCTTTTGCAGGGTATTTTATTTATTTTCTTATCACTGTTGTTGAGAGCAGTATCAGTTTTGCTTATATTTTTAAATTAACAAATAATCAACCTGTTTCAGAAATCTGCAAGAAAGGGACTCCTACCTGGAGCGTGGGGAGACAGCTGTGTTTACAACAACGTCATCAGTACTCTTCCGTCAGTAACTAACAGATTTCTTCAAGACTCAGTGGTCTGGTGGTCCGGACACGCTACGGCGAGAACTAAGCCATGAAAGGCCAAGCCCAGAGACGTTACTCATCTGCCTGGGCTCTGCAGAGACCTGCCAGAATACAGCCACGCTGCATTTCCAAGGTACAGCTCAAAAGGAAGGGCTCTCGTAGAAGATAAATTAAGCTATCGCAGCAGGGGACCAGAGTGACGGCAGGGAGACGGCCCTTCTTCGGGAGCAGCAACTTTGGGAGTGGGTCCAGCTTTTTGCTATCGAACAAACCTGACTTCCCTAATGGACAACACGAAGAGTGGAGAGATTCCCCCTGCCACGACTCCCTTCTGTGTGGTTCACCCCGAGCAGAGATAATCTGGCCACAGTTACCGTGAAGAAGCCAATTCAGAAAGCAAATGCTATATTCTGGTCTGCACATGTGAATATTAATGATCTCTGACCAACAATTGCCTCTTAACGCCAATGTAAGAGGAACACGCGATGTTGTTGTCAGGCTGATATAACACGCAGCTTCAATTTCCAAACTGGAGATGCTGAGCAAATGATCAATTTCATACACTCCCACAGGAAGCTAAATTATTCATTCAGAACACCTTATTTTTATACATATTTGCATTCAAAATCTGTTTTCACCTGTTTGCATGAGTGCCAAAATGAAAGCTTCCACTTGCTCTGTTTTCTATTTATACATTAAATTTTTCCACACAGCAGAATGTAGCTCTCCGCTGCTTCCACAAAAATCTGGTCAACAACCCACAATTAATGATACTATGTATTATTTTACTGAGATGAAATAATACCATACGCCTCACCAACATTTTAAATAAATGCCCACCACTCAGCACAAGGGGGAAGAGTGTGTAAGGCCAGCATCTGCTAAACCACCAGATTTTTTATACCATCCCTATTGGAAATACTTCCCAGTTCTGATGAGATTTAGCAGAAGGCATCCGAAGAAAAAAGAGGATAGCAGTTGTCAGAAAGACTCCTTAAGTTCCCTACAGGAGTTTGTGCACACTCCCATTTGTCAGGGTCACTTCAAAGGCTTTGCTTTTGCCTTGTGGGGAAGAAGGCATACAAGAGGGACCGTGAAGGACCACTTCACTGCCTCTTTTCCTCATTTCACTAATAGCTGCTATGAAGGGCACTCGGGATGAGGAGTGGAATTATGATAACCTGTTATACGCGCTTTTGTCCAACGCCAGAGGCAGCGGCTGCCGCGGCTGCGCACCCAGGCTATGCAAGGGTTACGGTACACGGCCAAGGACGTGCAAATTTCAAGTGCTGCCTTCTTTTCCGTATGACGCTTCAAGAAAGTAGGATGAAAGGCACCTAGATCCCTCCACTCGTGAATGGTTTCCATATACCACAACAAAAGGCTCTCGAGACGATACCATTTTCAAACTAGCTACCTAATTCCTTGACTTTGCTGAGGGATCTGTGTAACTTCAGTTCACGTTGGGGGAGGAGGTAGGGGTAGCTGTTTGAGAAGAATTCCAGCCCTAAATGCAAAGAGGGAAACAGGCATTTTAAAGACACAGATTTCAGATGAAAAAAACTGAGATGACAACCCTTGTTGTCTCCAGCAGCCCCCCAACTCCCAACGACGCCAAAAGAGGGGGTTATTTTTCAGTTGAAGGGTCTCAGGACCCTAATGCTCACCTTCCAGGTCTATCACGTTTCATGTGTGACATATAGGCCATTCCAGAATGGGATAATAACATTTCCTAACATGCCTCTGTCTCATCTAATTAGACTGAGTGGCTCATGGTTCTCTCTTGAGGTTTGGGTAGGGAGCTTGGAACAACAGAGTTGTGATTTCTACTGACACTTCTTGTGAAGAAAAGGTAATGCAAGCAATACACTTGCAAGAAATATACAAGACTTTGTAGAAAAAAGCGTAGTTTAAACATGCAGACCATCTACTTCTATTGCTTCCTGCTACAACTGAGTATGCGGGGACTCAATGTAGTAATGTAGTAACGGACCTAATGTAGTACCAAAAAAATGAACATCCGTTTTTGCGGACCCCAAATGCTGCCAGTGTGACCCTCACTTAGACAGCAGTTCACTCGCAATCTTCAGAACCATTTAAGAGCATGAATAACCATTTGGTTTTTTTCACGTTTAGGGAAGGAGAGGCAGAGGACTTGACAGCGACTTTGCACAAGGTCACACAACAACTCGAACAGCCAAGGGAAGGACAGAACTCAGGTGCTTTATTCCTAATAAACTGCCTGGCGCTCTCAATCATTTTTTATATTGCCATTTCCTATGTACACTGTGGCACAGCAAACTCGTTAATTTACTAACAACTGTTAGTAAACATTTTCCTGTAACACTTCCCCAGTTACCAGCTAATGTTTCATTTGACAACTGAAGCTTTTATTGACAAAGCCATTTAAAATGTAAAATGAATCACGCAAACCTGCAAACAGGAGGGGAAGAGTAATCCACAGAAGAATTACGCGGGGATGTTTCCAAACATGAGAGAGAAGGGCTGAGGAGACGTTCCCCGGCAAGGCTAGCCAGGAAGGAGAGATTTCACCTTTAACTGGAAGCAGCTGTCGTAACCTGCCTAACCCCGCTGGAATGCGCGTGCCGGGGCCGCGTCTCGCCAGGGCTCTGGCACCAGGACCATGGCAGCTTTCCTGTGGGCAGGCAGCTAACTCACTTTTCTGTTATTTTATCCCGAAAGAAGTTACCATGGAGACTGGCATGAAAATGGCAATAGGCCAGCCAGATAGAGACGGAAAGCGCGGGAGGCACAAAGTCCGGCGCTCTTAATAATCTGGCCGAGATCTCCAACTCCTCAGGCTGGGCGCTGGGCTTTCCGCGCCCATGAAGTTCAGCTCCGTCTCTCCCGTAGCAGCAACCTATCAAAGAAGGTTTGATGGAGTAGGTAAATGCCAGCCGTTAAAAGTAATCTATCACAGCTCATGAACACCTAGTTAACAGGCATCGTATTGCTTAATATGTATTTGCGTGTGCAAAACTTGTTAAAAGCAGCATTAAAACGACACAGTAAAGGTAGGTGTTTATTTCCCAGGACAAAGCGTAGAATGCAAACGGCTTTCCAGGAGAGTCTCTTGTCTTCTTTTTTTTGTTTCTTTTGAAACAAAATAACACTGATCAAATACTGTTCTCCGATTCCCCACGTTGCAAGAGTGATCTAACTTTTTAAGGGAATTAGGAAAAAGCTCTGATGTATTATGGGAGGCAGTTTCACATTTCTGGCTATTACGGTGCACTTTGGGAAGCGCTGGTGGGAGCGGCAGGTCTTCACAAGAGCTGTGCTTTCTGAGGGAAGGACCTGAAGGAACAGTCTCCTCCGAAGACTCGGGAATAGTTTAACCAAGCCATAATACACGTGGTGGGGAGGAGGAGGAAGGGAGGAGATGCCATTCCCACCCGGAGGTACTGGGAGCCTGCAGAGTGCTGGGTGCGGGCTCTGGCATCTGGAATACATTGAACCTGAGGGCTGAAACGCGCTCCCCATCCCGTCCTATCTGGGCACTGCTCTTTAGAAAACATTTACGTAAAATTCAAAGCTTAAGACTCTGCCCAGGACAACAACAAAACCTGTGAGAAAATAGAAGAAAAAAGGACTCGGGATGAGAGGAACTTCCCCCATGTGTGGGGTTTTTTTTCTGTGTGCTTTTCCCTTTTCTTTTTTTTCTAAACGAAGGCAGAGCTGATGAACCGCAGGCTCCCCGCTGCTGAGTTTAGCCAACGAGCGCAATAGGATTCCAACACACATTTCTGCTTTTCAGACCCATTGTGAACTTTATGGACCATGTTCTTCCTCCATCCACAGGGCAAATGTTCCAGGAGTGATTCACAAGCCCTGCCACTCGGTACCAAAACATGCTCCCCTGAGCTGGTTAATTTAAGGCTGGAATTAGTCTCTTTGTGCTGACAACCTTTTTATGAAGGCAGCACAATCCCACAGAGCACTTACTGCAAGCATTTCAAATCCTGATGTTTTATAGTGTTACTTTTTACAACATATGTGTATATTTGAGAGGTTTCTTTGATACATTCTTTTACCGCAGTACAAAGCATAAAATACAACCCACAGAGCTTCCAACTTATTGACATTGCTCCTTGCGTTTGCGTACATAATGGCAATGTCATTTAAATTGTTTTGAAGTACAATTTACAGAATCAAATAAAACGTTGATTTTTAATACATTTCCAATTTTACTTTTGTACCACAGTGCAACTGCTGGAGTCTGTCTAGACAAAAAGGTAGTTTAATCCAGTAATCTTTCTATAAACCACTGAAATAATGCCATCTATTTCTGCATATGTGTCTCTGGAAAAACTAATAGAGTTTCTGACATTTCTGGAGATACTAAAAAAGCCATAAGTGACATGCAAGTATTCTCCATAGAAAGTTCTGAGGTCAGATGAGGAAACCAAAGTATTTTAACAGACTGAATAGCTTAAGTTTGCATTTGATGACACTGAGTAACCATACTTACCCTACAGTTTTACATCTCTACCTTAATTTCTCTTAAAACCCTCCTTAGGAGCATAATAAATGCTCCTTAGCAGCGTAATAAATGCTATATGTCTACAGTGGCAGGGCTGGTCCTGAGAGCCCTGACAGAAACCCATCAGACATGGTTCCCGGGGATGCGCCTCTTCCTTTTTAGAGGGCAGCTTCACAGATGACAGTACCTGTACAGCAGAGCAGGCAGCAAGTCACGGGGTGGGAGGTGCTTGAGCATGAAGGAGCTACTTCTACTCTTTCTGCCCCCAAATAAAGTATGCTGAGACTATAACATAAGTTAAAAAAACGCCTCCCTTCTTGTTCTCTTCCCATGCCTAAAATCTTCAACTTGATGTACCACAAAAGCTGCAATTTCAACTGATTGTCCAGTAAACAAGACTAGATGGACAAGTCTTTCCTATGTAGCAAAGGGCATCAAAAAATCTGGAAGCAAGTTGCAGACCTGATAATTCATTACATCTGGCTTCCAGAGCAAAAAAAAAAACCCAAGGAAAGTGGAGAGGAGGAAGGTAAGTATCCTGTACTTCAAGATAACAGAGTTCTTTCCATCCTGAGCAGTCTAAATAAGGACAAACTTTGGAAACTGAAGAAAACCAAAAAATGCATTTAAAAGTATGTTTATGAACTTGTGAAAAAAATACATATGCTTTTACTAGCACAATTCTCTATAGCGAGATGCATTTTATACCTGATTTTCTGAAAAGGCCAAAATAAAATATGTTTGGAACAGTCAGAAGGGGAGAAAGGCATGCACAGCCATGCAATTAGTTCATCACATGCTCCTTGAAACACCCATACAACAGTACTGTCTCCTTTAAAGCCATACTTAGCTGCAACTTTCTTCTGTGAAAATATCAAAGCTGACTCCTTCCTGCTTTTCCAGTAGACTTCTTTTGATTAACAACTTCTTGTCAAAAGGGGGGGGGGATCCCTTGAAATCACAGGTCCTGAAGATCTTAGAATTAACAGCAAGCATGATAATTGATCACAAACTACCCTGAGAGAGAAATGACTGCTCACAACCTTTGGCTAGGCTTTCCCCTCCTGCGACTCACCTTAGGGTCTTTCAAAATCCCATTAAGCACCTGTCAAACGTATTAGCAGGGCCTTAGTTCACTACTTTCAGAGTGTTACAAATTTTGAAAGCTGGGGGTTATTATTACTCACTTTTTTTTGCATGTACACACATGGTGCACCTTTTAACGCTCTCCTGTCTGGCACTCCCACAGATATTATTTGGGACCACTTAGGACTTCTTTAGTGCACCTTGCACATTAAGTCTCTGATTGCTGAAAAGACATTTGGATGAGGAAGAAGTTGCTATCGAAACAGAAGGAGAATTATTATGTCCAAAGTATTTCTTCTACCTTTTTTATTCCTCTCCCCAAATATATTTCAGGAACTGTTCCTACCCCTCTGACTCTCAAGCATCAATACATGTGCCACTGTAGACAGAACACAATGGCAATCAAAAAATATCACCATGGCAGAAATGCCTCTCCATGAAAAAAAACCAGGCAGACATAGTTTTGTTCACAAGACAAATTTACATATTAAAGGCTGTATTTATCAATATTTGATTTAAACGTCTGTGCCTGCACATTTATCGAACAAAGCCAGATGGGTGCAGGCAGTTGCACATCTGTATTCATTAATAGAAAGGAAGAGAGACATTCACAGACAGCCACAGCAACAAATAAAGGAATGAAAAGTATTTGGTTGGACTGTAAGCATTTTACCTCTGTTCATCAAAAAAAATGGAGCCTTCCTCAGGCCTCCGTTCATCCTTAACTTTAAGGACTGAAGTACTTAAGTTAGAAGAGTAGCTGATGCAATCAGTGGAGAGAGAGATGCTTGCAAAGGTGCTACAGCCCACTTAAGACATGATTAGGTAGACATCTCCTCCTTGGCCACACAGGGAAGCTACGGTTCCTCAGTTAGACGGGATAAATTTCAGCCTCAATATTTAAATGCCGTGAAAAATTTTGTGTATATGGTGAACTAAAATGATAAAATGCCTTCTATGGAGTGCGCTTACATTATCACAAATGCAATTAAATTTTCAAGGATGTTCTTAGCATTAAGGATGGCAGCAAAAATTTCTACTTGTCCTTAAAGTTAAAAACTTAAGTGCATTTTCTGACTGAAGCTGTGGCTGCGCTACTTATATGAGCATCATGCGCAATGGAAAAGATGCACAATCCAACTTCTCTTACATGCAATCTCTGCTGATGGAACCAAGATAAAATGTCTTCTACAGAAATTCATCAGTCCATAGGATGAGGCCAACCATTTGGGACAACCTACTTTTAGATACCAGACAAATAACCTTCAGGCATGCAAAACAGCCATCAGTCTCACAGCTACCATCAACAGGAACAGGCAACTGCTCACAGCCAGATTTTCAGTAGCACCTAAAGACTCAGATCAGCAAGCCTCACCGTTTTCAAGAAACTCAGTTTTGAAACCAAAACTACCCATGAAGCTCCTTCTAATTGCTAAGTGTGGTGGGTGTGCAACTTTTCAAATCAAAGATGTTTTCTTGCTTAAGTGGGAGCTGAGTGCTTCACAAAATTAATGGTTTCATAGGTGCTGATCACCCATAAAGCTTGCAGTATTCTCTTAAGACAGTGGGCTGAGGAAGCCAAGTGGAGATCACCCTGCATTAAATGCAAAAATGAACAAATTAATTATTAGGAGAGAGGACTGACAGAGACAGTGCACGCTAGCTCTGATGGACCTTTCTCAAGGGGAAGACAAGAGAACTGGAGGGAAGCAGCTACTCTGTTCTGCCAGCGTAATGCAAATCAAAAATGAGTCTGGCATAAAACTGAAGGCATTGTGAGGAAAGGTCTTTTACATTTGCATCCTCCTTACAGTACTTGCACATGCTTCCAAATTAAATGAGATAAAGGGACCTCAGTGTGGGACTTACAGATAACACAGCACCAGTGAGAGATATGCCACCTCCCATTGCACTGAAAAACATGTCTTTTGGATGAATGACTGAGATCATAGAGCCCAAACCATGCGTGGTTTACTCTGAGTGAGAAGAAAACTCCATGCCTTTCAGCCTAGGTCACTACCAGTGATAGCTCTGCTTCCTAGAAGGAGAATCATACACAAAAACGTAACTGGATACATTGCTGTGTGCAACAGAACTTAAAATTAAACACTGACATAATCGAGGAATTTAGATCATAACAGCCTCCTGCCAGTCTACAATATTATGCTTAAATCTGCCAGTAGAACGTGGAACAACATAAATATTGCATCAGTGCTTTGGAGCTTACAGCATGTTACAACTTTGCTTCACAAGGAATATCCTTCATGTGCTCTCCAGTGGGAGCTAATAGTAGTAATTCAGCAACGCACTGAAGTGCTTTATGCTGAATACAGGCAAACACCTTAATGCCAGAAGGAAGAACTTACTTCTTACATACAGGTTACAGAATAAAACCACCCAGCTTCCTATTTCTGATTTGCTAGGAAGGATGTAATGAAAATGGCGTCTCAGCTCCAGCACTGGGCAGCAGGGACTGAGCAGGCAGCACTGCCATGGGAATCACTGTGCCTTGCATCCAAGAACACTATCTCTGCAGAAAAGCCTTAGCTACTTATCTTGGTTGCTAATCAGCACTTCTGGGAACACAACAATGCCACAGGAAAGGCTTCAGTTTTGTTCCAAAATCCTCAATACGAAATGGCAAAAAAAGCGCCTTTAAAGATTTTTAAAACTCCCTCTTTCCAATTATTTTTCTATGTCTCAGAAATAAAATGCAAAGACAGAAGCCCTGCTGATACTCCACGCTGCCTGAGAGCACACATGTAATTTTGGAGGGAGGAGCATTTCCATATGCAGCGT
Source organism: Mycteria americana (assembly GCF_035582795.1). Classification (NCBI taxonomy): domain Eukaryota; kingdom Metazoa; phylum Chordata; class Aves; order Ciconiiformes; family Ciconiidae; genus Mycteria; species Mycteria americana. The sequence goes on along the minus strand of NC_134366.1, from coordinate 45,175,227 downwards.
AAGTTATGCACAGAGTCACGACCCATATCAGCTTCCCAGAACCACCTAGGCAGGCTTTGCCGAGGGTTGGGTGGGCTCCTTCTGTCTCCAGAAGCTCTGCTGGTCCCTCAGGTCTCAGAGGCTGCTCTGCCCACAAAGGGTATGCCTGTGCCTGTGTGAGCTTCACACTCCTTCCACATACGCACTCTGCAGGAACCTGCTGAAAGCTTCACCCAGCTCGTGATTACGCTGAAGTTTTAAATAGGCTGTCCTGACATCTCTCACACACACGCACACCTTGTCTCCCAAGGAGGAAATTAAGAGCCAAATGAGAGGTGCCTGGGGCAGCATTTCTCAAACAAGCTCACAGGAGCCAAGCGTGAGGCTCTCCAGTAAATTGTCAAACCTCCAGCTACAGTGGAAGTATTATACTTGCAGTTCTTTGAAATTATATGTTTTCACGTGGTGACCACAGATTAAGTCTCTCATGGTCACACATGGCCACTAAGGCAGTACTTGAGGATGCCTTGTTTACCATCACAATTTTATGGGCCTTTTACTGCCAGGAAACTGGGATGAGGAGTACTGGGGGGGAGCAGCGTATTTACCTAAGGGAAAAACATCTCTGAGCCTGCCAGGAACCCAAGCCCTTCATGACAGTGGTCGTGGCCCTCCTACAGTATTTGTTCATTTCCTCATGGCTCTGTTGGAACCCAACACCTGCCCATTCATCAAGAGAGCACTTGCTTAGTAAGAGGAACCTGATGAAACCCCAGGAAATACGGTTTCATCGCTGAGCAGCTTCTTCAAGTCTTTTCCTAAGGGACGAGATCTGGTCTTGATTTAGCTTAAGTCACAACTGTGTTTTTACATAATGGCAAAGCCTGAAGGGTACCATAAAGGTACCTTCTACTCTGTAGTAGGAACCATGGCAGCTTCACTGGTCACCTTCTGCATTATTTGCTCTTCACTAGTTGCCAGCACAGTCTGGGAAAGTGGAGACGTTTCCGTCTGTTTTCGCGTGCCTAAGAACTGCAATGAAAATTGCCCAAGCTCACTTTCCAACCACTTTTCCAGCAGCAGCAGCCGCTGGGCACCACTCCTGCTGAGCCATGTGGAGTTGTCTCAGCTGCAGCCTGCATGACCACAGCACTCAGAGGCAGCCACAAAGAGGAGGCACCTGGCAAGTCTTCATCTTAGAAAACCAAAGGAAAGCAGGTGGAGCAATGTCTTGTACTTACTGTACACTGAAAGCAAAAATCTGACCTACTGCCAGGCCCTCAGATCAGAGAAGAGTTGCAGCTCCTGATTTGGCTCAAAAGAGAAACTCTTATGCATTTTAATAATTCAATGCCCTACAACATGTCATGGCAGATGAAATCACATATATTTCCTTTCCAGAGTGCTTTCAGTTGCTTATAAATTTGCCAGTGTTGCTTAGACCAAAGTCAAGGCCTTGGTTCCTACACAGGAAAGGCAGACCATAACCAGACTGTAGCATACGGGTGTCCCTGTCCCAACACCTTCTCTCCTCCACAGTCCAGAGCAGCCACATCTCGGCAAGAAGAGCTTGGAGGCTGCAGGTGAGCATTGCTCAGCCAAGGCACTGCCCCTCTCACGAAGTGACCCAAGGGGCAACCGGTTGTCTTCCATTGCTCTCAGAGAAGGTTCCCCTGAAGGTGCTTCAGTGGTTCTTTATAGATCTGACACCAGAAGACTGGCTGCTTTGACTGAAGGATCAAGACCAAAACACTGGGCTTAGCCGAGTTTTAATTTCCTCAGCAGACATTCTCCAGCTTTTCCTGCTGTAACTAAAAAGAAGTCCGTCTCTGCTTCTTCAGTGGCTCTGGCTGCTGCAAAAGCTCTTTTCCTCTTTCTCTCACCATTCACACTGCCTTGTGCTACAGAGTCTACAAGTATATAGTTAATTAAATAGACAAAAAAAAAATTCAAATTTAAAATGGGAAATTCTAAAGGAGTGTCTACTACCTTTGGTAGTTGAAAAACTAGTCATGTTTCCTTCTTGAAAGTAAATCATTCCAGAGCAATCAAAGTGCTTATTTGGTTTTAAGCCAAGCACACAGATAAGCTTGGTGCAATATCCTGTGAACACCTGAGATTTCACCTGTGAACACTTTGATTTCAACTCTTTTCTCCCCCCTCACCTGCACTGGATGTAGTCAAACATCTCTTGCTCCAGGCCTGTATCTCACAGAGCCGTGGTCTCACAAATAATTTTGCATGTAAGGAACAAAGAAACAACCGTCCCGTGAAAGACTTGTTCCCCCAAAATATCTATATACTTGAGCAGTACAACAAATCAGCCATCCGCAAATTAAGAGAATTAATTTAATGCCACTTAAGGAAGCTGTCCACATGAAACACTTTGCTGGTTTCCTGCACGCCAGCAAGCTGCATGCACAGCTTGAGGTTCAATGCCTCACCACGGCACAATTCACTACTAAGCTACGGAGGGCTTCTGCTTCAGGTTTTCAAAAGCTCACAAAACCCAAATTGCTCATCTCCACAGAAGAAAAAAAAAAAAATCCTAGGCTACAATTCTCCCCCTTGGGTGGGGGGGAAGGGCATGAAAGGCAGACTGTGGCAAAGCCCTTCATACTAAAGGACTGATCCCACCACTCTCCTGTAAGCAAAATTCCCACACTGAGACCAGCATGCGCAGAGTCCAGGGCCAAGTTTTGTTCCATTTTTTGTTATAGAAACTGCTTGGAGCAAGGCTCCCTTATCTGTGCTTTTGACAAATGTGATTTGCCATTAAACTATACCAAGGCCCGTGTGCTTCTCTCTGCTTCAAGAACTTTTTAAGTCATTGTCCCCTGGAAATAAGAAATGTGCACAGTGTGTGTTGTAATCAACATCGCAGGAGAATTCTGCCCTGCTTTACACAAAACTTAGCCAGTGTCATTTTAAAAAGAGACATTCAGCATAGACAGGTAGATAGATAGCTAGCTGTTGATATAGATCTATAATCTCTCCTTATGGACACAGGGAGCCCTAGATCCAGCTCCCTCCTTCATCTCAGGAAGAAACAGCTGGGCAAATGGTTGGCAGTAGGTATTTTATAGTTCAAACAACACACACAATCTGTAAACGCAATTCCTACCTGAGAAAATCCCACACTGTGTGCTGACTGACACGTCTCCTGAGGTCATTTTAAAAGCTACTTGTATCCTATGGGTTTATTTTGTTGTAGAGTTGTTCTTTAATCTCCCAGTACCTATACATCAGGACTGTGTACCATCTGTCAGTTAGCTGATGGGCTGAGGCAGGGTGATGGAGAGCAGAAAGCGATGAGATTTCACTGCCTCTTGTCAGTCACTGGGAGGGGATGCGTGATTTTTCCCTGGTGGAACATGTAATGAAAGGTTGCCCACCGCCACATACTTAAGGCAGACAGCATGATGATGAGCTTCTCTGAATCTCAAACAATTTCAGCACACATTCAGGACTTTGGACCTCAGTGCAAGAATATATCCAGACCGCTAGAAATGTCATTGTCATCAAAAAGACTCACTCAGGGATGAGGGAAGAAGCCATAGCTGAAGAAACAAGAATTTTGGAGAAATGGCCTAGTCTCTTCTGAAGCTATATGAGACGACGTTTTCCTTTTTATTGTCGTTATTTGGTGTTAACAAATAAGAGAGGCATTTAAAAATATGAGGGGCCAGTTAAACACACAGAATAGTCTTTGGTTCCAAACTCCCAAGGTTTCAGACCACAGATGTTCTCCCCTGCTACAATGAATTCTAAAGAGCCTGACGGTGCCAGGACCCTTACAGCTTGCTTGGCTTATCATTACTTCTATAGATTATATTTATGAAAACAAAGCAGGGCAGTCTAAATGAACTGCTTTTCAAGGAGCAAACACAAGCAATGACACTGCTTGCCATGAAAGGAAGCCTTTTCAGTATCTTTTTTGCATATGACATGGCTTCGCTTCTCAGACCTAAGCAACCTGAAGTTTGCTATGCTGGGGCAGTCTACATTCCCAGAGTCCACCAGCCAACATGTAGGATTCTGTGATTACGAAGAAAGCTTGCTTAAAGCATATTTGGAAATGCAGTACCCTAGCAGGAGCTCTGGGAAACATTTGAGCCCAATGCCTCAGAGCTACAGGGGCAGAAAGAAGGGAACAGATGTAGAATTAAGTTGAAAGCAGAGTTCTTGGTTCTGCAGTTACCAAAGTGAACGGGAGGAATGTAAAAAGGTAAGGGATTTATTTCAACCACGATTTCATTCCCTCTATGTTCCTGCTAATGCGCACAAGAATTTTGCAGTTTTGCTTTTCAATGGCTGCTGTTTCCATGGGCACAGAGGTAGTTCTGGTCTGCACAAAGGCAACTCCTCTGGCTGTCCACAAAAGGCAATGGATATTTCTATCAATCGGTATTATTACACTAATACAGTAGTATTCACTAGTGTCTCCATATATAGCTACAGACCTTCCCCCCAAAAAACATTTGAAAAGGCAGCACACTAGTTCTGTCAATAGTGGTAAATTCAGATAGACACATGCTCAGAAAAGACCAATTTGTGCTTTATTTTTGCACGGTTGTGAGTGCTTGCTTTCCAAATGCACCCACATAGACCACAACATATGGCATACAGCTTTTGCAAATATCACGTTGGGGGGGGGACATTGAGGGAGTTCACTGGTGATGTGGCTGTTGTAACATCTCCAGAAACCAAGATCAATGGCCTTGTTCTTCTCGCTGTGGAAGATGGTACAATGATATGTACTGCTTTTGTAGCAGAAACATCTGTGTCGCCTTTGTTTGCTAAGTGTACACGAGCCGCTTCATGTCATCATATGGGTGCACAGGCAATTAATCCTGGCATTTCCATTAGCTCGTGCAACGCAAGTGAGACCAGGCTGCTTCTGCACTGTTACACTGACAGGTCGAGCCAAACTTAACCTATCAGATCTTAAGTATATTTGTACTTTATTTTGACTCATCCATTACCAGTGATGAAAGCATCTTAGTTTCACAGCTAATTCCATTTTAAATTTATCCTTACTCACATTCACATGCCCATGTAGACCAAGTCACTTTAATACACATCCTTTGACAGGACTTCTGTCATAACTAAAGATCTCCAAACATTTAAATGCCCAGGAGAAAAAATGCCATCTTTCAGATGATGCCCGCTTTAGATAGTGGTAACTTCTACCTACTTCTTTTACCATTTGATGTCTTGTCTTAAAAAACCCTCATACTCCAGCATCATGCAATTACATGAAAAACAACTCTTTTTTTTTTTTTTTTTTTTTTTTTTAGAAAAGCTAAAATTTAAGCCCTTATGAGTAGAAAACCAAATTACTCAAAGTCACAAGCAAATATAAAATATATCTATCTTAAAATTAAACAGCTTTGGGGGATTTTGAGGGGAGGGGGACAGCCATGTGATTTCCGATTGCTGTGGCTGGCTTTCCTCAGAAGGGCAACCAGCTTTTTCACTGCCTGGGCCGAGTTGCGCGTGGCTGCAGCTTCGCTGCTACAGTACCTAGGCTAATAAGGTGAGGTAAACGGGAACTCCTGCTGCCACTGCAGGGCAGGCGTGATCTACGACTATATTTAGAAACCAAACCTAGAGCATTCAAAACCAGATACAGTTTTCTGCCAACATCACTGGGCAGGGAGTTGATGTCACGGTCTGTAATGTACATAAAGACAGTAAACTCTCCCATTTGGGATTCTGTAAACTCTGTATTGTCCAAATTAACCTTTAACTACACTGAGAGATAATTACTCTAAAGCAGGCTTATTTTCAGAGACATTCTTCAAATTTCTCATTGATTTCATTGTTTATAAATGAGTTGAATTTAGGCTCTAAAGCAGGAAAACAAAATACCCACTACCATTTCTCTGCATATGAACAGCACACTTGCATACTTGCTGTAGTGGTTGTACAATAGATGGTGGGAGCTCTCCACCTTTGATGTCGTCTTAATGAACTCAGCATAATTGCCCTTGTGAAACAATGGCAAAGAGCATAGCAGTACTTAAATACAGCTCTACTTAAGCAAGGGCTGCTCTGGTAGCGTGCCAGCTTCCCATCTCCAGATCTTTCATAACTCTGTCTCTCCCTCTTTTGAAAACGCTCCTTTTTTCTCCAAAATACAAGGCCAGGATCTCAGCTGATATAAAATGATGCAGCCTCATGTGATATTTACTAAGTAATCAGTCCAGAGGAGAAGAGACATAAGCATATCGCAGCCTTCTCCGTGCTCCATACTCAGTTGTTCCAGCTGCCCAGCTCCCTCCGACACCCACCCGCCCCATGTACCATGCAGTGCAGTTTGTTGGGTTCAGTATTGGTCTTCTGGGATGGGAATGGAAATCTGCAGCTCTCACGGCAACTTTCCAAAGCAAAACACTTTCTTTAATTAAATATGAAAAATTGATTAGCACAGCACTTGATTAATCTCTATGTTTATCTGATTCTGCAGTTCAAGTTTTCAGTAGGTTGCAATATTACAGGTTACCAGCACACAGCTGTATTGCATACACTAATAAACTGAGCACAAACAATATTTTGGGGTAACCACTTATTTGTGAATGCTTGGTGATTACTGTATTACAAAGTGAATGTGACAGGAAAGTTACAAAGAAATCATGCCTTTGTCAAAAGCTAAATTCATATCCGAAAACATCTCTCTGAAACTATGCACAGCGGGGTATACCTGTCATCCCTAATTTGGCAGTCATGGGCTTGGCTGATCGTGATTTAGAATTCAAATGTTCACTTTGTTAAAGGAAAAAGGAAGGCCAACTCTTTTAAACCTGGCAACTGAAGCGAGATACTTAAATTTGAGTCTCATCAAAATAAAAGTGCCCTGGAATACACTACTCCTTTCATCTTTAATGGATTTCAAAGTGATTTCAATAGACCACCTTACTGAGAAAGCAATGCACAACAGGTCTCATACGACATCCAGTGAAACCAGTGACCATTTTTGTGCAGATCTGATGAGCACTCAAGAGCAGGGCTGGGAACGGTGGGTATCTTCACACTCTGACTTTTAATCCAGCTTTGACACTGCTCACGCCAACTAAAAGTCTTCTGACGAAGCTGAGACAATCTGAGATATACCATTGCATGATCAGAATGATTGTTTGTCTTTAGACTTCTCTCTAAATCACCTACGACCTTTGCATGCTATATAAATAAATTACAACCAGTATTTTAGCTTCTTTCAGACATGGCCATTATAAGAATGTCACTGACATTTTAGTCAGGATATTCTATTTAGTTTGAAATATGATAGCAGCCTAATGAGGTTTTAACCAAAGAAAGGCAAATGCTAAGAAGCCTGAATCCAAATATATCTAGGAAAATTAATGGAAAAAGCCTATAAAGACTATACAGAGAGCAAGCTGATGGTACCTAATGTTGAGCACACCCTTCTTATCTGGAGCTCTAACAAAAAAAAGCAATAGCAGGACTACCGCAGTAGAGATTTTGCTCTGGCTGCAGCACATTTACAGCAAGACTGAGTACTACAGTAAGGGCACACTGACCCCAGCTGATAAGTCCTTGGCTGCAGGAACAGGATCACACGTGGCAGGGAAAGACAACGCATCCTGCGGTACGTTTTCCCTCGGGCGCCGGGCGATACAAACCAGGGAATGAGCTGGACATCCCGCATGACAGAGCACCAGCCGGTGCTTCCCCGGTGCAGTGTCCTTGCCCCACTGGCGCAGAATTAGCCGTGGAAGAGAACACTGTCCTGTCTTCTCACTTGCCTTTACCTAGCACAAGAGAGAGTGCAGCAACCTCCATGTCTTTCTGCTGTTGTACTCTTTCATTTTTTATGGCTTACTACAGTATGAATTGCAGAGTTCACCTAACAACCAGCCATTCCTTTTGTTTCTGCTTGCGAAAGCTGAATACAGAGGTCCTTCATACCATTAAATATCCATCAGTAAAATCACAGTGTAGTTAGTGAAGGATTAACATATTCAAAATATGTATATGTTCTAAAGTTAATTAATTTCTAAGTACAAGTCACTCATATGACCATTGGTTAGAACAACCTAAGAACCATGCTTGAGCAGTATAAATCAAATTAAATTAAATTAAAAACCAATTCTGAAGCTGTGTTTTTAAGTGGTGCCCCCATAAACCTGTACAAAATTATAAAAACTAGGAATTAGGAACAAAACTCTGACTTGACATTCTTTTTCTGAATTTGAATTTAACTGGATTACACATGAATTACTAATTGCTGTTTCTAGTGACCCATGGTAATAATATGAGCTCTGTATTACAATGACCTGACATTTAGTTAGTTTGTATGAGCAGATTATGCAAAGTTTTATCATAAAGTGATTTAAACTCATATTGCCCTTGGTAATGCAACATAGCAATAGTGAAGTCTACGCATTGGTACAAACATAAAATTTCAAAGAGAATCCATTAAAAGAAAAATCAATTGATTAAATGTAAAATGAAAAAAAGCTCTGCAGAGTATTAGGTACTAAATTCTATTCATCCAAGCTTCAAACTTTGTAATCATCAACTTGAACTATGTAAAACAAGTATTAGTCACACTTCAACTACAAAATAACTCAGTTTGTATATTACTTGCAATTCAAAAATTTCCAGAGAGCTCCACTAGACATTTACATGTGAGTTGCAAAACCAGCTAGTCTAGAAATGGTTTTGTGTGGGAAGCATTTGCCTGACTGGTCCTCATACGGAGTAACAGCAGCAATTTTGGCCACCTCAAAACACTCCAAAATGGGTAGGGGAATAAGCTGGCATGGACATCACACTGCAGGAGGGAAAAAAGAAATCACTCTGTGACAAAGTATCTTCCCAACAAGCTGAGAATGTCTCTGAAGAGCTAATAGCAAGCTCAAACAACATAAAGCAACTAGAAAGAGGCACAGATGCCACTGAAGACCATACACCACTTAATTTACTGTTATCCATCACTGTAATATCTGATACAAATCAATAACAAAAATGTTGGCCCTTTCTGAATTCATTTACCCTTTCAGGGCATGTTCTGATGGGAGCTGAAATTTTGTTTTGAGATTTTAATTTTTTTTTTTTTAAGTTCTTAAAGATTTATTAGTGAAGAGGCAAGTATTGATTTGGAGAAATCCCACTCTTACACTGAAAGAATTTTCCTTCTGAGGAGGAATTTACATAGATTACAGAGTTCCTACAGGTTTTGTCTTTACCAAATAACCTCTAAAACATGTTTCCTCGCTGAACCATTTGATTGAGACCATATACAGCTGCTTGTTGAAATTTTGGGCATTTCTACAGACAAACGAGTCCAGGCTCCAGAGGAAATGCTTGCTTGTCTAGAACAGTATGGAGTAAGAAAGAGAGGCCAAATGTCAGTTTTGCAGCCAACTATTAGGGACAACCTATGATATTGCCAAATAACCGAGACAGTTGTTGAGCAATAACCCACGGCCTGCCACTGGAAAACAGATGCTGATCTCTGGTATGGGAAAGAGAGTGATCAGACGGTCAGGCTGTGCTGAGGATCACTATCTTCATTTTTGTTCCTTCTGTGCCGGGAAGGATCTTTTGTTCCTTCTGTGCCGGGAAGGATCATTTGATCTGCGGGTCCTTCCTGGCAAGGCTCACACAGCAACCCTCTCGCAGGGGCTGATCTGATGTAGCCTGAAACATTCGGCTTAGTAAGTAAATCTCTGAGGGAGTATTTCCACTTTGTATTTCTTTCTCGGGGGGGGGGGGGGGTATGTACCTTTCTAGTTTCAGACTTCCATCAGCATTCATAAATGAACATACACTTTCAAAAATTATCATTCCTGATGACCTTATTGACCTTATATCTGTCAGGATCCATCAAGATACTCAGAAGACAGGAGCAGCCAGTCTGATTTGAAAACGACCTGAATACTTGGTAGTGTCCACTAGCTCCTCCAAACCACAGAAACCAACTGTCTGTAAACCCAGCACATTGCCCGCAGCTAGGAAGCTTCTTCCAGGACAAAGCATAGCACACCCTGCACTCATCACCTGTAAGTTCCGTACCAGCTGCTCCCAGATCCCTCTGCCGCAGGTCATCTTTGCCACCGGTGCTGGCTCGGCACAGAGCTGGGCTCCTGCCTAAGCAGACTGTTCCTTTTGTCAATGCTTCGTATGAGTGCACTTCTGCAGCCTGGGCTGGTGCATCTCCCCCAAACCAGCTCCAACACACCTTAGCGGCACACCAGAGGCCACCTTGCCTCCAGCAGGGCTTACTATGTTGGCCTTAGCGGCAGCCATGCCAAGCCAGAGCTGCCCTCTTTAAATATTTCCTCACTTTTCAGCACTGCAGCCATCCAGCCCCTTACTGTCTCTGGTAAAGGAGAGCTGACCTTACAGGAATTAATTTTATTTTTGAGTTAGTCTCCTCTACAGCTCCCTGGAGAAGAGGAAACAAATAACCAAGAATCTGCATGTCACAGACCACTGCGGCCATATGGTTTGCCATGCCCACCTGCCCAGTGCCAGAGGACTTTAACTTCTCCCAAGGAAAACACAAGAAAAAAAACTCCTAAAAGAACTTGCGCACTCGCTTGCCAGTACTCTTACAAATACAAGGGTACTTCATTCATTTGCCCTTACTCCTACAAAGATGTCTGTACTTCATTGAGTCAAGGCTGATAATTTCCAAAACCATCTACTGGCAACACCATATCAAAGTCATCCATTTCTCATTAGATATCAAGCCCTTAAAACGTATCGCTGGCTTTGAAAACTCCATGCAAACTGTATATCTGCAATTGTTTGTAATATTTGAAATCTACCCTACAGCCTGAGCTTGAAAATTGCACACAGCTAAAGTCTACCTCTATTACTCATTGAGTTCAATGAGACTATTCATGCAAAAGGTCCAAGGCAGTTTTAGGGCTTTTGGTAATATGTGTGTACATATATCTTTTTACTTTTAAAAATGAAGAGGGATTTTGGAATAAGCGTGAAGATCATAAAGTGGGTAAAGATTTTTTTAAACCACCACCAAAGCGCAATCATGCTGGAAGAAGCTGACAAATTTCAGCAGCTCTTTTTCATTAAAGTACATTACTTTAAACAAAACCCCCCAAGGCAAGCTCTGTGAGAAGTTTGCCATGATGGGAATATACTCATGTGAAAGAAATATAGCACAATCTAGCACATTCATAGAAACGTCACTTTTAAATATAAAGTCCATTATTCATTATTAAAAGAAATGGATACATATGTGAGAAAAACACCCATCTTGTGGCTCCATGCCTGGCAGCAGCTTATATTCTTTGCAGAGTATTTTACATCCACAATAAATGTGAAAGAGACATGTATATATCTAGCTTTTAGCATGTTTCTTCAGGTTTATCATCACTGGGAAATAACTGTGTCTGATTCAAGAAGAAAAGAGAGCTACATTTATCATGTAAGTTAAAGTGTCAGGAAATTCAAAGACATGGGAATGCTGGACAAGTTGAGACACAGATGACAACGGCTGCATTGCACTGCAAGACACACGGTACCCCCCTGGTAACAGAGGGGCATTGTCAAGAGCTTGACGAAACAGATTTCATAAAATAAAGTGGTGTAAGTCTGATTTCATGAGAATTACAGCAGTTTACGACGCAAGGTATTGCCTCAGCATTTTGTGGGGGATTATTTTGGGCTCCTGTTCCAAACTAGGCAGAAAGATAGATAGGTATTAATAGCACTGATGCACAAGCAAGTTATCAGGGTGCATCTATGTTAATTGCTGTTGTATTTCTTAACCCATAGCAGGGCAGCGCAAACATTGAAAAACAGTCGCTTGTGCCAGAGAATACATATTTAGCCAATACATCAGGTTAAGACTCAGGTTTTTCTTCTGCACGATGTTCCCATTGTTAAAATTTAGAAATGACAAGATGCTCTGAAGTTTTCCATAGTAAAGACATTTTAAAGAATGTCATTAACATTTTTTAAGCCCTTTTTTGCCCTGAAATTGCACAGGTGGCAGCTCCTTAAGCCCTGATGGTCCTCTCCAGCTGTGCAGTGAGACAGGGCTTGGAGACTGGAGGTAGCTCTTCTGGTTCCAGAAGTTTCTCAAAACACACTGCCTTAAAGTGTAGCAATTTCAACATGTTGGGGCTTTTTTTCCTTCCCTTCAAAAACAAAAGCAAACTCATACCTGGGGAATGGAGAGAGAGTGGAAGGAGACAGAATTCACTGTGGATTGTTTGTTCCCATCCCAGACGGAAGGAGAAGTTAAACAGAAACACTTTTTTGCTACACCTGACACAATGGAAGGCCTGATGATGAAGAGGTTGATTCTGCAACCATTATCTTCAGAGTTGAACTACTTGGTTGGATTCAGAGTTGAACTTTGGTTGAACTGCTTGGAGACTCACTTGCACAAGGTTTACGTATGCGAACACGTACTGGAAGTGAAGCACATACTGCATTGCACACAGGATAGTATCAAAGGGCAAGAGTAATCACCAGAAAACCCTGCCTCTGCAATACCATACAGCAATAGGTTTTAGTCAGGGCCTCTGTTAAAATTAGCAGCAGCTTTTGCTCAGGTAGGAGCTCCAGACTAGGCTTAGCAGGTGATGCACAGAAGGGGCAGGCTGGCTTCTGGAGGCGCATGAGGCACCACATGACTCAAAAGCCCATTTTGAGCAGCTGCAGAGAGCCAGCGCCTGTTGGGGAGAGCAGCAAGGATCCATTTGATTCAGTAACATGGGTCAGGTTCAAAACATCTAACCACCCAGGACCTTCGTCTGCTGCATTCAGGAAATTGTTACTCAGCTTGCAAAGGCGGCCTGTCCAACATCTCCAGTGCTTGGCTTTACAATGGCCCATGCAGCTTGCGTTCAGCCACCTCTGTGGCAATACAGACCATTGCCTACTACGTCACTGGACCTTCTCTTTCAGACTGCATAGGCTGAATGTGCGATGAAGTTTTGGACATTCCTGCTTGGTACGGTTTTTCCCCAAGGTGAGGAATGGTTGGAGGAGCCAGGTGCTCTCACTGACATTTCAAGGAGCTCTAGCCCTCAAGTGGAGGAGGATAAGCAACAGGCTGCTTGAAACCTGCACTGGGAGAGACAGTTCCTCTCTGCTCGCTGGAAAGCGAGAAGTTGTTTTTAACCACTTAGCTATAGCGAATCCATTGCTTTTCTGGGACTCATAGTCCTTTCTCCACCTTTGCATTTGTGGCACAAGTGAGAGCCTGGCTTTAAACTGCATTGAGATTTTGGTGGGCTGCCAGCCCTTATTGGAGCACACAAGGCAACAAAGTGAGGTGGCAATTTTTAATATTTGGTATCTCAGTACAAGCTGGATGTCATTCTATGGAATAGGAGAAAAAATAACAACAAAAAGGGGCATTTCCTTAGCCAAAGGGCATCCTTCATGGTGCATATCAATGACTCACTGCAAACAAGAGAAAGGCAGAACTTCTCAAAGGAAAGGCTGCAAGCATCTTTTGTAATGGAAAGCTTTAAGCAGCTTAAAAGTAGGCACTGCTAGTGATTCCCCCTATAAAACATAGAAGATAAATCAGTTAATCTGGAAAAAATATACAAACCCAACAAAGAAAAGAAAAGCTTCTGAACGAATCTATTAAAACTAAGAGCTGCTGATCTCGCACAGGCACTGCTCCTGATTAGAACTGGAAAGTCGAGTTTGCTACAGTGTTGTTGTTTTGCTCTTGTGATTTTGAAGCGGTGCGAAGGGCAGAGAGACAGAGGCTGGGTTTTAATAGGAATTACATCTAAACTCTGCTCATCACTAAAGGCAGAATGTAATCACTTAGTACAACTAAGGACACCAGAGGAAGATGGTGAAAAAATTCTAGAAGTCAAAGTGTTGTTGAAGTGACAGCTATATTGCCATGAGAACAAAGCTGCAGGAACAAATCTCTGCAATAGCTAGATCCTGACACATTAGGGACCCTGAAAAAACCAAGAGGTAGATTTAAAAGCTTCAGTCATTCAGTCACTCCCATACATGTATAAAGTGCAAAAACAAGGCAGAATACAAATCACAGATTCACAAGCCTAAGCATAAACCTGCTTGCTGTAACCATGTACTGTTTCTCATCCTAGTTAGGCTGAACAGAAGTTCTCTTGCCTAATTGAGGAGGAGAAGCCTATTATCCCAAAGCACTGAAAAACAAAAACATTCCCTGTGGCCTGAATGAACCAAGTTCAAGAGGCGGCCAGAGATGGAAGCCAGACAGCCAGCACAAATTTTGTAGCTAGCTGACAAGTACCTTGAAATTTGGGACTGGAAATCAAGTACACGTTAAGCTCAGATCCTGCTGCCGATAAGCATATCCACAACAAAATGCAAACAGATGGGTAGACAAATGAATATATGTATCCAGACAACCATATAAAGGAAACCTTGATAAAATGTGTTTCACTTTTTCAAATACCTTGAGTAGACTTACAGATTAATCAATGTAACTTCAAATCCCAGAAAGATATCGAACAAAATTAAATTATATGCAAGCAGTAATTAAGCAGACAAGGGAAGTTATAAACAAATATAAATGACTCACATACATAACATATCCAACAAACCAGTATTATTCCATGACAGGATGGGTCTTATGGAGGATGAAAAAGCAGTGGCTGTACTAGGTCTTGACTTTAGTAAGGGTTTTGATACTCATTCACAAATTTATCATAAACAAGACAATCAACAAAGGTTTAAGTGAAACTGTTCAGTTTGGTTCATGACTATTTGAAAAAATCACACAAGCAGTGCTTCACTGCCAAATAGGAAAGCTGAATTAAGTGCAGGAACCTGTTTTCATTCTGGGACTTTTCAATATTTTCATTAATAATTTGGTATGGTGAAAGATAAGACACTGGGTCTGAAGAGAGTATCGAGCTGGGAAAGTACAACAGATCCTTTAGAAGAGAGATTTAGGGCTCAAAGCAATCTTGAGAAAGAGGAAAAAGTGTCTGAGAAAATGAGGATGCACTTCAACAAGTGTGAAGTAGCAGGCTATGAAATGTGCCAGCCGCGTATACATATATACATCTGCGCAGCTGACAAAAGGCATAAGACAGGAAACAACTGGAGAGGCAGTGCGTCTTCAGAAAAGGATTTGGGAATCATACTGGATCACAAACTGAACGCAAGTCAAGAGTATTTTGCTTTTGAGAGAAAGCAAGTATCAAAAGGGGATATATAAACAGGAGTGCTGCTCATAAGACAGCTGAAGTAAACCTTCTGCTTTGCTAAGAAGTGGTAAGGCTCCCGCAGCTGGAGTACTGCAGCCGGGTTTGGGCGCAGTATCTAATGCAAGCACAACTCAGGCCAACTGGAAGGAGTTCAGATGAAAAGAATTATCACCAGAGGTCTCAAAACCTATGCTCAGGGGAAAGTCAGGGAGAAGCAGAGTTGTTTAGTCTAAAAATAAAGATGTCTGAAGGGAGATGCGATAACAATCTTCAAATATAGAAAAAGGCTGCTAGAAAGAAAAAGGAAATAAGCCCTTTTCCATGTTTGCTAAGGGTAGGACGTGTAGAAATGGGCTGAAATGGCAGCAAGGGAGACTGAGGTTAGGCTTTAGGAAGCACTTTCTAATGGTAAGGATAGTTAAGCCCTGGAAGAGTTGGCCTGCAGAGATCCTGTGATCATCATTATTTAAGCCTTTTAAGAACAGCTATATAGACATTTGTCTGAAATATATCGGTTGTATCTGTACTGTCTTGGGGCAGGTGGATGGACTGAATGGCCTCTCCTTTACAGTCTTCTTTTCTTTCAACTTTCACTGTAACTATGAAAAATAAGGGTGAGTGGAATATTAACATGTTTGAGTTTCTGGCAGACCAGCTCTCTCTTTGAAAATGTATGAGCGCTCACTAGACCAGCGCTTGGTGTCTTCACAGCATCACCTCCGAGCTTTGGTACACAGACCAAGGCAGCAGAGGGGAGCGCAGCAGAACTCACAGGCAGACCTGAGTACGGTTTGCAACAATAATTGGCTTCTATTCTGGAATAGAGAGGAGACAACCTGACAAGCTCAATCTCTCTTCCTCCCCAAGGAGCAGGTATGCAGCGTTTGCCCTCCACCATCCCAGCCCAGAACCAGAAGCAGGGAGACCATAGATGGGGTAGGAGTTGGCCTCCGTACCGCACTGCCCAAGAAACATTTTCATCCTTCAGTTTAGCACAGTAGATTTGAAAACAAGACTTTCTCCATCAGTAAATGTGCAAGCAGGAAGACTTGGTCCATTTTCCACTCAGTATTTACCCAGAAGACTAAAAAAGCTCTGCATACATTTTGGACCAGTATTTTGTTCTCTTGTGGGAGTGCAGTAAAACACCAGCTGCTGTTAATGTACCTTGGTGAATAATCACACTCAGCTAATTTTCAGCTATGAATGATTAAGCACTTCATACAGTATGTGAACATAAAGAGGCATTTCCTCACACTTAAAATGTATTTGATTTGAGAACCCAGTGGAGAGAACCCACCCCATGCCAGTATAAGGACAAGTTGCAGAACTAGGCAATTACTCTTACGCATCCATGATCTAGTGCAACATACAAATTCTGCAGAGAAGCTGTGACACCCCTGCACAAACCAATATTCCTGCAACGCTATTCAAAAGCAGAATGCAGGCACTGCATGCTTTTACGTTTGAGTTGCCATGCATATATTACACTTTACAGCTTCCAGAAATACCTCTAGAAAATTTGAGCACAGTTTACAAAGAGGAAACAGTCCAAATTTGTCAGGTGACTTAAGATGCAATTTTGTAAGCCTTACTTGTTACTAGCAATTACTCCTGCAAACTGTTCTCTGGAAGTCAGTTTGACAAAAAAAAAAGGCATTCAGTGATCTGACACAGAAATTGCAAAGTCATACTATTAGCCTACATGAAGACAACTGCTGTTGCTTTAGCACAGACCTGGGTTTGGGTTTTCAGCCTCGAGTTAACCAAAACCACACACTTACGAAGCTTTATTATGAAAAAGACATTTAATGTTCTCCTGAAGATAGGGAATTCAAATGCCCCAACTGCCTACAGAAAGCTCAGCTCTGTACTCCTTTATTTGCTCTTGCTTCCTACGTGAATACACGTTACTAAACAGGACTGAGGATTGTGGGCTTCGCCACTAAAAGCGTGCTTCCACCAAGCATGGTTATATATTGCTCTCCACTACAAAAAAGTAAGAAAGACGCTATATAGTTTTACTGCTGATAGGAATTTTGGAGGTCACAACCCCTGGAAAAGCCCTTGTAGTTATGCACGGTAGGTGGTCAGCCTTTCATGAGTGGTTTTTGTTATCCTCCATCCCCAAGAAGCTCCTTTGTATGACACACGCAACACAGCAACAACAAGCACGGGCTGTCAGGAAATAGCCGTTCTGATTCTGCACCGCCAAACGGAGGTCTGTACATATGGTAATAACAATTTACTTTTTATAGAATAATAATAGGCTTGGGTAATTCCTGTGCCAACAGATCAGCGGCTACTGTTTCCACTTGGAGGTTATGAAAGATTCTGCCCTCACCCCTTTCCAATGGCCTCTTGTTCCAGAACAGCTGAGCGTTATTTTTAAGCCATAAAATTGTAGGAGAGTGGCCGGGCAGCTATTATTAACAATCATACAGAATTCTGCATAATGTGTGTCTCAGTCCACTTTATATTCTACCACTTAGACAGCAGAGAAAGCGCAGACTGAAATAATTTACAGTCAAGTGACATTTTGCATGTACAAAAGGTACATCTATTTGAACAAGTTGGGTTCAAATCTGTGGTCTCTTTTCAAAGAAAACTTAAATATAAGTCAATGAGAACAACGTCTGTGAAAATAGGCCCTGCCTGGCTGCCTTCAGAGCATAAGATCAAGTTTTTTCTTTCAAAATTTCCTTAGTGTGCAGCTCAGGACTGGCTCTTTCACCTTCAGGTTCTCCATTTCCCGATGGTCCAGCTCCAGCTGTCCTTTTCCTAAATATAATGAGGTTTTCTGCCTTTTCTAGCTGATTCTCACCTGCCCCCCATTCACTTCCAACCTCCTTCCTGACAACAGCATCCTCCTCCCCTTGTCCATCTTTTTTATGACACAGGACTTGAGAGCAAGTGAGGCGAGGAAATTACAATGGTGGCTAAAGGAATAAACTGGCAAAGAGAATAATTTAGGTCCTTTTGGGAAGAGCAACAGCAACTCCTATTCAGATTTTATGGCAATTTTTTCTTTTTCCCTTTTCAGATTTGAGAGAAGAAAACCAGAATTGAATCTTTTCCTCCCTCCTTTCAGGTCCACCAGGAAATTAGCCAAAGAGCTAACTGCCCACCCCGCAACCCTCCCCCAGCACGCTGTATGAATGTCTCCAATTGCTACAGTTTGTTAATTGCCACACAGAAGTTATTGCATTAATGCAACTTGGATGCCAAGAATAGTTTAAACGAAGTTAAATGAGTAAAGCATGCCTAGTAGTTTCCATTGTTCAGCCTCACAGACAGGCAGTGAGTTGTATAATTGGGCATTCTGACACTTCCAACTCATTTGTTTCATTACACTGTGTTGCTTGCACTCAAATAAACATCTGCAAAAATTGTGAACGAACAGATCTAGGAATTCTTCTTGGGGAAAAAGCTGCTTTTTACTTGGATTCAGATTGATTATGCACTAGGAGCTTGTAGGATTAGGGGGTTATTTTGTTTTAGGGATGAGGGTTTTTTCCTCCCAAATGAAGCATGTCACGCGAGAACAACACAGGCCACTGAAGTCAAAGCTCTGAGTATCACGGAATGGACGTCATATTAAAAGCAGACTCCTCTAAGATCCTGAATTTCTCCTAACAACACATCCCATTACTATTACGTAGGTGCCCTTCACCCTACAGGGCCATATAGCACTTTGCAGAGTCGGATTCCCACAGCCGGATTATTGCAGTTCCTGGACTTCCACCACTCCCGTGGGTGCCAAGAGGTATCGGCACTTAGAGATAGACATTCATCCCCTGCCAAATAAAATACTCTTCAATGGATATAATTCACCATTGGCTTTTTCTAGCTTTTTACTGGTATAGCTCCCCTGACTTCCACAAATTTTCCCAGCATGGAACCACTCTGACAGCAATAGTTGCAGAATTGTCAAATTAGGCACCACTCATTGCTGTGGCCTAACATGATGCTGGAACCCAACGATGACTGTCTCGGTGTCTTCATGCTGCCGCTATAGGACGTGCCAAAACAGATCAAGTCCACTTGTACATCTAGTTCAGTAACCTGCCTCCAGCAATACCTTCGTGCTTCGGGGGGAGACAAACCTTTTGTACTGTGTATAATGGGAAGAGCATTTCCCCGCCCTCGCAAGTCATACAGCAATTTGTGGGTACCCTGATGGATGAGAATTGATTAGCAAGACTTCCAAGGTCAGAGGTATGCACAAACCTCATATGCTATATGAAGGACAGTTTATCCTCTATATCACAGGAAGCATACAGTGAAATTTTCATTGTTGCTGATATAACATGTAACATATTGCAACAGCAGGTTACATTCTAACACAGGCTTTATCATTAAAAATCCCACTACTGCTACGTTATTCTTCTAAGCAGACTTTTTCAGCCTCCCCCAGTTAGACAGTTGGTTTTTTGAAGGCTAGTGACTGCTTTTATTTGCTAAAATAAATTCATAAAGCTTCACCTTCTTGAAAGGTGTCAACCAGCTGGCTGACCAACCCCCTCAAAATCCTAGCACTAGAGCTGATTAATTTTATATCTACATAATCTTACTGACCTTTTCTCCTCTTGAGAAATGCTATTTTCCAGAAAGAAAAAGATCAAGATTTTCTGCAGCAATGTTCTCATTTTCCAAAATTTCATTAAGAAAAAGATTGAGCAGACACTGTATTAAATATCAAAACAAAACTGCAGTGCAGCAGTTGATAACCCAAAAGCCTGAGACATTCCCAGTTTGGAAAAAAATAGTTCAGGTGTTAACATTTCTACAGAAAGGGCACTCCGTATTTGAACTGGTTCTTTTCTAACACTATGAACTTGTGAATCTATGGTGAGTTGTTTTTTTTATTTTGGTTGGTTGATTTTTTAACTCCAGCAAGTCTCACAGCATTTGACATAAACACCATATAAGTGGGTTTAAGTTTCTAGCCCTCAAGGTTGCAAAGAACCATGTAAAATCATGAACCTAAAGGTTTGAAATCCATATGATAAGAAAGAAGAACAGAAAAGTTGATGCGTTACAGTTTCTAGGAGTTTTGATTCAATCTCATCTCTTGGGAGCTGGAACCATTTTCTTGAACGTGAACATGAGGAAAAGGCTGAGCAAGGAAATGAGGAAACGAGCAGACAGCATGCCATATCATTTACAAGTTTTGCACCATAGAAATATTTTTATACAACTGCAGATGCACGGCACAAGATTTTTGTGATAAATGCAAAGAGCAATGGAGGGAGCTGGTAGAGCAAACACTTGCTCATCTAGGATTCAAAATAGTTCTTGCTTGTTCTGTCTCTTATTTCATATATATATATGCATATGCACATGAACACACTCTAAACAGGATTTGCAGTCATTTTTTAATATTACTTTAACATTTCAGAATTGGGATACTAAGCACCAGGTGTTGAAAAGATTTCCACAAAGTGATGCCAGTGCAGGCAGTGGGATTATGCCAGCACTATAACACTTAACAGAATCAGTCCCTAAGATCATAACTGTTGACCCCTCATAGCAAGTGACTCGAGCAGAATCCCTGGGAATGATGTAAAAGTGGCAGATCATTACGTATTTTTACACTTTTATTTAATAATTTTGTTAGTTGTTTCATTCTTGCACCCTTCCTCCCGTATTTCACAACTGTTACAAATATTCCATTAATATACTTAAAATGATTTAGTTTCTCAACTTGCAGCTGCTACATGAATCATCATTTCCACAAGAAGGGAAGGAACAGCTACACTAACCCAGGACAGTGCAGAACTCTTAGAAACCTCCATACATAATTCACACATGTTCCCATCTTTTTTTTTTTTTCTATAGCTGCATCCTTTTTATTCCCCCCCGGCCAGGAAAAGTCAATAACTGTGGCACAATGAAGCCTCACAGCCTGGTAACAGGACCCATTATTTATTTATATGTAGAAGGAGGATGCACATCATATGACTTTTTACTACTTTATTCAATTTCATATTACAGAATTTTCTGACATCTCCTGAGGTTTATGTTTAGTTACATACACTGAATGCTACCCTAAGTGTGTCACTTGGATAACAGAAGTAGAAAATGGAGTTTCATTTGGATCCAGCCTCATTAGAATAGAGGCATCCCTTCATTTAAAAAGAAACCCGTGGCTGATAACACAACCTTCAAGAAGTCAAGAACAAAATATGATTTGATTACAATTCAGCCCTGGGACAGGGAACCAGACCCACCATCATTGTTTCAATGACCCACCCATCATTGTTTCAACTCAGGACTCATTTTGTAGGTTTTGAAGAGCCACTAGTCAAAGAGAGGAAATCGATTTAAGTTTTGTATGCGCGCATAACACAGACCTACGTTAAAAAAAAAAAAAAGGCAATACTCTCACTCCATTCAATAGTAATTTTAAAGCATTTCAGAAATATCTAGTTATTTCCCTATGCATTTTTTTCCCCCCAGTCAGATTTTCATACATTCTTGAACCTTAAAGTTCTCATTGGGTGGAAGTTTTTCCCATCTGATCCTCACACAGTGGTTATAAATATAGGAATTATCAGAGCGAGGTTCTTCAATATTTTAAACTCAACATAAGTAAAAATCACTTAAAATTATTTTGGTCGTGATATCTTAATGTACTTAATTCAACACTGACTAAACTGAAAAAGTGGTGTTAAAGTGACTAGAAGTTTGGGGTACCCTGTTTACAATGTCTTTACAGAGCTCCTTTCCAAAGATCAAGATAACTTCCCAAAACTGAAACTTCTTAAAGCATCTTGCATTTGGCACTCAAATAAGGCCCCTCAGTTAAGATTCTAAAGGTCTAAAACAGCCAATAAAGCATATAGGCATGCTGGAAAGAAAATAAACAAACTGGGGGGGGGGGGGGGAAGACCTGAAGAGAAGCAGCATATGTGGGAAGGGTAGAAGAGAGGAGGGAAGAAGTAGGTGGGGTGGGAAAAATGGATAATAAATCACAGCCCTGCTCAACCGGCAAAGATCAGTAGATTTTAGCTGAAGAAAAAGTCAGGCTAAAAGCTGCATATGACTGAAACGAGATTCTGAGCACCAGAAAGTTTAATGAAGTTACAAAACTAGGCCAAAATCAGAATTTATTTCTTTTTTAAACACACGATGCAGTTCCCATCAATGACAATAAGAGCTTTGCCAGTAAAACCAAGTAAGGGCTCAGGCACTGCTTTTGCTAATTCTCGGTTCCTAGTACAGGGGCATGAAGTGTCTGTAGTGAATAAGCAAGCTTGGAGCCTGGCGTAGCCACCCAGTAAGATACTGAGGCTTTGGCCTGTGCCTGGGTTATGGACTGCAATTCAACCTGAGTACACAGGTTGGAAGCAGGGAAAAAAAAGAAAAAAAGAAAGAGACACTCGCTGTCACCAAGCAATATTATACTGTCATATACATTTCACAACACACGCACATATGTAGGTACACACCATTAGAGACATGCACAGACATACATACGTTATTCCACTAGAAGCAGATTAGCATCAGCTAAATAAAAATAGACACACAGATTTCAAAGAAAAACCTCACAAGGTACAAAGTGCTTGCCTGACTGTGGCATCAGTTTAAGAATAAGTATGATAATAAAAATCATCATGAAATGGCATATGGTACATTTTTGTACACATATTATTCACTCATTTTTTATTGTATTTGACTTGACACTGACAATATATCTTACTCATTAGGGGAGCTTATATTTCAGTCTCGGCTGTATGTTAAAAATCTCCCACTGTTATGTGGCAAGAATACATAAAAAACAAATAGGCAAAAGCACGCTCGCCTGGAAAGACTTAATATTTCTCAAAATGTTCAGAAATGATTCTTCCTATTAAAAATCCAAAGTCAAAAGGGGAAAATACAATTGTTACCCTTGATTTTTCCCTGGTGTTTCATTTATTACATCAAGAGTTCCTTGATTGGATTCAAATGCAAAGTTGCTCCCATGGCTTCAAAGTCAGACTAAATTGAAAAATGCGCTTCAACAACACTGATACTGAAATAATATCCCAGAATACTGTCTTAATAGCTTTACCCTTATTAAACAAAAACATAACAAAACTTTGGGGGTCCTTTTAAATGAAATAACAGAGCGATGATAAAAAGCAACCAAAAGGACCATGTACTAAAAAGAGAAGCTTGTCCCCTTTTGAAACCCCCTCTGGTGGAAATACTCCAGAGGTTCAGCTTTCCTGTGACTGTGAAGAAGCGTGCACGGTCCGATCCGCAGGCGCAGACATCCACACACAGTGTCCAAGCCGGCACGCCAGATACTAACGGGAAGGCTGCCGCTGTGGGCAGCGCTTTGAGCAAACAGTTCAGCGTAAAACCAGACCAGAGCTGGGGAATCTCAGGAAGCACCATGTCTCGGATGGAGCATTTGGACGCAATTCTCCCCAGATTTCTCTCTGGATATATCCGGCCGTCTGCAGAAAAACAGGCTGGAAAGGAGGTCCTCAAATTGCTGCTGAACAAAAGCTCTAAGTTCTCAAAAATCTTTTAAATAATCTACACGTACAGTTGGTCTATAGTATCTATTAGTACCTCCTCTCTATTTTAAGTTACGCTGTGGAATTTTAGACAGCTGCCATTTCATGTCATTTCTGTAGACCAGAAGAGATTAAATATTTTGGGGGAGGTGAGGAAATGGCCCAAGAGCTCCTGCCCTTTGTAAATAATACCAGATGATGCCACCGCTCCGATTCCAGTCTTTTGGGACTCCATATAGGTTGAAACCACATTAATTCCAACCCTTCGTTCCTCTTGGCAAAGAAACAACACAGGGAAGGAGCAATGATACCTCCACTGCTGGTAAAGCATGTATTACCTTCCCACAAGGTCACCCCTTGCCCCCCTCCCAGGTAAGCTTCCATTTGGCATGACTTTCTTCACAGCAAAGTCAAGGTTTGGCATTTTCTTTTTAAAGAGCGACCTGAACTGAGCTGGCTTGGGTGCCTAATAACTTTAAGCAACACACCACCTCTCCTGTCCCGAGTGACCACCATAACAGATGGAGCCCAAAGTCATGGACTAAATGAACTCAATGGACATTTTGGGGACATTTATGGACATTTCACAGGGGTGGTCCATAGACTAAGGGAATGATATCTGTGTATTATATCTAAGGATGGGAAGGGTGGTGGTGAGTAATCAGAACATATTGGATAGTGTGAGACCAGAGCGTGACGTAAATGGTATGGAATAAGGGGTGGAGAATGTGCTGGTTTTGGCTGGGATAGAGTTAATTTTCTTTATAGAAGCTAGTATGGGACCATGTTTTGGATTTGTGCTGGAAACAGTGTTGATAACACAGGGATGTTTTAGCTGTTGCTAAGTAGTGCTTATACTAAGTCAAGGACTTTTCAGCTTCCCTTGCTCTGCCAGGTGCACAAGAGGTTGGGAGGGGACACAGCTGGGACAGCTGACCCCAATGACCAAAGGGATGTCCCACACCATATGACATCATGCTCAGCATATAAAGCTGGGGGAAGAAGAAGGAAGGGGGGGGATATTTGGAGTGATGGCATTTGTCTTCCCAAGTAACGGTTATGCGTGATGGAGCCCTGCTTTCCTGGAGATGGCTGAACGCCTGCCTGCTGATGGGAAGGAGTGAATGAATTCCTTGCTTTGCTTTGCTTGCGTGCACGGCTTTTGCCTTACCTATTAAACTGTCTTTATCTCAGCCCACGAGTTTTCCGACTTGTGCTTTTCTGATTCTCTCCCCCATCCCACTGGGAGGGGGGAGGGTGAGCGAGCAGCTGTGTGGTGCTTAGTTGCTGACTGGGGCTAAACCACAACACTGGTCCAACTCAGGCAAAAGCAGTGTGTTTGTGAAAAGTAAATGAGGGGAAAATGCTGTATTTTCCTCAACCAGATCCCATCTCTGTGCAAGCAATTGTAGGGCACAGGAGGAGATTCGGCTGGAGTAGTGACATCACCCTGATCAGCTGTGATGAGTATGCTATCCCCTTAATGACAGGGGATAAAGATAGCAAACAGTCACAAACACACCAAACTGGGATTGTGTCACTGAAGTGAATCAGCTGGACAAAACCTTTACAGCCACACGAACACATCAGGACAATGAAGAGGCTCATGGCTCATCCATATTGCTAATTCACTAGCTGTCAGGATGTCAGTCAGAGAGACTGTACCGCATGGGGACAGGCGCACAGAACAGCGTAACGTCTCCTGAACTACAGCAGGAGTCTAGGCAGATGGAGATTTTCTACAAAAAGCATGTACTGCTCAGAAGAGAAGCAGCCAGAATAGCCTATTTTACCAATATTCCTTGCTCAATAAGAAATTAATATTCTCTGACTCCTTACCCTTGTTATAGAAAACATTTTTAGGTGTTTTCCAAAGGTAAGGATATGTAGTGGGTAAAGTTAAACTAAGTCTAAGCTCTGAACTTAAACTGTGATATTTCTACATTAAGTAACCCTTAGAATGATGGCATTTTACAGAACATATATATCAGTCTCGCCTAAATCACAGTGTGATAAAATAGGTTTTTCAGTTTTCACTTTTGCCCCTCCAGGATAACAGGCCCAGACTATCACAACTGAGATATTTCAACTTCAACAATACTGTGATGCAGCATTGCTGATTAGTTTCCATCTACAGAAATAATACTTAAAGTGACAGAGAATCTTCTCCAGAAGGAGAATGCCAGGGTTAACAGACACCAGGTTTAGGAGTGCATCCATAGTCACCCATGTGGCCCAGCACAAAAGGATGCTGCAATCTCTGGCCACTGAGATGCATGAGGGGACCGCATCTCCAAGCCAGATATGACTTCCATTACATTTATGAATTATGCCTGACATTTAATATTTGAATGTAATATTTTTTGTTTTAATAAAGAATCACTGGATCATCAGAATAATGGATAGCACTGGTGCAAATATAATGAAAATGCCAAGCTTTAAATAGCTTGTTTAATTATTAAAAATGTTACTGGAAAAAACTAACTTTGCATTGCTGTCAAGATCAAACGAACATGAATTTCAATCAAAAGAGAGGCTATTGTACAATATATTAAAACATGAGGTTCTGCCTACAGTAATTATTGTGCACAGCGCACAAAGGGGAAAAAAGGCAACACTATCAATCACAGTCTGTCCACATTCAGTCAATACGAGCCCCTCCCCTGCTTTGTTGCACAGTTTTTCCTTTGTTAGCCATATTATACAATACATGGGGCTTTCAAGAGCTTGGCCTTGGATGTGCATTAAGGAAGGCTCTTGAGATCCTTCTTGAAAGAAATTCAATATCTTTTCTTGTTTGAGAAAATTGCAATAAACTATACAGCATCTTTTTATTTATTTATTGTTTTTTATTGCTAAATCATCAGTCATCTGCTACTTACCACATTATCCCTTCTATATGATCATGGCACATGCTACACAGAACACAATCTCCTCACATGTTCATCCACATTACAGTGACAGTACAAGCAGCACTCAACTCAGGCTGCTGAAGGAGTTATTTCTCCATCCAAGAGAAACACAAGGATCAAGATTTCCATTTTGCACCACTGTGGCAGGTTTGCTGACTAAGTAGATGCTCTTAATTTCCATGCTGAGCAACTGCTGGGAATAATACAGAACACGCTATCTTGCAAGAATCCCACCACTGCATCTGTGCATATTAAAAAACTAAAACTGCATAAGCATATCAAGTCCAGTGGCTCCAGTATTTTTCTTTTTTTTTTTTTAGAGAAGCAGGAGGTAACACTATGTGCGTATGAGCATTAGTTGCATGTCCTTCTTGTCCATTTTTCTGCTTCTATCTCCCAAAATTTTGCTAGTAGGCAATTTCTACGTCAACACGGATGTGTAGCGTGTATGCTTGGCAGGATTCCACTGACTCTTCAACAATATTTCCTCTGCTGCTTTTGAAATTCTAGTTCCTTCCCCCCCACACCACCATTTTTTTCTTTTTTTAATCTGCATTGTTTTAGAAATATCCTTTAACAAAATTGGCTAAGAGGTTGAGTTGACTTTTTATTTTTCTGTTTTTGCTAAATATTTTACTGTGTTATGGCAAAGGCTTTTGTGCTGTATTGCTTATTTGGCTATCATTAAAGATAAGTTCCACATTTTAAAAGGTGAGGTTCAACCTTTACAAAGTTATAGCTTTATGGTGACCTAAGTATAAATTCTGAGCTATATACAATGCATATGCTGAAAACACTGAAATGCAGATATATGTTTTCCTCCACCTGGCTACAACACATCCTGTTTCTATACACACCTTGCTGCATCTGTGGATCTAGTAGTAAAAGATCCTCTTTCAGAGTGGACTTTCTCTTACGGAAAGCATCTATGGAACCAGTTTATGCTGAAGTTGGTGGGAATTTTGTCCTCAGGCTTCCTACCAAAGTAACAGCAGCCATGAAAGCTCTAACGTGCCTGTGTTAAAAGAGTAGGACTTGCTGCCCATTTTACTGAACACAGAGGCATTTGTTTATTTACCCGTGTCTGTGAAAATTTTTACATACTCTAAACTGAAGATTCACCGGGGTGCTTGAAATTAAACAGCAGAAACAAAATGTCCTCGTGCACATGCTTGGGGGAACAGTCACAAATTCTGTAACCAGGTCTTTATCTCAAGAGAGCTATAAAGCCGTAATAAAAACCATTTTATTGCTACACTGCCCCATGATGGGGCTGCTGTCCTCTCATGAATATTGGAGATGTCCTGCACTTAGCCATAAATGCCCCCAGCATTACAAACCACTAAATGCTTGAGTCATTCCAGCAAAACACTTTAAACCCACACAACCTGAAGCGTGTATCTAGCCCTACGCAAACTATTTCCTAGTTCATTTTCAAATCAGCGCGGGAGAAGGCTGTATGGTTACACCCTACACCAACGTTACAGACAAAGGGAACCAAAGGGGGGTAAGGACATGGTCTTTATATCAGTCCAGTGGATAAAGCCTGTAAGCTGAAACCAAAGCTGCAGAGTGGCTACATTTTTTCCCTAACTTATGGGACAGAGTTCATCTTCTCCAGCTTCTAATGGTTTTCCTGGGAAAAGAGTAGCTATTCCTTCCTACCATGCTATCACCATGCTACCTTGTCTAGGTAGCCATGAAAATTACAGGCAAAATATATGAGATGGATTAAGGAATGTGTGAAATGCATTTAATTAAAATCTTGGCTTTGAAAGACTTGCATAAAAGCCTTAGTTTTCTATCTCTTCCTGCTATTCATACCCCATGCCCACCACACAACGCTGGAGAGAGCAGGATCACTTGGCAGAACCCTCACAGAAGCAAGAGGCAGAGTTTATAGCACAGCACTGCATTTGTGCAGCTAAACTACTTCCACCCCAGAGCTGGCTTATCTGTGGCTAGCGAGGGACCTAACAATCTCAGCCTCGTCTACTTACAAGTGCGTGGACTCGCACTTTTTAAACACCCACATTGACCCTATACTTGCTCAGTTCTGAGCATGGGCTTCCATCGTGAACTACAGTCGTGTTAGGACTAACAGCACAGGAGATACAGAAAAGTAACTGCAGTGCTGCTTCAGATCTGTGTAAGTCAAGGGGAAGGAACATGTTCAAAGCAAGGTGGGGAAGTGCCAGGTATTAAATTAATAATTACTGAAAAAATCCCCCCCATCCCTCCATCCCATAGCTTTTGTGGACACAACTTCTACGGATCAAACAAGTGTAAGTGAAACACACAAACTTGGCCAAGGCATCTACTGAAGCACCATGCTCTCTTTGCTTTAGTTACAACCTCTGGTAAATCTGTTCTGTGAAATTTTTTAAACATTAGCTCCAAGTTTCATGGATCTGAATGCAAACATTTTAACTGATAACAGCATGGGGAAATTGTTTGAGGAAAGTCACATCTTGTAGCTACTTTAAGACTCTGTCTGTGTTGTCCCAAGTGAATTAGTTGAGAGGACAGGGGCAGAACACTGAATCTATTAAACACG
This sequence comes from Mycteria americana, assembly GCF_035582795.1. NCBI lineage: Eukaryota > Metazoa > Chordata > Aves > Ciconiiformes > Ciconiidae > Mycteria > Mycteria americana. Next base: position 45,146,087 of record NC_134366.1, on the reverse strand, counting down.
TTGGGCTAAAAGCAATAATTGGCTTCACCCAGTATTCTGCAGACCTTGTTGCATTATGCTGTATTAACTTTTCACGGCTTCATGCAGCATACATTTTTTGACATTGCTTTCCCCTTGTCCCCATGAGAGCAGTCTGTCTATTCATTCATCTTTGTTTACATTATTTCAATAAATTATACGGATAACTCTCTATTTTGCCAATTCTTCACTACCTGGCATTTTTAGTTTTGCATTTACATAAGACATTCTAAGTTTATGAATTGAATTGGAGGCGATAAAGTTAAAACTAACAAGGCTATAAAAATGAATTTGCTTTAATACTGCAAACATGCTCACAGCAAAACATTAGTTGCAGCAAGCTTTTCCTCATTTTCTCCTGCTTCCCCTTCTCATATAGCACTTGCCTCAAGCCACAGAGGAGAAGCCACCTCACCCAAGCCCTTCATTAGCAAAGTCTGTCATAGCATATAGAGGAGCTTCTCCATTTATAAATTTAGTTCTGGGACAATCCAACATGCCCATCCATAGCCAACCACAGAAGATTCCGACCCAGCAGCATCATTGCCATTTAGTGTGGCACAGTTTGGTGGTAAAGGAGCTTTCATTATGTAGAATACAACTGGAAACGCACTAAGCTGCTGCTCAGAAATTTCCCCGTAACATCCCTACAGCTAGTCAGAAGAGAAAGAGACTTATAAATATATTGGGGGGGGGGGGGAATCAAGATTTTGCAAATTGGAGAAAGGAAAGGAAATGTTTCCACAAGAAGAGCTGCTAACACCCATACCAAAACAAAGGAAATAAAAATAGATGGGGCTGCCAGTCTGCTCCGTAATTCAATCTTTACAGCATGTCTCTGGAAGGGTGGGTGCCAGTCAGTAACTGTATTTTCATATAAACAACGCAGACATCAGTTAAGCCTTTTAGAAAAGAACAAAATTCTGCTCAAGAGCAAGTCTGGTGCTAAACTACCCCAAAAAAAGAAAGGTGAGGCGCTGGTGAGCTCCATTTAACTTGCACTACCTGCGGACACAGCCTGCACCACGGCTGTGCGATACGGCCCCAGGGAGGAGCGGGAGGCAAGGCAGAGGGTTTGCATGCTCTTAAACCAGAGAACTTGCACGCAGAGATTTAAGTCTATGCTAGCTGAGGAAGTTCAGACCCTTGCAAACCAAGGGCTTTCAAGATTCTGGGCCAGACACGTATATTTGAAACTGCAATGCATGTAGATGATGCTATACAATAGAAAGTCTTATGAAATAATGGATTAGAACGCTACTTAAAAACATTTTAGCTAGGTATTAAAACCTTGCTAAAATTCTAATGTCACCTAAGAAACCAAATTCAAGATGACAAGAAATTCACTGGGATTTAATCATGCATACAGGGAGAAATTTTGTGAAAACAATCTGACCAAAGAAATGAGAGCCTAATGGCAGATCTGATGATCCGATCCTCAGGAAGACTGCCTAACAATTTCATGTCATTGATATGAAACCAGCTTCTAGCTTAAACAACCAAAGCTAATTTGAGTGTTCAATATGAGTTATTAATTACAATTAGAAACACTTGTCATATTCCAGACAGAAGATTATTTCCTTGACTTACCTAGTACATTATCCTGATATTATCTAAGCCCACAGCATAAAACAAACAGCAGTAAGAAAAGATCATTCCCAAGAGCACAACAGCAAAACAACCTGTTAGACTTAGTTGAAAGGATATTTTTAGCCAAAATAAAGATAATGGATTAGTTTCCTCCTGTGATTTGCATTTAACTTTTCCCTGGCAAAGCTTGCTAATGAGTAAAACTTCCAGATTATAAAGGACTTTTGTAACACAACTTGGGGAAAAAGTCCAACTATTTAAGGCAGGGAGCAACAGTTGTAAGAGTTGTTGATAAATCCAGCATTTTCCAAAATAACATTTCCATGGGAAAGCTCCTCTTTGTTAAAAACGGCACTTATGAAAACACGATTTCATTCAGGAAAAACAAGACAAAACATTCCCGTAAAGCTGAACAACTTTGACCTTTTCAGAATGCCATTTGTAGCTTTTGTATTGTCTTCTATGAAGCAAAAAAACAGACATTAGAAACCAAATGGTTTACTTTTTTCTGAAGGGAGGAGAAAAAGAAGTAGATCTTTCATACGAGATTTTGAAGTTTTGTTCTTAGTCTGCTTGGAAGAGGATTTTTTTATTTGCCCCAAAACTTCATATGAAATGGAAAAATCCAGCTCCCATCAGCTCTGATGTTTTCATAACCTCTCCCGATGCTAGAAGGTATGGGTGTGTGCATGGATGATTATGGGAGCCATAATCAGAAACCACAGCTGGGCACCTGCTGTTCATTTTTCAAAGGAAACAGGAAAGACTATGGTGGGTTATGGGATGATTTAAGTCTTGCACGGTTGCTGAAAGAGCTCACTAGAAAAAAAAGAGGCGGCTCACATGTAGGCAGTCCTCTCTAATAACTTTTTTGGGGATCAGGGACCCTAATGTGGATGGGAAGGGCTGTGCAGATACAGCTGTCTCCCACACAGCTGGAGCCTGGCCTGTCCTGGTCAGTGCTGGCAGAAAAGAACATGCACTTTCTTCTGCAGAGGGGTGGCGGGTGGGACGGTGGGGGGCCCATGTCACAGTGTCACCCCCATGTCACAGTGCCACCACCCAGCAACACAGCAGTCACAATGCCCCAGGGCAGGATAAAGGGGGCATCCTCCCGTGTCCCACTGCCAGTCTGCCTCGCAGGCGGCCTGAAGACATCAGAGAGGAAGTCCTTGAGGAGCCCGTGGAATTACTTGGAGGGAGGAAGACTGGAGGCTGGACAAGGCTGCTGGAGGTTCTCCGCTGCGAGGCTAGCTCTCAGTGGGGCCACGTTCAAAGCCCATCTGATGGATGGAAATACTTTTTCAGCTTTCGGGGAACAGATGCCAGCTCCTCAGGAGATGAGAAGAGCCACCAACCCCAGTGGCAATACCAAGGGGATGCCTTCTGCAGGAGCACTTGAGGAGTACTGCAGAGCTCACTGTCCTCATCCCCTGCATAGCCAGGTGCAGCAGCCGTAAGAAATGGGACGCACAGATGTTGCAAGGGACCCAGTGCTTTGGAGCACCCACTGGTGCTCCAGTGGGTGCGGCACGGGGCCAGGCACAGGAAGGATTCTTGCCCCCAAGGTCAATCAGGCTGGGGGCATTTGGCCACTCTCAGAAGCCCCTGAGATGGTTCCAGGTTGAGGGAGAATAGAGGTTGGGCATCTTCTGCGAGGCATGACCAGCCTGTGAAGGCAGGTCTTGCTCAAATGCTCAGGGAATAGCCGATCGCCAGCTCTGGGGTCAGGAAGGAATTTTCCCCTGGGGCAGATTGGCACTGGTCCCCAGGGGTTTTTTGCCTTCCTCTGCAGCATTGAGCATGACCACTTGTCAGGGCTCCTCTGGTCCGTTTTGGCTAGGTTACTTCCTGCTGCTCATGCCCCATGAAGATGATGAAGATGGCCCCTTGTGCCCTGCAGCTAGGGGGAGGAAGGCTTTTTTTTTCTCCCAGGGCAGACTAGCAAGTGTCCCTGGGTTTGTGGGTTTTTTTTTTTCCTTCCTCTGCAGCATTGAGCACTGTGCCTTGCCAGAGCTCCTTTGGGCCATTTTGGCTAGGTACCTGCTGCCCATGCTCCACAAAGGTGGCCCTCATGCCCCACATCCAGGGGAAGAAGCTTTCTCTGCCCCCAAGGTGGGCCCCCAGGGGTTGTTTCTTTTCCTCTGTAGCACTGAGCATGGCCCCTTGTCAGGGCTCTTCTGGTCCATTTTGGCTAGGTTCTTGCCTGCTGCTCTTGCACCTCCAAGGCACCACTCATACCCTGGCTCTCTCTGGCTTCCTTGCCCATCGCAAATTTGTAGCCGGAGTGAGCTCTGCTCTTCCCTTGGCTCCATTTCCCCAGGTGTTCTTGCCTGTGCAAAAGAGCCTGTGCTTGGAAGGGCTCCAGGCTTGCCGCACCATCAGGAGCTGCCACTTTCCCGCTCTCCCTGCGTGCAACACAAGTGCACAGCAGGCACGAGAGCGCTTTTCATGCATCGCTGGCCAAGAAGCACAGCGGAGCAAGTTTTTGAAGGCAAAAAGTATGCCTGTCATACTTTTGAAAATACCCCATGGTACCACACACCTCTTGTGTGTGGTCAGTCCTGATCCTCATTCTTCACATTCTTACTCTTCAGGAAACGGGGACTGCTTGGCCTGTGTTTCTGCTGCTTCTTTCTGTAGCTCTGTCACTTGCCTTTGCCAGACTGCAAAGAAGGTTTTTTTCAAGCTAAACTTGTGCATCAGCCTGCTCCTGGCCACACATGCGCATTGTGTTAGTGCTTGTGAGCATCGGCTCTGAAACAGATTCAGGAAAATAAAATCAGATCAAATCCTGTTTCCAATTGTAACGTTTGTGATATGTGTCCTTGAAAGTGTTTTTGGAGCCAAAAAATCCCTGGCATTTCAGGCAAATAAGTCCATCGTTATTTGACTCACCGTGAACAACGGGAATGGAATAGAATATTATAGTTATGCTATGTTATGCCTAGAGTTATGCATGACAAGCTATGACCTAGGCCTGAGGGGTCCATCCAGGAGAGCAGGGGCAGAGACAGGCACACCTACAACATCGCTCAGGCAGGGACTGAAGGCCCCAGGCTGAGCCGAGACACATCCCCTGGGATCCCCACCCAGAACATCTCCTACCAAGGGCCCAAGGGAGGCCAGTCCCACCCTTGAGGCCTATGAGCATCCACAGGACCCTGACAGAAGTAGATGTGCACTGCTTGTATGCTCTCCTTTAGACAGTTATGGTTGGCTACTTTGGAGACAGTATTAGGCAAGATAGACCCTTGCTCTGATGGAGTACTGTTGTTTTCAGACTCTTGTTTTATTATGTTTTTCCAAGGGAAACAGCTCAGGCATTTCTAAAAATGAGTACAAGGAGAAAAAAAAAGTCCATGGGGAAATGAGCAGGTATTGCTCACATCAAAAAGATTTGCAACCATTTAGTTCAGGAGCACATCCTGCTTCAGACTGAGGGCTTGATCTTTGAGCCTCGCTAGTGTCAGAGATGTAGGGTGTTGCCATCTTGCGGAAACCCGACTAAACTGGATGAACATAGAAGACTTTCAAAAACTGCATTTCACACATACTTTCTGCAAATTTGTTCAGACGGTCAAATTACCTAAAGACACTCCACAGCTCCCACCCCCATGAGAAGGTGCATGCCTCCTTCCCACAAAGTGACAGAGGCAATTCCTAGGCTGGGACATGATTAGCCATTCAATGCCTTCTGCTAGTGCAGGGCTAGGAATAAATGTCATCAGAGATTTCCTCAGCATGTACTACTAGGGCAAGGACAAGGCAGGAAGAAGAACAGAATAGAACAATTCAGCTGGAAGGGACCTACCATGATCATCTAGTCCAACTGCCTGACTACTTTGGGGCTGACCACAAGTTAAAGCATGGTGTTAAGGGCAGCTGTCTAAGTGTCTCAAACACTGACACGCACAGGGCATCAACCACCTCTCCAGGAAGCCCGTTCCAGGATTTGACCACCCCCTCAGTAAAGAAATGTTTCCTCATGTCAAGTCTGAACCTCCCCTGATGGATGCAGCTTTGAGCCATTCCCAACTGTCCCTGCACTGGATCCCAGGGAGAAGAGACCAGCACCTCCCTCTCCACTTCCCCTCCTCAGGAAGCTGTAGAGAGCAATGAAGTCGCCCCTCAGTCTCCTTCTCTCCAAACTAGACAAACCCAGTGTCCTCTGCCGCTCGTCAGAGGACATGCATTCCAGCCCCTTCACCAGCTGTGTTGCCCTCCTCTGGAGGTGTTCAAATACCTTAACATCCTTTTTAAAATTGTGGGGCACAATTTACAGGATTGAATTTCTGTACTGTGTTCCCCCACAGTATGGGAATGCAATTAGTACACAGCTATAGCTAATTGTTTCAGGATGTGCTACATCAGCATTGCACAGCCCTCTGCAGAGAGGAAAGCATGGTCTTAAAATACACTGGCTATCAGTTTGTTTTCAAGCGTAACTCAAAGCATAGGTTTTAGCTCATAAATCCCACGTCATTTGAAATCCTTGCTACTTAAAGACAGTCTTTTTCCTAAAAGCCCTCTGGACAAGGGGGCCTCATGGCAAGGGAATTTGTCTCTAACCTCACTCTGCCTGCTGGTCTATCAGATCCATGTTTGCACACACTGAGCTTGCATCAAAATATTAAGATTCTTTAACTGACCAGACAGTCTGGCAGCTTTCTGCACTCATTGCACCAGTTTTGCAAACTAATTACTATGTGTGTGTGCTAGAAGATTTTTTTTAATTAATAGAAGAAACTATGAAAAGCAAAGAAGTTCCTTTGTATCTGAATAACATCATCAGTAATTTCATCACACTGACATATTCTCAGATGGTTTCAGGTGGGCATATAAAAAGCAAAATCTTCAGTCCTTCTTTGCAGCTATCTTACAGCACATAGGGACTCAAAGAGAGGCAGCTGCCTTTTAGTGTCAGATGGCCACCTGGCCAGTCAGCTCCTCACCCACATCAGCATTATCAGCAACAACCTTCCTCTTCACTAAATGCTTGCAGAATTCCTTTAAAAACTCAGCAACCTTTATTCACACTCCTGGAGAGTAAAGCGTATCCCCACAGACAGCAGTTCCACTAACTGCATCGCACTGACCCACCAGTGTTTCATCTCTTGCAGTTTCTTCAGGGTCTGGGCTGATTTGGCACTTTCACCAATTAAACTTCCAAAATGAAAGCTCAGTTCATGCCAGCTGTGGTTATTTTCTTTCCTAGTAGGCAGACATCCATTTCAAAAGCGTCTAGACCAACACTACCAGCTTCACATTCAGAACCCATGCACACAGTGCGTCCATTGCTCAGCCAGCCGATGAAGGGCTGGATCTGCTGGTCGTGACTGCATGGAGCTGGACTCCAGCAGGCTACTGGTGGGTGAAAGCCTCATTAACACATCTCTCAGGCTCCACCCTTCATGCTTTGATGTCATCCAATGTATGAAACAGTGAAGTTCACTGTCAGGTCTTTTGAATTTAGATTGCAGAAAAGCATCGCTCAAGAAATATAGGTTTCCTTGTCCACATCATATTCTGGATTTCATGGCATCTCAATAAAGTAATGCATACCAGTTGCTGCCCCTGATTAAACTGAGAAAAGCAGTGAGCAGAGAAGATAAAAACCTTGAATGGAAGATCTCAGTCATGGACAATTAAGGCCAAAACCAAAAATTCAAAATATGTTATGTAAAAAAAAAAAGATTACTCTAAGTATTTTATTTGCCAGTGCATAAGCAACTAGGACTGAAGTCACATGTCTACAGATTACCTACAAGACCACCGACTGCATTCAAGCTCTTGCACAAGCTACCTCTCCTTTTAAAGGTAGAAGCTGTACAAATGTAACTCAACTTAAAAATAACATCTTTATAGCCCTGTTTACCCATTACAGAAAAATTCAGTAATTTCTTCATTGTTATTACTTTTAGATCTCATGTATAATATCCTGCAGAACATTAGTCTCTGTAGAAGTTTTTCAGACATTAATATTTGGGAGTAAAAACAATAGAATCTTGTTTACAGCTCTAACTACAACACATTTCTTAGTTATGTTTGAAAGCTTATCTCGCACAGATTGAAGTTTCAATTTTTTTTTAAATGTTTTCCTAACCCAACCACATTATTCTGGTGAGTAAGTTAAATTCAACATGTTCTGAAGATCCAGAATGACGTGAACGAAGAGCCGCACTAAAACCCAACTCTGATGACTTCTGCTCTCCATAAACAGATTAGCCAGGGCTCAGGTTTAAGCACTCCCCTATACCTAGGTGCAGAACTAATTTGCACCTGCAGTTCTCAATGGCTGAACTGCGGCACCACATGAACGCAACCCCTCTCCCAGAAGTAAATCGCTTTCTTCAGACAGCGAAAAGCCCAAGCTCCCAAACCCCATCAACTACACGAAGCACACGCACAGCCAAAATGGGATTTTTTGCACCACCACCAAAGTAGCTGGCCAAAACCCAGGAGGAGAGTCATACTGAATCTTTGTGCCATTTCTATCCACAACCCGTCACACATCTCTGCGCAGGCTCTTCCAAGCCTCCCACATCAGTCATACGACTGAGGGCTTTCCCTTATCTTTCTGATCCTCCAACACCCTTAGGGACTCTTGCTAAAGGACTGGATCATCTGTAAAATAATCTAGATACACAGATACTGAACAGGAAAACATAAACAGTGCCATTCATCCATCTGTGCTATGATGAACGTTTTGCACTTACATTTTTATGCAGCAACTACCACTTTCACAACCAAAGAGCTTTAAAACGACAGTGGTATGCTGTTCCCTGCGTGGAACAGGCAGCCGGCTACTGAGTTACACTTCAGCATTCCCACAGAAGACAACTGGTAGGATGCTGGGGTCTTGCTTTGTCCCACCTTCTGGTGTGGCACTATCAGTTTCATAACTCCATCTGCTTAGCCTCCAGGTCCGCTGTCAGTCAGAGGCTACTAGAGGCCTTACTTGCAAGACTTGAATTTTTTTCAAACCCGCATGCGCTACCACTCTCTGGTTCAGATGTTTATACCCCCATTAAGTTTTTAGCAAGCATGCTTGAACACCTAACATGGACATCCAAGTTTATTTTTCCCTCAACAGGGTCTAATCCATGTGCTCCAGAGTCATGCTGTGAATCAAGCCAGTGCCTTGTAAGCAGGGAGGTTTAGCAGACTTGCTTCAGAGCTATACTACCACTCGGAACAAAAATGCTAACATAGGTGCAACCTGGAATACGCTCTGCATTCAGTTGCGGTTGGAACAAATCTTTTTCCAAGCAGTTCAGACCTAAGACTAATGTCAGAAGGAAAAGTAATTTCCACCAGAAATGCTTCTAGGCCCAGTCTTACGAGTTACTCCATTTACAAAGAAGGTTAAAACTAGCCCCGAAACAATTAACCTGTGTATCAAGCCCCAAATTAGCACGCACTTGATGTCTGCTCAGCTCAGCAGAAAAAAGTACTGGCTGGAGGAGTGTAACTAAGCAGCATCCTACCCTCTTTCAGCAGTACAAGGGGCATCCATGTGCCAGGATCTCTGCTCCCTTCCTCCAGCTGGCAGGAGGACCAACAGGACCAGTTACTTGTTTTCTATGTTCAGTTCTGTTCTCTTTAGAGCGCTTTGAGTTAGACTAGTCTGAAGAAATTGTCATAAAAAGATATTGTATGTACACATAATGCAATACCTAGAATGAAATGCCAGTTCTTAAGTTTTGTTAATTTACTGTATGGTCCTTGACAAAATACTACCGTAAAAAAAAAAGAATTATATATGTATAAAGTCTCTCAGGTCTCTTTTCCTGTTTTCACTGCTCAGAATTTAAAAAGCAGACATAATTCCAATTTCTTAAATAAAAAGAATAAGTGAGACTAGTTAGGAAAATAAATGTTAATCAGGTGTTTTTCCATCCTCTCAGAAAAATTTATATACTTTTCATTTTTAAAACAAAAGCTTCAATGTCTTAATAGTGAAAACTGAGCTCTTTTACTGCACTCTTCATTGAACAAATCTATTTTCTTGACTTTGGCTTTATCCTAGTACAGAAAACCTAATTGAATGAAGACAGCATTGGTCCCATTTCTTCCAGAGACTGCCAAAGTAGACACACTGCAACCCAGTGTGCTAATATCCATACCATATATTCGCTCATAGTGATCTCTCATTAACAGAGCAGCCTATATTCAACAGTGTGGCCATTTTTTTACTAGAGGCTGTGAGGTGCAAGGTAAGTGAAATAGCGATGCAAGTCTTTTCTTTCATCCCCAACCATACCGAGAGCATGGATTTTGTCGGCTGTCTGCTGACAGATGTATCACTGTTTACTCCATGTCCTTGCTTGTGGGTTACTCCTCTGATCTCTAACAGGATCCATTGGGGCTTGCCAAACTTCAGCTGCTCAAGTCTCATTCATGATCTCTCTTCTCACAGGAGCCTGTAATGCTCATCACAGGAAGCCATGTAAAATTCAGCTACAAGAGCATCATATACTTACTAAAATCCAAGAGGGACAAAATCAGCCCTCAGATGACAGTGGGCAGATCTCAGTTTCAAGAAAAACAGCAGCCACACACTTAAGGGTGAAATATAACATAGGAATAAATCCCAAGTGCTGGGAATAACTGGGGACAATTTCTAGAGCCAAATATCTGCTTTTATCATTTTGTATTTTCATAGGTTTCATATCAAGTTTCTCTCCTTTTATTCAGCAGCAGAAAATTTATAACAGTGGGAGCATCATTATTTGTTATACTTCCTTAAAGGCTCCGTTTGATTTATGCAGTGAGCAAACCAAAACAAAAAAATCCCTGCTTCTAAATTTATGAGTTAGTGCTACAGGCTGTCAATTTTTTCCACAAATGTATCGAAGTGGCTAAGAGAGATAATCAACTCTCTTCCAACATTAAGATATTTTAATGCTATTTCCCCTAACAGCTCAGGCTGATGCTGTAGTAAGTTGTCATTCCTATACTGTACAGTACCTTCCGGGGTGCACAGGCAACCAAAAAGGTCAACATTGTTTATAGGTAAGAAGCAAACATGTTCCCACAGGAGATGTAAAATTTCTAACCCAGAACAGACAGGCAGAAATGCTGAGGGCAGAACCCCCTTGTAAATATATTCAGATCAGGATTAAGGCTTACAGGAAATTTCCTATATAAAGTCACCATGGAAGACTAGTACAATCACCCACAGAAATGGAAAGCAGCTATGAGCAACTGAATTACACCCTTCTGATGAAAATAATTTTCACTGCTGTCCTGCCCTTAAGACCCAGTCAGCTCACGCTGGATAATGACCAATGTCCTGAAAATACGCTCATCGTCAAGAGTAATTTCAGATTTATCCATCAGAACCTTAGCTAGACTAATAGCCCAGTCCACTGCAAGGCTGACATAATTAGCAGCAGATCTATTGCCAAGATAGCAAGTGTTAACACTTCTGAGGGAAGCTGTAAGAGGATACTGGGGTTAAAGCTTTTGTCACTGTACTGTCAGTAAACTTACACTTTAAAAAGCAGGTCGCCATAGATTTTTCAGGAATGAGGCTCTTGCATTTCACCCCCCGACATGGCATATTAGGAGCTTTCTACTAAAAAAATGGCAAGTTTCTGATTTATTTCACATCACATTCATTGAGATGTCTCTAATTTTCACTACTTTAAGTGAAATGTGCAAGAGGATTGATCTAAAACATGAAAGCCTAGATCTATGACAAGGTAAATACATTAACCAAGACAACACGTGCTCTTGGTTAACGGTTAAGACACACCATCAGCAACCTAAGCTAACAGCAGGGACCATTCTGCAAAACATGATAAATGGCAGACATAGTGGAAGTCACAAAAGCAGTTGTCAACTTCTCATAAGAAAGTAGGTAACCTTGGACGCTCTTCCTGAGCTTGTGTGCATGCTTTAAGTACAGTTTGCAGTGTGATGGCCAGTTCTGTGGAAGAACCTAAATGAATTATAATGCACATCTTACTGTGTTACTAGCCAGATTACTATCAGGTTATTAAATTCACTTCTCTGTTTATTGTCCTCATGGTACATGAGTACATGGTATTGTCCTCATGGTACATATTGTACTCATGTTCATGTACTGAATTGGAAATTTATATCCATAACTACTTTCAAGAGATTAGATAACTTCCTGAATCTCAAATCAAAATATGGCAGGCTCCCAAATAAAAAAGAGCATTTTCAAAAATATTATACAGAAAAGTAAATAATGTTTGTTGTGGTCTTTGATTTCATTGCAAAAAAGTCATAGGAGTCATAGGAAAATTCCAGTCAGAATGACCACAGGAGGTTTTTAGTCCAACCCCTGCTCAAAGAAGGGCCATCTGTGAGCTCAGACCAGGTTGCACAGGACTTTATCCAGTTGGGTCTTGAAAATACCCATGGATGCATGGGAGGACATTGCATAACCTCTCTGCGCAACCTGCTCTGCTGCCTGACTGCTCCCATGTCCAACAGGGCCTTTTTCCCCAGAGCCACTTCCCAGCCAAGCAATCATAGCCACTGTCATTTCAAGGCTCCTTCCGTCCCAGGTGTAGGACTTTGCATTTGCCCTTGCCGACTTTCATAAGGTTCCTCCCAGGCCATTCCTCCAGCCCACCTAGGTCCCTCTAGATGGCAGTCCTGCTCAAGTATATTGACCCATTCTCCCCAATTTGGCATCATCTGCAAACGTGAGAGTGCTCTTCATCACGTTCTCCAAGTCACTAAAAAAATATGTTAAACAGGACAGGTCCCAGTACAGACCCCTGTACTACTCTACTCTGAGTCAGCCTAGGCAGAGTACAGCCCTACCTGGATCTACCTTCTAGGCCTGATCATTCAACTGGATTTTTTGTTTGTTTTGGGTGGGGTTTTTTGTTGTTGTTTTTACACATCTTGTTAACCACCCACCTCTAACTTGGATACAAGAATATTGCAGGATATCACATCAGAAGTGTTGCTAAAGTCAAGGTAAACGACACCCACTGTTCCTCCCTTGTCGACAGACCTAGTCATTTTACCACAAGAGGTTGGTCAGGTGTGCTTTACTCCTGGTAAATCCATGCTGACTCTTTTCCCAGTCACCTTTTCTTCTTTCATCTGCCCAGAAATGTGTCATTCAGTTGCAAAGCAGTTCTAGAAACATATAGCTTTTTTTTTCTTTTATTGTATCAATTCAACACTCATAATAGTAGTCCAATGGACTAGGCCAGCAGGTACTAAGAACAGGAGAAGTAAGGCACTATTCAAGGTATTCACACTGCTCTGTTCTTTGCATAATAGTCCAAATTCAAAACACTTGTGCCATTTCATATTATCACTTGTCCTCAATAAAGAACAAAACCTGGTAAAACATTATGTCTTTCTGATGGGTGCACACAAAGCTTGGGTGGAGCCTTGCAACTAGTTTACACTCGAGACCCCTAGAAATGCACAACCGTAGAAAAATTCTGCCTCCAACTAAGCTGTCAAGGGAAACAACAGTAAGAGCACATCTTTTAAGTGTGCATGTTCCCATTTACTACCAGTGATTTCAAGTATAAATCAAAGTCTTTCTGCCTGAAGTACTAAACATTCATAGCCTTTAAACCAACAGATAATCATCATTTTGTTAATGCTCCTTGAAGCCAGTAATACCCCAGAAGTAAATACTTAAGAGCAACTGAGAGGCTTGTGAATAAATACTAATTTGTAAGTATCCGCATTTATGACTAATGCGGCTTACTATCATATCAAAAGAACAGCATAGGATACTGTACTTCTTGTTGCTACAGCTATCAACATAACCCCATAACTTCAAGGTTACTTTATGACAAATAAATTATGGGGCAAATGATTTGTCTTCCAAGTCAGCAAACTCTTTTAATTAGCTCATATGGAAGAGCCATGATTTCAGTCCTCGAGTTAAATTGGTCTACTTTAAAAAGCTAGACTATTTAACTAGCAAGTGGTCTGTATCTTAGTATGTATCCTATCTTAGAAATAGCAATCGAGTCAGTATGGGGGAAAAACAAAAAAGGTTGTGTTCAACAGGAACATATGCAGAGGAGAGCCCTGACTTCAGTGTTTGCCAGTAATGTCAATCAAGCTTGTAAGCTAGCTCAGGACCCTAAGGTTAAGTATGTATCTAAATACTGGCAAGATCAGACCTTCAGAGCTCAGCCACTGAGCAGTCAATATAGCATATTCACATATTGTTGGGGTGCTACGCTGACATCTCACATATTAAAAAAAGCCAAAACAAGTTGGGCATCAGAAATAGGCCAGAAGACAGACACATCCACTCTTTCATGTATGCAGCCCGCTACCTCGTATTTAAAGAGGACAAAAAAAGTAATAAAACAGGAAAAAAAGAATAAAGACCTATATTTACAATCACCAGAATCACATGAATGAAGATAAACCAGATTTTTAACATGGGAAACTGCAGTTTTCCAGGAACTGTACTTTCAGAAGGTATTTGAGAAGGGACCACAAAACACATACGGGAAGAGATAAAAAAAAGAACATTTCACTGTCTTGCCTCTAACACATGTTAAACATAAAATGGAAGGCAAAGCCAAGGCAGCTCCTACAGGCATGCTAGAAGTTAGAAATTAAGAGTTCTGAAAAAGCTGCAAACATTCAAAAGACAACAACTGACATCACACAAGATCTGTGTTAGAGCAGATGGATGCATATGCAGATATGTTCATCAGTAGAATATCTTTTGATCAGAAAAGGAAAAAAGACTTAAAATATTTTAAATTATTAAAGGGATGGATAAAAAGGACAATAAGAGTAGCCCTACTCTTAGTCATCACAGGAGCTTGCCAAACCTTGTCAAAACTACCCACACATTTTCACAGTAGAGAGGACGACGAGTAATTCCTAGAAGCTCTATGCAAGTACATCACTCAACATATATGCCTTCTCAGATATCCTGGAGAATCATGTTTCCAAAATGCATATGATGGCAGAATCATATACAAGTATTAGCACAAAAAATTTATCTCCCTAAATCCAACAGAAACACAATCCTTGCCTGGAGAGCAATGGGGCCAAGAGCTGCTTTTCCTCTCTAGGTACACCTTCACTTACAACTAGAACAAGCTCTGCCCAGGTATTCCTTGCAAGGACTTTGTCAGTACTTATGCTGAAGATATTTCTTCTCAAAAGAATATCTTTTATTTTGGACTAGAACTTCTTAGGGAAGGTGGAGGACTATAACAGTATTTGTCTACAAACATTGTACGTCATCACACAAGGAAGCTTTAAACAGAAGCATCAGTTGGTATCTGCTAACAATACCGTGATCACAGTGGAACTGGAAGGCCCCTTCTCTCCTCAGAAGACAAGTGGGTAGGTGTATTACGGGAGCAACGCTACTTCAGGTCACACAACTTGAGATATGAAGTTGTATGAGCAGAAGGGTGTTGAATTTCTCTTCAGAGGGTATCTGTATGCTCACGGTTCCCTAGCAAAAGCACTTTTTGGCCGATTCCTCCACTCTACAGTTCAAATTACCATTAGACCATAAAAGGCCCAGGAGATCAAAGGAAAATGTCAAAATTCTTTGAAAAAATTTTCAAAATTTCAAGTTTCTTTGATCACCTCAAAGAATCCCACATTTCTTGATTGCTCCTCACGGATGGGCTGCTGCAGCCAGATTCCACCAAACGGCAGGAACACAGCTTAGCAGCAGTGCCTTAATGAGGCTGAGGCAGAAGAAAGTACTTTTGAGCACAGATACCAGCTCAGTCGTTTTCTCCACTGAAGACTCAGCCTCTGTTTGGGTCAGAAAGGATTTTGTACAGTTTGTTCCTGGCACATTTCAGGCTCAGCTCATACCACAAACATTATTTACTGGTAGTGGGCAAAGATAAAAGAGGGAGAGGGGAAGAGTTCTCAGGCCCTTCTGCAAGGTCAACAGTAGCAGGTGCCTAATGTGGAACTGAGCTATGAGGAAGAAACATGAGTTTTTATAAGCATAAAAACCTTGTGCATGCTGAATAATTATCAATGGGTAATTCCCAGCGAGGACAGAAAGACAGGCAGAAGCTTTCATGCCTACTGCTAGTGGAGTGAGGGAGAAGTGGGGGAAAAAAGGAAATCAGACTGCTCTTAAGACTCCAGCCCATTTCAAGCTTCCTTTTGTGAGCCTTTTTGATTACGAGGAGCCCCCAGCGACAAATTGTTGTGGAGGAACAGTTTGCAAATTTTTCTGTAATCCCACTTGAATATAACAGACCCGTTAGAAAAAGTCTACAAAAGAGATGACTGGTGCTCCCTTTGCTTAGACGACTTCATCTTATCCTGTGGCTTAAGCTGAGTAAGTGGGTTGCTGAGCATCAGAATTTGACACTTCATTTCAGCATGTCTAAAGGATGCTATGAAGGGCTAGCAGGAGAAAAGCCTGCACATGGTCTCAAGAAAATTCCTAATCTCTCTGCCTTGATTTTAAACTTAATCTTGTTCTAGTCACCATAAGGAGCAGGTCTGAAAAAAACCAAAAACATTATAGTGCCTTCATTAGAGAACCCACCTCCCTTTGTGAAGGGTGCAGGAATCGGGAATTTCCACAAAGCTTTAGCACATGATTTCTCTTGCTCACTGGTCACCTTGGTCAAGCACCAAAACTGGCATCACACTGGTTTCATCTCTTGCTTGAAGTCACAGAATCATAGAATCATTTAGGTTGGAAAGGACCCTTAAGATCAAGTCCAACCATTAACCCAGCACTGCCAAGTCCACCACTACACCATGTCCCTAAGCACCACATCTACACATCTTTTAAATACCTCCAGGGATGGTGACTCAACCACTTCCCTAAGGCAGCCTGTTCCAATGCCTGAGAACCCTTTCAGTGAATAAATTCTTCCTAATATCCAACCTAAACCTCCCCTGGCACAACTTGAGGCCATTTCCTCTCGTCCTGTCACTTCTTACCTGGGAAAAGAGACTGACACCCACCTTGCTACAACCTCCTCTCAGGTAGTTGTAGAGAGCAATGAGGTCTCCCCTCAGCCTCCTTTTCTCCAGACTAAACAACCTCCAGTTCTCTCAGTTGCTCCAGTCATGATGGGATAAGTGACCTCCAAATGGTGAGTAGGAAGTGGAAGAATCGCCCTTCCAAGGATGACAGCCTTAAAAGAGGTTTTCCTGAAATAGTCCTGGAGGCAATGCTACCAACCTTATTTACTGCAAGATTTAAATGCCTACTTGGAATTGCACTCTCCTCCCGAGCAGTATAGGCAATGAGAGCATCCATGTGACTAAGAAGTAATTGCCACACATAACACCACATTAGAAATCTGCCAGGAATACCAAAGCCATACAATGATGGCCTAGTTAAAAAAACAAACATACTGAGCTTTGCTTCCAGGAGTGGTAGGAGGGGACTCTGAAGAGGAAACCACCCAGATGTCCAAATACAGGAGGCTACTAGGAGACAGAGAGCTGTACCCAGAGTCAAAGAAAAAGAAGCACAGCCAAACAGCTTATGCCACAGGCCGAGAGGAACTGAGGAGAGAAGGGCACTGCCTATAGTAAGTGTAGGAGGGGGGTTGTATGCATAGTGGCTAAGGGGAGCATCTTCTGTCTTTCAGGGCTCCTGCATAGCTACAGTGCCGTAAAAACATATCGTAACAAACACTTCAGGAAAAATAATTTCTGACTGACAATAAGGACAAGAGATACATAGTTGCAAAGACAGAACTCAGAAGAGACTACAGTAACTCCACCAAGAATTATAGACATGGGAAATGTCAGCAAACAAGTTCACACTGAACTCCAGGCAGCTGGGGAAGCAGGCATACAAATAATTCACTGAGTAGAAGAGGAAAAGTGTAAAAAAGAAGGAAAAATATGGAGTTTGCAGAAGATACAAGGTAAAAAAAGTTAAACAGAAATGCAACAGATAAGTACAGTAGAGAAAAGCCATGACAGAGTTCCTAGGAAAGACTTTGCATATGGAATCAAATCTAATAACTGTGACAAGAAAATTATACCTATCCTTGCAAACCAAGGGAAAGCACATAGCAGCAAGAAAGCAGGCAGTCCCTGAAGATTAAATATTTTATGCATATGACAAAACTAAAAATAATGAGAGCAGTTTTAAATCACAGACTAGTATAAACACCAAGGACATGTTTGTGTGCAGCGGGCACAAAATAGGTAACACAAGTAAATGGCTCCAGAGACAGCAAGGGAGATCAGAATTACATCTTCACCTCTTTGCTGGAAATAGCCAGGGAAGTAAAACAGAAGATAAAAGAAAAACAATATGAATCTCTGGTTGAGAGTAGAACTACATATGGGACCATATGCTTGTTGTCCACCCAAAGATCACACTGTTACCTGAAGAGGTATGAGCATTGCAACACATATCTTTCCCTAAAAAGATTAAGTAAATTCAAAGGTTATTTAGCTTTATAAGCTGTAAAAACATCTTCTCAAGTTTTCAACTCTGCAAACTATGCTGCAGTTATCTAGAAGACAAAGAGCTGGGTCTCACTGAAACTGTGCTAAAAAAACATCCCAGTCCTGAAATTCTTCAGTGAGGAAAAAGGGACCCTTCAGCACACACTCCTGCAGCTCCCAGTGTCCAGAGCTTTCATGCCAGGGTCATTTCTGCTGAGGGAACAAATAATCATCCAAACGGGGAAAAAAAAAATAATAATCTGACAAACAGTTAAACTCACACCATACCACTGTAATAATTTTCAAGAGTGGGAAGTTGTGCATAGGAAGTATCGCCGACAGAGAAGACTTTAAAGTAAGGTCACTGCTAGCACAACTACAAGGAAAAAAAAAATTATCAAGGGATATATTGCTGACTTCTGTAAGACAGTCTTGTAACAGAAAAGCAGAGCATCTGAATGAAAATGTGAACTGTTAAACTAAACCAATTTCAGACCACTTCAAGGTAACAGCTAGGAAAAAAAATAAAAAATTAAAAAAGAAATATACAAGGCAAAATTTATATCCATTCCACTTGCATAGTCAGACACTGCAGAAAAAAACGTGACACTCAAGAACGTTTTAACTCTCAAGGTGATTTGAAAAATACTTCAGGGTTACACACAGCAAGACAAAACACTTTGGCTGTATACTACAAAACACTTTTTAAAAAGTTTCTCAGAAGTATGTGGGAGTCACTCTGAAATAGAAACATTTCTCAGGAGGCTCTAAAGATAAAGATACAGTGCATTCCCCAGCAGGGCCACGACTGTTCAAGACCCAATGCAGAGCTGCGATGCGCGTTGGGATATCCAGACTGAGTAATAGGCTACAGCCATGCTGAAACATGCAGCAGATTTTTGAGCATAATAGGAATCACTCATTTCACTACAAAAAGCACACAATAACATCATTATCACAGACTATTATCTAGACACCTGGGAACTAAAAGAAAAAACCAACCTGTCAGACATTACCTCAGTGACCACTGCAATCAAGGCAATGGACCATTTGCTCAGCCATGATATCCGAAAATGTGAAGTATCATTACAGTAAACGGGGCTCCCTTGTCTTTGTGTGATTTACCTGGAAACGGGAAGTCAGGCATATCGCACATCATTTCCATAACACAGAAGTCAGTCAAATGGCAAAACTGAATAGCAGTTAAAATTGTTATGGCTATTCAAGATGAGAAAGAAAACGTGTGGCAGGCCGTTCTTAACTGAAGAATCTGATAAAATACTGCAACCCCAGAAGAAGCAAGTGTAAGGCAGCTCCTGCGTGACAGCAAGACGTGTACTCTGCCATCTGCCAAACATGCACGACGGTTTGCGCAGCGTTGAGACGCGCAAGAACAACCCTCCTAAATACAGCCAAAGAAAGGTCAGTTGCCAAAAAGGTTAAGTGATTACTTGCATTAATAAGACAACGTAGATCTTATTGGTTGTAACAGGACATTAAACAGCTTATGTATATAAAGCATTTATCTTATGCTCCTCATAGCGTTTTTGACAGGGATCTCTCACAGGAGACAAGTTTACCAATATGTAAGGCCTATGGCAGAACAACACATAGCATAGACTATTTTTTCCTGGAAGCACTTGATGAAAGCATGAGAAAGTGCAAAGCAAAGGAGAGAGCCTGGATGTTAAACTGTTTCAGCTATCTCTCTTCTAACATTTAACAATGAATAAAATGAAAACAACAATAAAAAAAGAGCTGCATTTAATCTGAAATGGTGAGAATAGGAAAATAATTTCAAGTCAGAAACTGGACTTTATTGAAGCTATTTTACTAGAAGTGTATGATTATTTTCAATTCAAAGCTTCCATAAAGCTTGAAACAAAATGAAAAATCTCCCCATTTAAAAGTAGGTATAACCACCCCTTGATATATACAGTACCTAAGAAAGAATATAAATATATCGATGCTTTATTTACTCACCACCTTGTAATACAGTCTCACTGGATATTAATTTACACATGAAAATGTCCAGTGTACGTAACTAATTAGAGCAGAAGCTAGATGACGTGATCCCAAATTCAAGCCTTGGGCTGTGTAAAGGGATGCCCTCAATCTGCTGCTGCAATATAAAGATAGTGCTTGTAGCATGTGAAGGTTACAAGCCCCACGTAGCACAGCACACTGCATTCCACGGTCTCCACTGCTCTGCTCGTGTACTGCAGCAGAAGTGGGGGAGCGCAAGCCTGCTCTCAGCAATATGCATTTGTGGTTGCATGCAGGCTGATAGCGAACCAATATGCTGTTTTACAGAAATGCAGATCTGCTATCAAATGCCTTTTTCCTTCCGTTTCAGTTGTAAGCCGCTAAGCCACAGGGACATCGTGACTGTATGTCCGATTGCTGCAAGAGTTATCGGGACAGCACCTTTGAAGTGTCATAATCTGGAATTTAAACCTGTAATAAGTCTTTATACAATAGACTGCAACATGCCTTTACAGGCAGAAGAGGTTTTCCTTACACACACATTTTTAGTCAGGAAGAAATTTCTCTTTTAAGTGGATTTCAACACATGAACTAACTTACATTAACAGAGATTAGCGGTCTAAAGCACGCAGCAGAGGATCTGTATTTACAGTCTGCTAGATGAAGTCTGACACAGATGGTAACAGCTAGGACATCTGACATCATGGATGATACCACGTCCTTAAACAAATTCCATTATGCCCAGGTACGTATTGAGCTACAGTTGCTTCAGATAACCGCGGGACCTTTCTGCCATATGTGCTTTGATACTTAAGCAAAGCAGGCCAAATTAAGGACAAAATACCAGCTTTTGCTTTGAATTTTGCCTCCCCTTCTCCATTTCTTTCACATGCATTACCAAGTATAAAAAGCATATACAATAACTACCATCAAGCTTTCAATACTCTGTACACCGGGATGCAAGTGGGATTTCATTCGCATTCAGTAGCGCTGCGCAGGGATCAGACTCAATTAAACCACTCACACTTTTTAGAATTCACTATAGCTTTCCTCTAAGAGAATTATCACAGTGCAATCAGACCACATCCTCACCAAGAAGGTAGTCCAGAAACACGAATATGCCATGCTGTGTTTCTAAATTACTGCAAGCAGCTGAGTAAGCAACATATTAGCTGAACAGGAAGCCAGGCATGTTTTGAAAACACAATTACTGCAATGTTAATGTGTCACTGTCACTGATCTGGACTTTAGAGTTGCCTTTACAAAGGGAAAGTGACCAAAAGTGATAACTATGAAATGCAACAAGTGGGAAACTGTCACATGACTGATGCCAGCAGGTCTTTGTTTTAATTGTTGCTGATATGTTTTTATAACAATTTTTTTTACACCTTGCCAAAGCACCAAGTAAAACCCCACTACACATAAACTTGTTTGATCCTTTAGATTCTCCCCTGCAAGGTTTCCCTCTCCCCAATTATCTGTATACATCGGAAGCAGCTATAGATACTCCAAAGCATGGTTTTAATAAACTGAGATACGTATCAAGGATCTGGTTTAAAAGTATTTTAAGATTTAATGCTTATGCCTCCTTGTGGCAGACATTGGAATGAGCCTCCCTCAAGAGCTAGTTCAGCTGCAAATGCATCTGTCAGCTCTGAAAAACACAGGAGTGTTGGCTCTCCTATAAAATCATCGGAAAGCAGCTTACAGATATTTTTTTAGCTGACTGAGAAACCACAAGAAGTTGCAGGACAAAAAGAAGCGAGAAAAAACTCACTGGAAAGTTTGTGGTGTTCCCCCCTCTTCCTGAGTTTGTGGCTGTTTAGCAAATCTCTGCAGGCACCAGCTCGCGTGAAAGCGAAGCTGAGCAGCATCCCAATACTCATCCAGAGGCCTTAGCAAGCTGAGCCCAAAGTTCTCCAGCACTTTCTGAATGCTGACTTTACCTCACTTATCCTTCATAACTATTCTGTGAGAATTGGCAGCTTTGATGTGGAAAGCCTTAAGTTGCTTGAGACTTGGTCTGTGCGATGCTTACTTCTCTTTTTGCTATATTGACACAAATACAATATGCCATGGTGATGGATTATTGTCACACTGCAGCAGAGGCTGGAAGAGCTGGCCTGCCCTACACGCGAAAGTTATTCTCTATAACCTAACATAGCCTTCACTTTTGGGATGTATCACAGAACACACATTTAAGTAACAACAGAACAGCTGTAGCAATTCAGAGTAAAGGTCCAAGTGGGTCCTATATGCCTCCAGTCCTGAAGAGTAGCAACTGCTTCAGGAAAAGGTACAAGAAACAGCGCAAGCCTGGAGTGGGACTGCTCCAGAGAGAGTAATCCTGTCTTCTGACCCCTACTAAATCAGCAGCTTTCAGAGCCAAGTGTTAGATATGCATCATTATGTTGAAAACACCTCCGTAGGCTTCTTTGTCAGGTCTTGTTTAATAGTGTTATACCTATCCATACTTTCTGCATCCATAATACCATGTGGCAGTGAGCCCCCTATGTTATTTATTCCTTCCATAAGAACAATCTTCCTTTTGTTCTGGAACAGATTGCCTTACTGCTCCCTTGCGGGTTCCTGAGAAACGACAGAGAACAGGAGGTGGATTCTCTATTCGTTTTTTCCAAATAACTGAGATTCTATATACCCTGCCATAATCCAGACCCCCTTAAACTTTCCTCAGTGCAATTGAACTTTTAGCCTACTCTGCCCGAGCACTTTTAATTTGCTAGAACTGTATCATCTCACTGTTATTCCACTTTTTCAGATCATTTAGGAATGTACTGATCACGGGCACAAGAACCAATTCAAATTGCATCCCAATGGCAACCTTCTACTGTGAAAAAAGGATAATTTTCCTACGCTTTCAACATCTTATTAATCCACAGAAGAACCTTTCCTCACCTTATGAGGATTTAGTGATTTTTTTCTATTTGTTTTAGGCACCTTCAGCAAAGGACTCCAGCCAGACTCTTTTAACATTGAAACCCAAATACATTGCAGGACCTGTACCACTTCTACCTAGGGGTTTGCCAGTTCCTATATAGAGTTCAGGCAGATGCTCACCTTCCCTCAGAAGATGCCCTCATGTCACTTTTAAATTGCGAAAGAGTTTTAACCAGTTTCCTTGCTGGTTGCAAGTTTGATATATACGACCTCAGCACCTCTTTGGGAGATTGGCATCATATTCAACATTGCCAGGATAAGTGACAAAATATAAGCCAGAGTTGGAAGTTTGGTGGTTTAGTTTACTTCTGGCTCTTGATCAAGCCCAACCAATAGTGCTAGTTTTATTGTATTCAGGGACCAAAATGGAGAGGTTCTTGAGAAAGATCATATTAAGGGCAATGTGGGAGAGAGATTGAAAGACTCAAATTCATTCTTCAGATGCTTCTATATTGTAATGGGGCAAAGTACATAACAAATTAAAATAGTACAGCCTGTAAGTCCCTAAATAAAAGCTTTCTCACTGAAGACAAAAAAAAAAATCACTGCAACTTTAAACATGAGGAACTCTGAAACAGTTTTGGCACAAGCGTAACCACTTAAATGCGACATGAGAACACTCCAGTTCATGGACACTTCCCATGCCAGTCAAAACACATGGCCTTTTATGATTTATTTCTCATACTTCTTAATGCAGCTATATCAACAGTTTTACAGCCATTATTACAGGCAGGATTTCATATTAATACTTGTGCTGCAAAGGCTGGTACAGCCACTATTGCTTAGTAACTATAAAACTCCTCAGATCCTACATTTGGGAAATAACATTATAGAACAAACAAGACCAAGGAGAAGTTAGGAGAAGACTCTGGATTTTAAAAAAAGCAAAGCTTAAGATAAAATAAGTATCTACGTCAGAATGCAATTTAGTTATTCGAATAACAGACTGAAATCAAAGGATGCCAGACTACTGTAGTGTGATAGAAGACTTCGCCTGATTACTAGAACTGAAAACAAGTAGCCAAAGGGCATGGAAAGCCTTTCATTCTAAACTGGCTGTTTATGTTGGCCTAAATCAGAACTTAATGCTATTTTAACCTAATTTTCCACAGTAACTTTTTCTAAAATAAGTGTTTTGGCACAACATTCCTAGATAAAAATCAACATGTAGGAAGTCATACAAACAAACATTAGATGACATCCAGCTCAGATAAGGCTTCACAACCCACAGTTTGTCAATATGTAGTAATTTTATACTAGCATTGTCCTGTTGCACAGGAGAACAGGACAATGTCCTCTTCTGGCCAATTCATGCTTGCTTTTAATTTTTACTATCAGATACCCATACTATGCTTCACTCAGTAAGACAGAGAAACTCCTCCTCTGGAAGGTCACAGGGTAGTATGGGGAGGTGTACTACATTCTTCGAGGGAAATAGTTTTGTCATAGTTTTATTTTCCAAAGGAATCCAAACAGAGCTTGCTGGCCTACTGCATAGGGTGTCCTACTACAAGGACTAAGTATTCTTCAATTTTCTCCTTGTATGGTCTATTTTCAGTTCAATACCGCTAGATTTCCACTGAGACCATAACATCATCTGTTTATGTATTCTGTCAAGTGTTCCCAAGACCTACTTCAGTTGTTTTTCTAAGTGTAGGGCCTCTGCTGTAGGTCCTCAAATAAAGTGCGTGCAATATTGATCAAAGTCCTGCTTGCACTCCATGCAAGATTCAATATATTCCTATTAGATGGATACAAGCAGAGCTTGATCTTTAGCAGGATAAGCAAGCACTGTACTGCAGGAGACAATAGAGCTCAGTTGTTCTAAGTGGCTTAGAGTTTTGTCTAGTCTTTGGAGACCCATCTAAAAGTCACTAGGAGGATTAACGTTTCCCCACACACACTCCTTACAGTCAGCCATGGTTACGGAGGCACACAGCACGATTTTGCTTACTATTTTCACTGTCCACAAATGTAAACCATGAAAAGAAAGTCTGTGTGCCTTAAGTCTAAGACACCTTATCATACTCTGCCAGATTACCATTTTCCTCCAAAAGATTTGGATAGGGATGTTAGCAACCTGCACACAACATTCTAGTTTTCCCTTCTTAATTTTGCAACTATCCAATTAACATCTGCATTTTAACCTGTGCATGAAGAAGGATTCAAATCAATCTCAGCCATTGAGGCACTGCCACTCATTCATTGCAGTTCAGATGCTTTCCCCATTTGAGCACCATTCACACTTAATAGCAAAAAAAAAAAAATCAACAAAAATGCTCATTTTGTTAGAGAGTCAAGAAGTTCTTACATTGTCGATGACAACTTTGTTTCCATTGAAGCCTATAGGATTTCTGTTTTCACTACTTCAGCCTCTTCAGTAGCTTGTTTGTGGCTTTTCCTTCATTTTTGAAGGCTTAATTCAAGTTTGTACTCTTGTGCAAATTTTCCCCTGCCACATTAATAATTATCTTTCACAACCACTACAGCCAAAACAAGAAATACAGTGGGTTTATGACAAAAATCTAAGCCAAGCTTATACAGCATTGCATTATCCAGTTCTTTGCCTACATCATCCCTATTTCAGCTTCTTTCTTAGAAGAGCTGAATATTTCATTTAGACTGGAATTAGGGTCCTGGCCTCCAACATCAGCGAACTTTGAGGTATTACTGTAAGTTATTTGTAGGCCCTTGGCTTTAACAATCCCATCCCCAAAATGTGTGAAACATTGGTGCTTTTTAAAATAATCCCAGTCAAAGCTGATGGCCCACTTCATAGACAGGGTGATGGTCATGCTACAGAATGTTCTCAGGCACTGGCAGAACTGCAGGGTGCTAAAGATAATCATTATGGACCTTGGAAACAAAATTCTTCAGTAGGATACCAAACTATGGATAAGAGAGTAATGCAAGCTTTAGTGAATTTGGGGAAGCTAACTAGTTTCTGCTAGGAACACATCAAGAAATTCTCAAAGAATTTCCTTCTAGGTCTAAAAGCTGGTCATCAGGATGACGCAGGATCTCTACATATGCTGGAAGAACCATCATCCTGAACCTCACGTTGAATTCAATTGCCAATGTAAAAGTCTCATTTTCTTTCTAGCACCGCATTCATGTGTTTCAGATAACTTCCACCAATGCTTAGCATTAACCAGCGAGTAACTGATTCACCATTAATACAGAATGGCAAAAAAAGCTGGCATTTCCTTAGAAGTACAGTTTGATTTCAAGTATCAACAGAACGTGACTGAACAAAAAAGGAGCTCTCATACAGATTAGTTGCTAAGATCTTGATTGTATCCTGAAACACGAGGACCAGTAAGCATCCTGATATAACTGAATTTTACCAGTGTTCAGTGACTATTCAAGCTTATGTAGAGCCGCATAGTTGACAGCAGAGCTCACAAACTGCTGAAGTAAAACTGAAATACTGGGATCTCTAATTAATGAAAGATTCTTAGCCAAGACAAGCTCCAAGATCAGACAAAGAGACTCTAGAAAGAGTCCACATTCAGAAAACAACCCAGGACAAACAGATCAACTTTGAAGACAAAGAATATCCATTCACTGACTTTGAGTTAAACTGAATTGTATGTGTTGAAGAACTGGTCCATATGTTCAAGAGGTATTTTCCATCTCTAGCTTTCATGATTCATACATAGATTGCAATTTCATTGCTACAGGGTAAATACATTTTAAATTAGACTATATAAAGAAGCTCTAAAGTTGCCATGACAGTTGCAGCAAAATGCTTTGTCATTTCTCATTACAAAGCATAACCTATCTTTATAACCAAATTAGCTTTTTCAGCTATTCCCCCAAATGTAGCCCGCAGATCTGTTTCTGTTGATCCACCAATTGTTTCTTTCAGATTTGCATGGTTAATTATCAAACAGAATTATCATCATTTAGATTATTAAAACAATCCATCAGCCAGCTTTGTTGTCTTTTTGTGAAAGATAGGAAAGGTGAAAGGTTTTAGAGAACTTGTTTTTTTATCAAGAGCTTGTTTAGAAAGGCAGAGAAACATTTCTATGCCACCAGCCCTGGTCTGACCATCTTCCCTGACACGCTCCCAACCCCAGACCTGCCCCTGGACACAGCTCGATGCCAGCTGTTCCTCCTCTGAAGGTTAGCCCTACCCCTCAGCTAATGTTTGCTCTGGAAAATCATCAACCCCTTTGTTAGTGCAGCTGATGGTAGATCCAGCCATGGTCTCTTCGTTGTATTTCCTTTCCAGGTTTAAGGCTTCAGGAGTATGAAAGATGAGAGGCACAAAGAGCAGAGTCCATCTGTTACTTTTAAATAATAGGACAGGGGGGCAAAAAGTCTCCTAAAAATAACTTAAGCTCTTCTGCTCCCACCTATCTTCCAATCTTTAAAAACATTGGAACACTGAAGAAAGTGGGGGGGGACACAGTAGTATGCATGTAGGCTGCAACTTGTCATACTAATTATCTTTCGCATCAAATTGATTGCATTAACCAGAAAGCAGAATTTAAAAAAAAAAACTCTATGAACTGTTCATTCCAAGAACAATTAAATCTAAAGTAAGAAGAATCATGACGAATTGCTGACAAGTGTTAAAACATCATCTGCTGGCAGCTTCTTTTTCTTTTAAGAAGATGTCATAGCAAAGTCAAAACCAAGAAGTCTACAGTAGAAGATATCAAATGACACATTTAATAGAACATGAGGCAAGATGTTTGTGTGTAAAATCTTTTGTCAATCTTTGCTATTATTCAACATGCACACATCAGGGATACTACAGACAGTGTAATGGAAAGACCCCACTAAGATTCTGTGCTGCTTCAAACAATACTATCTGAAGTTTATCTGGCAAGATCTGAACCTTGAGAAGAGTCAGGAATAATTTTGCTAGATACAGCAAGGAGAGAGTTTCCTTAAAAGACTCACAGATTTAAAGAATTCTGAATTCAATCAAGCCAGTATAGAATTTTGTTAGAATTCAACTGTGTAGCTGTGTGAACAACAAAACTAATTAAGCCTGATAGTGAATGTACACGTGTCTTGCAGCTGATTGACTTTAATTGAATTATTCCTAAAGCTCTGGGGTGTTCTCATCCCTTAACCAGAAAATCTGCACAGGAGAGAAAGTTTAGCCTCATTCTTGAAAAAACACACAGACACCAACAACTGAGTCTTTTGCCCCAGTTAGGAAATCCATAACATCATTCTCCCCCATGAATTGCCCAATGGCTAGTGAAGGGTGATCTCATGCTTTCCTTTGGTGTGGCGTTACCAACCTCCCTCCTCTGCTGTGCTCTTACAATTCACATAGAAACTTCACATCTCTGGAAGGTTCAAGAAACTTGTACCCTTCCCTTTCTTCACCAAATTCGATCAAAATAGGCCAAGTTCTAGGAAGCAGTCAGCATTCACAGAATATCAGTAAGCTTCATTCGCTAAGAAAAAGAGGCAAAGGAGTTATGGGAGGAACGTTCCAGGAAGTTCTCAAATTGACTCTGCGCAGTTTTGAAGTGAGGTTCCCGAAAGAGGTAGGGCAGCTTTCAGTGATAATACAAGATATGACACAGGGAAAATTTTTACTTTCTTGCTTTAAAATTAGTAGAACCCTATTGGTTTCAGTCTTTTTAAATCTTATAAAATTCTCCTTCTAGAAAAAAAAATAGTTCTGAGTGACAAAATAAGTACAGCTGACAGACACTTTTTGGAAATGTTTCACGTCTATGGAAGTCATCACAAAGGCTGTTACTTCCCCCTCATCCCTAGCACACACTTCTCTATGCAAACTTGAGCACACTGAGCAGACACTTAGCATAATACTCTCATTTGGTATTTGTCATCAAAAATAATTACATAACAAGTGACTAGAGTAAAAAAAAAAGTTAGCTGGTTTAGAAAAAAATCCTATTATGGCAGCTGTTTAGAAACATCTTTTTGAACAAAAGTTTTTGTCCCGGCATGCTGATTTTAAGATTAGCCGGGCTATAGACGGAATCTTCTGAACCTCAACTTGAACGTGCAACAAAATACCAATGGTATCTCTGACTGAGTAACGATGAGAAAGGAAACTCATGTTTTCCTCTCACACTTGCAGAAGACAAAACACAATACTGTGTCTTAGAAGAGTCCTCTTATGTTTCCATAACCATTACACCTAAAGTTTCAGGTTTAAATACCCTAATCAGGAGAAAGTTCTAAGCTTTGAATCATCGGGTCATTGTTGATATAGCATACATACAGGAAGCAGGGGCAGGGAATCATTGAACAGACCCGTTAGACAAAGCAGCACCTGGTTTAAAAAAAAGTGTTGTAACAATACATTAGATAAAAAGGGCTTGAGAAATGTAATATAATTAGTTTACCAAGACTTGGGTCAACTAGTTGACTTAGATCAACTTCTGCAAAGCATGCACTCTCCAGACTTTCAAGTATTGTAATATTAGACTCATGTAGTTGTTGTGTAATGGGAACTAATTCCTGAATCCCATGTTT
This sequence comes from Mycteria americana, assembly GCF_035582795.1. Lineage (NCBI taxonomy): Eukaryota > Metazoa > Chordata > Aves > Ciconiiformes > Ciconiidae > Mycteria > Mycteria americana. The sequence goes on along the minus strand of NC_134366.1, from coordinate 45,116,660 downwards.
GGTGAGGGGTATACATATCTAACCCACAGAGTGGTCTAGCAGGACCAGTCATATAGATTGCAGAGGACAGTTAACCCACGTTTTGTCATTTACACTAATCCATGAAGCATAAGCCCTGCTTTTAAATACAAGTTTTAGTTTCTTTCTAAAGATGCACAACTGCTCACATAGTACCACAAGATGAAGACTATTGATGCTATCTGATACAATGCATTTCTCCACAAGCAGTTAAGAGAAAGAATGGTGTTAGACTTTATCTACTGCTATTGCTTCCCCAGGCACAGGGTCTCATCCTGCTTGCAGCATAGGAGACAGAGTCACATTCAATTCAGTAGGCTGCTTGGTAATTGCACCGACACACCAAGTAGCATACTTGGATGAGCAACCTTTGAATAACACTATGTACATTTACTCATATTCTGCCACTGAGCAGAAGCAATCAGTTTCCTTTTTGAGTTCCCTGCTTCTTATTTTGCTTAAAAACTCCTTAGCTTTTCAAAGCTAAGTTTATGTTGTACTTTGCTTAGCAACAGATACAACAGCTCCTGAGTCTCATTTGGCTGAGTTATCTTCATACAATAAAAATAGCTTACACATCTTGCTGTACCTATGCATTTAACTGAGTAGCCAACCCAGTGTGCCGCTGTCTCTTGTTACTTATGTAGCAGCCAGAGATTAACAGGTCTGCTCTGCCCTTGCCAATGACCTTGGTGAATGTGGGTTTGTCAGCTCAGGCTGCAGATTCCCATTGCTTTAAAAAACAGATGCCAGGTTCAATCTTCCCCTATGATGGCTTACCAAAAGCATCATGCTAGAAGCAGTGGCCCACAGATTTTATTGGGGAAGCATCAAACTTTGGAGTCAAGCAGAACCTTTAACACCAGGTTTCCAGTTGACTGGAAGAAATCAGCAACCTCTAGCAGAAGAAATGCACAAGTGCTACAAGAGGTGAGACACAAGAAAAACAGTACCTGTTAGGGTTGTGCTTGACTTGGCTACCTACTATGTGGGTCACCCTTTATTAACAGTAGACAAAATCCCACAACGCTATAACGTGCATAACATGGCATATACTATGGATGCAATAAGAGCAGCAAGCTTGGAGTACTAGCCACAGATATTTGATTTTTCCAATCCTTCAGTGAACTTAGAAGTATAATAATTCTTTTACATATCATGCCTTGCAACAAGTATTTCATTAGCTAAACTTGTTTCTGCAAGGCACTGCCCCCACCTCAAATTCCAGTTTAATGAATTATCTACGGTAAGCCTAACAGAGGCTTGTGGAAATTCAGTGAGTCCGTTTGACAACATGTCAAAAAAACTTTAAAAATTCAGGTTTTTTTAATTCCATATTTGATTTTATTCCATGTGCTTATCCAAAGATGATTTAAAACCAAATGTAACTAGGATCAAAGTGCAATGAAAACCAAGTTCAAATGTTGTACAACTATGATGATGTATGGTATGTCTAGTTCTGAAAAGATGTATTATGGAAAGGAGGTATTTAGGGATTTTATACTCAATTTATTGCAAAACTGACAAATTTCCCTCATTAACTCTGATTAAGCCCACTGAATTTTGCTACAGTTTTTTGGTTACACGCCAAATGCCAGGAGGCAGTAACCTATTTCTGTGGCTTGGGTTGTCTGGTCTGCTTTTGGAAAGTTGCCAGATCTCATTTGACCTTTATAATAAGGTTTAACTCTAGTAGTTGGACTAAGTCACTCATTTAGATGAGCAGACTGGTGCAGCTCAAACCTAGGTCAACAGTGAAGGAATGTTGTTGCCATTTGACAGCTGTTCAGTGGCTTCTGGGAAAATTGTTGGTATTCTCAGTACATTTTCTAGTGGACAGGCACTTAACCTAAAGTTTACTGCCACAGTTTGCAGTGCTCAGCGGAAAAGCAAATGTCTGAGTCATCAGGGAAACAGTGACTTTCTCAATACTGACTTTTTCCAGGTCAGACTTGAGGCGCTGAAGGGAAAAAACCCAAAGATGATTCAAAACAGCCGAATACAGGAATCTTTATAGTATTTAGAATGAGGTATCTTCCACTAGTTTAAAAGAAAAGTCACTTCACAGGAATGGATCTTCTGAGCCATTGCTAACAAGACCTTCAATAACCTTTATGTTCAGGTAACATGTCAGATCCCATAAAGGGAACTCACCATTATCCATCTCCCTGCTCTAACAAGTGATGAATTCTACCTGCAGATCCCTGTTAATTTGGATACAAGCAGGCTGCAGCAATCCCACCTACTACTGGTTGAACCATCCCAACTGCTACCAGCAGCTGTACCAGGAATGGCTTCTTAAAACTAAGTAAACACTCTACTCTCATACTGAAGGATTGATCACAAGGTTCATTGACCTCATGCACTGTGAAAGAGGCTACTGAACTGACAGCCATGTATAATTATCTGCTTATCAACACATTACTGCTCCAACGCATATACAGGAAGAATACAAGGGCAAAAACAAGGCAAGGGGAAAGCAGGGACACACATATAACAGGGAGAAAGCAAGACAACTAAGTTACATATACTGCAATCTCTGACATGGAATTCAATGAAACAGCTGCTACAGTAAAACTGGAATATCACCCTTCCTAGCTTCCATCTTCTTCATTGGTATTTCCATCATCTCAATCATGAAGAAGCTGTAAGATAAACTATCACATGGAGTGGTAGAAGAGTTGGCCTATTTAAAATTTAGATCCTACACTGAATGTTTATCAACATCCACTGTCTGTTCCGATTCCTCTGAGAAAACTGCTAACCACTGGGTACTAAAATATAGTACTTATCTCTATGTTTAAAGAGCAGGACATTGAAGGAAAAACACATTCTGACTTTAATTAAGGCACTGATGCCAAGTTCAGCAATGGACAAAGCTTCGGCTATCTGCAAGCCAGCAAGAAGCTTGTGTTGCCAACACTAGAAAGCCAGCAGCAGTAGAGCCAGACAGAGGAACATTATGGAAGTTTAGCTGAGAGTCCTCCTGTCCCGTGATCTATTGGACACTGTTTCACTTTCTGCATTTTTACTTCATTAGCTCATAAGCTAATGTCTTGCTAATAGACATGGGGAGGGGAAAGATGCTGAAGCGTTCTATATTATTTTTAATGGCATTTAAGACACACCAATTACTCTGCAGGCTCATTTAGCACCTAATACTAAAGTTGCATTCATATACTTTCTATACATAGAAAGTAATATAATCTAAGCATCTCTAAAGATAGTCCTGCTAACAATTCTTGTGCAAGAGACCTGGAATATTGTCATGAAGGTGCCAGCCAACAGCGAGGACCAAATAAATGGTCTGACTTGACCAACTCTCTAGTGTGCCCAGAGCAAGAAGAAACAGCCTATCTCAGAATCATTCAGAGGGAAGGTATCATATCTTCTGCTTGCATATAAAGTGGATTTATTTGTGAGATCTATTTAGGTGCTACCCACTTTTTGCCTCTCATCGACAGTAGAGACATAAGCAAGTTAGGAGGGTTATTGTCCCACTCTTCTTTCTTTTAGGACACTTCATCTATTGTCTCTTCCAATGCCACAACCTTAAACTAGCATCTGAAATAGTGCATTTCTTCTGTTTCTCTAATGAACAAATAAATTTTTTTTCTTCATTTTTACATCTACATTGGCTATACCACCCCAATTGTTCATAGCACTTAGTTCTCAAGTCATTACTAGTAATGAGTGAATAGTTAATGTTAAAACTGCTTCTAGGGACAATTGAGCTGCAATACCGAGTGCTTTATGTCCCACCCTACCTGTGTACCTACAATTCCTAATGAGAGACAGACTGTCCCACACAGGGATATGCCAGCACTGTAAGACACTCTGCCTTGGCTGCCATCCCACTCAGCAAAAGCAGCATCATGTTAGAAATCAGTTACATCATCATGCCTGATAAAGTGCCACTTTCTCCATTTTCATCAGCAGTAAAAGCCAGTTGCACTTCAGGAAGCACACACAGTCCTCAGTACCACAGAAGGACTAAGTTCACTTCAGAGCTTCTCACAAAATTGCTGAAGACTTCTTCACACATCAAGTGATGCCACTAGCCAAGAACAGCAGCATAGGCTATTTCAGCTCATTAGCGTCAGTTTGTATCTTCTCCTTGATTCTATCCCTCAAGCTGGTGCATCTGAAGGCAGTAAGGTCCAACACAGCTCCATGGATGCCAGTTCAGAAGCTGAGATTTGGTTTGGCTTCCCTGCCCACCCCCCAATCCTTTAATTAAATAGATTAATTCCTTGGCTCCAAAAAAGATCAACCTTTTAGACTATTGGCTTCTTATTCTGACATTGAGAAAGTGGAGTGCTTGAAAAAAGCTAGCTTGAAGCAGGTAGTAATGCCTCTTTCCCAGGGCAGTCAGAAGGAACCTCTTAATCAAGTTTTAAAGATGCCTCCCCTGCAGCAAGACACTTTCCCAGGCTCAAGGGGCAGAAGAAAAAAAACCCAAACCATTCCCTGAACAGCTTCACATCAAAAAAAAAACCTGAGCACACAAATTCCACATGTCCATGAGAGCAATGAGTTAATAGGACCTTATTAAAAACCTTCCCCAGACAGCTTATTTGAGATAGATAAACATGCTTCAGCTTATCCAATACAAAATACAGGCATGTCTGGGTAGCACAAAGCAAAAATAAGTCAGTGAAAAAAAGTGTTATTTTCAGTGACTCATTGACACCACCTGCAGAAGCCTTTCAAATCTTTCACCCAATGGACCTTCAAACTTCACACAGATAGAGGAAATGAAAAAAGAAAACTTGGGGGAGGGAAGGAGGAAATCAATTTAACTTTTAACATTTCTTAGATGCATCAAAGGTCTCAGCCATGTAGTTCTATTAGGTTTCTGTGTGGATTCTTCTAAGATGTACATGGAAAAGCCTTCACTGGGTTCACTGCATGAGACTGAAGAAAATGCAGACAATACGAATTTGAACTTTAATCTTTTTCTTTCCTGGAAAGCCATCTTCAAAAAAAGTTTATTTAAACTATATATAGATGCTGGCAAGTTGCAAGGCTGAATACAAATCTCTGATCCAATACAAATATTTTGCTACTCTCAGCTCATGAGAGTGCACAGCAGTACTCAGGTCTCCCAAACTGAACTGCAGCATGGCTGTGCATCCTCACAGTTGGTACTGGTATTTGTAATATCTGTGAGGCAAGTTTATAAGCTTATTAAACCCAAAGCACAGAATACAAAAGCTTACAATAAACAAGGATGAAAAAGAGAAGAATAGAGTGTAAATGACAAAGGAAGATGAGATTAAAACATGTGGGGTACAACACAGGTGGAAGAGAATTACCACAGGCATGCTTTAATACAGTACGACAAATTTTTTTTCCTGCAGATGCTGGATAGTCTAGACATACTTTCAAACAACATTCCTCATAGTTAATCCCTCAACTCTGCTAGCTATTTGACAGGGTTGTAACGCTATGAACAACCTTTGTTATGTACTTATTTTCCCTCCCTCCTCAAAAAGGAAATCAAGTGTGTAGAGTGTAAAGTACATTTCATGTGATTTGTTATATGATTTCCTCCTGACTTAGAAATGCATCTCCCATTAACGGGCAACTGCAAACACACAGAAAGAGGGGAACGGTCATTGCTGTTTCAGCCTTGTATGTATTAGTGCTACTCCACGAACTTTTTCTTGCTCACTATCTGATCCCCTGGGATGGGGCAAGCAATAACCACTGAAAAGAATTAACCTTCTGCCTATATATTCTTCATTTTTACCCCTCAACAGTGAAAATTCAATATTCAAAAAGTGAAAGAAAAAGAAAACATGGAAACCTTAGCAAGCAAAATGAACACACTTTTATATAAAGAGGAGGCACAAGACTCTTACAATACTTTTTGAAAGCAGAAGTATTAAGACTGGAAGGATGGTGAAATAGGGAGCTAACAGCCCATGAAGTATTTAGCCACCTTCTTTCCCCATCCTAATTTGGATACAAATGAAATTCATAGTTTCTTTGGCTTTAGTTTTCAAGGCCAAATCTCAACTTATTGGAAGTTTCCTCTCTGAGTGTATACATGTCCTTCATAAAAAAACAAAAATCCAGCATGTCAGATCAAGGATTTGCTCACCAGGATAACTTAAATTTTTCATAGTGTCAAGGCAGGGTGGTGGTGTTGTTTTGGGTTGTTGTGGTTTTTTTTTGTTTTTTGTTTTTTGTTTTTTTTTTTGTTTTTTTTTTTTTAAGAGGAACTGAGGGTAGAAAGAGGTTGGAAAGAAGCAAGAGTAGAGGTTGGGGGAAAGCAATGTTAACACGACCAATACTGAACAAACACTTGAAGAGTTTCTAAAGAGGTTAGTTTTATTACTTAGTCGAAATACGTTGTTCTTTGATTACAAAGCAAGCCATGTCCTTGTCTATAGTCAAAAAAAGTCTTTTTGTTTTGATAAAGTAACAGAAACCCTGAATAATATTAAAATTCTTATTAAAAAAATCATTAACAATAATATTGCTTTCTGGCTATCACTGAACAGCTTTCCAGCTTCAGTCTGGGTTTATCATAAGTTTTCCTGAAAGTTTTGGCCACTGTAACCACTTCACAACTCAGTTGTTTTAAGTAGTGCAAGAAACATTGAGGGGAGGGGGACAACATGGGAGAACATGACTCCACACATCGCCAAAGAGCATCAAACACACACATTTCCAGCTTAAGTGACAGGATGCAAAGGATAGGGGGATCCAGCCATAATAACCATTCCTGACAACCCACAGAGAGGCACCACTGCATTAGAGGAATCACAGCCGTACAAGCCGCTCCATGAGCGGCAACTGCATCTAACAGTTTGCCACAAGATATCCTGCAAAAACCTCAGAGATCAGCATGCCCTAGTTGGGCTAATGCAGGTAGATGACACTCTCAGATCCCCTCACAGATTCATATAAAAAGGAAGCATGTGTCAACCTGAGCTCCATATCCTTTTTGACAAGGGCATATTACCTGATGGGGCTGTGAACTGGACCATCTGCTGTAGGAAGGAGCACCAGAAGTCTTGTTGGCTGTAGTTCTCTGCAAGATAAAAGATAGACATGTCAAATATTCATCAACATCTCCATCATTCACACAGTCAGCTTCACCAATCTCAACCACGTAAACTCCCACAGTAAAAAAAAACCCTAAACAAAAACCTCAAGAAACCGTAAATATGATACAGTAGCATTAAAAATCTCAGAGATTCAAGTTTGCTGAATTTGCTACCAATGCTCTGTTCAGCCTTGGACCTCAGAACCTCGATTCTCACCTCAACTTCTGCATGTCACCTAGATTGCAAATTTAAATGCTGAGCCCTAACCTAAACTGGGGCTGCAAAGCACTACCCTTCAGCCAGGTAATTCACTCAGATTAAGCAAACATGCTCTAAATTCACATTTATTCCAGAAAGGCATCATTTAAAGGGGTTTGTCTGCCTGTTCCAAGAAGTTATATCTGTATTTTTCCCTAACTCATAGTGATGTTTCATTCCATACTTCATACTAGTTTTATAGAAGCTGTTCTTAACTCATAGAAAATAAAGCAAAATTGTTCTTTCAGAATCACTTCACCTTACTCAAAAATGAAACTTGGATATTTTTGGAATAGGTAATAAAAGAGATTAGTTATTTACCAACTTCTTTTGAAGAAAAACCACAATCTTTATGATTTATCCCCATACTTCTTTCACCAACTTCCCTATATTTGTTTTCTGAAGCACTAAGAAAAAAAGACCATACCATGGACTTTCATATCCAATATAGTGTCACATACAGACCTTACAATCAAACCGACTTTGATACTGCAGAAGAATCAATATAATATGGTGTCTAGAAGAACACCACCAATTATTTTAGTACACATTACCCCCGGTTTCAAAATTATTTTATACCATGAACTTCTATGCCATTTACTCCTAGTTTAGGCTAGAGCCTAGTGTAACACAGAGCTCCTCCAAATCCACCCCTCACTTACGCAAAATTTGGTGCTTCAGAACAAGCCCCAGAACACCACACACCACTGTCAGTAGCCAAATATCTTGCAAGTATGTCAATATATATTGTGTAAGCTCAGGTACTACAGAAACCTTGTGACAACAAGGCTATCTATCAGGAAGATCAGATAGATTTGAGTTACCTACTCATGAGATCTGAATTCAAACAGGCTTTCCAGACATGAGATATTAATTTATCAGTACATTATGACACCAGCAGGATGCTAATAGGGGGACAGATTCATATTTGAACCATATGGACATAAATTATACTAAAAAAATGCAAGTAAGACAATCCATGTGAGATTTATACCACAATGTAGTATACTCTTTGTAAGTATGAAAATAAATAGCTTATGGCTTTTAACACCCAAGGATATAGTACATTTCTATGCCAATTATAACCACTAGGGCTTATACATCATTACATATTCTAAAGCTGGCATGTCATTTCCACTAATGAGAAACAGCCACTGCTGTAATTGTGCTTTTGTGCTAGTCTATCAAAAAGCAGTTATTTTACAAATTTAATTATTAGCATTACTGTATAGTGTATTTAGCTTCTTCTAGACACCCTTAGAAGGATAGGCATTTTTTAATAAACAGATACGCCACGCAATAGAACACTTTCTTTTGATAGAAACTTCAGAAAAGACAAACTGCACACAATGTTGATTTCAGCTTTATAAAAACTTATGAAAACTATCTCCATCTGCTCCAGAAGAAAGAGTGGTCAATCTACGAATAACAAGTTGAATAAAGAGATAGCTGGAATTTTTCTGGAAGCATCTGGAAGTTGTTTTCCAGCAAGATACCTTTCCACAAGCACCACAAGCACCACACACCTTTCTTAATTAATATATAATGTATGTCTGCCTTTAGTATTGTCCAATAAAAACTGCATATTCCTCCTGTCTAAACACATACATAGCAGTCTGGTTTCATTACTTACTCCAACACCTGTTACCTCTAGTAAGTACATTTCCTCTACAGTAATCGCTCTTTTGAACTCTTCCACCTTAATTTCAAGGACATCCCAAAGAACGATATCCCACAGAGAAACAGTACCACAATATTGCAGAGAAACAAGAGAACCCTTTCCAGGCCAGGCAGCCAGCAGACAAATACTTCCAGAGACAAAGGCAGAAGATCATTTTTTGCCTAACTTTACAAACAAAAAGGACCAGAGCACCAGAAGTATTTAGAAGCTAGCCTCCATCTTCTAATTTGATTAAGAGGTAGGCACTTTACAAAAAAATTTGTAAAAACAGTAGTATAAAAGGTCTAAGATCAGCATTTATTTCCCCTATCCTCTCAGGCTTGCCCCCCCCCCCCCCATATATCAATGAGTAGGATCACTTGCATGTTCCAAGGCAATCAAAATATTAGGTTATAGAGCAAAGGTTTACACTGCTTACACGCAGGAGCTTCTATATCAGATCATTTAGAGTAGATTCTGAAAGATCTGGAAAATACTTCCATCTGAGTCCCTCTCCAAGTTCTAAGGGGCAGCAGGAAAAAACCTGAAGGCTAGACCACATCCCTTGCTTGTCTCAGCAGTTAAAATATTTGAGGCAAGTGACTTAAAAAAAACATACATAAACAAAGTCCAAACACACACACACTCTCACTCTTATTTCACTGCAATCAGTAGAAATTGGACAACCACCTACCTTTAGGAGTATGACCCTTCACACTTCGCAGCCAAGATCACAAGCTAGACCACATTCTCTGCAGGATGAACAGCTTTTGCACACAGCTTGCACTACAAAGGAGACCTTGAGGTGTTGCATTTTCACTAGGTATTTTACCAGGGAGAACCTGGGCTGCATTTAATCCCTTAAGCCACATCCCTTTCTTCAGTTAAAATCACCTTCCTCATCACTCTCCCTTTTGAGAAAGAAGGAGCACGTACACAGAACGCTTAAGGACTCTCCCTCTGGCACAATTAGCACTTGAGCCCAAGCCCTGGACATATTCCCCCCCCCCAGTCTTGTAGAACTCCCTGACAGCATTATTTGAAACATCTAAACCAAGTAGTTCTCAAGTCTCCCAAGCCCTCCAGCAAGCCCCCCCCTTGGCTAACTTTATATCCAGCCCTTAAACCTTCCCAGCCCATTTCTGCTCCCTGCAAGCTGTCTCTCAGCCATATGTAGGTACAAAAAAAAACCCTCCCCAACTATTAAAAACTAATTAGGACTGACTGTTCTAATTACCTGCTTGCCAAAGCTGTTCCTTATGTCCTTGCCCCCCTCCTCATTCCCCCCACCTGTGAAGAGAGGTTAAACTCACACAGCTGCAGGTGACCACCAGTCACTTTAAAAGACCAATGAACTTCTGCTGAAAACTTTAGAAAGGTAAAACAATTTTCGCAGCAGACTGTACTTCTGAAGGCAATAAAACTGCCAATTGGACATGTGGGTTTTGGTGGCTGAGCTGGAAGTTATGGAAAAAAAAAAAGAAGGGAGAGAGGAAAGCTGGTGGTCTGCACACCGCTGCCCAGACAACAGTCAGTATGAGAGGAGAAAATCTGATGTAGGTGCAGGTGCAACACATCTCCAAGCATATGGCCAGACCCAAGCCTGAACATGAGGAACGCTGATGAAACATCAGGCTGCCTCCAAATCCCAGTGAGAGCAGGAAAAACGTACTTTTCATAGCAGTGAAGTGGCACAGATAAAAGAAGAGCAAATGACGCAGTGTACGTGCAAAGCTGCTGTTTTATAATGCAGTTTGCAGGAGAACTGTTTTCTCAGAAGATTCTTACTACTGAACGCAGTAGATAACAAAATCACAGAATCGTATAGGTTGGAAAAGACCTTTAAGATCATCGAGTCCAACCATAAACCTAACACTACCAAGACCACCACTACACCATGTCCCTAAGCACCTCATCCAAATGTCTTTTAAATACCTCCAGGGATGGCGACTCAACCACTTCCCTGGGCAGCCTGTTCCAATGCTTGATAACCCTTTCAGAGAAGTAAAATTTCCTAATATCCAGTCTAAACCTCCCCTGGTGCAACTTGAGGCCATTTCCTCTTGTCCTATCACTTGTTACCTGGGAGAAGAGACCGACCCCCACCTCTCTACAACCTCCTTTCAGGGAGTTGTAGAGAGCGATAAGGTCTCCCCTCAGCCTCCTTTTCTCCAGGCTAAACAGTCCCAGCTCCCTCAGCCGCTCCTCACAAGACTTGTGCTCCAGACCCTGCACCAGCTTCCTTGCCCTTCTCTGGACACGCTCCAGCACCTCAATGTCTCTCTTGTAGTGAGGGGCCCAAAACTGAACACAGTATTTGAGGTGCGGCCTCACCAGTGCCGAGTACAGGGGCACGATCACTTCCCTAGTCCTGCTGGCCACACTATTTTTGATACAAGCCAGGATGCTGTTGGCCTTCTTGGCCACCTGGGCACACTGCAAGAAGCCAGAAAAAAACTTTTAGCAGAATACATGGAAATCTGAGTATGGCTTAACAGGAGAGCTCATGAAAAGATATTTTACTATTTCATTCTTGGGCTAAGGCTATTAGTGACTGTATACAATACAAGCCAAGATCGTATACAGTCCATAAATAATTTCTCATTCAGTCAAGGAAAGCTTCAATGTAAGGCCACACTTCAAAATGAGGAAAGAAAAGCAGAGCACAGAGAAAGGGTTACAAGTGTCGTTACTCTGACAATATTTCTAAAATAAAAAAAAGATATATATTCTGATAATAAAGCCAAAGTTTATAACTTGTTCTACAGCCAAATAAACTTACAAAGCCTTCTGATGGGCATGGCAATTCATCCCGTTAGTTTGGAAAAGTATCTTAAGATGGGTTGAATTACTGTCTGGAAGTACCTGTCTCCTTCCATCCTCTCACTGGAGAGCGAGGCTAAACAGCCAGTTTAAGTGAGACATCTAACTTTGGATGGCTAATGTTAGGTGAAATTAAATCTACCCACACTCCCTGTTCTCCTTCCTACCAAGGGACCTAGGCAATTTGTCCTCTTCTAGGGTTTAAAGGGTTATTATGGTAGTAAATTTGCTATGTAATCGGGGTACATTTGAACTGCCTTATGAACTCCTACAAACTGTGATAATCTTTCAAATGCAGCTCTCTGGTAAAGACATGAAATACTGTCTTGACTTTCAGGACTTAGAATTTTTTGGCTGGGCAAGAAGGGGAGAAAAGATTTTTTCTTATAAATAGATAAAACATAATATGAAAGTAAATGGAAGATAATACTAAACATTTAACCATATCAAAACCATTTTTTTCAGAGAAAAAACTACTTTGACTTATACCTGTAGTTCTTTGAGAATACACTTATAGTTACATGATATACATTGTATACTACCAACTCCTGGGTTCTTCAATTTCCTGGCCTAAAATCTTGCTGGCATTCAGCAGGTATCTTGCTGTGCTGGTTTTGGCTGGGATAGAGTTAAATTTCTTCATAGCAGCTAGTATGGGGGTATATGTCAGATTTGTGCTGGGAACACTGTTGATAATACAGGGATGTTTTTGTTACTGCTGAGCAGTGCTTGCACAGAGTCAAGGCCTTTTCTGCCTCTCACCCCACCCCACCAGCGAGTAGGCTGGGGGTGCACAAGAGGCTGGGAGGGGACACGGCTGGGACAGCTGACCCCAATGACCAAAGGGCTATTCCATACCATATGGCGTCATGCTCAGTGTATAAAGCTGGGGGAAGAAGAAGGAAGGGGGGATGTTTGGAGTGATGGCGTTTGTCTTCCCACGTAACCATTATGCGTGATGGAGCCCTGCTTTCCTGGAGATGGCTGAACACCTGCCTGCCCATGGGAAGCAGTGAATGAATTCCTTGTTTTGCTTTGCTTGCATGCACGGCTTTTGCTTTACCTATTAAACTGCCTTTATCTCAACCCACACGTTTTCTCACTTTTCTGATTCTCTCCCCCATCCCACTGGGGGGAGTGAGCGAGCGGCTGTGTGGGGCTTAGTTGCCAGCTGGGGTTGAACCATGACACTTGCTCATCAGTTTTACTGGAGATGTTGCTTGTTTATAGAGTATAGAGTCCAGCTGTTTATGAGAAGGCTGGTATCAAACTCAGGATATATTTTGCACTGTCCAATACCTAGATTACCTTTTTTCTATTATTTGCTATGGAATTTCCCTGATTTTTCCTTAAATTCAAAAATTCATTTGCTGAACAAAGTAATAGTGACATCTGACAACACTGTAAGATGTCAAGGCACTGAAGTTCTTTCTTTGAAGTTTGCTTTCTTTTTTTCATGGAGCTTTGTCTATCTGTGACTTTTGCAAAGAGGAACCAGTAATGTTATGTTAAAAAGGAACAATATTCAATGGCTGTTTATTGACAGATACAGGCTTTTGGGTTCACTTGTTTATTTTATTTTATTTCACAGCAGGAGTTTGTGAAGAGAAACACAAGTGAAAAATAAAGTTTTAACCTCTCATACTATAAAGGGCTTTATGACTCTCCAGAAACAAATAGTGGTTGAAGTCCTTTTGCCATTAACCATAGCAGACTGGGGGGGTGACGACGGGGGGAAGGGGGGACTGGTTTTTGAACTACTGAGTTTTATTTCTTTTTACTGATTGAGCTTATTCCACAAAAATGCAGTATAGAAAATGACAAGTTATTAATTTCTATATACAAGTTAAATAGAAAAGGTGACAACTTATCTGATTTTATCTGACCAAAAGTAGTGCTTAGAGGAACTACAGAGTCTGAAATTTGAACCAGTCATATCCCTTGAAACAACATAGACTTCATGCCTACATATCAATCCATCCCTGCCTCTGGTCTGGCTCCAGACAGTCTTAAGCCTTGTTGATCCTCTGTGTGGGGTAAGACCTCGCACACTTAATGATACTAAATCCTTCACAGCCTCTTCCTCACAAACGTCATCTCAATGGATCAGAGCAGTCTGCTCAGTGGAAAGGGTCTCTCTGTGCTTCCAATCTGGTATCACACCTGGCTCCATGGGGAGACAAACCCCACTGAAGCCCGTTCATTACAGATGTGCCGCTCACCCATGAAGCCATTTTCACTCTTGTGCCATAAATATACACAATTCCTTGCTCCCTTCAAAACCTCGTCCCATTTTTCAACAACACCAATACTACGCTGGAAATTCATAGCTAGTGCCACTCTGGACATAAGACAAAACAAATTGCAAATACTTTAAAGATCCATGGTTTCTTCAATACCATATAAGTAAAATTAATTTTCAGGTTCTCATTTCTCACAGTTAAAAATCCTCCAGAACTGCCTAGAAAACTACCTGCTTTCTAGTGAGACTAGCACTATGAAATTCCAGAGAGATGGATTTTTTTTTTTTTTTGGTCAGAAAAATGAAGACAGAAAAGGTTGATAATTAGATTAATAACAGGAACATCATTCCATTACAGCTATGCTGCAGTTTTTACCATTTGATGGCAAGCATTGCTGATCATGGGGTTAGGACACAAAATGAAAGGTAGAGGTGTTGACAGCAGTGGAACGACGGTATGTGGCATGACAGTATGGTCTTCTCTTCCATGCAAAGGACGCATAATGCATTCTTTAGCTGGCTTGGCAGCTGAGTGAATAGCGTATGTCAAAGTGACATCATTGTTTTGCAGTGATGAGATGATACAAGAGAATCATCAAGTATGTTGTCCCATAAAAGTGTAAAATCAAGAAGAAAGTGTTAAAAAAGCAGCTGATCTGGATACAGTGGTCAGGGTGTAAAATGTAACAGAATTATGAGAGGTAAAGTTTGTAAGTTAATTGTAAATGAAATACATTCATAAGTTGTGTATGAAAAAGTGTGCAGTGGGAAAACAAACTTTCCTTAAGATTGTTGCACAATGTCATCAGGGATTACTTCCTCTAGCTTACAGAAATCAATGTTATGACATGAAGAGACAGAGCAGGAGAGATATTGACTGAGCTGTCAACCATAGGAGTACATCTCTCTGAACCTGTGGGTTTGGGCTTTGATGAAGCAAATGCATTCAGTAGACATTTTTATAGGAACTCAGGCACTCACTCAAAGTACTCACTTGCATTTTATATCCACTGTCTACTCTTGGTCATCAACATAGTGACTCATAATTTTTGAGGTGAAATTGCCAAAAGTATAATTCATCTATTACTCACCCCAACAGTGGATTCTTGACAGTTTAGCAATTTGACGTGGCCTCTGAACCATGGTGTAGGGCTTGTTATGACACTGTGATTCCCCCTCTTTTTTCTCTTTGTCCACTCCTGTTCACCAATTTAATACAGATATTTTGGTACCCTGGAAGGAAAAAAATTCTGGACAAAGCCAGGGATGAAAATATCCTCTCTTCAGAAACTCTCTTTACACTTACCAACCAGCAGTTTTGTGTTAAACAAAAAAACCTTAACTTCATGACCTCCATATCCTACTTGATTGTTAAAGCTAATAATGAATGTATTTGAAATTTCAAATTATATCTTTAAATAGGGATGAAGTCCTCAAGCCTTTTACACCTCACAAACTGAATAAGAACTGATATTAGAGATTGCACTACCCATCTCAAACCACATCTACCTTAGCAGAACTGGCTGGTCAAGCTCGAGCCAACAATACTGTAGCCATTAATTCCTTCTCCATGCCCATTTGTATCGGCCAACGAAAGTGCAGTGTACTTGAATCACAAACAAGCTGAACAACTGTTACTGTTGGTGACAAGCAACAACTTCTTTCTTAGGAATTTTAATATGGTGAAAGAACTTCTCATCTCTGTGGAGATGCTACATACACCATGATTTGCTGTGCAGTCAGCACTTTCTCCCAAAGCCAGAGAGTTTGAAGATAAGCTGCAAGGAGATCGAGGAACAACCTTCAAGTATTCCAGATGGAGTTGATGTAAAGTTGGCATCCTTACCCCATAAAGTGTACAATTAAGAAATTGTAAGAAAGTCACAAGATTTGGAAACACGTAATAAGATAAGGAGGAGAAATCATCGCAGCTTGAGTGAAAAAAAGAAAAACAAGAATATGGAAACATTCGATGCTTTGAGGTCAAGAACACTCCCAAGCACTTACAGAGAAGGTAGGGAAGCACATCACAGCCATATGAGAGATAATATAGTCAGAAAGTGGATTTTTAAAAGTTAGCAGCTGCTTCTGTGGAAAAAAGACCACAAGGTAGGAAGTAAGTATTAGTATTATGTTGAGCGATGTTGTATTATCAGCAATCAGTAACTTTAAACAGCCAGGGAACACAACAGTACTGATATTACCAGGACATCTTCTCCTATTGAAAGAATGCACAATGAAATATAAGATGCATTATCAGAAGAACTTGGAACATATGACATCTTTTATGTCCTTTGGATTCTCACCATTTTCCTAAGTAAATGAAACGCTGGGGCACAAGGAGGTGTAGGGAACTAGCCATAAAAAAGACAGTCTTGGATATGGCAGACAGTGGAATGGGACTAGTTTTGTGGGACTGAAAGATATGGCTTTCTTCAGAAGTTTGCACAGATCTGAAAAAATGGAATTAACAGGTATATGTTGATTTGAGACAAAGGAATAACACCAGGAACGTAAAAGAATTTCATTGTAGTGAGAGCTATTGTCTTCCAGCAGGTATTCTGAGAAAGATACCTGTCCCATTAAAAAGGCAGACCAGAAAAGTTACCCAGAATCTTTGAGTAATATCAGGTCTGAGGTGTTAAAAGATAACAAAGTGACCACACAAAAGACTGACACTGAGTAGGAGACCTTCAGAGATACACTATAGAGAGTATCAAAAATCATTAGAGGAACAAATGCAAATATAAAAACAATGAATGCTTTCATAAAGGTGTGTGGGGATCTTTCCTTCTTTTATTAATGTTCACCAAAGATAATAAGAATTCAGAATTATGCTTACATTGAAGATTATAATAAAGCCAGAACAGAGAAGAGCCTTTATAAGATAATGCAAAAGACAATAGTGCAGAAATTGAAGTAAAAGATGGTATACCATAGATGTACTAATCAGAATATTTTACATGTATTTCAGTACTGGGAGGCAAAGACATGAATCATGAAGGTTCAGGAAAGTACAAAAATAAAAATTTTTATTTGCAAACAATGCAATCATAGAAAGGTGGATGAGGTACTCTAATGATCTCTTTAATGGTGAGACAGATAAAAGTGAACAACAAAAGGCTATTTTCTAGATAAATGAGTCATTCTCAGAAGAATCAAATTTTTAAAGTATTCAAAAGGCAATTAGACATTCAGAAAAAATGCTGGCAATTCCTGCTAAATTATTAAGATCAGGACACAATAAGCTTAGTCAAATTTTTTACAACGTAATTTTGAAAACATTCCCAAGGAGTGGAAAGAGAAAGTCACATTTGCAATTTCAAAATAGGGATGTATTCAAAATGTAAGAATTATTGGTACATTTCTTCTCATTACGACCTCAAAAATCCATCCTCCATACCTTTTACAGACACATACTCATTAAACAGAGGAAACAGTGAGAGACAGCGAGTATTGGTGTCTGGCAAAGAGCATGATGTTCCCTCCCAAGATTAGTCACAAAAAATGAAAACAAGCAATCAATTTCAGTTAGATGTTGTCTCAAGAGAAAATGCTGATATAAACACAATTAAAGAGTAATTTCTTAGAGGATTTAGGAAGAATATGCTAGTGGGTCTTTGGCCTGCAGGGAGAGGATCTGACATCTTGGAAGAAAATAGCACAAGCATGTAACTTTGTCTAATGTGTAGAAAGTTGAGTGCTTTCTAAGTAGGGAGATAATGGAAGTTCTGCTCTGTTTCACAGCAATCCAGTGCTAAGGTGGGAAGAGGAAGAAGCCCCATACTTTTCAGAGCAGTCCAGTCATTGGGAGAGTCTGGGGTTGGAAGGAACGGAAGCAATCTGCCTCGAGTTCTGAGCAAGTGGCTGCTGTAGAAAAGACAAGATAGGAAGAAAAGGGTGTTTTCAGATCAATGAACATACCAAGAAAAACTCAAGGAATATAAAACCAGGTAAATAGCTGTATAATTATAAGATTTTCAGCAAGCCTTCTGTCAGGCAATGACATGAGGGTGCAATGAGTTTGGTAGCTTAAACACTTGGCAGTATTAAATAATAGTACAAGTTTGTGGGAGGAAGAAATTAAATTATTTGCTACTTTGACCCTAGTGACAGTGGGGAAATTTGTCTTTATACTCTTGTTTTCCTAAAAAAAACCCCTAAAAAGTCACCGAAGTCAAAACAGGGATCATTTGACTAGATTAGCACTGATACTGCCTAATCATCAGCTGAGACAAGGAGCTGACAAACTGAAGGGGTGACATTGTACTGCAGTTTGACTTGTAGTCAGTGCTGGCATAATATAACTAGCATGGGTGACAGCCGCTGTGACTGTGAAGCGGTACAAGGTTTACTACCTGTCAACCACCACAGCAAACTTGCCGGGCTCCTGGGTACATAAAGTACTCTCATTTTGTTGCAGGCATTTCTGCAGAGAATTACTGAGAATACACTTAGCTGACTGTTTTGCACAGGATCCACACCACCACTGTTAATGCCCAAGCAATGTGTTGGATGTGATTTTTATAGACAGATTCTAGTAATCCAGATAATACTCTTTTGGAAACAGTATGCTCGCTTATCCAAAGGCTGTGAAATCCTACACCTGCTGTCTCCACCTACCTTCCTCTTCTACCAGTACGAGCCTTTAGGTTCTCCTCGTTCGACATCCCTGTGCTTGCTCCCTGCATTCAGCTTGCGCTCCTTCTCCCCCAGGCCTATCACACAATCTAAATCCCAGCACCACAGAAGGTGAGACAGGCATTCAAATTTGGCTGTCACTGCAAGAGGAGAGATGCGACATAGTGGCTAGAGCAGCAATAACTGCGAAAATGTATCATCCCAGCTTCTCCAAATGTCCCTCCCTGCGCTGTGATCGAGGCACACCACGGCAATAAATCCTTCTAAGAGCCCTTAAATCTATCACACTAATTGCTAAATGTGGAGTAGCCATTCATCTTTCCTGGTAACATTGCAATCCATGAATTTGCTGTAAGATTTTTTTTTTAATGTTTTCTTATGATTAAAGCATAAAAGAAAAGAAAAAGTAACATCACTGTCTACTTTCAGGCTAGTGCTTCTTTTTGAAGCCTGGAAAGGAGTTCAGGATGGAAAACATGAAAGATAAGGAGAACTGTCAACAGAAAGGGACAGATATTTCCCTGCTCTATTCACATGCATTCTTAGCACTTAAGACACTTATTTCTAGACAGTAAAATGAATAAATAACACACGTATTTTCAGAAATTTCCTAATAACCTTCTCTTTAAATTTCTTTCTAGAAATCTCACAGCAAGTGTCCATTCATTTAGCATAGAGAGTGAGTGAAACTGGACTGTATTTTCACAGAGAGGTCAAATATTTAAAATAATAATATTCTTTGGAGTTGGTCGATAAATATATATGGAAATAGACTTCAAGGAAAACATGAGAGGCAAACTTGGGATCGTGAGCATGTCCCTTGTCAATTTGTTCAGTGTACAGTAACCCTGACAAATTAAGAAAATTCCAAGTGCATTAGGAAAGGCTGCCCTCTTCAGCCAAACTTAATAAAAGGTACAAGAAGAAGTTCTAAGTGTCTTGAAGTTAAAATAAAAATGTGGTGAAATGAACTGTGCAGTGCAGTATCAACATAATATCAACTTTCTTCTGCTTAATAACAATTTGCTACTACATAAAGAAAAGCGCTTCTTGTCATTAGCTACATATTACTGTGTGTTTGTTTAGACTCACTACAGATCTATTAATACATTTTCTATAAGGCTGCTAAAACGTTCACTCATATGCTGAAATACAGAGACATAATTAATTAAGAAAGCTATTGAGTCTGAGCTTTCCCTATACTGTCATATGGAAGTTAGTGCTGAATTTCTATCACATGGGAATTTTCATTAAACACGATAAACTTGCTTCTTTTCTCTAACAAAACTTGGGGTTTAGATACATTTTGATCTCCCTAGCGATCCAAAAGAGTGAGTGGAAAAATGTTTTTGTCATCGTGATTGGTGTTTTATACTTGATGACTATTTTAAATTTCTTTTCCTTAAATCTTTCATCAACAATTAGGAAACTGAGCTTACTTAGCCAGAAAGTTACTTTTCTTTTCCTCACTATTGGTCATCTGAGTATCTTCGCAGGTGAAATTGTGGATTTTTATCTTGCATCACACCAGGTGGCAAAACGCAAGGCCACCAGGTACTTTACTGGAGAATATGAATGAAATTTCATAAGGAAGATGACCTGTATGAAGAAAATAACTGTATCTGGGTTTACCACTGTAAATAACAGCTTCCAATTTATTGGGGAAGGTGAGGTGGACATAAATATTATTAGCAGTGTTTTACTTTGAAAAGTGAAAGACATATCATGGAATCCGCCGAGGAGAACGAGAATTACAGATTATGCTCCACAATACCAAACCTGATACTTATCTATCAAAATTTTTCAAGTCCTGTAACAGGACCTGGGACTGTACTAGGCAAACTTTTAACAGTCATGACTTGTCAATATAGCCTCCTAAAGTTGCTCCAGCACAGGGAGCAGAGACAACGCCACTAAAAGAGGAAGTATTACTAGTGACAGAAAGATACAAGGGATTTAACTGCCAGCTTGATGGAAGTTTCTCCCTTCATCCTTAGACATAGTCTTTTTTCTAGCTTTTCAGCAAAGCCTCCAATGTCATGATGCCTCGGGGGAACATGCCTAACTGCCCAATAAGTTCATGAGCTGAGATATGGCTCTTATTCATTGCCAAACGCTTTTTTTTTGGTCTCAAAGCACTTCCCCTAAGCATGATAAATCCAGTTCATTCTATATTCTGCTCCAAAATTTGAACAGAGTTTCCTGCCTCCTTCTCCACATCACACAGGCTTTCTAGACAACAGGTAATATCTTCTTTAAATGTCTCTTCCCACAGAAAGTCTCTTGAGCCTGTGATACAGGCAGCATTTCTAAGTTCACTTTAACAAAACCCCCACATTCTTAACTTTAACCATGTGGGGAACTCCCTCTGAAGGCTTCTCTTTATTTTTGCCTTTCTTAAATAGGATTCGGTTTAAGATGTACTTTAAGTTAAGCATTACTTAAATGCTTTGTTGAACTGGGGCCTGAAATGGGACTTTAATTTCCTTAACAACTCTCAATATACCATTACTAGAATAAATGTAGAAAAATCAGACTTTCTGAAAAAATGTGTCTCAAGGGCACTAGTACAAGCAAATTATGGAGAAGTTAAATAATGGCAAACTATAAATCTCATCTCTACCAACACTTACCCATCTGTCTTACCAGTATGCTAAGGAGCAGGTCTTGTTTAAAGACTGAGACGTTAGAGCTGGAAATGAATACTTGCCTTTTAGTCCCCTCCTATACTACGGTATTCAGTTTCATGTATAATTGATGGGCTGAAATTTTAAGATAGATAGGGTAAATAAATTATGAGTATTCAAAATAACACCCTTTTGCCAGTAAAACCATGTTATTCTTCACTCTGACTCAGCCACCTCTCGTGCTGCTATCTTTATTTATAGGAGCAGTATTTTCTGTGATTTTGTAGTATATGCTTAATAAAATGATTTCGATGGAAAACATAACCATGATTTTGTAATAATCAAAATACAGTACAGTTTTGTTTGGGTATTTTTTCTCCATTCAATTGAGACATAGTGTAAAAGAAAGGCATATTAGTTGAATACCAGCATTTTATATGCTACTGCTAGTTCTTGCACAATAGAATTCCTGAGAACTGTGCCGTAATTCTTTCCTGCAGTGAAACACAGGGGTGTCCACATTGGCATTCTTGAATTTTCTTACACTGTTAAATTATAAGACTGCTTGTACTATGAAGGGAGCTTGGGTTATGAATTTTCTGAAGTGACAGATTCCGTTATATAAACCACTGGTGAGTCTGGGAACGCCATTCAACATTTTCAGCTTTGGAATTAATTTTATTCTCCTTCTTCCCATTAGGAAATTACAAATGTTCACAGTTTTACTGGTAAGGAGTGCAGTTTCCATGACAAAGTCACATCCCTGGGAAAACCCCAAGTACTTCTTCCAGCCGAGGGAGGACAGAGCCATGGGTATACAGAGGTGCAGTTCTGTCCTGACAGCTGTGCACCTGTTACGGGTTACTGAGAAACTCAAACAAGGATCCTAAAACAAGGAAACTAAAAGGCAGCTCTACAAGATAGCTGCAGCATACTTCTTGTGATAGACAAGGCTGATGGACTGGGAAAAATAACAGAAGAAATAGTTTTTATGGAATGCATAATAAGCTTTTTTTTTTTTTGTAAAAATACTGTTTTTTTCTCCCATTACATGCCAGTCTTTCCACTTCTTTCAGGACCAGGCTAGTGAGAGGGCTAGTCAGGTATGTCCGCTGTCCTTCAGCGTTACAGATGTGGCATCAAAAGGCAACTGTGAAGTAACTGTCTGATACCACTTACAAAAGTTAATATCATATACAAATTACTTCGTTCAGTGACAATTCGTAATCGCAGCCTACAGAGTCCATTCAAGACTTCATAAAATAAATAGCTTGAGCAGTAAGAACTCTTCTACAGACAGCAACTTTCAGTAAAAAGTATTTGAGCAAGTAATGAACACATGAAAATTTATTAATAGAGAAAGAACACAAGAAATTAAAGGTTGTAATGGGATAAAATACAAATTCATATTGAAACATTAGAGGAAGCGCACGTAAATTCAGGGACGAGATAAAGATTATTGGTTTTTCCTTAAAGAAAAACAAGAAAGCAACCTAACTGTGTTCCAAGCACTGGCTGATAAATTCACTCAAAGAAATAGTTTGATTTTGCCTGTCTCCTTTTTCTGGGCAAAAGTCATCAAGAACGTCGCAACACCATTATTCCAAAATCTGCAAGGTTCACAGTCCTCTCAGGTACTCACCTTCAGACTTCTAACCAGAAAATGGGGGGAAACGAACAACACCCGTCCCTAAACACGCAAACTTCTCAAATAACATGTCGATATAACCTCATTACCTCTGTTAAGAACTACTTTAGATTTTACCCCCCACCCCCCGCAAATAGAAATATATAAAACTTGATGCTTCAGAGCATGTCTCCAGGTCTCTGCAATTATTCTGGGCAGAAACTCCCTAGGTGTGCACTAGGTGATTTCTAGCACCTTCTTCTCATGTTAAAGACAAGTGACAAACCTAGGCTGACCACCAGGCTCACCCACATGCAAAAGCCAAGTCAATTTTTGCACCGCTTGACCTCTCTGCGAGCATCAACATGGCCATTCACAAAATGTTCACAGCCTGCTTTCAACACCTGAACACTTTGGAAGGTGGAGTATGAAACTTTTCACAACCTTAAAGGTAAGCTTCAGTCAGCAGACGCAACTCTTGAGTAAGACAAGTAGATCTAAACATCTTAGCACTGCATTTCAGGAAGTCAGGAGTGTGGAAGAGAAAAGCTCAGACTCATAGACCCAAGCTACCAGTTGTCTGGAATACCGCAGTAAAAGCTGAAATACAGAGGAAAAACAGTTCTTCCTGGGATGTGTTACAAAAAATGTATGCTCTTGGAAAAAAACAAGAAGGAAACTGAGCTGATATTAATTAAAAATGGAAGAAATTGCTCAACACAGTTTTACTGTACTTAAACACAGTATAAATCCATTCAAGTAGTCAGGAGTGGGGCAGGGAGAGGTTAGTTTAAAATTTAATCTGGCTGTTCAGATTGCAGGCAGAAAAGCCACAATTCAACCTACACAACCTGCTTAAGTTCAACCAAAAAAATCATCAAGCAAGGGCAGAGATCCAGTGGAGCCCCAACGAGTCCTTCACCAGGGATACAGAAGAGTTCCAGTTGCGTAATACCAGTGGTGTGTTAAGCCAAGTCCTGCGTCAGGGTACTTGGCTAGTAGAAATATAATCCACAGTTGAAGCAGGCAGGCTTTCCTTATAACATAAAAGTTGTATCCAGTATGATGCATCTACACTGGCTGCATTAATAGGTTTAATATCAGGACTTCTAAATTCCCATTTTAACCTGTGGGTGTTTCAGCACACTGTACTGGGGAATGATTCTGTTCTTTGGCCAGCACAGCTTATTCCAGCTCCCTCGGAGAAATAGCCACTTCTCTTCCAGCTGTGTGATGTTGGTCTGATGTCAGATTTCATAACACCCCTTAGGTCCAACTTAGATACGCCAACACAAGATCATCATATAGGCTGGGACTGTACTCACAGACACGAATACTGAAAGAGGCCTTGGCAAAACAATCACTGAACTCACATTTGGCCTGTGTCCTTGTACCTTCAAGCTGGGATTTTCAAAGGAGTTCGAATTTCGCTGGTAGATGAACGCATAATACCCCTTCATTCCTTTGAAGAGGCCAGTCTGAAGCTGTAATGAGCCTGCAAATAGTGATTAGCATTTAAAGTGGCACCCTCAATAATAAAATCTCTGTGAGCCAGATTCTAGTTTTCTGGAAGTGAAAGACACTATTCACATTTACCTCTCAGGAGCCCATTTTTGGTCTCATACTGCTAAATGAGAGGTCACAAGGTATCAGCTCTAGTGAATTGCTCCTAGGCTCTTCAGGTAAGATTTAATTCTTGGCGCTTCATTTGCAAGCTTTCTGGAGGCTGCAGTTTGCTGCTCCCTGCTCCCTTCCCTTTCCAGCCTGAAGAGCAGTACCTGTTGTCAAGCAGGCTGCAGGAGGCTGGAGTGATACCTTCCTAGTCCAAAGACTTGCACCTCCTCCCAGGCAGGCATGAATAATCGTCTCTGAAGTCTGACTTTCCCATTATGCTCAAAAAACCTGTTCCCCACATCTGGAGCCAGACAGAGTTATGGGCTGTGAGGGTCTTTCTGGTATGCTCTGCACCTCTCCTACCTGCTGAGACCAAGCCCACGGTAGCCACTTACAGTTCAGCTCAGTCTTCAGCAAAGCATTTCATCAATAAATGTTGTACGAGGCTAGTTAAAAGCAAACGACACCGACACCAAATTGAAGCTTAGTAAAACCAAAATTACAAATTATCAAACCCGCAGCCAGGTAAAAATATCTGAACCCACAAGTGGGGAAGCGTTCAAATGGGTTCAAAGTGGGTAAAGCTTTCATTCCTAGCTGCTTCTGTGGAAGTAGGTGTTAAGCAGAAATGCCTCATGGAAACAAACCTAACCCGGGCAGGCTCTTTCAGGAGACTAAATAGACAGAAAAGTCTCTTGATGCCCACATAAACGCCATTACCTCTCTTTCTACGTTCTGCCACAGCCCACACAAGGGCGTTGGTCAAACAGTTGAGAGGAAAGGTGGGGCTTACGAGCTGTACGTTCCCCAGAGAAGACCTCCTCTGCTCTGATTTTTAAAAAATGTAGATTCTCTTACTTTTCTACATTAATCTTGAAATCTGTTCCATTTTCCACACTTGACTAGAGAAACCATCTCTGAAGTTCCTGAAATAAAAATATTAAGCAGAACACCAAAGTGTTTTTAAAATACTGTAGCACTTGAGTCTCTGTCTGCCACTCAGTGGCACATAGCAATTTAAAATTATTGAAGCTCTTAAATTAAGTGCTTAAATTTGAAGGTGATCATCACTCTGAACACGTGAATTGTACAGCTATCTGAACTATCAAAGCGCTTCAATTTACTCTAAGCAGGTCATTTTCGGAAGTGATAAGGGAGCCTGTGATTGCCCAGCCTGCACTGATTTAAAGCTGAAGTTTTCTATTGGTTTTACAAGTACTTGAGCAATTCTGGTAGCTTATAAGAATCCCGTGCTGAACACATCTGAGCAAGTTGGGGGGTATGTGTGTGCTTTTTTTTGTTTTGCTTTTAATTAGCAATTTTGCATCAGCATTTTCCTTCAGGAGTCAAATCAAAGCAGGTGTTTTTCCCTAGTTCTTCCACAGTTGTGTGGATATAAAAATCGAACACCTATATCCATTTTCAAAGTCCTCAATTCACTTAATATACAGCGTACAATTTTCTGAGTGTACTGAAAATTTCATTGCTTTGTAGCTACAAATTGAAACCTATAATGCTCTTCTCCAGGAAGCAATCATTAATGCCTTTTTTTACAATAGAATATATTTAGTCTTGCAATTTTGGCACACCGTGCCTTTTGAAAGTATTTTCTTAAATGAACTAGTAATAGCTAGTTACCCCCTGTAATATATTACTCATTGATGAAATAGTTATATTCTATACAGAAACCTTTTATAGCTGCAAGGACTATAGAAACGCAAGAGATCCTTAAACTCCAGGATGATTCTTTCCTCTGCCATCCAAAGTAGCTTAGGGCCAGAATGAGGCCTTGCCAGGTTTTTTTGGATTTGGACAGCTTTCTACATATTCCCAGAATTGTTAAATATTGCACTATTTCCCACACTGCATAAAGTTCAATTAGAGAGATTCTTTTTGTGGGCCTTTTTCTTGTGCTCCTCCAACTGCCCCATGGCAGAGCTGTCATGGCTGATGCCCTGCCTTGATTCACAGCTCCCAGCAAATATTTCCCATTTTCCTTTCTGAATAGCTTTAATGATAAAGCATAATTATTTGAAAACTCTGATGACTTCTGGTATTTGTTATAAATTAATTCCACTTAATGCCTAGTCTTTTTAGGGCACTTTCTTTCTCTGTCAGAAATAACTTGAGTTGAAGATTTGTCAGTCAGCCTTCCAGTTGTAGACCCTTGAAAATCAAATCCCTTTTAAGTGGAAGCACATTTTGGTTATTTGACAGCATTTCATTTTATACATCTGCACTGACCCATGATCTACTGCAAAGGATGTGCATTACCGCTTGTATGCTCTGCCTCCTAAAATAATGTGTGAGCTGGGACCTGGGGGGTTCTTGCTGCAATATCCGTCGTTTACTCACACATGATTGATAACCAGCTCATGTTTATGATGCTGAACAGCCTTGAACTACATGGGGGGGATTTTTGCCATTTGGAAGACTTCTGCAACCAGCAAAATCTAACTAATTCCAATGTATGGCTTCTGAGTCATACAGTGCCTGTGTTGTATCCATCTACATTTTTCAGCATAATGGCCAGTCAAATACCAGAGGTGAGATAATACAACCATGCTTGACATTTATCTATTATCAAATCATTCGCTCAAGTTTACATTGATTTAGCTGTGCACGCTGCACCTTGATAAAATTATTTTTATTGGCATACCATGACACATCAAGATGTTTAAGAGTAATTTATAAAGAAATCTGTCACGTGATTTCAGAAAAAAGTATGAAGATTTTTTTAAGCCATTTGATGTTCTCTTGAATGATTAACCCTTGTGTGAAGAATCAGTTGACAGGTTAATTTTCCAGGTCGAAATCCAGGCTGCAACTCAACCACTTCTTTTATTTTGTTTTATATGGCAATGTGGAAGAGTTTACCTGTCACTGGAAGAAGTATAACAGTCG
This sequence comes from Mycteria americana, assembly GCF_035582795.1. NCBI lineage: Eukaryota > Metazoa > Chordata > Aves > Ciconiiformes > Ciconiidae > Mycteria > Mycteria americana. Next base: position 45,089,185 of record NC_134366.1, on the reverse strand, counting down.
CAGTTGGTTAGTTTCCTAACTGCCATGATTGCTTACATCTCTGTTCTTTGGTATTTTGGCTATAATGCTGCATTCCCCATTATTCTGTGAGATTTTCCTAGTTCCTTGCTTTGCTGAAGAGTTCAGTAATTTATCAGCCATCTCATTCTCACAAGCATTCCCTGGTGGTTTGAGCTTCACCTGAAGTTTTCTCAAGTTTATGAATGCTTATTATATGTTTCTACTACATCTGTAAAGCAAGTGCCATAATGGCAATTTCCGAATGGTCAGTCTTACTCAAGTTCAGTAGTTGAGCTGGTAAAATACTTCACTACAATCCCCTTAACAAACTGTTTCAACTTCTTGATGAAATTATCCGTGTTGTTCCCTTCATTTCTACTCATGCTGCCTTGTACTGCTCTGTCCTTTGTCTTACAACTTTTGCTGCCTCTTTTTTCAGAGGTATTTCTGAGGAGTTAATGCTTTTTTTGGCTTGTTTCTTTTCTGTCCCTCAGTTATGCAGACTTCAGAGACACTTTTCTGAAAATCAGTAACAGCTGTTGCAGCATCTACGATGTGATCATTCAAAAGAGACAATGGAACATCAGTGCTGACTTGTACAGGATCTGAGCCTCGACACACGTAGACTCCTTTCATCGGTACAACTGGAAATTTGTTTTGTTGTGTCTTGATTAGCCTTTTCCTCATGCTTTTTTTAGGATCGTAAAAAAGAAGAGTTGGAAAAGAATTCCAAGGCTGTTTTGGCCCCACTCTCTGCATTAAGTTGGGATCAAGCAGTTCTAGACTATCCCTGGCAGAGTTTCCTTTAACCACTTTTTAAAAGCCTCTAATGAGGAGCCCTGAACGACTGTCCCAGTGTTGAAACAATTGCTCACTATTCCTTCCCATAGTTTGTGTATGTTTTGGGAGATGAAGTTTCCCCTCAGGCCTCTTTTTGCTAAATTAGACAAATCAGTTCCTTCACCTTGTTTCCATAAGCACGTTTTCTAATCCTCTTTTCCTGTTGCCCTCCTCTGGGCTCTATCTGGTCTGTCTACTCTTAAGCCTGGCTCCAAAAACTGTATTTCAACTGCAGCTACAGGAGTTCCAAGAGGAGCAGAGCACTTTTCCTGCCTCTGAGAAAAAAGTTAAAACATCTCTAAGTGTCACTCCTATGTTTTGCAGCAGCATCACAAAAAGGGGTGCTTATTTTTAACAAATGTGTTCAGTCTTACTGAACAAAAACTCTGGTAACTTCTAATATCAACTCATCTATACCATCTCATGTCTTAAAAACCTGATCTAAATTTGCTTTTAGGAAAAGTTAAACCAATTAAACCAATTCCCGGTGACTCCATTTGGATGACTCCCATGACTGATAGACATCCACATTGAACAATGGTTTCCGCTCACTCTGAACTCTGACACTGGGCACAGATTACCACTCTTTCCTCGTGCTGATCTAAAATACAGGGATTGTGCTTGCTCATTGCTTTCTTCAATGCAGTTTGACCACATCAACTTTTGTTATTGCCATTATCGCAAAGATACCGGCCTAGAAATGTTGTCAGTCAGAGCATGCTGGTGAGTAACTCCGCAGTCATAACTGGCTCTTAGCCTATGAGTGATGATGCTGCTTCTGAATTAACGTTATGCTCACTGAATAGTAACTATCTTGCATCCTTGGATATATTACAGATTTTTTCAGTTTTAAATTGCTTTTTGTCAGCGCCGATGTTTGCGCACTCCAAGGATTTAGGGCTTGTGTTTGTCCATTTCTTTCATTACCACTATCAACTTTTATTATTGCAACTATTGTTCTAATGCTCTAACGCTCTAACACTTACTTACCTACTTAACTTCAGAAAAGACTGTCATAGAGGCCTGGCTTTACCAATGACTCACATCAAGACTCGCAAAAATTGTGAAGTCCATTACCTTGCTAGTGTGACTACCTTAGTGTATTTTTGATGCTTGACTTTATTTTGCTAATAAGTTATAGAACTATCAATCATCTGCCAGTCTGGCAAAACAGTGAACTTCATTTCATCTGGCCTCTTCGACCTGTTAGACTTAAGTGGCCCTACCAGGAGTTAAAACTCCAACCAGCAGAGATGATAGGATCATTGAAACGCAGGCTTTTTCATTACTGCAAGGGGTAGCCCTCAAAGACTGAAATCTCAGTGGTGGTGCTCATAAAGATTAACATTCCTGCTAGAAACTACTGCCCAGCATTTTAAAACACTTCTACCTAAAGCTACTGCCTGAATGCATACTTAGGCGATGAAACCAAAGTAGCCCAGTTTGGGAAGGTACTGAGCACTCACAGCTTTCAGCAATTTTTTGGAATTAAATGAAAACAGTAGGTGAAGTAACAGACCTAAGAGACACAAACACAGTGGCATATGGCTATAGTCTTTTCAAGATAGAAATAAATCTTTGTATGAACTTAAATAAAAAATTCTTAGCAGGTAAAGTGACTAATTGCTTCTTTTTATATAGTTTAATTGATGGCCTAAAGCCAAGAACAGATTTTAAATTAATCAAAGTTTCAAAAATAATTGTGACTTCATTGTGATACAACCCTGAATAATAAGTTAATAAATTGATTGATTCTTTCACTGAACAGAATATCAAATGAAAATATTCACCTATTATTTATATTAATTTGTATTTAGATGTAGGCACGTACAAATCTGACTCCTTGCCATATTGAAACAGGATGGACTATTACAGTGTGAAGTGTTCAGAGAGAATCTGTCATCCATCTGAAACCGCAGGCAAGGGTGACCGTAACACCTCCTCTTAGCACATGTGGCCCAGCGCACACTGTGTTTGATGTGCCAAGGAAAAGGTACTAACCCTTGCCCAGCCCATCCATCAACATCACTTCTTCAGGAAACTCCCTCCCCGTTCTCTGCAAAAGATTCAGGGTCATACAAGCAGTGCACTGAATCTGGATAATATAGTCCATCTACAGAGGTTGTACCCAGCACACTAACACCAGCTTGCAGATTTGGGGTGGATGTAGGGCAGCCAATGCAATAAAGAACCTCTGCCAAGCAGAGGAGTCTTTACCCCTATTAAGATCGATACCACTGCCTCTCTGAAGGTTTCAGTGCTCCCAGATAATATAATCAGGTTTTGAAGGTGCTTATTATGAAAGATTCAAGCCAGCTTATGGTATGCAAGAGCACAGTTAGCAGTTGTTCACAAAGGGACCTGAATGTGGAGGAAGACATGGAGATAATAATGAAATAAATACATCCATGAGTCTGCATTTAAAAAAAAAAAAAGTTTTGAATGTAGGGCATCTGTAAGTCAGGTGCTAAGCTAACAGGTTGGCAGGCCAGCTTGTTTTCTTTTACTCCTTTTGCTAGTTCTGGGTTATATTTTCAAGTGTCAAGTCACATTTCAGATCAGCGCTACATATTTTCTTACCAGCAAAGCAAAGCCATAGTGATCTTCTAAAATAAAAGTGCATATTTATTTGAGAGCACCCTGCAATATACCAGCAGCCAAATTAAACTGCATTTAATATTTCCCGTGTTGGCTTTGTATTATTTATCAAATGATTCAATTTAGTAAAATATATATATATTATATGAGTATCTTTGAAACTACATTACCATTTCTCAGAACCCTCCAACAAGGGCTTTGTTGTTCAAAGCTGCCGTAAAGAGAGCTGCGCCAACGAGAGCTAATTGGACTGCACAGCAATGAACTTTATTGATCCTGCAAAAACCATAAACACTGTTACATTTTCTGAGTGCCATCTACGGGCACATTTGCCATCAGCTGATAATGGCAGTGTATGTGTGCCTATGTACTGTTGTTAAAGACAACACCACCATATACCAAAGAATTCAGCCAACACATACTCCAAAATTTCCAATTCTGGAGTGCAATCTTTGCAGCCTTAATGTTCTCTTACTGTAATTATATAAGTTTAATTGGCATCAACCCTGGACCCACACTGAAAAGTGCAGCCTTATCCAAGACTGCAAACATTTTCTGGCTTTTTGTTTACAGCAGGTTAAATTGTTCCAGTTGTGGCCTTGACAACTATACATGTATGCCAGTCCATTCACTCACATTAAAAAAAAAAAAAAAAGCCATGTGCATGCAAGTGAAATAACTGTGCACCTAAGTAAGTGTTTTCACAAGTAATATGGCAGGGTATTCAGTAAGCACCATATTTGGATAAATTCTGTGTGTATAAAAAGCACTAAGATACAAAGTAGTGTCTGCATCAATGTATAGATTTACCAGTGGGGGTACGTTAATGTATGACTTATACTCCTGCTCGCCTAGTCCGGCAGGACGTCTCTTGGAGCATGTCTTTGCTCCTACCCAGGCATGTTTCCTTTCCTTAAAACCCTAGGTCTGGGAGAGCAGCATACTTGCATGGCCAAGTCTTATCCCACATGGAAATAAAGCATGGCTAGTTTGTGTGCCCAGACTGGGAAGCACAGAAAGGAGAGCTCTTGCAGTCTGGTACTATAAACATAGCCCATGTCAACAGGGTTTATTTTACAGTGAACATTAAAGAGGAAATTTTCAAAGAAACATAAGAAAGTCATGAGCGACCAGGGATCAAACACCTCTAGGCTCCTCTGAATAGTACAAGGTAAAACAAAACAACCAGTACACCAGCCCATACCAATTGCCACATTATAATGCTCCCTGAGGCTTCAGTCCAGGAAATCAGGATCTTGTTTATGGAAACATAATTAAAGCACTTTCCTTGCTTTCCTGTAATAGACACTGTAGCACCTGGTAATCAAAGAGAAATAGCTGAAAAGTCTGTCCTTGGGTTTCACTAAGCCCATGCATTAGAAGCCTATTTGCCTTCCTGGTCCCAAATTCACACGCCAGGGCTTCATTGACTCATTGGTAACAAACAGGACTGCACAGCCCTAAATCCTCTGCTGCTTGGTGAGCCTACCTGCAGAAGCTTCTTTCCCCTTCCCACTAACTGGAATTTAACTATCTATCATGCATTTTTAAGAGGCTCAAGTGCTTTATGCTGTTTAAATGTTTGGACCCTTACACCTGCTGCGATGCTGAGAATATCAAATGGGAATCCTGCCCTTAACACCCACAAGTGATTCACATACATGTTTCCTTTGGCTCAGACTGTGCTCAGGCCCATCTGTTTGAAAGCACCAATCCTGCTTGCTGGTCCAACGCTCACACAGCGATGCCAAGGGACGGGAACACTGAGCAGGATAATGCTAGCTGACATAAGGCTACAAGAGTCCTTTCCTTTGCTTCCACCCCTGCAGTCATACCGCGTCACTTCTGCTGCAAGTCTCACTGAAAAAGGGTTCACATCTGCTCAGTTGAAGTATGCTGCCATGGAAGTGAGATACAGCCCAAGGAAGCTCCAGCTATACATGGTGGCTGCTGCGGATGCAGACTGTCTTCACAGGCTTGCTCAGGAGCTCATGCCCGTAGCAGAAATCTGTAGCTCAAGAAACGAGGATTCTACTGCGGACAAATCTCCTTCTTATTTGAAGGAATTAATGCAGTGGAGGTGCCACAGGGACCTTCACAGAGCTCCACACACACATACTTGAGTCCTAAATTTCTAATGAAAGACACAAGTCAGAAACAAAGGACTCTGAGTAATGAAATGATTAAAGAGAAAATACAGTTGAAAACTCCTGGAACACATTATAATTTAATATCTCATTATTTACTAGGCACATTGAACATAACATGAATTTCCCTCTGCTCCACCAAGCCCACTTCATATTCCACAGAGCCTACGCTCCTGTATCTCATCCAAGTTGAGATGAAATTGTCTTGTATATCAGACAAATGTACTAGAGAGTAGCCTACACTTTGATAATGTACAATCTGAATGTTCCCGATAGTCCAACTTCCACATCATTTAGAGAATTCGCACTCACACATTTTCAATGCATAATGAGTGGCTTTAGCAGTTCATAATTATTAAGTAGTTATTTTACATGCCCTTGTGACTGGTAAATAATACCATAGAGAAAATGAATAAACGCTTCTGCATAAACCTAGAAGTTCTTGTTTTAAATCTGCATTATCATGTTGGTTCAGATTTGTAGGCTTAGGTCTGAACAAACATGAACTTCAGGGACATTTGAAATTCAGCTCTGAATCCTGACCTGGATTTTCTAAATGACCTTTGAAATTTGGAACTAAATCCAAATGTTGCAGAGTTTCTACCTGGAAGCCATTCGCTGATGGATTTTCAGTCAGTCTAATGTAGGTGGCAAATTATGCTGGGAGTAAGTCATTTTCGAGAGATCCAAGGTCTGGCATACAGACTACTACATCCAGCAGGTCTAAATGGAAAACAAAGGTTCTTCATTTACCTCTGAGGCTTCTGTCTGATTTATTTTGCTTCTCTGGTTTGCATTTATTTGATCGTTTTTGCCAGGTATAATGGAGAAAATGCAGGCATTGCTAGGGAAAGCTGTAATCTGCAGCACTCTGAGACAGTCCCTCAACCACAATGACCTCTGGAAGACACCTCTGAATTGGAGCAGAAAGGAGAGATGGCAACCCACAGATGGACAGGCCTTTGCAGCTTGCCCAGATGTCAGCAAACTAGTCTTTACTGGCCAAGACTGAGACAGCCATAACTTGTTACAAAGCAGTGAAGCACATACTTTACTCACATATTTAAACTTGAGAATGCATTTAACTGCTCTGCTGAACACAGACAGGCATAGCCATGTGCCGTGCTGCTCTGGGGACATAGGGTCAGCCACTCTCAGAGCACTGAAAGCTTCTCAAAAACTCCTGAAAATGGGAAATACAAGAAATACTATTTATCGGGTAACTACTTCAGTGTCAAGAGATGGCAATTAGGAAAGTCTCCCTTTTGCAGTCTCTGACAGCATCTGATACTACACTACAACGCCAACAATCCTCTACCCTTTTCTGTGAAGGTAGACATTCAACATATATTGGTAAGCTAGCAGATCTGTCACAAATAGAAACTGAAGAGAAACAGCATCACAGTAGTCCTCTTCAGAATTGTACTATAACTAAAATGAATATATAAACATAATTCTGAAAAGCTGACTTGTACTTATTATTACTATCATTTGTCTTGATTACATAGGACCATGCACAATTAAAAATAATAACAAAGAAATATATTTTACAAATCCACAAATACTCAGAGGCAGAATTCAGTCACCTTTTCAGATGTCTATCAGTTGCTTCGGTAATGTGTTGAAGAAAATAAATGAAAATTTAAAAAATCAGTCTAGTTACTACCTGCAGGAACTGATTGTCCTTTAAAATAACTTCAGCTTTATGAAAATGTAAAACCCAAAAGCTTCAATACAGATTAAGAAAAATGTCCAAGTCCCAGGGACAGAAAGAAAGCTACCAACGCAGCTTTTTGTTTGCCTTTCAACCATTTCTGCAAGCAGAACTCCCCGCAGTGATGTCCAACTCTGTTTCCAAGTGGCTACTGTTAGAAAGAAGCAATCTACCTTTGACCATGCCTTAATCTGCATTTTTCAGGACAAAAATTTCTTGGCTGCTGTGCTGATCACCCAACTAGAGTTTTTAAGTACCCTCTGAAATTCTCCCATGTAAATAGTGCTATGTCCTCTGCACGTTTTGCTATCTCACTGTTCATTCTCTGTTCTTAATGAGAACTATGGACACATTTTATTTCTTCTGCACTGGCAGAAGATTTATGTCTCTACAGATTCTTCAGCATGATTGCCTCTGCGTTTTGTGTGAGCAGTGGTAAATTTTTTAGTTGCACTGTTTTAATTCATATCTTGAATAGAAATTACACGTAGCTAAGTTCCAACTGAGACGAAGACCACTGGAGTCAGGATTATCATAGTGTTTTTTTACTAGTATTATGTGTGGTTCAAAGATGACCTGATCTTTCTTCCCTCATCTTAGAAAAAGAAACATGAATCAAAAGTCAGCCTCCCATTTTAATCAAATTGCCCTGATTATCTGGTATGGATCTAAAGGAGGAAGGTTTAAATAGCTCCTACAATGGAAATATTTCAGAACTAATCTGACAGTACAAGCAAAAAGAAGTAATTAATAAAAGCAAATGAAATTACATTGTAGTAATCAGGGAATGGCTCAGGAAAGGGCACAAAGATTACAAGAACCAGCTGATTACTGTGGATTGTTTCTACATTAAAAAAAATCCATGCCCTTCAGGCCACCGAAAAGGAAGAAAGAAAAAGGAAAACATAAATTTGTCTGTCTATACAAATGCGTTACTGGCTTGCAGTTTGCTGGACTTTGTGAAAAGAGAGCAGTTTCATATCAATGAAAAAAACAGATTTGATGACATAGTTTTCTTTCTGGGGAATCAGGGATAGTTTTCTGTAACAGAGTTAATGTGGGTATTAACTGAGTGGCAAGTCCTGAGCCAGACCTCTTGCTGAATGCTTAGGAAGGAAAATCAAAATCCTTCACTGAGGACAGAGCTCCCATTTCTTGCCCTTCCTATCACAGCTCTTGATAATAATAAAGTTTTATATTGCCCAAAGAGCCTCTTACCTGGAGGTATTGCTGATAACTCTGTCGTCTTCTCGCCTGGGCATGAGAGGAAAGACATGGGAGGAATGACATTGGGCTGTGCGCACAAACCCCCACTGCTATGGAACAGTTGAGGTTCACCTACATCAAAATGGAGGTTTGCCATTGAGCTCTGGCCAATGTGAAACTTCACAAACCATTAAAAGACCCTGCGAGCACTCCCTGAGTCCTTCTTTAGCCCATGAGAAGTAAAGTATCTCAGGTGTTCTGTCTTGAAAATGTAAAGCAATCATGATCCTTACCATAAACTGCAAATGAAAAGAAATTTATGTATTCAAAATTATAATTCATCAAAGGTCAGACAAAATCTACCACATGCTAACAGATCAGTATCCTAAAAAAATTTAAAAATATTTTCCAACCTGACAGATTAACTAGCAAACTACAAAATAAACTGGTATTTGGGAGGATGTATTACAAGGAGATGTATCACTGGATTGCCTTTAACAACTGGTTTTCCTGTAAGATTCATGCCTTAGTTTTTCAAATGTTTATTAAAGGCAGAAACTAAAGCAGAGCTGGATGCAGCTGTAACCCCCTGGAAAACCCTCTTCTGTAAGAGGATCAAGTTAGGAGACTCTGCAAATTGAAGAGCTGTAATATGAAACTTAATGTATAGTCATCATCAAGTGAGGTAACTTAGAAACTGGAAAGCCTTGTCTTAGAGTTAATGCCTTAATCTCAACGTATCCTTCACACTATGAGAAAATATGTCAGAAACTGAAAATCCATGAAACAAGGTTATGGAAAAAAAAAGAACAAAATAAACATTGTGACTGACAATGTGCTGATATTGATTTGTTTTCATTCCTGCAACAGGTACTTACTTTCTGGTTTGCCAAAATCTGACAGCATCCTTTATGTTCAAGTTATTCTGAGGCCTGATCCAGTACATTTTTAACTAAATATTAATTATGAGTATCTATGCCAACCATTGCCACTAAGAATGGGGTATTTATTCTGCCCTATGCCTGAGCTCAGGGGTATTTACCTCTCAAAGTTTTGGACTGCCAGAAAATAAAACTGTGATGGTAAAGGATGTGGTTATGTGGTAAATAGTGGAGAAATTTCCTTTTAACTAAACACAAAGAGTAAAAGAGTTTCCTGATTATTAATGATAAGCTTGTGCTCAGGGCCTAGCTAAATCAAAGCCAAGTGTTCTCAACCACAGAAACAACAAAAATTATGATTGAGTGATAATCATATGTGTTTTGATTATATGCATCCTACAGGCTCCCGCAGATCCCCCTAGCACTTAGGCCAGGCCCAGCTCATCTGCTATCCCATGGCCAACCACACCAGCCCAAAACCCACCAACTTTCATAATTTTGTAGTTAAAGAAGTGAGGAGGAGGTGGGTAAATGCAGTCTGAGGACCACCATTTTGCCAGGGCCCTGCCTATAGCTGCCCCACTGGAGCAGACAAAGCAGCAGACAGCCCCTACAAGCTCAAGCACACATGTACCTACATGGACTTGGCACCCTCTGTGCCGTGACTGCCAGGCCAGGACTCTCCGGCAAGCCCCATAAGATCCTTTCACCATTCCCCAAGAGGATACAGAGGGATTTGGATGCCCTCCCCTTGGAGAAAGTCTTGGTGTGGAAAAGGGAAAGAGGAAAGGAAAAACCCTTTCTTGGATTTTCTATTTGTGTCCACAGGTTTTGGAGGAGTTTTTGGACCTTCCCAAAAGCACTGAACAAAGAGACACCATACCATAGACAAGAAATGGGGGCACACGCTGGAGAGGCATCATCAAGATTCAGTGAAGGAACACAATACAGACCACTGCAACAGCCATGTTGGTCCTAAAGTTTTCTGTTTAGTGTTCAGAGCAAGGGCTGTCTTGATATATACCAGATACAGGCCTGTATCTTAAGATCTAGTATCTTATACGAGAGACAAGCAAGTTATTTGCCCTCAAGGACGACATCTATGCTGCTAAAATAACAAGGCCAGGTCACGGGCTCCAGCACTTGCATGCCGTCGGCCATTCTGGGTGTTACCTTAGTCCCTGGCTTCATGTTCCCATAGAATGTTTGAATCAAGTCACCAAGTTTTGAGGGGCAAGAGAGTTTAGCAGGGTGCACGCACACGGTGCCACACTCCGTGGCTTAAGGGCCAGCAAAGAGTCTTTGGCACATCTTATTTCTTAGTATAGAGACGCAGGTGCACAAAAGGTGTCCTAGAAAGCAAAGGGAGAGGCAGCCATGTTACCAGTGGTGAAAGAGAGATGAGAATAGTACTCATCTTGAGTATGAATATTAGTAGCAGAAAGTTCTGCAGTGCCCTGGGTATTCCTTCCTCTATAGCAAGAATGCATCCTGGCATGAGTGCTTGTAATGCAGGTGTTCCCATACCATGAAATACATGCCGGTGCTGACGCTTGCACCATTTCAAAGTCGTGAAGAGTCAGGAACTGTTGCTGCTGCTGACAGCGGTGCCTGCTGCCACTGATAACTGTAGTACCCTTCAGAACAACCCCTCCCCTAAGAGATGATAGAAATGACAAATTGAAGTGTTAATTTGTTAAACTGCAATAGCACTGTCAAATTAGCCTGGCTTAATGCTAAAAATAATTCCATTCATTACTACAGAGCCAAAATGAGTATCAACTACAGAGCCAAAACAAGCATCATACCTTTTGATAGTAAAATTCTGTGTGCAGAGCAGTCTTAAGAGTGCAAAAGAAAAAAACAGGGAAACGGGTAGGCGGCTCAGCGTATTCAGCTCATACAAACGGAACAAGTCCGACAAGGATGTTGCCTCTGAAGACACTTCAGAGAGTGAGCATATGCATCTGCTGAACACCCCTGAGGTTCACCAAAGAAGTGTCTTGAACCCTAGCTTCTCTGACTACTGCTCTGGTAGCATCAAAGACTGTTCACTCGTGACAAAACCAACAAGTACCAAGCAGTGAATTGCCTCCTAACATACAAAGAAAAAAAATACACTGTCACAAATTTTTTTGTGGATGGAGGCCAAGCTGAGTCTGTTCCAAGCATCAGGGCCAAAATAGCATCTACAATTAAAGCATTGCTGACAATGTTGTTGAGGCTACATGAGATGGAGCAGATTACAGGTCACCCTGCAGCTTGGAGGTATATTGGCACTGTGATGGTAGCACTAATAAAAATGTGTTTGTGTCAGTAAAGTAAGCAAATATGACTCAAGGCACACAGGCAGTAGACAGGCTGAATAAGAATTCTCTTTTCTAAACATAACCACAATTTGAAGTGCCAAGGCATGGTGGCCTACAGACCCTCACCACTGGACAGCTGCTGCAGAAATCTAGCAGGACATAATTGAAATTAATGATAGAAGAAAGCAACATTCACAAGACTACCACAATTACTGCTTTGCAAAAGCAGAAGTTCTTTTCTATCCCTGATATATTCAGGAAGACATTAGATAAAGTGAATCTATGCCATTTGATAAAATACCATTGTATAGGGGTAATTAAGAAGGGGGGTAGGTAAGTGCAGGCACTGCAGAGGCCCTGCCATATTCTCACAACAGGAAATACAGAGTTGTGGGGAAAAAAAAACAAGTACAACTGGAACAGAGAGCATAGCCTTCACCATCTGGGAACTTACTCCCCTTGTCTGGCAATGATCTCTAAGCCCACGTTAAAAGATCAATGAACTGCAAAAGATGTCTCAGTCTGCCTGGGAATCTGAAGAATGAGTGGAATTTGGTTCTGCTTTGATTTCAATTTACCCTGCCCACATTACAATTTTGTAACATACTGTCAACCTAAAAATATTTGTTCTGTTGCCAGTGTCCTATCACTACAGAAAGGGAAACAGTGATATTTTGATCGTGATGGGTAAATGGCAAAAGCATATGAAATAAAGTGGGTGTGCGGTGGCGGTCGGAGGGGGGATAGCTGGGGGAAGAGTCATTCCCTAAATAACCCAGTAAGCCAATACTTTAATACTCATTGTGAAGCGTGATCACGCTGCTAATGAAGCAATAAATCTTCCCTTGCATTGGTGCTTGAGGGAGGGGGGTCAGAAGGTGGAAAGAGCTCCCTTTCCTTTCTCATTACAAGCAGCAATGCAAAATGCTTTAATAAAGCTCAGTAATGTCCTAGAAGGAATAGTCAGCTAATGCTTCTCCTCACGAACCCAGCCACAAAATGGCATGGCTCCTTGGCTCCTCTGGCTTTCCTCTTAGGACTCCCGCCCTACAGCCAGCACCAAGCCTGGCTCTGCCCTCCCCATCCTCCCCGCCAGCCTTTGTCCACTTCAGGACTTCGATACTTGACTTCCAGACCTGCACCAGCCAATTTAAGCATAAGCATCACTGATTAATGCCTAATCCCCCCCTGCCACACACATACAATAAAATGCCCGTATTTGAAATCATAAAAGAGAGAAACATTTACTTTCCCCAAAATTGAAACTGGCAATGAAAAATGAGCAAAGCCTCTCTCTAATTAAGGCTAATCTGTCTGCCTTGTGTACACACTGGTGAGGGAGCCACAGTATGCTGCAGATCAGAAGATAAAAGCACACTCAGGAGTTCAACTGCTTCAGAAGCACAACATCTGCTAGCCATGTTATTCTGCAGCTACCCAACAAGCAGAGCACCCTTCATAACGCTTAATAGCTTATGCATTATGTATGCAGCCGTTGATACAGAGGCGCTTGGGTTCAGGGTTTCATTCTGCGCAAGTCTCAAATTAGAAAACTATGGGCAAATCCGGGGAGGGGCTCTCTCTCCCCTCTCCTTCCTCGCATGGCAAGTGAGAGCTCAGGGCCAAATTCTGCTCCCAATTACACTAATACGGCTCCACTCAAAATGAGTCCATCGTAACACAGAATAGTGTCTGACTGACTCCATTCTTAATTCACTCAGTGTGTGGAATTAGAAAAAAATTGCAAGAAATCTTGTTAGAAGAGAACATTTTAAGTCACCTATTGTTGTAATATCCTTGATTGATTTATCCACTACATTATTATTACACATTAATAAAGGAAGGGCATGCATTAATGGAGTTTATAGGTTTTTCAGTTACTGTTTTCCTATTACTCTTTCTATTATTCCATTCACCAGCTCCTTCATATAATTTATCTAAAACTCCAATGCATTATAGTGCTTCAGAATTTATGAAGTATATACGAAGCATATAAATCCTATTAACTCATCATACTTATAAATGAGTCAATTAAAATGTTCTGTGTCTACAGTATATAAAGGGGAGGGAGAATAAAACAGAGACCAAGGGGTTAATAAATTCTTGATTATTTATATTTTCTTAAACTTCTCTGCCACAGTGGAGCCAAGATGCAGCACGAATATGCTGCATTCTGCTCCTTAGACCCTATAGCCCAGGATGCACTGTCCAGGGAACATAATAGACTTGAGAGCAGCTTACAGTGATTTTCATATTGATTTTGAGGCCAAAGGGTCCATTTTGTTCTTCTAGCATGACTACTCGCATGACACAAGCCCACAGAATTTCACTCAGGGATTCCTTTATAAAGCTAACAGTTTCTGGAAGAGGTTTTTTTAAAGTATCCAACCTTCATTTAGGGATTTCCAGCTATTTGTTCCAATTTTGTAACATAGCCTCACTGATAAAAATATACATCCTGGCAGGTTTTCACACTATATATGCATGCCCATGTTAGGTATCTAGCCTAGGAATGATTCAACAGATCAAAGTGAAGGACTCGAGTTCGCTGCCTAGTCAATGAAAACAGGCAGGCAGGCAGCTCCAGCGTATTGAGTCAGAGTGTCTAAACGAGATGCCTGAAAGAGCTAAAAGTAGACTAGGAGAATAAATACCTACCCCGACTTCTGTTCTGAACTGCTCGAGATCCTCCTCCTACTGATAGCTGTTCCCTCCAACTATTGTCTTTGGCAATATACTTCATTTGCTAGACTGAATAGGCAGCTACTTTCTCTATAGCCATACATACAACTCCATAATAATTAAACCACATCGAATTTGCAATGTGATAGAGAGACAGATTTTCCAGAACTCAGATCATTCATAGAGGTCTTTCCTCATCTCTTCCCTTTTTGCTGCTATCTTCACTTCAGTGCCAACATACGCTGCAACTCAACACAGGGTTTAGGCAACAGAATCGTAAGTGCCACTGAATTGAATTTGTGCTACAAAGTCATTTAAGTGCTTTTGAAAAGTCACACCCTTGAACTCTCGATAGGACTGCAGCATTATCCTGGCCACAGAATCCCTGCGCAACATCAATGTATTAATTCCTATTTGTAAGGTGCTTTGAAGATGCTCATACTACTGCATTGCACCCTGCAGATTTTCATTGGTGCTAATGTGGTACAACTCTGTTTTCTCCCTCCCCCCAGCCTGAACCAGTCTATTGAGAGCAACAAGAAAGACCAGAAAATGTGTTTTTCCATACATTTGAGAAGACAAATTTTGATGTCCCAGCATGAATTATTCCACACCACACAAAAATGCTAATTAAGCCTTTATTGTATAACCTGACAGATGTTTCTGATGCACTGTTCATTCATTTCATACTGTACAAAAGCTAAAGTTTTAAACTTTTTGTATTATGATGAAATTAGCATTATTCATGAAGACAGCCATCAAAAGTCTACTTGAAGCACCGTCCCATTCCTCAGAGGGAAGAATATCGAAAGACATAGCTGAAGATTGCCCTCCCTTGTGCATTAGGTAGACACGCCGCATCCACACACGCACACAAGGAGTCTACAGGCCCCCATTCCTTCTCCCCACACACCTTCTCTTGTCTTTCATACTAGGAGCATCTTCTGTTGCACATACATACATAAATTACAATCCTGGTGGCTTACACTTATTTTACATACCCAGCCCACACAACCTAATGCTATTCATACAGAGAAGCAGTTCAAGCAAAAGAAATGGCTGCTTTTGTGACTGTAACACCACAGGGAAAAAGTTGAATCCGAAGATTTTGTGCCTGATCACCCTATTCCTCCATCGCACGGAAGTTTGTCTCGGTGCCCTTCTGTCCCAACAGTGGCCAGTGTCCACCTCGGGAGCAACCCGCTCTGCAGTCCCCTTGCGTCCCCCGGCGTAGCACTGCTTTTGGCTGAGGGCCATTCTGCACCTCTCCTGCTGCCGCACTCACCAGGATGGACAGGCAAAGACAAACTCGTTTTTGCACACGGATTGCTTTACTCCCCTGCCTCTCCTATGGGTACGGCATGCATACCCCAGGGAATGGCCCATCCTGTCCCAGCCTTGTCCTGTCCCCATCCCCAGGGAGGAGCCTGGTGCCCAGGGCTGGGGCTGGCCCCAGTGCCCCCCGGCTGCCCTGCTCCTGATCAGGGGGGGTGGGACGGGCCCTGGCTGCCGGGTCCCCGGGAGAAGCCCTGGCTGCTCCCAGGCCCCAGCCTTCGCTGTGCCCCAATGCTTCCCCCAAGCAAGCCACCATTGGCTCCCATCGTCTACTTCCCTGCGGTGTCACTGCAGACTGGTCTTCATCCCTGTCCCTTTTGTCTTGTCTTCTACACATGTACACAACTTCCTTCTGCATTTTTGACTCCTCTTACATATCACTATTCCCTTTTCTCCTCTGTTCCCCTAAAAAAGCACATTAATACCCCAACCTACTCAGTCTCCTGCCCTTGTCACCAAACCAACATCTGAGAAAACGCTTGTCCTTTTCTCTTCGCTCTCTGGAGTAACTGTCAGGAAAAGAAAGATTTCTTAAAAAATACAGATTCAGCAACTGCACACTGTTACTTGGAAGGAAGGTTGTCCCTGAGGTAGTGATTATACATATAAAGACAATAATAAGACTGAAGGCTGCAAAGCTGTGTAGCAAAGGTAGAAATCTTACAAGTCCGTCTTTACAATTCTCCACAGGTTTCATATATAGCATAAAAGAGCCTATTTTACACATATGTAAGTGCTGTGAAAACAATTCATTTGCCTGTTAATCACAAATTACAGTACAACACGTCTCAAGAAATGCATCAGTAAGAGGATAAACAGAAACAAATATACATGAAATAGATGCACAGAAATTACCATCTCCAATAAAGGATTGACCTGGTTTTTTTCTATTTGCAAATCTTTGAAATTGTATTTATTAACAATATATACCAGAGTTATTATCTGTCACTATAAAGCTGAAGATCTAAGGGATGTGGTCTATTACTTATCAAAGAAAAGCTAAGTAGTCACCTGATCATTGCTTTATGTACTTACATAGTACATCAGTAGATACTTATACAGGATGAAGAATATTTCTAAAAGCAGAATTTAACTGAGCAAAAATGTCCTATGCCAAATTCAGGGCCATACAGCAAAGATAGAGTTAGGTAAGCGAAACCTGGAATTGTGGCACAGATAGTTTAGCTACAAGTTTATCAGAATCATGATGGAACATTAGACTAAGGATGCAACCAAAACCAGGAAGACATGAGGACTTCCCTATTAGCACATGAGGATTCCCTGTTAGGATCTGCAAAACATAAACCTGATGTCCCTTCCTTCTGCCAGGTTGTCTCCAAAGACCAGATTTATGCACAGGATTCCTGTTCATGGGAAGAAATACACACTTCAAAGAGGCAGTCCAAAAAATCCATACACTGAATGTATATCTAGAGCAAGCAACGAAGCAACACTAAAAAGAAGGATGCAATGTTGACACTGTCCTTCTTGTGAACATGGCAGGAACTGGGAGAGCCAGAGACAGGCTCCCCTGCTGAGCTGGATGGATGGCAGGGGAAGCTCAAACCCAACTAGCGTGGTTCAGGATTTGTAACACTGGAGAACGAGAAAAGCAGGGATGAATTTTCAAATACCAGTTGCACAGCGACCTTTTTTACAATAGCTTTGAGGTTAGGGCAGTCTTCTCAGATGCAGAACAGTGAGGTTTGAATGAACCCAGACTGAGACAGGAATTGACTTCAGTTTTCCTACTGAAAAAAGAAAAAGTTTGAAAGTGTTCCTGATCAATATGCATTTGTATGGAAAACAGCTCCCTTTCTTTCTCTGGCGAGTTAAAAAGACAACATCCATATCTGCCTCCTAATGAAGGACCAAGTCCGACTAGCACATGTTCAGGGGGCTCAGCATACCTACAAGGTGGTGGCCAACAAGAGGTTTGGGAGCACTCTGATTAATCTCAGCACGGCTTAGGCAAAAGCTAAGAGCCGAGGAGCTGTGTTTTACCTGTGGAAACTGAACGTTTCATGGTGTTCCCTACAATCCCAGTTCCTGCTTACCCAAGCAGAGGAGCTACCAGCATGTACTCCCACGTCGCTTGCTCCCTCAGCTTCCCTCCGAATAACCTGGGGCAGCCAGGCATGGGACCTGCACATGGTCAGGGTGCTTTCTCACGCTGAAGGCTTTTCACTGTCTCAGTTTGGAAATGCTCAGTCAGACGAGGACAGCTCTGGCCGCACACGCCAGACAGAACTACAGCACAGGGAAGTCTCGGGGCCAAAATACTTTGTAAGTTCAGACACCTCCAAGCTTAAGGCAGTGACTGTTGCAGGATTCTTTATTTCACTATTTTGTGGGATATATGAGACACAGTGGGATTCATCTGATCTGTATTTTCACGTCCACCATACTGACCTAGTCACTCTTGATTCCCTTTTTAGTCTATGGACCTTTTTAGTCTAGGTGTCTTTAGGACATGGTTGACTTAAGCTGGTTTAGATGTCTGTCTTAAAGAGGGGAGAATCACATCCTCCCTCTTGATAGCAGAATGGGTCTAAATTACCAGTAAGAAGTAGGTATCTGCTGTATGCACACTTTTATGCACACATATGATCAGAGGCTGGATCTGTTTTATGTGACTATGTCCTGTGGAGCTAGCCCTAAAGATCACAATGACTCCTTCTGTCCTTAAAATCTATTAATCTTCTAATTAGAGCTAATTAAAATGAAATGCATTACTTTTTTTTCTATCTATCTCTTTCATCATTAAAACACTAACATTTTTTAAACGAGCTCCCCTAATAACAAGTGAAGCTTAATATAAATTATTAGTATTCTTTTCTAACAGTAAGACCACAGGCTGGTCCAATTACACATTTTTATACCATTAGAAAACAAAATGTGACACTACCATAGGAACAGGCTACATGTAATGGCACACTCTGGTTAGCACAAAGAATCCAATGTAAACAGAAACCAACCAGTTAAGTGATTCTTCCAGGTACTGGGGACCAGGGGAACACATCGTGCTGGGAAATACTCTGCTGTAGTTCATGAATAGTCTTTAAGTCTACATGCAATAATTTTGTATTAAATATTTGCAATAAAGTTGAGTGATGTAGAAGCAGGAGAACAACAGGAAGAAAGCAGGGGCTGCATAAGTAGGACATGTCTCCTCTCAAGTTTTCAGCTCTCTCTTTATAGCTCTTATGAAAAGCTTGCAGCAGCAGAAGACAACAGGAGATGTGCCATTTAAACACAGGTAGGCCATTAATATATTGTTTAGAGTAATTGAAATGCATTGCACAGGATTAGTTGCCTGCCAATCATCCCAATTAAGCAGGCGTGTCATTGATCAGGATAGCAATTAAGAGTATTCTAGGGTATCAGCAATTTATTCTTAACGGCCACAAAACTAATTGCTTTCAAGCCCAGAACCAGGTTCAACATTCTTTACAAAAGAGAAAAAAGAGAATTATTGGAAAATTTCTTGTCCTTTTCCCATGAATTACCTATGGGCTAAGCTAGATTAGGAGAATTTACAATACTCCAGAGCTCTAATATGGTAACAAATTATTCCATCATTATCTGCTGTTAGCGATGGGAAATGACAAGATAAAACGGAGTGACACTTGGTGGTTTTTTAATCTGGATTTGGAATCTCTGGATAAGCCAATGAGCAATGCAAACTCCAAAGCCAGCACATGGTAAGGCAAAGGCTCTGCAAGACGGCCAGTGCTGTCCTGAAGGTTCTTTGGGAACAAAGAAGTGCAGCCCTGCAAACCACCAAACGCTTGGTACCCGTCCGAATACGTCCAGTTTCGGACCGGTGGGACTCTCCCCATAGTTACGTGCTCTGGTTGTTGTCCTTGGGCTCAGCACTCACTAACACCCAGGTCTAAGCTCTGAGAAGGCTGACTAGTTTGACTGCCTGCGTTACAAGCGTGCCAGGATGCCTGGTGGAGGGCCTGGGCAGGTCTCTGCCATGGCGACTGTGCTCAGGAAAAAAACCCTGTGCAGGCAGGTGAGACCAAAAGAGCGAGGCATCGCACTTCAGGAAGCTCAGGGGCAATCACGAGCCTAGTTGGTTGGCACAAGGATGAGCTGGACAGAAAAAAATGGATAATTAGATGGGCAGACTTGAGGAGTGCTGGTCCACGGGAACACTGAGGAGTCAGGTTTGGTCATAACCTCAGTCTCGGCACAAATCAGAAACCTAAGGAACCTCGTTAAAGTTACAGTGAGAATCCTTGTGTGTGCTGCAGTACATTGCTCTGTGGTTTTGGAGGGTTTTTTTCTCCTTTTCTGTTATATCCTTTCTGTTCATATAGCTTTTATTCATGTGCATCAGTAAGGAAATAAACAACAAATATCTTAATTGGAATGTTTACATTTTTGCTTTTCTTACTGTTTTGTTTTAACACTGAAAACACTGTGAACTGAGTGAAGAAATTTAAAAAATACGTAACACCTCCAAAAAACACACTGATGATATTTGAATGCTTATGTAGAGCAGCATGTATAAATATTATTTTGAAGTAAGCTTCAAATCTTTGCATGGGATTCTACCTTTCTGAAAAATCAAATATTTGATTTAATAGAAATAGAACTAGAACTATAGAAATACATTCCCTATTTTAAAATATTTATTATGCAGAGAGCATAATGTTTGCTGTTAATTATAGGATACATTAATTACCTCTATATAAATATGCTATTTTACAAACTACTCTTTACATAAGGTGCATTTTACCTTAAGTGCATCATTTCCCTCTACAGGATCTGCAGTTCCTAAAGGCAGATGGCAACAGTGATGCAGACCTTCAACACACCGGAGGCAGTAGGAGGAGGAGGGAAACTTCTCCTCAGTCCTTGGAAAATGCCAGGTCTCTGGCCAGTTCAGTCTAAAACCTCCAACCCCCTATGCAGAAAGTAAGGACCTTCTGGTGCAAACAGCCCACCATGCCTGTATTCTGGCTTCATCTCCGTAACAACACTTAAACATCTCCTTTCTCTTTCCTACCTGAATTTAACCTCCCCAGACCTCTAGACTAGGGAATTGCTAATACCCTTGTTTTAGAGATGTGAGGCCCAGCATGACTCATTCACCTGAGATCACACAAGGAGCCCGGACAGATCCCCGAATGGGATTTGGAAGTCCAGAGCCCCAAGAATCTACTGCCCTAACCCCTGAATGTATAAACCAGGAGTGTTTTTAAGGAGCATCTCTTCTCCTTTAATGAGCCCAGGACTTGCCCTCATGGTTTTGCTTTTGGCGTTGTTTTGCAGTCTTGGACAAACTTCCACGTCTCTCCCCCAATAATTCTCCCTGTAAAATTAATTTTGCCATCCTTTTAAAAGGCTTTGATATCCTGGCCTGACAGATGCAGTTCCTATTTATCCATTAAATGCTATTTGGTATAGTGGACCCTTGCACCCAGAGCCGAGAAGAACACGCTATTAACCTGCTCATACCCTAAACAATAATAATTGCAATTAAATTTCAAATTGGTTTTTGCAGAGGTTAGTGAGGCTGCTGTGGGTAACAGGGGACAGAAAGTGCAAAACTAGCAATTAAAATAGTCTCAGTCTCTCCTAATAAAAGGTGCAGGAGGATACTGTATATATACACACTGATTTTCTAGCCAACGCAAATGTCTTTTGTAAATGCATATTTGGCAACTCAGCAGGTAAACAAATGGGTCAGTGAGTTAAGAAAAATTGTTTCTTTGCTCTGTCATTTCAGGAGGGTAAAGCCTGCAACAGCCTGCATTTTAAGTAAACCAGACTCTTTCTACTTGCAACAGTGGAACTGTTGATTTACACAGCTTCACGGCTAAGCATTTGCTTAGAAAAAGAGAGCACAGCTCTAGTCCCCAAACCAGCTTTTTCCTATTAATTTCACTTTGCTTGCTCTATGTGTAATGCAGCCATTTGAAATCCTTCCATCTTGTTTGCAACTTGAATCATGTCTCTATTTTTAGAGGACTTGAAGCTATGCTATGACTTTACCAAATGGAAAATGTAATCATGTCTGTGTTATGTATAACAAAGTGTGTATTTGCCCTGAGCCAAATGAACAGCATCATCAGGATTTTGGACAGAGTCACATTTTGGGGATAGTAACAATCCTAGGAACTAGCCCTGCCAGCAACTTTGCTTTCCTAACTTGCATTAGCTGGAGTTTTGTGACAGTCCCCCAGAGAACGGCGCTGAGGCAGCACAGCAAGAAGACAGTGTCTCAAGAATGCATGAAACCAAATTACTCAATTTGTCCGTATAGCGGATTGGGATCTGGTCTATTCAATGGGAAAGGAGACAGTCAACTTGGAAAAAAACCCCACATTTGTTTAGGAAGAGCGTGTATACGACACGGTTGTAACTGACTCTCAGCTTTACTAGCGCTGGCAGAGATTCGAGAGGGTGAAACACTCCTCCCAAACCCCATGGGGGCTGATTTATGCCACTGGGCAGCATTTGCACATAATGAATTTCCCTCCCAGAGGGTCACATTTACTACTTCTGCCCTGCTCCAGAGGCAATTCACATCTACCTTCTAGGCTCTGCATTTAACAGGAACAAGAACAGTGAAGCTGACAGAGAAACTGAAGAAACACGTGGAGTTTTGTGCATGTGGAAAGGAGAGGTGTGACTGGGAGCACGCTGCGTGTTGTTGCTATTGGAGCCCCTCAAAAGACCTACATACATGCAGTAGGTAACAGGAAACCTAAGCTGTTTGTTCATATGCTGGTTTTGAAAGATTCTTAAACTAACAATTACTAGGTGTATTATTCAAAGCATTCTAGATCAAAAAAACATTCTTTTTAAATACTTAAAACATAACTATATAGCTTGCCTTTACTGATGATAATGGAGAGGCATAAGGTAAAAATACCTGCATGCATCTAATCTGGTTTTCCTCTCACAGCAGTTTTATACCGGTGTAATTTCATTGATCCCTAAGAAATTGCTACAGATTCAATGGAATAGAATCCTGAGAGAGAATAACCAGCCAGAAAATGCCACTGCCTTAAGACTGGTACATGATATTTTAAAATGCCATAACAAATGCCCACAGAAGCCACAAAATCCCTTGCAAAAGGAATTCTGAATCATCCACATGTGGGACAATTGTTCCTCAGTAGAGTGGTCTTCCCTCAGTGGAGGAACTGTCAGCATACAATTATAGATCTCTGAAAAACATTAAATCTCCATGTTTACTGGAAATGCATTAGTGAGAAAACACCATTCTATTTCTCCAAATGTCTTTTGAACATAATAGCTTTTTTTTTCTGAAAATGAAATTCCCAAATCTGCTAAGAAATTACCACAAAATGTCACATTTCTGTAATTAATAATTTAAGTCTTTTCCCTATCCAAACCCATAAAGAAATCAAAAATACAATTGAAATGTTGTTTGCTTGGCAATATGTATTCTACTTCACAGCAGCAGTTGTCACAAAAATACTTTTGGTGTTAAGAAAGACACTCCGGGCTTGGTTTATAAACAAATTTTTGCTGGCACAATTGACATAAATCAGGCTAACTACATGATTTACATCAATTGCATCAGATCAAATTAACTGCTATAATCGAGCAAAACCATTCAGTTCTCCTAAATACTGCTAAATGAAGAAAAGCAATTCACATCAGGCAATTTGTAAGCACTTCCTAGTTGTTTGAAAAGTTATGCTCCCACTTTTAGAAATGCTGCAAAAATATTTAGCATAACATCACTGCACCATACGGTAACTTTGCTCTGTATCAGTTATAATCTTCCCTTAGCCCTTTGCTCTTCAGCAGTTCTGATGCTCTGCAATTCAACTTTGCCTCTGCTCCCACGTGGGGGAATAAAGGAACAGAAGGAGCGGGTTGAGCCACGGACCCAGCCATTTTCCCACTTTCTAAGTAAGAACCTGTGCCAACCAGCACAGGTGTGGCAGTGAAAACATAGAAATAATTTGCACAGGTAAAGGACTATAACAAATGCTAGGGACCAGGGATCCATCAAAAAAAACACGAGTGTCAAAACAGAAAAGCAGACCCTTTTAGAAACAAAGTTATTCTCATCTTCCGACGCTGTGCGTATTTGGGTGAGTATCTGATGGTGTGAAGTTGGCCCTCCATCTCCAAACATTAGTCCGCTCACAGACAGACACATTGTAAAAGGCTGCCTGCAACTGAAAACCTCCTCTCTCTGGAGACAGCATCGATCCACTTCTAAAGTTCCCGGCATAATTTTGTTCAATCTCACAAAGCACCATCACTAGGCAACCACTTTTTGGTGGGCTCCAACTCATTGCTTCAGACAAGTTTTTCTGTGCTATATCCATCGTCTACCACTCCTTCCCTCAGGGTGTTGAAATCTGTCAACATTCCTTAAGACAGAGGCAAACAGTTTTATTTCTACTTGACCCCGTGGCAAAATTGTATTGCTTTCCTTCACTGCCTTTAAATTCCTTCTCAGCATCCATTTGCTTCGTATTGAAACCGAATCGCTAGTCGCCAGGAGTCTTGTCCGTTGAAACAGATTTCATTTCTAGTCCACGACCGCACCAGACTTTCTTGTAAAGAGTATTTAAACTGCATTTTAAAAGCACCTAAAGCCTTTGATACCTGTGCTACGTACAACAACAACAGCAGCAACAAGAAATGGTGTGGCAAGAGAGCGAGTCCTTCAGGAAGGTGTGCGTGCTCTGCAGAGGCGTGGAGCCCGGCACCCCCCCCAGCAGCCTCCAGCTCCCCCTCAGAGCAAGACCCGGGTGTGGAGCACCCGCCAAATCTCCGGGGGAAGGCACGCGGGCCAGAGGAGCGCAGAGGTAACCCAGCCCCTCGGTTCCCTCAAGCTGCAGCCGGTGTGTAAGGGTAAAGCCATCTGTCTCCTCCGCTTCAGAGCCCAGACGTAGCAAAGGGGATCAGGAAAAGGGGCGCGTGTGTTACTATTCAAAGTGAAATGTGGGTTGTTTCAAAGAGGATCCCTCCTCAGTCTCCGTCTTTCCTCCTCTCTTTAATATTGCTTTTCACCTTTTTACTCTGACCCACCTCTCCCCGCTTTCTGACACTCTCTCACCAGCAGAAAAATATGTTTTAGAAACGTATTTCATCTCTCCAGTCCTATTGTCAGATTTGCTGGAACTGTTTTGACTTCTAAAGAGCACCATGTACTGCTGATTCTTGTTAAGACTGTGCTTACATTTTATAGATGGAACAAGACAATAGGAAACATTTTTATATCGTATATAATTAGCCTGTGGCAACTCAGCTTCTTGGATTAGGAAGTCTCCTAAAAGAACTATGCACCCATTTCACCCATTGCATAAAAAACCCGATACTTTGCAGAAAAGAGCCTTATGAGGTGAAATTTTCTTGTATGGAGGAATTTTTCTCCATGTATGGAAATTACACCAGGTAGGAATCTTGCTGAACCTACAATTTATAATTTTTTTAAGTATAATTAATACATCTGCTTCAGGGCATATGTTGACTTCATATTTGGAAGAGAAGAGGTTTCCATCTTTCAAAAAAGAGGATTATTTTGGGAAAGTCTTCCACTGCTGTTTGCATGATCCAGTATTATCCACTGTCAGTGAAGGCAGATAGAAAATGCTGTTTAAGGATAAACATCTCTCTCTCTCTCTCTCTCTGCATGTATGTATGCAATCAAATTAATCCTTGAATGACTCCTTTGACGTCAATTTTGCATGATTCATGGCAAGACAACAAAGGAAAAAGTAATTCTTTGTTTGTAATTCAGAAACATGAGAAACCTGATTGTAATAAACGTATTGCCTTATGCTGAACACGCTTGTATTCCCATTTTGAAAAGCATACGCTTTTGGAGCCTCAGCATTTACCACAAGGATATAAACCTTGCAGAGGAAATCACTAAGACTGGAACACACCCAGCAAAACCAGAGATCCCATACCAGTTGAGTGGAAATCCCTTGCCAGTTGAGTGAAAAGTTAAAGCCCTGACTGGTGAATGCTAGGGTATTAATCTTGCAGATTTTTGAGTTCCCTACTAAAATTATTTAAAACAGCTATCACGAGGTGTCTTTGTGAAAAGAGGAAGTGTAATATTGCATCAATGCCAGCAAAGAGGTACTGCTGCCAGTTTTACACTATTCCCAATGCATCTTGTCCGTGGCCTGTGCAAGGTATTTATCATTTGCGTAGCGATACCACATAGAAGCTCTAATCAATGACCTGGACTCCACTGTACCAGCCATTAAATGGATAGAGGTAAAAGATTATTTCTTTCCTACAGAGTTTGATTAAGGGATCCAAAGCAGAAGATTGACCTAAGGGAGGAAGAAGCACTTTAGAAATCTATCTAAACCCGAACATCTATTCTTCAAAATGTAAATTGTCATTCTTCCATTCACTTTACTCTGTTCTGAATGCTTAAGTTTCTGCAGTCCAAAAATCACCTGATACATCTTTTTGTTTTGCACAACTCATAAGCAGTTTGATAGACCTAATTATGCGCTCCCCCCTTCACAAATTTAGGGTATAATTACTTAAACTCTTGGTTTAGGCAAGTCTGGAATTTATTCAGAGCAACATCACTTCTATGAAGAGATATTCAGTATGAAATAGAGGTCATGTGCACAGCAATAATTCTAAACAAGAACATTTTGCAACTCTATCAAAACATTAGGAAGCCAGAAACCATACCAAATGAAGCAGGACAGATTGTTTTACAATGCAAACTCATTGGTAGAACGAATGAATAGAAAAAACTAGTTGTGGTTGTAAAGCAATCATGGTATGATATTATTAGCATATGGGGTTAACAGTTATGGTTAACCATTACACCAGAGAAAACAGTTTGAGTGCCAGAATACTTAAAATCAGCATTCAAATGTGCTCTGGTCAAGATACAACTTATCATTAAGTCTCAATTGAACAATCTCATTTGAATTAGGTAACACTGAGCTGCTCATACCTAATGTTTACAAAAGATTGATAAATATTAAACTAGCAAAATAGAGGTCAGTTTTAGGGAAGTTTTCAAACAAGTAACAGTGATCTTCCCTTTCTTTTCACCTTCTTTGAACAGTAGCTCAATGAAAGCTTCATTTGTTTACAAAAAGAGTGTTAGTAAACATAGACCAGAATCAGGTCATAAGTGGATAAAAACATAGCAGAACTAGAGTAGCTGGGAGGCAGGACTGACTAAAGCAATTAAGAAATACATCCCTATGACTCCTTGGAGTTCTAGGTCAATATGGAAGACCGTGTACCTAGCCCACCACATCTGCAAGTTTGTGTTTGTTAGAGAAGTGAGAAACCTCTCGTGCACAGTGATAACAACTCTGAATGTCCCTTCTTGCTTAAGGAGAAAGACAGCCTCAGGCATGGCAAGAATCTTGCAGTGAAAAATCCCAGCATCCATCAGACTTTGTAGGTAGGACCTAAAGGTGCTGGGCACTGTATGAGTACACACAGGGTGGATCACTTCTGCCCCAGGAGGCTTAATGTGAAACATATCGCCAGCTTTTGATTAGCAGCAATCGGAGCTGGTTTATTATTTTAGTCAGAAAAAGCCTGAAAAATCCTATCTTGCTGTGTGTTTTATCTTCCATTGCAGAAAACTAAAACAGCAGCAGCAAATAAACCTTGTACCAATTCAATTTGGAAATCACAAGTTCAGCAAAAATGAAGAGACACAACAAATTATTTAAGTTACCAGGTTTGAAAAGACCTTTATAGGGAGACAAGGTGAACTGGAGGTGTAAATAAGTTTTTAAAATTGAATGAGTTTTCTAAGAAAGCTTTAAAACAGACACCATAAAAGGTGAGGATAAAACAAAGATTTAAAATGTCATTTAAGCATGGGAATTCAAACCAGGGAACGATGCTGCTCACCTCTGGGACAAATCCTCCAGCTCCCCAGGGAAAATGCTAGAGAGCAAGAAACTGAGAACTCCTCTAGCAGGAGGGCTGGACTGTGGCCACGCAGAAACCCCTCCCACAGCCGTGCCTATGAAGATGCCAGAAGGCACTGAAAACCTGCTCCCGTAGATCAACAGGGATGTAAAAACATGTGAGGACCAGGACACACACATAAGCTTCCTAAAACATGTCAAGTGCCCTTAGTGGGAAGGAGAGATGTGTAGACAGGTTGCACATTATCTCCACAGCAAGAACGTTGGTGTGAGAGAATGACGACAAAGGCCATGTCTATGTTCTCTCGATCCACAAACAGACCCATGTAAAACAGGCCAACACCACAGAGCCATCACTTCTTCCTTTTCCTCTCATCTAGAAATTGTCCCAAAACACATGGTATTTTGGTGATATCAGTGAAGGTGACAGAGCTTACGAGCTTTTGGCTCAAGACCAAGCTATTGAAAAACTTCTCAGACCTTCAGAGCTCCTTCCAAGACTTCCCTAATTACCTCTACTGCAAACAATGAGTCACCAAAGAACCGCCTAAAGAACTCAGTTTTTGCAGTTTGAGAGCCTTCCTTTTTCTCCCCACTCATCTGTGCTGGCAGGTTGATTTTCTCCTCAATCTGGACTAAAAAAAAAAAAAAAAAAAAAAGACATCAATTTATTTTTTCAAATACTAACAAAACCCAATGGGAGAATCAGGCAAGAAGAAAATTGCAGGCTTTTCAATCTCCTATTGTAGGGAAGTATGCTGGAAAGACATTCATAAAACAAAATGAATGGAAAGAGTACATCCAAGAGTGCAGATTAGTGAGCAACGCATGTGCTAGGATTTGCATAATTCCAGCTGGTTGGTGGAACATTTCATATTAACAATAATGCTAAAAATAACGTATTTTGAATATACTTGAATAGACTATGCTTAAGCACTGCTGTTTTCTTCACAGTCGATGGGTGCTCTACAAGAATCAAAGGCAAACACAGGGCAGGAAAATTCATCCTCAAGCGAGGTGGTTGCAGACAGCATTGCAAACAGCTACAGCTATTGCAGTGAAAAATGCCAGCATATATAACCAAACAACACAAAATTCCTCCACCTACTCATCAATAATCCTTTAGTGCCTGCAAGAATCTAGACATTAAGTTCTTGTTCAAGTGAAGTTCAGACCTGTTTGATAGCGGGTCTAAATTAAGCATCGCAAGGCTGAGACTCCTGAAACTACATTGTCTTAAAAACTCACATGGT
This sequence comes from Mycteria americana, assembly GCF_035582795.1. Lineage (NCBI taxonomy): Eukaryota > Metazoa > Chordata > Aves > Ciconiiformes > Ciconiidae > Mycteria > Mycteria americana. Next base: position 45,060,332 of record NC_134366.1, on the reverse strand, counting down.
TTCAAGGGTCTTTACTTCAGTGCCTCTAAGCTTTGAACTGCTAAAAAGATATTCTATCTTTTATGCTTGCTCTAGTTTGCTCTCTGTCTAAGGCTCCTCTACCTCTAGCTCATAATTTTATTCTGTGTCTTTTGATTTGGTGTTTTTCTTAAAGCCCAGCTCCTTCAACGATATGTTTATGTAAGGATTTCATTTTTTGCTTTAAAATAAAATCCCAGATGCTCTTAGTCTTCGTTATTGAAAAGAGGAGTTTTGAAAACATCACTAAGCTGAAGATAAAAGATCAAAAACCAGAAGGCAAATAAAAAGAATGCACATTTTGTTTTAAAGCCCCATATATTTTTCAGCCAACATCATGATGTTTTTGAAGTATAACATGATTTATAAAGGTTGGAATGGGAGAAAAAAATACAAAGAAAGTGCCTTTTCCTGCAAGCATGAAGATACCTGTTCAACTGTACATACCAGTATTCCCAACAAGTTAATGGAACTGTTCACATGTGTAAGTGTGAACATGTATGAATATTCACAATATGTGACAAACATTAGTGGAAAAAGCACTTTTGCTGACTCAGGCTGGATAGAAAGTTTTAGTCATTTTTGTTTATATGTATTAAAAGTGAATGTCAGCCCTGAGGATGTAACCATGGCTCAGCCTACAGACCATCCAAAACCTGTAGCGGAAGTGTTGCATGCGTACATGCATTATGAAGAAAAAAAAAAAGAACATCCACCAAGCTCTGGAGTTACCAGATGCCTAAAACAGTAAATAAAATGGGGGCAGTGGCCTGTGAATAGAAAATACCAATTACATAAGGCTAAAGTTTGGGTGATAAGGTGACGAAAAGAGGAAATTCTCGAATTGAAAAAATCTCCTGAAAGACTATGTCAGCAGCCTCCATTAAACTCAGAAAGACCCAGTTCGTAAGTCTGACTTACGAATGAACAGTAGATATGTGATTGACTCATTCATACCTCAGCTTTAATTTTTCAGTATGTCAGTAGCTTGATTTTCAGTCCCAGAGCACCTACAGCTCCACTGAAGTAGCAGGAGATGTGAGAATTCAGCCTCTTTGAAAATTCAGCTAAAGGCACTTGGAGTTACGAACAAAACGCAGACTCGGTTGCATGCCTATTACTGTATGAACATTATGACTACTCACAAATTAGGCACACAGTTGCACACATGGTCTTAGTCACATGGGGGAGAGTTTCAAAGACACATCATGGGATGACAGGAATCCAACTCCCTATAAAAGCACATACCTTTGAAAAGCTCACCCTGGGCTTTGAACAGCTTTTCACAATGGATCTCTTCTAGGATTTGGTGGTAATAGAAATTATTCCTTATATATCACTGGATAATAACTCAAGATTATTGAAAAAATGCTTAGCTTTTCGCAAGAGGAGGGAAACTTTGCACATTTCTCCTGGGAAATGTATGTTGCAACAAGAGGAACAATGTAGGGCAAAGATCATGCAAGAGTGAAAAGAAATGTAACTGCTACACTCCTACATGAGGGACATCTCATTTTAGTCCCCTAGTAAATCCCTTGTTTGTTTACAGTGAATTCATGCCAGAGGGGGCAAAAAAATAAACTACCTTCTAGTTAAGCTCATTCACAAAATTAACACAATTTTGAACCATCCCTTGTATGCTTTTGTTCCATTACAGTTTAAAACTAACACAATCTAGTTTATTGGTTTTTCATACTCTTCAATGTTTGCCTTTTTATACTAGACCCAACACTTAACTATAGGGCACATAACTGGGGCGTGAGGGGGGAAGGTAAGCACCTTGATTAATCTCAGTCAAGGGTTTCAGTCTCAGTCTCACTTAGGATTCAGAGTATAATCATGCAGTTAGCTTTTAAAATTACCCAAATGTATTTAAAATGTTTGCTTAGTTGAATCTGTTATGCTTTGATGACTTCACTTTATACCATAAGGGTATGGCAAGGAAATATATAATACAAATGATAGCATTAATAAATAATCATTATAAACTACAACCACATCTTTACATGCTCTTTTGATCTTTCCCGTGTAAAATGCATTTAGGCAACAGGTAAAACAAAGATCCTTGGAGTCTACCATCTTCTGAAATGTTATGAAGGAATGGAAAAATAGTGATCCATAGGGTAAAGCTGTGATTTCATGTGCATTCTTAGCTCTGGTGAAGTCAACAGGAATTTTGCTGCTGATTGGGGAATTTTACCCTATCCAAATACTGTTATCTACATTTTTTCTGACCTATCCAGACACTGTTAGCTACATTTTTTCTGAAGACAATAAATAACACACAGCTAAGTGGATAGTTCTGAAAGAGGAGGATGAGAACAGGACAAAAAGCCTTACAGCCCACATAGGATAACAAAGTGATACCACCCAGAGTCTGTGCAATAACTTTGCAGGAGTCACGTTTATCACCTATCCCAGAAATCTCCATATCAGCGCACACTTCCAGCTCCACAAGTCTCTTTCTTCCTCTGTTCCTCAGCTAACGACAACTTTGGCGTCTTACTAGGGCAATTATTATTAAGGATAGGTGGATTATTCAAGTCAGTTTCAAGATGATTTACAGTAAGCCTGATCTCTAAGAGACAGTTATGAAACTGGGAGCTGGACATCTGAATATTTTGTCTCCAAATTCATTTCTCCCAGTGAATGAATGCTTGACGCCATGGTAGGTTTTGGCAACAAAAAGAATGATAGATTCTTCACCATAAACCCTATAAAGCTTGATTCACCACCTAATTCCATATTTAACAGAAACCAAGAAGGTGAGCAGAGCAAAATATTGATGGCCAACTTTTACCCAGAGAACTTAAACAGGTAGTTTGACATCCTGGAGACCAGATTTTCAATTTGAAAACAGAATATAATCTGTGCTAAAGATATGTTGGAACTCTATCAAAATATTACCTGTCCACAGAAAATCTGCAAAGAGGAGGGAGGAAACATTTTGGGAGTCATCACTAGTTGATTATACATGATCTAAGGAAAAAAAAAAAGTGAAGACCCCATTTGAAGACTACATGATATTTGGAGTAGCTTCATGGGCAACTGATGATGTTATGTATTATCTAGTCTTCAAATTGTTAGCTTTCCTTCTCTGTTCCTTTTATTTTGCCAGAGTCTGGTTTTAGCCTGAAACATTTCAACGATTTTTTTTCAACTTAGTTACAGGACTAGTCAGGAGTTTTGTATTTTCTGAGTTGGATGCAAAGGACAGATGCTTATGCATGCTAAGGTACAGTTAATTTTCTCATAGTGCTTATACCAAGACAGGAGAGAGGCTAGCATTTTGCAGGCTTTTTTACAAAGAAGAATACCAGGGGAAGAGTTGCAGTTACGCATTACAGTTCAGTCACTGAAGCTGGATTGAATCCATATCATTTGCTTACATCTTTGCAAGATCTTCAAGGCATATCAGCTGCAATGCGTTATTCACAATGTCAAATATTCTAGACAGGCCAGAAATAAATCTGTCTATGAGCTATGACTAAGAAATCATCCATCAGCAACACAAAAGTAATCTCTGCTGTATTCTAGTCCAAAGTCCAACTGAGAGGGTCTAACATATTGGCCGAGATCAGTTGCTTCTGAGGTTGGCTTTTTGCCACTTTCTCAGTCATCCCAGAAAGAAACAAGAAATTAGTGTGCTAGCTTGCCAAACCAATGACATCAAAAAAACTTTTAGTGCTGATTGGATTATTGTGTTTTCAGGGAAGGTGATAAATAAAAGGCAAAAACCTATTTTATATTATGTATGTAATGGACTTTTTAGACACTCTTCATAATCTGAGGCATATCAGCTATTTTTTCCCCAGGTTCTTCCTCTCTGATAAATCCTCTCCAAAGAGCTGATATGCATCAAATTCTGAAGGCCAGAAAGTCCTTATGAATTTATCATCTTCTCTTCCTCTCAGGTTAAGGGATGAGTTTGGTGGCAGACACAGGAGGAAGCACGGTACATGTAAAAACCTTAAAATGGGGTACTATGAGATTCTCAAGATCCACCACGCGTCATGATCGTAGGTAAGCACGCTATGGATACACTGCAGACCTTCATCTTAGTTGCGGAAATTAGGTGACTTGCATACAGCAACCGTTGACCAGAGGCCATTGGTACCTAACCCATCTCAGAGCAGCTCCTCGCGCCTGAGCAGTGACATGTTCCGCAGCTTCCGTGCAGATACCCCAGCATCTGCTAAACTGGAGGGAAGGAAAGCAGTGAGCCAAGGTCCTATTTCTTTTCTCATAATATGATGTAGCAGACCTTTATAACAGGTCTAAAATGACGGGAAGGGGGGGCATAGAAAAATAATTTCATTTGATACATTGCCTTTGTACCTGTATGGATGCAGTGCATAGCAATTGTTTTAAATGAGAACTTCGTTTTACTGTAAGCCTGCTGATAACAGAGGGTTTTAAAACCCACAAGCATTTATCCCTCTATCTGAAGGACACCTGCGTGTAGGTCACCGTTAGAAACAGCTAGTTTTGAAGGGGGGAAAGGGCAAGGTATGCTAAATAGTGCTAATTTCTGTTTGTCCAGCATACTTCAAGTTTCCTCCTCCTTGCCAAATCCTGTCTTTCTGAACACTCTGGACAAACAGAACATCCATTACTGTCGTCTCAACTTCTGTCAACAGCAAACTTCAATACAGGCCTAAATCTGCTGCCACTGAAGTCGATGAGAGTACTGCTTTAGTAGAACTAGTGCCGGTCACTGCTGCCGACACAGCCTTATAGCAAAGATCAGCCTGCCCTTACACTACTTCAAGTGAAACCCTAGTCCCTCCGAACCCTTGCCTTAGTGACAATCACTATGGAAAAAGGAAAGCGTAAACTCTGGGTATTTCCTTCATCTTGGGGTTTTTTTTCAACAAAAGCAAAACAGCCAGCCCATGAATTTCCCTCTAGAACAGGGTGTACTCAACTCATATGCTTCAGTCTCGACAGCAAACAGCCCGTGTTGCTAGGCTTAATTGCTATCTGGCAGCTCTAACCACGCAAACTTCTCCAGCAGTTTTTGGATGCTGCAATCCCGCAGCTCCCTGAAAAAACAGCAGAATCCATTCCCCCTCCTGTATTTTGGACAGCCCTTGTCCTGAACATTTTTCTATGCAGTTTACACCAGGTGACAATTGTCAGTCGACACAAATACCGGTATGTTTGACTACAACTCCACCCAGACCACATTGCAGGAAAGTAGGATGTTTGGGACAGGATTCATCTCACCTAACTTTATTTCAGAGTTAAGGCATCTGTCCTAGGCTAGCCAGCTAACTCCCTTATAATCAGTGAGGCCACAAGCAGCTGAAGATTCATTTAATTCCAACACAGGCTTCTAAATTAAGTGCAATAAATTTACCTCCTTAACTCCTTGACTGTAGAGGGAACCCAGAGAATTAGCTCAGGCTAGTGGCTTCCTTTTTTAGATCTGGTTAAGCAGCGGCTACATGATCTGAGCTCCACGCAATAGTGTCAGATCCCAGTGGGAATTTGATTGGCGTATATATTCCAAAAGATTTCAAATAGCTTCTTAGTGGCTCTCTGTTTACCCAAAACACTGTATGTTCGGTAACATCCAGCTAATCTCTAAGAAGTCTAGCTGAGGTGTTCAAATGTCTTAATCTGTTCCTCTTAGAAACAGGAAAATATGTTTTATGAGATAATATAGCAGAGTCCATCTTTTCAGACGACAATCAGCAATACTTTGTTTTATGTTCAGTTTCAGACATGCACAGAAAAAGAGGTGCCTGTATTTTTCAATGTATGATATTTTTCAGCGTGATTTTTCATCAGGCTTTCAAATCTGGATGTAATTTTCACTTTTTCAGCCAGCTGAACATACAAATAATACTATAATTGGTTTTGGCATTCAACAGAAGAAATACAGTCTCAGGTATTCCAGGGTTCTGTTATCAAAAAACATTTTAGTTACAATTTTTTTAAACATATTAAAAATTAATATGCAAGAAACTATAGTGGCATGCTAAATCTTCCAGACATGAGAACAAATTAATGACTTAGTGGGTGAAACTCTGGAATGCTGACAACTGCATGCTAGACTTCTGTAATGTACTGGTAGCATGGTTAGCAGCCTGCAACCAAAACATCTTATAATCTTTATGTGAACCATCAGCGTATGCCTTTAAACTTACACTGCTTTTATACCATTAGATTTTTTTTTCCTTGCCAAAGCTTACTTTATTTTCCTAGGCAAATTCTACACTAACACAAAATGTTGGCCTGGGGTTGTTTGAAGGAACAGGTGTATATAGAAAAGAAATGAACACCAAACTTAGCAGGCATTTGCGCAGGGTGAAATAGATTTACCTTGCATGTTGAGACGCTGGAAGGCAGAAGTATCAGGAAGACTAATTAAGAATAAAATACAGTAAAAAGCCATGCATCCCTTATTTTACACCCTCTTTAACCCCCAGCTTTTCCTTCAACCTCCTCACAGTCAGATTTTCTTGCATGTAACTTACATATTAACTACTTTCATGCTCCATGTAAAAATAGCACCAGGTTGTACTAATTTCTAGCAGGGTAATTGCTGAGACACAGGTGTTGTGAAAAAATTGATAAAGGAAGACTTCCTTCAGAGCCTCGTCATGGAGAAAGAGAAACCAGATGCTGCTTTTTTTTTTTTTTTTTGGTCCACTGCTACTCTATTATTGTACTCGCTGGCTTAGGAAGTTCCCAAATCTAGCCAAGTATAAGGACAAGGTATCAACGTAAGCTCACCAAGACATCCACTACTTCCTAGTGCTGGAGACAGGCATAGGCATCCTGGTCTTTCACTCTGACCTGTTTCTGGACTTTCTTACATCTACTAATTCCCACCTGATGAAACAGACCCATCAGCCTACAAAACCAGGCAGCCCTGGGGCCATCCCTGGCATGAGACATGCTCAAAACCAGTCTAAAGTCATTTTTTCTCCCTGCAGAAACCTATGACAAGACCCTGTCTTTTTGAAATCTCTACTATAACATTTCATGGCCATTCCAAAAGACACCACTGCGTACAGAATATAGTTACAAAATACTATCCCATAAACTCTGAAAACTATTCAGGGACTATAAAATTGTTACAGCAATTCCCTTTTGTATTACTCACCAAAAATAAAGGAGGGGAAGAGTAATAGAAATTCAAACTTTTTTGCAGGAAGGACAGCAAATACGTATTTATTTGATGGTAATTAACTCCACCTCCTTGTTACCTTCAGATCTTTTAAGGTGTGACTCTAAGTGATAATTACTGAAAAGGAAATTTTAGCCATTTTTAAAAGGCAGAAAATGTACTTCTGAGTAAGAAAGCTAAATTGCTTTTCTTAAAACAAGATATTCAAAAAGTCTTACAGTAAGTATATCCTGACAGAGATAACTGTGTTTAAGACCTAAAGATTCTACTTCGGTTTTATGTTTATAGGGTGATACCCTATTCCCACAAAAGCCAATGAAAATTTTGACATCCATTTCAATGGTGGCAGAATTTCGCTCACTGAGTTCAATAAAATTTATTAGATTTTCATGTTAAATGCAGAGGAAAATCCTGTTCAGATTTCCTGCTAATCCAGACTCAGAGTTTCTGCATGGCTAAAGCAAGAGAGCTGGTAACCTCAGATCTTTTCTAAACTGTACAGAAATGACCCAATTTCCCACATTCTTTTGAATACTAAATCTTTGAAGCCTGTGATGTAGGGAGGAACCGCTATGTTGCACTTTGAGTTTCACTCAGTATTCTGACTGCAGTCTTTGTAAGTCTGCAAGGATTTACATTCATTGTCTCTCCAGAGTCACTTGCAAAATGAATTCTAAAAATTTTCTCTTTCAACTACTATTAGACACCGTCTAATACAGGAACAAGGAATTCCTGGCCCAAGGGCCAGATACAATCTGCTACTTAATTTCAGGCAGACTGCAGCCAAATGAGTTTGCCTGCCTGTCTATTTATTATTGGATGAAAAACAAAGGTGCTTACTAACATATGACTTGCCAAATGTCTCTGAGAGACCTAGCTGGTCCTTCTCAAGAAAAGGGTCTCTGCCCCAGATCTAATAAATTGCAACTCAACATTACAGCTGCCAGCCAAGCAAGACAGAAATACAATATTGCAGAATATTACACAATACATAAATGCAGTATTCCAATGTGATTGTCAAGTAGGTTTGCCGTGCTGGCACAAAGGGCACCATTAGCAGACAGAGAGGTTACTCAGTACTAGCAGCTTCACTTTAGTCAACGGCAAAGATGAGGAGGGAGGGGGAGAGAGGGAAGAAATAACTCCACTTGAGCATCAGAGTCCAGGGAAGATTTGGGGACTGCCAGGGACAAAAACAAACAAACAAAAAGTATCCTCTTGCTTTCAAACTGAGCATTTGATACAGAAACTGAGGAGGAGACAAAATGAATATAAGACTCCACAATGTCATTTCTACAAAGTTCCTTTTTAAGCAGAACCGTACTTTGATATCAAGCAATGTTAAAAGCAAATGCAATAGATTAAGAGGGAAAAAAATGTTCAGAACTGTAGGAAGTTGCTCACTTCCTACTGTTACTTGATCTGAACCATCTCATATCCATCTAGGTTATTGCTGTTTCCTGCTATCTGTCACTGATAAATGACTGTTCATGCAGTAAGAGCCACTGTCATGCAACAGCTGTACTCTAGTGGACATTTTAAAGCTCCTTGGGTTGGGAGGTGGGAGGGAGGGAGGGAGGAAGGAAGGAAGGAAGGAAGGAAGGAAGGAAGGAAGGAAAGAAGCAAGGAAGCAAGGAAGCAAGGAAACAAGGAAGGAAGAGGTGAAGAGAAGAGGTGAAGAGGCAAACGAGAGAGAGGAAAATGTAATGGGTTTACATCGTCACCCTTCATAAATCTTGATCATGTCTTCAACAAGATCTAGAAAAATCACAATTTCACTCCAGGACAGGGATGTTCATTACCCAAGTTCAAACTGTATGAAAAATTACTGTGGGAAAATCATTCACAATTGATTTATGGCTAAATTGAGGGAAGTGGAAGTGCCATGGCCAATCCACTGCCTTCAAAATATCTTCCAATCTTGCACCCACACTAAAAGCTTTGCACAAAGCTGTTTCCATCGTTTGAGTACCCAAACACAAGGCATTAACCCAGCACATCCCATTAATCATTCCAGCCACCTAGAAATGAAAGCTGCAATAAAATGGAGAAAGGGGAAAAATGAATAATTTAGTAATTGATCTCTATCTGGAAAAATATACCATTCTAAAATAAACACTTCTCTCTTCACAAGCCTGAGAGAGTCCTTAAAAATATTTATATTTAAAAATCTAATCAATTTATTCATGTTTCTTTAAGAAAAAAAAGAAAGATCTTTCTGTCAGAGGGAAGACTCAGGCTTCAGAATTTTCGTTCATCTTACTTTTAAAAAAATACCTAATTTCTTGAGAGCTGTTCAGAGCAAGCTAAACAGAGGGAAGGCTCTGTATGACAGATCTTTTCTGAGATCAGCTGTTCAATGTCTCCATATACTTCAAATCAATACAAAGGGCACATGGATGTTTAGATTAATATCTGTGTTCCAAGAAATGCAAAAATATCTAAGGCCATGCATTAGCTTCTATGCTCTCCAGCAAGTTTATCATCAACAGACACGTTACTTTAGAGCTGCATCACGCCTCTAGGAAAATTTAACTCGTGCACTGCCATGGCACAAGGAATGTGTGGACCCAGAGCAGCAGCAGAATATTTGGGAAAGAGAAAGGAAGGAAAAAATGATGACTCTGCTTCAAGGAACAATCTCTCAAAGCAGCAGCCATCCTTCTGACACTGTGAAGGGAACTAGGACCCACTGGGGAAAGAGCCATCTGTGTACAACCCTGAAAGAAGGAGGTCATGAAAGCCACTGGAAAAAAAAACCCTGTGTTATTCTTATTTGCATCCTACTGGGCAATCGCCTATCATGTTTCACTGTAAATTCATTTGTGCGTGCACACAAACACCCATACACATACATTTGTTTCATATACACCTGAGCAAGTGGCTTTAGGCCAGCTAATCAAGCAATTAAATGCACCGGTTTTTTCCAAAGCACACAAACTACAATCATGAGATATTACATATTAGAAAAGGCATTTTAAAGTTGCACAGTAGCTGAATGACACTGTAACAGTACAAGCGCTAGACATCTCCATCTATCAAAGGCTTTTTTTTTTTGTAAATGAGCACAGTACACTGAATTATTAACTCCCCTTACAGAATGTAAACAGGATTTCAGAAGAGGGATGAATCAGGAAAAATTCAAGTAACAGTTTGAAAACTGGAGCATGAAGTAACTAAGTAACAATCCCTCTGAAGAGGCACATTTGTCAGGAGTTAGGCTTTTGTACAACTGTGGCTGTCACCTATCCTTTCCCCCTCTTAAAATCTTGAAGTTGAGTTTACAACATGAAGCCTGAACTGTTAATATCACCTTCCCAATTATTCATAATTAGTGAACAACTTTTGTCGAACATTTTTGAACAACTGTGAAGTTTCATCCCGCGCCCCTGTGGGCCTGCGCTAACGGGATGAGAAGAGCGTAAGTTCCTGACCTCTCATCTTCAACATAATCAGTATCCTCCATACTTGTATCATTTCTCCTCTTCTCTGTCTTCTAAAGGCTAAATTTTTGGTCCCTTTTCTGGCAGGAGTTTTCCCAGGCTCTTGAATGTTCCTGTCACCCTTTTCCCAATCCCCCTATTTCAGCCACATCTTTTCTGAGCTCGGGAGGCCAAAATTGCGCACTGCGTTCTAGCTGAGACCACAGGCACAGCTTTATACAAAAGGCTGTATAATACCCTCCCAGTTACTCAATTTCTTAGTAGTCTTGAATGATATGCAACCTAATATCACAGTTTGGTTTTTGACTGTGGTTGTAATTCGAGCAAGTGTCCCCACTGATCTCTCATACTCGGCTCTTCTGGGTCCGGCAGGACTGACTCTTCACACTCAGTCTCACTTTCTTTATTCGCCACCGATCTTTATCCAGCATGGTTCTGCCCACTTGGTGGAAAACTTTACAATTCTCTGAAGGTATTCACAGTTCTTACTGCTCCTGAACAGACTATGTAAGTATTTCCACTACAGATTTTGCAAATTCATGACTCCAGCCCTCTCTCAATACCAGCAATAAATGGGTTAACAACAGGAATCTTAGTTCATTTGCAGATGTCCGAAGCCCAACTTTGGTCTCTTTCTGCCCCAGCAGATTAGCCTAACCCTCTGCTTTTCCTCTCCTTCCCAGCTTTCAGCCATAACAGTATTTTGCCTGTCACTCCACAACATCGGAGTTTCCGTAATCTTTTGTCCAGAGATTTGTCAAAGACCTGTCACTCACAGCATTTTTGTTTTCAATTACTCCTGACTTCACCAACACGTTCTCCGTGCTAGGAGATCACTGAAACATCAGCTCTCATTGTAAAAAAAAAAATGTTCGTGGACTACATCATGCCATAATCTCTCTGGTACTTTACTATTGTTTTTAAATGAGGATTTCAAGTTGGTTGCCAAGTCCAGATGTAAAGTGTTACTTAAATGTATCACTGAATTAACTAACTACGCCTGTAACTGATTCACAGCCGAAGCTCCGTTTTCAGCAGAATTTATAGAAGAGACGCAAGCCTCAGATCACTGCTAAACCCAGCCACAAATCAAAGTCCTCTGGCATATGGGACCAATCGGTCTAGCTGATGTTTGCTGCTGGAACACTCTGCAATGCATGCTCACAGCCGTTAGCCAAACCATTTCTTCTCACAGGGCTTTGCTAGCTCCAGTATTGCCCTGCTCTCCTTTGCAGATCTGCTGTGCACCCGTGCAGATTCACCGGTGTTTCTGTATTATTTCTGGGATCCAGAATGTGCCCTGCTATTCTAGAAGTCCTTCAAGGGCTCCTCTTGCCTCAAAGCCCTCCAGAATTTGAATTCCCTTCTTCAAGGAAAGCAATGGCCAGGCCCAGCTGCCATGCAGGAATTCAAGATTTTGATACAGGATGGGAATTGGGAATCCAGGAAGGACAGGAAAAATGAGCAGGACACAGTGTCTTCCATGATCTCTGCTGCACCAAGGAAGCAGCTCTGTCAAGGAGTTTTATTTAATCCTTCTACTCGGAGGAAAGGTCACCTGGATGCTGTGTACTTTTGAGGATGAACGCTGGGAAAGAACAAGCCAGAAGAATCCCACTGACTCAACCAGCATTTGGGAAGAAGGAAAGAGAGGAAAAAGGAAAACCTAGCATGTATGAAATGGTCCAACTTCACTTCCATCATCTTGGAAGGGGAATTGGAGACTACTGAAACCATACCAGAGGCCAGTATGACAGCAGGGTTATTGTAAATGATAGCCATAATAAAAAAATGCAATACAATTACAAGGATGCAGTGGTGTTATTACACTTTAGAAATTAAATTCCAGCACTGAAAAAATCACAGGCATAGACATACTCTGAAATCTGTCAGACAGCCCTCACAATGACAGCATTTCTTCCTCGGGGCTCAGTCTTTCCTTGCCTGAAATCAGTCTGCCTCCTTTCCAGTTTCAGCAGCCACAGGACTAGGACCTTGGCATCTTTGTCCCATGTCGGTGTTCACACACTGTCAGTGGGAGGAACTGCAGCCGCTTGCCCCCGGATCCCTGTTCCGCACCTTGTTCTTCAGGAGTTTGCAGTGTTATTGAATGTCTCATTACTGAACCAAATACCACCACGCTGATTGAAACACAGCTCAAAAGTAAGCATTTCTTGTTTATTTACCCCAAAGTATACAGCACACAGAGCAAAAGGACAACAACAACAACAATCCCTATGTATGTGCTTCCCCTTCTCCATCACAGCTGCATTTCCTCATGTCGTCCACCCCAGAGTCACTGTCTCTGGGTTGGGAATGTAGCTCTGCTCCCAGCATGCTCCCCCTTTGCCTGTCAGTTCAGTGTGATGGGTGCTGAGTAACCCTCCTTCTTCCTTACACCAGCATCTTTAAGGCTTTAATATTCTGTTTGATCTGTTTGAGGCTGTGGGAGGAGTAAGCAACTTTCTATCTGGCTTATTAGCTAGGTAGGGAATACTCCCCAATAAATATATTCCGTAGCATTTCCTTTAGACCTCTTATCCATGCCATTGCTCTGCCTTTTTTTTTTTTTTAAAGACTTTTTTGTTTAACTTTACACATTCAGGCAAGTGGATATAATGCAAATAATCTGAGAGCCAACGTTATTTATAACGTTACTGCACATAACACCCTCATTCTCCCCACCAGTCTTTTACTCTATAAAAATATACAAGAGTAAACAGGCACTCCATAAAAAGAAATCCAGGCATCCAGTGTTAAAACTGAACAGCTAAGAACTCAGCAGCAGCAAATATAACTTCACCTCCTTGTGAATAATGGCTTGCTACTTAGTCTGGTTACAGGATGACGCACCATACTGCAAATACTATGCTGTGGTATCAGCTTTTCTCTACAATCTTCAATACAAGTCTAGAAGATTATGTATGTGGAGGCCAAACAACCCATTTGAAGGACTGAAAGAAAGCAAGTATGTTTGAAAATTAAGTGTTATAAAAAAAAAATTATAAAAACCAGAATGAAAATGCTGAAGCATAGGCAGTGTAATGCGAAAAAAAAAGACATATACTTCAAAAGGCAGGATGTCACTGCACATGAAAGGAAAGGAAAGAAAAAAAGTAATTACTTTAGCTGAACAGCTTTGCCCAACTTTCTGCCCAGACCTTGTGAGCAGAGAAGGTTCACATCAGTTGTCTTTGCAGTTTCTTTGGAGGTACTGATAAAGAGGCAACACTGTGCCTTAAAATAGAAACATCTAATACTCCAGTCTCCTGCTCACCACAGATGAGGCATATCCCTGGTTAACAACGTGGGCTTCATCTTTGTGGAGACTTAGAATATTTTCAGAGCACTTTGCCAAAAGTCCCAACAACCCTGCCACCAGGCTGAGAAGTGAAGAGGCACCCATCTGCTTGTTTTGTGTTGTCTCATGAAGAAAATCTTTAGAAGAATTTTACAGGGAAGCTTTTAGAGAAAATAAAAATATTTATTTTTTCCTCTACTGAGGATTTCTGGGTTCACACTGACATTTGACTGAGCAGTTACTTAGCATGCTGTACACCATATTTCACTTATAACAACAGTGGATACAGTAAAGTCCCCTTTTTCCCCAGAAGATGAAAATAGGGTATATTTTTCATAGAAATTTACATTTTTCCAAGGTTTTTTTTCTTTCTTTTAGAGGCTCAAATGAGGGAAAATACGTTTGGATGGAAGGATCTATGGTGAGAGTGACACTGAGTCTGGAGGTACAAAACTTGTTTCTATGATACATTAAAAGTCCTACCATGGTCAAACAGATACACACAATAACATTTATATGTGCAAAGGATCCACAACCATAGGTCTGCCACCTCCTCTAGAATTTGCTTCAGCAGCAGATTTCACAGTCATCGCCAGGCACCTGTAAGACAAAAGAATAAGGAACAAGCGTTAGCAGAGAGACACTTCTCCCATCCACAGCTTGTTGCTCAACAGAATTTGCAAGAATCTTTAACACCTATCAACAAGGACGACTAATTCATCTTCCCGTCCTGCGCCACTCTATGATCAGCAGATGCATGAGATCTGATTTATCTGTGATCTAGGTGTACAGCAGGGGCAGCAGGGCCACCCATGAAGACACCCCCCAGGACCCAAACCTATAAAAGACTGAGGAAGTGAAGCAGCATCACACCCGTTGCCCACGGTCAGCAAGGCCACCCTCCCTTCGGTGCACAAAGTGGGTGTTTCTACCCACCTGTGCAGAGTTACCAATAGGACACAGCATTACATTTTGGGATAACGTTACTCATGCTGTTAACGGCACACTGGGGGAAGGTAAGACAGCGAGTGTGCATTTGTAATACACCACCTAGCTCACTGAAAGGAGCCGTAAAACCTTTTAAACAGACACAACAGCAAAAACAATTAAGGAAACTCCTTCAGTTCAGAGCTACCTGGGGTGAGCACATGAACTGGCATACAAGCTGCCTGGAGGCCCTGGAGAGCAGTTGCTGAATTAGCAAGGACTGGAACGACTAATTGGTGATTGTTTATCAAATAATACACTAGCAATTCCACTGTACTCTAAGGGGGAGGGAAGAATAAAGCTATTTCAGGTGCCACCACTGGGAACTTATCGTATTTCTGAGATATGTAAGACATTCTTCAACTCTTTTAAGTGTCCATATGCAGACTAGACAGAGGCTTGCAGGAGGCACATATTTAAGTGCATTTATTTCAAGTGCCTCTGCTAGTTCAAAGGACTCAAACATAAACAGTTGTCAAAAAAAAATAGATGTGTTTTGGAGAGGAGAAGGAGGAGAATTTATCACTTTTGAGGTGGGAGGAAGGGATGGCAAATATGGTGCTAAGTAATATAAAGCCTTCTCCTTCCTTGCTGCCCCCTTGTCCCCAAACACACAAAATCAAGAGCCTAGTCTGCCGTGCTCTCTCAATAAGCTTGGCACGTACCTCCTTCTCTCTCCCCCTCGCGCTCTCTCCCTCTCTCCATAAAGGGGCATGAAATGAGAAATTTTAGCAAGGTTTCTTTACAGAAGAGAGGCTTGGCTTCAAGCCCAGTATACAGATGTGGGAGGGAGTCTTCAAAGAGCGACTCCCTCAGCGCTGCCCAAGAAAGTGGTACTTCTCACGGTCCGGAAGCAAGGCTTTCTGGGACTCACTGTCTCAAGCCCCACCAGTACTACCTTGTCCCTCAGAGACAATAAATGCCCAAGGAGGAAAAAACATCTGCATGATATTGTCTGGAATTTTTCTCAGCTTGAACTTTAGGCAGAAAGTGACCACATGTTGAGAGGGATGGTTAAAAAAAAACCAACACAAAACAAACAACACAAAACCAAAACAAAAAAAAACCCGCAAAACCAACCAAAAACAAACCCCCAAAAAACTTGTGGCATCCCTGGATTTGGTATTTACTTTTTACATACCATGTCCAGTCATATGAATTAGCCAATTTATACTGAGGATTATTTGTTGTCTTTAGATTCAGATAGATTATTTCTTTTCAGCAAGTCCTTGTAAACTCTTATAATGGTTTATTGGTATAGTTATACAAGCATAGACAATTTAGACTAGCAAAAAAGCCTTTTGCAGGTCAGTTTTACATCATTTCCATGAGTAAATTAAGTTGTCCAAGGAAAAAAAAATCCTTCTTATTTTCCCCTGGTGT
This sequence comes from Mycteria americana, assembly GCF_035582795.1. Lineage (NCBI taxonomy): Eukaryota > Metazoa > Chordata > Aves > Ciconiiformes > Ciconiidae > Mycteria > Mycteria americana. The sequence continues at coordinate 45,044,059 of NC_134366.1, read as the reverse complement.
AACTTCATAAATACTAGGGCTTTTCCTCGCATAGCAATGATGACAAAAATATAATAAATCCCTTCCTGATACAGCTGTGCCAGCAAGACTAAAGCCTTCATCTCAATGAGATTGAACTACTTCATATTTCAGCAACATTTGTATTACAGGTTTTTCCCCTCACAACACAGTGCAGCCTCCCCAGTTGCCTGGCTTTGTCTTGCTTCCTGCCCATACTCTGGTAGCCACGGGTCTGCTAGGCAACCTTTACAGTATCAAGTATGCAACTGTATGCTCACTAAGACCATTTAAAAGATGTTTATTATATATAGTTTAAAAAAAAAAACCAAAACCTCTCCATCATGCAGACAGACGTTCCACAATTTCTGCTGGGCCCTCAGCCCCAGCTTACAGCCAACTCTAACCCACTTCTTGGTATTGCAGTAGTAAACACTGTCCCACATGGTTGCAATGTATGTTTGCTTTACTTATGTCTTTCCCTCCTGTTTTAAAACGCACAACATAAATCAAATGCGTCTAGTTTCCACAGCCGTACTTCCACTTTGAACATATCAGGAGGTAAACAAAACTGCCAGCTCTTGACTGACTCTTTTTCTGTAATTAAGAGGGAATTTCTTACCATGTCCAATGAAATCCAGAATGTTTCAGTGCAGACGCCTGAAAAAGAGAAAGAGTCTTTAAAAGACAGTCTTTTGCTCAATGAAAGTCTAACTGTGAAAAAACTATTGCCAGCATAATTCTATAGGTTGAGTTAAATAAATAAATACTTATCTGATTAATTGTTGCCTGGAATCCTTTTGTGCTTGTATCTCTTGAGTTAGAGGCCATATTAAAAAAAGTGCCCAGGAGATTTGAAATCTGAGGACAACCTAAAGCTTGATTCTAAGAAGGCTCAATGCACCAGTACTTTCCCATGGCGTGGGTGAGACAGGTTTAGTCATCAGGTGTGACAGAGAGCAGTCTGTTGCAATCCAACATTACGTGGAGAGCCAACTAGAAAGCAACGTATTTAGCATATACACTGCACACATTACAATACCCTCAAAGAAAAGAAAACCAAGCGTTTCAATATGCAGGTTTTATTCAGGTCAGCTGCATTTCAGTCTCTGAAAAGCTACAGCAAGCTCCTGGATACAAAGATATTCACAATTTGGACATTATCGCCAGACATCAACATCACTGTTATTCACATGTGGGTGACATACTAACGTACTATGTATAGCTATTAAGACAAAAAGACCCCCCAAAAGTATTAAAATATCTTCATAAATTAGGACTTCACCCAGTACATGTTTTTGTTCATCTCAGCCTTTCCTTTTTTTAAATTCTTCTGCCTCTCTTTTCTGCAAGGACACTCACTGGAATCCTTCCACAAAACCTCAAATTGATTTTTAAGGGCAGAAGCTTCTTTTGTCATGTGTTTAAACAATACCCTGGCACAAGGTGGGTCTAATTACACAGGAATAGCCAGACAGAATTGGCTCAGAGATGGAGGAAGTCAAGCGTCCCATCACGCTCACAACTTAAACTTTTTTTCTCCTTGGGCAAGTGCAAACGGCCACAGACTGCTGTCCCAGCCTCCCAACCTCCAGGCCTCCCCAGCTCCCAGCAACCTCTGGTGAGGTGATTCCCAGAACCAGAACTGCTTTTTTTGCATACAATAGCCCCTGGGAGAGTTTTCTTTAAGGGGTATGTCCACACACCACTGTCAGCATGGGAAATTTTGGCATCTACAATATCCCAGGGCAATTTCAAAGCTATACGAAGTCCTTTTTGCTAGTTTTAAAATTGTCACCTAATCACTCACTTGAGGCCACTTGGCTCCCACGGCATGGGAGAATGAATAGCCATTTTCTATTTGCTTTCTCCATGCCACTTGAGAGTTGATAGACCTTTGTTTTCTTCCTGCTCAGACAGGAGGCTGAAAATCCCCAAGTGTTAAGTTGTTTTCCATATGGGAGTCACTCCACATCTTTTATCAACATTTCCTGTATCTTCTCTCCTTCTCCTGCATCCTTTGCAAAATGAGGGAGCAAGGATGCAATATTCAAGTGTGCCATGCACTTATACTGTAGCATAAACATCGTCCTTTTTGTCCATGATTCCTTTACCAATAATTCCTAGTATTCAGTTCTTTTTTTCTCTTTTCTTATTCCTACTGCACATTCAGCAGACATTGTTATACAATTATTATAACCCAAGGTTTCTTCCCAAGGGATAATTTAGATTCCATTGCTGTGTATTTCAATTTAGGATTGTTTCTCCTCCTCTGCACTATTCATCAACGTTGAATTTCAACTGCCAGACCACCCTTCAGTCACTCTGTATTGTGAGGCCTTTCTGCGGTCCCCTCGTACATCCTCACCTCAGCTATCTGGCCTGACTTGGTATCATCAGGAGGTTTCTTTGTCTCATTCTCCATCTCTTTCAGGACTATGCTGAACAGCACCAGACTCAGTAGAGACCTCGCTGGTCACTCCATCCCTTTTTTAAAAGCTGGCCACTTTTTCCCTAACCTTTATTTCCTAAACTGAAATTATTATTAATCCATGTAAGGACCTTGCCCCTTAACCCATGGCAGCTTGATTTTATAAAAAGTTTTTGAAGAGGTATACATAAAAAAAAAAACCCTTAGAAAATTTGGTTTTTTGATTGTAACAAAAGCACAAATGTTCTGAAGCTCAAAAATCTCTGCTACTGTCCAGTCCTTCTTTAAAGCAACTCTTATCCTTCACGCACCAAGCTTTTAGCTTCTTTTTAAAATAACAGCACACGTTATCTATACCCTGGAACAACAACTCCCCAGCCACAGGAGCTACCCCCTCTGTGGGGAATGTGTCCCTCACCTTTGAAGAGGGCTTTCCTCACCACACTTTCTTTAATCACAGTGAACTGCTAAACAGGAGGGCCCGTTCCAGTCCCTTGGGATTACTAGCAGCCATGGGCTGCAAATGCCCCATTCCTTCCAGAACCGTTAAGCCAAGGTATGTAGTAGGAGACACCAGCTCTGCAGATCTTTTCTGCAGGGTCCATCTGGAAAGACTTTTTTCCTGTTCTTTCTTATTTTAGAAAAGCTGCGGCTCTTCTCTCCCATTCTCAGCCTTCTTGTACACATGCATAGGTTGAACAATGGTGCATGTTCTTACACTGACTGAGCTGTATTTTCAATGACATGTTTACACAAACCGTCTGGTTTTGAATGTCATTCGAACAACGCAATGCCACATATGGTTTCCCAGTGTTCAAGAGCAGCTCAAAAGTCCCAATTTAGACTCTGAGGCCCACCAAATAAAAAGAAATGTGATGCATATGTTCCCAGATCTAGCTCAGCAAATGTAGGCTAGAGGAAGAGAAAAACATCAACGCTGGTTACTTAATATTACAGTAGATGAATAAGTATAATCTTCCAAATAAAAATAATTACCTCAAATACAATGCCAATAAACCTTCGGGGACTACAGCTGGTGAGTACCTTTGAGAATAATGAAGGAGACAATTCTTATTGCATGCATGCACTTTAACTACAGAAACCCAATATGAGAATTTTAATTCAAATTATTTGGATAAAGCTGGCTACCCTGAATCAGCAAACAAAATGCACAGGTATGGCAAAGTACAAAAACCTAAGAACTGCAAGTTTCAGACAGCAATCCAACCTCAGCCAAGCACAGCTCCAGGATTGCTAGGAAAACACATGGGGCAATGGCTGTGCTACAACATGGAGCTTCTTCAGGAACAGGACCTCTGCCACGTCAAGTATGGGCCCATGGCACACACCAGCCCTAACGTGGCTGGATGGTCCTCACAGTGCAGTGCTGTGGATGGAAAGGTGTCCACTCAGGCCCTGCATGGCCCTTTACCAAGGTACTGCACCAGAAGCAGTAAATAATTGCTCCTAAGCAATAAAGAATCAAAAAAGTAAAACTTGAAGAAAACAGATATTGGTAAGATTCTGGTTCTGCCTTCTCCAGCAGAGCTCTGCCCATTGCAACCTTACAGCACAGAAGTAGCTGGTACTTTCTCTTCCCAGGAGACTACTCCAGTGACTGGTCAACACCGGAGTTAAAGGATGCACTTATTCATTACACACACCCTCTAGCTTTCCCCAGGGCACCCGGTGGAAACCCCAATCTTCCCTTTTCAAGGACATAAACACTGTGGGAAGACGGCAGACAAACCCCTGCCAGCCCGGCCGGGACTGCACACCCTGCAGCACACATTGCCTCCCTAGGACGTAGTGCAGCAGGGAGCAGGGAGTGAATTCAGCCCAGCTCATTCACCGTTTAAAAATTAATGGCAAATGCAGCCTCTCTAGCTGCAGATAAGTCACCCCAGAGACCTCTGGAAACTAATGTCAGCCCTCCAACTCCTGTTCCTATTACAGCGTTAATCTTCGAGGTTCATCCACACACGGGTAAATGCTTAAAGTGGCCTGTTAGCTCTACCAAAGGACTGATTTTCACTCAGATCACATACACAGAAAGGTAAATGCAACATACCAATATGCACATTCCACTATCAAAGAACGACTTAGAAGTGTCAAATTTTTAATATCACATACTTATTTACTGACGCCTGCCTTAGTAGGCATATGTAACCTAATACTGTATTTTACTGATATTGCAGATGGTATAACCAATCTCCTAAACTTTCTACACTCTCAAAGGATTAGTATGATGTGTAGAGCAGTTTTAGCTTACAAAGCACTACTTTAGTGTGTAGGGTTATTGATTTAACTTAGAAATTCTGCTATATAGTGTAGTTTTACTGATTTACCTTTTACAGTAGTGTAAGAATATCTTTTCTCCCCTAAAAACTTTGACACACTTCATTATCTAATACAAAATATTGCTCCGGGTAGGATTTCAGGGCAGGCATTCAGTAATCAAAATTACGGACTTTTTGAAAAATTCTCTGTGTTGCAGGGCTCCTCCCTCCTTACTCATTCCTTTTTTACTAAATAAATCTGGCATACATCCTAAGCTTTCCAGAAATTTCTCAGAGAAGCACCCACAGTTATACAGCAGCATACCCCCTCCCCTCTTCCAGCCTCAACGCTTTGAGTCAGATCTCTTTTGATATAGGGCGGATGCCAACACAGAGTGAAGAGTTTTTCCCCCCATCTGGAATACGTCCCAAGCGTGCTGATACATTTTCCTTCTTCTCAGCCATCGTAGTCATTCAAGCCTCTAGTCTCCTCTCCTCTTGAATGCTGCAGGAATCTCCTGTGTGCCATCCCCAGTCCCAGCTCACGCAGTTCTAGCACATATGGAAAGCTGCAGCTGAATAGTGCATACAAATGACAGCAGTAAGATAATCCTGCAACATTGCTAAAAGCTTATTTTGAAAGTGCATTTTAAAAACAAGACCAAACTCCAGAACCACTACTAATGACATTCTTTTCTAGCTTTTCTTCATGATCAGCTGTCTCTGCAGCCATGCAACTCGAACTCCCACCTTCTGCCCTGCACCACTCCTCTTTCATCACTGTTCATGCAAGTATATTCTCTTGTTAACTACTCTGTATGTTTAAATCCACCTTTATTCTGCTATGTTAATCACTCCCCTCCCCATGCCTCTATCTTTAATTTCTCTGCTATTAAATGTGATAGGGAAAGTGCCTCAATTTTACCTTGTGATGACTTCGCATGGCACAAACCATTATCAACAAGCAGCCTAGAGTCTAATGTCAATAGCTGTACTTCTCCCCCTTTTTCTTTGCAGATGTAGAGTTACATAGTTAAATCTGTCAAAAAGCTCACCTAGTCTGTATCCTGAAGTATACCACCTCACCATATTTTTGTATATTCAATGAATTACAGTCTTCAACTGTTTTAATCCAAAACCTACATATCAGCCCATTGCCAGTAGCCAGTGATATGACAACATCTGACTGTAGTACGGGCTTAGACTTACAAATCAGTTGCTGCACATCTGTTGACTCACATCAACCGGCCACATGTATATTTTTTTTGGCCTATGGCAAGTGCAGGATAATTCACATTAGCTTAAAAAAAGACTTGCCTCAAGGAAAGAATGCCATACGGTTGTATCCCACTCCAACACCACAAGGAAAGAGTCAATGACAGGTAAGAATTACGCAAAGGTATTACTTTAGTCTCACGATATTTTACCTTGTTTTACAGTGTTTCCACACCTTCACACTTTAAGATAATACTATCATAATATCTGGACACACCCAAACTCTTAGTGTACTAAAAAAAAATATATATATTTAAGTTTATATTTAAACCTCTACTCTGCTAAGGTAAATAAAGCACTGTGATTTCAAAAGGTACATAGATCATAGACAAACTGGTCTAGCAACCAAAACCTTCTCTCTCACAAAATGATAAATTGTGCCATTCCAGCAGCTATTTAGACCTCACTGCCTGAACTCACGCTGACCCGAAACATACCAATTCCTTCATTACCCCAAGCTTTGTGCCATGTGCGGCATCAAACAACTTATCTTCTTCCTGCTTACAACACCTCCAGTGATAGTTTTCTTTTCAAAAAACAAAAAAAAAAGGCAGATTATTTAAAACGGACTGATGTTTACAAAGTTAAAACAAAACAGAACAGCACACCCAACTCCGTTCTGTATTTTTCAGCAGCACAACATCCTGCTGTGGCCTCAGCCAGCTGGGCTCTGTGACCCTCTGAGTGATCCCTTGAGTGTGTTCCCATTTTATCAAGCAATGAACTCTCCAGCCCCAAAGCCAGCAAGAAGTTTGTCACTGACTTCAGCTGGGAACAGGAACTGGCTCAATCATAAGAAACCTTGAGCTAAATAAAGCAGCAAGAAAAGGCACAGGCGGGAGGTGGGGGGTGTCAGCTCAGAGTACCGTGGGGCACAGTGCTGCTTGTTACCAAGGTTACTTGATACTTCCCCACGTAAAATCTCATTTTCAGTTGCCAATAACTCTGCAAAATTTTGACCCCCTTGAGTGGGAATCTGGGGTGGAAATGTATTGAATATGTGCTGCAGCCTGATCTGGGGTGGAGGAAAAGGTTTCTAGACATAATATTGTAGGCAGTTTTGGGAAAGAGGTTACAGGGAAAGGTGTGAAGGGGGAAAGCTCTTTTTCAAGAAAGGCTCCCCACTACCTCCGGGTTTCAGGTCTGACAATAAATATGACATATCAAAAATTTGCCCTTTGTGTTAGCAATGTGTCTAAACAAAAACCTACCTGAACTTGGACAAGGTGCAAGTCCTCAAACAGAACAGAAAAGAAAAACTCCAGTTCAAAAACTGTCAATAAAGATGTATTTGATTTTTAGCTGTTTTAGCCGATAAGCTGCTTAAGCAATTTTCAGCCATTCCCTCAAGGCTCCCAACCCAGCAGGTTCGCTGCAGCATGGGGCTGAGCGGGACTTTCCTTGGAACTGCAATTCCAGCGTGCTGAATGCTGCCAGATCCAGACCCCTAAAACAAAAGCGTGGATACCCTCTTCCCCCATCAGTGTTTTCCCAGCCAACATCCCCTGTTTGGTCCAGGGAACATGGAAGACAGAGTTTTCAGAACCAAACGTAGCAGGGACAAAAGCATTGGGCTTGCAAAGTTTAGGGAGAAATAGAGGGCGACAGAGTATGTAGGTGGGAAAATGTCTCCTTAAGCTCCTAACGACTGGCCTGGAGAGCCTGAAATAGGAATGGATGAGAAATGGGATCTGAGAGTCAGGGAGACTGAGATCATTCACAAGTCTGACACTGAAATTTGGCTAAGAAAACCATGGCAAGGAATCAATATGGTGTGGAAAAGTGGGCAAGAGTCATAGCTCTGATGATCTTGGATGCAGAAGAAATGCTGAGACTATGTCCAAGGGGTACCAATTGGCTGAGGTATCTTTGGAAAGGAGCTCAGGCCTGAGGGTCAGTGGGAACAAACCACCATGGCAGAAAATAGAAAAGTCCAAGCAGAGACAGATCAGAAGAAAATCCATGATCAGGGGACTTTGTGTGGCTGAGCCAAAAATTTGAGATTTCTGTCAAATATCTGTGAAGTGAATTGTAAAGCAGATTGATGCTCCTTCATGCCAGCCTGTGGGGAAGATGCTTGGTGGCCATCAGTTACTCCGCTAGTCCAAGTGGCCCTGCTCAGTGTGGTGGACAGGAAGAGCTGCAGTCTGTCCAACGACTCACAGAGGTGCATGTTTCACACCATATCATTAATTTGGGTTTTGTAAGAAGTGAGTTGGCAGGGAGCAACTTCTTCCCTTGTGCCTCTCACGTCCCCTGCTCCGTTCATGTAGGTTTATTTTAAAAGATTAGATTTGGTTACATGCAGCTGGACCCATCTCTATGGTGCCTCACCCTGTACCCATCTACCTGCACTTGAAGCTCAAAGACAGGAAATTCTGTTGTCTTTCACTTGCTGGGAAATTTGCATGTTGTCCTTGCATAAAGTCCTTGCACTGTGGAGGAGATGAGAACAGGGATATTTTACATGCTTGAGAAATAGTTATGGCCATATTTAACAGTACAGCCTCCTTCCCCTCAAAGAGATTTTTAATCCTAATATCATACAAGATGATCACTTGCGCACTAAGGTAAAAGCTGATCTGAGCAGCCTCATTGACTTAGGACAGCATTCCTTCTCATGAATGAGCACAGACAGTATTGTTCTGGGATTCGTTCATGAATTTATTTAAAACATAGTGATTTCAAGTTTTGCATGGCATTTTCCATCAGTTACTTATAAAAACTTTGCTAAATAAAATCTGTAAGCATCATTACAGATGAGAAACATAGAGGCCCAAGAGTATTTGCCCCAGGTCTCCATGCAATGCGGGAGGTGAGTTGGAAGAGCAGTGCAACATAACCTCCTGCAGCACAAGCCACCTGTATGGGAACAAAAAACCCAGATCCAAGATTATTTAGTTCATGGTGACACTTGCCCTTCACTAAAAGGGCTGAAAAAAAAAAAATCTTGATCACTGTCACAGTTCATGAACTTGCACAAAACTTTCCAGTTCAAAGCACAAAGTAAATCTGACATATCTGGAAACATGACCCTGCTTCACCTGCCGCTCTGAGAACTACCAGGTCATTTGTTTCCTGGAAGGATCACTTCATTCAGACCCCGGCGCTGTTTCCTTCCCAGTGCTATGCTGGTTGCATGGCTGACAAATGGAAAGACAGTTCTTGCTAAACCTGTAGTATCTCAGAAGTTTGATCACCTCCAGGGGAGGTTCTTGCACTTCCATTACTCCTCCTTCCCCCTTCAGATGCTGCTTCTTGATATTTGCCATTCAGCACAAATGCGCTGTTTGTTGCACAGGGGTTGGGCCAGCACAAGCCATTTAGCGTGGCAGTTTGAAGAAAAATGTTAGAACGCCTTTTACAGAAGAACTCATGTTAGGAAATATCACTTGTGCGATGCGCTATTTTGCAAGACCACCATGGTTGCACTGCCTCACTCTGATCAGCCACATTAATATTTGAATACTGGATGACAACAGTTGAAGATTAATTCCAGTAAGTTATTCACGCCTGGAGGTTCAGATTTCCAAGCAAAACCATGTGGGCTAGACTATGGCATTTCACCACAGCCCCAAGGAAAGTGCAGTGGGAAGTCGCCCAGCCCCAAGCGGGTCAGAATAGCTGGTACCTTTGTAAAATAATCCCTCTTCCTGCTTCTCTGTATCCAGGACACTTCACCGCAGTTGATATGCCAGGGGCCTTTTCTTGCTCCCAGCCAGCACTGCCAGACAGTATGTTTACAAAAGGGGGTGTGGACATACTCAACCTTGTATCCCGGCTGGAGAAAGATGCATAATTTATTTACCCAGGGAAGCAAAAAAGGCCATTCTCAGACAAGCCTTCCTTGCAAGACCAGGATGTGTTTCTGTGACTGATCAAGTCGGGACCGGTTTGGCCCTCTGCATTTATTTCAGTTCCACACTCCTTACATAAGAGTCTTGAAGCCGAGAAGGACTTGAGAACATGACAGTGTGAGAAGAGATACTGTCAAAACAAAAGCGTGAAGGCCTGTGCGGTGAAGAGCCTCTCGAGAACGCTTTCTGCCACAAAGACAAACCATTTTCCTTAGACTGGTACTGACGCATATGGAGCATGAAACTGGTGCCCGGGAGCGTTACTGGAACGCCAGGGCAGAGGGGTCGACCAGTCAGCACCTGACCCTCTGCAGAAGGAGAGCCAAGGAGTGCCTGCCTCCTACTCCTAATTCTCTCCTAGGATTTGAGGAATATAAACAGCAGTGAGGTTATGTGAAATATTACATATTTTTTCCTGAAATCACAATTATACACAAATTTTTCTTCTTTTTTTTTAATAAGGAAGCAGAAGTAGTCTACTTTTCAGAAGTGCCCAGCAACCCCAGCTCAACATCAAAGGGTGTACCTTCAGCGCACAAAAGTCCACTGAAGACAGGACTAGAAGATATTACTTGCCGATACCCACCTTTGAAATGGCAGTTCAGAGCTAGCAAAAGGAAAATCTCTCTACTATTATATTCAATACTACCAAATCACTATGCAGAAACCACCAAGACTTCCACCCCATCAGGTCTGACACACATGAATCCAGCTGTTATTGTCTGGCTGTCTTGAAACTCACTGCCTGACATCTCCATATAACAAGTGACAGAATATGAAAATGTTGGGTACATATTAATTAAGAGCTATGCAAAGGGGTACAGACTGAATTCGTTAATATACTGAACACTAGTTTAACAATTGAACCTGTGTTTATGCTAGCCAGAAGTTCATACAGAAATCACTTCAAAACATATGGCTTTCAGTTTCCAAACAGGGACAAACTACAATAAAGCAACTATTAAAAGTAGCTGCAAGTTCTCTACTGGTTGGTACTCAAAATCAGAAAAGTTTTTAAAATAACTAATAAGAGTGTGAGAAGTTTTCTTAGGCTAAATATAAACAGTACAAAACATTGATCTTTTAGGCTCTCTGGAAAAAAAAAAAAAATCCAAGTTTAAAATCCTCTCCTCCTCCCTTCTACGACCTGGGCAGAGACAGGAGACATTTACAATGATGTGTAGTAATGTCAATTTTTTCCATTGCTTTGCAGTCACGTACACCTCTGTAAAATGGACAGAAAAACACTGCCAGTGGAAAGACAGAGAATTTCTGGTCGGTGCCTTTTATCCTGCGCTATTTTACAGCAGCACGGGCATGAAACAGGCTCACTCTGCTCTCACGGATCATTACAAAAGTCCAGGTCAACAAAGATCAGGCTCCTTGTCTAAACTGCCAGTCGTGACCCTGATGCTGGGATTACTTCTTTCAGTCTCAGGCCTCTCCCATTTCCTCTCCCTTCCTGCTAAGGACGCACTGAGCAGCAGCAGCTGCGATTCACCTTTTTCTTCTGGCTCCCTCAGGGATGAGGGCCGGGGACCTTGCTTACATGGTGCCAGCTACTCAGCAGTGCCCAGCACCGTGAGGATTTGTGGGGTTGCAGATACCCCTGCCTCCGAAACACACAGCACTACGCTGGCAAGAGACTGCTGGAAGTGATTCAGTGCTGCTGTCTGTTGAGATTACAGGAATTTGTGTTTGGGTTGTGTCTGCTGGCTGCCACAACCACTCCAAAGATTTCCACTAGGTTTAAAAAGCACCCCTTTCACATCTATTAGCCAGCAGCTGAGGTTATTGCAGCAAATTATCCATGTTGTAAAGACAGTTTTACACAGCTACAAGTTACTCAAGATTACCAACACCTCAAGGAACTGAGAAAAAAAAGGAAAAAAACCTTAAACCCCTTAAACCAGAAAACCATCGTCACCTTTATGATGGCCATTTTAGAAGCTTCATTTTAAAAGCAGCAAGCTTAGGATTTCAGCCTGAGATACAGACAGTGTTGAGACAACAGGTTTGCTCCAAATTCAATATAACTAATATTTACCAGAGGAGGAAAAAAGTTCAGAATATAGAGCAGGTCAAGTAAAAGGATTGTGCAAAATTGAAAACACCTGCAAGGTGGGGCACATATGGAAGATGTGCTGACTATTAAGGAGTAGACAGAAAGAAAAACGGGCTTGGATTATGGCTGGAGTAAAGAGCTGTCTACTGCCACGAGCCGGCATGCGAGACTGTGAAACCTGCTACAGCCACGTTCCAAAGCAAACAGCATTAGACGGGTCTGGGCTTAGTCTTCACAGCTTTGCTGAGAAGGGCATGGGAACTTAGAGGAGAGAGAGAGAGTCCGGTGCTTTCCCGTTTCATCTCAGTCCTTCGACCTACACCTCCTGGTAAAGGGCAAGTTCAGGTGTGAACAGGCATTTGGGAAAGTGTTGATAGTCGTCCTGCTCAGGCTTCCTCCAGCCTGAACTAAAGCAGGGCAGAGACATGGCCACTCTGAGCAGATTGTGAATAAAATATTGAAAAAAGGAAAGAAAAACAAAGAAAAAAAAAAAAGAGATGTATCTAAACTACAAGGGGAAAGGCAGTGAGCTAACTTAATGAGTTTGGTTTTTTTCCCCCTAAAATTTTGCATAAGAATCATAAGGAACTAATGAGATAGGGAAAATTCTGGAAGAACAGCTGAAAAGACCTGGTTTTAAAGCCTCTCTTCCGTAGCATTTTTTCTTAAAATAAAACTTTCTTTGGTAAGATTAAATATTAGATATAATAAGCGATTGAAAAAACAATGCGTTAAATATTTGCAAAAAGCTCTGTAACAGTGTCCTTCCAGAGACGCACCCCAGGGCCAGCTGAGAGCTGGCTGTGACGATTCCGACGCTTCCAGAGAGGGCGGGAGGGGGGGTGGACAGCAGCAACTCGCTTGGGGTAGCTTTCAACATTACTTGCTTTTTCTAAGTAACAATCTCAAGAAGAAAACTTAGCACCATTCCTCTTTTACTGCTCCGTATAGGGTTTCTCCCCTCTACGCCCAAATGCAGTCCCCCAGCAGGTTTAGGTCCTGATCCTAGCTGCCTGTATGTGTAATCAAGTCCCCTCATAGTCAATAAAGGCATGAATTAATAAATAGATAATTAGGCCTAAGTATTTTCATGATCCAATTCTACCCTGGCTCTTACTGCATTAATCCATGCACCAACGGCCTTAAAGCATAGGTGATTAACACTGCCTGAAAACAGACGTACTACTTCTGTACTTCACAGCAGTCGAGCATCTGAAGATGCAGTGTATCCTTCCACATTAACTGAGGCTCCTACTAATCAGAAGCCCAATGGACCAGTGCTATTGGAAATGCCACTTGATTAGTCTGTGACTCAAGGAGAAGAGCCTTATTTATTATTAAAGCAAAAATTCTCATTAAACTGTATTTTTCAGTAAACCTGGGACAAGCTGATCTCCACAGCTTTTTAGCTTGTTCTGTTACAGTCTTAAGCAGCACACCAAATACAGTGTTTCCCAAAGCTGGTTGAGAAAAGCATGCAGAGCCTTTTTACCTCCTTTTCATTTTAGCTAGTATAATGAAGATGGAGATATAAACACTTAGGGAAAAAGTGAACTAATATTTTCCCCTTTCCCTAAATTCTTACAAAACTTCACTTTGGGGGCAGTTCAGCTTCCTTCTGGAGCTGCTCTTAGAGACCTTCTTAGAACAGATACCAATATTCAAGATTTGGAAAGTGAGAGGTCACATAATGCAATGACTTCAGACAATCAGATCTGCAGAGTTACTGAGACATCAGCATGTTTGTCACTGTTTCACAGAAGCTTAAAGCACATAAACAAAATCAATTCCAAGTCCAGAATCCCAAATAAATAAATTGGTTACCTACACAGATGAGAGAGAGGGAAGCAGTTTTCCCCGAAGCCACTCAGATTTACATCAACAGAACACAGTAACCTACTGTTTCCAACCACTTTAGAGTTGTTAAAGGTAAAACATAAATTGACCGTGTTACACCATAACATAGTCCTAATAAATACAATCAGCATCAGTATCACAGTCCCATCCTACCTACCACTGGTCCAGCCTACCACTTTGAATTTATTATTGAGCAGAGAAACAAAATGTGAAGGTGTTCATTTGTTTGTCTTTGAAGTTAATTGGTGAGTCAGTATTCACCAGCAGGTAAGTCAGTACAAGAACACTTCTATGCATGGTCCTAGTCCATGATGTTCCAGCAAACTTTCTGCAGAAATCAATAAGAGTTGTGTCTGTGTGAGAAAGAGTTCAGCCAGGTACTGCAAGAATTACGGAGTACAACACCTATTCTATTAGAAATAAATGAACTCATTTACACTTTAATTCTGTGGAACAAGCCACTCTCAACAGGGCAGTTTGTTAGAGTTACTGCAGATGTACAGAAGTTATAATTTTCATCATAAATGCACATTACAACAAAAATCTCATCAGAGAAACCAGAGAGCCGATAGGCATATTAGAGAAACTGCCTGTCTGGGAGGTCCCTCCAGATCTTCATCAACACAGTCTCTTCCTATCTTGCAGTATGTTGTTGCATAGCGAAATACCACAAGAAGTCTCATTAGTCAGAATGGAAATAAGTACAGAAAATATTGTACTTTCCATTGACCCTCTGAAATGATTAACACCATACAGATGGAAATCACGCCAAAATATTTAAAGCCATAAATAATTTAACTGAACAAGCATGTATTTATTTAAATAGATTACAGTAACTACAGAATGTACCGATTCTCCTCTCTCTTATTTAGGCTTTCATTTCTATGAATCTTGTAGTCCTTAAACTAAGAACCTGCCATCCCTGACTAGATCAGAGGATGGAAAGGCAAACTCCACTGTGTAGGTGCTGCAGTGAACCAAAATACCATTTCAAATTTTTTTCTCTCTTAGCAGAGACTGCAATCAGGGCTAAGTCAAAGCCTGCTTAGGGGATGAGGACATTGCATGTTTTATTGCATGCCTTTCAGATTCACTGTGATCTTAATATTGCTCATAAGAAATTCAGGTAATATTTGGCAAATAACTACGGCTCAATAAAACAACCCAAACCCCTCAAATATTGAAAGACCTTGGAATATGGTCTTTATAAGTTATGATTTCTACAGTGACAATCCCATGTTTATGGTGTGCTAGTATTTATGACAAACAGAGAGACAGAGTCCTCATTTTAAGTTGCTGCTCTTAGGTAGGGAAAGAACATTAACCCAGGGCTTTCATTTCTGAGGAGACAGGACTAATCATTAGGTTGAAAGCTATTCTGAGGTAGATTTTTCTTCACTGTTTCTACCTGGGATTGTAGCACTTTATACAGAACAATCATGGAAGCCAAAATCAGAAAACTTCCAAGTCACTCTCACTCTCTTCCTGGCCCTATGACCACTAGCCTTATTGTTTTCATGATGGAAGAGCTTCAGGATAATAGAGCATCCCAGGAGAACCTATAGCTCTGTAGTGAGAGCATTCCCAAAATGGGGCAAGAGATGGTTTTGCATAAAGTGAAGATTGGAGCCAAGGCCAAGCACAATCCAGACCAGGTCTCTGGGATCTCCAGTGGTGGGGTGCAACAAGCACTGTTTCCTTCTTTCTTCTCTTCCCTTCCCATCTGCGACTTCAATCCTTTGGTTATCTTTAGAAAACCTCAAGATGAAGTGGGTTTCCTTAGGGCTGAGTCTATTAGTTACACACAAGTGACTTCTGTAAAATGTTTTCTCCCAAGTTTCCCAGAAAGAAACAGAACAAACTCCTCTTCCAAACCCCTCCTCCCTGCCACCCTGAAAGAAGCAAAGAGGGCTAAACCAGCATTATCCATGGATTCAGCATTCATTATACGTTGAAAAATGCGATGGCAGTCAGATCATTTTCAAGAAGCAGTGAATGGTAAAAAAGGAGAGGCTTGATGAAGTGTTTTCCTAGATTCAAAATTTTATGCGTAAACAGAGAGTATGGATTTAGCAGTTCTACTCACGCAAACCTTACAAGTACACTGTTGTCAAAGGAAATCATCACCTCAAGTAAATATTTTCAAAATTATTTTATAGACTCTGAAGAGAAGGAGGACCTCCTCTTAGGAAGGAGGACCTCCCTAAGAGCACCTCGAGAAGGATACCTCGCAGCCGCACAGGTATGCGCGAGTACCACTGTTATCTTCTCTAACCCCGGACTGAAGCATGCCTTGTAGCAGAGAGGGAAAAGGAAGCAAGTCTGTAGCCTACAGAGCGAGGAAAGAGCCAAGATGATTTTGCTCATTCTCAGCCCCCCCCTCCGCTTATCATCATGCAGGAGGATGAGGGCGATCTATTGATACTGGGTGTAAAGACAACCCTTCTTCTGATCCAGTGTTGCTTTTGTTAACAGCAGCGAGCTGGTGAAAGAGAACAAACGGTCTCCCCTACGTGCATTGTTAGGGTAGGAGACAAAAGAATACCTGTTTTGAATCACTGAGGACTATTACTATAACAAAGTACAAGATAACATTACGCCAGAGGATACAAGAGATTCTGAGAGGAGCAACAATGAAACCAGGCAACCTTTCTGTCATCTTATCAAACTGCTTGGGGTACTTACTGAACAGTGGGGGGAAATAATAGCAAATAGAGAGCAAACACAGTTAATCTTTATACAAAGGCTTTTTGATAAATAATAAAAGAGAGCTAAGACTGGCGTGCTGGCCTTTGCCAACTCACATTGCTTAGAAGACAGGATATAAGACAGGCCTAAACAATTTTAAGATAAACAAATACACACGCAACAGGGAAATGTTGCGTGAATGAATTTCCTCATTCTCCTTTTTCAAGCAATTCAAGAAGCAATCAAAGCACTCTGAGGTTTGGTATCCTTTTACATACTTTTTTTGACACGTTGCTTTACAGAAGCTTCATAACAGCCCACTATCAGTAGCTTTGGTGTCACTGTATGGTATGTAAATGGAATAGGCAGATCTTTGACACAAAAATAATAATCTCTGGTAAAATTACAGTACTACAGTGTATCATAGCATCAGAACTGTGGAAATATTAATACATGGATCTTTGACAATACAATGTAAGATGTCACTTTGAGCAGTTATTATGCTAATAACGGATACTTATTATAAAACAACATGAAAGAGGTAAGCTATGTGGGTGTAGAAAGGGATATTTAGTATTCAGAAAATGTATTAAAAAGGAAGAAAAAGCAAGTGCTTCATACAGCATCTAATCCCACATTAGGCAGATGAGGAGTTCCCTGGCAGATGAGTGTCAGGGTACCCTGGGACTTGGATGAAGCAGCACATTATCTCTCAAGGGAGCACACATGCCAATATAACTTACGGCATCCTTTGAGCTTCTTTTTGTTATGCAGTGGGCCAAAATGGAACTGAAATCATAAAGGCACGGGAAGAGTGGCACTAGAGCTTTGAGGATTAAGTAGAAAAACTGATCATCGAGTCTACCAGAGTTTCAAGAGAACATATTCTGCTCCGTGCTCACTGCCTTTAAAATAAAATTAAAAAAAAAAAATCTGATACTAAATAAAGAAAGTAACATACCACAATAAGGAAAAGGTCTCATACCAAATTCCCTATACAAAGCAAGCAAACAAGCCAGCATCATGACTGGTTCCATTTAAGCTACAAGAAAGCCTCCATTTACATTATGAAAAAAAAAAAATTCTAAGACTACGAAATGTTGCATTTAAAGCCAAAGGAAATATTTACAAAGGGTTTGTAATATAAGGAGGAATCCAAGGAAAGAGAGTCTCTGTTGGCCTGATGGCTAAAGAGTAAATTTCTTTAGGGTTTGTCTACTTGGGGAAGGAGCAAGTTTTAGCTCTTCTACATTAACTCTCACCTGGGCTCTCTTACTCCACACTAAGGCCCCCTTTTTCCACCTAATCTGAACTACAGAGGCACTCTGGGGGCAGCATCACCCATTCGGCACAGTGCTGCTACACTCTAAATTCAAATCCTAGTTGTGTTTTACAAAAACTCCTTCCATATAACCAAGCCACACTCAGTGTGTTCATGGACAACCAAAATGGACAACCATTCTCATCCCTACAAATATATGCTTCAGCCCTGAAACACATGCACCACGTTTGTGAAGACAGAGCGTAAGATACAACACTTCAGACAAGAGCCATAAATAAAATTCTTACATGCACAAACATAATCCATTTCAAACAGGAATGTTGGTACTTACGCTGTAGCGATCGGAAATACCTGTCTTTCAACATTAAGCCTTGAGAGAATAATGCTTAACTGCAATCTAAACCTTAGTGATTGCAGCAGAACAACTAGAAGCAGCTGTGTGATTACTTATCACAGCTCCCGGTCTGGGAGAGTGAAACCTGCCACATAGCTTGCATGCAGGTATAAGGAATGATGCAGAGCCCTTACATCAAACAAATAATGCAGGGAATCATTTGAATTTTGCTTACAGCTGCAAGGATTTCCTCATGCATACTTCTATGTACAGATGCATTTCCAGGACAATTGCACTGACCGTGGACTAGATCATAGATCCCTCTTTTAATGACTTGGCAATTTTCTGGGTCAACTTCATTCAGCCACCCACCCCCCCACCCACCTACCCCCTATCCTTCCTCCCCCCCCTTTCAGATTCCTACAACTTTTTCAGGGTAGATGCAGGCTCCCTTACAACTTTGTAGCCTTTTACATCCTTTTGGTTACCTTTTGTGGTAGAGAGGAGATGGCCACCTGCAAAAGCTATCAACAGAAACCTGGGAGTCTGCAAACTACATTGAAAGTTACTGCTTCAGTAGCACGACACCAGTAGACAGCTGTGACCAGCCACTGGTGTGTTCAAATTCCTGAAGCCTCTCAATCTACAACTCCTGGGGCATGTCCATTGCAGAAAGAAAACTTGTCTTTCCCCTGCTTTCGATTCTGAAATTGATTACTGCCCAACATACTAAGAACAAGATTTGGAGACTGGCAGCTTCTTCCAGTAGAAAGCACTACTGGAGTTATCATCAGTTAGACCTGGAGCAGGCTGGGAGCATGATGAGAACAGAGGGCATATGTGAGAGAGCAGTAAGAGTTTTCCACTACACACGCCCTTTAGAGACATGCAGACTTAGGCACATTCCTGCTAACTCTCATGATTAAATTCCTACTTTTACTCCATTTAGTTTTTTTCCCTAACCCTTCAGTTCTAATAATCAAGATATTCTGTTACACTTGCAAATTTCCCTTAAAGAAAGGTGGTGGGCAGAGCATAAGAAAAAGCTTGAAAAGAAGATTCCTCCAGAAGCCATTCATAAATCATTCATCAGGCCTAAGCCATACTCGTCATTGGGATCCTGATTCATGCTTTGAACTGCGAAGTCTAGCAGAACTGCTGAATTTCCCTTCCTGACAGGTGAACATAACTCATTTTACTCTGTGTGTTAGGGAGCCCTGGAAGTTTTCTTGGCATTTTAAGATAAACTGTCCCATCAGGCTCTAACAGTCTCCTCTTCCCTTCTAATACCAAAGCCTCAATTAGACCATAATTAAAGAGGCTGTACTTACAGATACTAGCAGAAGGTACAGGTTGTCAGTTTTATTACAGGTCAGGAATGTTTCTCTGTGTAGTCTATACTTCAGAGTTTAATGTGGGAATAGAGTTTACTAACAGGCAAGTCAGATTTGCTACACAACAGGATGCAGTCTTGATTATCAATTAAACAGGCATAAAAACATCTAAACAGATGGTTTCTGCCAGTCAACAGAAGTTTTAAGGGGAAGAGAACTCACATTCATTCACAGAAATATCTTATGCAAAACTAAAACAAATCCAACAGAAGATGTGCCTCACGTGATGCTTTAAACTCTTCTTTGCTAAAAAATGTGAAAGGAAAGCCTGTATACTGCAAAATATTGGTTAAGCAATAGAATTCTGCAGCTCCACGTTCTTTGTGAATTTGTTTCTTACAATGCAGAGCACTGATCAGTTTCTAGAAAAATATGATGCAAAACTATTAACGATTGTTGCTGCTTGGGTCTGCCAGATTAAGGATCTCAATCTCACTGCATTAAGTATGTCTACGTGCACACACAAGCAGCTTCAGCCCCACAAGACTACCAAAAGTAAAGGCATAGAAGCCAGGCGTTGGAGTCCTCACCCCATTTTCACTGAGGCTCAGCTCTGGTTATTCTCCTTTACTTTTGACCAGTTTCCCTCTACCTTTCTCACACTTCAGCTTCTGCGCAGGTTCAAACAGATACCTATTTTTTAATTGCCAAAGCAAACGTTGCTTTCTCCTGCACAGTTCACCACGTGGTTTCCTCACAAAGATGACACTGTCCCATAGTGTTTAATGGGCAACATTCAGTTTTGGATCGGTAACAAGTTGAAAGTCTGGTAACGCACACTCTCCTAATTTAGAAATGGAGCTTTATAACACTGAAATACTGCAAGAAGCTCCACTGCTTGCCCTTCCATTAATTTTGTTACTTACTGTGTTGGATTCTCATCAGCAATTCTTAATTGATGTACTATGAGCCATGCCATCAAATACTCTCTACGGATCTAGTTGGCAACAATGGTTAGTTTCTAAATTTTGGTAAACTACTGACTATTTAGTTTGTGATTACTTCAGAGTAAAGATCTTCTTACATTTTGGAAAGCCCCAGTAAATAGTGGGCACTGCTACAGATAAATAATATACTATAATAAGGATTCTTATGATGGTAACGTATGATGCACAATCATTTTCCAGATGCTACAGAACTAATTGTGCTGCCAATTGAAGGAGCCAAATCCAAAACAGATCCGTAAGAGCAATTACTGTTGAATCAATCTCATCAGTGAGAAATGCTTCAATCCTACAAGCCCTTGTTCACATTAGCATAGTCTTCATAAAGTTAATGAAACGCAGCCTGCCCTTAACATAGCTGTAAAACCAAAGTAACTCCCATACAGGTGACTCAAATTAAACTGAGTCAGAACTGGCGTAAAGGAGAGTCAGGACTAAGAACATTTTCCATCAGAGCGAAAAGCGATCTGCTAACGCAGTGGTGTGACACCATTGCAAAGCAGCCTCTGCGCGGAACGAGAGCTGCCTGGCGCAGACTCCACCCTGACCCAGGAGAACACGGTAGTGGCACAACCGTGTTACTGGAGCTACATCACCACACAAACATCCTTTACACCCACAGGTCTTGCAGCAGAACGGGCCCAGTTGTTTTGTCTGTAGGGTAAAATATTTCTCCATGTAAAGAAGAACCGTGTTCCTACTTGAGCTTTAAAGAATTAGATAATTAGGGTGTATGAGCTCTAAGACCAGAAAGGATGACTAGAACATCTAGTTTGACTCTCTTGAAACAAAAGCCAAAGAACTTCACCCAGATACGCAATACGAACAAAAACACCAAGAGGCAGACTTACATCACACCCTTTCCTAGTCATCACTTAGCTAATCTTTAGATTTTCAGTCTTTTTAATCCTCCCTCATAAATCAATACCTCTAGCGCCCAATTATTTTAGTAGCAGGCTCTCTGAGCTGTACCGTGTAAAGAAAATTAATGACCTTTAAAATGAAAGTTTACTTACACAGACATTAATTGCTATTGTAGCACAGATGAACTGTTAAGCAGGCCCATGAAATGTTTTACTCAAGCACCTAATTCCAGAGAAGGTAATACTTTACTCAAATCCTTGGATAACAAAAGGTCAAATGCGATGAAGTTCCTATCGGAGAAACAACCTACTCAGGTCTATTTGCCAAGTACTGCAAACAAGTTAACCATATACATCATTAAGTTCTGAATCCCATTACGATCATATGGCATAAACCTGATTGCAATTACAGTGCCTTAGGCAGAAGATGTCATTTTAAGTAGAGAATCACTACTCTGCGCAAGTTTTATAAATGATTCTCATTGATCATCATTTCCAGTCAGAGGAAATAAAAGCATTAAATGGCCACTTTGATGTTGGAAGGGACCTTTCACCTGGACTCTTTCCCTAACAGATGAGGGTTAAATTTACTGTGACAGCACCTAACCACGTTTGGTGTGGCCTGTGATTCGATGGTACTGGTATCACATCAGCAGCAGGCTGAGTTGGTAAAACCATTACATGCAGTGTTTGTATCAGAAGTATGCTTATTAGTATCCCAGGGAGTTGGAAAACGTAGGCATTTTCCAATTACCTACTTTACATTTCAGTAGCTAAAAAATGACACATAGCTATATTATTACCTACGAAGGGATTTTTCACAGGAACACACATTTTTCTCTTTTACATTTTTTTTCTGCTTAATGGATCTCAACTTCATTAATTTCAGCTCCAAAATGTTAGCATTCCCAATAACAACCAATAACCACAAGTAAGCAAATCGTAGGTAACATCGTCCTCTCCAAACAAAGAAAATATTGTATTTCTAACATAGTACTGCCTTTTTCAGTTAGCACAGCCATGTGAAATTAAATATAAAAGCTCTAGTGAGTGATTTTTTTACTAATTCTGTGTAACACATTTTGCAAAAGTGTCAAAAAGAAATATAGTTCAGTCGCTGAATATGGAATGGAAATTATTTACTTTACAATCCACACTTCTCTATTTACATAAAAATAACCTTGCTACAGCAGAAATTTTAGGCTAACACAAAATTAACGGAGTCCAATTGCATATTATTCTAAACGGGTTATTTTATAGCCATCGTAACATTAGATCTAAATACAAGACATACACTCACACTTGCAGTACACTTTAGGGCACATATAATATTTCAAAAAAGTGCAATAGGTGCGCATCAGAAAAGGGCTTTTCTAAAACTACCACCCCCTCTAAAAACTGTATTTGTATACATGCAGAAAAGTCTTATTTCAGTATTAATGTTACTTATCTCAGAATTACAATTGATATTCCCATAAGAAAGCCCGACAAAAACTTCCTGGCTGTTGAATGAGCCATGTATCACCTTTGTTTTATTTCTTCACTGACATATTTTTAGTGGTCCTTTACTGGCACAGTTTTGTTTTATATTGGTTTTACTAGCGTCCTAGCACTCATCACTGCTTGTTACGCATGCCTCTACAGCCCGTCCGTGAAGGAAATGAATCATTACGGCTTTTAGTTACAGGGTCTGACTTTTTAATGCAAGCTGTAAGGCTCATGGTTCCATCGTCAGCATCACCCAGCACAGGGGCCCTTCCATTAGACTGTGTTATTAGCCAGGAGTCCTCTGGAGAGCTTTACTTCCACCAGGAAGAGCCATAAACATGAGCTGCAGTGAATGCCAGCTGGGAAGAGAAATGCATTGCCATATCTCTTTAAGGGAAGAAGTTGCTCCCCAGTGTAGCTGGCAAGCTGCTCTCAGGCTCCCCTTTGGAGCCAGCCAGAAGACAGCAGTTCATGTTCAGCAGGAATTACTTTCTGTTTGCTTTCATTTTCCTTTAGATTGAAGCAATTTTTTAACAAACAGAATAAAACTTTAAAAGCTGCCACTGCCATATAGCTGGGACAGTCTGCAGGCTGCTGCTCTGGGAGCGAGGTGGCCCCCCAGTGCTTCTCTGGGGCTGAGGGAAAGTGGTATTTGTGCTAGCAGTAGCCATGAGCATGAGGAACATGTCATTATCTCCAAGCAGCTGCTGGGCCTCCCAGGGCCAGGGCTCCAGAAGCGCCAAGCACCATCCCGCAGCCACACCGACGTGGGCTGGGAAACCAGAGCTTCCAGACCTTTGGTCCGGCTGCCTCTCCAGAGCTAGCTGAGCTTTTGAAATATCTAGGCTTTTTTCTGAGGACCTAAGAGGTAAGCACCATTTACTGCTGGGACTTCCATTTTTCAAAGTCTTGGCTCCACACCACTGAGTGTGGGAGTGCAACAGTATCAGGCTTTTCTGCAAGGAGTGTCTTCAAGCAACAGGCTCCCCTTCAGCCTGCCATGAGTCCAGATACCACTGTGAGTACCTCTCTTTCATTTACTGAAATCAGATCAAATCTGAAGTGTTTCCAGTGAAATATTTTGGAAAAATCTTTTGACCAGCTCTGCTCCCCCATCTACCCATCAACTTTACCTCTGGTTTGCCGGGTCTAATGAAGCTGTGTCCTCAGAGATCCACAAAGAAGGACTAGAAGAAATGGAGGGGAGGAGAAGAAAGTACTAGGAAAAAAGTTAATCTTGGCTCTCTTGTCCTATGCCTGTCTCTTATTTACACTAATGAAGAAAAATAGAATAATAACAAAACAAAGAAAAATAGAATAATAACAAAACAAAGAAAAGTACACAGAGGGTACTTCTCAGCCTTTGAATATGACTGGGTCATCGTCAACAGCCTGTAGCCCTGTGGAGTACACAGTTCATGAGAGACAATCAGAAGACTTGGCATGCAAACCAGGCCACAATAATGAGCAATGGCAGATTTGCATGTCAGGTCTTTCCGCCATGGCACAATTAGTCTACTGATACTGTAGGCGTGACTAAGGATGGTGGGATGTGAGGGTCGATGATAGGGACAAAGTGAATGATCAAACGGCCTTAGACTTAACTTGTGACCTCATTCCATCATAAACAGCAAACAGTGAGAGAACTCACGTGTGGATCAAACAACCTGGCAGGGTTAGCTGAGCACGAGACAAAATAGCATACTGCACACATTCTTGGGCTGCCACAATGTGCGGTCTGCAGCAGCAACACAGAAGATCCAGGTAGCAGCTGGGTCCCAGAACAACCTAGCTGCCTGCCTGGGGAGATGATTAGGCTTCTTCCACAGATAACAAAGCAGCAGCTGCTGACTAAGGAGAGCCAAGAGGCAGCACAGACACCCTCAGTGTCTGCTGCAGAGCGGTAAGCAACAAAAGGCAAGAACCCACGTGAAAAAGAAGTCACTTTTCAGACCTCTTACTTGCAGCACACAGCTCTCCAGGCTGAACTGAGACCAACCCAGAAGTGCTGGTTAACTCTGCACTGCAGTCTTTTCCACTGCCTCCACAGACCCAACTCAGGAGCCTGATTCCAGGCTCTCCGACTTTGATCAGCAAAATATAGTCCCCTTTAAGCTCTGGAAACTGTGTCCAAGAGGTGTCTTTGTATGCCTAAGAGACTAGAGTCACCAGGATGAGGCAGCGGGATGAGAACAGGTCGTCTTTGGTTTCCTCCTCTGTCTGCATTGCTTCTCTATGGCTATTTACAAAGGGACCCCAGTTCATTTGATTAGCGGCTACAACCACGAACAAAACACCTAGTCCTATGACGCACTTCCTTTCCCAAGGACCAAGCATTAAGCAACACTGAAAGTCTTCCAGGCTGGTCCTATTTCATGCTCTGGTAACCAGACAAAGGTACTTTCTGGTATCTAAGTGTGTGGGAGAGACAGTCACCTTTACAGACAAATTTGCGGCATTTGCTCCTTAGAAACACTGAAATGCAGTGATTCAAACTGCTAATGAGACTGGAACAGAGTTTGCTGTAGCTTTTAAGGCATAACCAGACATGATGAGCTTTTGGAAGGAAATGAGTACAACTGTGGTGATCTGTAGAGGAACAAGATATTGCTACTGGAGATCTACCCAGCCAGAATCCTGCAACCAAAAGATTGTACGTGCAGCTGCGTATAGGAAAGACATGGGAAAAAAGTCCTTTTGACCTCATTAATAGCAGACCAGCTTGAACCAACAGGCATTTACCTTTTCCACCCTTCTTTTTGTTTTTTAATCCCTACCATTGCAATTGGATACCCTTGTTACCTACATAAACAGGTGAGTGTATACCTTAGTGCTGAACTTTCTAAGCATCAGCACGCTCTTCCACCATCAAGCTGCAGAGCTCTTTCCTTCACCTTCACTCAAACCTCCCCCTTCAGTTAAGTCAAGACTAAGCCTACCCTGCACGTAACTCTCTGTTCCCCTGGAGTCCTGTTAAACTCTTGCCCTCAGAGGTATCTAGCAACAATGAGTTCCGCCAGCAGCTAGTTCACTGCATGGCAGAGCATTTCTTCTTGCTCACTTTTGATTTTGCCACTTTTAAGCATCACTGAATGCTCCTTGTTCTTCCCTGATGGTAGAATAGCATTTCTTGCTATGTAGAGCCTACACCTTCATTGTCTGTAACCTTTTATCATCTCACTTCTGATGCATCTGATTCATTTCCTCTCCAAGGTAAACAGTCCCAATCTTCTCAATCTTGCATTATATGAAAGTTCTTCCTTGTCTGTTTAAAAACTGATTTAGGTAAACAGTTAAAAAGTTACTCTGTTAGCTTAGCTTATACCTATAAATTACCCATGCATATTAAATTTGTATTAGCTAGGTTTAACTGAATTAAGTGTATCCACACAGGATTTTTCACCAAATTCCT
Organism: Mycteria americana; assembly: GCF_035582795.1. Lineage (NCBI taxonomy): Eukaryota > Metazoa > Chordata > Aves > Ciconiiformes > Ciconiidae > Mycteria > Mycteria americana. Next base: position 45,017,893 of record NC_134366.1, on the reverse strand, counting down.
AAAGTCAGTTTAAAATCATACCTTCTGTTAAAGCAGAGCAAACAAAAGTGTAGTTAGACCATAGCCAGTTTCTGATACACAAGGACTTCCAAGAAAATTTCAGAGAGTGCTTTGGGAAAGGGTGTATTTCAGCAGACCCCTCAGAGATAGTAATCTCCATTATCCTGGAACTCATGAAGCCCCCATGCATAGCAGGGAGTAATTCTTCTGGAATATTTTCCATCAGCCACACAGGGATTTGTTACAGAATTAACTTAACATGTTTTATCTTGATAGCACCTCCATTTACGGGAGATAGTTTATTGCCTCGGCAAGTCAAACTGCTATTAAACCACAGATTTTAATTCAGCTGCAAGTGAGCTGCCCTATTGTACCCAGAACACAACAGAGATATAATGAAATCTGCTACAAAAATTAATTCTGAAAATATCAAATACAAGCATTGTTAAGTTTAAACAAAGGATATTTGCTAGTTCATTCCAAGACTTCGCTGCATTCAAAAATCCAATGAAAACTGGCTTTTACACACACAGACACAGACACACTTTTGCTCGTGGAATAAAAGTTTTAAATTATGGCTATTAAATGCATGGTATTTCTTAATGATAGCGTTCATTGTTATACTAATAATAATACATTTGACAGAGGAAAAAAGAAGAATTTATCGAAAAGCTGCCAATGGATTTTAATAAAAAGTACTTTCCAACAGAAGGCAACATCCTTATCTACTAGACTACAAAGTGCTTGGGTATTTCACAAGGAATTTAGAGGCACTATTTTGCAATAGAAACTTACTGAAAGTTACAAAGAAGCAAATAATTCTAAAAATCAAATATACAGGCCACTGAGTTGAAAGAAAGTAATTTCCCGCGTTAACATTAAGATCTGCTACACGTGCATACAAATTTTCATGCAAATCAGTCTTCACTTATTGTGTATTTTGCCTTATTTAATTAGAAATGAAAAAGACAGAAGAACCCCTACCCCCCTCCTTTTTCCCTATTAACTTGTTTCTGCCAACAGCACCCTCAGGACGGTGTTTCCGTTGAGGCTAATCACAGAGGAGAGGTGTGCACACAAACACAAGAAGACTAATGCTTAGGTTAGAGAGAGCAGCCACCCAGCCTGTCTGTCACGTTCACCTCTATTCACACGGTAATTGCTGTGCTCTCTGGAAAGCTGACTAGACCCATCATGATCTCAGAACACTAGTTATCCCCTACTGAATCATTTTCAAAATTGGTAAATAATACGGCTAATATAAAAGGAGAGAATGTCAGGCAATTCAGCCTCAGAGGCCTCACTTTCACCGTATGCAGAGCCTTGGTGAAAGCAGCTGAAATACACACAGCCCGTCCTGGTCACTGCTACAGCTGCGGTGCTGGCAGAGATGCCCCTTGTCCAGACTCGTGTCCACCCCATGCCCGTGTGAGTGTCCCCTTGGCACTCCCCTATAACCTTCATTCCTCTTTTCCCACAGGGAAGCATGCCGGCAGCCCCCTGCCCTCGGCTGCTGCACGCCAGCAGGACGAGCTGGCTGGATGGGCAGAGCTGCTGTGGGAAAGGCCCACATTTCGCTTCAAAGCGCCTTCCTGCCAGCTCGCTTCCCCTGCCTAACTCCACTATCTATAGCTTTCAAATGCCTCCCCTTCGTAATCACACCTCCTACTATTCTGAAGACTATTTTGTGGGAACGCTGAACACATTTGTTGGCTCACTGGCCCCTAGCACACTGACTGCTCATTCAATAACATTCACACAAGACTGGAAAAGACTTGTCATCCTCTTACTATCTGGCACTCCGTTACTAGCTTACTACTGTTTCCCTCTGCGGTACAGGTCCAAATTGGATGTCAGACACAGAAAAATGCCAGCAAAAGCTCCGGTTCGCAGTCAGGAACCAGTCACCGGACACAGTCCAAAACCAGACACACACTGGCACATTACCATTAACACAAGGTTTGCCATGAGTAAGCCCTTTGCCATTCATCTTTTTGCCAGCGAGGATGGGGAAAAATAGGGTTATTGCAATATTTTTAAATATTTGCAAGGCGCTAACATCCTATAATGATGGCATTAGTCAAAAACTCAGGCAGACACTAGGACAAACAGATTCTCCCCCTTCTGTAGCCAGGTCTTCTCAGGAGCAAATTCCCACGGAGATCACACGACCTGCAGTGTAATTGTCTCCTGGTTGTCTAAATATGCAGGCGAGGAAGGAAGGGATTAGGTCCGTAAGCCTGCCTGCTCCCTAGCCAGCCTGCCAAGCACACCGGCCATCCAGCCCCATTCCTCCCACTGTCTGGTTCTGCGACTGACTGACTTTCCCAGACTCAGCAGAGCCACATCAAACACAGCTGGGGCATTCCTGCCAGTGGCTGAACTGTCAGCTACAATAATCACCTGGCTGTCACCAAGAGCAACACAGGTAGGGCAAAGGGGAACAACCCAATACGCATGCTTTCAGTCAATATGGTAAACAGCTGACATATGGTAATTTTAAAGGGGTTGACAGGCTGCAGCAATTATAAAAAAGGCTGACACTCAGCTGAAGGAGCTGACAGTTGGAAGTTACGCCCTAGCACAAAAGAGGGAAAATGAAAGCAAAATGTGACTGAACTGTTGTCTCGCATGCTCGTATTTTGTTGACAAATGTATTTGTAGGTATGAGAATTCGGCCCTTTCTTAAGAGTGTCACCATCGGCTGCTGATAAAAAAGCAACCTGAATCTATTACAGATGTGTTACTCTTCAAACTGATGCTCCTGCAAGAGCGAGAGGACAAAGCATTCTGCTTTTATAAATCTGTTGTGCAGGCTAAGGCTCTAGTATCAATAGCAACATTTGACATTGTTACGCATCTCTTCTCCATGGAAAAAAAGAGACTAGTTGCAATCTGAAATATTGCATTATAACAAAATACATCTTTAAACGTATCACCCTAGGAAAATGCAAGTTTGCCAATGGTTTCAAATTTTAAATATATTTTCTTTTTAAGATGCTTCAAGCCATTGTTCAGTTATTACACTAGCACTTTATATGAACTATCTACTACCAAAAATAGATTCCAGTTAGATATAGTCTTTTAGGATATCACTTCCACAGCACACTTGTTTTACTGAGCTCTAAGACTGTTTTTGATATAGTAGGAAATACAATTTTACACTGTTGAAATATTCTACTTAGTGCTACATGAACATATAAGTATATAGGTTTCATCATAGCAGCAATGTTTAAATACATAGAGAGAGATGGCACTTCCCCCTCAAAAGCTCGAAATTGCAAGATCTGATCCTGCAAGTGTGCACACCTGACTGTGAGACTGCAGCGAGTAATTTTATTTACAGTTGCATTCATTTTATACAATTGTCAGGTAATTCATATCAACTTTTGGAGTTTGAGTGCATCTGAAAACTCTGTGTAGATGCAGTTTCATTTTAAAAAGCATCAAAGCATTTTCCAGCACAGAATTATACAAGAATGAAGTGGAAGACCTATGGCATTCTCCTGCTCCAAGGCAGAATAATTCCTAATCCCAAACGAAAGCTCATCAAGGGGGGTTCTGTCTTTTGTGTGGAATAGAGTAGTATTTGGACTACGCATGTTCAGTAAAATTGTTATTTTAACAAACTTTAAACCCCCAGATTTATTTCAAACTGTGACCTGTCCATGTTCCCTCCTTTTTCTCCAAATGTGAAAATTATTCCCAAAATTATACTGGGCAAAACACTTCTCTTACAACCTGGAAGAGCTTAATGAACAGAAGGGAGTTGCAAGTTCCCATTCATGCTATAGCATGTCCTTCTGCTAGGTGTGTAAATATAAGAATCCTTTAAACTGTTAGTGCACTGACAAGGCACATCCAACTACCTCATCTGAGCCTACTAATCCACCTTCTTCTGGATTACTTTTTAACAATCTGTACCTCCGCACTCCCTTCTGCACATTTTCTACTCATAACAAGTTTTACTTGGTCATAAATCATCTCAAGAAGGTAAAATATAACATGCTCTCTAACCTGTGAAAAAGTGGTGAACTTCCTTTGCCCGTAGGACACAAAATTTGTCCTTAGCCTACTATGAAGTAAAAAATTAGATCTCAGCTTTAAAACCATTGTTAGCATTTTAGAAGCACTTTTCCAAACTCTGTGGTTTTTAAATTTATTAACCTGTTAGTCCTTTTGACCCTTGCACATCTGGGCTGATGCTAAAGCTGCTGTCAGAGAGGTACAGTAATACTCACATCAAGGGTGCAGTCTCTGCCCCCTGTTACTGAGTCCACAGGAGCATTGCCAGCACACGCTGGCACAGGTTTGGAAGGAGATCAGGAAAGGGGACGGTAACAGACTACAGATCAGAGGTGACACTTTGTCCCCCACTATGGCCAGTATTGCACTGGCATCCAGTACCACCTGGACAGACAGAGCATCCAAAGAGTATTTCACCTATGGTGAATGTGCCCCCAGATACTTCAGATCAAGCAGTGGCCTGCCATACAAACAGGTCCCACTCCCTCACACTTGCTAACAACAGAGGAAGATGGGTAAACTGCCTTGTTCTTCTTTTCCTTAACTTTGCACTTAAAATGTATCACTAGATCCATTGCTGCATTTATGCATTTTCTATTGTTTTGGCTTTTAAATGTGAGTTTTATTATTCTTGCCTAACTGCTGCACATATGCTTTTCCCCCATTATTTTACACACCATTATAATACAACAAATCTTGGTTGGAAGCAGAACTTAGTATTTTCTGCCTTTACTCTGCACAATACATATACTTCTGTTTGTGCACCGAGTAGCTTGGTGCACAGTGCATTTCTGTACTTATCATTTGGTACCTCACCTTTTAAATTTTCTGCAGTGATCTCTGCAGTGACCTCTGCAGGACCACCTTTCAGAGGTCCTGACCCTGACTGCTGAAGTCCTGTACTCCTCCTCATAGTCTTCTGGGTAGCTGTGACAGTCTCTGCCGCAGCGTTGAAGGGGACCCATAATGTACGACAAAGCAAGGACCACACTGCATGCTGAGACTATTGATACCACAGTACTGTGTGTCAACAGGTGCAACTGCTCTGACCTGCACCTTAAAAATGGCAGAAGTTCTACCTATGACAGATTCATCTATAATCTTCCTTTGCGTAGGTGAGAAACAAGCCACCTGTATCAGCAAATAAGAGAGTAACCATTTAGGCATCTGTTAAGTGTTGTATCGCTGTGTCTTCCTGCTTCTAGTTCTTAACAATAACATACAGTACATAATACATAGGTGCCTGTAACCTGTGGTTATCTAATTTTAATGGCTCTGGTCTCTTCCAGTTATTACCATCAGATATGGATGTATGACTAAGAGGTGTCATGATACGATCATAGGTAACATGCACAGACAGTTGTGAAATGCAGACTGGCATTGCAGAATGACATCTTTTCATGGGCTTTGCTTGCACCTGCAGACAACATGGGTGTTATGGATAGTTCTGAGCTACCACAGTCCATGGGACAGCGTGATCTAACAGATAGCCTGTTGTGAGGATGTAAGTCTAACTCTAAAACAATAGCAGTTAGGTATAATGGTGACTGCATTACTTGACCAGTTAGTAAGAAAGACTTCAGTAACTGTTCGGCATGCAACAGCATGCAGAAGGATATGACTATGAAAGGCGGTGAGTCTTACCAACAGGCGGAACATGCACAGCAGAGACTAGACCAGACAGAGAAGCCAGAGCCTTGTTGCTGCCCTGAGCAACGTTTCCCAGCACTGGGTGACTCCAGTTCTGATGCAGATCTGGCTGATTATCTCATGACAGTCCTGTGGTATGACCCTTCTTGCAAAGATTCCCTGAGCCACATTGACCTTGATCGCCTCTGACTCTCTAGCCTCCACATGGCTTCTCTTAGAATTGATTCATCATTTATTTATCTTCTGCACAGGGTGTGTCCTCTTGACAGGTTCAAGAAGCGGCACGTTCGGTCCCCATTTTAAGGTCTAACAAGGCTATGCTTTGCATAAGACCACAGCAGCAGGTGACAGTAAGCTTCCACCGCATTAGCCACCTCCCTACTGTGGGAGGCAGGTAAAGTCAGTTTCAGGATGAATGTCCAACCCTTTGTTACTGCTTTGCTCCTCTTGGTCTCTTGAAAACCTGTATGGCTTTCCTTCCCATTAAGCTTGCTGGTTTCCTCCCTTCTCCCTCTGGGAACGTATTCATGGCCTCCTCCAAACTTAAGTGTTCTCTGTTTAAACAAAAATTTCCCCAAGTACGCAACAGGCACACTTTAACTGCACACACTTCAGTGACTACAGAACATCTGTGGATGTCTGACTTTGAGGTCATGCCAGCAAGCTCACCATTTCCCTGCATCCATCTTAACAGCCATCTGATAATGGTGTGTCATTTCCTGTGTCGCACTGCGTGCGCATGGATGTAGATGATAGTGTGGATGGTGGCTGCTCTGCTTAAGGCAGAAGTCAGTTTATCACTTGGAAATTTCAGCATGTCCCCCCGACACAGTAAAGTTGAAACATGCTTCCAGTTACAAATCAGTTCAAACAGGCGCGCACACACACACTTCTCGTTCTCTATAACTGGACTGAGCTTCCTGAGATCACTTATTAGATCAGTGAAAATTTAGTCTAAGAGCACATCATATGGGAGTCATGGGAGAAATAAGACAAGACAAAAAATGGGGACTGTTTCACTTCTAAGATCTTTGGGGATATCCCTTCTAGCCTGTCGCATCTCAAACCCAACTAACCTAAATGTTATTGTATCTGTTGGCTTTGGCAAGGACTCGCTGTTGCCTTTTATTAGATATGAAGCAATAGGTGGGAGAGAGCGAGCCAATTAATTATTAAAAGTGGCTTTCACATACTTTGAAAGTCTGCATGTCCTCGAAGCACACTCAATAAAGTTAACAAGGCTAACCAGGGCACTGTATAATGTCTGTGAAGCCCAGATAGGCATTTTGCGAACTCTGCGAGATTCTGTTGTGTGCTTCCTTAACTCCACATGGACCCAATACACACTTCATAAAGTTCTTTCGTCTCAAAATACTAACCTTACAAACTCCTTCCTTCCAGTCCTACTCAAAAGTTGCTGTTTTCAATTAGCTTTCCAGAAAGGACTCCCTCTCTGCCCTCCGTGCCACTCCCTTTCACTCTTAATTCACCTTAAGAGCAGAAGTTATTTACATCCTACCCCCACATAACGTGCTCACCTGCCCCTCCGTGAGGACTTGAAGTTATCCTTTCCATGTTATGTCTGATTCACATGGTAACTACCTCAAGGCAGTAACGTACTCTTTTTGAATTCTCAGCAAAGCACAATGCATATTCATTACACTGTAACTAATATCAAGTTACTACTAAATATAACAGCTACAACAATTATCTTTGGTAGATACTAGCCCTTTAACTCCCTTTCCACAAAGACTTATCTTGAGCATGTTAGTTTGGATCCAAAAAGATATTTTCTGCTATGGGCTCCAGGAAATGAATATAGACTCAGTAATAACCTCAGTCAGATAACCATCATTAGTTAATAGCGAAGAAGAGGTGTCCGTGATGCTTGAGGTACTTGCTAAAATCAATTAGCACGGACCCTACGCTAACAGAACAGGCATAGGTTCCACACCATTTTATTTTCATTCTCCAGTCAATGATAACAATCCTTTGCAGATGGTCTAGAACTAAATGGGGAAATACTCATTTTATCTCCCTGCAGTATTTTCAGTTGTTGATCACATTATCACTTTGAACAACTTGTGTAGAATATCTTTTCAAAAAGAATAAACTCTGAAACTATAGGCCAAGGTGTTCAATGGAATGAACCCAGAAGCCCGGGAACAGTAAGTTTATTAACCAAGCTTCGGGGGTTGAGTCTGTAATTTTTATTCACCCAACACTTGTTTTTCAGTCAAGGAAAGTATTTCTATTCTGCTTCTATAACAAGATTGGTCTTCATTTAATAGAATGTATAATGAAAATAACAGCTGTATTTAAACACATGGCAGAAGCCATTAGGCATGGAAGAATTACTCTTTTTCTAGTAAATCAGGGCTGTCTAACAAATTTTATACATGACTGTCCTCGTCCATACTGTGAGCCAAATTGTGTCTTGTTTTATCCCAGTTAAGATGCACTGGTTACTATAGTTCCTGGAACAAGTCATATTCCCCTTATAGCTCAGAACGCAACGTGGGGAAATGAAACAAAACAGAAGTCTTCGTTATAGACAGAGGAGAATTCCAGAACCATGGAGAAAGGATGATGAGTGAGGAAAGAGAGAAACTACTGTAGAATACTTAATACCTGTAATATCTTTCAGATCTGTCCTGTTTTCTTCTACATGTTTAAATATCACATTAGAACCTGATCTGAGCACTACTTTCATGGAAATTATCATCAGTGCTTCTGTTGTCATTTTTCCTATTTACAGCTGCAGTCCCATTTTCTTTACTATTTGGGTATTTTCTGAGACAAGTTGTTAGAAGCTAATAACTCTACTGGGACTGTGCAACTTTTTATACCCTTACTGGATAATTACTACTGGCAGCTAGTCAGTACAGAAATCCACCTAGCACATGCTCCTGGGAAATAATCCCAGCCACTATGTCAGCGGCATGGCTACAGCCAGGCAGAGAACAACCAAATATGGAACCAAACAAAAACTGAACCACTTCACACATCAGTAACTATACTTCCCTCTTAGCTCCGAGCAATTAAGTAAACCTTAACCTCAGCATAGTAACAATTACTGTGCCGTAAGGGTGCAGTACGACACAGTAAGCTCTTACCACAGATAGAGATGGTCTAAAAACACTGTGAGCATCTAGCAAAACACTGGGAATAGCATGCAACAACATGGGCATTGTTCTTTTCTAGCTTCATTGATTATCCATTGTTTGAAGCCTCAGATTCGTTACAAGCTGGCACTCAACCCTTGGACAGGAATTCCTGTGAATACTGGGCTTTTGAGAACAAGCCCTACATTAGTGAGAAGGATATGCCATGCACTGGCCAAGCTCTGGGCTGTCATGTGCGGTCCTGAATAGGACTGCTTTCCAGTCTCAGCACATAGGCACGAACACATACACTACATCTGAGTCAAGGCAATGTCCCAACTGCTCAAGAGGAGATAACAATGCCCTTTTCAGTGCTGCATCTTCCTCTGAGTAGGAATCCTCGCAACCCTTCTGCAGCCAAGACGAATTTGCCTTTAGCCAGAGAGCCAGTTCTGTGTCTTCTGCATACAAAATTTGTGGTTGTGTTTCCGATGACTCAAGAGTGTTGTTTAGCTCCCACCCATGATGTTCATTGTTTATGTTCCTGGATTCGTTACCTAATCAACTACATATGCACTTAATTTCACTTTGTAATTACGATAAGTAGTACTTACTTTTCACAAAATCTCTGCATTACAATGAATATTTGTATGTTTACCCCAGGAACCAGTCAGAGTATGATCAGCTTTTCAGGCTTCAACCACTTATTGATCAGTTGGTTGAAAAATTTAAACAGCTGTTCGCTCTTTGCCAAAACATTTCTCATGCAATTTATTTAAGAGGAGAACTATTTTAAAGAGCGTATTCTTCTTTCAGAAGTTTCAGTATTGGGTAAGATTTTAAAGAATCACTCATATGCGCTATCATTTATGTTGTTTTAGTACAGACACAGGCAAAGCACAGAAATCAGTTCCTCCCTCTCCAACTTTATGCTTTAACTCTAACATAAAACCAGTGCTAGACCTCATTCTCCACATTCCAGATAGGCCACCTGAAAATAAATACATTTTAAATGTGTATTTACTCTACCTAAGGTAAGATTCTTTCCCGTATCAGTAAAAGGAATTCTCAGAATATGAGATAAAAAGTTATTTTGGAGCTATGAAAATTATGGGGCCTGATTCTCAGTATCTCTTCTCCTTATGGATTCTCTGATGTCTAATAAAATATGGGTTTATTAGTCTTGCCTTCAGTTGAGGTACTAACAGGTTCTCTCTTTCTCTCTATTCCTCTCACCTGCTTATTTTTGTAATAAAGGCACAATTCTAGGTTCATCTAAGGATTCTCTCACTAGAAGGCAAGAGAAGCGTGAGAGGCAGAGTACATCAAATGCATGGAAATGCAGAAGACCTGCCTGAAAAGCAAGGTTCTCAGTTCACAGTGAATTTACTCTTTTTGATTTTTTTAAATCTGACATTTTTTTTAATTCTCCTCAAAGCAGATGGCTCCTGGACCTTGCTCACTGAAACAGGTTAATGGCATGGTTTAATAGCTCTATTGCTGCCCACAGCAGCAATAGAAAGGACCAAAATCTCCCTTCCAGAGGCACCTGCCAGGGACTGTGGCTCTGGGCAGCCGTTCCAGGCAGACACGTCTGGGAGCCTCCCCATGCTGCCGTGAATTAGAGCCTGCCCCGGAGCTGTGACCTGGGAGTCTGCAGGACAAAGACCCGAACAGAAGGGACTCAGCATGTCCTGGGTCTGTGGCTTTGGGACAGACTCACCACCCAGACAGCCACCAGGCTCTGGGAACTCTGGAAGAATGGACAGAATAAGCTTTTTTTCAGACCATTTCATCAGGAAGACACTGAACTATGCAGATCAATACCAGTATCATGATGGCCCACAGCATGGTAAGGAGCAGCTTAAGAATGAAGAATAGGTGCTTAAAAGTGGACCTGAAAAAGACAGAGTTGATGTCGATGGGCTGAGGAATGATTTCTGAAACATTCTTAGCAATGAGTTAGAGAAAGACCCATTATTCTCCAGTTCTGTCCATACTTTAAAGATACACTGGAATTTCTGTCTGACATCAAACTCTCAGAATAGCAACAGCCGCAAGTAAAATTTTCTGCCCTCTCTGGGTGGCTAAGAATTTATCCATCCAGGCAGACAATGGCCTGACCTTGACTATTCAAGCCTGCATTACAACTTGACAGGACCATAGCCCATGGTACACCTGGCACAAAGCCTTCAGTACGCGGAAACTCCAGCTAATACAAGGTGTTGCATTTTATACGATTATCAGGAGAAGCTGCTACCATCAGCAACTGGTAGTGTTGTCTATCTCTGCTTTCTTTGTCCCACACACTCCAGACTTGTTCCCCTTATCCACTACTGATTTCAGTTTCAGCTTTTGGATCTTACCTTCAAGTTGCTCAATGGGCTACGTCGAGGTTTTCTGAAAAAACACCTAAACCTCCAGGAAAAAGACAGTGGTTGACAACCACTCTCCTGTGCACAATGGAACTGCCTAAGGTAAGATAAGCACATCTGACCTGAGACTGGAGTGATCCGCCCCCAAAAAGAAACTTCCCACCATCTGCTTCAAGCATAAACTGCATTTCTTAGGCCTTCTCTTCTCTAAATGTAAACACGTAGTAACATACGGCTTTTCTAAACAAACAAAACTAAATACATACAAGAAATTATTAAAAAATAATTGCCCCTGAAGAGTCTTCCACTCTTCCTGACCTACGGCTTGCGGAGGATGAGTGAACAACCACCATATTGTTGATAGCAGTAGTCCTGTAAATACACTAGTGGAAGGCTTTCAGAGACTGATGATTAGATCAGATCACGTGTACAGCAAAACAGAATTCCCAAGTTAATATGAAGTGTCTTTCCCCAAAGCACTCAGCTTTTCCCCTCTAGAAGCTCACACCTGGGTACCACTCTCGCACAGCAATATCACAGGTCAGAATTCTGGGAAATGACATACAAATAAGCCCACAAAACACTTCAGAACTCTTATATCAAACACTGGCAAATTGTTTTTGAACCAGAATACAACGTACCCAGCCCAGATAAGCTTGCTTTTGCTGTAACCTTGGTGTGCTCATTTCCATGTAAATACACAAAAGGTTCTTCACCTTGGAGCTATTTCACAGGGGTTTTTGTATCTATCTGGAATGTAGGTATAAAGTGAAAGCTCTGGGTGTGCTTGTAAATCATTTGTGCTAAATGATTTGTGCAAACCTCAGATATACAGAGGTTCTCCTCAGTGGAAAACAAAATAAAATGTTCTTATTTGGGTGTGCAACATTACATTACCAAATCCATAGCTAGGACCAACTTTTGGAGGACTTGGGGGCTACACAATACTTTGGAAAATGGACACAGTGTAACACACTGGCTGTAGCTAAGGGCTTGAAAGTCCTAACTTGGGATACCACCCCTGGGAAAATTCTGGCCATAATGTCCGCTGTGGCAAATGTCACCCATAGTCACCAATCTGCAAAGGAATTGCAGAGTTGCCTTCAACTCTCAAAGTGCTCCTACACCAATCCTTGCAAAGATGCTATTACTCAAATATAAGCTGGAAAGAATCCTCGGTAAAATTTATGGGCCCGCATCCCCTTGCACCAAGTCACGGAGTGGCAAGACGGTGTGAGAGCCCACCCACGCAACCTGTCGCAGGCTTCAGCTGCACCTCCAGCTGGGAATAAAGAGCCAGGATTGCACGTTGTTCTCTCCTCCGGTCACCCACTTTGCCATACTGGAGAACGTCAATGTGCTGCTGCATATAGGGTTAGACCTACATGCTTTTAACTAAAATAACAGAAAACATTGTAGGAGTGTTAAAAAATATTTTCTGATGTGTTTTGCTTTAAGAGGAAAACTAGTATCCTTATAGAGTCAACTGTCTTCTAAATCTTACATGCTACTATTTCTCCTTCATTTTCTCCCACCTAAATGGCAACTATGCTTTAAAGTACCAAGTACTGTATACTTAATAAATTATAAAGTCAATCTTTGTAATTTCTCTTCTCATACATTGGTCAGAGATGGTTTCAACACAGAAAGATATATGGGAGGTAACCTAGGTCTTCCTCCAAAAAAGCACTTAAGCATACACTTCAGCGTGTCAGCATCCCAGCTGAAGACAGTGGGATGTATTTCAAGTTATGCATGTGTTTCACAATTTTATTGAAGTTCAAAGACAAATAAAAAATGGACATACAGCAGGAAAAAACCTCCAATATCCATATAATTGACACTATGGCAGTACTTTCTCCTGAAATTCTACAGAATTAGGAAAATACTTTATTTTGTTAATTCAGGATTGTTCCTTTTGGAGGCAGTGACAAAAAATAGCTTTATTAGAGCGTAAATTTCACCCAGCTCCATTTAGATGTAAGCAAAACTCCTTTTACCTCCAGTGGAAATGGAGCTCAATGATAAAATAGAAGATTTTTTTATAATTGAAGCATGATCCCAAAAAGCAAGTCCTGACAGTGGAATCATGAGATGTTGTAAAATCTTAATATTTAGATATTCATAAGTATACATGTGTCAGGAAATCAGGTTCTAATGTCCTTTACAATTTCCACGTAGAGTGTTTGCACTTGTAGGATGTATCAGTGTGCCTCTGACATTTGTTTAAGGGTCAAATAAACAATGGTATTGTTATTTCAATCCATTTAGAAAGTTCTTAGATGATGTTTCCAGCAACACTTGGGTTTTGTTTTGTGGTTGGAATGTTTTTTTCACAATAGTGTTGGATTTTACTATTGCTTTTATCAGTTTTCCCCTTCTCATCACATTTCTGGTGCCACTATTTTACCAGATATCTGAAATACTTCTGCACTAATAAGAAGTACTGGTTGTCCTGGGACAGCATCCAGAAAAGATACATACATTTAGGGAGGTTTGAAATATCACAGCTTCCCAAAAATACAAGCTAGTCATTGCAACCACCTTGGCAATGGCAAGCCTGGAAAAGCTGATAGTGGATTTTAAAAAAGGAATATATCACAGTACTTTAGCACGGCTACAACTAGGACAAAAAAAGGTAGCACTTTTGTTTCTATGTCCAGAAAATGCTGGCAAATACAGAATAAAACAATGCACTACTGAGTTATCTAAACACGTTAATTAGCCACACCATAGAGAATCAGGCCTTCTCCAGCATTCATTCACCTTCAGTCACACCTTGTTTGCCATCCTCATGTCCACGATTGGTAAAACATTAGACAGACTGTGTGGCACATCAGAAAGTAACTATTGAGCGTGGATTTCTGCTGATGGCAGGGTTTTTAAATGCTCGAGGCACTGCCACAACCAACTCGTGTAAATGGCAACCTTGGCTCTACATTTTAATTATTTTTAAATAAAAGCATTTTAAGTTCCAGTAAGTAACACGATGCAAGGAAAGGGATCCTAGAAACAATCACACACACGCAAATCATTTAGTTATATACAGTAACATGCAGTCTCGACAGAATGAAATATTCATAAACTCAAGGGAGATGACATTCTGTGTTCCTCTACCACAATATGTAAACCACCAGTTATCATTTTAAAAATAAAGCCCTTGTATCCACCTTATTAAGCTGTACAGGCCCTGTTAAAATGATCAGTCGCCGATACCCTCTTTTAATTAAAACAATAGGACAGATTTTACCGAACAGTAAGAAACCTAACAGTAGAGGAGGTAAATACCACAAACTCGGGGTCTCCAGTTAGGGATACCATTTTTTCCAAATACCTTGTATTTCTCATGACGACTGCAACTCTAGTCATGCAAATACGTGGTGTGACATAGTTGTTGCATTCATTTATTGCACTGCTGGTTTACATTCCTTCATTGTGTTACTGTTCTCTTACACATTTCTAACAAAACCAAACTATAGTAAAACTAGTTGAGGAAACACAGCTCAAATCCAGTACATGGCAACATTTCTTTTTTTCCTTTACGCTAGGATTATCATCTGTTTCGGGGTACCTGTCCACTCAGGGAATTATTCGGATCTCAATAAAACATAAACGGATGTGTTTTACAGTCTAGCACACACGGATGACTCCTTGCAACAATCACGGTATTACGATGAAACTTAACACATTTATCAGTCTCTGCCTGTTACAGACCTAGAGACAGAGCAGAATTCATGGGCTTCGGTGTGGTAAACCCACGCCGAGAAAAATGAATGGAAACGAAGACAGTGCCCACAGACAAAAGCACTGATCAATGCACTCCGCTGACATTATCTTAATGGCAACCTTTTTCCACCCCATCCTCCCTACTTTCCGATTCTTCCAGCAGCAGACATATCCGCACTAGAGGATGCGATCTGACCCATTTCTCGGCGAACTCCGTCACCCACAGGTTTTCGCTCGGCAGCGAGCAGCCGTCCCCCGGTCCACAATGACACAGCAGGGCTGGAGGGACACGGCGCCCGGGCTCCTTCCCCCAGGTGACTCGCCCCTCGCCGCCGGGCCACAACCCAGGCGAGGGGCGGCGAGCGGCAGCCCTGCCGGCGCTGGCCCCGCGAAGTGAGGTAAACTTTCGCGGCGGCACCTGGGCCGCCGCCCGCGGCGCCGCTCCCGCAGGGCGGGCGGAACAATGCCCGGCGCCCCGGGCCCCGCGGCGGCGGCCCCGCGCCTCCCCGCCCCGCCGCCCCCGTGTCCTCAGACAACCTCCGCCGCCGGCCCCCCGCCTCCCGCCGCCGCGCTGACAAAGGGCGGCGCGGGGCTGCCCGCGGCGGCGCGGCCGCGGCCGCGGCCGGGCGGGAGCGGGAGCGGGCCCGCCGCCCCCGCCCGCCCCGCCGAGCGCGGCCCCGGGCAGCCGGCCCCTCCGGCGGGCGCGGCGCCGGCCGGCCGGCGGCGGAGCGGACCTACCTTTTTGTCCTCTTTCTCGCTGCCGTGCCTCCGCTCCGGGTGGCCGCTGTCGGCGGCGGGGGCCGGCTCCGCGGGCTGCCCATCGCGGTGGTGCGGGCGCTGGTGCGGGCAGCCGCCAGACCCCGCCGCCGGGGGGATGGGCTCCGGGCACGGAGAAACTCCCTTAACATCCATCTCCATCTTCCAGTTCACTGTATTGCGAGACAAAAGCAGGCAAACACTTTCCACCACCCCGCGTCTTTCTCGTGCCTTCCCTTCTCTCTCTTTTCTTTTTTCCCTTCTTTCTTTCCCTTTTTTCCCTTCCTTCCTGCCTTTCCCCCCCTCAGGAGGCCGTGACACGCATGGCTCTGGCCGCGGCTGCTGCACCGATCCGGCGGCTGCAATTCTCCCCTAGATCCTCCAGACTTTTGTATCCAGCGCGTGTGTGTGTGTGTGTGTGTGTGTGTGTGTGTAAGAGTGAGAGTGTGTGTGTGTGTGTGTGTGTGTGTGCGTGCGCGTGTGCGCGCCTGTCCTTGGTACGATGGCCTTCAATCGCCCCGAAAGAGCAAACGCTAACTAAGCAGATCTCTCGCCACGAAGATCAACTCCCGGCCCCAGTCTAACCGTGGTGGTTATTTACTTTACGCTATCTATGTCCCAGGCCCGGACAAGCCCTTCTGGCTGCAGCCCTTGGAACAAAGTTAACTGGAGGGAGCCGAGCCCGGGGAGGGGGTGGGGGCGAGGGGAAACCAGCGGGGTTTAACACGGGGGAACTGACAATAACCCGGTAATGTCAAGTAAAAGTTAAACCTCCCCCTTCCTCCCCTCCCCCTCCCCTCTCCACATCCCAGGCAAGCGCAATACAGCAAAGCAAAACAAGCGATTTCAGACCTGTGCAAGGTGCTGGTGGCGAGAAGAGACGAGCATTTACCCGATTGTTGCTTTTATTTTATTTTCCCCCGGCCTCCCCACCAGCACCACCCGCTATTGCAAATGTGGGCTCCTTGATGTTAATCTCCTCTCCGTGGTCTGAGTGTATGTGTGTGACTGGAGCTCCCTCTCTCTCAGGCTGCCAGCGCCACGCAGCATTGCACAAGGAGAACTGGAGTAAGGAGAAAAACAAGAGCAAATCCGGGCTGGAAATCTAAATCAGTACCAGCCACCGGCTCTCCGATTTTATCAACACAAACACAAGAAGAGGAGGGGAAAAAAATCGTGTCAGCTGCTAAATCGGTCGTGACTGCAGCGCGCACGCGATTATTTTATTCCTCATGTTAGCCTCCTTCTCAGACTGAAGTTAGGCATGGTGGGGAAAAATGCAATCTCATTAGAAGTGTTTTATACCAAAACCAGAATGTCCTTAGTGGTGCCGGAGCCAAGCCAACTCCTCAGCTATTCCCCTTTTCATTTTGAAGAGATGAATGGCGAGCACAGACCCGACCGTTCATAAATCAGGACACCATCAGGTGACCAGTCTGCACTTCTAAATATAACACCACATTGTCCTGAGGAGCAGCTGCTTTGAAAGTTGACTGGGAACATCTACTGAGAGCCTGCAGTGTCAAGATACATACCTGATCCATACCTCATCTGTCGGACGCGTATACTGACCTCTCCAATAGCAACTACCTGCTCCGCAGAGACTCTGGGCCACACCTCAGGAGCTGGTCTACTTTACACCAGAGAGAACCTGTCCCAGGGTATTTCGGGAAGCGGGTGACTACCAGGTATTACACGATGCCCTTTTATTCCTCGCCTTGGGTTCCGTTATTCCCCAACAGGATTGTTACTGTGGGAACCTGAACAGATCTTATTGCAACAATATATTTGGACAAAGGGCAAGGGCTAATCTCGCAATAGACAAAAAAAGTCTTTGTCACAAACCAAAGCTATATTTTAAAAATACACGTCTCTAAGGATCCTTTAGTATTATTCTCAAAGCATGTCAAGTATTTGCGGGCCCTGCTGTCTTCTCAGATTGGTGCAAATAACGAGCATTTCTATTTAAACTATCAGCATCAATGTTTAAAATTGAGGTAAATAATAAGATAATCAAGCCCTGAGTATTAAAGTTTATAATCAAATACTTTAGACTACTTACAATCATTTATTTATAATCATTTAAATATAGTCTACATTTTGGGGTGGAAGGATTTAAACATTCTGGATACTCATATAGTTTTAGCCTCATGAGCAAAAAGAAGTACTAACTGCAGACAGGCACTTTTGGGGGGGATCTGTTTGCACAGCCACGATGGCCACAGAACACGTACAAAGGTGGACTTTGCTGCAGAATTGCCCAGAGCAAAACAATAAGCCCACGCAGATGACAAGCCACCCCCTTATCAGCCCACCTGCACAGTCACCACCTCCCTCCACGCACAACAAAGCACACAAGGCACAAAATTCTGTGCTGAAGAGCTTTTCCAGTTTGGGTCAAAGTACTTCCAGTATCACAGGTTGGAAAATGGCAAGATAAAAGTGAAAATAAAAATATCGTTCATTCAGGCGCTGCAGAGCACACTTACAAAATTACTGATAAATAACATCGAAAACTTCCTGTGGTGGGTAATATTAAACAATGCTGTTAGAAAATAACAATTCCCAATCTACCATCTCCAGATCTGTAAAGTAAAATTCAAAGCAAAACCAAACCATCTAAAAATAGAGAAAAGCTAACCCAAATACTAACATTTCACCATGTGCTCTGAAGCTTACTGGAGCTGGACATTGGCAGAGAACCAAGGAAAACTAATTCCAGAGGTGGGGGCCCTTGAATCAGAAAGCTCTGCTCCTAATCCTAGAGAGTTTAACCCCCAAAACCGATAGAAACTTCTTAGATGGTTTGAATGAACATGTTCATACATAAGAAGAGAAGGGCAGGCCATAGACTATGTGAAAGTCAGTACAAAGATTTGTACTTGGCTGCTGAATTTCAAATTTCCCTTTATTTCTTTTCTCTTCTGTTCCCCATCTTTCCTTTTTGTGCTGCAAAAGATTTACAATACTACAGCAAAAATAAAATTATTACAAATAATTAATCACAACAGTGTGCTCCCAGTTGTTCTCTGCACAAACCAGGTTTCTGCCCAGCTGCTGTTATTCAATGGATTTCAAGAGAATCCTAAGTAGAACATATTTTGTCAGGCTACGGTAAAGGTCTGAATAATCATCGCAAATTTCTGTGAGAGAAATTAATGGTCTTCAGGCCAAACATACTTTGAGATACAAACAGTAACTACAAATCTAGGAGCACTAACAAATTGGACAGGAAAACGAAATCTGAACCAGCAGGCTGAGGAGATAAGAAATATGACCTCCTTCCAGTCTCCTAAGTAGTCCTTCTGACAAGTATCGGGTTCCTCAGGTCCAGCACGTGAGCTTTTACCCTGAATTATTTTTGGTAAGCACTGAGAGAAGAGTGGGACTATAGACTGTAATAATGCAACAAGCCACAGAGCTCAACAGTTGATCGGTATTGCATAATTAAAAGTTTTCGGTACAATCTACTAACTTGGTACATATGTTGAACTCAAAATGTAAGTCCATAGAATAGTATTTGGAGCTGAGGTGGAAGAATGGCGAGCCAGAATCCTGTATCACATGGCAACTGTCTTGGAAGACAACGCACTGAGAAGCAGAAACCAGGGAGTCTCACTGGAGGGCAAGTCAATCCACACCAGGAAGGCTGTGTTCGTAAGAAGACAACATTGTGTTGAATGCTTTCCAGATGCGCTGACAGATCAGAAAAAATTAGCATGGATCCTTCACTCATGTTCACTGTCATAAAACAGCACATAATTTAACTTCTATATAGAATAATAAAGTACGTTACTGAATATGGACTGTCTATTACCATACACAACATGCATTAAGAATTTCTGAGCCCAGATCTATTGTTCATTTTTCAAGAGAAACGGCATTAAAATATTGCTGGTGAAATCGATACTACAATTCATTAACACACGCTCCCTGCTCCTGCATATTTTGCACTTGTGGGTTGTGCTGTAAAACAGGTGTAGGTGACTAAATAGGTTCCAGAGGCACTGATGTTCTAAAATGCAAAAGGAAAACCTTTCAAGACCAACTGTGTTCTTCATTTCTCAAAAAATTAACATTAGGGAGTGATGAGACTATGAATTTAATTACAGGCCAAGTATTGGAACAATTTGATGGGAAGGGTCAAAGACTGCTTCTTGTAGAAAACAGTGTCATTTTTGCATTCTTATTCTTGGTTATGATCAGATGACAGTACAACATACTGTGCAAGCCACATGGCAGGGGAATCCTCTGTAGTCCTAATTAATAAGGCTAGAAATGGTGGGCAGACATACACAAATTAAATGATTTGCCTAAGATCATAAAGCAGTTCAGTGGCAGATTAAACAGAACATTTATGCCCTTTCCATGGTCTCTTCTTTCAGTCATTTGTTTCATTTAGCAATTTGTCACTTTTTCTTATGAATAGTTTTAAGGTAACTGCTCAGAAACCAAGTCATTTACTGATGTTTACTTACATAAAAATTCTTGTTCAAAGATATTTTCAGGTCTTTCTCAAGCACATTTATATTTTTGTTAATGTGGATAAACTGAAGATGTTGCAATGCAAATGTACAAAAACGGGAATTACAAGTTAGCAGGACATACGCAATCTTTATAAAAACACAGCTATTCAGCTTTCTGCTGCCTCACATACCTGTTGGTTCAGGATTCACCTACCCACTGCATTCAACATTTGAATAATTTTGACCTTTTACCACCCTCAGACAATTCAAATCAAAGGTTTCCTGTTGTCAACGCAAGCTCCTTGGGGCCTCACTCAACACTGTATCTGTCAACTTGCATTCTAGGCTATTTCATTTCTTGCTTGAGAGTTGCCAACAGAATTGCTTTCTCATGAAGACTCTGACCTTATCGATAATTCCCTCTGCACTATACATTTCAAAGTGGCTGACACAGATGTTCATTGAGTCATTTTCCCACCCATCGATGTCTGCTTCTGTTCTCTAAGGTGCTTTACTGCGAATATGCAAACATTCAGTAACCTGCGGGCTCCTGTAACTTTTGAGATCTATCTATGCAGGTATTTTCTGTCTCAGAAAGTCTATCATTGTATATGCTTAATAAATGCTATCCTAAAAGAATTATGTTGCACAGTGATATAAAGACATGCTGTGGATATTTTTAGAGAGTAAAAGCTGAAAATACTATTTGAATTCCACTATTCCCTACACAGTCCAACATGAAAATGGATACATTACATGCTGCATTTTCAAAAGCATCTTGTCTTCTAGCTTTCCACCCACAATTGTGATAATATCAGTTCTCCCCTGCATTCTAACATTTTTGCTCACAAGTACTGAAACCACAAAGAATGGCTGTACAACTCAAGCCTTGAGTGACATTTTTTGAGCCTTTTAAAGACTTATCTCCATTCCTTTTTTGGAACAAAAAATCCTGTAACCCCTGGGAGGTCTCCTGAGCTCCTTTTCTAGAAAGCCATCAAAATAGAATTGATAGGCTTCATGACTTTTAAACATGAACATAGCTCCTTGCAGTTTATATTCTACATAACTGACAAACAAAACTATTCTGGCCATAGCCAGAGCTTCATCCTTCCTTGCCCAAGATATTGCAAAGAGAGCAATGGTCATGCAGACCCTACACTCACTTTCCAAAGCAGTGTCGTGATTTCAGCACGTATGTATTCTGCAGGGTTTATGGAAGGCTTTATTCCCCTCGGAATTGCTGTGTGAGGTGGAAGAAGAAGCAGCTATTTCTGCTGACTTTTCTGAGAATTGGCCTGGGCTCATAGTTAGTCAAGACATCACTGGGTGGGACAGAAGGCCCAACCTAGCAGACTCAAAGAAGGGAAACGCAGCTCTGAGGCAAGTGGGCAGGCAGCACAGCCACACAGACATTTGTTTCACACAATCTGAAAACATCTGTATTTCACTGGGTGATGCTGCAGTCTTCTCAGTTCTTGTGGTAAGCCTGGATCTGTGCCAAATTGAAAAATTTGACCTAATTTTCTTTTTTTTTTGGAAAGGAAAACATCCACTGAGTTCACTTAACTTAAAAAATGGGGAAAAGAGTAATTTGCTGTAATAATCGTTTGTTAGAAACAAATAAACAAAAGGGAAATGCATTAAAACAAGGGGAAAAAATTGATCTATATTATTTCTTAATGGATGCCAAATCTTCATTGCCAGAGATTAAAATTCCAGGTGCAGACAAAGGCATGAGAATGCTCTACAAGGGATACAACATCTCCAGTGGCAGCCAAGGGTTGCTGTGCAAGGACTGGTCCACTGAAGTTCAGAGTCCCGCTAACAGGGAGAGACAGAGACAACAAGAATATGCGTGGGTTTAGCCCTCAGGCATTTCTTCTTCACCAGCTGACCTGAAGCCCACACACTGCACCAGCTCTGCTGTGTAAAGTGCAGAGGAGATTTGTGTAGGAACTAGTGCAGATCTTAGGAGCACTAACTCCTGTCTGATTTTCCATGCTATGGAGTGTTCCTACATGCTTTTATTTCTGATATGCCCAGTGGGATCCTAGAGAAACATCCTTAGAGCTGGAACATGCCATGGAGTAAGGAGAATGCCCAGAACAGTTAGGTGTTTAGCTCCACTGATCCCTTTCTTCCTTGCCTTTTTGTTTTTGCTCTCCCAATCTCTTCTTACTGCTTCTGTCCCTTGTAGTAGAGAGAAGCATAAAGGCTTAATGTGCTAATAGCATCTTCTTTTTTTATAGCAGACTGTATATCCTCTGTCTCCTCCTCTATCCTTCTAGTTGCAGGGAATGATGAGGGGAGAAACAGGAAGAGCCAGCAGATCAATACCTGGGTCCGCACCTGGTGTCACCGGCAGAATTTTGGGTTTTTTGGTTATGGGTTGGTCTACACGACACCAGGCCTGCTGGCGACAGACAGGATACACCTGTCTCAAAGGGGGAAAAGGATCTTTGCGCAGGAGTTAGCACGTCTCATTGAAAGAGCTTTAAACTAGATTTGAAGGGGGAAAGGAATAAAACCAGGCTCACTAGAGATAAGCCTGAGGGCGGCACACCAACGTTTGAGGGACGGTGTGCTAGTGAGGTCCTTCGGTCTGCCGTCTCAGTGGAGGTAGGGGATGGAGATCCATGCGACAGCAAAGACAAAAGGGTTATGGATGTGTTAGAAACCATGGAAGCGCCTGAGAATGGTCACATAGGAATGAGGGCTTCTCCCCCCAAAAGGTGACAGGATCAATAGCCCAACTGAAGTGCATCTACACCAACGCACACATGGGCCACAAACAGGAGGAGCTGGAAGCCATTGTACACCAGGAAAACTATGACATAGTTGCCATCATGGAAACATGGTGGGATGACTCGCACAACTGGAGTGCTTCAATGAATGGCTATAAACTCTTCAGAAGGGCTAGGGGCTAGGCAAGGAAGGAGAGGTGGTGGGGTAGCCCTATTCGTTAGGGAGTATTTTGATTGTCTAGAGCTTAATGATGGTGATGATAGGGTTGAGTGTTATGGGTAAGAATCAGGGGGAAGGCCAACAAGGCAGATATTGTGGTGGGAGTCTGTTACAGACCACCCAACCAGGATGAAGATGCAGAGGAAATATTCTATAAGCAGCTGGGAGAAGTCTCACAATCGCTAGCCCTTGTTCTCATGGGGGACTTCAACTTACCAGATATCTGCTGGAAATACAATACAGCAGAGAGGAAACAGGCTAGTAGGTTCCTGGAGTGTGTGGAAGATAACTTCCTGACACAGCCAACTAGGGAAGGCACCCCGCTGGACCTGTTGTTTGTGAACAGAGAAGGACTTGTGGGTGATGTGATGGTTGGAGGCTGTCTTGGGTACAATGATCACAAAATGATAGAGTTTTTGATTCTTGGAGAAGTAAGGAGGGGAGTCAGCAGAACTGCTACTTTGGACTTCCAGAGGGCAGACTTTGGCCTGTTTAGGAGACTAGTTGACAGAGTCCCTTGGGAAGCAGTCCTGAAGGGCAAAGGAGTCCAGGAAGGCTGGACGTTCTTCAAGAAGGAAATCTTAAAGGCGCAGGAGCAGGCCGTCCCCATGTGCTGAAAGACAAGCCGGTGGGGAAGAAGACCAGCCTGGCTGAACAGAGAGCGTTGGCTAGAACTCAGGAAAAGAAGAGTTTATGACATTTGGAAGAAGGGGCAGGTAACTCAGGAGGACTACAAAGATGTCGTGAGGTTATGCAAGGAGAAAATTAGAAGGGCCAGAGCCCAACATAATCTGGCTACTGCTGTAGAAGACAATCAAAAATGTTTCTATAAATACATTAGCAACAAAAGGAGGGCTAAGGAGAATCTCTATCCTTTATTGGACATGGGGGGAAACATGGTGACAAAGGATGAGGAAAAGGCTGAGGTACTTAATGCCTTCTTTGCCCCAGTCATTAATAGTAAGACCAGTTGTTCTCTGGGTACCCAGCCCCCTGAGCTGGAAGACAGGGATGGGGAGCAGAATGAAGCCTCCATAATCCAAGGGGAAATGGCTAGTGACTTGCTACACCACTTAGACACACACAAGTCTATGGGGCTGGATGGGGTCCACCCTAGAGTACTGAGGGACCTGGCGGAAGTACTCACCAAGCCGCTTTCAATCCTTTATCAAGCAGTCCTGGCTAACCAGGGAGGTGCCAGTTGACTGGAGGTTAGCGAATGTGACACCTATCTACAAGAAGGGCTGGAAGGAGGATCTGGGGATACAGGCCTGTCAGTCTGACCTCAGTGCCAGGGAAGGTTATGGAGCAGATCAGCTTGAGTGCCATCATGTGGCACGTACAGGACAACCAGGTGATCAGGCCCAGCCACCATGGGTTTAGGAAAGGCAGGTCCTGCTTGACTAACCTGATCTCCTTCTATGACAAGGTGACCCGCTTAGTGGATGAGGGAAAGGCTGTGGATGTTGTCTACCTGAACTTTAGTAAAGCCTTTGACACCGTTTCCCACAGCATTCTCCTGGAGAGACTGGCTGCTCATGGCTCGGACAGGTGTACTCTTCGCTGGGTAAAAAACTGGCTGGATGGCCGGGCCCAGAGAGTTGCGGTGAATGGAGTTAAATCCAGTTGGCGGCCGGTCACAAGTGGTGTTCCCCAGGGCTCAGTGTTGGGGCCAGTTCTGTTTAATATCTTTATCAATGATCTGGACGAGGGGATCAAGTGCACCTTCAGTCAGTTTGCAGATGACACCAAGTTGGGCAGGAGTGTTGATCTGCTTGAGGGTAGGAAGGCTCTGCAGAGGGACCTGGACAGGCTGGATCGATGGGCCAAGGCCAATTGTATGAGGTTCAACAAGACCAAGTGCCGGGTCCTGCGCTTGCATCACAACAACCCCATGCAATGCTACAAGCTTGGGGAAGAGCGGCTGGAAAGCTGCCCGGCGGAAAAGGACCTGAGAGTGTTGGTCGACAGCCGGCTGAGTATGAGCCAGCAGTGTGGCCAGGTGGCCAAGAAAGCCAATGGCATCCTGGCTTGTATCAGAAATAGTGTGGCCAGCAGGACTAGGGAAGTGATCGTGCCCCTGTACTCGGCACTGGTGAGGCCGCACCTCGAATCCTGTGTTCAGTTTTGGGCCCCTCACTACAAGAGAGACATTGAGGTGCTGGAGCGTGTCCAGAGAAGGGCAACGAAGCTGGTGAAGGGTCTGGAGCAGAAGTCTTGTGAGGAGCAGCTGAGGGAACTGGGGTTGTTTAGCCTGGAGAAAAGGAGGCTGAGGGGAGACCTTATCGCTCTCTACAACTCCCTGAGAGGAGGCTGTAGCGAGGTGGGGGTTGGTCTCTTCTCTGATAGGACGAGGGGAAATGGCCTCAAGTTGCATCAGAAGAGGTTTAGATTGGGTATTAGCAAAAATTTCTTCACTGAAAGGGTTGTCAGGCATTGGAACAGGCTGCCCAGGGAAGTGGTTGCGTCACCATGCCTGGAGGTATTTAAAAGACGTGTAGATGTGGTGCTTAGGGACATGGTTTAGTGGTGGACTTGGCCATGCTAGGTTAACGGTTAGACTTGATGATCTTAAAGGTCTTTTCCAACCTAAAAGATTCTATGCTTCTATGATTACATATACACATATGCAAATACAGTTTTGAGCTGGGTTGATGGGTTTTGTTTAAAACTGTCAAAACTGAAGTCTGGAGATTTTTCTTGATGATGAAAATAGATGAGTAATCCATTTGGTAGTATCTGTGTAAACAATATGCACAAACCCACTTTCTTAAAACATTTCTGCTTTTAATTTTTAAATTAATGCATACTGCTCAATTTGACTACTTCTTCCAACTTCTGCTAACTCTCTGGCCCTGCTGAGATATGCCCCATTCTCCTCTTGTTCCTTCTGCACACTGGAAATACATTTAAATTCACCAAATTTCTTACAGTAAAAAAAAAGTATGTTAAGCATAAATTAAAGAAACAAAGTATGTTTAAGCATAAATGAGAGCAAACACAACTCATTACATCATCTTAAAACTAAAAATTGATAACAAGTATGTACATTACCAATTACTCTTCTATTCAACTGCTGGGACTTGAGTTTAGGGTTTTACAGTTTTGTCCACTATATTCAGGTCTTAATCTGCAACTGGCTGAATCCAGTGAGTCAGAGAGTATGTGTTTAAACAGTATAGTCTTTGCCACTTTAATTAATCTTTAGGAAAGAGTCTGACTTTGCTGTCTTTGCCTAGGATAAACCTGTTTTGAGGTCAATACTACAACTACAAGGTGGAATGAAGGACTAGGCTTTGATGGAGAGACACAAAATCCTCAACTTTCCCTTTCCAAAATAATTTTAAATTCCATAAATAATTTCAATATAGGCATACTTTGGAGCTAGCAATGTCTCCTTAATTGTAAAGGCCACATTTTCGCTATTTCTGCTTTTGCAGGATGCTATAGGAAAAAAAAAAACCTAGCAAAAATTTTAAAGAAACATTTGCTGAGTGGGATAGCATACATTTTCCAAAAGCAACATAAGAAATTTATTTTTGTTTAATTTTTCTACCCACAATTGTACTGTTAAAAACAGACATTTGAACAACTGAGTATGAAGCAAATTAATGAGGATACATGAGAAGACTATAAGATGCAAAAACCTAGGAAACTGATGAAAGTGAAAAACCTGCAAACAGTTTTCTGACTTTGAATGGCAAACTCCAGAGAGATGAAAGATGAATGCATCAAAAATAACATCCTTTTGTTCCTTGAAAGAATAGGTTATTGTCTACTTGTATTTCTTGGACACCATCACTGGTACTGCACTCACAAAAAACAATGGAAGATACGTCCCTGCCCCAAGGAGTGTACAATGGAAAAGCCAATGGAAAGATGTCCAGTAATTTCAAAATTAGTAGGATTAGACCCAAAATTAGGCAAACATACTTGAATAGCAATGCCTGCCAGCGTATTAGCAATAGTTCAGCAAAAGACAACAGTCAACCTCACCATTCAAAGATAGATGTTTTGATGACAGATTAAAAATAAATAGACATGGTAATGGATATAAAGAAAATAAACTGAAGTTGCAAGGAAATGTTTTTATTAAAAAGCTGATGTTCTCAGGTCAAATATGCTGTCAACAGGGTATGACACTTAAGGTCTCAAAAAGCACTCAGGGCTAAACTTCAACTTTGTGCATGCAAATCACTGGGGTATGTGGTTGTTTATCACTGTCACTTGTACAAGCAAATGATAGAATTTACATCTGTAAAAGCCCATTTGTGCTTAGTTTGTATTCAGTTAGCACATACAGCTGAGGTTTGTATGCATATCTGTATATTTTATCATTTGCTTGCAGAAAAAGCAGTGCTCAAAATTGTACCTGAAAAATAGGTGTCATATTTTGAAAATCTGGTTGAGTAGTACTCAGCAAAAGCAAAAAACCCCAATACAATGCTGCAGATACAATCTAATCTATTTCCAGCAATGACACCAAAATAAGATAACACAATTTAAGATCAAACAAACAAGATGCCAGACATCATGTAGATATTAGAGTGTGTTTGTCTGTTTCCTTTCTTGTGCCCTTTAATTGGCAGTGAAGTAGTTCATAATTTTGACAGTCGATAGGGGTCAGTTAACTACAGAGAAGTTACTACTTCTTTGCTACAAGTAGACACAATTCATAACTCTCAGTACTCTTGTTTGATCCTGCCGTGAAGACTCAGGCATGTCTGTACTTTACAATGGTGCCAGTCATGTAGCTAGAAGTAAAACTCCTGGATCAGGACAGGTGTGAGGCTGAGCTAGTCAGCTAACATCTCCCTGTGCCATCTTCAGCATTGAGCTAGGTCCTTCACTGAATTCTGCATCAGCACAGTCCCAGCTATCCCAGCCCAATGGGTCCCAATGCACTGGGATCCACTGGGCTCTGCCTACTTGCCTTTAAAATATATTATTTCATTGTTTATTTGTGTTCGACAGGATATCGTAGCAAAAGCTAGAGAAAATTTATTTAGAGTGAATACTTAGATTCTGAAACACAAGACTCAACTGCCAGGGAAAAGAACTGGACTGCTACGCTGTTCACTGTCCAGTTTAACTCTTGCACTTGCCTCTAAGAGGCAATGTTATCCCTCATACAGTAAATCACATTCACGCATAGTCTGTGAGCTTATCTGTTCAGCTATTTGTCTCATTTCATATGAGCACCAGGAGAACTCTCAGCTGCAGAAAACAGTTGAAGTCAGAGTCCAACAGTGATCTGAGAGATTATGTTTTTATTTCTTGATCAGCCACTTAATTTATTCTCAACCTCCAAAAGGTACTTCCCTTTGATCTACCTGTACCTACCTCGATTGAAATTTGGTTTCCAGAGTTTAAGCTCTGGCCCTCTGGGAACATTGTGCCAGCGTGTGAAACCTGAGTCCTCACATCATTCTGTGTACGTGTAAAAGTAGTCAGGATTCAAGCCCTGAGCACTAATAGCTCTTAAATTACCCTGTGTTCTCATGAAAGTCAGTTCACAGCTGAACATAAGATAAACGGTATTCCACCAAAGCAGAATTTAGTATACTTAAAAATGGAATTCAAGTTTGAGAGCTGGAGGGTATGTCCGTGAAGACAGAGCCTATGTGAAGTAGATCTAGTGAATGTTTTCTGGTTTAATGCAAGAGCTTTGTCTAGAAGATAGTCAAAGAGCTAAACAGCTATTATTAGAAATAACAGACCTGTACATTAACCTGAGCAGGTCTGGTACTGGGAAGACCCCTATCTTCTTAGAACTAAGCAACAGCAAGATGCCTACTGCTTCTCGTGGCATTATCACACTGATGTCTCACAATAACAAAATAATTTTGCAGAAAAAACCTATTTTGTGTGTTTTCCATGAAATCAATTTGCATTTCTATTACTTTCTAATGAGAAACATTACAGTTTACATACTTGGCTATATTGATACAGATTTCATCAGCATGTCAAGTTATCTGTTTTGCTAACCCTGCAATAACTGCTCTGGAATAATTATTTTTGGAATTGACATCCTAGATAAGACCAGCTGGCCTACTGTTCCAATACCCTGACAGTGCCCAGTGCCAAATGCTCTTCAAAGGAAAGTAAGTAGGCAAAAGTTGTGAATAAGTATGCGATAACTAGTCTGTACTAGACATTTCCTCTTAATTCCCACCATGCTGTCATTAATTTATGCCAAAAATAACAAATTTTATCTACAGTCTAAAAAACATTTCTTACTGTAACTCCTGTAATTGTTGATGTTCTCTTTCCTCATATAAAGGTCTAATACTCTAAGAATCTTATAAGGCTTTTTAAAAATCCAAAATAAGGTACAGCAAAGCAAATGCAAATCAGCAGACATTACTTTTTCAAACAACACGGCTAATGACTCAGTGTTGTTTAGATACGCATTTTGATTTCTACAGCTGCATCTTCCAGTGCAGTGCTATCAGTCAGACTAAAGTTCTAAACAATCTGGCAGTTCTACAGTCCTGTGACATCTAATAGCTGATTTATTTGTTTTACCTGTCATAACAACATAACAATCTATTTAAGGAGAACATTCAAGCTCTTATTTAAGATTTGCCTCCTACTAAAGAAACCTGTATTCTTGGACGATTCAGAGGGATGGGAGGGTTAAATAGGTACAAGCAGATAATATTGCCTTTCGGTCATTCTTTCTCAACAAACTAACTTCAAGAATGCCAAGTTGAGAACTTTCTTGTTCTCTGTTTAGGAAATACTTAAAATATGTTTCAAGTATATCTGCAGCATACACAAAACCAAAGAGAACAAGAAAATATTAAAGCTAATCTCTATGTTTCATTAAAAAAATCCACTCATGACCCTGTGTATTTGTGCATTTAAATATATGGGTATATATTAGTATATAAAGCACAAACATAAATAAAGCATATATTTATACAGACACACCTACACCCCCATATGTGAAAAGGAATAGAGGGTAGATGGCAAACAAAAACATCCCTGCTTCTTAGCTCAGTCCCATTTGCCATGTTTCAGGATGAACTAGAAAAGCATTTACAAGCAAGAAACACTATGGCATTGGGAAAAAGCAATATTCTCAAAAAAAAAGAAGAGTGTTTATCAATGGAAATTGGAAAATTCTCTTCAAACACAAAGGAGAATTCAAAGCAGTCTCCAGGGGAAAAAATAGAATAAAATCTTGATTGCTGAAACAATTCTAAAATGTTGGAAAAAGAAATTAATCTGAGCAAAAACTTGCTAATTGGTGTAGCTGATTATGGACAAGTATTAAAAGAATAGCAGCCTGATTCAGAGAGCCAAGACTAAGTTTAAATGAAATGGATGCAGCAGACTGGCTGAAGAACAAGTTTATGATTCATGAGTAGCAGACAGAAGAGAGATAAATTGAAAGGATGTAGGACCATGCTGGCCATACATGCCCTCAAGTGGAAATTCAGAAAATCTGGAAAGTTAAAAATCAGAGGTATTGATTTCACTAAAAAGATTAAAAGATACCATTATATTGGAAGATCTCATTTGGCCAGTTCTGGGTAACAAGTTTAGTATATATTACTTGTCATAGTACAAAGCATTCTTAATTTCTTGAGCTGAAATTTCACAGCTCAAGTCTTCACGTGAGTCCATGAAAAGGTGCTGATTTAGTGCTGGTGTATATTTTAAGAGTTGTGGGGAAAAAAATTCTCTGGAGTAATTTCTTTTTCAAAAATGAAAACCTGAATTTTTGGCACAGCAACCAACTTATCTGTACTAGTTAAAATACAACTCCTTGTTATCTCACTAATACTTGACTAAAGAGATTTTGTCTTCAGGAGGCAACTGAAAGGGATGTGATGTAGGGACAAAGTAAAAAAAGATTTTATGACTGATGGTGGTGGTTCGATGAGTGAAATCTCTGTTCTTCAGAAGGAATTATCAATAAACATTGTCTCTACACTGAAAAACAGAGATTTCAAAACAAAATAGTTCAAAGAAGGGAGAAGTTTTTAAAATTTCTCTTGAAATCCATAATTTGGAAAAAACAGTTTCCTCTTAATGTCCAGGTGCTCATTGGTAATCAAATTTTGGTTTTACTTCTCATTGTTTAACATCTCTAATAACCAGGACGCACTCAACATTGTTTATTATCTCAAAAACTTTTCAGTTGTCTGATAGCTCTAAGTTTTAGGAAAAAATATTAATCCTAACTGCAAAAGATAATTAACCTGTTCAGTTAAGTACAATTAAAGGCCAAAGGAAATGCAGCTACATTACATCCCTTAAACTGGCTTACAATTAAACCATCTTAAAAAAATCCTCACAGTGATATTTCAAGATTTTCACAGACTCTGAGAAAAGTTGTACCTAATACAATATCCAAAGGGATTAGGGTGGATTCAGTTTTTATAGACATAAGATAGTCAAAGGGAAACCTTTTAGAAGCTTTATTGGAAGGCTTCAGAAAGAGGTAAATACGATCCAGCTTGACGGACTTCCAGCTACCAGAGGATGATATAGCCTATTTGTAAACAAATGGTTATTCATTAGCTATGATGTCTGAGAGATGAAGATTGCTAGGGATTTATGAGTAAGTCATCTCATTTCTCTTAGTCATGGCAATGACTCAATTTTCCTAGCTAGAGTGGAGTTTCAGTATGTTCCACCAATCTTGCAATAGGCTTTATCACTTGGATGTTTGGTTTTTTCTTAATCCTAAGCAACAGTGGCCGTAAGACATGATATCTGTGGGGAGCATATACCATGACAAAGCATTGTGTACTTAGCAGAACTGTAGTCAAAATATTCTTTTCTATTTCATTACAAAACTTCATTTCTAATTTTATGTGGAAGTAAATATCAGTGCTATTTAGAATGACAGCAAGCAAGAAATGGTAAATAGTAAATAGTAAAAAAAGAGAAGTATTAAGGTTGCATAATAGCCCAGTTAGTGCTACTGTACAAAGGCAATGGAAACTCCTCAATGCTTACCAACACAATCAAAGTTTGTAAATACAGAGCACCACATGGTGTGTTGGAATGGGTCGATTCTTGTCTCCAGAGTTCCAGTAAGTGGGGCAGCATAGCTGAATGACCAGAGAGAAATTTACTGAGTTTCTGTCCTTAGTCCTTGCAAATTTCTCATCCCTGAACATTTTCCAGGCAGCTGCATTTTGAGCTTACACATATATCCCTGTCTTTTAAGCTCTATGAGCTTGAATATGTCTCAAATATTCTCTTTCCTTGGATATTTTGATTTAGAGTTTTCCTCCTCAGAGACATGATAGCAGAAACACAAAGCATGTAAACTCTAAGGTGTTCTATGAATGACCGATTCATACTGGGTTTCAGTGAAAAACTTGCCATTATGAATTTTCAATGAAGTAAGTCTATGTTAAGCATAAAAGCCTAAAGAACAATAAGAGTATGTTTGGGAAGTCAGTGCAAGTTCCTAGCTTTTAAAAAGCAAAAATTATAAGCAGAAGTAACATCACACGTACGTACTCTCAATCGGTTTGAGTTTTTAGGTGCAACACAGACCTCTGACATGCAATCTAGAAGAGTATTTGAGTAGTGAAAAGCTGTCACTCTTCTGTGAATAGGCCACAAGATGCAGGCAAGACATGCATTTCATCTGGCCTACAGAATTATTACCTGGCAGGAGCAAAAGACTAGTTCTAGGGGCAGGCAAAGGTATATACCTATCTATCATTTTCCAACCATAAATCCTCCACTGGTGCTATTTCCAGTACCTCCATATTACAGTTATAGATTCCCTGCTGGCCTTCCCAGTCAAATAATTCCTTTCTGAGATCCAGACTGTTGCTGCTCCTCTCTATTATTTTTACATTTTAACTCTACTTTTCTCTGTCTTCACATCTTTTGGCTAATAATTTCAGTTGCTCTCTCTTCTCCTGTGCTCCATCGTTGTCCCCATCCTTGTAACACTCAGATCCAGCTCCTAATGCTCCACTTAGGCAGTTTTCCTTTTATTGCTGTGGCATCGGCAGGGGTCCTTTGACACTAAAAGAGAGATAATCTCCTGCTACAAGCTCTGTTCTCCAAACCACAATACTTGTCAAAGACAGAAGGAATTGCACAAAGTCCCACTCAGCCCCTTCAGTCCAGGCAAGGAGCAGACCCAGTGAAGATGAAGCTTTGGAGAAGATAGCTGCCAAACCCTAATGGCTAAAAACATGGAAGCTTTTTCTTTTTTTTTTCCCAGCAGGTTATAAATGCAAGCCAAATGTAGGCAGATTTTCACAGGATAGCTCATGCCAAATTTTAGGCCACTGCTCCAGAACATGAAGATAATCCAGTTTCCTTGGTAATTGTAAACATTTTTCATAGGGGCAAAAATATTTTCCTGTGAAACCTATTGTGAGGCATAGATGCGCTCTGCTTGCTTAAGCCTTCCAAAACAAGTAAAGAACTACATGCATTTCAGCCTGAGGCAGACACCTGCCACGGAAAACTTCAACTCGAGTATTTAAAATTTAGCAAAATTGTATTATATCTTAAGACCCTTAATAATTGGAAAAGACAATGGCTTAAATATAGGGATTTCTTATTCTGCCAATTATATGTGTTTATTTTAGCTTTTGACTGTACCAGTATTTCCTCTGAAACCCGGCATTGCGGGGATCGAGTTATTTCCTCTCAAGGGGATGAGAGTCATTTTGCAGACAATCTTAAAAACAGAATTTAACTAGAGCTGGCTTCTTTGTTCTTCAAGGGCATGGGAGATACTTCAAAAAGGCTAAACTGTGAACTGAACAAAGCTTGTTTTAATAATTTTTGTGTATGGATTTGCAAGGCATCTGAAAAAATACCCATGTGATTTCTCCAGTTGCAGTGATACTGGATGTGTTTCCCAGGATGAGATTAGGCAGATTGCCTTGGGTTTGCTCCACAGGGGACAGGTCAACTACCTTTATTGCATGCCATCAGCAATGTGCCACTGAGGCATTTCCAAAAGATTAAATACTTCTCAGGATTAAGAGGCCTGGTTAAAATGGAAAATTTCCTTTTTTGTTTTTGCTGCATGTAATACCTATTAGGGGGCTACAAAGGGGATTATGGAATCTTAAATCATCAACAGTATCATTTGCTGAGGTCTTTTTGTTCTTTTTGCTTATATGTATGAAAGTATGTGCATTTACAAATTGTATATGCATGTAAATATCTATTAAAATAAATGCAGAATAATAGGTTGTTTAGCCTCCCTAGACAACTCCTGTATTTCTCAAGTCACTGGGCCAGTTAAGACTTGCTTTGTGGTTGGGGGTGGCAGCTGGTATAATTATTAAAGAAAAGAGATTTTCAAAGATTCAAAGGATTGCTTATCAGCAAGTATTTTATGCAACTCCATAATACTTCCCTATTTTTTAATAAATGAGGTTCCTTAAAAATTCCTTTTACAGTCAAGAAAAATGAAATTTAAAATTATGTTAATAATGGTAAACTCTATTTCCTGTTAATTATTTCTCAGTCTCACATAGTCACTCTTTCAGTTTATATTATCTGGCTGAATAATACAAGATTCACATATTTTGGAATTTACACTTTTTGACTGAAATGTTGTTGAGTACATGATATGGTATTTCAGTCAATCAAATAATTATTTAAGCGATTATCAAAGCTTTGCATGACACTTCCATATTTTTAGTATTAAACTTTTTTTGGTGGAAACAGTTGTAACCTTCTGTCCTTGTGTTTTCTCATCACACAAATGAAGGCTGGCACAAGGTATGTAATTTCACAACATGACAGGTCAGTCCCAGAGACTGCAGGACTATAGACAGAGGATCTTATTTTTGGCAGAAGTCTCACGTAGCCCCCCTTTATCTTTCCAACTATTTTACTCCTGAATATGACCCTGTCTTTAAAATGGGAATCATGCAGTGAAGCACAGAAGCTCAGATGGCAAAGATCTATTTTGAAACTTTTACTCCCAATACCTCTCCTCTAGAACTTTTTTACTTAAGAAAATCAGTCTCAGATGAGGGCCCCATTGTGCTAGGAGCTGTACCAAAAAAGAGAACAAGAGATGACTCCTACTCCAAAAAACAAATATAAAAAAGAAGACTGGGGGGATGTAATAATGCTAGCAGATTTTAATAGGCAGTTAGGCATTAGTATAAGCATTAGTAGGCGTTAATGCTTTATAGGAAGATAAATTTTTACATTAGACACCATGCTGTATAAATTAAGGCTTTTAATCTAGATGGGACAAAAAGAAATGTCTAAGGAAGTGCCAATGGAAATAGTAGCACTGTACTTTCCACTTCTGCCAGAATTAATCTCAGATTAGCTGAATTAGTCTAAGGTTTGACTTAGTCTAGCTGGAGAAAGGCTGACAAAAATAAGTACATCCACTTGCCACATTTGTACTAATACTGCTTCAGGTTAGTGCTTAGACAATAAAACGAGGCCCTGCCCTGAGAGAACGTTCCACTGGCACTGATTTCATGTTCATGTTCAGCTTCCCAGCTGCAGATACATTAAGATCCTTGCTTCTTTGCATCTTAGTCTTTAGAACTTGGATAAGGTTTTTCCCTAACAGCTGGCCAACTGTTAACATTTTTCTACTCTTTTAGAACTTTTTTTTTGTGATTGGGTTGCTGTCTGCCTGCCAAGCTTACCAATAGTGTACTGCATATGTATTTCTTTTACAAAATATTTATATTGCACTGTTTTTTAAATAATTTGTTCTGTCTCATGTCTCCTGTTTTCAAAATTTTTTTTAAGACTCAGTCCTTTGAAATATTTTGTTTCTTTGGGACAGGAACATTGAACTCTTCCTGATGCCCAACTCAAGTGTGGAAATCAACACAATGTATCACATATACTAAGTTTTGGATATTGAAATGTCAAGTGCAATTCTGAGGAAGGTATGAAGGACAAGCAGTGCCTAAGGAGACAGACTGAACCACCATTTCCTAAGGTATGTGCAGCCAGAAAGGATGAATGCAATCATGGCATAAAATAAAGCTGTTCAAACGTGGCAATGCCTTTGGAAGATGATAGCTGTGCAAACTTTCTATGTTTGGGTATATGTGCACAACAAAATGACATGCAACTGCAGAATATTCTAGTGACAATAGCAATGGAGATTTCCAGTACATTCAGCATGCTTTGGCATGCAGGGTACATATCCAAGGTCTCTTAAGAGTTAGCACGTCTAACGCTCTTCTCATTTACTATTACTCATGTTAAACTGTACAGGTACTCTTTCATATGCCAATTTCCATTTTATTGTACAGTATATATTTTGTTAGAGAACGCTTATTAAGTTTTCTTCAGTTATGTTAGTTAGACATGTTATACAGGCTTCATCTCTGTTTTTGTGGAGTGTATGTTTAAAGCCCATTTTTTAAGGCCCATAGTTGTCTCAGGCCCACACTGTTTGGATATGAATGATACGTTAATGTGAACTTTAAGTGAGATAGATTTGGGGCATGCTGCAGACCGAAAACTTAGATCAAGTTCTAGCAAGTTTGAGTATGCTTCTGTCTGAACTATACGTTCGCCAAGCATCAGCTGCCTTGCAGTGACGTAGCATGGCCAATGACAAGTCAGCTATGTGAATCTTCCTAGGTGGGTCCCAATGTTGTGAAATACAAAGGCAGATGGATTTGTAGGTTGTTTGAGCTCCAGAAGCCTTTCCAAGCCTGTAGGGTATGCTACAGGTGTCCTATATTTGACCATGCAGAGCACTGAGACACGTCAAGGGGCATAGCAGCTTTAGTGAGCTCCGTGGTCCAGCCCCTAAGGTGCAATGTAGACATAATCATATTCATGAACATATGTCTAGTTCTTTTACTCTTTTCCACAAGCCAACCGTTCCAGTATGAAAAAGTTTTTTCATTTCAACTCTTCCTTGCAGAGAAAAGAAAGCTCTGAGATGCTTATAGCTAATAATGATATTAAGTACTGACAGTGTTATTATTACAGTGTTCCACCACCTCTCTCATTCTCCACCATTGCACCAGCAACTCATTTGTTCAGTCTTGACTGGAGTGGAGCACTGCAGTTTCTTTCTAGCTCCTCCAGTGCTGGAGAGAAACTGCAGTGCTGTGCAGCACCCGAAAATATGAGTGCAAAAAATATGCTTTGCAGCTCTTAGCTGCATCTTATGCTTGGCAGCATGCCCCACCGGATGACCCAGTCTGCAGGGAATGACCTGAAAGAATGAAAATGGGACGCAGCCTCCCCCTCTGCCATTAACAGCTGTACTGCATCTACCTCTGGCCTCAAAGATACAGTGAGGGATTATCACTTCTCTGCTTATAGCAATGTAGCTCACATTGTGCATTAACTTTGCGCACGATAAAAATGCTGCATTGTGGTGATACATCCTCTTTTGCAATCAGCTCACAAAATTGGCGAGGTAAACTTGAGAGAACAAGATGCGCTATTCTGAAAGATGATAGTTTATTTATGTGCTCTGCAGATCAGAGAGCTGAAGAAGGGAGTTTGCCTCCCAAATCAAATTGCTTGTTTTCTTCCATGTTCCAGTTCACATTCATATAGAATTTACAGTTCAATTATTTGCCCTGTAGCTTAAGTGTTACTACTTTCCATATTTCTAATACTGAACTTTTTTCATATTATTTTTCTCTATATAATTAGCTTTGAATTTTCTAAGCAAAACTTTCCTTGTTTTACTTATTTCCTTCCTGTATTTGTAACCTCCTTTTGCTCTTCTGTATTACCTCTGTTTTCACTAATATTTGCAACACCTCCTAATTTAGCATCATCTGTGAAACTTGCTATCTTCTTTTTAACACACCCCCCCCTTCAGATTATGAATAATGGTGTTAAATAAGACATGTTTAAGAGATTGTGCAGCTTCCTTTCTTGCATTCTCAATTACTATTTGCAACATGCAACCTGAAGAAATCTGTTTCCCTAAAGATCGATCTGAATAAATGGTGGCACAGATTGCCTGGGGAGTGTACTGTGTTCTGAGGAACTCACACCTCTCCAATCTTCCATCAACAAAACCCACTCCTACCTTATTCTCAAAAAGTTTGCAAACTCAAGTTTTACTAAATTTAAGTAGAAGATTCACGGACTGTAGATGTAGCTAGAGACTTTGCAAATCCACTGCGCTGAAGAAAGTGTGCCCTTTCCAGCCACAATCAATCTATTAACTCTAAGCTAGACCACTTCCATGCATGCTAAAAGACTGCTATGCATGCTACTTTTGTCCAACACCAAGGGCAGCTGAAACAAGATGATGTGCTGTATATCTTCTTGCAAGGTAGCCAGAAAGGGTACTACACCCACACTGCTCATAATGCTTTGGCTGTCAATCACCTGCTATGAGTACCTGAATAGTGAAAAGCTCAGAGATGACTTCTCTCCAATATCCATTACTATCTTGGGTCAAAATGTTCAGCTGTATTCAAGATACCAAAGAACCAGGGAATTTTCTGTTACATCTTTCTCACCTCTACATTCCTTTTGGCAAAAATTTAAATAAGTTAGTTAAGCTATTTATTCACTTATTTATTTGAATGGTGAAAGATTTACTGCTTTGTTGAGTCCTCTGTATGACAGATAATTCTCAGACTAGCATTTAGCCTAACTAATCAGCATTTCCTGTCTCTACTACTACCAACCAGTTGAAAAAAGACTGAAGACTGATTTTTTTTAATACATGTGAAATATTATATTAATACGCATGTTTAATAAAGTACACACTGCATGCTTATATTTTGTTTTGTAAACTTTCAAGCATTCTATAAATTTTGGTTACATTTTTCAGTATTTCTAATCATAATGCAGACAAAACTCTGCTAGCTCAAATAATTTTTAATATTTTTTTTAATGATCACCAATTTGACTGTTTGTTAAGCTTAGGTAAAGTGAACTGGATCCCAGTATCACTGCCTGACCTATACACTGATTTTCACAAAAGGCATATCATACTTTATTATGGCACTTTTATCTCTCATCATTGCATTTATCACAAATCTCTTACCATTTGCATTTACATCTGTGCTAGAAATTACTCGAGTTCAAGTCTGAACTGGATATAATTGATTCACTACCTGTTCTATTCAGAGTTAGCCACGGCTTCAAAAATAACGTGAAGCAAGCATAAACAGGAACTGTCATCAAAAGAAGGAACCTCTTGCAGCCATTATTCTTGCCCTTGCTCTATTTCCTCTCTTATGTCATCAGATGTATTTATGTGGCTACATGGTGAACTGGATCAGCGAAGTAACCTGGCAAAATACTAACCCTTTGCTGGAAGGGATACGGGATTAATTTTGACCAAGATTGGTTTTCTGATCTAATTTACTAAACACCCACACAAATACTTGAGCTGCATCAAGTGACACTGACAAAAACAAAGCACCAAAGTTAGAA
This sequence comes from Mycteria americana, assembly GCF_035582795.1. Classification (NCBI taxonomy): domain Eukaryota; kingdom Metazoa; phylum Chordata; class Aves; order Ciconiiformes; family Ciconiidae; genus Mycteria; species Mycteria americana. Next base: position 44,978,455 of record NC_134366.1, on the reverse strand, counting down.
GGACTGGACTGCAGCAATGTCAATTTGATGCTTCGAAGCTACAATATTAGAAAACAGTGTAGTTAAAATCAAATGGTACCTAAAACACATCGGTCATCCTACCATAGCGAACTGTGATGAAAAGGCAATCATGAGAGATTTCCTGGAAGTCACCAATCTAGGTAGCATAATTACTAGAACAGGGTAATCTATTAGCTATAGTGTAAAACCATAAAACTTTATTTTTTCCTTAAGTGTTTCATATTGCCTGCTAAGAATTCCTCCCTAGTCTGTGAAGAAGCTATTTATTAAAACTTTGTTTATTTTGACTTACTCACTTTTAATCCTTCTCAGAATTTTGGCCTTACCTCATGGCTACTTTATTTTTCTTACTACTTCCTTGTGAGAGATTTTATCAGAAATCCTTTTGAAAAATCAAAGTAAATTACTTCCTCAAGATGCCCTTTATACACTGTACTGTTGACTCAAAGAATTTAGTAGGTCAAGAATGCACGATTTACTCTTGTGGCAACCAGGCTGGTTTGATCTCATCAGCATATATTTATCCAAGCATTTCATTACTTTGTCCTTAATTATACTCTGTCAGTTTTTCTAATACTGAAGTTTGCCAGACTGTGATACCTGTAGTCATTCTCGAATCCTTTTAAAAGATGGGAACAGTGCTAGACACTTTTCAAACATGGAATTTTTTCACTTTAAAGAATGTACAGATTTTATAGTTTCACATGTTATATTACTGTTTTGCTCTTAGAGTTCTTTTGTCTTTGAGTCACAAGCAAAATGTAGCAAAGAAGTATTTTCAAAGATAACTTATTTTTGCTTGAGGCCATAAAAATTACTATAAGATGACTGGCCTAAATGTGGTGATGTATTACTTAAAATATTTCTTAACATTAATATGTAATTATCAGAAACCAAAAAAAACCGTCAGTAACAACAGTTGTCAGAAATATAAATGTTTTGAGAATCATGTCAGTAACACTTTTATTTTTAAAAAGAATTCTTTTTAACTATTGCAAAAATATCATAAAATAATTTTAAAAGGCTTTTCATTGAAAAATTCATGTGGGGTGGATGACCATTTATCCTGTAGAATAGCAAAGTGCAAGCCTTCACATTTAGTATTAATATTTTATCTGTCTCTTTCTGCCTTTCTTAATTCCATTTTTATCCACTTTGTTCTGTTTCTCTTTTCCTTCCCTACTCCTGGGGGTGGGAGGAAAGAGATGTGCTTTGATCTTTATTATATTTTGTAGGTTTTTCTTTTTTAAGTATAATTTTAGTTGTAGGACAGTGAAATGAGCATACTTCGGATGTTCTCTAACATATCTAAAAGCTGTGTAGCAGCTAACACTCCTCTGGACAAACATACTATTTTTGAAGTGAAAAAACTCTTAGAGACAACTTGGAGTTAGCAAAGCTGAATTTTCCGGTACTGAATTTAAACCTAATGTTAACCAAAAGGGATTATATATGACGATCAAAGGACAATGAAACCCCATTATTGTTTAATATTGAAAAAAGGAATGTAGTCAAGATTATACAGTTGAAATATAGTTTCTAACTGCTGAAAGATTTGCATAAATCAGTTCCAAACATATAAAGATCCAGTGTTTTGCTAGAATGCATTGAGAACTGAAGATATGTTTAGAATCAGAGAAGCTAGTCTGTTTTTATTTTAACAGTTATCTGAACAGTCATACTTCAGTTATCTAAAATTTTGTAAAATCTCAATATTCTCCGTGAAAAAAATAAATACAACTTCAGTTTTCAACCTTAAACTTGAACATACAGCAAGCTTGTTAGCAATTGCATCATGTCATGTAATGCTCAGTTAAAATAATTATTCCTTTGAATAGTTCAAACGACTTCATTAAGAATCAGTGAGTATGTGAGAAAGTGGACAATATGTGAGTACTTCAGCAGGGGAGTAGTGATAGCAGTAGTGATCCAGGTTGCCTGATTCTTTGATGGCTGAATCCCCAGATATGTTATAAAGTAAATGCAAAGGATCTGGCTCTGAGCAACCTGATCTAGTGGAAGGTGTCCCTGCCCATCGTAGGGGGGTTGGACTAGATGATCTTTAAAGGTTCCTTCCAACCCAAAACCATTCTATGATTCTGTGAAAAAATAAACCTAACAAAGCAACATTTCTTATATTCTGTCATTATTTTGGTACCATCTTAGCATAAGAAAAATTATATGCAAACACCACCCCCCAACATTTACCAAGAATCCTGTGAATCCTTATGTATCCCATAAAAGGCCACAATGTTATTGTGCACTGTGCAAAATCACATATTTTCAAAACAGTTAATTATATCTTATATGACTGTGTGGCTCTAGAGTGTTTTTCCCATTACCAGGTTCCAGAGTACTCTTCAAAGCTGAGGTACCATGGTTCTGAAGATTGTACCAAGAAAACAGAGTAAAAAAAGCAGCTGCTTATATAGCATATGCTTCTGAAGAGAACTGTGGTAGGAGACAGTATTCAGTGCATCTCCAGCTTCAAAATGTTCTCCCATTAGTGATAATGAGCCAGCAATGTGCCCTTGTTGCAAAGAAGGTTAATGGTATCCTGGGGCTGCATTAGGCAAAGCACTGCCAGCAGTGAGGGAAGTGGTCCTTCCCCTCTACTCAGCACTGGTGAGGCCACACCTGGAGTACTGTGTCCAGTCCTGGGCTCCCCAGTACAAGAGAGACATGGACATACCAGAGAGAGTCCAATGAAGGGCCGCAAAGATGATGAAAGGACAGGAGCATCTCTACTATGAGGAAAGGCTGAGAGAGCTGGGACTGTTCAGCCTAGAGTACAGAAGGCTGAGCGGGGGACTTTATATAAATACCTGAAGGGAGGGTGCAAACAGGACAGAGCCAAACTCTTTTCAGTGGTGCCCAGTGACAGGACAAGAGGCAATGGGCACACACTGAAACACAGGAGGTTCTCTCTGAACACCAGCACAGGTTGCCCAGGGAGGTTGTGGAGTCTCCATCCTTGGAGCTATTCAAAAGCCACCTGGACATGGTCCTGGGCAACCAGCTCTAGGTGTCCCTGCTTGACCAGGGGAGTTGGACAAGATGAACTCCGGATGTCCCTTGCAACCTCAACCATTCTGTGATAATCCTATCATGATGAAGTAATTTTGTCACTAGCAAAGGCAAAACAATGCAATGGTACAAAAGCACAAAGTTTTTGCCCAGATTTTCCTGCATCTCGGATGTGTCCTGAAATATAAAAGCCTTTCAAAGCATTTTGAAATTTGAAAGTAGTTATAAAGATCTGATACTGAAGAACTGCAGCAAGAATATGTTGAAATAAAATACTCTTGGAGATTGAAAACTGCGTAGAAATAAGAGAGGTAACACCCTGTGAATGCAGCACACTCATGACACTGAACAGCATTCTGTGCCTTATGAAGGTCACCAAACTAAACTGATAATTACACAGATCATTTTTCATTTGAAGATTATTTGAGTGTGGTCAGCTGGGTACCAAATATAAGAGTACAGTCCTTTCTGGTACTGCTGCTCCTCCTATTTTCTTTAAAAGGGTTTGTGGGAGGAGGTCAATTTTCTAAACAAATTTTACATAATTTATCCCTAATTTTTTGCATATACATGCTCACTTTCAAGAAATATGAGCAAAGTGTGATATATGAATCTTCAAATAACAAATTACAATGCAATTATTCTTTCCAGAATTGTCTTAAAAATTTGAGAGATAAAATAATCAGGAGATTATGTTCTAAAGAAGGTAACACCTTAGCGAAATCATCCAAAAGACAAAGATAACAATGAAAATTTTGTAATTGTTAGAAAGCCTTTCAGGAAACACTGGAAGAAACCAACTTTTTCACAGGATATAATGTAAGTAGTAAATAACAAAGTTAGTATTTTATCCCATTTTGCTTTTAACATTTGGAGACAGTTTATTTATACTGAGAAATAATGAAGGAATAAAAAAATTTCTTCTGTACTAACATAGGGTACACCACTAGCATCATTTTAGTTTATTACAACTCACTGTTAGTTTTCCTCTGTCACAAATTCAGAATCCAAACATAAACTCTGTACCTAATGTATTCTGGACTTCCTTTACTGAGTTCCATCCCCATGTGCTGGATGATGCCTTGGGTCAAATGCCTTCAGGACAACTGACTTCAACTATGTGAAAATATATTTATTGTGTTCAACTTAGTCAAATGTGTGCTATTTGATACCTCAAAAGAGAACTTCTGGTTTTGCGCATTTTGGAAAAGATGTATAATAAATTTCAGTTGAAGAAATGCCTTAGGCCAATATGGTTGTCCTCAGAGCACACTGCACTAATAGACAATGCACAAGTCTAATGTTTCTCTTAAAGCAAAGATTACGACCCATTGCTTTATAAATGGTATTAATTTCAATCTGATCTCCCTCTGCCCATAAATACAAAACCACCCTGTCAAAAGAATCAACAAAGCTTTCAGATCATGCAGAATACTTAAACACCGTACAGCCCTCCCCAGTCGCTTTTTTGAGTAGATGTACATCTGCAGAAAAAAAAGCACATGAATTCATGACCCCTTTCAGGGGGGCGGGGAGGGGGCAGAAAGCGCCTATCCCTTTCACACCATAGTATACTTTAACTCAAAACCAGCCCCTACGACACAGGTAAAACAACTAACTTCCAAAACACGCCCAAGAGGCTCTACAAGCAGAGGATGCTTTTCAATACTAATACATGTAGATTATATAAACGTAGTCTTACTGTGTCTGACCTAAAGAATCATGATGAGAAAATAAAGACAAGAAACAGAAGAGAGCTGAGAGAGCTCAAGTATGTCAAAAGCATTTCTCTTACAAGGCCTTCCTATAATAAATAGAATAATGGGAACCAAACAGCCTAACGTAAGATATAACAAACCCTGGGCTTCCCTGGGACACTGCTCCCAGGAGGGAACAGCAAAAGAAATGTACTCCCTTGTTCAAAGACAATGCAGACCACTAATGTTCCAAGGGCTGTGAAAGGAACAGAGCATAACAAGTCTAAAAAGTGTCCCAAGTTACAAGCATCATTTTTCTGAAAAAAGTTAATTGACATTTGAATATTATCCAAAATATTTCTTTTTCAAATAAAAGAAAGTACATGGAATAACAAATAATAACAAGTACTGAGTTACAATGCTGTATTTTAAAATATGCTGCAATAGGCTGAGACATCTGCACGAGGCATGGAACTTTCTTAAAATCAATTAGAAACAAATTGCATAAAAAAGGCAGCCAAATATACATCCCTGCAGATTCCCAACATTTAATAGCAAATTTCCATGGCAATCAAAGGTTGAAGCACACGCACAAAGTGGGGACCTACTCAGGCATTATCTTTTCCATTTCAAATGTTGTATTTGTGTTCAAATTCCAGTGTGTGCTACTCATTGTTAAGTTTGTAACTACCACTGGAACACAAGGTCTGCGTAATCAAAGAAGTTTGCTGTGAGATTGTCATTCTTATTTGACTCTTACAGTTCATAATTTCCACATACCAGCATATATAGTAAGACTATATAAGTCATCATTATTCTCTACAGTTCTTTAAATTAATTTCCTATTCACAAGACAGAGCTTGTATTGAATCCAGTTGAGACTTAGAAAGGCAGATCTCAGGTGTAATATTTGGGCAGACAATGAGGCAGAAAGGAGTAGCTCCAACTTTTTTTCTAAAGTTCTGAGCTTAGAAGTATACCCAAGAACTCATTAAGAATATGATGGCCCACTTGAAGGCCTACAGAAAACAAACACACTAGCATTCCAATCTGTGCATCCTGCCTTGACTGAGAAGAGCAGCAGAAACATCAATACAATGCGAAAATGAGTTTCCATATCTGACTCTCCTTGACACACTGGATGCAAAAAAAAAAAAAAAAGGTCTTTCTCAAAAAAGAACACAGACAGGATGCAGCCCTTTTGAATTGCAACGCTCTGGACTTGATCCATGTCAGAGTGATCAAAGCAATCAATTCTCACTGATCAAATGAGTTACAATAAAATATAACTACTTAACTGGACATGTGGACAGAACAGTAGTTCTGGCTAATACAGTATATATAAAAGAACTAAACTGGGCCAAGAGTTGTCTTCCTTTTTCCAGATGGGTCAAGTAAGTTACTTCAGAATGAGTAGTACTGCACCCCTTAACAGACCTGGAATTTCTGCAGGCCAACAAGAAGAGATTCAAATTTTAGTACTGAAAATATATGGAGTTCCTCATAGGAGGAATTGTTTATCATATATGTAATGCCTGGAGTTCTCAGCAACATAACTTGTTTTTAGAAATAGTTTTTATTAATTGCAAGGGAATTTTAAAATTGCATTTTATAATTATAAAGAAATATACTTCCAAAATGCAAAAATGCCTCTAGTCATTGGTTATCAACAAAAATATGTATACTTTGCTGCTTTTTTCCTTGTATATCTTCCTTCTTTCTCTACATGACTCACAAGCTGTTTTAAACAACAGCTCTGCAACATGCCTCAGAATTAGTTCCAGATCTTTTAAAATAATTGCTGTCTCCGAGATAACTAAAAAGCAAAATTTAGCTAGCATATACATTATTCTTTTATGCAATATTATTTCTATTATTTGATCATTTAAAATAGTGGTTCAGAAGGTCACTATTTGTAAGAAAAACAATGATTTTAACCATAAAAATGAGTTTCACATTGTTAAAGCATATAGAACTAAAAAAAAAAAAAATCAGCTCTCATTGATACTGATGTGAGCACAGATTAACTATCTTCGCTTTAGGTTAGGACATAACTTACCCCAGAGTTTTCACTTTTTTGAAATAAGTGAATAATATTCAAATAATTGTATCTGAATATGAAATTATTGGGTAAATAGTATAACTGACATTAGTAGAAACATCATTAAAAGCAAATACTTAAGACAAACATTTTATTTATACACACAAATCAAAACCGACATCTTCACCTTTTTGGGCAGAACACTCTGGAAGAATGATTACAAAACGCCACTTCAGAAAGTAAAGTTCCTGAGGTTGAAGTCTCTGAAAGGGCTATGGATTTTTTGTTTGGTTGGTTTTTCCTCATGTTTCTCTCAGATACAGTATTAGGGTATCTGCAGAGTTCTACCTGGCGACAACAGGATTCTGGGGACAAAGGACCATACATGGCCATCTTCCATATTTCCATACATGGGTATACAACAAGTATAAGAGGAAAATACATTATCTATATATGTGTATATATATATATAAAAAAAATTGGGTTTATTTCCTCTTTACCACAAATACTGTTTCATTGTCCCCACAGAAAATAAGATAATTTTAAACTGGTCATACTAAACATGGTTAATATGTTTCTTCACAACTAAAAATTACTTCTGTGGCCAAGGATCACATTGGCATACAGGAAATCATTAAGAAGTATTTAATCATTAAGAAATCCAACATGTTTACATGAACTAATTTTATAACATACCTGCAATGATGGAAGAAGCCAAAGAATTATTGCTGTTAGCTATTTTTAATACAATGTAGTCAGCAGATAATTGTGTTTGCCTTAATGTTAACTAATGCCCCTCCTACTGTGTTTTAAAAGGAAGTGGATCAGCAGGAAACATTTAATTTACAGCAGCTTCTTGCTGTTTATGTGAAAATCAGCTATCAGAATACCAAACGGTTATCTTATGTATGATTTATTTCTTCCGTATTGATAAAAATTCCTCTTTTAGAAGAAAACTTACATACCAAATAACAGGGAGAAATATTTTAAAAATACATGAAATGTCAAAAGTTCACTTTTTTGCATTTATTGCAGCCTATACTCAGGCTGTTACAGAGTATTAAGAATATTTGTGAAACTGTGTCCCTCAAAGCTGTAGCTAAGGAAACAGTTGTACACAACAATTATATATCCTAAAACTTAATTCTATTAATCACTTTCAATGTCATTACTGAGACTGCTCAGCAAGAAATCTGAAAAGCAAAAGGGGAAGGATTTTTGAATTCTGCTTTTATTATTTTAGGATGTTTTGTCTTGTTTTCTTTTGAAAACTGACTTCATTTTCTTTTTGTCTGATTGACTGCAGTCCATATATTCATAAATACCACCTGTGGATGTGCTTACACAAAATTCTAGACAGTATTTTCAAGGGCTTTTCAAACTGGACCACAGCTAGCCTGTTTGGAATGCCAGACAAGAAAACAGCAAAATAAAACAAATAGTTGCCATTTAGCCACTATTATATTGGTAGTATTGCACTGCATGGTTATTTTACTTAGTCTTTTTTCTCCTCCTAGAGAAATGATTAAATATTTCACATGTACTGCATGCTAATTGTGTATAAGTAATTTCTGATAAGATGATGCAGGTGGCCAAGAAAGCTGACAGCATCCTGGCTTGTATCAGGAATAGTGTGGCCAGCAGGACTAGGGAAGTGATCGTGCCCCTGTACTCGGCACTGGTGAGGCCGCACCTCAAATACTGTGTTCAGTTTTGGGCCCCTCACTACAAGAGAGACATTGAGGTGCTGGAGCGTGTCCAGAGAAGGGCAACGAAGCTGGTGAAGGCTCTGGAGCACAAATCTTCTGAGGAGCAGCTGAGGGAACTGGGGTTGTTTAGCCTGGAGAAAAGGAGGCTGAGGGGAGACCTTATCGCTTTCTACAACTACCTGAAAGGAGGTCGTAGTGAGGTGGGGGTCGATCTCTTCTCCCAAGTAACTAGCAATAGGACGAGAGGAAATGACCTCAAGTTGCATCAGGAGAGGTTTAGATTGGATATTAGGAAAAATTTCTTCACCAAAAGGGTTGTCAAGCACTGGAACAGGCTGCCCAGAGAGGTGGTTGAGTCACCATACCCAGAAGAGTTCAAAAAATGTGTAGATGTGGCACTTTGGGACATGGCTTAGTAGGCATGGAGGTGTTGCATTGATCGTTGGACCTGATGATCTTAAGAGTTCTTTTCCAACCTTACTGATTCTATGATTCTATGATTCATATATAAACAAAAGACTTCTATGTATCTTACGTACGCACAATAACTGTTTCAACAGAGCATCTTAGCACACCTTTCCTTTAAAAAGATTGTATCATTTAGTGAAATGTCATTAAATATCCATAAGACTCACAATTCCAAAAAGCTGAAATATGATCTCCAGACAGATCATTTCATAAAAGAGTTAGTGGCTGGACATCAACTGTGAAAAAAGACTCTTTCTTTTCACCATTTAGCAGTAATTCTAGTACGTAATAAATTGCAGCAGAATAAGCTAACAGGGCAATGATTCTACAGTTCCACATTCTGAAAAACAGCTTTTCTGCCTATGAGCAATGAGGCAAAACTCTGTTGCCTAACTATCTCACAAACTAATCTAAGTTATATAGAACTTTAAGTACTTAATTTCACTGATAAATGAGACATTTCAAGGTATAAATAGTCCATGCTGTTACCCAACAAGAATTGCATCTGCTATTGTTTTCATTGACATAGTTTGGACCAAAAATCAAAGCCTGATTGATAAAAATCACAATGAAAATCTAACTCATTAGAAGTAGCAATAAGTTATTTAGCAAGGTGAGCAGATGTGAATTTGGCAAAAGGAATTAGTACTTGAGTGTTTCTAACTTCTGAATAAAATAATTTTACATCTACTCTTTAGGGATCCCTAAAATTTTTAACTATTACCTTACCCGTGTCTTCTCCTTCAAAATTCTTTGTTATAGGGATCTTGCAACCACAGGGAGCTTCTTCCTTTCAACAGCATTGTGAACTGACTACTAAGAAATAGTGGTTATATCCCAGAACAGGGTTTCTATTTGTCCTTACTCACTCCTCACTGAAATACACTAAAAGTACACTTGTATCCACATGAACCACAGATACATAATGACTCGCTGAAGAATGCAGAAATAACTTAGTAAATTATTCTGCATGTTATTCACAGTGTTATCAAATAATGAGTTTTTAGTTTATACAGTTTATTAGATTACATAAAAACATTTTTAAAAGCCTACTCCAAAACTTTCTCTTTTGTCCAAGTCCATATGTATTTTCATGAGTTTGTTCTCCCTAAGAGAGTAAAAATAAATTCTGGTATGTGACTGACAATTAGCTGTAACGCTTTATTTATTTATATTGTATGTTAATAAATTTGGCTACAAAATGAACTTCAACCTATATTTAAATTTATCATTATTGAAGTCTTTCCAATTAAAAAGTAAATGAAATGCTACACCAAGCTGGTATGTGTCAAAAGTCAAAATCTGAGAATTTTGCTAGTACAGTTGAGACCCTAGCCTTGATACCTTGGCTGAGACATAGTGGGGACATTTTGTCTATAATACCAAAAAGGGAAGGTAAAGAAGACCACGTTAACGGACTCTTGACCAAAAGATTAAACTTATTGCCAAAGGAAGCAAAACCTATTTAAGATAATAAACTGCTCTTCATCACCAGTTTTCCTTAGAAATGCTTATTAAAGTTTCATGATACTACAAGGAAAGTAAACTCTGGTCATTTGGTTAGGACAGTCTGGTGATGTGGGTCTCAACTCTGACTCTGCCACTGACCTGTTCTGAAATACTGGGTAAGATGTTACATTTCTTTGAGTCTCCATCTTCCTTCTGATTATCTGTCGGCTCTATGTATACACATTTTGAAGTATTTGGAAGGGGTAACCTTTCAGTGTATTTCTACAGTGTCCCATGGAGTATGCTTTTTGATACACTTAAGACATATAATAAAAATTTACTATTATTTATTAAGATTTTCTAAATTAGTATACACTAAGGAAAACCAGGTAAACTTATTGTGGTATTTCCAATAAATGGTAGATAAGTATTCATTAAAAAATACTAATGGTTCACAATCAGTTTAGAAACACGAATCAACCAAACAATAAATAGCTTTCTTTTCAAGTGCTGCTTGTGCTAACACTTAAAATCTAAAGCTACTTCTTGATTTGTCAGCCTGTGCGTTGAAGCCAGCTTAAGGAGTTCCTGCTCACATCAAATCTTGAGCCATTCTGCACAGCTAAGATTTGTCTTTGTAACTGTTTCTGGGACCGTAACGTAAGCCCTGTGACTACTTCTGTGCAAACAAATAAAAACCTATGGTCTCCAATTTCTATCTGTATTTACATAAATATTATACGTAGTTTTCAGAAAGTCTCTGATTTAAGAAAACTTATAATTTGTGTCTCATCCCTTTTTCTTATACATAAGACAGTAATGTTCCTTTTCCTTCCTCAAGCCTTTCTCTCTCATTCCCCAAACCTCATGAATTTCAGATCCTATCCACCTTGTCAAAAATGTCTTTGGGCATTTGTAGTCACTCACAAGAGAAAATCAGTAGTCACCCATACTTGTTTTACAAATGCCTAGAAGGACAATAAGTCCTAACGTTGCTACTTAGAAATGCAATCAAATGAAAATGCATTAGTTCTCCAGGTCTGTTTATTGCAAGTCTTCAGTCACTCCAATGGTTATAACAATTATTATTACTCTCCCTCCTTATAATACTAACAATTATATAGTTAGAAGAGTGTGAATTACATCTCATTATCATTTATCTGATTCTCCATACTCTCAGTCCTACAATATTGTTCTATTAGGTTCTATTGTGAGCGTAGCCTATCTGCAAACCTCTTACTTACCAATAATAACATATTCAACAACCTCGGCTTTTGTGTTCACATGTTGTTTGAAGAAATAGCAATTTAAATGTTTTCAACATGTAAATTTAACTTATTTTTAAGGTGATACTAATTTTATGCCTTTTTAACACTATTTTTTCACAGTAGATTTGAACTCTTTGTAAGCTCAAGCAAACAAGGGCTGCCTGAACAGTAGTATGTAAAGTCCTGCACTTCCTTTTAATAAGTGATTTTTATAAAATGATGCTATATGAAGAACGAGCATTTTTAATTAAGAGCAGCAGAAACTGCTACAGTAAATTCCATGTTTGGGGTGAGGTTTGTTCTAATAAATTCTGTATTTTTTAACAAGAAATCTTATCTAAGTATGATACCAATATGCCAATTATTTTTAAAACATCTCTACTGAGAATATACTTCAGATCAATTAACATGATGAATTAGTCCTAGCTGCTGTAGATTTTTCCCTAAACTTTCTTCTATAGGGCAAAATGGTGCACTGAAAACCTGCTGAAGCAATATGCTACTATTTAGCAAGTTCAACATTTAAAAATAGAATAGATAGTATCCCTGTATTCTCTAGTGGATCATTGTAAAAACCACCAATTTGGCATGATTTAACATGACACATAAAAAGTGCTGTGAATGGAATAGCAACAATATTACAACTTTAGAAGACTACATAATGTAAATTATAAAGAAGAGCTCACTTACTTACATTATCTTCGGCATTAAAATAATTTTCTTTCTTATAGCTCTTTCCAGTGCAACTCAAAACATGAAGCTTTCTAAATCTCCTGTTTAATGACTAAAATAAAGCAGTATTCATCCTGGACATCTGCTCTAATTGACAAATCCAGATGAACTTTGTACTTTCTGCTTCAAATTTTGCCCTTACAAATGAAATTATGTAATGGTATACTATTATGTTTAGCCTCACCACATTTCTAAAATAAGTGTTTCCTAAACCCCATTATGTTCAAATAAATGATCACAAGTATTCTGGATGAAAAATACTCCAGATAAATATATCACAAAATTCCAGGCAAAGATTAAGTACCATAGTGCCCACTTATGCTTTCATTACTTCATTACTTAGAAGGCAAAGGTAGGCTTCTCCAGGAAGATTCTGTAACATTTTTTTAATGTTCTTGAATCAGGCGTCAAGCAAAAAATAAGTATAAATGTTGTTGAACACCTAACAATATTGTATTCTCTTTATGCAGTTCTATAAGAAACAGTTGATTTCCTGTCCTTAGATCCTCAAGATTTTTCATCAGATTCATGACATTGCATCAGTTTCAACTTTCTGCTAGTGACATTGTCAATTTATTTGTCTCAAAAGAGAGCACTAATTAAAAAATTTTGGTATTAAAAGTTTACTAGATGACAATCCATCAATCCATCTGTCAAAGACTGCTCATCCATTTTTAATTCTTTCATCTAGGTTAAGATTTCTCTTAAAAGGTCACAGTTAATTCAGTCCTCTGACTTTCATGTTTTGCACAATGTGAAGGAATGTTACCACAATAATCAGTAGTTCTGTGCTTTTAAAGTGAAAATGTTCCTAAATTAAAAAACTACGTTTATCTCTGCGTTCATGCCTCTTTTTCCTCAAGTGATGGTAACTTTTAAATTGTTCAAGTAACACACAAACAACTGATACGACATGGGAAAATACAAGAAGAAGGTGACAGAATGAAAGATTTTTAAGATGCAATATTTTTAAGCTTACTTATTTTTATTTCCTATTCCTTCTAATAGTTTAATAAAAATTTCTTCCTTGATTATTCACTAATGAAGTCTGGAGAGCTACGGAAAGTTAAATAATTTTCCTTTTTTACATTGAATGCAAGTAGAAAGCATAGGACTTCTAAATTTTTTTATTAAGAAAACCTCAGAGATTCCCATGCCAGAGTAACTTCAAGCACTGGCCCATCTACTCCTACACTTTGTATGGCTGATAAAATCAGTACCACTGCTCTCCTCTATGTCTGCCCATATTTCTCAGTGAATTTTTGTCTGTCTCCATAAAGCTTGGCTCCAAAAAAACCCCAATACTTCCCTGTATAGTCTACAACTGGATTCCCACATATAACAGAAGGGCAACATTTTGCCTTTTTAAGTGGCTACCGATGTTTTTACAAATGGTTTTTTATTTTTATAGTTCTCACAGCACAAAGAAAGTAATGCTCATTTGAAAAAAACTGACTAGGAATTAATTCCAGCTCAAATAATCTTGACTAAATGACAAACTTTGCTGTATTATAAAAATAAGATAGCATTTCCAACAGTTTATGATTATAAAATACCATCTTTTGCAGATTATCAAGACAGGAGGGCAATCAGATTTCATTCTGTAAGGTCTTTTCCTCCTGAGTATAGAAAATGAAAATACGTGCATTGTATGTGGCAAACAGAAAATAGAGGTTAATGTTATTTCCTTTCTTTTGCTTTTTGGAGGGACTTGTTTTATACTTCAGAATTTTAACAGAGAAGTAGAAAAATATCAAGGCCAAAAGGGACTATAACTAAATTAGCATGACCGCACTTCCTATACAGGCCAAAGAATCTCCTGCTATTAAATCAAAACTAAATGTCTTTGTAAAGATTCCAAGTAATGACAACCTAAATCATGTGTTCCAAAGGTTAGCTACCCTCATCGTTAAAAGATATGCACCTTATTTATTAGTCTGAATTTGTCCACCTCCAGTTTCGAGCTTCTGGACCTTATTATATTCTCTACTGTTTAAGGCCATCAAATACTAGAAATCTCATTTTCATGCACATATTTGTGGACTCTGATCAAATTATGTCTGAATCCTCACTCAAACATATTGAACAGATTGAGCTTTCTAAGCCTCTCATTATAACTCATATTACAAGAAGCCCACAAACATTCTTATAGCTATTTCTGAACACTTTTTCAATAATTTTTCCCTTTTGAAATATAACAACCATAACTGAAAATAATATTACAGGAATAGTCTAACTTATGCCATTAGCTAATGTTGTCCTACTTCTCTATTGCTATACCATTTCTATGTCAGCAAACAGTACAGAAAAAAGTGATCTACACACCTAAACACATTACTCTGATCTTAGAGTACAAAAGATCTAAAACAACTTCTGAAGAAAATAACCCATTACATATATGAGGGTAAACGGAAAATGAGATAAAATGACATGACTACCAAAGTAATCCTGTTAGAATGACTGGATGTCTTTGATAAAAGAGCAAATTTTATGGACAAAGAAAAAGCAGGATAGGATTTATCCAAACCCCTGTAATACGCTACAAAGAAGTTTTACATAAAATTGGAATTAATGCTACAATTGTAAGAAGCAAGGAAGTGGCTATAGAGGAGATGTCAACTCCTGTGTGCTAGACCTCTGCCCTAGAGTAAGGCTAGTAGTGGAGTTCCTCAAAGACCATCTTTGGGAACAATCTTATTAAATATTTTTAAAACTGCCTGGCATAAAAAGTAGGAGTGATGTCAATGCCTCCTAACCATGTGTCAATACAGAGAACTGAACTATGATAAAGGAAAAACTGGGTGACTTGGGGACTGGAGTAATAGAAGTGTCATGACATTTAATAATACAAAGTATGAGGTTGGGACACAGGCTCAGCGCTCAAGGCTTCTTAGCAGTGTATACCAAATTGGATTTTGATGCCCTCAAGGAGAGGATAAAATTACTTATTTTCTCAGCATGAACAGGCATCAAAACTATATTTCATGGTGATGACAGAGGAACCAGGACAGGAACATCTTCCCTGAGAAGTTTGTGTTGCTGAGCTAGGCAACATCCCTACCACCAATAAGAGATGGCCACAGTCCCACTGCCTTCTGCACAAACCCCCCTCTGACTCAGGGCTGGGTTCATGCACCCTGCGTGAGGAGGACAACGGAACGCTGCCGGCCGTGGCAGAGAGGTGAGACAGGCACATCCCAGGTCAAAAGAACTTCCAGTTCCAGCATCAGATAGCCAAGATCCCACAGTCTGCTCTGTGCTCACCTCTGTCAATGGCCAAACCCTCCTAGAACACTATGTTGTCACCAGTCTGGAGAAATGAAGGGGAGGGGAGAAAAGCCACAACTGAGTAAAACTCCCCAGTCCCAGTAATATGTGGATATGTGTGCTGGTTTGGGCTGGGATAGAGTTAATTTTCTTCATAGTAGCTAGTATGGGACTATGCTTTGGGTTTGTGCTGGAAACAGTGCTTTATTCTGCTTTACCTATTAAACTGCCTTTATCTCAACCCATTAATTTTCTCACTTTTACCCTTCCAATTCTCTCCCCCATCCCACCAGGGAGGAGTGAGCAAGCGGCTGCGTGATGCTTAGATGCTGGCTGGGGTTAAACCACGACAGTCCTTTTTGGCACCCAACGTGGGGCTCGAAGAGTTCGAGATAACAACAGGTTTGACTGGAATGTGCTACATCGAATTTATAGCTGTTATTGCTGTTTAGCTATTAATCGACAGGCTTCTGTGCTTGCCATGGGGCTTGCTTGCCTTACTGTATATTGAAGTCTAGTTCTCATTAGTGGCTGTTTTTTGCTTTCGCTGCTTGCTGTACTGCTGATCATCTTACTCTGCTGTGCCTGGGAACACTTTGATAACAGCAATGGCGATGTGCCTGGGCTGGCAGATGGCCAGGGCATCGCTGCTGTTTCTGTGCTGCTGTACTGGGCAGGCTGGAACTCCAGTGTGAACTCGAGTTGAAGGGACTGTGACCTGTGGATGAGTCCACACGGGAGCAGGACACCCCAAAGCATCTGTGGCTGTGGATAAGTCCATGCCAGAGCAGGTACCTCTCAAAGTGTCTGTGGGCTGTGGTTATGTCTGTGCCACAGCAGGTATACCTCTGAAGGGATTGTGGCCCAAGGATAAGTCCATGCTGGAGAAGGTACACCTTGAAGCATCTGTGGCTGTGGATAAGTCCATGCTGCAGCAGGTACACCTTGGTGGCTGTGCATGAGGTCATGCTGGAGCACCTCAAAGCATGTGGCCATGGATAAGCCCACAACAGAGCAGGTACACCCTTGGAGGGACTGCAGCCACGAGTAAGGCCATGTTGGAGCAGGTTTACTTCTGAAGGGACTATGGCTGTGGGCAGGTCCACACTGGAGCAGGTATATCTCTGAAGGCATTGTGGCCCAAGGATAAGTCCACACTGGAGAAGGTACACCTCAAATAAACTGTGGCTGTGGGCAAGGCCATGCTGGAGCAGGTATATCTCTGAAGGCATTGTGGCCCATGGAGAAGGCTATGCTGGGCCAGGTGCACATCAAAGTGACTGTGGCTGTGGATAAGTCTATGCCACAGCAGGTATACCCCTGGAGAGACTGTGGCTCATAGACAGGGCTCCACTTGGAGCAGGCACTCCCCTAAGGGACTGCAGTCTGTGGATAAGTGCAAGCTGGAGCAGGGACAAGGGGAGGAATTCATTGCAATGTTAAATCCTATGCTCTGGTCCAAAGGGACCAGGGGTGGAGATTGTAATGGAAATACCTTCAAAATTGTTGTAACCTGGGATTTCAGTTGGACGTTATGGGAATTACTATAGCAGGAACCACCTGCACCAATGGAGGACAAGCCTTACAAGAAGGAGTGCAAGTGCAGCAGTGACCTGACCTGAGCTGGCTTTGGGGCCCAGTGACTCCATGCAACACACCACCTCTCCGGTCCTGAGTGACCACTGTAACAGATGGAGCCCAAAGTCATGGACTAAATGAACTCAGTGGACATTTTGGGGACATTTATGGACATTTTACAAGTGTGATCCACAGACTAAGGGAATGATATCTGTGTATTATATCTAAGGATGGGAAGGGAGGTGGTGGTTAATGAGGATGTATTGGATAGTGTCTGAGCATGACATAAATGGTATGGAATAAGGGGTGAAGAATGTGCTGGTTTTGGCTGGGATAGAGTTCATTTTCTTCACAGCAGCTAGTATGGGGCTATGCTTTGGATTTGTGCTGGAAACAGTGCTGATAACACAGGGATGTTTTCGTTACTGCTGAGCAGTGCTCACACAGAGTCAAGGCCTTTTCTGCCTCTCACCCCACCCCACCAGCGAGTAGGCTGGGGGTGCACAAGAGGTTGGGAGGGGACACAGCTGGGACAGCTGACCCCAATGACCAAAGGGATGTCCCACACCATATGGCATCATGCTCAGCACATAAAGCTGGGGGAAGAAGAAGGAAGGGGGGGACGTTTGGAGTGACAACGTTTCTCTTCCCAGGTAACCGTTAAACTTGATGGAGCCCTGCTTTCCTGGAGATGGCTGAACACCTGCCTGCTGATGGGAAGGAGTGAATGAATTCCTTGTTTTGCTTTGCTTGTGTGCGCAGCTTTTGCTTTACCTATTAAACTGCCTTTATCTCAACCCATGAGTTTTCTCACTTTTCCGATTCTCTCCCCCATCCCACTGGGGGGAGTGAGCGAGCAGCTGTGTGGGGCTTAGTTGCCGGCTGGGGTTAAACCACAACACTATGAAACCTAAAAACACCCAGCCCTGCTAGAAGTAGGGGCCAGCTTTAAGCCCTTAAGTCCATCTTCTACTCCCCCATGCTGAAATGAACTGCTTTCTATTTGGATATCCCCTCTAGCAGCTGAGTTGACAGAGCTGGGGAAGAGGTGTGGGCAGAAGGGTCTGAGTACACAGCCAGCATAACAGCAGCCACATGAAATTAATGCTTGCGTGATCTTGACACCCTGAGCTGCTAAGAGAGGATGAGCTATGGGAGCAATTTTGTACCATGATGATTTTCCAGGCACATCAGTCTGTCACCATACACAACTATTTATGCCTAAATCTAGTTCTGTGACAGTTCCTCAGAAACTAATACACTGAAAACCTATTAGGGAAATGAAGATCATAACATATTAGTCAATCTCAGGACAACTGAGCCACCAATGTGATGCAACCCTACAAGGCAAACATGACCTTAAATCAGAAAAGATCATTTCAGTAGAGTAAGAGAAGTCTTTATGCTATTTTACATTGCACTAATGAGCCCCTGTGTATAAGGCTATGCAGAATTCTGGCAACTTATATTAAAGAAAAATGGATTTAAACTGGGACACGTGCAGAGAAATGTTACTAGGATGATCAGAGAATGGAAAATCCCCTGTTTTATATAAACCAAGTAAAAGAACTTACATCTGCATAAAGTGATGTCACACTACATTTTTCCTTACCCCCAATTCCATGATTGTTTCTGCCTCAGTATCACCTGCACCTTTCTACGAACCCAAATACTCATATAGTTATGCAGTGAACTGGGTCAAGGAACTAATTAGTCATTAAAAAAGCTTTCAGTCATCAGTTTCCTGATGGGGTTTATTTTCTGAAATATAAGTCTATGCTGGCACACAGAAAATAAGGCCTGAAGCTGAGGTAAGAGTAGCAATGCCAATTTATTGTGCAAGTGGAGATCAGTGTTTGCTAATAAATACATGCTGAATGGCAACACCAAGAAGGAACATAACTGTTTAAACATAAGGACAACACAAGCTTGAAGAAAATGGTTATAAATCTACCACAAATCACTTCAGGCTGGAAATCAGAAGGCTTTTAACTATCACAAAAGTACAGTTGTAGTTCCAGTTAAAGGGACAAAAGCATAACCAGTTCTTACAGCAGAGCAACTGGCTACCTACTAGTACTTTATAAATTATTTTTCAATCCCATATTTAACAATTGTTCTATATTTTTGATAGTGGATATACATTTTATTGTGTTGGAGTGTAGTATATTTTAAAAAAATTTATTTTCCAAGAAGTCCAGGTTGGTAAATTAATAAATAAAAAAATTGTATCACTTGTACAAACTAATATTATGACATCTGGAGAAGCTACAAATAGTAGTATTTACTAGTAAAGCTAAAAGAAATTTCAGACTGAGTGTCATTTCTCTAAAATTTCAAAACTACCCAGACAGCTTTTTTCAAAGAGACTTTGAAAAAAGTATGAGACTTTCAGGCGTGTCTTGTATGCCCTGGAACCCATTACAATACTTGTGAGCTGATTTTTAAGAGAGCTTGGTACTCAGTATTTTGATTTGGGGAAATTTGTCCACCTGTTTAGGTGTCTAAAGCCACTGATTTGACTCAAAAAGGCAAAGTATGCAAAAATAAATATATATATATATAGTTTAAAAAAAATCACGAAACAAACAAAAAAAGTAAAAATGTAGGCAATCTGTTTTCATATATGTTAAATGAGAATTTAATGTTAAAAAAAAAAAAAAAAGAGGCACCCTCCAAAATCTTTGATGCAAGTTTTGAACATGGTTAGAGCTCACTATTTTGCATAAGAAACTTGACAAACTACGGAGTCCTGAAGCATACCAACTTGCAGCAAATCATTTATATTTAACCATACATGGTAAGCTCTTACTTTTCATACCAATGAGTTGTACTGTAGCAGCTTCTTTGGAGGTTCATGTTGGGAGCAATGAATGTGCATTGCTTTGTTCATTTGTTTTCACATTCTTTGCAATGAAATAGTGACTAGGGATTTATTTTTCTAACAACTTGGTGGAGACTGATTATTAGATACTAGAAAAATGTTTTGTTACCATTTTGAAAAAATTTTAACAAATTTAATTAAATTGACACATATAGTTTAAGGGTTAGCTGAATTATGCTATTGGGCAGAACCACATAAACAAAATATTTTACGTGCCACTTGTTAAATAACTTTCATATGTAACCATATAAGCCTGAACTATGTCTAACACACCAAAAAGCACTAACCAAGTTTTCAGATTTTAGACTTGATATTGCTTTTTTCCCCCTCAAAGGATGCCCCCTTTGTGCCTCACAGTTCTACAGTGGTACACTTGAAATATCTACTTTTAAAACACACACAAACGAGCATGTGAGAATTTTGAAAAATATATGCAAAAAATAATAATATGAAAGAAATGCAAAACTCAAATAACATTTACAAATACAATTGCTTTTATCATATCTTAAAGCACATTATTACAGTCTTCTAGATATGCTTTAAAAAAAAAAAAGTTAAAGTCTATTCTGGCATAAAGAACACTAGAACTGTTGGGGTTTTTTTTCCAGTTGCTTTTTTAAAGTACTGTAAGAGCTCAAAGGCTAAAAGCAGTTGACAGCAAAAACCACGGATATGGCAATTAAAAAGTACAAACCTAATACCATGCTTATGATCAGTTTTAATCAGAACATTAGAAATTTATATTTTACAACAAATTTTATAAAAGGTCTCACTCTTCTCTTGAGCAATACTGCATCATTATTACCTGCTTGATCCTCTAGCACTGCCAAAAAACATTTCAAAACCAATATAAGCAGAAGCCAAATACTTCTGACAAACAAAATAAATTATGTTATACTGGTTATTCATGATATACACGTATTCCTTACCTGTTGAAATATTAATACAGCTGTTGTAATTGATTTATTATGTCACACTAAAGAACAGTATCAAAAAATTTCAGCTTGATTTTCAAATGACTACCATTTTAGATGTTTAGATCAGTGGTCTCTTGTTACTATTATTTTTAATAAATAATAAATAACATACAGTTAATAAATACCATAAAATAAAATATATATTTGTGTGTTTTTCTTAATCTCATCCTTTTTTAATTTCTTTGTGTATGTTTTATAATGTACATATTGGTACAGTAGCATATATGTATATTTATAAATTAATATACATATTAATAATCTTTTTAGTGAGAGCTATGTGATTGAATATGCGTCATTTTTTTGTTTTAAATCTTTGTTTAACAGTTGTGATACAGCAATTCAAAGGTCTGGTTCCACATTCAGTTTATTTCAGTACTTGGTTTTAATGGGTGTCATAGCTGAAAAAGATACCTCACAAAGATGTGTAGATCTCAATGGAAGAAGCGCATCGTTGCCTGCACTTACTAAATCATGATATTCATTTTTCAGTCCCATCCACCAATTCTGCAAAGATTTTGCTTGAAATTGGGCTAGTAAATGACCATCTTCCCTGATGTCAATCGGTTGTTCTTCCAAACTGATTGGAAGGTGTTGCATGTTTACATATTTAACAAGCAGGTTCAAAACCCACTGAAACTCTCAGTTGGAAGATTTTTAAATACGTTAGAAAATTCTGTTTCCACGCTTTTAAAGTGTACAGATACGAGAGGCTTTACAGGTGACACACTAGGCTGTGTTCAGCAACAAAACCAACCCAAACCAAAGATCACATAACGGTGGAAACATTTCCAAACATCCGTTCTCAAAATGCTCTCTCCGTAGCACAAGTTTCTTTTGAAAAGCAGTTACTTTCCCACTTGTTGTTAAAACGTCACCTTCACCTTGAAGGGACACATTAAGTGTGTTTATTTTTTGGAAATATCTGCTAGGTAGCAAACTACTCACAGCCACCTGTCATCGCTGAAAAGGTCAGCAAATTTGGAACGCTTCTCTTCTTGTAAAAGAAAAATGCGTCAAGTTTGACAACTCTTTCAAGCACTTTGCCACAAGATAACCAGCGAACCTCTGTGTGGTGCAAGAGATTTTCACGGTCTGTCCCCATCTCATTACAAAGTCTGGTAAAGATGCCACTATTTGAAGGGCTTGTTTTATAAAGTTAACCACATTGATGGCATCCTGTAGCACTTTGTGCACTCCTGGCTCCTTGCTGCAATAGCTCGCCTATGAGCGATGCAGTGACGGAGTTCCATGTGCGGTGCTATCTCTGTAACCTTACCCTGGAATCCCTTTTTTATTCCAGTCAAAGCAGCCACTCCATCAGTGGTTACTTGCACAGTTTTTCCATAAAATATTGGTGTTTATTGAAGAAGCCATTTCCAATTGAGAATATATCTTCTCCAGCACATCTCTCCTTTAGTGGCTCACAAAAAAAAAAAGTTCTTCAAGCGTTTCATTATTGAAATGCAAATACCATAAGTTGAGAGAAGTTAGAAACATCTGTACTTTCATCCAACTGTACAGCAAACCTCTCACGCTGTGTAACTTGTTCTAATGCTTGTTTCTTCAAATCTTCAGCAGTGTCTTTTATGCATCTTCCAACAGTATTTACTGACAAAGGAGTGCATTTTAGTTTGTTGCCGTATTGTTTTGTGTGTATTATTTCAGCAATTTTTACCATGGCAGGAAGAACAATTTTTTCCCCAATGGTATGTTGTCTTTTGCTATTACCTAAGAAACTTTTAGATATTTTTCATTATGTTTTGCAAAGTACTGGATTGAGCATCACGACCTGAAACATCGCTAAAAAAAATTGTGAAGGTTTGTCTTCATGTTCTGAATGCTTAGTTTCTAAACATCTTGCTAATCATAATGGCTTCATACTACCATTAGCTAATATCTCAAGACACAATGCAAACTTAGAACAAAGTTCATCATTAACAACAATGGATGTCAATCCATATTTCAAACAGTCTTGATAATTTTTAATGGTTTTGATCAACTTATTGTCAGATCCGATCAGATGACCATTGTTTTTGATCTCATGTGGCTGACAAAGAGCTCGTACTAGGAACAGAAGTGTCAGCTCTGCCGTTTTCTTGTTGATTACTTGTGCTCAGTATTATCTTCAATTATGGTTTCTTTGCAGGAACCTTAAGCCACTTGTTCATTTTGTGAGGGTTAATGTAGTTAAAACTAGACAGTATAATCTGTAAATCCACTTGAGTAGGCACATGTAAACTGCAATACATCACAATACACTGAAAACAAGCGAGTACACCACTGTCAACCCCTCCACGTTGTGGAACACCCACTCCTCCCCCAGGATACCTCATGTACCATACCTAATGTGAGCATCTGATACAGACTGAGTGAGGGCACCAGCATCGATTTGTATATTAAATATTAGTAAAACTTAATTTCTTTTTTTTTTTTTAGGCAATAACTACAAGTTATAATATTGTTTTCCCCACATGCCAGTGGATCACCTTGTATACCTCCTTGTGTGTGCGCACCCCACTTTAGAGACCACTGGTCTAGATGATCACTAACTAAATTATTATATTCATAAAATTCAAATTCTTCACATTGTTTTCTGAGAGCTACTGTTAAAAAAGAAAATGTTTCTATCACTATCCTGCAGGCCCTGCTTCAAGTAAAAGAGTCTTCCAGTAGTACCAGTTTCTCGACAAAGCTATCAGGTGCAGAGTCAAAGGGGTATTGCTATTTTTTTTTTTTTTTTTTTAATAACAGGACCAGGAATTGCTGGAAGAAAGGCAGAGAACAGGAAGGTAACTGAATTATCTTGCTCTACAAAGAGGCTGAAACTTCCAGTTTTGTTTTTGGTTCCACCCCCCCTTCAAAGGCAGATGAGTTGGAGAGGCTACCGCCAAAGCAAATGTGAGCGAAGCGACCACAAGGAGAATAGACAACAGCAATAGAGTTCATGTTGCTGGTGGCACCTTTTAATCTGGAGTTCTACTGAAGGGAAAGGAATTTTCCCAGCGAGGCCTAATAAGTCTGAACAATTTGAACAGTTAAGGACTGGCTTGTGTGTCTGAATGTTGGCTTCATCAAACCCTGAGATGCCATCAGGGTGAGCTCTCAGTTATTTGTGATCGGTTGCAACTACATTCCTATGGCTTGTTTCTCAGACCCAGTTAATATGTGCTTAATTCTGCTTCCCACTCCTGACTAGTCTGCCTGCCAGCTTACTGCTTCTTGAAATAAACTCTTATCCTGTCCTTCAATTTAGTATACAGTTTGATTCTGTGGCCGCCTTATTCCAAGTCTGATTCCTGAGTATGTTTGGTTTTGGTTTTTAAGATTCTTTGTGCTACTCCTAATTTCTGTTTCAACTCTGGCTCACCTTCACTTTGTTTCCAGCCTTGATTCTCGTCTAGCAGCAATCACTGAGTGCAGCTGCCTATTTATAGTATCTAATTCCAGATGACAGTTGTTTGATATTGTGTGGAAGTTGACAGTATAAATCAAGGAGTGAAACTTTCACAAATACTGAACATGTTTAGAAGCCGTTACTCGAAAACATCATCAAAACAAATTGAATTGAACACTGCTGTAACTTTCTATATAGCTAACGAAACGTGAATACTCTCTGGGCATCTGTAGGAAATTCAGTGTAGTTCTCCATCTTCCACTACCAATGCTGTTCAACTCGCATAATGTAATCATTCGGGGAGCATTAGGCCTCTGACTAACTATAAAGTTTCAGCAGGCAGGGTGACTTGCATGCTATGACATTACCTAAGCTAAAATGCAGATTATGTTCCTACAATTTCTGAATTAATAAGATGTTACTTAGGAAAACTGGTGATTTTGAATCTGAAAAATTTTAAGTGCAAAACAGAACTTAATTAAAAATTAAGCTGTTTAGTAACTATTTCTAAATTTCCAAGTCCCAATACTATTGTTTATTAAGCATAAAGTCTGCGCTATAACACGTTGCATTAATAAAACAATAATAAAATCTATACCTGTAATCTGCTTGAACAGACATACAGAAATAAAAGACATCTAGTTTCAAAATCTACTTTATGGCTTCTGTTCAAACCTCACGTCCTTTTGAGATTTCTGGTTTAGCAGCTTTAAAGAAGCCTATATGAAATTCTCTGTAGTGATAGAAGAGCACTGAACTGAATCTTAGTTACTTGATCAAAAAAGCTTCTATGAAGGATCAGAGCAGATGGTTTTTGGGATCATGCTTTCCACCTTCTGACAAGAAAAGAAAGTAAATGTCTGTAAGTCTTTGGCTTCAAACAAGGCTCCTAAAAAAAAAAAAAGGAAGGAAAAGAAAAAGAAAAAAAAACAACAACAAAAAAACCACTACCACCACCAAAACCCATACCTAATTATCTATTTACAAGACAAAGGACTTCCTTTTTTACTCAGATTATTTTCTGATTGCAGATTTTCCGCTGTGCGGAAGACTGAAATTTTAAGACCACAGGGTGGCAGCATGCAACATATCATCATAGTGCAAGTAGTGCCATTTTTCCTTTCAAAAGAACTTGGACTAAAGAATAATCTTCCTATTCTCTTGCTTTTTCTTAACACTAAAGTTGTGTAACTGGGATAAATAATGCCACAGCTGAGGAAACATCCATAACAATAGTGTGAAGGCTGTACCAGATGAGTTTTAGGATACAGTGCTGGAATGTATGGTGCTAGTATGGAGAAAACAGATGTATGCAGTACTGCTGAATCACTGCTTTGAAGAACCACTCTTCTTCAAAGAAACCACTGTTCTTCAAAGATCCTTCAGCTGGTGGGAATATTGAATCACAGCTTACTGCAGAGAATTAATATAGACAGAAAGATTATTACTTCCACTCGAACTCCCTGAAGAAGCCTGCAAGTATCTGGACAAAGAAATCAGTTTAATACGATCTTCTTGGATTTCCAAAAGGCACTTAGTTCCTTTACCATAAGCTCTTATAACAAGTATGAAATGCCATGGAATATGGGTCCTCAAATGACTAAGCCAATGACAAGAAAAAGAAAATGGGTAAAAGGATATTTGGTCTGTTTTCTCAGTAATGGCATTTAACTAATGGAATCCCAAAATGGTCTGTGCTTGGCTTTTGCTGTGCAACACGTCCATAAATTTTCTGGAAAAGGGAGTAAACACTGAGATGAATCTCCGATGATCTGATGAAGTATCCTCCGATGATGATACTAACTTGTTCCAGAAAGATGAAAGGCATAGGGACAAGGAACTGAAACAAACAAACAAACAAAAATCCAAACAAAAAAACCCCACACAACTTTCTAGTCCTGACTGGGCAATAAAATGGCAGATGAAATCCAGCATAAATTAAAATCAAGAAGTGACAAATATGTGAAAGAAATCTTAATTTTACGAACATGACAGGCTCCGAATTGAAAATTGACACTTAAACGTGACCTTGAAGTTATGATAGCTCTATGAAAACATTGGTTCAATGCTCAGTAGCAATCAAAAAAGTAAATCGAGTATTAGGAATTATTAAAGATAGAACAGAGGAAAACATCACCATGCCACTGTGTGATTGCACAATGCTCCCAAATCTTACAGGCTGCATGCATTTTGGTTCCACAATCGTAAGAACAACATAGAACAAAAAAAGAGAGAGAGAGGCAACAGGGAATCAAGATATAGAATGACTTTCAAGTACCACTACATAAGGTAAAATTCTTTAGCTTAGAAAAGGGATGGCTGACAAGGTGGCAAAATGGAGATCCACTAAATCTTGACTAGCACAGAGAAAATGAATAGGGAATGATTTCCACTGTCTTTTTTAGCATGAGAACTAAGTGGCATCAAGCAACTTTTGTGCACTTTAGGCTCTAAATTAACAAAAGAAGATACTTCATACAATATGTAGTTACACCGAAGAACTCCTTGCCACATCACATAAAAGTTTATATGGGTCCAAAAGCAACTGAACAATTTCTGGAGAAGAAAAAAACAAACCACCAGGACCTTTGCTTGTAAAGGAAGGCCCTACAGCTACAAACTTCTGGAGGCTGGGAGAGCATCTTAGAGAAGTACTATTACATGTTGGCATTGTTTATATACTCTTTGCTGGACATTCTGTATTGAGTGATCAGAGAAGGGATGGTGGGCTAGATGGACCGACAGTCTGACTTGCTAGAACTATTCTTATAATTTTGTGTTATGTACGTTCATTTTCACCACTTCCCCAAGCCCACACTTTCTGGTAGTTTTGTATGCATAGCCTAGTTTTCTTTCAGAAACAGAATATGTCAACTTATTTGCAGGAAGAATATGAAGACAAAAAAAATGAAGATTTTGGAATACGGAAATAAAAAGTTCATATATTATGCAAGATGAGGAAAGAAAAAAAAAACAAAACACAGAAGAGTAATATATTAGAGTACTTTTCAAGACGTGACAAAATAAACTGACAGTAGAAAAGAACCACTGGGGGCGGTGGATCAGATTTTTTTACAACAGTAAAGGTTTAGAAACAGAATTCTGTGTCCAACAAAAGAATTCTCGCCTGAAGACTAGTGAAAGGCCTCCAAAGAACTCACCTACTGGCAGGAATATTAGTAAGGTGACAGCACTTTCAGAGATTTGCCACTTCCAAAAAACAATCAGGAATCTTCCAGAATTCCTATGGTTTTTTAATTTATAGTTCCTATTTTACTATGTCCTCACAAAAATAACCCTCTGCAACAACAACAAAAGGGAAAAGCCATTACTTAGAAGAGAAAGCAAAATAGTAAAGCTGTGAAGAAAGTCCGAATGAATGTTTGTCACAAAACAGAAGTATGTTGACTACCAACTTAGCAAATGGAGAGCAAATGATAAAGGCAGCTGAAGACAGAAATACTTGCTATTAAGAAACAAACACTTCTCCAAAGACATTAGAGTTCTGGGGGGAAAAAAAGGAAAGAAAAAAAATCTTTACAAATAGGTTATTAAAAAAAGCAATCAATGGTGTTAAGCGATATTACACATTCACAGATAGGTGTGTGACATCTAGTGGTCAGACAGTGTAAGTGCATTAAAAAAATACACTGTAGAGCACCTTTAGTTTTGCTTTCGATATTAAAAGCAGAGACCCTGAACTCATGATGGGGGAGGGCGGCGGAATGAAATCAGGAATGTACACTACTTATATATATATATGGTTATTTTTCTAAAACTTAAGAAGAGGGCTTATTAGGAGGGCCTGTTAGATCTCAAGTTTTAAAGTGTCAAGTTCTAGAGTGATATATGACAGGAGAAAATAGTTGACTTAACTGCTGTTCTACCATTAAAACAGACATGTTTTCATTAACACTGTTAAATAGTACTTCAATTATTGAGGAAAATTGACTAAATTTTGAGCCTAATCTGAACCCCAAAATCACAGAGCACCTGAATAATGCTCTCTCAGCTGTGAATGGAATTGGATTTGAGTTACAGCACAGCTCATACATATGGTATGGTTTGAGCAGACACAAGGACACATGGAATCTTGAAGACTCATGTGCGGGAAACAAAACATATCTGTTCATTTGGAAACCCTTCTGGAACACAACTTCCTCCTATCCCTTGTTTTGGCTCTGTGCACCTTTTAGGAGCCATTCAGGTCAGCACAGCAAAAGGAATACTAATAATTTTATTTTGAGATCCTTAAAAGAAAGGGGTATACAGAATTTGTCACAACTATAGTACAAGCTTTCAATTATTACAGACACTTTCATTTACCTACTTTTAGATTTGTGAAGTGATTGAATATTTCATTTTAAAGGTAAATACTATCATATAGTTAACATAGAAGTGTAAATAAGTTGGATAACACCTTCACTGAGATACCTGTTCAAATGCAAATTTCCAATGAATCTAAAAAAAAAAAAAAAAAAAAAAAAAAAAATCACTCTAGTTTACAGAAATATTAAATCAGAAATATATTCCTGTGGAATACTCTTGTGGAATATGGCAACGTGAGGATTAAAGTCTCCCATTCCTTTTTTAAATAAAAGTAATAAAAATGCTGTCTTCAGCAACATAAGCAAAGAGCATTCTGAACATTTCAGAAGAAAAAAATCTAATTCTCAGCAATAGGATGAGGTCATGTAACAGAATGACTTTTATGACAAGGATTGAAGTATTGCTAAGACCTTTCAGAAGACTCCTAGTCAAGGCATAAGGTAAGTTCAGAGGGAAGGCAGAAGTACCCGAATAAGAGGCCAAGAGAAACTAGAAATATCCAACACGATAAATAAACAATGTGACTAGATAGATACAGGATGAGAGGGACTACATTGCTCTGCTACAAATAAGTATTTTCTCCCAAGCATAATGTTGTATAGTATACACATTTCCAGATAGCATCTTGACTCACATACAAAGTCAGTTATATTCAGTGTTATATGAACTAAGCCATGACTTAAAGATAAGGATCAGACAAGCTTTTCTGAATTAACCATATGGAAAGGAGATCTTGGTAAGAGAGGTGAGAAAATGTCTATACCACTACTGTCAGATCTGTATAGAAGTCATTATGATACAATGCGATTCACAGTGTATCTGTCTGATTACTACTGGAATTGACAGAAACTCACAAAAACAAATCCAACACAAAACCATTCATGATCAAATTTCCATCCACTCGTATTTGACAGCAAAAACTGAGAAGACTTCTTATCCCTTAGGTCACAATTTACCTACAGGTAGATCATTGCAACTCCTGAAAAGCAAGCCTAGTGCAATACCATAATCTAACCAGCACTCGTGAAATCTTGAAACTTGCAGTTGAGCCCTGCTGGTAGAATTTTACATCCGCTTGGCAAAGCTAGCATCAGATATACTTGAAAAGCTAGATACCGGTCTCAAAGCGCTACTAGAATGAAAATAAATATCCTCCTTTATGTCCATTAAAATACAGCTTTCTTACTTACGTTAGCTGCTGAAAGACGCACCTCTTGCTCAGTTTTGAGGGAGGACAGAAGGAGAGGGGTCAGAGTTCTGGAACACTTACATAAAGCTGCATCGCCCACCCGCCCCGCTCTTGGTCAGAGACAGCTTCTCCAACAGGGAGATCAGATGTGTCTAATGATCAGAACAGATGGATATGAAAATTGAAATAAAGTCCTGAAGCATATTATCTTGGAGTTCTCACTAGCAGATGGTTGTGAGGACTTTTGGAGGAATGCTCCACAGACCTCATGTATAGTACCCATTTGGAGTTAATTTTGCTGCCAATGAGTGCTGTAGGTAATCACCTTCTCAGACAGGTATTAGGGAAAAGTCTATGAAAGAAGTCAACAGGACTATTAATCTCAGGTGCAATCTTGTTTCTCTTGCAGGGTGGCATAGCAAGCTTCCTCACAATCTTAACTGTGAGATACGCTTCAGCCAAAGGCAAGAACACAGTAATTCCTTTAAGAAAGATTTTTTTTCTTTACAAGAATGGGCACATTTTTATTGAGAAAAAGAACTGAAGTGTCTGAAAATAACAGAAATGGGTGTATTAGGAAATACATGAATGAGTTGGGTAAATTAAGCAGAAGTCGTATCAGGCACCTGGCAAATACTTTTGGTCCAGCATAAAGGCCAAAGGTTCAGCTTGTCTCCATACACATTAAAAAATTCTTTCAGCCAGTCCAAGACAAACTGGAAACCATTTAAATTGTCAGCTCTGCTTGAGGGCATGTCTGTCCACACTCTACACCTTAACTTTTTAATAATCTGTTGGAGGTTCTAAAGATCAGTGACAACATGCTATCTTTCCTTAAGAAACCACTCAAACACTTCTCAGAGACATAAAAGGACAGATGGCCTTTTGCGGTGGGTTGACCTTGGCTGGACACCAGGTGCCCACCAAGCCACTCTATCACTCCCCTCCTCAACTGGACAGGAGGAGAAAAATATGACAAAAGGCTCATAAGGACAGGGAGATCACTCAGCAATTACCGTCACGGGCAAAACACTCAACTCGGGGAAATTAATTCAATTTATTACCAATCAAATCAGAGTAGCGCAGTAAGAAATAAAACCAAATCTTAAAACACCTTCCCCCCACCCCTGCCTTCTTCCTGGGCTCAACTTCACTCCCCATTTCTCTACCTCCTCCCCCCAAGTTGGCAGAGGGAGACGGGGAACAGCAGTTGCAATCAGTTCATCGCACATTGTCTCTGCCGTTCCTTCCCCCTCACTCTCTTCCCCTGCTCCAGCGTGGGATCCCTCCCACAGGAGACAGTCCTCCACAAACTTCTCCAACATGAGTTCTTCCCATGGGCTACAGTTCTTCACAAACTGCTCCAGCATGGGTCCCTTCCACAGGGTACAGTCCTTCAGGAACAGACTGCTCCAGCATGGGTCCTCCACAGGGTCACAAGCCCTACCAACAAACCTGCTCCAGCATGGACTCCTCTCTCCATGGGTCCACAGGTCCTGCCAGGAGCCTGCTCCAGCATGGGCTTCCCACAGGGTCACAGCCTCCTTTGCACACATCCACCTGCTCCAGCGTGGGGTCCTCATGGGCTGCAGGTGGATATCTGCTCCACCATGGACCTCCATGGGCTGCAGGGGCACAGCCTGCCTCACGATGGTCTTCATCATGGGCTGCAGGGTAATCTCTGCTCTGGCGCCTGGAGCACCTCCTCCCCCTCCTTCTTCGCTGACCTTGGTGTCTGCAGAGTTGTTTTTCTCACATATTCTCACTCCTCTCTCTGGCTGCTTTTTTGCAGCAATTTCTTCCCCTTCTTAAATGTGTTATCCCAGAAGCGCTACCACCATTGCTGATGGGCTCAGCCTTGGCCAGCGGCGGGTCCATCTTGGAGCCGGCTGGCATTGGCTGTATTGGACATGGGGGAAGCTTCTAGCAGCTTCTCACAGAAGCCAACCCTGTAGCCCCCCCACTACCAAAACCTTGCCCCACAAATCCAATACACCTTTCCATATTTTTTCCTCTAAGAATGGTAGTCTAATAGCTAAATAAAAACAATAAAAAAGGACATTCATACTTAGGTTGGTAAAGTTACACATAAATAAGAAAAGTTCATGGTAATGGTACAGAATGTTTTTAAAAAATGATCCAAGACTCCTTTCTGCACAAAATATTACATCTCTAAGGACAATTTTTATTTATTCAAAAGCAATTTATTTTTAATTTCAACATTCAAAATTCCAATTTATTGGTATGCATGTATGCACGGGTACATATCCACAGATACAAAGCTGTGCTGTGCCTGAACACTCAAAAATGACAGTACTTCAACAGCTTCTGGCCCAAATAAGTAAATATTGAGAGTTACAGGTTCCTGTGTAAGTATATTAACATTCTGCTATTTCTATCAGTATAAAATAAGCCCTGACTATGGGTAATATAGCAAGTAGCACGCAATGCATTACTGATTTATTGAAAATTAAGGACACCTGAAAAATGGTTCAGATAATATTAAACAAAAAAGACGGCACTTTTAAGCTATCTATTTTGTATTTCTGTAAGTGGGATGTAAGTAGTAACACCTTCCAGGAAAACATGGATGCCACTGAGGAACAAGTGCTAATACACTGAATAACTGGAGGAAGAGAGGATTATAGTTGATGACAGCACACAGAACATACTCTCTTAAAATACCCATAAGCTATTTTTCATTCAGAATTCCAAAATAAATAAGACATAGATTTCATATTTGATTTGTTCTGGCACAAATCTGGGTAAACTAGAGTGCAGGGCTACCCAACATGAAGTTATTAAAAGAAAATTATATCCACAGTCTAATCTCTGGCAAGCACTCAAAAGCAGTCAAAGCAACAGTCATGAGATAGTTTTATTTTATGGTAAATATCTGACATTTTCATTAGTATACACTGGCAAGAAATGCATACTGATGTTCCGAATGCCTATAAAAAGCAAAGATGAACACACACACACACACACACAAAATTACAAGTAAGTTACAAAGTGCTCTTCCTTTTTCACATCACTTGTAAGCTCCTATGAGGTTGCCAGCAAGTGCTAGTAGAAAAATATTTTTGGGAGAAAAATGGAAGCTTTTATATGTAAGAACTTTGTCCTGCTAAGTCAGACAAAAGGTCCACCTAGCACAGTACTTCAGAGTAGCAAAAGGCAATGCTATTTAGGGAGAACATACATGTCCAGCCAGTTTCTCCCAGCACAATCCCACAGCACCTACAAATGTTGGGTTAGGGATGCTAGGAGGCACTTACTTGCCTACTCCTTTTCTTACTAAGTCGTCATTTTGTTTATGACAACAATTCTTTTTTGAACCTACTTACACTACCTGAGTCTACAATCTCCAGTAAATTCCAGAAGTTCAATGCCCACTGCATAAAGCAGCACTTTATCTGTTTTAAATTCACCTCCTACCTTAATTGAGTGCCATCTAGTTTTAGTACTGTGAGATTTAGCAAGTAACAGTTTCACGTTCCTTTTATCCTCTGCCTTCATGATCATAGAAAATTCAGTCATACTTCTGGACCTTCTTTTTTCCCAATTGAACCTACAGCTTTGGTTACACTACTTGTTTTTCATACAACTGCTGTAGATACACACATGGTCTATCTGAAAGTATAACTTTCATATTTAAATTTACTTTGTACTTAAATTTTACTTTTGAATAGAATCTTTTAATCCACTTCTAAAATATGGTTTAACTTTTCAAAAGTTAGTAAAAAAAAAATCCAAAGTCTCTAAATAATTAGCACATTGTTCTTATGTCTGTTAATACCTATATAATATGCAAAATCAGTTTCCAACTACCTTTAAGCACGAATATATACAGTAACTCATATCTGAAAATATTATATCAGTCATTTGTGTGTAATGTAATTATTTTCCCAACCTTAAAGGAGTTTGGAATAAGTGTTACTATGTTTTGCTGCAGCCAAGCTCTGGAACAATGACTAACCAGGAATTCAATGTGATAGCTTTAAACAAAGCCATCTAAATCATACATCATGCACTGTCTGTTAACAGGATTGGAACAAAGTGTGTCAGGCCCCCCTAAAAAGTAACTGAAAGAAAATACACCTTCACAGGTAGTCTATTCGGGAGATGTATCCACATCTGTGTTACCATCAACTACTGCATGGAACGCATTAAGAGGAGGAAATAAAGTACTTCTCGTACTTTGAAAGCTCTCTAAAGATGAACAATTACAACATCCATATTGACTTCATCTGAATTTTGTGATAAACCTCTGTATCAACAGAGTGAAAGTCCAATCTGATACATTTAACAAATTTAGTCTCCCATTTAATTGATATTCCTGCAGTGGCAGGACACACTAGCAGTTCATTTTTTGACTTTATGGATTTGCTTATTATCATTTAAAAACACAGAAAATACAGACATAAAGCTTAAAAGATCCTTCAGTGATCAAGTTTCCAATCATGATTGTCTTTATAGACATTCAGAAATTCTTACCATGGATTTGAAAGACCTGTTGATACTAAAATTCAACAGTACTATGACACAAATATCACAGTTGTGCAATTTTGCTCAATTAGGGATCACCTTAGAATCAGCTGACCCCAAAATAAGTAACAGTTGTAAAACTTCAGTGGAAAGAACTTCCACTGGAATAGCATGCAAGATGCATGTTTTGTACTTTCTACGTTCTTAACATTGTTATAAAAGCAAAATTCACAAAAGGAATTAGAAAGCTTTCCTGTTCCACAGCAAAGGTCTATGCATTTCTGTCAGTGCTCCAATTGGCAAGCAAGAGCTAACCTTTGGTCCCAGAAGTGCCGCAGCTGTTTAGAATCAATGCAAACAGGCTCAGAAACTGTAAGCCAGGGCATATGACTGTGAGCACCATAAAAAGCAGTGCTGTAGGCACTGCTTAAGAGAGGGTAGTGCTTGGTGTGAGGTTCTCCAGAGAAATGGACAGAACAGTTGTCTGTTAGAGAGCATCAAACAAAGGTCTGGAAGAGTTCAACATATTCATTTGTGGGCAAGATAATGGTGTGGTTTCTAAGAGAGTAAAATGAATAGAAAGCCCCAAGGAATAGAAAGCTTTGAAAAATGCAGGGGTGGGGTGGGGAGGTCAGGTCATATTTTGGTCTGTTGAAAGGATAAGATTGGCTTGCCTGTTTCTATTGTTTCTGTATACCTAAAAACAAGTCTTAGATCATCAGAAAAGTCATCTTTGCTCAAAGGCAACTGGTACTAGAAACTGGATAACAAAGACTTCTTACAAAACATTAGGCAGTAAAGTTAAATAGGTATCAATGGAGACAACATGAAGTACAACCTAATAAAAATATATCACTGGTGCTGAAAATTAGATATAAATCATCTTATCCCAATAACTGAGCACAGATTCAACAGTGACTGAGATAATATTAAGTGTTTTTTTACAACTCATTCTTATTTTTCATTCTAAAGCACGCTTGAGAAAATGAGCACATCTAAAATATTTCTGCACATAATACAAAGTAAGTATGTGCATGTCTCAAGAAAAAAGAAGACAACCAAAAAATTAAGACTACCAAAATAACACCTGTAATCTTATCTTGGCCATCTGCACACTTTTCCCAGAACTACTTCCTAGAGGAAGCTCTGGACAGATATACTTCCTTCCGCTTTTATGGAGCTCAGACTCTTCAGGAAAATACTTGTCAGAAATCAAACACTTATTAAATAATGGATGAGTATCCACATCGCAATACCATGGCTAATTTTTATAAACTTATATAGCATCATCACTTGAAAACAGTCTCTGTTTTAAATATTTGCCATTTTCACTCTGAACCCACACTTTATCTAGATGAAATTTTCATTTCTTTCAGCTATAGAAAAGTTAAATTTTTGCTAATCCTTCAAAAAAAAGTGTCAAACTGTATTTATTCTAAATTGAAAAAACCCCAAAGTTATAACGAATACAACAGATTTTTTTTTTTCAAGGAAGTTTTACTTATCAGTAAAGTTATTTTTAATTCTTCTTATGATCTAAAAGAAACATCTTGTAACAAAAGCATTTTATCTTAACACTCAATAAGGATACCAAGAAACTGTCAATCAGTGGATATGTAACAGATTACTTCAGCTACTTACTTCTCTACCAACTAATGAAGAAGATAGAAGAAAAAAAAAGGCAAATAAGTGTTGTGGAGAAAAAGTAAGATCATGTAAAACATACTTGTCAGTACAGTCTCTTGAGACCTCCATTTCTCTGTAATTCTTACATCCAAAAGAATATCAGATATTTAAGATGCATAATAAATTATATGCACATTTCAACAACAAAATCATAACGTAACCTCCTGTTTTCACTCATTTTGTAATTTACAAAACCAGCTGTTTTCTTTTATCACAGAAGCATGACTACAGCTTAAGACATTTTTTGCTTTTAATTTTGTTAAATCAGAATATTGCACAAAGGGAGGAAGGGAGTCCTCTTAAAAATTAATTGCTTTGATGCTTGAAAATGAGATCAAGTATGACAGCAAAGACCCTTGTGCACATTACCAAGTCAGTGCAGTGATTAGAGAGCATGTTAGGCAGAACTTAAACCCAGGACTGTTTTAAGTGGTTTAACTGCAGAATATGACATTGTTGGTACATGTATGCAAGAAAAAGAAAAGGGAAAAAACAAACAAACAAACAATGTATATAGGTATCAGGATGAAGTGCCTGGTCCAGACTCTATTCTTTTTCTGTCAGATACTTTCAAGATTATCAGGAAAGACATCCAAAAATGTATTCTTGTACAAGAGCCCAGTAGAAGAAAAAGAGAGGAAAAATAAGAAACACAAAGAACATGGAGCCTACCTTCACTACGGTACACCTATCTATACCTCTCTCTCTTCTCATGGTTCAAAAAAGACGGAAGAAAGAGCCCCCAGGAAAATGCTGCTTTCCTGGGGAGTATATCAATCTATCCTGAACTGTGATTACTATCCCAAAATTAACAAAATTAATTCTCTTGGCCTCCTGGAACATACTGGAGATCTATCAAAGAGCAGACTGGGACATCTCTATACATTTCTTTTCACACTTACCAACTTACGGCTTTGAAACTGTCGGTTTAGATCTTGAGTGGTTCAGCAGTATTTAATGGTATAAAACAGAGGTGGACAATTGTGCCAAAGGACCTTCCTGGTTCATGAAAGAGATCTATCCCTTAGCAGTAGGACGATGCTTATGTTATCAACAGAAGGCCCAAATAAAGTAATTGAGTTTTCCTGAGCTGAGAAATAACAGTTTTCTTGAACCAGCTACAATATTTAAAACATTGAAGCCATTGAAAAAGAGTTCCATTGGTTAGGGAAGACTGGAGAATACAAAGCATTTACAGTGTGTATCGCTGAACTGGAGACCTATTAAGCCAGTCTCTAATTAACATAAGTATCTCAGCAGAAAATGACTCATTTTTCTTATAGTACCAAATCAGCTGTTTATCACAGTACCACTTACTAAATTCTGGGAATAAGAAGTACAAACATTTCCTTTCTATAGTCTTCCTCCCCACAAAACACCTCTTCCCCCCACCCCCAAAAAAATCCCAAACACAAAAAAAAAAAGCACAAATTCTTCTTTCCCTATCATTTCTTAATATATTTCACTAAATCTTGCACAAGAAATCAATAAAGAAACAGCCAGACACTGGGAAAACCTATATTTGAGCAAGTTCTGAAGACCTTTAGCTACAAGAGTAGCTAAATTTCCAATTCTAAATACTCATAAGTAAAAGACGAGCAGTTTGGGATTAACACTGAAATAAAATTAAAAAGCTTAGTCAGAAAAGGGTAATGGAATTTTAACTGCTTTTATATTAGCATATGGAAGTTCAAACTGGTTGCAACTAATGAGAATGAGTATGCTGTGCTGGTTTTGGCTGGGATAGAGTTCATTTTCTTCATAGCAGCTCGTATGGGGCTATGCTTTGGATTTGTGCTGGAAACAGTGCTGATAACACAGGGATGTTTTCGTTACTGCTGAGCAGTGCTTACACAGAGTCAAGGCCTTTTCTGCCTCTCACCCCACCCCACCAGCGAGTAGGCTGGGGGTGCACAAGAGGTTGGGAGGGGACACAGCTGAGACAGCTGACCCCAATGACCAAAGGGATATCCCACACCATATGACATCATGCTCAGCATATAAAGCTGGGGGAAGAAGAAGGAAGGGGGGGGATGTTTGGAGTGATGGTGTTTGTCTTCCCAGGTAACCATTACACCTGATGGAGCCTTGCTTTCCTGGAGATGGCTGAACACCTGCCTGCCCATGGGAAGTAGTGAATGAATTCCTTGTTTTGCTTTGCTTGTGTGCACAGCTTTTGCTTTACCTATTAAACTGTCTTTATCTCAACCCCTGAGTTTTCTCACTTTTACTCTTCTGATTCTCTCCCCTTCCCACCAGGGGGGAGTGAGTGAGCAGCTGTGTGGTGCTTAGATGCCGGCTGAGGTTAAACCATGATACAAGCTCAGGACCAGACCCTGTTCTCTTCCCTTAGCTGAAAGGCTACCAGAACACATTGTCTTGACAGTCAACAGATCTCTCTGGCTCACATACCTTGATTATATATTGCTAAAGAGTAACAAAATACTAGATACCAACTAGTTCAGAGCATTCCACAAGTGAAGACAGTGCTTATGGCTCAGGATACGGTAGGTTTTGAATTCAGGTAATTTAACGTTTTCAGAGAGCTACAAGTTCTGAACATTTCTACCTTGTATTTTTACATTTTAACAGATATCCTGGTTTTGGCTGGGATAGAGTTAATTTTCTTCCTAGTAGCTGGTATAGTGCTGTGTTTTGGATTTAGGATGAGAATAATGTTGATACCATGCTGATGTTTTAGTTGTTGCTAAGTAGCGCTTACGCTAAGTCAAGGACTTTTCAGCTTCTCATGCTCTACTGACTGAGGAGGCTGGAGATGCACAAGAAGCTGGGAGGGGGCACAGCCAGGACAGCTGACCCACACTGGCCAAAGGGATATTCCATACCCTATGACGTCATGCTCAGTATATAAACTAGGGAAAAGCTGGCCAGGGGGCCGCTGCTCAGGGACTGGCTGGGCATTGGTCAGTGCGTGGTGAGCAATTGCATCGTGCATCACTTGCTTTGTATATTCTTTTATAATCATTATTATTACTATTTCATTTTATTTTATTTCGATTATTAAACGGTTCTTATCTCAACCGTCGAGGTTTTTTTTTCACTTTTACTCTTCCGATTCTCTCCCCCATCCCACTGCAGGGGGAGTGCGTGAGCAGCTGTGCGGTGCTTAGTTGCCAGCTGGGGTTAAACCACGACAACAGAGTAACAGTTTGTTACTGGAAACAGTAATACTTATACAGCGTAAAGACATTCTATAAGAAGGCTTATGAATAAGATGACAAAAGATGCTAGGCTACTTATCCATAAGTCATTAACCTACACAGTAATTTAAACGAAGAGTTATATAAGACAGTAAAAGTATTTCACAAGGAAAGAAAATTAGCCATAAGAATTCTGACTGTCGAGTCAAGTGAACAAGAACAATTCGCTGTAGGAAGCTGTCGCAGCACACTGGAATTTTCTGGGGGTATCGTTAGCTCTTACCACTTCTTCTGTGGTAATCCTTGAAGGTAACAGTAGACAGACCATGGCTTTAACTGAGGAGACATCTGAGAGGCAAATTAAGCCAGAGCTAACTACTACCTTGATAATAAAAATATTACTTACTCAGCTTATGAATTTCATAATACTAATAATTAGATGTGTTTCTTTATCATACTGAAAATATCTGACTGGGTTTCCTCTCGCCCATTTGCACCATATGCTAATTGTACTGCAGAAGAAAACTGAACACATACATGAAACAGGTAAGAAAAAAGTAAAAATAGATAAGTGTCAATTAAAAGAAGAAATGTTTAATTAGCTTGATTCCATACTTACTAAGACAGTGGCATAACTCAAGTGATACTCCAAGGTTCCTCCCCCCATCCCCGATTCCTTTATAATCCGAAACCTGTTTCTCTAAAAACTGTAATAGAAGTTTGTAAATTGCCGTATTTGGAGTGGCAATGCTGTAGTGCCTTGAAGTTCATGCATTTTGCTGACTATATTCTCTTTCAGAACAGTGTTTCCTTCATAAAAATGACTGACCATTCTAAAGTACAGTGTTTACCACAAATTAGTTCTGGACAGACCTCTTTCCATTTCCTTTCTCTTCTCATTCACACTTATATTTACCTCCTGGCAACATCAAGCAAAAGTAAAAATATGACTTCTAAGAATCTTTGCAATGCATTTGTAAAATTATACAAAGCTTCAAACAGACGGTTCTTTCTAGCCTACATTGATACATAGAACAAACCTGATAGACCTAAGTATTTTAGCTACGCAGAAAGAAAAGTTAGTGAAATTTCCTGAACTCAAATAGGGGCTAATTTTTGCTTTAAATCTCAAAACAGAGAAGGGACAAAGTAGAAATATCTACAAATAATATTTGTCTAAGCACAAACAAGAAATGTTTAATTTTAACGTACAAAACAATTTAGCATTTCAAAATCTATAGACATTAAGGGGACAGCAAAAGAAATTTAGCTCAGCTGAATTCAGTGGAAGGTTTGCCATTGATTTTTCAACAAAAACCCCAACTACTTAAGCTATAGATGACAATGAAGGCTCAAACTTCAATACTTCATATTTTTAGCCTCTTTAAAGTATTTTCTTCCTAATAGGAATTAATTTTTCATCTGCCAAAGCATCTCTTCACTGCAAGGATTCACCATTTCAACTAACATGGGTTCCAAGGCAGCAGCATTAGAACTAAGCAAGATACATGGATCTATTGTCATTAAAAATAGTCTTTAGCTCTGAGATCCTCTGAGGAGCTTGCTACCACGCGTAAACTTCCAGAAGGGCTTTTTAGGCAAAAAAAAAGGGAAAAAAAACCCAAAACAAAATTTAAAAAAAAACCCAAACCAAACACTAACCTCCTATCTGCAACCACTTCTTCCTTCAACCTGTTACCGTTCTGGATGAGGGAAAAGAAGGGACGTTTTTGCGACGAAACCAGAGCCTTCCCGAACTGCTGGCGCGCCCGCTCCCCTCAGGGCCGGGAGGGAGCCCGGCGAGGTGCACGACCGGCGGAGCCCGCGCTGGGGCTGCCCGCACAGGCCCCTTTCTGCCTGCCCGGCTAGGGGCTGCCCCGACTGGGCAAGCTGCTAGTTTCAGAGGGGAACCGAAGCCGGCGCGGTACCCGCGGTATTTCAGCAGCACCCATCACCTCGAGAAAACCGCACCCAAGCAGCAAAGGGGTATGGACGCGGCCACGGGCGTTTGAAGGGAGGGGAGGTGGGTGACTCGCGGGGTTGCGACCCTCCCCTTCCGCAGCCGACGCCCTCGAGCCGCCCAGCTCACAGACAAACCGGGTATCAGTAACCTGCATCGCCAACTCTCCTCCCCCCGTAGCCGGCCAACCGAACCTTTGAACAAGCCGGTCCCGCCGCCGCCGCCTCAGCGAACCGCCCTTCACAAGCGCTTCAGCTGAGCGCAGCCCGGGCTGAGGGAAAGAGGCGCAGCGGCGCCCCCCGCCCGCCCGGGCCTCGCGCTCCCGACGGGATTTCCCGCCAAGTGCCGCGGCAGGCGCGTGCTCGGCGGGGCGGCCGCCTTACCGGCGCCAGCGGGGCTCGGCTGCGCCGCTCCGCTCGCCCGCCCTCTCCGCCTCACGGACCCGAGCCCTCCAGCTTTCCCCCGGGCTTTGCGGGGATTTCTTAAGCTGTTAACGGGCTCGCCGCTGCCGGCAGGCAGCGCCCGTCCTTCGGTGGCGGCGGGTTGTGAGGGAAAACGCGGCGCCTCGGTCCAGCTGTTGATCCGGTCGGCAGTCTCAGGGCTTGTCAGCTGTTTAACTTCGAGCTTCGTCTTCGCTGGCAGCTGGGTAAGACAGTTATTAGACAGAAACAGGTCTTCATAACCTCTTCCACCGCAGGACCTGCTGGCCCCCAAGTCAGCAAGCCCCGCCTAGTAAAAACGAGTTTTACACCTCTTTCTCAAATCCTTTTTTCTTCAACCTTCAGAAATTATTCTCCCAGTTCTTTTGCTACTGCGATAGGAATACATTTACTAATACATACTGGAAGGTTCAAAAGAAAGATGCTCTCCTTTGCTACAGTGTCTATAAAATGTTCGTTTTTAGTCACAGCTTGGTTTATTAAAAGCATCACATCTGTCCCTCATGCAGTACTGAACTTGTATGGGTTTTTTTTCAGGCATGGTTTTCTCAAGGACTGCAAATACCTCGGAATTAACTGTGGGAAATGTACCACCTTTGATAAGAAAATAAAGGTGGGCTTTGCTTTTCTTTCGTTCTTAATCTTCACTTTTTCCCTGTCATAAAATTACCCAGTTATGCTTCTGCATTTTAATTCTTACCAAAAATCGTAATAATGATGTATAAACATATCCTAAATTATTTCCCTAAGAGACATCTATCTTTTTTATATATATTTTTGTGTTAGCAAATCCTTCCTTTCATATCCTTCATAAAGAGGCCCTGTAACAATAGCCAGGACAGAACAAGTTCCACCTGCCTGACTTGAGTCACCAAAACGATGGAGACTTACCTTCCAGCATGTTCTGCTGTCTGCCAAGATAGCCAGGTAAAAAATAGCAGCCTAGTCATCTTACAAAGTTAGGCAATTTTGGCAAGGGGTACATTGTTCTTATGTTTTTGCATAGCCCAGAGTTTTCCAGGGAGTGTTACTGCTTGGACTTTTTTGTCACATCTAATAAAGGCCTTGGTTTTGTTAGAAATCCATAAACAATGGACTGCAGAAATCATGCTGTAAAGTGTTTTGGGTGGGTTTGTTTTTTTTTTTTTTTTCCTTTTTCTACCTCTACAGCTAGCTACTGACCTTGAACAAACCCATACTGGTTGAAGTCCTGGTTCTGCTTACCACACTTTATGGGTGTAGAGCTGTGTTCCGATCTATCTCTCCGTAAGACATACTCTGCAGAGCAGACAGGAAAATTCAGCACTTCCACTCTTACCGTGTTTGAAGGACTAATGGAGTGGTCTCCTGTTTTGCATAGGTCCGTGTATATGCTATTTCTCTCTGAAGGACTTCAGTTCATTTGTTATGAATGTCTATTGTGAGTAGCCTGAAGATCCTTGATGAGTTGATGAAACTTAATATTGTAGAAACAGCTTCAACCTAATGGGCGTTTGAAGAAAAAGTATAGTGTAACTTTGAAAACTATATTCAGTACTTCAGTTTGAGTGATGTATCTTGAAAAAGAAATGAGTGACTCTTGTAGAATAATTTATGCTTAATATAATACAGAAGGGTTAACCTATAATTAAAACACAGCAAATGCCCTTTGTATTTAAATGTTACTTGTGCTTTATCAACAGTCTAGAGAAATTCATGGCAAGGATTTTAACTGCATATATCAGTATTTAGTACTTCCAAGTATTTATTGTAATGCAGCTTTGTGTCCTACCTTGACTGGTACAGAAGGATTGCAAAGAGAGTGTAAAGACTACTAAGGCGTTACCTTTGTGCAGAACATGTTTTATGATCTTTGTGCTGCTTCTGTACAATGTCAAGTACAGGAAAGGATCTGAGGAGACCAACTATGACTTATTTTTGTATTTGCAAGGATTTGCACTGTATGAGGAGAGAGTAAAACTTATGATTACTCACATTTATTTTGGAGGCTAAGCTAATCTGAATGAATAGATGGGAGTGTTTTAAAACAGCTTTTGCATCTGCCAAAGCGAATCTAACTTAATATGTTTTATAGCGTGCTGATTTTTATATCATGTTCATTTTATTCTAATTATATACAATAAAAATTTTGTATCATTCTAATGATACATTATTTAAATCACACATAATAGGAATAGTCAAGAGACTTCTACAGAGTACAGGGAGTAAGCTGTTCTAGGCACATACTTCTAAATGCATGAGAGTTATTTAGTTGTCATCTGGGGCCTTAACATTTCTGAATCTTGTATCTTCTGTTTACAATTTTCTAGAGGAAAACCCAGTGTGGTTTGGTTTAATATAGCTTATACTAAACAACCATATTTTATTGCTCATCAGTGTTTTTTCCATGATGGAATTTTTAACTTTTCTGTTTTGTAATAAAACACATAGTCTTTCTGTAAATCTGAAACAAGCTATGGAATTGGTTTCTTTAAGGGACATACCTCTCTGGTGGGTCATCAGAGTGGAATG
Organism: Mycteria americana; assembly: GCF_035582795.1. Taxonomy (NCBI): domain Eukaryota; kingdom Metazoa; phylum Chordata; class Aves; order Ciconiiformes; family Ciconiidae; genus Mycteria; species Mycteria americana. The sequence continues at coordinate 44,934,179 of NC_134366.1, read as the reverse complement.
TATTTAGTACTGAAAAGTTACTCGTCTCAATTAAAGATACACCTTTTGACACTGGATGTTCCAGCCCACATCCCTGTGGCCATTTGTTGTGTTGAATTATATCCAACAGTTTGAAAAGATTTGGGATTTGGTTTTGGTGGAGTTCTCTTGTTTTGTTTTAAAAGTCCAGTATTCTGGTTCTGCAGGCTTATGCTTGTGCCTGGCAATGTATTTCACTATATGTGCTTAACGTGTTGGAATTAGGATGTCAAACTGAAGTACAGAGAAATGTCTTGCTAGTAAGATAATAATGTTTGGTAGCTTGGAAGATCTAGGCTGGACAGCTTACAAAGAGCTATGTCGCAACATGATGGTGCTTTAAGAAAAAGCTGTCAATCTAATGGTACATTTCACTCTTTTTAATTGCGTAGTTGTTCAACAGAATCATTGTATGCCCACGTGCAGCTGAACTATGTATGTTTTTACACTTTATAATTAGCTTTTTAATCCATACCCTGTTCTAGTACTTTCTGTATAAATAAGTTAGCTTTCCTCTCTTCAGAAATTAAAGTATCTGTTTTTTCAGAAAAGATAACTGACACCACGAACTGTTGACCACTTAAATATTCCACATTTCAAAGAAAAAAACCAGGCTCTGTATTATGGGAGTAAATTCTGACATTAATTCTAATATTACTGTCTTTAAGCTGTTTTTAGATGTGTACCACCAGGTTTTACAACATTGGCCATTGCTTGGGGCTATTTATTTTTAACTGCTGTGCATATATGATCCCAACTGTAATTTTTAATGGGGAAAAAGGCTACAAATTAAATACATGGATAAAAATAAATGTGATCACTGATCTATTAATGCTATTCACAAAAATAGCGGACATATTTGATAGCCCAAATCCTTATATGCTTTTCTTCTGGATTTCATAATGGCACTATTTCAAATCAATGCTAATTTATGTAATAAAACCTCTGTTCTGTAACTTAACAACATACAAACACATTTGTATCCCTGCCATATTAATTATTATGAAGAGGTGTTAACTTGGAAATGGTGGTTTTTGGACTTTAAAAGAAGGACACGGCTTTTGGTAAGGATTTTAAATACAGCTGAAAACAGAGCACTGTACTACTTTGGCTCATAGAAAAGCAAAGTTGATATCTCACCTGAACTTCTGATGAAAATCTTAATAATGGTAGTATGCTGAAAACTTTAAGGTTTTTTTGAGGTCTATAAACATGATTAATGGAGATCTTGTGTTTGGGGTTTTGGGGTTTTTGGGTTTTTTGGTTTTTTTTAATGACATTCTTGTGCAAATAACAATTCCCTACCCACAGCAGATCATGAGCTCCTATTTCCATTTGGTCTTTATTTAAGGAGTACACAATATTGCGGTATTCTTCCATATGTAGATCAATTTGACATGCTAACATGCTTCCCTTGCTCCAGCTGACTTTGTAGCACAGTTGCAAAAGGCCCTTTGGGACTCGGCTGGAGAGCGCTCATAACATAAAAGCAAACTGCTTGGGTTTTTAGCACGAAAGGAAACCCCTGTTAGCTTTAAATTAGTCTTGAACAGTACAGCTGCTCTCCCTTGTAGATCTACATTGGACTTGTCGAATCGGCTTGTTTTTATCCCTAAACCCGAGGTCCTGAACTGTGATCTAGATTATTTTTCTTGCTTCACTTTGAACTTGGTTGAGGGGAAAAAAAAAAAAACCCAACCAGCGGCATTTTCGTCAGATCTCACGGACGGTGATGCTGTCAGCCCGCTGCAGCAGCGACCATCTCCTGCCCGTCCCCTCTGCCTTTGCGCTTACCTGCCTGCGCTTGCTGCAAAAAAAAAAGTGTGGATGTAAAACGTTACGCTGTAGCTCAGTAGCCCTTCAGTTGTGCACAGGTGTAAACTCGTCAAGAAGCTGGGAATAGTTTAAAGAATGTAAAATGGAAGAAAAGAAAAGAAAAAAAAAGAAACCATTCTGTTCAGTAGCGCTCGGACCGAGCTATGCGCTCTGTCTGCGGGGAAGCGCTTTTCCCACCGGACGTGCTTGTTGGCTGGGAGCAGCTCCCGGTAAAGCACCGATCTTTACTGCTTTGTTACGGTCTTCTTTTGAAGCGGGGTGAGGAATTCGGTGTACCTCTGCAAGGGGAGTCGTGTTCTTGCACCGCTGTCTCCCAGCGGCGCTGAGGGGCCGCAGACCCGTACCCTTCTCAGAGGGGCGGCTCAGAGGCGCAAACACCGCCCTGCCGAGCCCGGGCGTCGACGTCGCCGCCGCTTCGCCTCCCGGGCAGGAGGCCGGTGGAGGGCGCTCGGGGGCGGTGGCAGCAGTCACCCCCGCCGGGCGGAGCCAGGCCTCGGCCTGCGCCCTGGCGGAGGAGCCGGCTTCCCGTCGGAGCCCGCCCGCTTGCATGCCGGGATTTGTAGTCCGTCCGCCCGCCCTCCCCAGTCGGGAGGCGGAGCCGCCTCTCTCCTTCCGGGAGCGGCGAGCGCCCGTTGGAGGGGAGAAGGACGGAGGTCCGCGTCACGTGAGGCGTTTGTTGACTTCCTCGAGAGGCGGGGGGCGGGGCTGGTGCCCCGGGAATTTCCCGCGGTGGCGGAGGCCGACACCGCGGCCGGACCGGCGGGGCGGAGGCGATGGGAGCCCGAGGGGGCTGGGGCGGAGACCGTGACGGCCGGCGCTGCCTCACCGCCGAGGTGACCGCCCGGTACTGACCCGCCTGGCCCGTGCAAGGCCTGGAGAGGTTGGTCCTGGCGCGGGGGACGGGCCTCAGGCGGGCGCAGGGGGCCGGCGGGGGCTGCCGGTGGCACGTCGGCTGTGGGCGGCCCCGGCCCCGCGGCCTGCTTCTCGCGAGAGGTCCCCGGGGGTGCTGAGGGGCTTCGTGCCTCGTTGCCCGGTGGAATAGGAGCGGTTCCGCCTGGGGACGGAAGCGGTTCTGGCCCATGTTTAGTTTCTCTTCTTAAAATCCAGCCCTTCCCGTGGAGGGAGCAGGTTGGCGGAGTCCGGCGTGATGCCCCTGCCTGCCGTTGCTTTACAGGCGAAGTGTAACTGGGTCGAGAGGGGCATCCCCTCTGAGGGACGGTGAGCATAGTTTATAAAGGTACTTCTAACGCGTTGGGAGTGACTCTCAGGCGATAAAACTAGCAAAAAGCTGCACTTAATTAAGCTGGGAAAACTGGGTGAGTTCTTAGAGCAGCAATTTGTGCGTTAGTACAGGGAGTCTCGCAAAGGAAAGGAACAAAGTAGGATTATTGGCGCAGGATGTGAAAACAGAAACATGGTGAACTACTGGAGGAGACTGGAATACGGGTGTTGCAGGCTGTGTTGGTTTGGAAGAAGGGAGTACAGATGAGTGTTGAGATACTCTTATATGCTAGTGATGCTTTCAACTTTTAAGAAATTACAGCTTTAAATCCTGGTGTTTCACCTGGTAGGGAAATTACTCTAATCTCCTTAAATAAATCTGTCCCCCAGCAACTTACAAGTGAGAGTGGGTTGGGCTGTCAGCTGTTCCAGTGAGTGGTTTTAGGAGCTTTTGTGTTTCTCAGGGAATCTCTTAATTCCCCTGCTGTCTTACACCGTGTGTATGCGGTAAAATCAGCATATTGGAAGCCAGCTCTGGAAAAAGCGGAGTGAGGGGAGGATTATTGTCATAACAGTCAAGTCTTCTCTGGGCTCCAAAGGTCAGGTGCTCTTCTGAGACAGCGTTTTCTGAGACGTGTTATTGTGGACTATGGGAAGCATTTAATTTCCTGGATATTGGTGTGTGACCAAATGCTACTGCTGCTAGTAATACCAGTTATCTGTTAGCACGTATATCCTGGAATTTTTATCATAGAAACCAAAACACATTTAAGATTACTACTACGTTTTGTTCTTTGAATAATTGGTATTTTATAAAAGAACTTGTGATAGAAGTTAAGTGTTGATCAGGTAATGGCACTATAACAAGTAGGAGACTATTACCTCAAATTCTAAGCATAATTTTTGAGCCAACAACTCTGAGCGAAGTCAGAAGGCAGAAAACACTGGTTGAGTGAACTCTAGATCAGATTATATGAAGGTTTAGCCACTGCCCCCCCCCTTTTTTTCTAAAACTACTTTTTTTTTTTCCCCTCCAGTCCTTGTATGCTACAGTTTACAGTTCAGAAAAGGATAAAGTGTCCGTTGCCAGGGTACAAGCTGGTTATGTTTTACAATGAAAATTAAATAGTGAAAAGTTCTTTAAAAGAGCAAAGGGGATGAAGTGACATCTTTGTGCAGCAAAAATGGGTAATAAATTAGCAATAATTTTAAGATTGCCTAAATTTCAGCAAATATTCTGATCTGGTTTTCAGTATGTCTGTTTTCTATGTGATAGTTAAAAGGTGGAGAAAGTGTGAAATTACCAGGTCAAACACATGAACGAACTGTATTCAGGGTACTCAGCGTGGAGAAATAGAATAAATTAATCTCACAATGTTGAAAAAAACGTACATGAAGTTGCAAATCCAGTAACATTTGTACGTATGATAGCAATGGAAGCACTGAATTGGAGATTGTGCATTATGACTGGAAAATGTTAAATGAGGGCTGTCTACTTAGGGAAGTAAAAACTACACTGGCAAAAGCGCAGACCTGTTACTGCACATGCTGTTGATATCTGATTCCTTTAGAATAGATTTTGAAGAAAATAAGTGAAAAAGAAGTAGATGGGATAAAATGCAGTGTGGATTTATCTTTTGATATATATTTCCATTCTTTCACAGGTATTTTCTCAACAGAGGAAGTCTAGATAGAGAGTCCGTATTCAATAAAAGCGTTACAGTGGCAACGAGATCTGGTTCGTTAAAATGGCAATGGTAGGATTAATACAAGAGTCAGGCTAGTAACTAGCTTGGTAGAAGTCAATGGTGGGTTCTGCTGAGGGGGACTTTTAGAGACTCCATATGTATGTGGTTTATCCACAATCAACTTTGCAATCAGTCTTACGTTTTTGTTATATGTTTATAGTATAATTGCATTAATTAACTATTATTTACATGATTGTATAATATTTTTATGTGGGGTTCTTAGTGTATAAAATGGTAGATGCTACTAAAATTTGACATTTGGGGAGAAGAAACGAAGTTTGAGAAGGGAAGTGAAGCATAAGTTACTTGAACATTCAAAGTCATCCACTTGCAAGCTCCTAACAGGAACTTGTGTTCAAATGACCAGGTTTGTCTGAAGTAATGAGATGTAAACCTGAATACAGAATCACAGGACAGCCCAGGTTGGAAAGGACCTGAAAAGATCATCTGGTCCAACTTTTTGTAGAAAAGGGAACCGAGATGAGATTATCTAGCACTCTGTCCAGTTGCGGCTTGAAAACGTCCACACGCTATGTTAGCGAATTGCAGGACAACCAAGGGCCATCAGCGCGACTCGGTTTAACTTGCCTTTTAATAGCTGTAACGGGTGAGGTGTGTTTCCAGTTGAATTAAAAGTTAATGTACTTATACAAAGCTTTCATAATACCTTATCACTGAACTTGTGAACCTATTGAACATGAGTTAATCTGACAGTTGAATTGAGTGGGAGGAAACTTAGACTGGGAGGTAGGGCCTACTGTTCATTTTACAAAAGAAGTTTTAAAAAACCCCAAAGCAAACCCTCTTAGCTTTTGTAAATAGTTGTTCTTTATAAACATTTTGAAATGGGAAGGAATGAACACCAAAAAAGTGTCTATTAAAATAATATTCAGTGTTAGCATGAGAACATATGGGTTTTTCAGTAACCTTTGAATATACTTATATTTGGTGCTAGAAAGGTTTAACAGCCAGAAGCCATCTTGTTCCTCCTTGTGTTTCTTTGGCAGTATTGCTTCTAATTAGCTTCAAGATTAAATTTAATAGTTTAATAGACAGGATTATATCATGCTGAGAGGACAATATTTAGTTGACTCCAACATTTTTTTTTTTTCCCCCTCTCCTTTTCTGATGGTTGTCAGGGAAAGTGGTTTTTGTGACAGCATCCACAGAAAGGCAAATTGAATACATTATGTTGAGGATGCATAGGGTTTGCAGATTGGCAATGAAGATACTGGAGTATGAAACTGTTCAGAGAAAGTAAAATTTATCAAGCACCGTTGTCATAAAATGGGCTTTTATTACTTTTCTGGTTCTTGTGAGAGTAGATTATTTACTGTAAAAAGCTTGAGATTGGAAAAAAATTGCCTGTTGTACCTAAGGAGATTTTGCTTAGCTCCTCTAGCTTACCCAGATGCTCACAATAGATGAACTACAGTGATCTGGTTTGTGAGCTTAGAGACAGTAAGTTTCCATTTCCTGGAGGCAGCAAAATGAAAGCGATTTGGAGGTCTGATTTAGCTGATGTGCTGACGTGTTCTGAAAGAGCACCAAGTATGCTGAGGCTGCAGGGCTGTGCCCTTGTATGCATGAACTCTTAGGGAGTGCTTTGGGGCTGTGGACTTTGTCCACATGGAAGGATAAGCAGTGGCCAAAGCTAGCAGCTTTGAGATGCGTATATGCAGATTTTTTGCTCTAAAAATGGAGCGAGTATCTGTAAAAAGTGTTGTCTCTGTAGAACAGACTGTTCACGACTGGAATCAAAGAGATTTCTGAGGGAGAGACAGAAAATGATAGATGCTTAAAGAGACTGGAAGTCTTGCTTGTTTTAGCATCATGTGTCATATACTCCATATACTGTGTGGAGTTTTTGATGCTGACTGCAGGAATTCTGTATTTTTTCGTTGCTGTCCTGGAGGGTCTTTTAAAAAAGAAAAAAAAGCAGTACAACTTTTCTAAAATTAAGGTGAGGGCTGCAACACACTTATTCAGGGTTCCTGTGGATCAAAGGCATTTCTTGAATGTAATGTGTTAATTTTTATGTCTACATGCATCTATACACCCTTCTATGCAAGGCAAGGTAAACCAGTACAAAAATTATACTCTGATTATTATAACAGCTGGAGACTGTTCATACTACTGTTATGAAGTCAAACCCCTCAAGTCTGGAAGGTAAACAAAGTAAAATGGTTCAGACTCTCAGTAGCCTTGAAAAAAATCAGGAACATACCATCTTGAAATTATTTGCATTTGATATTTGGAAATATTTTGAAAACCATTCTATTCTCTTTCAAATCAAAAGATGGGGCAAAATGGGAATCTGGTCGATACTGGGAAAAATGTAATGTAATCCTGCTTTTACTATCTCTCCTCCTGATCCGAGAATAAGATTTCAAACTACAGAAATCTGTTTGTGTGGTGGTCTGTTTGCTATTAGAGCCTCTGCATCCTGTGTTCTTCATATGTAAAATGTGTTTTATATTTAACTACCTCCCATGGTGTTAATGACTAATATTTGTAAAGCTCTATGTAGAGAAAAGCTATATTTCTGCCAAGCATTCGTAAGAAAGGGAAAACATTCTTACTCTCAATATATTAAATCAAAGCTGTTCTATAACCTACATTAAGCGTCAATGAACAACAGAAGTGGTTTCTGGAAACCACTCTTTTCTACAGTATGTGAAAGAAAACTTAAGTGGTGCCATCTCTTCAAACTCATATGCTTATAAACAGTGGACATAATTACTCCTGCTAAAACTTAATACTGCGTCCCATCAACAGTGTATTCGGGTTGTTGTTTTGGTTTGTTTTTTTGTTGGGTTTTTTTTCTTAAAAAAACATTAGTTATTTAATACAGACAGTAATACTTCATTTAATGTATTTATTTTTGGAAGTAAAGATTAAAGTCCTTTTAAATAGGCTGTTTCATGTGCAGATCATTCTAAAAAAAATACAAATGTAACATGTTTCTTTGTTAGAGGCAAAAGTATTAGGGAGACCTTTCTTGGGATGGGTTGTGTGATAAGTGGCATTGTAAAGCTTGCTTTAAGTAGGCTGAGATGGACATCAAGTGTATTCGTAGACATTAACTTGTCTGTATATTACTTTAAATATTTTAGTGGGAAATCTTTCACTTAATCTGTACTAGAGTAACCAGTTAATCTCATGAATTGCAACTTCAGAGAGATCAAAACTCAGGTGCTTCAGTGTGACAGCTCTGGGACGTTTGCAGCAGTGCATACAAGCGTAGCTTTGAATTGGAGAAGCCAAACAGAATAAATCGCAGGCAGAGGTCTGTGGTTGGACTCAGTAATTACTGCTGTTCTGCAAGCCCTTCTGGGACTGCCAGATTTGAGGAGTCATAACTTGTGGAATAATTTAATGCATGTATTGTGTCAGAAAGCACTTCTTTGATTGTTGCTGACAGTTCATATTTTTAAAATGATGTAATATAATACTGGAGAAACTAAATTTTGATTCCTGTCCTTAAAGAGTAAAATTAAAGGCTACTGCTGTAGTTGGGGATTTCTTACAGATATAGCCCCATTTTGTAAGGTTTTGTCTTCTAAGGGTTTCTGTCAGTCGCTTTAATATCATGAAAGAGCTTTTTATGGAGAAAGTAGTATTCGTGAGCATGCTTTCTCTTTTTTTTTGCTTTTCCTGACAGCACAACAAAGAGCTGGGTGAACTGTGCATTTCACCATGACCTTTATAGAGCTGCTGATCTTACACTGTTTCGAACGGCCAGGTTTTATTCTTGTATGAGCTTATATCTTTTATTGGCCTTTTAATACGGGCTTAGCAGGTGCTGGAGAAGTAACTTTGCATTTTTTTTTTTTCCTTTGGAAATACTTCAGAAAGTATCTTTACAGTGTAGAGAGAAACTGTTCAAGGTTCTTTTTCTTTTCTTTTTTAGGTTGTATCAATTTGTTTAGATGTATTTAGCAATACCGCTCTAATTTTTCTAATGTGACTTTTTCCTCATGCTCATCTAATGTATACTGAGGTTAGTGGTGCGTATATTATATAACTTACTTTTGAGTCATCATGCATCTATCCAATACAGAGGTCATAGCACTTTTTTTTTCCTTAGGAAATTTCTATCATATAGTTCTGTAGACTGTGAGATTTGAAACTTTTTGAAATATGCCATAAAAGGAATATTCAGTAAGCACAGGCAACAGACTGATGTTTACTAATAGTTAACTGTTAAAATTATTTTGTATCAACTCATACCTGAGATTTGATAAATGTATTTTTTTCTTCACTTTTTTCCTCTTCAAAAATTGTAAAAAATTTATAGCAGTTTGTCAAAAGTTTAACTGTGTGGTTTTGTAGAATAACTATTATGGGAGAAAATGGGGAGTTATTTAGAATAAAATATGTAAAGAGTTTTCCTTTCAGATTGACTGACAATAGCATCATGAAATCTCTGAGAAATCATAGTGCCTTGTTTATTCTGTGAAGAAAAGGTGCTTTCGGTTTCAAGAGTAGCGCTCCTTTCCAAAAGCAGAAATATCCTTTAAGGGGTAGGGGGAAATCTCAAAATACCAACAGCTTTTTGTTTTCTGAGTGTGTACGCTACAGCTTTTTGAAGGGATCTTATGCTAAACTTAGAGTAAGGCAAATATTTTATTATTATATTTCCTTCATGTGATGCTCTAAAATGGTGGGCAAATTGGTGTTCAGTGGCATTTAAATTTCAATTTATGTAAATCTGTCCCTTTATTTGAAAGAGATGTCTGTCTGAAGTCTCAGTTTTGTTTCCGTGTTGTTGGGCATGATGACAATGGTGATTTGAATCATGTTTCTTGTAAAGCTGAAACAACTGCACGTTTTTGTGGTCGTAGCAGTGTAATATGGTGTGTGGATATTATTAATACTTTATGTTAGTAGAGATAATGAAAGATAAAAATAAAGTATATACAATGTGAATATTGTGGTGATTTTCCATTCTTGACAGGCTGTTGAGCTTCCAGTACAGAGAAGCATGCTTCATGATAATTTTATTTATTTTTAATAATTGAAGCAAAAAGTGTAAAAAAAAAAAAAAAAAAAAAAATTGCACCGTTCCTTCTGAATATCCCACTTACTTCATTTAAGCCTGTGTAAGGTGTGTTGCCGCTTTCCCCTCCAAAGTGTTACATCATCAGATCTGTTCTTTAAAGGGATGAGCCGAGAGGAATGTGTCTTATTTGGGTACCTGTCTCTCAGGAGAAGTAGACTTTTCTTTTGTAGGCAGTTTGTTGTGACTTAGTTGCAATAAGATTAGTCAAAAATGTGTATATCAGATCTTCCTGAACAGTTATGTGTAGAAATGTAGAAAAATGTGTATTACAAGCCCCTTTGAATTATGTGGAATTATATGCTTGTCTTCTAAATAGCATCCAGTGCTGGCTTAGAGAGCAGCATCAGAAAACCAGAGCTGAATAATCCTGTAAACTAAATGAGATCTTTCAAGTAAAAAAATGTTAGTGTAACTAGCTGTCTTAGTAGGTGCAGGTTAAGTGTGTACCTGAATTTATAAAATAGTATTTGTGTATGCTGAGTCTTATTTGGAAGGCCTTGCTCTTTTGGCGGCTCATAAAGGCAGTAAGTTTTAGTTAGCAAAATACAGAATAAATATGGTCTTGTATTCTGATGTTGTCTCCTGTTTTCCCTTGTTGCCATCTCCTGGTGGAACTGATGTGTGCAAGAAATATGGAATGTATGATGCTCAAGTTTAGGAGCTATAGGAAAGTGTGGGGATAAAGATGTATTTGATGTACAAGGTCACACAATCTGCTGCTTTCTTCAAAAGGTAATGATAAGCTGTGACACTTCTTTAATAATGTTTGAGTCTAGTGTTCAGAGAAAAGGAGATGTGTTGCCTTGAGAAGGCAAGCTCTTGGAATTTGATGAGATGGGTGAGAAGACTTGCAGGGCCCTTGGTAAAACGGGGGAGGAAAAGCTAGTATGTTATGCTCATCTTAGAAGGCAAAATGAGAAATTCCTTCAGTCAGTTAATGCAGCTTGAATGATGTAGTGCTTTTGGTCAAGGTCACCTTGTGCATGGAGTGATATTATTCTTGCAATGAAAAGGAAGCAAGCCTTTTTTGCAAGGCTCTTTCTACTTAAGTATGAAGCAGAGCAACAGGCAAGGGATGCTTAGGCTACCTGTTTCGTTAGAATACATCAAACAGTATGCAAGGCATCTGTTCGCCTCCTGAAGATAACCATTAAAGGGACTTCAGTTTTGGTTTGTAGTTTTCTTGTCCTCTTTCACTGTTGCAACTCCATTGCTGTCTATTTAGTATAAACGAGCTGTCACAGTTTTTTATCATGTTGTCTAACTGGCTTGGAGCAAATTGAGACAAACGTGGTAACAGCACTGTTGTTCAGCTATAGCTGTACTACAGCTCTTCATAATGCTGCAGTCCATGTAGCTTTTCCATTGCTAGCACAGTGAGAGAAATTTGACCACATAGATAAGCTCCAGGGCAGTTGATCCCTTTACCTCTGCTAAACAAATGGAAGTCTAGTTTGAATTCAAGTAGCAAATACACAGTAGAGGTTTGGTTGGTTGGTTGTTTTTAAATCAAACCCCTGAACTTGTTCCTGATATCTAGTATCATTAAGGAAAATGCTGTTGGGGCTTTTCCCTTAAGACCTGGAGTTTAAGAAAGTATGTGGAGTTTTTTAAAGGCGCTATTTTCTTACTGAATGTTTTGCTGTGCCTAAATGATGTGTGTTGTAACAAAACCTCCATCTAATGGTTACTTAGCATTTGTCATGCAGGTGGATTTGCCTAGTATTTTAGGGTGATACTTTTCTTACAGTCAGATTATTGTCAGTTTTCTCCATGCGTGTTGAGGCAGATCATGTTATTGAGTATGTTTTCATTGTCACCTTATTTGCACTGAAGAATTACTGTAATTGTTTTTCAGCAGGATGTTTTCTATTGTGACCAAATAAAGAATAGCTACTCATGCAGCCAGTTTAAGGACTAGTGCAAGTGTACCTTAAGATTCCATTTTAAAGTTTGGGAAAAGTATAAATATTTGCATTCAAGAATGAAGGAAATTTGGCACTTGTGCTCAGGAACCACAGTAGTTAGTCAATTTCTTGCAACTCTGATCTCTTACTGCTCAGTGCTGACTTGCAAAAACTCTAATACGATGTTCCTTTGGAGTTCAAATATTTGGTACCAGCCAAATTCTAGGATGGTGTTAAGCCTTAATAAAAATGAATTTGGGCGTTCATAAATCTGATATGTACTCAAAATATTTTTATCAAGTGACAGTGAAAGATGCCTCTTTCCTAACCAGCATATTTTCCATTAAAATGGGTTTCAAGATTTTTCTGCAAGATTAAGATATTTCTTGATTATTCAGTCTTGTCATACTTAGACAGAAACACCCTGCAGTAGTATTTGGGAAGGTTTTCAGACTTGAGACTCTTGATGAATTTGTCTTTGTGAAAATTTTGCACTCATATCTGTCTTTTTAACAGCTGTCATGGAGGAGTTAGTAGAGGATGACATCTGTATTTTGAACCATGAAAAAGCAGACAACGCTCATAAGAGAGACAGGGAGATTCCTGTTTCATCTTACAGTGGAGATGAGTCTGTTGCCTCACACTTCGCACTTGTCACTGCATATGAAGATATCAAGAAACGACTAAAGGAGACAGAGAAGGAGAACTCCTTCTTAAAAAAGAGAGTGAGAATTCTAGAAGAGAAGGTAAGAAAAAAGTCAATTTACCAGCTTCTGGTAGAAGCTACTTTTTTGCTCTTGGCTGGATGGCAGAGCAGATGGTTAAGTATTTAAAATATGTACTTAAAATAATTTCCAAGTTAAAAAGTTTAGGTAAATTGTTTTATTTGTTTAACTGAAACACAGTTCATTCCTCTGGTAGTCTAGTTACGTCATACTGGGATTTTTGATTCTTACTGGGCATGTATGTGATGCAATGCAGTGGGCAAGTGCCCTGCAAAGACACTAGCTTTGATTCAGAAAGACGTGGAGTTGCATTGGATCATTAGTTTATTTCATCTGCCTCTTTATGGTGTTTTTTAATTTGGGCACATGTGGCTTAGTATTGTTGAATAGTGACGTGCCAAGTCTATAAACTGTCAGAATCAATGTCTGTCTATCAAAAGAATCTCTTGGGTTCAGTGTACCGAAATGATAAGGAAAAATTGGTGGTTAAGTGTATCTGGCTAGGTCTAGCTAATAGCAGTCTCAAACATGAAATACAAAGTTGCAATGCTTAACATAGAGGTGTTGGCTGGCTATTTTTTTGATGCAGTAATTCTAAAACATAAAGGACTCCAGGAACTTGTTTTATATGCAGTTTCTCAAGGCCTTAGTCTGGTGAAGTTCATTAAAGCTAAAAATTGACCATGATGCAGGCTTTTCTCCCCAAGTAAAGAATGCTATTGCTAAATGTATATCATCGTTCAGTAGTGTCTTTGTACTGCAGAAGGTCTTGACTTTGATAGATTGCTTTTTTATTAATATAAGATAGACAGATCTTAGAGCTGAGACATTTATTAGGACTTAGTCCTAAGCATGCAGTACTGACTCTTAGAAGCTTACAAAGTATTTATTATTTCGTGGCATTGGAATGAAGAGGTTGAGTCACACTGGGTAAAATTTTGAAACAGTTACGCAGGAATTCTTGGTGACTAGTTTGACAGGATTGGCTTTCTGTCAAAAGGCAAAACTTTCTGAGCACTTTCTTTATATAAGGTCCTGGGGTGGAGGGGTGGGGATAGGAATAGAGCTCTAGACTGAATATTCTCTGAACCAAGCTGCATGTGACATCTTTTATGTGCTTACTCAAAATCACAAATGAACAGGACTTGATGACCTTGACAGTCCCTTTTAGTCTTGTGTCTTTTGGTTTGACCTGGTTCAGCTTAATTGTCTTCATGATGATACTTTTTTTTCTGTAGAGAAAACTTCTGGTTTAGGATGTGAATACAATTAAAAAGTTTCAATGAGAGAGGGCCGCTAGGAAGGCCTAGACTGTTAAGTAACAGAACTGACTTTGAGTCTTCATTAATGGCTAGTATACCTGTGTGATTAAAAAAATACATTGGGGTGTTACCCCTTTTGAGTTTTAAATTTCAAAGTGTATGGAAGCTTCCAGAAAGCTTGGTAAGGCTTACATTCTTTCTGAATGGCTTTATTGGGGGGGGTGGGGGGGTGGAATGTAAAGGACAAAACTTAAAATGAGTAGTACGCTTACTTTGAGGGTGAACACAAAAAGCAAGGGGCAGAAGCTTCCTATTTTTATGGGTTGCTTTCCTGAACTTTCTTTTGAGCGAACACCTGAAAGAGGAGGTATTTAAGGTAGATATTGTCACCTCTTTTTTTTTGTGTCTCTTAATTTTTAAGAAAATACATATAAATCTGTCACAGATACGTACATTAGGTACACTGAATGTGTTTAAATGCCTCAACAATTTAAAGCAAGTGTGCAGGATAAACAGAATGAAAAGGATAATGCAATACTTGGTCAAAACAAGAACTTTCTGTATGGACAGATGTAGTTTGTAAGACTTCTCTTCTTGCTGTATTATTAAAAATACTGAATATACTTTAACTCTGCTCCCCTCTTTCTGACAATCTAGTTGGTAGTGTTTATTCCCTCTTGCTTGTCTCCTGCCTTAGCAGGCAATGAGATAGTGGGGACCTGGAAGTTAATAGTTATTTGTAAAATAATTCTGCTTTGGCTTTTCTCACATAAATACACTGGAAAAAAAAATCTTTGTTTAAATTATGAGTCATTTAAAAAATGATGTTCATTTTCCTCTTAACTTTCTATATGTTGTGTCTTCATATGCTTAAAACTCTTTTTCCAAAAAGCGGTTTGTACATCTTCAGAGTCTGGAAAAACTATGATTAAGGGGTTGTCAGTGTGAGTAATCATGACTTGTGGATGGTTTTTAAATACTCATACCAATAAACAAGCAAGCATTAAGTAGGGTTAGAGATTGTGGAATTTGTAGACAGCCTTTGTTGCACTTTTGTAAAAAAATTTTGGTCTGTATCAATGTATTTGATTGATTTATATTCTAAACTAAAAAAAATGCTGTTAGTTTAATATTGCAGACTGTACTATTGCATTTTTTAAAATTTGCAGTTCTCAATATAACATATGAAACTTATTTCTCATGTTTGTGAAACTTTTAGCTGCTTGGCTCCCGACTAGAAGAGGAATGCAGTTCAGTTGGGCGTGAACAAGTAAATAAGGCATACCAAGCCTATCGAGAGGCCTGCATTGACCGAGATAATATGAAAAGCAAACTGGATAAAATGGTATGCATTTTTAAGTAATGACTTAAATGCATGTTATATCACTACTGTATAGCTAGTAAATGTTTACTGTAGAATGAATTTTATTTGCTGAAGATCTGTGGTGTTTGTTTTATCACTCCTTTAGGTTTTTAAAGTACATGATGATATTTATGTAGGAATAACAACTTTAAGTATCAGTTTTCTTACTGGGCTAGGCTAGTGCTAAAAAAAAAATCAAAGCAACAGTTTTCTTGTTTTGTTTTAAAAAAAAATGTTGAATTGTCAGATATTGTAGAAAAAAGCTTCACAAATGGCTTCCCCCCCTGCCCCCCAAAAATAGATGAAAGAAAGTGCAGAATCCTTGAAAACCTTGAATGAACAGTTGCAGTCTAAAGAAGTAGAGCTGTTACAACTAAGAACTGAAGTGGAAACTCAACAAGGTATGCATTTGGTTACTTCATCTTAATGTATGTTGACTAGTCTTAGTGGTTATATTACAATCTCAGGGCACAAAGAGGTTTAGCCCTATACAGTGGCTACGTAAGAGAGGAGTATACTGCAGTGAGATACCTTGAGCTTGTATATGTGTTCATTCTTGTAAATGGTGACAGGCATGTTTTATTATCATAGATGAGGAGCTCCATGGTAAAGATCTGAGGCTGTCATGTTCTTCCAGTGTAGGTTACTTAATAATTTGAGAAGTGTGCACAACCTGACAATTTAATAGGCTAGTCATGTACATCTCTGGACCCCACCACCTTTTCCTCAGAGTGGGGCAGGGGCATACTTGTTCGAGTATCAAACACTATCCAGTTGATACCACTTTCTCTGGTACCTGCAGATGATCTGGTATATTGCGTTGTTTCACTGTTGGGACATGACAGATACAAGAGGATGTCGTATAGCAATAGCTGCAGTTGACAACAGCTATCTAAAGGGCTGGGGGGTGAGGAAAGGTAGAAAGATGCTGGTTGTAGAGAGCCTGGTGGAAAGAGAAACAGAGTGTACCCTGGCAATTCTAGAAGCCCAGATCCAGCTTCTGTTACTGCCATTGTAAAGAGTGCTGTGTAGATGATGGGTACATAGAACGTAGAATAAACCACTATGGAGGAAGAAAAAAAATCTTTATTAGTGTACTGTTACAAGAAAAGAGAAGAAGAAAATGCTATCTATGTAAAGTTAGAGATACGGACTGGACTTCAGATTCTGTACAAATGCAGTCATTTGAAGGGTGCTTGTAAGTATTGCTGTGCTTGAATTGGATTACTTTCCAAGAGGACCTCAAGCATCTAATGCACTGCTTCAGTTGCACAAGTTTTTAAACCTAGAAGAACAAACCACATGTAGTAGTATCATTGTTGAGGACATTGTGGTTTAAGGAGGTAAGAAGTGCAGAGTTTATAAAGAGAGCTCTGAAAATGTGGTGATTTCAAGCCTTATTTAGTAATCAATTTTACTCTGTGGGCTCTGAGTACGTTGTTTAAGAAAAATCAGTGTAGGCCTATTACTGATTTGATGCTAGGATCATCTTAGGTTGCTTCTTAATAGACACCACATGAATTTGCTCTGTCTCATAAGACGACTTACATAACTTCTACACTTCACCCTTTTGTTTTGATTGTATCTTTTGTAGTTCTGTTTGGAATTTCTTGATATTAAACTTGGGAAAAATTTAGGGTAAGTTATGTAATGATACTAATCTGAGGGAGGAAAAGGCTCGTGTTTTCAAAGCACATAAGAAGTATGCAAGTTAGCGTATATATCATGTGTTTGCTGTTAATGGATTTTTGTATTTCCAGTGCCTTTTTATGCTCTTACTTCCTTTTTGTTTATGTAAAATCTCCAGTGCATTCTTGGAAAATAGGGCTCTCTACTTTAAACTCAGAAAATGGACTACTACTCTGCCAACAACTTTACCAGTGTTACTATTTCTCTCTTGTCATAGACTGCAGTTTCTTCAGAATGTACAGGATAATTTTTTGTAGGGCATGGGCTGGTTAAAGTGAAACCTTAAATATTGAGTTACATTTCTTGAACTGAGACTGAAATCTGGTTGTCTTGCTTGTCTTCTCACAGTGATGAAAAATCTGAATTGTACTCAGTCTAGCTGGGAAATAGAGAAACTGAGCAGTGACCTGAAAGTGCGTAGTCTGGAACAGGATCTAGAAAAGCTCAAGCAAGAGTGCAACAGTCTCAGAAAGGAGTTGCAAAAATCCAAGCAGAAGGTACCTTTATTTTTAAGGAATTTTTGTATCAATAGATTTGTCTGTGTTATAGCATTATTTTGAATCCCTTGTTCAAGCAAAATAAAGGGTAAACAAAGATATATAAAGTATATAATTGAGTGAAACATGAACATCCCAGTAAAATTTACCTGAAGTATTCTCATAGACTGGCTTGTTTCTTGGAAATACTACACTTACGTAGGTGAGATTTCCCAGCCGTTGCCCATATAACAACAGAAAATAAAGCTTTACAATTTCTTACAAGTAGCCAATCAGATCGAAGTGTTCTATGCTGGTATTTGTCTTGGGCTGGACTTCTTAGAAAGTTTGGGCAAGACCCCGTTTGTTTGGGGGGTTTTGTTTGTTTGTTTTTCTTTTAAAACAATAGAATGCTCATGTAAAAAGATATAGTGAACTTTGTTTAAGGAGCTCTAGCACAGCAGGGTAGTTGCATGAAGCTTGTCAGGAAGGTGCATTTTTGTAACAAGGATTCCAGAATCTTGCTATACCTCTTTCAGTGCCCTTCCCTGCCATTTCTGGGGCAAGTGTCTGTTGTGAGGGACTCGTTGTGTAACATAGATGTGCTTAGGATCTCAAAAAGGAAATTAAGATACCTAAACAGTAATAAAATTTGTTAAGTTTAAAAAAGATTATGTCTAGTGCATGCTTACTGCTTTACATGATAAAAGGTACACTGGCAGTCTCCAGGACTCCGCAGTCACATTGAAGTTACACAATACATTTAAAAGATTTAAATGTGATTGTTTGAAGAGAGACTATTTTAGGTTCCTTATGGTCATTAATAATTATGATTATGTAATCTTGAGTCACATAATATTTGAGTGAGCCAATATTCAGGGTATGTAAGACTCGCAGATGGAATCCTGGCATGGCCATCATCCTGCCTTCAAACGGGATTTGGTTTAATTTGGAAATGTTTCTTTGGCTCTTTTTCTTATGGGTACATTTACATTACTACAGAAATGTACTTTTGAAGCAAATCTCCTAGTCACCACTGCCTACTGTGCCTTGCATTACGGAGCAGTCAGGAGTATGGGAACTGGATTCCTTTTGGATGAAACTAGGACCCCAACCTCTCCTGGGCATTCAGGGACCAGACTAGAGCTGCCCTGAAGTGAAGTCCTTCCCCCTGCTGCCCTCAAAGCATATATAGTTGGGGTGTTGGGTTCTCAGCACTGAATGTGTCTCTACAGATATGCTGCTGTCATGACACACTCCTAGCTTACACTGACAGGTTTATGTGCATCAGTTGTCTTGTCTCAGGTTTAGTCTGTGTTTTTTCCACTAGGTGGGGATAAAGCATGTCACCTGGAAGGCATGTGAGGTGTTTCGTTAACTTCTGTTACTGTTGGTGGTTGTTTTCACTTGTATCTGGAATTATTCTGGGTGTTTTCAATAACTTGTAAATTCTTGTAACTCCTATGTGGTTCTGGTGTCTTCAGGTAGCTCTATAGAACAGAGTAACAGCTACATAAATTATTTGAAGATTGCCAACTGTATTGTGAGAGTGAATGTTGCTAGAAAGAACAGACTAAAATAGCAGTTGTAAGGAATACTAGACATGACACTGTCTAAATAATGCTTATGCCAGCAGCTTTTGTTGGAAAGAACAAATATAAGGAACAGCTTTTTTTCTTTTTTAAATTCCATTTCTTCTTGATCCTGGTAACTGCTTAATATAGGAAATAAAAAGGTACAGATTTTCAAATGTGGGGTAATACAGCGCAACTTTTTTTTAACTATGAAATTGAATCTCTGATGGGTGGTGGTGGGAAAGTCTGCAGGAGGGGGAAAAATTGTCAAGTGAAATACATGGAAATGTGATCAATGGGCAATGACAAGTCATCATTGTTTCAAACCCAGCTGGTATTTTCATTATTACTGGTTTTAATTACATTAGTTAGCATTTTCAGATGTTTTCTACCTTAAGCAAGTACACTTTCTATTTTTTCTATTTTTAGATATTTGGGGTTTGCATTGTAGTTGATGCAGTGTGTACATTATATTGACAAGTTGCTTGAAATGTAGATAGGCTGTCATGAAGCCACAGTAACAGGTATCAAATCCACAACAGCTTTGGCTAGAGGGAATGGTAGTAGGAAGGGAATATAAAGAGCAGGGATACGAATGGGAACTCATCACAGGTGAGGGTCTCATAGAAACATGACTAACGAAGCGAGCCCAGTGTTTGATGTGGTAAACAGTCCTGTTAACTTCAGTGAGGCTGCTTGTATTTTAATTTTGAATTTTTAAAGCAGCCTTTCAGACTCAAGGGATAAATTATGTTCTATCATAAAACAAACTTGTGGAAGTAAATCTATACTGAAACAGTTTGCTTTAAATTAAAGGTCTTTATATACTGGCACAGGGAAAGAACAAGAGAAGAATGATTACTTCTTTTTTTTTTTTAAATGGAAGTCAAAAGCCTGGCTCAGTTTTTGCTTTTCAAAGAATCACAAATTCTGAGAGCTCAGCTGCTGGAAAAAAAGAGAGAGTATGGTGGTGGCTGAGCAATGCTTTCATATAGGTAGGTAGTTTAAGCATTTTTAAGTGGAAATTCTTAGTAGAAGTCTTTATGTCCATTTTGAAAGCCACTGCAGCCAACAGAAATGAAGACTACTTTACTTCTGAATTTCAATATTAGCAAAGTTGTAGTTTCACTGCAGTATTTTCAGGTAGAAGATCTGAAATGACATG
Organism: Mycteria americana; assembly: GCF_035582795.1. Taxonomy (NCBI): domain Eukaryota; kingdom Metazoa; phylum Chordata; class Aves; order Ciconiiformes; family Ciconiidae; genus Mycteria; species Mycteria americana. The sequence goes on along the minus strand of NC_134366.1, from coordinate 44,914,130 downwards.
TTCATTCCTGCTCTGTCTTCCCCTCACTCTGTTATGCAGGACCAGGCTCAAGACAAAAATCCGTTAAATGGAGACCTCCTTCAAAGGCAAGACATCCAGAGGTATGAAAATCAAGTGGCTTTCGTGTTTTATTTTCAGTTTACTGAGGGACAGTTATTTGAACAAGTAAATATTCTTGCAGCCTGTTCAAATGTGTTATTTCAAATTACATAATCCAATTTAAAGTCTAGGTATACTGATTTAGCAAGATCATTGTGTTTTTTTTTTTTCTTTGTTATGTTGGTAGTCCATGATGATGATGATAAGAAAACATTTACATCTTCAGATTGTTGGACAGAAAATGAAAGTTAAATTATCTAGGATTTAAAAATCAGCTTTTTAATAATTAGTTGACTTGAGGAGGTGGTAGATACATTTCCAAGTCTCATCCCAGCTATAGAATATCTTCATTCTGCATATGGGGAGGTGTCTGTGTTTGCATAGGTGATGGCTTCAAATCTCTTGCTTAGTGTTGGAACATAGAGTCTTACTTAGTGCAGTGCAATAATATTTCTACTAGAAGACATTTTAAAGGATTTTTTTAATATTGAGGAGCCATTGTGTGACCTATTCAAAAAGAAATAGCAATTTTTCAGAAAAATGCTAAAATATCGGAAAGCATTTGTGTTCATTTTGCAGCCATTCAAATAATGTGTGCTTATGATATAAACTCCTATATTATCCTGTCTTGAGTATGTGTGCCATATTAGAAAGTGTATATATATCCTTTAATTCTTTATGCAAGAGAAGAATTCATGAATGCATGAGGGTTCCCAAATGTTCTGTCTTGCAGAAAAGAAATACTAACTGCATCTCTTATACCCAGTTATGCCTGTTCGTGTACTTACACGATTTTCCACAAGAGGGAAGAGTGGTCCTTCATAATGACAGATTGTTTAGTGTAATACCTTGTTGCTTACTTGGCTATTGAAGAGATGGGAAAGGAAATTAGTCACTGAAAGAGAACAGTACAGATATTTCTTTTCATATGTTCTCTGGTGTAATGATGATAATATTGTACGCACTGTACGCAAATTACACTTTCACCTTGACTGGATAGCTAGATAGCTAACACTTTTTCTTGTGGTTTCTGCTGGAGCTTCATAGTCAGTCTTACACGCCTGAAAAAAGGTGTTAGCTCAAGGTATAGCAGTTATCTCTTTGATCTTCCAGAGCAGATTTATTCCACAAAGTGACGTTCAGGTGGCAACCATGTGAATTAGCATATGTACAGTATAGTGTTTATTGTAATGTGACATAAATAATGAATGTGTAATATGTACTGAATATGTAAGCCCATCCAAAAATCTGTGGAAAAACACTTGAAAAACCTCCTATGCAAAACATTTGTTGTAGCAAGAAATCCTGCTGCTTATGGGAGATGGAGGCATTTGCAGTTAGTTAACTGTTTGGAAAGTCAGTATTTCATGTTTGTCAGCAGCCTGCAAATCTGATTTTAAATTCTTGGTTTGCAAATCTACTTTGCTGTAGATTTCGATAGGCTATTATATTCAAGGTGTATATTACATGTTAGAAGGCAGTATAGGATAAACTTCCAAATACCTGGAATCCTTGGTTTTCAATTGCAAATTCCTTGAAAATTAGGTTTTGCAATGGGATTCTAAGTCAGTATCCACAAAACCAATTAAAATAAGTTATGTGTGATTTAAGTGGAATTCTGGTACCTGCATCCCTTTGCAAGATGCTTTTAAATGCATGTTACAAAATTTATCTAAGGACTTTCCTTCTGGTTGGTGGCAGACACTGAGCTGTTCTTATATTTACCACTTCTATTTTAAGTATTGGACAGTTCTGTTTTGATATAACTAAAGTTTGTTTGATCTTATTTTTGAGACCAAAACACATGAATAAATGAAGTGTGGTTGCCACATCAACTTAATTTTTAAATTGTCATGTCTTAAAAGTTCAGAAAGCCAAATGGATTCTGCAGTAAAAAGGCCACAGGTTTAGCTGAACTTCTTGAAATATCAGTTCTGAAAATTTTAACTTTTTATCTATCAGAATTGCTGATACCTAATACATTACCTGTTGAATGGTCAGCTTCCTCTGTTCTTTTACAGAGTTTTTGAATCTGAATTTTTGTATTCTGGAGAAGTTAAACCAAGAAGAAGGTTTAACTTCTTTGTTTTAAGGCAACTCTTTTAGCATTAACTTGCAGAACAGAATAATAGCTGTTTCTCACAGTGCTTTTGAACACATTCATGTCTGATAAATTTCAGCAGGAGTGATCCTAAATTGCTATTTCAGAGGGATAGACATCTGTATGTATGCATGTTTGAAAATACAGTTGTTATATAGCTTAAGGGTTCTTAGTCATCTCAACAATAGTTTGAGGTACTGAACTGTTTTCAAATAAATATCTTTGAGGTGAATATAGTGAGGAAGAAAGAAATATTCTGAAAACTCTCATCCATGATACTTGTCCTCAATGAATGTGTTTTGGTAGAATGTTAAGCATTAAAAAAACATTAAATCATTGATTTCATATTTAAGTTGAAGTAACTGCATCCTTATGTCTTTGAACACTAAGTTAATTATTAATCAACATAAATGTGGTGTTCAGGGAGCCTTTGCTCAGAATTTTACCAAGAAACATATGGTGATGCTGACTTTTCTGATTTTGTTGTTCTTGATTTTCTTACCAGCTAATAACCTGAAACTTCAATGTTGGAACAGCGGTGCTGTTGCTAAATATGTTTCCCATATTATGCTGTCTTATCAGAGAACGAATTGGGTTGCTATTTTTTACACTGGCTGATAAGGCAGTGTTGTAATCTAATTTATGTTACTTGAATATGAAACAGTATGTTTTATAATTTAGTTTGGTCTGTGTGGGGGTGCTCAGTTTGGATCTTGGGTATCTAGTCTGAATTCATTGTAGCAAAATGAATGGTGTAAAGACCCAAATACTGATTTTTGACTGAATATTTAAAACTATGATCAATTAACATTACTAGGATCATAACATAAGATGGTGTATGTGGTCACTTATCAGAAGCCATTCAAAGTTAATAACCTACCTTGTTTGCAGTCTAGTGTCCATTTAATATATTTTTTTTAAAACATCTTCCTTTGAGACTACTAATTTTATGGTAAGATGGTTAGTTTCAAATAATGAAATTGGAGAATAAGCTTCATATTTCTTTCCATTTGGGGAACTTGAAATTATTAGTATCATCTAGTATGTTAATATATAATACATTGTACATTGTGATATGCAAGAGTCAAAGTATACAAACGTACATCAGTTTAAGATAATTATCAGTACTGCTCAATTCATTTTTGAATTATGGTACTCTAGTAAAATTTGCAATGTATGTCAGGCAAAAATGATTTATTAACAGTTAATGCTTGATAAGCATGTTGATAGGCATGAGGGTGCTTTAGAGGTGGCAATTATTTAACTTCTAAAAAATTTTTGTTTTAAAAGTGCGCAACAAGCATATTGGGAACTGAAGAAAGAAATGTCTAATTTGCATCTAGTGACCGACATGCAAGCTGAGGTTCTACAAAAACTGAAAACAAACCCAACAGTGACCAAGAAAGGCAAGTCAGTGTTTGCAGTAGCAGACCTTACAAACACAGACCGTTGATCCAAGCTGTACCATTTTAAAAAGAAACTAGCTATCATATCTTATCAGAATCTCATCAATTGAAGTTGATAAGCTAGACTATATTATGGTTCCAGCCTACCCATTTTCTGCTTTTGCTTCTGTCTCATACTGGTCAACTTCACACATAAGGTGTTGCTGATGTGTTTTTTTTCTTCAGTACTGTATTCTGTTCCCCTTGTGGCTTTTTTCTCAGTCAAGTGTTGCTTATGTGCACAAGGCTGAGGTGTTAAGTTTACTTGTATTTGACCTTTTACCACAACTGCTTCATATTAGGGGGAAAAAAGTCTTTTTGCAAACACAGTCTTATTTTCCCAGTATAGAATATATAAAGTATTAATTCGGCAACATTTTAAAGTCAGACTTTCTGAAATTCCCTTATGGTTGCATATTTCTTTATGTTGGCATTCAGAAAAGTTGTCTTTTCTAGCAAAATGCTATGCAAGATGACGTTTTCTGAATGTCAAATACCAAGGCTGCAAAACTGCCTTATTTCTGCTGCTACGTTGCAAACAATTAAGGGGAAAAGAATTTCCACATAAAGCACATATAATTTCTGCAAGCAGTTCATCAGGTGGTTCTTCTATTTCATACGTATGTTTCTCTCAAGCCAAATGCTTTACGAGAGAGCGTTCTTCCTCTGGTGGGGCCAGACTATCAGTCTGACTGTTCATCGCAGTGTTTATTTCCTTTGTTTTCTGCTCACTTCAGTTGTGGTATTTACTGCGTTCACAATACAGAAGATGCTGGTGAAAGACGGTGAACTTGGTTACAGTATATTGGTGACAGTCTCTGATGTCCCTATCCATTACAAGATCAAGACGTTTTGTTTCTAAACGGCTTTGATTGGCTCGGTGAGATAACGATAGGATTCACCTCCAGGTCAATCACTGCCTTTGTCTGTGGCCAGCAGTGATTAATGGTCACTCTCTGGTACTTGGCTGATAAATTATCCGCACATTTTCTAGACTTGGTTGTATTGTTACCAGGTGAGTCTGTATTCCTACAATTCTAAGACACCTTTGTCAAACTTCAGCAGAGAAACTGGGAAGTGAATGAGTTTTTAATCCTTAAGTCTATCGAGGTTTGATGTGATCATGGAGTATCTTTCTGTCCTCATATTTAATTTGGAGTTATCTGTCTTGACACTACACAAGTACTGATTTTTCTCTTCTCCTACCTGGTGAAGTCTGATTTTCTGAGGTTGCTAATGCAGTTGTACATCCACAGCTATAAAAGACATTATTGATTGACTGGGAAACAATGGATTTTTGCCTTTTGCTCTGTAGGCTTTTTTCAGTAATTTTTCAGAAGTATGTAAGAGTGAACAGGTTCAGCAGAAATGAAAACTGGTGGGGTGTTTTTGTTTACCTTGCTTGTCAGCCACTCTTATGAACACAATGCAGATATATCTGTGCTTATATTTATAGAAAAATCTTGGCTTATGCAAAATACGGGTAGAATTGACTTAAAACTTCCACTTCCTATACCGGTTGTACTAGCTATTTTACCATATACAAACTAGTTGCTGCTCTAAGAGGTGCGTTAAGTCTGCAGAACACAATGTATTCATTGCTGTGTGCATGATGCATCAGTTAACTGATTACTGATAACACACAACATTGCTGTGTGTATGATGTAACGGTATCCGTTAACATGCGGATTCTACTTAGCTGTCATTTATGTATGGAGGCATTTTCAAAAAACGTGTGTCCACTTTTGGGATCTCTTTTACATTTTCAATCCATTTTCAGTGGATTCCATTTTTCTTTAACTTCTAAAGGTCTGTAGACCTCAAGTTGCTTTTTACACCTGTCAGCACAAAGATCCAGCAGTTCCTTAGCGTGTCTTACAGATATGATGCCTGTGGTATGGGAAAATGCTTTTGGCTGACATTTGCAAATTGGGTACTGCCTTTTAATTTATAGTGACAAACAGAAGTTGTCTTCTTTGACCAAGATACTGGCTCCTCTTTCTGTCCCTTAAGCACTGAAGTTACATATCACAGTTCATACTCAAGATTCACAGCTGTTCCAGAAAACGACCTGTAAGATGTGAGTTTCTTTAACTGCAGGAATCATTAATCTACTCCCATTACATGTTTATGTAAATTATCACTACAATAAATGACCCAGTTGTATTTGGCCATCTGTTCAGATGTGCATTGAAGGTGCAGCTCTTTCATTTCAGGTAGACGCTGTTCTGTTTCAAAATCCTCCCCTTCCTAGCACGGTTTAAAACTCCCTTGGAATTTCAGATGGCTGAACATTGCAGTCTGTCGCTTTGCTTTCAGAAATCAGGCAACAGTGGAGCGCACAGAACCCACGAATACCCTGTGTTTCCCTCTTACTGCTTCATGGACAGTGAGAATTCAGGTTCTTGGCAGCCTGAGAATACAACTTGTTACAAGAATCAGCAGAGTAGGAAGAGGAGTGCTATGTGTAAGCAGTGTTCTGAATCTGGTCGATTTCTCCAAGTGCATGAAAATCCTGTTTCAGCATTCATTTCAGTCTTGTTGAAAAGATCATCAGTTTATTTGTGTTGAAGTGGGAACTGGGAGGTTTCCTTGGTGTCAGGTATATTTTAGACATTGCGATTTCAGGATCTCTTGTTCATCTTGCAAAATCAGACTAAAGAGGTTAGTATGTTCAGTTCATAACTTTTAAGTAGTTGCTGAAGTAAAATACGGTCTGAAAATTTGTAGCTTGAAGACACTGGGTTTGACATACCTGCTGTACTGTAGTACATTTGGAGTATATGAAAAACGCATTGGATAATGTAATTTTAAAATCTTTTTTATCTTCTTTCTTCAGCTGCCTCTGCTGCACCAGTACAATGTGTTGACTTGAACATTTCAAAGCTGAATTTGACATCTGGGGTAGTCTATAAAAAACTCTCACAAAATGATAAAGTGCCCTGCAATGCTGTGTCTCCCCCTCTGCCGAGAGATGTAAAAATGCCATCTGAAAGGGTGACTCTACAAGCATGGACAGATGAGAGACCCATTCCAGTTGATGGGAAAACGTTTCAGGAACACCATTCTTATGGAAAGAGCTCTCTGGAAGATAATTCCTGGGTATTCCCAAGTCCTCCAAAGCCTAATGAGAATGTGTTTTGGGAAATGAAAAATAAAACAACCTTGTTAAACTGTCCAGCAGGTTACCTGGATCAGTGTAATCAAAACTGTCTGCACAAGAGCTAAACACTTTTTAGAATGAACTGAGGCTTTTTTAGAATGGTTCTGAATAGGCACCTTAACGCTTGAACTTTTAAAGAGGGAAAACAGATTGCCTGAAATGTTCTTTTTTTATTTTTAATTCTAGTTCTGAAACAAAGCCTAGTCTTCCTCTACTGTAAATCAGGAGCAAGTTCCCTGAAGTTAAGGCTGTGCAGGTATAATGTAAATATAAAGAAATCTAGCATGGGGCCTAGATAGTCTGGTACTGCAAATGGCATACACTTGCAAAAGATTACACTGAAAAGTGAGTTCTTGGAATAAAACAAAGTAATCCAGTTCTGTATTTGTTTGCTATTTGTATGTTATCAAGAAAAAACTTGGTATCCTGTGTTAAAACTTGTACCAGCTCGGAGCTTATTTTCTGACAGTGGTTATTTTCAGAGTAAGACATAAAATGAAGAATTGGATAATCTCTCTCTTACTCCTTTCAGTTAACTTTGTGATTCCTCTGGTTTAGAAATGCATTTTTATGTAATTTTTAACCAAGATAGGTGAGATTTTTTTTTTTTTGGTGAAAATCTTGATTTATATTAGGTTATCCTGTTTAGATTGCACCATTTTGGGCCTTATTGTGAATTATAAAGGATCATAAGTAATGCTGCTGAACACTGTGAATCCTGGATGTTCAGCTTGTTTCCCTCAGTTCATGCTGTGGGAAACTGACTTAATTCTGCGCACAGTGGTGCCTGCCACAGAGTCATCCTGTTCACAGTGCAGTTATCCTTATTGTGCCTCCTTTGCACAGCACCAGAACCTTGACTTTGTATTTCTGTGGTGGTGAAGGCTACTAACTTTGCTTTTATTAAAGAAACAAAGCCTTAATTTAATTGGACTAGGTGTTGTAGCATTGTTGATATATGTAAGAAGTATTTTTGTGTTAAGTATGCCACTAAGAACTAGAGTTATTTGAATTGCAACTACTTGCTTTATAGGTTATGGGTGTCTAAGTCCTATTTTTTTTTCTCTTAAGGCCAAGAACTGGTTTTAGACAAATACAATTTATACCTTTTTTTTTTTAAACTGCTCTGCTTCGTATCTGGCTTAATACAACAGGGTTAAGTGAAATGCGTTTGCTGAATACGTTGAAGAAAAATGCTTTGTGTTTTAGATCCATGATACCTAACTTGTAATGGGTGGGAAGACAATACTAAATATGTTATTTACAGGTGGGTGGGTGAAGTAGTCAACTTCACAGGTCGAGCTTAAGATCGGTGTGATAAAAATTAATTTTGCAGCTTTTTAGTAGCAAATTATCTTAAAATTGCTTGCAAATACATGAGGAAGCTGTGACTGTAGCATAGCCGTGGTAATGATGGGCTGTAAAAGTGTTACCAAGGTGCTACATGGCCCGTGTGGTTCCAGACACTTTCTCCCCTGTGGAGCAAGTACTTCATATGACACCCATCTTCTTCTCCTCTTTCAGTTTGTCTGTCAAAGTTGAAAAAATGCCTTCCAGATACCTTCTACTGTATTAGTGAACAGCATACATAAATAATGTTTCCCATTCACCAGATATTGTTTTTATCTTTCTATTATCTTGCTCACGTATGCTGGCTTGTCTGTGATTAATGGAAATGGTGTCAGATGCTGGAATTTATTCTGACCAATGAACACAGCTGACTCAGGGGAGTACGATGTCTTGGAAAGTAATAGAACAAAACCCAATATGCATAAAACAAATCCAAGTCACTAGGCTTTAGCTGATAGAACCAACTACCTGTGTAATAACAAAGCAGCAGAAAACATTTCTCATGTGGCTGCATAAGCTATATGGTATCTAGTTCTAATGTAGCTTACTTTTTGGGGTTCCCCACCTGAACATCACAGAGGTTTTTTATTAAGTAATGTATTATCCAACCGACATCAGCATGATTAATACTTTGATTTGTGCAATGAAGGAATTCTACTGTGTAAGATTTTAAATAAATTTATTTTTGTTTGAAATTGGTTTCACTTACAAATCTCCTTTCAGTATTTGGCACAAAATTTTTTACTTGGTTTTAATTTCTTGAGTGTGTATAAAGGTCATTCCAAATACAAACAATTAATTTGAGGTTAATCCTCCTCCATTCAGGAAAAAACCAAACAGTCTCTACAGACTGCTTTGATGTATTCTGGGAAAAGTATTCTCTTAAATGTTGAAACCTGAAGGACTTCGTTACCTTAAGCTACGGCGTGTTCCTGGGGTTCGACTACTTGTGTCAAAACGTTCCTGGTCAGCCTGTCCTGTGTGACAGGGAAACTTAAAATTAAGCTTCTCGGTGCAGTGCCTGAGAACTTCCAGTCTTTGCCTTTGACTCTTCGTTTATCTTCCGTGCCGCTTCCCGTGCTGGACAAGGGAGCAGTGATGTTTGCCGAGAGGGACTTCAGAAGAGCTGCTGCTACCTGAGAGAGGAGGGCAGGATGACAGAGAGCTTGCTGCAGGCAGCATTTCCAATCCACCCACTCATTGCTGTGGCCAAACCATAACATTTGAAAAGGAAGTACCCAGATTTGAAGTCACCTGGGAGCTTGCTGGCTTGTGAAGCATCTGTTGGTCTGAAGCATACAATCAAATTTTGACCCAGGATGGAAAAGTCATTTAAATCCATGCCACTAGTGGCTTACAGTGCTTTTTCCATTTTCAGAAGTGAAAGCTTTTCATCACAGTGACAGCAAATTACATGGAGAAGTAGCTGTAGTAAAAAGGTTCTGGTGTTTTGTGTGCACACGTGCATTTGCTACATAAAACCGTAAAACTGCATAAAGTAAGGACCAAAGTCCTCAAATAAGTATGTTAAATGACACCAAAAAAAAATTCACTTGAATGCAAACTTTGAATATTTTTAAACTTCACCCAACCCACTGATTTGACAATTTTTAATTAAAGAAAGAACTCGTTCCATTTAACAGAAACGGAAGACGGCTTTTGGGGCAGGAGGAGGTTGCTGCTTTGCACATTTAAGTGAGCATATGGCAAGCCGATGAATATGTATTTGGTTATTTGGAGAGTTGGACTAACTTCTAATAACTCATGTAAACTTCCACTGTTTGGTTCACTTTAAATATTTTTAAAATCCAATCATTTTAAGTCTCCCTGCCAGTTTTGTGGGTTTACAACTGATTAGTTTTCCTCTTATGTGAACTAGCCATACTGAAGAAAGCAAACTCCTAAATTAGCTGTGATGCACTGTCAAATTTGTACAGCTGGAAAAAGATGAGAGCAGTACTAAGACATATGGTGGAGTTGCAATAAGACAATGCTGAATTATTTGGAATTAGTACAGGCCCATGTAAGTGTGATATGAACTATACTGGTGATGTAAAACAAATTTAACTTTAGTTCAAAAACTACTTGCAGTAGACTTTGAGACTCTTACACGTAGACACCTGTATTTTTAATGATGCTGTGGCCTGGTAAAGGAAGAGTGAAAAGCTCCGGTACCTGACTGACTCGCCTGCATTTTGTTCTGCTCTTCAGCCAGGCCCTGTGAAGAACAGTGGCCGCAGAGCGGTAAGGTGTCTCCCTGTTGCTTTGTGCAGTCTGAATACAAAAAGGCATGCAGGTTTGGGGTTTTTTTGTATTGCTTTGGTTTTTTAAGGGTCAGGCTTTTGCCCCTTTCGGGGGGGGGGTATGCTACTTGCAATTGTATGAACGTAGGACAGTGGACAAAAGTATTTAATTTTTTTTTATTATTATCAGCACTAAAGGTAAACCCTAATTTTAATCGAGCTGCAAATTCCCAAGTCTGATAAGCAGTTGAACCATTTATTTAAAAAAATCTGTTCTCTGTAGTAAATGTGTTGTGATGTCAACTGAGATCAGCGTCCAGCAGAATTCATTTCGTTGTATTTTAAGATGGAAGAGCCAAAGTGGTTCAAACATCAAGACAATTCAAGATACAGTAATTAAGTGGTAAGATGGTGGTGTTTGAGTATGGATGTTTGATCTAGGGGAGAAGCATGAAAGAAATAACCAGGTGCTTATTGTTACTGAACTGATTTTTAACTAGATAGAACACTTACCCTTTCAACTGCATCTCACCATTTTTGGACCAGCAGAGTAAACAGAGAACACGAGCTTGCAGGAATTACTTGAGGAGGAGTTTGGCTGTACTAAATGTGAAGCAGAATGGGTTTCTGGCTTACAGATTAATTGCTGGGTGAGGACTCGGACACTGCGATGGTGGGTAGGTCCACTCCTCTGGGAAAACCCTGCGTGTTGCAGAATGCCACTCACCTTTCCTCAGTTTTCATTTTACTCTACGAAGGCAAACTTTTTAAGCATATGAGACCCTTTTCCTCCTTCCTTTTAGATTTCACACTTGTAGGGGGCTTCTCTCAGGAGTTTGAAGAGAGCTTTAATACACTGAAAGAGTGTAGCCTGAACTGAAAAAGGTGGGTGTCCTGGGTGCTTGTCAAGTTCTCTCAAGTGCTATGGAGAGAAAAAGATAGGCCCCTTTGCTGCAGAAACTGTGACAGACACCTCGCTGCACTGTGTGAGGGTGCTAGGTGGCACATTAGTCTTCTAGCTTTAAGACCTTATTCCATCAATGTCAATCAATAGTGCCACATAGTGGATGGTTTTAAACTGGCTGAGCACATGGTTCCCATTAAAGGAGGTAAGCAGGGGGTGCAGGCTAGTTGTACGGCTGCAGTGAAAGCTGCGCAACTTTGTGAAAGCTTCTAGTTGTAACAGGCAGTCTTAAAATTGGAACAGCAAATACTTGGTAATGCCACCTTAATTTTTAAGAAGGTTACGTGTTAGAAAACATCAGGCACTTACACAAATACTAGCTGTGAGGGGCTAGCGGCATTGCCGTGCTTCAGACTTTGGCTGGCCTACTTGAGCTAGTCCCTGCCTCTGCACTTAAGTAATCTTTTTATCTTAATAGGCTAACTTGAAAACATTGGAGACACACCTAGACTAATTCCACCAATTGCCTACTCCTGCGCAGAACAATACTGTGTAAGAATCCTGCAGAATTGATTTCAGAATGAAAAAACATATGAAGAAACATGTAGGGACCATTAATTAGAGTTGCAATCCCTGGTTTAGATGGAGAGGGCTAGGTGAAGTACTGCAGCTCCCTTCCTAATCACCAATAGCTGGCTGCTCTCAGTAAGCGCAGGCAGCTACATGTTTGGTTTTGTTGGGAGGTGGAGGGGCTGAGGGGGGAAGTCAGCGAGGCTTCCAGAGCTATTTATACCCTCTCATCATTCATGAGTAACTTCTGACAAAACAGAAGTGCTTTTTTAAAAATACTCAACACATAGCGAAAAAGCTTCCAGTTCGCTGCTGAAGCACAGCTGAAGGCTTTGTCAATACTACTGCTGTCTTCTTACACTGATTAGAATCTAGGGCTGCTTCCTGTTAACCTGAGTAGGAAGGAGAGGTTGCAGCTGAGACAAAACCAAAACCAAAGCTATTTACTAGTATGAGTTTGCCACTTCATAGTACTCATTCTTTCATTTAAACTTTAAATAAAAGACGTAAATGCAATTAAAATACAGGATACTGCACAAGACATTAAGAAAGCGAAAGGTGTGAAATCAAGAATTCAAAACTAGGAAACATCACATTAAGGCCATGGGTGTATTACAGAGGAAGTTGATGCCAGAGCCATGGGCAAAGCCCAGCTCTAAGTGCAACGGTAAACAAGGGAGGAGCTGCAATAACCCAGTTCTTCTTTGCACAGACAACAGTGTAGGTAAAGAGAAATGAATGGTTGACAGCATAATTCAGTACGTGCAATTTCAGTACATTTCAGGCTTGACAGCAGAGCCTGGTTATTGGTGCAGAAGTGAGTTATTACAGTCCTTCACCTAAAGCATGTATAGAATGGTGGGGGTTACTAACACCTGCAGGTTAAACCGGGCTTTGTTCCACTACAGGCATTAATTCCTTCCCAGCAGTACTAGTCAGTGCACTGGGGTTCGCCCTCACCTGCTGAACATACTTTCTGCTAAGCCAGAAAAGGAGAAACCCATTGCTGGTGCTGTTGTCTGTCTTCGCCAGCTGCGGTGCGAACCCGAGTAAGACCCAGGCGAGCCTTGGGTGCAGGCACGTACCACTGGCAGCACACAGCACTTGCCTCTAGGAGAGTGCTCACCCCAGCCCCAATCCTCTTTGGAAGTGCTTTTGACAAAAATTACAACCACCCAGGCTCGCTTTCCAGAGGCTGAAAACGTGGCAGAACAGTTGATGTCCTTAAAAAACATTTCACCATCTACCTTGATACATACAGGGGAACAACTAATTTTCCACTAACTGATTTGGAGTATTTTTGTTTTCCAAAATGCTTGAACTGAGGAGCCAAGAGCAAGTACAGATGTAGGAAACTTTATTCCACAGAAGCTATTTTACGGTGGTTAGTTTTAGAGCTGAGTGCCCCTTAAGGTTGCCTAACAAGGCAGAATGCTACACCTCTCTTCAGTTTTTCATTCACAAGCGTTCCCTAATCCTCCAGCCAATCTGCTGTGTAATAGCAGAAGCAACATGACTATTGATTATTCCAGTAAAAGGCACAGAATAAAGGCAAGGACTAACCTGCAACGTTAACTTAAGTAAGTACTTCACATACATGTGTCTTAAAGTCTGATTTGAATTTCCGACTTGAATAGCTTTAAAGCAGTACTGGTTTTGTGGTGAAACAGTATCAAAATAAGTCAAGTTTTGCATGTTCTGATGGAAAAGTAACAAATCCTACTACTTACTCAGGCAAAACTTTTTTTTTTATTAAATCAGGGCATTAAAGCTACCAAGTTTTCTAAGTGCAGCCTTTCCTTGTAAAGAATTTTTTTCTTTCAAAATGCTTCAAAAGATCCCCCAAAATAGTTTTACAGACTATCTCTAGTGAAGCCATTTATGCATTTGAGAGTTCTACAATTAAGCTGCTTCAAGTCTCAGTCTACAAAAGATCCTTTGTTTGTCCCTTTTTATAACAGGGGCTTGCCTACACTTAGTGAACACTTAGAAGTGACCTGCATCTTACATACCTAGTTTAGTTGTTCACTCACCTCCACCCATACTAATTTTGCAAGTGTGGTCACTTGCTCCCTCCTGAAGCGTGAAAGCTTATACAATCATCTTCATTCTGAAAGCGGAAAGCAGGGGAGGATACTGCTCTCAATGATTTTGCCTTCAGCGTGCCTTCTCCCGTTCTCAGGGAAGGTCTCGATCGGATGACTTTTTCTTCTGGAGTCAAAACGGTCAGTCTGGGCCACACACGGGCATGGGGCATCCATCTCTTCTGACAACGTAGACTTAAAAACGAGTCACAGTGTAGGCAAAAAGTATTATCAGGCTCTCCTATGACTCAATGTTTTCATGAAAAGGATAAATCAAATTGGTCCAAGAAGCTCTTCTCTTCTGCATTTGCCACCCTTCTCTTCTAGTAAGACCATCAAGAGCACCTCCATACACCCTCACCTTCAGATGACAAACAGACCCATTTTAATGTATACCCAATTTGTGATCAGTTAATACAACTTAAATTATTCACCCTTAAGTTTTTATGTAGCCTGCCATACATAACTAGACACAAGCTTTAAATTCCAAAAGGCCATTTGTAAAGGGCTTTCAAAATCTCAAGTCTAGACAGAGGAACAGACCTTTGCAACTTCTCTTGCAAACTGTGACAGCATGCTTTATATCTCTAATTACAGGGGAAAAAAATTACTTTTAAGTTCAGAGATTATTTTATTCTCCATTCATCTCATTTGGTGTATTGTGGTTAAATTCAACACAGAGGGGTACAGATGATTTAAGTCTGTTTACATCAAGTCAAATCAAAGTTGGATATAAAATTTGAAAAGTTCATTTTAAGTTTTAACTACACATTTGAAGTAAGCTTTTGTCTTTTTTTCTTAATTCCAGTTGCTCTGTATTCTTCTCTTTGCTTCAAATATTCTGTTTTGCATTCCTCATAGAATAACGGATCAGAATAGCTACAAGACAGACAAATACATAATACTGTTTTTCATCTTGGAATATGGAACAGATATTGCATGAATAACACTCATAACTGATTTTCCTTTCACACCCAAGGAAAATTTGCCTGCCTTCAATAATAAAATACCTTTTTTTATAAAGTACGTAAGCAGTTAAAGTTACCTTCATAAACTCTAAATACTGAGTTGGTCTGCATTCTCTCATGAGGCACAGTCCTTTTCAAGCCTCTACAGTGAAGCCATGAGAGGAAAGGTAGAAAAAGGGAAAGACCTTTGGTATTTCAGTTCAGCTAAATTGTTATTTGCAGTTATTTGCAGCATGGCAATCTGCTGGAGTACACTTATATTTACAAACTCAAGCAACTACTGGGAACAGGTTCAAGTGTATATCTTGAACAGTAAACATGTAGGTTCTTGATCGTTAAATTCAATTCATTTTTCTCCTAATTTTGATTTTAAGTATAATTATTCAAGCACTAAGCATTTTTTTCAGTAGTGTGCAGCAAGTTCTCACTGCAGTTAGGCTTGAACTCTTGCCTGGTTGCACATGTTTTTTCATCAGTTCCCAAATACCTGAGAATAACTAGTTTATATAGCAAATAAATAGCACTAGTTTAAAGGCATTAATCTTAATCTCTGGTTTAACAGGGTAGGACACAAATTCCACCAAAAAACAAACCAACCCCCTTCTCCCCCCAGTCAAACTCAAAACAATCCCCAACCCTCACCCTGGGAAATTCAAGAATCTAACACTTCAGCCTGATGGCACTGGGGATAAATTAGGACTTCCAAAAGAGATGTTTCAATCCACCATGGCATCTAGTTGCCCTCTTGACTATCTAACAACTTCCCATTGCTGCTGCTCTTGCTGTTCACAACAGCAGGACACTTTCAGGACAAAGACTAAATCTTAAAAAAACAGTTCAAGAAGCAAAATCAAAACAAACTTATCCTGTCTCACTAACAGAGTATGAAGGTGCTTCTGCTGCTCACCCCCATTCCCCACATATGTAATTCAGCATAGTGAACACAGGGCTACATGTGGTCTGGGCTGCAAATCTAGATCTGTCACCATTTAAATCAAGAAGAGAGTCTTTATAGCCATAAGACAGCTCTATTAAGGAAATAAAATCTTGGCAGGTAGGACCTGGACCAGCATGTTTTTTTCTAAAGCAAAGACGCAATTTTCTAGAAAATACATCAAAGTCACTAACCTTGCAAAACCCTTTTTAGAAGATTTAAGATTTCTACTCATTTCTAGATTAGTATAGGCCATGCGGCAAAAAAAGAACAAAAACTCATGAGGGACTTACTAGCCAACCAGACAATCTTTCAGTGCTGTGTTCTCTTGTCGACACTTCACCACCATAAGAAGACCAGTTTCTTGACAGCATTTAGTAAATGCTGGGGGAAAAAAAAGAAAACAAAACCCACAAACTAAATTAAAAGTTAGAAGAATGACAATTGGTAAAAATATACTCCTATGTATATACTATTCCACATAAAAAACCCCACAGACCAGATCTGATTTTTTATTATTATTAATATATATAACCATAGTTGGCCTGGAGTCTCATTCTGTTTGTAAGGTCTTTGTCACTTGTTTAGCAACAAGACATTAATTGGGATTCTCCCCTCATATCATAAAACACGTTCACACACATACTGCTGTTGCTAATACCAAAAAATTTCTGAAGTTATTCTTGCAGCAAATCCATGATTCTTGCACCTGCTTTTCATACCGACTACTTGGGGCTATCACAGCAAAACAAAAGGAAGCACGAAAAATTAGGTAGGCCAGGGTTGTTAGCGTTTCCTCTACAATGAAAGCTTTTGAAATTACTGAAGGACGTTTGTATCTACAAATTAAGAGGGCAGTACTATTGACAGCAACTACTGTCTCAAAGAAATGCCACTGGCAATCACCATCTGTGAAGGTTCCCTTGGGACAGGAGATAAGAAACTGTGAGGTCATGGTTCTTTCCTGGCATTTCCAAAAATCCCTCCTGGGAGTGCAAGGAGAAAGCCAGTAGTTTATCAGCTGGGAGTGCCAGGTTGTACTCCATGGCACTACAGTGCTCCAAGAAGGACTGCTGTCTTCTCTGTATCTTCTCTGCGTTGTGTAGTGGCCTGTAGCTGTTCCCCAGTACGGAGTTTCTTCAAAGTCCAAATGGCTAGTAGAGAGCATTGCCTACAAAAATACTGATGATCATCTACATTTCTGGGATCATGATCCCTGGCATTTAAGAACAAAGGAATATAAAAGGGAGGAGAGACAATGATCTGTCTCTTCCCAAGAGAAATGATCTTGCATCCGTTTGCTCAATGAAGTGGAAGTACCCAGTCAGTCTTAAGGGTCTCGAGACTTAAAAACAAGTCCGTGAGATACTGAAAAAGAAATGGCTTTGGGGGCTGCAGGGGAAGCAAAGTAATGGTTAAGGGTGTGGTTTTTATCTAGGAGTAACTAAAATTATGTCTCATTGTTACCAGCACCCTGTATAGATGTTTCAGTAAATAATAAACTAGGTAAGAATTAGCTGTTATTCCCATCAGGAGATTTCAACCTGTTTTGTTATAAGGGGTCTGAGTCAGTAATCATCTGCATTTAACAGGTGGAAAAGAGAGAGAGAGAGAAAGCCAAATGTCCAAGATCAACCAGTAGCCAGGTCAAGTACAAAGTCAAATCTACTGTGTCCCCTTCCAGAGTTCCCTCCATTTCTCCTCTTCGGAGCCTTTCCTGGGAATGATTTAATATCCAACAAATTTAGGGCATACAGAAATTATTACATTCTTGAACATCTTTAGCAAAACCTACAGCTAATCCAGTAACATCAAAACTTAATGATGCTACATCATACAAAGGGTAAGTCACATTATCTACACTCAATGTCTATGTACATTGAGTATGTTTATGTACCTTCAGTATATGCACATTGAATATCATATGTCTATATATATATATATATGCTCAATGCATTGCTCTTACTCTGTTTTGTCCAAAATCTTGTACTTCATGTACTGGCACCAGAATCTTCCACTTTTTGTACACAGTGATCAGATATGTAATATTATGGAAGTAGCAATTCTTGTATCACTTCCACTCTTTAAGCTTACTGTATAGATACACCTTCTGAAGTCATGCTGGGAATCAAAAAGGCACCTCAAACACCTGCAAGTTATTGACCACGTGAAAATACGGGCACTACAGACACCAACTGTAGCGTAGTCCTGTACCTGTCCTTGTAGGTTTTCGAGACATTTAGCTGAAGTTTCAGATTTGCCTACTAAGTAACTCTTGATGCTGTACGATGATGTAACTGCCATTACAGCAAAACTTAAATAAACAAGAAAACAGACATTTGTGCCTATAAAAGCAGCAAGATGGAATCCTACCCTTTGCTCACAGCAGACGCCCACTGAAATGGGCATTCAGCAGTCGCGGACCTCAGTGGAACGAAATCCACCTTCTAGTATCCTGGACACTACTAACAAGACTTTAAGGAGAAAGTGATCCAACAGCTGCGAGCAACCCCTAGGTGAGGCTAATCTGCTTGCCCATGGCTATATTAATTAGGCTTTTGATAAAATAACTTACAAAAAAAGTTGTTTGCTGAAAGTGTTGATGACAGTCTGAAGTGTCCTTACACTGCCAAACTTAGATACATCTTTGCAAAACTTTGCAAAGAACTGACATCTTATCTACTTTGAACATATTACTGATGAACACTTAAAACGTGCTTCAGCACAGCACCTAATGTTAGACGCTGGTAACATCCCCGTACGCCGCTTGAAAATGTACCAGAGGAAAGTACGCAAAAAGCGGTTTTGAATTAACCAGTTAAGTACTAGTTGGGAAGACACTGTAACCTGTGCTCAAAGGTATCTACTAACAACCATACTCATTTCTACAGTCTTGTTTGGTATGTGTCTTAGCTTAGACCTAAAATCATCCAAATATACAAGCACAACTTTGAGGATACTTCAGAATAGCTGAAGTTTAAGCTATTCTGAAGCAGTGTAAGCTCAGAACAATACAAGAAGTGTGCTATTAGATTACCAAAATGTTTCTTTGGCTTTTCAAGGGGAATCTGATGTTTCTTCTCTTGTTTCCTGGACTGTTTAAACTGAATGCCCCTAGATCAGCATGTCAGAAAAATCATACCTATTACCACATTTCTAAAAATGTCCTTTGTTTTTTCTGGGAAAAACATCAGAAGCCTGTGAAAGCTTATGGTTTGTCTAGTGACCAGTTTGATTTCTACTCTCTACAGGCACTTCCTTAAGTGCTGTGCTGGTGGTTTTTTTGTAGCAATCATTCCTTCTGGAAACTGTGAAGTAAAAAAACCACTGAAGACAACAGGAGGTCCCTCTCACTTGTTAGCTCACCGGTCTTGATTGGTGCAAGGCGTGATGTCCCAGTGAACAAAACCTGAACTGCCATCGCAAGCATTCCCTGGCTTCAGAAGGCCCCGCTTGCAGTACATGGCCAGGCACTGTTGCAAAGTGATAAAACTGCTTCCAGCTATCTAGCCTTAACGTTGCTGACGCTTAACAACAGAAGGGAAAAAGAAGCAGGGTAAAGCACATTGGGTATCCTCATATCAGCACACAAAATTTTATTATCCCTCTCTCCTCTAAAATCCCTTTGGCAGTCACCTAAGGATCATGGTGCAAGATAGGTTTAGTTATAAACGTTTACCAGAAACCTTACAGGAGCCTGGAGAATGTTGCTTTATTTTTAATTATGCTCTGTCTTGCTCACAACTCTTTCATGAAACAAAACATCTCAATGTTGAGCAGCACAACGAGTGTTAAAACTACTGGTTTGGAGAATAATCTCACAAGTAGTGCACAATAGTTCCAGATATAATCTCAAACCAAGAATTAATCTCCATCTCTGTAATCTTGACAATCACCACTCATTCCTGACTCAAGCAATATCTGCATTGTAAACCAAAGCTTCAGGGTGCGCAGCAAGATAGCACAAAAGGAGCGGATACACAGGATCTGATTACAAACCCATTGTAGTTTAACACTTTAACAGCTACCAGCGGTAATCAGAATGTGAGGAAACCCGGTCTCACACTCAAATGAACCTGCTTCCTGATACTGCACATGATACAAAGAACAATTGCTCTTTCAGAGCAGAATTGATCTTTTAGAAATCTTGTGCATCATCCAATCTTCATGACTTTAGCAAATGGCTTTCCATGACTTTACAAGCTCATATAATGTTTTCTTTCTCCTTGCAAGCAGCAAGCTACCAAAACAGAACCTCAGGCAGCAGTGAAACTAGGTGCAAATTTGGGCGAGTCTGCAAATTCAGTGCAGACTGTAACAAAACAGGAAGAAATGTTTCAAACAAACAATAAAGGTTATCCCCAATATCTACAAATACAAGCTCAATAAAATGAGGGTCGGAGCTCAACACAACAGGAGTGAAAATGCCTTGTTAGAAAGGGACAAAAAGCTTGCCCTCCACAAAACGAACCCTGATGAGGCTTTGCCAGGACAGCTACATATGTCCATCGCCGAATGCTCTATGCACAGATAAGGACAGATCCCAGTACTGCGTCAAAGAGCTGCAGGTGCCTACCAGTTACCACGGAAACTGGCTACGGACCCCTCTTTCACCTGCAGCAGTTATGGTTCATGACATCATATGTGACATAGGCTAGCCCCACTGGCTCCTCTCCGTGCCATAGGCTGTGTCTGAGGGGACGCACCCTGAGCAAAGAACTCTTCTCGAGGGTACGGATCACTGAACAGTTCATCACTGATTCCAGGCCAGATTTCATCTTCTTCCTCTCTCTCAGGAAGAAAGCTTTGTGCTTCTGCTGTAAGGCAAATCCAAAAGAAGTTTTGGGCACAGTTCTGAGAATTAAGTCTCATTACTTTTTGGCCATTACAGCCACGTAGAGAGATTTTAACTGCTAAAGCAAGCTTACAATTTAGTACCTTCTCTAAATCAACCAAGTATATAAAGCCAAACAGTATGTTTGCCAAGAGGAAGGTCTGCTTTCGACTGAACAAAAGCTGAATAACCGTATTTGAATACAGAGCCATTCAGTTTTGCCAGTTCTCACCTGCTAACTACAGCACGCTAGCATACAGAGGTCATCTGCCTGTGATGGGAAGGCCGCTTAGCTCCTACGATTTTCAGGGACAGACATGAGGGCTTTGTGGCCGAGGTCAGTGATGAGCCCTTCCACGGCCTGACTCCTCAGCAGGGAGCACCTTGGGCCCCGAGTACCTCGGGGAACCTGCTGAGTTTGGTCCCCGGCACCTCCAGATCTCCGACTGCCCAGGATCCAAGAGCAGTATTTCACTGGGTCTCCCTCTCTCAACTTACCTACCTGAGAAAGCAGGACACGGAGAACGAGGGGAAAACCAGCTGCTTTTGTAGATCGTAGCACGTGTAAGGTCGCAGAACAACGGAAGAAAGAGCTTTTAAGAGACTTCTAAAATTATTTCTAAAGCTGTCTGGACATGCATGTTTTTATTTTTTATAAAAATTCTATTCCGAGTCTTTGTATAATTCTGTTCAGATACAGAATTATACAAATAATGTTGGAAGTATCAAGAATTATTTTTGAATGTCTGACTATTATTGAGTATATTTGATGGTTGATTAGGAACTGCTTTAAGTTACAGAGCACCTTTTTATTAAGGTTTCTTTGATAATTAGCTAGAAGGTTGACACAGTAAAGAACTTTGTTTACAAAGATCTTTACAGTCCACATAAATCTTTGCTGTAAAATAATCTGTATCTAAGAAGAATGTTTTTCTTCAGTATTTTTAATAGCTTTTCCCCCAACTCTGTTTTATAACTTTACTACAAGATAATATGGGAAGCAGATGGAAACCGAAGTGAAACTGGGTAACAGTTCACTTATCCCAGATTTGTGAAATAAATTATTTCCCTGTCTATCCAAGCAGTCAGAGAGGCATATGCAATAATCAGCACATTGAAGTGTTGATTTTCAAACTTTCTAAGATCAGATACATTACCAGAAAGTTAGTTACAGCACAGCTGGTGGGGGTCCACCAACAGATGTCCTGGTACATACACTTAATTAAAAAAAAAAAAAAAAAAAAAGAGGGAAATAAAAAGCCAGGGTACTGCCCATTTTTACCTTGGAACATATTCATAGGTTAAAGAAATATTTGCTCCTCTACGATGAAAATAAAAAACTTGTAGGATTTTGACTCAAAGGGACAAACCAAGATCTGGCATAACACAGAGCCACAGCTCTGCTGCATAAAGGTAATGATTTTCTTCCACACCATTAAACCAGACAAGGTTAAATTTAACATTCTTAATCTCAGTGCCTGCAGACCTACAAACACTGGACAACAAAAACAAAACACCATATTTAAGATGCAATTGTTCTTTATGTAGCCTATAACACCCCTCCTCCCCCCAAAAAGAGGTAGGCTGGTCTCTTCACTGTGCTGCATTCAAAACGAAATGGCAGAATCTGTGTGTCAGACTGCAAAAGTTTCACTAACATATACATACAGGAAAGACTTTATGGAAAAAACAATAACTCCCTGCCCCAAGCATTAAAAATCATCAGGAAGTTTTTATTTTTTTGTGATTTAATGAAGGGGAACAACCAACAAGCAGATTATATTTGTAGGGGATTTTAAAAAAAATTTTTTTTTTTACTTTAAATATTTAAAAATATTAGATACTTAATTATTTCTTTGAGCAAACATGAAAGTCTCTCCATGTGCAAAGCAAGCGAAGAACAAAAAGTGTTTGGGACTTATCTCCAGACAACCAGCTGCATGGAACCTGTGTTGATGTATCAATGCCAAGGGATCATCATTCTTATTTTCAGTGTATGAACTGTGTGTAGCATGTCGGCTATTTCTGAAAGTTCATTTTTTGCAGATTCAGATTGTAACAAAACTTGGTCCTTTCCTATTGACTCATATTGCAAAGTGTTGGGAATTCACGTAATATTAGAACTGTAGTTTTATCAATCATAATTATATATCTATTTTGCAGGTGTTCTTGTACACAAAATAAATGAAATATTCCCCATTATCAAGATAAATTGATCCTCTCAGGTCTGGCTCTAGTTTATTTAAAGACTTTACAATTTTACTACTTAAGAGAAAGTCCTACAGAGGTGTTATCTCACCATTTATATTTTCTCAACACTTATGATACTGCTATCACACTCTTAAAATAAAAAAAAGCTTGTATCATGATCCAGACCAGGCTTATGTTCTATTCCTGGGGTAGGTTTTTTTCTTTACACAAAAAAGGAAAAGTTTTGTTCAACGTTTGGGTCATTCCTTGAGCTCTACCACTGGGTGGAGAAAAGATGTCCAAGTAACAATGTGGATTTGGGGGGCAATGGTAGAAGGAGGAGGAAACAGTTCCCTTTAAAATGTAAACAAGGACAAGATTTTAAAATCTATGTTTGTAAAATGTGTACAAAAACATTAAAATGATACAAAACATCACCAGCAACATTTTATGGCAAAGTTATTATCCTTTTAATTTTGTATTAAATTGTGGTTTATTAGCTTGTTACTTTGAAGATTACTCAGTATGCACAGAACAGATTACTGGTGCATTTAATGAGCCAAAGGAAGTAGTAGGATGAACATGAAAAGATTGTTTTATATTGTAGAGTACGAGCTATTTGATATTTCCAACACAGTACAAAAGAAAGCTTCTCTGTAGATTGATCATGGTTCAGTTAACATCACTGAATATCTAATACCTCCAACTCAATTAATTCTCACCTGATTAAGATCAGTCTGATATTCAAACTAAATCATCTCTCCAGTCAAGTAGAAATCAATATTTCTGATTTTACTTTTAAATTACAATAACAAATAAAATACATGCATCGTCAGTATGCCAGGAGTAGCTTTCCTATTCTAGTCTACTATGGCATGCATAACACAGCTGATTAAAGAATTATTCTAATTTGAGCAACAATATATATAAGACAGATTAATTTGAATAGAGGGAGATAGCATGAAATAATTAAATGCATCTTATATAGGGCAAAGAGAAAATTGACATAAAATAACCTTGATTCTTTCAAGTGAACCTCTGTTATCAGATCAAATACTTTGTCTCCACAAATATTCATCTGCTGTAACATAAAAATAATCATATACTTTCCATTTTCCTGCCCATCACCACCCCCCCCAAAAGGCTGCTCCATTTCAGCTTTAACTCCAACATATTGCTGAGGGCATCTGTCCTGGGGCAGATGATCAATATGTAGTAGCATACAGCACAGGACTGGGGAGGAGAGACGATTCCAGGAATCCAGAGATTTTAGGGAAGGCACATTCCCCATGTTAAATATCTCTCCTCCTGCCCAATCTTTTCCAGAGCACTCTCAGCACGGAAAACCAGCTTTTTCTTAAAGTATACAATGCAAACAGAGATTCCTCCAGTAGACTACAGCATCTCTTGCACTCCAGTATGAAATGCTGAAAAGTCACCTGTCTTGTGATTGAGAGGTGAACGTACAGCAGGAGAGAACTGTCAGGAAGGCAGATAGCACAACTGTGCATCTGCAGAGGAAGAATATTTCCCAAAAAAACTAGAAACTGTTTCTCGCAACACATTGCCTTGGGGTAAAGAATACGTGTTACCAATATCCTAGAAACAAATCTGAAAACTATGCTTTAGGGGACATTTACAATTAGAGATGAAAAAATAACATACTGAATCAGACAAAGGGCCCATTTGTCCTGTGTACCATCTTTGTCAGAAGCCAGTAATAGCTGCTTCAGAAAAGAGTGCCAGAAAGTCTACGTTATGGAAAAACGTTTTCTCAAGTGAAGTTTCTCCCTAATCCCTATCAACTGTAAGCTTGGCTTACACCTTGAACCATAAAGTTCTCACATGCCTTTCAAAACCCTTATGATCACTTGCACAGTGGGTCTAAACTGACAAGCCTCCAAGAGAAGAGGCAGAAGAAAGAGGAAAAAAACCACTCCCAATACCAAAAAGGCATATACTAGCCTGAATTCCTTCAACATCTATCTGCCCCGGCTTGCTTAAGTCCTGCTGAAGTCCCAACTATTGCAATTGTGGTTATTTGTGTCATACCATGGATGCCTTTTTCATTAGCAAGTTTTCAAAATCCTGCTGCAAAAATTAATTGGCCTCAAAGTACCCCTCGGCTGGATGTAGAATAGGCCAAAGCAGTAGGCAGGAAAGGCAGTCTGCACAGATCAAAAATGTTTGGGGGTTGGTTTTTGTTGGGCTTGTTGGTTTGAGTTTTTTTTCAGACCAATCCAGTTATACTTGCTCTGTAAATGCCATCTACCTTCACTTAGAAGCAACAGTCTTCAAAGTTTTCATCTCTTAAATGCATAGATATTACAAGTTTCTGGTTTTGGTCTACTGCTCACATCTGCCAAGAGCATTTCTCTTCTGAAATTAAGGCTTAGAAGGGGCTTTTGAAATGAATATAGGAAATCAATGGCTTATTTAAACTTTCTGTTTCAAAAGTTATCAAAAAATTATTGGTTTTTTTGTTTGTGTTGTTGGTGGGTTTTTTAGAAACCACAATACCACACCAATTCTGAAAACACATGTAAGGCATGTAGGGATTCTCCATCATCATTTAATTCAAAACAGAAGTCATTGCTCAGCTGTTGATCTACTTTTTGTTACAGAAACATTAACAGGGTTTCTGTTGTTTTCAAACCCAACAATCATTAAAGACTGAATTTCTGGAAAAAAAGAAGATTTTAAGAAACTAGCATCAAGGAATGACAAATAAATCCAAGAAAGCCATGGACAATGAAGACTGAGTCCCATTCCCATACGATGCGGAGGCTCACGCTGGGGGAACTGCTCTCACCGGACTCATTATACATGCTCTGCAGTCTAAAATTTGCTCCCATTTGGACTGAGAATTGTGAATGTTTGTCAGAGGTATATCCAGAAACCCCAAGCAACAGCAGGGAAGTAATTCTGTCTGCCCAAATTAACCCACATTTGTCTACAGCAGATTGTTGGACCTTTTCTTCCTAATTTCATAATGAACACTAAGAGACAGTAAATGACACTGGAAAGCAGCAAGTTTAAGAAAAACAGTTTTGTTTAAAAAAAAAAAAAAAGACGACTGAGGAACGCAGCCAAACACAGTAATTCAAGCCAGCCCAATCAGTACAACTAACAAAAAAATAGACAAATACTTAAAACAGATAACAAAAATACGCCAGATTAAAGTAATTAGAGTTAAAAAACAGAATTCTGAAAAAAACATACACATGCAATCTCATGGTATTTTTAGCCGCTCTTAGTTCTGCCACTTGGACAAAGACAGGTCGGCTCTCCTCATTCTACCTTTTTGTATTAGTACTACACACATGAGATCTGATCAAAATTACTTCTGGGGTACGAGGGGTGGAAAGATTAAAGTTAGTTTTAAGTTTGATAAGAATTCTGAATGCACACATTAAACTTGACTAGGGAAAATGTTTTCCTAAGTAATCACAGAGCCAGAAAAGAAGATTTTTAAAAAACACCTTAAAAACCACCATTTTAAAATGCACCTTAAAATGTCAGATAGTACTTTCTCCACTATT
Organism: Mycteria americana; assembly: GCF_035582795.1. Taxonomy (NCBI): domain Eukaryota; kingdom Metazoa; phylum Chordata; class Aves; order Ciconiiformes; family Ciconiidae; genus Mycteria; species Mycteria americana. The sequence continues at coordinate 44,887,703 of NC_134366.1, read as the reverse complement.
GCTGAATGCTGATGAAATGCTGTGGTAGTCACAATTGATTGGTAATATGCCTTTAGTCACTAGAATTTCTACAGAACTTGGACTTCAACAGCAAATGGAGCTTTGGCACAGATGATGCAGAGAAATATCTACTTGTTAGCTTTAGATAGCCTTAGTGTAGTGGGCACAAGCTTGACCTGATCTGATCTCCCATCCTGGATTTCCAGATTTGTCAGCATTTTTTGTATGCGCGTGTATACACATGTATCTATACATGTGTATACACACATACACACACGTGTGTGTATTTTACCCCAAACACACAGAAATATAGTACACTGTCACATTTACAAAGTTCCAGCAGCCTAACTATTTAAGAACTGAGAGACAAGTCTTCCTGCCCCTGACTAAGCAAGATACACAGACCACAGCAGTATGAAGAAGAGGGTTATGTCCTCAGAAGACAGGGGAGAAATAGCAAAGGCACAACTATTCTGTATAAGGCTTTGCAGTGACTGCACTTTGTCAGGCAAGGCAGATTTAAGTGCTCAAAGATGACAATCTGCTGGGCTATTCAGGCAGATTTGTCAAGAAAAGCAGACCTTCTTTTCTTCCCATTGAAATTACAAAAAAAAAAAAATCCTTTTAAGCAAAGTAAACACATTGCTTTTAAACAGTTTACTTGGGTAAATCATGATTTGTTAACTAAGGATACTTGCTTTAGGAATGTTCTTGTCAAGTACAAGCACTGCATTCTATATAAGGTTCCAGGTAAAACACACCCAACGAGCACAGCCACCTAGTTAAACTGCACTGGTTTTAAACAACTGCTTCCTTTAAGACTGACTTGATCTAATTTTCCTCCCACCCTGCAGTAAGTATCCCTGACATGAAGCATTACCATACCAGGCGCTGGAAGAGGCAGAACTGGAACAAACGCAAGTTCCCCCATGGCTACTGTCTGTCACTGCCTCCTTCTATATAAACAAGTGCATCCAACTTGAGCTACGCAGAGCAGCCTCGCTGCTGCTTATCCTCCCACCTCCTTCGGGAGCTGCTGAGCCGCTCAGGGACAGCTGAGAAGTTAGCATAACAGATGATTAAAAGAAACAACATCCCCCTCCCTCTGTCCCACAGTGACTGACTCCTTAGCTGAACTCCAAAGTTAAAAAAAAAAAAAATTTATGAAAGACAAGAGATTCACTGAGTGGCAGAAATAGCAGTAATGTCCTTCTACCACACGGTGGAGATAGAGCAGGTCATTTAGGGAACTCTTGAAGAAGCAATCGCACTGCTATTCCACCATGACACCAGCTCTAATTTACAGCATGTTGCTTCAAGGATATTTCTTCCCCCTAAGTTCAATTTACTGTATTTCCAAAAGTATGATTTTGACTCAAAGTTCCAATACAGAAGGTATTATTACTAATTACTATTATCATTATTATTATTACTATTCTTTCTCCCTCCTCTGAATGGAACAAAATATCCTCTAAGCAAAAGTGAAATGTATTTCAGGGTTCCAGCTGGAGGGTGGGGGTGGGATGGGGCGTGCAGAATAGGGTCAAAATTTCAGGCCTTCTGGGCACTCCAACAAGGATACAATACTAAAGATTAATACACTTATGCTCTTCTAAAAGAAGAGGAAGTGACTTTCCCTTCCAGGTCACAATTCATCCTATATTCCTTCCCAACCATCATTCTAACATCTCCAAAACAGGCTGCCATGTACTTACCTTGGTTTGCAGTATATGTTTAGTCTCTCTCTTTTTTCAGAAATTACTAGCCTTCAGCATATGCCGGTGTGGAGGTGCGGGAGGAATGCCTGCTGAATGAGGTATTACTCAGTGTTTGTAAGGATGACAGAACCAGAAGTGTAATTTTTCAGAAAAAAAAAAAAAAAAAAACGACCCCAAACAACTTGTGCTGTGCCTATATTCTGAACTGTATACTGAAGAGTAACTTGACACTTCGCAATGGTGGCCACAGCGTGATAAAATATGTGCAATTACTTTTTCAAAAGAGTGCATCATTGACTATGTAGGCAGTCAGAATTTCGGACTTCCCTATTCATTTCATGCTTTTGAAGAGATGAGTTTTAACGATGTGACAAGAAAGGACACTACCAAAGCTTAGCAAGATCTGGAAATTTGGTAGTAACTGTGTAACATTTATTTTCCGTCTTCTGTAAATCACTACTTGTTTTAACTAAACAACTGTGATAACCAGAGAGCTAAAAAGGCCTGAATACGAGACAGCAAATAATCCAGCCACACTCTTCCTGTGTCTTTGAAACTGTTGCACAAAAGCTTTTTCAAACGACAAAGCACTACAATTCAGTATTTTGTTCAGGTCCTGGAAAACTCTCCATGAGCTGTGAGCACTGCATGCTGCTCTGCAGGAACAGGGTGATTACAATTCTCCCCTTGATCAGGAACTCCCCCAGGCCACAAACCCTCCCTTGAGCTAGTAATACACGCTTTCTTCAAACTCTTCAGAGACATTAAACTGAACAGATGAGGCCAGTGCCATTCAGAACAATGCAAGAACGGCAGCTTACTACAGCCGTACTTACAGAGTGGTTCCATTCTGGACCAAAAGTTTGCATAAAGACAGCAATCAGTTCAGGTGCTTCTAGTCACGGAGGGAAACTGATCATGGAAGGAAGGAAAAAAATCCCCAAAACAACCAACCCACCCTCCCCTCTAACCTACCACGTCTTTTGGTCCGATAACAGAGCTTCCAGGAATCATTTACCGCCCAGGCAGACTGGGCATGGACATCAGGCACCAGGGAGCAGGAGAAGGGAAAACTGATGACATAAGAGTTCTGTTGACAAAGTCATTTGTTTTGACAAGGAAGCACCAGGCTGAAGCCGTGATGTCATGCCCAAGCATACAGCAGGTACAACCAAGCAGATGCTTCTGTGACACTACTGGCTGTTGGAGCCAAAGAGTACCAGGCCAAAGAATTCTACGTGTATAAGGGGTTCTATTAATAAACCTGATTATATAGAGAAATTAAGGTATGTGGTCATTTCTCCATAGCAAAGGTTGTAATTTTGAAGACAGTAAAATGAAATACTTGTAGACAGAGGATTCACAAACAAGCCTTTGACAAATCCACGAAGCAAAACAAAATGCACCAGGAACTCTTTGTCAGCTATGAAAGTCCCTCAAAAAGAGGAACTCTTCTTCACTGTAAGGCTTAATGGGCAAATGGCATAAAAATCTGTATAACACCATGGACTTCATTGGCACTAATCCAGAGTTAGTTTGGTATAATGAAGCCTCGGGAACAGCGCTCTAACTTCTGACAGTCAACTACACTTGTGTTCCTCAAGCTGTATGCACACATGTACTCAAGTTTGGCAGGAGGTGCTTGTTTAACTGCATCTGTTCTGCCTGCTCCAAGTATCTTGTTTCTGATGCAAAAAGATTTCAGAGTAATACAGTCTCAACACTGTTATGAAAGAAACAGCAAAAATAATCACATACATGTGGTTTCCATATTTAGAAAAACAACTGCACTTTAAAGAATTTATTTAGCAATTCTTCAAACAAATATTAGCAATGCATCTGCTACAAAACCATTGGCAAAGGAGACATTAAAAGTTTAGACAAGGAGAAATATATATGTGGCTTTAGTTTAGAAGCCATTTTAGTCACACTTCTTCCATAGCATGAGGATACTTCTTATGAAATATCCTATGCCACCCAAACAAACAAGAACTACTCAGTTTTTGTCAACTGCTTTCTAAACAAGGAGACAAAGTCCATTTCTAACAAGCTCAGTCACAGGATCCATAAACAGGGCTCAAGCTGCTGTAAGGGAAGATGTGACAGAAGAGCCCTGCACATTTGCAGTGGCAGCTGAGGACGCTAAGAATTCAAAGCAGCATTCAGTGGCCAGGACACACACAGAAACTGACTGAGGGTCTTAATGCTGCCATTACCGTGGCCTTCTCAGCAGCACCATTACATCCCCATGTAACCTTTTGTATTTCATGTTTACTTAGGACTGAAAGCTCTTTGGTGTGTATCCCGACTTCTACGTAAGGACCATTCCTGGTTGGGACCTCTCAGTGCTATGACTGGATGACCGTGAGTACCTTTTCCACTGGTAGACTGAAATTACAAGAATATAATCTGGCTAAAAATCTTTCCTCCATTTTCTGGGTTCTGAATTAAATGAGCTTTACTCACTGAATGCAGATGTACACATGCCTCCACCACCACAGATTTGTCAGTATGTAAGTTTTTCCAAAGACTTCTCTCACCTTTATTCTGAAAGAAAAAAAACCACCCAAAAGCTAGCATATGCTGTATTAATGTAAAACCCCTAGAGGGCAACTAAGCTTCAATTTCAACCTGCATAAATATTCAGCTCCTTAACTAGTTTACAGATTATGTAAACTATTTCCTTCAACCTTGGGTTTTTTCCCCTCATTTAAAAGAAATGAATCCTTTTCATTCTCAAATCACATTACTGCTGCCTATTTAGTGTAAGTTAATCACCACTCCCCAACCAGAGACTGAGTTCTCAACCCAACAAAGCTCAAATGTGTGCAAAAGAGAACAATAAAGAAAACACATGCAAGGGCCTCATTTAAACAAAGACAGAAAACAAGCATATGAAAGTCTGAAATCACTTTCTTTGCATTAAAGACCTCTAACAATACATCTTGTTTATTATTCAGCTTAGTATTAATTTATTGCATGGCATCTGTTTTCTTGTACAGCAGGCTGGTTGCAAGTCTCAGATTTATGAATTTAAGTTTATACTGTTGGGATTATTTGCCTGTTCTCCCCCACATACTATTATTTCAGCCTTATATATCATAAGTATTTGGGGACAAAAAAAAAGTGATGAATCAGGAAATAAGATGTCAAATTAGTTATGGAAAATAGTTTCATTTATTCTTACCGTCTTCAGCTAGACTCCAGGCCTGCTGCTAGTGGTGAAAGAAAAAAAACAGGAAGTAATTGGGGCCATAAAAATAAAAAACCTTTGTTCGATTCCAAGTGTTCTCCCCAAATTTTAAAATTGGTAACTCCAGTGTCCAGCTGAGATTTGTTTGTAATGAAGTAGCAGGCATCAACTGCCTTTCCCCTGCTTTCCACCAAATCTCGGTGGGAGCTGAAAGGCACTTACTATCCTGCCAGCCCACATCCGCACAGAACCTGCAGACACACTGATGTTTAACATTAGAGGAAGCACTAACAAATCAGTGGGAATCCCATGCAATATGGAAGCAACCTGAGACAGGGAGGAAAGAACCAGCTCAAAGGAATCCTTAGCAAATGCTCACAAAGCCCAAGGGTTTCTACATGGCTTTTGCAGGAGATCAAATAACCTAACAAAAATTCATAGCATAGCCATCCTTGCTTTATGCATACCAATGCAATGCCACATATGCATTGACCGTGATAGTTCTCTTTCATATATGGTCTTATCCTCATTTACATGTGTGAACAGAGACTAAAAATGACTACCAGTAGAATTCACGTTACCTAATTTTAGCCACCTAAAATTTACATGTCTCACCTAAAGCTGATTCTCAAAGTACTTTGCTCTCCTCGTTGCCTTGAAAAGAGAGAGAGAGAGAGAGAGTGCACGCAAGGTACTTCCAAAATGCAGTTCGGTCCCATCTAAGAGATTTAAACAGGATGACTGGTTTAGACTAGACATAACTTTCAGATGACTAGAACTGGGATGAAATGTCTCCCATCCTACATGACTTAACAAAAAATCATAAAGGAGGAGTTCAAGGAGCCAACATAAATCTCCAAGGCTAGTGCTCCACTCACAAGGGTCTCCTCTCTGAACGTCGCAGAACAGTATGAAGTAACTGCTGCCCCACAGGAGCTTTAAAAGACTGCAGAAGGGAGAAGAAGAGGGCTAGACACTGTTTCTTATTCAGATTCATCCCCTCTGATTGCTTGAAATAGAACAAGCTTTAAATGATCATTCTGACTTTTTGCCACAAGTTCAGCCAAGGCTTAGAGACTTGAGCACTGGAGAACTGTTAGTACAAAACCTGCCCAAGTAAAAAGTTACTGTGCAATCAGTTAGCGTTTGGACACACAAAACACTGGTTACTACTGTATCTCTTTATATGGATGCCCATAGCACATGGTAGAACCTAAACTTTAGTATACCAACCTTGTAATCAAACTTAAGACACTGACTATATTGTATTAGAAACTAGGGAATTCCACCTGCTTCACATAAAGCAATTATAGTCACTGTTACAATTTACCCTTTACATAAAATGCGTCTCAGTGGACCTGAAATATGGTAATGCAAACACTAAATTACCTTTAAGTACTTTTAACACTCACAGAGGTGATTTTTTCTCCTCCTTATTAGAGCGGCTGAATTAGCTTTCAGGTAAGTCAGGTCATCGCAACTCAAACACTAGGGCAATGGAGATAAGTAATGTCAGGTCTGGAACAAACAGCACCGCACTGAGACCACTGCTTATGCCTCAGAGTGAAAATACTTTTATGAACTACAAGCCCTGGGTAAGACCATGAGATCAGAGTTAGGTTGCACTAATAGAATTGCCTGTGAAATGTTGCATCGGTTTCCTAAGCAAAACTAGTTATCACTTAGAAGAGAACTTCATTCTGCAGTTATGCCAATCCAGCAGTTTTCCACAGAGACTATGATATATTTTTGCATTTAAAAATCCAACATGGTATCCTACCTTTCATTAACAATAGCAGTAATGAGACACTAATTAAATTCAGGTACATAAATGCATATTTGAATATGTAAGTAGTTATCTAGAAGAGAATGGAACTAGCATATTTAACTTAGGAAAAAAAAAAAAAAATTAATCACATGCCATGTTTTCCTGAACTGATATTTAAATAGCAAGAGCAGAAGAGAAAAAGATGAGACCAGAACTATTCATCTGAATTACTAGTCTGTTGGGAGAATGCAGCTAAAGCAACAGTTGTCAACTCTGTTAGATATCTTCCTTCATAGAAGTGCAAAAATTATATTTTGGGGTTGTAATTTATGTAAGTATTCTCCGCCCAACAATAAATGCTTCTCAAAAGTTTATGCACAGTCAGTAACTAGTATTTACATGAATAAATGTAAATTTTCATAGCAGAGTGAAGAGGACAGATTCCCCAAACAATATGCTGTTTTAAAACTGCTAAAGTTTCATAGTTACTCAACAGATGAAGCATATCAAAATGAACTTACACAACAGCCTTGCTGAAGCAAAAGTATTATTTTCCACACCATTCTCACTCCCCACAAAAGACTTAAAACTTTCTCGAGCTGTTTTAAATGTATAAAATAAAAAAATTCCATCACCTATACAAGTATATGCTTTTTATTTTCCAACTAGTTAAATCAGGAATAGTTCTCAAAAGCACAAGATGAGGACACCTCTATTACAAAGAGAAAGCTGAAGAACCATTAGTGCTATTACTCAACAGTAATGAAGCATCATTATGGTAATACAATATATTTTAGGTAGGTAATATAAAATATTTTAAACATATGACATTGGATAGAAGTCATTGAAGACACCACAGAAGCTCTGAGCTCTCTTAGTACCCTGTTAAAGATGAATTAGTTAATTACTAATTAATTAGTAATCAAATCTTTGGTTATATAACCCCAAACAGTATACGTTCTTTTATATTCTTCTTTTCATATTCTATGGAAAGCAATGGTAAGTTTCTGTTCATTAACCAGATACGTGTTGAAGCCTACATTAAGGTAATAATGAGTAACAGCGCCTTAAAGTAATATAAGAATGTAAACATTATGGCCTGGCAGAATTTTATCCTGAACTTCCCCACTGGCAGAAGGAATATGCCCATTTGAATCCCTCACAGTCTTGTGTGCTTGCCCTGCTGTACTGGCTCTCACTCAACATGCTATGTTTCTTCAACTGCGTTGACTTTTGCTTTCAAACACCTCCCTCACTGAGATGCTCCGTAATATGGAAAGATATGGAAGGGGCATTTCCTGCACACCCAAACTTTGTGCAAGCTGCATCGTTGGGGTAGGAAACGGAATGGCACACAAGACAGGCACCAGCTTCTCCAGGGTACTATTCTATAGCCATACCTAGGATGGGTATCATGGACAAATTAATGCTTGTGCAAAACCTGTAACACACAGGTTTTCCATATTTAGGAGCTCAATTTCCTCAGCAACATTTACACTATACTTTTGTTGCGCTTCTTAAACAATGAACAGAAAGCACACTCTGTAAGTTGGAGAGCTTATATACATTAAGAAGGAGCATTGAAAAAACCCCTCAGAAAACACAAAGCAAAGAAACAAGAGGAGGAAATCAGGACAGATGAGGAATGACAAAGATTATTTGCACCAGAAAAAATAAAGAGTACTTTTCATCATCAGCCTTATGAATTATTTTGACTGGGCTGTCAGCTTCACTGTAGAAATTACCACCCCAAAGGCAGGAAAAAAAAGTAATGGGCAACAAAGTATAATATTAGAAGTTGCAGACTGTGGTCACTCTTACTTACTTGGTATAATTTTCTTCAACCTGAAAGCACTAGTTCTCCCTGTAAATTTAAAAGTCATTTTTTACATCGTTACATTAAGGTTTGGGGGGTTTTTTGTTTTAAATTCGCCATGCTCCTGAAAATGGCTCTGGAATCTCAGGGCCCAACGCCTTCCCTAAGCAATGCCAGGGACTCAGGTAGAAATGGTTTTCCAAACAAGCCTTTTATTTTCCCTTTTCTGTTTCCCCTTTTTGCTTTTTTCTAGATAAAACAGATTGTCCTATTTCTTCCATTCAAGGTGCTGCTTTTATTCAGATCACTACCAGGAATTCGCCCAATGTCTGAGAACATAAATGGCTTGATATACAAAGAAAAGTTAGTTTAGACATTAAAAAAATCCCAAAACTTAGAAAACCAAAAAACGTTCTTTGAACAGTAAAAAATAACTAAGCATTGGAACAGCCTGTCTATAGAAGCTGCAACGTTAACCAGATTACAGGACAAACACAGGCATACCAGATATGGCCACAAGAGAAGATGATGGCCCAAAGTGTCTTCTGAAAGTCCGTTCCAGCCCCGCATTCCTCTTACGCTTGACAAATACGCCCTCCAATGCGGAGGTAATTTTCTAGAGCACTCAGGCTTGACAATCTCTTTACAGAATTGAAGCTAATGCTATTAAAGACCAGTCTAGATTGCATCAAGAAGTCCTGCTGTCAGCTCTCTCCTATATGCTTACACATTATACACTTCCTGTACATTTCCCACATATTAAACAATAGCATTCAGAAGTCCTTTTTGCCAACATAAGCTGTGTCTCCATAAAATGACTTCTAAAATGTTAGATTGACAGTCTACAGCCACAGGTGCGATTACATCTCAAGCCACACCTTTGCAGTGCTTTTTCACCAACTTCATGAGCATCCCATTACAGCAAAGTGTATAGGATATTTCTGTCACCAAGAAATAAAGCAAAACCTTTATCAAGCCTGGTATGCAAGTGTAATGATGACTTTACACACATAAGCAGACCGTATGATTTAGTATTTCAAAAAGGACTATTTAAATATCTTTAAAATATGTTGTTGATCTGGAGGCTCAGAGGGCATATTTAGTTTATATGGAAGAGGGGGAAAAAGAAGAATGACTAGATACTTCCTTGAGAGATTCTGGATCACAAGAAGAAAGAAGGCTATAAAACATAAGACATTGTATGTGATAAAATGCATACAAGGAAATCCTGAACTTGACTATTAGAAGTTAAAAAAGGCATCTCAGACTTAAAGAAACCATTCTTTAAACTCATTATAGGAAAAAGGTGAGAAGGCAGATCCCTTAATACCATAATTGAAGTTCAAAATTCCCTACAACTATTTCAACTTGTTCCCAATACAGTAGATATCAAGAGAAGAATCTGTTCACTCTATCCAAGGGAAATTTTCATCCACTGCCCTGCTACAATATCTTCTTCAAAATTCCTAATGTAAGTTCCTTTCCTACTCATTATCCCATCAAAATGATTACCTTCCATCCCTTACATGATCCCATTCAAATCCTTTACTAGTATCCCTCTCAAATCTAGAATACAGCAGCTTAATTGTTTTTCTTGCTCCCTGATCATAAATATAAAGCCTCATCCATACCTCCAATGATCTGTACAGCTCTAGTATTCCTTGTCCATTCCCTTTCACATCCTCTGACCAGCTCTGCAGCTCTTGATTCCTCATGCAAAATACTTCTCACCTTCTGTCGTAAGCTTACACTTCATGTAAGGGTATCTATCCTGATCTTAGGCAGCACTTGTTCCAGGCGCTCTTTTCTGCAAGGTTCTTTTCTTCTGATTTTTGAGGGTGATAAACTGTTAAAAATAAAATTCAGAGGGATGACAATAGAACACAAGTGTTTTATGACCTTTTATTGCTGTAGCCTTTACTCCCTTCTCAAGCATGAGACCTGTAAGTAGAACACTCTTCAGAGCACAGATCTCCCTACTCCTTTTCTATGCAGCACCACAGAGACAACTGTTGGAAAACAATTACAATAGCAACAAAATTAAATTTGGGGGTAGGAAAGAGGGGGATTACTTTTTGTTGCCATTATTAAAAGGACCTGAACAATAATGTACACAAATGTGGTTCTACTCAGCAACAAACAACATTGTTTCTACTTAAAAAAAAAAAGTTGTGCATTGTCAGTGGTGTTACTACAGGATCCATTAACTTCTGTATCAAAGAATAAGTGCAGGAGGGACAACTCACTCAATTTAAGCTAAGCAATCTTTAGAACTACTGTTCCAGATGGAAAAAGAAGTTTAAAATGTTTTCATCCCAAAACAGGATGAAAATTTGAGATTTTATTAAACACACTCTGATGTTTCCAGAACACCAAAAAGCAAGAACATTTAGACCACCACATCTTGCTGGACGTGTGTTTGTTTGCCAAACTATTTCAACTTTAACTTGCATTGCCTGACAAGGCCTGTGTTTCCAGCCCTTTTTTTTGATTGGCTCTGCTGACTCCTAATATTCCATGCAAAGATATGTACAACAGGTATAGCTCTCCAGTCTACAGGAAATAATGGAGATCAAAACTACAAGTCTGATAATGCACTGCCTCATAAAATAAAAGCATATTAGATGAACCTGCAACTATTATTCTGATTCCTGTTTAGCTCAACTGGAATTAATACTTCATTTCAATTTTTGTGATTTGGATGAGCAACTTTATTTGGCAAATACACGTGCCAACTTCGTGTGTTTTCTAACGAAAAATGGTGGACAGAATTTTTCCCCTATTACCTTACCCTGAATATCATACTTTCTTTACAAGGTCAATACACTGCTTGTAGGCTATCTGAAACCTCACTATTTATTGTATTTCTGAATACACAGTAGCTACTTTTTGACCAAACTAAGTTCTATTTTCCACTACTGAACCTAATGGTATCTACACAACACATTCTGACTTCAACACTTGAAAAATAACCTATTTTCTGTGTGAAAGTAACCCCAGGGTAATATTCATAATTCATATACAATATAAATATTTATACACATGCAAAGGGAATATAGCATGACCTCTTAAAAGTATTAGATTTATTTACACAAAGTGCTAACTGTTACTGTTGAATGTAGTATCTAAGAGGGGTTTATAATCCAAAACTGCAAAGCAACTACTTAATACATCTTTAAGGACATGCAGTTAAATTAACAGTTACCATAAGGCACATGCACTGCCCTTAACAATGCATTGCTATGTGCAACTATAATATGGGTCATGTAATATTGCAATACTCTCATACATAAGCTATGGTATCTGTAGGTTATCACCACCATCAATGAATGGATACCAAAAAACCCTACAGAATCCCAACTATGCCCTCAATTGCTGGCAGTAAGAATGATTGACACAGAAGAATCAAAACATGTCAACTGGGAAGGAAAACTGAGAATCAGCAAATACTGTATCTTTGCATCTAGGAAAAGATGCAAACCTAGTCTTGGTAAGAAGCTGCAATAACAACTACCCTAGCCTCCCCCTTTTGTTGGGAGGAGAACTTGGCTATGTCTCCCCTATCCACTGGCTGCTGCCCTATGGACACTCACCTCACAGACAGTCTCTAAAGACTGATCTAAATACCACAAAATACCTCAAGATCAGTAGCTACAGGCAAGTTTGTATTTCTCTGTTTTTACAACTTGCACCAAACTGACCTCACCAGGACCCTAAGACGTGGAACCAGCTATTCAACCTAACAGTATAGAGTTTACCAGTGGAGAACTGGAAATAATTAGAGCACATAAAAGGCAATCTTAGCTTCAAAAGAGCTAAACACCAGATGTAACCCAGACAGATTCAATTCTTCAAAAGTCACAGGATATACATTAATGCTAGCATCCTTCCTGAAAGAAACAAGTTTTAAGAAAGGATGTCAGAGAGACTTGACACTTTTCTCATCACTGGGTAAGGAATTTCCAGGTGCAGAAGTCACAAGAAGAGACAAGCAATGATCCAGATTTGATGGGGAGTTTGTCAGGGAGTAGTGATATGACTAAAGGGTAGAAACAACTGATGAAGAGGATTTGGATCTTAATTGCAAGTCTAACACTTCCAGTGATCCAAGAAATAAAGACAAAGACAATTGGTTTTCTCCTTTCTTTATACCCAGTTATAGTACTTCCATTCTGCAGATGTTAAAACACTATCAATCCACAGTCTGAAAGAACAGTTTTCATCCTAAAACTGGGTCACCAACTTAACACCACAATATAATACTTGTATCTCATCGTAAAAGCTGCAAAAGAAGCAATCCTATTGTTCAATCTTCAGCAGTTAGCCTGGTCAGTGCTCTTGTCATGGATATTACTGCCATGTACTACAATAATCCAAAACCATGCAGGTCTCTTCTATTTAAACCAGCATTTGTTAACATCATGTAATTAATTTGTGCTATCTTAATATATTTATGCCAGACAGGGAAAACAATTTGAAATTCAGGATCTTAACCAGAAACCAATAAAATCGCTTGAGAAATCCAAATTGAAAGACTGGACAAAACATAGGTAACCTATCAAGGTTGTCATCTGTGAGCTCTGAACTACCAATATCACTTCAATATCTATACATAAAAATCTCAACCAGGTAAGAGAATCAAAATTAAGACGGTGCTTGTAGGATATGGCAACCTGGCTGAAATTGATATTCATTAGAGTACTCTTTGCATGAATAGCAGCATTTGGACTCTTGTGGTCTTTATCAGAGCCCCAGCTGGTAATGGTTGAAGGTTAATGCCTTACCCCATTCTGTTCAATTTTCTGTCCTAATTAGTCCTCCAAATCTATAGCTGTGAGCACCAAGTGTCTGTGCTCAAAAGAAACTAATTAATGCTAGCAAATTAGATCAAGTCCAAAGATCCAACAGCCAAACTCTTAAATGCTCCTTGTTAATAGGAAGTGTAGCTGTCAATAACTGCTGTTGGTGACTATAATGAGGCCTCTTTCTTTCATTGAAAGTGATTTCATTTCTCTTTGTCCCTGTAAAAGCTGTTCCATTCCCTAATAAAAAAATAAAAAACCCCACACAACTAAGTTGCAGTGGTAAAGCTAGCAGTCTGACCCATTTCTTATCATCAGCTGGGTTGAAATGACATGGAGGGGGGAAGAAAAAAATTAAAAAATCAAATAGGGTAGGTTCCCTCCCCGAACATTTTCTTCAAAGTCCTAACACTAGTTAGAATACTTAAATTTCCATCACCAAGCAACACAATATACTCTCATATTTCTTTTCTATAAAATCCCCTAAATTAGCTGAGAGTAGTTAATGCTGTAAGTATCATTAAAAAAGACCATGAGATCTAGGATCTCATTTCGTCAAATTGTAATTTACATATAGCTGTTCTCTCTGCCCAGTTTGTTGGAGCAAAGCTCAATATACCATAATCCCTCTAGAGATTGTATTAATTCACATAGTTAAATGTGATGAGAGCAAATTTTCATTGGAAATATACAGAGCTGAATCATTTTTCCAAAAGAAAAGCTATTGTGCACAAACAAGAACATCATATAAAAATTCAGCATCCTACTCTTGAGAAACCCTAAGCAGGGAAAAACACCTAGTAATTTATTACCAGTACTAAATACAGCTGTACACTATCAAAACATCTAAAACAATTTAAGTAACTGACAACTGCACAACATGTACAACAGTAATCTCAATAGCTTCATATAGGGTCATGGGGTCACACACCATATGACTATAATGTACTTTAATATTCAGCTAATAAATACAGCAACAGAGGATACCATTCTTCTCTTCTCCACCTGCAGTTTTGTTCCTGGATTGAGCCTGTGTTCTCAAATTATATTAACCTTCCCCTCACAAAAATGAAGTTGCAGGTAATAGGGCAGCATTCTTTTTTCACTCCCATAAAAGAGGGCTATTCTGGTCACAAAATCTATGATTCCTTCCATGTAACCTCTCAGGCTTTCCATCAAACTCTGAACAATATGTACACAAGCACGCTTAAGCAATTTCTCATCACAGCAGCTCAATTTAAAAAAAATTACCAGGAGTTGTCATATTAACTCATTGATTTTTTTATCAGTTACTTGATCTTTTTGCTTTGGTCAATTAGAAGATCACTGTATTCCCAGACACTCCTAAAATACATGAATTTAGAAAAAAATTATAAGGACTATATTTTCACAATGAGGCAAAACAGATGAGCAAAGTTCAGTTATAAATGGTGATTTTAGTTCTAATTTGCTTCAAGAAAATAAGACTCATCAAAATTTTTACATGTGAGCTGTCATGTAATTTCCCACCACTATCAGTCTTAGCATCTGCCAGTGTCAACCTCAGAACCATGACTGTAGGTACCAACAGGTTAATCCTCCCCCAGCATTCAGCAAGGGTTTGCATCAATTAACAGAACTTGGCCTGCAATACAAAGGAAAGCGAGCAATACCACTGAGTAACATCAAGCTGAAATTTGCTAAGTATTTCACACATTTCTTTATCTGCATTTCTGATAAACTATATATTACAA
The DNA here is from genome assembly GCF_035582795.1 of Mycteria americana. Taxonomy (NCBI): domain Eukaryota; kingdom Metazoa; phylum Chordata; class Aves; order Ciconiiformes; family Ciconiidae; genus Mycteria; species Mycteria americana. Next base: position 44,872,673 of record NC_134366.1, on the reverse strand, counting down.
GACTTTTTTTTGAAGAAGGAATATCTAAAGGTGTGCTTGGCCATTTAAATGTGCAGCATCACGTGTAGTTCAATCAGAAATTTATTTGGTTTTATGGGCCTTGATGTGTCAGGTGTAAGGGTCATGGTGTAGAGCAGGTGGCCCCTACGGGGACAGAGATAATGTCAGTGACAGGACTGTTGAGTAACTGCACATTATCAAAACTCTGGTTGACACTGGTCATGCTTTACTGTAGAGAAGCCTGCAGTAGTGTTGCATCCCATCATTTTCACTAAGTATCAACATGAGCCCTGAGGAGGAGAGGGCTAATGGGGAAACGGGAGAATGGGAGGAGGGTGGTTGCTTGGAAATGTCCTTTTCCAGCCACACTTTCCAAACCATTTTTTAAAGCCTTGCCAAGTATCTTAAGAGTTTTTTCAGCAATGTAAATCCAGTTGCCCTAATTACACACTTCCTACAGACAACAGAACCAACATAACAGTTTGCTCCAGGGAAGGTCCTCAACTCAGCACAGGGGGAAACATCCCCCACTTCGGTCTCCCTCCCATTAAAAAAAAGGCAACAGGACAACCTGTTGTCTTGGCCAAATGGATATCTCGCACAGCAAGCTTCAAATGAGCAATGGGCACATTCTTATTTGCAGAGTGACAGGCAGGATCAGGTCTTCAATCATCCAAATTGCTTCCCTTACTTCACTGCCTTCCTAATGGCAGAACCAGGCTGACTTGAACTATCTATCCCTGTATTCACCCTGAAAAGTGTGTAGCTCAGTTTCCTACATAAACCCTGGAGCCTTACAAATGAGTCACAATAACACAAGACATCTGCACGTCACTCTTGGTGACCTTTAAAGGCCCAAACCCAGACCATGTATCAGTAGTAGACAACAAAATTCAGAAGAAAAAAGTTTAGAACTAAACCCCCTTGTCTCTGGAGCAAGACTGCTTTTCTCCCAGCAAAAAAGGATTGTGGCATTTTGGAAAGTGGGGAGAATTGCTTTATAATACAACAAATAGACAAAACATATACAACAACTATAATACAAAATTATGGTCTCATGACTGACTTAATGATCCCAAAAGTACTTTTTTTGGGGGGGGATCTCAACTTAAGACAACTTTGTCAGAGTCCACAACCCGTCAACGTTAGTCAGCTGTTTCTGTTTTTATTTTCCAAGCCAAGTAACCACAAATCAAACTGAACTCAGTGTACAATCCTTAAAGTACTACTGTTCATGTATTTCTGTCCTCAGTGGTTCTTCTCTACCTAAACCCATCAAGTTAAAAATTTCAGAATCGGTAACTCTGAACAGCAGAATAAGTGCTTTTAAGAAATGGAACAAACATTTCTGTAGATATGATCAAGATCAACAAAAGCTCTTGCAGGTTTTTTAGTGCATGTCCCTTGTTCAAGAGCGCAGAGGAGTCATGGAAAGCACAGCACGACCAGATGAAACTACAGAAGTTTTGATAAGCTAAAGATAAACCCTTCTGATGAAAAATGCTAACTTCAGGTTCCTGAAATTTGCTATGATTTTGCTTTAAAGAACTTTACTCAAGCGCAAATTTTTTAACTGGAAATTAAAGCCAAAAACTTCACAATTTTAAAGGAAAACAGTTCACTTAAGAAATTATTTCATAAAAGCAATGGATGAGGCAACGGCAAATCAACACTCCTTTTAGCTACTTCAGTTTGGAAGCACATATTTTTATATGCCAAGGACACATTGATACAGAAATACATAGATTTAATATCATTTCGGACAAACTCATGGTACAGTTTGTACAAATACAATTAAAAGTTCCTGTATGATGATGTTGTTGGGTTTTTTTGTTTGCTTGGTTTTTACAACACTTTTGATACTGCTATGATAGCTCACAATTTCACATACATACAGTGCATGGATATTAACACAGTAAAGCATATTTACATAATGTTAATGGAAAACTAACTAGTGTTTTGCAGAAAGCATGTTTACCCTCTTAACAAAACTACAAATATATCCATTTTCACTGAAAAAGTACTTGAAAATCTTACACACACAGAAATTATTCTGCAACTAAGATGTACTAAATTCTTGAGAAACATACAGCACACACAAGAACTATACTGGAACAATCTGAAAAAAGTTAAAAGTAAATTTAAATAATCTAAGTAAAATGAAGTATGACCAGATACAATACTTAATGGTTCTTAAAAATTATCAAATGGACACATTTTCATGGCTGTTTCATCCTTAAGCTACTCTGGTACACTAACACCCGAGCACAGCACTGGGTCACCCATTTAACCATGCTAGGGTAGCAGGACCACCTCTTGAGTTAACAAAACCTTTATTTTTTTATTTATTTTTTAACCCTTAGGGTTTCTTTTCCCTGGATGACTCTTGAACACGTGCTGGACAGGCTGTCACTACTTGCATTATTAGCTCTGATAAGCACACAGCTCTAGGTGGTATAGCTGCAGGCTAAGGTAACGGACTGTATACAGATGGACCCCCGTGCTCACGCAGAGCACTATTGAATGTATAGGGGCTCCCCATAGGGACAGATATGAACCTAGCGTGATCAAGTAAATTGTAAAAGGCCCATACTTGTAGAATAGCTTTGTCTCCTATATTACCAATGCATTTACCACAATTTCCTAAAGACAAAATGAAACAAAGGTATACTAATAGGAGTTGTTCAAACAAAATTAACATAAAGCAGAAAAATCCTATACTGAGAGCAAGTTAAATGAGCAGGTATGCCACTTAATGTAAACAGCACAGTTTCATGCACATGTGTGCACTCTGTAGCACACAAACTGGATTGCAGGAGTTTTGATTACTTAATTACACAGCTTATGTTCATAGCTTATAATTGTTTACAGCATAAAAACCATAGCCTATTTACTCTGATTAACACCTATCCCTGTGTACTAACAAGACAAATTTATTCCAGGAATAATTTCACAATGGATTTAAGAGATGATAAATTCTCCTGTTCACAAAACTGCTTAAGCTTCATTTCCCATGGTTTGGTGTCTCAAATAGCTGAACTGATGCTATCACCTTTTTTTGAACAGGGATATGAATGTGGGTTTTTTTGTCTATTTGATTATAAAAATTGCGTCAGAAATATTCAGTTTCCACCTCTAACTTCCAGACAATTTGATCAAAGTTTGCTTACAGGTGACAGAGGAATGAGGGGGAGACATGCATCCACAAACCTCATTTTCCTGAAGATACACAGCTGAACGCTATTCAGGAGAAAGAATAAAAAAATTATAGCTTTGCCTAACATAAAAAAAAAAAGATAGCATTTTGCTTTAAAATTCACAGAGGCAAAAACATGGAGAAGCTGCAAGATAATGGTCCACAACTCACAGCTTAGGCATCTCCAATATTGGTTGCTGCCACAGAAAATTAAGATGCTGAAACGAAAGTCCTCATCTTACATAGAGAAAGTTCAGAAGAGAAAAACACACACACACACACACACACCCTCACCCTCTGGACTACCCCCAAAGAAAATTACACAAATAGCATGCTCTCAAAATATTTTTAACTGACATCCTCTTTCAATGACCCACATTACTGTAATTACTCTTCCTCTTCATTTTTTTCCCCAACAGGTATAGAGTTGTAAGTAAAAATTCTTCAATTATCATTAAAATGAAAAAAAGGTGTATTAAGTCCTTCTGGCAGCACTGGAAGTTATCTGTCATGTGATGCCACTTTCCTTTGGCAGATATTCCCAGCTGTGTTCCCACTTACTCATCTCAAAATTGTTGTAACACTACTCCTTTATGTCTTTTGGGGAATCCCTAAAAGCAGCTGCTTGAAAATATGCTGGTCCACTTTAAATAGACTTGACTCTAAACCTAGTGATAAATGTCTAGAAGCCTCCTTTGAAGTTTCTATAGTAATAGAAATAGGTAATAGTGAAAGACAAAAAGCCACATACCATTGGGGAAACAATTGTTCTTCCTGCCATGGTAAAAATTGCTGAAATAATACACACAAAACAATACGGCAACAAACTAAAACACACTCCTTTGTCAGTAAATACTGTTGGAAGATGCATAAAAGACACTGCTGAAGATTTGAAGAAACAAGCATTAGAACAAGTTACACAGCGTGAGAGGTTTGCTGTACAGTTGGATGAAAGTACAGATGTTTCTAACTTCTCTCAACTTATGGTATTTGCATTTCAATAATGAAACGCTTGAAGAACTTTTTTTTTTTTGTGAGCCACTAAAGGAGAGATGTGCTGGAGAAGATATATTCTCAATTGGAAATGGCTTCTTCAATAAACACCAATATTTTATGGAAAAACTGTGCAAGTAACCACTGATGGAGTGGCTGCTTTGACTGGAATAAAAAAGGGATTCCAGGGTAAGGTTACAGAGATAGCACCGCACATGGAACTCCGTCACTGCATCGCTCATAGGCGAGCTATTGCAGCAAGGAGCCAGGAGTGCACAAAGTGCTACAGGATGACATCAATGTGGTTAACTTTATAAAACAAGCCCTTCAAATAGTGGCATCTTTACCAGACTTTGTAATGAGATGGGGACAGACCGTGAAAATCTCTTGCACCACACAGAGGTTCGCTGGTTATCTTGTGGCAAAGTGCTTGAAAGAGTTGTCAAACTTGACGCATTTTTCTTTTACAAGAAGAGAAGCGTTCCAAATTTGCTGACCTTTTCAGCGATGACAGGTGGCTGTGAGTAGTTCGCTACCTAGCAGATATTTCCAAAAAATAAACACACTTAATGTGTCCCTTCAAGGTGAAGGTGACGTTTTAACAACAAGTGGGAAAGTAACTGCTTTTCAAAAGAAACTCGTGCTACGGAGAGAGCATTTTGAGAACGGATGTTTGGAAATGTTTCCACCGTTATGTGATCTTTGGTTTGGTTTGGTTTTGTTGCTGAACACAGCCTAGTGTGTCACCTATAAAGCCTCTCGTATCTGTACACTTTAAAAGCGTGGAAACAGAATTTTCTAACGTATTTAAAAATCTTCCAACTGAGAGTTTCAGTGGGTTTTGAACCTGCTTGTTAAATATGTAAACATGCAACGCCTTCCAGTCAGTTTGGAAGAACAACCGATTGACATCAGGGAAGATGGTCATTTACTAGCCCAATTTCAAGCAAAATCTTTGCAGAATTGGTGGATGGGACTGAAAAATGAATATCATGATTTAGTAAGTGCAGGCAACGATGCGCTTCTTCCATTGAGATCTACACATCTTTGTGAGGTATCTTTTTCAGCTATGACACCCATTAAAACCAAGTACTGAAATAAACTGACTGTGGAACCAGACCGTTGAATTGTTATATCACAAAGTGTTAAACCAGATTTTAAAAAATAGTGACACATATTCAATCATATAGCTCTTGATAAGAATATTATTATTAATAGTAATATTTTTCGAGCAAAAAGGTTTCTGTACCATTGAAGAATATTATTATTAATAGTAATATTTTTCGAGCAAAAATGTTTTTGTACCATTAATAAATAACATAAACATTATTTTAAAGTACTGTTTATTTCATCTTTAGCTCATCCTTTTTTAATTTCTATTTTTGTGTTTTAAAATGTACTTAATATACTAGTACAGTGGTACATGTATACAATTTATAAATAAATATACATATACTGGGATCGCATGCTCAGAATTTTTTTACTGATGGGGTGCGCAATCAAAAAAGTTTAGAGAGCACAGATCTAGATGACAAGAGGCAAGTGCCCTCTATTGAAAGCATGTCACTTATACAGAATAATTCTGTGGACTAATTATTTTTTTTCCATTCTTACATCCTTCTTACAGCAACATTCTCAGCTAACCTGTGTGTAAGTAGCTCTATCCTTCTGGCACTTCAAAAAGTTCCAGATTTCTTCCAGGAATATATGAACAGTTGGGTGTCAGAAGAAGTGGTGATACCCACCTTTAAAGAGTTACCGTCCGGTCCTCTTCAAAAGAAAATGAAAACGTGCAAAAGTGGACTGCATCATCCTATTTCAACACCTGCCTAATAACACATGTGTGTTTATGTGCATGTATCATTAAAATATTGGGGCACGGAAAGGATGCAGTTAGTTGGGAATATTTAAATACATTTATCATAATGAAGGAGGCCCTAACTGAAGGCTCACATGAGGCAATTCCATTTATATAAGCATGAAATATTATGTACAGGAATATAGTAACTCTTGTGCTGCTCTGTCATCACATAGTCTAGACCAAGATGTGGAAGGTTTTCTATCAATCACACTGAATTCCACAGCCCTCGAGAACAAGTAATTTTGGAAAATAGTCCACATCACCAAGCAGCCAAAGACAACATGGGAGACTTACACAGTTTACTACTGGTTTCACAGTGAACAGATAAGATGCAGATCATACATATTAATTCTTTGACTACTTGACTTCAAAAACAAGTGTTATATTCAGGGCACAAAAGTGAATACATCCAATCTCGCGATGAATATTTGACTCTTACCTTGCACTTTATCTGAACACAGCTCCTTGGCTCGCTCTCTCATTATTTGTGGAATCAAAACATCTTTTTCTACATGTCTCAGCTTAGAATTTTCTGCAAGAGAGGGGAAAAAAAACAAAATAAAAAAAATATTTTTTTTATCTATACATCAAAGAAAGTCAATCTACAGAAATAACACAGCATTGTTTATATAACATACACTAGTATACTACAACTGTCACAAATTGGCAGCAGAAAGTACCATGGAAGTACCACACAGACCAAAAGGCAGGAAAATCCAAGATTTAAAACTGCTCAGATACAAATATGAGCATTATCCTGAATATTTCTGTTCTGCTCAATGTGCACAATGAACTAAAAATAATGGAGAAAATTCTGGCAGCACATTCTAATTTCTGCCTTACTAAATAGAAGGTGTACATACAGACTGCACAAAGGTTGAGAATTACTTTTCTTTCAGGATACGAGTATTTTTCTATGTACATTATCTGCACAAACTGGCTTTTTTACTCACTGTCATAAAGCTAAGAAATATAGCACATATTAGAGCACAACTTGAAATTTGTATTACTATGTGGAAGACTTCAGTTCTTTAAAAAAAACCTAAGCAGCCTCTTAAATGGACGATCTAGGAGTTTTTTCACTGAGAAATTCAACTTAACAAGAACAAATACTGCTGTCTGAATTCTGCTCTTAAAAGTACAGTTGCAGTTTGCTTTCAGTTGTCTCAAAACAGAATTCAGTACTCTTGAGTACAGCTAGTGATTTTGAATAGTTAAATACCACAGCCCACTTAGGAAAAAAAATACTGCATTTCCAAATCCACTTTCTTCAAAACAAAGGGATGAGAATTTATCAAGCACAGCTTTTTACTTCTTAGCTTCTGAATTAAAAACCCTTTAAAGGATATTTGTTCAGAATATCGTATAGTCCCAACAGTTATACCAAATACCTGGTTTTCCTCCTCAAACACACTATTTATTCACCCTTTGATGCTGATATTACGCTTCAGAATAGCATCAGCTGTGATGCTGACATTATGAAAACTGTACTGTCAGATACACTGTTATTTTGAGTGACAATCATTTCATTTTAAAATTGCTTATAAAAAAATTTAGATGAAATGAAAGAAATTTAAAAAGCGATGTATTGAAATTAAGGAAAGAAGCAGAATTTAAGTTACCTACCATTTTCAAACACTATGTTTTTCAGAGCATCTGCAGTTACTTCTAGATCAAAAGGCAACAGAGACCAACATTTCTCTAGTCATTTCTAACTCATCACGTTTTAAAGTTTACTAATGCTATGAGGTTATATGATGATGTTACACAGTATTGAATCTGTGATATTACTAGGGAAATCAGGTAACGAAACAGGATTACAATGAGCAATACACAGAATCGGAACTAAAGACTTATATTTCTCCTCAAAAATTTCTTACTTGGAATTTCTATAGCAAAAGAAAGAAAACAAAGTGTTTTCTGTAAATACAACAAAAATGCCAAACACAAATAGCTCATTGACTCAGATTTGCTTCTGTGCTCTGATTTTCATGACTGAGATAGAATAATTACAATTAAATATCCTTCATTTTAACTTTCTGCAGAATATCAGTACAATTACTGCACCAAGCATTTATGATGTTACAGACAACGCAAAGCTGTCACAAAATTGTACGTGTGTTTTTTAAAAAGCGGGACAAATCAGTTCAGCTGAATGACATGGCAGGAAACAGCACCACCAAGCTACATGCCTCAGAGCTACTTTGAACAACTTCAGTCAAAGCAAGCTGGCACTACTGCAGTCCTGCCTCTCCCGGTCCCTACGATGCTCTTTCCCCTCTGCCCACACAGATGTGCTCTGCAGGCCTGTGGGGAACTGAAAGGGGAAGTTAATTTGGTTTAAAGGTAAATAAACTTCTTGTCAGGCAATTTTTCAGCTAGATAAATTCTCCGATCCAGTTCACTATGTAACTGCATAAATGGCCCATGAGAGGGAACTGCGTGAGACTAGGACAAGAAGGAAGATTGAACTGTCATGAGCACCACTGGCTCAAATTATAGCCTAAGCTTCCCCCCCTTTTCTTTCATTTGCTTATACTGGTGCTTAGAGTAGGCAGAAACTAAGCTGATCCATGAATGTGGATACAGATAAGCAACTGGGTTGCTAGCTGCCACCAAAAGGGAAGTTTTAATAGTCCCCCATTGCCCTCATTCACCTCCATCACATGAGCACTATTACGCACTTCATCACACAGTGACTGACCAATTCAATACAGAAAACTAACTCAAATACACACAAAAAAGTGCTTCTCAGCTGCTTTACACTTTTGAGTAACTAGACCTACTTATCAGAGTTCGAATAATTACTTCGTTTAACTTTTATACATCAGTATCTACCCCAGCATACATGGAAATGTAGCAGATAGCACAGAAGCCTTTAGGGCCTGGGAAGGGCAGCTGGGCTCTCCCAGCTGGCAGAGGTGGCTAGAAGCATCCACGGTTCCCACAACAACAAACCACAGGGCTCCAACACAAGGATCAGCAACCCACTACTGACAAAGAGGAGACAGACAGGAATGTAACTGAAGGCTAGAAGGGAAATAGGACAAGGGCATCCCTGAGGGGGGGAAAAAAAAAAAAAGAGAGAAGGCCTCCCTGTTAGCCCAGAACAGTCAAAAAGGATTTTTGGGTTTTATCTTAGCTTAAGCACCCCATCTTCCATTTGATTATTCAAAAGAAAAGGGGCATAAGACTGATAGCAATAAGTAGCTGTGCTGGTGTTAACACCAGCTCAACCAGAACCATGACAGAGCCGTGCTCCAGGCAAACTCCCTCATTTTAGTCCCATGTTGCCAAACCTTCAGAGGTTGAAAATGCAGGAAGGAGAGGGCACATCAGGACACAGGGCAGTGTCCAGTACCAAGAATCAAAAGAGAGCTACAACAGTAATTCAAAGGTGATCATTCAAAGGTATAAAGGAAACAGGAGTAAAGACTACTTATAATCTCATCTACAGTTCTTAAAAGGAAGTTTGTTGGTAAGTATCAGTTTTTAAACCATGAAAAGAAAAGCTCAAGCAATTCAAATCATCTTGTAACGTCTAGGAGGTAGTTTTATGCGTCTGGGTGCAACCGTCTCTCCGAACAGCTCAAATGCAGATGTTCAGTTTGGGCAGTACTGTATCTATTCATGAGTTTCAACTGTAACATCTTAAGTATTTTAATATTTTTCCTTGATTCTAAACTATCCATTGCATTACAATTACAGTGATTTTTCTTCAAGGATCTTAAAACCCTTTACTGAAGTTGGTATCCCTAGCATTTATACAAAATAGTAAAGAAAAATAAGGCACAAATATTAACAATACCAGATACCAGCTGGAAAAATATGTTTACGTGCACAGTAACTGCATTTCTGATACCTATGTATAGGAACTTGCAAGGAGATCATCATCAGTCTAACCTAATCAGCTCTGCAGTAACATATATGGCAAGAACTCTCAAAGAAACAACACCTCAGAAGTAAGACTTCATCAAAAAACATGAGACAGCCATGATGTGAAACCATCAATTCCTTTTGCCTTTTTTCAACTATATTACAGTTTCTAGAATAAGTACATTTTGCCCCTTTGGAAAGTTCACTATTCTGCACTAAGAAAGATAATTCTTATTCTAATACCAGATTTGCTGCAGACTAGTCCCTACAGAAGAATCTGCATTACAACAGACCTACTACTGTTTTATTTTATCTTCAAAACATCAATAAAATTATCCCCAGGCAAGCAAGAAATATGTTTTCCTACAGTTTGCCTTCTGCATTGGAAAGCTTATACCTTTGTTTCCCACACACATCCTCCACACACTTTGCCTGGTCTTCTGGGTAGGCTGTTTGAGATGATCGTGGCCTTTGGCCGCAAAGAGAACTGACAAGAACATGCTACCTCTCAGCTTCCAGAGGGCCAGATAAATGTTAGCAGTAGCTTTTCCTTCTCCCCCTGCCAGGCAAAACTCAGGCACGTTTGTTAGAGCAACTTAATACCCTGAGATTCTACCTTTACCTTAACCTTACATTCTGTTGAAATTTGCTAGTACCATCAAACATTACAAGGGACAGATGGATGAGCACAAGCTAACTAAGTAAAGGTTACAAAAAGCAGACTAAATACAATTAACAGTAAAAACTAAATATTTTGTAAAAATATAAACAGAAGTTAACCCAGAATTAAAACCAAATGCAGGCTTGCAGGTGTTACAGCATCTAAGTCACTAGCTGCTTGAAAATGTGAATAAGGCTACAGCCAAGGAAATAAGACAGATAAAATAAGACAGAAGGGAAGAAAACTACAGAAAAGGGAATCTCTCTGCGAAAGAGAAATTGTTTTCTTTACCACCTCAGCCCACTGTAAAGAATTAAAGGAAGGAGAGAGAGAGATTACTAAACTGGGACATATCCCTGTTCAGCAAAACACTAAGAACACATTTAAGACTTTTTTTTTTTAAAAAAACAAATAAAATCTGTGGGTTTTGGCAAATCTCAATGCTTGAAACGGTTCTCTGGTTGCATACAATATGTAGGGCACAAGATTACAATTGTAATAGTTTTCTGTCGTTGATCAAAACCCTCAGCTGCAAAAGCTATTTATTGCCATGGAAGGCCAAGGACCACAGCCATTCAGTTTAGCGGTTTTCATTATTTTTGTAAAAATGACCCCCCCAAAAAAAATCAAGAAATAAATGCATCAATAGGAACGAGAGCACCACAACCACTAGAACCGCACAGAACACACATCAAATTCACTCCATATGGAAGCTGGGAAAACAGATGACGAATACTATTCTGGCTTCCCAGCCCCTGACCACAGCATCCAGGAAGGCCTTGAGAAAAAGAGGACCATGGCGTAGACCTGTGCTGTAGGCAGCAGACCTTTAAGAGGACAAGAGGACAAAGCTGCTTTACAGTCCTAATAATGAAAGGGACTGTTGCGGCTTGTCATATTAATTAGAAGACTATTACAAAAACGGGATTCCAAGACAAAAGCTTTCCTAGAAGAGTGTCCTGAGAAAAGTCGTATCATCTCCCCTCTTCATTCAACACAGCTGGTAACTGACTTATTCACCCTTTTGTCACTATGTCCTGCTGGTAGTTCACAGCTCTGCTTTCATCTCTCTCATGACTTCAGGTAGCAGGGACACAGATTACTCAGAAAAAGTTTAGAAAAAGTCGAAAACTTGTCTACCCACATATTTACAGAAGCCTCATACCTTCTGCATCCAAGAGGAAGCAAGTCAAGCGATTCCAGTAACAGTTTTTGAAACACGAATTTCCCATTACACAACCTGTAATTTGGATTTTCTTGGTTCAGTTTATCCATGCACATTTTAAAAAAAAAAGCTCAAAGTAGTACTTTAAATATTACAGCTGCTTCAGTAAGAATCACAGTATATCTGAAGAACAGAGAAAGTTTTAGTAAGTTTTTAACATTTTCATTAGCAACTGTTATACCTCATGTTTTTCTTGAAGTCCCAGTTATATCAACTTTTAGACATCACTTATGTTATTTACTAGCAAAAATGCTGTAGAAAGTTCAGTCAAGGTTCAAGAACCGAAGTTAAAAAATATAACACTCTTCAAAACACAGACACTTTAAAACAATCGCTTTCAGTATTTTGGGGTGTTGGTTCAGAAATGTGGAGCCATAAAAGGGATTTTTTTTTTTTTTAAATACACCTTATTATTTTTTTTCCTACCAGCTGCCATCAAAGATAAGTAGTTGTCAGTCAATAGATTTCTAAGATGCCTTTCTTTTTTAAGCTAAGAAATAGAACTTTAAAAAGTATTAATGAAAACTTCAGCAGCAGAAATAATAGAGTTATTACAGTGAGGAAAAACAAGAACACACATGCAGAATTCCCATTTTTTAACTTACACCACATTTAAAGAAAATCTCCACTCTAAAGAAGTTTAATACAGTTATCTTCCTGGAAGGGAAGGTCTTATCTTCATCTGTGATGAGCCTACTAAACTTGAGTTTACCAGCCATTCTCTCATTTTTTCCATATGCAGATCTATAGTATAAACAACACTTAAGATGGGCTGGAGAATGAATAACAAGTTTATAGCTAAGTTACGTAAGTGCATTAATTTTAGGGATTCAGTTAATTTTGTATCACTTGGTAAAAATTATTTCTGTGCTGTAAATACTCCGTTTCATCCCAAAACTTTGTTTTAAAACACTTGCCTATGAGCTAGTTGTAAAACTACACTGAAAAAGTACACTTTTATTAGTAACAGAAGTAGCAGCACAGTGTTAACTGCATGCTTATTGGCAAGCATTCCTTTCATCAATCAGACTATTGGCTCTAGAGGTTAATTTTTTTCAAAAACCATTTCAGATTTCTTTTAGTGTACTTGTAACAGTGTTTTCAATGGGCAAAGATAATTATAGCTTACTACTCCTCCAGGAAAAGTATGCTTTCAACTCAAAATTTCCACCTCCTTTATTCTGCCTAGCTTATCCATTTTGTATTAAATAAAAGTTACCAATCTTACATTAATTCATGCAAATTCATTTGCACATATGTGTATCAAAAATAGTTATCAAAAAAGTCTGTATAATTGAATATATTATCAACTACTTAAAACTATTCTAAAACACTAAGTCACACATCGGAACAAATTCATTTAGCGACAGACCCATTAAAGTCATAGGAGGAAAAAAAAAGTATGTTTCTAAAATCTAAAGTTTTTTTCTACAATTGTAATTTTATGTATCAGTGTAATTAATACTTCAAGTACCCAGTCCTGTAGCTTGTGAGGGGGCTCCTGTGCCCTTACTGCCAAGAGGTTCATGGGGCCAAAGTGACTATTGGTCTTGGTTCATGGTCAAAGTGGCCAATAGCTTCAGCATACTGCTTTGTAACCTCGGTCCCACAAAAACATTCAGGCTCCTGTTAAGGTAATGGATTTTATCAGTCAAAAACATCCAGTGTGAACTGACTGATGATGGACCAGGACCAAGTATCTTTATGCATACGTGAAATCCTACTGAGTTTGGTAATTTCATTTGCACATAGGTGTTTGCATATGAACTACAGTCTTAAGTACTTTGCTCTCTACTAAGGTTTTAAAGTATAGAAGGACAACATGAAGTGACAGAAGTGTTATAATCCAAGTGAAAAAACATACACGATATCCTGAAACCCTGATTTAAAAGCAAAAGAGGCTGATCAGTGCCGCTTCTCTACACAGCAACCTTTTTTTTTGCTTTTAATGCATATGAATAAATTTCTTTGTATTTAAAAAGTTACAGATTTTGAGATCTTTCTATCTAATACTGACATCACTTTAAATAAAGATGGAGTACAGGGATGACACCACCAGGGAAAATTTCCAAAGCTTTAACTTCTCACCATTCTATCATCACCTCAAAGTCAATTTTCACCTTTTTCACTGGCTGAATTTGTTATCTTACATTTTGCTTTGGGGCTCGTATTCTTGCAATATGGCAGTACTGGATTACGAGAATACTGACAAGCCTGTTTGCTAAAAATGAACAATGGCTATATTACAGCAAGTCTGTAATATCTAGAAAGAAAAGGAAAAGCAGACCTGACAAAGCACACTTATTTGTTAATTACATGCAGATTGCAAATGCTCATACATCTAGTGAGTAATAAGTAAAGCCAAGCCTGAAGTTGCTTGTGAAGATTTTTGACACCAGGAGATTTTTTTACACTCTTGTTCACAGAGCAAAGCCAGTTACAGGGCCCAAAGAATTAATTACAGATCAGGGTTTAATATTTCCTACTGAAAATAATGCTGGTTCATTAACACCTAGACTGAACTATTATTCAAGTATGACAGACCTGCCAGTTAGGAAAAGGTAGGGTGTGAGTTACCTATAAGGGGAACACCCCACCCCACCTCAAATCCCTTCTGAGAACTGCAGATGAGGATTCCAGCAAAATGCACAAAACACAAAGTCAGGAACAACTAGGGCCGTGGACTTGCCAAGGACTGAAGTAGCACAGACAGCCTTAATTCCGCCATTGTAAAGCTTCTGAATGCTTCACCTGGTAACTGATTTAAAATCCTCAACACAACTTTCTGTCACTTAAACAAAGACACAATGCAGCAATATTTCAGCAACCAAATACACATTTTGGGTTTTTTTTCTGGAACAGCAAAAATATAGTAACAGCACAGATACAACTGGATTCCTACACACAGGGTTCCACACTTTTTAAGCAAAGCCCAAACTTTTGAGCACCTCTTGTCTGTACCGGTCCCAAGTGTACAATCCCTATTTCTTCTATGCCCTTTCTAACTAACAGTGGATGTTGTCCAAGAATTTACTGCTTACTTCCACCAGGTTTAAGAAATTGAGAAAGGTCATGCAAAAATCACAAACTATCTGAAGCATATAAACCAAACAGACCACATAAAACAGAGTTAAGCAGTGACCTCAAGAACTGTGCAATGATTTGCATCAGAAACAAGAGATAAGTAACAGGTAAAACCTACATAAAAAGAGCAAAGTACCCAGCATCTGGATGAAGGGATGCAGGAAAATCCAACAACCAATGAAACCCCTCAATTATTATGAGAGGAGATGCTAACCACCTAAGATTTCCCACCATGCCCAATAACACTAATCGGTGGCTACAGCACTACATACTCCTCTTTGCTAATTTTCAGAATTGTGTGCTAAGGCATAAAGAAAAATAAAGTAAATCACAAATAAAAGTTTCATTTAAAAAAAACCTGCCCAAACTCCTTGAGGACTTGAATATTTAGCTCTTTAACCACCCCTTTCAAGATACAATTTACACCTTTCATTCCAAATAACGAACACCACACACAAATTAAAAGCCAGGCTTTTGAATAACAGGACCAAATATCATTCTTCCTGGTTTATTTTTTTAACTGGAAGTAAGGATTAACAGATAAGAAAAAACAATACCTACCTTTGATTTCTGTACCTATGTATTTAATGAACAATCAGTACATATAATACAAATGAATGAAGACCTTAGAAACTAACATCATGACTATGATCAAAATCATAGTCATGTTTTCATAGTCACCAGTGTTTTCAAAAGTTGCAGAGCATGAGGTGTTCTGACACAAAGAGAAGACTGAAAGCCTTTTGGTCACATTAATACAAGGATTTTAAACTCTGAAGAATCCTTTCAAACCACTCAGTATTATAAAACTCATTGGAGCATCCCAATACATCTTTCATTTTTTAGTTCTTCTCCCAGAACAGTTCTCTAAAATGTGGTGTCAAACAACTTCAGGAAATCACAATTATCTTTTTCCTTCATGTTCCCAACACAGGTCAAAGGCACTAGGAGCATCAAAAAGGTCATTCTCATTCAACTCCCTTCTTGATGGTGGCAACTTATGCTCTTAATCACAAATACTATCTAAAAGAAGTTTAATTAAAAGCTTTTACTTATAAATTTTTGCCCTTTAAATTCAACATTGCTTTATCTTCCATTACTTTTTCCTTTCCATCTTTTGAAGCTATAATTTAATTTCTTTCAGTATATTCTTCCAGCCCTGCCTTACTGCCCACATCACTTTGAAACAAGTCACAACCATTCTGCAAGCCCAATTCTCTCCTTCCACTATATTTAACAACCTAGATTTCCACATGACAGTAAGAAACAGACAATTTAAGTAGCTTAGGAAAATTATGAAATCAGTCCTCAACCCTGCTGTTCTTAAGACCCCAAAAACGTCCAGGATAGGTACCAAAACCTGTACTGTGTATCTAAGCTACTGTCAATAACCCCACTTTTCTCTTTACACATTTCTGAATCTTCAACTAGGGATCCAGACATCACCATCTGAAAATAACAGCTATAACCAAATGCACATTAAAAAGAAAATGAGCTTTCTAATAAACCATGACCTCTACTACTGAAAACAGCACCCTACAGAGTTTTGGAAGTGCTGCATACAAAAATCAACTTCAATGCTGCGCTGCAGCACATTCAATCTGAAGAAGGATAAAACAAAATAGTGTAACATATAGTTTTGTCAACAGATTTATCTACCAAT
Organism: Mycteria americana; assembly: GCF_035582795.1. Classification (NCBI taxonomy): domain Eukaryota; kingdom Metazoa; phylum Chordata; class Aves; order Ciconiiformes; family Ciconiidae; genus Mycteria; species Mycteria americana. The sequence goes on along the minus strand of NC_134366.1, from coordinate 44,856,114 downwards.
TTATTTACTGGATGCAATCACCTAATGACACAGCCACAGTTCGTTCCCAAACTGTGGCTGTCAAAAAACTCCTCCCGTACAAATCATGACATAATTCACAGGTTTTACGTTCTGAGCTTCAGAGGACTCCTTGATATTCACTCCCTACTGCCTGGCAAAGCCATGAGAATATTTGCATCTTTTGTGACCATAAAACGAAGCATCAGTCATGGTTAACAATTTACTAAACTGTGATTCTCCCTCTTTTTTCTCGTATGTGAGCCAAGAAGCAGTTAACAATGATGACGTTAAAAACCACCGCAGCGAAGTATCTGAGTTAACACCTTACTGATACGAACAGGACAGCTCACACCTCTTGCAGCTATTGTTCCAGTTTCTCTACAACCTCGCTTAGACATCTCTGCTTTTAGTTCACATTCTGAGGTTTTCAACCGAGCCGTAACAGCCAGGGACTGATGGTGGGGGGGAGGTAAGCAAAAGATACTGGATAACAAATTTAGAGAGGTGTCAGCAAGCAATGCCACCGCTCAGCAGATGAATCTCAGTATTGGTGTCGCACAGCATATACCCAAAGTACATCCTCAGTAGTCCTACCACAGCCAACATACAACTACAACATGGATTAGGAGGGACATGTAATGTAATTATAGACACAATTAGGGAAGCAGAACACTGATGAACTTCAGTGTTTGGAGACATCCTTTTTGCCATACACTGAATGCACAACAGCTTGAACTGAGCTAGTGTAATAACTAGGCTTTTTCCAAAGGACAACTGGGAGCAAAATTATGCTGTAAATGAACACCCACCACTTGAAATGCAGTGGTAAGTTTTATAACATTTCCTTAATTTAATAACACATCAATGCTTAGATTATACAATCAACAAAACAGAACTTGATGACTCTATGGATGCCTTGCTTGGAGAGCCAGGCCCAGGACAGGTTTCCATCAGAAATCAAGAGCTTGGCCTTGGCTGGCATCCTTCAGCTCTTGAAGGTGGCCACAGGCCACACAGACCGAGGTTGCACAGTCACGCCTGCTGCAGTTCACCACCAACTACAGGTGTCTCAACACCTTGTGTTAGCTAAAGCATACCAATGCCTCGCTGGCTTCATTCTGCTGGGGGTGGGGGGATTGGCCTTTTAACACCAACATACCCAGCTGAAGGCACCTGCCTCAGGAACAGGGCAGGAATGAACATTATGTGGGTGTAAGGACATGGGCTTAAATTCACTTCTGGGGATACGTGGCTGTAAATGTTCAGACAAGATCTTGGTAACACGAAGACGAGGACCAGGTAACCTCAGTATTTTTTGCCTTTACATTTGTTTCCCAGGCAGGGAGACTACAGCAGGCCGGGTGGCAGCAAGGCCCCGCGGGCACCTCGACGCCCCGGGGCAGCCTGCGCCGCCGCTGGGGCGAAGCCGGGCGCCGCGCCCCGCGTCTTGCCGCCGGAGGTCACGGCCGCGGCTGGAGGGAGGGCGGGAGGACGCGGCGGAGAAAGCGCTGCCCGGAGGACGCCTGGAGCCCGCTGCGGGCGGCGAGGCAGCCCCAGCCCGCCGAGGCTCGCGGAGGCCGGCCCGAGTCCCTCAGGCTGACCCTTCCCTGCACCCGCCGGCGGTGCAGCCCGGCCCGCCCTCCGCGCCGGCGTGTGTGAGGGCGCAGCAGAAAGCGCCGGGGATTTCCCACAGGAAGCCCTGGCGAGGCGGGCGGCGGCGGGCCGAGGCGGCAGCGGGGGGGGGGGGGGAGGGGAAGAGGGAGAGAGGGGGCGCGCCGCCGCCCCCCTCCCCCTCGCTGCACATGCGAACCGCCGCGCGCCGCCCGCCCGCCAGTCACCCAGCCAGCGCGTGCGGCGGCCGCCCCTACCTGCGGCGCCAGGGGGAGGCTCCATCTGCGGCTCCACGTTACGGCGGCAGCTGCGCACACGGCGCAGCCAGCCCCTACCCCTGCCGCGCAGGCGCAGCGCAGCCAAGCCCCACCCCCTCTTCCCCGCACCGGGCAGAGACCGGGGGCGGGCGCGCGCAAGGTGAAGGGCGTTGAAAGCAGGCGAAGACGCGGGAGGAGGGGCAAGGCGCATGCGCTAGCTGCGCCGCGGGAGGGAGTGCGGGAGTCTGGGCGCATGCGCCGTGTCGTGGGATGGGCAGGTGGGCGGCGGTGAGGCAGCAGGGCAGAGCCGGTGACCGCTGCCCCCCCGCCCTTCCGCGCCGTGCTCCCGCCGCCGAGGCGAGGTGTGGTGAACGGGGCAGAGGGAGCGTGGGTGGGCTCGGTCTCTGGGAGTCACCGAGGGGTCCCCTCAGGTCCGGGTACAGAGGACACCAGCTTCCCCGAGAGCCCCATGCGAACTTCCGTGTGGGTGCGGCCCATGACAGGACTGCAGGCCGCGGTGTCGCAGCCTCCGGCCGAGGGAGCCCTTGGGGTGTCTGAGGCTTCCGCTGCAAGGGCTTGAAGTGGAAGATGAGAATTACAATGGTGGCCATTTCTATCGATGAGTTTGTGCCCTTTGAAAAGGGCTTTGCGGTGTATGGGCAACAGACCCTCTTGCCTGTGTCTGTAAATAGTCTCTGGGACCACGTTCATGCAACAGGTGTTCACCTGACGGAGGAATCAGGGAAATTCAGTGTCCCACCAGAAACTTGGGCAAAATACTGTTACGGAAATTCCTGTTGGCATCGTGGTCAGCCTAGCAAAATGCGGCAGTTGGGTTACTCCATACCGCACACACTTACAGCTTACATTTTTTTAACCTCTATTTATGCAGTCAGCATAAAGTATCTCCATTTTCTTGTGTCAACGTCCTGTCATTCTTTTCAAGCATGGTATACGTAAGAAAAGGACCTTGCTATGTAAAACATGGCATAATAAATGTTAGCAATCAAAAGGTCAGACAGATACCTTTGATGTGCTATAGAGGATTGAATATGGGCTGTCAGCTGCCTGGTTATTAAAAAGATTTGGGTTTTAAGAGAAAATTTGAAGAACAGTGCGGTTGCTCATGAAAAACTTTTATACAAATGGGGAGGTCTACAGAAAGAATACAAAATGGTTTTTTTGATAGCGTCACTAAAAGTTTGATACTGTTAAAAATGACTAATTTATCTGTGTGTCCTTTTGGTCTGCCTGTGTGAGTAAGCATTGAGACATATATGAAGTATACTTTAACGGCAGAGGATTAATTCTGATATCTTTTATTTATGAGTCTCTAGTGTATTTGACTGACCAGTCTTTCTTTAGTGGCATGAGGCAAGGCTGACCACTTCCAGAAACAAAACATGGAATAAAAAAGCCTGTGAGAAAGTACCATACTTTCATATTCAAAAACCTCAGAACATGATTCCCTAGAAATTGAGAGAAATGAAAAACAAGGAGACATAGTAAGAGCTGAAAGTCAGGACTTGTTTTAACAAATACAATCCAGAGTTTTCAAAGAGCCTGCTGTCTTTTCCTACCAGCCTCTTCAACGTTTTAGACTGACAGGTGATATGGAGAATTAGTCGGTTTATGCAGTAGCCTCTTAAACGAGACTGCAAAAATTCTTCTAAATACAGTATTTCCTCTGTTATCCTTCATTGTTACAACCTGTTCAGTGGAAAGGGACTGAGCTTTAAACATTAGATTTTCAGGGAAGTGAGAAATCTGGGAGTCTTCCCCAAACACCATATAGACCTTATATGCCTCTGGAAGATAACAACAAGCAGTCTAGAAAAAAATCAGTAGGAAGAATTTTGATCACAATTACAATGCTATTTTATTCTTAAAATGAATTTTCATTAAAGTAAAGGTACGAGTTTCAAGTCCACAGTTTTTTCCCAGATTTATGTTATTTTCCCCATATGAAAATTCAGTCCCTTTATTCGAAAATGGATTGTTTCAACTTGAGGCTACACTAAGAGCCAAGTTCTTCGTGCCGATACGTTCACAGAAATTAGTAGAGCGTGATGTAGGCAAAATCTTCCACACGAATGCTTTTGGCCTTACTGATGTTGAGCATTTCTGTTATAGAGCACTAAGTGTATATATGCTTTTTTTTTTTTTAATCCACAAGTTTGATCTCATTTCTTGGGGTAAAATGTGGATATTACAATTGTTTTCTGTAACTTTAAACTATACCACTTCAGTAAATGTTTATACACTGATTTGGGAATTTTAATTGAACTGGGCTGTGAAAATGCAATGTATCAATTTATTTGTGTTTGTTTTATTAAGGGGTTTTGGACTATGCCACTTCTACAATGAATGTAAGAGAGTGTTTTTAAAAAAAAAAAAAGATACCAGCCAATCTGTGAAGAGTTATTATATATATGCATTGAGAAAATACAAGAAAACACGTGATAGAAAAAGGAGCTTTCAGCATGAGAACCAAAAGGGAGAATGTACACTTACAACAGTAAGTTGAATTAAAAAAAAAAAGGTTGGTCATTTTTGCTGCTCTTAAACTCTTGGCTACTGGTGTTTATATATGCCCTGCAGAATCAGAACTGTGAAGATTTATTTAAGATGGAGATCTTTGAACTTAAATGTCAGCTCTGTGTATTGTTGTGTTAATTTGATTGTTTTCAGGGACAGGATACTAGGCTAGACAGAACTTTGCTTTGAAGTAGTATGTCTGTTCTTTGATGAAGTCACCAAATACAAAAAGTCCAACAGCTTTAACTCGGGGAAGTTGTCCTCTCTTGCTTCTTCTTCCAGTAACAGGCCAGGAAAGCAGAAACAGTGTTTCTCAGCAAATCTTATTTTCATGTGTGGCGTGAAAGAATGAAGAATGCTAAGAACTGCAAGGGAGTAAGAGACATCTTGGGGAAATAAAAACAAATGCAAAGGGAAAAATGGATAGAACAACTTTGTTCTGGAGATTTGATGGGCAGAAACAGTTTTTGAGTGAGAGAATATGCAGATGTGGGTCTGATAATAGTCTTGCTGTTTCGAGCTATTAGAAAGTATTGGAAATGAGAAAGTATCAGAGAAAGTATTATCTTGACAAGTAAGTAAATGAGACTGGCATTATGTAGAGCAGGAATGGCTTAAGTAACACAGAAACTGTCCACAAAGGGCTTTAAATTAAGATAAATAGCTTGTGTCTGACTTGGGAGTCAATGCAATGATCCCAGGAGGCAGTACAGTGCCTGACTCAGTGACGCAAGAAAATTATTTTCTTATAGCAGTTTGAATGAATATAAGCAGGACAATTTTCACAACCAGAAAGGAGGGGACTACTGTGTTAGAGATGTGAAGTGTTAAGAGCCGTAACAAGAATTTTAGTAGCATAGATTAAAAAGCTAAACACTTTGTAAATACATGTTCTGCATGCTTTTATATGCAGTCTAGATGTAAATTAGATCATCAGCCTTGTCATGGTTTAGCTTAAGTTGGCAACTAAGCACCACACAGCCGCTTGCTCACCTTCCCCCCCCCCCCCCCCCCGGTGGGATGGGGGAGAGAATTGGAAGAGCAAAAGTAAGAAAACTCATGGGTTGAAATAAGAACAGTTTAATAACTGGAAATAAAAATATATTATTATAATAATAAATTGTAATGAAAAGGAGAACAACAAGAGAGCAAGCGAGGAACAAAACCCAGAAAAAAACCCAAGTGATACAATTGCTTACCACCCGCCAACCAACGCCCAGCCAGTCCTCGAGCAGCAGTCGCTACCCCCTGGCCAACTTGCCCCAGTTTATATACTGAGCATGACATCATATGGTATGGAATAGCCCTTTGGCCAGTTTGGATCAACTATTTTGGCTGTGCTCCCTCCCAGTTTCTTGTGCACCCAGCAGAGCATGGGAAGCTGAAAAGTCCTTGACTAGTGTAAACATTACTTAGCAACAAGTAAAACATCAGTGTGTTATCAACATTATTCTCATACTAAATCCAAAACACAGCACTATACCAGCTACTAGGAAGAAAATTAACTCTATCCCAGCCAAAACCAGGACAAACCTATAAAGAGAGAAACAATAGATTTACTTCCTTCATTCATGTGGAAATGCCTGTTATGTGAACACCACCTGTATCCAAGGGTATAAAGGCATGGTTTCATTAACAAAAGAAAAAAAAAAAGAAAAAGAAGTGCAAAGTGAGTGTCCATTAAACATGAGGTCTAACTTGCATCTTATCCCGGGGAGAGTTTTTTATCCCAGGAGGACATCTGGAGTATGTAATTTGTGTTTAGTCAAATCTTTTTTAATGTGAATCTTGCACAAGTTCTGCAGCCCTGTGAAGTTATGCGGCAATGTGTGGGGCTTTTTCTGTGTAGCACTTCAATACAAGTTAGTACCGTATGCTTCATTTAACTGGCATACTTATGCAGAAAACTTGCTTAATTGGGACATCTCCCAGGGCATTGGTGTAAGACCAGTCGTACTTAATACACACAACTGTTACCTAACAGGGCCTTAATGGGACAGTGGCTACTGCTTAATAGTATCTGTCCCTGGTTATTCAGTGCTGCTTATGTCATCTGTCTGTTACCGTCTCTTGGAACTTGTCTATACAAGGAAAATTTTCCCTGCAGTTAATTCCCTGAGGGTAAAATGTTGGGTGCTCTAGTGAAAACAGACTGGTGATGGTGGTCACAGTTTTCTGCACTGATTATTACACTGGGGAAAATCTGGTAACTTCCTTTACAGTCTTGAAGGATGCTTGAGATAATGGGTTTTTTAATAAAATTAAAAATAAAAATATAGTCATAAGTAGTGTTGGATTGCAGTCATTTCTGTGTATCTAAGATTCATATTGTCATTTGATTAGTTAATCGCCCATTTTCAAAAGTGTGAACATATTTTCACACTTCAACCAAGACAGTGTTAACAATGAAACTATAGATAGCAATAGAGATTAATTATCTGTTGCACAAATCTCTGCACCTTGTTCTTACCAGATAAAGACAGCCTATTTGTCTGCACACAGGTGTGATTTTTTTTTTTTTTTAACTCCAAACAATAGCCTTGGTCAAATGAGTTCAAAGGAATATTTTCAAATGGCACTGCTTCAGTATGTTCACTGTTGACATTTTTCATCTTGTTTCATGAAATGTAACTTCCACTAAAAGGCTGTGATTCTTTGCTGAGCTTACCCATGTGAAATACATTCACTCATAGGTGAGAGATGTGGGGGAGCTTTAAATGAGAATTAACATTTAGAATCAAATAAACATTTCCTTCTCTTCTTAAGGGAGCATACTTTTACTGAATCCACTGTAAAGTTGTTCAGGGCCTTATTTGCAATTGGCATCTGAGATTTTCACTGACTGGAGACATGTCTTCCAGAAGAGGGAAAAGATGAAGGAGGAGTTTGTAGTGTCTTTTTGTTGTGCAAGTTGCAACATTTTATATTTATTCCGCCATATAGAATTAAACCCATCCATATGTCTGTTTTCTAAAGGTTTAAAGGAGGTCTTCACAGCAGAATCTGCTATTGTAGGAAGAGGAAGCACTGGGCATGTTGAACTATTTTCATCCTGTGTTATTAATCTATAATTCTACTTGTTCTAACAAGTGGATACTAGTAGCTTGCAGACCTCTGAACCTGCAGCCAGTCAAGTCTCATATAACTGACGTGAGACTTTTGCAGTATCTTCATAGTGCAAGCACTAGCGCTGTGTTGCCTTGGCCTCTGTCTTGCTCTAGAACTGCAGCTGGCATGTTGCTAGGTGGCAAGCTCTGTGGTGGCAGTGCCTACGCTGAGCCCTGTGGCCTGTGTCTTACCACTTCACCAAGACTGAAACCTTTCCTTTCATGGGCCAGGCCTTTCCACTCATGATTCAGGGGAGTTGGAAGCGTCTGATCAGGGTGACTACCATAATTTTTTTGTTTTCCTACCATGACAGATATGATCAAAATGTGTTTTTTGTAAAAGCTTTCCCCCTCCCTTTAGTTTTTAGGTGTGTAAGAGTGATGCAACAGTAATAATGCTAAACACTTAGCTTCTTCATATTCACCAGTCTGGAAAATTCAATCTGACTTTAAATTTAACACTACTCTTCTAAGGAGCCTCAACTGACCAGCACTGATTCTATGGTTTTACTTACTGAGATGTGGATGTTATCAAGAGGTTGTATTGGCAGTCATAAAACTCCATAACCTGAAGTTCAGTAAGGGGAAGAAAGTCTTACATACTTCTTTGTGTTCATCTGTTGCTTTGGAAATCAACTTCTTAGTTCCTAGCGTCTTATCTATGTTGTGCAGTTAAACACTTACCTGTTGGTAAGTACGGGAGTCTTATTGTTGAAGACAGTGAAATTGTCATGTCACATATTTTTGAGCTGAGAAATAAATTCTCATTGTAGCTGCAAACAAATGTGATTTCTATCCCCATCTCCCTTTCTCATCTTTTTTATGTTGCTGAGTATGGTTTTATAGCTGCTGTACTTTCATCTACTGACATTCATTTCAGTATTAAGGGAGCACTGAATGCAGGGAATGGAGGTCTGATTTGAAAACTCAGCTCTCGACATGTATTTCCCAGCAATATGATTCTGGTATGTTCCTAATTATCTGCCTTACTGGGATATTTACATCCTTAAGTAACACAGGTTTTGTGCAACTCCAGTTCTGATGGCTGGTTGGTGGGGGTGCAGCAAGGGTTAGTTGCTGTTAATGTGGCAAACTATAGTGCTGTCTGGAGAATCCTGAGATATTTTTCAGGCTGATTAATGTGACATGTTGTAATACATAGAATCCAAATGAAAACTCAAAAGATTTATCCCATTGATTCCAGTTGTGTTTAGACGGTCATAAAAGCCTGATGACTTCTTCATTCAAATTCTTTGCTGTAAAGCATTTAATTAACCATCTCCTTTGCTTTACAACCAATGTTCAACCTTTATTCACAACTGAAAAGTGTATGAGGTTATGTAATGTAATGAAGCTGGATACAAAAATGGATATTCAGTGGAAACTCTTGGCAAAGTTAGTAAAACAAATCTTATAAGATCTTGGAAGTGCTAGACAGTTCTGAAATTTCAGTAACAATGGTAACAATTTTAAGTTAGGGCAAACTGAAACTGGGAGTTGAATACAGATACCATGGATTCAGGTATCTGTATCAGAATTCAGGATATGGATCTGTATCTGGATCAGGATATCTGTACACAGATTCAGGATTTCATAATCAATCTCTTTGCTCTCCAGTTAAATAAGTGTTTAAGGTGTGGCCTGTGTTTCTAGACTTTTCCTAACAAGCTGCAATTTGGGATTACAGATTTTACATAAATATTTATATTATTTACGTATCTCCAGCATTAGTGTGATTATTGTGCATTATTAACATCAGCATCAGGGATTGGGGTCTGTTTCTTGAAGCATTATCTGCATAGCTGTTCCAAAAATCTCATAATATAAACAATTGAAACGCCATAATGGGCAGAATTGAATAAGGGCAAAGAGAACAAAAAGACATTACAAATGTCATATTTGGTATGAACACATCTACTGCTGTCGTGGTTTAACCCCAGCCGGCAACTGAGCACCACACAGCCTCTCGCTCACTCCCCCCGGGTGGGATGGGGGAGAGAATCAGAAGAGTAAAAGTGAGAAAACTCGTGGGTTGAGATAAAGACAGTTTAATAGGGAAAGCAAAAGCCGTGCACACAAGCAAAGCAAAACAAGGAATTCATTCACTGCTTCCCATGGGCAGGCAGTTGTCCAGCCATCTCCAGGAAAGCAGGGCTCCATCACGCGTAGCGGTTACTTGGGAAGACAAACGCCATCGCTCCAAACGTCCCCCCCTTCCTTCTTCTTCCCCAGCTTTATATACTGAGCATGATGCCATATGGTATGGAATAGCCCTTTGGCCAGTTTGGATCAACTATCTATCTTGGCTGTGCCCCCTCCCAGCTTCTTCTGCACCTGGCAGAGCATGGGAAGCTGAAAAGTCCTTGACTAGTGCAGCAAGAACTGAAACATCTCTGTATTATCAACACTGTTTTCAGCACAAATCCAAAACATAGCCCCACACCAGCTACTATAAAGAAAATTAACTCTATCTCTTCTGAAACCAGGACAACTGCATATGTGTTATCATTATACATATGTGATATATGTGGAACGTAGTATATGTGTTACAGATACATGTATTTAATTCTCTTTCCTACCTATCCTATAGAATTAGGAAGGAGCATAGCACCAAAGAAGACATGATTGAACGGTGATGTGTAAAACAAAGTGTAACTAAGGTTTAACTTTCTGTCATGTTTTTACATAACTAGGGCTAAGTGTTAATCAACTCAGAAAAGCAGGGATTTTTGGTCAGGCTATTTCAAATTCATTGTTTCTTGGAGGGTTTTTACCCCACTTTTTATAACACCTTTTATTTAATTTCAGTGAGTAATTCACATTTTAAAGAAAACAATAGTCAGTGCTCTAAACTTTCAGTAAGGTTCATAACATCTCTGAGATTTCCCAGAACTTCTACAACAAAACTATGGGAGAGCAAATTTGATACTTCTGGTAAGTCAAAGGCTTGAAACAAACAGAAAATTACTCTTTTAAAAATTAACAATTACAGAAATTAGCATAGAGAAGTAGAAAAGCATAGAAAACAATTAAAACACCCATCCTCCCAATCTTTCTGTGTTTTACTTTGAATGGGAACTTGGAAATGTAACTAAATCCACTGCAGAGGATAAATCAACTTTTTTTTCCTGAGCATTGTGTTCTACGACACAAACATGTAAATCTCCCTCAGTATCATCATTTGTATTCAGTTAAGTACCAAAAAGTTGATTGCAGAGTGTGATGAATCAATTCCCATGCTGGGATAAGCTGTAGAAAGGGGAAGCTGAAGTTTGAATTTCATCATTGTCTGATATGGAACAGGAGATTATGAGTAACAGCAAGATTTTAACCCCTGTGTTCTGAAAAAACATTGCATTTGGAATTTCAGAGTAACTCTTTTTCACTTGGCTGTGGTATGTACTGTTGCTAGCATCTATAGAAATAAAAGTTCTATTTGTTCTGAGGGTCCTTGCTCCCTGTTTAGAAAAGAAGGTTTTAAGATGTGGAAATTTGCATAGCTTGGTATTTATTTCCTCAGCTAGGAAATCTTAGCAAAATGGAGGTAGCCACCTTAGCTGGAGAAACCATAGCACCTTTAAAGAATCACAATTTTATTTTATTTTTTTTAGTATGTTTTTATTGGGTTCTTAACAAGTGTTTCTTACACCTTCTTGTTATGCTGCTTGATTTTTCATTCCAGAAATATATACTGTAAGTATAGTATCTTAATGTTGCATCTTTTCTTCCATCGCAATGTCATGCATATAGAAAAATATTTGTTATTCTTTTGCTCTCTATTACAAGTGTGACAGCTTGGCCTTGCATAAGGATCACTTTTTGTCAATTTTAGCAGGAGAAGAACCAGTATGTAGCAAAACTTTATCTACCATCTCTGGCAAATGGTATTCTTGTTATGGTTCCAATTTCGAACCCATTGGTATGACAGTTATGCTGTCATCCAGTATCCTCCAGTTCATTAATATCATTCAGTTTTTACCACAGTTCATCTCCAGATTTATCATATTAATTGTCTTTCTTGCCATCCTTTGTTGACCATGAAAGTTTTTGTTTACTTTTTTAAATGTAAAGGTTTGGTTGGTGAGTGGCACCTGATCTGTACCAGTATTGACAGATGTACTAATGCAGATCAGGTGTGTGGCTGGAGTTTCTGCAGATGCACTTTTACCGTCCTTCATATTCATCTGCTTCCTGCTTAGCCATTTACACATTAACTTGCTTTTTACCATAAAAAGCAATCCCTAGCCTGGAATGTCAAGTCATTAAAAATACTGCATATGCATGGATGCTATGATTTTGAAGTTTTGAAATGCATTTGCACTTCTACAACAGTGATGGTAGCTATTAATACTGTAACTGAAAGTAAATAAATACCTTTGTAATTCAGCTCTCATATTCTTTGAATTGACTTGAAATTAAGTCTTGTTAGTGAAAAAATTAGGGGAAATTTTGAATTTAATTTTTTTAAATTCACGTATGGTTTACACAAGCAGGAATATATGTTAATTAAAAAAAATTGAAGCAGTTCGCTATATCTTTAAGCTTCTAGAATAGTATGCTATTTAAGAATGTCTCACATTGATTTCAGTTGTAGATTTCATTGTGGAAGGCAGAGCTACTCACATGTATGAGACTTAGAATATAATCCGAACTAGGACCATCCCACATAAGTGCAAGCAGAGGACCTCTAGGAATGTGTAACCAGTTGTGGTGGCAGCTTAAGCTCCATTCGTGTTCTTATTGCGTCTTCAACAAAGATACTGAGGCAACGGGAGCCAAGAGGGAAACACCAGTGAAACGCCTCGAAGCACGCAAGGGGTGTTCTTATATGAAGGAGACACGGGTGACAGCCCAGCTGCAGTGCCTCTACACCAATGCACGCAGCATGGGTAACAAGCGGGAGGAGTTGGAAGCCATTGTACATCAGGAAAACTATGATATGGTGGCCATCACGGAAACGTGGTGGGGTGACTCGCACAACTGGAGTGCGGCGATGGATGACTATAAACTCTTCAGGAGGGATAGGCGAGGCAGGAGAGGTGGTGGGGTAGCCCTATATGTCAGGGAGTGTCTGGATAGTTTAGAGCTCGATGTTGGTGATGATAGGGTGGAGTGTCTATGGGTAAGAATCAGGGGGAAGGCCAACAAGGCAGATACTGTGGTGGGAGTCTGTTACAGACCCCCCAACCAGGATGAGGAGACAGATGAACTATTCTATAAGCAGCTGGGGAAGCTTCTATAAGAAGCCTCACGATCGCTAGCCCTTGTTCTTGTGGGGGACTTCAACCTGCCGGATGTCTGCTGGAAATACAATACAGCAGAGAGGAAACAGTCCAGGAGGTTCCTGGAGCGTGTGGCAGATAACTTCCTGACGCAACTGGTGAGTGAGCCAACGAGGGAAGGTGCCCCGCTGGACCTCTTCTTCACCAACAGAGAAGGACTTGTGAGCGATGTGATGGTTGGAGGCTGTCTTGGGCAGAGCAATCATGAAATGATAGAGTTCTTGATATGTGGAGAAGCGGCGAGGGGGGTCAGCAAAACTGCCACCTTAGACTTCCAGAGGGCGGACTTCCGCCTGTTTAGGAGACTGGTCGAGAGAGTGCCCTGGGAGGCAGCCCTTATGGGCAAAGGGGTCCAGGAAGGCTGGACATTCTTTAAGGAGGAAATCCTAAAGGCACAAGAGCGGGCTGTCCCCAGGTGCCGAAAGACGAGCCGGTGGGGAAGAAGACCAGCCTGGCTGATTAGAGAGCTCTGGCTTGAACTCAGGAGAAAGAGGAGAGTCTATGACCTCTGGAAGAAGGGGCGGGCAACTCAGGAGGACTACAAAGGTGTAGCGAGGTTGTGCAGGGAGAAAACTAGAAGGGCCAAAGCTGAGTTAGAGCTCAGTCTGGCTGCTGCTATAAAAGACAACAAAAAACACTTCTTCAAATACATTAGCAGCAAAAGGAGACGTAAGGAGAATCTCCAGCCCCTAGTAGATGGGGGAGGGAACACAGTGACCAAGGATGAGGAAAAGGCTGAGGTACTTAATGCCTTCTTTGCCTCAGTCTTTATTAGCAGGGCCGACTGTTCTCTGGGTACCCAGCCCCTGGAGTTGTAAGATGGGGATGGGGACCAGACTGGAGCCCCCATAATCTAGGGGGAAATGGTGAGTGACCTGCTGCACCACTTAGACACTCACAAGTCTATGGGGCCTGATGAGATCCACCCGAGAGTGTTGAAGGAGCTGGCAGAAGAGCTCACTAAGCCCCTTTCCATCATTTACCAGCAGTCCTGGCTAACTGGGGAAGTCCCTGCTGACTGGAGATTAGCGAATGTGACGCCCATCTACAAGAAGGGCCGGAAGGAGGACCCGGGGAACTACAGGCCTGTCAGCCTGACCTCGGTGCCGGGGAAGCTGATGGAGCAGATCATCCTGAGTGCTATCACACGGCATGTAGAGAATAACCAAGGGATCAAGCCCAGCCAGCATGGGTTCAGGAAAGGCAGGTCCTGCTTGACCAACCTGATCTCCTTCTATGACAAGGTGACCCGCCTAGTGGATGAGGGAAAGGCTGTGGATGTTGTCTATCTAGACTTCAGTAAAGCCTTTGACACGGTTTCCCACAGCATTCTCCTGGAGAAACTGGCTGCTCATGGCTTGGACGGGTGTACTCTTCGCTGGGTAAAGAACTGGCTGGACGGCCGGGCCCAAAGAGTGGTGGTGAATGGAGTTTACTCCGGTTGGCGGCCGGTCACAAGCGGTGTTCCCCAGGGCTCGGTGTTGGGGCCAGTTCTGTTTAACATCTTTATCAATGATCTGGACGAAGGGATCGAGTGTACTCTCAGTAAGTTTGCAGATGACACCAAGTTGTGTGGGAGTGTTGATCTGCTGGAGGGTAGGCAGGCTCTGCAGAGGGACCTGGACAGGCTGGATGGATGGGCCGAGGTCAATTGTATGAGGTTTAACAAGGCCAAGTGCAAGGTCCTGCACTTGGGCCACAGCAACCCCATGCAACGCTACAGGCTTGGGGAAGAGTGGCTGGAAAGCTGCCTGGCAGAGAAGGACCTGGGCGTGTTTGTTGACAGCCGCCTGAATATGAGCCAGCAGTGTGCCCAGGCGGCCAAGAAAGCCAATGGCATCCTGGCTTGTATCAAAAATAGCGTGGCCAGCAGGACTAGGGAAGTGATTGTGCCCCTGTACTCGGCACTGGTGAGGCCGCACCTCGAATCCTGTGTTCAGTTTTGGGCCCCCCACTACAAGAGGGATATTGAGGTGCTGGAGCGTGTCCAGAGAAGGGCAACGAAGCTGGTGAAGGGTCTGGAGCAGAAGTCTTATGAGGAGCGGCTGAGGGAGCTGGGACTGTTTAGCCTGGAGAAAAGGAGGCTGAGGGGAGACCTTATCGCTCTCTACAACTCCCTGAGAGGAGGTTGTAGAGAGGTGGGGGTCGGTCTCTTCTCCCAGGTAACAAGTGATAGGACAAGAGGAAATGGCCTCAAGTTGCACCAGGGGAGGTTTAGACTGGATATTAGGAAATTTTTCTTCACCGAGAGGGTTATCAAGCATTGGAACAGGCTGCCCAGGGAAGTGGTTGAGTCGCCATCCCTGGAGGTATTTAAAGGACGTTTGGATGAGGTGCTTAGAGACATGGTGTAGTGGTGGTTTTGGCAGTGTTAGGTTTATGGTTGGACTCGATGATCTTAAAGGTCTTTTCCAACCTATATGATTCTGTGATTCTGTGATTTTTAGGGACATGGTTTAGTGGTGGACTTGGTAGTGTTAGGTTAACAGCTGGACTCGATGATCTTAAAGGTCCTTTCCAACCTATATGATTCTATAAAGGATTGTTCCAAAGAAAATATTATGGTACCTAGCTTTATATAACTAAAAGGTCATTTTGAACAATTTAGCATTAAGCTCAAATTACTGTCCAGATGATGATTAGGACATCCATCTATTGAACACAATTTGTATTGAATTCTGTCTTGCGTAGCCCAAGTTCTGCCTGAGCTAAAGCTCAGCTAGAACATGACAACTGCACAGACATAATTCTCTTGATATCGGGGGAACATATGTTGGCCATTTTATTGACTTTCTATTCAGCAAGCCGTGTTCTGCTTTGCACCTAAAGAATTCAAAATTTCCACTTCAGCATAATTTTTTCCTCATAATTTCATTCCATTGGTATAGCAAAAACCCCACAGTGTACCACCATCTGCAAAGTCTGAGTACCAACCAGGTTAGGCCTCTGCAGGCTTCTAGCTGAGGAGCTCTGGTTCCTTGACACGGGTGACACTCAGTCTCCAGGGTCGATGCTATAGAAGGCACCTTAGGGAAACCTCCTGCTAGTGGTGAACCAACACGGGGAGGGTGAGAAGCAGCTGCAGCGAGAGCTGCTCACCAGGAGGTACGGGGCTATGGCAGCACAGAGCCAGGTTGGGGGAAAGCGGCAGAATCTCAGCAGCGCGGTTCTTGCCAGGTTAGGGAATGTGTAATGGAGCAGCTGTTGGATATGCAGTGACAGTTACCACGACCACCATGGCTTTGCTGGCTGACAGCATGTCTCCCAAAGGGGGGTAAAGCATGGGCTACTCTAATCAGATGTTCATTCGGAGAAAAATGAACTTTCTGTCATTCAAGTCCTTGTGGGTACTGCAAAGAGAACAAAAGAATACAGTCATTAAAAAGAAAAAGTCACTGGCTACTGACCTACCTGTCAATAAGCATTAAAGAAATGTGATTCTCAGCTACTGCTGGGAAACTATCAAATTTGTTTTAAAGAGCAATGCTAATGTCAAATATGAAGTCAGAATCGGTGTTGATTTGTAGCAATCATGCTGGAAACCAAGAGATGCTTTTGGTTTTATTGTGAAGGAAAAATCCTCCACAACAGATACTTGCATTAACAAGGGAGAAAATCTGCTGCTGAAATAGGGAGAGAACAGAGTGGGGGGAAAAGGTAGTTTTTCATTCCAGGCACAGTTTGGATATAGTATGTTCCTCACAGTTCACAACAGCAATTAGGCTCTGGAAATTGGCAATAAACCCTGAGAAAGGATGAACATATTGTCAGAATAGTTGGTTTTCTTAAAGAGTTGTGTTCAGTCTGACTTGGGGAGGAGCTGGAGTCTGCAGTGAAGGGAGAGTAGCAAGGACTAACATACTTCTAACTCATTGGAGTTAGAAGCTGTGCTACTGTAAAACAACAATTTTTCTAGGGAGCATCTACAAGACCCTCAGAAGAAGACGTGTATGTACCAGTTCCATTTCTGCAGAATTAAATTCATATCCTGTTTCAGAAAAGACAAAGAGCTTTGTGGTCTCACTTCAGCTTTTACAGTGTTTGATGTACATCGGAAATATGCTCCTAGCTTTTCACACACTATCAGTCAGAAGGCTACTGTAATTCTGTAAGTGCTGTGCTGTTCTGGCAAGGTGGTTTTGCCATAAACTCTTCTTAGCACTTTTTCATTCAGTTTCTCTCCTCTGTCATTTACTTCAGACCACTTTGACTTCTGCAGTAAGAAACCCAACTTGTAGTGTATATAAACATGTATGATACTTGCTTAAAACAAGTAGGTTTTTTGCTTCTACGTTTTTCTTGTATTTTGGTGGTTAGTCAGAAGGCCATATAGACATTTGGGCCTTTGGGAGAGATTCTTCCTGCTTTTCATTTGAAAGCAGGTCACTGCTCTTATTGATTTCTGGACTACCAGATATTGTATGTGTCAATGTCAAGTTTTAGGTCTCCTCTTGTATTGGTATTGGTGATGAAGAATCCAGTATTTGGGTTGTATGGGGGCACACCTAGGTAATTTTACCATTAAAATTACCAGAGAACCAGAAATGCTCTCCTGTTTTCAACTAACAAATCTCCACGTTGTTCAAATATATTGAGAAAGTTCATTTGTATAATTATTTTGTTTGTTTGTTTGTTTCTTTTGGCATTTCCATCAAAAACTCAACAAAGGACTTCTTTTTTTCTTTTACTATTTTATAAGAACTAGGCTCATTCCTGGAATGTTAATATTAGTGTTACCATCTTAGAGAAAAAAATTGAGATTAAGAGAGGGTGAGTTATTGTCTTGCAAAAATGATGATGAATGATGACAAAAATATCCATGGGGAAATATGTAAAACTATTAAGGCGCGTAGGAATTAAATGGTGTTTTATTTAAGATTTTTATAATGTCTGAAATACAGAAGACTTTAAAGAATGTTGCCAGACTTTTAGCTAGAAATGTATTAATTTCTGTCCAGATGTTATCGTAAATGTTAAAAGTAATTATGACCCACATTTGAAAGGAAAGATCTGATATTTTTCATATTAAAGTTGTTGCTATTTTAATATTACCAGGAAAATGTCTTGATAAAGGTTATAAAACTGAATGCCATTTTGGCTGGGAAAACTATCTTCTCCCTGGCAAGTAGCACTGGATATTTTGCAACATCCAGAAGTGCAGACCAACAGCTGTCTCTTTGAGGAGATGATCTCAGAAGATTCAGATCCCTTAAAACTGCTCAAACCTTCCCATGAAACTTAGGAATACAAACCACAGCATAAAGTGGGTATGTTTATTAATGACACTTTTTTTTTCCCCCTCTTCACTTCCACTGCCTGGAGACTGCAGCAGAAACTATGTGACCAGATAATTGCCTTCCAAATAAGTTCTCAAATTAACCTTCTGTCCTTGAAAACATAACCAAAACTAAGAATACCTTAAGCAAGCCCAAACATTTCCAAATGTGCACATCCATTTGGTGGGACACGCACGTACTATTTCTTCTAAGCATGAATTAGTGTATTGCAAAAGGAAAAAGTAAACCTAATACTTGTATGTATAAATGAAAAAAGAAATCCTTGTAAGCAGTCTAGGAACTGGTCATTCAGCTGACAAGGTTTTTGTGTGAAGTCTGCATATGAGGTGCAGTGTGTTGAATTTCCAGTTTGAAGTTCAGACGGAAGAGAAACTACTTCAACAATTACATTCAGGTATGGAGAGAGAAATGGACACATTCGTACTGACTTACTGAGCTTGTCTTTGAATTGACTATTTTTGGGCTATAGGAGCAAAGTTTCTCCACTTGTGCCATATCAGTTTACCTTGGCCCAGAGTTCCCTTTTTCCGGTAGAAATGGGATAAAGTTACCAATCAGGTACTCTGTAAGCCATCTTTATTGTGGTTGAATTTTGTCATCTTAAGGCACCTTTCCGGACTGCTTGGGAAGGAGCTCTGACAACATCATTGCTTTAAAAAGTCCAACAGAAGGGTAAACTCTGCCTGCCTTTAGCAGCTGTCTTCTTTAGATTCTTTCATTCCCTCTTAAGCAGGGTGAGACTTTATTTGCCTCATGCCTGTGACCTACAGTACCCAGTGGTCTATTCTTCACAGTTACAGGCTTTGAAAAGTATCCCTAAATACTCACTGTGCTTGATCTGTGCAGCTGTCCTGAGGCAAATGGCTTAAGGGCAGATGCAATTATTTCAGAGTCTTCTGAAAATCTGAATTGGAACATTCCGGGCATTTTTTAACATAGTTTGCTTTTATGCTATATTGTCTTTTAACAATAGCTGCCCATTTTTTTAATGTCATCTTTCTGATGCAGCTGTTCCATATTTGCCAAGGGATTGTCCTTCTTCAGCAGGAAATAAAAATGGCCCTATGAAGATGGGTTCTGTAATCTTCTTAAAGTTGTGAGTCCAGAGGACAAGAAAGAGAGGAATAGAGGAGGCATTTTCAGCAAGGAACAAAGAAGAGCAATAAATGACTTATAAGTTCACCAGGATATCACACAGCTCTTGAGATAACTAAAAGGGCTACTACCCATCACTTTGAAGCAATCATGTGGAACCTATACCCCAGCAGTAATTACAGTGGCCAGACAGCTCTGTTTTTTGATATGGGAGCACAGATTTTTCCACCCATCCCACTCCAGCAAGGCCTTCTGCTCAGGTGGAGGGGGGAACAAAGACAATTGCTGTCCTGATCCAAGCATTAGCATTCAGTTGTTTTCATAGGCTGTTAAATGTCTCCTGGAAGTGTTCCTGCTTATTACTGAGGTGTCTTATTTTGTGAAAGCAATGATATGTTTAGTTTGTTTTGCAAAAAAAACCCTCTGAAACCCACAGCCTAGTATCCCCTACTAGATTTGTAAAATTTACCAGCAATTAATTGAAACTCTGGAACATGCCAAGGCAAGCGTATTGATGAAGTTGCAAAAACTAGTATTAAGTGATGTGTTGCTTGACTATTGTTGACATGCTGTCAGTGCTTTTAAGACCTCCCCTTCACAGTTCAGCACCTCAGTGTGCTCTGCCAGAATGACCAGGCAGGCACTCTGTTTGTCCTGAAAATGTGTCCCCCTCTCCTCCTGTAGCTTCACAGATGCTCTAAACTCAACATGCATCAAGAACAACAGGAGTATTTGTTCTAACTGCTATGTCAGTCCACCAAACAAATATGCAATGTGAAGTTACAGAATGGAGAGTAGTAATTTTAGGACTTTCTAGTTCCCTGAGAGGAGGGCTAGTAACCTGCAGTGCTTTGGGAAAACATTCCAGGAGACAGTGGGCTGGCCTGAGGAATAAGGGATTCTTGAGATAAGTACTCAGATAAAGGTTCTGGGTTTTGCTCTCAAGCCTCTTAATGTAAATAAGAACATGCTGTATTAGTAAGGAGAGTGAACATTTAATGCAGTCTAGCAAGTTCAGACAGTGGCTGGCTGTCAGCATAAATGCACTGATAATTTTTTCTAGTTTAAACCCTATTTTGGTGACAGTTTCAGTTTGACTCAGTATTACTCACTGAAAGACTTAAAGTGATGGAAACCTTCAGAGTTATGAGAAATGTTATGTAATCTCCTCAGTCATTTTGTGTTTGCAATGTATGCTGTAACTTTAATTTTTAGTAATTTGAATTCTTTATAATTAAATGGCCAAAGTATCTGGACTTCCTATCCAAGTTTAATTATACATTGTTACAAAAATGAGTAAGTTACATGAAACTCATTAGCAAAGCTTGCGGAAAAAGCTTTTGGCAAGAGGGTAGCTTAGGCGATATTTTGTGGGCTTGTCCAGAGGTAGCATGTTTTTGGAAAAAAGATAATTAGGGTAATCAGGAAAACTGTAAGTAAGACAGGCTATTTGTGTTGAGTAGCAGCACAGGAAAAAATGGTGTCTGATGAAAGGTGGCACAATTCTTCTTACTAAGTTTCCTTTTAATTGTATGAAACATTTTGGGTTTGTGTTGCCTCAAGATAAAAATGTAGGAGGCTGAGAGATTTTTCTTTGGTACAGGAGGAGAGAGGCAGAGAAAGAGAAAGAAAAGAATAGTGAAGATATTGGCAGAAAATAATATTTGGCATCATAAAATCGGTAATATATGAACCTCCTAGTTTGAATAAACATGCAATATTTTCATAGGTTTGCCATTTCAAATGTTTGCATTTGAATGAGAGTGACTTTTTATATTTATCTGGTTACATCTGGTCTTATTTTTTGACATGACATATTTGTGTTGTATGTGCTATCTGAACTTTGGAAAGTATACCCAAAACACAGTGACAATGGTGATTCTGTGAGGCTTGCTGAAATTACATAAGCTCTGCCCCCTTTTGATAAGATCATTTCTCATCTCATTTTTTTAATATTTACCTGTTTTCCTAAAATACTGAATAGCCTGTGTCAAATTCTGGTGTTCAGTGCAACACTAGCGTCCTGCTTTGGGACCACCGATTAGTCATGCAGTAGGGAGCAGAATTTGTTGCTGTGTGTTTGCCTTTCTGTTGCTGTTCCTTCATGTTCTCCATGATTTGTTTGGCAGCATGTTAGGAAGAAGTCTTATCTAGGGTTCATTTATAAGAACAATGTACTTGAGTTTGTTGAGGAAATAACTACTACTTCTAATCTGAAGATCCTAACTGTCCCAAGATGAGTCCCCAACAGTTGGTTGCCTTACACACTAATGCCCAGTGGAAGAAGAATTTGTGCTGCAGATAGCTATCACATCAGAAATAATTCAAAACTGCAAGAAAGAGAAAAATAAAAATAACTGAAGCTCCAGACAAATTGGCAAGCTAGGTTGTGTAAATAAAATGGCCAGCTAATTGTATTCCCTGGTGAATCCAGTCCAAATGGACCAGACGGGTTGAGTGCATAATAGAACACATGCACCACAGTTTGAAAATCTCTGGGAATACTGAGCTGTCTTGTGCCACCCCTGATGGAGCTGAAATTGTAGTGAACAGAATGCTGGAACCATGTTGTATTATCAGAGGACGTGGAACCACTTATTTGAACTAAACACTTAGTGCTGTCATGCTGGTGTGACAGAAAATGGCACTAAAGCACAGCTGAGTGGCTATTTTTGTCTGGATAAATACTCCAGTTTGTCAAGCTCTGTCTTCAGATCTGCTAAAGCACAAAGGTAGAGTTCAAAATTAGACGTTAACAACTTCGTGTTAGCTCAGGAAGAAGTATCACCTCCTTTTTTTTCTTCTTTTTCTTTTTTGCTCTGTGCAATTCCAAATGCCTAATAAAGTAATGTAACAGGTCTCAGTTATTCGGAGGATACTTAAGCCTATGTTTCATATTGTATTCCATAAAAGCAAATTTTGTATAAATTTACATGTTACTTTATTTCATCAGTTTAGTTCATCAGTTTCTGGCCTTGCTGGTGGTGGATGTCGTCTCCAGTTTAAAAAGCATCCCTTGTAAGAGGTGGTCTTCACTATAAAAGTATGACCGTAGTTCCTGCTGATACAATTATCCATACTGTGCTGGAGCACTTTGGATATTTGCTTTTGTGTCCCAAAACTAACAGCAAAATATAAAAAAGAGGTTACAGATATACAGATTACAGTTTTACTGGCTGAGCAACCAGGCTTAGGATATAAGTGGGAGTTCAGGGTTTCCGTTCTTGAACTAAAACTCTAAATTTAATACTTGCTTAATAATTTGGGGGGGGCTTTTTGTTGTTAAACTTAGCTAAAGTTGGGGTTCAGGTACATCAGGGGAAAACTATAAATTTAGGGCTCATGATTTCTCTGAAGCATTTTCTGCAAATGCGTAAAGATGGACCATTATCCCAAGACCTGTTCATGGCACCTTGCCGCTGGGGAATGCTCTGTGGCAAGCTGAAGAGGATCAGTGCAAGGCTGTTGTCTAGAGCTGGGGTGAAGAGCCAATACAGAGTAGATAGATGGTAGAGAAGTGCTTCAGGCAAATCTCAAGGTACCCCAGGGGCATAGCTGTCAGGATACAAAACTGAAGAGGGAGCCTCAGTATATGGGCTACCCATACGGAAGGACTGTGCTTCTGTGCAGGAAATCTCCTGGCTTTCTGGCAGGACTGCTCAAGTGGAAATTTTTGTTTGCTCAATAATCAGAACTATAATTTTAAACTGAGGTAGCACATAGAACTTAGAGAAAGGGCTCAAGAATACTGCCTTGAGTATAGCTAATGGGTGTTCTTGCTAGGCTTGCGATTGAATGCCCATGATGTTGCCTTGAAGCCAGGAGCACTGTGCCCTGGGAGAGCAATGGGAAAAGATGAAAACAATGTTTTGCCTGTCTGGTCCCCTAAAGGCAGCACTCTCAAACTTTCACTATCCTCTTTCCTGCAAATGAAGAGAAAGTGGTTTGGTCAGCTAAGAGTAGTTTGCTCTTCCTCTTTGTTTTCTTTCTTTTCATTTGAACTTTTCTTTACCTGAAACCGATCTGTGTCACATAAATAGTGTTATCCAAGATACCAAAGTTAAGAGTTGAATATTGCTTTAAAAATATGGCTTATTCAAAACCTTTCACCCTTACAATGTTAAGAATTTTTATAACCCATTTTTAAACTCTTCATAATACTCATACTGATTCAGAAGTGTTGTTTCTGAATTTTTAGGTCAAAGCATATTAAGAGGTAGAATATCTTCTAAAAAGTTTTGTTTCTGAATGAGGCATACATTGTACAGCCAGATTGTGCATGAATATCTGTGGGGAAATTTTGACCTCTAGTCAGACTTGAGCTGACTTCTGGGAAATCTCCTCCTGCTCGTTGTCTGGTAAAAGTATTGCCAGGCAGAAATTAAATAAAATAAAAGTTCGAAATCAATAGATTTAATATATTAACATATTATCAGGGATATAGGATGGAAGGATTTTCTTTAGTTGTATTTCCCTGCTTTCACTGAACATAGGATTAATAGCTAAGGCCAAGATCTGCCAAGTATTTTGAAGTGCATTTGGTTAAACCCTCTAGTCCTAATTATGAATTTTAAAATATATTAGCTGGATATCTGCCACAATTCTTGAATATAACTATTCAGTGCAACACTGTTGGCCATTCTAGTAGCTGGATAATGTACATACACAGAGAAATACTGAATTATTACAGGGTTAGCATCATTTTTGTTCATGGCATTGCTTGTGGCGTTGCTGAAAAAAACACGAAGCCAGGTCGAAGATAGGAAGGGAGCAAAGAGGAAGTGTGATGGAGAATCAAAATAGTTTGTGTCCATTTTAGTTGTCAGTATTTTTTTAATGTTAAGAATTGGAAAGGAATTTTAAAAGTCATATACATATTTGACATTAAAAATGCCTGTTTTCTAGTGATAGTTATAAACACTTTGATGTATTTAGCTTATCAGAAAAAGAAAACTAAGATGAGGATTGGTCCTCACAAGTATGCAGTAGAATATTGGGAGAAAATATATGATTCATGCTGTATGCACCCGTTAGAGAAATACATTACAAGATTCAGAGGCTAGAAATGAAAGCAAGACAAATGAAAATGAGCAGCATGGTCCAGTTTTTAACAAGCTAAGTAATAGATTCAGTATCAGTCACTTTTCCAATCAAAATGTTTATTTTCTTGCTGTATATCCTGTAGCTAAAACAGAAACTGTAGTCGTCTTTGCTCAGGAAGTCAGCCACAGTAGTCAGAATGATTCCTTCAAAATATGAATAGAAATACTTGAAACTAGTGGAACGTGTGTATAATCTGTAATAGATTCATTACCCATCTAAATCAAGAGACCTTGACAACACTGTTGGAAGCGGCAGTGGATCTGCAAGAATGCCTAACTCTGGAGAAATCTACTTGTACTCCTATCTCAAATGTGTAATTTTTCAATTTTCTACATTGTATTTGGGCAAAATATTCTTTCTTTAGTCTTTAACATATATCCAGGTTAATACAAGTTATTTATATTACAGTCATAGCAGAAGTTCCATTGTGCTGTGTGCACTGTTCTTGTCACAGTGTAAATATGCTTACAGTTAGGATGGCCTGATATGCCTTTAGCTTTGAGATATAGGAAGCCATACAGTTTGAAATTCTTCCTGGTTGGAGTCTGCTTTAAGGCTAATTTTTTTAAAAAAGCAGCAAAACAAATAAAATCCATCTGTTTTCTGGAAAAAAACTAGGGAAAAATATGTTGTTTTCACTGTGTATTTGCTTGCTTAACTGCTGCTTTGCTGAGAAATTCTGTTGCCTTAATGTTTTCAAACAGCACTCCGCAATTTTCAGAGATTTTACTGTATGCAAATCTGTTCAAGATTGATGGCATTTTAGTTGGTGCATATGCCTAGGGAATGTATACTTTAAATAAATATGTCTTAATATTTTAATTTTACTTTTAACTTAACTTTTCCTGTATGTTCTGTTTCCAAGAACCGGAAAGGTACTGAAATAAACTGGAGTCTTTCTGCCTGTGGGATATATTCACCCCTGGTTATGCACACAGCTCCATTTGGTGCATGTCAGAAAACACAATGGAATTATTTGAGCAAATCAGAGTACAAGACCCTCATCAATTTAGCTTTGATTGATTCTTATGATCACATCCAAAGGGAGTAGTCTGAGACTATAGCATATGCACACCTAAAAAAGCAGATTGAAAAATACTGATTTCATTATGGATTTTTTGTCCTGACCTGTAGTTTGAATATCTACATAACAACTTTGTTTTTCATTTATTCTGGCAATGCAGTTACTTATTTATTTTTCAGGAGAACCAAATGCTAATATTTTGAGGCAATTGACTTGTAAATATTTATTTAAGTTTTTGGTTTTGCCTTTTAACAGGAAATAGACTCCTCTTCTACTAGGCTGCATCTTGTAACTAGTAACACTGACAGATACCATGTCAGAATTGCTGTATGTTCCTCAGGACAAACCCAAAGCAAGTGTAAACTTCATTATATATTGTTCTCTGTACACAGTTTTACATAGCTTTTCCACAGGCTAGACAGACATTTCCAAATGAATTTGTTGCGATGGTTCACTCTTGAATTACATGATGCCAACCTAGAAAATTGACAGGAAGCAATTATTCAGATTCTTCTAAATTTTTAATTTTTAAAGCACATTGTTATGTATTTCTCTACTAGGTAGGGTAAAGCATCTTCCTAGCGATACTGGAATGCCCCGAGGATCCCCAAAAGCCTTTTAAAGAACATTTTATTTACTGTGAGGAGGACTTGAGATAACCCTTTTAGGCGTATGCAAGATTTGTAAAGTATGGTGAGAACAGATTGGCAGTGGATGCCTTCATCTCAGACTATACTGTGTAAGGTTTACTGTGTATGGTTGCAGGGTACTGGCAATACTATGAGCATTAAGAGTGCTTTTGTAACATTAGTGTTGATGACTTGGGAGCTAGTATGCATGGCTGAGGCAGAGTCCTGTAGATGCTCATCCACCCAAAACTCAGAGGTAGGTTTCTTTCTTTCCTGCTGCTCTATGGTTCCCATCAATCTTGTTTTATATAGTAAATCCAAACAAAGAGGTGCTGGGCAAAGCCTTACTGTGGTGCTACTGGTTTGAAGAGGTGCCATGAATATAGTTTGGTTTTGTCTTTTTGATATTTCACAGGACAGACAGAACTTGTGGCAAAGCACTTCTTGTTTATTTGCAAACAAAAGTAAACTTGCTTTCATTTTATATCAAGAAGCAAATTGTCTTACCAGTGTCCAATCCTTGGTAGCAGATAGAAGATCTCTGTGAGGAAGAGTGTGGCAAAAGCTACCTGAGTTGGCACAAGAAATGGGATTGAATCTGGTCATGCATACCATTGGAAATTAGAAGGATTTTAACTTTAAGACGAGTGAGCTGTGGAACAACCTCTTTAAAATATTAATGGAGGGAGCAAACTGGGTTGATTTAAAGATGACATTTCATCAGTTCATGAACATGATTACAGGGCCCAGCTGCCTTCAACAGCAGGAGTCTGACATGAGTCATGAGTAACATAGGAAGACACCTTTGAGATACGTGTGTTACCAGTCATTATAGTTCTGATTCTGCCCCATCTGTTTTCTTCCAGATCTTCTGTTTTGGAGATCCCGTTTCAACTCAGCTAACTAAATGGTAGACCCACAACATTTGTGCTCCCTATATAAATACATTTTCACAAAGGAACAAGTTCTGCACAGCAGGATCAGAGCAATTCTACTGTCCTCAGCTCTGTCAGCACAGAGCAGGTTTCCTCTTCTGGTTAATATGAAAACCCATAATCAAGGGGGTAGGCTGCTGATTAAGACTATTTGGCCAGGCAACAGAAACATAGTCATTCTGTTTAAACAACATTCAGAACCATCAGACATGCTTTTGCTTCTGGTATTTGAAGAAAGATTTTATGAAAAATATGGGGTTTAAGTAACAACTTAATATTGGTCTCTCCTTTGTGAATGAGTAATGAAGTCAGAAGTTGATTGTGCTGTATGAAGGCATGGATACATTCAGTTTAATCACAGGGTGATAGAAATGTTGTTTGGAAGGAAGCTGTGGAGGTCACCTAGTCCAGCATCCTGCTCGAAGTGGGATGATTGTCAATGCTAGAGCAGGCCAGCTGTGGTGTTGTCAAGTTAAGTCTTGAAAACATCCAAGGATGGAGATGCATAGCTTCTCTGAGTAACCTGTTCCAGAGATACACTGCCCTGCTAGTAAAGAAGTCTTTCCTAATGTCTGTCATTAGCATTTTAAATAATACATTCATAGGTACAATTTAAGATTGAGAAAACGGCCTCTCAGGCTTTTTGTTTCTGTCTGATTGCTTTAAAAAGTAGGAAGGAGTGTGAAAATGATCACTTGCCCTTAAAATGCCTACTGCCAGACAAAGTTACCACTAATAGGTAGGTAAGTTACCTACCAATGAAAAGGAAAAAATTAAAAATACTTTGTATTCAACATATTTAATCTATGCAACGTACTGCTAAATGAAATATAGTTGTGCAGTGTAACTGAATGGATTTTGAAAGAATAATTTGCATCCAATTATGCTTATTCTGTCAGGGTGTAGTTAACTTCATTCGTGGTATGTTCTTCTTGGCACGTTAGGTTGAGATTATTAATGAAAGAAGGAGATAAAAATTCCTTCTATAAATCTCTTCACTTGCCCTTAGCCTGAGCAAGCATCAGTTTCTAATTTTCCCATAGATGTTTTTGGTGCTAAACTTCATGCAGGTGAAGCACCACAGGTATTTGCACATTTATAGGTTTTGGAAAGTCTGTGATCCTTGTCTGCCTTTGCTATGCATATCTAGGCTATAGCTGGGTTCAACTAGGGGATCGATTGAAAATGTCAACTTGTAACTGGAAATATAACAGCAAGCATACAAAGTATGAAATAAAAAGTAGAAGTACGCTTCCTTTTACAAAAAAGAAAGTGTTTTACTTGATAAAATACAGCGCATCTAGATGTTTTAAGCATGCAGTATGGTAAATTACTAACGAAACAGATGTAATTCTTTAAACAATGCAGGCCACAAACTCTAAATCTGATAGTTCCGTCGTGAGCATGGATTACATAATGCATTAGCATTAGCTGAGACAATTTTGTAAATGAGGGGAGACCACAGGAAGTTATCTAATTAGGTACAGAGATAAAATAATGAGAGATTTAACCACTTAAGACTTGCAGTTTGTAGCAGTATGCAAACCGATGAATTGTCCCCCATTTTGCAAGTGTGAACATACACATCTTGATATATAGAATGTCAGTAGATTGATTGGGTTCCTGATATGCAAAATGAGGAAGTGTGATCCTATTTATATTACAAATACCTGAACGCTTTGTCCAAAATTCAGAGTAAACTTAAATAATTTTTTAAGGTTCAAAGGCATATAGCGTCATTCTCAAATGATACATACTGTTTTATTTTCACTAGAATTCTGTCTAGAACTAAAAAGAATAAGTGGCAAAAAAGGTGGTTGTTCTGATGTAAGCAGCAGAACAAATGACCTATCGTCTTGCTGGAATGTATCTTTCCGTTCAGTTTTACAGATTCAAAAAGATCTTGTAGTATGAGTAAAATTCACAGAAGTATCCCAATTGTATAAATGTTTAACTGAACTGTGTACCCATCAAAATTAGTTTAACTTGGATAACTCTAAAATTATTAAAAGTTAGCCATATAAACAAAAATGAAATAATCAAGGCTTTACATGTATGTTGCTTCTTTTATAGGAAATATTAGATAATCTTATAACATCTGTGGAAATTACTACTAGCTTTAGCTAAACTTATTTTAGAGTGAACATAAAATGAAGACAGTCAACATGACACAAATTTAGTCATCTTCAAGTATATAAAAGTTAGCTAATCTACTTTTTGGTGGCAAAGTAAATTTCATGTATGTATTCAGAATGATATTAATAATAAAAATACTTATGTAATTCACAAATATAAAAAAAAAGAATAAGAATTTCACAGCAGTAGACCTCCAATAGTAAAAGATGTTCTATACATCTTCTTAATTGAAATGCTTGGAATTTTTTTTGGAGGAGAGTTCTATCTTTTAAAGTTTCAAATACCCTTCTGTTCCAGGGGGTGAATGTTCCTTAATTTACATATCTAGTCTTGCCAGAACTGTGTACCAAGAAGGGAAAAAGACGAAAAGAGCAAACAAAACCTAGGAAGTCAAGACCTGATATTCAAGGTACAAATGTTCTTTGTTTTTTAAAGAAGAGTTTGAAAAAAGTTAGAATACAAATCCATTCACTTTCTTTATAAGTAAAGGCACCCTTTTTTTCTCTTGTTCATAGCTCTTCTGAACCATTCACAAGTGAGTTTCAGAACCACTACAAATTCAATACAATTTCTGTATTTCAGGTGTTGTGTATGCTGAAATACCTTCTAGAGTTTTAAGATTTATCAGGCCTGCCAATATGTATTGGGTATTTCTTTCAGTTTGAAAGAGAATACCAAAGAAATTATTCTCCCTGATTTTTTGAATAAAGACGACACTGGATTTAGCTATGATACGAGTAGTTCTAGACTTTATTCTACAGTAATTCATATTCAAGTTCCATTTTAGTTCAGATATCTTATTTCACTGCTTATTTTTCAAATATGCATATAACCCATTAACATCATAAATATATTCTTTCTTATTCACACACTTGTGTATTAATACTATCAATATATTCCTTCTCAGCAGACGATGGCAAACATATCTTTCCTTTCCAAATTAGTCTGCAAAATATTTCTTTAATTATAACTTTTAAATAAGTTCTTGGTAAATAACAATAACCAGCTGAATAAAACATTCCTCTTCTTTAGCTTTGAAATTTTCTCTTAGCTGGCTTACATGTACTGGGAAAAAAAAAAAAAAAAGATAGATGTGCAAGTTCTTTGACTCAGGCTATACAGCATATGATTGAAGTAAAGAACATCATCTCCTTTGTTCACCAGGGTTTTTTATTATTATTATTTCTCTCTGGTCTTCTACTTTTCTGCTCCTCAAATAAGGCTAATTACAAAGGAAAAAAGTTGAAACTGGTGGAGAGAGATCCTTTAAAGCCATTCCTTTTGCAGAATGGAACAAAAGAAAGTATCAAGGGCATGGATAGGCCTTGAAAAAAAGAAAAGAGAAAAACCATCTAATGAGGATGTTGAGATAAGTGCTTGTGAAGAAAACTGGCAAAAAAAGGGCTTTTAGTCTAAAATCCATAAATAAGTGGGCATTAGATGGGTACTAGAACATTTTTAACAAGAGAGGCCACCAAACTGTATCATCCTATGCAAGAGCTACAACCCTAAAAACTCTTCTTCTTAACAAGATAAGGGTTTTTCTCTTTGAAATATTAATTTGAAAAAGAAATACTTGAAAATTAAGGAGTATTATTCATGTCTGTGAATCCATTATAGAGGAAGACACCATCAAAGCTGCTTTAGATATAATTATGAATGCTGTAGACTTTCTAAAGGTCAAAGATCCTAAACAGTATGAAGAAATTGTTCACAGTATATGATGGTTCAGACAGGATTTGACCTCCAATCTCTCTTTGGGTCTTCTAGGCTGTGCTGAAGAAGAAGCATGTACAGCCTCAACTAGAGAAGAGTTTAAGAATCAAATCATTTGCCCATCCTCCAAACCTATTTCTTAATACTCCTGGGTAATTGGGCACTCAGATGTGCTTGATATCCATAGATGTGCAGGTCAGGTGTTTGAGACTCAGTCTAATTACCAGAGAATGACTGCCAGCTAAGCATTGTCCATTTCAGCTCTCAGTACTGCTCTTGTAACACATAAAGGAGAAAAACAAATCTGAAAGGGAGAGAAGATAAAAGGACAGAGAAAAATAAACTATAGGACCTGATCCAAAGACTGTAGAAGTTAATGGGAAGTCCCATTAGCTTCAGTGAGGTTTAGATTAATCCCCGTTTTTAACAAGACTGGCAGTTCTTTATCCCATCATGCATTAGATCTCCTTTCACCCATGTGTACCAGGAAGTTTGCATTTAGTACCAGTGATTTGATTTTTTTAACAGGTTCTGACAGATTTGGTATTTATGAACCAGTCAGGGAATTATTCACTATAACTTTGTTTTTTCAGAAGTTTCTCTTAATGTGAAATTTTAAGGGCTTTGAGAAAAGATTACAGTACAACAACAGTAGTCCCCAAAATATAATAATAGTTTGTAAATCCCTCTGGCCATAACTGAAAATCTGATGTTTTCACTGCCTGTGGTGCAATTTGATTGTGAATAAGAAAAGTAATAAAATACTTAGTTCATTTTATGAACAAAGTGTTTCCTAAACATATGATATACTTTACACTGCTCCTTTCTTATTCACCTTTAGTGAAACTTCTGGCACATGTTCTGTGCCGCAGATGGACCAGCAAAATACACATGTATCTAGTGATCAGGTGTTTGAACTTGATTGCCAGCTAGCAGCTTTTGGTGTGATAGAGGATTCACCCACAGGTGTCCTACACACGGGAGAGTAATCTTTTGGCACTAACTTTTCACAGCAGGCTACCTGTGTGGCTGATAGCCATTGGCCCTTTTATGTGACTCGCTGCAGCATTTCCCAAATTCTGGATCAATGATGAACAAATATAGCAGGATAATACCAAATGGTTTGATATATCTTCTGCAATAATTCAGGTTTATTTATTATAGCTTACAATTTGATTTACTAAATAGTGGAGCTGAATTAATATGGATGTTGGGTGGTTTTCTTTGTCTCAGTGATTTTCCTTGTATCAGGTTGTTTCCTGAACCATCACTCATAAAACTTACGTTTTATGAGTTTTTGAGAGCACAGATATTATGATAGATAATACCTTCTGCATAAAAATTAATAAACCAGCAACAGCTGCATAAAAGATGGTAAGAGTATTTTTGTGCTAGATTCAAGCTAGAGAGATTAATAATGTTCTTTACCTGTGAGACAGGCTTTTATTTTGCTTTATGTGGCACACAGTATCAGTGAAGCATCAGAAGTAATTCCATAATTAAATTCTGTTAATACTTGCTTTTAAAGCAAAATTATAATTCTTCTGTTTCACACATTAAAGATTGAGTTCATTCTCTGAATAACACAGTAACTCTTCAGAGGACACTTGAATTTTCTTTATCACATTTAAAAAAAAAATATTTACTGACTGTAGCAGAGGAAATATGTACAAATGCTCTCTTATTGACATTTTGCACATTTTTCTCACATATCTTTGAGTTCATTAGCTAAATAACTACGATTCCCAGAAACTGCAGACTTCGTAGACTCAGTGTCTTAAACATAAGATGCTTTTGAACTATGAAAATTGTATATGCAGAGCTATTTCTCTTATTCCTTGTAACCTACATGAGTTTGACCCAACCTAATCGATGGAGCTACTGAGAAATAAGAATTATTTATGTTTTCCATGGGGGGGGAAGGGGGGAAACCCTCTCTTGGCTTTTTTCATCCAGTGTTATAGAAGTCATGTAGTGAGATTGAATCCCACCTCAACAATCTATATGCATGTTGTGTTGTAGACAGTAGAAGCCCTAGGTGAATGCTGTTTGTCTGAGACAAAAAGGAAAAATGTGGATTGAGTGGATGATGCTGGTTGATGTTGGGGAATAATTAAATGGGGAGACTGTTAAATGTTGTACCTCTGTTAAATGTAATTGAATTAAGAAGGGGACAAAAAGGCATGTTGATAATAAACTAAGTAATTTAGTTGCTCATTTCTTTTCCATTTATAATTTGTGTGGGCCCAATTTGGTTTTTTGTGCAAATTGTGTTAAATTCCTCTTTGGTTGAAATACTGTGTTTGTTGTTGTATTTCTTGACTAAAGGGATTCCAGAAGGTTGGACTGAGATCAGTTATTATTTTGTACCCTTTCTTTCTAAGGCAATGGAATAAAAAAAATGTTATCCCTATCTTTCTGCCAGTGCTTATTGTTTTTCCTCAATAAGACTTTCTTTTAGAATATTAGTAATGTGAATTTTCTGAAGTGTGGAAATGGAGCTGTGAGTTGTGCAATAAAGACATTCCGAAATACGTATATAGTCAATTACCCGAGCATTTCTCAGTCAACTTTAAATGGGCTTTTTCAGAAGCTGCACCTGCTGATAATCGTGATCTATCCACTGTGGTGTATGTTGTCTTACATGTTTACACGTATTGCCTCATACCATGTTTCATTTGCTTCCTTCATGCGAACAAATTCCTAGTACCTAGTATAAATCAGGATAACAGCACATGTCAAATAGATAAAAACACATTGCATTTTTGCTTAGATGGCTGCTGTCATTAAAGGAGAGGCAGCAACTGGAATTGTATTATCTACTTAATAGTCAAAACTATTCAGTTTATATGGAAAACTACTCAACTTATTTTCTGATGGCTTCCAATGTAAGTTAAAAAGGAAAAAAAATTTGATAATTTTTTAATCTTATTTTCCTAGCCGTAATCACTTGGCTGTCTAAAAATAAACAAAAATGACTCCTTGTGGTGGCAATAGTACTTTTCTTTCGACTTAGGCATTATACAAACTTTGGCTGGAAAACCTCCATATAATGAATTACTAATCTCTGATTTTGAAATGTGGGGCTTCTTCCTCATACTCATATTTATTTTCTTAAAAGTGCCAAATATAGCTATAGTCATCTCTACTCATCTCAGCAAAACCCTTCCCAAGTTCACCTTAAGAGACTGTACCCTTAGCAGCCCTCCTGCCTCAGTAAAGCAGTGTCATCCATGTTCGAATTGCTACAACTCAGTGCCTATATTTTTTGAAAGGACTTCTCCCTTGGGTTTCCGTTGTGTGCTCATTTGGAATTTCACCCAAACAAGGAAAAAAAAGGATGTCTTGGATTATGATTTCTGTTTCTCTGTACAGAAGAAAATGTAGGAGGAGATGGGATTGCATTGCATATGCTTTTGTTTATTAATCTTTGTGATTTTGATTATGCTTCCTTATTTTGGCCTCTTGAAATAGCTCTATTTAGGGTCTATTGGTGTGATTTTGTGCAAAATAATGAAGCTGTTCTGGATTCTATATTAGGCTTTACCTTCCCTTGCATATATTTTGGAACACTAAGCTTTTACTTTGGTATTTTGGGAAGCTAACGCTTCCCTGTCTCAGCTATGTTGCTTTCATTATATTTCAAATCTTTGGCACTCTGAGTAATTTTCTTCATCTGCACAAATTACACAATTATTTGTATGCTCAGGTGAAACTATCTTTCAGTCTCTAGTTGAGGAAAAATAATGCCAAATCATCTCAGACTTTAAGCCTCTAAGATTAGTAGGAGCAATTTCCTCAGAAATACTGACAAGCTTATGCACATTTGACTACGTTTTCTTAGATAAAGGCCCAGGTCAGTAAAATACATCACTTAATTGGAAACTGTATATAGCAGATATGAACACAGTGAATGCACTGGATATCATAATTTAGTGAGCTGAAGGGTGCATTGGGGATATCTGAGAAAAAGAAACACTGGCAAATTACTTTCAATAAACAACATACAAATATTAAATGAATTATTCTCAGCTCTGAACTTTTTGTAAGCGAAAAGATCTGCTTGTGTTTCCAGTTGAATTATGAATATATCTTAGTGACAGTGTGATCCTACCATTGCATGTGACTTTTAGAAAACAGATTTGTGCTTGTTAGTGTGCTTGAGATCCATTATTTTGCCATAATACACTCTTTGCTTTACCTTACTGCTTGCTGAAGACAAACACTTCTGTAATGGTTGGAAAGCTTTCTGTTGATTCTTGTTTTCACACCGTTTAATACTGAAAAGGTGAAAACCAGAAAAACTAATGAAAAGATACATTGAATTGTCTTTAAAGAAGTATTTGGCTAGATGCAATAATAATATCTATGTGGAGCATGGTGGCAGCAATCAGTGTATTTGGATGCTTGTCACACAGAGAGATGTCAAAACTTGTGATACAGACCTCCATTCTCCCCTATATCTAAATGTCGGCTGGAGTTGGTGTAGAATGGTAGTCCTAGCATAAGCAGCCTTTTGTTCTAGTTTCTACCAAGAGGGAAAGCAAGGTCTGTAAAAGCTCCTGCTCTGTAAAGGAGTCCAGTTACTGTGCTGCCTTGTTATCACACCTGCCCACGTCACGAGTGCTGGAACCTCTCTGACATCTTTCTCTGCTTAGATTAAACATGGGGCAGCTGGTTCAGGAGGCACCAGGGGATGTGTCCTACTGCAGAGGGAATTTCCTACTGTATACTGATTATGTGACACAAAATGGCCTTCTGTGATTAGACAATCCAGACAGAAGATAAATTATTAAAAGTAAACATTTTATTATAAGAAGGGGAGGGACAATTTTCATTTTATTAACCATTCACACAAGCAAGCTGGACTATAAATTATCATCTTTACCCAGGTCAAAACCAGAGCCAAATTATCTAGTTCAAAGAAAAATGTCTCTTTTAATTACAGTGCCAAGTGGCTCTGTAATTGGAAGTGGACCTCTAAAAACGTAGTAGAGCTTGTCAGATGTGTGTCTGCAGTGAAAAAATTGGTCACAGAAAATGAATAATTTCCCAAAATAGTTCACTTCCAGAAACAAATGTATCATCAGACATTAGTAGAATCATGCAATTATCTCCTGTTTCACCCTAGAAAAATAAAAAAAAAGTTTTTAAAGTGCAGTTGTAAAAACCTTACTATGTTAATTCTGTTAAAAACCTTTTCCTGGAGAAGAATACGTGCTGGGCTTGGACTATCAGGAGGCTTCACGCATCTAACTGATGATGCTCTCTGAGAGTCTCAAATACCACTCTCAAAAACAATGTGAAAAAGAAACACTTTGACTTATTCATTCAATAAGTAACACACAGATAGTCAACAGTGAAACACGGACACTCAAAACATTGAGCATCATGATACATTGTCATTGGATGTTTAGAGTATTGTCAATTAAATGATTTATGAATTACTATAAAGCATTAAGATACAATATTTTAATAGGGCAGTCATTTGGGTAAAACAGTATTCATATAAGAAAATAAATGCCAGTTTGTGGTAGGTCTAATATTATCTAATATTATTATAGCTCCCAGACAAGAAAGCTTCAACGGGAAATGTGGAGCATATGTGGTAGTTGCTCAGACCTTTGTGGTTCACTTAAAACTTGAAGAGGCAGTTCAGTAAATCTGTCATAGGCCCTCGGAGGCCTATCATGCAAGTCTCAGGCGTCTACCTAGATCTAGACAAATGTGGAAGTGTCCTCTTTGCTGGGACTGTACCTAGCCCTAACACGATTAAAGAGCAAAGAAACGCTGGGTCCTGTAACTCCAGGGATGTCGGCTTCAAGGCAGGGGAGCCAATTCGCCCTGAAGCCCCTTATTCACATCCCAGACTTCATCAGCTCCGTCATGCAGTATGCTTGTGCAGGGAGTTCAGTCCTGACTGCGCCAATCAAGAACTGACGTGCCAGGGAGATTCTCACAGAGTGTGCTGGGAGATCGTGAGACGTGTGAAATGCACAAGAATCACTTCATGTTTAATCCTGGAAAGGCCAGTACAAAAGCAGATGAGCCCAACAAGCCTGTTAAAGTGAGTTGAATGCAACAGGCATCAGTTGTGAATGAATGTGGGATGACAACGTGGACGCAATTGGCTTTAGCCCTATGGCTTTGGGAGCTTGTACCTGGCAACCAAGAGGACATAGACATGCCCATAAAATGCACCAAAAAGATGTGAGATTACTAACCACCTTTTTCTTGGTGGTGCAACAGATTTACAATCGTACGCTGGAACAGATTCATTGTGTCCAGCCATAAAGAAAATCTAAACATATTGTGTGTTAACAATTATAAAATTATATTTGGAGATGAGTCTGCTTCATTCAGTTTTTTCTTACTAAAATGATCTAAGTTGTATAGCCTATATAATGTCATTAGCATCTATCTGGTAAGACACCTGCAGGTTTGATAACCATCCTTATCTAACGTAAGCAGAATTTTTAGACCTAAGTTTCACATTTTAGTTGGTGTTAAAGGACTGCAATAAATACTAGGAAATAATGGGAAAGCAAAAATGAAGGAACAAAGGTAAAACTGAGGGTGGCAAAGTGAAATGAAGAGGAAGGCTGTGCAGCTCTTTTTCCACCAGTACTGCAAGGTTTTAGTCATCATTGTGGCTGAGTCTCTGCTTCTGAAAAAAGTTGGATGGGATGAGGTACTCAGAGCTACGACTGCTTTACTTCTTTCAACTGACTGTGCTGCTAAATCTGCAAATAATTGTGTGAGTAAACATCATTTGTGGAAACAAACTGTTTCCACATACGCATGCTGTTGGACTAAAGGTATCATATGGATAGCTGCACAGCATTTGTAGTAAGTGCAGCAGAAACAACAGGAACAGAAACTTTTTTCTGAATGGCATTTGGCTTGAAGACTCCAGGAGGCATGGATTCTAGGTATAGCACTACTATAATGAAAATGTATCTTCCAAGTATATAGTGCTGCATTTGTCTACAGATACTAAAAATATTTACAAAATGTAGAGGTTAGATTTTTTTTAATTGTTTAGTGCACAAGTTTACAAACTTTATAGGGCCAAAAGTATATGTACATTTATATACTATGTAAGTTGCACGTGCAGTCAGTGAATCACCATGTAAATTAGGCCAACATATTTAGCTAAACTTTTATACTTATGTTTATACAACCAAACATTTGAGAATATCATCATCTTGGCATCCAAATATGGCTACTTTGAAAACAGAATTATTTGCATCAACATTACACAATACTGTAGGATATAAAGTGAAAGAAATGCCCTGTTCAGTGGGTCTGAAGAACTTTCTCTTTTAAAATTTACCATGTATTAATTATGTATGACATTTCAGGGAGTGAGAGTTGTTTGTAGCCTATGGCAATGAGTTAGTGAAATGAGACATTACTGAGACAGAAAATAAAAATGTGTCAGCATATCAAATTACACAGATATTGGTAGCCTAGATGTATTTGCTAGTTTGGAAAGCTGTGTTTGATATAGTGGAATTAAAGCTCTGCACACTGGTTTTAGATAGCAGTACCACATTTCTTTTAAAATAACAATACTGAAGTAGTTGGGTGAAAATAAATGGAATTCTCATCTTGCAGCACCACTGCAAAGAGAAACAGTAAATAAAATATCTTCTCTTAACCTATTCTGCCGCTAATAAAAATGATGGTAGAACTACTGAAATGCATTTCAAAACCAAAAAAAAAAGCTTAGCAACCTCCTTCTCATTCAACAAAATAAGGAAAAAACTTATTGAGGATTTATATGCTGCGTGTAAATATTTTATTTGTTTTTCCCCTTCTTTGGAAGGATATCTTTCTCTAGTAGTGCACTTAGCTACAAAATTCAAAAGGAATTTCTTCCTTCCCATAGGGGAAGGAAGGATCCCCAACTTTCTGGGGATCAGTTATTGTTTTAATTTAATAATGCTGTATTTTACAGTATGTTGGTCATTACAATACTGTATTAGCTGTATTTTTACAGTATGTTTGGTTGTTCTTTTTATATCTTTTGATCCCATGGAAAGAGAAGCTGTCTGTTCCATGGCCAAAGACAAGTGTTGAAATGGCTGGCAGCAGAACTGTGGTGTTAAAAAAAACGCCACCAAAACAAAAACCATCTTGCAAACTGGAAATGGTTGAGCCAGTGGGAAGTCTTTTAACATTCCTCCTACCGTACACACTTGGGTGCCTGTCTCCCTCTTGCTGAAGTGTGAGCTTCATGAGTATTAAAACAGCCACTTTATCAACAGTATCATCTGAAGAAGATTTTCTTCTAGCACCTCTGCTATTTTAAGGATGTAATATTTCCCCTCCTCTTTTACGTTGCTATGATCTCCATTGTCTTCTTTAGTGTAGGGGAATTTGGATGGGAATTCCTCAAAGTCTCAGGACTCACTGCTGCACAATGCAAGATGATCCATCCTAAGCCTGTGTAAACCTCCTCATCTGTGCTGATACACATTGTTGTTAAGGATTTTGCAGTCCTGCAGCCCATCTCAAGGTTAAATGAGTTAGGTACATATGATGCTCAATGGACTTAACATTTCAGTTTATCAAAATGTAAAAGAAACAGCCTTTATCTTAGCAAGCAAAAATTTAGGGTGGGAATAGCAGTTCCTACAATACATGCAAACTGTGGCTATCATCTAGAACATCAGTGCCCATCTGCATGCCTTACAGTGTTTTGTTTTCACTGCTGTGCCTGTTTGGATTTCTCTGGTTTGTGCTGTCCATATCCAGTACTGCTAGAGCTTCCCTATTCACTGTTCCTGTAGGAGGCTTTGAAATTTGTAGGAAAACCCTAATAAATCTCATCCTTATTGACATTTTTTAGATTTTGTAGCATCTTCTAGCTCATAGTTCTCATTAGTTTTTAGATGTAAATTTAAAAAAAAAAGATGTGTTTGCTGCAGATTTTAATTATTTTAACAGTTTCCAAAGTACTTCACATTTGTTTTGCAAAAGTAGTGTGTATTGTACTGTGGTATTTATAATGATTCAGTACTGAGACCACATGCTTTATGGGAACGATGAGTGCTTTTAGTTTCAATGACTGATAGTACTTTACACTCAGCTAACCTTTACAGAGGTTTCTCTGTTCTTATGTTCTACAATGCTAATGCACTTCCATTCAATTATATCTGTAGTGAAGTATTCTGTTCTCTTCTTCGTAGTTTTTACCATTGTATCTGTGTGCCTTCCATCAGTGTGTTAAGCAGTGTGCAGATGACTAATGTCTGTCATGTTTGTTCTTGGACTCCAGAGAGGCAGCAGTGTGTTCAGTAAAGTGGCTTTATTTTGAAAGGGTTATATTAGGAAGCTCAAAAGCATATATTCTAACTTGAATAGGCAGACATGAGGTTTGTGATGATCTGTAGTTCCTCAAGAAGTGGTGAAAGGAACAAATACTCCAAAATCCGCATCTTCTCTGCAGACAAGATTTTCCTGATTGTTGAAAGCTCCACTGAGCCAAGCAGAAAATTGTTGTCAATCATCATCTTCATCTGTGTGCATTAGGCCATCTTTCATATTGATACTCTTTGTGTCAGCAAATGAATGCCCTAACTTTTGATATTCAGTGGCAAACCAGAACAAGGGGTGGAGGATAGGTTTGATGCACCTGATACATCATTGCTGAGAAGACACGGCATTTTTGTATTGGTTAGGTCATACATGTTTTATCGTATTGCTATAGCAGTCTAACAACCACATGACAGATGCAATTTGGGAGAGCAGATCATGGTTTAGCAGGATGGAGAAGTCACCTAGCCGACTGAAGATCTTGTTCAAAGAACTGCTATGCAAAAAGTTAGTGTTGGCTTGCTAAACTACATACCAAGCTTGTCAATTGTAGAATGCAAGTCACAAATTGTGTGGTTGCACAGATAGTGGTTTCTTTATGATAGAAATGTTTATAAAATGTTTCTCTAAAAAATGGATTAACTATAGAAGTATTCCACTTCATCCTTAACTGAATGCCCCAGCTGAATGAGAGGAACTGTGGTAATGGAGGAAGTAGTAGTAAGAGCAGCAAACTGTGCAATAGCTATAAAATCTTAACAAAAGGATGTTTTTTGAGAGAATTTGGACACATGCTGAAATTAACTGACAGCAAATGGAATTTAGTAAAGTTATTACTGTTAAAAGAGAAAATCATGGTAAAACATGCTGTTGGTTCTTTAAAACAACAGCAAAAATCTCTCCTCCATCTCTAGCCAATATAAAACAAAAGAAAATTTGAATAAAATATGGAAGAAAAAGTGACTACACTTTAGGCATTTATACTGCATTCATCTCCGTCTATTACTGTGTTCTCTGTTACATGTAATAAAAAAATGGAGCCTGTTTTTGACAAAAGCTAGGAAAATATCTGTGAGGATTGTTTCTTGACAGTGAAAAAGGAAAAGCGGCTCTTGCTTACTTAATCTTCCTAGTCCTTTATGTCTACAAGGACATGCTTTACTTCACTCTTGTTACCATGTCATCTTCCTCTTCAGTCCCTGTTAATGTCTTCTTCTGGTCTTATCCTGCTGTGACTGAGCATTACAAAGTTTTTCACGCCTCCATGCGTTAGTCCATCAACCAATTAGTTTTCAGAGCACATGATACATATAGATGGCATGGCAGTGGGTTCAGACCTAGGTCAGCATACTCCAAGCTTTCAGTCAATATGAAAGAAGTATAGGTCTACGTTATTAGTTGTATCGATTTAGAGAGTGGATTTTTCATTGTTGTTTCTTTTTCAAACTTACTTCCAGCAGTGATCACTGCTGTTATTCTGATTTTTGTCTCCACATTCACTACAGAATTTCTCACCATGACAAACGCTGATTTTAAACAAGCACCTGAAATGTATCAAAGTATGGGTCTCATATTGACTCTTTGTAGGTTTTTGTTGCACATCTTGCATACCTGTCTTCTAGAACATTCCAGTAAGGTATCCAGTTTTTACATCTAATCCGCTTCTGTTTTCTTCTGAAAAAGTTTGGAGGGCTTGTTGGTGAGGACTTCTGTGGTAAGTCTGCCTCAAAAATACATCTTGCTTGTAAACTAATGTAGAGCACAATGGGTAATGTATTTTAATTGAACTAAAGTGTCAGGTTTTCAAAGTCCAAACTAAAATAATCAGGGATCAATTATTATTGATTGTGTTTAATGTAGATTGAAACAAATGTGAGTAAAACAGTGAGACATCCTGGATTAGAATTAACCCACTTTGGCATTTTGATGGAGGCAGTGAATCATTGTACAAATATACAGAGGATTTGGGATCAAGTGTATCTCAGCAGAAAAAAGAGAAAATGCTTTTCTGAAAAACATGGTGTCTATTTTTTTCCTCCATTGCTATCTGCAACTTGAGGAGTTAGGAAAAAACTTCTCTGTTGGTTACGTTGTCTTTTATTTTATAGTAAAGAGGGAGATTATACCTGCATAATCTCTTTAATTTTATTTAGTATGCTGATGCATAAATCTGTTTGGCTGTGATCTCTCTCTGCCTTGTATTAACTTGATTATTTTTTTTTTTAATAATTTCTGTTTTATCATTATAACTAAAATGAGAAGTAGGCCTAATAGTTTAAAACAAATACAGCTTTATATTATTGTAAAGTTTTGAGATTAGAAAATGAGATGGTACTAACTCTTGTTAAAGCAACATAAAACTGGAAGCAGCTCCCTTCGACTGCAGTCTGAATGGAGATGAAGAGGGGTATCTGCAATCAGAAGGTACTGCTTAGGTGGGAACTACTGCCGCTTCATTCTCTTTCCTTTAGTTTCTGCTTTCTCTGTTCTTTTTCTGCTGTGAGGTAAATAAAATTACAAGCTCCCCTGTAATCAAAAAAATTGTGATGATTTATATTAATTCTGGAAAAAAAAAATCCAGTAATTGGAATGTACTGATATCAAAGCTACCCAGGGTGGTTAGAAATATTATATTTATTTATATTGTTTCTCTATTTTTGTCCATATATTAATGAAGTTCTAATGATGAAATCCATGTCCCACTATCATTTATTTCAGTGGGGCCAGAAGTTTAGCTTAGATTTAGAAACTTTTTGGAAAGCTGCTTTCTGTTCTCAGTTACATGTCTTTTTGTACAGTCAGTCTGTGGAGATCTGTATGACAAGTATTCTTGCGCTGAGACACAGTCCATCTGAATTTAAAGACTAAAAGGATCTCCTTGCAAGTATTAGGTAGTGTAATGGATCATGCATATATGTTTGAAGGGTTACATCTTTTTTTGTTGTTGTTCACAAGAAAAATATTTGCAAAAATGGGAAGCTCACTGAAACATATAACTTTGAATTCAGAGTATGGTATATATGAAATCATCAGAGCCTTTCCTTATCCAGAGAATTTCAAAATACCTTTCTAGCCCATACATAGAGTTGATCTGAGAAGGAAGGTGAAGATGCTGTTACACTTTGTGAGATTCTCTTGATAAATCAGAGTTTTAAACAAATAAAATATAATTAGGCTCCCACAGATAATTTCAAAATATCCTCAGGCCTCTGACATATCCATATTTCTACAGCAGCCAGTGATAAAGAGGTCTTTAAAGGAAAGAACAAAACAAAACCCGCAACTCCTCCACCTCCAAATCCGAACAGTGGCATATCATAACAAAGACTGGATCAGGGGACTGCCTGCCCACATAGAACTAAAAGTGAGCATCCACACTCAGATACACAACCAACAACTCAAAATACTTCTGGAAAGCCTGTTCAACTTCAATCACATTACCCTTACTACATATTGAACTGCTACTGTATGAGTAGCTTCAGTTCAAAGAGATAGGAGCTTGAAAAAATTTTAAACTCTAAATAAATCATTGACCCTCAGTACATACCAGGTACATACCATGAGTTAAAAGAGGAGGTTTACCAGGAATATTAAATAAAAATCATCCCACAAATTTTCACATCCCAAAATCAAACTGTCAAAAATCACAGATTTCCATCTTTTCTAGGCAAATATCCTCTGCTGGTTCTACTTTCTTTGCAGAGGTTGAGCTATTATAACTCCATATAATACACTGAATAAGTGCACTGTAATACAATACACATTGTAAAATAGTTCTGATACTAAAAAAAAATTAATGTTTACATTATCTTTTTCTACAGGAGTGTTGATTATCAGTGACTGTGAGAGAATGAGGTTGGTAAAATATATTTTTTCTGCAAGTTAAAAAAAATGGCTACCCAAGATAAAAATCTCAATCCATATTTAGGCATCCAAAAATTATTTGATATTTTAGAAGTAATGATTACTGTGGCCAAGGTAAATGGAAGCTGCTGGGTAACCAGCAGTGTTGATTATGGGTCTGCCAGACTGAGTAGTGCAGTATAAAATATAGGTGTTTAACTTTAGACATCAATCAAAACTAAAAATAAAAGGCCTTGTGTTTCCTTCTTTATCACCAACTGTGTCCTGCTTTGCCTTAATTCCCAAACCCACTGAACTGATTAGTTGTTACCAGTTGTCTCCAGTCTGTGTGAACATAGACAATTTGTTCTTTTTTGACATAAAGAGGTGAATTTTGCCCAAGTATCTACAAAAGAAACTATGCAATTCTGAGCTAGATAGGGTACCATTGTGGGAAAGATGGTCTAGAGACAGTTCACGAAAGCCTTTTTTCTTTTTCTGTTTACTTTATTTGAACTATTGACCTTGCAAAAATATTCAGCTTTCTATGAGGTTTTTTTTTTTTGAGTGGCTTTGATGCCTGAGCTTTGAAACATGTATGATCAGACCCAGCTTATCTCTGAGGCTGCTGGGTTTTCTAACTCGCCGTGCTGGAAAACACACCAATCTTGGGAAATCAAGCTAATGTCTCTCAGCTGTGCAGAAAAAGTGTGAACAGCTCTGTCA
The DNA here is from genome assembly GCF_035582795.1 of Mycteria americana. Classification (NCBI taxonomy): domain Eukaryota; kingdom Metazoa; phylum Chordata; class Aves; order Ciconiiformes; family Ciconiidae; genus Mycteria; species Mycteria americana. The sequence continues at coordinate 44,811,491 of NC_134366.1, read as the reverse complement.
AATGAGCTACCCCCATCTCCTTTTTTTCAGGCAGCATCTTATACTCGAGCAGTCACTTCACATTTGCCATTTGAACAGTTGTGATATAACTGCTGTTTTATTGCCTATAGGAGAGTTTCTGTGAGGAATCAGAAGCTGGTCTTTCAGCTACTCTGGCCAAAAAAGGTTTTAGTCACAGGACTCTATTACTGGTGAATGAGTAAGGAGTCCTGACAGGATAACAAGAGGATATGAACACATAGCTCTGGCCTAAAGGTTGCTAACTGACCAAGTGGTAATACGAGGGGAAGTATTTTCCAGCCTTGAACCTCTTTACCCCCAGATAAGTATATTAAATGCCATCAGTTAACCCCTTGAGTACAGTCACCCAGTGCTGCCAGGGACATGCCTGGTATGATAGATCCTCACGCTTCCTAATCCGCGGTGACGTATAAGGTACAGTCATAGGTCCAAATGAGTCATAGGTCCATTCCTTTGTTGGATGGAAAGATGTCTCTGGGCATTTAAAAGGTTAAACACAAAATTTTAAGTGTACAGCTGCAGTGGCTTAAAAACATATGAAAAATATAATGCAAAAGAGCAGTCAGGAAAGAAATTAGAACAATGTAAAGTGAAAAAAAATCTCAGAAATTTTGCTTTGAAATTGAGTTGATGCTTTTTTTTTCCCCATTTGTTTTATTGGATTTTTACTGTTTTCTCCAGATAGTTTCTTGAAGAGTGAATGTGCTGAGTTATCTCCAGCTTAGTTCCTTCCCGTACTTATTCTTACATCATGGATGGATATTATGTCAAATGGGGATAAATTTATGACTAATAAGTTAGACTTTGTAAAAAAATTCCAGTCCTATAAGATGTATTTTCTCTACTTTTTTTTTTTCTGTGGCATCTTTCATTTAATTTCCAGGGAGAATATTTCTGTTGTCAGGATGTTGTCTTCTAAATCAGGGTTTTTCCTGTGGTAAAAGATCCGTATCAGTTTATGTGTGCAGAAAGAGACATTCAGACTCACTCTTGTTGTCTTAGAAGATGTTTAAAGTCAAAATTGTCCATTCTGGGAGGTGAGTACTGCCCTCCCAGTTTAGTAAAGACTAGAGTCTTCTTTGTACTTACGTTACGCAGGACTTTACCTCTTGACTGATTTCACTGAAATTACTGGGGTTACTCATGTAATATGGTACCAGTCAGAAGATATATCAATGGCAGACTCAGCCACGTGGAAGCTGTAGTTATTTAACAAAGGTTTTGTCTTCACTGACATAGAAGTATTTATCTATATTTTAAGTGTGATGACTAATTCTGTTGTTTATGATGGGTGTCTTACAAATAACGTATATTTGGCTACCAGAAACCATCTCAGTTGCCTTGAGGCACCTCACATTGTTGCGTTAATGGATGAAAAATTACATTTGCCATTTCATGATTTGTTTCAGGTTTTTTCATGGTTTAGCATCACGTCTGATAAACTTAGAAAGCAGTAACTCATAAGCTATATTGTTGACTCTTAGATGTGAGATGTGTTACACAGGCTTAATCAAAATCAACACTCCCCCTCAGAAGTATTAAGAGAGCCAAGTGCTGGTTCTTCAGGCCAGGACAGAAAGCAGAGCTAGAAGGCAAGAGTTCTCCTGAGATATGCAGTCATGAGACTTTGTAGGCTTTGTGTGTTGCCTTTGAGCATGAGCTGGTACAGTAAGAGAGGTAGCATTGTCTTTTAAAGAGGAACACTGAAGATTGTAGGGAGGAGAGAGAGGGAGACTTGAGCTGTGCATTACACAGCAGTGCACATCAGCAGTTCTATAGTGTGGGAGGCTTTTTAACTTTTCATTTAAAAAATCCTTCTTTCAAAGCACCAATCAGTCCTCCTTTGATCACATGGCACTATATTAACTGAGGCTGGAACAGGCTGTTTCTCAACCTGATTCTATGCACCCACATTGTTTCCAGCATCCACACTGTATGAATGCAACCTGAGCTGATGCCTCCTACAAATACTAGTTGCCAATCCAGCAGGTGATATTCTAGGGGAGGTCCCTCTGTCATGTGCCACCTGCATGCACTTCAGGCTTATATGTGCTTGGACCCAAACTAAAAGGCAGCATGAACCTGAAGTTTTCTCCTGTGTGGACAGTTGACCAGTTTGGACTTCGAGTGCTTACCCAAATCCTGGAGGAGCTATACTGCCCAGTTTCCTGCCTGTGATCTTTTTGGTATCTTATAGCTCCATATACACACTCATAAGAAGTTTTAGACTGCCTGGAAACAGCTGAGGAGCATGGCAGCTAGGAATCCACAGTTGAGTACTCACCAGCTGCAGCTCAGTTGCCACATGGTGTAGATGTGTGCCCATCCCCTACAAAATGCAGCACAGGTACCAAATAAAAACTGGGTATCCCACCTACAAGGCAATAATTGTGCTTGTGTTTCACTGTCTGCTTTACAAGTACAGGCTGATGAGATACATGGTTCCCTGCCATACGGCTGTTTGCAGTGGTTGGCTTGGAGACATACTAATGATGCAAATGAATTATATCATAATATCAATATCCATGTTAACTGTAACCTCTTAAAAAAGTGCATCTTGTCTTTAGAGTGCTAATAATATGCATATTAATCCTGTCTTTAAATTGTATTTTTTCCAATTAGGAAGAAATCACTGCTTTAAATGGTGATTGGGTGGGTACGGTAGGGTGGGTATTTTCTAGGAGGAATAAAACTGCTCTCCTTTGGAAATGTCAGGCTTTAAACAGAACCAGTCCTAGGTTTGTCTTGCATACTCTGAACTCCAGAGCTGCCCGAGAGCTGCATTCTGCCTTCCCCAGTGTACATGCGCTACCGAGGTCCCTTTCTTCCATGAGGCATCAGAGCAGGCCAGTCGGAAGTCATACTTTTTATACTTGTTTTAATTGGTTTTGGTTTCTGCATTATAATAAATTTAATCAGATTATGGTCACTTGACCCCCAGGGGCTCAACTCTAATTTGCTCCTACTGCCTGATCATTGGTTAACTAGATCTAGACATGAACCATTCCTGGCAGGGTTCCCTACACATTAGTTTAAGAAGCCATCATTTTTGTATCCATTACCCTTGCCTTCATTCAATCACACCTCTAAGGTTTCCCAATTATACAAGAGGTAGAAGTTCCCCATATCAAATTGCCCTTTGCCATGTACGCCATCTTTATCCCATCACGTAGTACACATCATTCTGAACTCCCTTGTTTCTTCTGGGGGTAGTGAGGTTTGTGCCATTCCGCAGGCCAGCAGGATTTGTGTGCGTGTGCAGTACCTTGCTCTAACTATAGAGCTCTTTGCCCATCACTCCTTTGAAATTTATTAACACAAACTCAAAACTGTACATCAAGAAATGGGGTAAATAGACAATCTATAAATATTTGGATCTGGTTTTTACATCTCCCTTTTAGCCTCATTTTCTGAGGAAACAAGTCTTCAGCAATTTCCCAGGGAACATGTATATACATTTGTCTCCCTTCCCTGAACATACTGGCCAGCTTCAACCATATCTGACAGAGAGGTCTCAAACTGTAAAGTTCATCAAGTTGCCTGAAATAAGGCATCTGAGCCGTGTGATAGACCATGATCCACAAGACAAAGATTGCAGTGGAAATTCAACTAACATTAGATCCCAGAGAGTCCACACAGGGGAAGCTATTTAGAAAGGCCTATCACAGAAGAAGCTTTAATTACTGATAAAACACAAAACCAAGACAAACCAGGAGACATCAGTTCTACTTTGCATGGAATTACCCATTATTTTTTTGTATAAATAGCATACCTTACTATTCCAAATAAAGCTGTGGGGGTGATCAGTAAAGAGCATTATCCCCAGCTTTACCGTAGACTTCACTACCTAGAAAGTAGCTTAAAAGATGACCTAAAATGTGAAAGAATATTTTGTCTGCTTTTTTATCCTTCCTTGTTAAGAACATTGTATTAGAAGGAAATATTTGAATACTGGGTCCATCCCCTGAAAACCATGGAGATCACACTGTGGAATCCTTTTAAATAACTGGCCAAACTCCACATACAGAATAACAGTTTCCTGCCATGCATCTTACTCTACGTTGGGCACACTTGATGCATTATAAGGTATAGTTGATACAGTGAAAAAACACCATTTAATAAGGCTTAAAACTGTTTGGTTCATGTTTACTGTTAATGCCTATTTTACCCAAACAATTAAGAGGGAAGTTTGCTGTGAAATGCTTTCCACATTTCATCTCTTCATTTCCGGGCTAAAGCTCAGTCACAGGAAATTATTAGCAAAGCTGGAGTTTCAGGAATACTTCCAAGGCACGAAACAAACACTAAAAAAAAATTAAGAACTGTATACATAAAGGTAATGTGGAAAAAATGGAAAATACAGTCGAGATTGCAAGAATAAGGGGGGGGGGGGGAGGATCCATGGTCACTTAAGGCATAATATGATGAAACTGTCATTGCTTAATTCTTTGCTTGTTCCTAAATCCATATATCCAGAAAAAAGAAGTCCAGAGTTTTTAAAACTATTTCTTACTTCCATCGCAACTATTTTATGCTTTTGTGTCACACAATTTTAATTTTTCTGATACATTTTATTGCTTCCTACACCAAATGTAATTAGCAAGCATGAAGTGCTTTGTTCTTTTGTTTTCTTTTCTCGAGTGAACAGTTGAAGAAAAAAATATTCCTGTTTCTCCTAGAATGCTCTGATTCCATTGACTTAATTAGTGTTATTCCTAATTTATGAGTGTTAATATATTTATTTTCTGATAGAGTTTATAATAGATCTTAACACAGTAATTGCCATCTGCTGTAATTAATATGTCTGATAATGTAGTAAGAAGATAACTTTGCTATCCTACCACTTCAGTCACTGGGAGACCTTTCTTGCTGTTCTCTCTCTCTCTTTTCTTTTCAGATGTCTCCCCCTCACTAATTATAAATACACTAGGCTCTTAAGGTTTCATTACCTCTCCCATCCAGCTGTTCTGCATTTCTCTCATTACTTTGCCCAATTTGTTCCTGATTTTCCAGGTTTCAGTAAACACATTTCCAGGCATAGACAACCGAAAACTATGTCAAGCATTATATCCTGGTTAGCTTGTATAGTCATGAGACCGCACTAGTTATCTGTTCGCTTGAACACAGAAAATAAATCAAATTATCACAGCAAAAATCAAGCGATTCCAGAATCACTAGTTGTAGGTAGAAGGATGAAATAGCCCACATGAGGAAATATAAAATGGAGTTAAACACTAAAACCTTGCCCAGAAGCTTTCAGAAGCCATGTTAGTGGGTTTCATAACATATAATAGAAGCCAAAAGGCTCCTGGGCTTTTTTTTCTTCCTCTTCCTCTACAGAATGCAAAAAGGATTTCAAAGCAATAAGATCTCTTAAGATTGGACAGTTTCAAGCATGAAACATGATTGTTATAACCACCATGCCCCTCTAGATTATGAGTCTAAAATCCAGAACTCAAGAAGATGGGAAGAGGTTTCAGAGAGACATCTTAGTCCTATCAAATCTGGGGCAGATTTAGTAAACTGGTACCTTTCCAGTTCATTGAGAGTTTGTTCAGATCTAAACAATGGACATACAGGGGGAAGGGGGGGAGGGGTTCACAGAGAGAGCTGGTTTAAGTTTCTTAAGTATTAAAATAATATAAATAATAATACTCATATATATAATTCCCATTCAATGACCAGCATGTCTGGGGAAGTGTTTAGAAGATACCAATATCCTACCAAGCTCAAGGAACTCTACAGTTGCTTTGGGCTGCGATTGAAGACTATTTAAAAACATTATGAATGCTATTCCAAAACTCTACTTTAACCTTTATTTTAATTTTCAGATAAAAACTATTAATTTGTGCAGTGAAATCAGTCTTAGCTCTACAAAGAAGTACTGACAATCTAACACTCTTAGGCCTGCTCATTCATTCATTACTCCATTCAGAGCCAAACAAGAACAAAAAATAAAGAAACCCCAGGGAAAATCTTGAGGACATGAGGGATTATTTATATCACAAGGCCCAATCTCATAACCCCTTGCAGGTGTTTTGATTCTTAAACATGCAGGTAGACCTACAGGGCTATCATTTGCAGGATTCACCAAATAACAGCATTTGTCAAATACATCTTTTCTGTGCCTCTCAATTATTTAAGAAATGAGTAAAAGTACATTGGCTGTATTAGCAATGTGTTTCTTTCTCTTCCTTGAGCTTTATCAAGAGTTGTCACGCATTATAGTTTGGTGACAGTGCTAGAAAAAAGTGAAGACAGAACTGACCTCTCATAGCATTTTTGTGACCATGGGGCTCACACAAGCAGCTTGGCATCTGCCGGCACATCTTTAGCGAGTTGGCAGCCCCAGCGCCCTTTGCAGGTTGCAATCAAACCTGCCTTCTACAGCAGCCTCTTTCTGGCTGATTAAGTTTAATGTAATTTTAATTAAAAACCACAGTGTCAAAGGGTTTAGCTGCTCGAGAAATGAGCACAGATTGTGGCACAGTGGCAGCAGTCACTTGGAAAATGGAAATGCATCCTGACAATATTGTGTAGGGGCCAGATAAACAAAGCTGCAGCTACTGTACCTTGCAAAAAGCTGGGAGAGACCATCATTGCAAGGAACCTTATTCAAAAATAAAGTATAGAGCAGTTCTGGTTCTTGTATTTTAGCAATTTTAAAGTGCATCTCAGCAACTGAGTAGAGTAATAATTGCCAAGAATTAATTTCAGCCTTTCCTCCCCATTTTTACATTTGTTCAATGGGATGTATAAATGTAAATTTCGGGTTTCAGTCCTTATTTATTTTGAACAGCAAAAGATTTGCTTCATGCAATAGACTAATACAACTTTTCTCCTTAGGCTATAAAGAAAAAAATCACTAGAGATTTTACCACTGCTGAGAGCAGGTTCCATTTTAGGGAGTTTTTTTGCTTTTATCTGTTTCCAGCTTTTCCTGTCCCTTGAAGCAGATCACAAGGAGATTTTAGTACTTTACATGCTGCAGATATTGAGCAACATTTGGAGAATGACCAAAAAAATTACTTCACTGACAAAAGGTTGCATCATATCTACAAGATTTAATTTCACTAGGTCCCAGTATACATAGAGATATTGTTAATAATGGTTTCCCAAAGAAGTGTCTCTGTAATATTTTCTTAGTTGCCATATTTTTTTGAGTAAAGAGAATTGCTTTAGAGTTATTAAACACCCTTGTCTTGGCAGAAATTGCTATTTTTTAAACCTGTCCTTTGAATGCATGTATTTGTGAAACAAAGGCTTGATCCAAAGTCCACTGAGATCAGTGGAAATTCCCCAGTGACTTAAACTTTGGATCAGATCCTGAGAAGTATAGATGCAAATAGGTAGGTATTGTGGTAACATTGTTCGCAGGAATTCCTTTCAGCAAGAAGCCTTTTTATTGTTCGTAAATGCTACTGATGCTCCGGGGCCAGAACCCCAGGAGAATTCCACCTAGTGACGTCAATTCTGTAGAGGAGAACTTCCTCCATCCCCTTTTAGGTTTGTGGGACATTTTCGAACAGATGGAGCCTATATAGGTGGGACAGGTTCCATCTGAACAGAAGGGTCACAAATGCACCGACTGAGAGGATAGACAGAGCTATGGGGGAGAGTTTAAAGGAGTGGACAGGGGGATGGGAAGTCTGTACAGAATCCAGCAGAGAGGAAGCAGCAGCTAAAATAAGCAGATGGGTAGACAAGGGGAAATAATATTAAGGATTGAAATATGTAACACACCTACAGAAAAGGTTAAGAGAGAAAATCAGAAGACAGAACTTCTGTTGCAAAACAGTTAGGAGTTATAGAAAAGATATGATTAAACAACACACATAAGAGGTCTGACAAAGAAAGTCCATTTTTAAAAGTAGTAATATTCCAAGAGAAGGGTTGTCCTGAGCATCACGTGGTGGATGCAGGTACTAGAATGTATTTACAGGCATTGAAATTGCTTTGCTACATAGGGGGCAACATGATAGAAAGCTCAATGAAGACCTGAATTAGGCCTCTAATCTAAAATTTACTGACAGGCAAAGCACCTTGAACATGAATACATGAAAGTATGATGGATGGATTCTCTGCCTCTGACAAGAATAGAAGCAGTGAGGGAGAAAAAAGAAACAGAAGGAAACCAAAATAAAATCCCATCACAAAATCTGAAATGCAGACCACCCTGGAAGTAACAAGCCTGGGAATAGACAGAAAAAGATGACTGAGTATAACCAAATTATATAGGAGACACACCCTGCAAAGTTACAGAAAAAAAAAATTGAACTTCAGCAATACAAATAAAGAAATGTTTCACTTCCAGTTACACTGACCCTGGATCTAGATGGAAAAAGATACTTGAATGCAGCTCCATTTACCAATGGTTTTAGATATTGGTTTAAAAAGGACTTTTTCCCCCACCCTTAGCCTATCATCACTATTATCTAAATGAAAATTTAGATAAACATAACCACCTTTTATTTAGTTGTGGTTATGATGCAATAAGATTAACTTGTTAGTATAATTTCACCAAGTGCAGCATTTCTCCCTTAAAGCAGCTATGGAATCACAAGCTGTTTCAAATTAAGAAGTGCTACCATCCATTATACCTACTACTACTTTATGAATAAATGTGGTATTTTGTTTGTTTCTAAATAAATGCTTTTAGTTCAAAGCATTTATAACTTGTAATTACAGATTATTCTGAATTACAGAAACATCAGTCAAGTCCAAAATTAATATCTGGCTTTATAACAGACCAGAGAGAAGCCCCAGAGCAGAGCATTTAAGAATAGTAAGATATCTTCCATTATTTGTAACACATTGCTATGTACACAAGAACCATCTCCTCATGGTTATTATCTCAGAAATCCTTAGGGTGCCAGAACCACTCAGCTTTGCTTCTCAGTTCTCTCTGTGTTTGTGAACAAGGTTCTAAGGATATTCCATATGGAAACATGCAAGTGGTGCTTTTATGATCACCAAGGGAAGATGTTTCCCTGAAGCCTTTATATGTTTTCAGGAAAAATCTGAGCATCTGCCTGGAGCCCATTTGAATCATATATGCAGTTCACTTCTACAACAAAATCTGACTGTGAATATAAAGGAAAATGCCCAAAGGGTTACACTACACAACAGCACGATACGTACAGCATTTCACTGGCATACGTATAATCCTTTTATGAATCAAGGCTTAGATGTTTATCTATAATTGTACAAATAGCTAGTTATAAGTGATGAAGCAATGAACTAATTAATACCTTAGTAATAATAGGTATTTTAGAACCTCTGAAGTGTCAGAACATTTGACTTTCAAAGCATGCTGAAGAAAAATACTATTACCTTGTTAAGAATGTAGGATAAAAAGAGAGTAATCATAACCAGATAAAGAAGGATATTGATGATGAAACAAATAAGACAACTATTTATATTGATTCCAAAGGATTAACTGGATAACTGGTAAATCTGTATTTTCTGAAGTCTCAAAGTTTATTAAAAGGGTGTACATGGTTTTGTGTATTTCCAAAATGCTGTAGAAGTTATATTGCACAATATCATTTTGGGTATGTCCAGTCTTTCCAGTTGTGTTGCATGAGTAAAGCAAATACAGGTTAAGTGGGTGACCAGCCATTATTTATTGAATGTATTTAACAACATATAAATTACATAGAATAAGCCTCAGTGAAACTAATAAGTAGTGGCAATGCAGTTCAGCTATTAAGATTGGCTGTAGACATGCACAGCAGAATGCAAAGTGGTACACCTCTTCTCCAAGTTGCACTTTTTCAATATTCCTAACAAATTACTTGATCTCCTCCTGTGTTTGTACAAGCATAATGTTTTAGATTCATGGAAGATGTGATTGTATGAGCAGTAATCTACAGAGTATAAATAAGGCACTTTTTTGGTGCTGATTCTTGCAGAAAGTATTTGCTAAATTGTTTTCAACTTTCTATAGCCTATGAGGGGTTTGTTTTTTTTTTTAAATACTCCACTGACATGAAGATAACATTACAACATCAGTACCAAGCTTAAGCACCAGACCACTAAAAATGACAAACTGACCAAAACATGTGACTTCTACAAAGCTTCACTGAGGGGGGGTTGGGGGGGTGGGGGTGGGGTAGGGGTTTGGGTTTTTTTGTTGTTTTGGGTTTTTTTTTTGTTTTAAGTCTGCAGTTCTACATTCTGACTGTTCATTTCCAGTATGGCAAAGTATTTCAAATTTGTTTGCAATGCTAAGTTATTTTAATATTATTTGTTTCACAGGTACCTCAGTGAGAGCAGTCTTGATGATAATGATATCTTCTCTCTTGTGTAAGTAAAAAAAATTTGTGAGTGAATTTGCTTCTACTGCCAATGTAGCTGTTCTCTGCTATACTGTTTGCAAGATGGACATTGTATAACTCTCCTCCTATTTAAATGATTTTAGAGGTTTTTTTAGATTAATTATGCAGCTTGCTTTCTGCCTTTCTACAACAATAACAAAAAGTTGGTAGATTGGAAAAGTGTGTACTGTATACTATTTTTTCAGCCCTTCTAAATTAAATCAAATCTGTTCAACATAGCAAAAGAGCCCTCAGGCATAATTCTACATCCTACTTATTTGCAGTATTAAATATTCAGTGTTTTTCCTTTTAAAAGCGTATTTTTTACAATTGTAATAAACTTCCATGCTAAATCATATTTGGGTTTGCATTTAACTTTGGGTTTTTTCCACATTGTCAAAACTAAGTTTTTCCATACTCAGTCTTTCTGATATACAAAAAACTGAGTTGATGTGGAAGGAAATTTTTAAGTAGCATCTTCTTTCTACATTGAGCTTACATGCAAGTGGTCTTTTTACATAATGTAGAAGAGTGAATAAATGGGTACAGGAGTCCAAGCAGTTGCATTAGTCCAGTATACGCATGAACATTCATGATTCTAAGCCATGGCTGTCTGTTTGGGTCAGTCCGATCTATACATTTCATATATTATATTGACTTGACACTCACTCCAGTATTCATATTGGAATCAGACATTTAGAAGTGTAAAAAATTCAATCATAACATTAAGACACTACAGTAGCAACATAATATTGATTCCTAAGTTTGAGTCATACTTGACCTTTATTTACGTGCAGAGTGGCTAATTTCAGTGAGGATATTATGCATCAGTTTGAAAATTTGCCTTCTGATTTCCTCTAATTACCTCAGATATCATACTAGTGGGACTTTTAGGAGCAGTCACTGTGTGCTAATTATCATCTTTGAAACAAAAGACTGCTAAACAAGGATATGGCTTGGTTATAATTCCACCTACATTTATTCTATTGCAGAACTCATGTACACTGTCCAGTTAGAATGAGCAACTGTCTTTTGCAAGGGTACAAGTAATCAATTTTGAAGGCTTAATGTATATAAGAGTAGTTTAATAGTACAGCATAAAGTACTTGGTGAACTCCCAAATTACCTCATTGCCAGATTTCATCTTCCAAATTCAAAGTATGTGAACAGAAGAAGTCTTCAGTAAAGCTTTTTTTAACGCTAGTGTGGCTACTTTTTTCCCCATCTTGGAATTTATTAAGAAATCCTGCCACTGATCCACTGAATCAGAAATTAAGTTCTCATTAACTAGTTATTCATTAATTTGATTGTGGTTTTAAAACTTTAATGATACCAAGTTCCAGCTGTCAGGGTACAGCAGTGGCCAGGGCACTGCACGCTAGCAAAGCAAGGGCCTATCCCACTGCTCCCAGCAATGGAGCAGGGCAGACCCAGAGATGACAGCCAGGTACAACCAAGAGTTGAGATTGCCAGACCAGTTCATGCTGAGAAGGCAGGTCTGAGATCAAGCTCCAGCAATGAGTGAAGGCCCCAAGCTGATCTTAAATGGAGCTCCTGGACCATGGGTTAGGGTGGAGGCCCCAGCTAAGGGAGGTCAGGGCAATTAAGTCCTACTAGTGCCCTGAGGGCCCTGACATGTTGAAGTGCACCTACACAGAAGTAATTGTGAAGCTCTCAGTTTCAGATGAGCTGAAATTTAGCTAGATACAGGAGGCAAGTTTTCCTAAGCCCCTGGTCAGCCATATCTTCCTCTTGAAGAAGACTGCATTTGCTACTCAGGCCTCTCACCTGTTTACTGTGGTGCATCTACACTGAGCATTACTCCATCAGGGTAAAGGAGTACTTGACCTTTTTCATTTGCTGTTGCTATTACTTACAAAGCTGGAGATTTATCAGGCAACAGTGTCTGTTGAAGACCATAAGGTGTTGTACATAGCTGGAGAGCAACACTGGAGGCCTGTAATGATCAAGGGTGGTGTGATGCATTGTGGGAGTCCGGAATCTGTAAAGGACAGGCATGATGCACAGTGAATGGAGAAGTTTCAGGATACAGTAAAGGAATAGATGTTTCTGATCAAACTTCAGCCTGAGAAGGTAATTAACAGCTGCTGCAAGGGACTGAAGTAGATTAAGGGCAGGGGAATCACCTATAGATCATAACAAGAAATGAGAAAGCAGTGCTGCTTACTAAAACACTGGCACAGATGCAACCCTGCATGATGTTTTGGTAGCTTAGGTATTAATAACTTGCCATTATAATCACCTCGCACTCTTTTGGCTGCTGAGTACAGAATTGACATATTTTCAAATATAACTAGTGATTGGCTTGTAAAATACACTTTGAATGCTCGAGTAGTACACTTTTACTCGAGTAAAAGTTGTTTTACACTACTCTTACTCGAGTAGTAAGACTGTGGCATACCATCCTCAAAAGATTGTTGACCGGTGGCCTTCTATCTATCTGCAGCATGGAGTGGAAAATAGTAAGAGTCATCCCACTAGAAAATTAATATGGAGATTTGAATCTTTCTTAGTATTGGCTTACTTTGAGATTATAATCAATTTGTTTTCATAATGTGAAATCATGAAGATAAACAGAGACATTAACACCTTTGTAAATATATAAAGTCAAGCTCTCATTCACAAGTTCATACCCATTTATATTCCTGACCACAAAGGAAGTTGTAGCAAGGATGAATTGGTACGTTGGTTTTATTTGGTGAATGTCTTCGTTAAATTCTCCTTTTAGAGTAAAATAGCAACATTTGGAAGTGGAATCCTCTTCCACTTATATTTTATAAGTGGTATAATTTTGTTATAGTAGCAAGCATTGAACAATATCAGTGCTGTATAATAAAGATGAACCTCTCTCCAAGGATCTTATATCAGAATTTCAGTCTGCAGTGTTGGCTCTTACGCTATCCAGTTCAATTCATCCATCTCCTGCCATGATCTTGATGTGCTCTGAAATTGCACCAAAGTATAGCTGGTCGCAAATTTCACACTTACCACTTCAGACAAGTGAAAGGTCAAGGGCTTACAACAGTTGAGCAGCTCCTTATCAGTACCACAAAGCACAGACAGGCATGGAAGTGACTGCAGGTCAGATCAGCTGTAATTTATACTAACTATTAAGTCCATACAGATCTATCCCAGTACCCACAGACAGCAGAATATGTATGTTTGAACATTGCTCACTTGTCTCACTTATCTGCTCTATGCAACACTGGAATCAAATATACATGCACACTTTCATTTAGTGCCTTTTGTTTTCAGAATAAACAAATATTAAGTAGCTCTTTCAATGAAAAGCCTTTCCATATTTGGAGGGACCAGTTTAACTCCTAAGACAGAATTAGGACTTTAAAATAACCAACTAACCAAAGGAAAAACAGGAAATGGAACTAGAAGTGGTCTAATATCTTGAGAACACTGCTAGAGGGAAAACATATGACATATTCAGTACATTCTAAAATCTGAAAAATAGGCTTTGCTTCTAGTCTATGATGAGAAATGATACTCAGTGTTGGTTTGAATATTATAATATGGGATAAAGAAAACCTAAAAAAATGCTAATTTAATTCCCTTGAAGCATATTACCAGGCCCCATTACAGCTGGCAACACTGGATTTATGTTTTCACTTACAGGAATCTAACAGTATAGGACTACTGTTGATTATTTTAATGTTCATGAGTCGCAGGACTGAGTTATGGATGTCTCCCAGATAGGGAAAAAAAGCAAACTTAACATTGATGACTTAGCTTTCATTCCTGGATAAAATAAAAACAGTGACTGAACCTAAAAAAAATTTAAATATATAACTTCTGGTGTGTAGCTACTTCACAATTTGGTTTTGTCCTACAAAGGCCTCAATTACAGAGTCACAATCAGTCTTGGCCAAGAAGAAACAAAGATCCCTTTATCCTGAAAAAAAAAAAAGTCCCATTTTTATCTTTTTTTTTTTCCAGTTTTTAGAACTGGGGTTATTAACATTCCAATTTTGAAGTAGTTTCTTTTCCAAATTAATTGTCATGTTTTAAAAGGAATTTAAATATATGATGATCACAGAATAATAAAAAAATAAAAATCCCTTTTTGGGTATACCCACACTTTGGTTTGTTTTCCAAATTTGACAGTCAAGTCAAACAACTGGTTTTCTTCCTCACATTGTTTACCCAACAGTGCAGTTCAGCACATCAGTTTATTCCTGATTAACAGAATCTGGTTTATGGATATAAAATATTTGACTGACTATCTTGTTTTCACTATTAGTGGCCTACTAGAATTGTATTATACACTATTATTCTAGCATAGATTATTCTTTTTGTGCAAGCAGTTCTGTAGTTATTATCAGACACTATAAAATATATGAAAATTTCTTTGGAATAGCTTTTAATTGTATGATATACCAAGAAGCTAATTTCTACATAAGCCATGCAAAAAGCACTTCAATTATTTGTTAAATCAGGATGAATTAGTCCCCCATATCCAAACGAGCTTTGAGTACAGATAACAATGATACCTTAAACTTTCAATACCAAGGTCTGATAAAAAAGGGTTTTGGAGTCAGTTGGAATTACAGGCTTAGTATGCACCACATCCAGTCTGTCCAATGCATAATTAAAGTCGTAGCAGTCAGGTGAAGTCCCTGGTGACTGGAAAAATGGAAATATTACACCCATTTTTAAAGAGGGTTGAAAGGAGGATGCTGGGAACTACTGACATGTCAGCCTCACCTCCGTCCCTGGGAAAGTCATGGAACAGATCCTCCTAGAAGCTACACTACAGCACATAGAGGACAGGGAGGTGATTTGAGACAGCCAGCATGGCTTCACCAAGGGAAAGTCCTGCCTGACCAACCTAATGACCTTCTATGGAGTGACATCAGTGGACAAAGGAAGAGCTACAAATGTCATCTTTCTGGACTTCTGTAAGGCCTTTGACACGGTCCCCTGCAACATCCTTCTCTCTGAATTGGAGAGGTATGGATTTGATGGGTAGACTGTTTGGTGGATGAGGAGTTGATTGGATGGCACATCCAGAGGATAGTGGTCAATGGCTCAGTGTCCACTTGGAGATCAGTGACAAGTGGTGTCCCTCAGGGGTCCGTACTGGGACCAGTACTGTTTAATATCTTCATCAATCTTCCCACAACAGTGGGATCAAGTGCACCCTCAGCAAGTTTGCAGACAGCACCAAGCTGAGTGATGCGGTTGATACACCTGAGGGACAGGATGCCATCTAGAGGGACCTGGACAAGCTGGAGAAGTGGGCCCGTGTGAACCTCATGGGGTTCAACAAGGCCAAGTGCAAGGTCCTGCACCTGGTTCAGGGCAACCCCCAGTATCAATACAGGCTGGGGGATGAAGGGGTTGAGAGCAGCCCTGCTGAGAAGGACTTGGGGGTACTGGTGGATGAAAAACTGGACATGAGCCGGCAATGTGTGCTCACAGCCCAGAAGGCCAACAATATCCTGGGCTGCATCAAATATGCTGGCCTGCATGACCAGCAGGTCAAGGGAGGTGATTCTGCCCCTCTACTCCACTCTGGTGAGACCCCACCTGGAGTACTGCATCCAGCTCTGGAGCTCTCAGCACAGGAAAGACATGGACCTGTTGGAGCAGGCCCAGAGGAGGGCCACGAAGATGATCAGAGGGCTGGAGCACCTCTCCTGTGAAGAAAGGCTGAGAGAGTTGGGGTTGTTCAGCCTGGAGAAGAGAAGGCTCTGGAGAGACCTTATTGCAGCCTTTAAGTTTTTAAAGGGGGCTTACAGGAAAGATGGGGACAAACTTTTTAGCAGAGCCTGTTGCAATAGGACAAGGGGTAATGGTTTTAAACTAAAAGAGGGTAGATTTAGACTAGATACAAGGAAGACATTTTTTTACAATGATGGTGGTGGAACACTGGCACAGGTTGCCCAGAGAGGCAGTGGATGCCCCATCCCTGGAAACATTCAAGGTCAGATTGGACAGGGCTCTGAGCAACCTGACCTAGTTGAAGATGTCCCCGCTTATTGAGGGGGGGGTTGGACTAGATGACCTTTAAAGGTCCCTTCCAACCCAAACTATTCCATGATTCTATGATAGTACTTCGAAATTCTGTTCAAGAATACATATATTTTCTATTGGACAAGAAAATTTTGAGATTTCTTCAAGAATTATGTTGGCATAGGCTATACCATAGTATCTTTGGACTATTGCAATACAAATAAATAATAATGAATCTTGGCCTTTTATGTCATCAGACATATCTGATGGAATATGGAAGATCAGTTACAATGTATTGCATGCATAACTGGAATAGTTGCTGGAAACGGGTATCAACAGAAGAAAAGCAGAAGCCACCACCAAAAGTAAATTGCAGTCAGCCACTCATCTGACATTGATCTCTGGAACTCAATGAGAACTGGATCTTTTGAGCATAACTGCCCATCTTTCACATCAAAATGGTGGCATAAGTACATGTAGGAAAGTGTCTCCTAAGAGAAAAGGGCAAGGATTTGCCTCAAGTTGTTGCTCCACTCAGTGTGAACTTAACTAAAATTCAAACTGTGAAATAATAAATGTGACAGAAATTAAAAGTTTATTCTTTACCTCCCAGTGCATGCAGTAACTTAAAGCCAAACACCAACAAACAAATTGGCAGCTGGCATTTTAGCCTGTGAGGTGTTAGCCATCTGGTCCTACAAAATAAAACATTTATTTGATTTGTCTTAAGTATCTAAGTTAAGAGATTACCAAGATGCAAAGGCATTAAGATTTTGCTTTCAGAATGTTGGAACACCTTTTCCTTGGAATTTCATCAAGAGTATACATATGCATTACTATGTATTTGTCTCTGTTAAGCCAGATGAGGAAGTTCAGAATAAAAGTTATCTTCAGAAATTCCCATACGGTTTTGAATAACAGCTGCTATAGCACAAGCCAAGTGGTACACTCAGCTTTATATAACACTACCTACATTGTGCTTTCTGTTACAGGGTTCCTTTCACTCATTCCCTTCTCTACGAGAAGTACACTGGTCCCATCAGTTAGAATATCCAAAGGAATTTCTTTTTTCATGAAACTGCATTATTAATGGTTTCTGCAGTACTCCTGGTGTCTCCTAATATTAAAAGCTTATTTGAAAACTTTTCTGTTGCTAATTTTGGCTTCAGCAACAAAATTGAAGATACTACTGCTGTATCTGTCCTTCATATAACACTGAAATGGTTGAATACCAACCTAATATTGACAAGATATGCGAGATCTACCAAGAGCATTTGATATTGCTCTGTCCTGAACACACCATTTGCCTGGAAGTGTTTCACCACTAGATGATAGGTGATAAAACTAAAACCAGTCACCCAAAGTGAGACTTAAAATAGCAGCAAATTCTTCTTTGGTAAGATTTGGCAGTGCTCTGTTTCTGTTCATCTTGCTCAGCGTTTTGGATGTGCCCAGGGCAACATCAGTGGTACCCTTGCTTTCTAACACCAGAGGCTTTACACAAGCAAAGCAAGGGCTTCTTACAGTGCCTTTTCACTGAGATTCTGTTGAAATTAAAGGCTTAGCTGCTCAGGTTCATGCAAGTTATGCCTACAGGCCCTGAAAAGTATTCTGGGACACCACTGTTCTCTAAGGCTCTATGCTTATTTGCATGAAGTCATCCAGTCCTAGCCAGGAATTTTTCTGCTGATGGGGATTATCAATCAATAAAAGCTTCCCATGGATTTTACACATGCAGAAGAACATAGTAGTTCAAGCTCACTTACTAGTGAGCAACAGAAGTGTGTATATTTCAAAATGTCAATGGGGAAAAAAAAAATCTAAAAGTAAATCCCAACTCCAACATCTTCACAAATAAATTCCATGTAGTTTACAACTAGAGGTGTCCAAAGAACTTAATTTAATGGTTATCCCAAAACATACTGCAGGGCAGAGTTAAGGTTGTTGGTTTCATAAGCTGGTTGGGTATTTTTTTTTACCTTATGCTAAACCTGGAATCCTTTCAGATGAACTGCAGGTACGGAAGGGGTATGCACCATGTTTGATCTTTAGTGTTCAGGCGTTATAAGGCACCATGCACATCCTCAGCTCCCCATTGTGCTCACTGGGGAGACAGGATGCAGAGCAAATCAAAATACTTTCACTTCTGTTGCCAGCACAGAAGTGCCGCAAAACTGAGGAATGATGATGGGTTGTAATTTACTATAAAAAATGTCTTCTCTGGCTTAAGTGCACTATTAACATTTTCCACAAAAGCCACGAGGTGCCCCTTTCCAAGGGGGAAACCATCAAGTCTGCCAATACTAAATTAAAGTTCCTCAATTAGGGGACTATCACTTATCACAACAACGTGGCAGAATATAACAAGGCACTGCAGAGAGGGTATGAGGCAAGAAAACTAGTACTTAAATAGAAGCTTTCAAAGGTAATAGAGAGATCAGTACATATTAAGGTTAGTCAGCAGTCTAGAACAGTAGGGAAAAACTTGAAAGGGAAACAGGTGATGTTTTTGAGAGCTTCTATTTTGCAGTAAAACTCAAAGTGCTGCCTCTACTGTATTCACAGTAGTGCTTTAACTACATGCTTAGCTCTCAGTACCATGCATTAACCATTTTTACAGTTTTCATCAGGGAGCAGCAAGGGCCAGAGGGTCCCTAAGGGACACAGAGCCAAGGGTAATAACTCGGCCAGTAGGGCAGAGGTCTCATCAGCCAGGGCCCACCCCACAATACCTGAGCAGGGCAGCCCCAGAGATAGTAGGCAGGTCCAACCAAGAGTTGAAATCACCAGGCAAGTTCACGGTGATGAAGCAGGTCTCAGGTCAAGCCAGGAAATCAGTCTGCAGGTCAGAGTTGGGTCCAGCAATTGCCAGGCAGACCCCAGGTCAAGCTGGGAAGCCAGTCCACAGAGGCCAGGGTCAACTGAACACATTGCCAGGCAGGGGCATAGCTGCAGCTGAGCTGAAAACCAGCACTCCTCCAGAGTAGCTTAAGAAAAAAAATGAAGGTGCAGGGCTGAGCTTAAGTAGAGCTCCTGGACCTGTGAGTGTGGGTAGAGGCCCCAGCTGAGGCAGGTCAGGGCCATTAAGGCCTATTAGTGCACTCAGACACCCTGGCTAAGTGCTTTGTGCTACCTAAAATGTTGCTACCTGCTGTGTTTATCACATCTGCCAAATATTGTTGACCCTTGTGCTAGGGTAGGAATATTTTAACTAGTTTCACTATGTTTGTGCTGTAGCTTGAGCAGTTCTTAGCTAGATTCTGTTGGATGATACTTAAAAGAAGTTAATTTCTTTCACACAGGAAGGCTTTTCCTCAAAAAAACCCTAAAATCTGCATCTAAAATACTATTTCTATGCATTTATAAAGAACACCTAGGAATATAATGGTCTATTCCTCTGTTTGAATGATTGATAAAATGTACAGACTGAAAGGACAGGATGAGAAATAGACATGACCAGACAGAAGCAGTTGTAAGTCTTGGACTCAGACACTAAAGGCGGGATTTAACTGTCTAAACGCAAGTACTTTCCATTTGAGGTGCCCTAGAGTATCCAAGATATCCACACATATGATCTTTGCCAACAGGCTTTAAACCAGGTACATCAGGGGATGGTGATGACAGCTTGCAGATAAGTGAGGGAACAGAAGTCGGGGCAGTAAATACATGGGACAGGGTGACAGGAGCAAGAGAGCCCTCAGGAGGGATAAGACAGGTTAAAAGAAGGTTTGCCTCAAGTGTTTGTGCACAAATGCACACAGTCTGGGAAGCAAACAGGAGGAGCTAGAGCTCTGTGTGTAGGCGCGGAACTAAGACATCATGAGAATAACTGAGATGTGGCAGGAGCTCTGCATTGTAAAGAGCAAACAGGCTCTTTAGGAACGACAAGCAGGGAAGACAAGGAAGGGGAGTGCTATCTATGTGGGGGAGCAGCCTGGATGTATGGAGCTCTTTTGCAGAACAGAAGATAGGGTGACTGAGGGCTTGTGGGTCATGATCAGACGAGAGGCTGTAAGAGCAACATTGTAGTGGGACTCTCTTACAAATCACGTGGTCAATATTAGGAAATGGATGAGGTCTTCTTTAAGCAACTCAAGGAAGTCAGCAGATCACCAACCCTGGTTCTTATGGATTGCCACCCTAGCATTGGAAGATTCTGCTGAAAAGGACCTGGGGGTGCTGGTGGGCAGTAGACTAAGCATACTGGAGGTATGAACAGGAGTGTAGCCAGTAGATCTGGCAGTAGACTGGCGCATACTGGGAGGTATCAACAGGAATGTAGCCAGTAGATCAAAGAGTGATTATTCCCCTCTGTTTGCCACTTGTGGGACTGCATCTGGAATACTGCCTTCAGTTTTGGGGTCCCCAGTACAAGGAAGATGCTGGTAAACTTGAGCAAGTCTAGCAGAGTGCTGCCAAGATGGTCAGGAAGCTAGAGCACATGCCCTGTCAGGAGAACCTGAAGGAACTGTGCTTCTTTAGAGAGCAAGATTGTTTAGGGAAGGTGTGGGACACCTAGTAGTAGCTTTCTGATACCGAAGAGGAGGTTTCTAGGAAGGCAGAGCCAATTTCTTTACTAAGGAGCACAGTGGAAGAACAAGAGCCATAAATTGAAACAGGGAAGGTTATAGCTGGACATAAGGAAAAAAATGTTCCACTGTTTGGATAATTAAGCATTGGAACAGGGGCCCAAAGAAATTATGAAATCCATCCTTGGAGGTTTTCAAGACTCAACTGGACAAAGCCCAGAGCAACCTCATCTGAATGCGGTCCTGACCCTTCTTTGAGCAGGGTGTTAGACTGGAGACCTCTTGAGGTTCCTTCCAGCTGGAAGGATATGCATTTCTATTGTATGTGGGACATACATGGTGCAGAAACCACAAGAGACTCTACTGGAATGATGGCTGTAGGCTACATGGAAAACCCAAGGGCATGTCAGATGGCTTTAAGGGGTTGTGTTTAGGCAAATAAAAGCCTGCTTGACTTTGCGAAGTGGCCAGGTGAGACATTGATCTTCCCATCACAAGTGAAGTATATGCAGAGGAGTATATGCCTACCTCTTCTTTTTCCATCTCTTTTTAGCTGTTTTATCATTTTAGAATTCATTTCAGGGGAGTTTATCATTATGGTCTTTTGACCAGATGGAGAGACTTTTCTGGCAATTCCTTACAAGGAAAATTCTCTTTCCAAAATGCCATTCAAACTAGGGACCATGTTTCAAGGTTGGACCAGCACATTCTTGATTAATGTCAAGTCCACACTAAAATAGACACCACTGAAGCTAAAAATAGGGACAGGAGTAAAATAGACTTTAAAATGTTCAATCAAATAAGTAATAATCCAATGAAAAACAGTCTGACTTATTATATTATTGCGGACAGCTCACAACAAAACCTTTATTCTGCTTTAATTTAAATGCTTGGGCATTTAATTGATGGGCTTATATCATATGTCGCTGTATTAAGGATGTGTCTGATACAGCTTCCCTGTCACAGGTGTTGTCAAGGTTGGGATTTCATGTTCACATACCAGTGTATACCAGTGAGATGGGTTATTACTTCCAGCTGATTTTTGTTATTTATGAAAATATAAGGGAAATAAAATGCAGAGCGGGGATTTTCTAACTTCCAACAACTTAATGCAGCTCAGAGCAGATTCAAGTTTTGTTTTCACTATCTATATATTATGCTGTAGTGTTGCCTATTAAATTCAAGCCGAGCAGAAGAAAAGGACGAATTTGCATATCCATTTCCATTCAAGTTATGGACTTTTAAATCCCTGTTGCTTGTGTCTATAGACTAATGAGTGCACCATTATTGAGTAGGCTTAGTATGTCACTGCACTTGGCATGTCCAGGTTTTTGCTCGGCATATAATATTTTGAGAGCCATTTTTTTCAAGCATAGCGTAATAGGCTTTAACTTTGCTAAGCTTTTCTGCCAGGCCTCCAGTGCCCTGCTGTTCTATTATATTGAACTTGTAAGCAGGACGCTCTGCCAGGCTCACCCAGATTACTGCTGCAATAAGGGCCCTGCTGAGTGACTAGTGTCATGATAAGTGCTAGGGAGGGAGTTCACCATCTTGGCATACTGTTCTCATCTTATTAAATTCAGCTTTGTGGAAGCAGGGAGTCTGCCTCTCGGCCTCACTGGCTCTGGCTCAGTCCAACTGCTACTGTCAGACAATATGAAAATAGGAACCACCACAGCTAATGGCAGGTGCTGCACCACCACAGCTGAGGAAAAAAGACAGCTTTTTCTTTTTTTCTCTTTTTCTTTTTTTCTTTTTTTTTTCTTTATAGGCACTTGACTGGATTGATTTGAAAACATTTGGCTTTTTAATATTATTATAGCCCTCATACCCACAGATACTTGCTGAGCCACTGTTCTTTTTGAACATGTTTATTCTGTCCACTTTATACAGCGTCCTTTGTTCCTGTTTACTTACATTCAGGAAATATAATGTAGCAAACAAGCCCTTGGAACAGGTCTAATACCATTCAGATTTGGTAAAGGATGGTATTCTAAAGATCCAGTCCTGACATCCGTATTCAGGAAAAACTCCCTATTGGGTGTTGCCCAAGGAAAATTTCCTGAATTCCAGTCTCAGGTTTCTACTGGGGGTGAAGCGAGTTAGCTGTTCAAGCCCCCCCTGAACTCAGTGACACGTGCTTACCTGATTCTTATATCTCTTTTAAAAATCCAACCTTTAGTTTTGGGTGGAGGATTCAGAATCTTCCCAGAGCCCTAAAATGACCAGCTGTAATCTGAGTGTAAGCTATGCTGCTGAATGCAGCAGGAAAAGTGCAACATTCATAGAGAAGAGAGAGAGAACAGGGGAATATGTGTTTGTGAGCCATCCCTATGGAGGGGAAGAAAATAAAAATCACTCATTTTGTAGTATGAATTTCCACAGTAGTAAAGCATGGCTTAGTTCTGAATATCAGTGTCCGAAAGAGTATTTGCCCTTTATTTTTGAGCCTAAGGCTCTTTTGAGCTAAGAATGAAAAAGCTCTTCCCAAGGGCTTGTGGAAGGATAGATAAATTACTTCTGCACTTGCTGGTGTCTGAGCACGTATGGAGTCTTCCTTGACATCAGCAAATACATTGTTTCTCACTGTTCAACAATAAACGTTCAAATAACCCCATTATTGTCACTTCAACATTTTGTAAATTGGACATGATCAACACATGCAGTGTAACCTTTCTGACAGAAATATCGATGTGGTCCAGCTACAGAAGTCATTGTATAGCAAAACCAAGTTGGGATCAATAGAAAATCCAGATTTTCAAATGCATTTATGGCAGGACTTGCTAAGTCTGGCAGGTTGCAGTTCAGCAGCACACTTGTTGGCCACGTCAGTCTTCATAAGAGTGACAGGTTTGATTAGACTCGTTGAGAGAGGCTGATTCAAAAATTCAGACGAAATAAGATCTTTCTGCCAATTTGCAGTATCACAGTCACAATCCATTCCAGACTCATCAAAGGTAAGGAATAAAGGACTTAACATTTTAATCCCCCCTGAGAAAATGAATAAGAAAATTATGTCTCCAAAAAGTGTGATTTTTTTTTCTTGAAAAACAAGAGTGGAGAACTATTAGTGAAGCTGACTACCATAAATATTGTGTGTCAGACCTTTCAAATCCCAGGCAATTGGCATGCAAGGGAATTCTTGTCAAAATTCAAGGGCAAATGAAAGGATAAAACAAATCTGTCTGGTCAAGTTCATTTGTTAGACAAGTCCAATTTGTTTATACCTGTTCTTCATTTCTATATCGCATTCATAAAGTTTTCATTTGTGAAGGTTTTGAAATGTTCCTTCTAAGTCACACTTTTTCTTCTTCTTTTTTTATTTTTTATTCCTTAAGTCTTTCTTGTTACCCTGATTCACTGTGATGGTATTGGGCGGGGAGGTGGGGGTGGTGTTGGAGGTTTTTTTGCTCTGGTCATTGTGTGGTCCACACAGAGCAAATTGCCAAGAAAAACATGATTCATTTAGAAGATGTTTTAACTTTAACTTTTGTCTTTTTATCCACCTCTTTCACTATAGACTTAAAAAGTTTACTTGAAATTCAGAACACTGCAGCTAATGAGTAGATTACAGTGGAATGGTTGCTGGAAATTGACCAGGAGAAGTGTAACAAGAGGTAAGTAGAGAAAGCTAACAATCTCAAGTGAAGTTTTTACATTATATGAAATTGGTTTTATTTTGTTTTACTTTGAGAAAACACAAAGATCTCAGGCTTAGATCTTTGCCACTGAATCCAGGCTTGGAATCAATAAATGTGGAGTGATTGTGGCATGATTCAGAAAATATTTTATGAGGAATGCATGGAATCTACTCCAACTTAGAGATGACACTGATCTCTAGCCATTGTGCCTGCAAACATGGAACAAAGAAGGTGTCTGTTAATGCTGATCAGACAGATTTATCTTTGGTTTTCATGGTTTTAATTTAAGTGATTAAACAGGGAGTTGCTCCTCTGTCAGATTCTGAGGGATTAAATGGCCTTGGGATGTGACCTCTCTTTGTGAGGGGGAACATCAACTCAGGATTCAGTTGTTTCAGATTTTCTTCATTTTAATATGGAAGAAGAATGGCCCAGAGATATTCCAACCGAGCAGCAAAATTGTAGCAGAATAACAGAGCTGGAACCACTCTTTTCTGTGGTAAATCTGGATCTTGAAACTTGATTCTATCTTCAGTGATTTTGCAGCTGAAAAGTCTAGTGCTTTTAAATTGCAACAATCAGGTGGGCAATACATTCGGAATGAAGGTGGGCCTATAAAAAAGTATTCACACTTGTCTTCCACTCATCACATAAAAATAACATAGAGTGCTTTACCAAAGACAAGTGCACCTTACTGCACTTCAGGCATCCTTTGTCCTGGTTAGCTGACAACCTCTTTTTGCAAAAGACTTTTGTCAAGTACAACAGATAGATATACACTAGCTATATAAGCCCAGGTATGCCTGTAGTATGTTGGGAAAAGTAATCAACGTAAAAAACTGAAACAATGGACCAATCATGTAGTCATTTTAATAAAGTCAAGTTATTTGTCTTTGGGTTTATATATATGTATATCTTTTTCTAACTGTATGAAAACAGCATTTTTGGATATGGCAGTTTGGAGATAAATATACCCTTGCAGTGTTTGTAGCAGAAACACTGAATCATTATGCTAGTGCACGAGAGTGAAAGAGAAAAACAAACAAATCTATTTTCACTGTCCAAGATGAATGAAATGTGAAAATAAACAAACAGCACAGATGGTGAAACAGTTTAAATTTTTAATACTCTTCCAGTGTTAATCATTTCCGATATTTATAACAGCATGATAGCAACATATATTAAAATATGTTATTTTATTTAAAAAAAAAAAATTTAAGCAGATGAGCAATTCACAATTTTCAGCAAAGTCACATTTAAGAAAATATTTTTGGAACATAATCAGTTTGAATTTTCCTGCATGCATATTAAAAAATCTGTCCAAATGCTAAATCTTTGGCAGGATCTTATTTCTGCCTACCGTGGATAACATATCTGAAAACTTACAGTTCTGTATGCATATTTCTTTTTCTTTATTCATTTGCTAAGTCCAGAAATGTAAGTGTAGACAAGCAGAACTAGAATTCTCAGTAACTCTCCTCATTGTTGTTCAGTATTCTCACAAACAGAACACAAATTTTGGAGAGAATCCCAAATGGCAGGTGCTGACACTAAGTAGAGACAGGAACAGCCTTCTTGTTAACATATTATCTACTCCTCACCTACCACTGCTCTGTTACAAAACTCATTGACAATGAAAGATAAATGAACTAACTGAAAACTAATTCAGTACTGTTACAAATATTTCAGACAGCTACATAAACCTTTCTGCAGCTTAAATGCAAACCAAGCAAAGAACCTCTGAAATATTCTCTATGCCTAGCCATGTTGGATAACATCCAAGCAACTATATTTTCTTTCCAGAGGAAATTTAAAGCACTCTTTGCAAAAGGTGGTGTCCTGGAGAGATGAACTGGGAAAACAGAAAGACAGATGGAGGAAATCAAATGAATCAGATATTGCTGCTTGCACAAGAAAGTGAATGAGGAGGACAAGTAGTTGATATGACCTTAGTAGATCCATATTGCTGTGTAACAGACCCATTAATAAATTATATGATGTTGGAGTATTCTATACATTAACAGTTGATCTAAATAGTCTCATCCCAAGTCACAAGAGACTCCATCTCCTTAACCACCATCTCTAATTTCTTTCTTTCATCTCCCTGAGGGATGCTATGACTCCTAACTTGTTAAAGGGAGAGAAGATTAGAAGGAATATGTTAGTTTATACAGTGTTGCAAGTAGTGAATGTAATGGTATTTATAATACTTCTTCAAATTACTTTCGCTTTTGATACCAAAATGGCAAATACTAGGAAGCTAACATTTAAGTCCCCTAATTAAGAGAAAAATACAGCTCTCACGAGCCTTGTTCTTGTGTTCAGTAGTTTCCTTCAAATCTGGAGAAACAAGCACGCTTTCAGGTCCGTTAATGTTCTATTGCCCTCCCATTCTAAAGATGACCATGGCTGCTTGGTGGGTATTGACAGGTTTATCAGGAATATCATGGGGCCAGTTCTCTGGAGGTGAATTTTTCTTGTCAGAAGCAATGGAATGGTTGACTGTGTCTCCATTAAGTGAATATAAAATTTATCAAGAGAACAGCCAATCTAAACTGTTCAAAGGGTTTGGGGTGGGGGGAGGGAATTATTAGACATTTCTCACAAAAATGTTAATTTCTAATTTTTTACCCCCCAAAAAATTAAATGTAGAAAAAAATTTTGCGGTGAGATTTTTGGTTTATCATTTCCTCATTCATATTCCTCTTTTCTTCCTGTCTTTCCCACTGGAAACAAAGAGAAAGAAGAGAAAAAGGGAAAATGGAAACCAGAAGCTCCTTGAACCGAATTCATACCAATGACAGATGTAATGGGAAAGAAATGAGAAAGGAGAAAAGCTCTGTCAGCTTCCTGCAACTACATAAACTGCCTTTTCATTGTTCTTCCCTTTCTTCCATCAAAGCCCAGAGTGTGCCTCTTGTTCTCCTAGTCTCAAGAGCCAAAGAACTCTTTTGCATAAGATCAGAGACAGGTATGTGGGCAGTGACTATGAAGGATCTTTTTATTAAGAGGTCCCCATGAAGGATCATTCTGTTAAAGTTACTGACTGTGCTGTCAATTCATAGAGCTTTCTTTTTTATTTTGTCCTTTAACTTGAGGATTAAACTTCCACATTACCTAGCTGCATAGTGATGTTCAACTCATCCTAATTGTTCAGCATTCTGCTATTACGGAGGTGCTATGCCTCCTTAATATGCTTTACCTTTCTTCTGAGGGAGCTAACATCCTAGTTTTCCATACTCCTTTTGGAAACTGTAACCCTGTGGTAGATGCTGTCAGCCTTGTTAAGTTTTCCTGGGTAAATATGAAACTGTAGTCTTAGCTTGCTTCTAGGCAACTGATACAGGGAGGAGAGGATGCTTAGCGTGTACCCGCTTAACGGATAGGTACATATTACAATGCCAAGATTTTCCAAAATGGTTAGTGGCTGAAGGTGTTTTGGCTGGTGGGTGCCCCAGCCAAGATAGATACTTATAATGAGCCTGATTTTTTGAAAATAGCCTTTGAAACCAGGCCTTTAACAACAAGCACTAGTCACTCTCAGATGCTTGGCAGTATGCTGCCTTGTTTTCCTCCTTGATTTTTGCAGCCTTCACTGTGGACTACCTCTGGTGACTATCACAGAGCTTGTCTATATTAAAAGATAATTTAGCTGGTACCTGTGATAGATTCACATCCTTTACATATCAGCCACAAGAGGGGGATGTGGAATACTCACTGAACAGTAGGTTTTAGTCCACTGTTTCTGACAGTTGTGAGTGTTATTGATAGTTTCTATGATTTTTACCATCAGGCCACTTTTAGCACCAGGCTTATTTTCCTGGAGATCACAGCTTGCAATTTTTAGTTAGGAGCAACCTTTAGAGGGGATTCAGATGGAAATATTCTGTCACCTAAATTTGACTCCCTTTTACTCTTTAATAGTACAGTTACAGTTGTTTAACACTTTCAGAGAACTATGCAGCTATCTCAACACAGAAAAAGGGATTAATGGTACAACATTATTTTTTTCCAATAAATAAATTCTAATTGATACGTAGATTCTAATCACAGGAAACCTGTTTTACAGCAACTGTGCTGTGATGGGCTATTTTAGGGGCAGAGTGGTGCATACTGTAGAAAATTTGTACATGAGGGCAAAAGGAATAGACAATTGCTTTTGGGGACTGTGTAGATTAGTACATCATTGCATACTAACAAAGTGCTAATTGCTCCTTTTGACCACAGGCCCAGTTTACAGAGCTTTAGCACAAATGTGCCCTGTGCACTAAATTACAAAACTAACACTGCATTATTTCTCGGTACAGCTTGCAAATTCTTGTAGGGCAGTACGCATTAGGCTTAATTGGATGCAAAGAAAAAGGATGGCATAGAGATACTCACTTGCAATTTAGAAAGAACAGCCCTGGTGCTAATTACCCAGGTTGCAAATGTTGCATTTGCTTTGTGACGATAGTAGTAAAAGCAAACAGTATACATATATTTATATAATTTTAGGATTATGTTTTAATATTGTATATAATAAATACACAAGCAATAATTTGTCTCTACTTGGTATGTTAGCTAAAAAAAAACAGGTGTGAATGACTTTGAACAGGTTGTTGGTACTGATTTTAGACAAATTTTAAAATAGCAGCTGTTTAGAAGATTTGCCAATTAGTTAATGACCATTTCACAATAACAGGGAAGGCAGAACAGAACCATGTAGAATAATCTCTCTCCATTATCTTTGTTAGAATTGTACTCAGAAAGGTAGATGTTTTAATTTGGAAAAATAACATCTCATCTTTCTGCTCTTTTCTAAAAGTCCAGAATTATTTGCTCACAGACTCTATCCACCCCTCAAAGAAGACAGAAAGAAGCATCATGACTGGATACATGAAGAGTCAATAAGAGATTTCACTTGTTTGGAAAGGCGTAAATCTACAGGTGTCATTCCCGTTCTGCTGCACATCACTTAAACCTTTCCTGCACTGGACTCTTGATTTTGTTGTTCTGCTAACAGGGAAATTTGAAGATCGAGCTTCTTTCACATATTTGTTTGGTCCCTTTTTTCTTTCAGATAGGGGTTCTTATAGGTCTGACACTTTCTTTAGCTAGGCAGCCTGGCACTAACTGGATTTAATTTCTACTATAATTTAACTCTAGCTCTTCAAATACTTCATTTTGGATTTGAAGACTCTAGTACTAGAGGCCCAACCTGAGACTTTGGGCATGCATTGTAGTACTTGAGGGTAGGGTATGTGTTAAAGTATTTTAGTATGGAAAAGGTATTTGGAAAGGGAAAAAAAAAGATGCTATAGGGAATAATCCAGCATTGTGAAAAGAATAGACTAAAATATTTTGCGGGTTTTCCTTTCACACATCATTAAAACAATATGAATACCAAATAACACAAATTCCACTCTCCAGTCTGTCTTTTATAATAAACGAGTTGATTAAAAAAAGTATAAAATGCAACTGGAAAGGACAGGTATGTGTCACCATAAGGGCACTCTGTGTCACAAAGCAAGTATGCCTTAGCGCCAGCCAAAACAACCACCCACTCAGGGTACTGAAGGGTAGGCATGCTGTTATGACCCAGATTCAAATGGTGAGAGTAGGAGTGAGAAAGTGAAAGTGTTAATAATACTTCAAGCACAGAGCTAATGGGAGGGGAATTTCTGGGATTCCCCTTTCATTCCTATTGTCTCTCAAAAGAAAACTACAGAGTTCCCTCTGGAAAAAAAAAAGTCTCTTTGGCTTATCACCAAAAGTTGAATTTTTAGACTGAATGATGTGCAGCAGAACTGTGTACCTATCCTGGCTGGAAATACATGTGTGAGTACTGAAGAGGGGTAGATGAATTGAGAGGTATAAAAAATATTAGAGGACTTGAAACTTTGACTAGTGCTGAAACACTTTTTGAGAATGGAAAAAGATGGGTAATTTAAAATACTGACATATTTCTTTGTTTTGCTGCAGCTGACATAAATTTGAAAGACAATAAATCTGTTGCATCCATCAACACCAAATCCAGCAGCCTGCCCCACCAAATAGCTTGCACAATGGCTTTTTGGAGAGTCTGCTTACCATACTGCTGCAAAAACTCCTTTTTCTTACTCCTTCATGTGCCTAACTCAGTTCATTCTTATTAGAATGAGCATTGTTATGTTGCTGAAGTGTTTGATATTTTATATTTTACAGAAATACTAGGAAGTCTTCCAACTCAGATAGGCTTTGTATCATATTAACACTGAATGTGGTTAAACAAGCGTTAACATTAGCAAATTCAACCATTTTACAGTGGTTGCTTTTTTAGTTTTTAATTAAGTTTAATAATTAAGAAATTAAAGCTTGATCAGACTCTAGCAGCACCTATGTTGAACAACACTCATAGATACAAATTACTTGATCTATTGTAAGTAGGTGACTCATGTGGGTAGGTTCTGTATAACAGACATGAGGATTGCAGCTCAAGCTCTCTGAAAACTTCTATGCCTCAGGAAGTCCTGCATTCAATGCATTTTCACATAGCAAGTGTAGGGCACTAAAGATAATCATGTGGTATTTAACTTCAACTCTCTTTAACTTGTTAAAACTAAAGTGGGTTACAGGGCTACCACTATCTCTTTCTGTTAAGGTTTTCTTCCTTTGATGTAGGCAGCTTTTCAGTCGGAAAGAATGAGAAATGTTGGTATGTGGTTGCTTGCTTACAATATTTAGAATGACTCCAATAAATATGACTTTTTTGCAAAATAGAAGTGATTTATTTACACTGTCAGTTGTGCTTGTGGAGAGACTCCCCTAAGGTAGAGCATAAATGAATTAAAAGTGGGGCTCAGGGGTGACTCATTAGCCTGCCTTCCTCTGAAGCTTTCCGGTGTTTGCAAGAGGGGGTGATGGAAGGTGGAGGAGGAGAAGGAGGAGATTATCTCCTTTTGTGATGGCTCTTGTCAAGGCTTTTTCTCCCAGTGACTGAGCGCAGATATTGAAAGTCTGTTCTATCTCCCCAATGTCTGATGTCAACATCAGATGTCATCCGCAGCAGCAGCAGCAGCAGCCGCTGTGACAGTAAAAGGCAAACAGTGGAAGACATAGCCAAAATGTTGAAGTCCCTGCTTCCCTCCTCAGGGCTAACAAAGCATGCAGAGACCTACATTCTGAACTTGGGACGCAGCTGTTAAAAGCACTTTAGTTTTCCAACCTGTGTGTCTGGAAAACTTCGTGATTGCAAGTGATTTGGACAAGTCTGGCTTTTGAAGCAAAGCAAAAACTGGATTCTGAAAGTTTGCAAGTGTAACAACTGAGTTAGAATGGCAGAATTTCACACCTCTTATTTCAGATTTTCAAAAGAGGCAAAATAATGTGCCTGGTGTTTTAACTCAACTTTGTTTGTAATGAAATAAAATACATGACAATATAAGACTATATGGATGGAATTAAATGAGCCATACAATATACCCCAGAAGCCATAACAAATTGCATCTGCATAGAAATCTTCATTCTAAGGGGCAGTTTGAGAAGTATTCACATAAAAGCTGTTTATTAGTCTTATCACATTTCCTGGTACAGTGGAACTGTTAGTAATATGTAGCAGTATTGGAAAACACTTTAAAATGACTGTATCCAAGGACTGGAGTGAGTTGCCTTACAGTAGGTTGTCATGCTGTTTCTTTTTCTTCTTTTTTTTTCAACTGCCATCTGTGCTCCAGAATTTAGGTTTTCATTAAAGCAAAAATCAGCTGTAAGGATTTCAGTCTCATTCACATTGAAACCCCTTGGAATAACTGAGAACCTGATCGTATAGTTACAAAGAAAAACTCTGAAATTCCATCCTCTTCTTTTCCAGTTTCTACGTGATCCTCATTAGTTTAAAATCTGTGCAGTTCTAGAGCTGTATGGAGTCATCTGGAGGCACAAACAGAAACCAAATACCAAGTGTTGTAATGAAGCTCCTTTACCCTTCTTCAAGCTTGCAATTGCGTCTCTGAGAGGTCAGAAATATCCCATTAATCTCAATGCAGTATCAGCTTGGACATCTAATGACAGGAACTTAACTGTCCACTTTATTAGCCATTTCATTTTTGATCAAAGGGTATGACATTAGGTGTATGCAGATTGGCACAGGTTGCTCTATGCAGTAAACAAGAGTAACTGGAGACATAAATTACCAGCAGTCTGAATTGCTAATTAAGACAAAATCTGAAATTTCCTGTGATAACTTTAAAAATATATTTATTTTAAATCCATTGGGTTGGCTTTATGGGTGGGTTTTTAGGAACAGCTCTGCATTTTTCCCATCATTGCGTTGGTATCATTTTGTATTGTAGAACTCAGATGGAAAACAAAACTTACTAGTAATTAATATTACTATTTCCATCGATACCACTTTCCAAAATGTTGAGGGAACTCGTTAGTGGTTCAGATGTTGGTTTTGTACTTCACATGAAAGAGGCCACCTGGTGGTGCTGGTATCAGCATATCTCCAACTTGTCAATGGTGCTCAGGAAGCGATGCCATCATGAATTGTTACAAGAATAACTGTAGATTGAAAAACAAAATAATCAGTGAAGTAAATTGCCTTCCCTCCCCCACCAAAATTGTTTGTATTATATCTGTTAATGTTTGTTGTTGGTTTCCTATACGAAAACATGGTTTTCTTACTGTTTCAAGAAGCTTTTAAAAATGGCATTGACAAAACCAGGCGCAGTGTAACTGTGAAAATGAGAGCCTTTTTAATCTTCTGAAAGTTTGCATTCTGAAACTGTTTCCTCTTTTTCTGGGTAGCACCATCCATTGGATCTCCCAAATAATTCCCTTCTGAACTTCTGGGATTTGGGGGGGCAGGAGGGAAGGTCTCCACTGAGAGCACTAACCAGGCATGACCTGATTTAAGTTGTAAAAACTGAGATTCATGAAGCCTGAATTAATATTTGCACAGCCCTTGGAAAGTATATAGCACAGTATAATTGCTGAGTGCAACACAATTGTTAATTATTTTGATGTGGCTTCGGGCAACATAAAAACAGCAGTGTGCTCACACTCTTCATCTGCGGGAGATACCAGAAATCACAGGATTAAAAAAAATACTGTATTGTATAGGCCAGTTAACAGGAAAAAACCAGTGGGGGGGCAGAAATCCTGGCATTCTGAAACACGACTCTGCTAAAACACAGTATTTCAGGGGAGATTTGTGTGATACTTTAAGGTAAACTTCATATTACCTTGCAAATGGGAAATAGCAGTTCTGCTGGCATTAGTTAAAGTGAAAGGATGCAAGGCAGGTTCATGGTTAGAAAACTGTTCAGAAGATTGGGGTTTTTTTACTAATGCAACACAGAATGAGGCAACACTGGTAAAGGGAAAAAGAGAGCTTTGTGAGCAGAACAGCCAGTGGCTTGACCAAGTGGTGGTGCAGTTCGTGCATTTTCCAAGTAAATTTCTTAGAAACCAGTGTAATTGGTGAGTAATGTTTTACTGAATTGGTCTCTTTAGATTGTCAGTGGAACAGAGTTTGAAATTGCCGTGTGTGAGTGCCAGCTGCAAGTTGCAGCTGCAGTTCTTCATGAGGCTGGGTCTAACTTCTTGCCGAATGGATTCTGGAGAGATGACAGAGGTTTAAAGCTTCTGATCCTCCTTGCTAACCTGCAAGAGAGAAGATGTCCTAGGGTGAAATGCTGATTCTGTTAAGTCAGTGCCAAAGCTCCAGCTGATATCAGCAGCAGCTAGGTTTCACCCTGGCTTTTGCCCTTAGAAAAGTAGACACCATGAGTGCACTTAGGCATCTTTGTGAGAATCGTGCTTTGTTGTGGCTGTGGCTGGGGAACATTTAATCAACACAAACTGTGCTTTTTACCTGGAATCAACACCCATCTTGTGCCAGCTCCATGTGTTGTCTCTCAGTTTCTCTGCTATGGGGCTGTGACAGAGCTCATGTGCTCTGAGAAAGTCAGAGCTTGCTCTCCCGTGGATCTCCTGTGTGGATTCTGATCCATGGAAATGGAAGGGGGTTGCAGACCATACTCACAGCTGTGCCACAGGAAGGAGTTGCAGGCTCTGTGCACTGTGGACGTGGACAGACATGGAGTTTTGTTACTGTAGTTGCTCTGGTCTCCAAAGGTTTTTTTAAGTTTCAGCTCACGAGGATGTGTAGGGCAGAAAGAGGTGATATGAAATGATACTCAGAAAAGATTCCTCATCCACGCACACCAGTACGAAATGGAATAGTAAAGAAAAGCTATTTTCATATAGCCGGTATAACTGAAAGGGAGTATCATTTCACAGTACAAAATCACTATGGAATTGCCAGACCTTGTATTAATTTGGTTTATAGCACACAGAGTACTGTGCACCAGTAAAAAGTTAAAAATTGGGTATTATAGAAAGGAATGGTACATATTACTTATTTGTGGGCTTCATGTTGGAGACATTTTTTCTGATATTGGAGGTACTTTCATATGCAAAACTTCACCCACAACAAATGACTCAGACCTAAGAAAGCAACCCCAGTGAGAAGGCTGCTTGGTAAATGATGAGCTGGCAGGGACATACTGATTTTATAGAGAAAGCAGTTTGACTACATCTCATGTGACTAATGAAATATGCTATCACTCACAGTCTCTCTACTGAGTATAGCATGTGTACAATATAAAAACATGTTATTTTGCAAAGTTTTTATGTATCATCTGGGAGATATTTAGCAGCACATTTACAAAGCTGGTGGAAATGTCTTCAGCTAAGTTACCTTTGTTATCTTGTAGCTTGTCCCACTTGAAAGATTAACACAAATTCAATGCAATGGTATAAGGATACACGTATTCAGCTGTTAATATGTAAGTTTACATTAGATCTGCTTGTCCTTATACCGTTCGTGGAAGCTTTGTGGGGATCTTTTTCTTAGCCACAATAATTATAGCTCCCAACCATTTTGTGTCATGGTAATACCCTTGCAGATTACTGCATTTTTCGGAGGAACCAAGGGGGAAAGTAGCTAGAACACTGAATTTCTGATGGGTTTAAAGAAGTGTGATATTCAGGGGATTTTTAGATCATCTTCTCTGGTTTTTAATGTACAGTGGAGCTTAGAATATTAAACTTTTACTGTAGGGATATTTACGTTAAAAACCCCCTTAAATGTAGCTGTATTTAATATGGAAAATGCTTAAACGTAGGCAGACTCACAAATTATTCAGATCAAATAGCTACACAGCTTTAAATAGTGCTGAAGTCAAATATGACCTATATGCCACCTAATAGTCAAGATAGATCAGAAGAAATGGAACAAAAATGACTGATTGACCAATCCCATGTTAAATAAATTGTAATTTAAGTGATGATTTAACAAGAAAACAAATAAAAATAAACTGAGCTTTAATTATGCTGATACCAAAAGACCATGGAGAATTATTTGAGAGAAAGAAAAGTAAGTGCTAAAAGAACAGACATTCTTTGACATTCCTTTGAGACATATAAAAGCAGAGATAAACAAACTCATATCACAGATTTGGAACATACATGTCAACTCCAGAAGATATTCTGCATTTCCAGAGACAGGGATTTCTAATGTAGTGGTTAGAAAAATCTTTGAGTTCACTCTAGGCTTCAGTGGATGGTATTACTTATCATTTATATAAAATTTCTTCAGATACTTTAGAAATGTAATGAAAAGAACTAAATCTCCATGTGGAGAAATACACCAGCCATATCAATAGAGTAATCACAATGGCTCTTTTAAATTAAAATAGAAAAAAACTGCCTATTTGTGTGAAAGGCAAAATGTGTTAAAATACTTAAAAATAGCAGAATAGTTAAAAAGTCTTATTTAAACTACAGAATGTAAGTACTTTTCTATATAACCAAGCATATAGCTGCTTTTAAGAGAAGTAGACTCCAGTGGGTATGTCAGTTCAGTTATTGCTTAAAACATGAAGTTTAGTTATTGTGAAAGAAACAGAAGTCCTACTTCTATGTTGGCTCTTTTTGGTTCTTTCCTACTGGATTCCCTTGGGATGTGATTGATACAATCCCAGTGACAGGGAAGTGATACCAGAAAGGGCACAGTTCTAAGCCAGTTGAATTATAAGCCAAGAAAAAAGAAGTGCCAGTTGGCCAAACACAGGAAGTATAACTCTCTCAGTTTGTTAGTCATTATGTCTCTGTCACAAATGAAAGTAGTATAAAGAAAGTCTGTTGTTTTTCGCTCCTGACTGTATTGAAATATTGCTCCCTATGATAATGTTGAAATGGTTATCTCTGCTGCATTGATGGTGGTATTTTCATTTGACTTTGTTCATATTTCACATGTAGATTCATCGTTTTACATTCCAGCTTCGATCATGGAGAACTAACATCTAAGCATGCCCGTCTAGCAGTTAGGTGTCCAGGCCATGTTACCCTACCTGACTTACAAGACAGTCACAAAAAATAGTGGCAGAATGTAAGTGATGTTTAATTGTAGTATGGGTGTTACTTCTATCCTTGCTAAGAGGCCTGTTACTTGTCATAGATGGAAATTAGGTTGGCCTGACCTGATTTAATGTTAACAAATGTACCCTAGCTGTTGCTTGTCTCTTTATTAGATCCTTATAAATATTGTATGTGATGATTTGTTGAGCTGAGTTAGGCTGGCCAGGTGTGTGGGACAAAGTGTGACTGCCCTGCCTATTGACTACCTCACATATGTTGGGTTAAAATGATATCAGCTCCTCTTTCTCCCTCTGCAAACCGGCATGGTTGTTACCTATTTCCAGTATTTTAGAACCTCTTGTATCCTTGAGGTTATAAAAAATAATTGCTAATGGCTTTAAATTACTTTATCCGGTTCCCTATGAGCTCTAGGCCATAGCAAATTTCATCAGGTGTATACAATTTAGAAACCTCTAACTTATCAAAGTAACCTCTAACTTGTTCTCTCCCTTTCCTAGCCTGAGTTCTTGCTTTACATCACTGTGTTGGTTCTCAGATCATGGGTAACCTCCTGAGGCTGCAGTTTCATGTTTGTTGACTAAATGGTATTCCCGTCCCAGTTGCTCTGGTGTTTGTCATGGGACATCACCCTCCAAATTGTGCTAGTGCAAGTGGTTGGGAGTCAGTTTTGTGGATTAAATCAGGGAATTGATCCAAGTTGAAAAAGTCATGTTTTATTAATTGTTTTATTTTAACCCGAATACCCGAGGGGACAGCATGCCAATGAAAACAAGCCGGGGATTGGGAATACCTTAAGCCATTGACCACTTTCTATTGTGAAAACAAGCCCCTGCAAAGACTTCAGCAAAACAGCTTCAGACTTACATGATTGCAGCTGAGATTAAAATCTGGCCTTGATGCATCAACCATCTGTTTCCATCCCAAGAAAAGAGTCTCAGCAGGAATATTTGTAATTCTGAGGACAGGATTCTGGTTTCATTCCTGTAGTTATATATCACAAATAACTCTACTGATGGTGCTGGAATTATTTTCTTGTTTATTCCGGTGTATGTTGTTTGAGAACCTACTCTCCCGAAAATTACAGAATGAGAGGCATGCTTTGGGACAGATCTGGATTTCAGTTTCTCCAGGTTTACACCAGTGTAACTCCAGTGGAGTGCTCTGGATTCATACCAGATAGCTCAGAATATAGCCTTTTTTAAGCAATATGAAATGCATATAATTTTGTCTCGACAACTTCAGAGGAGTGTACCTCACCACTGCTATCTTGGTAGTCCTAATTAAATGTGACATTTTTTCACTCCTTGAATTTTGCCCACATTTGAAGTGACCTGCACAGGGAGTGTATTAAATCTGTGAAGCCAAAAAACACACGGATGCCTGTATTTTTATTTTCTGCAAATCCAATTAAAAACATATAAAATAGAAATGAAAATAAATATAATGAGATTAATTTCAATTAGAATGATCATCATTCGAGGATGTCATCTTGCTGAGCATTGTGTTTGCTAGCAGTTACAGAAAAAGTTTTACTCTTAAAAATATGGATAAGCATTTTGACTAGGTTGCTGAATTTTCTGCAGCTCTTTTTTATCTGTTTCTGTTACTTATGTCTGGTGCACAGTGGCACCCACTGATTAATGTCGCATGGGTATGATGAAGTATGCACTTTGGTTTCTTGGTAAGAATTAAAAGAACTGGGAACCAGTGTTTATAACACATGCCAGAAGAAAATGTTACATATCTGTTGACTTAATAGGTAAAAAAATATAGCAAAAGATCACAGAGATTAAACACTCTATTCTTTTGTGTACATCTATGGGCTCATGTTTACACAAAACATGACACACAATTTGGAATACCTTAAAAAAAATTGTGTCTTCTTGCCTGATTTGCATACCTCTTCAAACTTGCACATAGTGTAGGATATATTTGTTCAATATGTATTTGTTTTAGTAGTGTCTTCTTTTTTGTCACACTATTCCCCCTTCCCTCCTGTCAGGATCCTGACTTTGCCTCCGTTTTCATCTTGTACCTTCCTTCTGCTGTGGAGCAGATTTGCATATAAAGCAAATTAATACATACATCACAGAAAGAACATAATTTTTCTGGCAGTCTCTGCTCTGGAACCCAAATATTGGGGATATTTGCAGATGTTCCTCTCTTTACATCTCCTTCTGCACCATCGACAAGTCTTGCTACCTTCTCCTTCTGCATGACCACACAGGAACCATCTGTCTCCCTTGCAGGCTTAGCTTCAGTCTCTCTGCTTCTGCAACTTCAGCAAGCGTATCCTTCTTCAGCTTGCAAATTTACAGGCTTGATTCTCCACTCTACCTGTAGAGGATTTCCTAAAAGGCACCATCAGCAGAGCTAGCTGGCTTCTTCCTTCTTTATGCACCAAGGCAGATGCTTCGCTAAATCCCTGCATGTCACTCAAGGACTGATACTGCCCGGATCTCATTCTGAAGGAAGAAACTTCACATGGAAGCACATGTAACATCACACAGTGCTGAAAGAAGATACCACTGGTTAGTCTGTTAATCCACAGCCAATTTTGGGGTTTTATTCTCAAATACATCCTAGTACGTTGTAAAGCACTACTATTTTCAGGCTTCTTTTTTTCAGAATTTGTCGTGAGTCACTATCGTCATTTTTGCAGGTCATCCACTGCAATCCAAGGAAGATAACTGCAGGTATTATATATGGTATTCATCAGCATGTGTGATGGGTGCATATTTTGCATATGTGCTATAGTTCTTTCAGACAACTCCAAGGAATTTCTTAGTAGATGTATGTGGGCTAATGGGAAGATTTGGGTGTTCTCACCATCTTATGGGTGTCTAAGTGGTCATATATATGTGTTCATGTGTCATTCTGGTCCTTAACCATGAGTCAACAGTGTGCTGATGAAGGCTAACCACATACCACATTAGTAAAATAGTGGGCAGCAGGTTGAGGAAGATGACCGTTCCCTGCTATTTGGTACCTGTGAGATCAATTCCAGAAGTCTATGTCCAGTTTGAGGCACTGTGGTACAAGAAAAATATTGACATGTGAGGGGGTCTATACTTTGGTAAGATATGCATCTTACCAGTGTATATGGGGGATCTTACCAATGTATACAAATACCTGAAGGGAAGGTGCAATGAGGACAGAGCCAGGCTCTTTCCAGTGGTACCCAGTGACAGGACAAGAGGCAATGGGCACGTACTGAAACACAGGAGGGTCCCTCTGAACATAAGGAATCATTTTTTTGCAATGAGGATGACTGAGCACTGACATGGGTTGCCCAGAAAGGTTGTGGTGTCTCCATCCTTGGAGATATTTGAAAGCTGTCTGGACATAGGCCTAGGCAACCAGCTTTAGGAGGTCCTGCTTGAGCAGGAGCATTGGACCAGATGACCTTCAGAGGTCACTTCCAACCTCAGCCATGCTGTGATTCTGTGACATGCAGGAGCAAATCCAGTGGAGGGTCAGAAAGATGGTTAGAGAAGCATATGTCGTAGAAGGCTATCGAGAAGATCTTAGTGAGGGTGGGAAAACACTGGAACAGGGGCTGAGACCAATGATGGAATCTCCGTCCTTGGTGATATTCAGAACATGATTGGTCAAAGCCCTGAGCAACCTGATCTAACTTACAAATCAAGTCTGATTTAAGTGTTGATCCTTTAGGCAACTTGTAGGTTGGTCCTTAGGCAACCTAAATTATTCCATGATTTTATGTAAAATTTAACCAAGACTTTCCCCTCTTTGAAGGTCTCAGTGAATGCAGTGATATTTAAAGCAGGGCACAACATAAACCCCAAGCTGTTGGCAAAGATTAGTAGTATGAACATATTTTGATATCTCTGTTATTAATTTGCACTGCATTTGTGGAGCAAGAACCAGAACTGTTGAATGTGCTACACGGGCATATGTGGTATGACCAATATCCATTTATACGTTATTTCACAGAAGAGTGCCCTGAAGATGTGACTACAAGAAGCTGGAGTATAGGATATGCTGTACAACAGGCTGCTTTGGTTAAGTGTTAATACCACAGACTTTAAAGATATGA
Source organism: Mycteria americana (assembly GCF_035582795.1). Taxonomy (NCBI): domain Eukaryota; kingdom Metazoa; phylum Chordata; class Aves; order Ciconiiformes; family Ciconiidae; genus Mycteria; species Mycteria americana. The sequence continues at coordinate 44,770,525 of NC_134366.1, read as the reverse complement.
CATGAACACAACTTTCCAGAGAAAACTTGGACACCTCTCCTGCAAAAAAAGCTTATGATAGATCCATCCCCTCCTGCCATTTCAGCTGATCCTTTTCTGCCCTGGCTTATATCCACACTTCAGTAATGCATACGGGGAGAGCAAGTTCCCCTGCACAGGTACAAGAAGTTGGTGAACAGAAGTGTCTTTGCACTACTGCCTCTACTCATAAGCCTTGGCACAAAATTCAAAGCAGGAATGATTGAATCAATACCTTCTCATAAACCTGTGTTAACTCTAGATACTAACTATCTACAAACCAAGGAGGGGAAAAATAAGTGCTGAGAAGGCAGTTTGTGAAAGTTTCCTTAGAATAAGATCTGGAGACAAGTAGTCATGATGAATTTGTAAGAACTAATAAACTCAGGGTACGTGGAGTCTGCTGAATTGATACAAGGCTACTAGCACACACTGGCATCAACAGTGGGTTGTGTAACTTGGACCACATCCTGGGAGGCAGTGGCTGCTGTATTGAAAGACTACAGGATTATATGCACACCTCATGAAACAAAGGACTCCCTGAAGCACTTTCTGAACAACTATCTAGAAGCCATTGGTGCTTCAGCATCATCCTCTGCTTCCGAGCACACAGTTGGGTTGGTCTCCCAACTATTGCTCTGACTGGTAACTATGAGTGCATGTGTGAGTAAGTGAGTGTGTTATGTAAATAGCTATCTGCTATCAATAATAACAACTTAATGGTCAAATAAATATTCATTATGATCTGCGTCTCCCCCACTCAAACCCTTATCAGGGAAAAGGGAATTTACAACACTTCTTCTACAACAAATTAGAAATATAATGAGGCAGAAAAGGGTTCTATGCTGCTGGTTTCCTTGTTTTTTATTTCCAGTTAAAAATAGGTGGAAACAGATCAAGCAGCAAAGTTTTAAAATAAAATCATTCAACAGATAGCTTCAATGACAATATGCACTCTATACAGTACTAATCATTTTTATTCCAATTATTATCCATAGAAGTGTCCGGAGTAAATCAGATCCAAGGCATATTGTCCTACCTTGAACAGTAGCTAGTACGAGATACGTCAAAGAAGGTGCAAGAAGCCTGGCAGTATATAGCTAGGGAGTTGGTTGTCTGCGTAGAAGAGTGTGCTGCCCAAAGCTCTAATTCTGGTTGATACGTGTCCCTGAAATAATTATCTGTTGTTTAATATTTAACATTATAATTATATATAATTTTGCTTTGTGTGAAAAAGAGTTTCCTATTGTCACTTTGAAATTGCCACTAAATTTCAGTTTCAGTGAATGCTCTCTTGTTCTTGTACTGAGAGCATGTTACTTATTATTGTGATTCTTTTCTTGTGTCCCCCCTTCTGTCTAAGGTAGACACAGGAGAGTCTTTCAGTGTGTTTCTACTAATTTTTATCTCAGTTAATTCTTCTGTCCCCTTTTTGATAGGGGTAATTAAAATTGTGCACAGTGTTCCAGCTGACAAGTGATTTATTTAGTTAACTAAATTACAATACATAGACATACATTATTATATTTCTGTTCTATTACCATTATATTTTGTGCATAGCCCAGTAACTGCTTACTTTTTCCACCGCTGCTTCTTCATGAGTAATGGTCTTTTTTGATCTATGTAGTGTTTGTTGAGTCTTTTTCTGAGATACCCAGGAAAGTGAGCAGTTCCAGTGATTTCCTTTAAAGTGTGCTAAAGAGATTTGCCAGCATTTGGTTTCATCTGCCATCATATTTTCTATTCACTCAACTTGCTTAAGGCCTCCACAGTTTTTCACAGTTTCTCTGGTCTTGATCAACTTAAATAATTTTGGAATGTCAGCAAAACACTTTCCAGATAGTTGATAAAGAACAGATGCCCAAGGATGGAACCTTGTGGCACACCACGGATAACCTCATGCCATAGCAACCATTTTTCTTTCTTTTTGTTTCATATTTCTTCACCATTTTTGATCTGTGCAACTACTTTGTCTCGTCCTCCTTCTCCTCTTTGCCTGCTTAGCTTCTTTAGTTGCTCTCTATGAAGGGTTTGGACAAAGGCATTTTGAAACCTTCATAAATTATGTGAGCCTTCTCTTTTACCTACTATACTACTGACTCACTCAAAAAATTTTAACAGATTATCTCCTTTGCAGAGCTCATAGTGTATAGATCCCATTATATTCTAAGTATTTTATAGTCACCAATACAAATAATTTACCAGCTATTGAAAGCAAACTATTGGTCTGCAATTCACTGGATGACTGCATACACTTTTACCTAACTGCATGTGCAACACTGGCTGTCCTTCAGCCCTCAGGTATGGTAGTTGATCCTGCTCTCCCACTCAGGAAAGTGACATATTGTGTGTATAAATGTACTGTCTTTCAGTACTGTATATTTGTATAAGCATATGGTACTATCACATGTAATGCAACGAACGCTGCAAACCACTGAGACATTGGATTATGCTGGTGTGATTACATGTGTTGGCACTAACCTTTTACTCTTTCCATTTGAATCTCACAGTTTCCTCCCTTTCTTTCCATATTATCTTCATAACAACTTTACACTCTTGCAAACTACCTGTACAAATGATAACATGTCTTAAGTTATGCCAGCCAGGAATTTACACACACTAATTTGCAGCTGAGTCCAATACATTCAGCCACTTTCTTTTCCAAATTCGTAATCCTGAAGAAATCTATCTGTGATCAGCTTCCTACTCTCTGCTCTTTCTGAGGGCCACATTGCCAGCTTGTCTCTTACAGCTTGTCAGTGTTTGCTTCTCTAGCGCAGATAATGTAATGTCCAGTCTCTCCTGACTACGGGGACTAATCTGTCTGTAAGAGAGCCTTATGTACTGTATACCAACCAGGCTGTATTGACTTCAGTGCTGTTAGATTAGTCTATAGCACCAGATGGCCTTCTGTCTTTTTGGCACTCTCACAAAATGGCCAGTCTTACTCTGCTGCTCATGGGATGGTGAGTATTTGCACATGGAGGATGACGGCTGCACTCAAAAGTCTTTCCTTTTCTGCAAGGTTGTTTTGGATTTAGAACAGAGAGTCCTGGATGCTCAGGTAGCACACACTGACCCAGTCCGTCCCTTTCAGATGAAAGAAGTCTCCATCAATACTACAGTGAAAGAATCTAACTTGACTTTTCCACTGCATCTGGGAATGAGGCTGTAGGGCTTTCTCTTCTGGGCACACGCCTAGATATACTGGAGCTCAGAATGAGCAAAGATGTCAGGAATGTGCAGTAAGCAAAACAATGAGTAAAACTAAGAAGAATTTGTTGCAGACAGCTGGGGATTGTTCAGCTTTGCGTGTTTTGATCTGATGGTAAATTACTAGCTGAGCCAAATCTGCTGTTGAAAAGTGACTCTAGAATAAGCAGATTCATCCTCCTGGAGGATCCTGTCAGAGACGCAACTGCTGTGACAGCTCCCCTGCAACTCTAATTGCAACCTCTGTCTAGGAGCATAGAAGCATATTCTTTACATTTTCCCCTATGGCTGTCCAGCTGCAGCAGCAGCTCTTTGATTTGCAGCTGTAAGGAGTTAGCACAGGTTACAGCAACTTTGAGCCTCTCTTCCACAGAAGAAAGTGAACTTTGCTCTGAAGAAGATGCTGCAATTATATATGACAATTATGGGCAGTAACAATGACGCGTTCCACCTACATCTCTCTAAGCACAACTGCATGTCTTTTTGCAAATTTTGGACGTTTCTCCCTATCCACCAAACTAGGGAGAGATGATCTCTAGCAAGGAAGATAAATGGGCTAAAAAAGTGGAGATGTAAGTCATAACAAGGAATTTGTAAAAATGTAGAAATCAGAGTGCAAACTTTAGTTTTCCCAGGAGGCAAGATCCTGAACTCTTGCACCTTGCCTCTTCAATGACCCTTACCTCAGCAGTCCTCCTTTTTCCAAAATGACCTCACACTCGTTGTCTGGTCACCTTCTGTCGAACCAAAGTGAGAAAATAAGATGGCATTAGATCTATTAACACATTTGCTCAAGTGAAACAGAGAGATGAGGAGTCAAGGCCTTGTCATGTTCTGTGCTGAGCAGATGCAACAGGCTCTGCTGGGGCCCTGAGGTCTGGGCAGTACCTGGCTAGGAACAGTTAAAACTTTGTTGTCCCCATTTTTGTGCACTGCAGCTAATATGGATCATTTTGTGGCTTCCACAGTATATGACAAGACAAATTATTTGCAGTGAGCTCCTCCTGTACAAGTGGTCAACACGTATTTCATTACAGAGCCAGGAAATAGCATATCAAAAGTGAAGACCTGGTACTTCATTAATTCACTTTCCTTCACGTTTTTTCCAGCTGTTCTTTCTTCAATATTTAGTCAAATATTTAGTCAAAGAAATCTCTTTGCTGACTTTATGGAGAGATGACTAGCAAGGGATTCTTGATCTGAGTGCACAGTATGTTAGTAGATGGCTCATCCTTGGTCTAAGTGTACAGTGTGTTAGTGGATGACCCTCCTCGTGAGCTTCCTCTCTCCATTTTTGAAAGATCTTGAGGAGTTTATGCCAAAAAAAGAGACTTCCCTAACCTAACTTGTGGGTTTCCTTCTTTAAAGCTGTTGAGGGAAAAGACTTAAAAAGAAAATCATACTTTTAGAAATATGTTCTTTTCATATCATACAGGAGGCAGTGGTTGATTTCTCAGTTGAGTTATCTGAGATAACTCAAATGCTTTTAGAAGCAAAACACTTAATCCTGAGGACTGTCTAGGCAAATTGATCTATCAGCATGCATGGGAATTTCAAAGTGCCCATAGGCTATTCAACACCCAAGTACAGGGAAGTAGCTGTTTGAATCACTCTTAAGGCGTTCTTAAAAACTGCAATCTACTTGCAGCCAATGTCATCAGAACATTTTTTCCTTGAGGGAAAGAGCTTAGCAGAGAGACTGTGGTGTTCCAATGTTCTGAAAAGTTCACTGAGTTATTTTCCCTCTGTAGGGACAAAGGTGCTGAAATAACTTTAACATCAGTGTTTCCTAGTTCATTTGAACATTATTCCGTGGTGATTTTCTTTAAATATTGCTCTTTGCCTGTTCTTTCTTATTTTTTAATGTGTGGTAGATCTAAGTTCAGTACAACCTGGAATTCTTCTCTTTCTAATGTGCAAAAGCAGCTGTTTGAAGCTCATTATTACATGGCCTCAGCTTTTGTAGTGTTCCTGAAGAACACACAAAAAGTATTTGGAGCACTCTTCTGACTATGTGATCTTCAAAAATGGCCAAAACCCCCTCGAGCTATAGAAGGAGAACTGCTCACCCACAAATGAAACTCCAGGCTACACAGAAAGGTAATCCTAATTCTATGGATTGTATGTCTGAATGTGGTCTAAACAAGTCTCTTTCTTCAACTGTGTGTAAAAATAAAAAGACTTTTAGCTACAGCAATCTCAAAACAAAGAAACTTTGCCTAAAAAATACCCATCTTTTGTAAAGATTATTTCCAGTTAGGACAGCATATGCTTAGGCCAAGTGTGGAAAAACATTTGCCTTCCCCAGTCGTAAGCAAGCGAGGACATTAGTATTTACTAGACATTTTTATAGTGAGAGATAAGGGTTGGTACTGTGAAGCAGGGATACTACATGAAACTGATGTCCTGCATTATTACTGTGAAAATTTACTCCCAACAACTGGGGAGCTACACGAGAAATGAAATAAAGGCTTAGAAAAGTTTACACTAAAAAGCTGTGGAATAAAGAAATTATTTATTCTTCTGGCAATCAAATTCTTCCTAGTAAAGGCTCCTTTTGACTGACTGAAAGAAAAAGGGATCACGTTACCATTGCCTTCAAATCCCTGTTGCTTAGCTAAAGCATAGCACTGAGTTGAAAGCACAATGTTTGCATGTTGTAAGATTATGAAAACTGTGTGCAATGGAAGACTGGATGTTAACTGGGTGAGTGAGTAGATTCTAAACAATAAAGCATTGGTGTATGACAGTAGAACACAACACTGAAAAGGTATCATATCACATGGGCTTCTCTAGACCGGAAAGGCAATGTAGGTTAGATAAAGTCAAACAGACAATGTTCTTTGCTTGTTGTAGCCTCAGAGGGAAGTTGCTGGTAGAAGAGATTTTTCTGAAATACTCACAAGCTGAGTTATTGATTAATGCTAGATATTCACCTCTTCAGATAAAATCCCAGTTTGCTTTGCCTGGTAGTAAGCAAAAATTAAATAAAAAGCAATTTTACTCAAATCTAGCTAAATAAATATTTTTAAAACTAAATTAATAGTGTTCCTATGCCAAGATTTTCCCTTTTTTTTGAGCATTATGGCCAGCCAAGGATCACCATCAATAAGATGACTATCCCTATTTAGATCAACTGGCAAACATAAAACCCATCTGTGTGTTGCTTAACAGGTGCCATTTTAGATCCATGGGGAGCAAAGCAAGCTTTGTACAGATGGACAGTCATTCATTGGACCCTTGCTAGCAGTAGAATATTTATTCAGCCACTGCCTGCCTACAGGCTCAATATTTGAAAGAGCCAGTGAAAAATGTTTCTGGTGGAATATTTTCATGAGAGGCAAATAGGAGGAGGAATCAGAGGAAATTCCATTTCAAATTGTTGGCTTACATTCACTAACAGTCCCATTTTGATCAAGAACTGCAAGTTCTGGCGAGTGTTCTGGGGAGTCACTTGATGCTACCCAAAGGCTGTAATTGTTAATAGAAATACTATTAAACTGTATACTTTTCATGGAAAGGAGGGGAGTTCCTTCTGCTGACAGCGCTTGTATAAATTGGAATGGAAACTGGCAACTCCCATCCAATATGCCAGGTAGTGAGGGACCCTTTTCTCCACTTAGGTCATCACTTTGTTTTTTTCATTTTACAGGTAACCTAGAGAATGGAGAGGAGGGTATATGAAAGTTTCAATTTATATAAATAATGAAAATTTATGTGAAAGATGCCAGCATTTCGAAGTGTATTTTGCTAAGTGTAGTGAAAAACAGTCAGCCAGGCTGACTTGGTAGAGAAGAGGAATGCCTTTTGCTGTGGAAGACGCTGCAGAAATTCTGTGAGTTACTGTGAGTATACTGTGCGTGTACTGAAGTGATCCTCTTGTCTGCAGACTCACAGAAATGACTGACTAATGTAGTTTGCAATAGCAGTCTGCTAATTTTTCCATAGTCTGTGCAGGAGCATGGGCATGCATACGTTTTATGCTGCTTAAGCTTAGTAAAGGCGTCTCCGTGTAAATGACAGTAAGTTTCCAGTATGGCAAGGCAAGCAGCATGTTCTTGGAGTGAGACAACTGAAGTGCTGAACTTGAAGCTGTGGTTAGTACTACCTGCAGTTACATGAATAGTAATTCAACCAGTAAGAAACAGTCATTGTGGTTTTGATATTAAATATAGCACCCTTGATGTTAAACAGCATATAGACTCACAAAACCTAACATAATTTGTTGCAAAATACACTTGCAGACCTGCCAACTCTCAAGCACTGTGTTGAGCTTCCTGACCATGGCCGCTACCTTTTCTCCCACGACCACTTCTAACTCATGCGAAAAAAGGAATGCAAGATATAAGCACTGTATGTTTGATGTTAAAAAGTGGCTTATGAGACCTTGGTCAGATGCCAGGCCTTACTGAACAGTGGCCACATAACAAGATATTTATGTTATCTACTATTGCTCTCAAAAGAACCATAATTGCTTCAGGTTGTCCCTCAAAACTTAAAGATCATCTAGTCCAACCCCCTGCCACGGGCAGGGACATCTTTCACTGGACTGAGTTGCTCAAAGCGCTGTTCAACCTGACTTTGAACACTTCCAGTGGTGGGGCATCCACTACTTCTCTGGGCAACCTGTTCCAGTGTCTCACCACGCTCATCATAAAACATTTCTTCCTTATGTCCAATCTAAATCTACCCTCTTTAAGTTTAAAACAGTTGCCCCTTGTCCTATCACTACAGGCCTTGGTAAAAATTGTCTCTTCATCTTTCTTGTAAGCCCCCTTTACATATTGAAAGGCCGCAATAAGATCTCCCCAGAGCCTTCTCTTCTCCAGGCGGAACAACCCCAACTCTCTCAGCTTTTCTTCAGTGGAGAGGTGTTCCAGCCCCCTGATCATTTCCATGGCCTTCCTCTGGACCCACTCCAACAGGTCCATGTCTGTCCTGTGCTGGGTGCCCCAGAGCTGGATGCAGTACTCCAGGTGGGGTCTCACAAGGGCAGAGCAGAAGGGGAGAATCACCTCCCTCGACCTGCTGGTCACGCTTCTTTTGATGCAGCCCAGGATACGACTGGCTTTCTGGGCTGCAAGCACACATTGCCAGCTCATGTCCAATTTTTCTCAGGCTTTTTTTTTTGTGCAAAGGTAGCATCCTGGGAATTTGGAAAAGAAAGGTTTTGCATCTACATCAAGCTATATATAGTTTATACACATAGTACTTGCAGGTAAAGAAAGAGTCAAAAAAACCCCGAACAACCCAACCCCCCTCTTTCTGGTTGTTTCCAAATTTAAAAAAGGAGAACATCAAACCACAGTAGAAAAAAATGGTAGTATATAGTCCTCGTTTAGCTAAAAAAAGTGTTCAGGAAGGGCATAGGATTCATTCTCAGAAGAAAGCATTCAGGGTTAAGTTTTGAAAGTGCCCAAAAAGACACAATTCTCATTATACCGTGAAGAGTTGCCTGTACTAAAGTCACTGTCCAGTCCAGTCTCTGGTGTTCATGCAGTAGTGTAGACTGAACATAGATGGGCAAACTTTGCCTATGCTTTATTACAGGGTTTAAAAAAAGGCCCTGATCAGAATTATAACTAACTATTTATACAGATGGGGCTGTTAAGAAAAGAATGCTAATCAGGTTTCCTTACAGGCCAGCAAGTCAGAGCAAGAGGTGGAAAATAAGGGGCAACCAGACGCATTCATGTTACGTTTTAGAAAAAGAACTTCTGAGAGTATCTGTAAAGGGCTCAGCTGTGGCTGTCGTTTCTGAAATTACCCCACTGGGCTTTTCTAAACCATATGCATTTGTTGGTCAGAGATAGAGATGGGGAAGTTGAAATCAGCACTAAATCAACATCGAAGCTGCAACAGTTCAGTTTTGGGCTTCTCTATGGCATTCTGATCTGCCAAGGATCATGCCTACAATGCAGATAAAAGATAAAGATGAATATGCACAAAAAGATATTTTCAGATAGTTCTGTCTTCCTTATTACAAGGAAGATTGTTGCTTCAGATCAGCATTAGGAAAAACATGAACTCAAGAGGATGGTGGTTGTCCCCAGTAGGTCACTGCAAAGTGCCCTTGGACTTCAGCACCAGATAGTTTGGCCTCCAGACGGCTCTGCTCTCATCCTGCTTTTAGTGGCTGCCTCTCCTGCTCAGACTCCTTCTCTTGTGTCCTGGTGAACACCATCCACGCAGTCCTGTCTTTGCTGTTTGACAGTCAGCCATCTCCCACTGTGCATGTGTTGGGCGAGGCTTTTCTCCTGCTCCCCCTCCAGACAGGTGTGAGAGAGCCCTGATTTGCTAAATGCTCCTCTTTTAACCACCCACTTCTGTTTTCCAGGGCCTACTCTGCTTTCTTTTCCTTTGGAGACCATATGAGGCTTTCTCAATATGCTCCATTGTATTTTATATCTAAGTTCACTTCTTATTTTGTATTATTAATTCATTTGTTTTCTTTGGGTTTGCTAAGTGCAGCTAGTCTGTGCATGGCTCATTAAGTTACTTCTAAACAGCTACAGCCAAACCTCAGCTAGAAGCTGTGTTGAAGAAGTGGTATTTTTCCTGCTTGTTCTCTTTGCTCAAGGAAAGTAATCGTGTTTGTATAATTCATGTTTTAAGTTCATCCAATAAAAAAGGAGATTCTTCCACCTGGTTTTTTTTATCCTCCAAGTGTGAAAATTAGATTTATCAGTTATTAACTTGTTTATTTTTTTAAGGTATCTAGCTTTGTGTCACTGTTGATTTCACTATTTGCAAACTGGCTTTGTCATTTTATTGATAGCACTTGAGTGAAGAACTCTCTGATAATATATGCAAACTCACAGCTCTCAACAAGCTTTACAGCTCCGTTAATGAGGGGATTAACAAGAGCACTGCAATGTATTTAACCTGCGGCACTAGCTCTGTTTCAATAAGACTTCAACAGCCTATTAAATGGAGTGGGGGCTCAATTAACCCAGACAAAGGCCACTCTACAGAACATGGCAGGGAGGACCACAGTTAGCATCTGCCTAAGCAGCTTGTTCCGAGCTGGAAATAAAGAGGGTGACATGTTCTCGCCCCGAGCTATGATATAACTGAAATGGTGATTCTAGTTCATCTGGGCTGACTGAATAGGTGACGGCATTGAAACCCACCACTATCTCGCCATATGACAGTTTGTAAAATCAGAGTGCACTCAACGGTCACCCCAGAGCCTCCTGCCTGATAGGACGGAGGTATTGTTCTGAGGTTGGTTGGTGGGAGCCTTCGCTAGCACAAGGCTGCAGTGCCGGCACGGTGTTACGTTTGGACAGGCGGGGAACATCATGTCAGTAGATCTTTCAGGGAATGTTTTAACAATCTCCTGCTGGAGAAGAACTGGGCATAGAGGTGTTACTGGTCTTTGTGTAACCTGATATTTCGTTGGGGGTTAGTATAAGAAAAATGACATGTAAGCAGGGTGGGAGAGAAATATGATTTTTTTAAAATGCGAATTGTACCATAGCAATATACATACCTTTCTCACTAAGTTATTGGTTAAATTTCAACAGTTTGTTTTAAAAGGTGCTACTCATGCTTATGGTTAAACTTGTACTGAAAATGCTTTGCAGGGTAAAGGTCTCATTCTTCCCTTGTTTTTGGGATGAGAAGAAAGGACTTCTGCTATTCCTGGGGAAGAACTATCTGCAGAAATTAGCTAGTTTGTGAATACTGGCTATTATTTTATTTGGTAAGTCTAGGTTTAGGTTTCTCAACAGATATTGTTACAAACCACAGGTCTTTATCAAGAAATGGTCACTGATGAAAGAATGGCATTAAGGTACTATTATGGTGCGCTGGTGTAAGAATCTAGAGACCACGTTGCAATTATTTGCAAGAGAACAGAAAAGAATAGAAAACAGCATTTTTTTCTATTGGAAATAGTAGAAAATAACAAAAATTACTAGCTAACAACCAATCAAAAATGCAACAAGCTTGTAGTTATCTATTGCACACTATGCTACAGAGACAAAAAACAGATAGGGGACATCCATTTGTTCTTGGATTAAATGTAAATTTTTCAGAAAACACACCACTTCTTTTTTTTTTCATTTTTTTTAACATGTAATGCTCCTATAGCACAACTCTACTCAAAAGGGTGAGATGGTTTTCTTTCATTTCCTCCTTTCATTGAGGAATGCTGTGTGTTCATTAGAAAAACACATACTCATGAACGTACATCAAGCAGCAAGCCTTCTAGTGGCACATGCCATAATCTGGTGACAAGGGCCAATAAAAATACTTGCATTATTAGCAGAATTAATTGAGGAGCCAGGTCTACCAAAATAATTTGGAAGAATTGTATGGACTCTGTAGAGTGCATAGGTGAGTGGTAAGTCCATGGCTTACCTGAGGATAAATGCATACAAATGTAACTCACCCATTTCTAGGTTGAACAATCCAAAATGCATCTGTTTCTCTTATCAAGCATGTGAATTTATCTACCTTGTATATAGTGTTAAGCATGCATACTGCTTTTTTCCATGACCATTTATTCTAGTGCTCTCTATATTTAGTTGTACATGAGATTCAAGGCCAAAGAAACATCAGAATCCTTCCTTTTACTGCAAGTCACTTCCAGGTTTTTGACTCTTGTGAAGTCTCAGGTCTCAAGGCAGAAAACATCTGCATTTCTAATGCAGAAAACAAACAAAAGACAATTTTTCGTATCCCCTCCAGAGATAATTAAGAGACACAAAAGAGCGGAGACCCAATTACTTTTGCTTTGAGGTCAACTTTAAGTACTTCTGATTATCATAGTAAGGACACGTGCTGCTAATTTTATACTTTTATATACAGGGCAATTTTCTTTCCTTGCATCTGTATGTTGTTATGGTTTGAGGACAAACTAGGTGAATTACCATAGCAATGTATTGATTTCCAGCAGAGAAAAATAAAGTGAAGTTATTAAACGAACACTGGCTTTCTGTTGGGATGTATTTGCTTTACCTTTTTAAGTCTAACCTGAGGTTAATAGGGCATTATCACCTCAAACCACATCTAACTAGACATGCCTCATTGGTAGAATACATGCATTATTAAAAGTTCTAGATGCAATGTTGTGGGTTTTTTTTAAAGACGGGGGAAATTGGAACAAATTCTGTTGTCAAATAATTAGGAACTACATCATGCCTTCAGCAAGCATGTTATGTAGTTTCTGTAGACCTGTGTGTACCTTCTTAATGTTTATTTTGATTCTTTGAGCCTTTGGCACAGAGAGGTCCCTGTTCTGCTGGGAATGCTACAAGGATATAGAAATCAGGATATAGGATGAGCATACAGGAGCATATAGGATGAGCATATAGGATGCAGTGATGGTGTTAGTGATGGTCAAACCCAACATGGCAATTTTTTTATCTCCTTTTCCTATCCAATGTATATGTCCCCCACAGTGACAATAGCAGATGCTGTTAGGGAACAGCACGCAACCCTAGCTACTCTCTGTGGTCCTTTCCCCTTGTATTTCCCTACCATCCACAACTGCTGGGTAAGGGATGTTAGAGAGTGCATCCCTGCCTATTTATTTTAGTGCCTGTTTATGGACCTGTTGTCCATGAATTTATCCGGTCCTCTTTGAACCTGTTGATACCTTCTGCCTCCTGTGGCAATAGATTCCAGAAGTTCATTCCTGTTGTTTAAACACAAAAGAAATACTTAAAAAATCCTTTTTAGGTGGGTCTTCTATTTGTTGTGTGCCCCCTCGTTCAAATAGTGTGGGACTTGCTGAATAACAAACAACTTACCTTGTCCACCGCCATCGTGAGCTTCTAAGCCCATTCAGTCTCTCACAAAGGAGTAGCTCCCTCTACTTAATTATTTTATTTGCTATTCTCTGTACTTTCTCTAACTTTGCTCTGACTTTTTTAGGTATGGAAATGCAAATAGTACTTAAGGAAGTTCCACAGCTACAACGAAGTCTTGCCTGTCATGTGCATCCTTTTCTACTCATTCTTCCCTTTTAAATCATGGTCATTGAATGATATTAACGATTTAATCATAAGAAGACAATAAAGCATTAGGCAAAGTGATACAATAGGAGAAAAAAATGCTTAGCACACATTGCTACTGCGCCTCTTCCAAACCATTTTTTATCATTAGGAAAAACATATGCAGTATATAAGCAGCGCATAGATATTTGCTCCCTGTCAGTGCCATACTAGATATGCTGGCTTCCAGCCAGGCCAAGTTAACTGGAACTCAATTAGCATGTTTAACACTTTTAAGGAGTTATTTTCTCTACTTTTATTGGAAACTGATTCCCTGTGAGTTGAGCTGCACAAGAATGAAGATGTCTGTTCATTTTTCAGCTTAATAGATGGCTTGCAGGAGAGGGCAAAAATCAGTGTGGTATTGGATGTTGATGTGTGAACAGAAAATGGATGAGTTTGTGTATGACAAATAGTAATATTTCAGAATGTCAGTAATATATAAATTGAATAAAGTATAAATCATAGGAATAGCCATTAGGAAATCCATCAGATTCACTGTTGAGGAAAACTATAAACAGTGTTTGGCTTAAATTCTTATCAAGCATCAGAGAACAGGGAAGCATTGGAGTGTGGGCGTTCGAATGAGGGGAAAAAAGAAAGAAGATAAAAGCAAAATGGAGAATGGTAGTTGAAAGGAAGTACACAAAAAAACAGTCCATGAAGATGTATCTCACAGTGAATTTATTCCCACAATTAAGAATTATGTTTTGTGGAATCAAAATGACATTCCCTTATTTCTGGCCCTTCAGGTGGGAATTGTTTCCTACCAAGGATCACCAAATCTGGTGAGAGGTTAGATTGTGCAGCTTTTGGCTGTCTTGATAAACCAGGAGCTCAGGAAGAGACTGGGAAGCCTTTGAGCAAAGAAAATGAACATCTTTCTGGGATACTTGGACAGCTGCCAGCTCACACATTAAGCTCTGTTTTCCAAACCAATTGTTCTGTTATTTCAAGTGCAAATAGTCTTCATCCTCTGCCTGGACTTCTTGTTTTTCACAAAATGAAATTGCCAGCCTAAACATGTGGGGTTTTTCCTATAACCTCCTGATATATCAACATTTACCATGGTATATAACTTTATATAAGTTATATAAATAGGAGAAAAAGATGATGGGTAAGCATTACAGAGATACTCAAAGATACTCAGGAAATACTGTTTAATCATGGGGTTTGCTTCTTTTTTTGTTTATTAAACACTGTAGTTTACAATGAACATAACAGCTATTAATTATTAGCTAATACTTATAACACTGCAATCTGTTTCAAAGCTAAATACTGCTAAATGCTGCTAAATCTACAATATTAATGTCTGCCCAGAATAAAAGCTATTAGCCAATATGAAATCTGTAATTATGCCATTAATCATTCATATCCTGAAAAATATTTGCAACAGATGCCAAATGGGGTATTAGGTATGTGCCAGTAAAGCTTGACTTATGGATGGTTTTCAAATGCTGTAAATTACTTTATGATTATTATCAAAAGGATATGCGTATAAGAAAAGGTGTGAATGAGCTTGAATCTTTAAGCCAAATAAGAAATACAGAAATTGCTTTACTAGATCAAACCTACAGTTAGAGCACAACATCCAGTACCTGACAGTGAATGACACTAAGGTATATCTTACCATCTTATCATTAAGTTCTGGTGGACCAGGTTTAGTATCCCTTCTATTATAGCATCCCATATCTAATTATAAAGATTTTTATAATGAGTTATGATATATCTGGACTCTCTTGATATCTGTGTAATAAAGTCCAATCCCCTATTGCATCTTCTTGTGTTCTTGCTTCCTTGGCTTCCTGCGACAGTCCTACAGTCCAGCCAGACCCTGTGGAAAAAAATTCCCTTGAATTTTTAATACCTTCCTATGTAAATGAATGTTCAACTTTTCTTTGTAGAGTGGAACTTTCCTGTACTATGCATTTTTTAATATACTTCCACTTTTATTTTTATCTTTTCCTGGTTTCTCCAGTCAAAAGGACCTGAATGTCAAATAGATAGTTCCCTGTACTTCTGAATATTGTTTCTCTGCAGGTAAGGAGGATGAATGGATTAGGCTGAGTGTGTCATGGTTGTTTCTGTGATTCTAGTCAGAGAATTTACTTAGGATTTTGTCAATTAGCCTTGTAGTTACAGAGAGTTTAAGTCAATAGGAGCTAGAATGGTGATCATTGACCTTTGCTTTTGTGCTTTTATTTGAGTTGAAAGAATTGAGATGGGAGAGGACCAAGAAATATGTTCTTCCTCTCAGCTTCACTGATCTATTTACGATCTTTTGTCCTCATTGAACCTCTCTCCATTTTTTGTTCAGAAAGTTTTGAGTGTTTGAAAACATGCCAGTTCTGAATGTTTATGAAGAGAGACATGAGGTCTGTTGTACTTATGATCACATAAGTGATTTTAATCTTTTAGCCACTTATCTGTTGAATATGGGAATAGATGCTAGCCTATGTACGTTCAAATTAATACCTTAACTAGGCTTTGGAGCATTGAGCATACTAACAATAAAAATTAATAGCTCGCAGCTAACAATTATCTCAGGTAATCTGATGGAGCGATGGTAAATTGATCCACTGGTTTATAACGTTTTCCACACATGTATAGTCATATTGGAGATCTCTCTGTTTCGTAAATCCGTAGGTGGTAAGTGTTCATGCTGTAACAGTAATTGTGCAAAGCAGCACAATAGACCCGAGCCTCTTGGTCCCCTCTTGTCTTGTGAGGATCTGGCACTGCCTTGTCATGGCCCAGTCACAGGTAAGCATTACTTGCTGGAACCAACCCTGACTCCGTTAGGCTGAATCTAAGTCCTGCACTGTTTTTAGGTTGACCCACTCAACTGCAGTTTGACTTTAGGGGAAAAAGGAGCTGAGACAAGTAACAGAAGGAGGAAAAATGAGACAAGGGAACAGCTGTGATGAAACTGCCAGGCTCAGACTTCTTGCAGAGGGCAACTTGTTCAGATTTGGTAGGTTTTACTTTATTTTGGCTTAACTGGTTTGCACTGTTACTGTGTATACTGCTGCACTCTCTGGCTTTCTATGTTGCATGCATCACTGGTGAGAAGTGGAATTTTGTTTTTTCAAAAGGCTGTCCTACGGGTCAGATCTGTGCACAGGCTTTTAGGAGCAAAAGCTTAGCACTTGAATTTGAACTGAGAAAATACAGCTGCTACTTCTTTAATTTTAGGTAAATTTCCTTGACTCCCGTAACAAGATTTTGTGGTAACTGTTATAAAGGTAGTTTGCATATAAAATGCTACCTCCAATTATTTCTTTCTGGGGAAGATGGATTTGTCCGTCCATGCTGGCCCCAGAGTCCCTCCTCAGCCCATCTGGAGCTGCTAACTGCCAGTGTAATTTTGAGTGAAACGTCAGAAAGTTAGTTTGCAAGTTCTTAAATTTGAGTAGTCCTACGTTTTCTTTTGTTTTGTTTCTTTTTTTACTTATATAGATATATCTTCACCCCTTTTTACCAAAGAACATCTACCCCTATAAACATCTCAGCAAGCTAGGGGTATCACAGATGCCAGTGGAAAGACCAGTAGTGGATTTAATAGAGTTTGGTTAAAGATCCATGGGGGGAAGTTTGTATTAGGCTTCAGCTCATGCTAATATAGGGTTTTTTTTCTTTTTTGTAAGACATTACATTTATCCCTGTGGACAACACTTCAGAACCTGATATAATAGAGAAGGCTTGTACTGGAGACAACCTCCACTTCATAGAATCATGGAATCATAGAATGGTTTGCGTTGGAAGGGACCTTAAAGATCATCTAGTTCCAATCCCCCTGCCATGGGCGGGGACACCTTCCACTAGACCAGGTTGCTCAAAGCCCCATCCAACCTGGCCTTGCATGCCCAGCTTTGAGTTGAACACACAGATCTCTGAAGATGAAATGTTGCTTTGCTCTGTCCGCCTTTTGCTAACCTCAGTCCTTTCAGTCAGTTGTAAACAAAGGAAGAATGGACTTTTCTAGGTACTCTTTTAATCAAAAGTGTTAACTGTATCACTGTTTCTACTAAGGGGAAATTGTAGTATTCATTTGGCTCAACAGGCAAAGATAGCAATTATAAAATAAACAGAGTTATTTTTTTTCTTTTGTGTTTGTGACAGCAGCAGTGACTGGACCATCATGATCCCGAAAACACTGAAATACTGACCATAACAGTAGTTTTTATACCCTTTTAGCCTTCTAGGGTGGGGAAATGCAGATGTTATTTCTTTGTCATCAAGGGAAAAGAGACTGACACTTCATAATGTTAAGACAAGACTGTCAGACTCCACTGGAAATAATGAAGCCTGACAGTTCCTGGGTTAATACTGCAAGTACCAATCCTGTAAATTTCAATTAGCCCTGACAGCAGTAGGGATTAACGTGATGTT